>NC_134645.1:7500-2407500 GCF_030463565.1 Pelecanus crispus | reverse complement strand
AAATGTTTGCAGTGTTTTAATGGTCTGTTACATCGAGGTGTTAAACACAAGGTCAAATAGTTTTCAGTTACGCTGTTAATTAGTATTGGACTGAATAGATCTTAAAATTTGAACTCATTTGAGAAGTAAAAAACGTGGACCCTGAGAGGGAAGATAACGCACAGTGCTTAAAGTAGAAAGCAAAGCTTCAGTATTCATTATGCTCAGTACTTTGTTTCTGTGCTATGTCCATCTTCTTCCTTGCTTGTCCTTTGTAGACTGTATGCTCTTGCATCCTGTGCTGCCTTTTTGTTTTAGTTTAATTTGGCAAGTACTATAACGCAAGGACTACAGCAGTCTAATTCTACCTTTTCAAATAATATTTGCTACTAGGCCTTTTGCAATTAAAAAACCAACCAAATAAACACCACCTCTCCCACCCCCAAAACAAGATGACCCTTGTAAGATAGATTTGTTGAAGTAGTAAAGTATGTTTGTCAGACTTTCTCGTTCTCATCTGTTTGCTGAAAAAAAGTTCTGTTTGTCAAGTTGTTTCTTTGAGGAATTCTCAATTATTTAATACCCGGGAGTGTTTATTTTGTGTGACAATGTTAAGCATTGTGTGATGCTCTGAATCCCTGGAAGCGTTCAAAAAACGGGCGGATGTGGCACTTCGGGACATGGTTTAGTCTAGTCTACCCTTGATTGGTTTAGTGTGGACTTGGTAGTGTAGGTTAATGGTTGGACTGGATGATCTTAAAGGTCTTTTCCAACCTAAACAATTCCATGATTCTATGAATCGTATAGATTTTCCTTTCCATCAGTGAAACTTTTTAATTTGGTGGAAGCCAACTTGCCTTTTGCTAGCTGTGGAGCAGAGGCTGCTCCACGTTCTCATTGATTGTTGTGGGGAGCTCACCCAGGCTACTCGGTGCAGTGAGTGGTGATTCACTATTTTCAAGCTTTGGCAGAAAGCTTTTTTTTTTTTGACGTAGTACCTTTTAGTGTGAAAGGAAAAGAGTACATCTGATTGTCAAGTTGAAACAATAGTGGTAAAGTTGCTTTACACTATGTGATGGTAAGGACAGCTCTTGCTCTGTAAGTTTGGAAGTTACGGAATTTGGGGCGTTGTTAATTCAGTGATACAAGTGTGTGCTTAGTAAATGACAGGTGGACTGCTTTACTTCCTCTCTCATTTTCTCCTACATTTTGCTCACCTTCATGCATCTTACTTATTACTAATAAGGAAAAGAGAATGGACAAAAAAGAAATCTGGGCTGTTCTGGCCTCTGCTTTTTTAAAACCCTGGGAGGGAGAAATTAAAGATCCGTCGCCAGACCTCTTGAACGTACAATGATTTTGTCTGGCTGTTCGCACATTCACGTGTAAACCTGGAAGTGTCCATGTGTGAGGGGATGTCTCTTCATGCGGATAATACCACTAACAGCAGGACCACCCAGCGGAGCAGTTGTTGGTCAGAGCAGCCCTGAGGTCGTGAGGCACAGCAGATTCATATTGATGGAGAAGGGAGAGACAGGGTTATTCGGCACAAAGCCTTGTGGCACTGCTTCGGATACAGCTATTCTAGCACGCTTCAACCATGAGTAATTAGCTCCTTGGCTGTGAGCGCCAACAAGGGAGCTCGGGCACTGCTACTCCGTGAGTAGTCAGTCTGGTCAGATGCTGCAGAGCTAAGACAGGGAGTAGGAAAGCTGTCTGCATGTGCTCAGTGTCTACTTGTATGTTCTTGGCAGTGTTGCCTGTGATCCCCACCAGCCAGTTGATTTGTTGTAGGCCACTTGGTTATGGGTGTTTTTTAAAGTAGGCATAGGGCTTCAGCCACCTAATAGTTTATAATGTTGGACATAATCCTAGGAAATAGGGTTTTGTGCAAGGGTCAAAAGGCTTATGATGTTAGACCTAGTTCTAAAACTCAGGTTAGCATGAGGCAAAAAACCTTTGATACAACTGTTGAAATTTTGGCACAGTCAGTCAATCTTAGCTAAGTGCAGAGCTAGCAAAGTTTCCTTAAATTGGGATATTAATATGCACGTTATTTTGTGGTAAAGGATATCTCAGCATTTGTAATGCTATCTTTAGGTGTTTGAGCAGATGTCTGCAGAACTATGTGAATGTTTTAACTGTGCATTGATTGCTGCTCAAACGGTATTGTCTCAAGGGTAGAAATACAAGTTTTACAAGTAAAAGGTAGATTGTCATAAATGCCCGCTAAAAAGGCAAAGAGTGGTTAGTGTAAATCACAACATTTGCTTGCTTATTGCAGGTTAGTATTAGAGCATCCTTTTGCTGAATCCTGTGTCAGTGCCCAAAGATACAATGGCTAAGCAGGATTCAAAAGTGAGCACTTGAGCAACTCCAGAACGTACATCCCTTGTGTCTTCAGCAAGTCAGGCTGTGGCTCCGTGGTTTACTAGGCCTGTGTGCATTGTGTACTATCACCGGGCCATCATGTCGCTCGATATCATCAATGCTTTGCAGCCTCAGGGCTTGCGTGTCTTGCATGATGCTCTTCAAGAGGTGGAAGGATTTTATTGCCATCTGTTTTTCAGATAAGAATGTGCCGAGTTAGTTCTCTGCACACTTCAACAGTGGATAGTCTGTGTCATGAATTATTCTTCGGGGAAGTCATCCATTTAAATCCATTTCTATCAGCACAGAAATCGGGATGAACATGTACCAGAGGTACAGAAAAGGAGTTAAGATTTTTTTTTTTCTTTATATTTTTGGTAGGTTTAGTGTGGAAATACTCTTTGGCTGCAGAAATTGATCATACTGATCGATGCAGGAGGAGCTTGGAGTATGCCATCTTGTACCAACGTTTCTAGAACGTGTGTGATCACAAGGTTCAGATACTGACAATACTGTACTTCAGAATCTGCCCCGTTCTTTGATACCGTAACTCCTGCAGACTGACCTTTTGACTATGCTTGATGATTTTAAAAGTGATCAAACAGCACACTGGTGAAGGCCAGTGCTCCTTTTGTCCCATATGCAGAGGTGCTGCTGCTAACTTCATCTCTTCAATGTACTCCTTTGTCTGATGTTGCTTCAAATGTTTAAACCAAATTGGAGGATATCAGTTATTCTCCAGTGGAGGCCCCAGTTTTATTTTAACTTTCACAGTAAAAGGACACTGCTGTATTAAATTTCTTTGTAAAACACATTTTGTACGTGTTCATTCTTTTCTTGCTAATAGTAAATAATGGAAATGCTGCTTTATTATTTGAAATCTATCCAAAAATTCTGTTATCTGTAATTACTGAAATATGTGGCAGAAAGCAAGAGTGAGCCTCAGTATTCCAGTTAAAGGGACTTTGCAAAAAATACAACTTTATTAGGCAAGCAACATTTATGGGTAAAAGTGAATGCGGTGCTGCTGTGAGCTAAAACACAGGGTAACAGTCAGAGGTGTTTGAGATGTACACTTGTGTAGAATTTTTTCCAAAGTGCTTGTTTCAGCATTGCGCTGTACTTAACAAATACATTCAAACAATGATATATTTAAAATTAGGGTGCATTATAATAGTAGACTTAGTCATTAAGTACCATCAAGGAACAGATGGCAAGAGAGGACACAACTGGTTTGCAGTCTGCATAGATTTAAGCATGAAGCCATTAAGCTATCACATTCCCGTTTCTGATAGATTTTGGTCAATGAAAAATTAAAGACACGTAATCCCTGATTATATGAAGTCTCAATCTGTAATTCATGACACTGGTACTATTTCAAAATCACTGAAGTTCTCTCTGTAATCGGTAGTTTTAAATGAGTGCATTATTGGGATAGATGCTCTTGTCTGGTTTTATTGCTATTGAAATTAATGTATCTTGTCATAAGTAGGTTGCTCTTAAATGTGAAATTGCTTGAGGGTATCTTTTACCGCTCTGCTTCCTATTGACTTCTGGACAGATTTGCCCTATTTTGCTAGGCTATTTGCCACTGAAGCAGTTCAGTATCTCCATCTAATAAAAGGAGCAATTCAGAGCTCAGAGCATGTATTGCCTTAAAAATGTTTATAGTCTAACTAACACAGTAGCCGCTAGAATGTTTTGGTTTTAAAAAACTGGGTTTTAAAGCTATCTTTTACAAAGGTCTATTTTAGAACTGATTTATTTTCAAAATTACTTCATTTGCATCTTGTATTCCCAACAGCATGTACTAGTTTATATCAGTCGTATTGGACCGAATGTATTCTAATAAGCAAATTGTTTAGTGCTAATAAAGATGGAATTATTATAAAAATTGTATTGGTCATAAAAATTAGACAATTCAACATATGGATACAAGTAATTCATTAAAATCTGTAATAAGTTAGTTGCCAAAAAATGTAAACTAATTTAAAGATGCATGCTCTTGAAAGCAGTACAGATTCTGGCTATTCGTGTTTAGAATTCTATATTCCTGTATGAAAAATGTTTGCGCACTCTATTTCATTAGTTTTTTCCTCATTAGTTATTTCAAATGCTTGATAAGAAAATTAGTATGTCTATTCCTGGCTTGGGCCAGTCTGACAAAATACAATTATGCAAACAACATATAATGGAAAATGTGTAGCTAGCATCATGCTATGTTATTTCCTCTTTGAGAGGAATGAGTTAAGACATCAATACTTAAGAAGAGGGATTATATTGACTAAATGAAGATTACTTAAAGTGGTGTTTCGTGGATTAAGGAGACTACTGAGTGTTAAAGTTGGAGACTTTGAGAGAACGAGGCCTGGTTATCAGTATTGTGAATGAAAGTGGGTTTATTTTTTAAAATAATGAATCTCCTGCTGAAGGACCTAATCACAGTTCTTTTGGTAACAGTGCATGGTACGAGAAGTGGTCTCTCAGGTCTGATCTTGGCTGTTCAATACACTTTGCAAGTCAAAACTGACAGTTCAAACATAATCTGAAAGCTAGAAATCAGTGACTGAAGATTGGGGAACACTGAGAAATACAAACACTGAAGGATTCCAGGTAAACGTTTACATTTCAACATGTGGGTCATTTTAGTAGGTAGCCTATTAATATTCTGTGTTTATAATAATTTAATGACATAATGTGGTTAGAAAGAGTTAAATTACTGTGGTACAGAGATGAAGTTCTGCTTGCACTAGAAGGTATTGAGAGCAGGATTTCATTCCAGGAGGAATTAGAAACAATTTTTTTTTTTTTCTAAGTAAAAGTCACCATAGTCCTTGCTAACATGTATTGATTGAGACTGTCAAAGACAATTTACCTCGTACCTCTCGTTTGAAGAATAATGAGCCAATACAACAATCTTTACAAAAAAAGTGACTTAAAAAAAAAAACAAACCCAAAACCTTTCTACTAGCTATAGGGAGTTATTGAGGCTACATGTTTAATTAAATTAAAAATGATTGGTAAAGATTAGTAGTGTTAGTAGTGATACTTAAGTAACTTAATTTTATTGATCCTCAAGAGCAAGGGGCTAAACTTCTTGTTGCCATAATCTATTTTAAAGTTCTGCTGAAAAATGTTAAGAGAACTTTGAGTTTTGGGTTTCTGTTGGACCTGTTGCCATAATATTTTGGAAAAATTAAAGATTAAAGATTATTAAAATAAATTTATTCTGTACACCAGCTTGTCCTGAGGCTGACGTTCTGATTTTAATTGTTGATATTCTGCACTAGCAGAGCATCATATAACTGGACTGTGAGTTTAAAGATATATTTCCAGAGCACATCTGTGGCCCAAGTTTTCCCAGCAAAATTCACAATCTCAGTAAACTGTTTCCTGCAATTCATGCAAAAAGAAAAGGTTGAATGCTTTCTGTTTTAAGATACAGGAATGAATCATTTTGACCCAAAACAGTGTAACTTTTGTCCAAAAAGAAGCCTGGAATTTTCATAAAATGTAAGGAATGTGTGTCAGCTGTTGAGTTGGTCTTGATAGATGAAGATATGTACCACATTTAAAAAAAAAAAAAAATGGCGGGAGAGGGGGATACATATAAAAGATTTTTTAAATCTTTCAGCTACTGTTGAAAGTAAAATAACATTCCTTTATTTCCCCCAACTCACCCCATGTATCAACATTAACTTTGACGCAAGACTAGTACCACAGAATTTCTGACTATCTTTGTTCGTGCATAATTTGGTAGAGTTGATCCACATACACTGTTGGATTTCTAAGGATTAAGAAGGAGAAGATAAAACATATGAATGATTTGCTGTAGTACTGTTGCCAAGTGTCTGCTAAAGTGTTCTAAAAGTGCTCAGATTCCATTAGTATCTGTTAGTGCATCATTTGAGAGAGGTGAATTTTTTATTTTTGTACTGTGAGGAGAAACGCTGGTATTCAGGAGCAAAGTCCAGGTGCAAGTATAATGACACCCTACAGTTCCTGATCTTGGCCGGATGGTATGACTTCTGATTTCAAAAAATTATTTTTATATCTTCAAATAAAACACCAGGCTCATGTGCTGTATCTTTGGTGTATGCAAGTCCCACTAGTGAAATGTTGTCCTGCAAAACGTGAAGATGGCAGTGGTGACAAGGGTGTGGAACTAAGAATTTGTGTCCTAAGAAATCCTTGCCCATTTTTTTCCTGCTCCAGACAGATAATCCTTGATGCTGACTGTTTCTGCTGTTGTTCAGGAATTTGTTTCTGTGTTCATTTCCTATTTGTAGTATTGGGATAGTAACAATTTATCTTAAAAGTGTGTAAAGATTTATGTTTACATACCCTTATGAAGATACAGTGCTATGCAAATTTAAAGTTTTTGTTCTTACAAGATCTGTCTAAATTTTCTAGTATAGCTTTTGAAATCAGAAAGTGTAGAGCCTGAGCTGACATTTGTGTTTTGAATTCTTGTGGTTGCACACTGATTTTTGTGTTGATACTAAAATAAGAGCTGTAACAATATCCAGGAAACTCTAATGCCCTCTGGTTTTGAGTGCTCTAAAGGGAGAGTCATCTAAAATGTATGACTCTAGAAATGCTGCTGAAGATGATGAAAAAGCTTGGAGATAATCCGATTCATTAAGATTAAAGATGAAGATTAAGGGCCCAAATCGGCCTTTTGGAGATATGAATGTAGAAATAGGAGACTTCAGCTGATCTCTGTATGCCATCAGGTCAACAGGATTTATCCTGGATTTTCTCTTCTGATTTTAACAATTTTGAATGAATTCAGTTTGGAAAGGAGTTCAGTTCTGCACACCTGCAAATCATAATCATTTTTAGCCCATTTAGTTCCTTTTGCAGCTACAGGTTGGCTGAATTAATAAATCCAAGGTGACATCTCAGTCACATAGTTTTGGCTAATATACTCTAAAATGTACTTTAATTGTTTATAGTATTTTTAGGAACGTGGTGATGAGCATTTAGGAACGAGGCAATTAGCCATGTAAGAATCTGTGTCCTCATTTTCCAAGATTTATATTATATGTACAAGAAAAAAGATGCCACGCTTACTGCTTTTCTTTTAAAAATGACTGTGTGTTGGAGGTGTGTTTTATATATGATCTGACTTCCTTTCCCAGCAATGTTTTTTCTACGTTATTTTTATTCATGCTTACAAGCCGGGAAATTCTGATAGCAAAGACATAAACGTATCTCTTAAATTATAACATGCTAAAACCAAAGAAAGCTGTAAAAGGCAAATAAAAGTTTGTTTAGGTTACTTAAGTTTAAATGAAAAATATGTAAATTTTTTCTATAGCGACACTCATACAATGAGCATGTGAAACTACCAAAGTGATACATTGCATCAAAATGAATCATGATACTGCTGTGTTCAGTGGAGCGGAGGGAATAGCTCATTTTGGGGGGGTTGGTTGTTTACACTTACACATGACAGTTGAATCGAGTATCTGTATAGAAATGTATGAATCGCATGTATATCAGTGCTCTTGTAGACTAGTTACATGTAGTTTCTTTAGATGAAATATATCTGTTCTGTATGATGCGTATCCTTTACCTGGTGTCCTCTGCACAGCCCTCAGTTTGTGCACATCAGTAGCATCTGGCTTTCAGGTTGCAAGTCCTAGGTGTCCTGCCAAGACAAGTCATGCCGGCCTGTAACCTGCTCCCTTCAGTCTCCTCCTAAGGAGCTCCGCAGGAATACGCCGTGCGATGGATGTGCTTTCCAACAGGCAGTTCCTGTTCTCCAGGTACCTGTGTGTCACCTGGCAATGCAGCACGCCCAGGGAATTGAGGGAAGGCCTGTGAGGAGCCTTTGCATGCTGCTTAGAACCCAGGCGATTCATCTGTGGAAAAAGTATAAATGCAGACCTCCCCTAAGTATGGCTCTAATAACTGAAGCATTATCTGTACCATGCATAGAATAACTACCTCTCTTTCAGACAGCGCTTGTACAAAAATCTGAAGAATAGGGTTTTTTTCTGGCAATGGCATTTCTTTTCCCTCAGTGTTTGGTCATGTCCACAACAATATTCAGGTCACTTCAGTATTACAGCAAGTTACTCCTCTTTCTACATTTGATTCCTGAGTGTAATCCTTTGCCTGTACGTGCAGTTACTGAATTCCATTATACTGCTGTCACGCCACTTGTGCACTTTATCAGGATCCTTCTCAATTGTCAATAGTGTTCTTTGAATTTTTTTTTCCTATTCCTCCCAATTTTTGCCAATGGCAGTTCTGGTAAGTATATTCTGTATTCCATTGTCTAAATCATTAATGACAATGTTGAATAAAACCAGACCCGGCAGGCACACACCCTTGCAGGAACTTCCAGTTTGGCAGTGAGAAGTTGGTAGTTTCTTGTTTGAGTGCAGTATTCCAGCCAGCTGCACATTTATCTGACAATAATGCCATTAACCAATACAATAATGTAATTAAATATCAAACGTGGTGTTGTGCAACTGTGTCAAGTATCTTTGTAAAACTTAAGAAACTTCACATTGGCCATCTCTCATAAATGCTGTAAGCCTTTTACAGGGTGTTGTGGGGGAGTTGCGTTGGTTCTACATTGTTTTCCTTGAAAAATCACAATGAATGGTTGTCATGCTGTCTTGTATGTGGTTAATAACTTGGTATGTTACGAGGTATTGAAAAAGGGTGACTCATCTGCATTTCCTCAGATCCTTTCTACTTTTTGAAGGAAAAAGGGATTGATTTCCTCTCTGAAGCCAAGATAAAGCAGAGGAAAATCTGGTAGTATGTGAGAGTACATAAGAGAGACTCCAATTAATAATCCCTTTGTTGACAGATTTCAGTCATCTGTAAATAAATTTAAGATAATTTAGTGTGTGTTAGTGTGATACATTTCACATTCTTCATTGTTCTAAAAGTGAGAATTTAGATTCTGGTTTTGTGCCTCATGACAGTACAATAGCATCGTATAGTTTTTCAGTGTATAGACATTCGTTAGTGTAGCCAGTCTGAATTCTGTTATTCATAATTGTCTGCATCAGGAGGAACGATTCCTGATGTCTGCAGTGTGTGCTGGAATATTTACATTATAGCTGTGTTCTGCTTTCTGTATTCCATCAGGGATGGGAGAAGTGCAGAGCCACAAAAACTTTCTCCTTATATTCATTCGCTGGTAATTGTGATGGGTGCTCCCAATTACATACTGCATTAATAGCCAAAAAGGGTGCTAATCTCGCTGGCTGTATCAGACACAGATGTTTCAAGTTACTTTTTTCTGCCTTTGGCAGTCACTTCCACAACTCCCGATTTACTTGTGGAAGAAAAAAACCAAAAAGGCGTGGTAACCAAGAGAAGAAGTTGTTACGCTGGTACACTAACTATATAATTTATTACATAGAGAGCTTTAAAGATTAATGTTCAGTGTGTTTAATTTATTCTTTTTTTTTTTTCCAGTAATCCAAAGTCTGCTAATCAGAGGATAAACAAAAAAGTAAACAATGATGCATCATTAAGGATTCAAAATTTGTCTATTTTGGTGAAACAAATAAAAACTTACTATCAGGTCAGTAATTGTTTCTTGTATTATGTTTTGCCTAGAATTGTTTCTAAGTATTCTTTTATAGTTATGCCTTCAAGGGTAACAATAATAAGATTAATATTAGTATTGTATGGATGGTTGGTTGTTTATAAATCTGGTCAAATTTTTTATTGCACTTAATTTACAGGTATAGTAGTAGTCTGGAAACACTTGTATGTGAATGATGATATGTTTATATAATAGATACTCTGCATCTTTGCTCATACATTACGTTAAGCAATATCGGTTGGTATTTTCCAAATTGAAGCAAGTTTTGTGCCTATGAGAGAGATTATTAAATGTGCATTTAGTCTTATTGACGGAATCTTTGTAAGAAAAATGTGATAAAATTTATTTGGTTTAGAATTAATTTGATTTTCAGTAGGAAAAAGTCAGTGAGGTGATAACAATCAAATGGGAATTCATAGTAAATGCAGTGATTATCTAATTTAGAGCTGTAAAATAGCCGTTGAATTTTTATGTTTTGTGCAATAGGTGAGAGCCGGTACTATGCCTCCTAGATGGAGGGCCTGGATAGAGTGCTGTACACACGGACACGCTATAGTAGGACACTGCAGATATCACCACTGTCCCTTATAGTGTGTCTTTTAGGGCCCTTCCACAATTCCCTGCACCTTTCTGCCCGGAGAGTCCAGATCTGGGAGAAAGTCTACTCTTAGAGCGAGTGCATCATGACGGAGCCTGTACTGTTGTACGCTTTTCCTCCTGCGTACACATATAGTGTACGTTCTCAAAAACTCCAAAGTACAGCGAAGATTCCCAGCTGTCACTTACTGCAGTGGTCAACCACTGTTGATCTTTCTAGCTAGCACTTTCTGCGTATGCATACGTCACGTCGTTCTTTCCTTGGCAGCTACTGCACGTGGGTATAAGTGCTGCCTGCTAAAACCCATATGCTTTTCCATTTCCTGATGGTGGTCATTTTCGACCAGGCATTAGTGTTTCACAACTGGTGCAACAGAAGGCACAAACGCTGACAGGATTGATCTTTATTTGAATACAAAGTGTTCCCCGTGCTTCTTTGGCCGTACAGTATCAGCCAGTCCTAGTGCAACAGTATAGGGCAGAATTGCGTGCACTTAGGCAGCTTACCTTTGAATGATTGAGGATCGTGGATGTTGCTCCAAACCTTTGTGATAGAAATAATTTATTATAGCTTTTCTAAAATAAAAAAGTATTCTTATTCAATAAACATTAAAATCAGTCACCAGGCCTTTAATGGTTCAAGTTTGTACTGTGTAAGTGTAAGCTATAGGGAACTGCATACACTTTTTTTTTTTTCCCCCCTCTTTCCCTCCCCAGTTTCTTGGGCTTCTAGTCTTGTGAGACGCCAGCCTCTTCAGATAGTGCAAGTGAGGGAACTTAGAAAGATTGCAGGTCTGGCATTTTAGTAGGAGTAAAGGCATGTAGTAGCCAAACTGGAACACTTGTTCAAATTTAAAATTGCTTTTTGCATGTGTTGCATCTGATGTTCACTCAGATATGCCCACGTGCACGCAGGCAGCTTTATGCACTGTGGTAGCTTATTGGGCTCGGGGAGAAGTGTGAAGGGATGGACTGTAGTCTTTGTTTCCCCTCAAACTTAGTGCAGCCTGGCAGCTGGTGTTTTCCCACAGCCTGTGCATGGGTTAGCAAGGCAGCATAGCAAACCCTGTTTCAAGAAGGGGTCAGCTTAGTTCCTGTCACCTGTGAAATTACCCAAGGCAGAAAAGCTAGTGCTTGACCGATGCCTTGGAACTGATCCGAGAGGTCTCTCGTAGCCTGGGGTGCGCCTTGGCAGAGGCACCAGCCCTCTGCCTACACAGGCATCGTGCTTGGTATATGTTCCGAACGGGATGCCTGAGATCTGAGAGTAACGGAACATGGGAAATAATCACTGTATTGAGGTATGAGATTGATTAATGTCTGCAATATTACAGTAGGAATAAGGTACTAATGGATATCAGGATTTCTAATTTTTAGCATTACGTTATCCTAACTCTTAAAACTTTTTATTGTGAGCTTGCCTGTGCTAGTTTATTCCATGTGTTTTTATAACGTCTGTGGAAAACATTCTCTCAATTTAGCAAATAACTGTATCAGTGTTATATATATACTTGTCAAAAAATCTACACTGATAGAATATAACATTCAAAATTAAAATGTTACGTTAGATTATACAAGTTTTTTGGTTCCTGCATCATCTTTGTTCTTCTCTGTAATTACAATTGCATCTTCTTTTTCCGATGAAGCTGCTTTACTTCCTTACAGCATCGTCAAACTCTTAACTAGGTCCCAAACCAGTCTTTTGAGCCTGGGCATTTCCTGGCAGCATAAGAGTGTGGAATTGTTCTCAGCAGCTGATTCTGGAGAAATTATTCCCCTATAAGCTTTGGTGGCTTTGGGCTCGGGAGGTTTAATACAGTGAGCTTCCATGACACCCATGGGTGCTCTGTCAGCCTCATTTGACAGATGATGCATGAGTCTTTAATAAAATAAATGTAATGAACTCTTAAGAGTTTGTACAAGCAAGGCAGAATTTTGTAAATAGGCTTAGTTTATTTTTGCAGGTTAAACAACAGTTAAAAGAAATATGTGAATTTTGGGACACACAGGTTCCAATTTCAGCTTTTTAATAGAAGCAGTCGTTTCAAAAGTAAACACAAATTGAGAGCAGTTGCACCGAGCTTACTGATGAAGTTAACACCGTGTGACAGAAAAGGTGGTAGACATCTTTGAAGCGAGGTAGAGGTGTTGTCAGAAAAGAGGTGATAATGTCATTAGCCCGTAGAGGACACATTTCTTGGTTACCCCTGCTTGTACTCTGCTTCACAGTAAGAAAAGCTTTATAATAGCATCATGGAATTATTTGAGCTGTTACAAAAAAACAAACAACAAAAGAGCCACCAAGCCCCCACTTCCTAAAGTATGTGATTTTCTTCTGTAGCAGCTATCAGTACTCCATTCATTCCTTGTATTTCATCCATTCTTTATTGATTTAAAACTTCCTGTGGTGCACTTCATATCTGTTTTTTAATTTGAAAACTGTCTTTATCAAGATCTCAGAAGTACGAGAGTCATGCTTGGTTGAAATTCATGATGTTTGAGTAGGTCAAAGCTACTTTCTCCCTCCTTATAATTTGTCTTAGGCGTGTGCAATGAGAGTACCTATTTTTCAGTCTAGTATTAGTCAATTCAGATACAATTTTTCAAGTCTTCTATTAACTGGTGAGAACTTTTAAGTACAGCTATAGCTAATAATTTCCACAGGTGTTTTTCACGTAATACTGTAATTTTTCAAATTTGACATAAAATGAGTTGACTTATGTTTTTAGCTTGCAGTATGACACCTAATATGTGCCTTTTGGATGTAAAGTGGTGATGGTTCTGGAATGTGTTGCTTTTGAGCATGAACATTTTATGTATTAATGAATCTGACACTGAAAAACAAAAAGCCTGACTCCAGAGCTGCCAATAGGGTGGCATCTGCTGTGAATAAACATCTGGGGACAGGAGGAAGACTATTCCGCTTCAGAAGAATTAGGCTCTGTCTAGACTGGGGATTTGACCCGATTACAGCCATTACTGGCTGACAGAAACTATCCATTGATACAATCTATAGAATAGGTAGGCAAAGCTGCTGCTTGAGCGTGTGGGACTTAACCAAACTAAAACTCTGCCTGGTTATGCAAATAGGATTTTGTACCTTTATATTTAGGATTGTCCCAGCATAACTGCAGCAAAAAACCCTGTAATTTTCACATCCATGTTTTGGTGAGGCTACCAAGACTATGGATGTGAAATAGAGGAGATTGATCTTTTGTAGTATAAATGCGACTTGGAGCAAATAAAATAAACATCTATCAAGAAGCTAGTCAGAGAAATATGAACGCTAATAATTTAAAGGAGTTTTGCTACATTCTGAGGCACAGGATCTAGTTGGCTTAAGATCCATAAGCCAGCTCATTGCCACGAGAGGTTTCTACTATGTTGAGCTGATCTTGCAAACCAATAAAACAAGGCTTTTGTAGAAGTAATTCATACTTGTAAGGTTTTTTTTTTTACTTAGAGTCCAAGTAATTAAGTATTGAACATGTACGTATTAAGACCTGAAAAAATTTAAACTACTTATGTAATACTAATTTCTCTTTAGTGGTGATTAGTATTTGATGTTTGCTTTTGTTCAATACATCATATGATTTAAATAATATTTTAATTAACTTTTATAGGAGAATTTGCAGCAGTTGATCATGATGTCTTTGCCAAATGTATTAATAATTGGCAAAAATCCTTTTTCTGGTAAGTTTATTTTTAACTAAGATGAAAATTTATGTCAGTGTAATAATTCGTATTACTTCACTGGAAATAAAATTCATATAGGATTGAGCCTTTCCACAGAAGCTTGTGTAAATACTTTTAGCAAATAAGTGATTTAATACTGATGAGTAATGTTTTCTTTGTTCACACCAAAGGTCCACACTTTACAAAAATGTGTTCTGTCCAAACCTCAGCGCTGGCTGTCCTAGGATTTATACTGAAATGAAGTACATTTCCCAGCAACCAATGAGCCACTGATATGACAAAGTACAAGTTTCATGTATTCCCAGCTACTACGCTTTCAACTTGCTTTACCTAAGCCACTCCTGAGAAAATTGGCAGTTCAATGCATCTCACTTGATCCAACTCCTAATCCTTGTTTTTCCTTCCCCAAAACTTTCCTGCTTCTCTTGCATCGTTACCTGAAAAATATTGCAATTACCTTCTTGCTTTCTCCCCTGAACTGACACTGTCTTTTCCATGCTCCCACCTTCTCTGCTTCCAGCTCTGAAAGTTGCAATTTTCAGACCAAGAAAATTAGCCTGTATGGACCCAGCTGACTATCCACAGCCACTTGGGAATCTCTGCACCATGCTCTCAATTCCAGAAGCACGGAGCAGATACACCTGGCCTGCATGGAGCCACTATGGATTGGGCAGAATTTATTTACTTGGGTCTAATGTGTCCCAAGTGTTCTACTTCTGATGTTCTAGCACCTCAGCAGAGAGGTTAGGAACTACTCTAACAGGCTGTGTAGCTTCCCCTGGCTTTTTTTCTTTCTTTAAGATGTCTTATATGCCATGCTTCCGTGTATGTGAGACAAGATTTTTTCTCATGAGCAAGAAGAACCATCTGTGTTACCTCACTTTTCAATTCCAGGGTTCATAACGTTGATACTTTCCATATCCCATCTGCATATATCCCATTTATGTAGGTAACTTGATTTAATTTTTTTGATTTTTACTTTGTGCTTTTGAATATTGCTGCTTTTGCTTCTGAGGTCACAGCCTTTTAAGTTTTTATATGTGTAGATGCTGTAATCTATCGTATGCACCGAGAATTTTGAATGTGGTCTCTTCTTTTCCAAAATAATAGAATCCGTCGTGCTTTTATATTTTGATTCCAGACTTTCTTAAGGTTTTTGAAAGACTCCATGGATTTGCCTAGATACCAGATTTAGTGGAAACACAGATCAAAAAAAAGGATCATAGTATTGTTTTTGTAGTGACATTTTTTATTCTCTTTAAGATACTGACAAAATACGTCTTACAATAGTGTGTAGTTTAAGATGAAATTTTATTAAAAATGCACTACAAAAGCCCACAAAGACAATTTAGTATTCAGTGTCTACATAAAAACCTATTAATAAGAAAGCTTCTTCCTGTTTTGGGACCTCAGCTAAGTCTGTGTAGCTCTTGTGGTTTGGCAACTGGAACCTTCAGTGGTATATGTATTGCTCTCCTGTGGGAGAGCAATTTGATTTCTGAGAAAATACAAACTTTACTGCAGCATAGCCCACATATTAAAAAAAAATTGTTGTGTACGGGCAATATTCTTGAAGATGTTTCAGATTCCTGCCTGTGTTCATCATGGAGTTTGATCTGAATCAGAAGATAGACCTGTTCTTTTGGGTTCCGTCCAGAATCTTTCCCCTCTGAAGGTTAGGACTGCTCTTGCTCTGTCAGCTTGAAGAGGACCTCATCCCTACAGAGATTTTTAAGCTTTTTTTTCTTTGGTGGGCAAGTGTAGCAAAACCAAACCTCAGTGACCTTTTGAGAGACTTGCTGTGTAAATCTGATTGCATCAAGGTGAGCCCCCATAGTACGCCCCCATAGTAAAATCAGTTCTCTGATAATGGTTAGGGTTTGGTCCACTGAAGCTTAGGCTGTAGCTGTGATTTTTCTCAGGAATGTCTCCCAGTTTTTCCCCTTTGCACTTAAGGAATTAGAAATACCAGAAGACGACAAATTGCAGAAGGCAAGGGCAGATAAGATTTCAGGAAGAAAAACGTGTTTGACTGTATCAAAAGCAGTTGGCTAATCAAGGAAAATGCAGATAGAATGCTGGATTTGAGCTCTGGGAAAAAATGGGTCATCAGAGACTTTATCAAGAAACATTTCAGTTGAGCTAATTGGCAGGAAGCCAGTTTGAGGAGAAAACTGGAGAAGAGCTACAGGCTGTGATTGTAAATGTTAAGTTAAATTACAGAGGAAAAGGAGAAGGGAGATAATGAAGAGGTGAATGTTCTTTAACGGGGGAAGAGGAAAGATTAAAACCAGCTCGTATTTCTGAGGAAGCAAGCCAGGGGAGGATGGAAGGCTACACAGGGTATGAAAGTTGGGGATAAGAGGGAGTGCAGGGAAGATCAAAGGATAGGATAGGGTAGGGACAAAGTTCAAGCAGCAAGTTGGAAGGGGATGATCTATTTCTGTATTTGTGATGGAGAAAAAGGAAGAAAAACATACAAGATGGTTGGTAGCAGTGGGAAGCTGAGGTTGTTCATTGTTTTGCCATGTTCCTTCAGGGAATGTGAGGGAGAGACATGAAAACGATATTCAGGTAGGCTTTTAAATGCCAGTCAAGAAATGCTGAAGCAGTGAGCAAATAAGTGTCCAAACAGGAGTTCAAGGCTTGCTCTTAAAAAAAAAAAAAAAAAAAAAAAAAAAAAAAAGCATGTTGAATTCATTGGGATAAATGAATGTAGGATATAAGATGTTGGGATGGATTCCTTCTCTTATAATATTCTGGTTAACCTTTATTGATTGACAGGCAGCCAGGTGGAATTCCTCTTCTTTAGCTCAAGTAGCATACTTCTGATGAAACATATTAATTGATGTTTTCTATTTCTATGTAAAAGACTTCAGAGCTTGAGTCTTTGGGATACAAGAAGTCTGTATAAATGATTAAAGATCTCCCATTTGAGTTCATGTTCTTTGTAACGTATCTACTTGACAAACCTCTTTCGAAAAATTTAAACGTTACGTGTTCATTGGGTTTATACATATCTTCCCCTAAAAGAGGCAGGTTGAGTCAGTGTTGAAAAAAGGCTCTTTACTTAATATTACAATGCACAAAGAACTCCTGAAGGCATGAGGAAGGTGGAGAAGCTTAGCATCTGTCTTTCATCTCTGCTTTATGGCAGCAGGCTTGACTCTTTACTGAAAGCTAGTCAAAATCATTAAGAGTTCTGTATCCTTTTAGGTTTTTTCTTGATTTCTTTTTAATTTGATAAGAATTACCTCATATCTGTAACTTTTTGAGAAGGATTTTGCATATACTTCACTTACAAAATACTGTAGTGGATCAAAGAACAACTTTTCAAGTGCTCGTAAGTGAACGGTTACATCTTTCTTATGTGGGAGTTCATCCAAAATAGACTTAGCTGCCCAATGTAGAAGATTGCAAACTGCCATTTTGGAAAGAAGGTTCTGGTTGAGTTTTCTTGTAGATGCTTATAATCATCTTGTGACCATTGGAGATAATCTATGGTTACCAACTGAGCCCTTTAAAAAAAGGGACTTCAGTAACAGGTCAGGTTCAAGAATGACTGCGCATACCTTAGTACATGCTAGACATTCACTGCGGTGGTTGCTGTTTGGACCGCCAGTGAATCTGTTGGTGATGGTAGTAGTTACACCAGCTGTGCCACAGAGTAGAGTTTTGCAGAATAAAGGTCAGATTTCTAGCCAGACCCAGCATTATTATGTTTGACAGCATAGCTTTTGTCTGGTTAGCTAACAATGAAATAAACTATTGGCTGAAATCCAGAGTATATTGTAGAAAGGATGCTATTAGGACCCTTTTATTCCTAGATAGCCCAATGGGTAGTGTTCTGTTTCAGTAAAGCAAAATGATATATGACCATGTAGAGTTTAATTCCAACTAGCCTAAGCTATTTCGCCATCCCTAAAGCGTTTGCTTTATGGCATTTATATTCTAGATATAACATATATGTAGTAGCAGGACAAGGACGTTTTGAGTGTAAAAAGAAAGATACGTCTTTACTAATCTGTAAACAGAGTTCTTTAAGCTTCTTTAGGAGATTAAGATGCTTAAGGCCAGATTTGGAAATACATTTTGATTTTTAGATGTACAGATGAATATCTAATATAGCTTTATAAAATAATTTCAATGAACTTGTTACCTAACTTTCACAGCTTGGGGGTGGCAAATAATCTAAGCACTTCTGTAAATATCTCCAGATACCTGAGATTGCAGTTGAAAACTTGATTGTAGGTCTCCAAAGCACTTTTGAAAATGTCACTCAAGTTTTGCTTTATGAAAGGCTGAGATTATGTTTTTTCCATTTGAAACTATTCTGTGTGCGAAGCTATTTGTTAACACTGAAAGTTGGCAGTTAAATGGCAAAAAGGACTAAGTTGAAAGCTGGGAAGATGGGGGTTTCTTCATCTTTTTGTTTTCTAAACTTGGTTAACATAAATTGTATGAAAATAATGAGTAAACATGATGTTTTCTGAGGGGTGGGGGAAGAAACTCAAATTACCATTTTACACCTACCATTTTTTTTGTTCTTGTTTTCTTCTTAGAGCCAGGTACTGAAGAAGTAAAAAAACTCCTCCTGCTTCTACTTGGTTGTGCGGTTCAGGTAAGTTTAATTACGTTTGCATCTGTATGGAATGGTTTAAGTGTTACTGATCTCTTTTCTTACTATTTTCATACCTGAGGTTGTCTATAACATTGACCTTCCTTCCTCTAGTGGTACTATTGCATTCCTTGAAAATCTGGGTATTCTTACAGTTAAAATGGCTACAACTGTACACCTCTTACATTTTATTGTATGAAGATGGCAAACTGTGTATGTAGGATTTCTAATAGTTTATTAATTTTCATATTGTTAATTCACCTGATACTGTAAAGAAAGGAAGAAAATTATAAAGTACTGAAGAACTATCTTACTGGTATATCTTACTGAAGCTGTTTCATGTATTTAAGAAACTTCTTTGGTGGACTGCTGTTCTTATTAGGAAAGTTTGTACCATTCAGCTCATTAAACTGCAAAAATAGAATCAGTCATATATTCTTAACAACTTAAATAAGCAACTTGAGTACTAGAGGAGGACACTGAAAAAATACCTCTGGAACTCGCTGTCATAAAATTTGAATAAGTAGCTATTAAGAAACCTCTTCCTTGCCCCATTTCAATAGTGTTTTTTTGTTTGTTGTTTTATTAGTGTTGAAGGTTGTTATAATTACTGCAACGTGGTGTAAACCAAGTATTTATTGGTCCACAAAATTATTGAATAATTTAGTAGTGTGATCATTATAATGTCAGCTTTATCATTTTTAGCTCTTAGAAATACAAAGGAAGACTGAAAATACTTGTGATTTTATGTATATGTATGTATATAAAATAGATACCTTTATTTTTAGTGTCAGAAAAAAGAAGAATTTATTGAAAGAATCCAAGGTCTGGATTTTGACACTAGAGCAGCTGTTGCAGCCCATATTCAAGAGGTATATTGTTATTCTTGTGCTTTTAATTTTTTGGGAGGTGGGATATCGTATTGTAAGAAGATTAATTGCATTTCTTCAAAAGCAAGCGAATCAAATGCGATTTGTATATCTAGTGTTTTTAGTAGGCAAAAAAGGCCTTTATTTTTTTAACTTGATTCACAAAATATTTCATGATCAAGCTCTTTTGGATTACATTGTTAAAGCAGTACCAGGGAGCAGGTGTGTTACTCCAAGAATTTCTTAGACTTAGAGTAAATTTAGTTTAATGAAATCTTCATAAGCAAATTTATTTATAAAATAGAATCCAAATTCCATTTACGTGGTTTGTAATATCTGTTATGTCATAGCCACCTTTTGCTTTTTATTTTGCCAGAAGTACAAGGTACTACTTTCAGGTAGAAAAGAAACTGTTCCATAACATACAATTTAATCTGGTTTAAATGTTTTTTCAGGCCTTGTCTAGAGAATACCAGTAGAGATTCAGCTTTATTTTCTTACGTGTCCTTTCTACTCTTATAATTTAAAGAGGATGTTTTTTCTCTTCCATTTCATTCTGTGTAGGTAACTCATAATCAGGAAAATGTGTTTGATCTGCAGTGGATGGATGTCATTGTATTGACACAAGAATATGTTGAACCTCTCTTGAAAAATATGGCATTACATTTAAAAAGACTTATAGATGAGAGAGATGAGCACTCAGAGGTATGGATGTGGTTTGTTGCTTAAGAGAAATACAAGAAATATTTTCTTTAAAATTACACAGTTTACTGTTTTTATAACTAATAGTTTAATGTATGTTCTGTTAGCATATTTAAGCAAGGATTTCTTACTGCCAAAAAGTTGCTTCAGGTAGTTAAGGTGTGCATACTAGTTGTTGAATACTGTGAGAAACTAGAACAGATAATAGCAGATGGTCTTTTTCATGTAACCAGAGTCTGAAACAACTTTAAATAGCATTCATCTGTAGCTGAAAACAGAAAATCCAAAGCTGTATCAGCTCAAGTTTCCAGGAATCAGTAACCCATCAGTTTGCAAGCCAGTCACTGAAAGATGCCTGTTACATTACTGTATCCTATTGTACAGCTCTGAGTGAACTGGAGCAGAATTCATACTGGGAGAGGAGGTTTTTACAAGCTTGTCATGAGGCACAATCATTGTACTGTGTGAGAATCGAGAAGCAGAAATGTATTTAATAAAAATTGCAAGTTGTGAATCATCTTGGTGGTCCCAGATTTGCCCCTCAGTACCCAGTGTGGATATGTTAATGTCGCAATTATTCCAAATACTCTTTTGACAGTTAGCAACTGTCTTTCCAGTTCACAGCCTTGATAAGAGCAAAACAGAAACTTAACTGTGAGGGGAGAGGATGTGTGGTAATCCTTTTTTGCAACGCAAAGGAAAAGTGACTTTAAAACACATGAGATCCTTGTATTAGGGTAACACCTTTATTTATAAAATGAAATAGGAATATTCCTATAGGTCTGGTGCTTTATTCAGTTGGCAAGGATGATGCTGCTCACTGGAGAACACCGGTTTCTTTAGAGATTTATATTTATCGTCATGGTCAAGGAATTCATGCTATTTCATTACCCAATCCATTCTAAGCACTGATAATTTTGTGGATTTAAAAGTCTAAATTTGAGTAGTTTAAGAATAGCCAAATGGTACTGTTAAATAGCTGTGACTATTTGCTTTAGGTATAGAGGTGTATGTAGGGCTTCTAACTTCTTTTATGGCAAAACTGTTCCATTATTCTTGCTTCATTTCAGTCTTTGATTTATTAAGGCAGTGAACAATACTAGTTTCTGACATATAAATGGCGCTCTGAATGCAATTTTGTGCCTTTTTTCCTCTTTTTTTTTTTTTTTTTTTTTTTTTGAATTTCTTAGACTATCATAGAACTCTCAGAAGAACGGGACTGTCTCCGTTTTCTACCTCACGCATCAGCAGCACAATCACCTTGTGGATCTCCTGGCATGAAACGCACTGAAAGCAGACAGCACCTGTCAGTAGAGCTAGCAGATGCCAAAGCAAAGATAAGAAGGCTTAGGCAAGAGCTGTGAGTACACGTAGATTGCAGAAGTGCGTTGAGAGTTGTAGGGTTTTAAAATCCTGTTGATTCCTCACAATAGTAGTACTCTGTAGATGACGTCTTCATTCTTTCAAATGTTAAATTACATTTTAAAGTGCTTTTTTTAAATTATTGCACCCCAGGAGGCATTTTTCTAGCACATTGAGCATGTTTGTGAGCCAGTGTGACAAATACTACTTTTCATCTGTGTTTGTCTTAATTTGTATTATGAATTCTATTGATGTTTCAAGCATAAACATACTGAAATCAGTGAACTAGTGCTGAGGTAATTTTGTATCTTTTGTACTCTGAACTTTCTGAACAACTATGAGCAATCTCTTGAGCATGTTACAATAGAGTAGCGGGCTCTTTGCTCTACATAAATTGTTTGTCTTTCAGAAATATTTGCAGCTAATGTAATGCAGCGTTGCCTTTTTCTTTTACATATTGTGTCCATATTGTTGTTTCAGAGGCAAGTTCTTTGTGCTTGCTCTATTGTTCGTTATCTTTAACTGAATGTCTGACTATAGTTTCAATATATCCGTATTCGTACACGTTTCTAAGAGAATAGCTTTGCAGTTGAGGCAATTATGGGGTGACACACTCAGGAGCAGTTGCATGAGGCAGGCAGGTGGGGACTTGGAAGTAAGAGCTGTGTCCTGACCATTCGAGGATTAGTGGCAAAAATGCCCTTTTTAAAAGGAAATAGTGCTGTAGTGATTCCTTATCAGCAGCATGATTAAGTTACCTGTTTCTTGTTGGAAATAGTCATCTGTGTTTCATTCATGGTTTATGAAACATTGTAATGTAGATAGGAAAAAAAAAATTATGATTAGAACAATTTCCTGGCCCCTTCTCTTTGCTTCTTTCTGTGTGAAAATTCCTTGTCTGCACAACATTTGTTTGCTCGTGCTCTTCAATACCGTTCCACTTCTATATGCCATGCCACTCTGCAGAGAAGAATGAAAAATAGAAAATTATGCAAACAAACTCCACTAAATCTCTTGACCCACTGCAAACCTGGATGCAGTGAAACAGGCTTTGAGTTTACTGGCAGGGGGTGGCCATTGGTGTCTAAGGAATAATGTAATTTGTAAAATGAGTAAATTTTATATCTTGGGTCAGTTATGGTTTCTTACAGTTTCCAACTTGCTATGTTCATCCAGTTAAGGGGGTGCTCTCGTCTCCCCCTGGTGCTGACCCCTTAGCTAGGGGATATGTTCCCCTCCTTCACCTCATCCAAGTACTGTGGAAAAGCAGTCCCATTATAACAAAAGATCTTTGTTTCTTTCTTTTTCATATTCTAATGAAAACCTTTTTTATCCCTTTTATTTTATGAAGAAAACTGATTCAGTAAGTATCAGTGTGTACTTTGTCTTTATATTCTAGGAACAAACCTGAGCAGTAGTGAAGAGTTATTTAAAGAGAAGAACAATAATAGGCCAGTGGAGAATCTGTTTTTCCCTATAGCAATGTGTAATGTTGTTTTAGCAGGGTAAAGTATGTGCAGTTTGAACTTAAAATACAAATGTTAAATCTGAAGAGATTTAATATATATAGTGACTCGCCTATCGTTTAGAAACAGCATAAATAAAGATTTTTTTTTTTTTTTAATCCAGCATATCTCATGGAGAGAGGAGGCAAGTAAAATTAAATTTAAAGTTGAAGGTAGCATAAGTCACAATTATCAGCTCGATGGTCTGCTCTTACCAGGGTCTGTTGATCAGATCATCTCTAGCTGGCTGGATTAAGTATCTGGTTGATTTACTCAGAGGATCCCCTTCCCCCACTACATCTTGGTCTTCATGAAGAATA
Source organism: Pelecanus crispus (assembly GCF_030463565.1). Taxonomy (NCBI): domain Eukaryota; kingdom Metazoa; phylum Chordata; class Aves; order Pelecaniformes; family Pelecanidae; genus Pelecanus; species Pelecanus crispus. The sequence goes on along the minus strand of NC_134645.1, from coordinate 2,383,900 downwards.
GAGGACAAAAAGATACAGCTCTTTTTTTTTCTGATGTCTGTATTATTATGTGTCTACTGAAATGAGCCCGCCCAGGATATTCTATAAACAGCTGCACCAAGAAAATTAGTGAAAAAATTGCTGTTATTAGTTTGATTGACAGTTAATAGATAGCCTAAACAGTGAACACTGGTATGTTCTGTATAATTTAGTACAATCCTCTCTAGTCTGTAGCTGAAGCATGCAATTAGGGCAACAGTGATGGCTCGGAACATTTCACATTTTGCAGTCTATTTGAATTCAATGCGTAAATAAATTGTCTTTACACATAGCAATATATTTAAAATACTAGACTTTGATAAATTAACTTCTGTCTATAGCATTTGGTATTAAATGCTGCATGTATTTGATAAAATTAGATTTATTCCAGAGTTGAAAATAGTCGGCTTAAAATTTATTTATAATCTGGTTTTGGCAATGAACCTTCATAGCTGGTTTAGTATGTGCTGCAGCTAAGATAATTTCATACAAAAGGTCTGTAAAGATTGTTTTATTTTGTAGCACCATGTACCAACAGTTGGATGCAAAACAGCAATTTGAGGCTTGTAATACAGAAACTCCAGAACTGGAAATTGCAGGCCTAGTTTTCTATATTAAGTCCTGTGTAGAACAATAATATAGGAATATCATGAATGTTAATAGAAAAGTTACAGTAATCTAACATAATACAGAATACCTTTGTATTTCTGTATGGCTTCTGAACACGCATGTAGAGGGAAGGGTTTGATGCCTGCTGTGAACAGTGATACTGCAGTGAGCTATGCATAGAAGACCCTTGTGTACTTGTAGGCCGTCAAAGACCTTTTGGAAACAATGTAGGGTTGCAAAAAGATCATTCATTGTGAGATTGGCTCATTTTTAAAAACAACTTTTTTTTTTTTTTTTTTGTAGTTTTATTTAGAACAATTTTTTTTTGTATGATTACTTTTTAGATTGTATTATACATTTTAGTCCATTAAATTCTCGTTTCCCCCTTTCTATTTCTGTTTTGTTTCATACCTGTATTCCGGAATATTAAATAATATAGTAACATGTTTGAATATGCACTGTATCTTTTAGGGTTATACAATATCAGATATGTCAGGTTTTTTCAATAGTGCATAGCTTGTTCTGAGGTGCAGTTGAATTTTGAACATTCGGTGTTCTGTGTCTTTGAGAGAATTCAGTATTTCCCTTGCCACTTACTCATTGTTTAACAAACTCATTTTTTGAGCATTGAGAAATAAGTGTTAGTTGGAAGTTAAGAATGAGTCCTGTAAGAATTGTAGTATTCTATCTCAAATTGGTTTTATTACAAATTTCTGCAGAGACTAAAACAGACACTGTGTTGTTTCCATAAAATTAAAATTCATTATGCATTTCATAAAATTGTTAAGGTCATTAAGTGGTATCTTCTTTGGCTTTACCTGATCTGTGACAGGACGCATCAGTGGTCATTGTCTGGTTCTCCTGGAAAATACTTGGAGCTTTTGAATGTATATTTTGAAATTATTCTAAGTTTACTTTTGGATGTCGATTTCCTGGTATGCGTTCATGTGTATTGTCTGGGGTTTTTTTACCAAAAAAATCCCTTATCCCTTCTCACAAAAAAAATCCCTCATTACACCCTAATGTTTTCTGCCCTGTAAGTAGGAGATCTTAGTGAACAACAATTTAAAGGACTGCGAAAAATCTGGCCAAATTGAAAAGAATAGATACAGACTAAAACCTGAAGAATACCTAAAGCGTAATGGCATACTTAAGTTTTACACTCTGATGTCCATGAAATGCTGGATCAAATAAGGGAAGTCTCATGAATCTCAGTATTTTGTTCTGAAATGAGATGATAATTATCAAGTTTTGCATCATATTTAACTGTGTTTTATGTTTTCTCTTTTAAGTGAGGAAAAGACTGAGCAGTTGCTTGACTGTAAACAAGAACTTGAACAGATGGAAGCTGAACTAAAGAGACTTCAGCAAGAGGTATAGGTTTTGTAAAACTTGTTTAAAATAAAGTGGGCAAAAAAAAATTGTCACCACCAGAATGATTTTTTTTTTTTTTTTAATTAGGAAGTATGCTTTATGCATATTTTTATTTTGCACTCTGAACATGATCTTGTATAATTTATTCCTTTATTTGGTCTAGTAAGCTGGAAGGATATTCTGAGTTAGGTTAGTATTTCTCTAATTTAATCCTACGAGTGTACGTGTACTGAATTTTTCCTCAAGAACAATCCAGTCAAATTTTGGCTGGTTTTTTTTATACTTTGAGTCTATGTGTTGATAATGAAGGAAAAGATCGGATTCGTTTATTATTATGATATGAATGTATAAAATGATTTGGGGTCATTTGAGAGTACTATCTGTAAAAGAAATGTGCTGTTCTGACATTTACAAATGCGTGCATGCCTCTCCTTGGAAAAGGCCAGTGCAGTTTTCCTGGAAATACATCATCTGGACTAAGCCACTAAAATGCGTCTTTTTTTTTTTTTTACCCTTCTTCCCCATTTTCTTTACCTTTCTCAGAATTAACTTATGATATCCCTCCACATTACTCTTGATTTAAATAATGAAACAGTGTTATCCTTCAGCATGTACTGTCCAGTATTCTTGCTTCTAATTTTGGTATTTTCTTATTTTGTAGAATATGAATTTACTCTCAGATGCCCGTTCTGCCAGAGTGTATAGAGATGAATTAGATGCTCTTCGTGAGAAGGCAATTCGAGTCGACAAGCTTGAAAGTGAAGTCAGCCGGTATAAAGAGAGGCTGCATGATATTGAATTCTACAAAGCTAGAGTGGAGGTATATTAAGGAAAAAAAAAAATACTGAATAACCATCATTTTTTGTTTGCTGTGGCTTTTTCAAAGTTATTTTGATGACTTAAACATTGGGACATGAAAACAGTGTTATAGCTTCTTGCTCTGGGATATATGGTAGTCAGTCTTCTGTGATAAACTACAGTTTTTAGGTAAAAGTCCCTGTTTTGTTTGATGTCAGCAGTATTCACCATAGCTCTAAGCTAGCAAGACCACTAGGTACCTCTGTTTAGGATATATATACTATCTGTTGAGAAACTCAAGGAGGAATTAATTAAAAATATGTTATAAATGTAGTAATTTCTTTCCCCTCTTGTGGGTCTCGTAGGAGAAGACATTTTTCTAAGTAAAGCGTTGAGGAAATAGTGGCTGTACACATAAATGAGTATAGAACGACAGCATTCCACGGATAAAATATACTAAAAAAAGATGCGCTGACACCAGCCAAGAGAGACTTACAGTTCTGTCATGAATTAGAAGTTCAGGAAACAAATCATCAACATGCAGGATTTTATTAGGCCATCATTCTGTCTGTAAATGGCAAATTTGTTGGGCGAATGCCGAGGTGGCAGAATTTGTGAAAGAAAGAATTACTTGTGGGAGTCAAAACTAATGCAAGTTTAAAGAAATTTTCAAGGGGGTCATTAAAAAAGAAGACTCCTAGAAAAGCAGAGAGGACTCTAAATGAATGCTTGTTGGAAAAAATACTGTGTTGCCTAGATGTAGTTGTTGAGATATTGGTATAAAGCCCTTTCTTTAGGGTAAAAATGACCAAAAAGCAAACCCAAGATATCAGGCTAAACTATGACACAGAGTATTTTTATATAACTTCTTCATTTAATGTGGCCTCTTGGATTCACAGGCCTGGATGGGATCTTGGGAGCTTATTCGGTCCTTCTGCTTTAAGCAAGGCATTTTTATGTACCCGTACCACTCCAAATGAGTGCTTGGCATTAATCGGTGCTTTAAGACCTGAGTGATGAAGTGCCCACAGCCTTTTGTAGCAGCCTTTTTCTTCTCTGAAGACTGTGACATGTCATGTGTCCTCTCTTCTAGCTCTTTGCGCTCTGCAGCCCCACGGCATTCTGCCTTACAACACATTTTTTCTTTTCTCTGGGTTCTGTCTTAATATCTTAAAATTGAGTCCCTAAAACTGGATCTCATACTCTAATTATGGCTTTACCAGTTCTGAATACAGTGGAAAGATGACTTTTCTCTACACCTTCTAATACAGTAACTACTAAGCGCCATCTCAACATTGTGATCTGTGTTAACCTCCAGATTTTCTTCCACTGAACTGCTGCCTAGACATGATACAGTATCCCCCATGTTCTAGGTACCGCATCCGAAAAATGTTGTAATACTAATGACCAAAGAAATGGCATCCTCTGGAAAGAGACTTCTTTCTTTAAATGTTTAAAAGTTAAAACCTTTTAATGAATGTATACTTCAGATGTCCCAGCAGAAAATAGCTACTATTGATAAAAGCTACTGTTGACGAGAGGGGAAAAACTGCAAGGCAAACCCCAAATCTCTTTAACGTTCAGTTGTAGAGCCTTCATTCAAAACTTCTAATAATGGCTTTAGTCAGAAACAGAGTATATCAACTGGCACGGGAGTTATTAGCTTTTTAATGGAAAATGAGATGGATAGTTTTTCCAAGTGAACTGCAGTGTAAAAAAGTTAACAGTGGACTGTAGTGAGAGAGAAGGTGCGTGGTGCAGATCAAAACATTGTTAAAAGGGCTTTAGACATTTCTGAAATTTAAAAGTCACAGTTCCCAAGACTTTTTTTTTTTTTTTTTAAGATGACTTGTTCTTAGCCTTGTTTGTGGAAATTAATTTTATCATCTTACTATGTAATGTGAAATAATCTGATGAAATTGGAAGAAACTTTCTCAAGATACACTAAATACAGACCTTAACAGCTGTCATTGAAACATCCATTCTTGAGGAGGCTCCAAAGCTGCCTTCCCATGCCACTTAAAAACAAAGGCTGGTAACTACTTTCCAACTCCGGATCTTTTCTCAGTGTTTGACGTACTTTAAACAAGATATTGCTATTCAACTTGAGCTCAGTGATAAGAGGTCCAGTGCTGTGATTTATGTTCTCAAATTTCCTCAGAGTTGTTGGTTGTTGCCTATATATGATGTAATAGGTTAGCATACATGGGTCTGTTGGAAAATCACGTGCTGTGAGTGATGAGCACTACCATCAGCCTGCCTGCACATGAGAAAACCTTTGTATGTGAGCTATTTGAAAATAATAACCTTACAGGAATGACTTTATAAACTGTGTATATCTACTGCTGTTGTAAGAGAGACTGAAAGCATATGGTTAAAAAAAGTTGGTAAAGGAAAAAAGATTAGTGTACAGGATTTGAAAATAGTGGAAATGTCATTTTCATAGAATGTTAAAACGAGTAAAAAACCCAAAATTTGTTTACATGTTTCATAGCTTGTAAACTATCTGATTTTTCAAGCATGCTTGAATAGAGACAGATGTTAATTAGTTGGTTTTGCTTCATCATAATAATAATTATTATTTTAAGTTAACTTAATATTTGTGTAGGGAGGAGTATGAAGGATAAATATATGTTATATTCACTGATCTTGTTTCAGATTTCGCAGCTGACCATGCTGAAGTTTGAAAAGTTGTGTCTATATCATGAGTAAAATTGCCAATGATATGTTTTTACATATTATTATTTTCATCAGATGCCATTAAAAAAAAATCCTCTATGTACGTAAATTAAAGCTGTTTAGGACCTTTGAATATGGCTGGTTGTATTTTAAGAATGTGGCTGCATTTTCAGCATTGTGTCCTGACTTTGGGCTTAAGTAAGTTTGCCCAGTGGCCTGTAAACCTAATTATGGACTGTGGAAAATTATTCTCTTAAGTTTTGTTTTCCATTTCCTGCAACCGAAAAATTAGGGAGTTCAATCTGATAATAAGATGAATTATGGACTGAAAGGAGCATCTACATTAATCTTCAGTCTTTGACAGTGGCCAACAGTAGATGCTTAGAGGAGGGGAAAAGAACAGGGCAAGCCCTTGGTGATACTTTCCTATTGTGCTCCCCCAGCCTCCAGCAGTCTCTGCTCAGGAAAGTCGTACTCAGAGGTGGTACTTTTGAGCTTTTTGGCCTTCTCTTGCATGAATTAGATAACTTCTCAACACATTTAAGCCTTTTCATCTACACAATCATGTAGCAATAAGCTCCACGATTCGATTACATGGTGTGTGAAGTACTTCTTTTTGTTTGTTTTGAGCCTGGCACCTGTAATTTTTATTTGATGTCAGCCTTTTGCTTAGCTGTAGCCCATACATGTGCAATACATCTTTCCAGATCCCATCTCAAATCACAGAGATATTTATGGTTTGATTGTAATTATGAACACCTTATTTATTCTTAATGGTTTAGGGACTATTTAATTTCTCTTAAGTTACATAAAATTTTATTTTCATAAAAATTTCCTAAGTTACAGTTATGTGAAATTGCTTTAAATTTGTTTTTTAAAAAAAGTCTGTTACAGCTAATGTTTTAGCATTAGAGCAATGTTTCTAAAACTAGTTACGATTTGTATCAAAGTTTGTATGAATAAGGGGAATACTTTTGTTGTGAGGGGTTTTTTGTTGCTTAATTCTTGCAGGAGTTAAAGGAAGACAATCAAGTGTTGCTAGAAACAAAGACAATGCTGGAAGATCAATTAGAGGGGACCCGAGCCCGTTCTGATAAATTACATGAGTTAGAAAAAGAGAATCTACAATTAAAAGCTAAATTACATGATATGGAGATGGTAAGTGTAAATGGAGGATGACAAAGGCAACTGATATGCATTGAATTTCATTTCCATTTTTAATAAAAGAACTTGCAGTCAAAATAGCGGGGGAGAGGAGGAAGGTATGTCTTGATTTACTAACACTTTTCAGATACGGTTTCCTACAGTAGCTTTGGTTCTGCCTAGGGAAGGAAAAATTGCCAAGGCGTTACTTTTCCTAAAGGTGGTACAGTGTTTAATTGAATAGCTAAAATATGATCATAAGAAATACAGAGACTCATTAGTAAGAACGATAGGATCAATGTTTTTTATGTGAAGATAGTCTTTTGTCACTTAAGTACAAGAGGTTTTTCATATTTCAAATTCTGGCAATATAGTGACATATTTATCAGAAGGTTATTCCCAAAATAATTTCTGATTTTAACCAGTTCTTCTCCAAAAAGTAAATATTCTAAAATACCAAGTCATAATTTGCCTGTGTGGGTTTTTTTTTGTTTTCTGTAAGGGGTGACAGATGGTTACCTTCTGTTTACTTTCATTTTCTGCAAAATGTTGAGAGTTGCAGCTGCAGCTTGTTCCTGTTACAGTAGCATGTATGGGGGAAGGGTTTATAAAGAGCCAGGTGAGACACTCCCGTCATGGACCCAGTCCTGGTACAGCTTGGTAGTTTACAGAAGGTAAAATTTTGCTTCTCTGTTTTTTGTGTGTGCTGCCAAGCTGTGCTTATTATGTATACTTTTTTTCCTGGAGAGAAGTGAACTTTGAAAAGGAGTAAGTAGTCATCACCGTAGGTTATGATGAGAAGAGGTTCTTTTCTGCATATTTTACTTTACTGGTTGTTACACTTCTAAGTTCTCCACACTTTTGTCTGTTCCTCCCTGTCTCGCTGTGTATTAGCAAATCAGAAAATGTACTTTGCATTTCTCTGTGGCATACTAGATACTAAAATATTCTGTGCACGTTGAGATGTATTTTTTTTTTTAATGTTACACGTGAAATAATTTTTTAAGGAGCGGGATATGGACAGAAAGAAGATTGAGGAACTCATGGAGGAAAACATGACTCTAGAAATGGCTCAGAAGCAAAGTATGGATGAATCATTGCATCTTGGCTGGGAACTTGAACAGATAAATAGGACTACTGAACTTTCTGAAGGTAAGCATGGTAATACTTGCAAACTGATAAAACAGAAAAATTGAAAGCTCAGAGGCTGGACAGCATTAGGAAATTATAGGCCCTTATTTCTGAACGACAGTTTTTTGTCCTCTGGAGAGATGTGATGGTTTGAGGGTTATTTTTGTTTTGGTTTGGGGGAGGGTTGTTTATTTGTTTTGTGGTTTGGTTTTGTGGGGGTTTTTTTGTTGGTTTTTTTTTTTTTTTTAAACTCATTCCCATGTATCCTTGGAGATACAGCCTACATGAAACGTCTGTTCTTGTGATTCTTGTTCAGGTAAACAGGGGTGTAAACCCCATAAATACCTTGCAGTTACATTGTGTTGCCATTCAACTTCTGTGCTCTCCAGCGCAGATCACGAGTCCTTCTTGCTTCACTGTTCTCAAAAGTTAAGAAAGATTTGTTAAGGTTTCTCAGAATAATTGTTTGCACAGATAGCTGTGGCAAAAATTTTGATTCTTCCAATATAGTGTGTTTGGTCATACACTGGATCCCCATACAAAGGATTTGTGGAAATTTAGAGATACATCCTCAGTTGAGGTACATCCTCAGGAAAAACCTCTGCTGTGATTAGGAACTGTAGGATGAGTACAACATTTGCTTTTATGCATCGGCGGTGTTACCTGTTGGGTAAGGAGGATGGGTCATTAATCCTAACTAGCTCTGTTCACCAAGAAGGCATTGGAGGACTGTCAAAGGCTTCTAAATCCCCTAAGTCTAAAAATGCAAAGTCCAAGAACTCCAGGTAATAAGTAACCTTTTTTTTTTTTTTTTTTTTTTTTAAAAAAATGGTGCTTTTCTCTTACAGTGCCGCAGAAATCACTTGGTCATGAAGTAAATGAACTGACGTCAAGCAGATTACTGAAGCTGGAAATGGAAAACCAAAGTTTGCTGAAAACAGTGGAAGAACTACAAAGTGCAGTGGGTTCTGTAGAAGGCAGTAGTTCAAGGATTCTGAAAATGGAAAAAGAAAACCAAAGACTTAGCAAAAAGGTAATCATCAGTGTATGTTTGAATTGTGTAGGAGTTGCCTAATGTTGCTTGCCATTTTCTTTCTAAAGGGTAATTTTATGAATTGCTGTTATTTTGGGTAAAGTATTACTAGGGTCTAAATGGTGTTATGGTGTTTGTAAGTTTATGGTAAAAAAAAAACAACCTACCTCAGAGAGGTTTTTCTCTTTTTTAGTTATGCTTTTTTATTGATGTAAGAATATGACCATTTTTTTCAGAAAGGTCTTACACCAGTGAGAGAAAAAATATTAACATGGGGACATAATGAGTAATGAAAGTGTTTTATGATACTTGAGAACATTATTTTAATTTTTGTAATTATGAAACAGGGGAAGGTATGTGTACATAGGTGAAGACTGACTGATAAGCCTAAGCAGAAAACTTGGCCATGTGTCCTCATTCATAACTGAGAGAGAAGATGGGCCAAGGAATTGATGAGCAAGTGAATGAGAGGAGTTTGCCAGATTTATCTGTGCTGATCTACGATATTTTACTCTTCAAGTTATGTATATCAAATAGAGTAATTTAGTCAGTGATATTTATAGAGAATAAAAATTGAAAAAGACCAGGGACTAATTACAGTGGAGTAAAATGTCTAAAGTTTCTGAAATAGCTTTTACTTCAGCAGATATTTCAGATGTTAGACGATTCTTAGAGAAGAGCGGGTAAGAGATAATTAATTAAAAAAATTGAAAGAAATCCCTACTGTGTTCCACATTTCTATGCTTTTTCTGATTTGTTAACAATATGGTATTTTTTTGCAGCAGTCTTCGTGCTGCTCTGAGTTTCTGTATGGTCCAGAAAGACAGCTAGGAGGGTAGAAAAGAAAAGGAACAGGTATATGAAGCAAGCAATAGTAGGTTCTTGTGGTTGTCTGGTATTGTTCTTACCACTTCGGGTGTCTGGCGACATGTCCTTTTTCTCACTTGCCTCTAAAACAATGTTCTGAACAGTGATCGCATCAGCAAAAAGCACGAAGTTGAACAAAATGCCTGTTACGAATCTTGTATATGTAGTCTACTTCTATCTGGACACGCTTTCTCTTAAAACAAGCTGCTAATACAGAGTCTTGCAAATATGAGATACAGTGACCAGAGGAACTCCTCTTCCAGCGCCCAGTTGGCAGCTGGGCAGACGATGGTTAAATTTGGTTCCTGGAGGGAGGCTAGCTCCATCCCTTCTGGGGTGATTGAGCCAGTTACTTCTCTGCAAAAACCAATGAACGTGCCAATATCCCTGTAAAACATGCCTTGGTCTGCTAAGCAAGGGACCAGGAAAATCTGAATTTGAGTGGAAGAGGGAAGCGAAAGACTGGTCAACCATTAGTATTCTCATCCTAAGAGAAAGATTGAATTCAAGTACTGGCCTAGTTAATGCTGTCCTTTTTGCGTATTTCCGATCAATGAATTGGTTCACAGAGGAACAAATTCCATTCTACTAACATTTTGTGATTTTATTTTTCAGTATTATTTAGCAGCGATTTACTGTATAATTCAGATAATTTGTTTCTAAAAGTATTCCCCCCTGCCTGGGGTCCACGTTATGTCTGGACTCATCTAGGATTGGGGAATGTGGACAGCGGAGTTGATACACTATATAAACTTTCCAGCAGATGATTGGTTAAAAATACAATGTGTATGTTGCTTCTAAGTAACTAATTATAGCTTAGATGTGACAGAAAAATCACACTTGGTTGTTTTTACCCATAAATAGTTTTACTGTCTAGCAACATTAAGAGAGTTGGAACCATTTGAGAAAACAAACCTGTATATTTAATTCCGAAGGAATCATCATAACTATCTCTTGAACTAGTTAAGTAAGATCAAGCAACATTCAACCATTGTAAGCTAAAAGGGACTTGGAGGAGCAGTATAAATCTCACTAAAATGGAATTTTAAAAGAAAAAAAGATACTTGGGAAAACATCCAGAGACTAATAAAATCTGACCAATTTTTTTATGCAGAAGTACTTTATGGATATCTGAGCCAGGGAAAAAATTCTGGCAGAAGTAAATTTATTCCTAGAAGAGATGAATTGTTTCAGATAAAGAATAGAATATTCCATTTTATTCTTTCCTTTAACCTTCTGTATTCATTTCTGCAAGAGTACCTTCAACCCATCTAAGAGTAATGCTATTGTCATTTTTAAGTACTTTTTTAAAAATCTGGGTTTTTTTTTTTTCCCCTAGCTTGAAGAGCTAGAGAATGAAATTAGCCAAGAGAAACAAAGCCTTCAGAATAGTCAAAATCTGAGTAAAGATTTGATGAAAGAAAAAGCACAGCTTGAAAAGACACTTGAAACACTTCGAGAAAACTCAGAGCGACAAGTGAGTAGCAGAATCAAAAGACTTAATGCTGCATTGTACTGTACTGTTCTCCTTTTGTACTTTTTTACAGGCATAAAGGGATTGTAAATGTAGCAGATTTGCCAAAAGGACAGACATATCTGCCGCAAAGTAGCTTGTCTAAGACCTGCAGCCAGTGAGAGGCATGACTCATTTTTAGCTGAGGCCTTACTGTTAGTTTTAGAACTTCTTAGTGTTTCGTAATGCTTCTGTGGCTTTCATGGGCTGTGGATTTGCTATAGTTGCTTAGAGGGTGTAGCTCAGCCAAAATAGAAAATTGGGAACTTTGGAGGTAAGCCAGACACCTCTCAATGGAGGAAAACAGGTTCCAGACAGCTGGTCAGTGTTTGAAGTAATGTCGGAGTATTAATGAGAATTACAGCAGCCTGTCCTTCAAAGGGGCCTGACAGAGACTGGTGTAGCAGAGCTGCTCCGCTGCTGACTCTGTGCCTCCTGTGTTGCTCACAGTCTTGTTTATCTGGGGTAGGAACCATCGTACCCAGCTTCGTAACATTCCCCTATGCTAGAATGTTTTCTAGTTGTGACTTGTAGGTGGGTAGCAGAATTTATTTTTGGTTGCCAGAAGCTGGCATCTGGGTCTTTGTAAAAGATTTGAGCTGTATTTGACATGTCTGTATCTAATGGGTGCTGACACCTTCTAAAAGTCTTGCAGAGCAATTCAGAGGACCTGTGGAAGGCAGCCACTAGGAAACGAGTTATGGAAACTTCTGGAAATCCCATATTTAGTAATCATGTCCTTCAGAATTAGAACTGTAGTTACCTTTTATAAATTCCACTTATACTTCTTGATGAGACTGACATTTTTTTAGTTTAATTTAAAAGTACAGTATTTTGGAATACAGAACATTGTATTTCAAAAATCCTGAAAATTTGTAAAGGTCCGGTTTAATTGGTAAACGAAATGCCAGACTTGGAAAAGATGGGGGGGGGGGGAAGCTTGGCATTGAAGCTTTACTTTCATTTAAAGAGAACAGTTAGGGTGTGATTTTAAAGAAAATATGCCAGCTTGTCTTGTTTTGAGGTGCTCATTGTTACGATAATTGATTTACATATCATACTACAAATGTACTCCAGGGAAAAAAGGACTAAAACTTTCTGGAATAAGTCCCAATTCAACCATCAGGGATACGTATATTTTTAAACATGTTGGAGTAGGACTGACATTTCAGTGGGACTGTTTCTACTTAAAAATAATACACTTAGGAGCTGTGATGAGTTAGCAGCATCTTTCATGTCTTTTACAAATCCTATGCTGAAACTTACTGGAGTCAACTGTACAAGGTTCATTTGATTTCAACAAAAATTATGGAGGCATTGATGGTGATTTTTTGTTAAGTTTGGATTATAGACACAGAATTCATGGAAAGTAATTCTGCATGTGCAGTAACATACCAGGTTATGTAAAGAAATGTTACAAAGTTGTGGTTTTAGACACCTGTTAATTAGTTTCTCATTAATCGTTTCAGAACAGTTTGTCATTGCTGGGAATGGAGCCGTAGATCCTGTAATTAATAGTTACATTCAGACTTAAATATGAAAGAACAGTCTGTAATTTTCTCAGTCTGTTTTTCATTGCAACTAGCACTTTTGCTTTTCTCCAAAACAGTTTATTGTTGAAACATCCCTTATGCTATGTTATTAGTGCATTCTTAAATATTGATCTAAACAGTTTTCTGCATTTTGCTGTCTGTTGTTACATACCCAGATAATTTCGGATGATTTAGAGTAACTGAAAAAGTCAAGAAATACTAAAAATTAAGATGTAAATGCTGCCTTTATTCTTGAAGTAGATCTGGGAATACATTACCTAAGAAAATAATTCAGGTCTAATACAATTTACTTTCTCTGGAAGCTGTTTTGGAACAGCATGTCCAAGGGTTCTTTTTAACCCCCAAATTAATGTAACTTTGGTTTATTTCTTCCCAAAATGTTATTGACTGTGATCAGGATGCCCTCATATCCCACAGATCCACCCCTGTTTTTTCCAAGTGAGATAAAGACACTTTTGCAGCTCCCACACCTCCCTCCATCTCAAGTTTGGTTTAGAACGTGACTGCAGTTTTGTTCTCTGTGGACACACATCTCTGGAAATTACAGAGTTTAAGAAGAATAATCTAAATCTAGGTAGAAAATTAAATGAAGCTAAGACATAGATACAGCTTTGTTTTGGTTTGTGCTTCATTAGTTTTATTTTTCCGTTATCTACTAATATCCAAGAGGAAGATACTTGAAGATTCACTTTGACTTACTTTGTTGTCAAACTTCCACCTGTGTACATACACAATGTTTGTAATGCTGCAAATAAATACGAGTAGAGTAAGAGAAATTTTTTAAAAACTTAAAATAAAAGGGAACTATGATGTAATCTTACTATCTTAGTAGCTTTCAGTTTATATATGGAATTAGCTACTTGTTGGCGTGTCGCTCACCAGAGTGTACAATTTTCCCCCCCAAATTAGATTAAGCTATTAGAACAAGAAAATGAGCACTTGAATCAAACCGTAGCTTCTCTGAGACAACGCTCACAAATCAGTGCTGAAGCGAGAATGAAAGAAATTGAAAAAGAAAATAAAATCCTTCATGAGTCTATTAAAGAGACCAGCAGTAAGTTAAATAAGATTGAATTCGAGAAAAAGCAAGTCAGGAAAGAACTGGAACACTATAAAGAGAAAGGGGAGAGAGCAGAAGAACTGGAGAATGAGCTGCATCGTCTGGAGAAAGAAAACGAATTATTACAGAAAAAAATTACTAACTTAAAAATTACTTGTGAGAAGATCGAGGCCTTAGAACAAGAAAACTCAGACCTGGAAATGGAAAACAGAAAACTCAAAAAAACTTTGGATAGCCTAAAAAATCTCACTTTTCAGTTAGAATCCTTAGAAAAGGAGAATTCACAACTAGATGAAGAAAATTTGGGATTAAGAAGAACAGTTGAATCCTTGAAGTGTACAAGCATTAAAGTGGCACAGTTGCAATTAGAAAATAAGGAACTGGAGAGTGAAAAGGAGCAACTTAAAAAAAGCCTCGAACTCATGAAAGCCTCATTTAAGAAAACTGAACGCTTGGAAGTCAGCTACCAAGGCCTAGACACAGAAAACCAAAGGCTACAGAAAGCCCTTGAAAACAGCAATAAGAAGATTCAGCAATTAGAAAGTGAATTACAAGATCTAGAGTCTGAAAATCAGACTCTGCAAAAGAACTTAGAAGAGTTAAAAATCTCTAGTAAGCGCCTAGAGCAATTAGAAAAGGAGAATAAGTTGTTAGAACAAGAGACTTCTCAACTGGAAAAAGATAAGAAACAGCTCGAAAAAGAGAATAAAAGGCTTCGACAACAAGCAGAAATTAAAGATAGTACTTTGGAAGAAAACAATGTAAAAATTAGTAATCTGGAAAAGGAAAATAAATCTCTATTTAAAGAAATAGTTGTATATAAAGAGTCATGTGTACGCCTGAAAGAACTAGAAAAAGAAAATAAAGAACTCGTGAAAAGAGCTACCATTGATAAGAAAACCCTTGTCACTTTACGAGAGGTAAACAGAAATTAGTTACCATTCCCATCATAATCTGCTTGTAATGTAGAGAAATTATATCTGTATATTTGAAAAAAGTTTGTACTTTGTGTTTTTTATGCTTTAATCTGCATACTGTTAGCATCTTTAATGGTTACAGTGGGGAAAGCATTAGATAATCAAGATTTATATAATCATTATAATCAAACGGAATAATACAACCATATTACGCTTAATTCTGTAAGATTGCTTACAGACTGTCGTGGAGCCTTTGTTAAATGAACATTGTTCAGATGCTTCATGTTGGTATTCATTCTGGCTGAAACATTTCCCCTTCACTGTAATATTCAAGACCAAATTTAGAAGGGAAGTTCTACGGAAAGGAAGGGAGTAAACAACTACAGTGAAATCATATTATAGTTAACAATGTAATGTCTGATATAGCTGAAAGCTAACAATTGGAAGGAAAGGAGTGTTCACATTGAGTTATTCAAGTCACGTAGCGATATAAGACTCTTGCCTCAGCATTTCTAGAATTAAGACTACCTTTATTTATTACTGACTGTAATTTTGTCTGTGTAAGGACTTGGTGAATGAAAAATTGAAGACTCAACAAATGAACAATGATCTAGAAAAACTTGCCCACGAACTTGAAAAAATAGGCTTAAACAAGGAGCGTCTCTTGCATGATGAACAGAGCAGTGATGACAGGTGAGAATGTCAAGGCCTACCTGGAACAGTGTAGAAATGAGGGTGTTTTTTATTCATAAAGATAAAGTGGTTTCACAGGCAGTTTTTGTGCATACTCTTAGATTTTAAGGCACATTAATAGACCCAAAATGGAACTTGCTATTCTTTGAAACTAGTAATGTACTTGATGTGCTTTTACGTTCAGCTGTTTGTGAAAGTGTGTTCCCACTTTTTGTTACTAAGAAATTCCTTGAAGTATGTCAGTAGATACAGGTAATGTATAATTAAAATGGTTTATGTTCTAGTTAGCAGCAGGAACAGTAGCAGTAAAAGATAATAGGCCCAAAGTGGTTTCTTTTCCTTTTTGACTGCTTGAGTGATAGAAGTGGTTTTTTACGCTTTTGTCACATAATGGTTACCTTAAACTGTCTCACTCTTTCCTTACAACTATTTCCTTCTAATTCTTCCTACCAAAAGGAAGCTGTTTGGCATTCCCACTTACACAGGCTGGGAATTATCCAGTACTTGAGCGTGTCCAAAATTTCGTACTGGCTCTATCACTCTACCACACCTGCCATTATAAAGCAGCTGCTATCCTGACATCTGTTTCCTCTACTGTATGTTGTGTTCTGTCTTATCCTGCAGGGATTTAGGGAAAACTTGTGACAGGAGAAAAGCAGACTAGTATGGGCTTCTAGCCAGTCTTTACTTCACGATGCTATTCAGTTGTGCTCTTTAAAACAACAACAAAAAAAAGCTGCTGTCATGATCTGTTACTACGACTGATTGTCATGAACGTGTAGATTGGTTTGGGGCCTTCTGTGTCAAAAGAAAACCAAACAACATTTTTCTTCCCTTCAGTTTCCCTTTCTTGCTGCCAGTGCTCTGTTACTGGGGTGGTGCCAGAATCCCGTTGGGAGAATCTGCTACCACCTCTTGTTTTCTGCTGGTGTCTTTCATCTGCCTTTCTCAGCTCACAGATGAGGAGCTCTTCTGTCAAGAAGAGGTCTCAGAACTTTGACTACTGTGATTTCTTCCAAGTTAAGCGTTACTGTGTAGCATACAGCGCATAGTATGTGTTTGGCTTGTCCTTAGGTGAATGTACCATACAAAGAAGAACCAATCCTTGCGCTGAGTTGAAGCTTAAACTGCTTCGATGAAGAAGTCCAGATTGAGCAACATTTTTCTAAATCACGGTCTAGATTCCAAGCGGTTGGAGTCAGTGCACCTGCAGAGGGAGAGGATGTTGCTCTGTAAAGGTGCTTTTGCAAATTATACTACATGAAAAGACTTACGAGTCTACTTCTACTTTCCAGACAGTAGCACTTGTCCTTTACAAGTGCTCATAATTCTAAAGATCAGGTATTGTGGGTTCACTTCTCATAGGTTAGTTGGTTTGTGATATTATATGAATTATGACTTTGGGCCATACAATACTAGTGTTTCCTTTGCATTTTACAGAACGATGTTATAATGGATCTATAAATTATAATTTGGAAGAAAATTTGGAGTTACGTGTCTCTGTGGAATGAGGAGTTTTATCCAGCTTTCATTAAATTATAATCTGTAAATGAAATTTTAACGTATTTCTGGCACCTGTCATGACCTGTTTCATTTCTGCCTTTCCTTCCAGGTTACCTGTGTGTGGGAATTACACAAACAAGTAATTTTCTTTTTATTCCCACCACCTTCCCTTAGTGCTCTTCTAGTGCGTATTCCTTTTTCAAGGCGTCAGTGCACGTTTTTTGCTGTGTATATATTGTATATTAAGAGCACAGCCCAGAGAGCAGGCTTAAGCATTGCAAGCTGGTTGACCTGCACTTGGCACGTGTCTACTGCTGGCCTTAGATCTCTTGTATTTGGTGCTGCTCAGCTGCACTGTTGTAAGAACAGCTCATGCTTAATTCTTTGCAGATTGCTTTGCAGCAGGAGATCATGCCTGTCCAGAAGGTGTTTATGGCAAACTTGATTGTCCGGCACTGACCATGTGAAAGCACCACAAAAGCAGGTGGAATATCTGATGGTACAGGATACTTGGATATCAGGCTGGGTATGATGTGCCTGCTCAGGCTGATCTGTGGGGAGGTGTGCAGTAAGCTTTATATCTTGAAGCTTACCCAGAACATTATCCAAAGCCTACCTCTGAGCTTAGGCTTTTGACAAAATAGTTTTAGATGTGAAGGAATTTGGGCTATGCTACTGTTTTGAACTGCTGCTCAAACCAGAATGTAGACCAATCTTTAACAACTTCATGTAGAGCTGGATGATTGTGAATGTGCAATATTTGTTTACAAAGTGGTTGGTTTGAAATTGTGCTCTGCTACTGTCCTGCCTTTCCATTATTCTCAACTTTTTCATTCATCCAAAAGGTACCTGGATTGCTTTCCTAATATTATTGCCTAGGTGAGGCATTAGCAATTGTTTCATCAGGCCTGTAGAAAGCTAGGTTCGTTATGGCCAAAATTACTGCTCTGTAGTTTTGGGCTGCCTCTCTCATTTTGATGACAGAACTTAAAAATGCACAATTTTTCTCTCCCTGATTAGAGAGAGCTGCTTGTGGTTTTTTGTTGAATATTCTTGGTAGCACTTCAGAGTCTTTCTGTTGGGGCCTAAGCTGACCATGTTTGATGAGTTAACCTTGAAGTGTTTCCTGTTTTTGCCTGCCTTTCAAATGGCTGTTGTCTTTCGCCAGAAGATTTCTGGATTTTGACCCTGAATCTGAAATACCCAAATCTCAATGATATTAGAAAATTTGTACCATCTTTCATTATTAGGTGTTGAATTACTAGTTTTTTGAAAGGAAACTGGATATTGTGTCTCTGCTATTAGTCTTTTTCCTTCTTTGTTTTCTACATCATTGTATAACTTTTCAGTAACAGAAATTCTTATTTGTAGCTGAATATCAGCTCAAGAAGATGAAATGCTATCTATTCTACTAGTCATAGACTGCCTACTGTTTCTTAAGTTCCTGAGAATTACTTGTCATACCTTGAAATCTAGGATTTTCATCCTGCTACATGATGCTACTGGACAGCTTTCTACTTACTAATTCTCTTACCGTTGGTCTTCTGCTCCAGTTCCTGACTCGATCTAATGCTGTTGTCCATTCAGGAGTCTCTTGCAATCTATTCTATTCGCTAAACTGATAGATTCTTCAGCAGTCAAAATTTAAAAAGGGGATATTAGTGGTTTGTTTTATTTTATCCTACTGTGGGGAGAAGTGGGATGTCTTCCAGATTCTGAGCACATGCACAGTGACTGGACTGCTTGCAAGTGATTAATGAGTGTGGTTTTCGGTGTTTTCTAAAAGGGCTAATAATTCATAGAATATCCTGCACCGGCAGTTTTCAGGAGATACTGTTCTAAACAAATGCATTCTAAATCTGACCACTTCTCTCCCACATATGTGGTTTGGGTTTTTTAGGTGCCCGACAATATTGTAAATGTGGTAAAAAATGGAAGCTTTACACATCAGGAGTGGTAACAGTCTTAAAATATCAGCAGCTGGGCTGAGTGAGCAATTTGCACATTCATACATCAAATGAGTATGCACCTGCAAAGGACTATGTTCCGTCTCCTTCCGTAGTGCCTCCTCATTGTGAGCTGGCAGGAAATGGAAATTGATGAAAATCTTGCTCTCCAAATACTTTACATTCTAATTTAGTTCAGGTCCCCGCTGGATTCACTGGAGCGGAGCCAGAAGGAAGAGTGCTGTCATCACGCACACTAATGATCCAAATAAAGCCAGCACCCTGCCGGTGTGGCTGAACGTGGCTTTTTGTATGTCTAATATGTTTTAAAAGAAAGAAGGATTCAAAAATGGTTTTGACTACCATCTTCTGTTCGTTTTAGACATAGGACTTGATAGTAATACTGAGGTGTCTTCATGCTTTTGAATACAGTCAGCATTCAAGCATTTTTAAATGTAGCGATGAGGCTACTGTTTCAAAACTTTTTAGAATTTAAATACCTCAGATAATTTTTCAAAATGCAGACTTTTTTGTGTGTGATATTGATCAGTAGGTACAAGCTTTTGGAGTCAAAATTAGAATCCACGCTTAAGAAGTCTCTCGAAATAAAAGAAGAAAAAATTGCTGCTTTGGAGGCTCGTTTAGAAGAATCAACAAATTTAAACCAGCAACTCCGTCAGGAACTTAAAACAGTAAGGAGAACAACATTTTTTTTTCTGTAAGATTAAATTACTCCTGGACCAGCTATTGTTACTTCTGCACTTGACCTTTTGTGTAAGACAGCAAAAGATGGGCATTGTTGGGGTAATGTAACTCAGGACAAAGGTATGACTGCTTTTTAGGACTGCGATAGTACAGGCCCAGTGTTGAAATCACGTGAAAAGTTGTTGCTGAGTTTATTCATTGGTCATTGAATATGTCAGGTGGATAAGTAGTCTGAAGTTGATTTGATTTGGGATGCCAAAAATAGTAATTTCTTGGTAAGTTACGTTTTCTGATCTACCTTGAACAGCCTCAGTGGACTGGTTAAAAAAAGAAATGCAATCCCCTCAGTGGTTGTACTTTATAATAAAAGTTGGGGGATACAGTTGAAAGCACTGAAATAAAACAGAAAATAGAAGTCTCTTTCTGTTAGACAAGTATGACTAGGAGCCCAAGTGTTTATTATGTTTATTATGTTATTATGTTTAAGCTGTCAGTATCCATACATTATTTGCACATCATCTCCCCAAACATACACAGAAAGCAAGTTTACAAATACAGTAACTTATAGCAGCAGTTTCTATTCTTTGAAAAGTGGTATGGTCATGTAATAAATTAGGATGTAGAAAATGGAAAATTCTTAACCTAACGTAAGTTGTCTTAAATAATTTCAGGTGAAAAAGAACTATGAAGCTCTCAAGCAAAGACAAGAAGAAGAAAGGATGGTTCAGAATTCTCCTCCAAGAAGTGGAGAAGACAATCAATCTGTCAATAAGTGGGAGAAAGAAAATCAGGAAACTACTAGAGAATTACTGAAAGTTAAAGATAGATTGATCGAAGTAGAAAGAAATGTAAGATTTTTTTTTAATATTACACTGATTTTAATTATTTGTTGTGAGCTGTTCCAGTAATATGAATGAGAGTGTTGTTAAGGAAGTATGCAATTTATCACCTAGCTTACATACCAAGCAGAATGTGAATTAAATATAGTTTATGCAGCAGCTGGATTCTGCACTGACAGATGCTGTAAAGCACTTGACCAGCATTCAAAAGGAAACGTGGGAACCTGAATTTGGCCTTTTGAATCCACAGATACCTCTTAAATCCCTCT
This sequence comes from Pelecanus crispus, assembly GCF_030463565.1. NCBI lineage: Eukaryota > Metazoa > Chordata > Aves > Pelecaniformes > Pelecanidae > Pelecanus > Pelecanus crispus. The sequence goes on along the minus strand of NC_134645.1, from coordinate 2,363,250 downwards.
TATATAATCCTTACTTATATGACTCATTGCGATTTCTCTACTATTTCTCCATAGGTACAATATTAGTTACCCATTTCTTCAATCTTAACCTGTAGTGATAATATCACTGTGTGTTACTTTGTTATATAAGGTGATTCACAGTTTTGTTCTACCCTGTAAGTCTCTGCGAAGTCATGCTGCTTTCTTTGTTTCGGAGAAACATGGGGTTTTATTCATGAAGTTCAGTAAACGGCTGTGAACTCAAATTTTCCTTTTTTTTTTAATGTTCAAAGAATGCTACACTGCAGGCAGAGAAGCAAGCACTGAAGACACAATTAAAGCAACTTGAGACACAGAATAGCAATCTGCAGGCTCAGATTCTTGCACTTCAGAGACAGACCGTTTCTCTACAGGAACAAAATACAACTCTACAAACTCAAAATGCCAAGCTGCAGGTAATATTTTCCTATTTTGCTTTCAAAAATAAAATTAATACAAAGTTTTTTCAAGTGAAAGCTTTAAAGCTAATGGCATTAATGTATTGTAAGTCACATTTCGCTTCTGGTACAGATGGAAAAGAAGATTTTTTTTAAATTTCTTTTTTACTTCTAAATTAGGTCAGGGAAGTAGTGTGTCCGAAGAGACTCTAAGAAATTCAGTATTTTGTCTGTTTTTATAAATAGAGTTTAAAAAAAAAAAAAGTAAAAGCCATACCTAAAAGGAAAATTAAGATGCTAGTAAGTACAGAAGATTTGAAAAAAAAAACCAAAAAAAAACCCCAACTTTGAAAACTGCATAAATATGTGAAGATTGAATTCAGAGGCAAAAAAAGGTAATGTGTTACCATGGAAATTATAAAAATGGTTGTCCACAGAGTCTTGCAGCTCTTATGGCCAAAATTCACATAGCATTCTTCATGCTTTAACAAGGCTATTAATTTTTTTTTTTTTTTCTCTCTCTCTGATAAATGAAATGTTCTTGTTAATGGATCTAATGCTTTTTGGAGCTCTAAGAATCAAAACTACTTAAAGAGGGAATACAAAGTCCACAATTCAGCAGAAATAGTAAACAATGTCAGAAATGATGGAGGGCAGATGGAACTCAAAGAGTGAAGGAGTTTTTAAACGAGTAAACAAACAATGCATTTTGTGAATGCCTCAAGTTATCACCCTGTCTTTTTCTGGAAAGCAGAACACGGTTGTACTGCAGATGCACTTTCTGTCTACCACACTGAAATCTAATTAGTGCACAGTACTTGCCTTTGTGGGTGGCAAGCCTATGAACAAACCAGAACATTTGTGCACACACTGTGTCTCATCTAGTTGTTAAAAATTAGTGGACGTGGGCATGGAAATATACCAATTTAAACAAATGAGGCTGTATCTCTGGGATTCAGAACTCTGAGTATTTTGTAATACAGTTTGTCAAAAAACCCAGGAATATCTATGTAGTTCCTTTTTTGCCTCATGAATTGCACAACAGCACAGGCCTTTCCTATCTGATAAACATGGAGAATGAACTAACTGTAGATATTTGAAACTGTTGAGGCAGTGAGTTGGGAGAAGGAAGCGTTTTCTGCCCCTTTTTTTTTTAAAAAAAAAAAAAAAAAATATTTACCAAGCAATGTAATTTTTGTTGGTGGGGGTGACTGAATGATGGTATGCCCAACAGACTGAGAAAGGGAGTTCTCCTTCCTTAAGAATTCAGCTATTTTGCTCATAGCTTCAGGCAAGTTGCAAGACAACTCTAGATCAACTCTTAAATCGGAATGAAAGGTGAAATACGTTCAGGAAAATGAGTGATTAACTGTTAGCTAAATCTGAAGTGCACACTAAGCTGGCCTACATGGACTATGTCAGAACTGTTCTTAGGCAACTGTAATTCTACTGTTCCTTCTGATACCCATAAGGAACATACAAGAGAAAGGATGTCTTAAAGGATAACTGGGAATTCTGAACTAAATTAAGCTCGGGATTCAGTCTGGGAAGTTTCACAGCATATACATACCATCAGACATTACTTCATTTCCAGTGAAAGGTTCAGCTTTCTCATCTGTAACAAAGAATGCTGCAGTTCCAACAGAAAGGGAATTGTTCCTTAGTAACAGCGTGCACTAGAGTGATAGATTCCTCCCCTCCTCCTCTTAATAGACACCCTGAGGGTATTAGAAGCCTCAGTAGTTTGTGCTTTTCATCTCTTGAATAGGAAGGAGAAGGAAACTGGCCTGATACAGGTCAAATGACAAGCACGTTGGGTATTGTCAACTCTTTAAGATATCCCAGGATTAGATTAGGTTAATCTTTCCAGAGGCACACAAAGTAAAGTTATTGTTTGGTTGGTTTTTTAATCTGTCTAGTGTTGAAGGCTTTAATGTATTAATAGACACTAATACTGTTCTGACATAATTGTTGGAGAAATTGTACTCTTCTACGAGAAGAGTACTTTCCACCAGATCTTACAACATGTACATAGAGTGATCAACTGACGTTACTATTGTTGGAAGAGAACTGTGAATGGCAGTTCCTCAGTAAAACAGAATATGGGTAGTTCCTTCCAGGAGCTGCTATTTTATTTCCCTTTCTCTCTGTTAAATGGGTGCTACTGTTTGAAGTGGGTACAATAAGGATTTTACGGTGACAATAGAGATTCTGTACAATAAAGATTTAAAAAAAAAAAAAAAATCTATGCCAATATGAAAGTTCATTTTAGTCATGTCACAGATTTGGCTTCTGTGATATGAGGATCACCGGTGATCCATTTCTCTAAGATACTTTGATACCAGAGCTGTCAGTGCTGAGAGGAAAATGTGCCTCTCATCTAGATAGCACTTTAACAGACACTTGAAGGTAAATAATAATTTGATTTCTCTTTCCCCCGCCCCATGTCGGTTTAAGCATATGCTTAAGTGCTTTCTTGCAATACCGCTATAAAATTTTTCTTGGAATATTTTGAATTGGAATTGTCTATTGGGATATAAGAAAAAAAGTATTCCTATTAAAGGTTGTCAGGTAATGGAATAAGTAGAAGGTTGCTAAGATGCTAAGAGTTAAACTCAAGAAATCTTTCAGTGGGAAGAGATAGACAAGATAATCCAGTCTGTGAAATTAATTTGCAGCTCTTGTCACATGTTTATTACTGCAGGTTGAAAATTCCACCCTTAATTCTCAAAGCACATCTCTTATGAATCAAAATGCACAACTGTTAATCCAGCAGTCTGCTTTAGAAAATGAGAATGAATGTGTGCTCAAGGAACGTGAGGATCTGAAATCATTGTATGATTCACTTCTCAAAGATCATGAAAAACTGGAACACCTGCATGAACGCCAAGCATCCGAGTTTGAATCTCTGATTGCTAAACATGGAAGTCTTAAATCTGCACACAAAAATCTGGAGGTGGAGCATAAGGACTTAGAAGATAGGTAAATACTAATATGCCTAAGTAAGATGAGAGTGTGATTTCTGAGCAAAAAGCAAAAAATGCTGCATAACTAGGATGAATAAAATAGTATTACTTAAATATAACATTAAGATCATAAAACTTTGAAAGATCACCTCTTCAAAAAACTTCCATATTTTCTTGTCATTCCAAAGAAAGAAACTTAAATATGATTTCTGTTTGCAGGTACAATCAGTTGCTGAAACAGAAAGTACAACTGGAAGAATTGGAGAAAGTACTCAAGACAGAACAGGAGAAAATGCTGCAGCAAAATGAAAAACATGAAACTGTAGCAGCAGAGTATAAAAAACTTCGTGATGAAAATGAAAGGTAAAGCAAAAGTCTGATATATGTGTATTAGTAGAGCTCTGAACACTTGTCAGTACAGTCTAAACAAGCGTTGTATCCTCTCACGTTTCTTAATACCTGATGCTGCAATTCAGGACGCTTACGATCCATACCTTAAAGCAACTCCACTCCGTTGGTCTGCAGTACAGTCATTTCAGAAAAACTGAACAGGAAGAGAAGAAAACAAACCCACAAAAAATAATTAATATATCCTGAGGATACTGAATTCCACATAGCATCTTGAGGAATGCCAGGCCAAGCACCATGCAGTATGGTTGTAAGCGGTAGAGGGAGCAAGCCGCTCTGCATGTGTCGCTTAAGGGCGAAGATAGCTGAGGTTAATGCCAGTAGGAGTAGAAATGCAGTGGGTGGCGAAGCCCTGCTTGACCCCTGCAACTGAGGTAGAGCTTGCCATAAGTAGTCGGGTTGAATAGTAGTATTTACACAGCGTGCTACTTCCCCGCTCAAGAAGAGGTATTAAGATTTGTTCATCTAGCAGAGAGGCTCACAATTAAATGCCTCCTACTTTTGGTGTTGTGAGAGGACAATTGGCAGGAACTGGAGGTTGGTTTTAGAAAGGGACATGGCAGGGCCCAGTAGGGACAAAGGGAGCCCAAGAGTCAGTATCTGCGATCCCCATGATTGCCAAAGTTTGGACCATTCCTATTTTCTTACTATTTTGTGTTGGCAAGAAATTCTAGCCATTTTGTAAGATTCCTGTATTTTGAGAAGTGGAATCTTAAAACTGGTTGTGATGTCTACATTTAGAAATCCTGCTTTATTTCTTAAACATATGGAGAGCCTGGAGTGTTTGGCTTAAAGGCAGAATGCATACCTAAGAAAATTAGACTAAGAGATGATTTACCTACAGCATGTGATACTAAGAAATGTTTATATGTATTCTACGGAGTAGCATAGAGCCCTGGAAATTCCATGGTTCAGAGGGAGTGTGGGTCGTGAATACATTTCCTTCTATCTGCATGTCTTCTTTTATGGTGTCTTTTAATTCCAGGCTTATTCGTACATACAGTCAGCTCTTGAGGGAGAATGAAGTTCTCCAAACTGATCATAAGAATTTGAAAACATTATTGAACAATTCCAAACTAGAACAAACACGATTAGAAGCTGACTTTTCTAAACTCAAAGAACAGTACCAACAACTGGATATTACATCTACAAAACTAAATAATCAATGTGAGGTATGTGAGAATTACGCTATTTTTCACGACTGGTATCACTGTAATATTTATATAAGTGTATTTGTAGATTCATAAAATTGTATTAAGTGCTTGGAAATTAGTCATTTGGTTGATAGATAACGAAGTTGGTCTGAAGACAAATTTGCTTGTTGTACAGGCAATAAAAAAATTGGGGCTCGTGTTAGGTAAACTGGTTTAAGTTATTTAAAGCATCAAAGAAGCTTTTATCAGTTGAGTCATGATTTAGTTAAGCTTTCTGTTTGATTTGACTATCAGAATCCTTTGTAGACCTAAATTTTCTTGATAATCTCATTAACTGTGTCTAAAATATACTCACATATAAATATGCATGTACCATTTCATATATTTTAACAGCTGCTTAGCCAGCTTAAAGGAAATCTGGAGGAGGAGAACAGACATCTACTAGATCAAATTCAGACATTAATGCTACAGAATAGAACATTACTTGAGCAGAATATGGAAAGCAAGGATCTCTTCCATGTAGAGCAAAGGCAGTACATGTGAGTTTTTAAAACAATGAAATTACTGTGATTAGGGCAGTTACACCAATACCTGTATTTTTTAAAAAACCCTTCTGTTTTATATAGAAATCAACGTGTGTACTACTTCCGAAATGTTTTGCTTTTTAAAATAAAAATTTAAATTATATATGAAAAGCAAATAACTCAAACTACGAACATGGATTTTTAGTTCTAAAGGGTTGGTGCAACTGTGTGTGTTTATCGATGATGTGAACTAGGAATAAAAATGTTTTTTATAACTCATCTACTACAAGCAAAGTCCTAGGTTTGTAGTATGTAAACATTTTTAGTGAATTTGAAAGAGGAGAAAATGCGCTTGTCTAAATGATTCTGTTGGCGTCTATATGCACTTTTTTATTATTAAAAAAGGGGAAAATTCTGTTGTGTAATAAAGGCAAATGGGAATTTTTTCAATTTCATGTCATAATATTAAACGTAAGACTGCTTGTTTGCTGTATCTCTTTCTTGATTTTTCAATAAGAAACAAGTGTCACATAAGAATTTCTCAGGAAAAGTGACAACTTTCAGATAACATATCCAAAGGAATGTGCTACTCACACATTTTATATACATTTTTGAAGCAGACATTATCATTAATTTCTGTTTACAGTGACAAGCTAAATGAATTAAGGCGACAGAAGGAGAAATTGGAAGAGAAGATAATGGATCAGTATAAATTTTATGAACCATCTCCACCAAGAAGGTACTGATGAGCACAATATAAGAATAAACACAGATCTAAAACGTGACATACATATTCTGTTCTAGCTGAAAATTAAGATTTCATTAAACTTCAGGGGAGCAGAATCATGTCTGTGTTCTTGAATACAAGTTAGGAAAAGTCTGAAGGCGTAAGTAATGTATTATAAATGCAATAAATGTACTTGTATTATTGATAACAGAAGGGGCAACTGGATTGCTCTGAAAATGAAGAAGCTGATAAAACCTAAGAAGGATGTTAATCGAGAACGTTTGAAGTCTGTGACCCTTACGCCTACCCGTTCAGAATCCAGTGAAGGATTTCTTCAGCTGCCCCACCAGGACAGTCAGGATAGTTCCTCTGTGGGCTCAAACTCTCTTGAAGATGGCCAGACCTTGGGGACCAAAAAGAGTAATAGTGAGTACTGCAAAACATTTTTTTTTTTCTTTTGATAATCCTTGGCTAAATGTGTTTTTGTTATGATTAAAAATTAAGAGGTGCTCAGAAAAGGTTGTGTGTTTTGGAGGATTTTTAAAGGTAATTTTTAAAGTCTTTAGGAATGAAACCTGAATTCATTTATTAATGACAGATTTATACTAACTTATTGCAAACTCCTCGAGTGTTTGGGCAGGAACTAGTTTTTAGCCTTTCTGTAGCTCTAAATGTAAATGTTAAAATACATTTACAGTGCTTGGGTAAGATGAAGCAGGCACTGTTACTGGGTCAGACGAGCAGAATTTTGGATAGACTGTCACATGCCCTCACTAGTACCCTATTTTGTTTCTCCCACTTGTCCCAGCATGAATCGTTCTCCTTGTCTTGGAAGTGCTTTCCAAGCTGTGGCTGTGCTAACATCCTTTAGTTCCTAAAAAGATCATCTGTCTGAAGGTGTTCCTCCAGCAGTTCACAAAACCAGTGATGAAGAATTTGGATAATATTTGAATATGCAATAGGAAGAGCTAATGGACAGACACAACCTGTTAAAAAAATGTGAATTGTTACTCATCCTAAAGATTAGAGTTAAGTGGCTGAGAGGGAGACTGAGGAGGGTTAAAGAGGTGGGCATAGATCAAATGTTCCAGACACAATTTGCTAACCTTGCAAAAGCACGACAGCCATCATGTTAGGATGCCCACAGTACAAAAAGCCAGGTTCTGTGCAGTATGTACATTTATTATCTATATTTTTTGTTATCCCCTCTTGGCATGAATCATAAACTGCCCAATTTCTTACAACTTGAGAGATAGTATTACAGCCAAGTTATCAGGTTGTAATGATTCTATTTAATAATTATGCACCAAAAGCATTTTGGCTGTGCATGTAAAAGCATCAGAATACATCTGTATTAACATTCACTTAAAATCTTGGCAATACTTTTTTTTTAAATTTAATGTCTTGGGTTTCAAAAGACAGCAGATTGATATTCTGGGTTTTGTGCCAGCTGTGAATTTGCTGTGTTAGAAATTATTAAAGCCATTATGATGTGTTGGTTGTTTTTTTTTTTCTTCTGTGCTTATTGCAGAAGCTTAGTCAAAAACATCTAAAAACACTATGTCAGGGAAACTTAAAATCAGATTTGTGAGGTTTTTTGATAACTGAAGAAAACAGTAAATTCAAGGGTACATTTTATCACTTCCGTTGCTGACTTGTCACTTTGGGAAGCTTAGCATTTTTCAGTGTAAGGGTCTGTCAAGGTTCAAAACAGGTACTTTTGACTTAAAAAAACTGTTGCTTTTACATATAAACTGGAAGTCTTGTGGAATTCAGGAGTGAATGAAGCTGTAGTGGATGTTTTTGCAAGTGTGTTAGTTTGAATCAAGAGTGTGCACGCTTTGGTTCAGACCATCTGCATCTGTGTCGACGATTTCATGTTCTGGAAGGGCTCTTTTATGTGACAGTTTTCTTTGCATGGTACATGGGACCTTGTAGTGTGCAGTTACCCTCCCGGTGGAGCCACGGTTGAAGTTACGGTGGCTGATCCTCAAAAGAGGTTTGAAGTTGTTCAGACCTCATTAATTTTCTACTCCGCAGACCTTGTTCATGTTCCCCTTAATCCCAGTGTATTTATCCACAAACTGGAAGGGCTGATCTAATTCTGGATCCTAACCTTCCTCCATTACACGTGTTGCCATGGAAACCACAGTTTTTGATAGCATTTGGATGAATTATGTGCCAATTCAATGCTGACAATCTTACTTGAGACAGTTTGTGTCTCACAAACTTAAGAGAGTATCTCAGTTGGAGAAGTACCAGTAATGGTGCACGTTTTGCAGTATATGTCTTCTGCTTTTAGAATGACTGTAAATCCTAAATATCAAGATACTGTGGCTCCGTCTTTTTTTCTGTAAGAAGTGGCTTGACATTGCAGCTTCCACTGAAAGAAGCTACAAGAAAGAGAAAAGCTGTACGTTGCCGCCTGTCTATGGAAATGCTCAGGTATTGTAGCTTTCCACACTGGTCGAAGGCCATTTTGGGTATGGGAAGAGACAGGTTCCGTTCCATCCCGATCTCCTGCGTCTGGGAATGGCGGTGGTTCCAGAGAGAGCTGCTGAGGCGCAATGTCCTCCGTGTCCTTCAGTAGGCAAGAGAAGGCGGCTTACCTTCCCCAAATTTCAGTCACTGGCACAAATCGGTGGTGTTCTCAAGAGCTAGAGGACAGAGTATCTGACATAAAGTGATCTTTGAGATGTATAGGTTTCCTGCCCCATATCCCCTGTCAGAGAAAGCGAGAGGACATACTGATTCCAAAATGAATTATCCTGCTGCTACCGCTACTGATAAACAGATTTGCTCTGTGAAATCTGTAGATTTTCTTCTTTTGAAGGTGGCGATGGAGACTCTTTTCCTAATACAGGACGCTTTCTCATGCAAATGTTTTCAAGAGACCTATTGTCTTACAAAGATAGGTGATCTTGGCGCAAAAGTGAGGTTGCCCTGTTCTGCAGAGAAAACGGCACCTGAGGTCTCACAGAGTGCTTGAAGCCCTTGCCTGATTCCAGAGGTCCTCTGGAACGGAGCGGGTGCCTGTATGGCTGCTACCGCGGGCAGCACGAGTCAGATCTTGCAGGCAGCATGGATACTGCGCGCTCCTCTGACTGCAGAGTTTCACCTTTGCTTTTCATATCTGTATTCAGTGGTCGAATCAGGTGAGTACCACAGATCTGACAACCTGCTTTGTGCAGAGCCTTTTTTTTCTCAGGGGGGATGGGATACCATTTTGAGCTTTTGCATAGAAAACCCAAGGCAGGCAAGTGGAAATTTTTTTTCCCCTGTGGAGAAAAAGGTTACTATTGTTAGCTTCCGCTTTCACCATTCCAGATTATTAACAACGTCCCAAAGGAATTAAGGCTATTAGTAAGCCTGTCATCTTTAAATAGTAGTACCCATAGCAGACACATTGTGTCATAGTGGAAGTAAATAAGTATATTTGGCTCCATTTTCTATTACCAAAATTTTTAGAAGATGTCTGCCTAACATTTTCTTGTGTACGTCAACGGAACGATTTGAGGATTTTAATAGTATCCATACAGAATTCCGCAGAGTATTTCTGGCAAACAGGAGGAGGATTACAAAATGGGAGATCTCCTTATCAGTGGAGCAATTCTGCAATACTCATCATTCATCCTCAGCTCAGAAAGCAAGAACATGTTCATAGAATACTGAGAAGAGAAAGAAAAGTTAATGAATTATAACGAGAGTTCTTTGAGTAGATGACTACTAAGACCAAAACAGTCCTCCTGCCGTCCCATTTTTAAAGTCTGTTGGAATAAAGATGTGAAGAGCAAAAGCTGCCTAAGCTAAACTTTGTGGTGTCCTGTTTATTTCTTCTGTAGCTCTGCCATTCCAGTATTTTTTTGCAAGACATTTGTTTAGTTGTATTCTGCGCAGAAATTACTTACATAGTCTGTCAGGGAGGTTGCATTTTACCAAAGGACAGGTTTTGATGGGCGATTTTCCAGGACATCAGTAGTTGCAGTGGAGTTTTCTGTTGGGTACAGTTGCTGAGAGCCGTAAATCAGTCCTTTTGGAGGTGATCTGTGTTGATGAACAAGAATCACAGATGATTCAAATGGTTCTTGAACATCTTCTGGTTATTTTTAAGAAGATTAGAGTGGATGTTTCTAAGAAGGATCAGTTATCTTGTCTGTAAAGGTTTATAGAAGTTACAGAAGTCATGTTTCACCATGAGGACAAAACGTACTAGAAATAGAACAGAATTACCTCTTTGGCTTGGTGTTACTGTTAAAACTGATTAGTTATTTACCTGCTAGAAAACTAGTCTGATGCTGTGCCTCATATTCCTTTGGCAGGGAGCTAGTCAAAGCTACGTACTTTTACATACAGTTAGATAGACAATATGCGTGTCTCCTTGACGGAGGTTTAGCAGCCTCTCTACTTTTTTTGAGCCAGTCAGCATCCGTGTTTATGTTGGTTTTGGTTTATTTCCTCAGGATCTACAAGAGGAGGAATGTTTTATTGATCTGAAAACAAACAAACAAACAAAAGGTTATTTTGAAGTACCTACAAGTGTATGTACATAATAAAAAATATATGTATGCCTATGTAGTGAGTCATTCAAAGGGGAAATTGTACTTGTGTATTTTCATCTTACATACGGAGTACGTGTGCCTTTCTTTTCTCCCTGTTCTTGCCCACCCCATATCATAAGGACCTGACATAGGAGGGCGTTTGCTGTCCCTCTCTGGTCAAGATAGAGTTATGTTCTGCAACTGTGAAAACTTTTGTGTTTGCTTTTGACGCTTGTGGCTGTGCCAATCATGCATTCAATGGAAGCTGTAAAATGTGTTGCATTGTAAAGTTCTTACTCTAAGTGCAAACACAGAATAATATGATGGAGAGGGAGATTTCTTTCTCTTTCAAGGTAGGTCACGTGCACTTGTAAATGCATCTGTATATATCTACTGCTATATAAAATAGAACCTGCTGTATAACAAGCTGCTGGGTGAGCAGAAAACCAAGGCAAATGCCAAAGCACATGTCCCCAGAGTGCCTTCAGAGAGAGAAAATAAGCAGCTCTTGGGCTGATAGACTGGACTACACTGCTTTCATATCTGCATAAATAAGAACTTTTTGGTGATCTTATTATGCATTTCTTTCTGGATCTTTACATGCCGGTTGTTTGCATGTGGCTCCTGTATGCTTGGCAGTCAGCTGACACATTTATCTGATGCTTCAAAATGCAGGTGTCTGCCAGTAATCGGTTACTAATGCAGAATAGCTGAATCTAAGGACCAGATTAACTTGTGATTTCCCCCTCCTCCATATTTTAATACTATTTGTAATTTTAACTCTGTTTCCTGATATTACGTTATCTCAGTTTTCTCTTAGTCCTCCCAAAATGCTACAGCAACACTCCCATTTGGATTTTCTTTTGCTGGGGTTTTTTTTTTGTTGTTGTTTGTGTTTCTTTTTTTTAATCTTTGGTATTTTTTCAGCTAAAAAATGTGGTGCATACCATTCCAGCCAATAAATCTTGGTTTTATTTTTCTTATTACAGATTTGAACTGGATTATTTCAGTAAAATATTAAAGTCACTGCACACAAACAGCAGATTGAACATAAGGTCCATGTAATTTTTCTATAAGACAGTAGATGACCAAAATTATTAATGAACGCAAAATGTAACAAATGCAAGACTGATAATAGGTTGTATCTTACTAGAGATGCAGGGCAAAAGATTACAAAAGTTATTAATCTCAAAAAATAATGATGTGAACATATTTTAAAGTAGGAGTTGTACTTAGAGTTGCTTTCATTTTAAGCTTGTTTTGCTTCGCAGTTTTATGTTCAAGAAATGTTATTTTTCACGGTAAAAACTAGATAATTGTCAATTTCTGTAATCGTCTGCAAAGAAGTTACGTTTGTTTTTCAAGAGCTTGGCAGTTAGAACTTTCAAACTGTATTACACTCTTCACCATTATTTTCGGTGCGTTTCTGAGTATATTAAAGTTTCCATAGTGTAGTTTTCATGTGTCAGTGTAGTTTTCATATTTCATTACCACACAGAAGCATGAGAATGATAGTTTTTAGCATAGCATACATAGCTTAAACTCAGACATTCATTTCTGTCCTTAGTTTCAACATTTAACTTCCATCTGTTCTTCTCCCTTTTTTTCTTTCATTTCCCTGTTTCCGTTTTCCCTCATGCTATGACATAAAAGTGGTTGCACTGAAAAGACTGCCCTTTTTGAGGAACAGACCGAAGGAAAAAGACAAAATGAAGGCCTTCTACCGTCGCTCCATGTGTAAGACTTTATGACAGTTCAGCTTCTTTTAAACGGCTACACTGGCTTCCATTACTAATTTTTCACTAACCTCTCCCTGGACTGCGCTGTATTTTTCCTCCTATTTTGCAATGTGCAAGTCCTGCTACAATACAAGGAGCTGGAGCTTTTTCTTTTTTTTCCTTTTTTTTTTTTTTTTTTTAAAACCTTGGCACTGAATACTTTATATATGTGCACATGTGCACACACGTACCCACTCATTTACATGCACAAGCACATACATATATATGTATATATTCAGTGCATTGTGATTGCATATCTTTGTATACATGGTTGCCTATATGCACATGTCTCTATGTGCATATAAATTTACAGTGCACTGTGTTAACCTAAATAGTTCTAAATTACACATTTCGTAAGCCTCTTGTTAAGAAATCACTGTAACTTTTTGTTTAAAGAAAGTGTAGAAAATAGTGCAAGGCTGTATGGTGGTCTGTCGCTCTTCAAGTATTCATCAGTTGTTGTTGCCAAAATGTTGTATTGATTTATTTTATTTTGTTTTATAATGAGGGGTGGATAATTTTCTCTAGTTTTGTGAAGTAAAGGTGAATATCATCAGATGTCATCTTTGTCAGATCCTTTTATTTGTTATTATGTAAAATACAGTATCCCTGCAGTAACCTGCACTGTACAAGGATCCCGTATCATTGTTGACATTATATTGTATGAGCGCCTTTGCCCATTTTATCCTTATTCATTCCATTTTATCATTGCAAACAGCATATCAAACCTTCTAACATATATATATTACATGTCATTGCAGTGCAAGCATGGCGATTATACCTAATCAAATCAGTTTTAAGAACCATACTGAGCTGAAAGAAGTCTCTGACTTACAACACTTCCCATTCATTGAGCTGATTGCATGTCATAACATGGATGATCCTGTGTTTATATCTTCCAGTATTCAATGCCGCTTTAATGCTTAGAAAACTGTCAAACGTTTTGCAATACAAAGTAAGAACAGAAGCAAATACATTGACCATGCTGATCATTTGCTTTCATTTGCATCCCAGCCATGAATGACCTGGTGCAGTCCATGGTCCTAGCAGGAGGACAATGGACGGGTAGTTCTGAGCATCTGGAGGGTCCTGATGATATAACTACGGGTAAAAGGAGGAAAGAATTGGGAGCTATGGCCTTCTCTACTACAGCTATCAACTTTGCAGCTGTCAACTCTTCTACAGGCTTCAGATCCAAGCAGTTGCTAAATAATAAAGGTATAGGTAGAAGCTTTTTGCACTGTGATGTGACTGTGTGTAACAGCAATTTCGTATAAATATCGGTTTGACTTGTATTTTAAGTTTTTCAGCAAAAGGCAACCTGAATAATTTGAGTTGCAGTGCTAAGATACTGAATAGGTTTAATAACTGCAGTTATAAAATATTTCAGGATTTTTCCTACAGAATGTTACAGAAGTAAAAATGGATTGGTTTGAAAAATATTTTAGTATATTTTACAGGTGATAAATACTGCAGTAGTATTTTCATTTTATTTTATTTTACATTTTCTTTTATGTCTCTGTGTGTAGATGCTACATCCTTTGAAGATGTAAGTCCACAAGGTATTAGTGATGATTCTAGTACAGGATCAAGAGTTCATGGTAAGATGTAAACTTTTATTAAATGAATTAAGGATATATTATGTGAATGTTAACGAAGTTTGCAAACAAAAGTGAATGGCATCGTTACAAGTGAGCATGTTTTCTGTGATTTGCGTATCTCTTGAATGTATAGTATCATTTCTTCAGATTATTCTTTTCTTTCTTAACTACTACATCAGATAGATGTTCTATATCTCTAGTAGAAAGTATCTATGAAGTGCATCTGAACAGGATCAAAACATTTTCCCTTTTAAAAAATTATTTGGAGTTAATAGTAAAATAAAAGAAGTTATCATTTCAATCCTAAAAAACGCAAGTCCAAATCTGGCCTGATTTTTTCAATGTTTATTGTTCAGTGAAACCTAAATTTGTCATGTACTGTATTTTATAAAACCATTGCGTGTTCCTTCAAGCAAAGCTATGAAGGGAAAGCTATCGTAGATTATTTAGAAGTGAAGCTTTAACTCTTCAATAAATACTTAAAATTAGCATGAGCAACAAACATTTTTGAAGATAGTAACAGTGCATTTCCCTTGTATTGGATAGGAGTACAGGACATTATCTGTGCAGATGCTCTTGCTCCTCCTGTTCGTGGCATTTCAGCAATGTGCAAGGTTCCTTGTCAAATCTGTTGTAAGTGACCTAATCATGAGCAGCTTTCTGCATGCCCATCCTCTCATCTGTGAAATCCTGGTTTCCCACTAACCAATCCGTTTCAATTCTAAATGTACACTCTATTTCTCTTTTCCTCTCCCTTGTACCTTACTATTCCTGTAGTGCCCTTTTCTAAAGTGTCCTCTTGGACTGCCTGGAAATCCCTTCGCTTTCTGATCTGTAAGAAACCACTTTGTTGACAATGGGCATGCTCAGCCTGTGAAATAGTGCATGATGCCTGCCTCTGAGCATTCTGTGATCAGAATGTAAAGGTACCGTGTCATCTGCTAAAATTTTGTTCATCACGCTGTCTCCTCATTTTCCACCTAGCTTCCAGACCAGCCAGCCTTGATAGTGGCAGAACATCCACTAGCAATAGCAATAACAATGCTTCACTCCATGAAGTCAAAGGTATGCTGTAGGTGAATTTACATACATGCTTCATTTCTGTTATTTTCTCTGTAACATCATCTTCATAGGTTAAAAAAAGAACAAGCAAAAAAATTCCCACAACACACCACTGCGTGTTTTTCTTTAAGCATTTGATAGCCTTCATTCCCCAAATTAGGAAAGGATACAAGTATTAGTAGAACTTATGTTTTTAATAAATATTAAAAGGGTGGCATTAGTATATAAGCTACAAACTGTTTTAAACCAAACCTAACCCAAGTAATGATGTTACAAACTAAGAATTCCCCGCAAAGTAACAAGAATTGGTGTTTTGTGGAATTTATTTTGCATTTAATGCCATATGCTTCCTTCAGGTCACAGTTGTAATGAACTAGAAGTAATGGCAGAAACTGTTGGAGAAGCAGCATTCCTAAATAGTTCTTGTTGAAGAACTATACTGAAGAAAATACTTTTTCCATTCCATCCTTTGTATTTCATTTAATGTAAAACTCATTAATAGTGTATTAGAGCGTGTGCCTCACAGCAATGCTGAGCAAGAGTGGAGGCGTAGCTTTAGCCTCTTGGAATATAGTATTATGTAGATGGAGACCCAGATCATAAGTGAAGGTAGCTCTTTATTCAAAAGCTATCGTGTCACGTTTAAAGAGCTGTAAGAGGTAAGTCAGGGGAGTGCAATTGTATTAATAATGTATTTGGTATGAGTGAAAAAGAGCAACTGGATTTTCTAGTATTGTAAATAGAATTATTAACCGAATCTGATGATGTTCCAGATTTGAGTCAAGTTGTACTGTTTAACAGCTTTCGTATATATTTTTTTTCTTATGGAGTACATAATACCATTTACCCCAAAAGCAGGTGCAGTTAACAATCAAAGCAGGCCGCAAAGTCACAGCAGCGGAGAATTTAGTCTGCTACATGAACATGAGGCTTGGTCTAGCAGCAGCAGCAGTCCTATTCAGTATTTGAAAGGTCATACAAGGTCTAGTCCTGTGCTCCAGCAAAGAACGCCTGAAACACTGGATAGTCACGGAAAACAGATCAAAACCGGTTCTCCTGGAAGTGAAGTTGTTACCCTGCAACAGTTTTTAGAAGAAAGCAACAAGAGTACCTCAAGCGAGGTTAGTTTAAAAAATATTTTAACTATGTGTTATCCCATATATGGGCACAGAATTAATAGAAGACTTACAGTGAGTAGAATTGCTTTAAAACTTTGTGGCGATACTGGTTATGCCTGCCTTAAGAAGCAGCGTGGATTGTATCCTGATAAACTGTACTTGCTGTATTATCACAAAATCATTTGGAATTTTGCAGCTTGACCCTTCCCAGGTTACTGAATTAGGTAAGCAAGTCGATCTCTACTGCACAAAATTGTCCAGCGTACTGATGCATGGTACACTCATCGGAGTTGAGATGGAAGGCTGTAAACTCAAAGCAGGCTACTTCCCTTCTTCCAGTTCAGCACTTGGCTTCAGTAAGAGCTGTTGTCAGACCTGTCTCGCATCAACAGGAAGGAAGATGCTTTACTTCATTCCCTGAGGAGGGACTCTTGTCTGCTTCAGTTTCATCTTTTTAACTCTACTGGGCAAAAAACCTGACCTTGGAGCTCATTGAAATCTGAGAGGAATAAGACAAAGAGAATGTTTCTCTAAATCAGGGACAGTTTGTTAGAAGTCGAAAATCACCTTGTCTCTGCTAGTATTCTCAGTGCTTCATCGCTAGTTCTTGAGGAGATCTGTCTGAAACCTAGAAGTGCTCTAGGCTAAAGCAGGCCAGTTACTGTGACTAGGGCCTATCAAGAGTAAGGATCGGGCTCTATCTATTTTTAACGACACAACTGAAATTGAAAAATAGACGTTCACAGCTGAATTGATTGGGATAGTCTGTGACTTGAGTCTGGGCTAAGTTTCTGGATTTTTTTGTTAGATACTTAAAATGACCTCTCACCTATGGTCTCTCTGACAAGGATTTTTGGGTTTTAAGCATTAGACAGTACTCTTCTGGCAATAGAAAGAAAGCAACCACCGATCAAGTCTAGCCCACTGCTGTTCATGAGTCACAGAATCCCTTTCATAGCATCACAGAATCATTCAGGTTGGAAGGGTGTTCAAGAGGTCTCTTTCCATTCTTCTGCCAGAGCATCTCCTTCATGCTCTTAGCTTAAGTCTTTCCAAATTGTCTCTCTCACCATTTTGAAAAAGACTGCAGTCTTTCTCCATGGAGTCTGTGAATAGTGTTGATCTAAGCTCTAAAGTCTTTTCTCCAAAAAGAAAAAATTGGGAGCTGTCCGGTCCAAATCTAGGCACCAAGAGTACCTAAAGGTTATGTGCTTTGCATTACTTTCTGAGGTTTTTGTCTTTTTTATTTGAGTGTATAGAGAATTTCAGCTTTCAGCTCCGGACGATCAGTATAAGTTAAAATAATAGTCCATATGAAATTGCTTAGGAAGTAACGATGAGTGATGGCAGAGGGCAAGTAGTGAGAAGATGAACTTGAAGTTTTGATCATCTGCTTTGCTGCATTAATCAGTATTACAGGAACTAGTTCCAGATAGTTCTGATCTGTCTGACACCCTAGTTTTCAAAGTACTTGCTTTACCATAAATGTTTAATACTGCTTTTAGATCTGGGAAATTTAAAAAAAAAAACCAAACAAACCCAAAACCAACCTTTTTGGAATTGTTCTTCATTTATGCCCACAAAGGTTGCTTACGAAAAGGTCAAAATTACAATTTATAAATTTATAAGATGTTTTCATGTTTTTGACAGATGAAATCTGCAAGTGAAGAGAATCTTTTAGATGAAGTCATGAAAAGCTTATCTGAGTCTGCGGAGCTGACGGGAAAGGAGAAGCTAAGAAAACAGCTGTCTGCTGGTTGTGGTATTGTGAGATCATTAAGTGTAAAAAATACAGTGGATTTCTCAGATGGACGATCCATGAAACCAGAACAACTTGTAAGGCCCAGCCCTCGTAAAACTGAAGATACCTACTTTACTAGCTCTCCAATAAAATTTACATCAGGCACTCAAGGGAAGCCCAGATCAGTTAAAGAAAAGATACAAGCAACTGTATCACAGCGACAATCAAGAGATTGCAATCCTTACGCTACCTTACCTCGTGCAAGCAGCGTGATTTCCACGGCAGAAGGAACTACTCGAAGGACAAGCATTCACGATTTTTTGTCTAAGGACAGTAGGCAACCTGTATCGGTTGATCCAGCACCGTCCGCCGCCGACAGAAGTGTTCCATCAACCTCTAGTGAGTACTCAGCACACCAGTTATCCTCTAATTTTTTTCACTGTGTGGCTTACAGAGTAGATTGCGTTCCACAAAGCGATGCAGCTAATACAGTTAAACCGCATAATGTAGGATGTAACTCTGATGTGCCTAAGGCTTCAAGGACGGAAAGGTCAAATTTTCGTGAGAGAACTTTGCTAAGCACAAGTGTGTTTAATGATAAAGTCAGTATGTCTGGTAATGGCAGCACAGGATCGTTTACTGTGGCTCAGCCATTTTTATCCCTTAACACTGAATTAGTTAGTAATATAAGTGGATTGCCTCAAAGATCTGCATCAAAAACAACTGATGAGGCAAATCTGTCAGCATTTAGATCAGTGCCGAAAAATCAAGAACAGCCTTCTGCTAGTCAGAAATCTGATCATAGTGACCTACGGTCAGTTCAGACTAGTGAACTTGTTCCTACCACCTGTGTAAGCACTAGTGAGGCTGAATCCGTGCTACTGGTTTCTGAAGATAATAAAACTGTGTGGTATGAGTATGGTTGTGTATGATAAGGAAGTTGTATTGTTAAATACGTACATACATATATATATAGTCTAATATGACATAGGTGTTCTTCTCAATGTCCACTGGATTTAGAGAAAATTTCACTACAATGAAAAAATAACTTCTTGTTAGATCTGCGGGTTGTTGTTTTCCAAGAACAATGGCGTAGGGCTCAGTTGTATACTCTAGCATGTTTGAATGTAAAATTGTAACCTCACCAAAGTTTGCATGAAACATTAATTGCACTGTATATATTTTGCATGCCTTTAAAAGTCTTTATAATACAAGCTCTATTTTTATTTGTCATGCATTACATATATTTTGGTTTTTTCCTGTACATTACTGAATGCATGTTAAACCAGTCGCATGCTGCATTGCCAGAAATGGCACAGTGAACAACACACTTTCCGGTACAAAGACAGTACTTTTCAGTTGTGCTCATGCTTTCAGATGTATCGGTAACACACTGATGATGTGTGTTTGGAGTAAAAATACTTTCCCCCCCCCTTCTTTCAAAAATGAGATACTGATGAAAAGAAGCATTTAGAGAGATTTCAGTGTCTTACCCTTTTCGTTTATGTCACGTCCTGGCATAAATGCACTTTGCACAAGGAACAAGTTACAGCCCAATCATTCAGTGCCTCTAGCTTGCACAATAAATACAAATTAACCGTTCATACTTATTAAAATATTTGAACATTAATAAATACGAAGACCATTCATAATCCTAAACATAAATGCTAATTCTTGTGAAGAGGTAATAAATAGTCACACGATATGCAGCACTTGTAATGAAAAAATGACCCTTTCCACCTTTTCCCTTTTGTATGCTTTGTCTTTGCACGTCTGGTGTACAAATGTGGTGAAGTGTACGGTTTTATTAGGAGTCAAATAGCCGAGTTATAGGAGACTCCTTGTGATGTGTAGTAATAAAAACCTGGATTGATTGTGGTGGAAACTCATTTTTTCTTCTTAGTAGAAGTAACGCTAATATAATAGAAAACAAGATGTGTAATGAAGTAACACAAAAATTGCTCAGTTAACACAGTTAAATAAAAGAAAAAAGAACAAGTTTGCTTGAAAAATGATAGGAGTATAGGAATACTTAAGCAAATAACTCCTTAAATCCCAGATGACCAGCTAAAGAGAAATGTTGAAAAGTAATTACTTAATATGCCACTGTCTCTGCAATTGCTTGAAACTTCTCAATGGTAAATATAAACAGAGTTTAAAATCGTATCATATTTAAACTATAATTATCTGTGGCTTTAGACATTAGCACGGTTTTGCAAGAGGAAATAGTTACTGGCAGTTATTGTAGGCCAAAATTACATACGCTATAAAAAAAACTGAATGAAAATACATCTAGAGGAAAAATATTTAAAATTGAAAATAAATATTGAAAATAATGAATGTCATCTTCCAATTTTTACAATTGAATTTATTTTGCCGGCAGTTTTGTGGCAGTCGTGGTACCGCTGTGTGGGTTGAACTTTAATTCCTTTGTGTTTAACTAGGGAGGGGTAGGAGTGCTGCAAATACTCAGGTCCTCAAGGAAAAGCAGCAGACATCCCAGCTGGTAATCTATAAGGTCTCCATTTCATACCAGGAGAATTGTTAATCAAATACGGAGATAGCCCTTTCCAGAGCTCCAGCTACATTTCAAGGTGGGGAAAAGGACCGAGGGGAGACGATTGGATGTTTCAGAGACATTCTGTGGAGGGTAAAATTACTGTCTCAAAGGGTAAAGCAGCCATCCTTCGCATCCATTACTGTTGGGCTGATACATTTCTCACTTCTCTTCCATGTTGTTCACAGCGTGCTGTTAGTTACTGCTGTATTCCCTCTAGAACTGTCTCACTGTTAAAAAAAACCCAAACCCAAATCTGACATATAATCTTAATTTCACACACATTCACACAGCAAGATCAGTGTTCTGGTCTTCGGTCCTGTCATCTGACTTCATTTCTCTTAATCTGTAGATGTGTCTGAATGAGCTTTGAGATGAACAGTGCTGTTATCTGAAGTGACGGGTGCATAATACGTTTTGCAAGTTATTTAAGGAATTATAAAGAAATTCTTCTTAGCTCTTGATAGTAATTATTATAAACCCATACTGTGCTACCAGTATCTGGATTTTTCTTAACTGACTTGCAAGCCTGTGTCTTGCAGCGAGACCGCTTGTTGGGAGCAGAACAAAGTTTGCAGCTAGAGGTAGTATCTTCTGCTCAGACCAACTGCTATTGTTGGAGAAATGGGATAAGCTTTCAGGCACGCTATTACCTCGTTTGCCAGCTTTGTCTTGCTTAGGTTCTTAGACTGTCACAGCTACAAAAAAGACCAGTGTTGTCTCCAGATGTGTTTACTACGAACTCTCCAGCATGACCGCTGAGCCCCAGTTGTGAGCAAGGCCGAGGTCTAAAGAGAAATTGCAAAGGCCACCCCTGTAGAGTGAAGTTACAGCTTGCTATCAAGGCAACAAAATACTTTTTTTTTTTCGCCCCCAGCCACCACCCATGGGGCACTTCAGTTTGCGTTGTTTCATTTCTTTTCACAGCCCTGAGCTTTCACATACAAACCAAATCTGATGGTGACTATTTATGCCTGCTCTAGCCTGTGTTTTACCTTACTCCATTGCGGGGGGGGCAGCATTAAAACAGCTTCTCTCTCAGACGCAAACGGCTTCGGAATAACTGAGTGTTTGTGCCTTTGAACACAAGCGTCCCAGATCCTCTACGGGAGTTCGAGACTAGCCTTGTCCAGCTCAAATTACTATTTTGCATTGTTTTATAAATTTGTAAGAAATTGCATTCCAGTTCTGAGGATAATAACCTTTTGTGCTCCTGGTTTTGCTCCATTGAGTTCAGCTGGAGGCAGCAAAAGCATGCTGCTAGAGACTTTTTAATGTCTCTGAAAAATAAATTTTTGACATTTGTGTATTGTATATGAAAGAAAACAAATATTTTCATGTACAGAAGGGTTATTTTTCCTCCACTTTGGACTTCACACTTTAAAAATAACATCATGGATGTCTGTTGGTCTATGCTCAACTAGTGGAAGGATCTGTGAAATTCCTTTCAGACCCAGTCACTACTGCTCCTTGGCCGTTCAGATGGCTGACGGTAAAACATACTGTGCGCTTGCTCATTCCTCGGTCCCTGCTGCCTTAAAAATGATAAGTTAGGACTTTGCATGGTCATTATAAATGATAAATATGTGGCTGCCAGCCAAAAAAGGTTTTGTTGTTCAGGCTCAGTAATTTGCTTGCAGTTAAAGGTTTGCTTGATGCTTTGCTTTAAGTGAATAGTAAATTAAGATACTGCATTTTGCACGTTGCTGTTGCATGCAAAGATAATTTTCTGTTTTGCAGAACTGAAATTGAACGTTTCTGTCAATGTGTAGCAGGTAAAAATGCAAAGATGAGTTAAGTTCTCTGCTAGGCTCAGTCAGCCTTGATTATGTCTGATTACTATTTTTCCTTTTCATACAGGCTGAAATTTAGGGTTAGTGTATCTAAAAGTTAAGTATATCTGATTGTGGCTTTGAAAATAATACCTGGGTATTCTGAATGCTAAGATGAACTTTAATGAGCATAGTTGAGTAGGCACTAACAGTGAGTTTCTTCTATCCCTCTCCTCTGTCCTTTCCTCTTAAAAAAAAAAAAAAAAAAGAGTGTTTATATATCCTTCTGTTCTACTAATAAGTAGAATGTATTTTATGCATGAGGGTTTTTTTTCTTGTCCTGATAAACACAATGAATAACATGAAATGCTTTTCTCTGCAGATGTGGAAGCTATCCCAGAAAGCAGAAATTCAAAAAGCAGGTCTAGGGAGCAACAAAGCTCCTAATTCTATTACCCACTACATGAGATGTGGGCCAAGTGGTGAGTTTCCTGCCCAAAATGTAAATGAGATTAATTTCATTTACAACAAACTAACAGCATTACGTATAAGAACAAGTGCACATTGCATTAACCAGATGTAAATACTGCTTGCTTAACTGGCTTCTATCTTGCTTATTAGTTAAGCCAGAACAGGTTGCTTTATAGCAGTTATTTTGCCTGTGTAGGCAGGGAACGTCATCCCATTTAGCCTTTTGCCTGTCAAAATTCCATTTATTTTTCCAGTCTCTTGAAGAAGAAAGTTCAAAGAAATCACATTAAGAAGTAATATTGAAGTCGGTTCTTAGAAAGGGACAGATAAATCTAAAAGAAGAGTTTAACAAAACGTACGAAGTATTCGATACTACAAGGAAACTGCCTTTTTATAAAGCTTGTCTTTGGCATTCTGTCCTTCTCTTGACTTCATTAAAACATCTTTGATGCATGCTGTTAGTGCTGTTAGTTCTGTTAGTGACTTAACTCTGTATTTTATACTTCTACACTTTAAGCTTTTCTCATGTTCTTTTCTCTTTCTACCTTTCAACTGAACGCAGAGAGAAAAGTGTCCTTCAGTATCTCAGTATGAAGCCTTTATATCTGAAGTAACAAGACAGCGCCTGTAGGAATCATTAATAAAAATTAAGGGAATTTTTTACATTCTTCGTGACTAGAGCAGGCAAGAAATAAAAACCTACCTACCTTCCTTCCTTCCTTGAATCAAGGAGCTCTACTGGAGTCTACTGCCGAAAATTTGTAGATGGTCTTAGGAATTATTGCACATTGCACTGTTAAGATCTACTGAATAAAGGACAGTTCTCATCTCCCTAAGGACCAAGAATTTTAAGGTCTCAAGAATTACTCCAGGAAAAAAAACAAACAAACTTCTTTCATCTTCTGTTTATGAAATTAGCCGCTGATTTGCTTAAGCTTCTGCTAATAATTAGCCAAAAAAACCCCATAACTAGCAGTTTATATTTACTTCTGTAAATGTAAAATAAATGCTGTAGTATTTTGTTGAAATTGACTGTATATACAGATACCAAAACCTCACAGCTTACTGGCACTTCGCTGCCTTATTTGGTTAGCATAATCTGCATGAAATTGCTCTTTAAAAAGTTTATGCTGATTTTTGTTGCATACTGCAAGAGAAAAAAATTTGTTTACATACATGACAAAGTTCGGTAACTAACGAAAGTGGGAGTCATGGGATAATCTCATTATACAGAAACTGTTTGTCATCTGTGTTTTTTCACATTCCCAAGTTATTCTGCATATATATGTTCAGATGCTTCTGACAGGAAATTGTTAGGTATGATTTTTCTATAACTTTTATTTTAATATGAGGCTGTTTTCAGCAAATGGCATTTCCAGGATAAGACTGTCTTATGATGTTTGTGTATTCACTGATTTTTTTTTTTTTTTTTTTTAAATTGTTTGTCTTTTCTGATCGTGGCTTAGGAGGTTTCTTGATGGCAAAAAGAAATGTAAATAATATCATATGCATTTTACAATCAGTTCCCCTTAAGGTTATCTTTTATTAGTAAGATACATTTTGTTCGTTACTGATTTATATTAAAGTCAACAAATGTTATTGGTACATTTGGTGGTCGCATACATTTGTTGTCTTGAAAGCATGTGCAGAGAGCTCAAAGGAAGCGTACGGGATTGATAAGCGGATCCAAACTGAGTTATCATAATTTGATTTTATTACAAACCAGTAAGCGCATTCCTATTCCTGTTCTAAAGGGTTAACTGTGTCACCTCCTAGTGTCCTGTCTTCCAACAGGCACGTACATAACTTCCACCCACAGCTAGCTCCGGTCACCTAAGCTAAAGGTAAGCGCGACATCTTCGCAGAGCTAGGGCTGCAGGCTGCCCGCAGATTGATCACGCCGCCGCTCCGACCGTGCGGTGGAGCCGCTCCAGCTTGGTAACGGCTCGCTTCCTGAGGTTTTGTCGTTTATAAAAGTCTCAAGCTGTCAGGGACACTTGGAAGAGAATTGTTTTTCACTGGAGAGAGAACGCAGTTCAACAGATTCAAAAGCATACCGGCAAGTCATTTTTTTGTTTTACTGAAATTCTGTCAAAAGAGCGGGGGAAGCGGAAAGTTCAATAAGCTTTAGAAGGGGAAGTTTTCTTGGTTTTTTTTTTTTTTCCTTTAAATGACTTCCTTCCAAAATACATTTTATGATAAAATGTGCTAAAAGATCTAGATCTAAACAGAATATTTTGGTTTTACAATATAAATACTGGGTCCAGCCTGGGATTGTTTTCACAGATAATTGAAACATTTCTTGGTTTTTTTTCTTAAGTGAAAAGAGGACCAATTTTGCAGCTCTGCACTGTATAGAATTTCCATTCTTCCTCCAAAGGCGTTTTTGGTATTGCATTAAAATCATTGGTTTATTCTAATGACCAGCTCTCACTAGCATCCATTTCTGGTCCCTTATTCTCGGTGTGAAGACTTTCAATGATTTCAGTGGAAGCACAGTGATTTTTGCAGAACTTATCAACATGGATTAGCAATCCCAGGAGTGATCTAAAGCCCGGAGCACTCCTGAAATCCAGCTCCACGATGGTGTCGTAGGCAGCCTGAGCACAGTTCCATTTGGAATAATTTCCCACGCTGTAGCTGACACTGTGACGTTTTTGAGAAGGATGCGGGGCGTTCCGAGCCGTGCGCTGACAGCTACGAGATGTCACCAGAGGGGCGGGTGGGATTAGAGAGTGAAGGAAAAATTGCCTTTACAGAATTTCGGAGGCAAAGATAAAGATAGAAAATCTGGAATGCCGGTAGCCCTTACTAAAGGCATAGCTGTTACAGAAGGGAATTGAAATACCATAAATATTAGGAAGAAATCTCTGATTCTAAATTACGATATTTTCAAGCTCATTTCAGGGTGTGATCATGACTGGATTTTCCTAGCTCTCTTTGACCACAGAGGACTGATGCACTTCAAACTCTTTTAATAGCAGAGTCGCTATTTTTAGAAGAACGCGTGTCTTGAACAGATACAAACCGTAGTGCCAAATGCTGTTTGTATTCGCAGAATCCGAGCAGTTGTGCGTGTTTAGGTGTGCCCGATTCTCCGAGACCCTGGGAATTAGGCGAGAGCGGTGTATTGCCGTGACCGCACGGCACGCGCTTCTCCGCGAGGAGCGTCGCTGGGCACGCGGAACCTGCCCTCGCCACACGTGGCCGTGTCATTTTCGTCACGCAGGTGTCTCCTGATGGTTCATTTATTAGCTCAGCTCTTTTCTGTATTCATTAAGTTGTCCAAGACTACCCATCACCACTTCTACGCTTGCTTTTTGCATATTATTACGCCTTCTTAAAGCATCTGTGCCATCACAGCGGGGGGTAGTCACAAACTTTACAGTTCCTGCTTAATTGATAACATGTAGTAGAAATGAACCCCCCTGATCCAAAAACCTAAGCAAGGTTTCCTTCTGTGAGAGAATCGGTGGGAGTTTGGGGGTGGAATTCATCCTGCCAGGTCAGCGTCTAGGGCAGGTCAGCTCGGGCTCCTGGCTAGCGCCCGTCCGTGCCGTCGTAAGCGGCGTTCGACCCACGTCACCGGCATCGGTACAGAGGCCAGAGCGGGATTTGGGGCTGCGTTGGCTAAATTAGCCAAAAGCAGCACGGGGGATGCATTGGGACTTCAGAGATCAGAATCGACTTCTCCCAGCACCTGCTTTTGCAAGGAAGTTTCAGAGCAGAAGAGCAGTCAGGAGGTTATCTGCGCTCTGGTGATTTTTCAGCTATTTTCTTTTTCCTTTCTTAAGTCTTTCCAGTCTGTGCCCTTAAAATAAAATAAAAACGTAAATGTAATTTGGGAGCCGCTTCGCATTTCCTGAAACACGGAACTCCCAGGGGAAGAACGTGGCAGCTCTTGGACAGCGTACAACAAGAGTACACACGCAGCTTTTGACTGCAAGAGTTGCCAAATCTCTCTCTGCTAGTTCAAGATGACAGAAGAGGTCGTAGTGCTATACGATGTGTAATTTTTATTTACTTTTCTGATAGTCTGCTGAGGATTTAGTAACATTCCCAACACGTATTATTGCTAAACTTTTTCCGAGACATGATGCAGCCTCAACAAAGGAGCTCATGTATGATTTTTAGAGTTAGATGATAATGTATATGTAAATAATGCTTTGATATTAATAAAACTGCCTTAAAGGAATGTACGTAGGTGTGAAACAAAACTTTAAAAGCTCTTATTTAAAACTGTAATTTCCTTGACATATTGATTTTTTTAATGTTTGCCATTGTATACATTTATTAATGATGTTATTAAAATGCCAAACCAAATAATCTTTATTCTTCTTTTGTGTGTACATTTATACACACTTTTTCTGGAAACTGATGTTACCGGGAAGATATTGGTGTTACGTGATGGCGTTGTGGTCAGTTGGTGATGTGTTCAGTGAGTATTTCTGCCGGAAGGAAACCGATAAAACTGTAGCAGAATTTTTCTGGACAGTGTGTAGTTTGTTTCGTGTTGTTTATTTCCGTAGACCTGTGTAGCTTTTGACCATACACTATTTTGATATTACACAAAAAAGAAAAAAAAGACACTAATTTCATAAGTAAATACAAAAAGAAATCATTATAGATTTGCGAAATGTAGTATTTGAAGCTTCGATTTTGCTTGGTGGTTATTTTTGCGGAGACAAGCCTCAGTCTCTTCTGAGGACACAGGTAGTTAAATTTTAGGTCGTACAGATTTTAAGATTCGTGAAGCATAGTAAAACTGCTATTGTGCGCGTCTTTAAAGCAATTTTTCACATGTAAAGCTTTATGGATTTAAAAACCTTGACAACGCCAATTTTTTTTTTTAAAGTGATAAAGGATTTTGGGGTACCACAAAGAAGAAGCCTCCAAGGGGAGGGAGAGTGAGTGGCAGACAGAGGGTAAGATAAATTTTACTTTTAAAGACAGGTAAGACCCTATCTTAATATCTAGCTAATTTAGTAACGCATTTGTCGATCCAGAGTTCATTAATCAACCCAATGTTCCCAAATACCGGATGTTCCTTTCAGTCTTTTATTTAACAACAAGTACAAAATCACACATATCTGGACATCTTCCTAGTGACTCTTCCTGTAGCGTTAACATTTTTAGGGCTCTTCTTTCCCATTTGAGATGGCAGCCATGGTAGATGGGGTTGGTTTGTGTCTTCCTCAGGTGGAGGGGAGAATTTAAACCACTGCATCATGAAGTGCTCTGTCGTTACGGTCACATCTCTCAGAACAGGTGCCAAATCCTTCGGACACGAAGGACACCATGGTAGGGGTCTTTGTGAAGTAACTCACCTTACCCTAGAAGATGCTTTTTCTTACTCAGTTAAGGGTAGTTGTTCATTCTGTAGAATTAAAGATTTCACTTCCTTACAGGGGAAAAAAAAATCCAGCACACTGATGTTTGTGATGTTCTCAGCTCATAGAACTGTCTTGGCCATCTAGAATGAAACTGAGTCAAGTTGGCCGATTTTTGTCTTGTGTTTCTTTGAAATGTTTGCCCTTATCACCGTTAGCGTCGCATCCTTTAGCGTGATGCAACAGCAAAGTCATCCAAGATGGCAAGTCCTTCGGTGTGTCTTCTCTTCATGGTTCTGTATTCTTCGTTTCCGTTCTGTTTCAACTTGTGTTGATGCTATTGCTTGCCTTTAGGCATAGTTTGCACGTGACGTTTTCGTTAGGCTGTGTTCAAAAGCCCTTTTCCCCCTCACCTTCAGATTTTGTCCCCCACTTTCACTACTCCACCGTCTTTGGGTTTTGTGCGGGTGCTTGTTGCCACGGTATGTTTACTGGACTCGGTGGAGTTTCTGCTGCTTCTCTCTTCAACACATAGTCTGCTTGAAGGGGGTTTTATTCATTTAGGCAGGGGAGAGGAGGAGGAAGGATTAGATTAGAAATTTTAACGTTGAGAATGTACCGGTCTTGTTCTTGTGATAGTAGATACTTTTCTATACTAAATATATATTCTCTATTGAAAGCCAAATTAACCTTCCCTCAACCTCTTAAACACAACGGATGAGCATACATGCAGTCCCTTTCTCCCGAAGGGAGAGGCTCAAGTGCAGCTACTGGTACCGTTCTTTCCGTTCCTATAGGTGCTGGTTAAGGTACAGTGGAGCAGAGAAGACGCACGTCCTCTATGGGTTCGTGACTCTGTAGAAATGGCACACGAAAGTGAATAGGGTTGCGGGTTGTGTTAACTTTCCTCCCACCAGTCACCGGGACTTGCTGCGCCCGGTCAGGAACCGGCAGCAACGTCATTCCTTGGAGCTCTTCTGCCACTGCCGGGCGGCTCCTCGTCTTCTGCCGCTTTTGGAAAGGCTCTGGGAAGGGGGGAGGCACGCAGCTGGTAGCCGTGTCATCTGGGAATCGCCAGAGGACTGAGTAATTCTTGCCCAAGGGGAGGATACCGTGACAGCGAAAATGCAACTAAAACTGTAGACAATCAAATGTGTTTTCTGTAGCGTAGCTAAGTTGGGTTTTTCTAGGTGAAAATAATAAAGCAATGTGTAGTAGGAGACAAATGGGTACAGGTACGCAATTTGGACATCTCTTTCCTGTGTATACTGACAAATATTTTTAGAACTTCTACATTAATTAATTATTTCCTAATTATGTTGGTTTAAATTTAAACCTTCAAGGCCAGTACCACACACAGAAATTTCCAGGTTTATCCATTTTATTAATAAACAGTGTAACATTATTTGAATAACCCCTTCTCTACTTACTGGCTACTTAGTGGTAGCTTGCAAGTGTCTGTCTTTTTTAGAATGTTCTGTTAAACTTCTAATAATTCGAAGACAGTCTTTTTTTCTCACCAGATTATACAATATAAATTTACAGAATTGAAAAAGTAAAGGGAGGAGTAAGCCTGGTTTTTTTCAAATTTTATTTATAATGAGACTTTTGCCAGTTTCACTCTACAAAATCTACACCGAATAACAGAAACGTGAACTTCATCTACTTAATGTCTTCATCAAAATGTATGATGATGGGATCGTGGCCTGTTGATCTCACAAACTTCAAAAAGTCATCGGGGCTTAAGCCCATGGTTGCAGAATTTGTCATTGGGTGAAAATACACCTTTTCGTGGCCACCTTCCAGAAAGCCGGCATCCAGCACAAACCTCACATCCCCCTGGTCACAGAAGAGGGCTAGCGGCGTCGCACAGCCCTGGCCCACTTTCAGCTTCTCCAGCATGGCGTTTTCATCAGCAAATCTTAGGTTGCCGCTTCCGACGCCCAGTTTTTTAGCAAGATCATTCAAATTGATTTGCCTGTTGTGCAGAACAGTCACCAGCCAGAACCCTTTCTTCTTTTTGTCTTTAAGAAAAAGGTTTTTACTGTGACCTCCATTTAGGTGTTGGACATGGGGCATCATTTCTTCAACAGTGAACACCTGGAAAACAAAATTGGTGCAGCCTGAGTCTCCATCTCCCATTAGGCTTCTAGTTGCATACTGGCAGGTATCTTTTGTTAAATACTTGGAAAATACTGAATGTTATACTCGGCCTAAAAACTGTACCCTTTTATGAAGAAATTTTAAAAGAGCGCAAATAAAATGTGACATACTGCTCCTGCACGCCTTCCGAATCATTTGTATCTCGTGTACAGGCAAGAATATCACGCTTCAGAGATGCAAAAGGGCAGCCCCGACAGCACTCCTTTTTCCGGCTCTGCCACAGGCAGATTGGAAGGATGCGGCGCGTGCATGTTTAACTGGGAAAAGTCTGGAAAGCCATCGTGCATGCCGCGTTGCATGCTGTCGCCTTCACGGTAAAGAAGGGGACGGGCTGTAGCTCCTAAACTGCCACGTGGAAGGGGGGCTGGGGGACGGGAGCGCGGAAGAGGGGGAACGACTCAATGTCTGCGCTCAAAATAGCCCCCAAAAGCCCCAAAAGTTGCCTGCCAGGCCCAGCACCTGTAGGCCCACCTAGATAGAAATGCAAAGTCTGACGCTTTCCATGCTGATGCTCCGTTATGTTAAAAAAGAAACGGGGCGCAGAGCCCAAAGCCGCCCCGCAGCCTGCGCCGTGCGTCCGTACGGAGCAGTTCACGCCCGGGATCCCAGCGGGCGCGGCCGGCGCAGCCCGCTCGGGAGGGGCCGGGGCCCGGCGGGGAGGGGTGGCGGCGGCGGCCGCCCCTACCTGGGGGTGCTCGGCGGTGACGGCGGCGATGCCCAAGTCCCGCAGCCGCTGCGCCAGCGCCTCCCGCAGCTCCGGGCCCGCCGCCATGGCCCTGCCGCTCCGCCGGGGCCGGGCCGAGGGGCGGGCAGCGCCGCCGCCCCTTCCGTCGGGCAGCGCCGGCCCACAAAATGGCGGCCGGCCCCTCGGCCTGCCCCGCTCGCGGGGGTCCGGGGCGGCCGCGGCTGCTCGGCCGGTCCTGGCGAGGAGCGACTGAGGAGGGGTGTGCTGGGATAACAGGCACCGGGGCGTCTGGAGGGAGGAGCAGCGAGATCCCCAAAACAACAACGTGCATCCTTGAGCGCCGAAACGCCCCTTCGCGCCTCTTCTACTAGTCGGCAAGATCCACTAATTAGCGTCGCCTGAGTGAGCCAGCTAATTATAACGTGAACACCACGGCTATGTGGAAAGTGCTGCCCACCTCCAAAAGGAGACCCTTACCCACTCAGCATGCATAGGGATTTTAAAGGGAGCCATGTCTTTAAATTGAAGTGAAAGGAGAAATAACCAACAGCTAACGAGGAGGTGTCGAAGCAACAGTAGAAATAACCAAGGACTAACAGCTGTGGA
Organism: Pelecanus crispus; assembly: GCF_030463565.1. Lineage (NCBI taxonomy): Eukaryota > Metazoa > Chordata > Aves > Pelecaniformes > Pelecanidae > Pelecanus > Pelecanus crispus. Next base: position 2,331,633 of record NC_134645.1, on the reverse strand, counting down.
AGCAAAAGTAGAAATAGCTAATGACTAACAAGTAGGTGTGGAAGCAGAAGGAGAAATAACAACTAACAAGTAGGTGTGGAAGCAAAAGTAGAAATAACTAACAAGTAGGTGTGGAAGCAGAAGTAGAAATAGCTAACGACTAACTAGGTGTGGAAGCAGAAGTAGAAGTAACAAGAAGTAGGTGTGGAAGCAAAAGTAGAAATAACTAACCACTAACAAGTAGGTGTGGAAGCAAAAGTAGAAAAAAAACAAGGAGTGACAAGTCGGTGTTAACTGTAGGCATAGTGACTTTGTTTAATTGTATAAATATGGGAAGCGAGGATAACGGGGTGCGCTAGCTTTGTGGAGTTACCACCCGGCACCCACCTCTGCGCAGAAACGGCATAAAGCAAAGATCGCGACTCGGGGTGTGAATTGGTTCTTGCACAGCGGGTAAAGAGCCCGTCTTTGGGACAACACTGGTGGAGAGCACTGGGCCGGACCGGGCATGGAGCAAGCTGTGAATAGACTACATTTGCAGTAAGTTTTGGTAAGGAAAAAAAGAACAAAACCTACGCTTCAGACCTAGATATAACACTGAATGCATTATTGCTGTTGTAGCACTTTTAATTGGGAAGTTGGTTTTGGGGTTTGGATTTTTTCCTAAGTTAGGTCTGAAGCGTGTGAGTACAGGGTGCACTTTAAAAAATTAGTGGTCTTGGCCATCAGGTCGAACTGAAAGCGGGGCAGTTGGGAGCGGGTTGCTGAGGCCCTTGCCTTCAAACCAAAGGCTGGAACGGGGTGCCCAGAGAGGCTGTGGAGTCTCCATCTGCAGAGACACCCAAAACCTGATGGGTCACAATCCTGGGCAGCCTGCTCCCTCTGACCCTGCTTGAGCCAGGGGTTGAGACGGTCTCCAGAGGCACCTTCCCACCTCCACGCTTCTGTGACCCGGTGACACGCCAGAGACCTTGCTGTCTCCTTAGGGGCAGAAAAATCTGGCTGTGCCTCCCGTCTTGCAGCTCCGCGGGCCTCCTGCCCTCCTCCTTCGGCCTCCCCTGGCTGGAGAACAAAGTTCTCTGTAGCACTGCTCCATCTGAATCCCTGTAGTACCACCCGCTTCCCACACAGTTCCATATGTTTCATGTTTCCTAAAACAATCCCTCTCTTTCCTTGTCAAATAGTGACATTGAAACAATGCATTGCTTTGACATAGAATCATCGAATCATTTAGGTTGGAAAAGACCTTTAAGATCACCCAGTCCAACCATTGACCCAACGCTACCAAGTCCACCACTAAACCAGTTAAGGGTAGAGTAGCAATTTCATGTTTCCTGGCTTGGTGGCTGGATTATTTTTAATGAAAGTAAAAACTAGGAATCACTAAGGTTGGAAAGGATCTCTAAGATCATCAGTCCAACCATCAACCCAGCACCCCCATGCCCACTAAACCATGTCCCAAAGTGCCACCTCTGCACATTTTTTGAACACTTCCAGGGATGGTGACTCCACCACCTCTCTGGGCAGCCTGTTCCAATGCTTGACCACTCTTTCCATGAAGAAATTTTTCCTAATATCCAGTCTAAACCTCCCCTGACGCAGCTTGAAGCCAGGTTTTCACATCCAGCGTGAACCGTATTTGGTTCACATATTGGTTTCAAAACAGGTATTTGTCTCAAATATGTACCAATTAAATTCTTCCTCTATGTGCTTACTGTAATTTCACATGCTACCTTGCTGCCTGTGTACAGTTTTGCTGAAAATGTTGCTGCTAAATACAGAAGTTGAGAAAAATTCAAAGCTAGACAAAGTAAGGTACACTCTTCAGTTAATTGTGCACTCTAAAAATGAGAACTGCATAATCAAATGGGTTTTTTTTTAAAGGCAACCAATAATAATCACAAACTGCAACTAAGGGACAAAGCCAAGCATTGACGGCCACATACTTAAGCGGAAAATATTTCTACAACCCAAACCACCGTCCTGACCCATGACATCAGAAATTGTTTTCAGTTTGCCCTTCAGAAAAATGGACAATCTATAATAAAGCTTTAAATTAAAACAGTATGAATCTGTGGTTAAGAGACATGTGGATAAAATATGATCCCACACTAATTCCCAGAGCCTCACAGCAACGCACAGAAAGATTTCCAGGCAGCATCCAACAGAAGATGGACTCAAAAAAGCAGATTTGCAGTAAACACTGGTGACTGGCTTGCATGCCAAATTTATCTTTCAAATAAAACATTTTTTCAGGTCTATCCCAGGCTCCCCAGACAGCTCCGTCGCGTGAAGGACGCATCGCCCTCAGCGTGCGGGCTGGCAGCTCAGTGGTGTCCGTGTGCTCACGCCGTCTTTCTGCCCGATTTGCCTCCCTGTGCAGGAACACAGACTGCGTTTAATGCCCTTTGTACAACCTTTGCTATTTAAGCTTTTTTACTGTGGTTTATTTTTGAGGTGATTCTTCCCATTCTACCTTTGGAGAAACCCTCAAGGGCCCTGTGTGTTTTAAGATAATCGGCTAGCACCTGGCATGTTCATCAGCAGATGGTGCCTTTGAAATACACGGGTTTTTTTGTCAGTTCTCAGCAAAATTGACAAAACGAGCAAATACTTGCAGTAGCGAGATACTGAGAGCAGCAAAACACGTAGCTACCACCTATTGCAAGCGTGCAGAAAACCACCTATGCAAGTCCCGCGTTACGGGCAAAGCGTGTAAAATACACAGCTCCAACATACGTAGAGGAAATTAAACTATGGGTTTATTAGTTACTTGTAACACGGATATTACCTGTAACACGGAGTTTGCAGCCGCCTGATGGAGATAGCTGTAGAAGCAGTGCTGTCCCAGGCGGACCCCAAGGATGACATAGGATGTTATCTTGGGATTGTCTCTGGGCTTTAGAATCATAGAATCATGGAATTGTTTAGGTTGGAAAAGCCCTTTAAGATCATCCAGTCCAACCATTAACCCACACTACCAAGTCCACACTAAGCCAATCAAGGGTAGACTAGACTAAACCATGTCCCAAAGTGCCACATCTGCCCGTTTTTTTGAACGCTTCCAGGGATGGGGACTCCCCCACCTCTCTGGGCAGCCTGTTCCAATGCTTGACAACCCTTTCTGTAAAGAAATTTTTCCTAATTTCCAACCTAAACCTCCCCTGGCGCAGCTTGAGGCCATTTCCTCTCGTCCTATCACTAACTACTTGGGAGAAGAGCCCAACACCCACCTCACTACACCCTCCTTTCAGGGAGTTGTAGAGAGCGATCAGGTCTCCCCTCAGCCTCCTCTTCTCCAGGCTGAACACCCCCAGCTCCCTCAGCCGCTCCCCACCAGCCCTGTGCTCCAGACCCTGCCCCAGCTCCGCTGCCCTTCCCTGGACACGCTCCAGCACCCCAGTGTCCTTCTTGGAGTGAGGGGCCCAAAACTGGACACAGCATTCCAGCTGCGGCCTCAGCAGCGCCCAGTACAGGGGCACAATCACCTCCCTGCTCCTGCTGGCCACACCATTCCTGACACAAGCCAGGATGCTGTTGGCCTTCTTGGCCACCTGGGCACACTGCTGGCTCATGTTCAGCCACTGTCTACCAACACCCCCAGGTCCTTTTCAGCCAGGCAGAACGGAATGAACAAGGCAACAGAATGAACAAGGCAACATTAAGGATTTTTAAAAAACCACTTACAGCGCTTCCTCTTACATTTTTTTCTCCCCCCCCCCCCCCCAGTCTACTAAGTGATATTATTTCAGAGATGCCAAATTAGAACTTAAGAAAAAATCAGCCATGGTAAAGCTTTGGATTGGAGGTGGGTGGGAGGACACTGCAGAGAAAAGCTACTATCTCCCGGTAGGCAGGAGAACCCTAAATTTAAGAGTGTGTGTGTGTATGTATGTATGTGTATATATATATATATATATACACACATTTACAAAAAACCCCAAAACCCTAGGACGAGGGCAAGAGAGCTCAGGAAAAGCCGGATCCTCCGCCCTCTGAGGGGCTCTCGGTTCCCGCCTCCTGTGAGGGGAGGCTCCGCCCCCGACCGTTGCGGGCCGCGCGCGCCGGCCACTGCGCAGGCGCGGTGCCCTCGCGCCCCCCCGGCCGGCGCCTGCGCAGAGAGCGGCGCGGCCGGCGCCAGGCACGCAGGGGCGGGGGGGAGCGCGCGGTGGGCTCCCTCAGAGGGCCCGTCAGGGCGGCGGGCCCGGGCCGGTCCCGTCCGCGATGGCCAGCGCTGTCTCGGGGCGGGGAGCAGCGAGGGAAGGGCGTGTTGGGGGGGTGCGGCCGCGGGGAGGGCTGCGGCTGTCAGGTGCCGGGAGCTTGGCGGGCTCGCAGGGCGCGGCGTTGCGGTGTGGTCCCGCTCGCAGCAGGGGGAGGCTGTTTGTGAGGCAGCTCTCGGCGTCCGTGGCCCCCCGCCTTCCGCCTCCCGGGGGGTGAAGGCGGTTTGTTAGGCGAAAGGCCTGTGTAGCCTGATGGCTTCTCTGCAGTACGCGCCCAAGCGATGAGCGTAAGAGCAGTACGAGCTGGGGGGGTGCGCCTGTCCCCGCCGCTGGTGACCCACGGGCCCCGAGAGGCAGCAGTGGTTTCTTTGCAGTTAGCAATTTCTCCTCTGGGAGCTTGCCCAGCCTCGCCTTGCCCTTATGTTAGTTTTCGGTGTGTGGTAGCTCCTGGGGCTTCCTCGGTTTTACAGCTTCTGCCCCTTTAAAGTTCTCTTTAGGGGGGGGAAAAAAAAACCAACTAGTTGTTTTTGGTTGGTTAGTTTGTCATCTGCTCACTTCCTGCAGGTATCCGGATACAAGAGAGTTTTTAAAGGGGCCGCAGCCATTCTGGGAGGAACTGATAGCATTTCAGTCATTTGGAGCTGCTTGGAAGATGGTACAAAGCCACCTTTGAGAGAAGACATAGAAGGTAGAGAGAGCAGCGTCACTGAGCAGAAAGACAAAATAGGAAACTCTGAACAAGAGGAGAAGTTCGAATAGGAGACTCTTGTACAGGATAATTAGCAAAATGACTCAACCCAAAGTTAAGATGGTTAAAACAAGATGTGGGATGATCTGACAGAAGCATTGTGGAAAGCTTGATTGCTAAGCCAGGGCTTAGCCTCAAATGCCTCCTCTGTCCATGTGACAGCACTGGTGTTACTCCAGTGCTGCAGTCTCTTAGTGGTGGGGTATGCTCATGTAAGCGGTGTTGTGCAAATGTGTTTTACTGGCTTAGAGAGATACGTTGCACCTGGATAACTTTTATCAGTATAGCACGAGGAGTGCAAATGTGCCCTTTTTCTAGGTAGTGTCAAAGAACCTGAAACGGGGATTTTACTTTTTTTTAATAATTATATTTATATATAAATATTTAATATTTTATATTAAAGATCAGCTGAGATAGGTGAAAGATTTGCAAGCCATGGCGATATTAGTAGATTTGTGTGTCTGCAATGGGATAGTGGAGAAAGGTGAAGCACTTAAGGAAACTGAAGAACTGGAACAGTTACTAAATAGTTCAACTTTTTTCAGCATTAAAAAGCCCATTTTGAAACATAACATTTGTGCCTTCTGTTCCTGTCCGTATTATCACACAAAAGAGTATCTTTCAGCTTTGAGACTGATTTCAATGTGCCCTTTGTATTTTCAGTGAGGAAATGAATCGAGGGTTGATCCTAAAGTTTGAAAACCTGGTCCAGTTACGTGGTGCTTGCCGGCAGCTGCGTACTCTCTCCTACAGAAAAGTTTACAGAGCACAATGGAAGCCTGTGCAGTCATCTGCACATCCTGTGTCGTCTCTTCTTCTGTATCCGCAGTTCTGGCAAAAAGACAAATTAATCAGTGTTGCCTTATCGCAACACAGACATCTAGCTACAAAGGAGGTAATTAACAAAATCCAATAATCTCTGGTTTTATGTGAAATTTCAAAGTACAAGAGCTCAGTTTGAGCATTTTAATTACCAAGAAAAAGAGCTTTAGCAACGAATATAGAGAAGTTGCTATAAATTTATAAGACAAAAAGTACTTAAGTTATGACTGTATTGTGACTCCCTCTCAAATATTGACTTAAAGTGCTTATACTGGCAGCATCATGATTCTTGCAGGGGCAGGAGGAAATTATTGCAAAGAAAAATGAAAATTACTTTGTTGATTTTTTTCCTTGTTTTGAAAAATTGAAAAAACATTAAGTGTAGTATGCTGTACAGTTTAAATATTCAGTATGATGTGTTAAGTCATTCATTTATTGTAATTCATTAGTATTGTAGTAAAAAAGATGCGTTGACATCATATGGCTTGAGACCATTGTCTTTTTAATATTGTTTTTATTATTTCTTGGTTTATGCCAGCTATGTGTTCCTATATACGTGTCTAATTCCATGTAGGAGGCAAAAAAGAAGAAAAAGAAGATACCGCTGACAAAAGGTGAAGTGGAGATAAGGCAGAAGATGACTGTTGAGGAACTTGCACGAGCTATGGGTAAAGACATAGGTGAGAGCCTGCTCTGTTGCTTGAGATTGAATGAAACACAACAGTTAAAATCTATCATGCTACTTTCATGAGTGGTAAAGGCAAAGATGTCTACGATGGTGTGCGTTAGTGGTTGCTAAATCCCTCCCTTAGCCAGGTAGATTGTATCCATACCAAAGGAAATGCTGGTAGACACAATGGCAGACTAAAGAGAAAAAAAGTTGGGCTAGCCAAATTACCAGGCAAGACATTTTCATGGGAAGAAACCAGGACTCTCTTCCATCTCCAGCAGAAAGGCTTCGGATCCATGCAGGCTGTTCTTTATGACTGTGTTTCCTAAGTGCTGAATTATTCTGGAAGGGAAGGCGTTGCACCCTGGTTTGTCAAAGCTGGACCCCTGCGATTAAAGAATTCATGACTATAGGGAGAAGGCAAAAAGAGCTTCAGCCCGTAATCCAACCCCGGGAGCAGGGATCTTGGATTTGGGAGCAATATGTATTTCATTAAAACAGTCATTTCATTAACTGGGAGCGGGCAGGACTTGTCTGGAAACACTCCCCTCTTTAGGTGACTGCCCTAACAACTGGGTTACAGGAACAGGCTTGCTCTTTTAACCCCATGAGCCATTCCTGGTTGTATTGTGGCTCAGCTTGACCCGTTTTAGTGATGTTTTAGGGGGGTTATTAGCACGTTTTGATTGTTGACATTCAAAATAATTCCATACTTGTATTCTATCAATCTCCAATCTCTTTTTATCCAGCTGGGTGCTTCTTCTGGCAAACTTCCCTCTCAGCAATGAGAGAAGCAGATTTGCACCTTTGCTTTTTGGTTTAGATGAGTTTCAGGTGTTTTCTTCTTAGGGGTTAATGGAAAAGGGAGCTATGAAAATTTGAGTGAAAGATAAGATTGTAATGAGGCACTTATTTTTGGTACATCTTTCTGAATCAAGTTCTCTGCAAGTATGTAGCATAACAGGAACTTTTAGATAAATCTAAAGGAAGAATGCTTTGTGAATGAAACTTATTAGCACCATATAAACTACTAGTGAAAAAGTCTTAAACTGTATGAAGTGTTTTGGGTTTGGTTTTTTTTGTCCCACGTGTTTTTGTGGATGTAATTGTTAAATGTCTTTATCTTTTCTACAGATCATATTTATGAAGCGCTGCTATACACAGACCTTGACCTTCATTCACTAGAACCATATTCCATCTTACACGAAGATATAATCAAGTTAGTTGTTAAAAAATCAGGAATGAAGTATAAATCAGCAAAACTGAAAGAGGAAAAAGAAAGAGAAAACACAGATGCTGTGAAAAGGCAAGTTGTGGACTGTTCTTTTTGGCTCTTATCTTTTTATCCTATTTGTTTCTGCAAGTGTTTTTCATGTACTGTATTTTCTTTGTTCTGGTGGTATGTTGATAATACCTGATACAGTCACAACCTGATAATATTTAAAAGGTAAAGTGTACTATTTTGATTTCTTTGGCCATAAAACTGATACTTGGATTTGATTTGGTTTAGGTGAGCTTTTTCTGTGCCATTTTCTGAAGAAAAGCCAATTCTTCTTTGATATACTGAATTGCTGTATTAATTGATGCAGCAGTAAGACTGAGTACTGAGAGGGCTAACTGTGGTGTAGCTAAGATTTGTGATCACAGTGGCGAGAAGCTAGGCTCACCTGTTCATCACTGAGTTCTGGTAAACGGCTCTTCGTTAGCCATAGTGGGCGTGAGTGTCGCTTAATGAACTTTTTTGGTATTTACAAAACACGTTTTTTATTTGATTGTAGGCCTCCCGCAGACCCGGCAGTACTAACCCCACGGCCCCCGGTTGTTACTATATTGGGCCATGTTGATCATGGGAAAACAACCTTACTTGACAGTCTACGGAAAACTCAAGTGGCATCAATGGAAGCAGGAGGCATTACACAACACATTGGTGCTTTTCTTGGTACGATTCAAGTGTACGTGCACACGCGTATGAAACGGTTTACTCTCCGTCTTACGTAATGGGCTGACTTGCTGCCAGTTCATTGGGGAAAAACATTGCAACATAAACAGTTTATATGTAAGCAGTGAAAAAGGAAATCATAACTTGTGATAACTGTCATAAATACGTGGGTGGGACTTCAAAGTGGATTGTCTGCGCAGTTGAAATTATATTTAGACTCTTCTGGATTATGAACGATCCCAGGACACTCTTTCTTTCCTGAGGAATTAAAAGCACCTTTGACCTCCATGCCAACAGTTACCTGTCTGCCTAAAATATGTCATCATTATTTAAAAAGTTCTCAAAGGAGCGATGCTTGATTTACAGTAGGTCAAATAAAACTATGTGAAATGCCGATTTTAAAAAGTACCGTATACATTTGTTCACAGTGCATTTGCCTTCTGGGGAAAAGATAACTTTTCTTGATACTCCTGGACATGCAGCTTTTTCAGCCATGCGAGCAAGAGGTACCCATGTTACTGACATCGTCATACTGGTTGTAGCGGCGGAAGATGGAGTGATGGAACAAACTATAGAATCTATTCAACATGCTAAAAATGCAGGAGGTATGGTGTTTAACTTGTTAATATCACATTTGGAAGTGAGCGGCAAGCCCAGTACACAAAGTTAATATACAAGATGACATGCATTATTATGCAGCTCAAATAATGAGCGCTTCGCAAACGTTTGCTCACCTCTCAAAAGTAACTCCTTGAATTGGAATCCACAGAACTTGGGAAGTAACTGTCGTAGTCCCGTTCCTTCTCCCCTGGGAAGGTGTTTGAAAATACCCTGAATGTTGCAGTAACACATAAACATAGTAAAATACTAATATTTTTGCAGGACTTGCAGGTTTGTGAAAAAAGCCCTCGTAGGGTGGTGGTGGTGGGGTTGCTGGGGTATTTTCCCCTTCCCTGCTAGGATAACTCCTCTGGCTTACTTGTGGTAGCTCAGATCTCAGTGGCGGCTCAGGAATAGGCGCCAAGTGAGGTGATTTGTTCTAGGTGGTCATAACCTGCTTTAACCTTTTATTGCAGTTGTGCTCGTAGCAGCAAGTTTTGCTTAGGTTGGTAACGAGTTTGTTTTTTTCTCTCTTTTTAGTTCCTCTTATCCTCGCCATTAATAAATGTGACAAACCTGAAGCTGATCCTGAAAGAGTAAAGAAGGAACTGCTGGCTCACGATGTGGTCTGTGAAGAGTTTGGAGGTGATGTTCAAGCTGTAAATATTTCTGCGCTCAAGGTAAAGTTTTGGTGGAAAAAGTGATGGTGTTCATGGGTGTCCAGTACGTGCATACGGCTGCATTTTTATTTGGCAGCTGGAAAATAAGTGCTGTCTTCCTGGTATTTGACCCCTTACCGTGAGCTAAGTGCTGCTGGCTCTCACCAGAATTATTTGAAATGTGCTCCTATCGTATTTTGAGGCTCAGACCTTCAGTGAGACATAATATCTCATTTTTCTTCCGGAAATTTGGCGGATATTTTTCAGGTTCATCCTAAAACCCGTTTGCTCATTGTATGAAATTAGTGCAAAATCAAGGTTGGTGATAATGCTATGCATGAAGGGAGAAATTCAAACGAGGGTAAATAAATATTTTCATAACAGATGCATAATTGCAGGAACACAGTTTTCTAGTGGTCTTACAAGATTTACCATCTTATCCTTGCAAACAACTGATAGCTAAAAATTGAACTAAAATCTGAACTTGAGTTCTCTTAGTTTTGTGGTGGCCAAAGCTGCTTTGTCTAAACCGATGCAGCAGTGTCTTAGGTTTATCGCTATCTTTCTAAATGCATCCCAAGTCATTTTCTAAAATTTCAAGCAAGTTCGAGACCTTTTGACGTCATGCCCTTACACCTAAAAATAGGCATACATAAAAATGGCTTCTCCATTCACCTCCGTAGCACATGTTGTTGTCCTAATTCCTGTAGATCTGGATCTGCTGACTGACAGCTAGCTCATTGTATCTGTTCTCAAAAATAAAATGTAAATAGAACAGAGGAAAAAGAAGAAAACAGACCAACAGGTCTGTCTCTTTGATGTCTTGGAGTCTTGACTGCATGGCAGATGTCATCAAGTTTCAATTTGGCTGTTTAGGTGTTTTGTTTGTTGGGTTTTATTTGGGGGGGTAGTTGGGGTGGGTTTTGGTTTGTGTGTGTTTTGGGTTGTTTTTTTTTTATTTGCATTCCTAATATACTTGTAGCAGAATATTGCAAGGTGTTTTTCTGTGTTTGTAACCCGGATGCTATGAACAGAGAAGGAAGCTGTGCTTCCTAATGTTTCGTACCTTCTGGACCAGCAGTACAACGGTCTGAATAGTTCATTACTTTAATGCCATCTTACCGTGAAGGCAAAGGCGTCTGTGCTGTTGGGCTGTATTGCATTGTTAGAAGTTTGGAATTAAATGGGGGAATTTGGCGCTAAGATTTCAACTTCTGCTCTCACTTTAATTGGGCGCTTGGCACTTCCTTTATCCTTTATATTTTGTGTGTGTTTGGTTTTATACAGGGTGAAAACCTCATGGTTTTAGCAGAAGCAACTGTTGCTTTAGCAGAGATGTTAGAACTGAAGGCGGATTCCACGGGGCTGGTAGAGGGGACTGTAATTGAGTCTCGCAAAGACAAAGGGAAAGGGTAAGTAATCTGCTGCCTTTACAGCTTTAATGAAGCCATTTGTAACAATGCAGAGATACTGTTCAGGTGGGTTGTACCTCAATATTTACGTTTAGCATGGAACTTTTTGTTGTTGTTGTTAGATAAACTGTAACAGTTTCTTTGCAGTGTTTGTAACTAAAGCCTTGAAATGTTATTCTACAGCATGAGAGCCAGAAAAGGAAGTTACAAACCGATAGGACAAAATTCATCGTATGACTGAAAGGAAATCCTGTAAGCACAGGAAAATAGTTTTAAAATGCTAGAACAGATGTATTTTTTAAAGTGTCGTTAAAAAGTAGGAATGATGAAGTTAACAGTCATAATGCATATGCAATTTTTGGTGAATTGTGTGTAACATGACATTTTACTCTTAAATATCTTAGTGCTTTCACAGGTTCTCTAAACAAGGTGTGTTCTGCCCTTTTTAGAAATGAACTGAATTCTAGAAAGTTGTTGGAGTTTGGGTTGGGGTTTTTTTTTGGTGGGGGGATCACTTAATGTGTAAAATCAGTCTGCTGCTGATTTCACAAATGCCAAATTTTGTATTCATCTGCAGAAATGAAAAGAGTACAGTACAGGTTTTGGGCTTTTTGCAAGTCACTTTAAACTTTTATTAGCGCTCTAATAAAATGTGTCACAGGAATATTCTGCCTGTGATCGATCACAAGTACGTTCTGTTTTGTGTTCGCTTCCCTACGCTAATGGTGAAAACGGGGAGAAGAGTCACTTTAATTCTGTCTGTTATTTTTCTCCCCTGCTCTTCACTAGTCCAGTTACCACAGCCATCATCCAAAGAGGAACTCTGAGAAAAGGCTGTGTTCTGGTTGCAGGGAAGACCTGGGCAAAAGTGCGTTTCATGTTTGATGAGAATGGCAAAGCTGTAGATGCAGCCTCTCCTGGCATCCCGGTGGAAATCATGGGCTGGAAGGAAGTCCCTTCGGCAGGAGACGAAATCCTTGAAGTAGAATCTGAGGTACAGAAAGAACCGTTTAATGGAAAACTTACACTGCAGTAAGGTGGATGGGAAGGAGTTGAGTAAAAAATAAGTGACAGCTTTCATTCTAAATAACCCAGATAATCTGATGAAAGACAAAGGCTGAGCACAGGTATTGAGAGACCTGAGCTAGGTGTTCTGTAAGAGGAATGAGGGTTTGCGTGCTGCCTCTTGCTTTTCCACTGCCCCCACCTCTCCCTGCTGGACTGTCCTCTCCTCATCTCCATGCATCCAGATCAGCCTGCTTTGCAGTCACATGAAGAAAGCAGGCTGCCTCTGGAATTAAAGATGAGTCACCTTTGGTTCATGCTTTTGCTTCTCACGCTCATCCTGCCTTCCTCCACGCTTTGTTTGCAATGACCGCAGCCCTGCATGGCTTCTGCGGGGGCTATGTTCTAACGTGTTCCCTTTCTAAAAGCACAGAAGACTTTTCTCTTCTGTGTGATCACACTATTACCCTACCTGGAGAACCGTCCAGCACTTAATGGTAGCAGTGTTTTAATTTTAGAATGAGAGAACTAGTTTCTGACAAAAGAATATGCATAAAATACAGCTTGAAATAGGTGTGGTGAGAGCTGGACAAATACCACATGAAAGAACGAGCAGTAATTCTCTTCTGCAATGCAGAGATACCCTAAAAACAGGCCTTGAGTCATGTTGTCGTAGCCCAGGGAGGAAGCTGTTGTGTTCATTCTCTGCCATCCTGGCAGCAAAACCTATTGTTAAATGTGAAAGAAAATGAGTGAGCCTGTAGAGAAGATGCAAAAGGATGAAACTGCATTCATGTGGAGCTTTCTGATGCAGTGCTTTGAAAGGTAATGTTTCTGTCTCTTCCTGCTCAGCAAAGGGCGCATGAAGTTGTGGCTTGGAGAACTTATGTTGAACAACAGGAGAGGATGAAAAGGGATGTGGAAGTTATTGAAGCGAAGCAAAAGGAACACAGGATGGAATATGAGAAGAAGCAACAGAAGCTAGCCCATCTGACCTGGAGGCAGAGGAAGGCGGTGCTGTACAAGGCCAATAAGCATCTCATGTTTTCAAAGCCTAGAGAGAGAACAGAGGTGGACAAAAACGTGCTGTCGGTAATTGTTAAAGGTGCTGTCCTGTTCTGTTTACTGCTCCATTGTTTCTGTGCTTCTCAAATGCTCAGTCTGAAGCATAGCCCTAAACTATGAACAAAATTTCTGTTACCAGAAGTTTGATCAGTTTAAAACTGAACAGATTATTGAACTTCTCTCAGTAAGGGGAGGGGCATCAGAAAACATCCAGTGGTCCAAAGGATGCGCTTCCAGCAGGGCCAGAGCAACAAGAAAATTTATGAGCCCGACCCCCTTACCCAGGAACTCCTGAGTAAAACCTATATGAGACGGGAGGAACTTGGTTTGACCTCACATTTAGTGATACGCAAACAGTGACAGTAGTAGCTGAAAAACTGTAAACTTGACCTGAAAATGACAGCAGATGTGGAGCCTCTGATCCTATTGCATTTATTCAGTTCATTTTTGGAGTTAATAGACTTGCTAGATGTGTTTTACTGTATTTTCAGTAGTATGTTAAGAATTATAGATGTCAAAAGACTTTATGTTGCATAGCGTGGAGTTGTCGTTCCCTTAGTTCTACCTCAGTGTTTCTTTGTCTACAAAGTCAGCAGTACTTCCATTTATACACACAGGTGATGTGGATGGATCTGTTGAGGCTATTCTGAACATTCTGGACAGCTACGATGCTGACGATGAATGTAAATTGGATATCATTCATTTTGGAATGGGAGATATCAGTGAAACTGATATAAGCCTCGCTGAATCATTTAATGGTGAGTGCCTGTTTAAAAATCAACTTACAATTAATACAAACTCTATTGAAATGGGTAGGTCTCGTTCTGGTTTTGTTTTCTCAGTAACAATTAGCAGCATCAATAAGGTAAACTTGTACGTATCTTAAAAATGTTTCCTTTAACACCAAACAGTAGTGCAGGCAGGGAAGTCTTCCATGAAAGTGGAAGGAGTCCTGACAAGCTGTTGCCAGTAGTTGAATCGTTAAGGTTAAACTCTGACTCTTCACTCAGGTTGCTTTATGATGCTCAAACAGGGCAAAGCTAGGAAAGCAGGTTACCAAAGAATTTCCTTTTGCTCAGGGAGGTAATTGGAAAGACCCTGTTCGTACCCCGTAATTCTCACCCGCTGTAGAGGGTGTGGGGCCATGGGACCTGCCATAGTCCACAGGTGGATGAGAGTTCGCTTCCAGCTTAATTTGGACAACCAAGCTGGCTTTCCAGCCCCAAAATGGGGAGGTCCTTGTCCCCATACCTAAGCTCTGGTGAGTTGTGTAAGTGTTAGTTTCTGCTTTGATACTTGCGGTTCTGTCATCAGGGGACTTTCTATGAGGGCTTTTTTGGGCCATTTGATACAAGGTTAGCAGTAGTCAGTGTGCGATAGTGGGAGAAGGAAACAGTCCCTCTTTAAAAGGGAAGCACTGGTAAAATGCTGTTTCTTGTTTTGCTGACTGCTAATTCTAACCTGTGCTGCAAGTTCAGCATCACAGAATGGACACAGCAAGCACTTTCACTTGCTGTTTAAAGAGTGATCTCTTGTAGTCATCACTTGGCAATTGTTTTATTTCTCAGGTGTTGTATTTGGATTCAGTGTGAAAGCCAATGAAAGTATTAAACAGCTGGCTGCTAAAAAGGGAATAAAAATTAAACTTCACAGTATCATCTACAAACTTATTGAAGACTTGAAAGATGAGCTAAATAGCAGACTACCCCCATCTGTGGTGGAGAATACAATAGGTGAGTTTTCACTGACTGTTAAATTTTTGCTTTGCAACACGGCCTGAAGTTTATTCTCCAATGAAGTGTTCCTATTGTATCAAATATTTTTTTATTCCTCTGTAGCTGCTTTCCTGTTTTGTTATAAAGCTTGGTAAGTAGAAGAGCATAGCTTCTACTTACTGCCAGTTTGTTATTCTTGTGTACTTCATCCAACTTTACTTTTTTCTTTTAGGGGAAGCTTCTGTTCTCAACATCTTCTCTGTAACAGTAGGAAAAAACAAAATTCCAGTAGCTGGATGCAGAGTACAGAAGGGGCTGCTAGACAAAAAAATGAGTTTTAAGTTACTCCGTAACGGGGACGTTATTTGGAAAGGTAAGTGTAATTACCATAAAACCACGTGTTTGCGTTTGGTATTAGACACTGCTAGTTCCCTCTGAAGTTAGCACAAAATGTATGCAGCTCAGGGTAGGGCAATCCCATATGCTATTTAGAGTTGCTCCTACTAGAGAAAAGCTGCAAAATGTCACTGTACTGTTATCCAGTCCTTTTTCTAACCAACTCTGGTAGAAAAGCAGCAGCATCACAGGATTTACCTGCTGGAAAGGACTGCTGTCTCACTTTGATTAGCTGCAAGCACTCACAATCCCTATGTTTTCTTGCTTTCATTTTGTAGCTGCAAGGTGAAACATTAAGAGTGGCAAACCCAAGCACTTCTATGCTCTGATATCAGTTAGTGGGCTCTCTTTCTTTGACGGACTTTCTCTTTGTAGGCTCTTTATCGTCACTGAAGCATCATAAAGATGATGTCCAGGTAATAAAAACGGGTATGGATTGTGGATTGAGTTTGGACAAGCATGTAGAATTCAATATTGGAGATGAAATTATCTGTTATGAAGAAAAAGAAGTTCAGCAGACAACTTCCTGGGATCCAGGATTTTAAAATACAATTGAATACACTAAAGGACATTATTCGTGGCTGGCCTTCAACTCTTAATATTAAATGAACTTTCAGAGATGCACATGAGCTTCTTTATATCTGATGTTTACATAAGAATTTTCTGCTTTTAAATCTTGTTTGGCAACTAGCTTACCTCATTGGAACATGGGATGAACTACAACAATTAATTGCAAGCACTTCAAGTGTCTCAAACCATCACGGTATAAATATTTCTGATGACTATCTATTGGTTCCAAAACAGCTGAGCCATCTTCTTTCTCCCCCCCCCTCAGTGCTGCTATACAGTTTTTCAGTATGTAGGCTGCATTTTGTTAGCAGCAGTCTTACTACCCTTTTCTCTAGCACCGACCCACTTGTAGACATGACTTCGGACCTCCTGATGTCCTATTTTTCCAGATTAGAACTACAGTACTGTCTACTCCTCTCATGTTTAAAGAGACCACTTCTAAGGTTAGCTAGAGTATTAGTTTTTTTTTTTTCCTCTGCTATTGCTACCCATTATCTCCTTTGAAGGACACTTAACTAACCAAAGCCACTCTTTAAAGCTGCCACTTCAGTTCTAGAGTCAAAGTATTTCATCCTAGGTGGCAGTCAGCATCCAAAATTTCACAGATTTTTCTCGCTTATCAGCAGAGAGGAAATACAGTGCCACAGGAAGCAGAAATAAATCCTTAAACCGTACAGAACTTCAGATTTTTATTGTCTAGTACATTTACTTGTCTTCTGGTTTATTGAAGCAGTATGTCAGACAGCACTTGCCACAATAGTGTCTGTCGAAGTGGCTAGCCATGAAGACTCCAGCTCCACACTCCTCGGAGGGGCACTCCCGGCGCAGACGACTGATCTTGCCGTTCTCATCCACCTGGGAAACGCAAAGAGGCAACATCTCGTATATAGTCGCCACCTTGTAGCACCGGTGATAATTTTTGATTTTGATCAATAATCTGATAATTTCTTTGGCAAAGTAGTTTTCGTGCTAGTTACTACATCAAACTTCTTGAAGCAAAGTTCAGAAGTGCCCAATGGCAACAGTCGGTTTCCCTTCTATTTAACAGGTGGGAAATTTGCAAATAGAAGGACTTTACATACGCCAGGCTACACTCAGACTAGTTACAGCCTTCATGTCCTTCCTGGTGAAAGCTAAGTTTTCATCAAGTTTCTGCTAGAGTTAGTTCTACATACCTTGTAGTACTTAAGCACTGCAAGCTTAACCTTCTTTCTCTTATGCTTGTTCTTCTTGGGGGTAGTGTAAGACTTCTTCTTCCTTTTCTTGGCACCACCACGAAGTCTCAGCACAAGGTGAAGCGTGGATTCCTATTTGCAGAGCACATGAAACAGACTCAAAATGCTTTCTCAAGACCAAGAGTAGTGTTTAAGCAGGCTTTTTCTTTTATCTACAGAAAGTAGATCTTGAGCGCCAGGCAATTAAGAAAGCTCTGGAAGGATTATTCACTACTAAGCCTGCAAGTGACCAGGCTCCAGAGAACAGCAGGCTGCTGCATCCCAAACCCCACAATGTCCAATTACTGTAAAATCTGTTGTGACTGTATTCCTCAGTAGTTTCTAACTGCAATTGCAGAACCGTTTCATGGTGTAACTAAGCCCGACAGACAGCTCTTTGTTGCTCCTCCTTTCCAGTAGCACTCACTGGCCTCACCGTGAGGTTAATCTGGCAGAAGCGAGCAGGGTTTTTCACAGCAGCCCCCTAAAGCAGCTCACCACCGAGTGCCAAGCGCCAGGGCTGACAGAAGGGAAGCAGTGGAAGTGAAAGCTGTTAAGAGAAGTGTTTTCTTCTGACCTGAAACTATAGACTGGGCTGCAGCAACTGGTCAGTTCTAGTCCTAGCATCACTACTTCCCCACCCCTCAAATCTATCGATTTGGCTGAATCCGTTTGAAGCGTTTCTTAGGCTCAACAGCAAAGGTCAGCCTGCTCCGACAGCGCCAGCTAGTTGGTACTGCAACACCGTTCAGCCTTTCCTACTCACTTTTTGAATGTTGTAGTCAGACAGCGTGCGTCCATCTTCTAGCTGCTTACCAGCAAAAATCAGTCGCTGCTGGTCAGGAGGAATGCCTAATGGTGACATAAAGCAAGATTAAATGAGGAATGCGAACGATGATGTTCTGTAATAAAATAATGGGTTGCTGCAGACAATCACAGCTGCAAACGACAGACATCAATCCAACAGAGAGAGTTAAGTAGTGTGTCTTGAACTCACCTTCCTTATCCTGGATCTTAGCTTTTACATTTTCTATAGTATCGGAAGGCTCAACCTATTGTGAAACAAGACAACGGAGTCAAAACGCACTTCGCCTTTTAACTTGCCCAGAAAAGCAGAGGAGCTTCAGGCACACGGCCGGTGCCATCGCCGCCGTTCCGGACCGCCGCGGGCAGCCAGGCCCCGCGTTTCTCTGCAGCCATTTCACCGCACCAAAGGCACCGGCCGGCCGGCGGCAGCCGCGCTGCAGGACGCTTCTTGGCAGCGTTAGGCGAACGCTTGGACCGGATGATCCTAAAGGTCTTTTCCAACCCACACGGTTCTGTGATTCTGTGACACGGGGCAAGCGCGGAAAGCCCGGGGCGGGCGCGGCCCCACCGCCGCATGGGGCCGGGAGGCGGCGAGGCCTCGGCGGCCTGAGCCGCCCCGGGCCGGGGGCCGCGCCTCGGCCGGGCAAACCCTCCCCGGGCACCGCTCCCGCCTCCCCTCGCCCGCCGGGGCAGCGCCATGCGCGGGGAGGCCGCGGCGGCGGCTCCTCACCTCGAGGGTGATGGTTTTCCCCGTGAGGGTCTTCACGAAGATCTGCATGGCGAGGCCGGCACCTGCGGGGGGAGAGGCGGTGAGGGGCGGCGGGGCGGGCGGGGGCGTACGGCGGGCCGCGGAGCGAGGACTCACCCGCGACCTGCCCGCGGAATGGCGGCTGCCCGAAAGAGCGCGGCGCCCGCCCGCACGGGGTTTCCAGCCGCGCCGGCGGAGGGGCGGGCGCTGCAGCCGGGACTACGGCTCCCGTCAGGCCTCGCCGCCGCCCGCCTCGCCGGGGCTGCTGGGAGCTGTAGGCCCGGCCCGGGGGCGGGGGCGGGGAACTGCAGCTCCCAGAGCGCACCGCGGCCCTGAGGCGGGGGAGCCGGCGAGGCGGGGGGGGGGGGGGGCGGGCTCGGGCTCGGGCTCGGGCTCCTCGCCTCACGGCTGAGGGCGGCTGCGCCGGGCCCGCCGCGCCGGGCTGGCCTGGCCTGGGCAGGGGAGCGCGGTGCGGGCTGGCCCCGGCCCCGGCCCCGGCCCCGGGGGTTGCGGGTGTTTCGGGTGTTTCGGGTGGCTGTGTCTCCGCAGCTCTGCGCTGCGGCGTGAAGGCCCAGAAGTCGGTGTCCCCGCCTCGGGCCAGCCCTGTGGAGGCAGTTTAAAATCCTCCTACAGCCGCCTTGCCGTTGCAGATTCCCCAAGATCAGTGCCAAATTGTTTGTATTTTTAGAATTAAAAAAGCCATAGGTAAGTTAGGAAGAGAGGAGCACCGAGAGTCGCCTCAATTTGGAAATTGTTAGGTGGTTTTATGCTTACGAATTGAAAACGGGAAGGGTTAAAGCAGAATGAAAACTTGCTCGAATACATGAGTGTCAGCTGATGCTATTGTAACAATTTCAACTCTTCAGCCAGGTTTTGATATGAGGCAGTTGTTGGACAAGACTTTGTGTAAGAAAGGTGCTAGGTGGCCAGGCCAAACCATCGCACGGGAGCAGAGAAACGTTCTATCTTCCCTCCTGCCTCTTTTGAGAAGGACAGGAGATTTCTGGAGAGTGTATGAACATACATATTGGCAGAAACTGAGAAAGCAGGTTGTGCTGAGCGAGGACCATCTGAGGAGTGTTACCTTATATACAATAATGTGTTTGACAAGGTAACAAATATTTTTCAGGTAAATGAGCAAGGAACAATAATGAAAAAGTAAATCGTGGCTTGCTGCCTCTTTGTCTTCTGGGGAAAAAGGGTATAAGTGGACCGATGGTGACCTGTCGGTGTAGTTACAGAAACCAAGGATTGGTATATTTTCAGCTGGTTTTTGTGCCCCTGTATACACTGCAGTCGAATAGAAGCCACTACGATGCATTCATACTACCAGAAATTACAGTAGGGTTCATGCTGGATAACCACATTTCTTAATTTTATGGCAGTTTTGAAACTATAGAGCACTATAAAGCTGTCCTAAACCAGGAGAAAACCTACATAACTAAAAGACCCATGACATACACCCCATATGCCCCATATTAGCGTCAACGGCTCTTTGGTTCAGCTGAAAGGTTATTGCTGAAGTTCCTGAAGGACTCCTGCCTGCCTGATTGTGTCTGCCTTTTTCAGACACTGACTGAGGTGGGAGATGCCAAGGACACTTTAAATAAAGATTCTTAGTTTTTGAGGTGGATAGGAATAAAGGTTACTGGGTCTGCTTTTAAATCTTGAGTTGGACTGCTATTTTAAAACATTAAAATGCACAGCCCCTGCTCCTTTGGTTTTCCACACCTGTAACTGCTGGGGACATTTAGTGCCCATCTAGAGAAAATATCTTTTATTGCATGGAAATGGTTGTTGCAGTTTTCCAAATAAGTGCTGATTGCCTTAGTTTTTAATAACATTTGTGCTTATTGCACCTGAGGTAAGTTTAGAGACTGTCTTTCATAATGTAAAGTTTGTCTGTATTTTCATCATCTTGAACAATGTTATTTGCTTTTGAGGCTGTTTTTTATTATATTAGAGCAGCGCTATGGAGCTTGCTTTAAGGAGTATTATTTTGTCTATTCATTTTATTTTAAACCTATCATGCTAATGAGAAAGCTCCAGCGAGTTGTTTTTCTGTTCATTCTCCCCATATAAATATTGTGTCCAAAAATACATTCACAGATCATAGAGTATGTTACTGCGTACAAGAATATCCTGACTTCAGTCAAACAGGGATATGAGGCGTTTATTGTCAGAATCAAGCATGGCCAAAGGAATGCAAAGGAGGTTAAAAGCTCTGGAATCCCGAGTCCACGATTCTATTATAGGAAAAGAGCAATAGAGCTTGAAGACAAGTAAGTTATCTCTAATGATGTTTAGAGCAAAATATGTTGCTTTAATTAGGACATGAATAATTTACTTGTAGCTGGTCACTTCTATTTATATTTTTTAATATTTCAATTCTTGTTTTATTCTTATGTGGAAGCTGCCAGTGATTGTGTAAAACCTTGCTAATGTGGTGTTAGATTTCTGCTCTTCACATCCTGGTGCTGATCCTTGTGCATTCAAACTTGAGGTGTAATCAGCAAAGGCTTTCGTTGCAGGAAAACTGGAGGATCAGGCTTGGGAGTTAAACACACACAGATTCTCTCCACCTGTAAAACTAGTATAGTCTCAAAGTGAGGCTATTGCATTGCTAAAATGCACTGTCTGAGGTTGAAAAATACGGAAAAGTGAATGAATTGTGCACTTTTTCCTCCTTTACTGTCTTATATCAAGGAAGTATTGTTATGTAGCTGCACGTACGTCGCAGGATTCTGAAGAGAGCCAGTTATCTTGCCACATGCAGCCTGAAGTGTCAGGAATAGTGTGGCCAGCAGGAGCTGGGAGGTGATTGTCCCCCTGTACTCGGTGCTGGTGAGGCCGCACCTGGAATACTGTGTCCCGTTTTGGGCCTCTCAATACAAGAAAGACATTGAGGTGCTGGAGTGTGTTCAGCGAAGGGCAAGGAAGCTGGTGAAGGGTCTGGAGCACAGGGCTGATGGGGAGCGGCTGAGGGAACTGGGGGTGTTCAGCCTGGAGAAGAGGAGGCTGAGGGGAGACCTTATCGCTCTCTACAACTACCTGAAAGGAGGGTGTATTGAGGTGGGTGTTGGTCTCTTCTCCCATGTAGTTACTGATAGGATGAGAGGAAATGGGCTCAAGCTGTATCAGGGGAGATTTAGATTGGATGTTAGGAAAAATTTCTTCACGGAAAGGGTTGTCAAGCATTGGAACAGGCTGTCCAGAGAGGTGGGGGAGTCCCCATCCCTGGAAATGTTCAAAAAACGGGTAGATGTGGCACTTCGGGACATGGTTTAGTCTGGTCTACCCTTGATTGGTTTAGTGTGGACTTGGTAATGTTAGGTTCGTGGTTGGACTGAATGATCTTAAAGGTCTTTTCCAACCTAAACAATTCTATGATTGTATGATTCTGTGATTCTGAGTAGAATAATATGGCAAACTGGGGAGACAGGCTTTACTGAGAACAGCAGTACAGTATGACAGCAAGCCTAGTTCAACAACTTTTCATACTGACATCCTTGCAACCTGAGGCATAGAAAGAACACGGTCACAGCTCCTGTTTTACTTGTTGTTGTCAATTCTTCCCCCTGCCCCGCATAAAAGCTGTTCAGAAGAATTCTGCAAAAATTAAAAACGTAACATCAGAAATCTATAATGCAAGAGGTAAAGTCATTAAAAATGAAATGTCAGAACAATCAAGAATGAGAGTATGAGACTAGACAATCAGCAATAGTGGACTAAGAGTTTGGTCTTTAAGATGGTGTCTTTTATTCCTCTCTGGTAACTTCTGAGGGCACTGGTAGGAAAACTGATTTAATTGGCGCTGTAAAAGGTGTTTCCTAAACAATCATCTGCTTAAGGAGATTGTTTCAGTTCTTTAAAAAAAAAAAAAAAGAAAATATTCTCAGTTTAAAAAATGTGTTTTCATATAAATGTATCAGTTGATAAAGTTTGTGGTTGGTTGTTTTGTTGTTTGCTGGTTCTTTTTGTTTTTTAAACACTTTAACACTTTTAACTCTGATTTGCTTGTTGAGATGGTACTGTGGTTATCCTACACTGCCACGTTTTATATTTCAGCTCTTGATGTCCCTAGTAAAATGGCTGAAGATTCATTTGAATATTTTGAAAGGTAAAAAGAATATGGTTATTGTGCTCTGCATTAGCAGTTTGCTCTATCATAATTAATACATCATATTGAATGCAGTCCTTCCGGGACACATTCTTTTGGTGACCCTTTTGGTCTTTGTAAAAAGTGCTGGCGTTGTAGCCAGGCACATTAAGTTGATTGTTTTTCCATTTTCAGAGGTTCTTCTTTAGCCCTTTGTCTGAAGGGACTGAAATTGAAGAGACCAGCTGTTCTGTGTGTCGTGAAAACTGACAAGCTAATCTTAAATATATTTCTGTGCGTACAGATGAAAATGTACAACTTGAGGGTTTTTCAGAAATGTCCAGATGCCATCTAATGCCTTGGACGTTAGGTGCTTTTGAAAATCCCAGTAATGCAACTGTCTACTTCTAGGTGCCTGGATCTCATTGCTAATATAATCCCTTGATATTAGAAATAGGAATTAGTTCATCAACTCGTGTAGCCTGCTGTGTAACTGCTACACAGAAATAACTCTCTCCTGTTTCTGGCCATTGATTAATTAGTCCTTCCCAAATCACAATCTTTTACAAGACATATATTAAAATATAGTTCATTTCTCTTTCCAGTTGCCCATAGATAACTCCCTCCTAGGTTTCTCAAAGTTTTCATTATGGACACTGTCAGAAGCACCAGGTAGCAAGGCAGAAGAGATGTAACTGGGTGTGTGGAAACAAAATTGCGGCTTCATACTGGATAATGGTGTGATGAAGATATGCTAGGTTTAAATATGTATATTTTAAAGTGGTGTATTCTCAGTGTTTGGGATTCTTGACTAGATTGCTATATCATCGGCCAACCATTTTTTTCTATGTACATGTGTGTTTATTTAGTGTTTGTGTAACATATCATGTTCTGTATTTTTTTATTTCTTCCTCTTTCCTAGTTTCAGCGAATTACTTTCAAGTGGTCAGTATGATGCTGCAGCAAGTTATGCAGCACTTATGCAACTTATGCAACTAAACTCTCCTGGGGGAATTCTTTGTCATGAAGAAGCTCTTCATGAAGTATCATAAATGTAAGTATCTTAAATGTAAGAAGTTGACAATTGTGTCCATTCTTACAAGATTTTAGCTGATATCAGTCTAGTAATTTCAGTGCTTAGGAATTTGGGATTTATCAAACGAGAATTGTTTGTGTGGGTTTGAAGCTTATGTTTAATATTCCAAATGAAAGATAAGATAAAGCTGTAAGGCTTTTTTTTTTTCTTTTTCCTTCGTTGTATGTTAAGGACATGCCCCGAGAGGGAGATAACTAACTCACAACCACTGCTTTCCTTACTGGTGGTGAGGTGTTTGGTTAAGCAGTGATCGTAAGGTCTAGTATAAAGCTTTTCCTAGCGCAACGCTGAAACTTGTTTTATTTCTACCGATAAATTATGTGCAATAGACAAGAGCAAAAGTCTACCCGCTAGTTTGAAAATCCAGTCCTTACTGTTACATGTGTTAATTACTCAAGTTTAGTCTTTTGAGTCATAAAGCAATATTCTACTTAGATTCATTAAAATCAGTTTCTGAAATCCAAGGTATATAAAAACTGTTGATGATTTTAAATACCCCAGATAAATACAAAATAGTTTTATAATTTCACGTTTCCCTCAGTGTTTCTGTTTGCATTTGGCAACACAAAATTCAGTGATATTGATGATGTCAGGGACTGAAGCCGTGGAGTATTTTGTCCTTCCTTTGGAAGGAGCCATAGGGGCATTGCTGAACTTCAAAAAATCAGCAGGTGTTTTTTTCTCTGCATATTTTATTGGCTTTTGTTCAAGTTTTAAAAGCAGTAACTGAGAGGAAAAACTGTGATAAGCTAGTATTCAGGATCTGAATTACAAAATTACAAAATTTGTAGTCTTAGCAGCAGATGTTATATTTTCTGTATTCTCACTTGAAGAACTGTATGTTTTAAAGACCCCCCCCCCCCCCGACTGCCCCCCCCCCCCCCCCCAATTTACCTACTACCTGTCAATGGTACAATACTGTCATGAACCCTCTGCCTTCAGTTTGGAGCAACCTTCATTTGGAGTAATTAACAAAGTATCAGCTATGACTCAACCTCACAAAATATTTAGTAAGAATTTTGTCAGAGGCATTTGGTGGGGATCAGCAAACAAAGTCTAAAACTTAAGAAGTCTTAAATAGTGAAAGATACTTTTCCAGGTGCTCAGCCAATGACTTTTGTTTTCATCCCGTCAGCTGTTAGCTGCCTTAAAGGAGGACATCTCTCTTTGCTGAAGTATTTTGACGCTCTGATAAACTCAAGTACTGCAGCTGGACGCCTTCCAAATTCAGCCATAACTCTGGAAGCAATCAAATGTACATTTGTCTGAAAAGCAATTAAATCTAGAAACGCATTGGGTTAAACAGGAAAGGTATGTGATTCTTCTGCACTGAGATTCGCGGAGGGGTATGCCACCTTCCGTTACTTCCCAAGTCACGAGGCTTTGCCTTTTCTTCAAAGTAAAGCCTTTCAAACGAAACACAACCAAAAACACATTAATGGATGTCTTTTTTTTATTCTTAAATCCTAAATTCAATACAAGCGTAGACCAAACAAGCAATATCAACAGCTCCTTCTGAAGGACGCATTTTGTTTTGGTTGCTGTCAGCCTTTCTTACAGCATTGTGGACTCCAGTTTTGTTTGAGACTCTTTTCCCTTACACTGTACTTAAAAACTATATGGATAGAAGATTTTCACAGCCTTCTGTGGATTAAAAAAATGTAATTACTAGGATCTTGATTTCTTTCATTTTATTGTTGATGTCAGTACCAGATCAACAGTTTCAAACACAGTCACACTAAAAACATGCTTAAACTGTAAACCCTATACCTGCACTTGACCCCTGGTTTTTCCGTTTATGGGGATAGGGTACAATCATGTTTGAATTTCTAGAAGTGCATCTGTCTCTGCATTTTTGATGTGGAGAAGACTTTAAACTGTCAGAGATACATTTTCCTAATCCAGTGTAGATTTGTTTGAAGTGGTGAAAATCCTACTAGAACAGCCTGGTATTAAATTAATTATGATGGCTATCTCTCTGCTGAAAGAATCCGGTGAAGAGCAAGAGCATTCTTTAACGCTAGCCTGTATTTTAGTTCTAAACTGAGAATCTAAACCACGTCGTATCAGGATCAAAACACCGCTTCTTTGTTTCAGTCCTAACCTATAACCTATCCTACTAATGCAAAAAACCTGTTAACAGACTGCTCTTTTGACATGCTGAAATCATCATTGTTCTTACAGTAGTAAGACCTAGCTAGTTACATCATCACACTGAAACAGTGTTTCTTAAGCCATGCTTTATGACCACCTTGGGAATCATAAAATATTACTAAATGCAATGTTAGTAGACAACAGCTTAGTTCCTTCAGGGTGGAAGAGTGAAAAGCAACTGTAGTTTCTAGTTTCAAGTATTACAGATGCGTACAGTAGTCAGGGATCTGCAAATTGCTTTTAATTGTTTGCTGGAGAAGCCTGTTGAAAAAGACTCTGTTACTGAAACATAGCGATGCCTTGTTTGGATAGGTAAATAGGAGCTTTGCCTCCTATTTGAAAACTAGGAAGTTCTGGACTGATTTTAAAACAGTCTTTTGCAAATACTAAATAAATAAATCCTAAACTGCTCCAATTGTAGGCAAAACTGGTAGCAACAGCTGGGGCAGACGGGTTACTTAACACTTGACAGTACAAATCCCTGTAATTGCCACACTATTTTGCTGCGCTATATTCTATAATAACTGCCAAACTATTGTGCCACTGTAAGTGTGGCAAAATTTTATCCATTTCCATTTTATCTAGGTAGAATTTCTTAGGAAAGTGTTAAAGCCAGCTGAGCTACTTCTGAGAGTTATACTGCAAAATAGCTTGGTTTTGCTAATACGACAAAATTTCCTCCGCTTTCTTTGAACCTTCTTTGTACTTTGGAGAAAATGTGAAGTTGGATAGCAAGCTAAATGGCTGAGGGTGTTGCCATCTTCTGTTCTTCTAATAATCCCTGGAAATCTGACTGGGCTTCTAAAACTCACTTTTTTTGACGTGATCCTCTGAGTTTATTGTGAGACTGACAACAAAAATTACAAATACCGCCAGCACTGAGTAGACCTGCTTTCACAGCCTGTGCTGTGGAACGCGTGGCAGCGGCCGCTCTGCTCCGTCATAGCTTGGGAGCAGCACAAGCGTTTCCTTATTCCTGAAACCAGCCTTGAATCTCCCGTGTCCAGGAACACCGTAAGGCTGCCGTTGTTCCTCCCAACTGCTGGGGACTGGAATTGCGGTAATCCCTGAAAGAAATGTCCAATTGCTTCCTATTGCTTTCAGTGCTCTTAGAGCCCTCTCTGCTGTGGTTGGGGGATGAAACAAAAGAAGGAAGAGGCTACTTTCTCAAATACAGAGAATTGAGGCTTCAAGAGAGGCAGAAGAGCTGAAAGGGGTAGTAGTACAGTTTAACACACATGCAGAAATATGCCCATCTACACAATCCACTTGTTGTAGCTTGTTCTGAAATATTCCAGTTACGGAATGCGTTAGTAGCACTGATTTGTTTTATGACCTTGTCTTCTTCAGGTTAACCTTTTCTGAGGCAGTTGGAGATATTATTTATGGCTGTGGGAAAGTGGAACCAAGCAACAAGTCCAAATGCCTGGCTTTGGCTCAGGTCGTGTATGGTCAGTCTGGCGTACACAAAGTTGCTCTGTGCCTATGTAAACTGGGCTGAATTTCTGGAGCAAGGGATTATATTCAGCAACTGGAGCATTTTTCTTTAGGTAAATAATAAGGCTCTTGTGTTGTCTTTCATGATTGTCCTCCAATATATTTATTTCAGGTTTAACGGTGATGTTTTGGACCACCTTTGTATAGAAGGCATTTGAAGTGAATACAAATATCCAAACTTTTGTCATTGTGTTTACCAAGACGTCAAGAGCTCTGTTAAAATGTCCCTATGTATTTTATCGTAGTACCAATACATGCATGCTCTGATGAAGTAAGGGATTACTTTTTGTACGCCTGCTAGAAAATCCCCACAGCGTTTTGGCAAGGACCCTGGTAGGCAGCTGAGGGAGTTCTCGGAGCCTGCAGTTCTAAAACCCAGGTTGTCCCTCTCTGGTGGATCGTGAGTTCGTTAATCCCATGATGAAAGGGAAGAAGGGGGCCCCGTGTTCTTTCTTCTGTTCCTTTCTACTCAGCTGCCTTCTGGCAGCGTCTTTTTTTTTTTTTTTTCTATATGTATTCTTGCTTCGACTGTTGTTGCTCAGTGAAGTTACAGTTTTTAATTCTTACTCTTATTTCCTGGCCATATTTCAGTTAATTGTAAAGGAGGATTTTCAGGTTATCATCTCCTCTACGGTTTGTTGATTTTCTCATTCTCTGAGATTTCTAAAATAATGACAGGAAAAAAATACTCTTTATATATTTTTTTTTCAAGTAAAATAAGGTTAGATTTTAATGCCACCACTAGCTTTTCCACAGTGTGCAAGGAAATCAGTCAAGATCATTGTGGGTTTTTATGGTGAGGAAAGGGAGAGGTAACCATATGCAAACACCTTATAATCTTGGTATTTGATTTTTCCAGATGATTACCTCTTTCTGTTGGAAAACTGTCCTAGCACTGCATTAATTTGCTGTCTCAGTCAACAGTGCATTCAGAAAACCACCGTTTTCATCTGTGGGGGCTACAATCCTGTCTTTTATCTCAGCCGATCACAGAAAACATGGGTTTGAGCTATTGGAGGAAATGAGCAAGAAAAGTAAGCGCAGCAAAATTTCAATAACAAACTTTCAAACTTGACATTTTAATTCCACGCCCATTTCAGCCTATAAATTACTTTGGATTCAGTGCTCCTAGTTTATAATGTGATCTGAATAAAAGCTTTTCCTTCACAGGGAGCTGAACTGTGCATCCTCGCACCCTGCGGAGCTCCCACAGGGATGAGGGTGGCTGTGTCAGATTTGCGGGCCCATCCTGCGTGCGCTCACACACAGGTTCAGTCTGTGGTGTTGCACCGAGCACCCCTGGGGGCAACCCTGCCGCTGAAATAACTCTGCAGGCACTTTGCTTGCTTCTGGCAGAGCCTCTGTAGGCTCTTGGGCAACCTGCAACTTCAGCGCTTTACTGCTTCAGACCACAAAAAAATAAACAAAGTCCTACTTTGTTGTAAAGTTTGTAAGTTTTCAGAGGGAAAATTTTTTTACGCTGCCAGACACAGCGGCAGAAGCTCTTCAGGCAGCATGAAGGGCAGACAGCTGCAACAAACCACATGGGCAGCAAGTGCCAGGTCCCGGAACTATTCTGCAGACAAACTAATACTTATCTGCCTGGACTTAGCCAGGAAAAGAGCTTAAATTTAAAGATAATATTTCTGATAATTAGGTTTTCTGCATTCAGGGATGGTTATTTGCATCTGCTGGGCTTATTGTGTCTTGCTCCAGTAAACTGCCCTTAACTTCAGTGCCTGCAACTCCCCTGTCATTCTATTGCTTTTCGGGGTTTCAGAAGTGATTTTGAGCGCGATCGGGGATTTTGGCCTTTAAGCTTTTTCAGTTAGAATAAATGCTGGTTTTGTTACAGGTCTTTAATTTGATCAGCTTTTTTTTTTTTAACTCAGTCTTAGGATTTATAATCCATCTATAAAAACAGTGACTGATTTGTGCAGCATGCTTAACGTGAGTAGTACAAAGCTTATTAGGGCAAATGCAGGGTCTGTAAATGGTGGTTGTTTTTTTCTTAGATGCATTGGAACAGGTTATTCTAAATGATACCGTCTGTACTTTGAAAGACTGGAATAAGAGAGCAGTTGCTTGTGCAGGAAATAAGCATGAGAAGTTCTCTAAGAAAATCGTGTCGATTCTCAGCTCACAGGATGGAGCGTTTGAAAATTCGCCACTTGAAGATGAAGAAGATGCAAGGATAATGGCACATGTTTTCTGGTAGTTTTCCTGTGTATAACAACAGAGGGAGCTCTTACAGCAGCCAAGCAAAGAAGCCGCCTAGCTCTTTGTATGAACCATAGTAAACACTGAGCATGCGGAAACAGTGCTGAGAATTATTTTACTATCAAATCCCAGTTATTTGTCCCTTTTAGTATGTCTGAGTATGGGTGCATGTTCGTATTTTGTTTAGCTGGAAATGTATTCTCAGTGTAGAATAAAGTTGGCATGTTGTACCCCGGAATGGATGGTAGGGTAGTGGTATGCATATACTTCTCAGCCTGTTCTCAGCTTCAGTACATCATGTCTGTCCTTCAGCGTAGTGCTGGAGGGAGATACTGCACAGGGTTTGGAATCGGTGTGGGTAAGGGGAACTGCTCCGAGTGGATCATCGTTCTGAGGGAGCTGGACAAAGGGTGTTGTGCAGCGTAGACGTACCCTGGTGCCTTGGTCTTTTGGGTTTTTTCGATAGGCCAGAAGGCTGGCATCACTAGAGTCGTAGTACAAGTCACAGTATCCAGATAAATCTAACAAATCCTGCCAAAATACAACAAATGTCTACTGAGAACAAATTCAGGCTTCAGTTACATCCGGCTGCTCCTTGGATTGCTGTGGGAATTGTGTGATCTGAGGACCATGTTACACTGTAAGAGCCAGGATGGGAACTTAGCTTAGACTGATTATTAGGAGATGGGTAATTCAGTCTTGGGGAAGGAAGATGTCCAACTGCAGTCCTACGCCAGCAGACTCACTGCGTGCATGTTGGCAGAGCCTCTTTGTAGCTCTCAGCCTACAAGCAGTATAAACAGGAAGAGTACTGAATGTCATTTACTGTTGTCACTATGCTACATGTTCCCAAATAACAGACATCTCTGTAATTAAGCTAGATATAACTACTGCTGTTTTGTTTCAGTTTTAATACATTCTGGCACTTTTTAAAAGCTGCTGGGCCATATTTATTGTACGGATAAATCTGCAGAGTTAGGATTCACAAGAGAACTTTCTTTAAAAGCAAAGAATTACAAGTCTACAGATGCTGTAAGTATCGTGTGGATCAGGAACGCGGAACGGTATGCAAGTTCAGTTTTCAACATGTAGAATAATATGTCCTGTGAATATAATCCTTAGTTAAATATATAAATGTAGAGCTATTTTTTGAATTAGTGTTAAATATTTTTTCCTAGTAATGACTGCCACTTAGTAGTGTCTTTCCAAATGCTTGTGAATTATTACTGCTCTGAAGAGCTTGCAATTTATGCAAGTGTTATTAGGGATACACTCTTTGTAATGAGCATTAGACCTTCTACCTCAAGAGTGGTTCAAACCTCTCAAAGACTGGACAGTTTAGTCCCGCTTGAAGTGTGTTCAGTGCTGTAGAAAAAGGTAAGTTCTGTGACCCTGCAAAGTAGGGCCTTGCCAGGATGCTTTTGTAGTTGTCTTAGCTGATCACATCTTTTCCTAAGTCAGATTTTTTTAACCTGATGTAGCATTTTCTGTACTCCATCTGCTATGCTGAGAAGGAATTTCTAGCATTTTTAGAAGTCAAAGGGCAGTTTTGTAGGAGACATCTAAGGGCAGTTTTGTAGGAGATATATAATCCTATTTGCAGGAGAGGGGGGAGAAAGAGGTGATACTGTCAAAAGATTGTGAGAACAGGGATTTAAAACATTTATTAAAGCCTCAGCTTAAAGAACATATTGAGGAATAAATGACTTGGGTGATGTCTACTTCATATATCATCGCAGTTGAATTTTGGCTAATGTTCATTTTCCCAGAATTACTGAGAGTGAACTACAACTGAAGAATGTAGTTTTCCCTTTTAGTGCTTTTTGCTATTCATGTTATTGAAGTGAACATAATCCTGCCGTTATGAACGTATATGCTGATGCAGATACTCCAAGAGCAGTCAGGTGAAAAAGTGAATGCTGGTGGCTTCTGTGGGATTTCTGAACGCAGCATATCTACAGGATAGAGCCCCGAGCAAGTGCTTGTGATTGGGAAAAAAAAGTGTCTTGCACACCATTTGCAAATACAGGCTAGTATACTTTGGAGATTGCTTGGCTCTATAAGAAACGCAGGGAGCATGAAACGTTTATTTTCCAGATTGAGATTGTTTTAGTTGTCCAGACTGTTTTTTTCTGTAGCAGAACTAGAGCATTCGTTACTGACGCCTGATCTTTTCCTTAACTCAGCTTGACACCACCCGAGTGACCGCAGACTTTGGCACTTTTTGATTATGAAATGCAGAGCAGTCGAGTTCCATAGGAGAGCTTTTTCCAGCGTCTGGTATCGTCACACATGATGAATGAAGAGGTCAATAGCTATTTCTCTTCCCACTTATATAATTTAATTTAGTTACGAAGTTCTAGAATTTTACTTGTGACCGACTTGCATTGTGAAGTTCAAACTTGAAGTACAATTAAATACCAGGCATAAGCAAAGGATCAGAAAGAATGGCCAAATATATTTTGTATGCTGGGAAAAGAAAGCAGGTATAAACTCTCAGAAGTAGTAATACACCTTCATGGAAAAAATGGACAGTCCATGCTAGGTGAAAATTGATTTATTATTGTACATTGCAATGCCTACTGAAACTTCAGGTTCAATTTTCTCACTTCATTTTAATGCTGGTGGATGTATATTAATTTTAATGGTGCCATTTCTTATATATGTAACGAGTGATGAAAGATCATTATCTGATTAGTTGTCACACATTGATTGTAAGATAAGATGGGTGTTTGACCTCAGACACACTGTATATATTGTAACTCGATTTACAGTGTAACATACATCTTTTGACCAGAAGGATGAAAACAAAGAATGAAAAGATCACTGACATTCTTACTGCACAAAAGCTGACATCATACAAGAAAGCAGTGCAGATGTAACTGCGATACTCTCCAGAGTGATTTCATGGTTCTTGTTTAATATTTGCAGCAGCTGAAAAATGAAAGTGCTTGTTAAATTGAGCAAGGCGGTGATGGGCTAACACACAAAGTGTTATTCTTTTTCTTTATAGCCATTTTTACTGCGCAGAAGTGATTTCTAGCAAGGATACATGATCAAATGGCAGGCCTGAGGTACGTCCTTCTTTAGTTGGCCTGTTTACTTACTAGCTGCTTTGTATTAAGTGTTCTCTGGAAGTTTTAGAAATCATGCTACATAAGAAAAACAATGCAAGTGCAGTGTCAAATGGATACTCTCTGGAGCAAACACAGCTGTTACTGGGGAGGACTGTACTGGTGTTGCCTTATATGCCGTATTTTCCTTCAGAAGAACTTCATGTATCCCAATCCAAGAATCAGTTGCTAATCATCTGTTGGGATTTAAAGCGATTTAGACCTGTGTGTTTTATTGGGCAACCTCGAGAATTTTCAGTCGCTTCATCTTGAAAAAAATAAAAACTGTCTTAAAAAAAAATCTATTTAGCAAGGTGACAATATACTTTTACCCAAAGCATCCATAAAAACCAAGTAGTATTTTAGTAATACACAAACACCCAAAGTTACATATAAAGAAGAAATGGCATTTCAAAAAGCTAGAGACATCTGTAAATGCCTAAGCAAGTTTAAAAATCTGTTCCTTACAAAACTTTATGTCCCCAATCTCAGACATTATTTTGAAGAGGAATTACCCAGTTTCACAGACGGAGAAGTAGGAGAGCTGTCTTGTCACCTTGCTGGTAAGAAAGATGCTGAAACATTTTTGATACTGGCAGTACTCACATTTCTTTTTTCTCTTATTTATTAATCAAACTCAGAATTTATGGTTTTCCCAGTGTTTGACAGACTTTGACTTGGATAAAAGAGTCTGGTCAAAATATAATAAAGTGGTTATGAGTTTTAAAAATACTTCAAGAATGAACAAAATTTACAGGTACATGGCATCATGGTCCTATGCAATTTATTATTGCCAAGCTCTGACTAGCTGACTTAATTCCTGTCTCTACTTGACTGGTGTGCTGCACTCGCCTCCTTCAAATGCAAACTTCAGAAAGGTCAGCCACAGATTTATACCTTGATTTAGTGAAGAAATTAGGCTCTTACAAGATAGGTGCTGGATGGGAGATTAAAGATCCTGGAATGAGAGGAAATGTTGTGAGGTTAGTTATGTAGCCTAGTGCCCAGGACACTTATCTGAAGGAGGAAATCCTAAGCTGTGCTTCCTGCTTCATGGAATTCTTCTGTCTTAAAATTAATTCATCATTTATCTTCTGTCTTTAAATTAATTCATTATTCACTGGAAGAAGTACAAAGCCCATCCAAGATCCGCTTCCCAGGTGAGTGCCCTTACCACATATACAATGGTTTTGTTCCACCCTCTGCTAAGAAATTTCATCAGAGCTTAAAGAAATACTATTTTTATTGCATTCTTGCCTTTGTGAGATTTTTTTTTTTTTTAATGTTACTCCGGCGAGTTTTATGGAGAGGAGGAGATGGCCGTAACTTAGCTTTTTGCATGCTTTAATCACAAAACTTTTATGTAATGTGAGAGGTTTTCTGAAGTTATCAAAAGAAAAATTTTGTGATACAGCTTTCACCAAATGCAAATCACAGGTAGAGGATTATCAGTATAAAAGAGTTTGTATTGATAAACAGATAAATGATAAAGATATTGGTAAGGGTTTATATTGATCAGAGTCTATCAGTGATATTCGTTAGGACCTTTTAAGGAAGATTAAGATATTCCATTTTGAATTTGTTTTATGTTGTTTCTTCAGGCTCTTCCCACTATTTCACTTTTTTTTATTCTAGCTTTCTTGTATCCCCATGGGCCAATTATCCTCATACTTTAAATCACAGAATGGTAGGGAGCAGTCTTTCACTGGTGAAAGATTAATGATATTAGCATGGTGACCTAGTACAGTAAATGTGTTCTATTTCCATCCTTCTGTAATCCCAGAAATCCATGAGTCACAGCAAGGATGTTTGGCCTTATGCCTTTGCCTTCACTAAATTTTATGACTCTCTCAGCCTCCCTTCTGTTTTTGAAAGCTGTATATACAGTCACCTGATGTGCATCATTGCTGAAGCCATTAGTCAGAGCGAGCTATTGAAGAGGCAGCGCTGGATGTACCTGACCAATTATCTAAGCTCTCCCAAGCACAATTACTTACATCCTAGATGTATTCATGTCGTTTTGACCAATGGTTTTGAAACTTCCAGATACACTGAGACATCCTTATAGTTTTATTCCAAATGAATTGATGTAATCTGCTATCTAGTCACAGCACTCCAGACTTCATTAATTAAAGCTTCTCACTGAATTTAGTAAACCATAAATTCTGGACTGTGTTTTGTTCCAGCAATATTCACTCTGACTATTCTGCTGGATAGCTGAAAGTAGGTTATCTCTGATGATAACAGAGCAAAAAATCATAGAATCATAGAATGCTTTGGGTTGGAAGGGACCTTGAGAGATCATCGAGCCCAACCCCCCTGCAGTAAGCAGGGATTGAACCTGTGAACTTGGCGTTAAAATGTAGTATTCTTTTCTGAGCTTTTGTGGTTGGGTTCTGTCAAGCTTAAACTCCAGTTGTTCGCTATTTCATGCTCAAAAAAAAAAATGTAGTCCAAAAACTGAATTAAAAAGTGCTATAAATACAGTGCAGGGGACAGAATTAGCAAGCATGCAGCTGCTGAAGGCAGATTTGATAAGCTGGGGTAAATTAGTTTTGAATGAAGCTCACATTGATATGAAATTTAAAAGGTCAAATCACTTTCCAGTAACTCACCATTAATCCCTGATGTAACTGGAACCTCTAAGTAACTGCATTTCTGCTTCAGAAGTAAAACCTAAATAATAATAAAGAAGAGAGTGAAATGCCATAGTGGCTACACTCATTTAGGTCTGCAGTCCCTGATGGTTTGGGTTTTTTTTTTCAACAAGACTGGTCCTAACATCTGTTAAGAAGTATCAACGCAGACAATTCGTGCTTTATGTTCAAAGTGATACTTTGCTCAAATGCAGGAAAATCTGCACAGCCCTCCCTCCTGCAATCAGCAGAGCAGCAAGGAGTCAATTACAATCATTTTGATCATAAAGCATCATGGGGGGGGAGGCTATTTGTAGTGTTTCATATACTGTAGGAACACAAAACCTTAAAAGCAGAATGCTATTTTTTAAAAAATAAAAGGATTTTTTTCAATAAAACAATATTAGAAAAGAAATCTCTGCTGGATATCTTGCAGAGGTTATTATTTCTTGTACAGCGATAGCACCGCGACTACATTCTCATTTTCCCAGATATTGTTCAAATACCAAGAGACAGACAGCAAAGATGAAAAGAAAGTAAAGTACAAATACTGAAGTGGATCTGGAAAGGTCATTGATAGATGCTTTTGTTCTGTTACTTCTCTGAATTCGAAAATACACAATGAAAAGAGCAAAGGGAGAGAGAGACACATCATAATAATATGAAATTTCTAGAGCAGATTTTTCTGATTCTGGAGATTAATTACCAGTTAATTTGTACTTCTGAGTTCTGTTAGGACCAGAATTAAAGGGTAACAAATGTGGCTGCTTTGTGAATATAATCTGGGTGTGTAGATAAGCTAAAAGACTACTCATTTGACAGTCCTGAGTGTTAGGTTATTTTATTCGTACTTGAACAAAAATATAAGGTGGCTGCAAAATCCCCAGCACCTAGTTAAGGAGGTTACACCCAACTCGAGGCACCTAAGCTGTTAATTTCCTGAGGCTGCTACCGTCGCTGCTGCGCGTCGCAGGGTCAGGACGCAGTGCTGTTGCAGATAGCACACAACTGGGCCAGAACCCTCTCCCTGCTCCTCTCCTCAGCTGCAGTTGCTGAGGCAACAAGATCAGCAGCAGAAAAGCACAGAAGGAAACCGTAAGGAGTGGGAGGAGGGAGATTTCCCAGGGGCTGTAAAAAGGGCGGAGGAAAGAGGAGGGAGAATATTGGTACATGTTTCAGAGAAGATGTTTGCCCTTGTTGCATAGACAATGGAGGGAGGGTGCCAGAGGCTGCTTCAAAGCACTTCAGTTAAGCTTCTTTCTAAATTTCCCATTTGGAGTAGCTTCGTGCCCTCTCTTCGCTTTTGAAGGGGGTGAGCAGATTGAGGTGCCTGGTGTTGGATGGTGTTAATATCCTCCTGTATACTAGAACAGCATTTTTAAGGAGTCATTTAGGTGCCTTTACCTGCTAAACTTGGTACAAAGCGCCTGATCTCACCAGCTGCAAGCTGAGGTGTGCGTTGGGCCAGTGGCCAAGCTGTTCTGGTACACAGGTGCATCCTTCGGGAGCGGTGGGACCTCTTGGAGCCATTGTCAGCACTCGAGGCATCTTCTCCCCTTGGCTCTCAGGAGATCGTGATATGTGTCTTAGGGCTCTCGCCATACAAAGGTTTTTGGTAACTGGCTGACCAAGTAGGGGAAGATGGTGTCTATGATCATCCTCTTTTAGGAGTAGAGAAAATATTAAAAAAAAAAACAAACCACACCCAACCCCACAGACTTCCCATCAGTGTTTCTAC
This sequence comes from Pelecanus crispus, assembly GCF_030463565.1. NCBI lineage: Eukaryota > Metazoa > Chordata > Aves > Pelecaniformes > Pelecanidae > Pelecanus > Pelecanus crispus. Next base: position 2,294,511 of record NC_134645.1, on the reverse strand, counting down.
AGATGCATTTGCAGTATTGGTATCATTATCAAAGCTGTTAAGTGTGAGAACTTGTTACTGAAATTTCTTTAAACTTAACACTGAGGAAAAAGAAATGTTTCTTAGTTCTAAACATTACCTCTTCATTATCATTTGTTTTAATAGCTATTACTTTTTATTTCATCAGTAACAGAACATGCATTCTGTCTTTGCAGTTCTGATTTCCAATGAATTAACACTGATTGGCCCAACTAATGTTTATTTTTATAGCATCTTACGAAGGATATAGGTTCTCCCTCACATACATTTTATCGCTGTTCTCTGTTAGCTGTTTTGTGCAAAAAAGCTTTATGTTATGTCTGACAGTCCATATGAAAAAAAAGCATTTTAATCTTTAAAAGTTGCATTGCAGTCAAAGTTTCTATCGACAGCGAGATTTTTCTTCTTAATTGCGATGAATGATATTGTTTGGATCAACCTGTTTGTTTTTGTAGTCTTTTTTGGAAAGTTCTGATATGAATTACAGCAATGCCTACAAAAATCTTGATGACTGTATGATTAGTACTGTATGATTAGTACTTCTCATGTTGGCCAATGGTATTATCTCGTTCCTTCCCCGTAGGAAATTTATATGTGGCGTTTCTCATCTTAGGCAGTAAATTCTTTGGAGCACTGATTGTCTTTTATTTTATATATAGTACCCTGCAAATGAAGTCTTGTTTATGACTGGGGCTCTTGTGCGGCATGGTAATAGAAATCATAATCTCCTCCTGTATATTTTTCTATTAAAATAGGTAGAGATGTCAACAGACTCGTTAATGCTGTTTGGGCTGGGCTGCCTAGCACTCCCAAAGGCTGCGGTATGCTGATGGAAGTAGTTTTGCCACTGCTTCAGAACAAGTATTCATTCAAGTTTTTACACTTGCCTCCTCATTTGAAGTTTATCTCTTGAAAAGAACAGTTGGCTAAATTCCTCCTTTATCAGTCCTAGTAAAGGGGATACTTGGGAATGAGATGCAGAGTTTAGCATCCATAAGAAGAATAAATAGATTCCATTAGATCAGGGTAGGACATGGTAAGTGGAAAGGTGTCTAGAAGGGGAAGAAAAGTTAGTCACCTGGAAGGTGAAGTGAAGGACTCTGCAATGAGAGCGCTGTGGAAAGGACAGGAGACGAGAGCTGGTGAAGGTGGTGGTGATTCTGTGCTAGGAATCCAGCGCGCTTCACTGGTGTTTAATGTCTTATGGCAGAGCATCCGGGATCTCACATTGATGGAAAGCTGCAACTATGTGCCATGAATGTGTGATATTATTCCATGAAAATGTAAGTTTGTCATCGTCAGGTACATAAACAGTTGCTTTTGGTTTGTTACCCTTTTCATCAGTGAAAGAATGGGTGGCTCAAGAACAGGAAGAGGGGAGAGGGAGAGTATATTGCATGTAGGAAGGAAAAAGCTGCACAGAAAGGAAATTGCAGAAAGAAAAGCTGAAAGAGGAGACCCGTATGGAAGTGAGGAAGGAGGAAAGATAAGGGGAAAGTTTAATATTGTTTCTGAACTTTCAGATGGGAGAAAAACAAAAGAGGAGAGAACCATAGGAGAGGATAGAAGATACAGAAATTTAAGGAAGCACAGGCAATCTTTGAGCTGGGAAAAACAAACAATGCAGATGTTTCTGGGTTAACAGCAGGGAATGCTCAAGAAAGCAACCACGAATTCATAAAAAAAGATTGAAGGAATGTCAGAAGACAGGTGTGTCTTTATTTTTCAGGTAGAAAAGACTGTCATGCAGTGGCCCTTCAGCTGATGGATGTATAGCTTTTATGCCTTTCATTTTTAATTCCTGTAGGGGAGTTTGTCTTTTTTTTTTTTTTTTTAATACTTCCTTTTCACTGAGCTTTTCAGTAGAAGGAGACACAGAAGCCCAAAGAATGAACGACATTGTTTACAGCCATATCATCATTGAAATGAACTGAAATTTCAGAAAAGTTAAATTATTCTGATTACGAAGAGGTATTTCTTAATAGTGTGAATATTATGAAAGTGCTGTTCAAGGGAGATTATAGTTTTGTCCTTTGGCATATCTGAAACTGGATTGGACAGAAGACCAGAAAGGTGACTAGTGATTTATTAAACATTCTGTGTGTGAACATGAGTGATGCAGAATCGGTGTGCTGTGTCATGCGCAGCTGAACAAGCATTGCTTTCCCTACGCTTGCAGCAGGTCTGCATCTTTAATTAGACTCACAGACAAGTAATGCTGCATGAATTTGAATCCCAACAGTTGTATTCCAGGCTGGGATTTGAAGTGCAATCAGGAACTGGCAGCTGCTCATGGAATATTTGAATAGGGAGGTTATAGTCAGAATTTTCCTTCAGCACCAAGTATGGGCATAAATATTCTTATGCATAAGGATTTGTACATGCCTCATTAGTTGCTCATGTCTAAATCCTCTTTACATTGAGATACTTACAGTGGTGGTTTTAGTTATTCTTAGGGTTGATCCTTTGGCAAAAAAAATGTATGACAAGGTTTAATAGTTGTACACTTGCTTCTGCTAAGCCCAGCTATTAAAAATACTTCTAATTTCCCTTCAGTGACTATACTCAATTTGTCTTCATAGCTGTGGCTGTAGGAACCTGTTTGTATTTTTCATTAGCTGATGTTTCCAAATTGAGTTTTGTGTCATTGGCAGAGAATTTCAGAGCTGAATTTCTTCCTCATTCCAGAGCCTACATGTGGCATAAGTTTTGTTTGAAGAGGGATGGCTAAATGGTCTTCTCATTCTAAAATGCTTCTGGAAATCCCCTTCTTGATTCATACACTTGTAAATTTAGATTCTGTTTGTCACACATGAATAATGCCTAACTCTTGAGCCTAAATGGGAATATCTGACTCTTAAAGGTATTTATTCCGTTGGGTTTTGAACGACAGAGACCTGTACAAACAACAGTTCGTTCTTCCTAAAAGAATGTGTGGTGCCATTGTCTGCAAAGAGAGAATATGTCTAGACTAGGAATAGTCACGAACTGGAATCTCACATCCACGTGTTTCTGAGTTGCAGGGAAATGAGAATTCCTGGGTTTGAGTCCAGATCTTGGCACAATATACACTTTTAGCTCCTATTAAGAAGGTGAATCACAGTCTTTGCTGCTGGTCAGAATGACTTCAGACTTGGAGTCATATTCACAGTCAAGACCAACATTTTGTGGCTTAGGATCAACTGTTGCCTAAATGTGTGAGACATACAGTAGGTTAACAACTGCAGTATAAATAGAATATATTGTAGGTTTTTAGTAGCTTGGACAAAAAGTCACGTTCAGCTGCTGTGATGATTTGCTGTTGGTTGTAGGAGACTCCTGAGCATGGAGATTGGCATTGCTCAATTTTGTTCTCTAGGGCAAGGGTGGAGGAGACAGGGTGGTAGGCTGCAGGTGACAGGCTTGTAATGAGAGGCCAAGGTGCTACCTGGAGTTTCTCCACCTGTGGGAAGAGTTGTGTCCCGTGCTGGGTGGGCTTTCCTGGCCCACTTTTAGCTGCCATGAGTGGGTGTGGAGGACGACTAGAAAGATCTGAGTTCCAGACCTTTGCTGGAAGTCGTGGGTAAACATACTTCCACCTCTGGAAGAGAAAATGCCTTTCAGAAGAAAACATTCAAGAACTTTGACCTGGGCGTTTTATGTCATTAAAGGTGTCGATAATTAATAAAATGCCAGCAGATGGCGCCCAAGAATATCGAGTGCCGGGACCAGAGTCACTGGGACCCCTCACAGAATCCTTTGGGTTGGAAGGGACCTTTAAAGGTCATCTCGTCCAACCCTCTTTCATTTGCTTTTGTCTACTACTTGAATGTTGTTTTACACGCCGCTCTTAGGATGTGCCGCATAGCATGTCTTCCTAAATTAATTCATAGAACAACAAGTAATGCATCAAATCGACAACCACCCATTGCTATGTGTAACAACTGAAACTGTCTGGAGGTTGGTTGCGGCAAGAAGTGGCTTTGCGGTGCTCGTGACAGGGGAAGAGAAGCACTGCAGGATTCCGGAGGGTAATGCCCATGGCAGGAGGAAAAAAATCCCTTGTCCCAGATGTGGCTTCACTTCAGAAGTAGTGACTTGTCTGAAGCAAATGCATATGGTAAATAAGCCCCTTATAAAGCCTTGCAGAAGGCCAGTTAATTGCAAATGAATAATTGCTTGGGTGGGTATAATGGTAATGGTATGTCAGGAATGAATTTTTTTGCTTAGTCATGCTTTGCAACATATGTTCAAGCATTTCTTTACTCTCATAAATATTGGAGAGAAGAAGATGGGAAGCCTAGATGTGGGAGCTTTCTTTTGTTGCTCTCAGCACTCAGGTGAAACACACAGAGGGATTAAAAATGGATTAGATGAGCATTCTTGAGGGAGTAGAGAACTCTGGGAACAGTGCTCTGGCCTATTAATTGTGAAGGATGCAAAAAACTGCCTGGCCCTTTTCTGCTTTGGAAAAGCACAGTATTTATATCGGCTTTTATCTGATTCACAGCTTTCTTCTTGTTCTTTTTTTTCTTTTCCCTAGTCTTTCTTTTTAACCATTTCAGGGTACCCAATGTGTCTTCACAGTTCTATTCAGATGTCCTTTCCCTGATGTATCCCATCTGCCTTAAAATGTCAGTAGGACTGGAAATGAAACTTTGACCCATAAAATAATCCTAAAGCTCTTGTTTTAGTATTACTTTTTTCTTTTTTTTTCTTTTTTTCTTTTTTTTTTTTTTTACTTTTAGGCAATTTATTCTCTAGGGCAGTGTTCTCTGCCTGATTATTTCAGAACTTTATTGTCGAATTCAATGGGAAGGAAGTGAGGCCATGACACGTGTATACTTTGTGCATCCATTTTTATTTATTCCTGTGTATTTTCTAGATGGTGGGTGTGGAGGATAGTCAGAGTATGTAATTATTATGTGTTAATTAGTGCCCTAAGGCTATATTTAATTAAACCTTTAGTAGCAACAGATTACAAATATTCCTGGGAAATAAATTTCTCTTTGTGAAGCAGGACTGTTGTAGTGCAGCCTAACTAGAAACCGATAGACTGACAGCTTGCACCGTCCAACACTTATTTTTCTTTGGGGAAAGATAAGAACACTGGTAACGAAGGGCAAAATGTCAGTGGCACAATTTTAGCAGCTGAATCCATTCTGTCTGTCTCCTGCCAAATAGCCTATTAAACCTTTTAGCATTATGCTGTCTGTGACACTAGGAGTTGGTCCCATTTATACTAATGGCTTTACTGTGAGAGAGTAGCATGAGTACCCTTCATTAGTCCTACAGATAAAATCCTGCATAGCACACGGAACGTAAGTTGCTTAAAACATGTTGTTCTCAATGTATTGTAGCATGTAATGTGTTAACTATCTATGTATGTTTAATATATAGCTTAAATTGTGTATCACTGTTCTACTGAAGTTCCATGTTGAATTAAAAGTATAAAATTGGTGTATATAATTCCCATTTATTCCATGGCTTCTGTCAAACTAATTGACCCTTTACTAGCCCCTTTGTCTCTTTTCTTCCATGCGTACTCCTTTAAAAGTGCTCCTTGTAATTCTCAGTATAGTTCAGGATGGCACAAAGAGAATGTGCCAAACTGAGCAGAAGTTCATCACGCAGACTTTTCGAAAATGTTTTCTGAGCCGTGCTATGCTTTAATGCAATGAAATGTTATCCTTTCATAAGGTTTGCTTCCTTACTTAGCAGTTGTTCAGAAATGCAGTATGCTATTTGCTTATGCCCCACAATTTGCATGATTTGTTTCACAGAAAATGCTCCCCCCCCCCCCCCCCCAATACTAGTCAAGAAACCAAATTTAGTTTGGTTTCTCAAAGTACAAATATTATTAGAGGCTTAAGAGCTACGGTATTGCTTAGAAACAGATCTCAAAGACTTTTATCCTACTCAGTTGGGACTCTGGGTTCCTCTGAAATTGCACAGTGCAAGATACTGTAGGAATCTGCCTGAAAAGCTTAAGCAGACAGCGAACTCTTATTCATGGTAACATGTCACACTGTGCTGATTCAAAAAAAACAATCGAACAAAAAGAAGTCAGAGGTAGATGTGTAGTCTGTGAATACTTACTAGGAATTAAAAGAAAAAGTGAAGCAGGAAAACATCTCCGATACTATGCAAAGTGTTGCAACTCACTGTGCATACTTGGAAGAAACACCTTGTAAGGTACTCGCTTTGAGTAGCAGATGCTTCTGGAGTGACCAGACGAGGCATTCTGCTGCGCAGCATTTTATCGTATTATTCCATAAACAAAGACAACCCTCAGCCTCGGTAGGACAGACTTGTGTTCTAGATTAACAGAACAATGAAATAAAACCCAAAGAATCAGAAATGAGGTATGCATGAGTGAGCAGAGAGGGAAATTTGCCCCGATTTGCCTATGTAAATTTAGTTCACTTCCCCCTGCATACATGAGTTATTATATAGCCTTTAATCATGTAATCGCATACTGTGGGAAACAGCTCCACAAAACCACATCGTGATTTCTGCAGTGCTCTTGTCTACACTTGTGATACCATGCCGTGCAAGTGTTTACATTCCCACACATTTATTTCATGCATTTCTCTTCTCTTTAGCTTCCTCCCAAAATGACTAAATAATTAAACAGCTTATTTCCTGCAAAGATCTATTGGCCAGTGTGTTTGCTTTCAACTTTGCTATTGGCTGGGGTTGTAATTGCTGCAAATCTCCATGTTCTAATAAGCATTATGAAAGAGTTGAAGCTACGTTTCTTTTTCATAGTCTCGTTTCTCATACACAGTTGGTATTCTTATGCGGTGTTTGCAAAGATACTGCTGTGCTTTGTTTGCACATCCATCTTTTGGTAATCTTCCTGGTTAAATGACATTTTCCTTTGTCAGGCTTTCAAGTCGCCAGATGCTAAAGAGGCAGGCCGAGAGGTCTAAGCTGATAGAAGATTTTGCCCCCAGAGCTGCAGTTTGGGGAAACATACAGTAAATTCCTGGTCCCCATATGCTATTGTACAGAACAACATGTGGTCTTCTGCCATTCTTTACTAGGGAAGCAGTGTTTGTGAACGCGAGCTGTTTCTGTCACTAAGATGGATGTATTCATTTTTGCAGGGCTTTTGTACACAGCTATCGGTTAGTCTGGTATTACTTCCAGACTTTGATTTTGTGTGGAACGAACTGATCTTGAGACTTCCAGGGGGGAAAAAAAAAACATCAGAAGAGAGAAATGCAGTGTTTCTTCAACTAGCATACTCTTTAAGGAAAGAAGAGATGCAAATTCCTTTGGATTTCTTTGTATCAGACTGCAGTTACAGGTAACAATGCACTTCCAGCATGCTACTGCTGGCTGCTTCTTCACTCAGCCTTTTGCTCCGTGATGGGCACTGCAATCCAATCTCAAAATACATGTAGTATTGCCAGACAGTCTGTTTGTGTATCACACACGCATTGGTTTGGCTTTTCATTTTTGGAATAGTCCATTCTGAGTTTTCTTGTCACGCTGAACGCTTCTTCATTTAGGTTTACTGAGAAGAAATTTTGCAGCCCCTACTTAAAGGCTTGCAGAAAGCCGCCTTGCTGAGGCTGTAACATTTCCTGTTAGGTAATTGAGGTTATTGTAACGCATTACTTGAGGGGCATGCAAGAGAACAGACTTCATCTGATATTCCAAAATAAATGCTGACACAGTTTTTCAGTTAAAAAAAGTTTGCCAGAATATTTTAGAAACTGACAATTATATGCTAATATTTCTAGACTAACAGGAATAGAAATTAGAATTAATGAGTTCTCTGCAGGTACATCTGTCACATAATTAATGATGCGAGGCATATTCCATGCTCACAGCGCTCTGCTAACATTATGCAACCCTTGTAATAGCTCTCTGCAGTAAATACCAGTCTTGATTTGCTGCTAGAGAAAATGAAACTTAGTTTCCAGGCGTGACACCCTGAGGTGCTACCTGTGTCTTCCCCTGAAGTCAGTGGGCATAAATATTGCTGGGGCTATCTGTAAAAAGTTGTGCCCCAGTGGACTTGATGATGTTGTGACTGAAAATGTCCTTGTCTAAAACTTATTTACAATTTAGAACCTCTGACTGTCATAGCTCTGCGTTGGCCGGTTGGGTGCATCAGTTTGCAGTCGCTGAAGCCTCGAATACAGAGAAGCAGCAATTTCCAAACATACCTGTTGAGCTGCTCACGTCTCCTGGGATAAAGACAGAGATAACTGCTGAATAAATATATTTGCTTAGAGAACAAAGTTTAACCTGGAACTATGCTGTCAAGTTTTCTGTGGATGCTAATTAAGTGACGTGATTTGTCTCTGTTGCCATTCTCCCCTGTGTAAAATTAGAATAACAATTGCACCTATCTTAGAAGAAACTGGAAGAATAAATCTTTCCCTGGTGCTGAGACAGTGTTGATCCAATAGAAATATGTCTTGATCTTTCTTATGATAGAGTACCTAGCTAAGATGCCAAACAGTGCTGTCCTTGACATTGTACATACACTGACAAAGGCATCCTCTTCTTCTGGTAAACTGTGGTCATTCAAAATAAACAGGTAGGTACTGGGCTCTTTCCATAATTCACAACATGGCCGTAAACAAATTGAGTCTGTGATTCATTTAACCTGAAATTTCTAAGAGAGTTTTCCTATAAATGGAAATTTGTTTGAAATTTTACTGCTTTTTACTTGGCTTACTCTCATTTTTAGTCAAAAGTAATATAACTGACTATTAGTAGTTTTTAACGTAGAAGTTGAATGTAAGGAACATAGGCATGGTAGTTTCAATAGCTGCTGCTGCAGTTCTACCTGTGTGCGTGATTGGTGTTGGTAGGTGTTGAGCTCACTTCCCAAAAACAGAAGACCCACTCTCAATTGGCTTGCATGTGGTCCTGGGAGATGTTCATACTTCTTTCTGAACTACCACATTTCAGGATAGTATAATTCTATGCATAGCAGGTATCTTCAGGCATAGAGGTGGCATTAAAAGAGAAGTTTTAATTTGGATCATAACTTTCCTCACATCTAGCGGCTGTTTGAAGGTCTGTGTGAACCCCATTTTAAGCTGAATTTCTGAAGTTCAGTTCTAGTTCTGAATTTTCCCTAGGCTAGAAATGAGGAGAATTTTTTTCAGTCTGGACGTCCGGTATATATTCTGTCTTTGACATCACTGTTGGCAGCCTTCTTGACAGAATAGAAAACCTTTCATTTTGCCCGTTTAGGGAATTTCCATTTACCCTGTGTGATAAAAACTTTTGTCGTGAATATAGAAAGACTATGCCTCATATTTTTGTTCCTGAATTGTATATAATAAATTGTTCCTTATCCAGGGACAATGGGTTACTGGAGTACCTCGAAATTTTTTGGTTTCCAGAAATATCTCATGCTGCACTTGAGTTATTAGGCTTTCCTGTTGCAGTGCTGGGTAACTCACACGTATGGCATGCTCTTAGGCACCTGAGATGGTACTCTCTTTTTTCCCTTCCTTTTCAGTGCATCAGTACGACTGTCATTTTGTGCCTTTGCTTTAAAATCGGTTTCTTCTTGCAGACTAACATACGGTCAAAAGGACATTTCGTTTGCAGGTAGATCATCTTGGCTGCTGTCTAGGAGCTCCTCAAGCATGTATTAGTGACAAAAATTATCCATCAGTACTCATTATTAGTTCCTCCACAATGGCTTTTAAAGAATAGCTGTTTCTTTTTATGTGTAAGGATATAGAAATCAGAGTTGTTGATAAGACCTGTTGACGTCTCACCACAGTTAGTGTCCCTGAACGAAAGAAACCAGCGTACTCCTGTCGCTGTTCTTTTTTTGCTTTATTTTTGAGCTGTGGCGTCTGAAAAGACTGTTTTTAAAAAGGAAAAGTAAATCAAGGGGTGATGTAATCCCGATGGCATAGTCCTGATGACTGTAGACTGAATGTATAGGCTTTTGCAAGTCACTGTTTTTCTCCCTCAGGACATGTCTGCACTGGAGATTGTGGAGTAGCTTAGAGGTATCCAACCCGAGCCTGAACTAGACTGGCCAGCAACAGGGAAAATCAGCCCATGATAGACTGTCTTCAGGATTGCTGTAGCTGGAGAGCTTCCCAGTCTCAGTCAAACCAGCTGGGCTCGTTTAAAACTTGGTTTGGTTTCTAGACATTCTATCTCAGGCTTCAGTATGGATCTATTTAGTTCTGGTTTTCCCTCTTTAATCTAGGGAAAATGTTATGTGTGCTATAGGACAAGCTTTATCAGTTGTGAATAACAAATGTTCGGCGGGGCCAGTAGTTTTTGTAGAATGTCTTTAATTTTTTAATGGCTGCATTAGCATCCACAACCAGGCAAAAAAAGCATGCTCAAGGGGATCATGTCTTGTATCCATTCTGCTTCTACAAGAGATGTTGAAACTGCATCAAAATAGCAATAACTCTCTTTTGGTACTACTAAGCTAAATTCCTGAGAATGATGAATGAGAAAAAAATGTTTTTAATTCTTTTGATCTAACCTGTGGAGCTTAATTAGGTATCCAGTTTTAAATCTGGTTATGTTTGCATGTGGCTTTAGCACTGCCTCTTAATTCAAAGAGCAAATGTGACCATGTTATTCTCTCACAGACTTCTCTGTAAATGGTTTTTAAGGGTGAAATGCCTGTCAGAAGTATTCATTAGTTTTCTTTGTGACCTTTTTTATTTCATTCCTGAACATTTCTTTGTTAATAATCTACAAAATGTGGGTACGCTTCACTTAAAAAGGGAAAACCAAGCAAACTTGAAGTAAGTAAATTTCACAGCTTCTGAGGTTGAGCACAGTTTACTTACAGAAACAATACGGAATTATGAAGACATGCTTTTGGTGACCTTTGGTCACTGTGCATGTGTGCTGCACTCTACAAGGTGGTGAGCACATCCTCCAGAGAAAATGTGCGATGCCCTATTTCCTTTGCTTAGGGCTCGTGTTTTTTAAGATGAAAACAAGCGTTCAGAATAAAGACAGCCCAACTGACGCATTTTTCCCCAGGCCTTCACCCATGCAGCCCCTCTGAAGCCTTGTATCAGCTGGTTGCTGCTCCTCACTGTTCCTCTTTCTGAGAACTGCACCTAAGGGCGGGCAGGGGAGGTTTAGGTTGGAAATTAGGAAAAATTTCTTTATGGAAAGGGAGGTCAAGAATTGGAACAGGCTGCCCAGAGAGGTGGTGGAGTCCCCATCCCTGGAAGTGTTCAAAAAACGGGTAGATGTGGCACTTCAGGACATGGTTCAGTCTGGTCTACCCTTGACTGGTTTAGAGTAGACTTGGTAGTGTAGGTTAATGGTTGGACTGGATGATCTTAAAGGTCTTTTCCGACCTAAACGATTCTATGATTCTATGATTCATCGTCTCTCCTGTCTCCTCTCTTTACAAAAGAGATGTTGCACCTTGCGTATAATTCCAATTTGTAAGGACTTAAACTGTAAGAGGAAGTGAACTAAACCGCCCCAGCATTCAGCACCCTGCTCCATTCCTGATCCTGGTTTGTGTCCTTTTAGGCTCCAGTATGGCCACTTGCCTGTTGGCCATTGCCTAAGCATAGTCTTCTTGAAGTCAAATGAGAGCTATGTGAATAATGGAAAATCAAGATCTGAGACTGTAAAATCCCAGTGCAAGGCCTGTGTTCTCCTACTGTGCAGTTTGTGTTTCATTTCTGAGTCATGTTTAAACAGGTTCAGCAGCTGTGCATTTTAAGCTGTTCTAAAGGCATGTTATTTTCATGTAAAGATGTAAAAACAGAGTCTGAAATAAATCCAGGTTGACAAATATCAGCTGCGTTAATTTTAGCTAGAATTAAAACTTTCCATTTGAAGCTGTTTATGTTTTAGAACCGTTTTTCTGGTTTTCATTCCTGTGGGTTTGTATCCCTAGCTTTTGATTGAAAGGAATTAGTTCCTTCCAAACTGAAAAGATATTGCGGAAGAACAACTTGTGAATTTTTGGACCTGGTCATCTTCATATAGCTACTGTGGCTTTTATGTCTGGCACAGATGTCTCAGCCTCCAGCTATAACCAAACTTCCATGTACCTTTTTTATTTTGCTAGTACTTGGTTCTGGGAAACACATATGTATATCCATATTACCAGCTATCTGTAAGATCCAGGCACGCAAGCACGCACTGCCTAAGTTAATAGTGCATCATATGTTGAAATTCAGCTTTCTTCTGTGAATTAATCTGTCTCCTACTGTTATCTGTATTGTATATTTTATAATAGGGCGGCTCATGCATTAAAGATCCCTATTGATCAGCCATGATTTGAAGAAGTGCTATTCAGACTTGGCCTAGAGTTAAGCATAAGTCAAATCAAGGACAGGCCTGGCAAGTATTCAGGCTCAAGCACCACAATGCTGAAATCTGCATTTATTCTAATCTGTTCAGATACGATTTCTGCAATGCAGCCAGTGGCTAAGGCTGACCTTAAATCCAAAGAATCCTTGACTGTTGGTCTGTTTCCAAAGGCTTAATCCCTTTCTGTCTTGAGTTTCTTTTGTTCCTCCTTATGCCTCTGCAGAATTCAATGATATTTCTGCTGCTGTTTTATTTTTCCTGAAGCAGTCCTTCACATCGCTTATGGATTATTGGTATTTTTGCACTGTCTTTTTGAAGTATTAATTCCACTTAAGCCTACTTCTGCCGCACCCTGTTTCAGCTGACATGCGAGCATACTTTGAATTGCATCAGTGCTACTCTGCCAGTCCGGAGGCAGTATCCCGATGCGATACAAGGCACGCCTCCAGAGTCTTAGCTGAACACACAGCCTCCACATTTCTCCCCGCCTCCCTGTGGTTAAAAACTGGAACCTGAGCACAGAAATCTTCCTAGCAGCATCATACCACAGATCAACAGTTTAGTGAGTGCGATGCATTAGTACGTGTTAACAAATACTACAACTGGAACAAAAAGGGGAAATTAAGAAACAAGCTGTGCGGCCCAAAGTACCTATCTGTGATCTTTGTAGGTAACCTGGCAGTGCTTTATTTCATTTTAATAGGTAGAATCTTTAATAAGTAGAATCAGCTGTCTGTTGCTGTGCAGGCAAGACGTCTTATCCTGTTCTGCTCATTTCCTTCATAATGTCCTTGTGTCAATCCGTGTCCCATGCGCGCTCTGAAGAAAAGAGCTACCTTCTCCAGGCTGACTGCACCGAGGAGGAGGTTACCGTGAGCAGGACAGGGAGGTTCCTGACCTCGATTTCAGGGCCCGGCTTTCTAGCATCAGGGTTCAGCAATTACAGATGATGAAAGTCCTTGTGAGTCCCCGGAGCTCACACTCTGCAAGTGGGTAGTGTTTGCACAGGCTGATTACATACAGAAGGCATACATGTAAAAGACGTTGGGATCTCTAGAAATTCGGTAGCTTCAAATTCAAGAAACTCGACAAAGTACATATGAGTTAGAATCTTTCTGAGGATTATATGTAAATTTATTTCAGGGACAGCAAGATGCACACCTTACTGGTTATAGGCTCTTCAAGGTTAAAAAAACCCCAAACAAAAACCAAGCCTCTTAAGATTTCTTTTTTAATATCACCATGACAGTGCATTTTCTCTCTCTGACTTATTTCTTGGAAACAGCTGAATCATTTCTTGCTGAAAAGCTCTCCAAAATTTTCAGCCAATGGCATGGAAAATTCTGATGCAAAGGTTTATAAGAAGCTGAAGTCAGGTTGTTTTAGTGGGAAGTGGCAGGCAGCTGTACAGTATGGAATTCTGTGAGCCCGGAGTATAATACACATATATGAAAACACAACCTTAATATTAGATCATCCAAGTGAACAGAACATGAAAGACTTTTATTCTGTTAAAGGAACGTAAAATATTTTAAAACCATTTAATCCTTTTTCACTAATAGTAATCGTGTTCATGTGGGTAAGCAAGGCTAGCATATTGGATTTGCATCTATTATGGAAATCTGACCTTTCCTGTCAATCTGAGCAAGATAACAGATTTCAGCTGGAGTGTAGAGTCTGTATCTGCCTTAGCACTGTGGCTGGAAGCTTTTCTGCTAGTAGCAGGCAACTGTTTTGCCCTAAGTTGAGATTCCCTATCACATACTCAGTAAGTTTCTGTATCACAAGGGTTGTGTAAATTGAATTACACTAACAGCACCTATGGATTCAGGGCTATCTTATTTGCATAACAAACGGTCTTACAAACAGTGTGCATACTGTACACTGACCAATTAGGCTTTCTTTTCAGTCCTCTTGGTCGTTGGTAAAAAGAGGGAAGGTTTTTTTCTTTGGTGGTGGTGTTGCAAAGAAAAGCTGCTAATGAAGGAATGATGAATGGTCTGATTGTGTTGCTGTTTGTATAGTTTCACCTTCATTTGCATCAGTACCAGGCGCAGATCCCAAGACTCATTTTTCAGATTTCAGTGCTCCTCTTCTTTGGCCCCTGTCTGCACTAGAACCAACCAAACAAGCACATTTATCTTTGCCTCCTAGAATACAGACTGCTAATATTTCCCTTCTTGCATCGTTGGGGCCTATGCGTGGTGGAATGTGTACCTCTCCCCGAGCTCATCTCCTGTCTTCAGCTGGAGGTTGATTTGCAAACCTGACACCAGCTGGAGGATGCACAAAGTGTACTGGGAGCCATCTCTATCCTTTCCCTCAGGAACGCTTAATGCATCATCTCTAAGTGCGTATCCCTTTCCTGCTCCAAGGAATGGATTTCTTAGTATCCTTTTCCAGCAGTTCCCACACTGCGTTTGGCACTGTAAAAATAACTCCCCCCATCCGCAAAAAGAGAGGAAGCACACAAACAGAGTGTCAGATTGCTTACATAGCAAACCCCTAAATGATTCAAATCAAAACTCTGTGAGTCCATTCCGCAGAGCAAACAGTGGAGCAGTCCCTCTCTCCCAGTAGCAGCAAATGAGTATACGCAACCCACATTTGACAAGTGACTCTTCAGTTCTGGAGTTCTTTGGGTCTTCCTATTTCTCATGTCATTTTGAAAATATATCAACTGCCAAAAAATAATTATTTTTTTTAAAAAAAAGAAAAAAAGAAACTGAAAGAATGTAGCCCTTTGTTTTCTATATCTGTTCGGGGAACAAGCTTCGTTTGATTGAATGCCAGGGAGAGGATAATGCAATCTCCCATTAGCCTTGTTTGCATCTTTTTCCAGGATGACAGTTTAAGTCTGCTGGCTACAGATGGCCTTTGACAACTGACAACACTTGCTGTTATGCCAGTGTATGACTTCATCTGTGTGACACTGCATGTGACTGCGGCTTTCTTCCTCTTTTGCTTGCAGAAGCTGTTCTCCATTTCAGTAGCACCAGAGTATCAGAGGTTTCCCTTGCATAAAAGAACCAGAAGCCTAAAACTGCACTACTGCTTATGCCAGATGACACTGGGAGCTGGAAAAAACAGTATTGTTGGAATCTGTTTGTTTGGGGGTTTAACCACCAAGTCTGAAGTTAACTTGGCCAAATTTGGTAAAGCATCTTTGCAGCTTCAATATTTTTTTGAACCAACAGTTTCCAGTTCCGTTAAGGTCCACCTGGCCATCTAATAGTTCCTGTAATATCTATCCCCCATGCACCAGAGTGCTTCCCAAGTAAAGAAACACCAGAGCTGTCTTGTTCTGGTGCAAAGCCTGTGGACCTGTGCTGGAATTTGCAGAAGCAGTTTTTGTCTGAGTCTTGGCAACCTCAAGGAATGCTACAACTTGAATGAATGAAGTCATCCATCATCTAGCAGTGCCTGGAGCAGGTTGAACTCATTCCCATTCTGCCTTTTGCTTCAGAAGCAGGAAAAAAGTAAGGTTTATATTCTAGACTTTTCTTTTTACCACCTTTGAACAGGGCTCACAGTTTGCTCTATGGTTGGTAGCTATTATCTTAATTTTTATTGTAACTGTTTGATCAAAACACGGTCCTAGGGCCTATTCCAAGACAGCTAACTTACTGTTGGCTTTAGAAAAAAGGGGGGGGGAATACTTTTATCTTTTCCTCAACATTTTTTTCTGTTTATTGTTCTAGACAAATAGAGAGCCGAGATACACATGCAGTGGTACGGCTAACAGTGCTAACAGAACATAGCAGTGGTGTTATCTGTCAGCACCTGAACTACAGCTTGCTCTGACAGACATGGAAATACTTTGAACGCTGGGTACATGGCCTCTGAGTCTGGGAAGCAGAGTGCAGAAGGGACCACGAGCTTTCACTCTCCCAGGAGGTCCTCTGCTGTGTCTTGGAAGAGGCGATCTAGCTGGTTGTGGCAGAAGGAAATACAGGCTTGCAGGGTTAAATCAGTGTGCCCAGCTGGACTACGGCTTGATCGGTAGAGCCGAAGATACTAGGAGTCATATTTTTCATTCTTTTTTATTTTTAGTGGAACTACAGGAAGCCTCCTCTGAACTGTATGGTACAAGCATTTCAAAGTCTTCATATCAGTCATTCAGTTTTAGCAAAATTACATGTTTTTCAATATGCAGGGAACAATGAAGAGTATATATAATCATCTCTATTTGTTCAAAGATCACATTTCAAAGATGATCCTGTCTTCACCTTGGAGTCACACTCCTGTGAAAATGCCACTGTTGTGAGTCTGTGGACCATGCTAGAGAACAGAAAAATGCATATGTGCTTATCTGAAAATTTATTTTCTTTGAGTGATAATGTCCTCGAGTCTGGCCCACTGTCAGAAACAGTGGACAGCCTAGGAGAGGAATGAAAATTAACATCCCGAGATTTGTATTTGATATTAGTGAGGAGAACCCTGCTTCTGCAGAGCGTGAAGAAATTCCATAACAATTTCAGAAGACAGTTTATTAAAATACAACTGAACTATCCTGGATAAGTAAATTGCCTCAATTAGAGGGAAGTTGTGGAAACAAAGCATTCTGAGAAGTTAGTTCTGGCTCCATACTGTAAGCAGACTGAATTAGCCTTTGTCTGATGAATGAGTCACAGAATAGGTCAGTGACTCTCTTTACAAGATAACTTCTTCAAGGATTACTAGTAAAATGTTATATTCCCCACATCCTGCTAAGAAAGGGTGGGACAGATGCTGCAGATTTAAAACTTTGACACTTATCCCATCTGGTCATATGGTAATTTAAGAGATGACAAAATAGAGGAATGACACTGACAAAAAGAATTGCTATCCCAGTTTCTTTAGTCATGTGGCAAATGTTAGATGAACGATCCGGGTGACATCCAGTGTGTTGGAAGTGCTGAGTTATAGTTCCTGCACTGTTCTGAAATCCCTCACCTCCTCTATCAGGCAGAGCATTTGAGCCCTTCAAGCTGGCAGACATGAATGCCATTTCTGTTGTGATGCTCAAACCACCCTCTTCACAGACTTAGCTACCAAAATGTTGTTTCTATAGAGTCTCCTAATACAACTCCTCTTCCAAAAGTTCTTGGATCAAAAACATTGATTGCTTCTTGTGCCCTTGATCCTTGTGACTGTGGATGAATCTGTCTGTTCTTTTGTTTTGAGACTTAAGAACATGTGAATTTTCCCCTTGTTTGGCCTGATCTTTCTCTACCTAGTGACTGTTGAGCCCTTGGAAAGGACAGAGAAGAATAGCAGCTGCTTGGCTGTGAGAAATCCCTTTGGCTGGCAGTTTGTGAAGGAACACAGTCTGTTGACTGGTAGTGATATAAATATTCAGGACTAGATTGACAGTATGCAGGACATAAGCCTGCTGGGAATAGTGAAATTGCGACATGACTTCTTTCATTCTTTTGTACTCCTTTTGTGAAGGCGTGAAGGGTGAGCAGCAACAAGTTTTTTTCCTTCCCCAAGATAAGCCATTAGAGGACAAATCGAACTTGAGTAGCGAGGAGTTTTTGTTGGTATTCTTTCCCCGCTTGGTTTCAACTTCTACAAACAAAGCTAGAGCTGGTAAGTGAATGTGGTTTAGATAGCTTGCTGGACCCTCCCAAATGTGCTGAGTCTCAAGGCTGCTTTTGCTTCTCCTAGGCTGAGGAGGGGCTGCATAAATGACAGAGAGCACTTTGGTGTTGGCTACATTGGGCCTTTTTTTTCTGTAGTTTACCTCATTGCCTATCAGTTTGAGGCTTGATGCAAAAGATAATTAATTTCAGTGATAGTGAAGAAGCAGCTCTCAGTGACAATTAGGGGGCTGCATTTAAAGGCTAATTAATATGGTGACATCAGAACTGAGGAATGTTATTTGCAGTCAGATGTGTCCAAAGAGACCAATGGTTCTAGTCCAAGACATAACCATTAAAAAAAAAAAAAAGGGTTAAATAGGTTTCTAATATACATATTCCCAGAATTTTAAAACTGATCATTAGAGCCCTTTTTAACTTATCCACTCTTGGGTCTGATGAAACCAGTATGATTACTCAGAAGCACTCATAATATCCAGGTGGGATGAATATTAGATCTAAGCTAAGAAGCTGCAATTCTGCATATCAGTAGATCTAATAAAACTGCATCAGGTTTGAGATTTTCCCACTAATATAGAATGGGGCCTAGATCTGTCTGTGTGTATTGTGTAGTTGCATGTGAAGCAAACCGTGTTGTCTAGGTACTTATATTTATGCCCTTTATTTCCCCTTTTCTTTTGGGGCATTTTTGTGTATGCAGCAGGAATGTACCTGAGACAAGCTCTGAAAATTGTTGGGTAATCTGCAGGCAAAAAGCATAGTAGGGGAAATGCATGAAAGGAAAACTACCAGATTGTGAAAGGAAACCAAGATTGACTTTTTGCTTTGTTCCTATTGACACATGCTGTTTCTACTTCACATTCTTATGTTGCTGAGAAACCCTGTCATCTGCAAACAAAACCAGCTCATGCAGTATAGAGCTCTGTGTGTGTAGAATGTAAAGAGGGAGATATCTGTAGTCAGCCTACAAGAGCTTGCCACATTATTTCCACACACACAAAAAGTTACTTACTTTTTGGCACCAGATTTACCGCCCTGAGAGGCAACCTTTCTGCAGTTAATATTTTTTATGTCAGGAAGTTTTTCTGAAGACTTGTCTCCCATATTCTTAAGTAGTAAATAAAAAGCTAGCGTTATGAATTATGTTCCAAAGCATCAGTCAATATTGTATTAAAATTACAGCATGTGGGATTACTGCTATATCATATAGTCCTTTAACTAGGAACACCTGACTTGGGGTTACTGAATATTTCTCCATACCCTTGAAAAGGCAAGTAGTTTTAGTACTAGATTTAGTAAATTCTTGCAGAACAGTTAATATTTTACGGAGAATAGAATTTGATCCTGTGGTATCTTTAACATTTTGTTTTCTGTCCATTTTTGTGTGTCCCGTCATCCCTTTATTAATTCTCAGGCTGAAAAAAAGAGGCTTAGTTGTGGATTCCTTTCTGAGCTATTCACCAGCATTTACCCAGTAAGGGCCCAGTCTGTCCTTGGATTTTTAGAAGTGTAGCCCTGACTAGGAAATGCTAAGACTGCAGGATTATATCTGAAATAAAAATTTGGTCCAAGTGGCGAAATAAGAGAACATTTTCTCAGCCAAAAGCTGCTTAGTCAGACAACCTGAGGGTAATGGACTGGCTAAATTTGTATTGCTGCAGTGACACATTGCGAGACTCAAACCAAGAGGGCACAGCTGGCTCAAGATCCCTAATCGAAGACATTCACGGTAATGAAGCATTATCAACAGTAAGCTGGTGGTGGGCAGATGGCAGTGCACAGGCTGCTGCGAGGGGTCTCCTCACATTCAAGTTCCCCATTATATCTGCAGGGGTCTTCTGTCCTTAATAGGGGACTCGTAGCTGGGTTTAATGGGCTCTGACTAATGACTAAGGAGGAAAAAAGATGAAGAATTAGCTCCTTTGTGATTTTCCTTTCTTTCTTTCACCCATCCTTGACAGGCTGTAAATGGATTTTCTGTAGCTGCTACGTTTCACTGGGAAAATCAGCACAGTACCCTTTTAGATGATTAGTCATTATCTATAGAGTTTGTGCTCAGCTCTTGCACTGTAACCCGGTGAGACCAAGAGGTAACAAGGAGACCTTTCAGTTACCAAGTGAGAATTCCTGCTGGGGTGTCTATGGGGAAAAAATTGCCCCAGTGCTGTTCATCCCCAAGGCAGTAACAAGGCACGGCTAGCTTCATTGCTTGTGACCTACCAGGCTCTGGACGCTTAGTTTCTGCAACCATCACGACTACCTGGCTCCTCTTTAAGCAGCTACGACTGCACACCCTCAAACATGCTGTGTAAACATCGTGGAGAGAGAAAAGGCTGCAAACCTTCACATTTTCTACGTTGTTTTAGCCCACCATCTGCATTTTTAGAAGGCTTCAGATTTCCAGATATTCATGACCTAGAATATGTAAAACAAACAGCTTTTTTGTTGATAAGGTTAAGAAACGTAAAATTTTTTAGTTTATCCTTCAGGCTTAGCAAATAATTCCAACTTCAAGGAGAACTCCATGGAGTAAGTTCTCTGATGTCCCATGTTTGCACTCTGCAGAGAGCTTGGCATACGTGATGCCACAGTGTTTGCAGGAAGTGCTGGGTCAATATTTCACTTCTGAACTCTTGAAAAAAGAATCAGGAAGATTCATGAACTAAGAATACTCCTGTCTATACAGGGGAAAAAAAAGAAACCCTTACAATTCAATTAGGAAAAAATGCTGTCTGTATCAACAGTATGTCCGTATTTCAGTGAGGCTATAAGGCAGGAAAGGAAAACCCTTTCAATACGGGCAAACTTTTTTGAAAGCTGAAGAACCTGAGAAGATTTGGGCTTTTTTCAAAGTATATGGAGTCCCCAAACAGATGCAGCCGTCAGCTTCTTCAAAAAGCCCACTATGGTTATGCTGCTACATGGTGGTGAAAGACAGAATGCAGAGATTATATAATTGGGGATTCCTACCGGGGTGTCTGTGGGAAGAAATTGCCCCAGTGCTGGTTTTAAAAATGTGCTTTGGCAGGTGAAAATGCGTGAAGGACAATGGGGGATGGAAAAAAGAAACCTACTTTCACAGAAGGGTAAACGTACAGACAATTTAAGCTACAGTTTTTGGCTTAGTACATCTGAAATACTTGAGAGAACTTCACATGGCATGTTCCTTAGACCTGAGCGATATCCTGGTGTGGGTGAATTTTTTTTAACAAAAACCTTTACATTTGTTAATAGTCTGTGATAAAATTATTGTCAGTTTGAAGCTCAATCCAAAGAAATATGTTATGTTTTGCAAGGAGGTGATTAACTCTGAGCACGCTGCAAGTGAGAGAGAGTTTCTCCTGACCAAAACTTGAAGTGGTGCAACACTGATCAGCTACTTGGACTCTCACAGATGTGTGAAGTTTTAAAAAGGAGCTATTATCAAAAGCTTATTTGTGGTTTGCCAGTGTTGCAAAGGCATTGCATAGGTTGCTTGAGAAAGAAATGTCATTTCAGCACTCTGCAGAGCATGACTTAGTATTTTCAGAGCTGAAAAAAGCTTCTCGTGACTGCTTCTTCCTTGGCTTGCGCTTATATATTCCTTTTTTGAAAGGATTCAGATGCTAGTGCTTATGGTTTGAAGAATTCATTGGTCTAAGAACGTGAATGTTGGCAGCCTACATAGAATGAGTGACACGTAAAACTTTGTGTAGTATGGAGGGATCTTACCTAATCATGAAGACACAAGTATTTATAGATTGCACAATGGCTTAAGTTGCCTGTAAAATAACAAAATGTGTAAATATCTGTTGTTTGGAAGTGGCCTCCAGAGCACTGGCTTTCAATAGGTAGGCTGCACTTGACGGAAAGCATCAAACAGCTTTGACCTGTCATTCTTCCCTACCTCCCTTCCTTTTTCCACCCAGCTGCATCTATACGCAGAGAGCGGTATGACTTTTCATTATCATCTCTCTTGGCACTGAATAAGAAATCCACAGCCTTAAACAATAAATTGACTTGGTTTTTTAACGAGGTAACATATGGAGATAAATTTTATGTTTACAAAGGAGGGTAAGTAGTAGATGGAAAATGAATTCTGTTTACTACTCTAGAAGTGAGCCAGAAAGAACAGTAAAGCATGTTGTAGTATAGAATAGCGCCTTGTATGCGTCTGTAAGATGGTGAAGTCAAGGTATGAAGATTTAAATGTCTGTTGCACTCAGTGGAAAGATTCTCTAAGGAGCTGGGGTAGTCTGGAGTTTAAGGCTGGCGGAGAGGATGTGATCTCACCTCAAAGCTGTGTGCCCTCTTTACTGTCCAGCAATGAATTTTATCGCTATTTCCCAAAATAAAAAATTAAAATATATTTTAGTTTAAAAACCATAAAAAGATTAGAAGGTGTCTGAAGGAAACAAGCATAGGAAGATGGAAATAGGTATAGAGGAAAAGAGGAAGATGATGCGGACCAAAGGGAATGAAGGCAGAGAGTGTTGAAGTGAGATCAGAAGTTGCTTTTAGAAAGTTTTCATTTTGAGGATTTAGATGTATGATTTTTAAAGAGAATTTGACTCCTGTGTAAAGAAAAGAAACAAAAAGAAGGCAGAAGTATTTAGTAAGTCATGGCTAGGGATCGGCTATTGTTCCTTCCCCAAAGGAACTTCCGTGGATGTTTTGTTTTACTGGGGGAAGTTGCAAAGCGCATGTTGAACTCAGCATTGATGTAGCAAAGAAAGTTTGAGCTAGCAGAGAAGGCTACTTCCTCGGAAAATGTAATGACTCAGAAGTGACAGCAGCAGCAATGACTCCCGGTGAGGATCAGAGTTACTCAGCATCACTGTGTGACTGGGCTAAATCAGTTCCCTGACACCATTTTCAGAGATCTGCTGGCAAAAGCTCAGACTGGAGAAGGCTCTGCTGTGGCTGTCAAAGGAAAGGATGGTTTCTGAGGTAATAGATACTGTAGCTGACTGAAAGATGACAACGCATTCCAGTTTTGGGGTATTTCTTTTCAAAGCTGTTGTGTGATGGCTCCCAGTAATAGTAGAGAAACGAAGAAGCTGTTCTAGGCTCGCTCTTCTGGACTTTGCTCTGCATTTACAGTGAGCAATTCTGCTTCTCCACAAGAAACAAGTATATTAAGATGAGCAAGCATAAAAATATAGAAAAATCCTGAAGGCAGTTACGTTCAGTTGGCCTAAATTACACAGGTTAATTAACATAACTGAGGTTTGCTGGTTTATTGGAGCTGAAGGTCTGGCCAAAATAAGTACAGAGTGTAGCACAATTGTAATGTACCTTCAATTAACAGCAAATTAGAAACGTTTGTAATTGCTAGTATGTCTGGTAAATAACTGAAATAGACTCAATCGTTCCATTTCTATTTGAACTCCATCTGTAAGAATTCTGATTTTCTGAATCAGATATGTAAAATTACTCTGATACCTTTTGTTCAGCCATGAAATGAGACATTTAAACAACGTAGATCACCCAGCATTTTGGTAACATGAAATAATGAAGTGGTAAAATGTGCTTCGTACCCTACAAATTGGTTATAATGGAAATAAATTACCTTGGTTGAAAATTGCTTAATGGACAACTTAAGATAGGTTACATTTGTTCGGGAGGTTATCGAGATGTTTATTGTATTGTACAGACAAGAGAGTTTTGGTCAAAAACTGAAAAAAACCATGCTCATCAGAATCCTTATTAATGTAGCCTTGATGCTGTGTAATAAGGTAGTCCAGTTTGAACTTGAAACCCACATTTCCAGCACTCATACAATTCTGCAGCTTGGATGAGTCTAAGAGACAAAGCATTTGTCACCTCTAACCTGTTGTATCTCAACATGGATGTTCGGTGTAATGCCACAATGCTTGTTAAAAAAAAAACCAAACCAAAACCAAAAAACAAACCCCCAAAAAACCAAACCAAAAAAGTCGCCATGACAGCTTACATGAACTGAAGGACCAACTCGTTATTGTTAGCCTTCCTGAGTGAAATTTGTGTGGACAACCAATGTTAATGTAAATGCTCCTTAGTAGGAGCTCTGTGCCTCTCTGTGCCAGCTTCCACCATGGGGAGAATTCCAAAGGAAGGAGAATATCCAGTGGGAGCCTTTGGAGAGCAGGGAGACTGTCCAGGGACTTACTGTCTAGGGAGACTATCCTTCAATCAGGTTTATCTGTTGGAAAGATATTTCCAGTAGCTAGCAACAGGTTTGCCTCTTTCACAATGAATAGAAACAATTTGTACTTCCAACAGGGAAACCAGATACAATTTGCCTTCTATTTTTAGCCTAAGTCATAATTTTGTTTCGGGGCAGGCTCAGGTACATAGACTACATACACAGGCTAAACAAATAAGACAACGAACAGTGCCAAAAGAGCAAGGTGAAAGTTCCCGAAACAAAAATCAGTCTTTCAGGCCTGCTTGAATTTCATTTTGGAACAAGGAAAGGACAAAAATTATCTGTGATGTCCACTATTGGTTGGGGGGAGAGAAAGAAAAGAATGAGCAGCGTGCAAATGAACAAGAACAATTTTAGTCATGTCAGTGACAATGTTTTTTTTTTTTTTTTCAAACAGAATATATTCAGTTTTAAGTGTCTCAGTTTACCCACTGGCTGCTCCCTTTGGTACTTTCACTTTCTATGGCAGTACTTTCACTGATCATTTCTACAGCTGGACATTCCACATTTCTTCTTTCTGCCTAGAGATAAATACTGAATATCTCACAGTTCAGATGGTTGCTGTCCAGGTTAGAATTGGGAAAGCAATAGTTACTGGATTGTTAATTTTATTTGGTCAGAATTTAGTGAAATAATTCTCTGCTTAACTTGCTGCTTGACACTTTTTATGCTTGCAAAATAGTTTGAATTGAAGGATTATATCATGCAGTGTGCATGAGTGCTGTGAATCCAGTCCCTGTTAAAGGTTTTCACCCACCCATCTTCTCTGTTCCTCTTTAACGTAACAAATATTAAACAGGATCACATCTGGAAAAGTCGGAAGTTGTGATATCTTTCAATGATACTTAAGTATTCTTGGATTTCTGTATCGTACTAGGGCTAATTCTACAGTCCCTTGGGTGCTGTACAAATATAATGGGAGCAGGCGTTTCAGGAAGTTCTCAGGGTTAATTCCTGAAATTCAGGTCCTCTCTTTGAAGCGAATTCTTTATGCACTTAGGTATTGCTGTTAAGCAACACAGGCTTATTTCCTTGAGTAAAATTCATAGTACAGGTGAGGCTTGTTGAATATGTTTGGCTTCTGTGTAAACATGAAGCAATGTAAATCAAACTAGGCTGTAAATATTTTTCATTGCTGTTGCAATCTTGTTACTTCAATATACAAACAGTAAAATACAATTTAGGGGAAGCTAGAAACTTAATAATACGATTTATTGAGATATTTACCAGTGCAAAGGCCCAATCTTGGTATCTCTGTAATGATGTAAATTAATAAAGCCTAATGTACATCTGCTAGACGTGTGAGGCCTGGAAATAAATTGTTTTGCATTTATGAAGTCAGAGGAAGTACATTTGGCATAAACTGTTTCATAAAAATTTAATACAGATCACTGCCTGACAGCCTGGTTTATCCCACGTGTATTAAAGGTAATTCTAGTGTTTTTGTACTGAGTGCTATCAACTTTTCAGCTGAAGTCTGCAACATTTATACACATGAATTATTTTATTTATGTGAATACTTTTATTGAACTCATGCATGTAAATATTTTCAGCGTGGAGCCTTGGCCAGTGGAAATTCTTCAAAGATTTGATTCTAATGCCTAATTTTTGGCTCTATTGTAACAGAAATAATAATTTAAAGACCTATCAGAAATATATTTATTAAAACTTCAGTGGCAAATACTCTTTCTAAAATGTGTTTTGAGAAAGGACATATCTAACTAATCTTACTAACCATTAAGAAGAAATTTATGGGAGTGTAAAAGCATTGGATTTATGTATATTGGGAGACAAAATTTATATTTTTCAGATAAACTTGTCTGTCTAACCATGCTACATGCATTTAGGAAAAGGGAGATTTTTTTTTTTTAACTGACTACATTTGAAAAGAAATTTATTGTAAAGGTTGTGGGCCAAATAAAATCTGGTATCAGTGTTTATAATCCTGTTGATTTTAGTTGAAATGTGGTAAACCAGGTTTGGACCACTTGACTATCAACAACTCGTTGATCTTTTTTACAAAAGCTCAAATTTAAGTCTAGTTGTGCTCAAGCAAATTTCTACTGAGGTTACAGTCACACCAACTAATTTCAGACCATGTCAGCCATTGATCCAATTTTTTACATAACGGGATACTTAATAGAGTAGATTTTGGTCTTTCTATGGATGCATGGGAACATTCAAATATATTCTGCCATTGGCCAAAAACCTTGGGCCAAATCTTCCATGTTAGTTAAATATATCTGGATGAAGTTATACAGTCAGATTAGTACTTTACTGAGTAAGTTGCAGCAATATACTAATTGAAATGTGTTTGGTTGCCTAGGACTTCCTGCTACAACATCTGTCGTACTGAAATCTTTCCTAATACAGAGAAAAACTGATTCAGGTAAGAACAGTGATTTTTTTTATTTTTTCTTGAACCATTGAAGTGTTCAAGAAAAATTCAGAGACATGCATCAAGTCTTGTAACTCATACTTTCTAACTGTGCTATAATAGCGTAAAGGGCTTCAGAAGCATCTTTCTGCGCCAGGATGGAGTTGACTTTGCATGCCTTGCTTTATTAAATGCGAGAAGCACACCAGCACTAGAAATGCCTGGCTGATAAGCTGATGCACTTTTTATCCACTTGGAGCCTGACTGACATCTTTGAACACTGTTGTATCTAAACAGCTTGAATATGTGACCTCATTCCTTAAATACCATCACTTGAACAGCTCTTGTTGCTAAAATAAAAGCAGTGTTGATTCTCTGTTGTGAAAACTCCTACAGACCCTCTGACAAGCGCAAACTAAACCACACCTTCTTCTACTATGATAAAAATGATTGCTTATTTGTGGCAATTACAGCGTACCTGTAGCAGCAATTACAGCGAAGGTAGCGCTTGCGGTTTTTATCACATTCACTTTATGTTAACCTGTGACTGTCCCAGAAAGCCCTGGCACATGGAATAAGACTAGGAAACAGACCTCAAGGAAAATGATCCCAGAAAGGTAAAGTGGCTGAATAATTGTGTTTTCTTATACTGACAAGTAGTTTGTTGACTGCTCCCTAAACCGAGGGAAGATTGGAGTTGAGCCAAACTTTCCAGTGAGATGAAAAGAGGCCAGGATCAGCTTTCTCATTTTATGCTGTCTTTTAATGCTCTGAAATAAGCCTTCTGCAATGCAGGCCTGTGTCAGTACTTTGTTAAGTATAACCAGGATTTTGAAAACACAAGCTATTGCCCTCCATTCAAACACAACTATGTGTTTCTCTGGAAACAATGTAAGTTTTTTCCCAAGAGGCGGTGTTTGGAAAAGCTGAACTTTTACTGGGAAGCTGAAGTACGGACTGGTTAAAAAGAAGGTTAAAATTTTTATCTATGAAAACCATTTTTGTGAGAGGACTGATGTGCAAATTTCCTCCAAAGTAAATAAAAAAGAAAAAAATATTCTTATTTTAGTGAACATATTTACTGACTATTGTTTAAACAGTCTTTTCGGTTAGTTTGAGTTTGGTGCTTAAAATAATATTCTGAAATGCAATTGTGACTACATATTTGCATACAATGGTTCTGCAGGGGCAGTTATGACTATAGATTCCAACTCTGTTACTTGCTGTGTTTTGTTACTATTGGCAGTATTGAGGCAAGTGCCATAGAGGCCAAAGGGGTCATGGGGCAGGAAGGATATTCAGGTAACTACCGCATCTTTAACACAATCTAGGCCTCTCCCCCCAAAAGCTGCCTATAGATTGTTTTAAATTGCATTTTATTTTCAGAATATAACCTAATTTTCTTGAAGTAAAAACTTTCTTAATATAAATCCTGCTCTTAGGTCCAGTCCAGCAAATACTTTGCTACTAAGCTCAGTTTTGGGTACTAAATAGGGCAGGTTGTGACTGAAGAGGAACACCCGTATACAAGCACTGCCGAATCAAGACCTGTTAGTCAGTGTACAAGCCAATGAGAGTGCTTACGGTTTTATTCATGGATGTGAGGGTCAAAAGAATTAGGAATTGGTGTTGTCCTTGAATTGTGTATTGCATACAACCGTGATTTACTTACTGAAAGTTTTACTGGATTGAAATAAATGTAGATTACGTGGATCGATTTATACTAAAGAGAGCTCGCTATTTTTAATCTTTTCATCCAGTAATATGAATTGCCATCAGGATCAGTGTATGCTTGTCACCTATTTTTTGAAGCTTAGTATTATTTTGTTTAAGGGAAGCGTGTGACCGCGGGTGACAACTTTAATTTGTATTTTAATTTATAACAACCAGATACAGCATTTACATAAAAGTAGAGGACTTCAGTGTAATTTTGGATGCCAAACCTGCATTTTGGGGGGAAGAAGATGCAAAAAAACTTGAACACAGTCTCTGTGACTTTGGTGATCACACTAGGTTGGATATTTCTGCAGGGGAAAGGTAGTAGATGCAGGCAAGTTGCTAGTTAGCTGGGCACATTTGTATACCTGCTGGTGAGACAGAGAGGACGCGAGTCAGCCTGTTTGGCACTCAGGAAGGTGAGGGAATCGCTGCCTTGGAGAAAGCGCTCGGGTCGAGATTCCACAAGGCTTTAAAGGTCAAGAGGAAGCACCTTGAGGCCAATATTGAATGTGGCTGGCAACCGGGGTAACTAAGCCACTGAGGGAGTTATGTGCTTACTCTGTCTGCTGCCAACAAAACTCCTGCCAACATCTTTTTGTAGTAGATGAAGTCTATTAATTCTGCATGCATACACATCAGCAGAAAGGGTCTAACATTACGCTGATCTAAATGGAACAAAACACAGACATGAAGGAGGACAGTCGCATCCGAAAGAGGCAAGGAAGTGTATTGGCAATGTTCCCAAAAAGAAAGGAGAAACATTTCGCTCCCATGAAGGCACACTGGTTGTGCGCTGGACCAGAGATTCCTAGGGTTGAGAAAGAGCAGTATGAGATGTTGTAAAAGAAATGTGGAGTTTAAATTGTATCTAGATAGCACAGACATTTTCTCTGTTCATACTGCATTAATTTGCAGAGTTCTTAACGCTCTGCATACAGAGGGGTCAGGTGCACTGACGACGCACAGGAGTGGCAGATGGAGTGGTGGTAATGATTTTTAATTACATCTTTGTGATACTTGGCATATGAATGAAATTTAAGCTTCCTCACGATTTTATTAGGTCCATAAGTGAAAAACTTACAGACTGAAGGAGAGAACTGAAAATTGTGCTATGAGGAGATCCATAATGAGTGATTTAATGAAGCAGTTAAATCCACTGTAGAACACAAACTGTTTTTAATTGGAAACACTGGACAGTTTAATCTTTCTATCAAATGTTCAGAGGAAATCAAATACCCCGTTGTATAAAAAGCAGCTGGGACACAGGGAGAATGGCACTTATATCGGTGCTCTGTAAGAGGTCAATGACAATTTTAATTGATGCTATTTCAGTTCTTGTGGTATGGTGGTAACTAGAATAGAAATATCTGAACTGCTTTTTCTTAGAAATATGTGGACTTTATTCAGGAGAACCTTCCGCTTAGAATCAAGTACAAAGATTAGATGAAATCTGCAGATACAAGAAAATGGGTGCAATTAAAGATCATTTTATGGGTTCATCCCATTCCACTAATTTCTGAAAAACACAGGGAGTGGCAACATTCACTTGTTTTCAAAGACACAGTTAATAGTTAAGCCAGATTGTCATTAAAAATGCACGTTGCACAAAACCTAGTATACAGTTCTAAATAAAAAGATGATAAACAACAATTGCATTAAAGATTTCTTTTCTTGATTTCTTTAGACTTTGCGGAGCCCTTTTATGGCTTGTTCTTTGTCAGCCTGAGATCACAGCGTGGTCCTACTAAATCCGTCTCTTGATGTCTTTGGTGTCAGTGTTGCATACCATCCCAAACACAAACTGAATTACTAAAGTAGTGGGAATATGGGGTCAAGTTTGAACAATAGCAGTAAAACCAAACCCAGTTTGGTTTTGCTTTTTTTCAAATATACAGAGGAAGATTGCTGTAGGGCATTGGAGACAATAAGAGGAAGCAGAATGTAACTAATTTTGGAGGTAGAATATTTCTAGTTTATCCTGAAGAGACCTACTGTCATTCATTTAAAAAAAAAAAAAAAAAGGAAAAAATTCTAGCTCTTGGTCTTTGCTGTGGGCTGAAAGCTTGTAGTAGGGTATTGGGAAGTATTTTTTAGATTGTGGTATATGGGTATGTGAAGAGTGGATGATATTTGACCTATCTGGACTAAACATGGGGAAGGTGGACTTTGGGAGTCAGATGGTCCCATCCACTCCCATGTTTCTGTGATGTGTGGTGAATTTGGTATCGGACCTTGCCTTGGAGTGCTGTTCTGCACAGA
The DNA here is from genome assembly GCF_030463565.1 of Pelecanus crispus. Lineage (NCBI taxonomy): Eukaryota > Metazoa > Chordata > Aves > Pelecaniformes > Pelecanidae > Pelecanus > Pelecanus crispus. Next base: position 2,264,099 of record NC_134645.1, on the reverse strand, counting down.
GATATCTTCTGATACTATGCTTTTCATGTAGCCCACGTTTCATTTAGTTAATTTTGAAGCTCTTAAGCCTAACTGTAGCAAGCCAGATTCTCAGTTAACGCTAATTCCCAACAGCGTGTTGATTTCAGTGAAGCAGCCTGAATCTGTACAAGCTGAGGATGTAATCCAGTAAGTCTTTGCGTTAAGAAGGTTGGATCTCATTTTAGTGACAATTATCTTAAATACATAAGATGAACTCTCTAGAGCTAATCTTTACCCAGGTTGGTAAAAATTAAGGATCACTTCACTCTTCCCAGAAGCAAATATACATTCGCACGATTTCACATGTTTCTGAGGTTATCTGTTGAAAACAGTATAGTCTACCAATGTCATTAACATGTAAAGCTGCGACAAAGTGCTGTGGTATTCTTAGAATGAGGTTGTGCTCCTTACACTGCAGAGCTGCGTAGAAGAAAAGCTCCCTCTGGAGAAACAAGGGGGAGATGATTTCTGCAGGGCTGCTGCGTGCCCAGAAAGTGGTCCACAATCCACAGTTCTCAAAGTGATGCAGCAGGGTTGCAGATCTGTTCTTGCGGTACTTCATCCCTCATGAGCGCTGAGGATTACATTCCTATTGGTAATTTAATGTTAGGACAACACCAACTTCTTTTTAAGTGTCCTTTTTTCCCCTGCTAGCTGTGATTCATGTTGCTTTCCCAAACTCTTGTCAGTTCAGCTCACATTTTTCACTTCCTCACACCAGTCTCTGGATCTGAAGTGGCTATACTGCAGTCATCCTCACTTCAGCTGGAGAAGGGAGGAGTTAAACAGCTCCATCTCTTAAACTGCTCCTTTCCAAGTTTGAATACCTTTTGCTTTTTTTCCCCAGCTCTATTGTGCTTTCTAGGTTTTAGGTGGAATCCTTCTAAAATGCTTTAATCGCATTAAAGGTTTAATCATAGTAACGGGTTTGCTTATTATTATACATTCAAATGTCTTTTCAGCTGTTATTCGTGGGTGGGTTTTTTTTGCTTAAATAGTCATTTGAGGATGAATTCTTAGTCTACAAGAAGTTTAATCCGAGTAGTATTCATAAATGCAGAACCTCAAATTTGTTATTATTCGTTAAATTAATACATGGTTGTTTCAGAATATTGTCCAACTTAGGGTAACACCTTCCTATTTTAATATCTATATACAAGCGGAATGGATGGGCAGGCTGTAAAGTCAGTCCTCATCACACTAAGAACACTGTAACAACTGCCTCTTGATTTATCTTGCACCGGATTTTAGTCCTCTTGCCTTCAGATACCTATAAACAACTGCATTTTACTTGCAGTGTTTACCTGCAATGTAACGCTTACATGCACATGCCTGAGAGAAAAACTGGTCCTTGGAAATAAGTTTTGAACGAGAAGGGAGAGTAGAGAATAATATAGGCTTAGATGTATATCTAAGGTAACAGAACTGAGTCAAACTATAAATACATTCAGTGCAGCAAGGTAACTTGAAATTAGTTTTTTTGTTGTTTTTCTACCTCATCTGCTTTTCTGCTTGTAAGGAGGATATGCCCTTTCCTTTTTTCTGTCTTCACTTCAAATAACAGAGCTGAATCAAACTATTAATACATTCAGTGCAGCAAGGTAACCCGAAATTACATTTTTCACTGTTTCCCTGCCTCATCTATTTTTGTGCTAGAAAAGGGGATTTCTTGCCCTTTCCCTTTTTTTTTTTTTTCATTTTTTACATTTTCTGTATATTGGGCTCATGCTTCATTTCACTCTTTTTCCTTTAACCCTCTCATGTCCGTCCACAGGCCACTCTTTCAAAAACTTAGGGATACAGCTTCCATTTTGTTCTGCCTATTTTCTTTCCTCTCCAGCTGCCGCTGACTGACACTGCTTGGCTCGTCCTCCCATCCAGGCTGCAAAGCACCGGGCGCCTGCTCAGCTCACAGTTTCTGTGCACAAATTCCCACCTTTCTCATTCGCCATTTCAATCTCTTCCCACATAAGAATCGCTGACAAGCCCCAAAACTCCTAGCTTCAGTATTGTGTTGCTCTTCCTGAGACAATGACTTCATTCAGACACATGGACAGGAACAGCCAGCCGTTCTTCATGCTTGCTCTATTAGACGGCCATTATTTTTGGAAGAGTCCCACACGGCTTATGGCAGTTGTCAGAGTTTCTGTGTAGCAGCACTGAGAACACAAATACCCAACGTTACGTCTTGCAGTAATCTTGCGCGCTTCCTTATCCAAGTATTGCCAAACCTGCCTATCTTGTCAAATCCCATGTGACGTTGCCCCAGGTGATACGGCCACAAACATTGCACACACAGATCCCACGCGTCTGTGTGTTGTAAACACTCAGAAAGGATTTTAAAACAAATCAGTCCTGTGCTGACATGAAGCCTGACATGAAGCAGAATAAATGGAAATTAAATTGTTCTCTGTATTGTGCTATTAACTTCATGGGCATAATGATTCTTCTGAACTTTCACACTGTGGGGTTGCCAGCACCTGGTTCAGCAGTGCTTCCAGCTGATGTGTTTGGCCTGTCTGTGGAGTTGTCAGAAATCTGCTTGAAAGAGAAAAAAAAAAAAAAAGCCCATCCTGGCAGGGGGTATTTATAATATCTATGTATCATACAGGGGCTGTGATCAGGATTGTGGGTTCGTTGCGTTACGCTCTGTAAATAGGAGATTATGTAGTCTTTGCCTTAGAAGCTTACAACTGAAGAGAACTCACAGAAGTGTGTGCAATTAGCTATAATATAATATATAGTGCCTGTATATGCTATCTGTTAGATTCTGGTCTGCCTATGTATCTAATTTTAGTATTACGGGATGCTATTCTTAGCTCACGGAAGATAATTTTTTTACCCTTTTTTTTTTTCCTCAATGCATATATATGTATTTCCTTGCTTGCTCCTAGATCTGTCTTTCAAATCCAAGCAAATCCAAAACATCTGCAAGAGAAATCAACTAACCAATAATGGTAGGTAGCAAACTGACTGCTCTTTTTCCACTGACCTCTTTGGTTTGTTGTTACCTCATTTTTCCAAAACACCCCCACGCAACATGTCTTTCATCCACCTGTTGTATTGTGTCTTGTGAACTGTGTGTAGGAGGAATCGACTTCTTAACATGCCAGTACATTGCATAACGCAGCGAGCCTTGGTACTTGACTGGGAAGCCTAAGCACTCCATAGGGTAAACAGGAACCTAATTAAACAAACAGCCAGTCAGGCCGGAGACAGTATATTTTGCTTTTTTGGTTCACATTTTGCATATGCATTTACAAATGCCTGAACACTTAGGCTGAAGTATACTTACAACTATAAATGCCTAAATACTTAGGCTGAAGGAATATCCATCATCTGAACTGAAATTTCCAAGCAGAGAGGAAGGCAAAATCCCTAACACAGTGTGTTTAAAAATTACATATTGGTAGGAACGCAATAAAAATTTAAATGTCATTCAGCTGCCATAAAATGATCTAAACTTGAACCAATGTATTTATATGGGGGCACTTGATTTTATTGTAAAGCAGTTCAAATGGCACTTGCTATTTCTGAAAAGCATGGGAGATGATATCCTGTACTATTTTTAAGAATAATATGTTTTATCTTTATTTGGCTGCAGTTAGATGGATGCTCTATGAAGAAGTAAGAATTAACTAGTCCTGGGCTGGTTTAGTCTGAGGCAACTAAAGTTAATAGTTTTAGATTGTGCCAGTTGCCAGTGCTGGTTTTTCTATTCCATGGGGCAGCAGCTGGAGGTCTAGTCCATTTTAGCATCCCTTTTTGCCTGCTCCCAGCTATTTTGCTGGCTTTTATCCCACAGCGGGATACATAAATTACTTTTACAAGTTCAGCATCCTGGGGCAGCCACAGAAATGGATTTTTTTTGGGGGGGGGGAAGTGCCTCAGATCAGGGCAGAGAGCCTGAGTCTATAGAGGTAGTCACCATCACCCACTTGGCGGAAAAGCCAGGATAGAAGTTTCGATGCAGTACTACGTTTAGTTAATATAAAACGCATATATATCTTGCTGTCTTACAACCTTTCTTTTTGTTATATTCTTGAAGAAAAAGAAAGGCTACTTTGCTTCAATGAAAGAGTTGAGTACATCTATTGAACATCTCTATGAACTTCAGGCTGTAAGAGGGGCTAAACCGGGTCAGATGAGGATGAGAAGCAACATGATGACAGTGATGATCTGGGGAGGAGATTTGCCTAAAAGTGCACTGAATTTGAGGATTCCTCTGAGACAAGAGTAGAAGGTAAGCATGGCACTTGCGTAAGTGCTGAAAAGAGGCCGCATGAGTGAGTGATCAGAGGTACATCTTACGATCACATCAATTACATGAGCGTGCCCAAGTATGAAGAAACTGCCTGTATATGGTCTGTGATCACACAGCTATTGAGAAAAATAGAGGAATCCTTAGATTTCACTAACGGGAACACGGAGGTTGTCTTCTCACCATCGAAACAATGTATTTGAAGTGGCAATCAATAGGCCTGTTGTTTTAATTTCATTCTTTTTTACAAGGATACTTACAAAACAGTTTTACACTCTAAGGAACACAATGTGCTGAAAGCATAAATAAAATAGACGTGAATTCAGTGGCAGCCTGTAAGTATGCACGTATTTGTATGCCTTACTAACTTGTTCCTCTAGATTATAGTCTAAGTAGAAGAAATGACTACTGGTGTAGTGTCAAAAAGCTGCTCATCATCACTCAGGGAGGTTGGCTTTATAGCAGACTATGCAGTTGAAGCATTATATGATTTTATTCTTTTAGCAGCAGTCGTTTGAAACTGATTTGCCAGGTGACATTTAAAAAAAAAAAAAAAAGACATTTTAAGGAAAGCATTATTCTCATGAAAAATCTGAGTGAACAAGGATTAGGTAAAAATAAAAACTGCAAGCAAAGAGAAATGGAGAATGAAATAAGTTTCTGAGGGTAGACACTGACTGCCATCTTAGTTCATCCATATTAGCCATTTTAGTTCATCTGTATTAGCTTCAGAAAGGTTGTAATGTGCTCCATCAGAGAGATCTGTTCAACATTACAGTGGCACAACGCAAAATTTACAAGAAGTCTGTTGAATCAATTTAGTTAGATAAATCTTAAAGACTGCTAGTTCTAAATTCCGATTTTATTTTCTAAAGCTTAAAGTGGGTGAGATTTGGATGAGAAACAAATAACATATAGCTAGCTACCTCTAAAGCCAAACCGATTTTTTTTTTAATTTACCCAGGCATTTCTGCCCAGGATATGGTCAAGTTATAGTTATTTCCAGGCTCATACATTAAAACTTGCACTGTTTATCAACCTCTGATTCTAACTGATGCAATAAAACCAGTTAATCTTAGCTAATAGCCTGTGCTGAAGTAGTAATTATAAGCAGATGTTACATGGTATTCAAGTAGTTAGTTTTTACTGAGATATGTTAGTTTTTCACAAGTTACAATGAGAAGAGTAAAAACTGTATTTGCACAGGAAAAAAATGTATTTGAAAACAGCTTAGAATAAGTGATACCTGCCAAACATCATGCCCTAGAAAATCTGAAGAACCTCGATTGTTCAGGGGGAATAAAGTAGCCCTATGTAACTTCTTTTTCATGCGCTGTTTTTTCAAGATATTTTCCTTTTGTTTCTGCTCCTTTTCACAGGATATATCAGAGAGAATTCAGCCTACAAGACTTATCTCCCTTTTTTTCCCTGTCCTCGCCAAAACTTGTGGCTGCACCTAGGTAGCCTTCACCACAGTTGCACTGGCATGACTCACCTAAAATACATCCCTATCTACAACAATCAGAAACTAGTTCCAAAACCAGTAAAACTAGCAAATTCAGGTTTCCTATAGCTTCAGGTCTTACATTGTTTGCATCTCTATCCTGGAATATCTTCAGTTGTTCTCCCTTCTCTCTTACCTTCCTTTTTGGCTTTGCCATCTAGGTAAAAGACAGACACACTTGTGAAAACTAGATAGTAGCTGATGGCTCCCAAATGGAGTGGGTACCAACCAAGTTCTCCCGGCTCCCTCTCCACAGGAGAGCTCGTCAGCTCTCTGTAGTTTAGCCAGCTGCTGATTTTTACAAAACTATCAGGAATTTAATATCCTTGAATCTTCTGCCACTGCCCGAGTTAACTGAAATTGTCCAAAGTGTTCAAAAGCTGGAGTGTTTTATGTGGGGAAAGGTGAGGGAGATAAAGGGCTTTAGTGTATGTTGAACTTGATGTGATACTGAGAAAGCAGGGTAGTTGTGTTGGAAATTTTTTTAGCTTGTCCTGTCTTTGTCTGACCCAGATAAAAGGAAGAGCTCCCTAAACGCCCGTAAGAAAGCAGCAGCAGTCACAGTCTCGGTGGTGTCTTCCAAAGCTGTCATGCCTTCTGTCTTTGGAAGTCAAAAAATGCACTGCAACCCCAAAACACCACTGTAACTCAAGTGAAGACTCCAGCTGCTGTAGTCTGATAAAAGCAGTTACAAGGCCCAAGTTACTAAGCAGTGAGCAAAGTGCTAGAAGATGGTGGGCTGGTACCTTTCAAATGTGAGCCATTTAAAATCACTACTGTTGCTTCCAGTGTAAACTTTGCTTGTTTTCAAGTTTTATAGTCTCAGTAGCAATGCCATCAACTTTCTCTACAGTAATGGTGAAAATGTTGCTACTATCAATCTGTTTACTCCTCAGGCATATTGGGCAGCCAAGGGAATAATCCTGAATGTTGGTTACCAGGCTGTTTCTTTCCTAAGTGGGTAACTATCAATGCATAAAAAGAGCAAAAATTGATTTCTAATTTAAATTATATGCACTTTTCCTTTAGAAAAAGCAAACCAATTTAAATTCCAAATTATTATAACTTCTATGAATTCCTAAGTTTTAAAAAAAGCTGTTAAAATAATGTAGATAAATTACCGTGATTTCAGATCGTTCATTCTTGCTGCTGGAGTTGTAGATTCTAGTCACCGAGCTAGTAGCATCGCTAGCTCAACATCTGGAATCAGAATGGTGGAGCTGCCAGATCAGCTCTTGCCACCTGCATCTTGCCCTGAATACTCGGGGAACGTATTCCCTCGATTGGTTTGTTCAGCTAATTCAGCTCAGTCACTTGCACCTTCCAAGTTAAGAAATCAGAGGTTGAGCACCCCTGATTTAGAGAGAGGTTAGATACTCTGAGCCTGGAGCGTGCCATCCAAATTCTGTTTCTGCTCTGAAACGACACTCGTAAAACTGTTCTGTCCATGCTCTAATTTGCAATGTAATGAGTACATCCTCCTTTTTTCACTCCTTGGGAACTGAACATCGCAAATGTGTCAGTACTGGGCATCAATGGGCTTTTTTCCCTCCATTGAACCCCCAGACACACAGGGAACAAACATTGCTGGTTCATTATTTTAATTACAGTGTGGGGGATGTTCACATAAAACAGAGCAGAACCATAAGAAAACCCAAAAAAAAAAGCTAAGTGTTAAGGCTGAAAAGTTTGAATTTGGACATGTCCATGGCTATAGATTTAGCGATGCTGAGATCTAAACTTGATCCTGATTTTAAGCATTCATGTTTAAATGAAAAGTAGGAGGGGAGAACATGAATTAGAAAAAGTAATCGTGATATTACCTGGATCTCTTTCCAAGAGGTATTAATAGAGAATGGATTTTTTGTGTCTAGGTCCAGTGAAGCTGGTGGTCCTTATGTTCCTCGGGAGTGTAACGTATTATGGCCAACCCAGTAAGTCAATAATTTAATTGTATTTCATTAAAGTGTGAGGGGCTGAAGAGTGGCAATATTAAATCTAAAGTAGGGAATTACCTCTATTCTGGGTAATTTGAAAAATTTTCACCATTCATTCTGATTCCTTAGAACATTTTAGTAATGCTCACAGAGAGTCTCAGACTTCACATTCTTGTATGTTTAAATTTTCTACAGTGACCTGATGAATTTAGAAAGTGGCATTAAAAATCGTTTAGCGTACATCATTCTGTCACATGCCCATGGCTTTGTTTTCTTAATACACTATCATTAACATGTGAATGGTCACATTTGAGTCAATTTTGTTATATTGCATCATTGTAATAATGAAAGGTAAGTCTCTAGTCTTTATTTTCACTTAAGGCCTTTTCTGATTGACTGAATGCTCCCTCAGAGTGCCCAACCCTCACCCCCCTGACTGGGCAGAGAGGAAAGGACTTCAAGGAAAATATTTATTTTCAATCCACACTGTCTGCTTGTTGGGAACTTGTTAGTCCTACAAGTTAAGCAGCCTTTGTTGGGGTCAGTATTTAGACAGGAGGTTACCCAGGAACATGGAAGTGCTACAGGAAATGTTTGAGGGTTTTGCACAGAAGTCTCTCTTCGGTGGAAACAACATCTTCCTTGGGTGTGGAAGGACCCCACTGCTCAGGGTCCTAAATGTCTGTAAGATGTAAAATTGGTATCTTAACTGTGCGTTGTCTTTTAAGAGCTAATGGTTCTTTGCAAGGGAAAGAGTAGTCACACCAAAGTCCAATTAACACTGGATTCCTGTGCAGTTTTAGCGATGTGAATTCCTCACGTCATAGTCTCATTTGGTGGAAAGCATTGTGTATTATGAGTCGTTGCTTTGATTACTTCAAATGCTCATATGAATGGTGAGCAAATATATTCTTGTTCACTGTTGTAACATCATTTTTCATGTTATGCATCAGCTTTGGTTCCTCTGAATGAAAGCTTAAACAGACCAAGTTGTGGCCTAGGAAGAAATGACCTGGGTGTAGGAATTTAAAGCTACAGCTAAGGGCAACTTTGCGCTCGTGGCAGTTGGTGTAATTTAGAGCTGTCCTTAAACCACTCTCATTTATGCAGATAGACTGGCCCAACACACGGCTGGCTGGCCAAAGGAAGTTTTAAAGAATGTTTTGTGACAGATCTGAATCAGAATACTGTATATTGACGTGGTCATTAGGACATTTACCGTAGAAATGGACTGTATTGATTTATCAAGATGATGTTGGGGGCATAAAAGTGGAAAAATTGGCTCCATTTAAGTCAGCCTATGGGATGTTAGAAACAATTCCAGAATAGGAAGTGCCTGGAACACTAAAGAACATAAAAGGTTTAAAAAGCTGCTGTCAAGAAAATGTTAACTATTGCAGAGGACCAGGCTGAAAGGCAGGCCCCGCAGAAGATTCTGATAAAGCTGAGCCTGACTCAGTTACCATCAAGAGATGGTAATCGGCCTGTACTATTGCTTTAGCACTTTTTCCCTCCGTATGCTGCATTTGTATTGATAAACTAAGCAGTGATTTTGTCACAATATCCCACTACTGATCTTGAAAAGAAGTACAGCAGGTGTTCAAACGAAGACAAATCTGCTAGGTAAATATGCTTGATGCCCAAGGCACTGCAGCACAGGCATAATCTGAAAACAAAAGAATCGCAGTTTTATCCTTCCAGAGATAAAGACATGATGCCTGAAACCTGGAGGATTGTACTTTGAGCTTAAAAGGAGGGACAGAAATCCAACCACCCTTGCAATTTTAACTCCATCCTTTTAAATTGCTATCCGAGACCAATTTTTTTTTTTCTGTTTGATCCTGCTGTGAAGCGATAATGCTACATTTGTCCCATCACAATTATTTTCCTAGTCTACGATATGCTGTGATATCATATTACTTCTGTGTGAGATCAAGAAGAAGGTCACAATGGACAGAAAAAGATCCAACCAGTACATAGCCATTGTCAGCACCGCTGTGGAAATTCAGAAACACACCTACCGGTGCTTCTTTTTCACATGCTAAATACTCTTCTTCCCGTTTGCTATATGAAAACATCTCATGAAAATGAAGTTCGTAAATTAACTTGCTGAATATTTGCAAAGTACTCCTCCTTGTTGACAATCTTCATATATGAATTGTAAAATATTTTTCTGAAGAGCTAAAAGAAAGGGTGTTGTGCAGTATATTTTCAGTACTGGAGAGCTGTATTTTCCTCTGGCTTGTTAATTTGACTGGCTCAGGCTATCTGGAACTCCCTTCCTGTTTCCCTCCAAGACCTTTAGTCACTTCCTTTCTCTAAATAAAAAACCCCTTTCATTTCTCTTTAGCTGATGATGGATTCTCTGTCAAGCATTCTGATAAAATCAGCTGAATTATATATAGATTTTTCCTAGTTGTAGATGACCAAAACCCACTGCAGTTAGATATGTTAAAATTAGTTTCGGTGCTGTGTCTGTACTCAGAATTTTACAATTTTTTTAAAAGTACCTAGTTGCCTTAGGGTATGGTTTAATTGAATGTTAAAATTCCATTTTCTTGTTTAACCGAGAGATGTGAAAAATAGATTGGCTGGTGAAAGTATAAAGACGTCATTCAATCAAACTATTTTTTATTTGTTATACAGAAAGTGCAGATTTACAATACAAAAATAAAAGTCTATTTACTTTCCTGCTATGTAATAAATGAGTACACAGAAAAGCTAAATTTTCCTTTTAGTAAAATATTTTGGGCCAGTCATCTACTGTGAATGGGGTAAAATGCTAGTGAAGATTACAGACCTCTATTCATCGATAATGTCATTAAACCTGGCCTGATTTTTTTCTAAAAGAATAAAAGATTAAAAAAAAAAAGAAAATTAAAAAGATAAAACAATGCAAGATAAAAGCCGTCACCAGATCGTTACTCATTTCTTAATGCAATTTATTATATTAAGCGTCTTCAAAGAGTAAAAATGTTCTGCGAATTTACATTGCCCAGAACTGAGTGCTCTCCCCCATGCACATTCTCCAAATTGACCAGCTGGTAGGAAAAGAGAGGAAGTGTTGTTCAGATTTTCTTTGTACGCACTTACACAGTGGCAGCTGGTGTAAGACACTGGGTAGACATAGCAGTCGAGAAGTGAAAAGAAGACCGAAGGTGTCAGTTTATATCTTAAATCGTGAACCAAATTAATTACTGGCTCGGTGAAGCGGAAGTGCTGGTACTGGAGCTACAGCAGAGACCTAGGGCTGTGATCCTCCGTGTCAGGACCCTCCGTTTCTACCAGCTCAAAAATACCATTCAGGGATAACTGACATCCAGGTGAAGGTCAAGGTTGATACCTAAGCTGACCGAGCTGAACGCTGGGTTACGCTCTGTCCTAAGTAGTGTAATATAAATTTCAGTAAGGACGACGGAAGCCACTGGGCCTGTTGTGTCTTTATTTACGTGTATGTAGTCCACTGGCGGTAACAGAGCTGTAACAATAAAACTAGGAATACAATTTAGCCAGAACTTCCATGTTTTATCCTTAACAATACGTGGAATTTAATCCATCCATCCTGCTGCCGCTGTAACATCCCTTCTATCACTGTAAAAAGGGCTGACTTGAAAATCTACATGGATAATTTGTCAACAGAAGATACAAAATCTTAGGGGAAAAGAATGAAGTCTAAGCACCTCGCGGGTGGTTAAGTGCTTATTCACCTGCTGCGAAATTTTTATCTCTGTCGGGATAACAGTGTTGCCTTCACTGTATTTATAAAAATACTTTTCACATTCCTTTTAGTTATCTCTGGTAGCGATCGGGAATATTGATGTCTTTGTACATTCTTGAAAAAACTCTCATCTGGAACTTTCTTGTGCCCAAACTGAGACTGGATCGGGTGCAGGGACAGGCTGCTCAGAGGAGCAAGGGAGAGGGTGACAGTGGAGCTTCTCTAGCTTTAGCTTAAGAAAGCAAGGGCTGGACAAAGCGTATTCTTTTAACCAGGCTAGAAATTAAAATTCAGAGAAAAGAACAATTTAAACTCAAGGGAAAAGTGGGAAAAGGATGTACATTGGCCTTGAGCAAATTAAGACTGGAAATTAGAAGGAGGTCTCTAGTTACTTAAAAGATGAGATATTTTAGAATAGCTTTCCCAATACAAAGAGCAGCAACAACCCACCCCACCCTCAAATATTTGGGTCCAAACAGTTCATGTATGTTTTTCTGAGACCAAGAGAATGCTGCGACCCCTTAGAGCCGCTCCATTCATGTGTTGCCATCTTGTTTTTCAGAAAGTGACTGCATGCTGGAGACCTAATCCCGGTTTCACGCTAGGGACCCTTCCCTCTGCAGTATGAAACGTAGCTGCCCCCTCACCGCTTCTGCGCATTCGGATACGCTAAACAGAGCCCACTGGGGAACTTCTCCTGATGCCAGGGCGTCGGTCATGCTGCTTCATGGGACCGCTCACCTGGATATGCATCTCTGCACACACTGCGTCCTACGTGGCAGGGCGGAGGTAAGAGGAGAGTTGTTTTTCCTCTTCCTTAAGTTCTTGTGTCTCACTCAACCTGCAGTTTGCTTGCTCGGAACGTTTCCACGAACGAATCTCTTTCTATGGGCACATGTGGGAGAACAAATCATCTGTGGGTTAAAAATCTGTAATAATGTTGGAATAGTATTAAATATAGAATGATAAGGCCTTTTGGTCTTATGGTGGTAGCCATGTGGGTGGAAACTGCATCCAAATATACACCATTTTAGTTAAATTCAGCGCCACCCAAAGGGCTTTGGCCAATGTTCTATCTCTGAGGAGAAAGCAAGAGACCACACCAGCGACTAACACAGAGATATAGGCCAGTTTTTGCTTTGTGAACAAGCTGCCATTTTTTTTTCCCTGCACAAGTTGCGTAATTCGAATTGTAAAGAGCTGGTTAGATCTGTTCAGAGGGCTGACTTAAACTAATGCGAGCGGTCACACAAGTTTGTCTCTCCTGAAAACGTCTGCTGGGTTTTTTCCCAGACACAGTAAGGGGTGCTTTTTGCATCCCGTTCCGGTGAAAACGTCCATTCCCCTCGGAGGAGGGCGCGGAGCGGCTCCGCTCCCCCCCCCAGGGGCGATGCTCCCGCCCGCGCCGATCCCGCCTCAGCGCTCGGGCCCGCAGTGCGGAGCCGCCCGGGCCGCCGCGGGGGGAGCAGCCGCCTCACGGCTGCCGGGTGCCTCGCAGCCCGGGCCCCCGCGGAGCCCCATCGTGCCCCGTCCTTTTTTTTTTTTTAAACAGCTAAGGGTTTCTGGCCGCTGTTTTTAAAAAAAAAAAAAAAAAAAAGTAACGCTAGTCCTGGCAGAGGGGAGCGATGGATCACGACGCGCGCTCACAAGATGTCCGTCACGCTGCTGCCTGAGCCCGGCCCGCTGAGGGAGGCGGGGATGGGGGGACCCCCCCGCCCGCCCCGTGAAGGCGGGAGGGGCCCGGGCCACGTCCCCGCAGCCCCGTCCCGCAGGTGGCCCCGTCCCAGCCCGCTCCTGCCCGTCCCGCCCCCGCCCCAGCCCCAGCCCCGCATTCTCCGCGCCGAACTTTACCCGACTTCTCCATCCCCGCTCCGCCATCCCTGGCGCCCCGCCCCCTCGCTGCATATTCACGAGGCGGCCGCACCCAACGCCGCGCCTCATTGGCCCTCCCGCGCCCCCTCCCGCTCCTATTGGCCCGCGCCGCCGTCGCTCAGGGCCGCGGCGGGGCGGGGCGGGCGGCCGCGCCCCGGCGGTGACTCACCAGGGCGTGGAGGCCGGGTCCCGCAGCGGCGGCGGCGGCGCAGCCCTCGCCCTCCCCCCGCAGCCGGCAGCGGCACAGCCCCAGCGCCGCGCACTCATTGTTCCGCCACCTCCAGGCACCATGGACGAGCTGGACCAGTCGCCCCTGGTCTCCTCCTCCTCCTCCTCCGGGCCAGCGCGGCCGCAGCAGCCCCAGTTTAACTACCAGTTCGTGCTCGACGACGAGAAGGAGGAGGAAGAGGAGGAGGAGGAAGAGGAGGACGAGGACGAAGACTTCGACGAGCAGCTGGAGGTGATGGAGAGGAAGCCCGTCGCGGCTCCCGCCCCCGCCGCAGCCCTGCAGGAGCGGCCGCCGCAGCTGCTGGACCTCGGCGGCCCCGCCGAGCCGCCTCGCCCCGCCGCTCCGGAGCCGCCGCAGCCCGAGCGGAGCCCCCCGGGAGCCGTCTCCTCCTCCTCCTCCGCCGCCACCACACCGTCCCCCGCGCAGGAGCAGCCCTCGGCCCCCGCCCGGCCCGCTCAGCCGCCGCCGCCCGAGCCCGCCGCCGCCGCCCCCCGGAGAAGACGGTCCTCCTCCGTCTCGGCTGGTGAGTGCCTCCGCCCCGGGGCCGGGGGGGCGGCGGGGGGCGGCGGTGCTCGCTGCCGGGCGCCTCCGCCCGAACGGCTCCGGTTCTCGCTTCCCGCTGCCCCGCCGGGAGGTTCCCTTTGTCTGCCGGCCCTCGGCCGCCTCCTGCGGCGCCGCTCCCCCGCCGCACGGCGGAAGGGGCTCCCCCTCCCCCTTTTTTTTTTTGTTGGTGTTTTTTTTTTTTTTTTAATGTTTTCTCTTTCCCTCCTCCCCTCTCTGTGATGCTAATGGCGGGCGGGGGGAAGCGCCGCCCCGGCCGCCGCCTCGCACATGGGGCGCCCGGGGGCGAGGCCGCCGCCGCCTGGCAACGATCGCGTCGCGGGGGGGGGGGGGGGGGGGCAGAGCCGGAGGAGGCGGCCGCGGCCGCCCGGTTCTTCCCCCGGCGCAAAACCCGCTTGGGGCGCAGCTGCTGCCGCCTCTGCCGCCTTCCCGTCCCCTCGCCGGGCTCCCCCGGGCCGGGCTCCCCCGGGCATGGCGGCCCCGGGCCGGGGCGTGAGGGGCGGCGGGCAGCCCTGCGGCGGGCGGCCGTGGGAGCGCGGGGGAGGAGGGAAACGCAGCTGCTTTTCATCTTTAACTCATTTCAAACAAATCGCCTGGCTGGGAGGGGCGGGGGAGAGGAGCGAGGGAGCCGCGCTACCTCCTCGCCGAGAGCCGCCTGAGGGAGGCGGGGAGCCGGGGGCGAGGTGAGGCGATGGGCGTCTCTGCGGGCCGCTGTGGGAAACGCCGCTCCCCGCCCTCAGACGACGGCTCCTAAAACGCGGCGAGGGAGCGGGAAGCGGCCAAGGAGGTCTGGAAGCACAGGCGGCGTGCGGGCTGCTCTGGGTGTGGCGGTACCGGGAGGAAAAATGTCAACCTGGCGCCCTGCCTTACGCCTCCTGGATGGCCGCAGCCAGGCGTAGCCGTGCTGCGGGGCTCGTCTGAGGGGATCGCCCCGTAACGTCGGGGTACCCCGGCTCCACACCGCTGCAGCACAGGGTGTGCCGCCGCCTGAACCGTCGCCAGCGCTGCCCCAGTGCCAAAACCCTTCCTGCAAGGTCCGGGAGCTGACCCGGCGCGGCTGATGGGTTGCATGCGGTTTGCGATGGTGCCTTGGCTCTGCTTTGGCTTAGTCCAAGGTACCGGCGCTGACTTCAGGCCGTTAAAACAGCGCAAACGAACAAACCAAAGTGCCGCCTTGCCATGACGGTGCAATTCTTACCTTCGCTGCTCTTGTCGTGTCGGCACGTTGTACACGTTTCAAAGGTGCAGGGTTTCAGTAGCAATTTGATGTCGTGGTACGAATGACCACAGTACTCAAGATCTTTTGAATCAAAAAAAGCATTTGGAACAATAACAAAAAGGCCAGTTGTTAAACCCAAATTTAATTTGGGGGGGGAGTTTCACAATGCATTTTACTTGCATATGTGACAGGACTGTATGGTTAGTTGTGCTGTTGTCTTTTATGAAGCCCACTTTTTTTTTGTTCTTCTGGTAGCTCTCTGTAGCAATGCGCTGAGGAGATTTTTTTTATTTCCACCATTTGGAGGACAGATGATGACACAAGCTTGCAACAGATTTAAGAGGAGGGATCCTATATGATGGGTGAACAGAAATTTTTCTAGGCAAGTTGTCTGAGTGGAGCCGTGGAAGGTTTCAGCAGAACAGAATGGAAAGAATAGGATCAAATGTTGCTGTTGCTTTGAAAAGTAGGGCTAAAAACGTGATTTCCAGAGCTGATTTGGTTTTCTACTCCCTGACCCCTGAAGGATAAGGCAGGGAGCACAGTAACTCCTGAAATAGATCTTCTCTATTAAAGTAGAGGAGACCTAACTGTGTGAGAATTGAGTAGTGTAGCTGAGATGTGGTGTCAAAGAGTTACTTTATAAGATGTAATTGGAGGGGATGGAATTTATCAGCGATGATTAGTTTAGAGCACTGAAGTGAGGACTGGTGCCTCTGGGAGGCCTGTTTTCCAAAGACAAGGTGTTGTAACCCATAATGCTCATCTAATGGCGGGTTGGAATATTGCAGGTTACGTTTGAAGAACTTGAAACTACTAAATGAGAACAAATTGTTTTGATAAAAGCATTGTTTAGTTATGTCATGAATCCTTCGGTCCTCTCGGATGCAGGGGTGCTTTAGTTTTGAGCAGGTCAAGCATCCATTTAAACATCAAATATTTTTTAGTTTCGCACCTAGCGGTTGGTGTTAAAACTGTCTCAATCAAAATAGCTAACTTGGGTTGAAATGAGTTCACTTTCAGTCTTGCTGCGAGATTGGCAACGTCAGATTGATGTCTTGTGGCGGGGTGACCTGGCATGGACAGCCACCCGGCTGCGGTGGTTCCCCCTCTTCTGGAGGGTTACGGGTTCATGTACTTTCAGCTCTCTGGAACGAGTTTAAGTTTGCAATCTAGAAATTTTGAAAATATTCTCTTCATATGTAAAAGCTACGGCTTTGATTTAGTGAGGATTTGAGGCACATAACTTTGAAGCTCTATTTCCAAGCGAAGGAGAAGGGAGCGTTGCCTGTAGCAAGTATGCGAAGAATAGTAGGGATTCTTTTATCTGCAACAATAGGCCGCGGTGCTGCTTTTTGTCAGTGTAACAATAGAGAAAATATATGGACTACTTGATGGCCCATTAAAGTGTATTATTTATATATTGGGAGGCATTTTAAAAAGTAAATCTTTGTAATTACTGTTAGTTACATACTTAGGAGTATTCGGTATCATTGTTATAAGAAACTGTGACATAATTATATGTCGTGCAAGTCTCTGGCTGTGTATCAGCAGCCTACCTTCTTAAGAGCTAATATAAATATTTGGTGGAGAGGAAAACAAGCAAGAGGACTGCAGTAAAACTTATGCTCTCCTGGGTGCTTTCTTTTTTTGCTACTCGCTGTTACGTAGGTAGCAAAAATTACAATTCTTCTTGAGATATTACTACTTAAATCTTTTGATTACCTAAATTTTCATACAGTGCAAAGAAGAGTAAATTTGAGGTAGTCATACATGGTAAAAATAATGCAACTTTTTTTTTTTCTGCTAGCTGCCCAAAGTAAGATTAACCAGTAAACTACGATGAGAAGATATCCCTTTATATCTTTAAAGCCCCAGATCCTAGCAGCACGTACTGCTGCTTGTAATGGCAGGTTATACATCACTTTCTTGGAAAAGCCTATTGTGATTTGAAGCTAAAGCATGCACTTAGAAGAAACCTCTATAGTAAACCCACCAGACTGGCCACAGACCAGCATCCGAAGTGAATGAAGATGTCTCCTCGCGTGTCAGTTGCCTGCAGCTCAGCCACGGTTCGATACACATGCAAATGTGGTGAAGGGCCAGTTCATGAATTAGTCTTGTTTTTCTATTTAGTTTTATAGGACTTTTTCACTTCATCGATGTTGAGGAGAGGTTTCGTGAACGGTTTGCTTACGGGCCAGGCAGCGTCAAGCAGAGGTCAACGGGGATGCCCTGCGCTGTACCAGAGGCACACAAGCTGGTCTCTGTTAGAGCTCACCCTCACCCAGCTCACCCCAGCTGCAGTAGGTGGTGATTAAATGGAGTGGTCTATGCCTGCTTCTGCTCGCTCTATCGACTGCCTTTCGTCCTGTGGTGGGGATGTGCAGCTCCTGAAATTTGCATTTTATACAAACTCTAAGGCAGCATATATGCTCCTCAGATTTCTTTTGTTTTTTTTTTTTTTTTTCCTGTGTTGCTGAGTTTTCTGGTGTGCTGCTATGTATGCACAGACTCATACAGAGGAGTTGTGTGGATTTTAAGGACGGAATGCAGTATGACTTGGAAAAAATACAGCTGTCCTTGAATGCTACCACTGGTGACTTTTCACTTGCGCTCTTCATTTATTAAAATGCGTTCCTGCTGATCTTCAGTGTTTCTTTGAGGTGCAAGACCCTTTCTCCTCCCACATGTAGTCAGTAAAGCTGTAAAGGAGGTGGTTGTAACCTTGGTATATCAAAGGTAGAATGTGATTCTCCCCCCCCCCCCCATTACACAGTTTCCATTATAGTGACATATAGGGAGTAACCAGCAGTTTGACTGGTATAGTGAAGCTATTATCTGCATTTTTTTATTTGGTGTTCCCATCTAGGTGAGTTCCACAAGGGATCCTTTTTATTTATTGTGTTTTATTTATTGTCATGTGCAATGTCTAGCACAGTGGGGCCTGCTTCTCTAATTCAGCTGGTGTAAGATTTTCTACAGCCAAACAGCTATTTCTTCTGTTAACCAGAAGTGTGTGCAAGGATAGTCCTGCCAAGTTTGATAGTGTATTTGCTTCGTGTCTGTGTCCTTTGACTTGCTTTCCAGGATAAAACCATATGGCTTCCACCTATATACCATATAATGATCTAGCCCTCAGGGAAGTTTTGAATTGCATTGGGAGTTTTCCCCTTGGAGATGAAATTCTCCAAACCACAAGTTAGGAGAGAGCGAAGAACTACTGGTTGCTTGTCCATTTTTCCCTTCCTCCGTATCTGTACTTACAGAAGTTTGCAGCGTGGCTACGAAGTGAGGGCTGTCTTGTCCATCCTGCTGCATCACCACTGGTGAGCACTGAACCTCCTTCTTATCTGGTAGATAACCACTACCAAGGGCGCTTGTTTAAAGAGTTGAGGACAACATTTAAGCCTCCCGGTCAGTTTTTCTCCTCCTGACTGGTGCAAAGTTGCTAGGAAAGCATCAAGTCCTTCTGCAACAGCTGGTCTACGGATGGGTTAGAAATGAGTGGTCCTTGGAATAGAAAGGCCCGAGGTCAAGAGACTCAAACTTTGCAGCTCAGGAGGAGAGAAACAAGCTGTGGTTGTTGGTAGTTGGCATGAGGTTAGTGGCTTTGCCTGTTTCAGTGTCCGTTTTGCCACACCTGCCTGCTTGGTGGCTCTCATCAGATTAGTCTGGCCTTCGTGTGCTGGGAAGGTATCGGAGTCACAACGGGCTGCTGGCACACAACTTGAGGCACGTCTTGGTGTGCTTGAGTTCTTTCTTTGTTTTCTGTTAGTATTTTGAATGAAATAAACCTTTGGGGGGGGGGGACGGACGGACTGGTGTGTTACTATAGTAACTATGAAACTCGGATAGAAAAATTAGCGATGCATAGTTCAATCTGAAAATGTCCCTCGGGTTCTAGCTATTTTGTAAGCAAGGAAATGGTTCTTGGTCTTGTGCTGCCTAGAAAATGTAAAGCAACGTGTAGCTTCCAGATAAATTGTCCTGAGATACTCAGAAACGCTTAAGCATGAAGTAGGAGGGAAACTGTATAACTGTCAAGCTGCATTAGAAACAAAAGAAAAAAAAGCTATTATTACCAAGTGACAAAATAGTGAACTGTGAGACCTGTTCTAAGTAGGACAGTCCAGTATGTTTTCATGTGGGTTTTTATTTCTCATTTTGTGATCTAAAATACAAATTATGCCTGTTCTGCTTTGAAAATGCTGCATATAGTGTTTTCTACTTTTTAAGACTGTTTTTGGGGCAGCACAGTACTGCTAGCACTGAAATCACTGGACTACGGCCGTATGACATATGTTTAGTGGATAGCTTTTTTTAATTGGTATTTCCATCAATAAGAACTATTACAATAGCAATAAAATAATGGGCTTATTAATATTCACAAGGTCTGAGAAAATCAAATTATCTCAGTAGAATGTTTTTATCTTTCAAGTGGAAATAATCAATCTGCTGCTAACTGTAGCTGTCAAAATACGAAGATTTTAAGTTAGAGATGTTTTTGAATTGCTGCTCTTCCCCATGGTTTTTAATGGGTTTGTCTCCATTTATTGCTTTCTGATGTACAAAGACAGAATACTTTTTTTTTTTTTTTTTCCGCCTTCTGTAGAAATGTTAGGAATACCAGTTGGACCCTCCCTGGTTTTGCTGGAAGGCTTGCTTTGTGTCTTGGGAATGTACCGTGAACTCGCAGCTTTTTAATGAACGGAGCAATCATGTCATCAACTTCATCAGCTAGGAAGAATATGTTAATTAAGATGTCTTTTAAATAAGACACAAGACTGAGATAAATATAAACTCTTCTGTTGCCAATTAAAAATGTTCTCAGACTATTAGATGCTGTTGGTCTAATGTCAAAATCCTACCGCTTACCCAGTCGTTACTGGCTTGTGACAGTTTTTCTTGAACCCTGCTATTCCCTCTTTCTGACAGAAGATAAAATTCCTTAACGCCTGTCCATCTCTGTCCTTTGTGTGTGATGAGAAAATGAATGCCAAGTAAAACAGATGCAAGAGCGTGTGCGAGGCCTTCAAAAGCAGGTTGCAGCTGCAGAACTGAAAGGAAAAGGAAGCAGCGGGATCTGGAGGAAGTAGGAAGATGTATGTGGCAGTGGTGGAAGAAAGGTTGCTCCTTTCTTGGTCATCGCCCTGGTCTTCAAGTATTCATGCCTTCAGCTTGAGAAATGCTCTTCAAAGGGCAAGGGGATGAATTTCCAGGGTATTAAAGTCAAGTTTTCTTTAAAAGATCGCATTGTTTGATAAGAAAATCAGTTTTCCCATGTGAGCGGTGTCTAGGTGACAAAAAACTGAAGGGGATAGCTAAAACCTGTATTGGCCAAAATCTGTTGCAACCCAGGAACTGCAGTGCTTCCTGTATCTGATCCTCTTGGTTGAAGAGGAAGACATGAGGCCAGCGTGTGTGATGTTCACACCACTTGACTGATCTCGTGAAAAGATACTCTTACACAAATGCTGATGGCTGTAATGAATCCTCTAATGAATGTCCATGTTCTTTTTCCCTCCTTTGAGATGAAGATATCTTATGCATTAATTTGTTTTTATTTTACAGACTATAAGCTCTTATGTCAGAGGCTTGTCACTCAAGGTAATGTGTTGGGAATAGATGCTAAAAGAAATCAGTAGCATCTCTTCTCCATTCTTCAAAGATTAATTTAGCTAATAAATAAATTCTTCCCCAATGATAAAGTTGCTAATCTAAATACTGCTTAATTTGTTTAATTGTGGGGAAAGCAGAGAAAAATTCCATCTGTACAAATCGGTGAAAGGGAATCTTATGATTGGTATAATCTCCAAAATTAAATTGGATAATGTCTGCATAATGATAGGATTTGCATGGCTCTTTAGACCTCCTGCCTTTGAATAAGTTCTGGTGTAATTATTATATTTTTCTGCTTTGTGGCACTGCCAGAACCCAAATTTCTGTTTGTTACTTCAGCATACGGTTAAAGAGTCTCGGTCTTAAGGAAGTGTTATTTAGTTTTTAGAGGAATTATCGAGTATTTTTTTGGTTACAAATACTGCCAATGACTGAAAACTTATCTTCATAGCCATGCGTAGCTGGCCATGCGTTTGCAATTGGCTAGATTGTTTCTTTCTGCTTCTTTCTTTTTAATTTTATATATTAAAGTAATTTAAATTGGTGAATATAAATACTGGATCTGTGAATGTTCATATCTGAAATCATTCTAGATTCATTGTAAGCTTTGCTATTAAATAGATTTGTGATTTCTATGTTAGAGTTGTGGTTGTGCAGTGGGTATTTCAAGCCATCAGAGATGGGCTGTGAACAGTTGAAGTTTATTATCGTAGCCACCTGACTTCAATAAAGGGAGGTTAAAATAAAGTTAGCACCACCTGATGCTAACTCTGTAAGAAGGCAGAATTTACATGATTAGGTCAGTTGATACATGTGGGGGAGAAGGCACAGCCCTTCAGGGCACAGTTAATCTAGGTGGCATTTTTTGTTGTGTGTCACTCTATCCATCCATGAGCTTACTTTATGCTCAGAAGCCAAATAGTTCATCTTTGTTCTTCAGAGGATTTAACTTTAGTTATGGTGAGCCACTGTGGATTGCTGGTCTGTGACAGGTATGTGTGTCCTGTTTCTGACAATTCCTTGTTCTGTTGTTATACTTGGTATATGAATAATGAAAAGTCTCTTTGGAGCTGAAATGTGTGACTGTTTTGTTTTGTTTTCTTTTCTTGTTTACTTCTAATAACAAAATATGCCAGGTAAAATTCTGTCCCTGCTCTGAAGACATACAGTGACACTCATATCGCTGAAGGACTTTTAATAGGAAGGGGCATTATAGAACCACCCTCTCAAATGCTGCTTGGATCCTGCCCATAGTGTTACTGATCAAAATGGTTGGTTGCAAGAGTGAGGTGAGGCTGGCAGTTACGTGTCTGAAGTATTTAATGGCCTTTTAAAAACACCCATGTAGCGGGTGCTTATTTTGGCAATATGGGAATTGTAATGGAAAGAATTGTGATAGAGCCGGAGCTAACATATCTTCCTTGTCCATCTGTTCCCGCTTTGGTTGGCGGGTGGGTGTTGCAGGGGAGTGGTACTGTCTCTCTTGCTTTTCACTCTATAGCTGATCAAAATAAGGTGAAATGGCATATACCTTACCTCTGTCACTGTACGCTTTACGTTATCTGCATTGCTCAGCAACTTGTCTCAAACGTAATTTTTCCAAAAAAGGAAAAGTTGCTGCAAGTTGGACCATGTAAATATGATATTGGGGAAAAAAAACCCAACCTTGTTTAAAACCAGTCTGGTTGTAGATTTCTGCTTAGACAATAAGAAAAAACTTGCTTCTTGCTGGAGACTTGTGTCTTCATAAACAGAATATTTAAAGCAGCAAGCATTGTTCAAAATGCTTGTTTTGAACTTGTTTTCTTTATCTATTTCGCATACCATGAAATGAGAAATCTCCTCTGCGGTATAGTGCAACTTGCTCTGCACGTGATGCATGATACCCCTTTGCAGTAATTTCCATGAAGACCTGAGGTGACCTACACCTGCCCTTGTTAATAAGCAAAACTCTTGGACCCTTTTGTGATCCTAGCTTTGATACCCTCAAGATGCTAAAAACGGAGCTTCTGTTTTCACGTAAATCTTCAGCCATCTCCATCTTCTGTAGCAGTTTGTATACTTTTCTCAAAGATTTCCAAGTAGTTTCCAGTCTGAGTTTCCTAAACTGGAAACTTCTCTTTATAAACTCACACGTACAACATGTATAACTAAAGAGCCCAAGGAAAAAAACCGATTACTTGCTGTGGCTCTGTGGCCTGATCTAATGATGTGAAAAGATGCTGTTAATAGTTAATGTTCTTTATCTTGAATGGCTTAAATATTTGCTGAAATACCACATTTAGAACAATTGCATCATAACAGGAGATGATTTAAATGGAGTTTGTGTAGGCAGCTGCTTTTCTCGGGAAATTCTTGTGAAGTTGTGTGCCCTTGTTTACTCTGCAGTAGGACATTAGGCATCCAAGAACTTGACTCTCCTTGAAATCGTTTAAATTAACTTTTAAATGGCCAGGTATGTCATCTTTGACACTTTATGCCAAGAGGTAGCAATTTACTCATACTAATTTGACATCAACACACACAGGAGAAAAAAACCCATGGCAGTTCCTCCCTGTGGTTATGAAATGTGAGGGTATTGCATTGCTCTGCAAAAAGCCTTGAGGTTTTTGTAGTTATCAAATCCATAAGAGTCAAACTTCATGGTTAGTACTGCATCCGTGTGTTTTGCTTAGATAATGGTTTGAGATCAGAACTGCTGCTTGGGGCAGTCTTCGCTGTGGACAAATTAACAACTCGGTGCATTGAAGAAGCAGACGATTTCTCTTTCATATCGACCCTAGAGGGATTGCTGCAAGTGTAAATTTTACACTACGTATGAGTCATGTCACAGATGCCATTCCTTTGAGTATTAATTTTGCCCTGTTTTCTTTTATTGTTAAATATTTGTATTAACAAGAGAGGCCCTTCAAAATCACTGTCCCATTGTGGTAGGTCTGTGAGATAAGAGCCGCCCCTGTCTTACTAACTTAGGCATTTTGCTCATTTTCTAAACACGCAACGGTGAAGTGGATTCTTAAAAACTTGATTCCTGCCAACTGTTTTTTTTTTTTTTTTTAAGAATAGCGTACATTCTCCAGCAAACTAATCCAGGAAATGTGTTTTATTTTCTGAAGACTGAAACTGCCATCTAGCAGCCTAATACAGTCTCCTACCAAAGCTAAACTGTGCATCAGGATGAAGTTTACTTAGTGTTTATATGTAGAAAATAAAATATGTAGGGTTTGTTTTTTTCCAATGCTGAGCTCATACATAAAAATAAGGAGAGTATCAGAACAATAAACCTGCCTTACCATAGACCTGCTGCTGATGCTTGGAAGGAGTCACATGTGAGAGCAGATGGAAGGGGACGTCGGTTACCAAAAATCCAGCGATGAGGGATAGAACATGTTCTTTCTGAGTTCTTATTTTCTTGTGACTAAAGTCCTCCGCTTTCTGTTGGCGAGTATGTTTTCGTGGGGGGGTGGAGGGGAGGGCAGTTTTTTCATAAATTGCTTTTCTTGGAATTGTCAGGTTACTACTTTTTCATTTTAAACATTCTTTTCTGTCTGGAAATCTTTGCAGCTAACTTTGCTTTCTCTTTCTTAGTCGTCTGGGAAATCTCTCTCCATTTATTTATCTGCTTTTTATCCAGAACTTTGATATTAAATTTCCAGTTTCATGCTGGTAATACCAGTGTCTTGTAATGACACCGGTTAGTGGGCAATCAGCAAAAATTAAAATTAGAGTTTAAAATGACACCTCTTTGTCATGCCGGTGTCAAGGTTTTTATTTTTAAACAAAACTGAAATCTGTCTCTTGGTGGTGATGCTTATGTTTTAGCTGAAACCGTAATACAAAGTTGTAAAGTATGAGAGTTCATGCTAATGAAAGGAGAAACTACAGGGTTGTTTGTGGGTGGCTTTTTTTTTTTCTTTTTTTAGGAAATATTTAATTTGCAAAAAGCCAAGGTAAAATTTGCAGAATGTTTTTTCGTTAAAAATAGGAATGCAATCAGAATGAGTCACTCCATGCATCATTTGGTTCTGTTGTTCCTTAAATGCTTTTCCTTTCACATTAGGGTGACATGTTCATATATGTGGATTTTAAAAAAACCCAAGAGGCCAGAGGAGCGTGTGCTAGTGAGCAAAACTGTTAACTTTTTCTCTCATTGGGCAAACAGTAGTCATGCAGTCAGTGGTTAGGTGGTGTGTTGGGTGTATATGTTTGAATAAGGTATTAGCATTTTACTGAATGCTGTAAGATCACCTGGGCAATGCTGAGTCTGTCTAGAAAGTTCTCTTTAAAAACCATGGATTGGACTACTGCAGAAACTAATAGAAAGTAATACCTATTCACAAAGAGGAGGTCTGTCTTTCTCTTTACTGTAATGCTGAAGGTAGGTTACTAACCTGCACCATTACAGACTTTTGGCAGCTAAAATTTGGAGTAAAGACCGTTTTCTCCTGGAGATTTAGTGTTCATTTCGAGGTCTCATTCTTCTGTGTTTCATGAAACAAAATATGTCTTCTGATGGAAACAGTAATTGAGCAGTTCATCTTACCGAATTATTTTTTTTGTTATGATTTGTAAAAACTGAAGACTTCTTTACTTAGATCTTTTTTATATTTTTGGGTGAAGCTTTGCTGTAGCAAAGGCCCACTTTGTAGCTCAAGAAAAGAGTTTTGAATATGCACCTTTATCAAGCTCTAAGCAAGACTATTTTAAGTATACTCTGAAATTTTTTTACTTGATTCTAGTAGTAGCGTACCTCTTCTTTGTTTGTGTCGATCACCTAATTTATGCCATTGATACACAAACAGGAAAAGCCAACTTAGTGATCTGTTCTTCTCACACTTCTTTTACAAATGAAGTTACTCCACTAAACATAGTACTTTATTACAAAACTTACTGTATTTGTTGTCAGCTGTTACCAGTGTTACCACTTGAGCAGTGGGTGGGAAGAGGCAGCTGGTTCACTAGGGAGTTCTGCAAGTGTTGGCTGAAGTGGCTTGCACACTCATCGTGGTATGCCTTTGAGCCCGGACAGTCTTGTCGTATGCCAGGCTACGGTCTGATAGACGCTGCAGATTTATTTTTCTATTGTCTACCAAAGCACCCACAGAGTTCTGCTTCTGAAAGGTTCCTACCTCCAACGTTGGGGGTAAGGATTCTTCGGTGCAAATGTCATGGCTGGAAAAAACACTGTTCTTTTCACCATGTCATTTGAATGACAATCTGAAGAGAGTGGTTGGTTCTGTTAGCAATTGTGCTGATGTGGGAGTTGTAGAGGCCCTACTCTGTTCTCCCTGTTTGCCTGGAGGTGTTATACAGGGCCCCACAGCAGGAAAAAGTCCTTGTATCTTCTTCCTTTCAGCAGGAAAAAATGCCATTCTGATGTGGGTGGAGGGAAAGTGGGTGGTTCTCCTTGGCTGGTTAGGAAATACTGCTTTTATGTAATGGCTTTTCATGCTCCAGCTATGTGTGGAAAATAAAGTTTGGGTGTGGGCATAATATCCTTCCATTAAGAGAACCTGGGGATTCAGTGACTGGCATAGCTATTGTATGCTTCTGTGTTGAGTACATGGAAGCCAAACCTGAGAAGCAGTTTCTGCATTATACCATCTTAATGGAGCACTGAAAAATCAGTGCCTGTGCTTCTAAAAACAGTGTTCCTCACCAGAAACTGAAACCTCTCTTTGGGGTTCGGAAGTGTTCAAAAGATTTTAAGTCTAGAATTTCTGGTAGAGATTGCAGTTGGTCTTTGGACCCCGAGCGTGCTGTACCTTCAGGGACTTGTTACGCATTTTCCTCTTCACCTCCTTGCCCCGGTGGACTCTTTGTTTGCCCTTCTTTTACTTCTACATTTTCAGCACCTCCACTCCATTGGCTTGTTCTTGGTTTCCCTGTGAGCTCCTTTTCTATTGGGCTGTCAGGGGTCTCTGTCTCCAGGCTGCACGATCTGGTCTCATCAGGTCCATCCTGCTTTCTCTCCCCTCTCCTTCACTCCAAAGCATAGACCCCTTCCGGCAAATAAAGGTTATGCTGCTCCGGCATGGCCCAGAGGAGGTGAGAGCGTGTGGTTTCAGGGAAGGTGCGGGCTGAGGAGGAATAGTCTCTTGTTTCCAGCTTCCCAGTGATCAGCCACATCGCGGGTCCCTTCAGGCTTTGGACCTGGTGTGTGCGTGCAGCGCTCCAAGGGGAGCGTGCCACAGGCAGGTAGGAGATAAGGCGGGTAAGAGATGAGGCGACAGACTGACGCTGGCTCAAGCACGGAGTATATGGGCACTGCTACTCCGTTTAACCAACAAGGGATCAGGTATTTCACCAGGATCAGCATCCAGTACACACAGAGGGACACAGTTCTACATTTGTGGTCAGGAGATGTTGCTTGTTTGGTCCGTCTAGGCATAACGTTGAGAGAAAAGGAGAATGTGCTGCTGCTTGGTGCCAATGCTGAGCCTTGCTAGCCTAAAATCTAAAGCTCAGCAGTAACCCTTGATGTAGCAGGTGCACTAGAAACTGAAGAAAAAACTCTGATGTTACTGCTAAAGTCTCATTTTGAGGAAGGCAGAGCAGCTCTCAGGGCTGATGAGTCCCAAGCTGCACCCTGACTGGAGCCCCTTGTTTGACTCTCCAAACCAGGTGACTTGCTAACTTGTCTTATGGGTGGTGGGCGCCTTGCGGACACTCTGCTTGCGGAAGAGATCTCAGCGAGCCAGGGCATGCGGAGTCGAGCATCTCAAATAAAGGGCACACGGTGATACTTGGCAGCGTACGGATGAGCGTTGCAGTTCTGTGACTTGGTGTCACATACTGATCAGTTGTCCTCCAGTGTGGGTTTTCTTTGTCCTTAAAAGCTTTTGCCACCACTGAACTGTAACACTGTTTTAATGTGTTCTAAATTTGCAATTGAGGTTTCTCTCCATGTGGTCCTTAATAGGAAAATATAATTTCTAGAAAACTGAACAGAAATCCCTTTGGGCTGGCAGGAGTTGAGGAAGCTTCTAAATACTGAGTCCTGCACTCCAACTTTATTACTCCGTTCTCTTGCATCTTGCCATATTTTGTGGATTATAAACATCACTTGAAGATAACAGTGTTCTGTGAAACAAAACCAACCGACTGTATATTGTGACAGGAGATGTTGGTTGTGAGGAGACTTGATTTCTGGAAAACTGTTGGTAGATTAACTTGAGTAAGCCAGACAGGTCACGAGTATCTTGAAGTGGTGTTGCTTTTGCAGAAAGTCATGATTCAATGCGAAAACAAAAATAACCTTAATGCCTTGCTTTACTGGATTATTATGTATGCACTGCTGGGTCTACCGTATTTCTCACTTTTTGCCTTTCTTCTTTTAAAATCAATTGCTTCTATTTTTCTTTGCTTTTAATTAAAAAAAAAAAAAAATCCTTAACTTTTTTAGTACTTGATTTTGTCCAGGCAAATAGCAAAACTAAAGATTGTTAATGTCTGTACTGGAAATTCAAAATGGAATTGAAATGCTTTAATATAATTTTGCACTCTGCTAATACAATTGATGTAAATTGCAAAAATTCTTTAACAGCCTTAATTTGAAAACTTTAGGCACTCTTCAGAATGAAATATATTTACCTAAATGTTACTATTTTTACATTAACATAATGCCAACAGGCCACGATGGACCTGGGGAAAAATACTGCTGCTGACACGGAACTCCAGATGAGGACTGGTTTTGATTTGCCTGGTTCCTAATGACAGCTGGTATTGCTGCTTCTGCAGTGGTTTTTCATTAAACACTTCATGCAGCTTAGTAGAATGTCATAGTTGCATGCTTTTACTTCAGCTTAACGTGCAGTGTGAAACTCTGGGATTGTCCGGCTTCTCACCGTCGTGCATTAGTGAAGGAGGGTGAGTTCCTTAGCTTAGGAGAACGGTGTCCTTCCTTCTATTTACTTAGCTCTTTGAATGGAAATTGGAGAGCTGGGATTGTCTTGTGAAATACTAGGGTTAAAACAAATTCAGCAAAGCAAAATACACTCCTTGCATCATGCCAAAGAAGGCTTTAAAAATAATGCTTTTATTGGGAAGCTTGTCTACATTATAACACAACAGAAATAGTGAAGACATAAACATAAAGCAAATAGTACAGTCATTTACTGTTATCAGTTTGATTGGTATCGGCATGCCTGATCAGTGCTCTGTTTGTGGGGAGTTTCAAAGCTTACTTTGGTCATGTTAAGTTTTCACAATTTTTGGTGAGTCTCCTTTATCGCTGCTGTTCTTGCACAAGTTAGTGTTAGGAGACCCTCTGACAAAGTGAGCTGCTTAAGGACAGTGTGTCACTGTCAATGGCAGGTTTTTTCTGGTGCTAGAGACACTGTAGCTGCTCAGTAGTGTGGAAGTTTGGAGAATGAAAATAAAGAGTAGCTACCGTGGTGTATCTTAGCCTAAGACTGGTCCCTGGCTTGGAGCATGGAGATCCCTCAGTTGCCTCCGTAAAGATCCTATTGTAAATGGAGAACGCTGAGCGTTGTCTCTCCCAAATTACCCGGCTTGTATCTGGTTCTGTGGGTGTAGATGTTGGCTACGGATCTGTTTGATTTACTGGGAACTGACTACTTGTGTGCTTTCTCCCCTCTTCAACCTAGCCTTTATTTCTGCTGAGGTTATTTGTTTGTTTTTCAGATGAGACCCTTTTTGCTCTTCCTGCTACATCTGCGCCTCTGATGCACTCCTCTGCAGGCAAGTTCTTTCTGCTCACCTTTGTCTGAATACATCCTGCATATCTGATCTCATTAACTCTTTCCAATTAGTCTGCCTTTACTAAAAGTCAGCATGGGTCCAAGAATAGCCTCTATCGCATTTTTCAGTTTTGACTTTTCAGTTGATCTGTTCAAGATTTTAATATGCATTCATTTCTTTACATGGTAAACTGTTTTATAAACAAGCTACAGCCATCTGTGAATTCTTGGACCCTTGATATAGGAGAGAAGTTGATACTATTAACAGGTTAACACATCAAAGCATAGTTGCTTTACTGATTTAGCAGAAAGATTTAATCCATAGTAACTTTCTGCAGTATTTTACGTACGAAAATTTGTACCTGTAGTGTTTAGTTAGTGGGTTTTGTTAGCTCCGCTGTTCACCAAATTCCCATTTAAAAAAGTGTCAAAAAAAGACTTACTGGCATGCATGTTTGTGCCTATGTTTATGCACAGGCATGCACCCATACCCGCTCTCTTTCTCACCTTGCCACCCCACCCTCCCTCTCTCACTTCGTTAATATTGCCTGCTGTACTTGGATGCTCTGTACTTGTCTGGCATCTTCAGCTTTACTGTGATCTTTGTGCTGCATAAAGTTGCTGCTTCTCTAGCCTCTTGCATACTTCTCTGCTAGAAGAGGTCAAATAGAATAGCATACTTTAACGGATACTTTGTTTTAATGGCTAATAGTATTTGTGATAGAACTTGGAAGAACCTCTTAATAACTAACATCATGTGAACCTGTCATGAAAGTTTGCATTGACTTTAAGAGCACTTGCATTCTCTAACTTTCCTTTCTGTCCACGGTCACAGAAAAAGTTATGGACTTGCAGGAGCAGCCAGGTAGCACTAAGTCGCTTGGTCAAGAGGAGTTTACTGCAGTCCCGCTTGATACTGCTCCTTCTCTTCCCTCCTTCTCTCCTATCTCAGCTGATCCCTTTAAAGAGCACGCAGCCTTTGATACGCTCTCAGATGGATTACCTGCAAGAGGCATTTACAAAGAAAATGCAAGTGAGGTTTATAAAGAAACTATGGAAAATGCAAGAAATCCATTTCTTGCAGAGGGAAATGAAAAGGACGTTTCAGAGATTAAATACTCGGAACCCCCATTTGCTAAATCAGAAGCAGCCATTTTATCTCAAGTTAAAGAAGAAACACAGCTAGAGGGCCCTAAAGAATTACCTAATCTGGAGAAAATGCCTGCACAGCAGCCGGAAATGTCTCCAGAAACTCCTCAAGATTTGTTCGAGAAAACCGAGGAAGATCTCTCTTATAACAAAGACAAATACAGAGCTGGTGATCATGGTGAAAAAGGGGCACTGAAAGAAGACCCTCTTAGGAGGGAAGAATATGCAGACTTCAAACCATTCGAGCCAATATGGGAAGTAAAAGGTGCTAGTCACGGACCGAGCAGCGTGAGAGAGGATGTTGGAAGTAAGATAGATGCTAAACTAGAAAGCGGTTTAGACGAGAGATACGGTGTAGATAAGCTGAATGTGCAGAAGGATTACGAAAGAGAGAGCGAAGGCAGCACTGAAGATCGCTCTTTCCCAAGTACCCCAGACGCTGTAAAAGAACCTTCGCAGACTTACATCACTTGTACTAAATTTGAATCCTCTGTAAGTCCTGATGGTAGCAAAGTCAAATCCCTTTCTCCGCTAGAGGAAGGCGCTTCAGAAAATAGAACCGATGATGAGAAAAAAATTGCAGAAATGAAAGCTCAGACGAGCACAGAACAAGGTGATTTTAGCGCTCGAGCAGTTGGCAAGCAGGAAGGCCAGGAAGCTGACTATGCTAAAACAGAGAGTATATCAACAGTGCCATCTGACACTGCAGCAAATATGCCTGAAGGTCTTACTCCTGATCTGGTACAAGAAGCATATGAAAGCGAAATGCATGACGCGGCATGTACAAAACTTGCTTACGAAACAAAGATCGATTTAGTTCAAACCTCCGAGTCAGTACAAGAGACTCTGAAACCTGTGGCACAACTCTGTCCCTCGTTTGAAGGGTCGGAAGCTGCTCCGTCACCAATATTGCCAGATATTGTCATGGAAGCCCCACTGAGCACTGGGACTGCCGGTGCAGAAGCGTCTGCTGTGCAGCTCGAAGCTTCCCCATTAGAAACGTTTATTCCTGCTGCTAATTATGATAATGTAAAAGAGGAGACTGAGAAACCTCCCTTATACCAAGAGGCAGTGAATGTACCACTGACACCGGCCCAAGAAGCGAAAGAGGCATTAGCATTTAAAAAACCTGATCGTGAGAGTAGTGCCAGTCCTGAAGATATAGAGACTCCATATATATCTATTGCATGTGACTTAATTAAGGAAACAAAGGTCCCTGGTGAATCTGTTTCTCCGTCCTTTACAGATTATTCAAAGACACCGATAACAGAATGCATTTCTCAGGACGTGCCTGAACACAAGGAGCTTGTTGAAAAACTGTCTCCGCAGTTTGGAAAATCTGACTTGTTTAATAGCCACATGATACCTGACTTTACCGAGAAAGTGAGCGAAGATCCATCTCTTGTCTTAAAAAGCAAACCAACCGAGAATATTGTAACTGGTGATGAACATGAGGAGCGACTGGCGGATTCGGTAGCTGCCACAGGCAAGCCTTATCTGGAGTCTTTCCAACCCGAACTGGACTCTTCCAAAATTGTTGCCGCTCTGCCGTCGGAGCCAACGCCTCCAAAAATAGCCAAGGCAGAGAAGATTCCTCTTCAAATGGAAGAGCTGAATGCTATGGCTTACCCAGCTGATGTATCTGTTGCTTCAGAACCAAAACCAGCAGATAACAAAGCTCTTTCACCTGCGGAGTCTTCCCCAGTCCCAGTGGAAGAAGACTTTGTGATGTTAGCTCATCCTAAAACCGCACCTGAGCTTGTGGCAGAAGCCGCTGACAGAGAAGTAATGCACAAAGAGAAAAGTGAAGAGATCAGTAAGGCAGTTGAAAGTGAGAAGAGGCAGCTGCCTTGCCCGGAGCTACCCTGCGATCTGTCTACCAAGAATGTAGAAGTAAAAGCTGAGGAAGATATTAATGCCTTGAAAAAGTCCTTGGAGGCTGTGGACAGAGAAGTGCCTGAAGTAGCCATGATGTCCTTACCGGCCACAGATACCTCACCTTTATCCGCTGAAAAAGAGATAGTCAGTGTAGTAAAACCAGAAGCTTTTGAGAAGGAAGCTGAGCGAGAAGCTGCTTCTGTTAAAGAAAAGGAAAAACCTACTGCTATATTTTCAGCAAAGCTGAATAAATCTTCAGGTAATCTGTGTATGCTCTCTCGCAGTTCACTAATCTGCATAATTCTTTAGCTAAACTTAAGCATGTCATGACTTATCTTTTTAAGTCACTTTCTGTAAACTTCTCTGTGTAGGTTGAGGGTAACAGAACATGTTAGTGCCTGCGCTTTTACCTTTTTCATATTCTGATTGCTTTAGTACTTTTTTTTTCTGTTTATCAGGGATGGACTCACTGTCTCCAGTTTTCTCCTTCAGTTCTGCTGCTGGTGATCTTGTTGATACAGAAATAAGTCACTGTTCGCTGCAAGCCTCTGTGGTTGTCTACAGGCTGGCCATTAGGTGGCCTTCCAAACTTGCTCTTAATATGTGATAGTAAGCCAAGGATGGTGTTTCAGTCTGCTGTGTATATGTGATTTGAAGAGGCATTTCTTTCTTTTCATACCCAGTTCAGACATCAGACTTTGAAACTTAGGAAAATACCCTTGCTGCTACTCTGTGTGTCTGGAATCTGGAAAAGAACCTGCGCATCTCCGCTCGTGTGACTTGCAGCTTGCGTTAGATCAAGGCCAGCGGTTTAAAATAAATAGTGCACATCAGGGAGCTTAGTATTCAGGTTACTAGGAAAGTGGCCATTAAGAAGTTGAGTATCTTGCAAACATTAAAAATGGTTTATACACAGCACAGATACTAATTACCATTTTTTTTTCAGGTGGGGCTTGCACTTCAGTGTAGTAATTTTTCTTCAGTAATGTGTAGTTAAAGTAGCACAAAGTTGAAGGAAGGATAAGACCATTGTTGTGTTGCATTCTATTCTCTAAACTGAATACCTCAGGAAATTCCAGCTCTTTTAGACTAGAGGAGTACTTTGCTTTTTGGTAGCGCAGCACTCTGCTGCGACTGAAGTCTTGCACCACCAGTATGCCCGCTCAAAGCAGCTACTGCAGAAGGCGTAATGCCTCTGTTCTAAATGGAAACCCAAATATTAGTTTGACTCAGCAGTAGTATATTTGTGTAGTAGCCGCAGTCTACAGTCATAAAATACTGCATTCCTAACATACTTCTTCTGCATCAAATGTATTTTGGAAGGGGATAATAGGGTTGAGGGGAACATCAGGGTGTTAGTGCAGTCAAAATAGGGATCGGAAAATAAGGTAGAAGATGGAGTTTTTATGTTTAACTTTGCATGATAGTTGCCATTCCTCCTGTCCCAGCTCTTCTATTCATAGAGGTAGGCAGAAAGGAGAGAATTTCCCACTTCCCTTGTGATGAAATTTCAGTGATACCTGCACTGTTAAAACACTGTGTTTGTCTTCTGTGAAGACTTCGCTCCTTACGCTCAGGCTTCCAACATATAGTAACAGCTGCTATGCATCTTATACTACATGTCAAAGAGGTAATTGTTGAGAGCAGACTGCTTTAAAAATCCCCTGAACATTACACTTGGTATACCAGCTTTTTTGTTAGTATTTTCAACAGGGAGCCTTTGCAGAGCGGTCTTTAATCGTTGCATGGATGTAGCAGACTGGAGGTGGCAAATCACTGCCTTGGGAAGAAAGACTCTTACTTTGGGTCTGACAAGGACACAGCTGCTGCTCTTCTGTCTGTGGGGAACTGCTGGAGAAGCTGCGCGTAAAACCGTTTGCCATAGCAGGAGAGGAGCGAGCTGAGCCGTGGCGTCTTTCTCCCTTCTAGTGGCACGGCGCTGGGACAGGGCACGCGTCTGTCCAGCGTTGGTGTTAGTTGAGGGGTGGGAGACGGGCCAGGCACAGGGCTGGGCTGGGGGTGCAGGGAACTGTCTGCAGGCTTTCTGTCAGTGTGCTCACTCTGTAAAGCACTTGCAATTTTACTTTTTGATGTGCTGTGTTGTTTGGGAAGAAAAATAACATTTTTTTTTTGCTTTACTCCAGAGGAACACTTTCTTAAAGCTAAATAGATGAAAATACTAACTCAAAAATGTCATCCATTTTTTCTAGGTTTTTTTTGTTCCCCCCACAACCTGTGCTGTTTACTTGTTTGCTTGCTTCTGCTGTATTACAGAATACAGAACTGGACTTCTGAGACCTGCCTGAAGGGTCTAATGACAAGCTGTGAACAAAATCAGTTGTCTGCTTTTAGTACCACACTACTTAAGCACAATTTCAAAGTAGCATTAAAGAGCTAACACATACGCTTGCCTTCCACGCTCTCAGAAAGGAGGGATAATTCATCACAAGGCCAAGAAGTGGATCTGTGCACGTGTTTGGCCTTCTAAGTCTACTTTCATTGTGTGGGTTTTTTCTGTCTTCCCATCAGTGGAACTCAAATACATTTTCCTGTGCCTCGAGACTTCTGGAAATCAATTGGTGCGATTGTATGACTGATGCTTGTTAAAACATTCATCTGAACTGCCTTACCGGTGCACTTGAGGTTCTTGAACGCTTACTTAACAGTCTTTTTGAAAGCTAACCTAAATGCCAACATACCTGTGTGTACCTGAAAGTGCAACTTCCAACAGTCCCAGTGGGCTGCAGGGAACTAACAGAAACTCTAAAAGGGTTGCTTTTTTTTTTTTTTTTTTTTTTTTTTTTTTTAAAAAAAACACCACTCTAGTAAAGCAAATGTAAAGCTTTGAACAGCCTCGTGGGGAGAATGGGGTTTGTTTAATGCTGCCTGGCAGACCCTTGGGTAGCCTGTTTCATTTTGTAATGGTATCAGACCACAGGGGCCTTGTACTTCATAGCTGCACAGATTTAAAAAATGAACAAGCAGAACCAGAAAATCCAAACTAAAGCACATTCAGAACTGTAGTTAACGATAAAGAACCCCCTCTCCTTGTAAGAAGCTCTTATTTATAACAATTTCAACAGCAAATACCCCCCTGCAACACTAGCAATTCCTATACAGTGGTTTTTTTTTTTTTTTCCTTCCCTCCTTCCATTGTTCAGCACGTGCTGTATTTGGCTTCCTAGCAGCTAATCGTGCTGCTCCGCTCTCATGCCTGCCAGACTTCAAAACACGTATTTCTGATCTCCATAAAAACATTGCACATGACGAGGTGTGACTTCAGAGCGGATGTTCCCTGACTGTTCTGCTGCTGCTGCCCTGTCCCAGAGCCGGCGGCGGCTCCGGCTTCTGCCAGGGCTTGTGCTGCTGGGGTGTGTGCGCAGGGCCATGCAGCAGGGACTTGGGGAAGTCATGTTTTAAGGCACGCTCTTATATAAAAGAGGGCTTTGATGCCATCTAGTGTTTTTGTAAAAGAACTGTAACGCCGGTGCCCCGCGCCTTTCGGAGGATTGCACCCCAGGTTTTGAGAAACTCTGAACTGGCGGAATGAGTTTTAACATTCTTGGAGTTAAAAACTATGTACATATTACATATCTTAGTTCTTCTGTTGTACATGCTTTCTTCACTCATAACCCCTTACTTACTTTTGGCTAGAGATCATTAGTTCTCCCAAACAGGCTAGAAAACCATGCTTTCCATAAACCTTTTTTTGATCAGTGGGATGCAGACGATTTTATATTACTGAATTCCAAAATCAAAGTATATTGTGGACACCACCACCACCACCACCACCCCCCGCACTGCCCCCCTAGATCTAAACCTCAAGTTGTGTACCAACCTGTAACCACGCTGGCAGTTTAAATCTCTCGGTATATTCATGCTGAATGTTACAATAATATTTGAAAATGGCATTGAGATCTTTACTATCGAGGCAGCCGGTTTTACAGGACACCCCTGGTTTGTGGTGGTTTTGAACGCCAGGCTCCGTAGACATGCATGTCAGATTAAATCTTATGAGTTTACAGATCTCTTTTTTTCATATATGCTCTAGGGTGCTCTGTAATTGAATTACACAAATGCAGCTAATTACTAATACCTTACATTTCCCACGTTTTCTTGAGGGGGCAAATTCAAAGGTGAAGTCCAAGTGGGAAATGTGCTTTGAGAAGGTGGCTGAGCAGTAGTAATGATGAAGCTTTTCTTTTTCCTCCCGAAGCACGGGAGGAGAAATACAAGACTTCCTGTGATTCTGTAACAGCAAACCAGGTCATTCTAGTTACGTGAAACTTTGGGGAAGCTGGAAATGCTGCCTCACACCAGCTCTGTACCCCTTTGGTTCATTTCTGTTAGCTTGCGTATTTGTAGTTAGTTAAATAGAGCCCTTCAGCAGAAAGGAAGCGTTTGGTTTGGTCTTGTTTGGTTTTTTCACTGGGGGAAAAATGCTTTGGAATGCCTCTGGAGTTTCTTTCAGGAGCAGATTATTTGTAAAATATCATTTAATTCAACATAAAATCTTAATTTAATTTCATCTGATTGTATTTTTAGATTCTTTGATTGTTCAGGTCTTCTTTTATGCTACCAGGTAAATAATAATAAATGGAGACTTTGTTCTAGGGTGGAGAATTTGCGGAGGAGTAGGAGGAATGAGGGGGGGGGGGGGGGAAACCTGAACAACCTTGAGTGAAACTGTTCTGAAGGAAACACGTAGACCTGCTGTGTTTTATTAGAGCTCTCATGTCGTCCCTGTTGAGAGGCGAAGGCTGGTATAGCTAAGGCTGCTAACAGAGCACGGCCTTTGGGAAGTTACTTGCAGAGCGGCAGAATTGTGGAGAAAATGGAGCGTTTGTGGGAAGCTATCAGCTCTCCCAGGAGCACAGACAGGCGGCCAGCACTGACTGAGGCTTCAGGCAAGAGAAGAATTAGGTAGTCATCCAAAACGCTCTCCTGCGGGAAGCCCGGCACGCTCTTCAGTGCGGAAACGCTGTTGCCAGTCCATCTGCTCGGGGCGATTTGGTGACTGTGGCGTGAGCGAAGCGCTCGCCCTGCCAGCACGCGGGCCCGTTGAACGTAGGTGCGTTCAGTGGGAGAACGTGTTTAGAACCGATTGCGTCTGTTTTAGTTGTCTGGGTGGCTTGATAATGCCATGTTGTGAGTAGCCTGCTAGTTAGATAGCGTTTGTTTAGACGCTGGCGTACAAACAGGTAGCAGTTTCTCTAGCGAAACAATAAAGCTTCATGCAGAAGTTTGTTGACGGTGCCGGTACTCAGTTTCTACGTAGAATAGAGTTGCAAGGGTGTAGCTCGGCTGAAATAAGAGATGCGAGTGCAGAGGGATACGGACTTCATTTTAGGTATCGTTTGCACGGAAGGTTAAGAGTGAACGCTGCGTGCAAAGGGTCAAGAGGAGGATCTTGAGGGCAGGGAGGAGCTCCCGTGGAGGGATGGAGGGAGTGAGCGGCTCGCTGGAGATGGGAGGGCAGCGCCCGGTAACGTTCTCACGGCCGGGCTGCGTCTTCGTCCCCATTCCAGCTGCTGCCGATTTGCTGTGGCTGCAACAAAACGCCTGTTTAGGAACGTGTTGCATTAACGTACTATTTTAAGTATGTAATAGAATATGAAATGAAGAGGCTTTAATTGCATATCTTTAGAAATTTTACAGTTAGTGCAAAGAACTGCCTGAAAGCATCGAGTTTTTGACTAATTTAGTGACGATGCAGCCAGCCAGACAAATGTGGGGGGAGAATCACAGATTTTGGTGGTTTCCAGTTGGTCTTAAGAATTTCGGCTCAAAGACAGCAGCTTTTCAGATACGTTTTGTACTTTTTTGGTACAGTGCAACTTTTCAAATTTTCTTGCGCTATGCTGTTTGAACGCGTGCTTCCCACTTCCCTCCTATAGCGTGTGTTTTGATTTACCTGTTGGAATTGTGAATGAAATGTACATCTTTGCATAAGTTAAAAATATAGGTAGCAGGTCTTGCTGTCACAGGAGGCCTTAAATTTATGTGGCAATGGAAGCAATAAACATGGCTTTCGGGTAACTTTGTGGTAATCTTTCTCCACATAAGATTGTTTTAATGGAAGGTAACACTGTCTATTTAAGGACCGAATGGGGATCTCCAGTCTAGAGTATTTTTGTGGAAATGTGTAAATGTTCTTTTCTAGTTCTTTAGAAAATGATGTATCAATTTTTTAAGAGGTTTTCAAGGCAGGGGAGTTTTTAGCATTTTATTGTCAGCCCCAGACATTAAGAGACTCCAAACTAGAAGGGTAGTCAGGTTTTTTTTTCAGTAGGGATGGAACACAGAATGACAACATCGTTCTCACAGCTCTTCTCTTTCAGATTTTGAGTTTCTAGTTTTTGCTCATCTCACATCTGTACAATACTTCCTGTATGTTACTTTCTATATGTTAGTACTCTAAAGTTTGAGGTCCTTGGTTTTATTTAAATGAAGGGAGCATTTAATTGTCAGGTCTGCAGCTGACGACACAGGATGCTGATGTAAAATAAAAAAGGGAAGGTGCTTGGTTGTAGGAGTTAGGGAGAGGGCGAGAGAACTGTTCTTCTGAAACCTCCGTTAAGATGTATAAATGTGGCTGAGCAGTTCATAAGGGCTAAAGATACCAGCAAAAAAGACTTCTTGTGTTCTTCAGGAGCCTCTTGCTTTTGTTCCAGGCACAGAAAGGGTCCTATTCTGTTTTCCTTCAAGCTTTTTTTTAGAGCAAGAGGTGCATTACAAAGATGTCTCTGTTAGACATTGGTTTAAAAAAAAAAAAAAAAAGAGGGAAGGCGTATATCTAGGAGATTTATAAGTGTGTTTTAACCATTGTTCGAAAAGCAATCTGTTCAAAGCTTGTCTGGTGACTGCTTCTAGCTCCGCTCAGATACGAAAAGCCAGCTTAGGGCGGTTCGGCTTTTGTTAGCCTGCGCTGAGCCTCGCCGCGCTGGTTGCCAATGCACCGCCGCTGCTCTGCAGGGAGCAGCCGGCTCCCGTCGTGCCAGTGATTTCTTTCTCTGCCTTGCGCCTTTTCGGTTCTGTTGGCAAGCAGTAAAGAAGCAAATGGCCGCAGCAGTCGGGGATTGCATTTTAGCTGTAGCGCCGGAGCATTAGGAGCCTGGCGACGGCTCA
The DNA here is from genome assembly GCF_030463565.1 of Pelecanus crispus. NCBI lineage: Eukaryota > Metazoa > Chordata > Aves > Pelecaniformes > Pelecanidae > Pelecanus > Pelecanus crispus. The sequence continues at coordinate 2,224,298 of NC_134645.1, read as the reverse complement.
CACTGCGTCAGTCGTGTTCCACACCCCGCGCCGTCAGCTGACCGGCCTCCTGCAGCACCAGTGCAGCAGCAGACTGCAGACGCTGCTGGGGAAGCCCATGTTTCCCATCCTGGGCTGTAGATTTCTTCTCTTGCAGCTGTCCTCTTGGTATGCATAATTGATAACCGCAGCTGGAGGGTAGGTCGTTTGTGGAGAGATGGACAGTCAGCCGAGCAGTTGGAAGGATAAGGGTATTTGTTCTTTCACCTTTTTTCCCTTCTTCTTTTTTTTTTTTTTTTTTTTTTTTTTTTATAAGCTAAAGATGCTACGGGTTGTTTTCAGCAAATGGTGTTTGTAGCATGTATTTGAATGTGAAACGTATCTGAAGGTGTACGATCTATTTGTACTGTATGCAAAATAGTAAAAGCTGTAGGTTAAAATGGGTAAATATGAGCAATGCAGGAGAATAAATTATTTATGTAGGTGAAGTAGCTTGTGTGACACTGCGGATGTTTTTCAGTCCTACGGAGCATATTAAAGACCAGCTTGTTTCGGTATGTGCTGCACAAATAGCAGCATAGTCTGAATTTAGTTGATGTTCCTTTGAAATTCCTAGATTGTTAATAATTTAAAGATACTAACCATTAACTCGAGAGAATGTAGTTATCTGCAGTTCATGTAGTTTAATAATTTCATGCGGAGAAATCGCGTACAGACTACAGCAGGGTGGTGTTTGGGTTTTTTTTTTCCCTGTTTGGCATAGCATGTTTGGAGTCTACCCTTAATCACATTTGCTTTGGGTTTTTCATAATTCTGTTGGATTCTAGGTAAAACTGTGTCTGACTTTTCAGAATTTACAGCCGTAATATCAAATTGTTTTAGGTAAATAAGTAGCTAACCTTAAATTAGCGTGGTTCTGACCTTTGTTCCTGTAACCACTAATGGGAGATCAGCAGTGTAAATCTCTGTGGATTGTTATATTAGTGCTCAGTGTGTAAGAGTTTAAGCCTTATTTGAATACGTAATCTTCAAACTTTATCAACGAGACAAGCTCTAAAAAATGTTAATCGTCTCTGGATACTCAAATATCTTCTTAAAGGGCCCTGTCAAGCTTGGTACTTGTGAAATTTTCCTCTTTTTTGTATAGCTGTTGTTCAAAATCTATGTTTTTTTCTACTTGGACAAAATTGCCAACTGTCTAGAATCCATAGAATGCTCTATCAGAACCTAAATATGTAGCAAAAAAAGCCCTGCAGGGGAAAAAAACATTGGCCCTGCAAAACAAGTTTCTACAAGTTCTAATCTTTCATTAAAGGGCTGTAGAATGTTAGGAAAAAAATACTCTGCAGTGTTTGGTAACTAATGTTCTTGATGTGTAACTAGTTTACATGTTCAGCACTCCATACATCAGGCCTGAAATTCTTGGGGTTGGGGCGGGGGAAAAAAAAGGGGGGGGGGGATGAGGTCAGAAGGTTTTTGTAAAAATTGAAAGGCAAGTTACCTTTGGGTATTCAGGCCCAATTTTCAGGTTTTCTTTTAACAGCTGACGAGCAGGGTTGGTGGTGGTCTGTCCCTCACTGCAACTGAAAGCAGACATTTCCGAGCCTACAATTTTTGAGGCCTGGAGAATAATGGAGTCTTTCTTAGTTTAAAATGAATGAATTGCCAATCCTGAGCGTGCCTGTACGGCACACTTGGGGGGAACGCTGTTACAGCCGCACGGAGGCCAGTGATGCGGGGGTCTTGGCTTCTTTGCAAAATGCAGACCTGGCTAGCGTGTGGTGGAGCTGGCCTCAAGTGAGCAAAGCAAACCTGAACGCATCCTACGTGCGGATTTTGTGCTGGTGTAACTGTTTCAAGCAGGGTTTTAAATTCCTCTTCTCCCCTTTTTTTTTTACATAGTGGCATCCCCTTCGGTGGAGGAAGCTGCTTTAGTGCCTATTTCTCCCTCCAAGGAAGTCCCTACTGCCTTGAGACTTAATTATAATATAACTTGTAGAGATAGAGTCTAACAGAAAATGGAAGCAGAGCAAGAAGGTGGTTTTTCTGGGGAAGCAGAAGTCTGGTTCCTCTCCTTTTGCAACTGTTCTTGAGGCCTGGTTTAGTGTGGTTTCTGATAGCATTTGTAGCGAGGTGAAGACGCCTTGTTTCGTGTGTTCTTCCTTCATTAGGTCAGGCTCCAGCGGCATGGAAAATGGTGGGTAAAGTTCAGGGACTGATTACACTATTCATCTTGCCCCAAAATAAATATAGAAGCGAATATTGCAACATGCTGCTTTCCATGATAAAAAATAGCCTTAAAAAAAAAAAGTAACGATCAAATCTAAACCAGAGGAGAGCTGAAAGTATGCTTCATACTTAGAATTTCCAACTAAACCACTACTTTTTAATTAATATAACCCTAAAGTTAGTTTTAGTTTTGGTCCATATGTTTCTTGTGCTACAGCCGTAGGAGCTGAGGAACCAGCATAGTGGAAGTGGTGTAACCTGTGTTATTGATTAATACCTATGGTATTGATCATCTAAGTAGGCAGGATGAAATACGTTTACCCTGGGGATGCCATGACTTCTATTTTTAGCACTTTTAAAGACAGGCCCCCATGGAGTTATTGGTACTAAAATGTCTAACTTTTATTTATTTATTTTAAATCATTTCAATGACTTGCTAGGTTTTAATGGCTGAATAATGCTAACGGTAGGATGAACACCACAGGCTATCAGGCTATCACAGGATTATTTTTCCTTTTTATTAACGTGCTGAAAATCTATCCGAATTCTGGTTCAGGTGAGTTAAATGGTGGAACAGGTTGCACGGGCTTGTGCAGCCCTTGAGCTTTTTAAATTGTTATCGTGAGTAATCAGGGCTTTGGAATGGCTTCCCCAGTTTGTACATTGTGCACACGTGCACGGGTGTATGATTAAGCAGAAGTGAAACAAAAATACCGCTTTGGCTCATTAATAATTAATTGTGAGATAGTATTTGCATTTTTGGGGGACAATCTGGTTGTGTCAGACTTGTTTTCATTCTAGCATGTACTTTGTGAAATCTCTCGCTTTTTCTTGCTAGGGATTGTGGGGCAGACGTGCCAAGTCTCGAAACGCCTGTGATGCAGACTTGTTTTCTGACCTTTGGGATCCAGTTAGACAAGCCTGTCGGTCCCACTGGCCGTGCTGCTCCTAGGACAGGGAAAGCTCTGTTGGTTGAAGTCAGCTCCACGTGCTTGGCACCACGTGCGGTCATGCAATAACCACCCAGTTCTACCAGCCTGGGATTGTTCTGTTGTTACTGACTTGCAGCAAGGCAGCCAAGGACCAAGCTGGCTTCCAACACATCTGATGATCAGGGTGAAACGAGGCTTGAATTCTGTGGCCCAGTCTGCAACTGCTTCTGCTTAGCATGTCAACCATGATTTTAAATGGTCGTTCCGCGGTAGGAAATCTTGAAAATGGCAAACCCCGGTCTGCCGATGTGTGTGCTTGGCAGACTTTGACCGCTGGATGGGTTGCTGGCTTCTTCTTGGGGTTGGTCTGTCTCCAGCTGGGGCTGCCCCACACCGGGCTTGACCAAGCTTTGAAAGTGAAACCGCAGAGTCAGATCTTGCCGGCTCGATGCTCTGCATAAAAGATCAGTGGAAACCCCGAGGATCAGTGTCGTGTGTGAATATGAAGTTTATTTAGCGTATGTCTAAATATGAAGTTTATTTAGCATAACTGGAAAACGCCTCCCTGAACAGACATCAGCAGCAATTTGCCTATTTGTGGCCGCGTACTGGTTTTGGCCGGTCTAGAGTTAATTTTCTTTATAGCAGCCTGTATGGTGCTATGGTGACAGTTGTCACTGTGCACTGCAGATGCATTTGAAAGCTGCCCGTTCTCAACACTCCTGTTACGTTTCTGTATTGGTACAACGCTGGCTGTTCTTAAAGTGGTCCAGAAAAGGCTCGCTCTTGTGCTTCTGCACTGTTTTTGCTATTATTTGAAGACCGTGAAGATTTTCTGCTTACCTTTCAGCCTACAGAAAGGTTCCAGTGTAACGGCCCTTGTTCATACAATGTTTGTAAATCGTACGCTGTTTGCGGGTGGGTTTTTTTTTGTTTTTTGGTTTTTTTTTTTTTTTTTAGAACTTCCTTCTCCGTTGACACAAACCGGCCTTTCTTTGGCGCTGAAACCCATTTTTTGTTTGCTTCTGAACGCTGGATAGAGAGCAGTTGTCCATTGTGAAGGCGAGCCTCTCGCTCGGCAGCTGCATTCCAAGGACTTAGCGCAGAGGCAAGCCATTGGCGGGGGCCTGCGAGGTTCGGCGCGGGCTGGCAGCGCGGCGGCAGGCAGTTGCGTAGATGTGCCGACCTCCGGGTGCCCTGGCAGGAAGTGAAAAGGCTCTGGGTAGTCAGCTGTGCAAGATCTGGGTGCATGCAGGCACACTCAAGATGGATGCCAAAATGGGTTAGTCCCTTTTTCTTGGTTTTCTTTCATAGATGTGAATGAAACTGGCTTGTAGATCTCGAGGCTTTTAATTTTGCTTTCTTTTAAAAAAAAAAAAAAAAAAAGAGGGTTGCTTGGTTCAGGGTTTTTGTGTTTTTTTTTTTTTAAAGAGGATTATCAGGTTAAATATATTAAACCACTTGTTTTTGTCGTCAAAAAAAACAATACAAATTGTTCAGTTTTAAGATAAATGTCTGTGAAAGAAAGAAAAGACTTCCAACCCCCCCCCAAAAAAAAATCGACCCAGTGATAAACCTATCACGGCACTTGCTTTAAAAGCAAAATGTAATTGGATGAGTTCTGCATGTAAGGCACGGATGCTAGCGGTACTATTTTTAGACGTGCCAAGTGACAGTTCGTGCTTACCAAATGTAGGCAGCTGCTCTTGCTTTAGAATAGGCCTGGAATACTTGCATTAAATGCATGAGATTATAGTTCGCATTGTACAAAATAAAGCTTAAAACCGTTTCCACGAGGAAAGAAACTGCTTGGCAAGGCTGTTCCTGAGAATTGGCTGGGGTTTTTGTTTTTCTGGTTTTTTTTTTTTGTTTTGTTTTTTTGGGGTTTTTTTGTTTTTTTTTTAATCTGCTGTGTATATCTTGTGTATAAGTTAAAGCCAGAAAGGGGCTTCTAGTAATGCTTTTAATATCTTTGGAAAGAAATGCAAATACCTGTTTCTGATCAATTGGAGAATATTAAATCAATTTCATCATGTACTCTCTCGGACTGAATACGACAAATCAGTTTTTCAGTGACTTACAACGCTGAATTTCCCTTTGAGGAATTTACAAATGAAACGAGATACGTAAGCTGAGGCTGATACGGCAGTTCTCCAAATGGAGTGGAGGCAGAAAAATACTTCATGTGCAGCTTAGCTCTGGTCGGGGAGGTCCTAGCTTGGGGATTTTTCTTAGCAATTACTGAGAACAAAAGACTTGAAGATGGGTTGCTAGAGGCCGTTTGGCATTTGTGGTATGCTTTAATTCCGGCAATTTACCTTTGTTTCTCTGTTTTGGAAACTGTCCTACAGATGAATTACTGCCTTTACATTCCTTATAGCTGGGTTCTGATACAATGCGTTTTGTACTAAGTGATTTCCTATGAAGCAGCAAGAACCCACTGTCAGTGGAGAGGCTTTGAAACTGGGTTACAGAGGAGGGAGTATCTCATTTACAGAACTGCTCCCTGCAAACCGAGAGTAGGGCTCGTACTCAGTGTGTCACATGATACAGGAGCAGCACCCAAATTTGAATGTATGGATGCTCAGATTGCAGCATTTAAAAATAAATAGAGTTTCAGTATTTGAAGCAAATGCCCAGGAAGAAATGATTTTTTTTTTCTCCCCCCCCAAAGATTTCTTGCATGATTCAGGAGCACAAAATCCACTAACTTTTTTTTTTCTTTTTTTTTTTTTTGCTAGACTGGTTTTGAAAATCTCACCCAAGTGTTAACAGATACTTGCAGCTCAATTTAGGTTTACAGTTTACAATGATTTTTAGGTCAAGCTCACAATTTTGTTAAGCACCTTTTAAATGCTAAACTTCCTAACCTAAGGTGTACAGAGACGCTAATAGACACTTTTGTGATGAGAAGCAAAGCCAAAGAAACCAAGGAAAATGTTGTTAAATGTAGGGGTTATAGCCCATACAAAAGGACTTCTGTGATGACTTGATTTTTTTTTATTGGCTTGTGTGATTTTTACAAATATCAAAGAAAAGTTGTCTTGCTTAGAGCTTCACTTGTTTGACAGGGAAAATAGAAGTGCAGCTTTGTAACACGGGGAGAGCCAGCGGAATAAGAGGCCAGCATGGGTGCGTGGGTAGGTTGGACTGCCGTTTGATGAGGGCTTCACATTGGTGCTGTTCCGAGAGCACGAGTGTCACCTCCTTTGGTTGGCTGCTCCGTCTCTCGCCCCGTGTGTTTCCAGAATGTATCCAGAATCTGATCTAGCTGGCTGCTTAGTTTTTTATTTTATTTTTTTTTTTTGGTGCAGTAGTTGTCAGCGGCATACAGAAAACCAGGCTGGTTCTGCGAGTGGCCACGCAGCGGAAAGGAGCGGGTGGTGGAGGGGTGAGGCTGTTTATTTCCACAGCAGTTTGGTTTATGGCAAATTTAAGGTGTTCATGCAACTGTAACCTGATTCTGTCTGTAGAGCTTCAGGAAATGTCTTCTGCTGAAATGTGAATTAAATATTTGGGTAAAATATTCGGCGTTATGAAAATGGCGGCTCTAAGTTTCTGACCAGGGTTCGCATCTTTCCAGCGCCTGCTGCGCGGCACGGTTTCCCTACGGAAATAATTAGGAAAGGACTTCAGCTTCTGACATGCTGTGAAATGCACCATAGTCCCAGTGGCATTTTCATGTTGTACCTACACAGGGATTTTGCAGACTTCGCTCTACAGAGGCTACTAAGTATTTAATGTGGTGCATTACCATGAATAATAGTAATTTTTTTTTTAAATTTTCTTTTACAGTCATTCAGAGTCAGAACCTGTTCTAAATTGTGAGATGCTATTTTACAGTTAACTGCGGTGATGCTTAGGATGAGATAGGATTGCTAAGCTTGTGTGGTAATAATTTTTCTACAATTGTCTTGAGTTCTGTATCTAAAAGTTCTTCGGTTATTGCTATTAACAAGCAGTTTTGATGCAGAAGAGGAATTTGTTCTTGCGAAAATCTAATCAGCTGTGGAAGTAGAAATCGCGAAGAATGAGTTTTATTGTGTATCTCACCATGAAATACAAAACTAGACTAGATGCCCCTGCCCAGTTCTGTGCTCAGCAATGGAGAATGACTTCAGTAGAGTAATCAACCGGACGCAAGTGCACCTCAAACCAAACCAATCTGCAATGGATGTACTAGGCTGTTACCTATGACTTGGGCAAGGGTGTAGTTTGCTCAAAACAGTGATGCTAAAAATAGCGTAATACTGTGTTCTCTCGGGAGGGTCGCTTAAGGAAAAAACAAGCTTGGTTTACAAATGAAGTGTTTTGCGTTGTAGCACAGCAGATTTAGCCTGGATTGAAATTTCAGTGAGATTCTTGCCCCTTGATGGCTCAGTCTGTCACCCAAAATCAACACGATAAACTTCCATGGGCGTGTCTTCAGTCAAAAGGAAACAAAACGTTCATGAGGCTTGAGCAGTGCCTTTGCCTCTACCAGACTTGCAAAGATGCAATGGTTTAGAGAGCTGTTAGCGTCTTGTCCTAACGGGGAATCGGAATCAGTCTCGTCAGTGAGTGACATCCACAAAAATAAACTGAAATGAAGCACAAACTGCTGTGGTTCTGCTGCAGAATACAGCACAGTAGTTGAAGAGATAAATCCCGACGTTGCTCAAGGGCAGAATTGTTCTTAATTTTTAGCAATTACATTTGAGGTAATCCTAATAACAATAGTCCCAATAATCTGAAGTCGAATGCAAAATCAGTGCTAAAATAACCTGTTTCTAGTTGTAATTTCAGCTCTGGTTTGACAGTGAGATCGCGAGTTCCATTCTTGATGACTCTCAGCAGTCAAATGAATCATGTTTTACTGTTTTCATACGGATGCAAAAGGTACCTTGTTCTAATTTCTTACCTTTTTTAAATTTTAGTTGTTGACCTCCTTTACTGGCGAGACATTAAGAAGACAGGAGTGGTGTTTGGTGCCAGCTTGTTCCTGCTGCTTTCATTAACAGTGTTCAGCATTGTGAGCGTGACAGCTTACATTGCCTTGGCCCTGCTTTCTGTGACGATCAGCTTTAGGATATACAAGGGAGTTATCCAGGCAATCCAAAAGTCCGATGAAGGCCACCCATTTAGGTGAGATTTTTTTTTTTTTTTCAATTAAGAAAAAGCGTGGTGTTTGCGGGAACAGCGGTATTGGTCCTCTTAGAAGCAGTAGATGACATATGCCATAATACATTGCATAATAATGTAAATAGTGTCTGTACTGAAAAATCTGTTACCCAGCCTCTGACTACGACTCTTTCAGTTTTTCTCAGTAGAAAATCATAGACATGGTAAAGAAGATGAATTGAGCAATTGGTACAGGGGATATCGCTGGGAATGCTAGAGTATCTTAAGTTCCATTAAAAAACCCCGATATACTTCAATCTAACACAGTAATATGTGCATTTTAGAATGGTATAGTCTTCAGAATGTGAACCAGTGGCAAGTGAGGTACAAAATTTAAAGAATGCCCAGGAGATGCAGCACTTTCAAAGCAATGTAGAAGAAAATCAGAGTAAGTGTAGCAGGGGATACTTTCATCCTTTTGGAACGTTTTTTAAGAATACTCTTAAAATGTATGTTTTAGTATGTAGGAGCATGGCTGTGTTCTCCACATGCGAGGCTGCCTTGTCACCAGCAGAACCCAGGTTCATTGCAGCCTGCCCAGATCAGAAATCCAGAAACTCGGGCTCTGAATTCTAAGGCTTGAGGAGCTGAGTCATAGGATTAACGTAGGTCCTCGAAGAGGACCTCTGAGCTCTTTGCTGTAAGTGATGAGCTGAGTCCTTGGAGCATACCGCATGCACGCTTCCCTGCGGTGTGGGGATACAGTATCCGTGGTATTTAGCCTTTCCTGCGTGGAGTACAGTGGTGCTCATTACTGCAGAGCTGCATCTTAAGAGAAATAAAAACTTACTCATATGTTAGAGTAATTACTAGGAGTGCATGTTTCCTGTTTCTATACCAGCCCTATCCCACACTGCCCAGACTTGCTCCTCTCCTTTATTAATGGGTGAAGTGGTTCAATCTCAATTTCCTTCGCACCTTTTGGAAACTCCTGCTTGCCCTCCTATTTACAGCTCTCTTACTAATTTTGTGGTGTTTCCAATTATTCTCATTCTCTTCCTCTCATCCTCAGTGAGGCAAAGTAAAATGTTTTCTTGGGTTTACCTCCATTCCTCCCTGACTAGTGTGGCGGCTGATTTACTCAGTGGAGGCCAATCTGTGCCTAAACCAGCTGTGGGACAAAACTCTGGGAAAAAAGGAGTATTTGCTTTGAAGCTTAGATATGATACAAAAAAATCCATCTGAACAATTGGCAACAACATTCAGTATAGCAGTATGAAATATATATATTTTGTAAACTTGTTTGTTTGTTTGTTTTTTAACCATCAAGGCCTTGTATGGCCATCCTTGTTGACCCTCATTCCCAGTTTAAATCCTGTTTGCTCTGTCCTGCCCAGTAGTGCTCTTCAGGATCCAAACAGAATTTCCAAGTTTACCAGTTAAGTTTGTTCTTAGCAAGAACAAGCAAAAGTTGTTCCACCTGTGCTCTTTCTGCAGTTTATTTCTAAAAATACTGATATTCATAAGAAGCTTCCAGACATCCTTGGCCAACGTACCTGGTTGCCTGCTTTTTATCTGTATAGCTTCAAGTACAAGAAGGATCTTTTTACTTGAATTTAGTTGGACAGTGAAGAGCACATCCATGAGATCAATTGAATTTCTGATTCAGGTACCGAATACCTTGCCAATGAGTTGAGAAGGGTGTGCAGGTTCAAGCCAAGTGTGGATAGCGGAATGTACCCATGAAATGGCCGCCCTCTGTTTTGATTTGTTTCAGACATGTCACAAGGCCATGTTTAGCTTTGCCTTAAATGACATACATAGGAGCCTCCACTGTGAGTTTTTTATTTTTTAAAAAAAATCAAAACCACCCCAAAGCAGAATCCACACACCCCCCCCCGAATGAAAGTAAAAGTTTAACAACCGTAGTAACTGTAAAATGGGTGCCCTGTTACAGATGTGCTGCATTGCTCCTTCTCCCACCAACAAGCAAATTAGATAAATAAATTATTCTCTATTTAAAGAGTCTAAATTGCCATAGCCACTGATAAAAGTGTAGTGGAAAGAACACTTAACCAGATAGGAATGTCTGTCTTTCTGTTAAAAGAACTGCTGTCACTAACTGTAAGAAGTTTTTTTAGCAAATGATGAAAAACTTGCTCATTTTACCATGCCTTAGTGTGTTTGTTACAGCTGAATGGTAATTTTGGAAGTGCCTTCCAGCGGTATGAATGGATATGTTGCTTTTGTAGGATTTTTTCTGTTTGAGAAATGTAGGAATCTCGTAAAATATTAGGCCACCTAATACAATAGTAAAAACAGAGAATGACAAGCACCCCCCAGCCTGTCTGTGTCTCATTTTTTTTTAAATACGTGTTGGCCTTATTAGCGGAATAGATCGCAGCATACGCTGAGGAGTAGGAAGAGACCTTGCAGGCCAAGCAGCACGTGTGCCCGTGGTGCTGGAGGCTGTTCTGGCCGCTCGCTAGCCTGGTCTGTTCACACACACGCCTTAGCCAGCGCACCTTTTTTGCCTAGTCCAGGTAAGACTGCCTGTGCGACTTAGTAAGTGCGCTGGCACAATGTAGCAGTAAGAAAGAAACATTTTCTTCTTTTCTTCTAAGAGGTGGTGGCGTTTTTTTTAAGGTTCACTTTTACCTTCTAAAAGTAACTGAGGTTAATTCTGTTCTATCCTTTTAGCATTCCTCATACAGTGAGGTTTTTCTCTTTCTAACATAAAAAGAGGATATGTTGATATTGCATGCGTAACGTGTTGATACTGTTTGGCAGCACTCTTGCAGTAAAGTTTCATAAGCTCTTCTTTCTTGCAGGGCTTACTTGCAGTCTGATGTAGCTGTGTCTGAAGAGCTTATTCAGAAATACAGTAATGTTGTGCTTGGTCACATTAATGGCACTGTCAAAGAGCTGCGACGCCTCTTCCTAGTCGATGACTTAGTTGATTCTCTGAAGGTAAGTTTGCTTCAGCTGTAGATACAGCAGCCTTGTGTAAACAGCTTCCTTGCTGACCTAGGTTAGCAAAGCCCACGAGTCCTTACAACATGAATGAACAATAGCATCTTTGGCTCCGTGTAAGTAAATACTGAGTTCTAGTTTGCTTGTTGGAAGCACTAAGCCTTTTTGTTTTTCAAGAAGTGTAGCTCTCTGTTAGCCACCCTGAGTTGAATATACAGTGCTTCGTGTGGTAATAGAGTGGATAACTTTATCTGTACTTTTTTTTGATAGTATAATAAAAATGAATGGAAAACTGAAATGAGCTCTGGCAGCATGCACTTCAGCTGCTACACCTCCTTGCTGGTGCTTAACAGCAGAAATCTTTTAAGGAAACAAGACATTGGGCATTCCGAATTTGTTGCTAATATACATCTCTCCCTCTTGAAAAATCTGTTTTGGGCTAGACTGGCACAGTCTGGATTTGTTTTGTTTTTCTGTTTGTTCTGTACTGAGGCTAGCAAGTGGTTAGCATACAGCTACTTGCCTTAAACAGAGGAGTTCTCGTGTCCACTTTTTTGCTGGAAGAGTGGGGACTGAGCATGCCCTTGTGTTACTAGGAAGGCGGGAGGGTGGACACCCGTTTCAGTCCCTGGCCTTGGGTGTGAATAGCTGCTGCTTTTAGTGATGCAAATTACTGAAATGGGTTTTGCAAGTTACTCTACCTCAAGCACGCAATACTGCCTAACAGATCTCTTGGATATGTCCAAGGAGTATTTAATGGGATTTATTGAAGGTGGCAGAGCAAAACTGACAATGAAAAAATAATAATTAAAGGAGGAAAAAAAAAAATAATTGGCTGAAAACCCTTCAGTTTTATTCTGTGAGAATTATATTCTCTCCTTTCAAGCTAATCGCCTTCCTTCGTTTTTCAAACAATTGTTTCCTTTACTGAGTACAATGTGTTGTCCATTTCTTTTTCAGTTTGCTTAATCTTCTTGAAATAAAGTTGCATTTATCCTCCAGTAAATCCCTTAGTGCTTTGTAAAGTCCTTTGAGTCATTGTGGGGTTGGGGGAAGGGGTTTCTAGTGAAACTTGGAGAAAATAGGAGGGCTGTGGAAGTCTTTGTTCTATTTACGGAATAGACATCGGAGGCAGATCTCAGGATCTTGCCCAAGAGTTTCTAAATCCAGTTTCTCATTATGCTCCAACTTAAACACAGGGTTTGTGCCAGAAAAGTTGCACCTGATGCTGTGCAAGGCTCCTGCAGCAAGAGTCCTTGCCCTCTGGAGAAAGGAAAGTTTGTAAGGGTTGTCACCTGGGGTCTGCTGCTCGTGACAAAGATTCATTTTCTTGGAAGGGAAGGAGGGGATGGGATATTAGCCTGGGGTTTTGCGTAATAATCTTCCTGCTCCTAAAGGCTTGTGCAGTAAAAGTATTTTTATGAGGTAGCTACGCATTTTTATTTTCTTGTCATTTTTCTGGATGTGATTGATACTGCTGCAATCATTTTATGGCAGAACGGCTTAAATAAGGCCGTCGTTGTCTGTGCCTTGCCAGTGTTGCCACACAGGGATTGCATTTTGATGGCTAAGTCCTCTCACCGCTGCCCGTCGCTCTGGTCTGTAAGAAGCTGTGTCTCGCCTTCATGCTCAAGTGACCGAGTACTTGGGGTTCATCTCTGCAGCATTTCAAGGCCACAGCCTTGACCAAAAGAATTCTTGTGACATGGCTAGAATTGCATTTTGCAAACTTCAACTTGGTGTGCGAGGGAGGAAAGGAACATATTCTTTGTTTATTGTGTTTTTTAAGGGCATGGAGTTTCAATGTTCAAAGAAAAGTTATTTTGCTTAAGTTGTGTTTCGATCTGATTAAACAATGTCACAGAAAAACTTGTAGGCACAAGGTCACTTGTATTTCTTTAATAATTAGGCCCTTTGTGGTATGTTCATTTGAGTTAGAAGAATTTCCACACCGTTTGTTTAGAGATCACAATCCCTTGCTGTAAAGGAAAAGGAAGCGGTGAACAGCCAACCGCCGTTTCTGTTAACACTGTTTTAAAAATCAGGCCTTTCGGAGGAATTATGTTAGAAGTAGAATTAATTGCTGTCAGAATGTCTTCAAGGCGCTCTAATCACTTTTAAAATACTATGGTAATACGGGAAAGACATGTTTATTCAGCTGAAGTAATTCATTTCCCCTCTCTTCTTCTGACATTTAAAACGTTTTATGTTGGTTAATTAGTCTAATTTATGGTAGTTGGGAGCAACCCTTCTATGAAACCAGTGAATGTCAGGACAGTTCGCGAGCACAAGTTACTGATTTTGAAGAGTTTGTGCTTGAGGAGAACATTAAGATGCCAGGGCTTTATGTAATACAACGGCACTGGTTAAAAAAAAAATAAAAATATCTTGGCTCGTGTAGTTTAAACAGCTTCAGTATAGGAAACAGCATGCTTGTGTATAATTAAAGTCACGGAGCTTTAATGTAGAAAATGCCTGCGGGTCAGTTTATTGTATGTAATAGTTCTGGCTGTAAAATCTGTCTTGTTAAGTTTTTTTTCTTCTCTTTTTTTATTAAACAACGCTTCAGTCATGGAAGTCTTAAAATGGACTCTAAATATTTATGCAGCAGCAGCAGTTCCTCACAGCTCTTGAGGAGCAATTCCAGAGGAGCCCTTGCCAGAGAGTCCCAGGAGAAGCTGCACTTTGTCCCGATGAACAGGGATCTAGGGCTTCACCCCCCGCTGCGCAATGGCAGCCGTTCCGACACTGGGGCACAGTTGCTTTCAGTTTGTGATTGCTCAACTGGTGTTTTGAGAAACAGAGCTCTGTGCTGTATTTGAATTATTTTAGAGTAAAGAAACTGATATACGGACATTTCTGGATTTGCCATTAAATTGCAGTATGCTTTGGGTGCTGGGGATTCATTAATCATTGGAATGAGGTAGGCAAAATCTCGATTCGGTCCCTGAGATATACTGGGGTTTTTTACTGGTTTGCGTATCATTGTTACGCTCAGGCTGAGCTTGGCCCCGTGCTTCCCTTCTGTCCCGTCCCGAGGGTGTGGGAAGAGCAGTTTTATCTTTGTAGGTCAGTCCTGGGTTGCCTTCTGCCTTTCTCTGGTCTTAGAGCTTTAAGCATTTAGGTGTGTTTCAGGTAAGTCTTTTTTTTTTTGAATTTGTAAGGTTCTCTGAGTTTGTCTCATTTCTAAGGAAAAGAAAATAGAGACCCGTACGACTTTCAGAGAAGCAAAGCCTGTGTCAGTCAAATGTTAACGCCTGGATTTTGATCTTTCTTGGGCCATATATTCAGTGCTCACTAATTAGGATTGGATAGTTCTGGTAACTCTTGGACTTTGGAATTGATTCATATCTGTTACCCCTCCGCTTAACATAAACTCACATTTTCTGACTTAGTCATAGTCTTCAGCAATATTACTGAACGTTCGCCTGCCCAGGGTGGTGCTTAGCTTCGGTAAGTGTGTTCATGCAGCGGAGATCTTGGACAGCCGTCAGGATGCTTTGCTGTGTGTGCTTGAAGCCGGCATATTTAGTTTACTGCACATGCAGCCCGCAAGAGAATCGTTCTGAATGACCACAAACTCGGGGGCTTTTGGCTGTAGCCAAAGTTGCTGACTTTCCTCCCTTCGCTGGGGAGGGGGACGTGCTGCACGTACGGACTTGCTCTGAAAGGAAAGTATTTGCTCCCTTAAAACACTGCGTGCAAAGAGGCAGGCAGCCAGCTCTCACCCTGGCACTGCGGAGAGCAGAACTGGGCCGAGGTTTGAATGAATCATGAGGGAGTTTAGAGAAATCTGCTTTATTTTTCTTGATAAACCTGCCAAAATCCTTCAGTGGGAATGCAGTTGATGGTAACATTGCAGCCTTGTCTGAGGGTTAACGTTGTGCCTCTAGTGCTGCTTGTGTCACATCTAGAAAGAACAGACGGATAAAGAACTGCATCATTTGCAATTAATCCTCCAGAAGTTTGAATGGGATCAGCTTTGAATGAAGCTCTTGAAGTACAGTTCATTTCAGTACAGAGGTCAGGTAATTAAACTTGTATCGATTGTCATGCCCTTATCTTATTGTTGGCTGTTGATTTTGTTTGGTTTGGAGATTTTGCATCTTGCGATAAGCTAAAAATGGATGTCTGGATACGCAACTGCTGAGTAACTCAGCTGCGGGCTAGGTCCTTGCCCACACCCACACTCCTTCCACATGCTTTTTTTTTTTTTTTTTCTTTCCAGTGCTTTGTACCCATCTTTTCTTTGCGTCTATCTCCCGCTTGTCGGAGTGCTTCACCTTTGGTTGTTAGCTGTGCCCAGATCTCCTCTCCCTGATGCCAGCAGCAGCCTCCACACCACGTCTGTCGGGCTGTTCGGTGTTTGCAGTGTCTTGCACAGAAAATAACCAGATGTGCTTGGGTGATGAAAGGGCTGGGGGTGTCGTCTGTGTGCTCTGCGCAATGCAAAGCGCGATTCGGCGCCGAGCAAGAAATGAGCGCTGGTAAATCCGCTGCGTCTGACATCCAGATCCTGGCTTCTGCTCAGTTCCTCGTGGGCTGTGCAACACTAGAAGAAACCGGCTGATTTTCCTTGGGGAGGAATCCTACACAGAAATAGAGCTGGCAGCCTTCGGCCCCCTCCCAGCCCGGTATAGGTCAGAGGTGTGCTTGGGACACTCTCCACCTGGCGGAAAGCTGAGGGGCTGGAGCTTGTGCGGATCTTTTGTAAAGCTAGCGAAGCGGCGCGGAGCCCGTGCACGACCGGGGAGCTGCGCAAGTGCAGGCAGCGGGGTGGCGGCGGGGAGGAGCGGTCTGGGTAGGAGCTAGGGGCTGGGATATGAAGCCAGAAATTACGGCAGGGTGAGGGGTTAGGTGTCTGTTAACAGAAGGGACGTCTTTGCTTCTGAATTTCTCTCTGAGGTAGAGCCAGCTTCCATTTTATGGCACTATTGACTTCTCTCTTCCCTGAATTTTTTAGCATCCAAAGCTCCTGTGTCTTTTTTTTTTTTTTTTTAAGGAAAAAGAAGTCAATTCAGCCAACCTTGCCACATTACCTTCCAGACAGGCTTTTTTTCCCCCCCGATGTGACAGAAACCTCTGCCTAGTCTATGAACGGTTCATCGAGACCTTTGCTGAGCCGAAGCGTGATTGCGATAGTTTGGTGCCACCGTTTGCGCTGCGGCCCCGGAGCAGATGCGCTCGTGTGTTGGCCGCTGGGCTACCGCGCGAGCAAATGGCCCGCTCGCTTTCTGGCTCTGCCACCGGGTGCTGGGTCACGCGCCAGCCCTTGGGCCTCTCCCTTGCTGTCTTGTTCCATCTCTTTGAAGGGCGGGAGGTAGGAGCTGTGCTTGCCCACCGTTAGGAAGCCGGGAAGCGCTGTATAAACACAGGGCATTGAGCAGCCACTGAGTACTGACAGCTTTCGGTCACCGCTGACTTGGGCTGAATTCAGCCCGATGACCTGGACGCAAGAGGCCACATATCCTATTACCAAGCCCTTCAGCCATCTTGTCACTCAGCTGTAATTACATGAGCCGAACAAGGGTGAAGTGGAGTTTGGGGCGTTTTAGTTTCATGTGTGTGTTTAGAGAAGTTCTCTCACTGCTCTAACTAGTATGTTCTGGTAAGACAGACTGGGGGCTGACAGGCTTTTTCTTTTTCTTTTCAGTTTGCAGTGTTGATGTGGGTGTTCACTTACGTTGGTGCCTTGTTTAATGGTCTGACATTACTGATTCTGGGTAAGTATTTTAAATTGTGTTAACTACCTGGCATACAAAATAACCCTGGAAAAGCACTGAAGCCTGCTCGGTGCTGTGAGGCTATTCCTGTGTCCTTGGGAGCGCAGCAATATGTTACAGATGAGTCCCCTTTCCTGGGATGTTGGTAACGCTGCAGAATGGATCATTTTGAATGGCAGCGTTGAATTCCTTGAGATTGCTGATTTTCCAGACACTGTATCATGTAAAAGCATGTTGCGTGGTGCGTGTCCCTGTCGGCATTAGCCGCGCTTGAGTATCATCGCTGTATTGTACCTCACTTTGGCGGAGGTACAAAACGGGCTCTGGCCGTGTCCCACTGCAGGTAGTTTTGGTTCTTGGAGCCAGAGCAGGCTGGCTTCAGGTGTCAGAAACAGCCTGACGTTGGCAGAAGCCTGAGCATCCTGGTTGAAGAATTTGCATAATGCACAGTGAAAAAAAAAAAGTGGACCGTGACCAAACTTGCTGTACTGTTAATGAGACCTGGCGAACAGCCCAGCTGCTCCTTAATGGGGATTATTGAAATTACCGGCCAACAATTTTTGTATGGGGCTTAGTTATTTCTTTTTCTTGTACCTTTCTGAAGAAATGTCAAGGTGTGAAAACCAGTCATTGCTTTATCTGAACACCACCCCTTTTGTCAATATTTATACCTTTGGTGTGCTCTTTTCCAGCTTTGATTTCGCTCTTCAGTGTTCCTGTTATTTATGAGAGACATCAGGTGAGTGTTTAATACGATTCATTAACTGCTTCATAAAATTAGCTCTGTTGAAGCAAAACCGCAAGCGAATAAAAGCAAAATTCATTTCAGTCTTCTAAAATTTTTAAAGCCTTTAAAACATAGGCCTTTAACTTGGCGGCAGCGTCAGGGCCAAGAGACACAAGTTCACCTTGAAGTCCAGGCTGCGTGTGCTTTCCCCTCCGCCTTTTTGGTGGCAGCGTAAGAAGGCTGCCCCAGCCAAGGGCTGCAAAAAGGGCCCGATTAGCAGAGACCTTCCCTCCTCCGATCCAGATCTGGTCAGGACTAAAGCAGCAGTAGGCATGGCACGTTAATCCTGACAGAAGTACTGTAAAAACAATTTCCGAAGAAACTTCTTTGGAGCTGGCTTCGGGATTTGTGTCCTGAAGCCCCGTGGAATCTGTAGCCCTGGCAGAAGCAGGAGGTGGGAGACGCTCGGCACAGTCTGGTGCTTCTCCTCGGGGGAGACTAATGTAAAAGAAAGAGGTAAGAAGGAGCCGAAATAAAACACGTATGATTAAATTATAGCCGAGCTGGAGCGGGGACTGTCTTCGGCAGGTCATAGCACAGGAGGGGGGAGCCAGCTCTGGCTTAGCAGTGCCTTCTCCTCTTTCAAAAACAACACTGCTCATGGAGGCCAGCCTGGGACTGAGGAAGCAAGAAAGGCACGGAGCAGATGGCGGAGCCTCTTGGGCTCCTCCCCGAGCTCCTAGGAAAGAACAAAGCACGCTGCAGTGAAAGGAAATCCTGTAACCCCGAGGCAAGCTGATGGACAATGCGCGTGGCTTAACCCGGGCTCCTCAATCCTCTCCGAAGGCGTAAGCTGTTTACCAGGCCCAGCCCACCTAAGCCGCTTTCCTGCTCCATCTTGCCCGGAGGCGCTGGCAGCCCCTCGCCGAGGGCCTTGGTCACACACCCTCACGTTGGGGAGGCCTCAGAAAGCGGCAGGGGGGTAACGCTGGTGACGGGTTTGACGGACCGTGCAGAAGCCAGGGATGATATATTTGGGGACTTTCCCGCTGATTCCCTGCTGTCGTGTGCGTTTCCCGAGGCGAACGCTAGCCCGTGCTGTGGCTGAAGCCGCGGGAGCGCTGGCGTCGCACTGGGACACGCACGCGGTGGAGCCCCTTCCGCCCGTGTAACGCACGGCTTGGGCGGTAAGAGCTGTCTGTAACGGCTGCCATCTTCAATTGCAGGCCCAAATTGACCACTATTTGGGACTCGTGAACAAGAACGTCAAAGATGCGATGGCTAAGTGAGTTGCTTTTTTTTTTTCTTTCTTCTTTCTTTTTTTTTAAATTTCACTTCATACATAATGTTTACAATTCTTGGGTATGTGTGGTACTCCTGTATAGAACAAAGGCATTACCTGCACTAGTCCTGGGGGGGAGAAAGAAAAATAAATTTGGAATGGTTCTGAAATCAGCTCCTTTATTGCTGATGCTAAGTTAATCTTGTATTATTTCTAATAGAACTCTGGTGTATTTGAAACCATTAGCAAAACCAGAGGCCCTCAGCAGCTGCAATTGAGGGGTGAATGAAGCAGAATGTAGAGGTTTCATTAGTTTCTGAGTATACTAGGTTTTGCAATTGTTGTGATAATTATCTTGCTCTTTTTAAGACTGTGTTTACACCTACTTTTTTTTGTTGTTGTTGTTCATTACGCAAACGCTGTTCTTTCTTTTTCCGTTCCTCTTGTAGGATCCAAGCAAAGATCCCTGGGTTGAAGCGCAAAACTGAGTAAAAAGCCTGAAGCAAGTTATCGATAGGAAGTTCGTCTTTTAAGGGGGAAAAAAAATACTCATTTGGATTTACACGGGGAGGGTCAGGGAATAGCAAAACCCTTGACATTGCAGTGCAATTTCACAGATCCTTATTTTTTAGCAACGCAGTGTTTGAGGAAAAAAAAAAAAATAACTGTTTTGACTGCCATGTGTTTCATCATCTTAAGTATTGTAAGCTGCTATGTATGGATCTAAAACTAATCATCTTTCTTTATCCTGTGTGCAGCACCGGCTAATACAAAAGATTTGAGAAAGCTGTACATTTTGCTTCGTCAGAGGTAGTCCCTGCTGCGTTCCAGAAGAGGTAGTGCAGGTGGAGCGGAGGGTAACACTTCCCAGTTTGTGCACTGTGTATGGTCTGTGTAGATTGATGCAGATTTTCTAAAATGAGATGTTTTAGAAGAATATACCATTCTAGCAAGTTTTGAAAGAATCTTGCCTTTTTGGTATGAGTATAGCTGTATTGTGATTTTATTGTTTTATCAATTGCCAATATATATATATATGTGTGTTTCACAAAGCTTAGATCTTTCAGCTGCTCCACAGTGCTTCATACTTCAGAGAATTGACTGATTTCTGGACTAGCTCTGTAGCACCCAAGCTTGAAAAACTAAAAATGTCTCTGTAAACACTAGCATCTGTTTAAAAAAAAAACAAACAAAAAAGAGAAATGAACAAAGGAACCTCCACATATATTAAAAGAAAATTACAGCGTACACTTTGTTGCACAAACGTACAGTAGTTGATTTTGAGCAAGTAATTCTACAGTCTCTCAAACTCTGATAATCTGTGGACCGAATATCTAATGCTGCAAACGTTGTTTGGAAACTTAAAACCTTGTTATGCAAGAAATGATGAATGAAAATTTATACACTTGCAGTTTAAGCTGTATTGAACTAAGTCTGTGGAATGCATTGTGAAATGTAAAAAAAAAAAAAAAAAAAGGCAAAAAAAACCCAAAAACCCCAAGTATCAATAAAGCTTATAGACATAAAATAATATCGGTATTTTGCTTTCTTGAGGCAAGTTTAATATATTTGTGTTTATTTTAAGTTCATCGTGATTAAATATCCATTGTACATGGTGGTGGAAATAGTTTGTCAGACGTATAGCAATGTGAGTAGATGGATCTTTCATGATACCTTTTTTTTCCGTATGTGCAGTGTGAAGCAGTTTGTTGGGTTCCGCTTACAGATTCGATGTCCCGAATAGCCGTGTCGGCCGGCGCTGCGCAGTTCGGCGCGCAGTTCTTGCAGCGAGGAGGCCTCGATGCTGGATGCTGAAGGCCCCCGTTGTTCCCGCTGCCAGCTGCGCCGCCGGCTCAGTGACACGGGGGTGACGGTGTCAGACGCCGCTGAAGCGTTGTGAGTTGGTTATTGAAAATGGTGACAGACGACAGTTTAGGTTCTGCGAAGCCAAGTGAAGATCCTTGGTTTCTCTTTCTTTTTGAGACAGTAACGTACGATGCCGTATTCTAGTCTGAAGGAAACTGCAAAGCAAGTCCCAGTAATCTTTTCAGATCGACTTGTTGAATCTGATTTAAGAGCTGGACCTTGAAAACTTGTATCCAAATTTATTTGAGACACAGATTTTAAATGAATGGCATCTTGACCATTGAAAAATAAATCCATGCACTAACGTTTTAGTTTACAGTATAATACATTGTTACTTCTGAACATTTTATACATAAAGCCAAACCATATAAACATACAAATTTTAAGTGTTTTCCTGACAGACACTATTGCTTTAAGATATTTTTCACATCACCATTTATTAATTCATTCTGCCACGCGACTGGTTTTATTTGGGATACAATCAGTGTGAAAGGAAGGCAAACATCATTACGACATAGGCAAAGAAGGTGCTTACTGACATCACCACCCAACATGACTACATTATTTGATCAAGAAGGTTTCTTTAAAAAAAAAAAAAAGACTGCATAGGGACTCTTATTGTGTATCTGACAAACTGATCTTCTGTATAGTAATATAAGGCATTAATAAATTCAATTTTAAAAAAAGGTGATTCTTTGAGGTTGCTGAAGCACTTTTGTGTGTTAAACGTACATTGATCCACTCCTTTAACTGGGTATTTGCTGCATCCAACAGCTACCTTTTTATGCGGTGGGCGTCAGAAGTGGATTGGCAGGAGGTGTCCGCAGTTCAAAATGGTATTTTCCTGAACTGGGACTAAAGCACTATTTAACGTTTCTTTTCAAAGACTAAAAATGTAAGTCTAAATGTTTTATTTTGGCCTTTATTTCTTTTGATGAACAGACAGTCTTTTTAAAAGAAAGGTAATTTCAAAATACGAATGTCATTCCATGCCAAAAATCTCAAACCCCATTTGTTTTGGCATCGCCCACCTTTTCTGTTCCATTCTAAACAGTTTCATTGGAAAAAGTTGAACTTGCTTTTCTTTCTCCAATTCCACTGGCCCTGTAGTTTTTGGTTTTGACAAAATGTTCGTTAACAAACGCCGAACGGCTTTACTTGCCTTTTACGTAGATCTGCTCGCGGCCTCCACTTCCACGTGGAGGCAACAACTCTCCCGTCGGCTCAGCTGCCTGCTGCCCTCCTGCCCCACGGTCCCACAGCCCAGTCACAGACGAGGGGGCTGCACGAGAAGCAATGACGGGGAGAGGAGTCCAAATTTAGCAAGGACTACGCTTTTCTCAAGGATAGGGAAATTTATTGGTAGCAGAGTGATTTCGTTCCTGCTCATAAGCAGCACGGGACTAGCTGCCTGCTGGAGGGTACGGGCAGTCCCTGCGAGTGCTGTACCGGGCGTTCCTAGAGATCCTGTGGATGTCTTCAGGAAGCCCCTCCAGAATGGGAAGAATGGGAAATAGCGATTCTGGGAGGCTTTCAAACCACTTCTGGATGGCCACTGCCTGTGGAAGTAGTTACCTATAAAGCGCATTTTCCCCCAAACAAGGGAAAGCGCAGGAGGACTTGGGGAACAACTTACTATGTGCGTGAAAATTTTTTTAACCAAGTCTCTCCGTACTCTCTCTCCCCCCTACTCACCATTTGAGTTTAGCTTCAAATTCCTGGCTGCAGTCAAGCTACCATCACGAACCAATTGTGAACAGCTTATCAAGAGGTGTAACGCCATCAGGAATTTGTCCTTGTAACAGCGTGTAGCTTCTTGCTCTCGGAAACATTTTGGAATTCGCTTGTGAAGGTATTAAAAAAAACCCAAACCAAAACAAAAAAAACCAAAGCAGAAAACAGGGATCATGTAAGTACACATCTGGAAAAGGTGTGAATGGTTAGCCCTCCTCTGTGTGAAAGTTATAGCACCGTATGTTGAAAGCAATTGGTGGGAGGCAAGCCTGTAGCCCATACTACTGGAAAATTATTCAAAGGCACTTCATGGATAGAAATTTTTGCCAAATATATATATTTAAAAATAAAATGGACTTTAAAAGATAGTTTGCTCCTTCGATTACTGAAAGCTGAAGTGTGAACCCCAGCATGCTCAGTAAAAGCTTGCAGTTGTACTCAGTGCACCAAATTTGAGTTTTATGCAGGTGTGGTTAAAAAACACCGCCTTTCTTGAACAAGCGTTCAAGCCATAAATTTTGAAATCGCACAAATTAAAGGGCCCAGCGTTGTCTCGGTGTGCTCCCTTTTCAGACACGGTTTGAATAACACAGTATTAGGCAAAAGCAGCTTCGCGAGTGAACTGTTCATCACTTTGGCCTACCCAGGTTACAAAACGATTCCCTTTCAAACTTCAGCTTCCTTCTCAAGGATATTGGTCTTTCAAATGCAAGGTCACATTCAGTAAATTCGTATGAGTAATCTGAAAATGTGTAATCCATGCAGCATCGTATGGAAATTACAGCAGCCGGAGGGGTAGAGGCATTCGTGGCTGTCCAGTCCAGAGCAGTCCCTTGGTGGTGGCAGTAACAGCAGCAGGAAGTGTCTCCTCTCAAAGACACCGCCATACAAATACACTACAAAGAAATTAATTGAGAGCATAGTTATTTTTCTAACTCGATGACAACCTTCAGCATATTGTACTAAGAGAGACAGCGTTAAATACATACATGGCTATAAATGCACATTGACCTGCAAGGTGCCAGGTAAAGCAACCTTAAGCCCTGGAGTTACTCGACAAATCCCAGCACTCGCATGCGCTTCCTTTTCTCAGGAGAGCGTTGGAGCGTCGTAGCGACCTAGCGCGTGCGTGTTTTAGTGAAGGCCGGGAGGGTGGAAATGCTGTCATTGCGTAGTCACGCTTTGAATCAAACCCTCACCACAACTATATTGTCCAAATGAAGGCGGCCCAGAAGCTTTTCTGCGTTTATGTAACTTCTAGCCTGCAGGCTGCCGCTTGAGCTACGTGCAGCCTTTCTTCCTGTGCAGCCGCTTTTTGAGCTGGCAGAGCTTCTGGCTTTCCCACCATGCAACCCCTTTTTCAAAGAAAAACGCTTCCCCACTCCTTTCTTTTTTCCCCCCAAAGTAAAAAATGAAAAAATCCATTTTGAGGGGCCAGGCTAAATTTGAAGAACAGCTCATCTCGCCCACTGGGAAGAGAGTGAAATTTGTTGAACAAACTGTGCGCAACCCCAGTGACTGTGCTGCAGGCGTACGGAGGGGAGCCCAGCGCCGTGAGACATGCAGCAGTAGTTTTCCGCCTCTGGAAAAGAGGCGCAGTCTTGTTCACTGGCAAAAATGACTCAGGCTTGCAGTCTCTGGCTTGCGTTTTCCCTGCTGAGTAGGCAGTTAGAAATACCTGGTTCTTGAAGGTGGCTTCCTGACGCTTGCTCCTGTGAGGATTTGTGCCCTTTCCTTTCCTATCTTGTCGCTTTTCAGTTTTTCTAGTTCTGCATTTTGCCGTACAAAAAGTCTCTTACATTTTGTGTTTAACCACATCTAGTTTTTGTTCCTCACCTTTCTGCTCCCTGTTTTGCGTGACAAGTGTCCTCTCCGAGCAGTACTGGAACCTCAAATAGACTTGGGGTTTGAGGGGATGGAGGGGGATCCGGCGGGAATCACACACGTGTTCGCACACACACTGACTTTTTTTTTTTTTTTTTTTTGGTAGGGGGCAAAAAAACGCCCAAAACACCCCAACGCAAACTTCAGGCACCTTTCAAGAAGCCTCCTGTTATTTGAAATGTCTTTCTAAATCTGTCTATCCTTCTGTTCAGCCGGAATTCCTGTCCTACCCTTTGCTGGGCGGGAGCTGTTCAGTTATTTTTGTGTGACTGACACCCCCAGCAGCTGTCTTTGATCTGAATGTTCTTCAGACACACAAATGGGTCCTGTGCCAGCAGCCGGGGCACCTCTTGGCACCCTAAGTCTCCGAGCTCGCTGCTGGCCCACGCGGCAACAGGTATGGTCCGCCTCGTCTGCCCTCTCGCAGGGAGGAAGGCAAGCCACGGAGCTACGAGCAGATGCCTGGTAAATGCAGAAACCCACATGCGAGATGTTTTACCCAGTATAGGTGCCTTGCAAAGGGCGCCAAGAGCAAATCGGGCGCAAGTGACCATAAAATACAGCAATTCCAGAGTAAAACAAACAAGCTAAAACAATCACACACCAGCGGGCTGAGCAGGCTGAGAAAGGTGTTAAACGCATTGCTGTGGGTTTGGCATAGAAGGGTACACGCAAAATTTCTGATCGTGATAAAAATAAATGAGCAATTACCTGCAGTCATCTCCTCCTGTACTTATAACGTATTTGTCATCGTGAGAAAAGCGTATGTTGGTGACGTGTGCAGAGTGCCCAAAATACCGCTTGTGTTTGGCCTATTGGAAGAAGAACAGAAGTTCCGGAATTAGTACAGTAGCATGGCATTACAGAGTGACAAAATTGCCTTGCGAGTGTAGACAAAATCCCATCCCCAGCAGTACTGGTGTCTCTGAGCCCTCGGTAATCCCAGCTCGGCACCTGATTCCGCGCGTTGCGTCCTTCCCGGCAGCTGGATGGTGGCCACCCTGTCACCTGCGAGCTGCTCTCCCGCGGACGGAGCAGCCTGGAGATGGCCTCTCGGACCATGCCGCTCGGACGCCTGAAAATTGCACGCTCAGGGGTTTGAACACGGGGAAAGGCAAGCTCTTTAGATTAAAATAAAATATCCACTTACAAATTTTTCTGTGCACGGGAAGTCGAACAGTTTCACCAGACCAAAGTCATCCCCCGTGACTATATTTAGGCCAGCATGGGTCACGCATGCGCAATTGACGTCTGCTTTATCTGCATTTCGCGGCCAAATTCCAATGACTTCGTCTCCAAGAATGCTGTTCCAAAACCAAGTTAAAAAAAGAACGTTAGACCGTAAGACCTACTTGCTGCTGTTCTCTGCCAGAGCATGGTGGGGCAACGCAGCCTGGTAATAAAAAACTGCCGCCCTTAAATCAAGTCTTTGCCCTCTCAATCGTTGCACCGGGTGCAATCTCCGAGAGCACCACAGGGACATACCTTCTTTTTGTGTGCCTCTTAAACCATCTCTACCCATCAGTCCCGAGGTTTATCTCCTGTGAAGCCATTCGCATCATTTTATACCAGCAGCTTGTGCAGCTCTGGCCTCCTCCTTTCCTTATGGATGCGTACATGCCCTCCCACAGTCATTTCTGGCAGCAACGTTCTCGTCTCCTAGCCATAAGTTCTTGAATGAGGGGATGCTTGTTTGGATGCAGAGTATTTCTTTAAATACCTCTTCTTCCCCTCGTTTAAGTTCCTTTATAATCGTTCCCGCCTATTAACTGTCAGGTGCCTCTGCCCCACTCCCGCAATCTGTCAAGAGCGCTCAGAAATGAGTAATTTGGGGCAGATTTTTATGCTTGCTCGATAGCAGAGCAATAAAATTAGGAGGATTCTCGCTTATCTTCTCCTAAAAACCTGCCCGTGTCGTCGCCCACCGTTTACTGTCAGATCTGCTTTTGGCCTGGTCCGCTTTCTACAATAAGAGCGCGGCCACAGCTTTGTAATCATGTTGGGAGGGGCCTATATAAACCCATGTCAGTAAATATATTTTAATGATACCCACAACTCCTTCCTTAATACAATCAGCTCACGTTTCCATGCCTCCTGTGCTGCTTGTGTTTGCTGATGTGGGATAAGGTAGCGCCTACGCCAGCGTGCCAATAAAAGCGAAGCTGTAAGGCTACGGAGCCATGTGAGGGGCCATGCACCTCGCTGTTGGGAAGCCTGGGACGAATGGCAGCAAGCCACCATGGGCGCATGGCAGCCAGCCCTCGGTATTACTACAGTACTAATTACTACAGACACCGACCAGCTACAAATACGTGTAAAAAAACCTAAGTGTGTAAGAGAGCTTTGGGGAAGGGGAGCGTGCGTGCTGTCTCTTGCAGGTTTGCCAAACCCTGGGGACATTTCAAGCATTTGCTTTACACAATCTGATCTTAGTTCTGTATCACCCCTGTCCCCAGTTGGGTGGAACTTTGTTCTTTAATTTCGTACCTTGTCCACGTGGCCCACGTGATCTTCTCTATTAACGCAGGATCTGTTATTTGCTTTCCCAGCGGTACCTCGTGAACTTGACGCTTATAGGCACCCGTTGATACCTGAAAGTAGGAAGGGAAAAAGCTAGTAACTTTGCCGTCATTTGCTTTCTAACATTTCCAGCAGTAATATTCTCAACAGGTTTGATCAGGAAATTAACATCTACGATAAAATTTCTGATTTTTCCCAGTTAGCTATAATTCATTATATGCAATATGAAGTAATAATGTTACAGGATGATAACTGAATGAGGTGTTCGTATGCATACTGCATAGCTGATCGATTTTAGTTAGATACTCTCTGGTTTATCTCAACCTAGTTTTACTAAATCAGAAGAATTTCAGAAGGAAACCTCACATATTAATTCGTCTACCATATGCATCCCATCCTAGGGAGTAGTAGGAGGAGAACTGTTTCCATATTGAGGTTATAATTGATAATTTCTGTCTCAGTGTTGTACCCGTTCCCTTGACACAAGGGAACGCTTTTCCTTTAGCACACTACTCATCTTGTAAGGGAACTGAGCTATGTTGCTGCTGTCGGGGATGCAGAACCCAGGAAGAAGAAGAAAGAGAGGACTTTAAATAGAGCTCTGCGAACATCCTAAAGGCAACCCGAGTTATCTGGTCTACCTCGGAAGATTTAGGGGCACCCTGACATTCCGAATAACTTCGGAAAGCCTCCCTCACCCTTTCTCACCTCCATCTTGTTACTGCGCCTGTCAGAATAAATCCAAACACACATGGGTCAACACGAGACATACCTGAATGTACCTGCTGTCTGCGGAAAAATCCATCTGGATGACAAAACTTGCAATGTCTTTGCAGTAGCCTATTCGGTTTAGGGTTGTACCTTGAGTGAGGTCATAAAAATCCACAGTATGTTCTTGTGAACCCACTGCCAAAAACCTGTTATCTGGGCTGATCCTAGACAATAAAGCATGGAATGGGGATATAATTTACTGTTTCTGTGCCAGATTTTCTTTCTCGTCTCATGTTAACACAAGGAAACAAATTTCTTTTATTGGAAAATGAGAAAACCCTTGTATCAACAACAAGATTGAATCCAAACCAAACCTGGATGCTTAATAGATGAGGAAGATTGAGGATATCATACGTAGTTAACCAATGTTAATATTGCACTGGCACCAAGCACACAGCACACGTGCAGAGGAACGCTAATCCTCTGGGAGAAAGCAACAGGAATTGCAGTTTTAAAATGTACTATAACATTAATTCCCATAATCACAGCTCCACAGTGTACAAATTACAAGCTATATTCAAGTGGATATAACTGAATTAATCACAGGGAAAAAAAGTGTGTGGTATATAAAATATATAAGCTTTAGGTATACATAAAGCCACCAGTCAGCCAGTAAATGCATTTCATTATTTCATGCAGTTTTCAACAAATACGGAGTTACAAAAAAAATCTGGAAATCAACTTGGAACTTGGTGGACTTTTTCTTGAGTAAGGGCTGTGTATTTAGAGAACTTTGACTGAAATTTCTGACATACCTGATATCCTGAATCGCTGACTTCCTGTCTCGCTTTTTGCCCCAAACCTTAAGGCTGTTTACCAGTAAAATAACAAATTCTCCATTCTTCATGCCAATTGCAACCATTTCACCGTCAGGACTGTATGCGGCACATCTTGCTGGATGACCTAGATTCACTTTGTTCAGCAGTTTCTGTATGAACAAAAGCAATAGGCTCACACCTCCCCTGGAGAAAACCACCAAGCAAATGGAAAGCTTCCACATGCAAGGTACAAAAATCACTGATTAAAAACAAATTGTGTATAGTTTCCTCTAAATATAAATCTGAAATTTCACATCAAAAAATCACATCCCACCAGGCAATATGTCGCAAAACAGACTTCAAAATATAGATGTAATTCAGGTGGGAGTTTCATGTTTGCATCTATCTTGTTGCAGGGTGACTTCAAGTTTTACACCAGAAAGAATACTATTTAGCAGAAAAGGCTGAAAAATCCATTTCCTGTTTTGTTGGAAAGGTGATTTTGATAGCTTCTACAACTGCTGATCAGGGTAGGTTTTTTCCACTTGATTTGCTATGTGAAAATACACGAGAATGCTTGTGCATTTTCACTTACCCGACCGTAGAGATGATATATTCATTTTCCATATTTAAAACGATCCCTGTTAGCTCAGGTAACTACCTTTTGAAAAGGTTTATGTAGGCTAGCATAAGCAGAAACCTTTTTGTTATTCTTTAGAATGTTTTATTTATTTGTTATTTTTAAAAATAGTTGTTGTTATGCAATTTGACTTGGAAAAAATCCTGAACTACACACATGCAATGTGATCGGTTCTAAAGAAAGGCTCTAAAAAGGAGGGAGCTATGCTTGCCAGCAAGGGAGGCTTATTGTCAGGGTCTGCGTATTAGTCAGCGACAGGACAATCCGCCAATCCCGGTCTGTCAGGGTGGAATTAAAACGCTTCCTTAATCCACTCCAGCCTGTACTTTCAGATGAAAATAAGCAATACACAACAAAAAGCACTCCATCAGCACGAGTGCTTTTAAATAATGGCATTTCTCGGCAAATGGCTTGCTTTTGGAAAGAGCAGCATGCTACCTCACCAAGGACTTACCTTTTCCCATCGCTGCATAGCAGGAAAAAAACCAGCACTGTACCAAAAGCAAAGAGAAACGCTGCTCTCTACATGGCTGCTCAAAGGTGCGTGTGTAGCTGGCACATCATACAGTTGGAAAAATGCATGGTTATACAAAACGATCCCTTTTAATCACATGCTTTTCAATTTAGTGATACTCACTTTGTCACACAGGTCCCAGATTCTTGCTGTTCCATCATTACTTGCAGAGATACATATGTCTTTTGAGGGGTGAGTTGCTAAGCCCCAGATTTCCCCTTCCATGTGACAGTCAATCAACAAGTTTGAAGCAGCATTTTTTTCTCCTACTTCAAGGATTTCTCCATCTTTTGTTCCCACTAAAATTTTCCCCTGTTCGCAGCCAGAAGAAGAATGAGAGGTGGGTTGTCAGTACAACAGACAGAATATCAATAGCAGTAAAGTACTGATGTATCGCGGAAATACCAGTGATATTTCTCATCCCGCTTTATATTGCTGGTTCATGCAGCATCTTAAAAACAGAAGACTAAAACACTGATACTGTCACATCTCAAAATCCGGTATCATGTTCTAGTGTTATGACCACGGTGCATTTCCGTCTTGCCCTTAAGGATTTTAATTCAGATCAAAGTGTTTACATACAAGCTGGCAAAGGATGATTCTCATACCTCTGAGGTGACTAAATATAATTTTGGGGCAATAATAAAAAAATCAGAACAGGGTTTTAGGCTCAGTTAGACTGTCTAGGAGCACCTTGCATCTACTGTAGCCATACTGTCATTGTCTAAACTGCGAGAGCTTTCTTGGCAAATACTTGGAATGCAGTTTGGAATTGGTTAATGGCTATTTGAATAGAAATACAAACCAACATTCCTCAGTGTTGTTATCAACACGTCAAATTCCTGAGACTTGATATACAAAGCTAAATAAAGACCATTTCATGAAGTGTTAGGTTGGACAGATACCCATCATAGGAAGTAACACTCCTGCATCACCACACACTCCTTTCACAACATTTACAAGTACAATTTAAACAAGTGCAAGAGTGATTTTAGCATCTCAAATTACTCATTTATATTGTTTTCCACTTTATCAAAACAAAACTTAAAGTCAGTCAGCAATTCTCCATGGCAACTTGTTTTATTTTGACTTTAAAAAAAGAAAAAAAGCTAGGATCCATCCTGCCTAACTGAAGCACCTAAGTTGTGCCTATATCTCACGGGAAGCAAACCTGATAAAGTAGGTACTTAAGTTCTTTTTGTCATTCGAAAAGAAAGGTGGGAGACAAGTCCTACCCTGGTGAAATATGTTTACACTTAGCACTCTCCTTTAGAGGCCTTCAAAGGCCTTTCCCTCTCCTTGCTGTCTAGAGGAAAGGCAGGCACCAAGCATCAGAAATGTGATCCTGATCCTAAAATGCAGTTTAAAGCCCATCACTGAGCTCTGAAAGACAAGTGAGGAAACATCACCAGGTAGGCAGGCAAAGCCTCCTCCCATGACGTTACAAAAGTCTTCTCCCAGGTCTCCCATCCAGCCTCCACCAAGAACAACACGCAGTGGTGCGTGCCGAAGAGCAACATCTGCCACGTCAGCTCACTCACTTTTCCTCTGCAGACGGAGCGCACGCACTCAATGAGCTGGCCTGTCTCAAGCTGAAACGCTCGGCACCGTTTCATCTCCTGATCCCACAGCTTTACAGCTCCCCCTTCTTTAGTGCTGAAAAGAAGCGTGTTGTGTTACCCAGATGTCTCCTTCTGCACAGGCTACAACAAATCCCATATGTAAATCCCATCAGTATTTTTCTCATTAAATAATAAAACATGCATTGAATCACCTCACTATTGTGTAATGGAAAGTAAATAATAAAAATTCAAATGCTATCACGCTTCATGTTTTAAACAGTATCATACCTAATTTGTAAAAACCAAATTGTCCTGTCACCTAATCTCAAATCTCCGTCACCAAGATAAGGTTGGCAAATATCTTACTTCTGGTAAATTGAAGAACTTACTAACCAGAGAGGCTCCACGGGGTGAGTTTGGCGGTAGTTTGACAGAATTAAAAAATTAAGAAAAACCCACTTATGCCAGGCTGCCAGGAGCTCAGGTGACAGGGAGCTTATACAGGTGTTCACATCAACTGCTAATGAGGTTCCATATGTCCTTTGCACATAACATGCATTACCGTGACCCTTGAGTGCCCTACTTACTTGTCCTTTACTAACACACCTGGGCACGTGGTGTAAAATTTAGATTGAAATCATCTATTGATGATTGAACCATTTATCTCTGGGAAGCTTTGTATAGGTCTAGGATATTGGATAAACAAAAAATACCATATAAGAGACACAAAAGTTGTGCACTTTAGGAAGATTATGTGTCTTACGGTCTCTCCTTCCCTCCCGTAACAATGAGTCCATCTCGAAGAGTCGTGTACATTGTGAACACCGGCCCTGTGTGAGCTTTTGCCACAAGCCTGATCAGAAAATGATCCTTCCAGACGTAGACATCTCCATTTATGGCACCAGTAAATGTAAGGTTATTCTGCAACAAATAGGAACAATCTCTGATATCATAAATACCTTAGCATTTTTGTCCAGCTTGAATTAAAATTCTTTTACCTACTGAATTTCCTGAGAAAAGTCAACTATGTAATGAATTAAATTATGAAACTATGAAAGGAATTAAAACCATCCGCATTGAGAGACTGAGTTTCATGAGTTTAATGACTGCACTCCAGTGGTGTGTCTTTGAGATGTTATAAATGGTAGGGGTCCCAGCCTAGGACACATTCACCTCATGCACCTCATCTTGGGACTTTTCAGATGCATGTACTTCTTTTGCTGTGCATGTGCTATGTCGTGTCTCCTGCTGGGGAGACGGACGGCAGGTTACCGCTACTGAACTTTAAGTGACGTTTCTTGCTGCTTTGAGTATGTGTCAGTGAGAATCTCAGTGTAGGTGACTGGCAAGCAGTATCTTCAAGATGCTGAAAATAAAGTGTATAAACTTAAAGGCAGAACTAACTCAACCTGATACCTACTTTGGGCACCACAGCAATGGCATAACTTCTCATAAAAGCCATGAAATGCCTCCATGGAGCAAACTGTTCAGAGGTCTGGGACTCCCTGAAGAATGGGAAAAAGCAGCAAGTATTCTGCATTGCAAACGCTCTTTTGGAGTGTGCTGTTAAATGGAAAAGCTTGCCTAAAGAACTGAGGATGGTCTGACCTTGAAGTCCACTGACTCTGAAATAACAGATATTGGGAAAAATTGTGAGTGAACCCTTTTGGTAAGGGTTCAAAGGAAAGTCTCGTGTTCTGCAACAAACAGCAATGGTGTCTGTTGAAGGTACTGGGGGATAGAAGCCCCAGAATGACATTCCACCATTTGAGACAAAAATTTAGTGTGGCTGTATCCCAGCACGACCTGTCGACTTTGGCATTAGATGGACCTGGATGAAAATGCGTGAGGTCCATGGATGCACAAAGAAGCAGAGAGTATGTGCACAGCCCCTGCTCTACTAAGAGCAATTTACTCATGCTCCTGTGACATGGACTTGTACTTCCAGTGGGATTCAATGACATATACTTGAGGAAGAAAAAACCATCTTGCATGAATGACGTATGCTAATGCAGTAGAGTTCACCTGCTGGTTTTGAAGGTGCCCCTTACAGGACATTAGTTTTATTATTTAAATATATAAAATGTCTGTCGGACTGTTTATACTTGGGAAGTACAGACAAGCAATCTGTTCTAATATTACGTTCTGCTTCTTTTTTACAATCACTTTCAGGGTCTTTAGTGTCCATTACATTACTCCTGTTTTATACTGGAATGATGCCATCAGAATAGAAATAAATGTTTAGTATTAAGCAATTTTTGACAATAAAGTCACTTCTTTGGGCACAAGAATGAGGATTTGGGTGTCTAAATTTATACACTCACATTTCACACATTAATACTATTGTCCAGGGTGGATAACTAGGAGCAAGGAGTTTTTTTGAATTGGTGATTTGTATAATTTCTGCCCCACCTCTGCAAAGGTAATTGCTATGGGCTTTTTGGATGAAGCAGAAGCTATTTCAGACCTTAGTATCATAGTAACGCTGCTTTTTCACAGTTAATATGCATTGTTTTCCTTAACTATGAAGTCTAAAGCACAGTACTATGGTTCCTTAATGGTCATACAGGAGAGTATTACATACTGTCACCATTAGCTGAATCACTAGCATATGTCATACCAAATGCTGTCTGCAGGAAAAACGTTGCAGAGCCTGTACACAAAATAACAATATTACATTTTTCTAAGTTAAGTGCTAAATAACCAGCAAAGTAAAAAAGATAAAAGCCATGGCAGCTGATGCTGTAAGTATGCACAGACATTAATAAAAAATGTTCACTAACAGAGAAACCCAACCCTGCTTAGAAAGCTTACGTGAGGATCTAAAGGCGTACAAGTTTTAAATTAAAAGTTTAACTAACAAGCAAGAGCTCCATGGTCTTGCACTGTCCGCACTGTACCGGATTTCAACAAAGGGAATTGACACTTGCAGGTTTAATAAAAATGTATTATAAAATTCTGTAGTGAGTAATTTGAACTCACCGCTCCGAAGGCAACAGAAAGCATGGTTTGCATTTTGGCATCTTCCATGGAACCAATGACTCCTTTCTTATAAAGCAAAGCACTGCCAGCTAACGTCCAGAACTTCATGTGTTTCACCCCAACAGACACAAACTGCGTGTCTGAATCTGGGCGGAACTCTACCACGAATATCCTCTCCTGATGTCCTCCTCTGCTAGCCACTTTAGCCCCTGTTTTAATTAGGAAAGGATAAAAATAAAGTTAAATTTACCTGCAAAATTAAGCTCTGATACGATTTTTAAAATAAATTGACCTGGTATTGCATTAAAGAACTGTGTCCCAGATGCTGAAAGCTAAGCAAATCCCAACGTTATTTAGTGTATCAAACATCTTAATTCATGCGACCCGTAAGGTCCCCGGTTAGTCCACTGCACCTGACAGTTTTAGGAAATGCAGATTTAGGTCTTTCTTCATAGCATGATTTCTCTCCTTGGTCAGTGAAATTAGACCACACAAATTTTGTATATCATCAGTGAGTTACCA
Organism: Pelecanus crispus; assembly: GCF_030463565.1. Classification (NCBI taxonomy): domain Eukaryota; kingdom Metazoa; phylum Chordata; class Aves; order Pelecaniformes; family Pelecanidae; genus Pelecanus; species Pelecanus crispus. Next base: position 2,189,600 of record NC_134645.1, on the reverse strand, counting down.
TCTGGTGAAATGCACAGGGAAACATCTAAGAAGCCGAGACACTTCTCTCCCTTCACCGTTTCTGAAGATGATAATTCTTTTCTGGAAATGACTTCCCAAAGGCCTATCTATGGCACAGAATTTGAAGTTCAAGTATTTTAAGAAGAGAAGGGAAATACTTTCCTTAATTTCATGGAATTTTATATTAAACAACAGTTTTTCCTTAGCTTCTATTTATAATAGAAGTTTAAAACTTACTTTCTTGTTCATATTTTCTAGCACTTTGCTATCTCCTTTAACTGATTTTGCGACTTAGGGAGCCACAACACTCAGAGTAAGAGCACAAATTTATTCCCAAGACTTGAAAGGAAAAGCAAGTAATTGCACACAGTTCTGTTAGGCTGAAGGAACATGATTTTTCCAGAGTTACCTTCTTGCCACCTCCACACTGTGATAGTATGTTCTGGATCAACTCCTACTGAAACCAGAAGTTTGCCAGTTGCACTGAAGTTAACATAGTTGACCCCTTTGGTATGGAAGCAACGTAGCATGGAAATCGTTTGCTTACTCATAGCATCCCAGATATGAATTGTGGGAGTTGTACCTATGTGCAAAAAGAAGTATTAAAAAGAAAATTAATCCAGCATCTGGAAAGCTTCAATGCAAAATAGGCATTTTTCAAGAACATTTAACCTAAACAGACACTTATAAGTTGTGGGGTATTGGTTTGGTTTAAGATTAACACTACTCAAAAAAAAAAAAAAATCAAATCATAATAGCTTGCAAACACAGGGGGAAATCATTGTATTTCATGAAGTAAGACAAATTCTAAAAGAACAACATAACATTCATGAAGAACCTCATGCAAAAGAAATTGTCTGTAGATGTTGCACTTGTATCCGCGATTCACACAGATACAATGAGGTAACATGAAACTTTTACATAACTCTGCTGACTAAAATTCACAAACGAATCAGCCTTACCTGGAAATTCTGTCATATCACCTGCATTGTGAGAGCAATGGCAAATGAGGAAGCACCAAGGGAAAACAATAGGTGAAATAAGTCATGTTTCTAATGCTGAAGTGCCAGCATCAGCACCAGAAGGAAAAAAAAAAAAAAAATCAAAAATTTGAAAATGGATATGGATTAAATCAACAAAACAAATAAGCAGGAATATTGTTGAACTTTTTTGGGTATATTGTCTTTTATACACAAATATCACAACAATATTTAGTACTTCTGAGTTTTAAAAATGGTATTTAAAAGAAATGCTAAAGACGTGCAGTTTTTAAAAACTTACTAAATTTAAAAGTCAAATGAATCTGTAGTTACGCAGAGTATCAACCAAAATCAGAAACACTGATTTCATGGGCTCTTACGGATAGAATAGAAAAAGGGCCTTTAACAGTCACCTTTTCCCTGTCATAGAAATCAGTATTTTGAATGGGAGCTCTGACAATATGTATGGATTTTTGTGGTTACTCAACATTCGAATTGAAGCGACAGCACTCCGTACAGGTGGCAAAGATGGCTTGTCGAGGCGTTCATCTACTACCACTTTTCTGCCTCCTGTTAAGTGACTTACTACAGAAGTTACGGACTTGAGTCTCCTTCCAGAATGACATGAATTAGAATGACAGCGTTCTTTTTCATGAAGTTAATTATTCCAGTATCAAGCTGGTTTAAGTGAAAGGCAACAGATCCTTCTCAAGGCTTGGGACAAATGATCCTGCATTTCCCAAGCCATGTTTACTCCTGCAAAAGGTACTAGGGAATCTAACAGGACTCTCCATGTAAATAAACAAATAAATACATATGGTTTCGCAACTGGCCGCTTACATGTGTCGTAACTTCTGTTGAGATTTCACTCTATTTCTTTCCCTTTCCAAATAGCTTTTGTACGTCTGCATAGGAAATTTTCATTACTGTGTTTTCACTGCTAAGCATTTTACTGCTAAAAAGTGCCTTGGATACAGGAAGGAAAGAGGGAATTCTATACATCTTATGATTACAGATTAACAAGATGATTTACTGCAGTTTATCAAAGCTTGCTTTCTGAAATATGATTGTAGTACAATTAACTCTAAAATCCAGTGACTCACAATCAGAGATGAAATTGAAATCGTAAGAAAATCCTGAAGCTTCATTACCTCTTTCAAATCAAAGAAAAAGTTTGAGGACAGTAACACTGGCATGTCCTGGTAAAATTCCTACACAGAAAAGCCCAAAATAAATCAGTGCCCCTGATAAGTTTTGAGTAAAACTTTGTTATATGGAGAGTCACCTACCGATCTGGCTGGTAGCCACAATATTTTTATACTTTGGGTGCTGATTCACAGTTAGGCAGAGAATGTCATCAGTGTGCTCCAGGTAGAAACTCTGACTACCTAAGAAAATTCAAACACGGTTTTATTCACAACAGTATCGAAGAACGAACCACCAGTGAAGCACAGAAAATTCAAGCAGCTTGTTGCTACACTCGTGCTGTACTCTCCAGGGGACGGATGGGGATCGGGCAGTAACTATGTCCACAGCTGCTCCGCTCTCATTGCCAGGCACCATTACCAAACGCACTATGAACGTAACCATTAACGCATATATATATATAAAAAAGCGGTATTTGGCGAACTAGCTATGTCCAGGAATCAGCCCAAGAACCATCCTGTAGCCTCCTGTAACTGCACGAAAAAGCAAAACGAGCAAATGCAGGGCCCAGGTTTCCCAGTAAATCAAAGCAGTCAGTGGGAAGCGAAGTGGAGAGCAAAGCCCTGTGAATCTGCGCTTTGCAATATCCTCCCAAGGGAAAGGGCCCAAAAAGAACAGATGGGACCATGCTCCCCAGCTCCTCGGGTCGGAGGCCGTGCTAGGACCGGAGTCCCCAAAGGTCACCAGATGCAACAGCATTTCTGCCTCTGCCCTTTCTTGGCAGCAGAGCTGCTGAGCGCACCGCTTGGTTCGCGGTGGCACCAAGAGGGAATAAAATAAAGCCAAAATTCCTGTAACTCCTATCTTTGTTTCTTGAGATATGTGACTAATATAGAGATGTTGGTGCTACAACTTAGGGCCAGATGTTTTTTTGGTGTTTTTTCCTCCTCTTCATTACCCAAAAGGCAGGGAATATTTCTACCCCTTCCAAAGACCAACTTGCTCACAGTGTATTGCATCAAAAGGTACCCTTCCCTGGAGTATGACTTTGCTAAAACAACTCAAAACGAAACAATGGATGTTACTGCTCCTAACATTTTTGGGGGTACTAGCCATTTCATAACGCAGGCTCTCTCCCCTGGGAAAGCCACTCCTGTCTCTTCAGCAGGGATGTTAGCAAGGCACAACTGCAGAAACAGAACAGGTTTTTGTTACGCTTCCTAGCAGAATCTCACACCTGCTGAAAGGAACAGGATGGCTCCACAGGATGACCTGAACAGGAGAAATCGTCAATCCGATACAATAGCCACCTAGATTTTCTCACATTACAAAATGTGAGAAAGTTACAGGAATGTTAAAAAGTTAAGACTTTTAATCAGAAGTATTTTACTTGTAAAGCATTTTTTATCTCAAAGCATTGTTTCAAGTTGAATTACCAGTAGAAAGATTTTGAACTATGCCTGCTGCAGCTGTGTGGAAAATAATGTCAGCACCATCATTTAGGTAATGAAGGTTGTTGCGGCAATCAAATCCTCTATATCCAAAAACATGGTCTAAAGCCAGCTCCTAGTCAAATAAAACAAAAAGAAAGAGTAAGAGTGAAGTGAAAGAAGAAACAAGGAGATTACAAAGTTTGGATCACATAAGCGCAGTTCTAAAGTAATTACACAAGCTACAAATATCTTGTAGAGGCAATAGAATAATTAAACATAATTAATCAGTTATCCCTGTTGTGCTAATTTATTGAGGCATGACATTTCCACAGACCATCTACAATGCTTTAATCAGTCAACTAAGGCACTGCATTTATAGTATTAATTCTTTAATAATTCACCTGGCTGGAAATGTTTTGTTTCTGTAAATTTCCATCCAAAATATATACAACTTACAAAAAAGGTCCAATTTTATTAATCTTCCCATCACAGTTTAATAGCTGTATATGGTATCAGGTATTTGCAAATATCTTTACTTCTACTTTTAAGAGTCTTCAAAAAATCGTTCTCATAAACTACCAAATTCTAACAGACCAAATTCTGACCTTAAAGTCCTTATAAGAAGCAAAGGTAGGCTATAAGTAACTCTACAATTAAAAAATTAATCAGAGGTGTAATTCAGCTTACAATAAGCAATTGCCAAGGAAATTTCCTCCAGGAAAAGAGTGACGGTTAACAGATGGTTGTTAAAGTTGCTGTTACAGCCCAGAAGACAGGCTTAATGAATCCATCCCAAACACAGTTACAGCTTACGTTGAACAATTTGAGTGACATTGAATAGGCCAAGCAATTGTGGCAAATTGTCCACACAGATCACAGAATATTCCTTGTTCAGCATATTACGTGGAAATTCCAAAAAGTTGTTTGGGGGCCCTACAGTTTGGGGAAGAATGTATGCTGCAAAGTAAACGAGCAAATTTCATCATTTGAAATTACGCACATGATTTTTTCATGTGTGAAAGTGCAGTTTCTGACTGTATTTCCCTTGGGGTTATGTAGTGAGTATGGGTTCTGCTGTGGACGCACATACACTTGGGCTCTACCTGCCCTTCAAATTAAGGGACAGATTTGGGGGTTGGAGAGATCTGATATTACAGGTAAGCTTTAGCACCCTGATTCTGAGGTTCCTTCTGACAAAAAAGTTGCCGTCTATCACATCTTCTGGTGTTTGCCACCAGAGCTGAAAGCACTTTTTAGAAATTTCTTTCTCTTCTCTTCTACCTATGCAAGACTTTAGCTGCCCTCAAAATAGGGATGAATTTCACCCAGCACAGATTACTTTTAAAGCAAATAAAAAAGTATTAAGCCTGACCTCAACCAGTTTCTTTTTTTTGTTGATATTGTTCTTTTGCAGTTTTTCAGGTTGAGGAGCAGCTCTGCTAACTGGTGGCCTGAAACAAACATTTAAAAAAGACGACAATCAAGATGTTGGAAAGCAAAATAAAAGCTTCAAAACCATAGCATGTGTTTTGTAAGTGAACAGGAAATGGCCGATTGCAACTACATAAGCTTAATGCCTAGGGGTTTTTTTTAGAGTTGTACGGTAACTGACTGAAATCACATGCATTTTGATGGAAAGAGCAGAAATAACATTGATGTAGATTTAGTGGATGAGTAGCAGAACAGACCACTGTGTACCGATTTTATTTTTTTAAATCATAATGATTTAAATCCATGGGAAAATCCTTGAACACTAAGTGACAGTAAATTGTTGCTTTCAGAAATTATCTAAAAGATTTGCCACTACTGGCAGTTGACTTTCCCCCGCCCTTGCTGCTTCTGAGAAATTCCACCACAAAACCTTGACAAGACTTTATTAAAATCTTCTCAAAATTGTATTAGAGATAAAATGATTACATTTTAAAATGTACAAGTTATTCATCCATGTGAATTTAACAGACACAAGGGCCAGCAAAGCATTTTTACATAACTATAGTTGCTAAAAAGACAAATGTAGAACACAGACTGAAACAAAGTTTGATTCGTGCAAATGGTCTTTAAAGACAGATAACCTTCACTTCACTGGTACTATTGGACTTGATCCTTCCAAGAAAAAAAAAAAAAAGAAGAGGCACAAACCTAAGAGGAATAGAGGGAGCTCAGCCTCTACAAGTTCATGACCTTGCAAAATCAAATGCCTGCTGCACAGGCTGCACTGTAGATGACCATTGTGTTAGTGTAAGCATAATGCTCCTCCCTTTCTGTTAACAGAAATTCATGAGGGCTAATTCTAACCCTGTCAACAGCAGAACAGAGCCATTTACTGGAGAAATTAGCCCAGAGAAATCTGGCCTAGGTGCTTTATCATGTTTGAACATCTTTTACTTAGAAAATGGATCTTGCTAGCAGGTTACGGTAGAAGTGGTGATGGCAAAAGAATACAAACAGATATTATGGTTAAATGCTTGCTCCAAAACATCACTCGATGGCTGCTGTTAATAATACAAAAAAACCCCACTGCATGCCTTTAAACTGCAATTGCAGATTCTGGAGACGGGGTTAAGCAACAGCGGGGTTCTGTAAGTAAAAAAACCAAAATGCCTGGCTCAATTTATTTAATAAACACTCAAATCTGGACAGCATTTCCAGATGTTTAAGATTTAAAAAAGGTGTAAATTCGATATACATTATATATGCGGTGAAATTCAGATTTGTCTTGTCCTTATACTGTAACGACCATTAATTCTTGTTTTGCAAAAATTAATTGCAGAAGGATGAAATCCCTTTTGCTTAGAGGGAGCTGCTTTTCCTGGAATTGTATTTTTTATGGAAGGTATTAAAGGCAACAATTGACAAAACGCACAGCTAGAACACTTATTGCTACACAGCTAGAATACTTATTGCAGGAGTAAGTGGCATGAAAATCCGAGCGCTAAAAAAGACAGAACAAAGCTGGAAGTAAACAAACTAACCCACTTCTCAAGCAAACTCACTAACTACTAGCAAAGTACATTAGCACGTGATCTTGTGACATTAAAAGAGTGAAAGAGTTACCTTGATCCCCTTGTAAGCAGCAAACAAAGCCAAGTAAGAAACTTAATACAGTTTAGGAGTACTTCTGACCACTTTACTCATGCACAAGCATTTTTAGAGTTGATCAGTCATTCCTTTGTGGCACAAAACAGGCTATTCAAGCATGCCAGCAAGAACTAAAACAGAAATTAAAGAGTGCACCAGTCTACAAATTTGGAAACATCATACCCTGGCATCCCTGAACTAAAGAGCCTACAGGCCGGAGGCTAAAAAAAGGAAGCTACATCCATGCTTCCCGCACAGTTTATACTGAAGGAGAACGTGATTCCACGTGTTTGTTTATTTTCAGGTGCCCGACTGGGATGGGAACTGGTAGAAATTTAACAGTGTCATAAGCACTGTTGAGGATTTCACACAATGGGTGCTTGTTTTCTACCCTAGTTCAGCCTGCAATTTAGCCTCGTAATTGGTCATTGGTAGGCCACCTTCCTTAGGGGACAGCTTGTACTTTTTTGCTCACAGGGAAACAAGTACCTTTATTTTCTCTGAGTGGGCAAGTCACATTGCATAACCGTCGGGGTAATTGGACCGAATAGCAGCGCAATCACCAGTAGAGAAGGGGTGGAGGAAATGACTACAAAACTTAATTCTCTCACCAGATGAAATCATTATGTGATGCTAGAACAGCAAAAGCCATTTCAGCCCAGATTTACTAAGGCCTTTGAGTCAGCACTTATGAAAATAATACATCATTTCCTTGTATGCTTCCTGCTCTTTTTTCTGTTTTAGTGTAATTTTAAAATGGATAATTTTTACATTTCTTTACCGGGGAATATCAGTTAAAGTTTATGACAAGAGCAAGCCAAAATTTTTTATGAAAGCAAGAGAACGCTACCACTATGACATGATTGATAATCACTAGATTGTAAGCACGAGATTTAATTTGGAAACATACACATACACACATATACTTTTATAGATATCTATTCACAGTACACACAAACACAAATGTTGTGTGCATTCATATATACATGTACATGTATATATACACACATGTATGCGTTCATTGCCTTATTATCATCTTAATAAAACAAATATAAAGCAGCATCAAATTTTTAACATTTTAACAAGTCATTTCATCTTTAACAAGTCTGCGACTACACCTAATTTATTTTGATACATAAGATGGCAGTGTCAAGACAAGAAATTGGCACTGCAGCAAATTACATATGTTTACCCTTTTTGACCTATGCAATCTGTGCTTTTTCTGTGCTGTGTGTTGTTAGTACTTACTTGACAATTCCCTGCCTCCAAAGGAAAGCAAGTTAAAACATAATACAAGCATTAACGGTTTCTTTCCAGTAATTTAAAATAAATGTGCTTATATTACGTTATGGGATGAATGAGTTCCAGGAAAGGTAACGACACAGTCAGACATTAGAGGGCTTTCAGTTCTTTAGATACTGTGAATACAGCAAATAAAATTTCTGTTACTAATTATTATCTTGATGATATGCTTACACACGTATGCACGGTTATAAATCAGTGAGCTAACTCCAGGTTTAAACTGACAAAACATCACCCACTCTCTTTATGGGTCTTCATGCAGAAATGTAAAAAGGTGCAAGTGACAATTCATTCACTCTCACCTACCCAAGAAGGCTATCTGAAACGGCCAAGAGCAATGGGTAGGAAGAGGAGCCTAGATCAGGGTGGGGTGAACAGGCAGCACCAGGACAGCGAGTAACAGATAGACAACCGAGAGCTGGGCAGCGGGGCAAGAGAGGGTGGCATTTGGGAAGAGTGGGGCAGCTTGAGGGTGAAAAGAGAGGTGATCTTAAAGAACAGGGCCAAAGTGTGTGTGCGTGTGGAAATTAGATCCATTTAGATGGAAAATAAAGGAGAGAAAAAGCAGACCAAAAATTGTTATGATAAATTCTGTGGGACAGAGTTAGCCAACTCATATTTTTAGAGCACATAGCATAATTGTTCTCTGATGAGAGACACTGTCTGCATCAGAACTAAATTGGCGAGAACATGAGTATTCCATTCTGAGCCCAATGGGAACAGAATTGGATCTTCAGAAACAACGTTGCATGAAAGCGACAAACAATGAGGTTTGGAGCAGGGACAGATGAACAAAAATGTCCTGACACTGAGAAGGTGATGGGCTGGGCCCAGCAGAAATGGGTAGAGAAGAAGCTGAAGGGAGTCCAAATGGGTGACTAACGTGCGCATTTAGGTGGCTGCTAACTGGACAGGGAACATAACTGGGTTGCTGCACAAAAGCAAAAATGAGCTGGACTGCTTCCAGGAGGAGAAAGCAAGGTTCAAAGAGAGGTAAGACGATCCACTACTGGTACGTTTGTTTGGACAAGAGAATTAGAAATCCAAGATTTAAACAAATGTACTGTTCATTTCAGAAAAAATGCAAAAGCAGCTTCTTTTAAAAGTACATTGCTGCTAGTTGATAGGAGTGGGACTCCCAAGTGCCCTAAAACTGCTGCAGAACTCCCAGAGCTTTAAGAACCGACTACAAGATTTTGTGAATTCTAAACCCTTGGATTTTCCTATCCCAACATGCATAGGAGTTTTACATATAACTTTTCCTGCTGTTACTTTTCCTTTATGTTTTGTAGATAACACAAGACCACAAAAAAAGTAGAGTATTCAATGTAAAAACATCCTACTCCTTAATACAGTGGATCAAAGCAAAGCTGAAACAAAACTAGAGGGAAACATCAACAGTAATCGAAATTATTTTTTAAGAGCATAGCACTGGAAAAGCCTTAGCATGGTTACAGTATTTATGATTTCACATGTATGCTGATGCACTCTTTAAAAAAAAAAAAAAAAAAAAAAAAGGTATTGCAGAACGTATGGTGGAGATAGCCAGTTCCGTATTTTGTAAGGGAAGCTAGTCATTGCATTCACATGTCATTCTAGATCAGTCTCCAAATGTGAAACAAGCAGCAAAGCAGATTAATAAGGATAATCAGTTCTGAATGAAATCTGGAGGCCTTTATTTTTTGACAAGTTTATTGTTCTAAACATCTTGTAAAGCTGTTAAACTAAACAACTATTGTAAACAGGCTGGCCCTATTGCATAGAGATCTGTCATAGGCAATACACGGGACAGACAGGAATGTCTGGAAGATCCCTCAGCCCCCTTTGCCAAAACCAGCTTTGAGGAACACGTTGTAACAGGCTTTAGGCAAAACCTAAATTTCTGTCTTTGAGCTAAAAAGTTTTAAATACCTCAGGTAGTGAGACTTGAGGAGAACTCTCTCCATACTACCAAGGCATCAGAATCAACCCAACTTTAGCATATCCCGTAAGGTCTCTCTCTTTCCTTAGGCTTCTCTTGGGGTTTGTGATCATGTTTGAGACAAAGAGTCTTTTCCATTTGTTTTGTTATTCCTTACATAAACTCTGACATGTTTTGAAGCTGTACTTTGTATAAATAAAAATATTCAACCAATAGTATACGGAGAACTTTTGGGCTGGAGATAAAACATAATAGGCAGATAAAATAGCATCCTTCCCCTGCGTAACAAAACGTATCAGCAACAACGCTTTTTCAATCCTTCCTGGCCTACAACCTACACATCAACCCTCAAAAAAGGCTGAATATTCCGCATCAACCTCAGTGCAGAGAGTGCTCAAGTTTGGAGAGAGAAATGCCAGTAACACGCTGTGCATTGTGACAGTGTTGGCATCCCTCAAGTCCACACCCACCAAGCGTCACACAAATGACAAAGACCTTTGGGCCAGCTTTGTGCTGACCTGTGGGAGAAGCGAGATTGACTCTGAGTTCAGTAGGTTGGCAGGGACTGTAAAAATACGAGGCACAATATGTTCAAGCCTTGGGGACAAATGTGATGAAACCAGCATGCTGCCACATACATTTAGGATGCATTAACTTGACATAACGCTGTTGAGAAAGTAAAAGTGAATATTCTAAAGGATGCTACTCATTCTCAAACAGTAGGTTTCTGCTAAAGTAAGCCCAAAGTTATTTTCTCCACCCCAGAGATGTGTTTTTCCAGACACGTTTTGAATAGTTCCCACCTACACATAAATACAACACGGATTCACATTCAAAGCTTTTACACTGCACCCACAGAAGCGTGCATGTAAAAGTGCATGAACAAATTTTGTAACCATATGTCTAATAATTCAGTTCATGGTACAAAGGCTTGTACTCGCCACTTGTGGGGGCTATTTTGAAAGCTTATGTAATTCAGCTCATGTTGTTGCAAGGAAATAAACAATCAAAAGAATAATATTTGAAGAGAGAAGATCCAATTTCTTTAACTTCGTTAACTTCTCATCTTTATCAGAACATAGGATTACAAATGATGCATATTAACACAATTGAGAACAGGCTCCGAGACAGGTAACTCATGGAGAGTGAGACAAGCCAGTATGTTAAGAAAACAGAAAACCAGACAAACGTGCTAATGCTGCTTTTTGTTTTCTGCACATTCGACCTGCTTTAAAGGGTTTTCCATCACCAGGTATATTACAAGAGTTTTCAGTTTATGTAGAGTCATGCAAATCAAACTAAATGAAAGCTGCAAACATAGGATATATGTTAGCGGTTAGTAGAATGCAAAATGCAAATATATCTTTGCCTTTCGTATTAGTAACATAAATAGTCTTCACGCAAGCTTGTTTTACTTCTTATTTTATAAATTCTTTGCCAGTTAAAATGGTCCCAGTCCAAATGTTGGCCCTTTTCTGAAATGGAGCACAATTCCTACGTAACACACAGTATAGCTTACAATTGTCCTGGATTGTCTGGGACAGTCCCACCAGTGACCAAGTGGTCCCGTGGTGTGGGAGCACTGCTCTTGGAGCTCCCACACCGCGAGACTGCTCCTGCGGCACCTCTCATTGGCACCCCACTTCTGTATCATACAGGCAGAGCAAAGAAGAGGATGCCAATCAGAGGAGCAAAAAAGGAAGAGAAAAATAAGGGTGGGTGGGGAGGATAGGAGGACAGACATGGAAAGGGAGAAGAAGAAAAACAAGAAGGTTGGGGAGAGGAGAGAGAAACAACAATCAATTAATTATCTTAACCGAATGGACCGACTAATACAACCACAAGATATTTAAAGTGTTCCTCAGCCTCATCTCTCCTGTTATTTTTCCATCCTAAAGCTGTAACTGCTGACAGAGACAATAAATCTTGGGTTGTCCCCAAAAATACCAGACCATGATTTATTTCAAATCCTGCAAGTAAAAGCTATCATCTAACCTGTACGTTCCTCCAAGATTTTTATAGAATCATCATTGTTGTCATTATGTAAATAAATGAGACAGGAAAAATACACTTGATAAAGGGCTTTCATTTTCTTTTCTATGGAGAAACCTTAATATTATCCCCAAGTTTGTCATATATAAGTTTTTTGCCCTTTATAATCATGAAATTTCTCACCCAGTTTGCTTAGGGGCCCAATACTCTGGAGATCTGGAGAAGGCCAGTGTAATACAGATTTCCTTTTCATCTTGCTGGATTGTGCTAAGCACAAAGCACGTGCTAGGTAGTAATAGAGGGTGCACAGCAGCTGCTCAAAGTCACAGTTATCTTGTGTTGAGTATTATGTCAAAACTGTCCTCCTACTCTCTTTCCCATGATGGGGAAGAGAAGGGACAAGAATTGCTGGCTCCTCTCTTTTGCCAAAGAGACAGTGGAGTAAGTCTTGTATTAATCTGGGGGGAGTAATTTGTGAATTGTTGATGCCTTTCCAGAAGGGTGGCATTTGTTGCAAAGCTTTCCCCTCATAACCCGGCACTGCCTGTATCAGCTCTCAACCATATACTTGCAGTCTTCTCAGGAGACATATCACAGTTCCTGAGATCAAACTCCTCCTGAACTGTACAATGATTTGTTATTTCTAGAGAGATAACGTACTTTGAGTTTTTCAGATTCACCACTCTTAATACTACAGAAGCATGGAGTCCTGCAAGCTTATTCTAGCAAACACAAAGGTTAAAAAGATGGAAATGTAGCTATAATAAAGAGGAAAATAAAACTGCCACCTTCTTGAACCAAAACTGTCTCCTAGGTGTCACATAGTATCTTTGAAGCATATATAAGCAGGGAAATAACTTTTAAAGCAACAATTCACCTTCTGAATATTACTATTTAAAGAAAGAAATGTAGTGAGCTTAAAGTCCTTGCCCCCAAGAAGCAGCCCAGAGCAACAGCCCCAGCTATTCCTGTCTCTTGCTTGAGCTGGAAGCTTGTTTTTCTCTCTTTTTTTCTTTTCTTAATTTAAACTTACTTCATTTAATTCTGGGTTTCTACCCACTATACCTATGAATAAGTCACAGTTTTTCCTTTCTCAGACACACAATGACAATACAGCAAGGGGGACATTTCTTCTTAGATCCTCATTGCATTTCGCAGTGAAGTGGACCAGCAGGTTTTCAGGTCTTGTGATTAACTCACTGCTTCTAACTTAAATGGCTTTCCAGCTTGTAATACAATTTTCAAAATTATCACAGTATGTAATCAACCTCAGAGTATCCACAGTATGCACATCCCATCAGATGCACAGTCTTCGGGGTCTTCATACAGACATACCGCACAATTACAGAGAGGAAAGATTTGGGATTTGGAGTATTTTCTCCAGACAATCTTCCCCCTCAGAAGACTACCAGGTTTTCCCATGCACCTGCCTGAACGAGAATGGAATACATCCTCTTGGTTCGCTTCTTTGTATCTGGAGGGACTGGGAGAGTCTACTTCAGCTGTGCCTTTCACAGAAAACGTAAAGCTTTGTGAACTGGCTTCAATATTTCTTGCTGCCATCTCACTCAACCCTGTGCACAGAGATTTCAAGACTCCACGTCCCGAAGACCCGCTGATTTAGAACTTAGGTTTTCCTGAACACTGACAGTTTGAGCACTCGTAAGCTTTTAATTCTGTCTGGCTTGATCAACCGTCACTTTGGACCCTTGTAGGTGCAAAGAAAAGTCAGCCCAGTGCTTTCAGGAAGCTTTTAGAATATGGTCAGACAAATCCTTCATTAGCTGTTACATTCTTTTGTATTCTCAGAAAAGACGACATCTGGCACAGCTATGAAGCTTGCTTCATAATTCATATGTCTTTGAGAGAAGTCAGCTTCACCTTGAAGCACTCATAATCGGGAGTGTCAAGATTCTGCATAAATTGTGTGCATATTGGTACAACTGTGGCCAAAAATTGAAGTCTTTGACAACTGCAGCAGCCAACACATTAATCTCATCTCAGTGCATCCAAAATCCAGTATCTTTCACAGCTTAAGGCCCTGTCCCAGCACAACACCCTCAGAAACTGCAGGTTTGCCTACATTTCATAATAAAATTTCTGCTTCTAATTGTTTGACTATAAATTCCGGTAATTTATATTAATCTGATGAAGAAAGGGAAGTGAATATATATTTGCCTAACAAGCTATATATGAAAAGTATTGGATCTGTTGACAAATTTATGAGAATTATCAGCAAATTCCAAATACGTGATTGTATTAAGTAGCTGTAATTGAAAGAGGACATACAAAAAATGTGAAGAATAGCTGTGACTCTTTAGCAGGAAAGATGGAAGGGTCAGTTACCAGGGTTTATTTTTAAGCTATTTTAAAATGAAGTACAAAACCTGATTACATAGAGAGAGTAAGAAGAAAAAAAAAAAAAGATATGGACAATGTTAAAACCTTCCTGTTTGCTCTCTTCAGTCTAGAACTTGTTATGGGATAGATTATTCCTTCAGATAGGCTACAGTACGCTATTTTCATGTACAGTCATTATGAAGAAATTATTATGGAAATCAGAGGTAACCTCACAGCAGGGGAGGTGCCTACCCATTCAATCAGGCCCACCAGCTATAAACAGAGTGGGTAGTGTGGAAACACTTGGGCATACTAGAGGAGCTTCCAGCTTCAGTGTTGCTTTGTACTGTTGGATGGCACAAAGCAGGTTTCCCCTGCATTACGGATTATCAGTGTTAGTGTGACAAACAGGAAGCCTGCTTCATTTGTCTTGTTATGTGCTACTTTGCAGGTACTGTATGTTTTGTTAAAAAGGTTGAAAAAGGCAAACTGCCTGTTCATTTCAGGGGGTTCCTTCCTCCGCAGCAACACAGCAGGTTCAGCTGAATCAGCCTATGCAGCATAGGACTGAAAACGTGGACAGACTCAAAGTCAGGAAGCCTGAAGCGTACGTGGCAGACCGAGATGCTCCTCTGAGAAGCAGGGTACTTTCTTGCATGTAACCATGGCCAAGTTTCAGAGAAAGCAAGCTTCCTAGGGACCCAAAGGGACTGTGGTGATTTTCACTCCTGGACCAAAAATAGTGCTGAAAAGCTGCAGAAGAGACTGATGCTTATGCTCATATTGTTGGTAATTCACTAGCACAAAACAATTGTAAGCCCAGCTTAATCGGTCAATTAAACTCACTCTACAGTTGCTTTTGCATCATCAAAGCAGAATAAAGCAGCTGGAAGGTACAAGGGTTTCTGGTGTAAAACACCTGGCCATTTACCACTGGCACTTGTTATTTCATGCGTAACAACAATTTAGCAGTATTCACCCAAAGTAAGAATTTTTTCCTTTTTTAACTCAATCTCAAAACATTCATGTTCACTAGATAATACACTATGCCTCTTTATAGAAAGATGGGGGAACAAAGACTTTATATGAGTAAATGAGAAAATGGAAAAAGATATCCTTAAAAGAAGGGGAAAAGAAATAGTTATGGTCCAACATTTTATTGAAAAATATCACTAATCCTCCTGCTGCATGTTTTTTTTACAATGTTGTAATGAAAAAAATAAAAGGGGTGCAACATTTTTGTTCTCATTTTTCACACCCAACATTTGTTCTCCTGTTCAAATACCAAGTAAAAAAATATTAATTATTATTTTCTGTCCATGATGTTCAGCACTGCATTCTTTGAGAGCTTTAAAAACAGAAACTGATTTATTTTTCAAAGGTCTGCATGAGATTAGGAAGTATTACTAACTCCATTTTGTATCTTGCAAATCAGGACACCAAGGAGACTTTTAAAGCCAAAAATCTCCCAAGTTGCCACTAATTTTCAGTAGTCTAGAACCGTAGACCTTAATCAGTTCAATGTAATTACGTGTTACATATTTATTCAAAGGACTGCTTAAATGATCTCCGCTTGCAGCTCTGAGTGTGCAGTTTTTCTGCAAATTCAGCCGTACTTCTCTCAGCTGACAGCAGGAAATGAGGTACATAGAGGCTGCCTGTGAAAATACTCGATTTGCCAAGCATCACCAAGCAGCTCTGCGACAGAAGCAGGAAGAGCAAGAAGGCAGCTCTCCGCAGGCTCCAGAGCGCTCTCTTCTTGCCATGCCAGCCTCTTGCTACAGACAGCTCTCTCATCTTTTGCAGCACCTGCAGCAGGGATCCTGCAGTGCACCAGCGCTTACTTTTTCCCCTGCTGCATTCCCCGAGGACTGTGTATCCTGTTCTCTTACTAGGGCAGGATGCCTGTGGGGAGCACAGTATGCCATCACACTAGTGGTGTTACTAGGCACGTGTTCGGGGGAAACTGAAGGGGAACAGCTAAGCTTAAGTTCTTTCTGTGGGTTAACCCACAGCGGTCCTTTTTGTCAGTGCCCGACATTGGGCAAAAGCAGGAAAATTTGTGATAAAAGAATGACCACTTAGAAAAGGCAATTCTATCAAAAGAAACTGCATGGATTCACAGTTGAGGCATCAACTGGATTCACAGGTGTAAACAGTAGAGTAGTACAGGTTTTTATTCATCTGAACTCATAACTGTCAGCATCCACAGGCTCTTATCCTTCCTAAAGCTCCATCCCAAAAGTAAGATAAGGGGAGTAAGACACCCATGTTACCAACAAATGCCACAGCTACTTGACAAATGCGAAGTGTACTTTGTACAGACATAACGTGCCTAGATCCAGTTCCAGATTGCAAAGGGGAATGTACTTTACTGGCTACAGATACTCTTGTTCTAACCCAGCAGGCCTGCCCCAGTCAGAATTTTTACTCACCCACTCCCCTAGGTCTGTGTTTCACTGAACCTCACCCTCTATGCTTAGCTCTTACCTCTTTTCTTTACTGTCCTCTCCACTACTGTTCTCCTTCCAGCTTATTGTTTTCAGAACAATTCAGCCTAAGGCCAACGTGTGCCATGGGAAATTTCAGCTTCAACCGTAACAACCTGACACAATTATAAGCAACTGAAAATCTTCCAACGAAAACATCACCAAGAACCTTAACTACAAAGTATTTACAAGCTCACCCTATCACAAATGCCCTGCTGCAGACATATGTACAGCTACACATACTAATGAGGAAAGAATATAACTGCTTATGTGAACAGCAGAAGAGAACACAACACTCACAGGTGTTTTACTTACATACACGTATTTTTCTCCGTCACGTTAACACGTTGTACCATATGAACACCATTTAAAATGTTATCTTGTGAATTTTAAAATTCCTGTCTTATTTCTAAGGACTAATTGCAGTTGAATGAAAAGAGATTCAAAAGAATGCAACGTACATTTGGAAATGAATGCCTTTGTGTGACATACCTCTCTTCTGCTGAAACTTCCTTCAGCTGTTGATGTGGTTTTGTCCCTTCCATTTCTCGGATGCTTACTGCATAGATCTTAGTGGTATAATCAATTGCTTTTTCTCTTGCAACATCACTATCGTAACCTTAGAGAAAGAAAACATAAAATAAAACAAACTACCCTTGTTTCTTAGTGGAAGAGCAGAAAACAAGAAGATCTGCACCAACAGAAGGAATAAAACAAATCCTACCAAGCTCTCCCTACACTGAACTTGAGCACATGAAAGTTTCTTGCCCACTTCAAGCTAAACGCCTGCCTGAGTCTCTGTGGAATGAAGACAAATTAAAGATGTATTGCATACAATCCTTTTTACCTCCATCTTCTTCTGCATCTGTGTCTGATTCTTCACTATCAACCAGCTTACTCTCCTGAATGCCCAAAAATTCTCTGGTCCAGATCATCAAAGCTGTATCAGCACCACCTACGGTCAGCAGCACAGAATCATTGTGTAACCACCGCACATTGGTTACCTGTGCGCTGTGACCCACATACTTCTTGAATTTTGCATGTTGGCCCTGTAGCACAAAGAATTCTTGTATTAGCAGTCTGACACATTGCTAACAGCATCTTCCTTAATTCCTTTTCTTGCACAGTTTCTAATCACAGAAATAAATACACTTATTACCTTCACTGGATATGAAAAAAGCTTCACAAAACCAAAATCATCTCCCGTAGCTAACAGCGTTCCGTCTTTTGTAAGAGTAGCTGCATTTACAACGGTGACATCACTGTGCATGGGCCAAATTCCTTCACAAGTAGGACCAAGAACACATGTCCAGGTGTCCCACTCAATCTTCTCTATCTGCAAGCAGAATTTCCCCCAAAGAAGTCATCTTAATACATACCAAAACCACACTGGTTTTATGCGCATATTTTTCTATGTTTGATATTAACTTAATTTTCTTAGTGTTTTTGGAAACTGTTCACTGTTTCCAGCTAGCTAATACAAACTGCGTATCTTCATCAAAAGGCTTAAAACTTTAAACATTCCCGCTTTCCCAAGGTAGAGCATAATTTGGATACAAATCTCCTTAAAGATTTTCTAAGGTGCTAAAAACATTGGCAATTTTGTAGAAAAATTATGTGTCACAAATAATGAACATCCTTAAAAGCCAGGCCATACTGTTTAAAGCTGGTTTATAACCTGTATGCACACTGATCACACAGAAAACAGGTGACTGTTCAGGAAAGGGGATTAAGGGAAATGACTGCTATTAGACAAAAATAAATGTAGAGATACAAACAGAAACTTGCAAGTTCTACCATCTACAAATGCTAGGAAAGACACTCTACAGAATGATTAAATAATTCTAATTCTAACCATTGTAAATATAGTATTTTAAAAGGAAAAAATATACCATTTGAAGACAAAATATGCTAATTTTCAACAGTCCAGAAAAATAACTTTCACAGTAAAAAAAAAATCTAGTAAGCATAATTCGTACCTCAGCAATTCTTATAATATGCCTTTTCCCCCTTGGTGCTTCAAAAAATAGTTGTTCTTTGGCACCAGAATTGACTTGCAATAACTTTCCTGGATACGAAATAAGAGTTTATTATGAATCTTATTCATGATTATGAATATTACGAACTTTCTTTTGATTGAGTGAAGAGGTTTCTGGGGGTAAGCTAAGAAATATTCCTCCAGAGAGTTATTCATAGCAAAAGTAAAACAGATGCTTAGAATCACTCTCATAAGAATCCTGTACTCCTGATTCACTGCAGAAGTAATATTTTAAATACCATCCAACGTCCTTAAAAAATTACTGACTTGCAGCAAATCACTTTCTTCTGGTAAGAAATATTTTGCTTGTGTTTTCATCATCGTGATAACGGAAAGTAGAAAAAAATAAATGTGTATGCTATTCATTTTCATAGCAATTGTGCAAGACAGCTTTGCCGTAAGTTAAAAACATGGTAAGCTCCTGTCTGTTTTGCACTGCCTAACTGGCGTATAGTCCAGCTACACACCAAACTGTCCTCGAATATGAAGTTTACCACACCCATACGAATACTGTGAAGATAATCCTGTATGCAATTGATAGTATATTAGCAAGTACTTGTGCATGGATAAGCAAAAAACGCTTTCAAATTCAGTTTTACGACATTTCTGCTATAAGAAAATTAAAGGCATTTTCTGAATTTTTCAAATTATAACTACTATACTAGCGTGAGAAAGAAATCCTGTGGGGATTTATTATCATAAAAGCAGTTCTACAATATCTAAACTGCATAAGTGCCAGGGAAAGCACTCTTATTGAGGAAGACTGGATTAGATTTTCAAGTGATATGAACTAGCGCAGTTCCAAGGTTGCTATATTTTGACTGGGCATCTTGCCCTTTGTTACATGAGCTCTGTTCGGTCTGCTGGAATCACTGACAACAAGAAGCGCAATACGGGACTACAGCACTATCATGCTCTTCCTATCTGACCTGTGTCAGACAGGTTATGCAATTTAGTATATTAATCCTTTACATCTAGAAGTTCAGTTAGAGTTTCCAATAAATACCAGCAAGGACATACAGAATTTTCAGTTTTCTTGTATTTTGTATCTGCACATGTAACACGTCCAAGAACCAGCTACCACAGATACGCAGGTATTATCAGACAAATTGCTATTATTATGCGTACACCTATCAGTACTCAGACTATCAGGGCTGTCAGCAGGCACGCAGTGCCAGCTCAGCTGCAGCACAGCGTACGAGCTCAAGAATGGCACGTAGACCTGAACGGGTTCTGAAGGGAGATTAGCTCCTGTTGTTGTCAGTGAGCTTGCACCACGTTTTGGGACTAGCACAACAGGGGAAGCAGGGCTCAGACACACAGGTGGTTCCACACAGAATCATATTAGGTCTGGGAAGGCTTATTTGCATGAGCTCATTAGCGATCCTGCTAGACTTAATTAGTTGTGACAATAACTTCATTGCCGTGATTGCCACGTAATGCTCAGCAAAGAAGAAAGGAAATTGGACATAAAAGGTGGAAAAGAAAAACATGCCACACACTACAAAACTATAAAAAGAAAAGCAATATTATGTTCGTAAGTGACATTTTAGTCATATGCTGTCAGCAGTGCAGTACCATGTACTCTGGTACAAATGTTACAAGTGAGGATGAATTCCACCAACAAATGTAATTGCACTGAACCCATATGGTGCTTGATGTTGAAAAATCGTTTGCATTAGTAGTTACAGTTTATCTTAGTAAGTGGTACGAGAACACTTTTCTGATATTTTGTTTCACGGGCATTTTAAATCTATTTCTCTGGTCAAATATTTTACCTCTTGAGTCCCAGTCAATGTGTGTGATATAGCTAGATGCACCTTTACAAATGCCAACTCTTTTGCTGGTAAGTACGTTGTAAATATCTACAAAATTATCATGGGAAGCCACAGCCAGGTACTTTCCTGATTCTGTAAAGAAGAGACACTGAGGTTATTAAAAGTGTACATGTTGTAATTGTTATTGTTATGCATTTTTACTACTGTAGTGCATCCAAAGGCACTAGGTTAGGGGTGCGCCCCATTCTACTAGGCTGCATACAGCCTACAGAATTCTGAAGTATTTAAATGCATGGAGCACATATAAAGCCAGTCTACCTTCTGAACATTCAATCTTATGTCTAGAGGAGAAAAACAAACTCCAAGATAAACACTGCCCTTTCACTTTATCACCTGACTATACCTCGTGAAAACTTTATATCTGAGATCATTTCCTTTCTGTGGTGAAAAGAGACCATATCTTCAACAGTGTCAGCATTTACCACCAGAAAACTCCCATCGTTCAGCCCTACAGCCAAGGCTTTCCCATCAGGGGAAAAGGCACAGCACCGTCCACCTACAAAAGAAAATGGAAAGGAGTGTCTTAAGGTTTACAAACTTGGGATTGAGAAAACCATCAGTAAAGGGCAACTGAAAGGTTTTTACATCAAGTACGTACTTTTGAAATAGGTTTGTTATTTATTAAAACAAATATGTGATAGGAGGGCTGTGATTAATGTTTTACTGAATGGGAATGTACCCTCTTGTATAGGCTGTTCTTGAGCTGACAATGGTGATTTGATCAGGCTTGAAATGGGTTTAAGTGCAAATACCATCTTCCAACTACGTTCTAAACACACCAATGATTAAAAAGAAAAAAACCCAAACCAAACCAAACCAAAAAACCCCCAAAACCATGTAGAAAGGAAATCCAGATGAAAAATTGAAAGACTCATTACGGGCAGCAAAACTACTTGTTTTTCAGGGACACCACACTTGAAAGCTTCTTCGTTATGACTGAAAAATGGTTCCTTTCAGGTGGAGCACATTTAGAACAGCGATGTACTACCCTTCCTCCACTTACTTTTTGCCTCAGCATTATTTCTGACCGTACTCTCTCATACAGCTATCCTCATCCGTCCCTGAGTTCACCTCTCCAAAACATTTGACTCTGTCTTCTCTCAGCCAGAGTCCCTGCACTCTGGATCTGTCACTGAAAATGAAGCATGCTGAATTTATACCATAAAATTTCCTGAAGGATAGGAATGAACAAATGCAGTAAGAGTAATTTTGAGAAGGCAGCTTTGCCACATAGCTCATCTACTTTTATACAGAGGAGAGGGCAGGAAAACTGTTCATTTTCAGAGAAGTTGGTATAACAGGTAAAGTCCATATTGCCACTGAAGGCTGACTGTGCTTAACACGCAGAAAATTTTACATTTGTATTTATAAGGAAACTTTTTAATGTCAGCAACAAATATGCTGGCCTTCAGTACTCTTAGGAAGGAAAATGATTCTGAGGTCGACCCATTCCCCTTGGAATCAGAGGAAAATAGATTAAAGTTCATTTTATTATTATTCATTACAATAGATTATAATCCTTTTTCTTTCTACCCTTTTCATTGACTTGACACATGTCAAAGACAATTTACTTCCTATGCTTCCAATTTCTTAATGACTGTGTCCTCTTCCTACCTAATTAATGCCTGTGATATGCACTGAAAGCAAAGATGGAACTGTTACAGAAATAGAGTAGAATCATTACTATCACAGTGTATGGCCAAATGAGAATTACCTTTTTTGAGTTTCCTCACTGCCAGCATGCGGTGCTGGGATGAAAGTTCCCAGATTCGTAGTGTTTTATCATCACTCACTGTTGCACAGACAGGCAAGAGAGGATGAGCTGCCAAGCCCCAGACTTCTCCTTCCATATGTCCCTAAAGGAAATCATTTAATGTAAGAGAGAAGAAAGCATTTTGGTTTGTGTAATATGTTCTAGCACTTGCCCTGCTTCCTTTTACAAGTCTCAGGCAATAAGGCCTTCATCATCTCCTCTCCAAAATTTTTCATATTCAAAAGAGTCCTGAATGTCTGGTCTGTTTCCTCTGATAACCATTTAAATTACACTCTTCCTTAGTTTCCTCCACTGTTACTGGCTGTAATTCCTGTTCTACCAATGCTCTCTTTTCCAGTCTTGAAATGAACAGGAAATAGTTATGCCCCAAACAGGACTTCATCCTGAAATCCTAATATGGGCTAATCTGTCTTCAAGGCTTATGGGATTTTTTTGATCCTGGAGAACTTTTTTGCCCAACATACACATACTTAGTTCTTTTAACCTTTCCTCAGAACTCAGTTTTCAAACTTTTTGATCACTTTTCCTGCTTTTTCTAGATTTCCTTCAACTTGCATACAGCTTGCTGGCACGGCATTTCAAGGTTAAATCATTTCTTACTATTCTCAATCTGGATTTCAGTTTGGTAACTGGCATCTTTGTTGAGATGGAAAAATACCATTAAAAGAAAAAGGGGAGGAACTGTCATGACACCTTACGTATTTTCTCTTTTGGCTCAAGTTGGTGCATGCAAGCATGTAATTTAAGCTGGATGACAATTATAACACTTCTCTTTTTCAGAAAACTCACAGCAATTGGGTAATTTTAAGGTAATTTTACTGTCTCGCAACCTTACTATTCATGTGAAGGGAACTATATTAGGATGAGATTGCAATTCTAAATTAGTGAATGAGTTAAAAAATTTATAAAATGCAACTTCACACATTTAAGTTAGTAAGGCTGTCATGCAGGCAATACAAATTTGAAAGGTTACTTTATATGATCAGAACTAACTGGAAAGAAAAATACCAAAGAAACAATATTTTTGTAAAAAACAATGTTAATTTAGTTATAAAAACCAGAAAGTAAAAACTTGACAAATTATAACTCAGTAAATTGTCTATACAATTTTCTACACGTAGACATTAGGGTTATTCAAGACACTAAACCAAAGCAGCATCAAATACATCAGTGGACATATACATGAAAATTTTTTAACCAAGTTTTGCAAAATACGTTGTCTTGCAGAAAGAGGTCTCTTTATGCTTTGCAATACGTGCCGTGTCAACTGTGTGTTACTGTAGAAAACTGTCACAACTCTAAACCAATTTTTCACAAATTAAAGTATAGGCTCCTTCAGAATACACTGTATTATTTCAGTAAAGGCAAATAAATGGAACCACAGTGTCAAAATAAAATAAATTGTGTTAGGTCTACTCTTCATTTTTCATGTCGGGTCCTAAGCTGTCTAAAAAAATTCATAAAAATCATAGAATCATAGAATCATAGAATCGTTTAGGTTGGAAAAGACCTTTAAGCTCATCCAGTCCAACCATTAACCTAACATTACCAAGTCCACTACTAAACCAATTAAGGGTAGAGTAGCAATTTCATGTTTCCTGGCTTGGTAGCCTCACCAGCCTTTGAACTTAATGGGTTTTTTGGTTTGCCTTCAAAATTCTGTAATCCACAGTGAATCTCAAAGTCATTTACATAAAAAAATATCAACTTCTACCTGAACAAGGAAGGGAATAGTGGCCAACAGGATTAATGAAAACAGAAAGAAAATTACTGGGAAAATCTTGTAATGTCTGGTATTTCTCCAGGGACTATTTTGATATGGAAGATCCACACAGTACCTGAACAAGTAGAGTCATAGGACCACTTTTATCAATTTCAAGTATCTCTCCATTTTTAGTTCCCACTAGTATATGCCCATGTCCTAGACTGATGGCTCGAATAGAGGGATTGTCTTCTAAAAGTAAACCTGAAGAATACAAAGATACTAATTTTAGGTTTTTATTGTGAAATCAAAAAGAGCCTCGTATCACCTATAGTTTATACAGCTTATACCATCTATAATTAAAATATGTTTAACATCATGAAACATGAGATACACTTGCCCGATCAAACTACTAGATAATCTATTTAATTAATAGTTCAAAGGATGGGAGCTTGTGCTAGTCTGTACTGTGGCAATATAAAGATTGATAGTTTACTGCTCTAACAGTGACAGTGTATAAGGGGTTCAGATGCTCCAGCAACATGGACATTCATTCTGTGATTATCTGTGAATATCACTTTACAGACTTCCACACTGGTGCCTGGGGAAGTACAATTTAACAGGTCTTTCCAGCTCATAGGGACCCTGGTCTCACTACATGAGATTTGGCCAGTTGAGGAAGCCAGCTGCTAAACAGAACAGATTTTGGAACAGGCAGCCTCACAGGCTTGTGACATTTCCTTTTAAAATAATTTCTTCAGGGAAAACAAAGCCAAACGTCACGGAATAGAGGAGGAAATAGCAGAATGAACTATAAATGGCAAAGATTGTGTGAACTAAAACTTAAATCAATCAAACCAGAAAATTCCATCACGGAGTAGTAAGTAGTGTATTACCGTTCCCTTTGTGTTCTGGTAAGATTTCATACCTTTTGCTGCCATTTTACCAGCCTTCATGCATATAGTCTTTATTAAAACACACTGAAAAATAGTACCTTTAGAACTAGCAGATAGTGCGGCTCTTTTAATAGCGTACGTCTTCAGACATCTTTCAAACATGTCATCCCAAAGTGCCACAATTCCATCTTTTCCACCAGTTACAAAACCCTGTACGATCACAGTATGAAAACATACACAAATGTCAGCATTCATATGTTAGTATTTAAAAAAAACATGTCCAAAGGCAGTATAAATTCTCCCCTGCATTTTATTCATATGACTAATTAAAAATATTGGAGCCTATAGCTATGAAGAACAAAATATAAGGGGAGAAGATTTAGAGAGTTGCTTTTCTAGGGTTTTAAAGATTTATAACCATGCAGAGCGCGTACTATTGTAAATAGCAACGATGGACCATAACATTTTTCTGCATGTGAAAATAAGCTATGGAAAAATATGTGCTTCATCCTTAGAAGAGGCAGTAGTTGATAATAATAGCTTCTCAAGTTATTCCGAATTCAATGGACTTAACAGATACTTCAAACGAAGTTCTAATAATGCACAGGGACCAATTCTTTGATTAATTCCCTTGGTAGATTCTCTTTATCTGTGCCAAGTGAGTGCAAAACGCAGCATAAATAACTAACCAACAAAAACGTAGGTGAAGAGGATGTTCAGATGACAGAGTGCCAAGATCAAATAGAAAAATTGATGGGAAAGCTAGGAACAATCAATTAGGGCCAGAAAGGATTGAGCCACAGGGACCTTAACTGACCTTGACATATAAAAATGTTAATAGCTAATATTCTTCTTCTCATGCTATACTTTTAAAGTTGAAACTATAATCTCAAAAAGGATATTCCACTATCAACATCTTCAAATTTCCAGTGGATTTCAAGTGTTTTGCCCCAACCTCATTTATGTGATGTCAATAATATATTTTGCCATGGTTTCTTTTAAAGATTTATTGATGCAACTGGAGGAAAATCCTTTTGATATCTGGAATAATTATCTCAGAAAAACAAAACCTTTGGATATTTGAAGTCTTGCTTGCTTAAGATACAGTGATAATATTATTAAAAAATTCATGTTTCATATTTTGGAAACTGATAAGGCAAAAATATTTTTGGGATCAGGTTGAAGCGGCAATGAATGTTACCTGTTACTCTCCTATGGTTTACAGACATGAAAATGACATCCGTGAGCGCAGTGAGAAATAAATTCTGCATATTTAGAGGTCAGAAACCTATTGGTCAGGTAACGAGTACATAAAACGTGGTCCTTCCAAATACATGTCTATCAAATAACAGAATTCAGTAATATGGGTTTTGTGATTTTAATCACATTCAGATTCATCCAGTGCAACTTGTTTTCTGTTACGGTTTTGTTTATTAAAGCATCTTCAATGTTAGTGCAATGTAGAACAACGTATTGGTCACACACACGCGTACAAAACATGGGTAACTTCGTTGAAAGGTATGTTAGTTATACACTTCTAAAAGCCAGTATTACAACAAAAATAATAAAGATGAATGGATCACATAAGACGATAAATACCTTATCCAATGCATGCATGGCAAATACAGGTCCATCATGGGCTTTCACTGTCTTAAGCAACAGAGTATCCTTCCAGATATAAATATCTCCAGTAGCAGCCCCAGAGAAAACTAGATCTTCTATTCGCCCATAGGAAACACTCATCATAGTTTCCAATTTTCCAGTAGTTCCAAATGTTCCTCGTTTTGATGTAAAGCCTCCACCTGCAATACAAACAAAAGTAAGTCTTTTTATATTTCGGTTTGTAGCCATAGTGCTATAAAGGACAAATGTCTTGACCCCATCACCTCTCGTGATTGCCTAAGACATAGTCAATAATAGAAATACTGAAAACATAGTGCACAAGGGAAAAACATAATAAAAGAAAGTCAATCTAGTAATGACAGTTTTGAAGCAGTACAGGCTCTATTTTTCAGATTGTTATCTCCAAGCAAATGATAAATTTTGGTGAGGAATTGTGTAAAAAGAATTCATACAATGGCTGGCAGAATATTTTTTGCACAGAACAGCCTGCCAAGCTCCTGACAAGCTGCTTCTCTTTAGAAGTGACCACAACTACACATGAGATACGAGAGGTTTGTTTTAGTTGTCCACTGGCAACCTGACAATTTGACAGGAGTTTTGCAGAATGAATGGCAGGATTTGCTCCTCTTCTGATTGTCAGAGAACCAAATTGCCACAGCCTTACTTTGGTTAAGAAAGCAGGAAATAGCCATATGTGCCCATGAATTGAGTGCTTATAGACAAAAATACACATGCAACTGCAGAATAATATAGGCAGCAGTGTCCTTGCTTCAAGTCATCATGTATTTCACAGTTAACACCATACTCATAGTCCCAATTCCACTGAGCAGATCTTAATTCAAAATATACCATTTTTAAGAGACTATTCTTGGAGTAAGACACTGCTTAATGCAAATACCTGTAATAGCATTTGGCAAACAGTAATGCAAGTCTATTTAATTACTACAAAAATAACCTAAACATAAAAAATGCAGAAAAAAAAAAGAAGTAATTTTTAAACTGAGATCCCCTGAACCTCTTGAAGGGTGTAAATTACAGTGTAAGTATAGGAACTTCTTAAAACTACCTAATTTTGAGTTGTCTTGAGTTCTATTTTTAGCTGCCCTATGCCTCCTACCTTTGCTGAATTTTACACAGAGAAGATGCTCTCTGAGATCTTTTTACTGAATACTTGTGTAGTGTGTCTGATTAAAAGTCACAAAGAACAAAAAATCCAGTCCTGAGTAAAAATAGCCCTAATGAGAAATTAACTTTGCTGTCTTTCTCAGTTTGCCAGAACAGTCTAGACTGATAGCTACATCCCATTCTGAATATCTCGCTTGTTAGTTTGCAGAATCTTACCCTGGTTTTAATTAATGGAAAACACATTTTCATTTTTCATTATTTAGAAAAGGAAACAAAATTCCTGTGTCATACAAAAAATATATTACCTTGATTCTTGTGATACCACATCATGATTTTTAGTCTAATGGATAAAATACAAATTACTATAACTGAACTTCTGCAAAAGACCTGTTTGTTTCTTTCTTTCTTTCTTGTTTTACCCAGGCACGTATTTTAAGGTCCATCCTCAAACCTATCTTTCCAGCCTGGCACCTTCCATCTCTGGAAGTCGTGTCTGATGACTGAAAAACAGCTCTATCTTGAAACTGAAGGATTGCTGAAGTGTTACATCAGTACCTGAAGTGCAAACACTACGGGTTTTAGCAGTGTGCCAGAGGCACCTAAGATTCTTAGCCACCAGCTGGCATTTTCACAACAAGGGTCGTAATCTGCTTAAGTGAATTACAGAACTGCATGTTTTCTGAGAGCCAAGGATGCTTGTTCAGAAGAAATCCTTAATAGTATGACTTGAGTTAAAAAACAATTAGCTGGAAATGACTTCCAAATAGAAAGGAATATTGTGACATTTGCTGATTCAGAGGTAGGTTTTCACCCCTTTAGTATTTTGGTAACTAGAAAATTGCTTTACAAATAAAACAAATTCTTAAACTGAGAACATGGTGTTCCTGCATTAAAGCATATACATTCTCAAACAAATTAAATATAGAATATTCATTACAGTACCTGTTTGCTGCCAAAATTTGATGTGCTTCATCCCAACTGTGACTAGTTTGTCTACATGATGTGGATTACACTTCACGACAAATATTTTATCCCTATGGCCCCTGCAATAAAAATAAAAATTAAAAACAACGTTAAGGAATGACCTAACATTTCCAACTAAATGGCATTTCATCGTATTGGACTAACCAAACATAGTCTTCAACAATGAGAATCTAATCCCCATGACTGTCATGGTGCAAATCATGCACCAAGTCATTTGCACCATGGCTTGGTGCAAATACAACAGCATGGATCAATAACACCACGAGGATAGGCACAAGAGTCACAGCGGCTATGTCTGCATTACCTCTACCATCATTACCCTATCTAACAAAAAGTAGAGAGCTGTATTTTTAAACTGCAAGAGTTTAGCCTCAGAAGTCTGACCCACAGAGCTGGCAGAATGTATTTGACCATACGCCATCTAGGAATTAGACCACAGAAATGTGGTGAATAAAAATTGTCTCCCACTGAATTTCAGTTCAGTTAAGTCACAATGAACAGCAGGCAACAAAGGTCAATGCAATTAAGAGAAGGTATAAAGGGCAACGTAAATATTTAAGTGGATAAGAACTCAAGAAATATTTAAAATCCTCTGTCAAGAAAAACACCTACTGTGCTTCAAGAGGAAAAATACAATAACAAATTATAAAATTATAATTTAGGGAACAATTCATTCAGCAGCATATACACCTTCAAATTTAGCTCTCGGGTAATTAAAGTTATTCTTGTTGGAGTATGTATTTATGGGAATTTGTAAGTTTACGTTTCACCATTGCAAAAAATATTCCCAGACACAAAGTAGTAATTATTTCTATTTCAGTGTTTTATTAAAAAACACCAAAAGCAAAAATCACCTGAATTTTCAGGTTTTATACTATGATAATGTCACTTCCATCTGACAGGTTTAGTAGATCTGAAAAATCACATGGTTCTGATAACCTTCTTGGATTCAGTATTTTCTTTTGGTGAATCAGTCTAGAAAAAAACAGTCCCTTTACACCTCTGACATTTGAAGTACATCTTCTTGCAATTCCTCCTTCTCCTGTTCCTCTACTTTGCTATAATGATGCCCAGCCTTTCAAGTTCAGGCTGGTTATTCTGCTGCTTCTGGAAGCATCCGTCACACAGGCAAAATGTACTGCCCTGAGTCCAAAATCAAACTAATTGCACCCCAGCACCGTGTCCCCTGTAAAATGACAGGAGTATGTCTGCCTGTGTGATAGGATGACTAGTGCTGACACACAAGATCTGGACTGCATGGCCTACGTTCCCACCCCAATTTCCTACAGCGGTCAGACCAAAACATGTGTACAAGCCTGTGCAGTTTTTGTGTCCTTGTGTTCTGAGGGACTGGCACAGGACATTTGTTCTTCCAGAATGAAGAAAGGAGAAGAGCATGACGTTCACTGATTTAGATTGTAAATAAATTTGACAATGCCCCCCTCAGCTCCCTCAGGGATTGCAGTCCACTAATACAAAACACTAGGATCAAATAGGAGCAGCACTGCATTGGCATATAAGGCATGAGGAGCTAGTGAAAGAAGCTCAGATATGTTTTGATTCTAACTGCGTACGCTTACTCAATAAGGGTTTTAATGAAACTAGACAGAAGACTGTAGAGCCAAGATAGAGAAATAAGCTTCATAATTTATCCAGTGAGCAACTAAAACAAATAAATAAGAGCATATTCTGAACAGTGTGACAAGAAAACTGAGAAGTCATGCTGAAATAAATCATCCCAAGAAGACTAAGCAAAAAGAATGTTCACAAAAAATAAATATAAAATAACTACGGAATAAACATAACGAATGTTTGTACATAGCGAATGTGCACTTCATTTTTCAGGTTTAGTCGTTTAGATGAATTCTTCTTGTGGGTCTACGTGATTGTAAGGAGATGTCCTCCTGTTCTTCCTGTCTGCAAGGCCACGTGAGGATCATGTCTAAAATTTGGATGTAAACTCTCCTGTCTTTGTTTTTTCTCTCTCTTTATATGTCCTACTGTGCTTACCAGAATGGAGGACTTGCATTTAGGCACTGCTAAAATATAAACAGTCATTTAAATTAGAACTTTTTAGAAGATAAACTCTTTTTTTTATGCTCTCTGTGAGGACCCTACATATTTTCAAAATAATAGGGTAGCAGTAATAGTAGCTACATTGGGTACCTATAGTATTATACACCAAAAAGAACCCAAGTACTTAATCTCCTATCTCTCCTGTGAGCAACAAGAGATGGGTAGCCATACAGCCCATCATTATCTTGTTTTTAAAAGCTTAGAAGGTCTCTATGGGAATATATAAGGTATTTCTTCACTTGTGAGTCTGAAGCACATCTGTCTGGAGACAGCAAAACCAGGATTGGAAAGCAAATGAAAATGTCACGTTTTACAGCACAGACAACACTGTTCCTAAGCAAGCTCTACATCACAAATTTTACAAAGGATTGAAAATCTTGCTGCCTAATAAACCAGATGTCTGAGACAAAATTATATAGCTAAAATAGATTATGGTACACACACACTTGGATCAAAATGTTTATTTATTCACTAATGATATACTACTAAAAGATAGTGCTGCCAGGAGAAAATCTTTTTATTTCTTCTGGAACATGTCACCATATAATAGTGATAATAGCGTAATACTTACATAAATTATCTTTTGCAGTCACTTTTTTGCAGTTATACTCATAATTTCTACTGACCAATGTTGGATGTTACATGGTTGCAGACAGCATATGAAATGTACTCCTTGCCTCTCTGGTATGTAAGTCCCTGCTTACACGAATTCTACACAATTCTAGTACCCTGACCTCAGAGGTATGTTTGATTTGCTGGACAAAAACCAGATTCTCAACAGTTTGATTCTTCTAACACGCACAACTAATTCAGCATAAAGAAAACGTTGCAATTCAATATTTTAGAAGAAAAAAAGCAAATAGGTAAACCGTAATCCAATCCTCTTCCCAACACTGGTCCCTTCAAGCAATTGCAAATGCTTCTTCACTACAGGGTTATTAGCTAAGCTTTCTGTTAGTAACTGCAAAGAGCAAATATCTCAGAAAAAGCTGACTCAGAAGGAAGGCAAGATCAGTAGACCTTGAAAAAAAAATCTGTATTAGAGGGAACACTTTCTTCTTCTCAGAAGAGTGCTCTGCATATGTACACTGATGGAACCCAGCATATCATCTAATGCATAAAGGAAAATATGACATCTCTGATGACTTCTGCCATGAATCAGGAAATAAAAGTGGGAGAAAATATTAACTTAACTTGAAAAATCATTAAATGAGCTATAATAAGCAATGTAGCTATTGTAACAGAAAGGCTAGGGAACTCTTGACAGAAGTAGTTCACAGGATTTCCAAGCACTAAGCTGTAGATCCCAAGGTTTTTCATCTGGATATATTACTCTGAAACGCCATTCTGTTTTCAGAGAGGTGCTCTGTGTTTTGCTATAAACAAAGTAATACGTGTGGATGACACTATTCAAAAAAAAATGTAATCACAGGGCACATTTCTACAGAGATGGATTCTTACCTGGTTGTTGCTAGCTTCTCTCCTTTTTTCCAATCCCAAAACACAATGGCATGATTATCGTCTAGCCCAACAGATGCCAAACATTTTCCATCAGCTGTACAGAAGCAATACTTAATGTTAAAGGCGCTAAGGCTTTAGCTGAAAATATAACAGGCAATGAACACAACAAATACATTGCAGACTGAATTTCAAATGATGTATTATAAATGAAGTAAAAGAAGGAAGTAATACTTTGAGAGATTAGGGTTCAGATTCACTGATAGCCTTCAGTTCCTGAAGTAGACTGCGTACAGTATTAGACAGGTGATCTGAGAAACACAGTCAACCTGCCCACCCTCTTAAGATGAAGTCTATACCTGCTGAACATTTTATCCACAAGGAGTATTCATATTGCAATACTTAGCACCCAAATGAATACCTATTGGGTGATGACACATCAAACTGGAATCCATAGATTTCACAGAGCACTCTACTAATCCATGACCTAGCCTTCCTCTTCTTAACTAAGGGGACTTTAGATATGTCATCACCCTTAGCAGAGACAGAACAGGTTGTGTTATAGGTCACAATAAGATTTTTCTGCTTCATTTTTAACAGGATGATTACAAGATAGGCTATTCTTTTCTAGAAAAGACATTCTTTTGACTTTATTATCTTCTATTATGTTTGTATGTCTGCCCTAATTTAGTGGGGTTTTTTTTTATTCCTTATCAAACCATTGATCTTTCCCAAAGGCAGACACAAAACATTCCTGTGTGTAAGTACAAGGAAGGTAGGTAGGATCAAACAATACAATGAAAGTCAACTTCATAAAGTCCAAATATTCCAAAATCACATTACATTTTATTTGAGATACTTCTGATCAGATGGTGCTTCTTTTCTTTTGTTTGAAATGGTGACAAGAATTATTAGTATCTAATGAAATGGGTGGTTAAAAGTTAATAGGCAATGTAACAAAACTATAAATAAACAAAACTATAAATATGATAGAAAATTGTAAGGCTCAAATTAACTGCTGGCTAGCATCTCTTCTACTGCAGGAAAGACAGCACCTACAGCTAATGAGAGGAAGAAAAGCAAGAACAGAATATCATACATAATTCAACAGCACCTAGGCATCCTTGCTATGTGTGTGAAATAACGATAAACAAGACAATTGTTAACAAACTTTTGGAGGCAAACTACTGTCATGGAATTTTGAAAATTTTAAAAAACTAAGCCATATTTGCTGAAGTATATGATAAGAGAATTGAACTTTATAGGTTGTAGCAGGAGCTGATTACCTGAGGTTTTTTTTTTTTTTTAACTGAAGAAAAGTTAAAGGTGGAGGAAGTAAAGAACTGGTGAGATGGCCAAAAGAATGAAAGAAAGCAATGATTTGAGAATGTTACTTCTTGCAGAAGTTAACAGATGTTAAGGACTCTGTGCTTAAGCAAATTTGACTTCAAGAATAAAAAGAGTGCCACTGGTATAAATTACTCCATTAGAATGACTTCCAAGTTCATAAAGCTGAATAGGTTCTCACAGCTAGACTGAGCTCACAGTATTTAGCAACTGAGTTCTATCAGAAACAAGTCAAGAAGGAGAAGAGGAATTACAGAAAGAGGAAAAGACTTCACAGTTGAATGAAATGGGACTAGATGGAAGGAGTGTAAGTAGGCAGGAAGGAATAAAGTTGAAAAACAGGTCAGGAAACAAAAACTGAGTTTATTAAAAAAAAGACACACACAAACAAGGAGACACAAAAAGGTAGTGAGAAAGAAAAGCAAAGGAGACAGTTAAGAACTATTCTATAACAGTTTTAGTGAGATAAAAAGCTACGAAAATAGCTGATATGAAAGCTAAATATGCAGTAATATGTATTATTTAAGAGGTACATTTGTATATTTTGATGACAGTAATTATTTTTAGGGGTAACTCAATTATGTAAATGGGACACAGTTGACAAAATTTTGTTGGTAAGAATACAATTTAAACTTTATTCACTTGAAATAGGAGGTTTTATGCACTAATATGGGCTATACACTCCAAATACTATCCAAAATTATAGATGTTAAACTAGCCACCAGAGGGCACAACCAAACATTGCATGCATGAAATTATAATCTTCAAATCATAATATCATCAGAACTGCCCTACAAAAGTGACCCAGCCCTGTACACTGTTTTCAGTAATGGCCAATAGCAGATGTTTTAGAAAGCGAGTAAGGGCAGAGAGAACTGGTAGTAGAGAGTCAGCTGCCAGATGGAGTACAGCCAAAAAAGGCTGGGACTTTTGGGTGTCTTTCTTGAAGCTTCAAGTACTGTGACCTGAACCTAATTTAGAAATACCTATTATTAACACAATGAAAACTCCCTACATAAGACCAAAGTAGCACTCTGATCCCATAGTGAGGTGCATATTTGCACAACTATCTGCTCCTCTCTATGCCAAGAATCTTAACTAAAGCCAGTTAGGAATGCAGGATGTGCATTCTCAGGATCAGGTCCTAAAGCAACGCTGTAATGATGCCAGTGGTCACTACTTTTAAAAAGAGTTTTAATATTTTTGTACAGATTTATGTCCACAGACTATGTGGCCAGCTTATTCTTTAAGGCTTTTATAGAGGTACATGGATTCTAATACTCAGAGTACTACTATCTGTACAAGAATCTAATTTTCGTTAAAATGTAAACCACAAAGTAAGTATTTTCTAAATATATGAGCATTTGTTCAACTAGGGATCTTAATGAGAAGTTTT
Organism: Pelecanus crispus; assembly: GCF_030463565.1. Classification (NCBI taxonomy): domain Eukaryota; kingdom Metazoa; phylum Chordata; class Aves; order Pelecaniformes; family Pelecanidae; genus Pelecanus; species Pelecanus crispus. The sequence continues at coordinate 2,154,662 of NC_134645.1, read as the reverse complement.
TTAGCACCTATGCACACTATGTCAATTAGATCATCCTTATCCATTTTCCCTTCTTCTGGTACCATATCTACTTTCAGAGCTAGGTTACGTGCCACAGCGGATCAGCAATCCCACATTTGAATTCCAGCTCTTGGATGAACATCAAGGCTCCCTTCTGATAATGGAATATGACTCAATTCCACAGACTGATCTTTGTGGAAGTAAAACTTCTTTCACATAGTCCTGTCTCATAAATGTGATCTATGTCCTAATGAATTCTTACTATATTTCTGGAGAGAAGAATATGAAATAAATTATGTTGAATTGAAAAAAAACCAGAGTTAAGAAAAGGATATTTCAGCTAGTATAATCACCTTTTTTTTAAATAGAAAAAGGGAGAATGGATTTCTAAGCGCTTTTATAAAGATACAGAAGTATGTAAGTCACTACCATATGGATGTTTTTCAATGCTGAATACAGGAGTTACCCTTTGGTAACTGAGACAGCTTAGACCATCCATCTCAGAAAGACAAGTAGGAGAAACAGCAGACAACTGTTTGGCATGTTTACTTTTTCTGTAAACTCGCTGAAAAACGTGGGAATTGTTAGCAAATTTGAAGAATTGTATGAGCCTATAGATCACATTTCCATCTCATTTATGCACTTCAAGTCACCATTCTGCCTGCTTTTAAATTATTATACCACCATGTAGACAGCCACCAGCGTCCCAGCTGCACAGTTGGTATTATGTATTACACATCACAAAAATCAATTATTGATCGATTGAGAAAAGACCCATGACTGACTTTACTATACATACTAATTTTTATCAAAACTGTCAGCAGGCTTTTATGTAAAATTTGTGTTGGTTGTAAAATTGGCTAGCTATTAAAATTTAGATTTCATCATAAGGATTGCTTTTTAATTAACCATTTATATAAATCTAGGTTGTGGCTTACCTGAAAAATCCAGTGCACACACTCCTCTTTGATGCTGGCCTTTGAGCAATGATAAACATTTCAGTGTCTGTGTGTCCCAAACATGGATAGCAGCATCTCTTCCAACCTAAATCAGAGGGTTAATTGGAGTATCTGTTCATGGAAGTTCAAAGCACACTAATATCAGTAATTAGCACTATCACATCTTCAAAACACTCCAGAGGTAACTACTTTTCCACTTGCCCTATTTTATCTTTTTCAAGATCTATTTTCTCTTTTAGAGAAGTATCAGTAGATATTCTCTAAAACATCAGTATTCAGTATCATATCAATTATATAATTTATCATGATATATGAATATACATGAATATACTGCATATATCATGTTCAGTACCAGATATCAGTGGAGTGCCCAACATAAAATAGCCTTTATCTGAGTAAGGCTTTTGAATGCTACTACGGTACAAAAATACTGAGCCTGACTAATGAAACCCTAAAACCTCCTAGGACGTAGCTAAAATACAGCTCCTGCTTTTTACAGATGAAAGCAGAGGTTCAAAGTGAATATAAGATTCTTTGCAGGGCCACAGCATAAGACTGGCAGTTTTTTGGTTGTATAGGAATGATTTAATAATCACCTCACACAGTTTCCAGTCCAGTACTCCCCAGCAGCTTGGCAGGGATATAGGAAACAATACGCAGCTTACCCATATTTAGGAGGAAACACTCTACTGAAGGACAAAGAGAACCACATTTTTCCTAATTATATATTGCAAAGGGAATTTATTTCCATGTTTTGCTAAGATTATCACTTCTAAATACCCACCTGTCCAGTAGCAACATAGTCTTTCACTGGGTGAATGCTTAGGCTGAGGATGTCGTCATCGTGACCAAGATACAGCCTTTGAGTGTGTTGTTGCCTATTATATACAACAGCTACGGCAGCAATATGATACACTACTTCTCCGGTTTGTGTGTAGAACAAGTTATTTCGACAGTCATAGCCTCTATAACTGAAGCAAATACAAACCAAATTATATTCTGTTTCAAAACTATTCTGGTACTTTGTGTAACAAATTGTGCAAATAATTAACTTGAACAGAGTACACCTGCGGTGTCAGCTTTGGCTTAAAAATATCACAGCACACAGGCAGAGAGAGAGTATTCCCACTAAGTGCAGGCATTCATGAATCTTCTTGTGGTTTACTTTGCACCTAACTCCTAAATTAGTACTATTTCACAAAAAGAATATATAATTCACATATAATTGTGTCCAAATAAGTTTTACAGGGACTTGGGTTCAAGCAGAAATCTATCAGGCTTTTTTACAAATCACAGCTATCACGATCAACTCAACAGAGAATCTTTGCTCCAGGAAGCATAAGGTGTAGTGAACAGCTAGTTCAAAATATAACTTTATAAAATGCAATGCTGATGTACTATTTATTATATGGCTACAGTATTATAACCTTCTCTTGTTCCTTAACAAATACAATTGAAAATCTGATATTCAAAAAATTACCCACAGTAATAGTGACAAACAAATTAATTGTGGGTAAGCACTGAAAAATGCTTTGCTAAATGCTCTGATATGAATTAATTAACATTGCTAGGATGTTTTAACAATCAGAAAAAACAAGCAGTATCTAATAGTACTCTACCCATGTATAAACTGCAACTTTAAACTGTCCTCAGGCGCTCGCTCTCTTTTAAGGAAGGGCACAGAATGGTTTTTCTCTTTACTTTGCTGTTTCAGCTGAGGTAGGTCTTCTTTGTAAACCTGAAGAATAATTGTTAAAGTTAATTGCACATCTCCAGTTTTCTAAATATTTGTATATATGAATGAAAGTGACTTTCTTTTAAGTATTAAATTTAATATACGTTAATGTGATGTTCAGTAGTTACAACACAGAGTCACTACAGAACTTCAGAAAATAATAAATCTTTTCCAGATAATGAAGTCCCCTGACATATGAGTGGCCCAGAACATTAGTGTGGAGTAGCAGCAGAAGAGTGTATTTTTCTAAAAGATGCCAGTGTCACTTAGTGAAAAGGAATTTAAATATTGACTGGAACTCTTTAAGTGTCTTCTAACTTCTTATGTGCCTCAGTGTACATAATCGAAGCTGAACATAATGAACTAATTATATCTAGGGATTATGGTGAAATATACAGTAACCAAGAGCACTTAAGCGATTTGCCAATGTGTCCAGAATCCTGAAGTAGAATTACAGCTTTGTAAATACACTAAAGACACAAAATACTATACATTTAAATCTTTCAGAAATGCTGAAACACTGTGGAGCTGCTAAAGATGTTTGAAGCATCTTCAAAGCTGTGGCACCAAACAGAATCCATTATAATGCTGAAATACAGCTTTATTGTTTGTTTTCTGTCCCTACATTTCTTGGATTTTAGAAAAGGACAATGAAATTGCAATTCCCACAGAAATCTACCTGACTGCAAAGATGGAATACTGGATTTTTACAAGAAAGGTGTTAATGCAGTAAATGCAGCAAAGAATACTTATTTGATTTGTTTTCTTCTTGCATGGTAGCAATTAGTTTATTTCAAAACATAGTTGTACTGAAAATAGAAAAAAAAGTTAAGTGTATTAAGTGATTATTAGAGACCAATTTTACTTGGTTCCCATAAACTAGGACAATTTCAATTCCTGGACATTGTTGTCTTTAACAATAAAAAAGAACCTGTCATAAGTAAATGTATTATACAGGCTTCACTCATTAAGAGTATGCTGCTTTGAATATGTGGAAGTCATAAAAAAACCTCTGTGAGCTGTATTCTGCAACTTGGGATTCTAAATTTGATAGGGCTGAAAAGTCTTCTCTAACACCTGTCACGAGAATGGGGACAGCAATAAGCTCTCATGTTTAAATTTGTGCTTTTTAAGATCTATTCTTTATTCTAACATATAATGGTATACACACCAATGCTTTTTCTCCAAACGCTTTTAAATTCTCATCTCCAGCTAAAGTAAACTCTGTTTTTATGTATACTGGTTGCATAATCAGCTGAATACTGTCAAAATAATCTTCCTAGTCTGATGAATTAGCTGCAAACTTCTTTTGCTTATCTTTACTGAGTGATCATGACAAATTATCAGGTAGTTGGCACAGTGTGTTAATTTTCACTCACCTGGCGATCGTAGTTGATTTGAGCTTCCTGCTCAATGTCAGAATCTAACTCTGGCACATCAGATAAATCTGAATCTGATTCTTCACTGTAGGAATCAACGCCACCTTCTGCATTTAAAAAAAAAGATCAATATATAACAGATCTAATCACAAGAGAATAGCATGTGATGTTTTTCTATAATTTAGACTACATGCAAAGCAGTATTCAACAACTTTGGAAGCTTAAGCAGCTTGTAAAAATCATGTGGGCTGACTGAATGTGTCAGGTTTCATTTCTGTTTCTCCTGTTTCAATGCCTGGGGCAGGAGAGTGGCAGAAGGAAGGCAAATAACTGAGTTATTACTAGTACTTTTCCATCATCTGAAAGAATACTCTTTTCTTAACAGACTTTGGAGTGAAAACATACAGAAATGGTAAATAAAAACTTTCAGTGCGATCACTGTGTTTAAAAGGATTTGCTGTAACACAGGTATTTTACCAAATTGTGCAGGTATGGAGTGAATTTTTGCCCTTTTGCTGAAGGGAATCCAATTTTCAGCAGTTGCCACTATGTAGTTCATATGGCTTTTGCAGAATATTGTAAGTATCATGGATATACCAAGAAAAAAATTCTAAAGTACAGCTATCACACATACATATATGTGAATTTGCATTGAAAAGAAAATTAAACAATTCAACATGTGTAGTCAGACTTCTGAATGCAAGTTAGATGGCTAATTTTGAAAACTGAATTTGATCTAGTAATCTCCCTCTAAATGCCTTTTTCACACGCTTTGACAAATACTGCTCATGTATTCCTAAACGTACAATATAGCAGACTGCAGAAGAGTTTTAATGTACCTTGCCTGAAACAAATGGTTGTCTATGAAAAGTAAAATGTCCCAAATGTGCTGAGTATAATGCAATTCCAGGGAATTATAATAAAAATATTTTCTGCTAATTCGATAGAAGCTTTTCCAACAGTGCTGCATTCTCTGTTGATTTTATTTAATAAATAATTAAGACGACATCATTTTTACCTTGTGGAGATGTTTCAAGGATGCCATTTGTTATCCCTTCTGGAATAAATCGCCACTGAAAAACAGAATGATCAGCACCTCCTGTACTTAATACCCACTGAAAATCGTGGGACCAACGGACATTGGTTACATGTGCTGAATGGCCAACGTATTTTCTAAATTTAGCTCCTAAAAAACAAAAATAGAACTGTTAATATGTAAGAAAACAAATTAACATTGTAACTAATAAAGTTAGGCTTTTAATGGAAACACAGTCTAAACGCTCTTATGAAAACTGAAAACAAAAAAATAATTATATGCCTCTTGATATTCTGATACTAATAGTAATTATAAAATAAAAATAAATGGCATAAAATAATATGAATGATAGGATCACTTCAGTTTTCTGAAAAGCACTTAAATCTTGGCAGGAAGTACCAGATATACATAGGGTTGAATTTTCACCTTTATGGCCATTATTGCTAATGTGAATTATACACATCTATTGTACTATACACATAAATTCAAATTCATTATCAGAAAATATACTGATATGATATCAAATTAAACACTGAAGATCACGGAAAGCCAAAACATTTTATTTAGTTTTCTTGGCTTTATGCATGGTACAGTGCAAATACTGAGGAAACAATCTGTGTTCAAAGCCTACTACGGAAAGCCAAAACATTTTATTTAGTTTTCTTGGCTGTATGCATGGTACAGTGCAAATACTGAGGAAGCAATCTGTGTTAAAAGCCTACTACAGATATGAAGCAAATAGTTCGCACAGAGTTATATCGACACACGCTGACAGTGAACCCTACTGAAGTTTCTGAAACTGTTACTGGCATAAATTTGGACCAATTATAGTAGCGCATCTGGTGTTGATACAGTTTTGATGTGATGTAAAGTCTTGCTGAATTAGTTTCTGAAAAAGTAATATCAGAGTAAGCACGTTAAACTATCCATTCTCAACAGTTCTAAAAACAAGTACATACACATTGGCAGGACATCGGCAGATACACAGGGGGTTAAAGTCTCATCTTTATGTCTGTTAATACTAATATGAATTGCACACACACTTATTCATTGTGCACATGAATCAAAAGCCACCATTAGAAAATACACTGATAAGGTATCAAAATAAATACTGCATTCTTCAGAAATACAAAATACTATCTTACCTTTCTTCAGGCACGGAAACCTGAATAATTTAACCAGCCCAAAATCATCTCCAGTCACTAGTACTGAGCTGTTGTAATTTCCATCCACAGAGTTGACATCTGTAATGTTTGTATATTTTGGCCAAATTCCATTCACTTCAGACCCTATCACACAGGTCCATGAGGCCCAGTGAATTCCTTTGATCTCATCTTTGCTAGTTAGATGCTTCCCAGCTGAAAATATGCAAGTCAATAATCTGTTTAATCCTTTGTTTTTCAGTAACCTCCATTTCTTTTCATCACATTTATCTGTGTATTCTTCTTGGGATTAGACTTTTAACCTCAATAAATTATAAAGAATCACAATTTTACTTTAAATATAGCATAGTCTCACATTTGTGGTATTTGACAACATCACACATCTTACACGTCCTAATGCAGCTACACATAAACATGCTAAAAACATACAGAAATGGAAGAACGTTTGATATGTATGTAAGTTCCAGTCAAGAAACTCTGCTTGCAGATGTACTATTTATATAATGTTTTTGTCGTTCTCTTCAAATCAACACTGAAGTTTACTTGTTCATAACATGAGCCACTTGTAAACTTACATGGCATCTTGTAGAACAGTCTCTCCCCTGCACCATCATTGGTTTGCAAGAATTTACTGTCCACAGACCAGTCAATATGAGTTATAAAACTAGAAGATTTGTTGCATTCTCCTATTTTTTTGTATCGCTGAGCAACCGCATAGATATCCACTGGGCCATCGTTAGAACCCACAGCAAGGTAAGAGCCATCTGGTGAAAATTTCATTTCATGGATTACTTCTTTTCGATCTTTAATATGAACTACCTCTGTCATGTCTCTGCAAGAACCAACAGTGAAAATGTGAACTGTAAACTTGTGAACATGCAATCCACAAATATTTAAGACAGAGATGAAGATAGATGCACTGAGTAATTTGTACAACAAAAAGCATATTTCACCAAAAAATGCTTTCTTTGAGAAGTTCCTATTGCTTTCATTGGTTATAAGGATACTTTTAAAGCAAAAGTTAGAAACAACTTTACCTGTCAATGATATTCTTCATTCTATTCACTTTATTTGAGCTGTAAAATAGTTAGCTATCTAGTCTAAATTTTTTTTTCAACATAGACAATGGAAAAAGAGTTCCAGCTAAAGAGCAATTACTCTGTCTCTCACAGGACCATGGTGAAATGGCCTACGGGAGATACACGTTTCTCCACATTGACTCTTTTGGGGAGACAGGCAAGCAGTTTAGATTAGAGGCTAACAATTTGACTGGTGTAAGTTAGATATAATTGTTCCCACATGCCATGATCTGTTAGCTACAGCTTTGCGGGTTCCAGCACCACCACCACCCACCAGTGGGAAAACAGAAGTGACAATACCTTGCACGTCTCTCTGAAAAAAATCAAGACAGCTATATAGTCTAGTTTTAGAAAAAATACTCAATTCTTTCCTATCAAATTAAATTTGATATAATCAAGGAACTAAAAAAAAAAACTTTAATGTGAGTGAATGCAGGCAAAATTTTTCCAAGTAGGTTCCCCAAATTCTTTGGCTATGAAGAAAGAATTAAAACTAAATGGAAAAAAAAAAAAAGTCCTGAGTTAACTGAACAATGAGCCAAGTCTCAGTGACATTAATTTTGTATTTAGAAAGACACTCTATACCAGATTATACATTCGGGCTGTAAGGAAATTTTGTGAGGAAGAGTCTTCTGTAGCTGTCATGTTTCTGTTACTCTCCATTTTAAACTTTTAAAATATTTTTCCTGATTTCTGCTTTAATTAATTATTGCTAGTAACATAAAATTTATGAAAAGACTCAAATTTATTTAAAAACCAATACATTTTGTTAATATATCTTAAAAATGCCAATACATAGTACTGTTAAAAGCAGAGTCCTGAAAGGAGACTCATCCGTGACTGAAGACAGAGATTTCTGGGATATACTGATGTGAATGGAAAGGTTAGTATTATAGATGATCAGAATCTTAAAAAAACACTAACAGAGTAATTTTGTTAGAAATTTCTCTTAAAATGGTGAAACTCCAAAGTGTCAATAACAGTAGAAATTTTGTTGGGAAAATTCTTATTTATACATAGCCATTTTTTCCTTCAAAAAGCGTTTTGGAAAAAAAAAATAGTCTTAGCTTTGCCTTATTACTGAAAACTGGTAACATAACTATCCCATAGCAGTAAATATTGCTACTGAGAAGAGCAGCTAATTCTGTGGATTATTCCATAGGTCCAGATCCTTCCTGGCCAAGAAAAAGGAGGACAAAGATTCACGTCACTGAGTAAATGATTCAAAAAACGCCAACAAAACACACTGCCATCGTCCAGCTTTCCTGGATCACGGGCTGCAGATTTGTTACCCTGTCAGAAGATGTGTCACAGAAAAGGAGCAGAGGGAGAAGCAATTGCACTGAGGGTCTTACACAAGGGTGTTGCCACTCTTTCAGGAATAATGCTGGGTTTCTCATTATCGGTCTCCGCCAGCTGAATCATGAATAATGTTACATATCAGGCAAATTAGCAAAGACAAGATCACTGTGAGACAAAGAAGATTATCTTCTTTAGAAAAATACTAGTCTTTGAAAAGGATTTTAAATTAATATGAAAAGATCACTTAAGTTTTGTTAAAGTCATTAAAGCAGTACCTTACAGGGGTTTTCACAGATCTTCCATCGATTACAGGCTTTTCCCTCCTATCAGCTAATAGTTCAAAGTATTTTATATATATGCTTACCAACCATATGGAATGATGTTAGGGAAGTGGTAAACTCTTCCAAGTATCAATTAAAACAGCTTATGTGTTTTGAAATCACGCCATTTTGTTTGGCGCTCTCACTCTATGGTCAATTTTAAGTTTCACCTGCTTTTGTGTGTCTTCCACAATAGTATTCCACACTGAAAATGCCTACTGCATATGATGCATTCATGCAAAAAAAAGCTTGTCGTCTAATATGAAAAGCAGAAGTCACATACATCTTGCAAATGCTTAAAAATGTCCTTCAGTCACTAGTTATTTGCAATTCTTGCATATGGCAGGAAATGAACCATATGATCAAGGAGAATCCTCTCAAAACTAGGTTCTCTCTGTTATGCACGTTTCTTTTCACAAAATATCTGTATAATTTCAGAATAAATAAAGGAAAAAAGCCAAACTTGAAAATCTTACATGTTTTCAACACTATTACAAAGAGCTAGTATTTTGAATTAAATAAAGCATAATTGACAAACTACCACCTTTTAAAACACCAAGTGATATTATGGAAGCATATGCTCAACTCTTACTCTTTGTTTCTGATCAAATACCCAATGATTTTTTCTTTTTATAGGAATAAAAGACTTTATAATATGGTCTTGAGTTACTCAAGGGAAAAAAAGAAACAAACTAATAACATGAGATACTAATATAAGGTTTTCTCACCGTACTCGAAGAACAATGAAGGAGCCATCCTTCATTCCAAGTGCTAACTGTGATCCATCAGGACTGAAAGACACACTCCGCACCGCTTCTTCCATATTACAACGAGCTATCAAGGCATGGTCAGCAAGACTCCATAATCTGCGTCAAAGGAAATTGAAAGCAGTAGGAGATTTTTCTTGACTGCACAATATTTCAATATCATCAAGAGTAAAACCAAAAAGTCTAACTCAATTGGTAAAGGCCCATTCGTATGCACACCTTATACTAAGATTTTATAATGTATTGAGTTCCTCTCCAACCATGGAATGAAGATAATTTCACTGACTTGAGCTTATAGACTTACAGAAATTTAGCTTTTAAAAACTCAAAACTGCTTATCAAGCTAGAAGAGAAAGGGTGTGTACAAGGACTGCCCGAATCATTACATGGACGCAGAATTTTCCAACAGTAGCACTGAATGTCTGGGCAAATAATATCAAATGAAGCTTTCGGGCACCTTCAAGTGATGTTCCAGATTCAAATTTCTTTCATAATAAAGGAGTCTTTACTGTTCCCAGTTCTAGCAGGGAAGGCACCTCAGACCTGAACGCATATCTGTGATAGCAGAAGGGAAAACAGGGTGAAGCTAAACTACATAATCATTTGGTGTTATCTCCAGACTTTACTTATCTGATATAATAGAATTCCCCTAGATGAATAATAAAAAAATGTGGTTTCTGTAGACAGAAAGTGTCAATGCAGATCAGACTGAAATTTTCACTGAAAGTGAAAGCAATAATCAGAGAGCATAAACATTCCAACCATGGGAAAAATTTTCTTGTCATAACCCTGAATGAACTAGTAGACAAACCTGCATGCTGATTTGCTCATTTACATAATTTTAAATAAAAAGCATCAACCAATAAATTATGCCGTAAGATGGAGAAAAGCAAATAATATACCTATATTTTTAAGAAGGAATGGAGGGAGTTTCCCAGACCACTACAAGCTGGTTAATCAGATCGCAGTAGTATGCAAGATGTAGAAAAAATTTTAAAGAAAAGAGTAGTTAAAAGTATGGAAGACAATGCATAAAAGACCTCTTGGGGTAGAAAAAACAAGTCAGCACAGTATCATAAATCTAATGCACGTATAAAAGATTTATAAAATAGTAAAATATTTGAATGGTAGCATATATGATTATTGGCTAAACTCAAGAAAATGATAATTTGTACAAGAACTGTAATGTGATACTGGATGAAGTTTTATAGCAAGCTTTACAGAAAAACAGGCTCGACGGAAGATACGACTGAGATTTCTAGGTACAAGCTTTGGAATAGTAACATTTAATATTTTCACTGAAGACACTGGCACAAAAGATGAGAACGCTAATGAGAATTGCTATGGACAGCTAGCTGGGAGGCACTGTGAACCCAGAGATGGATTTATCATATTGGAAGAAACAGAAACTTCTTGATGATGAAACAAATAGACATGGAATGAAAGCCCATACTTTCAGAGCCTTATGCCTAGCACTGTGCTGTAAGCTTGAAACACAAGTGGAACCAGCAAAAAGAAGTACGATCTCACACTATTTTTCAATTATAGAATGACTATGACTCATGGGTGAGTTGCAGACAGGAAAAAGGAAATTTCATCCTAAAATATATCCTGGGTGCTATTCCAGAAGGTACACAAAAACAATAGCACACAACACATAGTGACCTCATCTGGCATGTTCTCTATAAGTTATCTCAAGAAATCGGAATAAAAACAGGAACAGATGCAGTGCAGGATTATTAGGATGATTAAGAGAGTGAAGACTGTATCACGTTAAAGACGACCAAAGGAGTTTAATTTTTATACCTTAGTGAAACAAAAGCCGGGAGGGGATAGTATTGCTTCCAAAAATACATCAGTAGGATAAACGCCAAAGAAGGAGAAAAAGTTACGTTGAAGGACCATGTTGGCACTAGAACAAATAGCATAAACAGAACATTGAATAGAGCCTGAAAAGAAGGAAGTTTCTGACCACGCCAGCCGTAACGCTTAGATACAGCCTTGAAGTAGAGTAACAGGAGAAAAAAAAAAAAAAAAAAGATAGAGTTTGATAAATTTAGTAAAAGGATTATAGAATTTGCCTGCCTGCATTGAGAAAGAAACCCTTTGGGCCTTGTCAGGTTCATGTTATTAGGATCAGTCTACAATCAACAGCCCTGAATGATGCTGGTTTCCTCTTAGGCTGAGAGAATTCAAGGATGAGAAAGAACTTGAAAAGACTTCTCTCTGAAAAAATGGCAAGTACCATTTCCTGGTGAAAAAACCATGGATGTGGGACGCTAAAACTGTTTTCAAAGACAAAACAGAAGTAGATAAGATGCAAGATTCTTAGCAGCCTTGCTAGGGAGAAGCTATGAGCCCAATACAATAAAGAATGAACCAGAAAGGATTTGGAAAGATTTCAAAGGAAACACCAGGATAAAATTTGCCTCCAAAATGTTGCTTTCACATGGATCACTTTGACAAATACATTAGAAGGGTAATTGCAATACATGGCAGTACAAGCAGAACAATTCAGTTTTCTTTAAAAAAACCCCAACTTTTTGAATTAATGGAAGGGTAATTCCAAATATGAGCCTTTTAATTTTATAACAGGAGAAAAAGCATTTCGCACACATACAGGCATTTGTATACACAACTGACAAAATAAAAGCCCGGCTTTGCTTACGAAAATAGAAAAAGTATCTCTTCTGGCAAAATACTTTTGCACGTTGTTTTTGGAAAAGCTAGATAAATAAACTATTTCCATATAAAAAGTGTATGTATTTTCAAATAAGGCAAAGACATGTTTTTACCATTCTTTGGCAACTTTCCTATGCATTTGTTTAAATGACTGAGTTTAAAAACCCAAACAGGCTCATGAAACACTGTTTTATTAGTCAATATTCCAGTCTTTTCTGTCATATACCTGACAGATGAGTTTATTTACTGGAGCACATACTGATTACAGCCTCCCAAGAGGCTTACTAGCAACCACTTCATTTGCAGAAAAAGCCATAGCTGATGACAGCAGCTTTACCGCTCCTTTGTTTCCTTCAATTGGCAGAACAATGCTCCGTACAAAAAAATCAGAGAGATAAATATTCAAATGGCTTCATATAAAACCAGGTTCTCCTCAGTCTTCTTACAAATGCAGGTATAGGGAAAGAGATCATTCAAGCAGACAGACAGCGTAGCGGAGATGTTCTGCCAGAAGAACAGCTACTTGTGGTCCTGCAGCTAGACGTTGTAACACGACATTACAAAAAGACATGTGTGAGGTTCACTGAGCAAATGTAATAAATAATTCTGTACGCCTCTCAGCATTCAGATGAGAATGATGCTTTTTTTCCCCGTTCCTGTTGCAAGAGATAGGAAACAGGCAGCTTTCCTAGTTGATACGCTTTTGAAGTTTAAAATGTAGGAAACCTGTTATTTGGCTAGAGCCTCCCCTCAGCTGTGCTACGGAAAATCTCCAGTAATTCCCCTTAACTCTACAGAGGTCCTTTTCATTTAGACGTCTCACTTAGACATGAGAATATAATCTGGCCCACTAAATACTTTTACTTGTAAAACAATTTAGATTTATATTATACAGCCACTCTTTTCAAAATAATGTGATAACCAAATACTAAGAAAAATTACACAATGAACAGCAATATAGAAACAGTCCTGTCAAAGTGATTTTATTATTGAAAAAAAGATTGTATGAACATCCTTTTGTGTACTTTTTCATCTTAATGAAAATATTTATGTATTTCACTAGAATTCCTAATGAAGCATTAGTATATAAAAAATAGCAGTGCCTGAACTAGAATTCAAGTCCCACATTCTCTAGTGCCTAAACAGCTAAATGGATGTGTGAAGTAGTGCAGTAAAATACGTGTAATGTTAACAAACGCACATTTTATAGAGTGGCAATGTTCAAAGGCATCAGTGATGTAGTAATAACTATAACAATGATGATAATCCTAAGAGCACCACTAATTAAGGCTTTACGTGCACAAAGAGCGTGCTTGCAGAGTCTTTCATAGAGGGGCACAAGTTTGTTCCAAGCACACTTCGAGCCAGCAGCACATTATCCAGCTCCAAGCCAGAGCTGAATTGCCATGCTAGCCAAGAGATGAGTCCAAGACAATAAATCCAAAGTCTTAGCATGGCTTATTAGCTTGAGGGCAGCACAATGCTAATCCCAGCTTTGCAGCTCTTGTTTCAGAACTGGCTTGCATCCTACCAGAATGCAGGCAGCATGAATTTGTGTCTGTCTATAAAGCTGCGCAGACAAACCCAAGCAGAAGAGAGGATCCCATGCGTTTTATAAACTGAAAGAAATAATACTAATGTGTAGGAAACAGGGAGACAACATGACTGTAGTGAACAACTGGCAGTTTTGTTAGTGTCACAGTTTGGATTTTAATTGTGGTTAGAAAGAGATGAGGGATGGCAGGAATAGGAAACCAGTACAAATGAAAAGACAGGAAGGAAAGGAAAAAAGAAATTCCAACTGACCAACAAGCTTCAGGGCAGAGGTGAATCATAATGTGGAATCTGAAGGAGTATAAATTAGAAGCTGTATGTATGGTAGGAGATTGATTTTCCCCACTGAAATATGGCCAAATGGTAGAATCCACATGTATGTTTGCAAAATAAGTTGACTAGTAGTCCATAAAAACTGAAAAACTGTTCGGTGACTGCCTGGGGTTGATTTTAAAATATGCAATCAAATTATCTATATAAGATGAAAAGCAGTCATCTGCCACCTGGCACAGGGTTGGAGAAAAACCTGATGGAGGGGTTAGGAATTAGGATGGTAGGGTCAGGAGAAACTGCTAAGGAGGACATTAGGGGAATCAGAGCTTGGGAAACCAGGCTGTCATGAACCCCATTGTATGCGCTGTCCTGCCAGGGGTAGGGCTTCAGGGCAAGGGCAGAACCACAATTTGAGGAAAGACTCAGGAGACTGCCATAAGAAAGCCTGGTCTCCCAAAAATCTCTCCAGTCCCCATGAGTTTGGCAGTCAGGAAAATCTCAATCTCTTTAATGGCAGGAAAATAATTAGTCACGATGGGCAGTGTCCATGTCCAGTTGAGATAGCACCCAACAGCTGTGTGGGGATGGAAGTACATTGACTACAGTGAGAATCTTAGCTGAACCTCCAAACTTTACAGTAAAGTCTTACTAAGGATATTAAAAATGCTTAGGTTTTTTCAGAGGCTTATCAATTTGCCAGATTTTAACAGGGACAGGAAAAGAAACATCCTTGCCTTTGTGACAGCTTCGACAAGTATGTGTACAAAACTTCAAATCTCTGCTACAGAGGCTTGAGGCACAAGTGCTACAACTAAACATCTGAAAGATCTTCTTCATTGGAGTAAACCAGTGCATTTTCATTAATCTAATTTTCTCGCATTTTAATTGAGTCGGTTTTAGATCAGATAGACTCGTGGCTGAGTCAGACACCTGCTGTGTAAAACATGGGTCAAAGGTATTTAGGTTTTAGGCTTGTTGCATATCATTAACAGAAGAGAGGTATGAGGTGACCATTCTCCATTTAGATACCTACACCTGCTGTTCAGAACAGTAATGAATTAGTACTTAAAGCAGAGTATATAAATCCAGCATGTTTTGAACACAAATTCTGTTTACTTTTACATGATGTGTGAAGCCCAAGTATGAGGGCTGAAGAGAAAAAGCAAAGCTGCTAAGAAAAACACGAGAAAAAAATATGTTGTCTTAATGGAGTCTTAACATAAGGCCAGAAAATAAATAAATTACAAATATGTCAAACTGACATTGGTTAAAAATGATGTGTACATGAATGAATAGATAAAAAAATAAATAAGATCTAGCCTTACCGTACAGATCGATCGTCACTGCCTGTGACTGCTAAAGGCTTCTTTGGATGGACCGCCAGGGCCCAGAGCTCCCCTTCACAATGACCCTGCATAATCAGCATGGGTTTATCTCTCTCTCTTACTAGCACCTCAAATATTTCACTGTCCTGTGTCCCTGCTAAAAGTCTGTCCGCTTTCCAACAGACACTTCGGATGGACAAACCTGACAGGGGACAGAATAATCTTAGATTAATGGCAATGATGAGACAAAGTGATAGTCAGTACAGTGAAGATCATTAGGACTTCAAGAGTTAATTTGTAACAACTGTTATGCTTTGACACTGAAGTCTTGCAATACATCACAGCTGATTAAACCTCAAAACAGTTCTGTTAAATTATCTCCATTAGACAGAAAAAGAGAAGGCTCAGTCCTGGAAAAATGCTGAGTATCTAACCTTTCTGCTGCCAGTTTCTCAAAGGATCAAGCTCGTATGCTCTGTGTTCACCTGGGGAATTTACCTTAAAAAACCAAATCAATTCCACATGATTTAAAGATCTAAGTTTTAGATTAGGCAAGGTTCGTGTGACTGAAGATGGTTTTATTCCTTTTTTGCACATTTAAATAAAATGTTGAATAAAATTTTAATGGTGAATTTAAATGGTTTGTGCCCATGTTATTACACTTCTCTATTTTTGTCCCAAATGATTATTAAAAAAACCAAACCAAAACAAAAAACCAACAGAATCTTGCTTTGCATATCTTTTAGAGAGCTTAATCTTATTCTACAAATCCGATCCTAACTTTGCAGCTGGAATTTTACTAACCACAAGCTTAAAATACCCTCTTAACAGGCTGAGCAATTTGATAGCATTCTCTGGTTGACTGCCTGCAGCATTTGTAGTTCCTGTTCCAGTATATGAAAATTAAAGTTTGGATAATGGGTCTAGATGCTGTGAGATGTGAACGAATAAAAAAAAAAATCCATTTGTTATGTAGTCAAGGTCAACCAGTCATCATTTTAACATCTTTTGGAACCGAACACACAATGCAATTAACTACTGGTCACATAAATAAAATATATTGTAGGCATTTTGTGTCATCTCTTGAGAAGGGCGAATAAATCTTCATTTATTGTCTTGTCCATTTCCAGTACCTTTTAATTTTGGCAATGTCATTTTGTGACTTAGCTAAATTTCTACTGAAGCTTTGACTTACATCTTCTTGATAAACACCAAAGGCCATACAAGGAATGAAGTTCAGATGTTAAGTGGAAAATGGGTATTGTTAAATTTTAGAATACAAAGTACATCTTTTGATGCGGGAAAGGTAATGTTTTCTGTTACGTACTGCACATAAAGATTAGCCATTATCAGATTTTTTTTTTTACCAAGCCTCTGATCAGATTGTTACTGGTGATGCATCTCATTTAAAAAGTGTTTAGTACTCTTCAGTACAGGATGACTGATGAATGAGTATATATGGGGGGAGGAGGGGGAGAGTCTTCCTGGCAGCCTAGAAAGACGTTTTAAGTTTGAAAGCTGATGCCTTTGCAAACTGCTTTGGAAAAAGGAATTGGAAAGGAGGGACAGAAGGTCATAGGTAAGCAGCTAAGGCTACCACCATTGCTTGAAGCTACATATGTGCTTAAACTAATCAGTGCCATTGACATAACTGAAAATGAAACAAAATTTCCACACTGTTATAGTAGCAAGCACTAAATGGAAGTGATCATCAGTGGATGACGTGCGAGACAGAAACAGCAGAAAAGGACAGAGACATAACAGGAACATCGCAGGCAAGAGTTGTATCACATTGAAAGAACACACAGAGAGAAGAAACCCTGAAACAGGAAAAAGATAAAAAATTTTAAAAATTATGGCCACGAGGTATAAGTGCATGCTTGGATTTTATGACCTGCAGTCATCCTCAAGGTCCTAATTTTTCATAGTTGTCGTCAGACCAGCAGTCCCACCGCACTTTTCAGAGATACACCACGATGTCTTTTTACTTAGTCTCGATGGTTATGCTCATGGGCATACCATCTTTGACTAAGCTTTGATAAAATTTTGCAGACTTGCTTAAGTCAGTTTCTTGCCATTAAAGCGGGCAATGTTTTTATTTTGACAAATAAACATAAACCTGAAAGATTTAAATGCTTTGAAGACAAGATTTGGACAGTGTTCTAGTTTTAGTTCTTAGAAATCTAATTGATTAACCAATTTTTAAAAATTTGTTATAATTTACATAGAAGTCTAAACGGCAACTCAATTTATTTTCTGCAAATGAAATTTTTTACTACTTTTGCCATATAAAAAGACAGCAAAAACTTGTATTGACTTTCTCAGCCATATAGCTGCCGTTATGGTGTCTGGTTCTACTTCGCTGCTCTCATCTATACATTCTGTATCCTGTAGCATTTAGGAGATGGTATAAATAGTGGCATCAAGTTAGAATCTCTCCATAGTGTGTCTAATGAGATTTCACCTTCAATAAGTCCTTCCTTGAGTTAACTTCCATCAAGATGATAATCTCTTCTTAGGCAACCTGTAGAAGGATAGCTAGGTGCTTTTTGCAGACAATGTGCTAGAAGAAGATGCCTTTATGAGTACATTACAGCTCTGTAATGTAAGTTTTCATTTTGAAGTAGTAATTTTCCACAGAAGATAACTACAGTCAATTAAAAGTAACTGAGTTCAGCTAAAGTCTGTTTTCATTGAGTGTGGACACATCCCAGGCAGCAGGAAGAGCAAAAATTGCTTCTACTCTGGTCTCACAAATATGTGGGATAAAGCTCCCTCCCAGAATCACTTCACAAAGAACCAAGGAGTTGAAGATGCATGTTTCGTGTGTGAACACTGCCTTCTCTGTGTCGCACTTCATCTATGTTATTCTGACTTTTATTAGGAATGGACTGCCTGCAGGACTGGTATTAGCCATAATGATCTGTCTAACCCACACGTACAGGCTTACATCTCCACAATTTTAGAAAGTATTTCTATATTGATCAAAACTGCTCCGTGTGGTCATAAGGTACTGCTATTGTTTTCTAGAAATGAATGTTAAACATTATGATTCTGGCTGCAAAAAACTACATAAAGCCAGAACTACAGAGCAAAGGGGCTACTGGTTTGGTATTTGACAACTTTTTTGAGGGCAAAATTCCATGGATTAACACTACGGTATGGCAAACTGGTGGAGCAGTGTTCATCTAAGGCTGTTTGCAGTTTGCCTCTTGGATGAGCCTAGATATTGCAAAGCTATGCATTTTAAAAGTATTAGAATCATCAGGGGATCTGGTTTAAGTAAGATGAAAAATAAACAGAACGAGCTTGTTACTAGATCACAGGCCAAAAAATCCATAATTGAGAAAGAAAATTTTATCCTTCTTAGTGGCCTCTTGACTATTCCAATGGTAATTTTAATATGAAAACTAGGTCTAAAAATGTAAGCTAAGAAGCAGGGGAAATTAACACTAACCATTACAAAGTTGGCTGCCAAAAATGTAT
Source organism: Pelecanus crispus (assembly GCF_030463565.1). Lineage (NCBI taxonomy): Eukaryota > Metazoa > Chordata > Aves > Pelecaniformes > Pelecanidae > Pelecanus > Pelecanus crispus. The sequence continues at coordinate 2,135,602 of NC_134645.1, read as the reverse complement.
AAAGCCTGCTTCAGGCCAGCAGACTGCTATACTCTCAAGCCAAACAAATGTGTAGAATTCCCAGGAGACTAAGATCTCGATAAAGCGTGTCTTATGATCTATGGAGATTATAAGCGCTCCGAGAGTCTAATCATAAAGTGATGACTAAGCTCATAGGAAGCATGATAAGATTCAATAAATATGATGGTCAAGACTTTAATAACATTCTATTAAATATGCCAAGTGCTACCATTCCAGATGAACCTAATGGAGTGCTCAGATGCTCAGCATCTTTAAATATAGGGTTCCAGAAATCTCATTTAATTAAATGAATTGCAATTAATTAAGATTATCTAACTTCATTCTTCTACCTTTTTGTGTTTAATTAGGTTTTATCTATCTTCTTATATTTGCATGGTGGGGAGCAGCAACTATAAGCATCCCTCTGTTTATACTATGAAACATGGAAAACTCTTCAGGCTACATCATTGCCAGAGAAAAAAGGGAATACAGGTCTCAAAAGTAAATACAGTCATTAAGTAAAAAAATCAGCAGTATGCAGACACATTTATGCTTCAAATTAAATTGTGTCATAATCCATTATCTAGATGTGTGAAAAACCATTAAAGTAATAGCTCATTACCTTTGTATCCTTGTTCAGTCTCCCTGAGATCAATTTTAGTAATTGGTTTGAAATCAGTGTCCCATAACCGAATGCAACCATCTCTCCCTCCAGTGGCAAAACCTTCCTCACAAGCATACATACTAAAAATTCCAGCCTGTTAACCAATAGTATAACAAGTTTTAAAGTTCTTTACAATCGATTTAAACATACAAAGCAAACGTTTTTGAACACTCTTGTTAAAGGCTAGAAACTGCTAGGCAGCAAAATGTTGTCCATCCAGAAAGCAAACCAGCAAACACAGGGGGATACGTTTATTTCAAGTGCTCCCACTTTAGTGATTTATGTAGAAATGCTCGCACAAATACCAGTGGTATAGCCTATTTGCAGAACTTTAAATTTGGTTTAGTTAATATTATTACAAGGACTATTAAATAAATAATGGAACACTTAAAATAAATATTTACCCAGAATAAACAAAAACAAGCAAACAAGCAATACAAATATTCTTACAGGTGTGGAGATGATTGAGACATTCTTTCATGAATTCAGTTCAGACGTCATTTGGAATCTGACAGGAACTGAAAGAGTGTCAATTCATTCTCTTCGTTGTAAGACAAGTTTCTATTACAGTTTGAATTTCTTCTTCATTTTTGAAAATGCCTCATTACTGATGACTGTGCTGTATTGCATTGGAATAGCTCATGGAGCGCCTGCTGATTCAGTAATTTATTAGGAAAACCTCTTACTTAGTAGACAAGTCAAACTGCGTGGAAATTAATACAATGAAGAGAAGACCTCTTTTTTCAAAGTGGCCTTGTTCAATGTCTTAATAAATTAATATTTCTAATAATCAATTACATAGAGATTAGAAATTGGACAAGAGAATGCATATTAGCCATGGCAAACCCCATAATTTGTACGGATGAAACAGAACACATTATATAGAAAGAGATTATATTTAATCATTCTAGTGAATCTAAATGAAGTTCTACAAATATACTACAGGGGTTTATTGTTTGCCAAAGATATTTCCATGTCATTGCAGCTGCACATAACCACAACCTGGCAATTACACAGGAGTTCTGCAGGTAAGATGTCCCACTGACTTCAGGCTGACTGCTTTCACAAATTACAGATTACTTCTATAAATAACGATTACTCTCTGAACACATATCTAATTTGAAAAGCTACTATGAATCTTGATGCACTGCCAACATAACTAATTTTGGGAGGTCAGAAAGAACTGTTAAGTTTGCAGTGCTCTTTCTAGAAATATTCTAGAAGAAAACTATAGCAACAACTGTTAGATTTCATATCACTCTTCTAAGAAAAATACTCATTTCCTTCTCTTCAAAAAACCCATGCTAGAATGGCATTAGCCACAATCATGTTCAAAATAGGAGTAGTTCTCAAATACCTCTAAAACAAGACATGAAAATCCTACTGTGCCTTTACTACAGCAACAATAGGGACATAAATTGATTAGAGTGGTTAGAAACCTAACATGATCCTATACATTCCCCTTTCTCTCTGATAAATATCAGTGCTCCAAATTAGGGGGCAGGGTGTGTGTTATGAAGCCAATTGGAGTAAACTGTCTTTGGAATATGGTTGGAGTGCAATTCACCGATTAAACAAGTTTACTCCACATTGAGGCTTTTACGAAGACTCAGTCTTCAGCGCTGGGAATTTTAGAAGTAAAATTCTATTTAAAATAAGATAATTTGGTTACCAACTATTTTTAAGTAAACTGATCGTAACTGAAGGTACTCAATCTGTGAAACTTTAGAAACTTCACTTTACACCTAGTCTGCTTGGTTAAATCAATGCTACAAATATCAGCAGTTCTGTCCATATCAGTTCAGCAGCTAGCATCTGTGGACACCATGTAAACAAAGTATAAGATTACATATAAATTCTTAATTGATGAATGGTCTTAGACATCCTTCCAACCTGAAATAGAAGAAAATCTTTGTGGATAAGCCTTCAAGAAGTTTTTCAATTCAATGAACAGTTCATTTCAGAAATTGGTATTAAAAACACAACTTACACTATGTGCTCCTTGAATTGTGCGGACCAAGTTTAGCCCTTTCCAAACATAGATGTCTCCATTTAAAGCACCAGAGTACGTGATATCTTCTTTTGCACATGCTAAACAAAGGATAGTTTGGAGATCTCCTGTTTTACCAAATATTCCTCTCTTTGCTGTCAGTGCATTTCCACACAATGTCCAAAACTGTGAAATGCAAATGTCATATTAGGAAAAATTTCTGCAGAATTTCTGGTTTTTTTCGTATTAGTGTGCAGATCTCACAGATGTACATCCATACAGAACAATGCCTGGACAGACACTTAAATGACTCCTGTGGTCCTATCAGAATGCCTATTATTCCAAAAACTGCCCACTTACCAAAGAAACCCCCAGGCAAATGCAGTAAGTCTAAGAACGAAACAAAATGATCAAACTGTTTGAGAAAGTGAGGCGCATTTCTGACTCTCTATTGCTATACTACCCCTTCTCATTATCTCACTATCTTTTATCATGTTTCGCTGGGTGATGTCTGGCAATATGAACGCACACTTTTTAAAGCCAGGAATGTCCCCTTTTTCCTGTCGGCAAAACTTAAAATACAGCTACAGTTCTGAAGTAATAAAATACTTGACCTTAAAGAACTTAGGTGCCTGGAGTAGACATTTCTGCCCTTTTCCAATGCACTGAAAGAGATACGTCCCTCAAATATAGTTACATTTACTGAGAAACCATCTGTTGGATGGAGACTGCAAACGCTTGTACGTGAAACAACTCTCTGACTGCAAGAGTAGTAAGTTCTGTAAGTGTGGAATGGTGACTTTCTTGACTTCTACACAGACACAGTAGCATTCTGCAAAAAAGAATGGAAGACTGACTGGGGAAGAGAAAAGAGTCAAGAGAATACAAAGTTTGTCTTAGAAGGGTGTCTTTAGTGGTGGGCTAGAAATGTCATACTATTTCTTTTTGAATCAGAGTGCCTTTTTTTTTTTTAAATAAACATCATTTTATCAAGCAAAGAGGATAGTTAGGGCACTCAGCTCTCCCTCAAGGATCAGACCTCCCAGGGAAGGCAGAGTAAAGAGAATTTCAACTAGATGTGTAAGAGAAGTGCTGAAATATCCAGGCCTGCCAGCACTAGGATGTTCTGGACACACACAGAAACAGACCAGTAATGTGGTGTAGCATGAATGCACTCACCAGCTCAGGTCTTTATTAGTTGAGGCATCTATGCTCTGTGGTCCATTGCACACTGGAAAGATACTTTCAGAGACTAGACAGGAATATTGAACTGTCTGACACAGATGCATAACATCTAACTCATTCCCACTTTATATGCCTACAGCTTTTTGTGGCTATAAGGCAATTTTTAGGTCTTTCTCTTTGTACTTATTACTAGAAAATTCCTATGAAGCTGAATGCCAGAAAATTTTGGATCAAGGATTTTTATTGCAGCTCCTTCTCTATTTCTAATTCAATTAAATTTTCCCCATTGCCTCTTAACATAAGCCAATTTATGAGAATGCAGTGGGGATGCTTCCCCCAGGGCTTTCATACTGTGAGTAAAACATACACTCTCCTCACATCTGGTTAGCTGTAGAGGGCAAGAGAGCAGGCAGTAGTGTTAGGAAATGGGTGGAGGGAGGATCCTGAGCTCAGTCTGAGATTCCTTAGCTCCTAGGCTTCACCACAGCTTCTAGTATCTGCTCAGCCAAATGAGCCAATAGAACTGATATGCTAAAGGAATAAATGGCACTATTCCCAAGTATTAGTCCCAGTTATCAAAGTGATACAATTACTTCAGAGCTGTTCTTTTCCTTCATTGCAAGTTAAAGTAATTATCACATTCCCACAGCCTTACAACGCACAGCAAGTATATAGACTGCTGTTTGAGCATCACTGGAAGGGAATATCTAATCATTTCCCACAACTTTTTTTTTTTTTTTTTTTTTTTTTGGCATGCCTGTATCTATATGTATTTACTTTGCCTGGTATTATGCATGTTCAGGGTAATTATGGCCATTTTAAATAGAATACAGGTGCCAAACAAAGACAGGTTTTGGAAAACAGCTTGCAGGATACAACAGATGGTATCACTTCTGCCAAAACCACCCACAGTTTGAAAGCAGCGGTGGTTTTAAGGGCACAAGCTTCTCAGTAACCAGAACTAGAGATATTAACTGGTTTCCTAAACTTCTAGTTAAAGCTCTTCCCACCCCAGTCATGTGAAATAATTGCCATCTGTTAGGAATGCTTTTGATGAGACAGGAGAAAAATAGAAATCTGCAGGGAATATTGGCAACCAGAAGGATTCCTTTCTAAGCTTTTTACAGGCACGAGAATGTTTTACCCTAACCTTATAGCACATATCTAGGTTCATATTTAAATCACCTCCGGAAAAGGTGACTTCAAGGGAGCAAATAGTGGCGCCCTGAAGTTTTCATCTGTTCTTCTCTGCAGGTATTGCATATCTTCCCTATGCTGTTCCTACAAATGCTGGTAGGAGTTCATTCAATTCATACTTTTAACTTCCTCCTATACCTGCTCAGTGACCCTTTGTGACGCTTGATGAGAGAAATCACTAAAGGCTGAGACAATTTTGAGACAATTTGGGTGGAATAGAGAGGGCAGAGAACCCCAAAATTACAAGAACATAATGATGAAAATTGCACCAAATGATCTTCCCACTTTGCTTGTTAAGTGGATCTGCACCTCAGTGACTGCTGAATGTCTAAATTGAATTCAAACAAAAAGTTTTGCTAAAATGTTCACAGAGTAAAGAAAGAAAAATATAAACTGTCTTATATTTAAAGCCCTCATCATATAAGAGGACAAATTTCTTTTGTGACATTTATTTACTTTTTAACAAGTAAACAATAAAAGCTATTTACCTTTATGTGTTTTACTCCACAGCTGACAATTCTATTTGGTTGATATTGATCCCAGGAAATATCAAATATCTGTTAAGAAATACAGTAAGCTGATATTTTAAATTATACAGTAATTGCACCTAGGCTCAGTTTACTTTTACCAATCTTTAGGCATCATTTCTGCTGCAACATATTACCAAAAATGAAAGGTTACTATTTAGGTAAATTTGGAACTCTCTGTAAACAAAGACTAAGGCAAATATGCAGGCTTCCTCACATAGTTCTGTCAACACACCTCATTCCTGCCTTCACACTACCAATCTATTCTAGCTCCAAGGTATTATCGAATAACGAATATTTACTGTCTCAAATAAAATGGGAATTATGGTGTAAGTTAATGTCCCTCAAGTTCAGAGAAGAAAGATCAGTACATTTATTCATTATTTTAGATAAAAGGCACAGTACCTAATTTAACCCCATTACCAAAAGATCTCAGTGACAAAATGGGTATCATTCATGTGACCTAATCTACAGAGTTAAAATTGAATTCTTCATTTTGATTAATGTTACATTTACATTTATAATAGCATGCATCAAAAAATGAAGTATCAGGTCCTATACACCTCACCAAACAAACTTACAGTGTGTTCTATGACTATGGGATTATGCAAAATGAAAAATATTGTATAAAGTTTGGAAACAAAAAGTTTGTATATTGGCCCAGATTTTCGAGAGCATGTTACTTTCAGACTTTTCACATCTGGCATTCAGCTTTTCAATGTCCACGCTGAGAACCAATGAGGTTACCACAATCATTAGTTACTTCAGGAAACGTGTGTCTGTAGGGAAAGACAATGGGACTTTTTGCTGCTTTTAGCTCTTCAGCTGTTAAGTATAAATCACAAGAGAATTTGAATCAGCTTACAGGAATGTATTATCTTAAGCTTACCCATCATTCATTTTATGCACAAGGAAGCACTGCCTTCCTACAAAATATTTATCTTCTTTATAAACATCAGGATTTACAGTAGTTGAAGTACTATTTTATTTAAGTGTTGTTAGAACACACAAGATATTTCACCTTCAGAAATACTCATGACTCCTGCACACTAAATCTTCAGCAAGTGTGGCCTAATTAGATAGATACGCATTCTTTCCCACTCCCTCTTCAGTGCCAAATCTCCTTTTTCTAGTTGTGAAAGCCTACTGAGACTAAGATTTTAGTACTTCTTGCCTGTCCTGGAGTCTTCTGCTAATTCAGAACCTGATCTTGTCCCTACTGAGGTCAGTAGCAAAACTTCCACTGACATAACTGGAAACTGAATCAGTTCTGAAAGAGAAATTTGAATAAGGACTAAGATTCTGTTGTGTTGGGAACACTGTAAGTAAAAATGAAGTACCAGATTTATTCAGATGACACATAAGATGCAGATAGACTATGTACACAAAAACTGTAAGTCTGCTGCTTTGCATATATATAAATACTCCATCATGTGTAGTAAAACAATATAATACCTCAAAATTATAACATTCTGACATGTTATAATATCATAATATGGATAAGAGAAAAGTTGTCAGAATGTGTCCATAATTTATTTCAATGTATGCATCCTTGTGCTTATATATGTTGGGGAGGTATTCGGCTTATGCTAAACGCGTTTGAACATTTCCTAATCCTGAATAATATTTTAAACTCAGACCTGTTCAGTTCTCATATTTATTGACGTTATTATGAGCCTTTACCTGAAGTTAACAGGTGTAAAAGGAATATTTATCCTAATTATATTTCTCCTGCAGGTAACTGTCTTGAGTAAAAATAAAAGGGAGATAATTAAACTTTCCCTCAGGATAAAATGTCTTTTTGACATATTCAGAAAGAACATTACCTTTGCCCACTGAGCTAGCATTTTACATCTTATATGAAAAGACCTATAAATCATCCTATTCCATGCATAATTACAATGCATTTCCTCCCTAGGCTTGCTAGACAGTCAGCTCAGGAATCCATCATGTGCCTCATTTATTAACACAGTGCTTTGTGCTACACCTGACACAATGAGGAGAAATAAATACCTTGTTCAGTATTTTAAAAGCCAGGTAGAATGCTCAAAATTATCTTTGCATTAACCTAATATAAACAAGAATTATTGTTAAAACACTTTTGTAACTCCCAGGCAAAATTAAGTAAACCCTTCATACAATTACCCTGTCTGAATGGCCTGTAGCTGTTGCCAGTAGTTTTCCTCTCTTCCAGTCCCAAATACACACTGTATTTTTGGCATCCAGTCCCACTGAAGCTAAACGCTAAGGAAAAACAATAGTAATCCGGTTAACAGAAAATCAACTCAAAATTCAGTTTACTGTAGCTCAGATTATTATGCATACAAATGGATTTTCCCCACACGTGACTTGTGTTTGAGCTACACTGCAAAGGCACCATCAAGATATTCACACTTACCATTTACTCACTGGAGAAAGCACTGAAATGTCTAATCTTTTCTAATAAGTCAGGTTATTAATTTCAGGCCACCAATGTCTCAAGTACAATTCTTATGAAAGATTGGAGGTGATTCCTTCAGGCACATGCAATTCTAGCATTTTGATCAATTAACCTAATAATAAAAATGAATGGGAAATAAAAGCTCTCACTATTTCCAAATAGGTTTTTTCATTATGCTCATTTTGTTGAGCTTTAGAATTAGAATTGGATATACTTTCAATAATTGCCTTCTACATAGCTTAGTGTATCAAATCACCAATTAAAATAACTAATAATTTTAATACTTTTAAATCTCAATAATGCAAGAAAGAAAAAGAACAAAATAAAACAGAAGGGAAAAATCTTCCTGTCTGTGTTGAATTTATTAGATAGCAAAAAGGTCAGGTAGGTCTGATTCTCAGTTTCTTCACACCCTAGTATTGACAATGACTACTTGAATAATTAAGGAAGGGGGAAAAAGTAGATTGCATGCATCTGCAACATACCCAGAAGATCAATGGTTATTGTGGAGGTTGTAGGGTTTTTTTCCTTCCCGTGACTGTGCTAATTATGTCCAACCTGATGTGATTTCCATCAGAGTTTCTTATCAGGCGAGACATCTCTGACTGCAGACCAGAGATGGTAGAACTGGGTGCCATGATCTGTACCAGTGCAAAGACTAAGCTAGTGCCAAAGGTACTGCAACTGTACATAATGCATGTGATGCCAGTGTATGCTGGATAGGGATATATAATGGATATGTCCAACATATATTAGTAAAATGAATATGCCTGAGTAACTTGCAGCATGGGAAGATGAGAGACTATTTTCACGGGAAACAATCTTGTAGCTCCTGTTACATGACTTGTTAAAACCAGCCATATCTGTTGTGTCCATACTGCCTGTCCCTTGTCCTGTCTAACAACTTCTTATCATAAGGAATCGACGCTCCATCTGAAGCTCCTAAGCATCCTGCTCTGTTATAGGGGAGCCTACACTTCAAGAATATACTATAAATGAAACCTTTCTTTTTACCTCAAAGATTGGCAGATGAACTATCTGGTCCAAATCGCCATATGTTTCAGAGATTACATTGACCAGATCTTCTTCTTGAAGATTTGCTTCAAGAAGATGACTTGCAAACTGAATCTCTTCAATTGAATTTCCTGCGACTAAACGTCCACTATTTTTTGGCTCAAATTTTCAATACGCAAGTTGTTTAAAGTCTGGAGATGTCTGTGATAATACAAAAGGACTGAGCCAGCAAAGAAAACAAGTATGATTACCAGAGATTCCTTTAAAATGCCATATAAGCAAAAATACTAATTGCAGTAAAGCTAGCAACTACTGTACAACTGAGAGAAGAAATCATTGTTCATAAAGAAACAGTTTTCATTCTGTAGCAAAATAATTAAAAGACAAGGTATTCCATGCCTTTTCATGCCATTTATAAGCATAAAAACACAGTGTACATCTCCCTTCTTAAGACAGCCACTATCAAAAGTCTCTAGTTTAAATGCAGTAGGTACACAGGCACCTTTCACTATCTTCTTAATAGTTACAGCTCCTTTATTTTAGAGCAATGAAATATATCTTTTTAAACTTTGGTTTCATGGGAGTTGACAACATGCATTACAGCTAATGCAATACCTGAACTCTGCCTAGTGAATAACGCATAACCCAACCAATATCTTACCAGCAAATGTACTAAGGAATACAGTATTAATTAAAAAAAAACCCCAACCAAAAACCCAAAAACCTATTTTCAGACTTATACCACAAGTTCCTCTGAGTCTAGTCTACTTTTATATTGTCTTTCACGCAAATAAAAATACCTGAGGTCTTGTTAAGCCAAACTGTGTGAGAATCTACTGCAGGAACTTGCAAGACACCAAGTACTCAGAAGACTTGATTATGATATATTACATCAAAATCTGTTTGAAGAATCTCCATATGTGAGTCTTTGAAATGGTAGATTAAAGGTAGGTTCAAAATTTGGGGTTCTATCTCTAGATGTGTACCGAATATCTGCATTTAACCTAGGACAACATGCTTGATTATTAGATGTATGGTAATGAAGGGGAAAAAAAAAAATCGAATATAGGAAAGAACGAACATGCTCCTGTCAGTTACCAACATAAAAAGCATTTATTTTCAGAAAGGACTATTATTGTAGCAAAAACAAGCTTTATTTGCCCTTGAGCAATCTACACCTACCCAGGGGTTTGGATGCACTGATCAAAACACAAGATATTTTTCATGGAACCTTCACCAGTTCCAACTTTTTCTCACCTCTTTTGTACTGTTCTCTTCACCATGGAAACCATGGCAGTACTTACAGTATCTTTTAGATTCATGATGTGAACAACATCAGACCTAAGCTGCCTAAGTTGTAACTACCAGTCAGGAAATGACCGTAAGTGAGGTAGATGAACAGTGAAAGTACTAGGGGAAATTAAGAAATATTTGATATTTTCTTCTAACATAGGTCTACTGAGGAAGTCTCCTGCTGGCAGAAAAGTGAAGTGATAAATGCTGAATTTCCTTTTTGGTTGAAACACTTACACTTTTAGTCCTCCTTCTGGAAGAGAATTTGACAGAATTCTGTTCCAAGAATTCACAGAACTACCAGAAGAAAATATCTGCCAAGCAGTTTATGCACATAATTAAACAATTATTTTAAAATCTGCACAGATTTAGAAGATCTGGCTAAAGAAGCCTACTGATACCTAGTGCCAAATTTGGAAATGTATGCAAGTATTATGGCAGTGCCCTCCTCACTCCATTTAAAAAAAAAAAAATTTTTAGAAAGCACACAAAAAGGGTTCATCTAAAATAACTCAGAACAGAAATTGAGCTGTATAGTATTGGTGAAATACTTCAATATAAAAGACATCAGCTTCGTAGGCAATTCTGTGAAGGGTAGATGTTAGTACTTTTAAGGAGAAACTGCAGTTAATTCCTGATTCAACAAAAGACATTTTTAATTACAGGCAAACTGACAGCTCTTCTTTAAACATCTGAACGCAGTGCAGCTTCCCTCCTGCCAAATGTCGTCTCTTGGTCATACAGAAAAAGCCCAAGCTAGATTTTTTTTTAAATAGCAACAGTTCTGCAAGATATTCAGCTCCCATCAGCACTTTTAAAATACAGTAGTAATTACATAATAATTACATAATGCATAAAATATGAAATTTACTTGAAATAAATTTGTCTCCAAATGTAAAGCTTTGTATTGAAGGTACATAAAATAAAGGAAGCCTATAAGCTATCCCTTGAGTTAACCACATACAGATCTTCTCCATATATTATAAAAGGTGACTTTATGGGGATCCAGCTCAGGCAGAGAAGCAGAATTATCTGGGCTTTTCCTCAGTCTACTTTTATTTACAAAGTGGACAGCTGACAGAGGTAGCAGCGAAAAGAATACGTTTCTTATTGCATCTATACCTTATGCTATTGTTGAATTAATTTGTGTTTTGGGGCTAAAATCCACATCTTTCTTGGCTGTTAACGGACATTCGATATAAAAGAATGAAAGGTATGCATTAGGAGGAAAGGTGCAAGCAATGTATGCAAAGTCTGTTTTGTCCTATTGCAAGATGCCAGCTCCCCTGGGTGTGCTGACTAAATAAACTGGAACTGCTAGCAGCTCTGAATTCCAAATACTCAAAGCCTTTCTACCATGCCCTTTAATTTTGGCTCAGCACAGCAGCTTCTTCTGCAAAGCCAGAAAGAACAGCAAAAAGCCAAGATACATGATCCATATTTATGTTTCCCAGCATTGGTCTTTCTCCAGATACAAAAGCATTCTGTGCAAATTTTTATTTCCAGAATAAACTGCACCCTCTCCAGCACTTCCAGAAACAGAATGTTACTGTTCTGCAAGGTCAACACAGGAGTAAGTTCAGTTTTTAATTGTGGCAAGGCACCCACCAGCAGGATTCTCAGAAGAGCCTCCACCTTTAACTCATATTGACTGGGCTCTTTGGGGAGTCTTTACCCCCACTAGGTGCTTAAATAGGTTTTAAAAGAAAGTTTATCCACCAGTCTGATGAAGTTAAAAATGAGAACAAAAAAAAAATTAAGAACAGGTATTTCTGAATGAACAATATCTTAAAAAATACTATAGCGTTAGAAATTTTGTTCTGTTGATTCGGGGGTTTTCTCATCCGATTTTTTTATTCCACAATTCCCAGGAACACCTTTTTCTTTAATTAGAATTGGCACAGGAGATTTCAGAGGAAATGGCTTTAGTTTAAGAAACTGGAGGAAGATGGTTGAAAACTAGGCTTAAAATAGAAAGCTAGTTCCAATTTTTAATGGGGAAATATAATCCATAGTTCTGTTTAGTAATTCAAGTTACCCAGTGCTTTTTAAACCTGTTAAAGGCAATTGCTCATGTTGGTGTCCTTCATTTCAGACTAATCTTTAAACTGAATATATACAAGATCATGCACAATAAAAAGTACTTTTGTTTCACGTGAGAATACATTTTATGCATTGTATGGACAATTCTGATCTCAGAACGAGTAATAAAAGCACTGTGTGGTCAGTGGAAGAGCAGCTAGGCATATGATAACAAAGCACTTCTCAATAAACAGCTAATTATCTAGTACATGATTTTAAGAAAATCATCTAAAGGCAGTTCTGCCCTATTGGGGTACAATTCTGCGGTACACAAGCAAATACAAAACCCAATAAGGCTCTGTGCAAGAATCCGGGTATCAGCTAAGCTAAGCATTCCTAAAAATATTTTAGCAACCAGCTATAAAGTATGACCACAGTGTTACACCAGAAAACTCATTTGGACATCAATAATCAAAAAATTGCACAGGTAGATATTTATAAAAGTATGAGTGCGAAGTATTTCTCAGGTTTCTGTGAACTGTAGATCTATTTTCCTCCTACTTCATTCCCAACTGAATGCTTTTAATGGGGGGGGTGAGGTGGGTGTGGAAATAAACGTGTTTAGCTGTGAAAAGCCCACCATTTACTTATATTCGAAATTTTGTCTCAAAATATCTTATCACATAATCTAATCACATTGTACAAAGCCACGCACTCTGCCTCCTAACCCCATTATTCAATTAAATTGACTGTGCACCCCAGCCAATGAGACTCTCCAGGCAGCGAGATTACTGGAGTTTCTCTGCCAAAAAAGCTGCAGGATTGCGAGGACTTTGCCAGGAACTGATCTCCTTGAACAGTAGGTGGCAAGGATGTGGTGAAGCTATTACATTTGAGCCATTTTCTTCTACAGATATTTGTCCAACACCCAGTGCCTCTTCTTGACTTGAATGCTAGGTTGTGATTTTCATCTCAAAAACATCTTTGAAAGAGCTGTATTTGCAGTCCTTGCATTAAAAATTTAATTTTAATAGGAGTTTCAGTACTACAGCCGTATAGCTACCTAAACATAAAATACTTTAATGTGCATATCTTCTAGAATCAGAAATCAAACTAAATTCAAAACACAGAGGACCAAGATATACAAACCTGGCCATCTGAATCAAAAGCTAAGCAGGCGACTCCATGCGTATGTGCATCCTTAAGAACAGACACAGTCTGTACACGGTAGGAATCCCAGATGCAAATGTAAGGATCCTTCCCAACTTGCCCTGTAGCTACTAAGGTTTTATCCGGGTGAACTGCAAGGCTGAAAAGAAACACAGTTGAAGTTATAATACACTTTCTGAATCGGTAAAATAGTATAAAATGTAAAAACTAAATTTTAAAATAATTTTTTTTAGTTCTCAAAAACTTCAGCTCCTTTTGATTTATTGGGATGATCATATCAACTGTCTTCAAAACTCACTCTATCCCATTAGTTACTTACCATAATATGCTCTACTGAGACCAACATGGCTCATGCAGAACACAATTTATCATCTAATAATATTTTAACTAGAAAATTTAAGGAAAACATAGCCAGAGAATTTTTGAATATTTTTGATGGATAGGCTGAATGAACACACAGGCTTCTATCTTACTCTTTCATAGCTTTATAAAGTTACTAGATGATTTTCTACAACTTATTCCTCTTTCACACACCAGCTCAAATATTCTGAAATATGGACCAGTGGCTGAATAATGGATATTTGTCACTATGAAAAATACATGCAAGAAATCCTCTCATCTTTACATCTTTAAAGATAGTAACCTCAGAAGAGACAGAAAATTAAATTGTTTCTCCTACAGTTGAAGAACCATGACATATGTATTTTAAGATCTACTTTTAGTTACTGCTGCCTAAGGAGAGGTAAGATTTACTGTACCTTTATTAGTGTACTTCATTTTCTCCAACAGCCAATTAGAAACAGTACTTTGCACAAAAACTGTCACATCAAGCAGTATTTCTACTACTTAAATCCAAGACAGGTGTCACTGTTTCAAAAACATTTCCTGGTTTTCAGTGATTAACTCCAGTAGCATTCAAAAGACTTGCTTTGACCAAGAACTCTTTCTTATACATTTATTAAACGTTATTAAACACTCAACTTCTTTATTCTCTGTAGTATTTGTACAGAGATATGTTACTGCAAGCTGCATTCTAATGCAGGCTGTATTAGCAGAATCAAATTCTATTTCTGTTCACAGTCCTTTAGATACGAAAATCTCCACCAGGCAGCCCACAGTATCCCTCTCTCTCACCCCTGCCTAGTGTGAACACTAATATTTACTTCCATTTTGTTGCATCGGGAGCATTTCTCTTAGATGTCAGACATTTTCTGGAACCAAGCAGTAGCATCATTTAAAAAAAAAAAAAAAAAAATTATGTTTTCTTCATCACACATAACAGATTTTCATTGTAACACAAAAGACAAAAGGCTGCCATTTAGCAAAGTTCATCCCACATTAACATGAGGAATGCAGGCTGTCAGTAGTGACACAGTACCAGAAGCTGCTCTTTGCAATTATTCTGAGCTATTGTCAAGCTACCCTTCAACCCTTGGGTATTCTCTTTGACAAAACCCAGAGGATCTAGTCTGAAAATCTAGCTTGGGGATGTTAATAATAAAAAATCCTCCCTAAGGTAATACGAATACAAAGACAGTTTTACACTGTTATCCAGGAAACAAATTTGAACAATGTCCGAGTATGTGAGCTACAGATGGAATAAGGAAGAATATCCTATTAATAAATTGATATGCAACAGATAAATTAGGGAAACTGAATATTTCTTCTATCCCAGGAGTAGATACTACTAATTATTAAGAAGAATTCATCAAAAAACTTAAGGCAGTTTCACAGACATATGCATTCATTTTTTTTCATGTTAAAGAGCAATTCATGCAAAAAGAACGATTTTAGCACCATGCCCGGTGGAACTGTTTTATCTGCTCCGGCACTTGCTCATTTCTCCTTTCCTTCATAGGCTTGGATTCTACATGACACTGTATGTCAACTAGTTCACCTCAATTCTAAACCTGTAAGGGGAATAAAGGATGACTCCACCATACTTAAGCTATGATACCTATAATTAAGTTAGAATACTTTTCTTCAGTGATAAAAACTAGATGGAAAAGATTAATTGGGCTAATCTATCTCACTGCTAGAACAGAACTGCAGCTTAATTACATCTACCACTGTTTTGTACAGTTTGGTTTTCACACACTAGAACTTCCATTTCATATTTTGTATTTCCGTTCCGGGATATAGGGTTAAGAACAAGAACACATTTCCTACAACATAAATATGTCTGTACTGAACATATCTGTTATTTGTTTTATCCTTTTTGATGCACGAAGTCAGCTAGTGGGGGAACTAAAATTAGGACCGAATATCAATTTTCGGCACCTAAATAAGTAGTCTGATTTTTCAGAGCCGCTAAGGACATTCATCTCCCGCTCACAGCCTTTACAACACACCATAACTGCCTACGTTCAGTCTGGCTGTTAGATAACCAAGTATTTATTTTTGGCAGACAGAACAGTGGGTTACAGGGTAAAGAAACGGAGTCCAATTTCAAGAACAAATCTTTGTGAATATTTGATACCTGTATATATGATTTACATGTTTGTTGTGTATTAAAATATAGAAATTGTACGCACAACTATACAATACAGCTGCAGTAGGGGTCACTCCCTGTCTTCAAATTGTAAAATTTCCCACTGGCACAGGTTCTGTGCCTTTCCCTGCCTTTTAAAATCAGTATAAACTTCATTGCTCATGTTTTGAACTGTTAGGTGCATTTCTTCAACCTTTCTATGCAAACATCCCATCCTGTATCTAAAGCACTTATAATGATACCACATCACTACCTGCACCACTGGAAAATACTGAAAGACTATGATAATCAGTGCAATATGAAAATATGATTAGAATAGATTAGGCATTCAAACAACAGCAATTTATGGTATAGAAAAATATTATTAGGGAATTACTTCCTATTCCTTCCAACAGGCAGAACATTTAGAAACACAAGTCTGTATTACGCAACCAGACAATTTTCTGCATGTCACAGGCAACAGGCCTGCAGCTATTTATATTAGCGTACGCCAGAGCTCTTCGACTAAAGCAAATGGCTGGACCACTGAATAATTAACTTCTCCAAGCAAGTCATTAATTTCTTCACTGCCACACTTCCTACCACACAACTTCACCTCCCTAAGCCCGTACTCCCCTGGTCTGCGCATCCACCAAAGTTTGCACACTCTTATGTACGTACATTTGCAGACCTATTCTCAGTATTGAGAACACGTAACAGTTCCAGTACCTAACAACAAAAATAAAGCGGGGAAAAATAAAGTCAAGACTTGTATCGTAAAATCATGAGCATTTGTCTTCAATGTAACTCAGGTAATTCCCGTGCTTTTCCCATAAGCGCACTACACCAATTACACCAGCAAAGGCTTTACCAGCAATGAGCAGTGAGAGGAGGGTTGCTCCATGAGGAAAGCTGAGCAGGCAACCAAGGGCAGCCACGGCACAAGCAGTGCCCTCACCGACCAGGGCGTAGTCCCACAAGATCTAAGCGCGTGGGCAGAAGAAACTTCACGAGAAAACTTCTCCCTGCTTTCCAGGTTTGTGGGAAAAGGAACCGCACGCTCTCTCACTAAAGAATTGGGGTGGAAATGGAAGGAATAAAAAGTAGCAATTGGTGCTGGTACTGCTTGCTGGTAGTGGGTAAGCAGTCACTTCCCCACGTCTTGATCTTCTCCCTGTGGGAACAGTAACAGGAGCAGACACACAGGTAGGGTAAGAGGCAGAGATCAACTGCTTTGGAAGTGCACGTTCCCTTCCTTCCAGGAAAGACAAAGGAAGCAAGGGGATTCCTGGCAGTCTGCTCTTCTGAGCAGCTGAATGCTTGTGTGTACGCATAAAGCTAACTGAATTCCAAAAGCACTCTGATGTGTTTGCAAAAAACGTCTGTAATCAAAGTGCCTCGATAGGCACTTCTTTCAAGCAAACAATCCATTTAAGATCACCTTTAACACTACTTTAGGTAATATTTTCACATTACACCTTATTAAGAAAAAGATCTAGTAGGAAAAAGAGATTTCAGGGAACACTTCTTTTTCCTTCCTAGATAACAATTATGAATCCTAGCATCCAAGGCTGGAACCCTGTTAATTTAGGATAATTAAAGATGCCAGTCATGTGTTCTGGCAGGGTCTGATGAAATGCTTTATAAAAGTCATTAATGGATCCATCTGGTCTGGGGGCCTTGCCAGATGGTAAACTCTTACTACCTCCACAATTTCTGTTGCAATAATATCCCGCTCCAAGATTTTCTTTTTCTTGTATAACCAACATTAGAATTTCAAGGGACTGAAAATATTTGTTTCTTGTCTGTATTGTATTTTTTTTTTTTGTTTTCTGTTACAGGTTCCATACACTTATATACAGATATTACAGATCTCAAGTTTAAAACCAGGATGGAACTAAGTAGAAAAGTTTAGATACGGAATGCAAACTACTTCAAGTAGTTGAATTGAATATTAAATTAATTGAATTGAATATTACATTGTAATTTCTGTGTTTAAATTGTTCCCAAACTGCAGATAAAACAATTTTTTTCTTCATAAAGCACATAGTCAAGGAACCAGAGAATTACAGATGCTAGAAAGAATGGGTGACTGGGAAGAACAAAAAAGGGATGAGGCAGTTGATGATGGTTGAGGAAGAGAAGTTTCAAGGAGAGACGAGAAGGCTCAGGGTAGGTTTAATGACTTTAAGTCTTCCAGAACATCAAAAACAGTTATAGAGAAGGTGGAGGTACTCTTTTCACAAGGATGCACGGTGAGAAGACAAAAGGCAAGAGACACATGTCACTTCATGGGAAATTCTGTCTGGATGCAAGAAAAACATTCTTCACCATAAGAAGAATTAAAGATTGGGATAGATTGCCTAGAGCAGTGGTAGAATCCCCCTCGTTGGAAATGATTCAAGTCTTACTTGGCTTGACAGGAGCCTGGATAACCTAATCTAAGGCTGTGCTTGCAAGAGAAAGTTGGACCGGATGATCTCCAGAGGCCCCTCACAAACTAGACTTTTCTATGATTCCAAATACTGAAATACATCAAGAAAGTCTAAAGTAATCAAAGTAAAAATGCATTTTGGCTCACAGCAGTTCACTTGCATTAGATAATTGCTCCTTCATGCTACAAAAAGAAAGCAACTCCCGTTATCTTTAATATGTGCATACGGAATTGATAGGTTTGTTGAGATCTCGAAATGGGTGTATCAGATAAGAGAGAAGTTTAAATCTCACTATTCTGGGTCTTTCAAATATATCACTGCACTATCCTATTTATCAGGTAGTCAAAACACCTTTTCACTGCAGCAGCCAAAGGCTGAACATTTGCCTTTATAGTTTTGCGTGTATACTTTTTAAAGGTATGTTTTCTATTTAGGAATGACATATAAAATTGAATCTTTTTATAACCATCCTATTAACTATTTTTTGATTAACATGAATCCAGCAGATACACTTTTCATACAAACTAAAACTAGTGTCTGGAACATCCCACCTGACAAACAAGAAATGCTTTTTGAAAGAGGAAGTAAACACCTACAGCTCTGAATGAAACCAATGCAGACTGTGATTGAAAAATCACTGTGTTAGATGGACTTGTCACCCACCTCTTGACAGCACAATTCATTCTCAGTGCTAGGGCTGTTTTGCACTGTAAAGCAGCGTGCAAATCTGATGCTATTCTAAAATAATGGTAGATAGGTAGACACTGATAAATTATTCTCTACTTCAAATCCATCATCTGTTAAATCTGCAATAACTTTCTCGTTTAGACAAACCTTTACAGAATTATGCAGTTTTATGTAACATCATGCTATAAAATGATAATGAAGACTCAGGGAGAAACGTGAGGTAAATTTAAAATCAAATTCCATAGCAATGCAGGTACTGTCTGTACATGATGAATTCGCTTCAGAAATAAATGAAAGAATTTATGCTTTCTCGCTCAAAATCTGCTACAAACCCTACAGTTTAGCAGAACAGAGAACATAGCACGTCTTTCCTCAGAATTTAGGTCAAACTTGTTGCAAAGTACTCAGGGCACTGACTGTGCTGTGCTTGAATGACGGACAGATAAATAACACAGCTATGTTTTTTTTTAAGACTTTCTCTATAGCAAAAAATATCTCTGAATAAAAAATATTTCCAAGAAGCTCCAAGCCTGTCCTGATATAGGCCATTACGTGCCAGTAGGTATTTTCTTCTTGGTTGCCTCCTTCTGCTCCACACTGTTAGTTCTCAGTGTGGAAAGAAGTGACACTTCCAAGATCCTGACAGGCCAGCAGGCATGTCTGAAGACCAGGGATCTTTTCAGCTATATTTTACTGCTCACACAGTGCTAAGGACAGAGCTGTCTTCACATATCAGAGAAGAATGCAAAACACTCTTTCCGGAATTCCTCATTTCACAGAACAAAACGAATTTCTTTCCTCAGTTGTGGGGTCAAAAGGGAAGACTGTAACTCACTGTACAGACCGAGCAGTATTATCAGCAAAATAAGGCAGGACGCAGCCTGGTCCTTATTTCTGAATACAACACAAAACATAGCCAAGCCTAATTAAAAGGAGCAGTGGAATAAAGACCAGCAGTTAGGTGGAAGCAAATCATAGAATGCTTTGGGTTGGAAGGGACCTTGAGAGATCATCGAGCCCAACCCCCCTGCAGTGAGCAGGGATTGAACCTGTGAACCTGGCGTTATTAGCACCGTGCTCTAACCAACTGAGCTAACCTGGCCAGTCAATGTGGGGATCTGCAGGAGCAAGGGAAAAACAGGAAGGAAAGGCGACCTAGGAAAAAGGAAGGGGGAAAAGGAAAGAACAAAGCAACCTGCACAAACCCCACTAGATCATGCTGCTGTAAAAATGGAGAGGAATTTTAGGGAGAAAACTGCAGGAATTTGACAGACTTATTCTGCATATAGCTCCTAGATTACTTCTGAAACATGAACACCACAACTACCATTTGAGGAAAATCAATCTCTTGCTGATGAAGACTGCCACTCATGCACATACGCAGCTCCCGACCTTTTGCTCTTCCAGTGCAAGCCTGCGACCCCCACAAGCAGGAAAGAGCTGGCAGGCAGATCACACACCAGGATAACCAATTTTCTTTGGCACGTGCCACAGCCCAGGCGACGGAGGCTATGGGAGCACACTGCAGGCATGTGAAACAAGGCACACTTGGGAGAACAGAGACAACGCAGATCTGGGAGCTCTGATACGTGCAGACTCTGTCTGTGTGCATATATATGCGTTTGTAATACAATTAATGCACACACTCATACAACTGAATTACTTTTTAGAGATGTGAACATCTAGCTGTAATAATACTTCTAAATATACAAAATATCGCCACACACTTGTTGCAAACAACTCAAGTACAGAACATACCTGTCCTGGAAAAATAAGAATATAAATGTTCATGGAAACAGCACTGGGTAAGGGCAATGACAAAATTTTAATTTACTGGCTTGATTTTTATATGGTAATACCTTGCTTATATATAATACAGAACCATATGTGTACTGAAATATGTTTGTAAGATCATTTGGCAAATAAGGCTTTTTTTAGGTCTAGGTTCTTACTAACTGTTCTGCTGCTTGCTTTTCCCTTCCATATTCCCTGTGTAGGAAGAAGAGCGATACCGTTAGAGGTTCTAGAATTTATTCATAATTCTGTACTGGCTTCCTACCTAGAACAAGTCATTGCAGGCTAACTCAGCAGCAATTTCTGGATTTGGTGGCCTGCCTCAGACAGCTACCATCTGCTTGTCAGAGGAAGTAAACACCTACAGCTCTGAATGAAGTCAATGCAGACTGTGATTGAAAAATCACTGCGTTAGGCTTGGCACTCATACCTGGTCCTGGCCACAAACTGACTCTAAGTTTAATCATTTATGAAGTGGATGTGCAGCTCAGCTGGCCTTAATAGAGGTCTTTGAAGCACACACGTTAACAGCCGTTGTTATGCTAAAGTATGCTTAAAGTGTCATGGGAACAGAAGGGGCATTTTGATGAGGATTTTATTTCTGACTGTTTTCCAGAACTCATGGCAGGGCAGAAGGGTGGCAGAAGCATGCAAAGTTATAACCATTCCTGTCACTCTCAAATTACTCCTCTTTGTCCTTGGGAAATTAGTGCTGACCGGCTCCCCGTGCCAGTGTTTGTTATTCAACCCCATGGAGTTATTCCACCACATTTCAATAAAGTTTGTTCAGCTGCTCAGTGCTTATTAGAAGTCTTGACGGATCAGGCCCATAAGGCTGTCTAAGTAACCTAGCAGAACATGGAATTTGTGGTTGCACCGCAGAGCTACAGAGGCGTCACAGAGTCAGGCCAGATTTAAAGGCTAAATTGCTTTTGATCAAGTGATTAAAATTTCCCCAATAACAGAAGAAGTAAGAGAAAAAAAAAAAGTCTTAAAATGTAATGTTTTGAGCAAAAGTGTTCTGCACTTTAATTAGGGCCAGCTCTGATTTATACTCACATGCATCTGTACACAGAGAAAAATTTGGCAGCTTTGTTAAAACAGAACGGCACTGCAACACAGTTCTACAGCGCTGTGGTTCCTCATCACACATGGCTGCAGCAACACAAAGGTCACACAGTGCTGTAATGATGTACGTTTCTCACGCGTACTTATTTCATATATATCTCATGGATATTTTGCAACTCTCAGCTTCTGCCAGTGAAAAGAAGTCCTAGAAGATTTTATTCCAAGCCTGTTTAATGACATTGAAAGGTACATATAAACAACTGTTGAGGTCCTCATGAATTGTGTTTTTTGAGCAAAAAGTGATTAGGGAAAAATACGCAGTATTTCTTACTAGCTGCACTACACCAAACAGCCTCTACTGTGTAATTCTGAAATTAAACTACCATATACCAGTTTTCCCCTTGAGCTTTCACATGAGTTTCCATCTGAGTCCAATTACACTTGCATTCATGATGATGATTGCAGCATGCTACAATATCTGAAAATAACCCCCAACATGATACAGCTATGAAATTTCCAGAACTTTTCATAGGTAGCATGGTATGACTATTTTTTTCAAGAAAAACCTAAAGATATGCTGGAAAGAGAGTGTCTTGGTCCATGCTGAGAGAAGTACAGAGATGCTGCTAAACAAACACGAGCTGGATAAAGTTGCGTTGATGTGAGGGGTTTAGCCAAAACAGCTACAGTACTTTTTCTGGTCTGAAACAAAACTTAGTATTTTTTTGTGGAGAAACAGAGCAGGAAGCTACCAAAGCTATAAATTAGAACAGAGAGGGAATAGGCTTTTCAGATACCTGAAGGATTTCTGGATAACCTCTCACTGCGTGGCCTCATTCTTTGCCCTGCTTGAAAAGTATAGGTATGTAAGTCTGAAAATCATAGCAACCACTAAAAACCAAGAGGTAACAAGACTGTAAAGACTTTGGCCAAAAGACATGTAAATAAATACCCAGGACAGAGACACATGGCACCTCTTGATTTAAGAATTGTGATTTGACAAAATCAGTAAGATGGAGCTGAATCAATCAGTTGTAAAGAAAAATGTACTAGAATTGGAGACTAAAAATAGAGGGTCCGGAAAGAGGACAGAGCGATATTTAGTTCAGCATTATATTTGCCCTCATCATATTCTATTCTATGTTTATGATAATTAAGTGGACAATGTAAAATGTTTTGAAATAAAATGCAGAGTAAAACATCAAGTAGATATTTGGTCTATGATGTTGAGAGAAAAAACAGCAACATAAATGGTATCAGGTTAACTCAATGATTTTTCAATACATGGAAAACTAATTATATGCTGCTGTAAATTTAGTATTGCTCAATAAGAAACTAGCAAAACTTTCACGTTCATCTGGTATAAAGAATTTTAAGGCCAGTCTGAGCACTGTGATTGAAAATACAATTTACACATCAGACAAAATCTGTAAGTTATCACAGCCACTGTCACATGTTGTAACCTCCTTTATTTCCCCTGTTCACCCTATTTCAGTCTGACTGTTGAAATACCAGATTCAAAATGCAGTCAAAACAGGTGACACGAACTGTGCATCGATGCTAGCAATCAAACTGTTTATTTTTCTGATTTTGTCACACTCTAGGGCTGAAACAACCAAAAGTGAACTGAATGTAGCTGTGCCTTTCCTCCCAAATGCAGAGATGTGATCACAATTCAGGCAAAGATTAAGCCAACAGCTCTAAAACCGGTGGTCACAATGAACAGCAAATATCTGTACACTAATTAATTGCCCAGAGCATGATGATGTCAATCAAGTTGTACTAGTGCTGCTGCAGATGGGTCCTATGCTTGACAGCACAGCTGAAGGAATTTTTTCCAGAGGCTGATTCAGTAATTAACTGCTTTGGGATTTCCTGGATCTACTCTACTTTTTGTGTAGCTAACAGTCATCAGTGAATATAACTATAACTATGCAGATCACTCGAGACACAATCCAAGTCAAAACATTTGCAGAAATATCTGAGAAAGAGGAGAGAAGAAATGGCAAGAAAATCTTGGAAACAGGACAGACTATAGATACAGCTAACAAAAAGAGGAATCAAGAGGGAGCTACAAAATGAATAAAATATAGAAGATGTGATAAAAATAACCAAAAAGCCCAGAGAACGGTCAAGGAGAAACTGGAAATATTGTACAGAACAAGGAAAAAAAACCCCAACCGCTGCCATAACTTTTCTGAATCACTCCCACTTTAATTTTTAGTTTAAAAGATTTCATCTCATCCTGTTGAAAATCCCTGGGTATATTCACATCTATGACAAGTTGTATGATCTGACAAAACTCATAGGCTCTTGCTAAAAAATTGACACTGGGATAATAATATTGTTTGCATAGGTTTGCCTTTAACTGATTAGCAGAAATAAGGATTTTAAGCCTAGGGAAACTGTTCTTACTTCAAGTGCGATGAACGCATGGTGTTACGGCTGCATCCTGCTTAGGCATTCTTCTCATGATAATCCTATCATACAACATTTTGAGTTTAAGCACTTTAATGGAAAGAGGCAGACAAGAGCAAGAGCTTGATTCAATAACGTACCAAACGAACACATTCTGAGCTGCATTTGATCAGTCAGAAGCAGATGATGATTCTTTTTGCGCAGAACATCTGCAGATGTCTACAGAAATTATAAACGTGGCAATACTAAATGTGGCTGGAGAAAAACATTAATTTTTAGATGCCCTAGACTATGGGGAGTTTTCAGTGCTATTAAGAATGCTTTTTTCTCCTTTGAACACTGCCAGCTGACATTTCTTGTTATCTCCCAGAAATGTGAAGCCAAGACCAGCAATTTTGTTACTTTTCAAAAATATGGTATTGTACACTGGATGATCACCAGATCACACTGAGGGAGATGAAAGAATTTTCCTGTGGTGGTGAAGGGATTAGATTTAAGTTTAATTTTGTACTTTCTGAATGACAACAGTCCATATTCTGCAGCCAGTTATGCCTCCATAAGCTAACAGACCTCTAGGTATAATGAAGGGCAGAATCTTGCACAGTACATAGGAACTGGAAGTATCTACATTAGCCAGCCACTGAAAAAAAAAAAAAAGCAGTTACTCTTTGTTGACCATGCTGTAGTAGAAAACACGTAACACTGACGCATCGGCTACCTATATGGTATAGTCCAGTTTTAGGACTTCTGCTAGGCAGCAATAAAATTTCATCAAACTTCTAAGCGTGGTTAAGTGTCTGAGATCAGCTATGCTCTGTTGTAATTGAGTTGTATTTCTACTTCACCTAAACTGAGATACCTTGCTCTGTTAAGAACTGCAAAGAGGACAGAATTGTTGATGCCATTTTGTCATAGTTGAAAGCTCATGTTCTCTTTGGTTCTCAGAGAACTGATCTTTCCCTGTATTTTAGAGGTTGAAAAACAGCAGAAATAGGAAAGCAATTCTTGTATGATTGTATAGAAATCCTGCTCCCTGTTTGGCATGCTGAAGTGAGTAACAACAAGATTACACTGGAGCAGAAAGCATTGCAGAGCATATAGAAACCATATTTAACATTAAAATGGGTCTATACCCTAAATTTCTAGTTACAGTGCATCAGTGGCAAGGTCACGAATATCAAGTTTTATGAATACTCTTGCCAGGCTTCTGAAACTCTGTTTCACCAGCTAATTGTGCAGAACACAAACAGCATTCCTAAAAGTTCAAAGATTGCTTTTAACAAATACATATTATAAATCCATTTTCCCTTTTCCTAGCAATTAAAACAAGAAAAGTTTCCATACAATAATCCATGAAAAAATTTGTTTTTTCGAGAAGTGCACTTACTAAAATAAATATGACAGTTGTTAGCTTGCTTTATATTGTCTGACACAACCTGAAGATTATAAGTATCAAGTATCTCTTTTGTATGAGACTGATTATACAAAGATTCTGTGTCTCAGTTACCAATTACCATGACAAGATGCTACTAGAGCCCATCCAGCATTAGACTTACATGTTACACTTCTTACATAACAGAACTTATCTGGCTTCCCAGAGCCTGTTCTAGCTGCCATATACAAAAGGCATGTCACCCAGCTGTAGCCTATTATTAAACAAAAAGCAGCTAAGTATCACTACTTTCTAAAACCAAAATAGAAAATAATAAAGGATTAAAAACAAAGCCTTGGATCCCCCGTACTCCGCTATACTTCTGACAACGACAGTATGCAGCACCATGGTAAAACTAACAAATTGCTTCACCGATAACATACCAATACTCTGCACGTAAAATCCAGAAAGGCAAGCAGTAAAACACCAAACAAACACACTTAGAAATTAATGGTGAGCAGAATTTTCCTGCTTACCTTTTGGCCTTCTCTCCTTTCTACCACTGACTTTGTCAGTCACTGCAACTCAGCTGATTTCAGCTATTGCTGATTGGAAACTAAGTAGAATGTTGCCTTTGACTACACATTAACCATGCTAAATTTGAACCACTAGGTAGGGAAAGATCTACCTTTTAATGGAAAAAATACTAAAAGATTTGTGGAATTATTTTTCAATTTCTACATCGAATGAAACTGGGAAATATTTTCAGGTCTGGATTTTTGTTTGGAGAAGCATAAATAAGCATAATAAGTGCTTACCAAGGCTCCTGAGCAGCTTCTGTGAGTCCAGTTTAACAACTGAATTCTGCATCTAACCCACAACTATTTTCCCCTCCCTCTTCCAGCTGATCCACATTTGTTGCAAATTGACAACCCTGGCAAGTCCAGGTGCAGGTATTTTAATTGCCCATTGCCATTTGCAACTTCTGGTTTTTCAAGTTCAGCAGGTTAAGTAGAGGTGAAAGGCTCATCTGGGAAAAATGCATGCTTAACTGGTGTTATACAACAGAAACTCCTCGCGGAGCTGTTTTTTATCAGAAAAAGCTAAAATTGAAGTCCACATCAATTTCATATCACAGAATTCATTCTACAGTCAAGGTCTTTTTCCCAGTGGAATCTCTAGTGTCTAAGACACACACATTAAACTAAACATCTCACGTAGTTAAGGTGTTCACTTTGTCCAGTGGAAGTTTTCAGATGTCTAGGAAAAGGAAGCTCATTTTGAAGCTCATATTTTCAGTTATAAACTGAAATAAAATCCATATTAAACAAAAGTCATCAAAGGACAGAATTGTAATGGAAATCCAGCTCATGACACTGTCTGTAGTTATCTAAAATGTTTCCAAAACTCCATTGCTCAAGCTGAAGGATGATACGTATTTTGCTCCACTTGTGAAAATATGCCTAAATGTGGCCAACTCACGTGTCTGAGAAAATCACCATCGAGACCTATTTGCTAGTGGAATCCTCTGAAGACCCCGCATGCAGGCATCAGGACTTCAGCTATGATTGCTCCATCTCTGGCTATTACACCAGATGCAGGAACGGGGAGACTGGAAGTGAAGAATGTCTAAAGATGTTAGAGTTCTTGAATCTAGCAGCACAGAAATCTGTGGGACTACCAAGGTCTACCAAGGTCCGTTTCTTCTCAGAACTTGAAAGTGAACTCAGATTTTCCCCAACTCCGCATGACTGCTACCAACTAGATGGAAGTTTACTAGCAAAGGATTTATCTCACCTCCTTCTGGCTGTTATTCACATAGAGGCACCGTGAAGGTTGAAGGATTGTAAAAGCCTATGTAAAACATAACAAAACATATGTACAGTTAGCTTAGGGCCTCCCTCTTCATCATGATAATAAAGGAAGCACCCTTTCTTCCTGAGGGCAGTACGCGTAAATATATCCACTACAAACAAGGGTAGATACCAAATATATCTGTGAAAGGAAACCTGAAGTTATTTCTTCACAAATTGGTGACTACAAATGGTGACTACATCTAGGCCATATGACCTGTGGCCTTTGTCAATTTGAGAACTGTAACTCAAAATATTTCAATACACTGTCATTTTCCCAAATTTATTTAAGAGTAAAATCCTGCCAAGTTTTTCTAACAGTTATATTTTAGGATATTGGCTAACATGAGACAACTACATTTCCTATTAAAACTACTAAAAATACTGTAAGAACTAGATAAACACACTGAAAGCCCTTAAAAATCTTCCTTCACTCAACACATACAAATATTGTTGCCTATATCTTTACAAATACCACTAAAAGAGTATGAAAATATTACCCTTTACCACAGAGGCATAAAACCCCAAAACTATGTAAATTAAACAGGTTTTTCTCATCTATATCTGATGAAAGACAGAAATTCACTTTGGTCATTTTTAGAACTTAACTGTACATAGAAATTATAATCAGGAAAAGCTGGGTTCTTTTTTATGTCTTTCCTGGTTCATTGATTATTTTTATGTGTTAGAATAATTCTATGATGGTTAATATTAAAATAAACTTTATATAGTCACTTAAAAAAGTCTTAATTGTTCTACTTTTTAACCCTTACTATTTTCCTGTGATATTGAATATTTCCTCTAAGTCATTTACTGCCATGTTATGTAAGTATTTTTCATGCTTTCCTTAAAAAAAAAGAAACCAAGGAGAAAAAAAAGTAAATGGCTTTATTAGTTACTCAGTACATCAAGTTCACCCTAGTGCAGTGGTCCATACAAAAGCAGACTGCCTGAGGAGTTAGAAAGTCCATTAGAAAGTCAATTTTTCCATCAACCCTCTGTCTAACCAAGTAAAAGAAAGAAGCAGCTTCAAATGTAAATGTTAATACTAATTACACAAGCCAAAGTAAAATCTTTCTTTGCTTTTGCCTTTTGGAATCTCACAGAAGACTGTATAAGCTCTAAAAATGTATTTTTTCAGGCTAATGTGGGCATGAGCAATGTTTTCAGATGAGAGTCTGCAGTTCATCAGGACTAGAAAAATCAAACTACTTCTTAGACTTCTATGATATAAAATCTTATTCTTGAAATTATAATTCCCCAAATCAGGAGTGAATGCCAACATAGTATTTCGAAGATATTTAGGAAGAATACATGGACTTCCTTTAATCTTCGTGATAACTGCTTGAAAGCATATTAAGATGATATATGTGTGCATAATAATGTATATGCAACATAAATAATACGCACATGCAAGCTAGGATACAGTCTATATCTAAGAAAGCCCAAGGTCTGTATCCTGGGTACTGTATAGAAGACAAGATGCAGGGGCATCAGACATCCCTTGTCTCTGCTCTGCCACCGAGATCCACTAGCTCCTCTGCAGCAGATGACAGCAGAACCTACTTCTCCCAAACGTCTCTATCTTATAAAGGCAGGCATCATAAATTAGTATTGCTAAAAGCAATACAAATGACAGATAAGAAAGTTCAAGGAGGCTCAAGCTGTCTACCTTAATGACAGTTAAAATTCTGTAAATTCTTATGTCGTGGACAGTCATACTTCACCAGAACAAGTCAAAGAACAGGATGAAAGTGCCCGGTGCATCTTCTCAAGAAGTAAGCCAAATGAATTATTTGGCACTGCATTCATAAATGTGAAATTCCGTAAAGGAGAAGGATATACAACAAAGTTGTCTGTCTTAATATGCTCCAAGCTTTGGCTGCGATGCTAGAAGACCTACATACAGATTTCATTCTTCATTAGCTTCAGAACAGAAGCTAATTTGCGTATGACAGCAAATCCAACTACTAGAAGTGAAATAAATCAAAATGCTGTTTTCTCAGTAATTGTTTACACAATCATAATGTTTTAAGTGCATACGAAAATGTAATTTAAGATTTGAATATAATAAATCCACCTAATTCAAATTACTGCATCTACAGGGTCTATGGGATATGCCATATACACAGCATACTCAGGGTATAGCATTTAAAATTTTGTGTTGCAAAACAGCTTCTGAGCTGATTTGGGTATTCGCATCTCACATTGTGCTCTCAGTATAGGCAAATAGATCAAATGGGAAGCAGACATATTTTAAGTAACAGTGCATTGGAGGAATTCCCAGATTTGCCATAGAAGGAATAATAAAACTAAGGATAAGTTTGCCCTTTTTGAGTTCCAAGCTAGTGGTACCTAAGCTAGCTGGTTTAAAATATCTCCAGGAACATTACAGCCTGCAGTACTAATACACTTGCAGCTCAGCCAGAAATACAGCCATCAATATTTTCTGATTATATTTGTATTTTTGAAAGCAAAAGATTAATACATCTGACTGATGTGTGACACATTATCCACATTCATCTTCTCTCTCTTGCAAAAGTATCAGACTAGTTGAGAAACAACTAGAATTTTAATATATGTTAATTTGTGCAATGTATTTTGCATAAATTTGCTTTTATTTTTGTATTATGCAGGCAGCTGGAATAAGTAAAAAAAGATCTGTAATCATCTCAGAATTAAAAAAATTGAAAGCCAAAGCTTTATTCCATATTCACAATTTAAATATTAAAATAGTAAAATTATATACCTCAGCTTTTATGATCTCATAATGAAGTAATAAATATATTTAGTAATGTTTGCATTTTTACTTTGGAAATGAGCTTCATAACCTGACTTAAAAAAAATAAAGTGGGCTTTTTTACATGGCATTAGATAATCACATCTTTTTTATTTGATTAGAAAATGGCTGAAATGATTGCATATAAGTTTAATAGTATTCATGTTATCTTACTTGGCTGAAAATATGGCTCACTGGACCTTTTTTTAAAAAGCTTTTTTAAACTATATGTGATAGCCTACCAACATTAAAGCAAGTAGGTATTCCACATTTAAGAAAGATTTGAAACTAAGATTAATGACATTAAAAGCATATAACAGCCTAGCAATAGCACTATGTATCAAATGCTGATACACAGGATTCTGCCAAGCAGATCCCTGAAAAGGCCAAAGTCTGCTCTCCCCAAATCCGGGTTTGTGATCTTGCTTAATTTCCTCACTGCCGTCTCTCAGGATCCTGAATTCCATGACCCCAGTTGTCGCTGCAGCCAAGTCTGCTCTGGACCTTAACATCCCTGACCAGTTCTTATTTGTAAATACAAGGTCCAACAGGATGTTACCCCTTGTTGGTTTCTTGACCACAACAGAATAATTCTATATATTCAGTTTTTTTATATACATTAAGAACAAACCTAAATACCCTTTCAGGTGCAGTTCAACAGTATTAAACAAAAAAAATAAAACCTGAAGATTGCCATACATTTTCCCAAAAATTCCTCATTTTAAAACCACCTTCATATCTATACAGTAGGTTTAGGAAGAGGATCCTTTTTATGTTTTCATTTAATCTCTTTACAGATAATAGACACATTTGAGCCATAGGTCCTCCCAGCCAGATGGAAATAACTTGTTACATATAAAGATGATCTCTCTTAGGTTTCAGTTGAGTATTTTGGAAACAATCCTCAGAAGAAACAAAGTCCCTTCTTCGGGTGAAACACTTCTGTTGATGAACAAGGTAAACATTTCACTAGTTTCTGATGCACAAGTGAATATAAGCAAAATATACTGAAACTGCAGGAGACTACAGACATGAATAGAAAATAAAAATATTAACAAATAGGGAAGATGTTCCATTATTTCTTCGGTTATTATACTAGTCTAGATAGTTTGGACAAAACAGTTCAGCCACCAAAGTGTGGGAGAGATTAATGCCAATAGTTTCTGCAACACTCTCCTGGGAAAGCCATCTTTCCTGGAAATCTGCATAATAGTACTGCACGCAAACAACTTTCAAAGGAAATTATTTTCAGAGATACTCATATTTGTATTAAGTTCATATGAAAGCAGAGAAGAAGAGAAAGGGAAATTATTACACTCTGATGGGCTTTATTTTACCTACTTCTACAAATGTGATGTGAAAATATTGAGATGCATAGCATGATCCTGAGAGCTTCTACAGAGTTTTGGAGTGGCTGATTGTCAGTCCTGTATCTGTCTTGGCTTGTCATACCTCCAGGATCTCTAGTACTGTGGCTCGATGCGAATCTGCTATCAGCCTAGCATTCCAACAAGAGACGGTCTTCAAATTCTCAGATACATCTGTTAGCAATTTCCTGTTTGACTTTTGTTATTTAGAGTTGGATATTTAATTACCAACCCCTCAGCATAAACTACATTAATAGATACATCTATTCTAGCAAATAAACCACTCCAGAACATGGATTCAACACTGACCCTCTATCATCTACACTACTGAAGTAGCAGCAGTTTTGGCCCATGGTCTTTAGCACTTTCCCAGACAATGCCTGGACAAGCTTTGGAGGACAAAACATGGCATGGACATTTCCTATGATCTGGATGCTGTCACCCTCTTTGGGGGAAGAAAACCAGGCAAATGTGTGGATGCAAGTTGTACCATGCTATTTGTTCTCAAGGCTGCAGAACCAAATGCCTTCACAAGTAAAGAAGTCACCAGTTGTCCCTTCACCCAACAGTATTCCTCATGTTGAAAGGCTACAATCAACTGAAGCTCATTTTAGAGAAATAAATACTCTTAGCTGTGTAAATCAGCATCTAACTCCTGCAGATTTGGTGAAACAGTGCAGATTCGTAACAAATTATTGTTTTACCCAAGGGGTATCATCTTGTGTTGACTGGAAGGAACTGTAACATCAGTATCTAGATTAACACAGAAGAGTGAAAACAGAACAGGAAAAAAACAGATGCAAGCCGAACAGATTTAAGAGAAAATAAGACAGCAAGGAAACTTTCCACATATTAGTCAAAGAATGTCTCCGCAGTAGTGTAGAGAAGAGGGACCTTTAGCCAGCCTTTAGGGAGGTGACTGTGGGGTCATCAGCCAAAGCAGATTGTTGCAGCTGCGTGGGAGTTTGATTGATAACTATGAAGTCATCTCCCTAAAGGCTAGCCAGAAGCACTCGTTTTTCATTCACTGTGTCAGCTGAGCTTTCTTTTTACAACAATGTAAGAAGTATAATAAATTTGAGAAAAAAGGAATAATTATTAATCAAGAGAAGTATACTTTAAAATCTAAATGAAGGTTCAAGAATGTTTAAGAAAAACAAAGATTAAATGTCTAACAACAAAACGATGTTCAAAACTTACGATGTGCTGCCAACTTTTTCTATGAACCAAATACCTCAGGGGTTTTCTACTGGTTTCTGAAACAGCTGATCAAAGACATATGCTAAAATTTTCAAAGTAAGATAGGTAAAATATGTTGGCACATGATATGAACAATTGAGTCTGTGAAGTCCCACATCAGTGAGCGATCCAAGAACAAAATAGGAGAGAGACAAACAGACTTTGTTTTTAGTTCCATTGAAGCTATTCCATTTGGGTTGGTGGATGCCAAAGGTAATGAGAAACTAGTTGTAGCTGACTCAAGGGAGCCAGAGGAACAACTGAAATATAACATGTTAGAAAGAGTATGCTAACATTCCCACAGGAATAATCAGTACAGAAGATAAATGGAAATGACATGTGAAATGCCATGATCTGTCTTCAGAAAGAAACGGGAGCTAGCAATCTCCATGATCTTCTGAGCAGAATGTAATGTCTTATGCTCATGCCTTAAATTTATGTTGGAATATAGCGAAGCTCTTCTGTTTGTGATTTATTGGTAATATGCTATTAGCAATAAACTAGATTTGGAAATGTTGTTATAAAGCCATTAGACCAAACCACAAAATAAAAATCATGGTTGTGACTATCACTTTTTTTGGTGACTATCACTTTTTTTTTTTTTTTTAAATTTCTCTCACACACCAGTGCCAAAAAAGCCCCTCTTGTCACAATCCAAGAGCTTATTTTTTTACTGGTAACATTTCCCAGGAGCCTAAAATTCTGTCACAACTCAGAAGAATCTCACATTTGCCAATATTGAGCATCTCGATTCAGTTCCAACTGCTCAGCAATTTCGGGTTTAAGTCCAGTATGTTCATAAATAGAATGAAGGACACCATCACTCATCACTACTACCACCAGGACAGAAAAGAAAGTGTCCAGAAGTTAAAGGAGTAATCCAGGGGTGGCCACAATCAGTATAATTTCACTGACAAGAGTTTAATAGTATTGATCTGAAATTATGGTGAAATGGACTTTCTGGAAAGCTGAAGGGAGGCTCGTTCCCAAATTTGCTGCTGTAGGAACACACATCTTACTGGTAGAGACATATTCCTGTTTATCTAGCGATAACTCACAATTGCATAGACTGTGGCTGTGATCAGCTCAATCATCCATAAATCCAAAGCACACAGGATGCTGTAACATGGAATAGAGTTGTGGGGCTTTTTAAAATATTGAACATTTATGCAAAACATTTAGTCAACAACTCATTTGAAAGCCAAATATATATATTATATTGTATATATTTATGCATTATATAATTTGACATAATTATATAATAATATATACATACACATATGTATAAACCAGATATATTTGCCTGAGTGTGTATATATATTAAAAAAATATTTAAAAACCAGAACACAATCCTGACAAAAGACTGAGGTGGATCAGTACACAGAAACTATAGCTCAACTGGTAGTAACCTGTGACAGCTGCAGAAAATGCTCAGTTTCAAGGGGGTTAGGCTGCTTAAATAGTTATATCCGATAGGGAGGAAGGAGGCAGAAAAAAATTTGTGCAGTGCACTTAACTGTCATCATGTATAAAGTAATTCATACCAAACTAAATGACAAGGTAAAAGAACATTTACCTCTAGGCAGTAGGGAGTCCCATAGATTCAAAATGAAAAATAATGGATACCACAGGGAAAACGTGAAATGCAATACACTGTGTATAGAGCACATTCAGAATAATTCCATCGAATAACAATTTAATACAGCAAGAAACAGTGCATTCTAAAGAGCTGTCTTATTTAACCGCAGTGTATTCACACTTGATTTAATCTGTCCTCTGTTGAAAAACAAAACACCATGGTTATTCCTAATTTGAATTCTCTTAGGACCCATCATCAGGTCTAACAGTTAACTGAAATAGAATTGCAAAATTATACTGATGCAGACACAAATGCCAAAATATTCATTGCTCGGATAAATGGACACTGCTCACAGCTCTCTTACAGAAAAATCATACTATATCTCACATTATGCCAACTCTCAGAGAAAAATACTATCCAATCCAATTTAAAATATTCTTAAGATAGGCATTTAGGAAAATAAATAGCTGTCACCCATCTTCTATATAGATACCCCATCTTCTATGCAGACCTAAGATTTCCTCACATGACTAGCCACAGTCGTGCATTCACCAGTTTTTGGAAAGTGAATCTCTTTCTCACCCAAACCCTCGTATGCCGATTTATACAACTTGAAGTCTTTTTCACTTGTTTTGAACTCAGTCTAACCAGTCTACTCCAAGAACAGTGGAGGTCACAGGCAGATAGAGTCAGTGCTATCATTGCTAGCAAACACATGAAGAGCTATGTAACATACAGACAGTTAAAACAGGAGTCTTTACACACACCATCTATGTGGATGTAGCTCCTAGCATCTTCTAGCATCTCCTAGCATCTCTTGCAATTGTTATGTTCATCACTGACACGGTCTAATTTGAATGACATCTCATGCTGATGTTTTAAAAGAGAAGAGCTTCGTCATCAATATCAAAATCATGCCATTCAGAGCTAGGTTCAATGTCCACTAAATCACAGAAATTTGTATAAAGTTTCAGCGGAGTTACATTAATAAATTGTAAAGATTTCAGAAAAGTGTAAAGATTATTAGATTTCTCACGTTAGTATTTTACACTTAAAGATGTACATCTTAGTTCTCTTAACGTCATGTCATGATTAATCATAGCAAACATGTAAGCCCTGGAAATCCAAGTATTCTAGACATTCTAGACATTGAAGATTAATTTACTTCCAAACTTTTAAAATGATCCATCTGTGTTAACAGAGCAATTCATATGTTAGCACATAAGGTAGTGCCCACAGAGCCATCAGCGTAGCTGAAAAGCAAATTATGTCTGTGGTAACTCTACAGAAAGGTAAGAGAAATAGCAAAGAATGAAGATGGAGTTTGGAAATTTAGCGTGTTCTTTGAATCAGGTAACTACCCTTCTGTGCTGGCTACAAAATGGATAGTTGCATAAAATGTATGAAGGGAAATCTTTCAGTACCTCTACCTAAGGTTATTTTAGGCATCCAAGTTAGAAGAGGTTTGAATTGCCTGCCTAGAAACAGTTTGCTTCTGACAACTGAATTAACTTAGGCTCCTGACTTTAGTTTCTCAAGTAACACCTAAGCTAGATAACTGCAAGAAATTACGTAAATACTTGACACACTATTCAAACCCACAGGCTATGTGCACAATCTGACTTGATATTAACTAGTCTTGAGTTAAGCAATGTTGACAAGATTGCTTTATCATTGCTTAAAAAGGTATTGTTATAAAATGTAAATACAGTTAAGTTTTAGGCTGCACTAAACACCGTCACAATATAGGACCCCTTCTATTGTTCAAAACACAGGTATCTTTTATGCAATAGGCAGTTACTAATTATCCACACAGTTACTAATTTTACCTGTGTTTTATTGGATGTGCAGTCACAGACATAAATATGAAAGAGCAGGTGTTGTAAAGTTATTACACTACCAAAATCCATGAAATGCAGTATTTAAGAGAGATTACAGTTATCCGAAGAATGCCTTTTAAACTTTTTTTTTGTGAGACTAATACTAGGAGTTATATAAACAAATGTGGAATTATGACTATTTATGTTTTGATGTAAGCACTATGACTCATTCTCTTGCCTATTATTATTTCTCTTTTTCTCTTGATTTCTTAGCAAACTACTCAAAGCAGAGATTCTGAACCTGGAGTTCTGCTTTCTGTGAAATCTGAGGGAGCAGGTCTCACTGGAGACCTTTTTGCTGTATTTTTGGTTCAGTACTGCAGCGGAGACTGAAGTTTCATGCAATTACGTAACTGCCTGGCAGCATGTCGTTTCAGGCAGTTATCATCTGTTTTACTGCTTGTCATTTCCTAATACGCTGTTTTTTCTCTAGCTTTTGGTATCACGGATGCTATAGGTTTTCTTGCCTTCTACATCACAGCAGGAGAGAAAGCAGGCTTCATACCACAACTGCCAGGTTCATCTGAAAAACAAAATATAGCTTCCTCTTCATAACATCTTTTCTATTTACTTTTGCCTCAGTAGACGAAGCATTACACTCTCCCCTTACACAGAGAAAGTGGCTTTTGCCAACAACTCATATGATACTTGGAGGCTAAAACGGAAGAGAATATTTGAGCATAAACCCAAATTAAGATTAGCGGAGTGCCATCTCAATAAAATGAGCTAATCAACTGCATTCAGTTTGGTTTAGCAGACTGCCAGACTTAACCATATGATGGCAGACAGCAAGGAGTGTGAAATAGCAATGGACTTCCCTGGGTGTAGGGCCATAAAGAAACAGCTCTCTGCTTTACTGATTAAAGATATTAATTTGTTTCAGAGCTTTAAAAAAATACAAGCTTTTAAAGAAGATTTCATGTGTCCTTGTATACATTTCAGGTATCTACTTGCTCTTCTATTCTCTGATATGTTTCCTGAGCAAAATATTCTCTCTCCATGAAAGAATTTTGAAACTGCATCCATGCCAGATAGCTATTACAAGAAGAAAAAAAAAAAAAGGTATCATACCTAATTCTTCAGTATAAACCTAAGCTAAAAAACACAATGGACAAGCTCTCCAAAAACTTATGCCATCCCTGGCATTTATTGTTAATGCAAGCCATAGATTTTCTGTACAATGCATGGTCATATTATTTATAATTTCTCTGGTAATTCATTAATCTATACTGCAATAAAAATTGTTAAAATATACACTGACATAACTAGTTTGGTGCAAGAGTTGAAAACTGTAGGCTTTTGCCATATGTGCTTTTGAAGATTTGTTCTTCTGGAATTCCCCACGTCTACAGAGCAGACAATAAAACTGTAAGGTCCCATTCTGCTAAGAGCCTTAAGAGAGTACCACCATTTATCAGCTTCTGTATTTTCTTGCTACATGAAGAGAGGAATTATTTTCCACAGATTCTACTATAATGGTACTGCTAGCTGCTTGTAACAACTCTTTATTGCCTCCTTCTTAGCCTTGTAATACAGCAGTGATGCCTTGGAGGTGAGTAGCCAAAAATGAGTACGAGGGCGCCATTAGCATAGCTAGTAGTATGCACTCCACTCACTCTGCAAACAAAACCAAAATCATATGATATTCTTTCATACTGTATTTTATTTCTCTCTTCCAGAAATTAATCTCCTTACAAGGAGAAAAACAATAAAATCTATAAATCTGAAAATCTGATAGAAACTGAAAGAAAAGTAAATATGAAAACAAACCAAAGAAAAAATGCAAACCCCTCAAAAATCTAAGTTCTTAGGTAAGTTCTACCTCAAAGAAAGAAATTACTGTATATATTTTTTCTTAAGATAGTGATGATTTATAAAGTTGCATTTTTTGATAAAACTATTAGTGTTCTGCCAGGGAGGACTTGAATTTATGAAAGGTAATTTTAAAAGGATATCAGGATAATTTAAAAGGACAAAAGAATAATTTTCGAAAGGCAGCAAGTAATTTTAGGCTGCCATGCAGAGTAGGACATTAGTAATAAGAGAAACGTTTTAGTATCAAAAGCGATTTCATTAGCAGCTCATCTTCAGCTAAAATATCATTAATGGAAGCAGCATTGTACAAGAGCAGCAAAGTAGCTTGCTACAGGAATATCAGAATAGTCCAAAAACTGTATAGGAGTGATATAAATTTGTGACATAAAGTGAACAGGGTTATAAATTTGCTGCTCAATTAAATAGAATGCAACCATGATAATTCAGTGTCTCTATACTCCCTCCAATAATTAAAATCTCCCTTTTACTTAGCTGGGTAGAATTCCAGACACAGCCAAATACATTTTGCTCACAGCAAAAAATAAAGACCATCATGTTTTGATCCCATTCTATCTTTAGATAGAATTTGAGGGATTTAATTAAATTCAAAATTCATTAAAATGTCAGTATCTGGAGTTTATCATATCAAAATTCTTTAACACATCAGTTTTTCTTAAAACAATATTTACTCTTTGAGTGCATGTGCACACGCGCACACGCCTTATTACTGTCTTGTAATTTTGTCCTTCACAAGGATTTATGATGGAGGTCACTGAACATTTTCTTGGTTTAGTTCTATTTCTGAATTAATAATTTCATTCAACCAGAAATATTAGCATGTATGGAAATTAAATAAAAAATCAATTGGCCAAATGAACTTAAGATTACTATCCTTAGTTTAGAAAGGTGTATGTAAGTTTTAAAGACCTACTGAAATCTACCTTAGCAAGGAATAAAGTACCACCGACCCATTGTATAAGTTTAAACTAGAGGCTATGGAGCATAATTGCATGGATTAATCTAGTTATCTACATTTGATGGCTATAGTTATACAGTGTGGATTAAACTATTCTACCTTTTTTCATCTATTTCTCAAAATACATTTTATAGCACAAGTGTAAAAGTTTTCACACTTTTAGCTGGATTCAAAGTCATGATTTACCACCACCTGTAATAAATGCATGCATCTTATACACTAGTCATCCTGACTAGTCTCTAGTTACAAAATAATGTATTTTTCCATGTGGCAATGACAGCTAAATCAGCTTTTCCAGACCTCTACTGCCAGCAGAAGTCTACTCTTCAACATACTTTGCAGCAACTGCCTCTTCCTCAAATATCAGCTTCCACTGTCACTGTCTTGACTGCACCAACCTCATGCCAAGACAAAAAGAGATGTTAATGTTTAGAAGACCAAAATTGTAAGTATCAGACCTATTTATGCACATCTGTAGCATGACCTACAAGCAGCTTGCCCTTAAGTTTCCAGTTCGAAATAAAATATTTAGCACCTGCACAGCTACTTCATAGAAGAATTCTTCTGAACTGCTAATGATGTACCAGCAAAAATTTTGTTATTGGGTAGATTAAGCAAGTTTCACTTGGAACCAAGCAATAGTTGTATAATATTCTTCAATTCAGAAAAAGTCATGGGATCAGTGTGCTGTTCAGAAGGTAACAAAATACAGAAACTAATTATGGCTAACACATAAGCCTTATTCCAAAATCACTTCGCTGTTCTTCACCTTAATCATCAAAACTTTTTATGAATACAGTAGGCTATCAGTGCCTATTTATTGGCTGTTAGGCCAATTTAACAATATCCAGAGGTAAAGTTTATGCATTGATGCATAGGAAACGGATACAAACTGCTTGATAGCCACTTCATTACTGGCCTATCTGCTTAATAAGCTTAACTATCCTCTTCAGTGCTCCCTTTTCTATTTATCCCAAGGTCACTTATATAGCGGACATATCTCAAACGATATATCATACAGACTGCTTCCCCCTGCCATTTGCTCCCAAAGAACTTCAGCCTACTCAGGCAACATCATGACTCATTTCTTAAGCTATCGTTGCAAAACTTTTTAGTGTATGTGCAAAGAAGAAGGAAGGAAAGCAGAAGCTCTTGTGGCTAAAAATCTTCTAAAAATATCCAGGAAGGCTCTGAGCAAGCTTTTGGGTAGGCAACCTTTCCAGCACAATAAACGTCATGTCTATGTTAAACTTTAGTGCACAATCCATTTCTATTTCTTCCAGGTGGCTATATTCAAAGCAGATGCATCTAGCAGGTTCCCTGAAACAGAATTACCTGAACAAGTTCTGGTAAAATCTGTTGTGAAAACATACCACTTAAGGAATACATGTACCTATTACTAGGTAATAAAGTTCTCCATTGTGCATTTTTTTAAAATGTTTAATGAATTATTACTTGTTTACCCAATTAATGATACTTAGCTGCCAGACCTATGGTGTTATGTTAAACTAACATGCATCAAAAAAGGGAAAGTAACATTCCTGTTTGTGATTTTAGTGGGCTACCTGCTTTAAGCACCTTTTGCAAAATGTTGTTTTCTTCAACCACATAGCTCAGGTGCAACTCTTTAAAACCTGTTTTCTGGATTAAGATGTAAACTAGCCACTACAGGCCAAAACTAGAGTATGTCTTCAAGATTAGTCTGATATTAGTAATTCTGGGTGAGATCCTCATCTGTACCATACCATTACGTTCTTACGCCACAGAAAAGGACTACAGCTGCCTGAAGGCAATTTATATAGGCAGCCCTAACTGCAGCCCGTGAAGGTGCCAGGTGCACTGACACGGGGGAAAGAGAGGTACATTTACTGTAGGGCCACCTCCTGATACTTAACCAGACAGCAAAGAGAACTCTCTGGCAAAAGGCATTTACATTATTTACCTCTTGGGAAGGAGGGACTGCATTGCAAGCAGTCTTATAAGGAATACAGCACAGAACTGCCCATCCCAAAAGCAGCTTGTCAAACTGAGATGATTATAGCTAATTCCCAGATATAACCAGGCAAACTTTTTCAGCCTGACAAGCAAAATTTCTAAAATAGTTCTTTCAGCAGAAGACAGCTTTCCTGAAGACTCAATATAATACCCATTTAAACATTTGTGGCCTCCTCCTGTTGCCACACATTTTGAAAAGAATGCAAACCTCTAGAAGTAGTAGAGCCAGCCCATATGCAGTAATCACTGTGTGTGCTAAGACCTTGGACCCGGAGCATAACTGCATATTACAAACTTGTTTTACAGCTGCTAACAGAAAGAGGAGTTTCACTGAACAGCATTTCAATGGGTGTTTAAAAAAATATCTAATTTCTAAACAGGTGAGAAAGTAATCTCAGTGTCCTAGAGGAATCAGGAATCTGCTATAGACCTACTGCTAAAATCTTGTTTAAATTCAGCCGCGCTAGTACACGTTCAACACCGGCGTAACTAGGGCCAAAGAGTTGGTCCTATTAGCGCACCTTGTCACATATACATAATCATCTTTCTCATATTCTGCCAGAGAGAAGGCCAAAAAGAAAGCTCAACTTTTACCTAATCATAGATTCTAGTATTTGGAGACCTAAGCCAAAAGTTCCTTTAGGTACCTTACGAATAATGTTCAAAAACTAGAGATATGAAAGAAAAAATTAAGGACATTTACCTTTAACATATTTTCTGGTCAGACAGAACCTGACTGTGACTAACCTTTTGTTAAATATGTCTTAAGATACATAGAAGGAAAGCACGGTCTAGTAGTAGTCAGGGTGAGAGGAAAAAATGCTCTAACCTTAATCGCTAGTAGAGCTGTAATCAACTGAAGGCATATTTTATTGTTTGTCTTTTTTTTACTATAGTTAACTTAATCATTTCTAGAATAAACAACATTTATTTTTAAAAAAAAAGAGGAGGGAAATATTACACTGTATCCTGAAGTCTTCAGAAGTTCAGCTCATCTTGCCTGAAACTGTTAATAAATACCTTTATTTTGCAATTAATATCTGCAAGTAATAAGTTACTACTAAAGATGGTATAAGAGTAAATGACACTTGAAATTTTTATCTCTGCATACGGAAGACAATTTCTGAGGACAAGGAAGAGGACATTTTGCATAAATACACACCCAATTTTGATGTGGATGCATCAATATTAGTACGACTATATATAAATTGTATTACTAGTCAGCAACTTTCATGTAGGATTATCCCTTGAACATTCAGGTCTGCTAAAAATAATGAAGGCATTCAATATTCCCCATAAAAATTTCAGTAAAATCTTTTGTAACAAGGAGTGTTAGGCAACCAAAATAAAGGGGCTGCTATATCTCTCTCAGAGTATCGTTTATTTTGTATTCTATTTTATTACCCTAGTTTCAGTGTATTCCAATCCATCTGTCACAAAAGAACAGACTTCAATGCCAGCAGCAACAGAAATTATACCAATAAGCTACAGTGTTCCAAAGTTCATTACACTGTTAGACTGTTTAAAGAAACTTGATATATTTTATATGAAAACCACATTAGTACATGCAAAACACCTCAGCAATAATTCTGAAATCTGAACGTGTACAGCAAGACAACACACTTTCTAAAATTTGGAATCAACAAGTCCATCTCTGACAGCTGAGTTGATTCACTAGGCTGTTAGTCATGTCTGGGAGGTGCAAAAAACTCAAGAGGTTGCAAAAGCAAATGTACAACCCAGAACATTTCCACCACGCAAAGTCACACAAATAGCAGTGCCCCTTTGTTCCACTTGAGTAATACATCATTATTAAGTTGTTCTTAACAACTTGCACCATTTTGTTCAAAATGTAAGGTAGAAATGATGAAAACTAAACCAGTAACTTCTATTTCCAGTGTATCTGCAGAATGCATATAACCCTCTCCCTGCAATACCAACGACCCCAGACAAAAGCACTGTGGTGTTCTTCCCTGGATGCATCCAATGTCACTGTCCCTGAAGATGTAGCAGGGTTGAATGATGTTCCCTTTAGAGGTCTCTTGGGTTGGTTCATCATGTCAGTCTTCAAGACAGACATAAACCTATAGTCTATACTTGGCCTGAAGTTCAGGCCTACCTAAAGCTTTGGAGATCTCATTCTAAGCCACCTCTAAAGAAGAATTTAAATTGAACATGTCTACCCCAAGAACATTCAGTTATCTCATGAAAAACAAGCCGCTATTCCAAAGAAGAGTCTTTAAGTGGGGAAAGAAGTAGGCAATTTTGCTGTTCACCAAGGTTCCTTAAAAAACTGAGCAGTAGGCAAGTGAGAATAGTCTTTTAAAGACCCCGAAACTCCTACTTTTGCAGAGAAGCGTTCAAACAGCTGGAGCTGTAGAAAGCATATGGATGCTAGGCCTAAGCTTAGTACTAAAGTCATTGAGGATACTTCCTAGAAATATTTACGGTACCTGAAAACTGTTCCAGCAGTTTGTCCTTCTACAGGGATATAACAGAAATATTGCTACAAATACTGCTGCAGTTTCCTTCTCGGCCAAGGCTTTTTTTTTTTTTTAAATAAATAATAACATCCACCAAACTAAAAATCCTGTTTCTACTCCCAAATGGACACTATAGCAGAAGAGCTTTCTTCTGCAATGCAGTACAAACCCAAAACCACTCCCTCTTCCACTTTCACCAAAGGAAGCACAGCCCTTGTGTCCTTGAGGAAGAGCCTGAAGCACGGACTACAGCAACTTACACCTCCTCGTCTGAAAAGTCTCATTTGCCAGTTGGTGTGCTGAAAATGTTGGAAGGACATTTGTAACCCCTACCAGACACAATTCTTTCTTGCGATATCCAGTTATGAACAAGTTATCATGGGCAAAAGTATGAATTTTTAATACTAATTGCTGCAATACACATTCTTATTTTTCCATTAAGTGTTAAAGGAAAGATGTGATTCTTCCTGCAAAAATCTAATCAAGACTTAGAAGAAAGAAAATAAATATCTGGAAATTGCCTAGATAAATCTATCTGACATCCATTTAGTCGGTAAGGAAGACAGGAATAATAGTCCATGGAGGTTGACCTCTTCCATCCTACAAGATGCAGTTATAAACCTCTGTAAAAATTAGAATTTGTATACTTTTGCAGGAAGTTTCATAGTAGAAAATGGTAATACAAAATTGTCTCGTAAGTTCCCCCCATCCTTCTAATGAAAAAAATAATTTGAAATTAGGGTTACTCATATCAAAGCATTTTCTATGAGTTTTCATCTTGTTAAACAGCGATTATGCACCACAACCTGATGATTCCTAGTCATCTTAAATCAAATGGAAATAAAATAAAACAAGTAAAAGAGTTGCAGAATGCAGACTAATTATTTTAAAAAAAAAAAAAGCTTAGTTTAATATTTTAAATTTAAGATACTGTAAGCAGTGGGGGGAAAAAGGTAAAATAATGTGACAGAGAAATCTCTAACTTCAAAATTCCAATATTAG
This sequence comes from Pelecanus crispus, assembly GCF_030463565.1. Classification (NCBI taxonomy): domain Eukaryota; kingdom Metazoa; phylum Chordata; class Aves; order Pelecaniformes; family Pelecanidae; genus Pelecanus; species Pelecanus crispus. Next base: position 2,090,888 of record NC_134645.1, on the reverse strand, counting down.
ACAAAAGCATACCAAAACCTTGATTTTTTTAATAAGCTGGATACTCAGTTCTGTGTGATGATGAGTTGTTTCACACAAATCCAATAAACAATGTAACATACTAGCTGATACAGACTTAAACACTTGGCTTTTTTACAGCTGTGAAAAGATAAAAAACATAATAAAGATCCAAACATTTTCTACAGAGGAATATGAGTGCTTCCTATTTTGTTGGACATGCTTATTTCTCTTCCGTTTTCAAAGTGAGTTAAATCAATATGATGATTTAAATGCTCAAAACTCCACCTGTGATTTTTAATAGATTTTTCACCTGTCCAAACAAGCAAGTGAGCTGCGACTGGACAAGCAATAAATCTTACTTAATTCTTCTACCACCATATCTGACATATCACTGGGATGTACACAGACTGGTCTGTTTAAATACTGTTCTCATAGCTGTTCTCATAGGCATATTGCCACAAATGCCTGAGTTTCTGTAGACTTTTAACTGATGTATGTAATTTTAAAAATCACGTTCAGTAAGATACGGGTAACTATAGATTCCAACATGTCCGATGCATTAATATGGATATTTAAAAAACAAATATTTATAGCAGCTCATGCCCCAGTAAAGACTTAAAATCTAAATGCAGCCCAGCAGTCAAGCAGAGCAAAAAGAGCAGCCACCAGAACTTCATTAAATAAATGGCAGTTTCCCCTGTTTTTTTGAGATGGAAAGCAAAAGAAGCAGTAAGCTGATCAGATGAGTTTTTATGGGGGATTAATTTCTTCAATATGAAACTCCTTTAACAACCTAGTGTCTCAAAACAGTTCCCAAAGCATGCTAGTATACACGGATCTCAGATTCCGCGCCACCCTAACTGTGCCAAAGTCACGTCTTTCAAGTTTTAATGGCTCTGCATAGGAACTTGAATAGCACTTGCATAAGAAACAGGTCTGGAATTTCTGTTGGTGAAAATCTCGGATGACTTCATTGCTACTTTGCTATCTTTTAGGTCACTGCATTTCAGCAGACCTGCACGTGCACCTTCTGAGACTAAAGTCAAGGTTTAGCACAAGCTACAGACAGCACAGTCTTCCGTGCACTTACAGTAAGAAATAACCACAGTAACTTGAACATCATTCCACAGCAAACAAGTGCCATTTACCATCCAAATGATGGCAACTAGACATGCATTTAAAGTATTTTAGATCCCTTCAAATAAGCACCACCCTATAAACAGCAATATTATTATAATACATAATTTTAAATAAAAATATTAAAGTGCAACTTAGGTATTTTAACCCTGGGGTTTTGATTTGCATACCTCTGCCATCAATTTACTTATTCCAAAATTACATTTACTACAGTCAACAGCATATGACATTGCTTCAAGCATCGTATTTCTTTTCTCCCAACTGCAGAAAGACAAGAAAACGTGCAGTCGTGTTCCAATACGCATCCTGTCTCCTGAAATGATCACTCTAAAGAACAAACCAGGCCTCCAGTCACTTTTGCAGCCCAGTAAAGCTCATCACCGCTGGCACATCCGCATTTTTAATCTCAATCTGTCACCACAGTGGAACACGCACACCAGCATACTTACAGCAATATTCTGATAAATCCGACATTACTATTACATTTCAAGCAGCCTTATGTAAACGACATGCTTTGGTATCCATAGATAACAGGCTGCCTTTCCAGGTACCATGCCTGGGCAGCAACCACTGCAGAGAGACCCGAGAAAGGGAGCAGTCTCTTGTGGCACCCTGCCTCACAAGTGACTTGCTTGAAGGCAATTGGAATGGAAAATGTGCTTTTGTAAACGCGTAACAGTACAACATATCAGATAACGCAGGAAACTGGGGTCTATAAAAAGTGCAGGTGAAGTCTTCAATATGCTGTCAAAGGCGTTTGCTCAGTAAGTGTTGACATATTCAGGAAAACTGTTCAATACTGCAGAAATTCTTGGAAATACCAGAACAGAGAGACATCACAACTTTATTACTACACCATCGGAAAAATTTCTCAAGGTTAGGAACCTCTGTTTACAGATGAATTCGGTAAAACTAAATAAAATCAATTGTATTTTAAATTATAATGAGAAATAAGTGGTTGTATTTTTATTTTTGCTGTTTTCTGTGTCAAGCATTTTTGGCTTTCACATGCATAAATTGCAGAAAAATTATAGGACAGAACTGCCTCCATTCAACATTTCATCAAGAGAAAAAGAGGAGTGATCTAATTGCTTGCTGTTATACCAGTAATGCACAGTATAAAAGTAAGAAAACCTTCTGTTCTTTTGAAAGTGTGCAATTACTGTCAAAACTAATGATTCAGTCTCGCAAGTGGTTATACTAAACATAAATCCTACACTTGCATGAATTTTGTTGAGGGCAGTGACGCTGCATGAATTGCAAGATTCTCATTAATACATTAACTTACAGCCATTACAATGTGCTGCTGCAAAAAACCACTTTTAAATTACTCAAGAAGGAAAAGAGTCCCCATGTGGTAATATTACAGCTTCTGAAACCTAATTCTGCAAAGCACAAATGACCGAATTAAATGAAAACAAGTTGCGCGTGGAATGATATGTCTACATGACACTTTCTGCATTAAAATATTGCAATAGATGTGCTTTTACACGGCTATTACACATTAGCTATGGTGCTTCAGCTAGATCATATCTCAAGAACAATCAAATATAGAGCTACCACGCAAGACGCTTCATGGTCTTTAACATAGACCTTGGGGTAACCCGTAGGGCTGACAGCTCAGAGAAAGGAGGAGTATTCTGACCTTCACCACCCCGAGCCGCTAGGCTGTACTCAATAATCAAAGCTTTCTTGGTTTTTTTAAAAAAAAGAGGGAAAGAGAAGAATAGGGTGTATTTTATGCTCTTTGATTGTACAGTAAACTACATAAACGGCACATCTTTTTAGTCTCCAAACAAAACGCATCGGTAGCCTTCAGAGGCGAGAACCAACGCTATTCATTTCAACCATGCGTTGATCCTCTTCTATAATGACAGCACACGTTAATCGATAGTCTTAACTATTCCACAACTAAGTAACATGCGAGAAGAACTGTATTATACGTCTAGAAGTAACAAAAGAATCACAGAGTAATTCAGGTAAGAAGGAGAGCTCTGGGGGTTACCCAGTTCAACCCCTCCACAAAGCAGGGCTCACTTCAATGTTAAATCCAGTAGTTCAGGACCTCATCTCATCATGAATTTAAAAGGAGGAAGAGCTCGGAAGCACAGCACCTTGTAATGGCTTTGCACAGAAAACAAAACGCTTCAGAGCTTGCTTGTTCATACTCTGAACGTCTACCTGATTAGCTGAGTGCAGTAGGTTAAGTTCCTTATACAAACAACTTATTTTTCAAATATGAATCTGAAAAAAAAGTAATTTTTCCATTAATCCAGTAGAGTCTGGTCTACTTTAGTCCAAACTAAACTATGTCCAAGAGCATTATCTTGGTACAAAGCAAGAGGCAGGACTATTAAACTTGTGAAAACACATTAAACATACACATGTAACCTTTTCACCAAGGACAAATATCCACTTTCATGATTTTAATAAACACTTCAAGGTAATGCACACATTCTCAACCTTCTGATTCACAGGTTCATCGATATTTTTTTCCACAAAATAGTATTCACTGAAACCTTTCAACATAGAAGGGGCTAACGGCAATCCTTGGAAGCAGAAGATCTTCCCACTTCAAGGTCTTCCAGTCTTAATGATTTCACAGTATTTTCCGAAATCTGAAAGTTATTTTTTTTAAATTGTGTTTCAAATCTCTTTAGAAATTACAACCTGTTGGACTGCAAATGTATGCACTGCAGTTTGGAAGCTGGTCTCAGGCAAGTAAATACCAACAAACCCAGAAAAACTGGATAAGTACTTTCACCCCGTTCATCTCAATTGGATGACAGCTGTGAAGCCTAAAATGTGAGAATTTAAACTCCTGCATTTATTAGTCATAGCAGTGATAACCACTCAAGAAACCAACTACTTAAAAGTATGTACAGTGATTTAGAGTGGATATTAGGAAAACTTTCTTCACAGAAAGAGTAGTCAAGCATTGGAACAGGCTGCCCAGAGAGGTGGGGGAGTCCCCATCCCTGGAGGGGTTCAAAAAACGGGCAGACGTGGCACTTGGGGACATGGTTTAGTGGGCATGGGGGTGCTGGGTTGATGGCTGGACTGATGATCTTAGAGATCCTTTCCAACCTTAATGATTCCTAGTTTTGCTTTCATTACAAATAATCCAGCCACCAAGCCAGGAAACACAAAATTGCTACTCTACCCTTAACTGGTTTAGTGGTGGACTTGGCAGTGTTAGGTTCATGGTTGGACTGGATGATCTTAAAGGGCTTTTCCAACCTCAACAATTTGATGGTTCTATGATATTACATCAATAAGGACTGCAAAGTGCATCAAAAGCAAAGGAGGCAACCTTTACCAGGTGCAAACAACAGAATAATCTAGCAGCATTTTGGAGATTCTCTACTTCCTTAAACCCCATGTGACAGCAAGTTTTCTTGGCCACTAAAAGCTGAAATTAACTGTTGTTTGGGTCCTGCTTATGGTTTCTGGACCCAAATGTTTCATCCTTTGTTGAAACTACAGTCGTCCTGCAGAATTCTGATCTTGTTGCAGATCAGAAACAAAACTCATCTTTCCAAAGCATTAGTTGGACATACGGTGAGTCCCTCAAAACACCTGCTAATTTGAACAGGTGGTTGCAAGTTTTCTTTAAAGAGCAGAACAGGCATAGGCAGCATCAAAGTACAGATACTAGACACTCATATTCTTTCTATTCCCATTGTACATTCTACATGCGACACCGCCAAAAGCAGCCTCCTAATATCAGATGTCTTAAAATAAAGGGCATGGAAGCTGTACAATGCAATTGGTTTTGGGAGGGAGGTTTTGTCAAGTTACAATAATTGGGACATTTTTTCTTCAGCTGACAGAATATTAAAAAAAAGAAGGGAAAAAAAAAAGGAGAGAACCAAAGCATCACTGTCCAACCAAAAACCAGTGGATATGTAGGTATGTAGTCACGTCTTGACACATTATATTTCTAGTGTTTAATGGGAATTCAAACCTAAGGTCAGAAATATACAACTCTATGTGGATTACACTTCATATTCCATAGAGTATCAAAATTTATGTCCACAAAACAAGGAAAACTTTAATTTCATGATGCTGCAGGTGCATCTAAAATACTCATTCTTCTCTGAAGGATCTGAGCAGCCAAATGTCTATTTAAACAGCCTTTTGGAACTGATAATACCTTTGAAACCAGAATAAACTTTTATATACATCCACCATATTTCACAAAATGCTACAGCTTTAACGCATTATAAAGGGGAGGAGAAGAATGCTACTACACAGCAGCCAAAAGCTCGCACTGGGAAAACCGGATGGTTTTCTGTAAACAAGGCTCCAGAACGATTATATGACAGTTATGTGACTTTGCTACTGAGTGTCCAAACTCTGACTTCAGCAGATGTGTCCACGGTACTACTGCACCGTGAGTCACCCGGGACTATTCTGGTTTCACATCATCAAGAAAATGCTTCATTCATGCTGATTTAGGTGAATAGGGAGAGCAGCAGTTAGCTGTGCTCAGAGGAGCGTCATTACCATGCAACATCCTTTATAAGGATATTCTAGGTTCAGATTTCTGTCATAAAGTAGTAGAGACAACATTAATTTTCTATTTTACTGATGTAAATGTCTGTATTTTGGATGGATTTTTTTAAAAGGCTACCTTGAACTCTGTAACCACATTTTTATTGTGTTATTTTGTGAGGTGCGGTAAAATTAATATTTCTGTAAGACAACAACATCAATGAAACCCACTTGTTAGACAGTATTTGAAAGAAAGAGACAAAAAAAAAATGGTCAGACCAGGAGCAAGACCTGTGCTTCTGTAGCCATCTTGCACTAGCACGCTTGGGATTTTTTGGCTGGAGTACACACAGCTAAACTTGATTTTGAGTGAAATTTTCCGGATGATATATTAAAAAAAAAAATTAGTTTGACCTATGTAGCAGATTTATGGCCCTCTTGTGCTGGAATTTGCTGAGCACAAGGAGAGCTACACCTGCCTTCTGTAAGACATCAGAATGGGTGAGCTAGGGTCCCAGCACTGGCGAGATTAAGGTGCTGGATGCACGATTTTGCAGCACTGTTGCACTAAGATCTTCCCAGTGCATTTCTGTACTGAAACAAAGTGCTTTGCTTTTGGTGCAGTGCAATAGAAAAAAAACTTACCTTCTCTCTTATTATAGCAACATTTTGCAGCTTTGCTGCAAAAGAAATAATAATCAACAGTATCTAAGAACCCAGCTTTCACCTAGACTGCTGGTAAGAAACCCAAGCAGCTTTAAAACGACAGGTACAGGCTGAGCTGTAAGACGCAAGGAGGGGGTTATTCTGCCAGCCCTACATTCTCCTCCCTTCCCTTTAAACCCCACCCCACCCCACCAGCAGAAAAGTCAGCCCCCTTACCTGATAATATCATCGTTGTGCCCGAGGAAGAATTTCTGGCTGTGCTCTCTGGTGTTATAAACCACGCCGACTCCAGCCACGAAGTAAACCACCTCTTTGCCCGCCGTGTAGTACAGGTTGTTGCGGCACTGGTGACCCCTGTACCCGTAAACCCACTCCAGATGGAGCTGGCATCTAGGAGCTGTCCGATCCGCCATGATAACCAATCCCCTCTCCCCACAAGCACACACAAAACCGAGCGCTGCCCCTCCTTCCCTTAACTCCTTCCCCCTTCGGGGTTTTCGCCTTTAAAACGTTAGCGGTCCCTACCCAGCTGCCGAAGCTTCAGGTGGCACTTTGGAGCGACGATCTTAGGTGGAAAACACATTGGCGGATCAGGTCTGCTGCCGCCGCTCTCACCGCTGCGCTGCCACCATCATCTGCTGCTGCCGCCGCTGCCGCTTCCCCGCCGCTGCGCGACCCAGGCAACTTCTTGGGGGAGAAGGGAGATCACACAAATACACCTACAAAAGCAGCAGACAGGGCTTTTTCTTCCCGAAGGCAAAGTAACTTCTGTGCGTCACCACCACCTGCCGAAGGCTCCCTGCTGCGTCTACCGTACTGCACCTTCGTGGCTTCCTGCAATAAAGCTTCCTGGGTGCTCTTCTTGTCAAGATAGCTATCTTTAGGTTAAAACTGAAAGAGAGAAAAAACACAAAACCCGTGTTTCTGAATTGCAGAATGCACATGTATTTAAAATGCAAAGGGACTATGATGGGGGGGGGACATTGTTCGGATCTGTGCTGTGGCAGTTCTGAGCGGTCTCGGGTCTGCAAAGCCTTTTCAGGAGGATCCAATGCTCCGAGTCTTCATATGAGATACTAAAGAGAGGATTCTTATACAACATCCAGCATAAATATGGTAATATTACCCCACTTTTCCTTATCCCCCAGCAACCCAAAACTTCCTCCTTTTAGAGTCAACAGCAACTATGTAATTAAAACAATTTTATGTTCACATTTTTCAGTCACAAACCACTCCAATTTGCCATGAACCAGAGGGGGGTGGGGGTGTGTGTATTGTGTCTTAGTTTTATTTACTGTCATCCTTTGGAACGATATTCCCAAGAAACGCATTTCCTTGCTTCTCTTCTGCTTTTTCTAAGGCATGATTTGTGTTGTTATCAGCCGAGCGTGGCTGCTGCATGTTGTTTGCGATAAGGCATCCACCGCTTTATAGTATCGCTCCACGGGGGACCAAACCCAACCCTCCAGAAACTCGGCCACAGCCGCAGGGAAGAGAATGCTAAAACCGGAGGAGCAAAACCAAAGGCTCATTCATAGAGCACAGCGCCAGACGGAGGGGAAGAATCAACTCCCCCTTCCAAGGCTCAGCCCTTCACCTTTCCCCACACGACCCGCCCCACGCTCGCTGTCTGCCCGAACTGAAGAGCAGCGCCTTGGCACCGGCTTACCAAAGGCGCGGCGGGCCGGCGGTGCTCCCCGGGCCACAGGCAGCGCAACCCGCAGGCGGTGCAACCCGCCCTCAATGAATTACGCTCCCCGCCTGAAGCAAACCTTGGAGTAAAACCCGGCATCGCACCCAGAGCCGCGGTCTCCTGAGGGAGTATCGCCTCTCACGGCCCCCGGTCCCTATCGCGCTCAGCCCCTCGCTGCCAGCAGCCGCCGCAGCAACCTCCCCGCCGGGGCGGGCGAACCGGGCGGCCCCCCCACGGAGGGCGGACCTGCCCTCCACCGCCTCCGGGCCGGCCACTGCCCTCTCCCCCCGCCCGGCGCCGCCGCGGGGGACGGCAGCCCGGGCGCCTGCGAGGGGCGGAGGCGCGTCCCCCCCTCAGCGAGGAGGAGCCTGGGAGAGGGGGGCGGCGGGCAGCGGAGGCTCGGCTGGAGCAGCGGCTCCCCCGCCGCCCAGCCGCGGCGGTGCGGAGGGACAGCGCTCCCTCAGCGCTTGGGCGAGGGAGGAGCGGCCCCCACCGCCCGCGGAGACCGGCTTCGGTCGGTCAGCGCCGCGCTCGGCCGTCCCGCCCCGGCTCTGGCAGCGCCTCACGGGGATGCGAGTTCTGGCGGGCCGCCGCCGGGAGGCAGCGGGGCGGCGGGGAGACTACAAGGCCCAGGGCTCCCTGCGGCGAGGCGGCGGGCGGTTGCTGTGGTGATGGCTCCGCTGAGGCGGCCGGCGGCGGTGGGACCGCGGCCGCCCGCCGCTCTTCCCGCCCTTTTCAGGGCGCGGCCCTCAGGCTGCTCCCCCTCAGCCGCCTCCCGCTCAGGCTGCTCCCGCTCAGGCTGCTCCCCCTCAGCCGCCTCCCCTCAAGCGGCTCCCGCTCAGCCGCCTCCCCTCAAGCGGCTCCCGCTCGGGCGGCTCCCCCTCGGGCGGCTCCCCTCAAGCGGCTCCCGCTCAGGCGGCTCCCCCTCAGCCGCCTCCCGCTCAGGCTGCTCCCCCTCAGCCGCCTCCCCTCAGGCGGCTCCTCCTCGGGCGGCTCCTCCTTGGGCGGCTCCCCCTCAGGCGGCTCCCGCTCAGGCGGCTCCCCTCAAGCGGCTCCCGCTCAGGCGGCTCCCCCTCGGGCGGCTCCTCCTCGTGCTGCTCCCCCTCAGCCGCCTCCCGCTCAGGCTGCTCCCCCTCAGCCGCCTCCCCTCAAGCGGCTCCCCCTCAGCCGCCTCCCGCTCAGGCGGCTCCCCCTCAGCCGCCTCCCCTCAAGCGGCTCCCCCTCAGCCGCCTCCCCTCAGGCTGCTCCCCCTCAGCTGCCTCCCCTCAAGCGGCTCCCGCTCAGGCGGCTCCCCCTCAGCCGCCTCCCCTCAGGCGGCTCCCCCTCGGGCGGCTCCCCCTCGGGCGGCTCCCGCTCAGGCTGCTCCCCCTCAGCCGCCTCCCCTCAGGCGGCTCCCCCTCAGCCGCCTCCCCCTCGGGCGGCTCCCCCTCGGGCGGCTCCCCTGGCCTCCCAGCTTCAACCTGCTGCTCGTCGTGGAGCGAGCGACCGTGGTTTCCACCTATAATCACACGCGTGAGGTAACCCACAGCGTATTTCCATCGGCAATCTATAAAAGGGCGTCGAATGCTGAATACAAGTTCATGCAAGTCCTTCCCCTCAAGTGCCCTGGCTTGCCGCCCGAGCCGATACGCAGATTTACACAATAAAAAAAAACATCTTTCCGCTTCTCCCCGTTCATGATTGTGCCCAAAAGTCTCACAAGAATTTAGAAAACTGAAGATACAGCAAAATTGGCCCAACCTTTCATCGCAGTCACCTTTTCACTGAGTTCAGTTGTTTTTCCAGCACTGAACCTGGCAAATCGCAGCAGTCGCACCAAAACGCACGTCTAGTTTTGTCCAAACATATACAACCATTAAAGTGACTGACTGTTGTTGCCAAGCGCGCAATCCCTTACCACAAAAGCCCTTTGCAAAAGGAATGATAACGTGGAAAACAGCAAACATATTTACGCCTGTGTGCTGATCTCTGCGGTTTAAAAATCTGTTGGGGCAAGCCCTTTGTCTTGAATTAATTTCCCTGCGGCAATACGCCAGGTCTTCAGGACAGAACGCGTGGTACACCTGTACAAAAATACCTTCTCTTCCAGTGGGCCTCGAGGAACGTAGTCGCAGAGACTTTCAATGCTGTTATTTACGCATCTTAAAGTCATTTCTGCAGGTAATCTGAATGTTTTTAAAAGCTATTCAAAATCTTTCAAATTCATACAGCGTGTAGCATTTTCGTGAACGCCTTTGTGACTATCTCCCACTTGTTTAGATAAACTTAGGGACCTTGAAAATTTCAGCAATGTGCAATTGCTAAACCAACCCTCTCTCCTGCCTCCTTTGAGGTAACTGTTTAGGAAATATGTTTAAAACAATGAAAATATATTTAACTTCTGTCATAAAGAAACTCTTCAGGGTTTAAAACACTTCATTTTCTTGTTTGTTATTACAAAATTTATTCTTGGAAGAACTTTGCGATGCCCCTGAATAAACACGTTAATTGTGCTTGTCTTAAGAGCAAATAGTTTAATACTGAGCACAAGTTTCTGTCCAATAAAGCTTGTCCTGAAAGATTTCTAGGATCAACAGCATTAATAATAAGGTGATATATTATCTCTGAATGTCAAACTGCTAAGCTACATTGTAAATAGGACAAATATTTGCACTTTAGGCATTAGTTCAAGAAAACAGAGTCTTGACATCATACTTTGTCAGCCATGGCATTGCCGTGGTATGCTGTGGTAGTGTTTTAGTTACCCAGCATGTGGGTAATTATTTACACTATTCCCTTAGTGCTACTTTCCTTCTATCGCCAGAACACTGTGAATAAAATACAGCTAGCGTTTTGTCGACACTTAATCCGCTCACCTCTCTCCGTCGGGGTCACAGAACGGGCTTGGGTGGTCCCACTGATGATGCTGCCAGAGTGATCTACGTGTAGGTAGGAGCTTGCTTCTCCTAGAAGAACAACTTGATATAACCGCTTACATTCTTGCATATTCATACTTTTATGTAGCCTCAAAAGGGCAGGAGCAAGAATAGCTTTAAGGAAGCTGTGTGTTGCATTACCCACAGGCACACAAATCCACTCGTGCTGGAAACCCGGGTGAAGTATCTTCATGTAGCTATGAAACAATTTCTACCTCATGATTTTATTTTTGTCTGCTCTGAAACATCAGCATGTGGAAAATTGTTTTGTCAACCGGTGGATGTGGGTACCTAATAACACTTCCAATGAATGATGAATTCTTTATCCTTTCTCACCTCAGTATTATTCAATAGAATTATTTCCATGTGGTCTTAGCGTTCTATGAATTTTTGTTGTTGTTAAATTATATAATTCTCATAAAAAATTAATACATATGACAAATAGGCACTTCATCTACTCAACAAGGACAAAAAAACCCCCTAGTTTCAAGTCTCTGCTTGCTTGTATGGCTGTCACCTTTCTGTGAGCAACAGTGGTCAAGCTGAACTTTGTATTTCATCCTTCAACCTTGGCTTTTTTTTTTTTTTTTTTTTTTAAATTTGTGATATTTAGTATGGTCAAAGTGTGAAGGCATTAGACAATAGCCATTGTTTTACTAAAAATATATCCTCAGTTTTGAAAAAAAATATTTTTATAAATCAGTATTGTAGCAATGAAGTACACTAGTTGTGAACCAACACCCCAAAAAACCTTAACATGTGGAACTACAAGTTCAGTTTTGCTTGTTTTCCTATAGTTTGTTCTCTCAAGGATTTTGTGAAAAATGTTTTTTGGTGATTCAATTACCTTTCATGGTGAGTTTTTTGTGTATTTTTTCCAACTAAAAAAAAAAGCATGATTACCTTCCTACTAGGAGCTGTCACGTTGCTAAAAATGTTCCTCAATACTGCAACCTACCGTTCATTGTCAGTACAACATAAATGATCACCGATGCTTTCATATTTTCTTTTTAGTGTTAATACTGGGTATAAATCTAACGGAATGTAATTGTTGAGATAGAGTCCTAATAACATAAGCTTATTTTAGATTGGCAGCTGTAAAAAACATAAATGGAATTCTGGAGTCCTCAGTATCCCAAAGATGAGGAAGGCTGGGAGGGAGCAATGCAAAACCAAGACAGAGTGTGAACCTCAGTAAAAAAGGGCATTTATGTTCAAAAAAAGAGTAGCCTGAACGTATTTCCAATTTAACATCACTCTTGTAAAAATCAACACTTTAAAATCTATTTAAGAACATAATTAGAAGGTACATAAAAACTTGCAATAGCCCCACCATTTTTCCTGCTCCTTGTGGCAAGGAGCCTGTTAGCCTAGTCTAGAACATACACCCCATGACATTTACTAGTTCTTTTGTTTTAAATGTAAACCCAAACTAATACAGCGTATCTTGTACGAGTAGTACCTGAATGGCAGCACCCTTGCTCTCTGCCAAAGGGACCATTCACTGCTGCTGGGGTTTTCGAGGGCTTTGGAGGCTTTTTGGTGGTTTTTTTTGTTGTTGTCGTTTTGTTTGCTTGTTTGTTTTAAAGCATGACTTGTATAGAAGATGCCAAAAAGCACCACATCTCAAATTAACTCCAATCCTCTGTGATATATCCTGCCCACTCTATACATATCCAAAAGCTGCGATTAACAAGGAACACTGAGATTTTCCCTCCCGGAAACATCTGTGTTATGTCCTAGATCCCTGCTACACCAAATACCATTTATAACTCAAATTTTTATGGACGAATGTACAGCAGATGCCCAGCGATGGCATATTAATTGGTATTTCAAAATTGGTACCTCTTATTTGGGCTGTAAATGATTTTTAAAAATTATATAAAATCCGTAAGAACCTGGGGGGAGGGATCAGAAGCAGGACCTGTGATCTAGTTCTGTTTGTTTGTTGCTTGGCATTACATTAATCCAATCCTGATTGATGCCTCTCAGTGATTGTACAATTTAGCCACAAAACAACAACAGGGGAATTGGCTCTGAGCTCTTACTCCTTGTGGGTGGAAATACTGATTTGCATTGATGAAATGCTAGGATCTGGCCAGAAATAGTGTTAGGGGAAAAAAAAGAAAAGAAAAAAATCGAGTCTTTTCCGTCCTCAAATGCAAAGCAAACCCATTTCTGAACGATCAGTTATATTCTGACCAAGTTCTTTCAAACCCTAACCTGGAAAGAAAATCCTTCCGACGACCATGATCCCTTTGCTTTGCTGCACGTCTAAGCGCCGTCCAGGACTGCCATGTACAGCAAATGGATAAACCCCATCCGTCTTAGCCTGCTGCGCTCATCCCTGCTCGGAGCCCGGCGGTACAACCGGCGCCGCTGCGCAGACGCAGGAGCCTCCGAAGCGGCCTGGCTGAGCCCATCGTACCTCTGCGTCGCCAACGCTCCGCAACCCACTGCCGTACCTCCCGCCTGAAGGGTCTCCCACACCCAGCGGGAGACCAGATCTCGAGCGGGTTTCCGCCAGCCTTTATCCAGACATGCATTTGGAGCTGTCTTTCTGTAAGGTTTTCATGGAATCTCAGTGATCGATTTAAAATTATTACCACCATTGCAGAGGTCTTCATCTTCCCCCAGGAACTTCTCTCACTTTTTCTGTCCCGGCAAGGATGGTGGTGCTCCTCGCCTTTCGGTATCCTCGCTGCCCCACTTGACTCAGCTTCCTTCCTATGATAATGCATCTGAGACACGTCTAAATCTTGCCACAACTTTACATAACTGTTTTAAAATCCGACTTTTCCAAGGCAAGAGAACTTTCATCCAAGCCCTTAATTCTCTCGAGTGCACAAATACTACTCGATTGCTCAGGTGGTGGTGGATCCGTCGCAGCTAAGCATCTCTCTGGGTAGAGTGACCTCTCATGGATAACGCTGGTACTCTGTGAACAAGGGAAATTTTTTTCTCAGCTAGGTGTGGGGGTAAAAGAATAGCAGTATTAATAAGAAATTGGTAACAAAATTCACGTTAGGCCCAGATAATTTCTACTGCTGTAACATAATGAACGATCACAGCATCTCATGTAATGGTTAAAGATTAAATTCATTAATATGAAAAGTAAATGACACTTCAAACGTAGGACAAGATGTGTAATTAAGCTGCGTTGTAGATTTGATGTTCACAATCACCAGGCTAATCAGGATGCTGAGCTTAAGAAGCAAGGGAGGATGCATCACGAAATACACAGGTACATGCAAACCCCTTCATTTCATACTTTACAGAAAAGATGAGTATTCTATTGCAAAGCAGACCATTCTGTGTCTCCCAGTTCTCTGTTTGGGGTCTCTCCTGCAGGTGTGATGACTGGGAAGCGCAGGCTCTCCCCCTTGGCGGCTCCGCGCTCCGGGTGCGCGCTGCGTATGCTGCATTATGACACACTGCAGATGTGACCACGTGGGCTTGCCGAAGCGACTCCGCTGCCTGGGCTGCACGGAGTGACTCAGACGTCAGGTGACGGCACAAGCAATCTAGATTCGCTTCGACAGCATGAGCACATGTTATAAGGCACCTCAGCCCTGCTAGGCGGCTGTTAGAATGCAGAGCAACAAAGGGTACAAGCTGAATTAGAAGCAAAACCTCTAACTCTTCTGCTTTTTGCATTTAATTGCTACATGTTGTAATAGATCTCACTTTATTCTCACTGTTCGCCCCCATGGTACTGCAGCATTTACAGTACTGCACCGTGGGTTTGTTTTACGCCTTACCTTGTTTGCACTTTAATCCTGTTTAAAATCCTTTGGAACAAAAGCCAATAATCCACCACAACCAGAATATTCACTGAACTGCTGTCACAGGGCTAGAGAAAAACGCTTGACAACAGGGGATACATTTAACAATTACATTCAGCAGTACGGAAGGAAATAAATTAGGAGTCTCAAGCGCTGAATACCGACTCCTCTGCTAGGCCCTGCACACCCGTAGCCACGGGGACAATTCAAACCCCGATGCCGGCCTCTGCTGCATTGAGAACAGCGCTTTCTTACCCCACTTTTGTTCTGCTTGACCTCAAAGCGTACCTTCTTGACATCAGGGCACAGAAAAACAACCTGAATCCTTCTTCCACTTCTGCTGGCCGAGACCTCCCGTTCCTCCACTCCTCCTGTTCTCAGGATGTGGCTCTATCGTTCAGTCCACAGGTAAAGCTGTAGTGTCTGAGAGCCAAATTCTGCTTTTTTTTTTTCCCCCAGAAATTTAATTCTCAATGTTAAGTCAGTCATTTAGCACAGCCTCATTTTCTGAGTTGTTTTTTTATTAATGAAAAGGACTAATGTTTGTTCCAACTCATTGTGACTTAAGTTTCTATATTTATTCAGCCACCTGTGATTAGTCAAGGTAGAAAAACCCAAAATATCCACAAAAAAGCAAAACTGTATCATACCTGCAAGTTATTTATTACAAAAGTATATTCTTAAAGACCCTCCACATTTGAAGTCCATTCTCTGTGAAATCAGCCATAAAAAAAGAGAACACGGTAAAGTGAAAAACTGTCCAAACCAGTATTTCACAGGAACAGGGATTAATCAGACATTTCTTTTACTTCATTAATCTTCCTCGTACAGAGTACAGCCCTACAATAGAACATATTCCCTATGCAGAACAGATGGATTAACAGATTATTTGCATGAATCTAAAAGAAAACCCTCCCACCCAACACATGCTTAACTCCTACAGCTAATGAGCTTGGGTTTTTTTTCCCCTCATTGTACTTAATTTGTCAGGATATGGAACGGACCCTTTGAGTGCAGCTCTCCGATACCTTCTCAGCTTAGAATGCAATACGAGGCTCCCACCAAGAGGAAAAAAGGAAGGCAGACTGACCTGACTGGAGGATGATTTCTCTTTTTCGTAACAATGACAGCAACGTAGCTGAAAAGTGGTTGGCTTTAATTAATTTTCTCTGAAAATTTTAAGGTTCAACTTCTGTATTACTTTTGCAATGTATCTCCAGAGGAAACATAAATGGGTTATCTTACAAAACCTACTAACAAAGGAAACTGCGATACAGTGTTAAACCGTACTACAAATTCTCATTCTTCAGTGTGGTAACCAGAAGGAATATAATGTTTCATCCATCAAGGGATCTAGCCATGTTTAGTGGAGCAATTCAGAAAGGAATACAGCCACCTCGGCAATAGTTAACACCAGTGGCAGTGACAACCTGCTCCAGTTTCAGTCCTGTTTCCATCATCCATACTTAGTCTTTCTTCTTCCTCTGCTATTTTCCAGCAGTCCCTTCACACAATCCAAGAAAGATTCCCCCATTCCTTCTGCCTTCTGAAGCCAGCACACCAACCCAACCCTTCTGACCTGGCTTTGTCCGAGGAGGCTCTTCCCGACCCAGCAATCCTCTCTGCTCGGAAACTGCACCCCTATGGTCTGAAGGGGAAAACAGGCAAGGCTTACTAGAATTCACTCTTGTTCCTCAGCAACTTGAAATCAGTTCCTAAGCAGAAAGGATTTTTATTCAAGCAGTTTTCAGGAACAACTCACAGTAAGAGGCAAGACAAAACCAGAAAAACAGTTCTGAAGGCATGTTCAACCAAGACGCTACAGGCTTACACACAACAGGTAGTGAAGATCAATCTGTTAAATAACTCATCGTAATAGCTTAATTGAAGTGACAAAAATGGTAAAGGCAGCAACATTTTTACGCAATCAACTAAGAATAATGTTTCATATTCTCTTCTAATGTTAAACCTCAGCTTTTTATATTGCATTAAATTTCACATTTGCAAGACTAGTGGTGCTTTCCCACATTTTACTAACAATTAGACTGGAACAATGTACTACTACAGGAGTAAAAACTCATGTGCATGAATATTCATTTGTTTAATAACCCAAAACTTCAGAAACAAGAAAAACCCAGAAAACACAGTATACTCCACAAAAAGAATTAAGACACTGTATTGGTCACACGTTCAGGAAACTGTGACTTGGAAATACATTTGTTTGCAGTTTATCTGCTTTCCATCTAAAATTATATTTGAATGTATTTTAATAATGACAAAAAAATTAAAAACCAGGTTGCTTACATTTTGTTGGTTTTAAAACTTCTAATGGCTATTACGGCTTCTCGGAGCTATTCCTTTTAGATGGTTCCCTAGATGGCATCCGACTTACAGAAAATTCTGAAGAGATGCTAGTCTTTGAAATGCTGACAAGGTCAAGGAAATAGCGAGCTTTGGAATCGCCTTAGCTGCATTAAATGTATGTCATCACAGAAGTACAATGGTGGCTGTACCTTAAGACAGGCATGTTTAAAAAAACCCCCTCTGAAACTAAACTGGGCAGGACACCAAGTCCTCAGTAAATTATAAAGTTCAATTATTGCCTGCTTTACTGAGGACTTAAGCACTTGAGCAAAGGGCAGGCAGAAAGTCAGAGAACTGAGGTTACTTTAAAATAATGTTCTTTTCCTGCAAACCAGTACATGGGTGTTTACCTCAATCGGGTAAGACGTTCAGGTCACTCGTGCAATTGCCCTAGCCTATGCTTACACTCACTCCCATTGATTCTGCTGGGTTTATTTCTCACAAAAAAAAAAAACCAACCCCCAAACCAAAACACCTATGTCAAAATATTTTACAAACCATTGCTTTAATTCCTTCCCTCTTTATTCTTTGACATGTAATTTAGGGGGCAGGGTGAAAGGGAGGGCAGGTGGGAAGTGAAGGGAAAAGGGAAGAAAAGTGGAAAGAGAAAACAACTATTTCAGTATGAACTTTCGCACAAAAAATGGCATTACATTTGAAGGCATTTGTTTCAGTGCACAGGAGAGATGACGTTTTAAAATAACTTTATTTTTTGATCCTCTTTCAAAATCATGATTTAACATCGTCAGAAATGAAATAAGAAACTTAACCAGCATATTTAGTTTTAAAAGCATTTAATGACATAGCATATATTTAACAGATAGGGTAAAAGTCTAGAGGTATAGTTCGATACAACTGAAAGCCAGTTCCAGTACTACTCTTGACTACAGGCCCAGTCACTGAAAGTTCATTCCTATTAAACGTAGTTTTTGATTGTGCAGTAAGATGAAAATTTTTCATTACAATAGTTACAGTGACAGAGAAATGCACACTATGTATCAAATAGCAAGGTAATGTAGCAAAATTATAACACACAGTGCTGCAGCTGACAAGCAAGTAACCATTGGAGTAACATTACTTTTCCAGTAAATGCTTCAGTTCCACTTTTACACTTATCAATGATTTTAAAGGGTTTATTATACATCTAGTCTTATTATACTTTGTACTAGAATTATCTGAAACATACAATATAATGTATTTCAGCAAAAAAAAAAAATTTGAAATTACAGATTATTTAAAACTGTATCAGCCTGCTAATCCATCTTGTACACCAACATTCTTATCTGTCGCACTTGATGCAGAAAAGCTTCAGGTTGTGTTAATAACCAATGCCAGGATATAAATGGTTCGTCTGTAAGTTAATGCATACCTGCACTCTGTTACAGCAAAGATACACTATCATTTTAATAAATGTTAGCATTGTAATGGGAGGCTCTACTAGTCAAGACTCAGCATAACAACCTTAAATGGAAGTGAACGTTTTTGAAAATTTGTACATTGGTTTTTGATGTGCACAGTAGATTCGAAAGCACCGCTGCCTTGCATACCAATAGCACTAGGAGTGGGTTATTTTCCAAGACAGCCTCACAAAATTGAGGAACAGTTTAAATATTAAGATCTAATCTACATTAACTTCATTTAAAAAAAAAAAAAAACAAAAACAACCCCCCAAAACCTGGTCCTCCCCCTCCTACAGAAGCCGCCCAATGCACCTCATACATTTGTAACTTTAGATTCTTTTTTGTTGGCTTTTTATTTTAAAACGCTCTATAAATAAAAAAATGTCAATCACATTGAGGAACATGAGGCACAGAGAGTAACGTATTGGTTCTGAGCTCGCATGCTGGAATTCCACTGGAACGGTCAGAGAAGTGCAGTGTGTGGAGATGGAGTTCACTTCTTTTTACCAAAAAGGCTGAATCTTTTCTCTTTGTCTTTCTCTTTGTCTTTCTCCCTCTTGCCAGGGCTGGACTCGCTGGTTATTGTGACGCTGGCAGGCAGGGTCTGGGCACGGCTGGAGGCTGGAGTGCTCTGGGTGGTCGGGGACACTTCGATTTTATCCGAAGAGATAGCTGATGTGATGGCCTGAATCCACGTGTTCATCTCCTCCTTCAAGAAGCCCCAAAAGCAGAAAGCTGTTACAACCCGTGCGTCACATGCCCTCTCTAATTCACTCAACATCGTGCGAGGGGAACGGATGGAAGTGGGAAATGAAAGGAAACACGGTCCTAACTCATCACCTGGCACTCCTCTGGTGAGGTGCCTGCAGAAGACCTCCACTAGAAGCTGTATCTCAAAAGCCCCGCTGCACTGGCAGTGCCAGCGGGAGCTTCTGGATCTACACGTTACGTGCACATATGCACTAGACTGCAGACCGGGAAATTAAAACGCAGCCCCGAGCTCTTAGCAGCTATTTTTTTCCTGTTGTACAACAGCACAGATATCACGTCGGTAATAAACAGTAAGAAAAACAAACTTACATCGTCTTTGGCTTGGAAGAGGTATTCGTTGCCATCAGTCAATCTGTAAAGAAAACAGCCACCGCAAATTTAGCTCAGTAGTAGCCGCACTGCTTCAGCTCCTGCTTGTTCAGCTACTGCACGTCATCAGACTGAGGCCCATGGGACTGCGCGGGACAGTCATGACATCCATACGTGCGCAAATACACCCAACAGCTCATGTGCTGGTGTCCTGTACTGTCAGGCAGAAGCAGCCACAACACTATGTTCTGCTCTCTAGGCACGCTTCTGACATTGGGCCTGTTCCAGTACGTCGGGACACACTGCAGAGCTTGCCACCTTCAGCAGCTGACGATCGCTCTTCCAGTTCTTGCTCTTTCAAGCAGATCTTTTCTCTTTTGCACAAGACAGTATCAACGTTTACTCGATGCTTTAAAAAGACAATCACGGCTTTTGTAGAAACCTAGCAAAATTCTGCAGCTGCTCCGCTGTCTTAACTACTGCGGTGGTGACTCAAGATACTACACTGTGTATTATTTATGAGTAGCTGCCTCTTCTCACACTGAAGGCCAGAGTCTCCCTTCTGCTTTAATTCTGTGCTGATTTTCCTCAGGGTTTAACTGGGATACGTTTAACAATGTATGTGAAGATATATTCAAGAAGAGACTGAGTAACATCAGATCAGGCAACAAGTAGGAGACAGGGTCAGCGGGAGCTGTGTTGCAGCTTCCTGATCTTTCCCCACAAAAAGGAAGCATTTAAAAATCTCTTTATGAAATGAAGTATTAAACAGTAAAGTAACAGTGAGGAAAGAGAGACACTAGGAAGAATATAATTATGCTTTGCTTTCTTCTTTAAAAAAATTAAGAAAAATATTTCCAGTGTACTCTCCATAGATCACAATTAGACCTTTCTGTGAGAGATCTGCCCGCACATGGGATCTGTGGAGACCTCAGCCTCTCAGATGTTCCACAACACACCCCTTCTCAGCTTGGGGAGACAGACCGAGACGTGACGAGCTGGTGAATCTCTGGGGACTCTCCGAATGAGAATGAGTAAAGAAAATACGCTGCATGCAATTACCCGGGAGCCCTGATGCAGGTGACGGGGTACTGTGAAAAGAAGGGCAATTGATTTTTCTGCCTAACTTTGCATTTGGAACAGCACATCTTACATTATCAATTCAGAGACGTTTAAAATAGTAAATTCAGAGATGTTTAAAAGAGCATTAAGGATGAATCACATAGCTGCAGGCCTGCCTTTAAGAAAGGTAAATTTCCCTAAATATTTGCTGTATATTTCCCTATGTATTTGCTACAAAGCAAATTTCCCTGGATATGGATTCTGTCATCTTTAGAGGATTCTTGTATCAATGTAAAATGAAAAAAAAGAAAACAAATTTCTATCTTGGAATACACAAACTGATCAGTTCATAAAGTGAGTCTCCTTTGACAGAATCGCCTAGCAACTGTGTAATAATAAACTATTTTTTCCACTGTTGGCACTAAAAGATTGATCAGTAAAACAGAAACAGAGTTTTGGAAGGAAAAGCCGCCTTCTTTTTAACCTTTGAGCAGCAAGTACTTGACATACTTCAAAATGAAACGGCCCATAACTACATGTTCTAGACCTGAAAATGTGACAGATGTCTTCAGCAGTCTCCTAAATCCATACTGAAAAAATGAAACAAGCAGCTTGATTTTGGAAAAAGCAGAACCATGGACATCCAATTCTTCTCCATTAATTCCAGAAGGAGCAGCTGAAAAGCCCAGCATTTTTAAATGCAGGCTCCTGACTTTAGGCAGACACATCTAGTCTTGTCCCAGGTGTAAATAAAGCACACAGATTATGTTGATACTGTTTTGTGCTTGCTACCTCTGATAAATATACCATGTTTCAGTGTTGGGAAGAGCTCGTTCAGGAAAGTAGATACTGCAGTTAATAATTATGATCAGTTCCTGGGCTGGATCCGCCCATGAACTGGCACAGCGAGCACACCCACCGCCACTTAAATTAAGGGCAAGATGCTTCAAGAGGTTTACCTTAGCTTGAACACATGCTTTTTCTTTTTGTAATCAACCGCTATTTCACAGACTGCTTCTTTCAAGCTGACAGGAATCTCATTGTGGTAGGGGATGCCAGAAGCAGCAGCTTTCGAATCCTTGTAGAAGCCCATCTCTTGGTTGTTTATGACGCAGTACACGTTATGCCATGATCTTCAAGACATGGAAAACAACAGAAGTATTTGTAAATCTAATGCTCTTACTTGCAGAACTGGAGAAACCAAACACAATTATTTCTATAAGATAATGGAGACTAGTTCAGTCAGAGGATGTGAATACAGCATACACTGTCCTGTAAATGGCAGACAGCAAATTCTCTCATAAAAGCATGACTTCAAGGCAAAAGTACTGACTTTGAGCCAAAGGGAATAGCGATTTCCAGAGCGCTCTCTGATAGCACATAAGCATATCCTAACGGTGGGAGGACAGTTTGGCAGATGAGGCAGTTTGCATATTTGGGAGAGAAACCGACTGACCTTTTAAAGACTACGCTTCATTGTAGAAGGAATTCTCACTGCACTGCAAACTAACGAATGGATTACGTGTGAAATCCTTGACTGTTACAAACACTCTTAGCGGCATCAGCCGCCTCATTCTCTAATACAGCTGTAAAACTCAATAATTACTAGAAATAAGAGTTCCTAGATATTAGTATTGGTGGCTGTCACTGCCGCCTCAAAGTAGTTCCCCAGTGTGACCACCTCTAGCCGAACAAAAATCACAGTAGCACTGTACTCATCTGTGATCTGCACGCAGCTCTGCTGAGTACTTCGGCTCCTACCAAATCCCTCAGATGTTGGTGTAACTCACCACTTGCTAGTCAACGTGTTCCTTGACAGCCAAGTCATAAATCTGCTTTCAGGAGCTCTCTCAGGTCACAAAGGACCCCAGTCTGCTTCTCCAGTGCAGACAGGAACCTCAGAAGTTTTGCCTGTTTGAGAACCGCAGGATCCTGCAGGTCCTTAGGAATGGAATCAACTAAGGCACACAAAATCATCTTCACCCGCTTTTCTCTTCTGAACAGATTACAGAGTGGGTGGAAAGTGCTAATGTGCAAACAGAAAACGTCAGAAGAATATGGACATTTCTATTCTCACACCTACATGTTTTTCTTTTCTTGTAGTAATGTACAACTTGAGAGATCTGGAATCAAATCCCACTACTGCCACAAATTCATCATGTGAAGTGGGAAAGTCACGGTTATCTTTATGCCTCAGTTTTCCACCTTCCAAATATGGCTAACACTGCGTTTTCTACCATGTCTCTTTAGACTGCAACTTCACCAAATATACCGTTCAGCCGTGCATATGCAGTTCCTACAACAACAGGAGCATAAGCCTGAAAGGTCTTTAGGAGCTGTGAGAAGGCAACAGCAGCAGGGAGAACATTTACTGTCTTGCATCTCGGTGAGTTCGCATGCAATTATCTGCATTAAGCATCGAGTACTTTACCTGCTCGAGGCTTTCTTGCTGTGTGTCTCCCATTCATGTTTGCGATGTAAGAAGCCCTCCATCTGAGCTGAAGGAATCTCTTGTGTTTTGGCGGGGAGGGTAGCAGCAGTCTGAGCCTGAATGGCGGTCTTGACTTTGCGGTCTGCCGTTGGAGAAGGGACAGGACTAGACTCTTTCGAACTTGTCCTCTGTTCTGCAGCTCCATTGACCATTTCGTTTGTTTCTGCAGTTTCTGCCACCTAGGAACAGTGGGAAAAAAGTTCAGCCAGAAGCCTCAATACACCGAGGCATCTTGCAGTTAATCTGTTTCCCTCACAATGTGGCTGTGTATAAACTTTGCCTGGAGAATGACACAGGCCAATAAGATCTTTCTCACACTCCATGGAGACACAGAAGGCCAAGGAAATTAGAAGGTATGAATGGATTAGTACCCATTTTATAGGCAGAGAGACGGGAAAATAAGAGCAGCTAAACATCAGTGTGAATTTTACTGTGCTTTGCTCTGCTGGTCAATTCATATTCTTTTATGTATTGTTATTCCTAAAATGAGAGCATTCAATTCTGTTGCGAAGTACTCAAATGTTTGGAACAGTAACAATCACACTTTCCGCAAACCTAGAGGAACAGTGGAAGTTATACACATCAGCCACCTTAAAGACATGTATGGCATTACTAGGGTATTAAAAGTCTATAAAAGATATTAACTATGAGTCAGCAGAAAAATAGGTCAAAACTGCCCAGGAGCATTTACAAAAAATTTGTGCAATTTATTTGTTTCTGTAAAAGCCCCTTTCCCACTTTCCCCATGCCCCTAGTGACACAACAAAATCAAAACATGCAGAAATTAGAAAGATTACACCATGCATTTCATCTCCACCATCCCAGTTAGGATATTGGATCTTAAAGACAAGGGAAATGAGGTCATGTGTCAATTTATCAAGGTCTTTTTCAGACTTTCGTTATTAGGTGGATTGGATTTTTGTTAAAGGAACTGAAAACCACCACAGTCACACAACATCACACAGCTATTTACCCCCAAACAAAGACAGAACCAAGGCCTTGCCCATCACTTGCTTTGTTGATCGCGTTGCCTGTCGCACTGTGATCGAGATAGCCTAGAGAGCAGCCGTGTTTCCAGCAGCTCTGACTGGTCAAGCTGTCGACGTCTTCAGGAGCCATTCATCCAAAAATCATTTAAATTGGAATCCTCATGGCTACGAGCTTTTGAAATGCAGCTTGGTCCCAGTTTTTTTTTCTTGTACCATTACTTTGACATGTAGAGCCATTGGTAGCAGCTCAGGAGTTACACAACCAGTGTGTATTATTATTATTATTATTAGCAAGTTACTAAAGCTTAGTGCTGCTAATGCTCTAGTAGATTACAAACATTCTGGACTGTTTTTATGCAGACAAGCAGGTATTTGTAAATGGCACAATAATTAGACATTCCCACTTCTGCACATGGCCTGGACAATTCAAAAGCAGCCGAATTATTATGCAACAAACTAAATTTTGCCACTGTTTGCTAGAACTTCTTATACCTGCCAAGCACACATTATTGTACCTCACCCTTTGCACCTCATATAGCAACCTAGGAAGATCTAAGTGTCAACTTGCTATGAATATGGGAAGGATTGGTTAACTGCCTTTAAGCAATCCAAATCTCCAGAGTACAGACACTACCCCACTGGAACAGGGAAAGAATCACAGCTCACGTTCCACTTCAGTCATATCTATTTTACTCTGTCCCTAACGACACATAGCCTTACAGCCTAGTTCATAAGAGGAAACATCTACCCTGCACTGTTACCCGGTGGAAGTAAAAATCAGTGATGCTGCTTCTTCATGATTAGGATAAACCTAAGCCATCAAACCTCACTATTTGTATCCAAATCTCAAAATATAACAAAAATGTTGCATTAAAGGGGAGAGAGGCTAAACAGAGGAGGCTGAAGATTATCCAAACACTGCCAGCACAGGTAGTGAAATAAACAACCAGTGATTCACCAACGCAAGCTCAATTGATCAATCGTCACTAGTGCTGATCACCAACGGCCAACGGATCGCGTTCAAGAACCAGGACAGCCCTCTGTGAATCTTTTTTGACCAGGGACAGTTACCGAACTCCAAACTCTCCACTTTTCAACTGGCTGGATCCCTGGCTGAGGTATACGATGCCTTTGTGACCAGCAGTAAGGAATTACACTCACCACAGGAACTTATCTCAACAAGGTACACAAACTACCCAGAACTACCCATTACCTAAACGGATGCTGAAAGTAGCATGTTTCCTGTAGCGATACTGGCAAGATGTGAAAATATTACTGACTTTGGGGTACCTATAACCGCTAATCTGAAGTAAAACACACCAGTTTCAAAACAGCAGCCACTGCACAGCTACTTAATGTCTTTTTATAGGGAAAAACATGTAATTCAGCGCTGCAACCTGCAACCCTGGGGTTTTAAAAGATAACTGCCAACTTTAATCACACAATCAGACCTGTAACTTCTACTTCAAATTCTACTGATTGTAAAAGGGCTATGAAAAGCTTTTCTGATGCTCTTTCAGGTTTTATTTCCTTTTCCTGTGTTATCTACAATTAACAGAGAACAAGCAAAATAAATCTGAATCGTAAACAGCTATGCGAAGAACGCGTCATGAAAATAGAGAAAAAACAGGAGCTAAACAAACTTTAATGGAAACATGCATCGGGCATGCAGAGACAACGCAACGGAGGACAAACATTAATAGCAAACTGTACTGTTACAACAAAACAGTTATCACGTACGTGAATACAGTTTTCTTAATCGTGACTGAGAGGTTAGTTGCAAGTGCTTTAGTGGCTAAAGACTGCTCTTGAGATATTTAAATCAGGACTCTAACGTGCAACAAGACAGCTGGTGACAACGACTGGAGACATCCCTTTGATTTTCACAGTGCCTGAAGCAACATTATATTCAGTTCATCGACTTAAGTCTCTGCACCACAGCTTAAGTAAGAGAGATGTATTTGCCTTTTTCAGATGCAAATAGATGACAGCCTATCTATCCTTCTGGCATAACTACCATTTTAATGTTTTAAGCCAGTACCATAGGCTATAATAAATAGGTGAAATCTTACACTTCTCGTGCCTAAAACGATGACCTTAATCGATGACTTAATTCATTTTTCTTCATCATAAAAGTGTAATTTTTATATATAAGTGTACTAATACAAGTAAAAAAGCGTATCTATACAAATTACTTTTACATACTACTTTTTAGCCAGAATGCATCTGAAGGCTTCCCAGATGGTGGAGTCTGAATCTACAGCTATACTGCTCTGAGAACTGTCAGACTCTTACAGGCACGGAGAGCCAACACTGGTGTAGGCAGTCACCAGATCATCTGCATAAATTTATATGGAATTTTTAAAAGCATTAAGAAGCTATATGTTGTTATCCTGACAAAAGAAAAAAAAAAAAAACATGCATCATGAAGTGGAAAGACAAGTTACAGCAAAAGTACAATCACTGAAGCACATCCTTTCAATCATCTTTCTCACTTTATGAGCTCAGCCAATACAGAACAATTCAGCTGCACTGCTCAGCCAGTCGTCAGAAGCCTAAATTCACATCAACAGCAGCATATTTCGCTCCTCAAATCAGAAATACAGCTGTGCACGTGATGTATTGCAACACAAGATCTAGTTAACTGAGCTAAAAAGCTCTCATGAAAGACTGAAGTGCGGATGGCAAAGATTAACATGGAAATGCATTATGTATCATAAAATAAAAAAAAGAAGCAAACAGGTGACGTATAAGGCTGTGGTAACCAACAAGATGATGATGATCTGGGACGTGCTTGCAGGCCACCTCACGTTCCTTGCCACAACTATATATAATTTCATAAACATCAGAATGTGCAACAGACAGCTCACTTCATCATTTAATATTAAAGATGAACCAAAAGGCTTTATTTAAAGAAGGAAAAAGGTAGAACTGCTTAGTATCCTAAAGCATTGACAGAGTCTGTGTGCGGACCCAAGAGTAACTGGGATGGGCTACTTGAGAGAGAAACGTATGCTGAAAGGCATTTCCTCCCAGAGTCCTAGCCTGGGACCTGCATTTCCTTTGCAGTGCTGCTAAGAGCTCTGATATCCACTGATCTGAGCCTGCCAGGAGCCGTTCCTGAGCTTCACATGACCTCAGAGAGTAAGGCTCGAAAACATAAAAAAAGAGAAGTGTAATTTTTCTCACCACTCAAAGCATTCATTGAAGCAAGCAGGCTTTATAGGAAGGTAATGGAGAGATAAGCCAGTTTTGAACTACTGTGTTGCTTTAACTATATATACATATTTACCAGTATTTTTATGGCTGCACATTAAGATTATTGGCATGCATCCTGACTCCACTAGGACATCCGCTATCAAGAAGGAATGAATTAGGCATGGACCGTTCAACCTGCATCTATATAAAATAAAGAGCTGGGATCTTAGACCAATGTGTTTTACTTAGTTTTTAAAGAAAAGTGGCACAACCTCTCCATAAGGGTCTGCGCCCTACTCTCCTTTATACTACTGTCTCTCCAGTGTCCGTAAATGGAATTGCTGTAGTGTGAATTGGACAGGACCAAGGCATAATGGGGCCCCAAAACAGCTATTCAGCAAGATCACAACTCTTCGTGAGGACTAAATACCAAGATAACTCTAGATACTAGTTTTTCATGTTTTATTTCACCTTTATTTTTATCTGCGGTCAATGAGTCCATTCTGCATGGAATGTTGTACAACTAACCTTAAGGCTTTTATTTGTCGATAGTTACAACTCTCCCCTCCCTCCCAGCCTTTACTGCCGAGCTCGCTTGCATGTGTTATCTTTGGCCTGGTAAATAACTCGCTTGCTAATGCAGCTGATTTAATAATGTTGCCGTGCTGAAACCTGTTAGTATAACTCGATGCGTCATACCTGTCAGATTCTAGTTCTCTTCTTCATTATGATGTAATCTCATTAAATCTCAATTACTCATATAAAGGACGGTTTAGCTGGAAAATCTTAACACTATTAGCGACATGAAAAACTCACAGTAAATAACATGAAATAAATGTGTCACCTTAAAGCAACTGAGTGTCAGTGGGGAGATTCAAATAAACAAGGATTAAAGTGAAGCAAATATATCTCCAAGGGGCTGCTAATTAAATAAAAGTCAACTGATGGGAAGGAAGAGGAAAAGCAGCAGGGAAATCTGAAGCCAAAAGATTAAACCAGTACCAGTAAACCATACTGAAAAACGGTGTCTTTTGCTGCAAAGGATTCTGTATGTCACAGTCCAGACCACGATCGGTCATTGGCTGTCCGTCTGCTAATAAAGTTTTTGTAGTTTTGGTAGGTTTGGGAGCGGTAACTAACCCGTGGAGATTCCTGGTCTGATGGCAAACCATTTTGGGAAACCTGTTCTCCTTTTGTCCCATCCCTGTTGGGAGAGAGGAAAAAGAAAAGAAATTGTATTAAGTTCTTGAAAGTCACCCAGCTTTTTCACCAAAATGAGGTTTTCCTACTGAATATTGCACAGCTCAGAAATTAAAGCAAGTTCTTAAAATCCTCAGGCCCAACTGAATAAATCCAATGTTAAATGAGACCAAAACAGGCTTTCCTGACTGTTACCTTACAAATAAGTCTACTCCTATCACATAAGTAATTTTTTAAGTGTTAATGTTCCCTGGACGCGGCTTGAAATCTATCTGTAACTGATGCTCATTAAAGAAAAAAGCCAAGATTGTTCAGAAATTTTAATTCATAACACAGGGGTGTAAAAACAGCAGCTTACTTTAGGGCCAGGTACACCTCAGCAGCTGTAACACTGCGTCATGATGAAAAACTCGACTCAGTGAATTCAGGTGTCTGGGAAAGGTCCTGTCCCCATAAGCTGCACCCACCAAGACTTCTAAAAAGGGTCACGTTACAAGAAGTCATGCAATCTCCAGACTCTCCCTTTACAATGCATCTTCAGCCTAAGAATTCTGCCTGAAGAAACAGGGTAGAGTACACAGTTCAGCTTCCCGCACCCCGGGCTTACCATTGCTGCTGGGAGTCTGCATCCTCTGCAACCTTTGGGCTTGGCTCTGGAGTGGGCGGCTGCCTCTTCCTCTCCTCTTCCTCTTGTTGTCGACGTACTTCCAGCAGTTCCAACTGAGAAACGAAACATTTTTGTGCATTTAAAGCACTGAACATTTTTCAGGGGCATTTCTAGAAATTAAAAATAACTCCCTATGTTTTTCTGAAGCATTACTGAAATTAAAGTTTATTGGAATAAAATTTGGAGGCATTGGTCTTTAAAAGTATTAATCGTGCGAAGTTTGTTGCACTGAATCTGTCAGTAAAGGCATACAGTATCAGACCCTTTAACATCAGGTGGGGTGCCTGGGCAGCAGCTCACCACCATCCATGTTTCTTTTCTAATTCATTCTATTAGAACACACACTAGACAGACAAGAAAGCAGCCCGAGCTATTAAAATACTGTCTGCTTGCTGTACATCGAAATAAAGTGTTTCACATCCAAACCCCTGAAATGAACCATCTAAATAAAACCGGCCTGATATCTGAAGATGCTGAGAAACTCCATTTTGTCAGCAGCTGTGACGCTCAGTGCGTGTGAAAAATCAAGCCACTGTGATTTTAGTGTCTAAAGTAAAATTCTTCTCCAAAGATGGTAACATGCTCTCCAAGCATTAATTACTGACCTTGCAGCTGTGCTCAAAATGTTGGGGTTATTTTTGGCTTATTCTGTCTTTCTAGGGGACAACGTGGCGGCACTCACCGTGGTCAGTCTTTCCAGTGCTGCAAACCTCTCATCCCAAGTAGCTGCGGATTTTTCAAATGCTTCATGCCGCTTAATTAGTTTTTCCACTTCATCAACACTTTGACCTATTTCACGACTGGATAGGTAGGGCTCCTGTCCCAGCAGCCAGGCCTCAGCCACACTTGCATCTCTTGAAAACTGGTGTACCTCCAAAACTGAGCAAAGAAAGTACAGATATCAGCGCCACTAATGTCAAAAAGAGCATCAGGAAATCATCAGGCATCTTCTGGATTTACTTAAAAATAGCTTGGGAAAAAAGTAAATGTATTCAGCTAAGTATTTTGCTTAATTAAGCTCACTGAAATTCATCATTTAAAGGACAGAAATTTGTCCTGTTGGTTTTGATTTGAGGAAAAAGAAAAGTGAAGGCCCACCTTCACTTCTTCTACAGACTATTTCATTTGGCAATTTCAGAATTTCCTTTTTGTTCTAATCTGCTGTAACCTACTAACTTCGGAGTAGAAAGTCTATTATCTGCTGGTTTTCTTCCTCAGACTGCCCTGTCTACAGAACAGCCAGACTGTAGGCTGTAGTTCCCTTCAGCCAGCAGTATTCCTGTACTTTATGCTTGTCTACAGCGCTACAGTTCCAGGTTTCCTTCCTTCTGTCTTCACAGCTCAAAAAAAAAACTTCCACAGCTTTTGTGAGTGGGATCAAGCAATTTTGACAAATAATATGGTGCAAACATCCAAACTGAGTGACAATCGCCCATGCTACTGTATTTCTTAAAGCCTGCTGAGGCTCAGAAACAACAAAGGAAGGATACACAGTGGCCCAGAACCCCACAAAATTACTACACTGCATGTCTTGAGGTCCTGGACAAGTGTCTGCTGCAAAGGTGTCAGTCCGTATCCGAGATATGGTTTGCCTTGTTAGAGTATCAGAACTGGGTGGGTGTTGCTGGTGTAAAACTTGCAAAATGCTGCAATGTTTAAAGTACACCTTTTGTCAGTAAACTGCTCACCAACATTCTAGCCTCACATAACGCAGGTACGTTACATGCGTAAGGTAGCAGGGCTTTACTTCTTATTTTTTAATAGTGCATCCTTTGTAGAAACACAGTTGGAACTCGACACCTGCAACATACAGTAGATCTGTTTCACCCAGCTCCAAGTTTGATCATATAGAGTAAGACCTGTGGTGCAGATTTCTTGGTTTCAAATTCTCAGTTATTGTACAATCAATAGGTGTGAATCTTACAGTCACTACAGCACAAACACGCTTTCCAGCACTGTTAATACAAGAATAAGGAGCTGCAGGTTTTTTCGACGCTCAGAAACACAGTGAACAGAGAGTTGGATATGGCCCTGCCCAAAAGAAATCCAAGGACGGCCTTACTCAGTCTCAGCCACTCCCATCTGTCTTCCCACTTGTCAATCATTTCTTTTCTCTTTTCTGTCAGCTGCAGCAGCTTTTCCTTGATCTGGATTGAAGAGGAGAACGCAGGACCGTTACATGAGCAGCAGGCAGCAGGGCTTACCCCACCACACCGCGTAAGCCGCTACCACCAGCAAAAGGCACTGGCATTTACGGACAGGATACATTGCGCTAGACTGTCAGAAAGTGACTTAAATGTGAATACAACAGCTGGTTTTATCTTCGAAGTATAAATATGACATTTGTATAAAAATATCACATTTGCACAAGCACACAGTATCTGTTAAAACTACACCACCAAGATTATTTGATAAAAAGGTATAACGGACAAACAAATCTAAATAATGCAACCATGTATTACATGTTCTGCCCTTTTTTTAGCAATTCATGCAAAATGTGCTGCCCGTGACTGTTACAGAAAGCCTGCAGCTACCTGCGCTAACAACACTGACGTGCCAGCATTAAGCCCTGTGTTGTTCTCAGAGTGAATACTGGCTAGCAAAATCTGCCAGTTCCCGAGGAAACGTTTCTCCGAGGATACTCCTCAGCACTCGTGTGTAATGCAGACACAGAAAATATCACCTCCCTGAGTGGGCAGTATCTTACATTTGGCTATCCTCTCTCCACTGAAGGGAGGCAGGAAGAAACATGGATTAAGCCTCTATCCTCTGGCCTAGACAAATCGGAAAATAAATCAAGGCCTTAAGCAGTTGGATACATTTTTCTCTTAATATTCCCTGGATTTACTCCCTATGAGACAAAGTTTTTCCTGTTCCTTCCCCTAGCAGGCCTCCTCATAGCATTCCAGTTCCCCTGTACAAAATTCAGGCTGTCTCACGGTTGTCCCTGCTCTTGCTCAAAGAAGTCACCTTTCCAAACACAGCCATCCCAGAGCGCTCTCCCTGCAGAATTGATTGCAATGGCTTTCTTGTATTTCCTGGACTGAAAAACACCACCTGAAAATTTAGGTGCCATTTCTGCTACCCAACATGAATTCACAGAGTTGAATTATACACTAATTTCACAATAGCACGTAAGTGGAACAGTCCCTGAAGTAATGCATGTTGTTATAAATACGCGGCTTATTAATCTGTAGATTACACAAAGCAAGTTTCTCCAGCTGAAACAAAATCTATAGGCCGGCTGCACTGCGGTTGTTACACATTCAGCAAGCACAGTACCTCCTCTGATGCGTAGTGTTTTCTTGCCAGAAGAGATTTGCCGAGCTCAATGCAGGTAGTAAAGCTGTCGTTTCGGGCATCGATTTCTGCTTTGATACCCTGGTGATTGTTCATTAGCAGTTCAACAGACGAAACATCCCTGAAATGATCAATCCACGGTTCAGAAACATGTGCTCCAGATTTAACAGCTGTCACGTTTTCAAACAACTAAACTAACCCAGAACTGTACAATAAAAATATTAATTCCTAGATTGCCTTTGTAGTTCGGGAAGCAAGATAGCTAGCAGACTTTCTTTCAGAATGGCACCATTCTGGTTGGAATCAGAAATCAAACAAGCGAAAGTGTGGCACTTAACCTCTGAACACAATTTTACATTGCAATTCCTTCCGTAGCCCCCCCCGCCTCTGCTGGGCAGCACCACACGAAAGCAAGCTGCTACACCACCACCAGATCTTGACAGCCTCTTTCTGCATTTGTGGCTCAGTGATACTGAGTCTTTTCCTCAACCGACCTGCAGCCTCGTCTTCTGATTGAGAAGAGATGCTTCACGTTACCTTGGCTTTTCTTGGGCTTCTATCTGTCGGATAACGTCTTCCATCCAAAGCATGAGATCACGAACCATGCTGAAGAAACGGAATTTGTCTCCTGTATCCACCAGTCTAACCCTGCGGCCCTCGCAGGCATCCAGCAGTGCCTTCCATGCTTCTAGGACCTCGTTTTCCCTCTTCTGGATGTCATCAGCTTTGTCTCCAGCATAGGCAGCCTGAAGGCGTGCAGCATCCTCCTGCAGCTGTCTCACCTGGTGTGTTTTTATGAAAGAGAAATGCATTGGCATTTGGATGCTTCTGAGTCACAAATACAGGGAAATTTTAGCTGCTACTCATCATCCAAATGGCTTTCTAAAGTCTTGCAAATACATTTGGTCTGTCAATACTAAAAGGGTTTGTTCTGTTATTAAGTCAGTATATCCCTCCGAGAATATTTCTTAGAGAAGACTGTTGGGTCAAGGGGCCCCAGAATAACAAAGATTTGCCACTCCCTAAACCTCCTGTAAAACGGGGTGCCAAAACAAAGTGACTCGTAGATGTCAGGGCAAATGGGGACCATTTTCATCATCAAATTTTCAAGGCCACTCAGGAACTCCTGTATCAAAGCCACTACTCTGACAGAGTATGATTCTTCAGACTCTGTCAGAGTGTGAAAAGATGTATTTTAATGACAGAGGTTTTTTTTTTTTTAAAAAAAAATGTAGGTAATGACTTCAAACAGAAGAAAATTTGGAAATTCAAAGATCTTTCTACTATCAGAAATCTCTCTTCCTTTCAAACACTGTCTTGGGACATCAAATGCTATTACTTGACTGTTTCACATCTTTTTGAGCCAGGAATCGTTTCTATTAGCTCTCTTCTAATATTTTTTTTTTTCTTTTTTAAAAAAAAAAAAAAAAAAAAAAAGAAGTTTGAACACCAAATTAAACAATGTTGTAGCTACAGGCACAGAGATCAGGCCACTGTCATAACGATCCATCTCGGTGTTCTGTTTCACCCGAAAACTATCCTAAGTGCTTTTACCACAGCTCTGCACTATGATTACATATTCCTTCATTTAGGCCTTGATTATAATTACCTTTTTGAGAGACTGGGATTGGTCTTTTGTGAACATCTCCCATTTTATGTATAAAATCTACAGCTTCTGAAAGTACAACACTTGGAAAATCAAATGGTTGCCGTATCCCCTTTATTCTAGTGTAAGCAACTATGTAAATTGCAATATAATCAAGAATTGGCAGGCAGCTGGGTCATAACAGCTATCTTTGCGGACCTACTGGGATAAATGCAGTCAGTTGCAATTCTCCATTCCTTAAGCAACTTGTTCTTTTCCGAAATTCTCATTTTGGCAGCTGAACATCGTTTTTTGGTTTAGAATCCCCCATGTGCTGTATGAACAGCCACTGCCTTCTATTTAACACACCTTGCCTTCAAAAGATTTGGAATTAGATCAAGTTTGGCTGCTTTTAAAAATCTTAGCCTGGACTATGTACTTTAAATGTCTTCAGACTGCTGTTAGGAAGCATCGTAAAAAGCAATATTTGAGTCAGAATGCCCAGATTCATAACCAAGTCAGAAAGCCTCTGTGTAGGTCTAGACCTCCTTTGCCTCTCAGAAAGGAAAAATAAAAAGTGCCTAGCAGAAGAGGGCTTGGTTGGGGCTTTTTAGTGGTGGGGTTTTTTGTTTTGGTGGTTTAAAAAAAAAACAAACCCACAACAAAAAACAAACAAACAAACAAAACCCCAAGAAAAACCTAA
Source organism: Pelecanus crispus (assembly GCF_030463565.1). Classification (NCBI taxonomy): domain Eukaryota; kingdom Metazoa; phylum Chordata; class Aves; order Pelecaniformes; family Pelecanidae; genus Pelecanus; species Pelecanus crispus. Next base: position 2,056,156 of record NC_134645.1, on the reverse strand, counting down.
CCAGGCTTACACATCCCTTCATATCTGCCCCTGTCCCCCAAGTATCCTTTGGAATATTGATTCCTCCATGGGACAGGAGAGTCATGTCTTGCGTTCACCGAGGTGAACATGGCATAGGAGCAGGCAACTCTAAGGTGGCTTCCAGCACAATTCATAAAACACCCAAGAACAATATGAAGGACAGAAAAATCTGAACATGTATTTCGTATTACCTCTGGCACATTAAAAATTCTTTACAGATTTAGTATCTGTTCAATGTCTTTCAGAAATTGGCTAAAGAGACAATATGTTAAGTCAAATGAACCTTTTTTTCTCCAAACATAAGCTGTTTTCCAACCGTATCAGCCACACAATGTACTGCTGGTGCTGCTGCTTGAGGCAATTGGAGAAGGGTCCTCCGAGGAGCTAAAGCGCGTCACCCTCGTGCCTCTCCATCCACTCCCTGTTCCTATGCACATAGCAGGCTGAGACCGTCAGGAGACATCACAGCTTCTTGCTTTACTTTAAATCAACAGAGAAACTCTCTGCTTTTACGATTTCTTCTTCAACCAAGGACAGGAAATGGAATAACGTTCAACAACTACCTACATATTCAGAAATCTGTGTACTTACGGATTTCTATTGTAGATAAACTATGCAATGACAGAGAAGCAGAAAAACAGCTAAGAAAATGCCACAGGTGGAGTTATTCCCATAGCAATACACTTGGAAAGCAGCTGGCGGCACTTTGTCTCCCAGCCACAGAGGGGCCAAGAGCAGCAGCAGAACTCTGCAGCTCAGGTTCCCATACCCACAGACAGCGCTGTTCCCTTGCTACACACCTGGGTGCCGAGCGCCTGGATATCATGCTCAAATGTCGTGTGCATTCTCTGTAGTGTTTCCACTGTGTTTTGGTCTCTACCGAGCTCTTCAGGCAGTTTCTTATGTTTGTCTTGAATACGTCCTAAGATCTCCTTGGCATCATGGTAAAATTTATGCAGTTCGTAAGAGGCTGCCAGAATTTGCGTTCTCGTGTCAATGAGCTCCAGGAGATCAGCCCAGGCCTCATTGAGTCCGTCCTTCCACTCTGCAATTGTCGCAGCATCTGAATGTCCAGAGTTGATGAGTTCATCTGCCATGTGGTTAACAGTATCAACACGCTCCTGTCCAATGTTTCCAGTGTCTCGGGCAAATTCCCGGAATCGCTCCTGTAGCATCTGAAAGGCAGAGAAACAGACTCATGCAGCGCTGTAATTACAAACTGATCTGAGCAAACCGAGCAAGCCAGCCACCCGTTTATATTAACCATCTACTGTGTGCAGCATCCAGAAAAGGAAGGTCAACCTGCAGCCACGTCCCAAGAACTTACTGTTACATGTTCGTAATCCTGTCCCAGCTCGTGGGATCCTGCCACCACCTCCCTTTCGGCAATCCATTGCTCCAGGTCATCCACCTCGCGGTTAAGCTGGAACAGCCTGTGTCTCTCATCCAGCTTGCCCCGTCTCTCTTCAGCTAGATCTTTCAGGCCTGCATACAGCTTATCCACTTTGGACTGGCGCATGCTGATACGCTCACTGAAAAAAACAGAGAGCATTGAGTCATTGAGTCCTCATTGTCTTTTACAAATAATAAAAGTAAATGGAAAAAAAAAAACCTACAAGGAATAAAAATCACTCTTGGGCTATTTAATCCACAGAATGCTTGTCTGCTGCATGCACAGATTGGACTCGGATGCACTGGACCAATCCTCTGCTGGCACAGTTGACCACTGTAGCTGTAAAACGTCTCTGCCCTGTACATATAACCCCCCTGGCTTTAGAGAGTGAAGCTGGGAACCAAGCTCTCCATTTGACCGCAGATCACACCAGAGTCTTCTCCCAAAATTACAGGCAGGATCTGAGCTGCCGAGGCAAGTAGCATTTCATTCTCATTTAAATTCTGCTTCGAAGTCCAGAAGTACTCATGGGCTTCTTATTCCCTAAAGCTCAGCATTTCCAAAAGTGTTTAAAATTCCTACCTGCCGTATCTTTTGCCTAGATTTTGTCTGAGCCATATAGCCCTGACAAATTGCCTTCCCTCTGCCCTGTGAAGTTGATTACATTACCCTAGTGCTCAGTCAGCACAGCCAGGAAATCCACTCTCATCAGAAATTATCACGACCACAAGAGAGTGCTTTTGAGTTAAACAACAATCTTCCACCGGAGGCGGAGAGCATCTTTCCGAAGATAGTCCTACCTTCCTATCTGCGAAGGCAGAGAAGCTACATACATCAGCCTCATCGTCAAATCAGCCTTCCAGTCAAAGCCAATGGAGAATTCTGTCTGCTTAGCTGCAGCTCTTACAGCAAAACAGTTCTTAAGCTTCCTGAATTCTCCCACAGGGAAAGCCATTTATGAAAGTTGAGATAAATTCACCAAAACCAAGATGTTCGTGTGCCCATGTTTAAAGCATCAGACTCCAGTCTCTGATTCTACTGGAATCTCAAGGAGATGAGGCAGATCTTGGGCAGCGCTGCCCTACAGACAGAAGAATAAATGCCTGTGACCCTGTTGGCTGAAAGAGTGAACACGGACCCTTGCGCCTTTCAGGACTGCTATGCCTCCGTGAGGTTCAGCAGTGCTGGCAGACCTGACGCTGCTAGCCTATATAAAGGATACAACAGACATTTACTGAAAGTGTCCAGAACCACCCAGAAATCAGCAGCTGCACATACTGACCCTGTTGAGGACCCTGTCTCTGGCCAAATCAGGGTGGTCCAACATGCATCTTGAACTGAGTGAGGCTGAACTCCTCTTCCTCTGTACACTCTTCAGAGCTACTTACTCTTTGCTGTAGTCTTTGTGTGTCAGAACGACCCAATGAAGTGACTGAACTACTAAAAGAATGTGTAATCCAATTAAAAATGGCAGTTAATACCTTTCTGGGTGATTATCTGCAACCAAAGTTCTGCTGGTCTTTGAAAGCTGGTGCACAGTTTCAGCATAGTCTTCTACAGCTTGTTCCAAAATCTGGTGTTTCTTCAGCATGGACACCGCACTCTGTTCATCCTGTAATGGTGACAAAATGACGCTCAAGCACCCCAACTCCAGAGAAAGACACCACACAGCAAGTTCAACTTGGTGCGTGGGCAGAAAGTGGTAGCCAGAAAGAGTTATAAAGAACCGTGCTCAAGTACAGCTTGAAGACAAGTTGTTCTGACAATGGTACATTAATAGTTGAGTTCACAGCAAATGGTACCCACAGAAAGCAAAATAACAAGTGAAATAGTGCATGCAACAACCCCTCTGGGATGCAGAACAAAATTACATCAGCTGTGCGTTCAGCATGTTGGATTTCCTCTTCCATGAAGCTCTTTGCGTGTTTACACAACACCAGTGATTATGCAGGGCTCAGAAAAATGGAACAGTATTAGGCATGTCACTTGTCAGGCTTTTCAATGACAGCCTGGGTCAGAGAAAAGAAATCCTACGGAGCCCCTGCCAAAGGATTCTCCATCAAAGTGCCTGGAGAAATTCCAATCAGAACTTTCTATGCATTGTTATGATTAGAAAAACAACCCCCAACTCTCAGTGTTAACCGGTATTGTCAATAAGCCTTTTCATGAAAATATTTTTTGTAACGTACTATTCACATTAATATTCCTTTTTATTTGCATTGCTTAGATACAAAAAAGAAAACAAATCCTGTTTAACTGAAGACTGAATACCCACGGAATGTGTCACACTGATACAAAGCCGAGTTTTACTTTATCAGGGCAATGAACGCAGTATATTAATGTAAATAACAAATAAGATACAGCACTCTAACACCTCCTTGAAAAACAGAAGTTCACCTACTCTTTGGCATGGTCCGATGCTGTTCCGATTTCACTTCACTGGGAGTAAAAGCTGACAACTAATGGCATCAACTGAGTGGCCACCAGGCCTGTTTCACAGAGAGGTGCATCATGCTGCTCCCAGTGATTCAAAACTAGAAGAAAACTTGACCTAACTGGACCGTAGCGGTAACGCTGACCTTATGGCAAAGGAAGGCACACAGCTGCCATCCACAGTCTGAGGATGCTTCACTGACTCAGTACAGCAAGGCCTATCCTCCACGCTATCAGAGATGTCATAACAAATAGAAGAGATGATCACTTGAGGCTTCACAAGGGAATTAAATTTGTTTATGTTACCATTACATTAGCGACATATTAAATTATGTCACCTGCCCCCCTCTAGCTAAACGATTAAAACCAAACTAGTGTCACTGTGGAGCTGCTCACCTTGGCTTTCTCTTCCGACATCATGTAAAGCTCCTGCTCACTCATCCAGGCCTCAGCCTCGGCAGCATCAAAGTAATACTGCTGTGCTCTGTGAGACTCCTCCAGGCGCTTGTGGCGTTTCTCCGTCTCCTCGATGAGGAGGTTCCACAGCTGCTGCAAGTCTGCAAGTCTCTGCTGAATTGCTTCAGCATTAGGGCTACTCTCTGTGATAATGTTTTGACTCCTCTCAAAAATGTCATCGATACGAGGCTGATGTCCCTGGATTTCTTTCTGAAGGGTCTACATGGGAGAAAAGCAGACTGATGAGACATTGCACTGGACAAAAAACAGAAATGCCAGTCAGGGGTCTTAACTCTAGAGGGGTAGCAAAACACATGCCATCAGCTCATGTGGCCAAACTGGGGCTGTGCCCTCCCTGAACATGCCACCAGCCGGTGGTCACACCACCACAGCACCCATCATTATACCCCAAGCCCGCCCTTCCTGAATGAGTCAGCACTAAGGAGAAATAACAGGTACAGAGCTCTAACAGCACCTACTTACCTGATTTTTCTTTATTAGTAGCTGCACAGTCTGGAGGTTGTGTCCATGATCAGTAGATGTAGCTATAGGCATCCTCTCTCCGACCCACAACTGAAAGTAAGAGAAGAGCAGCACATTTGATTTCAACCAACCCCAGACACAGTTAGGGCAGCAGAGGCTGGTGCACACAAGATGCAAAAAGCAGCATTACTCAAACATGCAATTGAGAGACATGATCGAAAGGTTTCTTCCTGTGACAGCTCCGCAACAGGTGTGACATCTTCCTATTGTCTGGGGAATAGGATTTCTTTTATACTCACAATTTCATCTTCCACATCCCGGTTGAACTGGTGGATCTCTTTGGAGGCCAGCAGGTTTGCCTTTCTTTCATTCAAAGGTTCCAATAACTCCAAAAATTTCTTTTCTACAGTAAGGCGTTTGCCATCTACTTCATCTGTACTCTTCCCTTCTTGACTTAGAGCCCTTGCCTGGCTTTGCAGCTCCTCTATCTCCTTCTTACGAACATCCATTTGATTCTCTAGCATCTAAACAGAAACATGGCAAAAAGGTCCTGAAAACCAGGGTAAAAGCAGTTGATGCGACTAGGGTACGTCAACAGCTTCATAAGAAGGAAGAACAGATGCTAGTCCATAAGGATTTACCACATTTCTAATTGCTGTATTGCAGCATTCATGTTGCAAGGAACAAGGCTTAAACACAGATTCACAACTGTGGCCACCTGCTGATATCCCTCAGTTACGCCTGCTTGTGCAAATGGTCAATTTGGCCAACACCACAGCTGAATCTCTTCTATCGGTCATTCACAAATTACCCTGAACAATTGGAGCACAGCTAATTGCACACAAGAGCTTCATTGCTCCCTGCTGTCCTTGCTGCCTTTACAGCAGGGAATCAGGGACCCACCAGCTTCGGACAAGTTTGAATCACAGGCAAGCAGCCTTGTATGGATAGGGAATGACCGGTGACTGGAGGACTACAGCAGGAGACAGAATAAATATATTAATGAGGGGAAGGAAGGCAGTATAAGGTAGAGATTGTATCAAGAAATTTATGGCTGATTTGTTTCTGGGTGTATTTCTGGTTCTTCTTAAAGACAGAGGAAAAACAGGAGGAAAGAAAAGCAAATAAATCTTTTCTAAACTGAAAGGATCCCCCGTCTGTTCCCTTGAGTGTAAATAACTGCTATCTGCCCTCTCTGCAACCTGCGCTCCATTTACCTGCTGCTTCTTCAACAGGATGTTGACACTGGTGAGATCTTTTCCGTAGTCGTCCGACTGAATTTGACTCTCCAAACCATTCAGCCACTTATCCAAATCAGCACAGCTCTGGGTAAAAAGCTCCGCCTTGTTTGCATCAAAGAGACGCTGAGCCTTGGTCTGGGTAGTGGATTCAAGCTCTTCCCACATTTGATGGAGACCTGTCAGCTTTTCTTTCACTACGGCTTCAGTCTCTGGTTTCTCTGCAATGAGCTGCATTCCCTCCTGCAAAGCAAAGAGCACAAAATGGTACCTCCTCAGGAGCACTTGCAGACCCTTAGTTAAATTACTCTGATTAGCAAGCACTCAGGATTCCTCATCTGCTGGCAGCAACCACCACGCATTTTCTCTCTCCAATTATCCTTCCAGAACATCAGCTCCCAGGTCCGTCTGTTGCCAGGAAGAGGGTTTCTTGGCAATGGGAAGGTCAAGCAACGCCTCCTTTCTCTTCCCCACTACACGTGTTCCTTTGCAGGAGCTCCTGGGGGCACTGCTCAGAGGGAAGCAGAGCAGGCTGCCCCGTGCCCCCGTGCGACAGCGGAGGAGGGAGCTGCAGCTGAACAAGCTGTGTGTGTGTCCAGCTTCTGTGGGCCATTGCACCAGGAGAGCGATGGCGACCCAGCATAATGCTGGGAGAGGGAGCTTAGGGCACCAAAACTGAGCTGTGCAACTGAAGAGGGTTGTGTCCATGGGTTATAGCAATTACCGTGGGTCTAAGCTAATACCAGAGAGGAGCAATCTTCCTTGGGAAGCAGGAACCCTGTACCTAGCACCAGCAGAGCACCTGGACTTAAGATACCTTTCTACCTTCACAAAGATTGCATTAGTTTTGGAAATATTTTCTTTACTTCTAATTATACTTCTACCTCTGCACCTGGGTGGTGCTGACAAGGGACAAAACCTTTTCAGATGTGAACACTACTCAACCCAGCACATTTAATAGCTGGGACCACCGGAAACATTAATACAGTGATTGTCAGCTGTGGCTGACACACAACTTTGGTACTTTGCTGCAATCTGATTTTTCAGAGGCAAAGGGTGAGGATGTATTAGCATCACTAAAAAGGTACTTCCAGTACTAAGAGCAGCCTTCTAATCACATCGTTAAAGGGTATTGCTCTTTGCAGATCACAGAAAAGCTTCTAATGGGATACAGAGTGCCAAACTGGGAGAGGAAATGAGCAATTAAGCTAACTTACACTGAACAGAAACCCACTGTCAGAGCTAAAGACGAGACCTCCTTAGTGTTCCAGAGCTGCACATGAGAAATGGCGGGGGGAGGAAGTACAGCTCATCACAGCATATTAAAGCCTTCAAAGTAACTTGATACAGAGCTGTGAATCTTAATTAAACACAAAACGGGCTGTTCTTTACCTCATGCGCTAATTTTGCATGGGGAAAGGCAGCCTGATTGTAGTCCTGAATGAAAACCAGCACGGCAGCAGGGTAGTCTAAATTCAGTTATTCGCCTACATTCAGTTATTTTCCAGGAAGTATTTCTACTTTATTAGCTCAAATCATATCATTTGCCCCTTTTATGCTTTGGATATGAAAACTAGGTTATGCCTTCCTCCTAACAGATAAGAAAGACTAGACTAAATTAAATTGGCAACTTAGTGACTATGCTGTGAGAATGTCTTGGATAAAAAACATTTAACATCAATGAGGAATAAAAATGGGCTAGATGGAGACACGATGCGATAGATATTCTACAGTAATGAAATCTCCTTTTGCCTCAGCTGGAGAGATGATTCAAGAACCAATTCTGCAGAGGAACAGATCCCATCTCTGTGCACAAATATCTTCAAGAAAGATGAGGGCATTTTTCAGACGTTCTTGGGTTACCTTTTCAATCTTCTCCAGCCATTCTTTGTTGGATGCAAGTTCTGCCATAAACGCCTGATGCTTCAGCCATTTGCTATGCAGGTTCCTCGCCTCATCATAGGACATATCCTGGGCTGTAAGCATCTTTTCATTGATCCAGAGTGAGAGCTGAAAAGGAAAATACACAGGTGTTTGTGAAAACGTTTGTAGTGTGAAATGATGCGAAATATCAAAATGCCTCCAGATCAAGGATAAAGAGATGCCTCTACAGAAGAGCTGCATGAGATTCAGAGCCTGCTTCTACTCAGGTTTCAGTCAAGGATCCACCTCTCTAACAGTTAGATTCAAACATCCAGCTCCAATACATAAATAACCCATGACTCAAGCAGAAAGGAATCAACTCCGTGATGAGCAAAATCAAACACACAGGTCTCACCTGGTTCAACAGCAAGGGAAACAGGGACTAGTGTCCTACTTATTGGTCACAGTGTATTTTCGTACTGCTTTTCCCTTGCAACATTACTCAGTGTGGTACTCAGGACCGGGACTCGAATGTCACCACCACACCCCTGTGGAGCCTTACCGACTTCCTGAGGACATTGCAGAGGTACAGGCTAATGCAGTGGCATGCAAGAGGCACTCTCCAGAATTAAACAGAGCCCCAAGGTACCTTTTTCAGGGAAACACTGAATGAGAAATTCTGTATTTCTACTCGCATCGAAAGTCTTAATAGAGATGGGTTTGTACCATTAATTCACACCACATTCGTACCTTTTCCCCATAGTCTTTATATAGGTTTACATAAATAAATTTATTTGTCCAATCTCCATTAGGGTTTTGGTACTCAAGACTTTCCTTTTCCCATTACGTAAAATCCAAGATTGATTTCATTCCCATTTTGTGCAATACAAAGGCACTGAGAACACTTTCCAGATCAACGCTAGAGAAAATCACTACTTTCAAAGACAGCTTATTTGCCAAGGGCAAATAGAATGTGAGAATGATCATAGCAGCCAACATCAAATTTCCTCCTAGGGTGAGTCTGACTGCTTTATCTATCCCTTAGGTGTGGATAAAAAACACGTTCACAGGAACGTTTACAGAATTTGAAAAAGATTCATTTTCTGCACATTTAGAGTCACCTACCCAAGCAGAAAATGCGAAAACAAATCTAACTTTTGTTTCCAGAATGCCACTTCAGTGATGCAGGCCGTCCTGCGGAGGAAGCACCCTGACAAGAAGAGTAACAGCACAGGCGAGACTCGCCAACTCTCCGCTATGCACTCAGGATACAGGGCAACAAATTCCATTTAGCATTCGCAAGCCTTTTTTAAATTGTCCCTTAAAGGCACTGTTAAGCTCCACAAAAAGGGAAAACTTATCAGAGCAATCAAAGAAACTCCTCATCTTATCTTGCTGTCAAGACTAAAGAGAGAAATGCTCGTGTTAAGGAAGAGCTCTGCAGGCAGCGATGTTCACAGTTGTAACAGGCTACTGTGCTACTTAACAACCAAAGGCTGCATTAGGGATTACTATATAACCCCAAATTAGTGGTTTTACTCCTGCCTTTCTGGGTAAGAGACAGCTGCTGTACTCTGCAAATTGCACTGCTTGTCTTTCATTGTTTGCTTTTACTCAGCCACAGCATTAAGCCTTCTGAGGATTTCAAAGTGCTTCCCAAGGAAAGGTAGGATCGCTCACATTAACAGATGGGGTGAACCGAGACACAGACGATACGTGGTACCCAGCCAGCAGCTGCCAGGATAAATCCCTCATTTCTGACTCTCACCATGTTGTTACGTTCCTTCTGATAACACAGAAGTGCAAATAAAGCATTTTAGGGGAGACTATTAAAAGCTGAGTTTTGCAACCGCTATAGTCACCGGAAGTCAGTATCTTCAGCGCAAAAGTTGATTTAAAAAATAATACAGTAATTCCCTAAAAGAGTGCCTCAGATCAACGTTCAGAGTACTTATTTCTCCAGAAAACCCAAGTCAGTTGTTCATGCCAGCAGAGCTAGCTATTAGGCTTCCTCCCATGCTCTGCACCTATACCACAAAATTTTGTTTCTGCTCTCAGCTCCCAGAAGACTGTAACACTCCGCAATGAAAACCAGGCATAGAATCATAGAATCGTTTAGGTTGGAAAAGCCCTTTAAGATCATCCAATCCAACCATTAACCTACACCACCAAGTCCACACTAAACCAATTAAGGGTAGACCAGACTAAACCATGACCCGAAGTGCCACATCTACCCGTTTTTTGAACGCTTCCAGGGATGGTGAGCATGAACTAAGAGAAATGCAGAGACAAAACCCTTCTAAATCTGGCAGAGCAACAAGGGAAGGTGAAAGAGCACTGACTGCTGCTGCGCTTCCCAGACGTTGCAAATACCCAAGTTGACACAGCCTATCTTGCGGCGTACGGTTCACAGACATCTGCGCTGCATGACAAAACCTGCCGGCACACTCCGCGAACAGGCAGAAAACTTCTGACATGTGGAGTCTCGCCAAACGCTTTCACTCTGGCGTCTCCAGAGAAATTAGCCCCAGACGGTGCTGGGGCTTCTAAGCACTTAAGGGAAGATCAGCTTTAATCTCTTCGAAGGTGAGCTGTGAAAGAGCAGGAAGTCAAAGAAAACTAAATGGCAAAATTTATCACATCTCCTCTTCTCAGGATTTTCTGCAGTCACTCTCTATTTCATTCACTCAGCAAATTTATGTAACACGTTCAGATTTATGAATGCGAGAAACAGACAAAAAAGCAACTCCCCAGGATTAACCTGTGATAATGTATCTGACTACTAACAACAAGAAAATCCGCTGTGTGTTCCCTTGCCTGTGACCCGGAGGGAGGGTTTATCATCGCTGAGCTGTTGGTACGAGCACTGCCCTGCCACCTCCTCGAGCGCCAGTGACCCCGCTCACCGCCTCGCCGGCGAGTCAGAGGCAGGGAGGAGCGAGGGCAGGAGGCCACATCTACCATCACGCTTCAGCACGGAGTGACCGGCGAGGAAAGTGGCTTCCCCGGGGGAAGGGGCACACCGCAAGAACACTCTTCCTTTCCTCAAGTTACAGACGGATGGGAAACCGTCCCTAAGGCAGCGGGCAGGAAGGCCGAAGGATCACTGCCAGGTTAAGCGGAGACTGGTTCAAATCTGTTTTCTAACAGTTCTCAGCTTCACGGTCGGCGCTAACGAAGAAGCGAAGGGCGAGGTATTCCCTTGGCTCCCTCCCACCCCGCAGGACAGCGGTGCTCCATCGCGCAATCCCTCCAGCCCAACGCAGGTATCACAGGCACTTTGTAATCACACTAATGCAAATTCTAAGTCTCATTATGGCTGTCTTCTCGGAAAACAAGCATTCAATTATCGGCAAGGCTAATGTCCTCTCAAGAAAGACTGGAGAAATTCGTAACATTTGGGTATTGTAAGTTCTGTCTTTGAACCCTGCAGTGGAGACATCCATGCGTTAGTGGCTGGAGAGAAACAATCGAGAGGAAAGGCATTCAGGCGGCCAGACACTAGAGCTTTCATCTTTTCCTTTTTCTTTCAACGATACAGGGGAAAAAACCAGATCCTAGGGAACGCAACCACATTGACACAGAGGCTAGAAGAGCTCCAAGAGCCAGGGGATTTTTGTACCAGAGATGTTACAGAGGAAGGAAGAAGCTGCTGCTAATAACAGCAGAATTTTTGCTAATCTGTCATGTTTTTACTACCAAGGAAGGAGCAATTTAAGCCAAGTTCATGGCTAGCTTACGCAATGCAGGAAAATAGACTGCATCTAGGCAACCAAGCAGTAAACATCGTTTGCCCCATTTATGATTGTCATTTTGTTTCTTTCTTGTGCGAAATCTCAGCTGCGGGCAATTCCATTCAGACACACTGCAGCGTGACTTCCAGTCCCTTGTAGCTGGCTAAGATGTGCAGCTAACGTGATGACTCCTGAATTTAAAAGCACAGCTTTGTCATAATCGGCGCTCTTTGCAGGCTTCAGATAAGGATAGCTCATTTTTAATGTACATCACAGGCAAGGCTCTTCAATATCTGTCAGTATGGCATGAAATAACCTGAAAATTACTTGATTAATTCCTCATACTAGGAACAAGATTATTCCTAACTTTAAAATGTTGCCTTCGGTGTAAACAGTCCATGTAAGTCACTAGAAAATCTGGACGGGATTTCTTTTTTTAAATGTGATAGTACTTAACAATTTTAAACACATGCGAACTACCAGATAAATAACACATTAAAAATGATCCAGTTTAATCCTGCTCCCCTCTTATTCCTAACCTCCTATTTTTCTGACTAATGTTTTGTAGAATTCACTTGAAATCTCCTGCACCAGGCCACATACATATATACAGCTGTAGACAAAATTCTTAATGAGTTCAGTGCTAATCCCACCAGATTCCACATGATTAATTTATACCACAGCAGAAAATCTTCACTGCTTTTGGCAATTTTCCCCTCTCTTTAGCTTAGATGACAAAAGCAAATTCAGTTCATGAGGAAAAAAGAAAACAAACCCAAACAGATTTTTGCAGGGTTTTGGGCGGGGTCTTTTTTGAATTGTTTACTCCACACTAAATACTACCGGATGACTTGACTGCAAAACGCTGAGTGTTCCAGTCCTCATAAAATGTGGGGTAAGAATGCTCTTGTGCAGGATGCAGCTTTTGGCGATAAAAGCGAAAGCATGTAATTTACCTCTTGACAATCCTGAAGAAACTTTTGAAGATCCCTGTTATCTTTCAGTCTCATCAGAAGTTCACTGGCTGCTTCACGGTTCTTCCTATGTCTAGTCAAAAAAACAAGAGCAGAGAAAAAAACCCTTGAAATGGGCATTTCATGCAAACCCGTCAGTTTTTTGTTTCTGTAGCCCCTCTGGGATACATGTATTGAGTAAGTATGTGGTGTGTGTCTTTTGCTGCCTCAAATGAAGGACAATTCGGAAGGTCAGATATGCATGTGTTATTTAATGCGCTTACTTAAGTTCAGCATCTACTTGTTTTTGCGACCAGTTAAATACACAGGGAAAATTTTGAAGCCAGCAGGGTTTCACAAGTGTTATGTACACAATTGGGCCCACTAATTTCACAACCACAAGGCAGTTCAGACTGTTTGCCAAAAAACGTAAGAAAACTATCTGCGAAATTGCAACAATAAGACTGGATGTTATGTGGCTCCTACAAAGTGTACAACGAGCATGACGGCAAGTACAAATACCTTTGCTATAGCTCAGCACTGCCTTCTCCTGAAGAAAGCTGTAGCGGTTTACATAACCTTCCAAATGCTGTATTTAACGAACAACGCATGCAACACACCTGCGCATGTCTGCAAACAGAAGCTTTATGCACATTGGAACATATTTTTCAGAGAGCAGGCAGAAGAAAAGAAAAGGTTAGTCTAGAAGCCCTGTTTTTAATTTACAGCTCTTTGCCCCTTGAAGGATGAGTCGTGCTGGTAGTCCCAAAGGTCTGGTGGGTTCTTCAAATGGACGTGGTGCCTGAAGAGCTGATTCCCAAGGTATCTCCGACCATGTTTTTAACTAATGCTTAATTTGGAGTAGTTATCCCTGTCCTTCAAGTATGTTCATTATTTATGAGGCGGTTTAGATGGAGGAGGTAAAGGTAATTTTTATTTACTCCTCTTTGTGTTAGATTCGTTCATATTTCACTCTGCAGGGTCATAAAGTGAAATACTGCTGCCCTTTGTAATAACCTAAGATAAATAGGGACAGCGAGTTAAAAATTATTTTAAAGGGTGGCAATTTATAAGATGATCTCAGCACATACTGGCAATAGCTAAATAAATCCATGTTAGTGGAAATCTCCAGAGACTCATGATATTCTAGAAGACTATAAATTGCATGTTGATGACAACGACTAGATTAAGATACCACTTTCCCTGATTTACAGTAAGTTACCAGAGCAAGCTCTCTGGCACGAATTTAGTGACTTCAGAAACACAAGGGATACTTTGGGATACGTTTTACATAAAAGCAAAAGGTCTGCAGGCAGAGGAATAGGAGAAAACCCTTTACAGGACTACAAATTGCTTCTCTTTTGTCTCAACAGCTTCCTCTGAATAACCAGGCAAGCAGCATCTATATAGCTGTAGGTCAAGAAAAATGATTTACAGATCAGATGGCACGGAAGACGTACGTAACCATCAAAGCAAGAGGCTGGAGTCCAAACCCAGGTAATCTTGAAGTTTTGACAGGTGTTATCTGAGAGAGCACAAAGGAAAGGACACATAAATTGTGCCTTAGGAAAAATCTCTCTAATACAGTTAACATCATTTGGTTTGATTCCACTCTTTCTTGGCTGGTTTTTATATGCCTGGGCAAATACAGTGCATTACTCAGGTTGCTAAAATGAAGCAAGGAATTGCTTGGGTGATTTTATCATGATGATTTCATAGATTTAAGGCTAGATTACATTATAGACTCACGTATTCTGGAGAGGACACAAGTTGTGAAATTAAAAGGAGAATTTTCATGACACTTATTTGAATAGAGTTAAGAGTAAGTAGAGAAGATCTTATGTTGAGAAAACTGGAGTTTAAAAAACTAACAAAAATACATCCCAGACAGCGCTGGAAATACTAACTTCAAGAACTTTGAAGGGAAAACATGCAGGGATATCAAACAGATGATGACATAGCTTGCTTTTTTTTTTTTTTTCCCCCTGTCCTCAGCATAACAAATATGATCTTTGGCACTTCGAGCTATTTAAACTGTAAAAGGTTGTTTGGTTGTCCAAGATGACCTGGAGTGAGACTGACAGATGAGTATTCTCTGAAGAAGAACAGGGCTGAACTGTAACAAGGTTTAGACTGGATACTTGAAGATGTGGCAGTAGTTTTCTGAGGATGGACACTGCTGGAACAGGCAGGAATTCCTGTATTTTCATGGTAGAACTGACGATATTTTTTATGGGAATAAAGGGCCTTAAGAAGTCATTTAGTCTGTTCTCCTTCCCCAAACTAGCTATATCTCAACATTATTAATTCCTTGCTCGTGTTTCCCTAAATTCTTTAAAAGCTCCAGTGGCAGAGATTTTAGAATTTTCTGTTCATAACTACTCCTACCACTAGAAAGCCTCTCCTACCCTCTACTACCAGTACGTCAGAAGGGCTTTAGGTAGAACAGAGAGGCAGACAGACTGGAGAACGGAACCCTTCGCAATATAAATTTTTATCCAGATACTAGAGGAGCGTGCTGTTCAGGAGGCTGCCCGGTCACCCTGCTTCCCTGGCCGCGTGCGCGGAGGCCCCAGCTGAGCCAGGCGGGCACGTCGGGGTGCGGGACAGGCTGGACTGCAGCTCTGCTGAAGGCTACAAGCACTCAGCCATCACTGCAGGGTGGAGAAAAACACAAAGCTTACTCTTCAACTGCTGACTGCAGTCGTAACTATTAAAATCCTGCTGAGACACGCACGGCAGAGAAGGGCCAGCAACCCTGTCACAATTAAGGTTGGCAATGACTGCTTCTTACTAATTTGCTAAAGTAGTTTGTGGAAGAAGATCCCACAGTCAGACAAAAGAGTTTGCTCTGCAGACTCTAATTATTTAGAATGACTTTGAATTCACCTGCCTGTTCAGATAAATAATCACATCTATGACTTACACCATCGCAGTGTCTAGGGCTGCATTAAAAGGGGGCTTCCCTATGCATATACCGAAGAGGCAACCTCAGATCCAAATGTCCAAGCTACGCCAGACCTACATGGTAAAAGAGGGGATAGGGAATATGCCGTAGCCAGTTAAAACATGGGGGCATCTTCCTTCTGTCGCAACATGAAGAATCTAAAAACAGGAAAATGAGATCCGTTCAGCACAAGGAGGTGTCTGACTCAAATTAATCCAAGAGCAGAACACCACAATTTGCCACAATGTTCCCATGCTGTCTCCCCAGAGGCCCCGAGAATGCTAACAATGCTGAAAACTGACAAAATCACTTGTGGTTTAACTGTAAGCCTGTGGGTTTCAAAGCCTGTGCAGGAATAATAAATCTTACACGTAGCGTGAATGCAACTGCCTGCTAAGAATACTGAGATATATACAAGGCAGTTTTAGCTTCTTTAGTTGTTCCAGCAAACGAGAGGCACTCTCCTTTCTGAATGGGCAAGAACAAAAATTACTTCTGTTCTCTGTTGAGAAGAAAGTTGCACAAATACAAAAGTTGATGAAAACCAGACCCAGATCACAATCCGAGTCAGATCTGTCACTGTCTTTAAACAAAATCTCATTTGCAGAATCAGAGAGGCTGTGTGTAGGCATGCAGACTTAAGGGCAGTCCCCTTACACTCTTCCAAGAGAAAATGGAGGAGAAAACGCTTCCCCTCTGGCTGGCAGAAACAGCAGCACAAGTCACCAAAGCAGGGACAGCTGCATGGGGGAGACCAGCTTCTTTCCTAGCTGGAAAAGCTAGCTAATGATATATTGAAACCCACCTTCCCCTTCCCTCACCCTTTCTCCATGTCCTTATTCCCATTTATTCTTCCCTGTGAACTGCACTAAAAGATTGTGCTGAAGTGTTTATCTCCTATTGCAGAGCTCCGCTCTGCTCCTGCACTCCTCTCCTTCCTTAGCCTGACGCCTACCATGTCTATTTAGATGGTAACCGTTT
The DNA here is from genome assembly GCF_030463565.1 of Pelecanus crispus. Lineage (NCBI taxonomy): Eukaryota > Metazoa > Chordata > Aves > Pelecaniformes > Pelecanidae > Pelecanus > Pelecanus crispus. The sequence continues at coordinate 2,039,654 of NC_134645.1, read as the reverse complement.
TAGGGCAGGGTCTGTCTGCTGTACCAAGGGACAGTGGGGTCTCCTCTGGAATAGCTTGAAAGCAAAGAACGCTACTAACAATACTAAAAACTACAAAGAGCTCCGTATGGGAAGTATGGAGCCACTGCGCATATTTGTACTTGTTTGTTTTGGTCCTTTGTTATACATCCAGGTGGAGCTTGGTGGGGAGAGCAATTTTTTGCAAAACCAGAGGCTTCCTTTGTTACCACTCCCACTACACCCAGCCCTAAGGCTTTGTTCTTGAGGCTTATCAGTCTTACAGACTCACAGAGCAGTCACACGGATTTCCTGAATAGCAGTGCACCGGATGGTTTTTGCAGTGGTCTGCATAAATAGCTTTGGAATTGAGGAAACACGTTGGAAAAAAGCGGGCTTAAAAAAACACAGTCTCTAGGACTTGCCTGCCATTCAGAGTAGGATCTCCAGCACACGTCCCACAGCCAGGAGGGCCCAGGTGGCCAGCTGGGGTGCCACAGGACAACGGGAACACAGAGAAGTAGCTGCACTGGGGGGAAAGTCACCAGAGCACCACAGCCGGGGCAGCAGCAACCTCTCTGCGGAGCACACGGGACAGAGGCTGAAGCTGTCCCCACTCCGGCCACCTCAGAAAGGGCTGCAAGAAGCAGCTCACCATTTGCCACTGTGTCCTTGGATGCTACCTTTTAATATTCCAAAAGTTACGGAAAGAAGACACCTGACCAGAAGGCCAAGATCAAGTCCTCCTGCTGGGAAAACTTACAGCAGAGGACACAAAGTCAGAGAGGGTGAATAAGGAAAATTAATTTCCTAGCTTTCACATAATCTCCTCTTCCTGGCCTTGGCAGATTCTCTTTGGGATCTAAAGAGAGTCAAGCTGGTTAGGGAGAGAACGCAAACATGAGGTATCCTTGGCGCTAGGTTGTCAGAGGGCTCAGAGGCCCTCAGCAAGCTCTGGGAACAGGAATGTCCCCCTCTCTGGAAGCCGTGAGCCACAGCTAAGGTGGAAGCATACACAGTGGGACATGTTCGCTGAAACGGGAAAGGCACAACATTTTCTGAACTACTTCAGTTCAGTTTCTCCTTGGAGATAAAGGCATCTGGATAACGCTGAGCTTACTGGCTACGGGAGGATGCAGGTCCGATAGAAGGGTCGTCGTAACATTTGACACCGAAGTTCTGTATGAGCTTACTGCTGGGTTCTGATACTCATGATTGAAAAGCACCTTGAAAGACTCCACTATTATTCAAACCAAAAGCAGAAAAAAACATGAATCATAGCCATCAAAACTGAACATGGGGTTTTCAAAGAAAAAAACTCTTAACGTTCTACAGCATCCATGCCACAGCTAAAGAGACAAAGCAGAAGACTTGTTCCAGGATGAAAGACGCATTTGTACCACTGCTTCCTAATCTGATTTCAGAAGGGCCAGACAAGTTGGAAAAGGCGATCAAAGCCAAGCGGGTGAGGTAGATACAATGCCAATTACACTCCTGAAGAGCCACATTCCTTCCTCAGAGGAAGGACAGGAATACATTATTATAATTAAATCAGCTAGGAGGTAGCAGAGGGAACTAAGACTTGTGGAACCAGGTATAGCTAACTGCTACAGCTCCCACCATAACACACAGTCTGTTAATACTCCAAGAATTATACAGCAACACTCATATAGCCAAATTCTGGGTAGTGAGCTCATTACCTAGTAAATCTCTGGAAAATGGGAGAGGTAACGTTTAATTAAGATTAGCCCGGCACATTTTTGAAACATTACAGTTCCTATTTTTCCACAGGACAAAGAAAACAGTCTGCAGCAGACATTTTCTAACATGTTACTCTGCCTTTGGATTCTGGTAAAAAGCCATCTCTCAGAGAACAGAATTAAAGTATGAACAGCTACATTCCGCCATCATTCGGACCTTACCTGTCATCAATAGAGTCCACTTTCTCCTGGATTTTATCAGAGTTAATGTTCCCATCACTAACTAGCCTCCTGCCAGTCTCTACAACTGCATTGATCTTTTCTTCATTGGCATCCATCGTGGTCATGAAATCCTCCTGCTTTTTAATAGCAGCTTCTGCTCCTTCCAAGGTAGTGGGCATTTCTGTGTGCGCCAAAACATACTCCTGTGATTAAAGCATAAATCAGAGAGATAAAAGTATTAGGCTCGGGCTATGCTGTCTGCTCCGACGACAGATTTACCACATATGAAAAGAAACATCTCCCAAGAACGGTTAGAAGCAAAATACAAAAAGCAAATTACAGTTAAAAAAGGGCAGTTTATCTGTTTGTAGCTCTCCTGCCAAATGATCTTGTTTGTTAATTGCTTGCACTATATGGTACCAACCTGTAGAAATGAAATAAAGTGTATCTTGACCACTTGCCTGGTTATTAAGAAATGCTTCTGCTTGCTTTGTATCTCTGAGAAATAGCTGGTAGGCATGAGACTGGGAAAGGAGATTTTGCCTGTTCTCCCACATTTTGTGGAGCTCATTCCATCCAGTGTCCAGAGCTTGCAGGCGCTGGCGCAAGAACATGTACTGAGCATCAGTTTGCCCTTGTGTCACCATTTCACCCATGTCCCTCATTTTCTGATAATCTTCCTCATAATTGTTGATTTCATTCTTAATATTCTCATGTTGAGTGAGCAGCTTCTCAGCCTCTGTCAGTGTGTTGGGCATATCTTCGGATGCAATTGCAGTCTGTGTTCTGGATAGCCAAGACTGGAAGTCATCCAAATCTCTCAGGAACTGCTGCAGTTTGCTTGCCTCTCCAAGGGACTCTTCCCGGTTCTTGAGGGTGGTCTTCATTTCTTCCCATACGTCGTTGATTTCTGCGAGCCGTGAAAGGATAGCCTGTGCCTGGTCAGGATGCTCCGATTCCAACTTTTCGGCCTCTTTTTGCAGGTCGCTTAGCTTGGCTTCGATAGCTACCAGGTCACGTTCCATGCCCGTCAGCTTCCTCTGCAGGGCCATCACTCCAGCTAGATCATTACCCAGATCTTGTGTGGATTCGATCACTTTGGTCTTTTCCCTGATCCAGGACTTGGTTTCATTACATTCAAGATGGTAGTTCTGGATACTCAGAGCAGAGAGCAGAGCATCCTTCTTCCTATCTACCAGTTCTCTGAACTGGCTCCATCTGAAATTTGTGAGGAGAGAAGAGCAGAGAAATTGAGATTTGTGTACAATAAGGGAAAAGGATATGGCAACATAGCTGAGTGAGCAGTTGTCATATTAACTTGGTAAGCCATGAAACGACCTAAGTATTCAGGTTTTTTTCAGTCCTTCCCATATCATCAATCGTTTTAGCAAAACAACCATTAACCAAGCTATGGCGTATATTAGAATATGACAAGTACCAGCAATATCGAGTCCTTAAAAGTATAATTTTTCCTCAAGTGAAAAATTGCTAGTTACATCTAATTTTCACACCAAATGTAGTCTCTCAGTTTATTTTGAAGCCACAAAATGAGTGAGTTCACATGAAATTATACTGGTTTCTTTTTTGTCATAATAGTCATCACAGTAAATTTCCAGCTCTCAAATCAAGGTACCGATACACTCAGGACCTGATTGAAGTCAAGAGCAAAACTCCATCTGTTAATCAAATATTTGAAAGACACAGCTCTTTTTCCTTCTGAAACTTTAAAGGCCTACCTTGAAGATACTTCAGGTAACAGTATCAGAGTATCTTAAAAAACACATACAAGAAACACAAATGACCCCACTGTACTTGTTTTGGCCAGCGTCATGTTCATGAGCATGCGGCCTCCACTTACCTTGTGTTGAGTTTATCTTGCTGTGCTTTGATCTCCTTCTCACTGGGATGGCCGCTGTGCATTAGCTGTCTAGCAATTTGGTTCACTACTGCAACACGGGATGCCTGATTGTTCATTTCTGGTTCTAAGCTTTCAAATCTGGAGTGGGGGGAAAAAAACAAACCAAACAAAAAAGATCACACAGGCAGGCATTAGAGAATCTGAGCCACAGGCAAGGTGAGAAAGATAGCTGGTATAAAAAAAACCTCCACCCAGTATTCCCCAGACTTCCTGGTCAAGTCATTCTCACCTGTGCTGGATCACTTCCAGGTCCTCCAGCTTCTCTGGAATCTGCATGTTATTCAGCCACTTCTCCTTTTCGTCAATCCAAAGCTCACAGGCATCTGCCTCACTGAACATCTTGTAAAGAGCGAGGGTATCCTGCAAGGCCTGTTTACGCAGCCGAGTCAGCTCAGCAACCTCTTTGTATCTTTCCTCTATTCCGGATAATCTGCCCTGCACATCCGGAGATCCAGCATGTTCCTGTGGTAGAGCCTTTGCTTGTTCATGAAGCGAGTCAATGGTTGGCCGGTAGCTTGCAATCTCTTCAGCCACATCTTTGTGTTTCTTGACCAAGGACTGAGTGGAATATTCATCATGGCCAACATCATTGCTGGAAACAATTTTGAGGATGTCCAACATCCATGCATCAATATCATCGGCATCAGCTTGGAACTGGTGAAGGAGAGAGGCTTCCTCCAGACGCTTCTTCCTAATGGCAGATAACTGTTCCAAGTTAGCCCATTGCTCCCGGATATCCTTAATTCTTTCTCTGATTTTCTCAGACCCAAAATGCTCTTCCGCAATCATGTCTTCACCTTCTTTTATCGCCTGCTGAAAGTGGCCACTACGACCACTCATTTCGTCTTCAAACGCCTTATGCTTACTCAAGAGACGGACAACACTGGTTAGGTCCTTCCCATAGTCATCAGATGACAGGATCTGTTCCTTCTCCCTGATCCAACCCTCTTCTTCAGCCATTTCCCAGAAGAATTTCCAGAGGCGCCGGGACTCCTCCAAGCGGGCCCGGCGCTCAGCTGCGAGCTGGCACAGCTCTTGGTAACAGAACTCCATGTGAGCGACGCGGTCCCTGATAACCTGCGGGTCACACGGTTTGTAACCTGTTCAGACAGAGAAGGTACATTACAACTTGGACTGATTCATTTTCATCTCTACAGCTGGGGCATACACAGAGTTCTTAATTCCTGTTTCTTCCATCTCTGAAGTTTGTGTAAAAGAATTCTAGCTAGTCTCCTGAAAGTGAGCGTGAACTATTCAAGCTCCACCATACAGTAACACAGATCAGAAAATACTGTTCTTTGCATAAAGACAAAAAACAATCCAAAAGGAAAGGTATTCATGACTGTTTTCAGTGAAACAAAATTCACTACTCCAGATTCATACCAGCTTCATACACACAAGTGCACAAAATGAACATCGTTTACTCCAGTCGATGACGCTGGTTCAGTGGAATTGCTTTTATTTAGCATAAATCGGGACAATATCAGACTGGGTCCAAGAATTTGCCTTGTTTGCATTAGAAACACAGAACGGGGAATTAATGGTGACTACTACGAAGTTGCAGCAGTTGCTGGTTAGGAGCGTGACATCCCATGCAAAACACAATGCCACAATGAATTCTTCAGCAGGCACCTGGACAAATTAATCATTGACACAGTGAGTAAAGAAGGAACAAATGAAGCTGGATTCTCTTATTCTGGTGCTGAATGTAACCTAACGTGCCTTGCAGAACTAATGAGGCTTATAGATAACCTCATATGTAATTAAGACAAAGAAGGCTGTGTTGGCTGCTAGTTACCTTCTCCATCGGTGGCAAACTTCTGAGCAGATGCATTGACCCCTCTCACTCTCTCAGCCTGAATAGCAATGTCAGCTTCCACAAGAGCATGTTTCTGCAACAGGTCTTCAACTCCTAACAAATGTTTGCCATAGTCTTGGGACAGCAGAAGCACCTGATCAAAATGTAAAAGACAAGTAAAATGGGTGAAGGCCACAAGCTCTTAGTTTCTTAGTGACTCCAGGCATTGCTCTGTTCTCTGTTGTTACGCTGATTTAAGTCCAGAGAAACACCAGGCCCATAAGGAGAGCTATTTCAAATGTAGACACACATCTACGGCTGATACGAATTTGAGCCAGTATTTTTAAAATCACTGGCAACCATGAAGAACTTGACTGCTCTTTAATGCAGTTTTAAGTCTAGGATGATGAGAAGCTAAGTCAGCTCAGCAGGACCATCGAAAAGCACTCAGTCCAGGTGCTGTGAGCTGCCACTGAGCTACGCACATCCCCCTTTCCTCCAACAGCTTCCAACTTCTGCTGGCTGATGGACAAAAACAAAGTCATGGTCCTCTCCCTTCCCAGATCCCAGGAGAACAGACAGGAAGAAATTCATGCTTTTTAAAGCACAGAGGTGAAGAGGTGACTTGTTCCCCATGTAAATTGTGATGAAGAGAGGTTACTTAATTCCCTTTCACCAAAATTGTCATCCTTACCCAAGCACTGTGACCAAAGCCTCTGGCCCTTATGAGAGAGGCATGAAGCAGGAAAGCAGCTTTTTCTAGGAGCAAACTTGTTCTTTTCCTTACTTGTTTTTAATCTTTATTTTTAAAAAATCGTCATAAGGTATAAAGAATTTGTTCACTGCTCTTGAATGTGTATCTTCTGCATTTGTCTATTAAACTAGAGGGGCAAAATGAATCCTAAAAATTTAAATTTTTTAAATTTTAAAAAAAAGGACATCTACACCTCTCCAGAGTACTTGGTCTATGTTCTCAAATGGCTAACACTTACCTTCATTTCATCCATCCAGTCCATAATGTACAGCATTTCCTGGAAAATCTTTTGCAGGCCAAGATTCATCTCCAGCCGCTGTCTCCGCGCCCTGAGCAGCTCCAGGAGATACTCCCATAGGCGTATAACGTTGTCCTTTCTCGCAGTAATTCGTTTGATATCATGGTAATTTTCAGTCTCAAGCTCCTTTGCAACCGCAACCACGGCCTGGACTCGTTCTTCATACGCTGCAATGTCTGTTTCAATGGCCTCGTGCTTTTTTGTTGCGGCCTCTACTGCTGGAAGGTCAAAGCCAAAATTATCCTGTAAAGACAGAGATGCTTCTTCAGTAATGGCTGCTTAGGAGAAAAGCCCTACTGCGCATAATATGATTTCTGATTGTGCAGAATACACTTCTTAGCAGATTTGGCATCTCAAAATGCTCTGAAAAGTCGTCTTTAATAAAATCAGAGATACCTCTGATAAACAGAGAACCACTGATAAAATCAGAGATATCATTTACTACCTCTGGGGGAATAATCACAGTGGCCATCAGGATTAAGCTGGGGGTTTTGAATTTTTTTGAAGTCATCTCTAATATTAAAAAATAAAATTAATCCCCAGGCTAACTGCATTGAATTGACCGAACTGTTCAGATAAAGAAAATTTTGACTGTGGGTAGGTCTTTCCACACCAATATCTCCCGAGCTTAGACTGATAGATTCAAGGAAGAGATATCACAAATGCATTAAAGACAGGACAGACTACGTACATGTACGCACTAAATATACATTTGCATACACATACAACAAATATAAATATACATAGATTCAGTAAAATATGATGCATAGGGGAGCAAGTGTTCTCTTTGCAAGAACTGTACCCTGTAATTACTCATGGGAATCATTTTAGTCACACAGACAATTTCTGAAAGCAGCACCTGAGAAACAAGACGTTGATTTTCACTCAGCCAAGTTTCTCTCATAGCTGCCTTGCGATCAAATCTGCGCGCAAGTTGTTCCAGTTTCTCTTGTCTGATGAGCTCATTTCGCAGTGCCAGTTCTCTTTCATGTTCAGCTTTTTCCAGTCTTTCCCAGGCCTGAAGATGTGGAGAAAAAAATATGCATCTTCTAAACACACATTCCTACAGGATTATGATAAATCACATCATCTTTGCATGAAATCAGGACCGAAGTCACTACAGCCAAGTTTCACAAAACTGGCTTATTTATTTATATGCCAATAAATCTGGTTTGTATTGGCTGGCCTTACACCTTGTCTGCTAATGTAAGCGCATGACTTAACACTTTTTCTCGATTCATTCATGCATTTTCTGAGCAAGGGGTATAAGACTTGTTTATCTCAGATGCATTTTCTTAAGTTCATCTGGGTTTTGCCTCCAACAAAGCCTAAGCAAACCACCTGGCTTGAATATGTAAGAGAGTATTTGTTTAAAAAAAACCCCTAAACTTCTGAGAACTACTCCCAAATAAGCGAATTCTATCTTCCTCCTTTAGGTAATGAGAATTAGAGATTCATGCCTTCTCACCTCTAAAATCAACATACAATTGTTGTTCTTTACTACATCCACTTTGGAAAAGAAAACAACTGCAGAATTGGGTTACTTTTGCTGCATACAAGTTCTTTTTTCCCCCAAAGCCAAAAGTTATTCAAATGCATGACACTAGCATTACAAAAATAAAAGGTCTTGGAAGCATATTGAAAGCCAGCTAACCACCTTTCAGATCTTCTTACAAACAACAAAAATACCCACAGTTAAGCACAAACTACCCAAGATTCTTCTAAATCTTAACAGATGTGAAACTGCCTGAAACCCAAGTATTTTAGGCATTCACAGGCAGAAGGGCTTAATGCAAAGAGGAGAGCTGGGCAGTTCCACTGCTCTCTAGGATGCAGACCGAGGCCACGGACACCCACAGCAGCTGCTCTGGGAACGCCAAGCATGATCAAACACAAACGAGGAAGGCTCACAGTTTTAAGTTGTTTGCTATCCTTGAGAGAGCCTGTCAGCTCTGCTGCTGTTCTGCCAGCTGCACCAGCACAACAAATAGCTGCATAAACCCTGAGACGGAACCCACAGGCTGGGTCATGGCGCAGCAGCGGGGCAGATGGGGAGGGCTACGACACCTAGATATTGTTGCTACTTTCTGTCGATTAACTCTAATAGCCAGGACCCCGGAGGGGCAAGGCAGGGCTACTAGATCCACAACCAACTGCACAGAATGACTGAGCATTTTTCCAGTGCAGAAGATCTTACAGATGCTGAGGATACCCAGGGACTTGGTTCAGATTCGTGAGTCCGAGCTATAAGAAAAGGTCGCCCCACCTCTCCCATCCCTTATCATCCCCCACGTCAAGGCTGGAGATAGCAGGTATGTTTCTTCCCAGTACACTGAGACACTGAAAGAAAACAACAAAATCCTGAGTTGCACAGGAGGAGCTGGCTCAGTTTACCTTGTTAATGTCAGAGATGAGTTTGCCCTCCCTTGGCATGTATACTTTCTGATTGTTGGCTCTCATTTTGCTTTGGATGGTAAAAAGCAGCACTTCTAGGTTTCCTTTTTCTGTAAATCTAAACAAAATTTTGCAAAAGAATTGAGTTACAATAAAGCTTTCATTGTTACTAAGATATTATGAAGCACTTCCTTAAAATATTGACATTATGAATGGAGCTTTCAGATAAACACCTTCATCTTGTGTGAAAGCTGGAAGCAATTGAAATAGCCCACACGTTCCCTGGAACCAGTTGGGTCAAACAGCAACAGAAACTTCACAGAAGTCAGTTGTCTGTGCGTTTAGATTTAAACCCCCTTGGGGGACAGAAGACTGCATTTTTTTTATTCTGCTACGTGCGTTGCCCTAGTTTACTCTATCAACTCAAGAAATAGAAGTTTTATTTAAAGCTCACTGCAGTCAATAAACTCTTCCCACTGTTTTCCCCGAGTTGTACGCCTGGGAAATAAACAAACTGCATAGGCACTAGGGAACAGACTGCAATTTTAGAAGATGTCTGGATACTCTGTAATGTTTTGGATTGTGATTATGATCCATAATAACTTATATTAGAGAAAAAATAATAAACAGATCTGATATCATAATGCTAAAAAAAAGTTCCAGAAATAAGTTGCACAGTTTTGGTTATATCAGTTTTAGTAAGCATAGCTATGTTTTACAAAGCCAGACTCACTTCCTCTTGATTTTGGATAAGCAGTAAGATTCTTTTAATAGCAGCGTATTGGTATTATACGCTGCTAGCAAGCGGGACTGGTGATATTACTACACGAACGTGGTATGCTATTACCACTCGTGATGAGGCAGGCACCTCAGAGAAGTGACAGCTTCCGGGACTCTCAGATCCTGCAGGCAACGCACTTTTTATTGCTGCTGCTGCTGTTATTATCTGCACATTGAATAGCATAAAGCAAACAGGCCCCGAGTAACAATGATGAGTGCCAATTAGAAATATGATATTGTTCAGAAAAATAAGTTCTCAAGTCAAGATTAAAATTACTTGGATGTGTTTGTTTTTAAAAAAAAATCAACGACTGACTAAACAAAACAAGACCACTGCCGGTTTAAGCTAAGATTAAAATTACTTGGGTGGTTTCTCTACTGTGCGGTAAGTGTTGAATGCCTGTAGCTGCTGTTGCACACCAACGAGGGAGTTGGCGAATTTGCGATTGTTGAGGATGATAATGGTTTGCTCAATCCACTCAAGAAGGTCAGAAGCCAGCGATTCGTATTTTTCAATCATTTTCTCCGTTTCAATGGCATTGTCGAGCACCTGCAACAAGCAGCACAACGTTACATGAATGACAAGGGCAGTGCTCTTCAGTCATTTAAATCCAACAAGCTACATAAAAGAAACTGTTGAGAGACTTGACTTATGAATCAGACCGCTCAGTCCTGAGCGCCACAGGGGCTGGGATCTCTGAGGAATGAGGGCTTTGCATTTTTCAGCAGTGAATTCCCATGATCCCACGGCAATAGAAGGGCAGAGCTGAGCCTCACAAAAGGATTCATGTTCAGTCTGCCAGCTGTAAAGATGGGGGCAACTTCGCCAAAGGGCAGAGAATGACTGCACATTTTTTAAATGAGGGACTTTTCTGGGCTCCAGAGGAGACAGAGGACCCAGAGAATGAGGAGCAGTTAATGAGAGGAAAAGCAGCAATGATGCAAAAATTAACAAGTAAAAATAAAACACCGGCCAAATCTTTTCTAATACGAGGCAGCTGGAAATTACCTACTCCTTATGGTCATTCAGGAATATTTAACATTCAAAACATGTTCAAAAGCAAAACTAAAAACTACCATACAGTGGACTCTTAAAAAACTAACACCCAAGAAGGGGAAAAAAAAATTCAGAAAGATTTCAACTGCTTTACAGCAATTTATAATTTGAACTTGCAAACCTTTCCGATACGCTTTCCTTCCACAGCTAAAGCTTTCATCTTGGAGAAGTAGTGGTAATATGTCACCACATAGGTGATGATTGACTTTTCATCAGGATGATCAACACTGATATCTGCAAACCAAGCAAGAGTTGTCTTAGCATACTGAGGGTGCATGGGTTAAAACAACAAAGCTAATAATGCAAGAGGGATGCGTTTAAGAGTCAGAGAGGTGGGTTCAGTGGCAGTTCAGCTCCTAAAATTTATGTCCTAATCAGAAATAAATTCAGCAGCTTTGGACTGGTTCTGGATTACTGGGCGTGGTACACTTTTGAACTCTGTCACTGAGAAGCGCTCCTTTATCTCTTTGTCTTAGTGCAGACTGCGGTTAAAGCACGCGCCTGTGGGCTAGGGGCCTTTGGGTCTCAGAGTCAGCCTCCAGCCTTTGCCACAGCTCGTGCACGGCCAAAAAACTTCTCTCGTGTCTGTGTGAGTTGACAGAACTACTGTTAACTGAGAACTTTGATGCTCTACCAGTATTTGGAGAGAGGAATTCAAACCTAATTGTACGTCTGTCCAGGCAAATCTTCTGAGAGATACAGACGGAAAACAAATGATTTCCTTTCCTGCAGCAATTCTGAAGCACTGGAAAATAAGCAAGAAGAAACTCGCCCAAACACATAGCCTCTATGTGCCCTGTGACAAGAAAGTTTCTTGTCCTAGCACTGTGAGCATGCCTTCCAATATGCGTGAGCATGCACACTCCCGTGAAAGCACAGGCTAAAACTCACTGACAGGCTGCGACAGAAGCTGCTAACTACTTGCTGCTGAACATCATTCATCTTCCAGCTCACAGAAAGTGTTTCTCAGAGATCAGAAGGACGCCTCTATCTGGAATGATTTTATGTATACATGGCCAGTCCCGTGATCTTGTCAGATGGGGAAAAATAAACACAGGATTAAGGGCTCTTGTGCTACTGCTGCTCAGTCCTCTGCAGGAGACATCTTGCATTCTCTCCTTCCCTCTCTGGCTGTATCACCAGATGAGTCAGCAGCATCCAGCTCCTCTTTAACACAAAAAGCTATGGCAGAGTTGTGCCCTGCAACAAGGAGGGGTGGGAGAAAAGAGCCCACAAAGAGCCGTGAAGTGCTGAAACTGCAGGAATTCTTACCCTCGGGGTCCAGGAGCTTAGTAAGACCAAGGTGTTGCTCTGCAAGGTTAAAAGCATTCTGCAGATTGTAGTGTGCATTTGATTTCTTCAGCTTGTCAAAATCAATCAGATCGGGCCTAAACAGGATGGAAAATTCTTTAGATTTCCCAAAGCACAGTGCAGCCACCCTCAAATGAACAAATGAACTAAAATCTGCAGTCCTCACAATACCTGGCACCTCACGCTGCCAAGGTTTCGCTTGCCTAGTAGCCCTGTGCGTTTCAACGGCAGTATTAAAGGAATGAAGCAACGCCTAGCGCGTGCCATGGCAGAACCTAGCCCATGGCAAAAAACGGAGGGTAGTTCACCAGGGATAAAGGAGCAAAGTTGTGGTCACGCAAGTCTCTCCTCATGCCCACCTAAGCGTGCAAGCCGTCCCAATAACTCCACCTGAGCGTGCCAATAAGCAGCATCCCCAGCCGCGTCAAAGTCCAGCACCAGATTCTGCCATCCCTGCGCAGGGATTTCTGTCCCTTCCAGGCTGCTGTTGTGGGTTGTGTCCCCCTCCCACCCCCGAATTCTAGGTGACGAGACCTGATCATCGGTGGTTACTTGATAAGCTACAAAAACTTTTCTTCCAACCTGGTCGTCACAAACCAAAACAGTGACGTGTATAATTTATTCTCTTGAAACCAAACGCAACCTGTTTTGACTTGTGATGCGAGAAGCTGTTGCCCAGATGAGCTCACAGTGACGACAAGAGCTGTAAAGCTCTAAAGCAAGGCAAGTTGCTGTAAAACTCTCAGCCATTCTTCAACTTTTTCCTCTCCACAGATTTTAAACTCAAGCTGCAAGGTAACTGCAAAACCCACTGCGTGCTGCAACACTCCAAACTTTCAAAATCCATGAAGACATTTACCCACACATACCTGTGCTTATGTATTAGTGCATTGAAAGCCATCCCGTCCCTCCAGCTTGTTGTAAAGTTGTGAATGTTGACATTGGGGTAACTGACAGAACAAAAACCAAAGAGAGTGTAATCAATACAGCATCCCTGCTGCGGCTCTGCACACTCTGGCACTAAAAGCTGGTTGCAGGAGGGACACATTTATTTTAAACCTAAGGGTAGGATATTACCATCCCACGATGGACAACCTATCATCATGACTGTTCTCTCATCAGAGGCTACCACTAGAGGTAAGTGCACCTCAATTACTCTTGTAAACCCCGCAGAACTGATACGCATTCCACAGAAAGGCTCTAGATAAACTCTGAAGTAAACACTTGAAGCTACGATTTTGTAACTTGCTGCCCAACCTGCAGCCTGTGAGGTTTCAAATCCCTGCAAGTCTAAGGCCTGCTCCCAATTTAGCTGCTGGCAAAGAACTATTTTCAGGTACTCAAAATATCAAGAGAAGAGTGGGAACAGCTGGAGGAACAGAGAGGAGTAAAACCTGGTGGCTGCAGGTGCCACAGAGCAGTGATATATTAAGTTTTCCTTGAAATTGTCTGCTGTCCCAGGGCGTCTTCAAGGATGACCCTAGTCACTGTCTCACTTTTAAACAGAGCACATATGATGGCCCCCTTTGTGCCTCACGGGTACATAGATGCAAATTTAATTTGTTTGGTGATCCAGGTATTTTGCAAGTCTCCAAAAAGTTCAGGCTGCTCACAAACCACTTTCATAAGAGTTCTTGGAAGGAGATGATGAAGTACCACTAGAATAATGCTGAAGTGCCCCAAGTCATCACAGGGACATCCAGGATTCATGGGGGAAACGTACTGAATCTCTACAAATGGATATTTAATTATGCAAGAAGGTTACTGTCAGAGAAAGGCATGCTGGATCCATATATATGGAAGAGGGAAAAGTTGGTGGCAAACATCTGAAGCATCATTGTTTCTTCAGAACAGGGTGAAAAAGAGTCAGCATATTACTACATATTCATGGCTTATCAGATTGGTATGTTTATCACACAGCATTAATATAACAAATTCAGAATTTTCTGACTCGTAAACATCAATTCACTTCTCTTGGTTGAATCCACTTAAGGAGAGATATGTGTTTGCCCATTTAAAATTATTTCAATGAAAACTCCAAATGCTCTAAGAGCTTTAGAGATAATCACTTAATCCACACTCACCCAGCTGTCTTCATCTGGCACCACAAAAGCAAAGCATCTTTAGCAGATTTCTTCTCCTTGTTATCCTCAGTTTCAACACTGATATCTTGGATCTAAAATTAACATGGAAGATTTAAATATTTCTCTGAGAAAACACATTGTTTACCTTTTTTGAAAAGATGAAAGGAATTATATCAGAATATAGGTAAGTAATAAAGGAAATCCACGACGACAGGCAGGGTGGAAGTAGGTGAATGTTTTTCCTCATTTAAGAGCATTCATGTCAAAAGAAAGCTTCATCTGCCCTTATTTTACCGGAGGATTACTCTTTGTTTAGTCCATTGACAAAACAGTTTAAACTTCACCAGAAAATTTATTTCCACCTGTCAAGGCAAGCCCTGCCTATACAGCCGAGCGCGTCCAGCTTGGGGGAGCCGAGGGGGTGCAGCAGGCAGGGGTGCTCGCGAGGGATCCACAGGCAACAGCTAACCAGGAGTTACATAGGAGCAAACAATTTTGGAACTTCAGGCTTGGAGGAAACAGTGTTTGCCCTTAGCAGCATCACATCTATGTATGCCAGATTCTAGGCTGTTAGCCGGTTTTTAAAAAAAGGAAAAAGAGAAAAATAAAGGAGGGGGTGGGGAACACTTTTTACTTCATATGGACAAATATATCTGATTTTATGGATATAGTTCACTGCTTTTTAAAGAGTACTGTAGCTTCAGCAAAGTTCCACTGCTGTCACTGGAAGTTAGGCAGACCCTTTCATATTAGGAAAACACTGAGCACCACCAAAATTAAGAGAATGTTAAATTCATGAAATATTTATTACTATGTTATTTATTATAAATTATATATTTATTATATAAAATTATTATCCTTTCTGCAAAAGGACTTTCCAGCCTTTTTTAACTGAGGGCAAAGACCAACGTGCAACTTGCTGGAAAACAAGAAATCTCAGCCTTTAGCTGGGACGCAAACAATTCCTGTGGGCACCCTTAATCCACTTCAGTGCAAAGTCAGCCAGGTTAACGATAATGACCGCAGAGGTGAAGAGCAGCTGAGGGTAGCATTTCCTCCTAGGTCTACAAGAGTGTAGACGTCTATGACCGGAGCTTTGTATTTCTTCGTAATTTAAAAATAAACCCACACGACTCTCTGCACAGGAAACTCCCGTTGGTGCCACTACGGATCAGCAGCACCATGAAGACTGACGGATGCTCTCCCCTTAGCTCTGGAGCGTGTCCTGCCAGATGCCCAGCACTTTTCCCTCCCATCATCTCGGAGGGCCTGGGCGCACTCCACTCTTAAAAAGCACGGTGAAGCATACTACAAACGAGTACGGAAAACTCAAACGTGTGTGTATCTGTGTACGTATACATCTTTACCTGGAATCGCAGGATAATAGTCCAAATAAGGCCAAGGGTCAGCCTGTGATTCCCATCCACAATATCATGGGATCCCATGTTTTCTAGGTGCACTCTCTGCTCTTTCAGGAACTGGAGGGCTTTATCAACATTCTCCAGGCAATGGATGCGCATCCTTCCCTTAGTTGGTTTAGGCTAGAAGGTAGAAGGGAGAAGAAAAGCATGTGTTACTGTAGATGGAAGGAAAAAACAAGAAAGTGCTTGCTAACTCTTCAGTCCAGGCAGGTGAGTCACCATGTTGTCCACTCCCAGCCAGCAACACCGTATGCACTTGTTCTTCCAACGCAATGGACAAAACCGCTCCTTGCACCTTACGGCGCATCTACACAAGGCTAACGGTAGCACATGTCAAACCCGTGGTGGAAATCCCAACATCCTAGACCTGAGCAGCACACCCTGGGCACCCATTTCATTTGCTTTTCAAAGTATTTTGCCCGCTTGCTTCCTTCATTTTTTCTGTCTAGTATATTCATTCACTAGCTGGAATAGGTTCATGCCACACCTGTTGATGCAAGATGCTTTTTTTCTCCAGTACAAGTCCTTCCACACTTAAAAAGAAGATTCTGCAAAGATAAAGATATGAAACAAACCGATAACTGGCACACGCACACAACAGAGGAAATTGGTAATGAACGCTCCACAGTATCTGTAAATACAGACACGCACTCTCCAAAAAGGCAGCTCAGATTTGGACTGTAAGCTACTCAACAAAGCTCCTCGAGAAAGGAACGTCATTGCTTTTTTTTGGTCTGCTGAAGTAGGATAAGTAGTATGAAAATAACAGAAGAGAAGTATTCCAAACAATTTCTTCACAGGAAAAGGAAATAAAAACAGTAATAAAAAAATCAGCCATGCCAATGTAACACAATTTTATGAAGGCCCAGTGCAAACGAAAAAAGCCACGAATATATTAACAGCACATAGAAGTCTGCTGTAAAACTGAGTTAAAATTAAAGCAACTCTGTTCTGCAGATAAGGATTACAGCTGAATAGCCTGTTCAGTGCTCACCGAAATGTCACCAAAGGTACTCAGCCAAACTACTAATCAACATAATTTTCTTGTTTTCTGCAGTGAACTTAATTAACTGGCCATGGAAATAGCTCAGGCAAAAAATCCTCGCCTCAGACTGCATTCAAGGGGAGAAGTTTCAGCCGGAGCCATATTATGGTCCCTAGAAACAGCAGCCCATATAACAGCGTGTCGTAAAGATGAAAGGCTTGCTAGAAAGATGCCCTTCAGGACACACAACCCCCCGAGGTCATTAGTTTCACTTCAGCTTTCAGTTAGCAAGGTTCTCCTCCAGAGGCCGGGTAACGATGCAGAGAAAGTCAACCCGCAACTCCCAGCCAGGGCAAAAATTTCCAGGAACCCACCACTGCTTTTGGGTGTGAAAGTCCCGCCGAAGAGGCAAAAATTGCGCGTATGCCCCAAACGCTGCCAGTGCAGGGTGAAGAGCCATAGCGTGGGTACATGCTTGGCTGAAACCAACCGGAGACCCCTCGCTATCAGCAGGGACAATCCGGGATCCACCCTTTTGCTGGTACCGTCAGTCACCCAGGAGTGTGGTAACCCAGAGCACAGGTTTAATTTAATCTTGCAAAATACAGGTAGGAAGGCTGCTCCCAGGGCGGGAGAGGGAGCGCCCAGCTGCGGGGGAAGGCAGAGGCGAGGCTGCGCCCAGCCCACGCTCGCTCCAGCCCATTGCCACACCTGAGTGCCCAGGAGCGGCTTAGGCAAGGTGTGCACGCTCACTTCTATGGTGGTGTTCCCAAAACACTGGAATGACTGCGACCGTGGCCATTTCTAAGCAGCAGTGGCAGACCTCGCTCCGTCCGCCCACCTCAGTGCAGCCCTTCCCACTTACCTAAGCAGTAACCGCATTGCCTCTAACGCCTCAAGCTGTTGAGCAGAAAATGGTTTTAAAAGCTCTTTTTCTGCTCTCAGAAGCTCCAGCACCAAGGTGACAGAGCTAATGCCATTCACGTTAGATGTTTTATTTAGTTCCCGAGACCACCTGCTCCCACCCACGCTCTGTACGACGACATACTCCCCGATTAAGAATCCAGGAAACATAACCTTCAGGTTATTGGCAGGATTATTTTTTTCTCCCACAAACACGACGACTGTATGTGAAGCAGCAGAGCTCACACAGTAAAAGGACGCTGCTCCCTGTAGAGCAGGAGTGGGCTGACATACTTTTCCAGTGCTCCAGTACTAGGTGCACTTTCTGGCTCAGAAATTCCCTATTGAGGCTGTAACAGCTAATTAGCAGTGCCATCTAGGGCTGTTCAAACTTTGACTTATTAATGGTCCAAGAAGGCACTTCAAATTTCTGCATGGATGAGAATGACAGTGCCACCCAGCCAAAAAAATGTCAGGCACCCCGAGAAGACAGAAGGTTCAATTTTTCTGTCCCTCGGCACCGGCAGGCCATACAGTTTAACCTACCGTTCTGCAACAAAAAGAGGAAGAGGCGTCCGAGTCCGGTTTGTACGAGGTGTGGCTGCGCTTGCCACGCTCTCCTGCACAGCCTCAAGATGAGAGCTAGCGAGACGCAACTTCCACCTTCACTGGGCTAACACGGATCCAGAAAACAACCAGAGGGAAAGAAAGCACACCGAATGCATCGTTTCTTGGATTTACCTAAACTCAGAGTCTTCTCGCGCACATTATAAGGAAAATGTTTTACATCAAAAATTTTCCCTTTTCCAACAGAAACCATGACAGAACTCACTACAGAGAATCTGTTTAAACCGTTTGACCTTTGCGCGTCCAGGAATTCTAAGGAATTTACTAATCCTTTATATAGCTATGGAAGACATGGAGCTAAATGCTTAATTTTATGCTGAAAACAATTCTCAGCTTTATTTTTCTGTTTGGGAGAAGCTGGTTAACAGTGTGTGCAAACAAAATTACAACTGTCTTTTCATACTGGCTGGATTCTTTTCCGCTTTGCTCAGTGAGACCATTGCATGCTATCGCTTTCTTTCCAAGTCCTGTGCTGTACGGAGGACCTTACGTAGTGAGGTCTGGACTAAACACTAGGATTAGGAATGAAGCTGAGCAAGGACAGGAAGATGTAGGTGTTGCCCTCATTGGATACTCTCGTTTTGAGTTTCTCCAACATATCTTCAAGGACTCTGGGTTTTCATCATCAAAAATCACAACAGCTTTTGAAAAATGCAGGGTTTGTGCAAATGAGGCTGGAGATCTTACAGAGGGCAAAGAGCAGTCCTGCTTCCCTGATTAGTATCCTAAATCCCAGACTCTGCTCCACAGGCATATGGCTCCAGCTCCAGAATCCAAATCCCAGTTCAAAAGTGAGAAAACAATTCCTGTTTGTTCTACTGCTTCGGTAAGCAGACCATATTACAATAATTATCTAGGCTAGTTCCTGCGTTTGTTTATTACTTTCTTACCATTTGATGTTTCTTGTCTTGATTTTAAGCTTTCTGCATAAGATACTGCCTTTAGATTTCTGCGTGGGTCTCATGGAGATATCAGAATCTAACCAATACCAGCTAAAATAAATTCCAAAAGACTGGAGAACATCAGCAAGTGGATGCTACGTGCCAGTCCTCCTGGAATATTTTTGGTGTGTGTAATTGTCTCAAGGTTCAGTGCATTGCGTTATCTGTATTCTTGTTTGCAGAGGAAGGTGTGGTGGAATGTACTGTTCAAACAGAGACTGGTGTCCTCCATCCTGAGATAAGGAAGCTACAAAAAGAATTTGTGGTGGTGCAGGCAGCTGCCGATGCGATACGCAGACGATGATGCAAGGGCAGATCCAGCTTTCTCACCGGGTGGCTCCTGCACCCTCCCCACCCAGCAGCTGCGTAAGCTCTTGTTTGCATTTTTCAAAATCTGGAGCGAAAAATGTAAATTAATCACGCAGCAGGAGTCACACGACTGGTCTGAGCTTCACCACTGCTATGTGACATGGAAAGTCAAATCTTGGCAGGCAGATAGGAAGATTTAAGCAGAGGTGGCGCGGTTGCTGTCTGAATGTGCAAATAATGGGGCACGTTGGTCTCAAGTTATTCCTGTATGAATAACATCTGCTACCTGCAGCGCACACGTCAAACCTAATACCTCACTGAAGTAAATGATTTGGCGTAGAGAAAAACGTGTTTTGAGCAAACTGTGGTTGACAAACGCTGAGATTAGTTACCTCCATCCACACAATGCCTTCATCCACATGGGGTACTTCTATGCACATCAGAGTTTCCTTACCCTCAGAGACACATTTAGAAAGCTCTTGCCTTACTGTACAGACGCTATGCTGGGGGCCATATGTTCAATTCATTAACCAGAGTCTTAAGCCATGGAGCTTCCATTAATAGGAGTGCTTGATGACAAGCGATTACACAGTCGCATCCTCATGTAGCCTTAAGTCTTAGCTAAAGACCCGTATTTCTTTGAAAAGATTGCTTTAAATTAGGTAGTTAAGAGCATAGCCATCATTTAAGGAACTGAAGGAAAAACTGATACCCAGCCGTTTCCTGACACCCAGTTTTCCTGCCACGCAGCAGCATTTTTCACTACAGGGATTTTCTTGCTCACCACTCCCTTGTGCTGGTATCAACGGGGCTCTCAGCACACCCAAAGAAAGAATTTGCCCTGGTCGTTTAAATTCATTTTAGATATTCCTCTAAGCAAAGAAAATCCATGCCTTATCTATCCTAGGAAAGTCAAGTACACAATCAGGAGCATTCCTGGGCAGTGGGGTGCAATTAGCACCACGGCTAAAAGGGCTGCAACGCTTCCCGGGGTGGACTTGGCGCTCTCCAAGCAGCTGTCCTCCGTGAGCCCCCAGCACGCTCCAGGGAAGGCAGGAGGGATGTTCCAGGCCTCGGGCCGGCAGGCAGCCTGCACGCAGCCACCTGCATCCGGTGGCTGTGTTTACTAGCACAGAAACGGGCCAGCTGGCCTCAGTGCCCGGGAAAGGCTCCTCAGCACATCCAATTCACCGTCACCGCGACGGTCTAAGGGGCTGGAGAACATTTAGTGCTCTGCACCTGTCAGGTTCAGGAGCAGGGAGTATGCTGCTGGAAGCACTCAGCATCTCACCAGCAAGGAACCTTTGAAGAAGACTTCCTTTGATTCCTACTGAAACCAGCAGGAAGGTATTTTGATGGTGTCTGGATCCAGCTGAAGCAATAGACTTTTTTTTTCCCCTCCTTTAATACACAAAAAGACATTTGCAGTGCTGAAGCCTCAGTACTCAGTTTTGCTGTACATCAGCTGAGCCAAGGATTCACCAAAAAACACCCCAAACCAAACCAACCCCCCCCCCAATGAATATTAATAAACACTTACAAGTCTCTCTCCTGAAAGAACTTCCAGAAGTTTGATGAGCATCCTTCCATCGCGAAGGTCAGTGTACAAATCTGTAATTCTGCATGATACGCGTGCCAAGTGGGAATTAACCCACTTTGTGAAAGTCTTCTTCTGAACTGCCTCACGTTCATCTGTTAGGAAAACAACACGATGTTACTCAAAATAAATCACAGTTCGTGTACCTGCATGAAAATGTGATGTTCAAACACGTCTAATAGTAAATGAAAGGAATCATTGAAGAAATCGGGACTTTTCACTGAAAATCCACCCTTCTTCCTATTTTGTAACATTTTCTAACATCAGTGAGAGTTTTCCTGAGTTACTATCTACAGAATAAATCTGAAGGATAGACTGCAGACTTACTTGCTGCTCAGATAAGCAGCTTTCTCAAGGTGTGAAGGGTCTGTTGTAAAGCTACAGCGTAAAAGCCACTTTAGGCTCATCAAACTCTCCAGTAATTTGATCAAGAGTTATCTTCCGCCACTGGAAGAACAGGCCAACTTCTACTCTCGAATACACACACAAACCCACAACAGATCCCCTGAAATACCAGAAGTCACTTTGGATTAAGATAGGTACAAAAGAGAGCAAAGACCAAAGCTTCCCTTTTACTTTTTTTCATTCTCATTACAGTATTTGTTTGCCGATTCAACATTTGTAACTGTATTTACACAACGTCAAGATGAACTTTTCCGTAACTGCATGTTTGAAGTAGACTTGCATTTATTTAAAGCCATAGAAAAATAGGTTCTTCCCACCTTTCCTTCCCAGAGCCTTTCACAACTGTTTATACACAAAAACAGTGGCTATGAGAGCTCTCTTAATGCACGGGCTCACTACAGTCCACATTAATTCAGAAACTCCTAAACAGCTATCTGCCAAGCCGAGAACTCTCAGACAGAAAATATTATACATCTTTGTGGTTAAATTCTTTTGCCAAGAGCTTTGGATGAAGCCCTTCCTTGTTAGCAAGGAGTCATTTCACTGAGCTGGGAACTACTACAGACCAAATTTGTCAAAACACAGGTGCTCAAACTTGGACTCCGAAGTCCATAATTAGGCATTCGAATGAAAGCAATCTGCTTTTCCAAGCAGCTGAGCACCTAAGCCTCCCATCAGTCTCTTTAAAGTCATTGACACGTTCAGAAACAGGACACGAAGACTGGTAAATCCTAAACCAAAATGTAACATGTCCAGCTCTGAAAACTCCGAGCGTGCCGTTTGAAACACGGAAGACATTCGTGATGGTGCAGATCAATGCAGAGTTTGTATCTGACTACCCAGGGGTTCGGCAGATGCTGTCCTTCAAAAGGAAGGACGTGCCCGCTGCCTGGCCGCGCAGCGTGGTGGGGGCACGATCCCAGCACGCTCATCTCCAGTCCCGGCCCACGGGACCCTGGGGACAGCAGCGAAAGCCTCGCCTTGGTGACAAGGAACAATAAAGAAGCTGAGGCTGAAGAGGATAGCAAGTTGGGAAACAAGCAGAAGATGATGACAGTAAGAAGAGAATTCATACAGTAGGATGGTGGTAAGGAGGAGGAACCTGACAAGGAGTGGGAGAGCAGACCAGCACTTCAGTGGCGGTTTGCCCAATTACATAAACCCCACCCTAAGATTTCAGTTCCTCCCATGCATTTCTGAACTTATTCTTGGTAGGACGTGACCAAAGCTAATGCACTGAAACTATCCCATTGGTAACAGCTTTTACCGACCTGTAAGGCGTGCAATTAAAAAAACGGGGCTTGGAAAGATGTAAAAGGCGGGTTTTGCGATACAACAGCAACACGCTTTCAATGAATTGACAGCTTGCATTGCTCTTGTTTGTCCTTGCTCTGCGTGAAGCGGAGGATTGCTAAGACATAGGAAGCGAACAGGAAATTACCAAGAACCGCGGCTCGCTTTCCAGCGCCCCGAGAGGAGCCAAGTGCAGTTTCTCAAAAGCGGCGGCGCGTGCCCCCCCGGCTGCCCAAAGCTCCGCGCCCTGCGCTGCCCGACGCACGTGCCCTTTGCTGCCAGAACAGCCCGGCGTCGGCAGCACGGGCCTCCAACGCGCGTCGTGGATAAGCACCGCGCAAACGGGAGAACGGCCAGTCCGTCACAGAGCCCAAACCGCGTCGCGGCCGGACAATACTAGAAAAATAAATGCTGCCTTTGCAGCCAAAAGCTGCGGTGTCTCCTAACCATGTTGCAATTCGTACCAGTGGTGTAATGACATGGCTTGTTCAATCTTGGACCAAAGACGAAAAAACCCAACGCATTTGACTAGTGGAAATAGTTGTCTATCCAAGTAATGGTTTAAATATAGCGTCTACTAACCTTAAATATATATTTTATGAACTATTTATAGCAAGTTCCTGGGAATGCTCTATCTGCATATCTGCTTGTCTAGTAATCCACGCTTTTAGTTGAAGTCTTTTTTTGAAATGAGTCACAGAAGAAAAACCTTGCAATAGTCGGTGCTTTTTAAAGAAAATTCCAACAGAAATTACCGCATCTCCCTTCACCAGCTTGAACAAGCCCCAAAACAGCTCAGCAAGTTTGTTTATTTAACCACCGTAGTGTCTATACAGAAGCAAAACATTCAGAGATCCCTGTGGTTGCATTCATTCCGAAGAGAAATACGGATGTACAGGATCCTAAAGAGTTGGATATAGAAAATAGTATGTAAAACAAAAAAAAGGTACCAAATATCATCATGAAGCCATCCATTAAAGAGTCTTTGGTCAAAAGTTAAGGTTATCAACAATGCTCCTGATTTGGGATCACGACAGAAGCAATGGGTGGGAAAAGAACATCCGTGTGGTTTTAAAGAAGATGAAGGGTCAGAGCCTAACTTTGAAGAGACTGAAGACATGACATGGGAAATGCAGTGACAGGCCAAGTCAAGTTGTGAAAACTTTGGTGCCGTTGTATTAATCGATACCAGCTTAGGATCTTCTGT
The DNA here is from genome assembly GCF_030463565.1 of Pelecanus crispus. Lineage (NCBI taxonomy): Eukaryota > Metazoa > Chordata > Aves > Pelecaniformes > Pelecanidae > Pelecanus > Pelecanus crispus. Next base: position 2,015,653 of record NC_134645.1, on the reverse strand, counting down.
CGTTGAAAGCAAGTCAAAGGAAGTCACCAGATCAGCCTTTTCAGGAGGGGGAAGACAGGTCCCTCCTGCGGACGGCACTGCCGTGGCCCTGGGGTCACTCTCCCAAAAAGGCGTCCCCACCCCAGCACAACTGGTGGCCCTAAAGAGGATGGGGAAGTGCATTCTTCAGGCAGTATGGTTTCAGGGGGAAAAAACCCTGAAAAAGTTCCAGTGACGCCTTTTCTTCTGCATTGCCTCAGCATCCTGAAGCGCAGCGAGTTATCAGCGAGGGAGAGGATGGGAGCTCTCCCCGCTTAGCCGGAGGCCCTCTGCGCTTTGGTACCTGGTGCTCGGTGCCGCTACACGTGTTTTCTTCCGTCTAGTTCAAACACCCTTGCTGCCTCTCCCTTTGTGCCTTCCCGTTTCCTCTGTCTCGTTCTCTGTGGTCCTCGATTTCCTGTTTACGGCGAGAGGTTGAAGGGCTCAGTTGGTTTTTCGGGCTCCTCACCTCCGCACCCACCCTGCGCTCGCTCTCATCTTCACTCCCCTCACCTGATCCCCACCCATCCTCTGCAGCACCGCGGTCGTCCTCCCTGCTCACCCCGCCAGATAAAAATAGTGTGAAAATCTCTACCGAGACCACAGCTGTGATGGTTTCAGCACTAATTCTGCACGCTGAGCCTAGTGTCGGCTCCTCACACGTATCTCAGCAACTTCATTGCTGCGGACTTCAACAAATTGTCATTTTCTTCCTGTCTCTCCTCCTTTCCTCCGATTCACAGCAAGAACGGCCAAAAGCAGCGAGATCCCCGGGTGCAGCCTCCAGCCCCGTGGGAAAACCCCGCGGCACCACACGAGAGCCAGGCCCCCACCTGCTCGCTGCCAGCTTTTGGGGACAACCGGCAACTTATCTCAGAAAAATGCCACCGGAGAGACACAGCGGCTCCTTCAGCCTGCTAATGGGCCCGTCACCCAGGAGGGCCACTCTTTATCCCGCGCTTGGCACAGGCGGAGCGCAGCTCTCCCGTTCCCCGCCGACGCTATTAGCAACCAACACCAGAAGGGAGAAGGCGCAGCCGTTCTTCCCCCCGCGTCGCTTAACTCCTGCTGTGCTCCCCCAACGTGGGAAAGCGAAACAAGCCTGTTCTGAAAGTTGTGTGGCTGGGGCTGGTCGTGTTAAAACCTCTCCTGATTATTTCTACATGGTGTTTCACAATGACTTTTTTGCAACGCTTTTACCAACCCTTTCAAACTGATAAACTGTGTGTGTTTTTCTGCTCTGGGCTTTCAGGTTAAAACACGCACAGAATTAAAACCAATGAATTTTGATTATAGGTTTCAGAGAAAGAAACACATATACAGAAAAGCAGTTCTTAGAGCTCTGCCAGTTCGGCTAAGCATACAACTATGACTCTTTTAACACGCAGTGCCGTGTAAAAACCTCCACACGAAGGGCCAGGTGCATCCCTGAGCGATGACACCACGGATTTGACACCAGCGATGGGCCCTGAAGCGCTAATCATGAATCTCATGTGATCGTTTTGACAAATGCCCTTCATACTTTCAAAAACACAGTTTTAGATTTTGAAGATTAATTAAAACTAGAGGATATGGGTGGAGCTCCAAGCGTCCTACAGCTTGTGAAAACATTTGTTTCCCAAGGGTAAAGAGAAATGCACAACATGCAAAACACGCGCAGCAGGAAAACGGAAGCCGCTCTAACAGCAGTATTGATAATAGAGAATCCAACTTATCTTGAAGCAACACTGGGAAGAAAATTTCCTTTATGCGGAAACCCCCATGACAATACTACGAGCGTACAGCAGCCTGCAAACCCCAGCATTATGACTGTGATAAATCAAGGACTGACTTTGTTTAGGAGTTTAGTAAATAAACTGGAGTTTGTACGCTGAAATTCACATAAACCAGGGCTGGATGGGATTCACAAGCAGGCATTAAGCCCCCTCCCCACTTGAGGAGAGTAATTTCTTCCTCTACTAACTGGATGAGAAAAAACCCTAACAAAAATGTAATTAACTTTCTGAGAGACCAGAGCCACAAGTGTCAGTCGCCAAACCCCCAGTGCGGGGCAGCGGGAGGGGGTCGCACACACCGCCCTCCCTCCGTCGCACGCTCAGCTCCGCTGAGCGAACTCAACAGGGCTGTGCCACAGTAATGGAGAAATTGTCTTAACTGCCCCGGAAAATGCAGGGCTGCAGGAGCCAGCTGAGAGCAAGGTGAGCCCCCGTGACCCCTTTGCTACTCCCACATGCCAGAAAGTGTTATCAGCCCCAGTCCCTTCGCGTGACCGCAGCGCCAGCCGCTGCCCTGGCAAAGGCTACCTGCGCGGCCGCCTGTTTTCTAAAAACAGCCTGAAGACGATCTGCTCCCTTCCATACCGGTCAAACCACATTTTCAACAAACTGACCTTGAATCCATTTCAGACTGAATGGCAAATATGTTTGGCGCACACCGCTGCCAGCCCAGCACAGGTAAAACGGCGTCCAGCGTGCACATACTGCCAGCCCCTGGACCGCCACTCTACGCCCGGTCGGGTACACGGCGAAGGGGGCGATCTCAAAGGAGCTGAAATGCTACTGAAGAAAACAGAGAAATTGGAGCACAAAAGGGAAGCTGAAAGGAGCACCGAGTGTCCAGTGCTGCTGCTGGGTGCTCAGTGTTTGCACAGCACCTTGGGACAGCCCAGCCTTCAGAGGCACTGAAATCCTCCCTGCCGAGCCCAGGCGGCGGGCAGCTGGATCCATGCATTATCCATGTTTGTGGACCCCTGTAAGATCTCAAGCAAGGCAAATTAAGGATGAATTTTCATCCCTAACTCCAAAAGCTCTGTCTTCTGCAGGTTTCCATCTTTTTTGATTTCCCTGCCGAAAGTAATTTTTCCAGCTTAAAATTATTATTTTTTCACTATAGCAACAAACACAGCCAGCATGCACCCTACACAAAGCATTGCTAAACACACTGAGTCAGAGATCAGCTGAGAGCCGCTCCAGGCGCATCGCTTTTGCTGATATCCAACATCCACAGCTTCCCAGAATTCCCAAGATCATAACCTAGGTTATTTGTGCACAGAGAGAACAGAGCTTCCTTTCACAGGACAATGTTCCCATTACTGTAGGTTTTCAGGGTGCAGGATATCACTCTCTGTTTTCTCATAGATGTGACGATATGGAGTTAAGTAGCCAGTAATATTCACAGTTTCACAAATTCCAGCTGCACTTGGAAGTTTTTAAATTGAGAAGGATGCCTGAGAGAATGTCAGATCAGCTGCTGCAAGCAGAATGTTGTGATCAAACAAGATTTTATCAGGAAGCAACGTGAATGCATGCACTGCAATAATCTTCCCTATTTGTTATAGCAACAGAAGACCAACAGTGAACACGAAATCATTCTAATACAGGTTTAGCCTCTGTTGCTTCAGGCAGGCTTGAACACAGACTTGTACAAAATAACTCCGCCGTATGCGGCCCCGAGGCCGGCACGCAGACGCCTCAGCGGATCTGACAGGACCAAGGGAGAGCTCCTTCGCTCGCCACCCCCAGCAGTGCCTTGAGAAAGGAACAGCGCCGGTGGCTCCTGGTCCTTAAATTTCCTGTCCAAACCGAGGGCTGCATGCTCAAAGGAAGGCTGGGGACTACCAGCAGCCCTGGCCCGCGAGCCGTGCCGGGGAGGGAGGCTGCGGTTGGGGTTTGTGTGCTCCTGACAGCCTAGCAGGACCCCGCCCTGGGTGAGACCCTCGGCTGGGACCCTCTTGGGACGATGCAAATCAGTCAACTCATGCAACACCAAATATAACCCAGAGGGGAAAAAAGCACCTCTGTGTATCTGCACCAGGTCAGCTGAGGGGAGAAACGTCTGCTTGGATAAACACTCACGAAACGATGGCCTTTTCCACGCCGCCGTGGTACATGCTCTACTAGTACGTGTGGCAATAAGGAGCCCAGAGAGAACAACGCATAAGCGTGCAGTCAGGCGCAGAGAGTCAAGATTAAAATATATGGGAACCGATCAACAGGGAAGAAAATTATGGAAGGAGGAAGGATCACTCAGTCTCTTAGGTGTCTGTAGAGAAAAGGAAATAAAATTAGTTTCTCTTAACATTCAAGTGTCCTATGACTATCTCCCCTGTAGCAGTAAGGTGATAAAAGTGAACAGGGGATGCTGCTTTTCTCCCGCTGCAGATAATGGGTCAGGACTGAAAACAGGAGTTGATGAAAATGGTTAATGTAGAAGACAGGAGTCCGTAACACACACCGGCAGAGGCAAGCAACAACCTAGAATGCTTACGGACACCTTATACGGAGAACATGATACGCACGGGTCCAACGCTTAGAAACAACAGGTGAACTTTAAAAAAAAAAAAAAAGGCATCTCCTTCATTTTTGCTTCAATCTCACAGGCAGTTTAATATGGAGGAGTGACTGCAGCTGGTGGTTTTGAAGCAAGTAGGATGTACTCGTTATGGTTATTTTATGGCACAAAGTAATCTCTCTGCAAAAACCATGGCGTGGTTTCCCCATCAAAAAACGGTGAGATTACGCCAAAGCTTTTACATGCTCAAACATGACTTAGACAAGAATTTGAATACAAACGTGAAAGATGACAAAGCAATGAGGTGATTTTGTTCACGCTGCGTTTAGCTGGTGATTTTCATTACGAGCAAAATCCTCGCTGCTCTCCCGACTGCTCCAGAGACTATTGTTCAGAAGTCAGGGGCGTGTTCAGCAATCCAGTCTCTTTTACTAGGAAGCACTGGCCAGCTTCTAAATCCTATTAAATGTCTACCCTTCTCTACTAAACATTGCAGCATGTGACTACTTTCACTGCTGAAAATGCTCTGAAAAGAAAAAAGGGAAAGCTACATAATGCAGCATGCGGAAAAAACAATTCTGCTGCTTTCTCTCTTTGATGTCACTAACCCTCACTCACACAATAAAATGATGCACAGAACAATGTCCGGTAGCCAGCCAAGCATGATGGGGTGTGGAAGGGCAGGTCTCTTCATTGTCTTTATTTTTACACAGAGTTTATGGCATTTCAGTGTCAGCAATACAAAAATAAACCTCCTGAGAGCCAGCTTCGGATTCATGTAGAATAATCATTATGTTCTCTGCAAAAAGTTGCTGTAAAGTCTCCCACAGCAAATAAATAAAACACAGAAGTCATCCGGGTTTAACAGATTAAACTGGTGGAAGAACTCAGCCTATTTTTGTTTTGGTTTTTCTTAAATCAGAAGACGAAGATGACACATTTGAGCAGGTTTAGAGAGAGTATGTGCTCAGCTCTCCCTACATCGGTGCAAGCTACGTGAACTGCTTGTCTAACTTCAGGAGAACTGCAACGCAAAATTGTGTAAATATCTCCCGCACCAGGACCAGCTCCCTGCAATGGAAAACACCACGCCACACAGCCCGTTTCATAAACATTAACCAGTCGGCTTTTTTTTCTGGTGCTCTAGCATACCAGCTGACTTCTTGATTTTCTGTATGAAATGCAAAGTAGCTACAGAAATGCAACCTTTCTAGTGGAGGATTAAAATGGTTTACCACTTCAGGTGCCGCTCTTGGAAACACGTACACCCATCTTCAGCGTTCAACACCATCATGTGCCCTGGCTTCAACGTAACCGCTCACGTTACTGAAGTCCATTATGAGAAAAATGTTCAAGAGGACCGAGGCCTGAGCTCCAAAATGTATTTGGAGAAAGATGTTACAAAACGGTTTTTACAGCAAAAGTACAGCTGAATAAAGGAATAACTTCACGGCCTAGTGAGCGTGCAGTATAGAGTTCAAACGGCCCTCCTTTCAAAACCAGCGTGAAAAATACCTCAGTGTTGTCAGCATTTAACAGAACAGGACACAAATGCCTTACGGCCGATTTGACGCTACTGGTTTACGCTTGTTGCCATTTTTTCCCCTTTGCGTAAGGGACAAATCACTTCATTCAGAGGCGCATGGAAAAAGCATCGGCCTATCCCAGGACACTGACTCTGAAATTCCCACAGAAGAACAATGAAAACCTGAGGTCACCGCACTATTTCAAGCACACACAATCTTGTGGGGTGTCTTTGCAGTTTCCTTTAAAAAACATTACGAGCATAATGCGGGGAAGTGCCAGGGTTTTTTGGAGGGGGGGGCAGTGCTGTTATTTCCCATACCTGCCCAACCCACCGTCCGGTTAGCAGCGTTCGCAAGGGCGGGAGCAAGGCTCGGCGCAGGCAGAGAACACGCCGGGTACTTCACTACCTACGCTCCATCCCATCGCTTCCCGTGTTCAGCAAACCCAGCAGAACGAACAGGTTGTTACAGTGGATTCCCACTTGTCTATAGGAGGAAAAACAAGGGTAGGAAGGAGGAGGGTTTGTGAGTTTTTTTATGATTTCTGCTGTTCTCTCTTCCTTTCAGCACTCCTCCCTCTTCTCCACAGCTGCAGGTAATGCAACAGTTCTCACGCAAGACTGCTAGCAGCCTGCTATTGCTACAGTCCAGCTATGTGACCAGACTGGGATCCTCCTTATCTAGGTGTTCGGCAATATGAAATTGTAACTGTGAAGCAAAGATGAGTCAGCAAGGGATGGGCATCAGGACTTGGCAGTCACCGTGCAGACAGAAGAATGGATGCCGAAAGCCATCTCCTACAGAGCAAAGGCAGGCGCTGCGGACAGAAGCTTACAGCGGCACGCGCCACCCCGGAGGGAGAGCTGCTGGTGGTGCAAGGCTGGGTGTAGCCAAGCAAGGGAAATTCTGATGGGGTATCAAGGAGAAAGCTGTCACCATGAGGGTGTGCAGCCACGAGACCCCCCGCAGGCTGGGGGATCTCCAGCCTTAGGGGTATTCGAATCTCAGCAGGACAAATCCCTAAGCAACCTGATCTAACATTGAAGTTGACCCTGCTCTGAGCAAATAAACTCCTCTTCCAACCTAAAGTATTGTGTGATTCTATGAATGTTAGCAAGCTTAAACAAGAATAGGGCAGAAGACTGAACTGCTAGTATCCCTATGGAATCCCATCGAGGGATTTCAGAGAGCTGTGGGATCTTCTCTTTCATCTGAGGCACAAGTTGAGACATTACATGGAGAGAAAAGCCAAAGCCGTGGTATGTTTTGACGATGCTTCTTTAAAAACTCACTGCAGTCAGAAAGAAGAATAGATGAAAGAAACACCAAACCCCTCTGGGTTTCATGTTTAAGTCGAATTTCACTTTAATGACAGAAAAGCATGAATAGAAAATAAATAAATCTATGATGAATGCATTTAATCCTTTCAAAATATTACCTCTCAGTGCTAGGAGATGTTATTATTATAATTAATTGCTGTTAAATTATAATTTTCATTATCACAGCAATATTTTAAATGGGGGAACATGTATTTAAACAACCATTGCACTGATCAGGGATTAATAATAGCCGATTTCAAAAGCCTTGCTGAACAACGTGGTTACTTCATCCAGTTTCCATGGTCATGCAATAATTTACGATTGTTAACTGCATGCTATATTGTAGTCAGACACACTACGCTGTACTGACAGGTTGCCAAATAAAAACAGTCACCACAGGTAAGCCAGGCCATGGCTCAGCAAGCCTGAGATCTAAGCTAAATCCCAAAGGTGAAAGCTGAATGAATAACAGCAATAAAAATATTGTAGATTACAATAAAAATTACTTGTGTAAGTGAAGAAACTGTGGTATTTATAACATGCCGTTATTTCTAAGAAGGGAGTTTTAAAAATGAATGAATTTTAATGAGATTTGAAACAAACTGCTAATAAGAAGCATTAGAGGAAAAATCCCTAATCTTCTCTGGCTCTAATCTGCAAACCCATCACGCAGAGCTCCAGCTGAAGTCCTGGAGTTGTTGGCTTCTGAGACTGGCAGAACTGACGCCTTCACCTGTTAGCATGCTTAGGAAGAGCTCCAGAAAACTGAACCGCAATGTAAACTTCAACACACGCATTCCAATCAGTCGCTCTGCATATTAAAGTTCTTTTTTAAGAAATCCGTGTGATAATTAAAAGAAAAAAAAAATAATAAATCTTTCTTCCCATGCCGTACCTGCTTTCTTGGGACTTCTGAGGCACAAACAAGTTGCACACGCATTCTCATTCCTCACCTCAAAATTTTCCTGCTGGTCTGTTTGATTCCAATCCAAAGGTCATTTACTGATCTGCTTATGTGGGACAATGGGGTATGTTTAAGCAAAATCATTGTAGCCTTTGGAGTCATGCAAGAGTGGGGGAAAAGAAGACACCTTTCCAGCACAGTATTTCCTGCCTATGTAATAACTTTAAAAGCAGTACCAGAAAAAAAGCCCCTTTGTTGGAAACTCAAAGATCTCCCTGCGATTTAAAAGGTGACGCAAATTTGAAGGAATTAGCTGGGTAAAATTATACTTTGAACACCTTAAACGTGTATCTTGATCCAGAAACATCACTTGTTTTTCTAGTCTTAAAAGCGGACTTGTGAGTCGTACTGATTGTGTAATGCACTGACTATGCAAACTGAAAAGCTCTACATGGGTACAAAGGTGCGGCTTCTGTCGAGTTATCCATGAGAGCTCCCAATAATTTACCTTCGCTTACTTTCTTTAATTTTTAGCACACTGAGAAAATTAAGTGCCAATCATCATCAGCTCGGCATAATCAACGTAAGAAGCCCCCAAACACTCCCAGTCAGGCATTTCACTGGTCCCTCCTTAATCACGTTGCACATGGGCTCTGTATTGTGGGCTTTCCCCTCCCTCAAAACACGGAACAGTGGTGTTGGATTTTTAAAAAAGCAAACAAAAAAACCCCAGACTATGAAATTTGGCAATTAATAAAGGAAACGCAGAGCGCAAGAACTTCTGAAGGCTAAGCGTCTGATTAATGATCCCAATTGTCTGTTAATGTAATATTAATGTCATTAAAAAATAATTCAGGTATTGGTTAAGCCCAGAACTACTGAACATTTGCCTTACATACGCAAACAGGCTCTTTGAACTGAGACTATTTGTGTGCTCGTATCCATCCCACACACCTTCATAAGCCAAATTGCACAGATACACATGCATACACGGGCATGAAAATGCATTTATGACATCTTACACAGATTGTGTGCACCTTATTTGCCTGTTCCTAAAGCTTGAGACATGACAACTCACTGATTTTCAGGTCTCCAAACTTATGGGCACGTTTCAGCCTAAGTCAAATACGCAGGACGTTTATGCCTAAGAAAAAGCTCCATGAATACACTTGTGAAGTCCACAGTGACCTGCAGCTGGTGCCAGGGAAATGTTTTTAAACTTGGCAACAAGGAGCTAAACCAGAAGAGAGAGCTGACTTAGGTAGCACAGAAAACAAAAGGTGTTCCGGCATTCGGTAGTTGACAAACGTACGCTTGAAAACTGCTAGGATCCAGCTGGGATCGGCCACGCTCACGGTGACTGGAGGAGAGGTGAAGGACAACCCCGTAGCCAGCCCACGGAAACGGGTACTGCGGAGACCGCACCACCCTGTGCGGTCATTTTAGTCATTCAGGAAAAATGTGGGGGGGAAAGCCCCCTCTCAGCTGCTGTTTCATTTTGTGTTGCTACAGCCAGCAGGCGCCGGTCCCAGCCCTGCCATACCCAGCCTAGAGAGAGCAGCTCTCCCGGAGCCGGCGCAGAACTCCGCTCCATCCCTACGGAGGACAGGACGCGCTGCACAGCTGAAGATTTTACATATTAGGTCTCCTTAAGTGTTGCCTGTTCTCCAGGACAACTTGCAGCTGCTTTGATTCGGGGGGAAAAAAAATAAAAAGTGTCTGCAGCAAGGAACCGGCTGGAACACGGCTGGCCCCAGGCGCAGAGGATACATAAGCATCTTTCAAGTGACACAGAGCGTCATTAGCATCAATGTGCTGGCAAATACCAGTGCAACTCGCCTGCTAAGAGTAAATGTTCCAGTAAACAAGGATTTCTATCATGGGTATTTTATAATATACCCTATCAGGCATCATTATGAAGATATTTATTTTTGTGGGAGACAGAGAGGAGGATTTAATATGTGAGCAGCAGCCAATCTATGGAAAAAATGCGCTGTAACTTCCATGTCTCGCCCTGTGAACTCCTTCCGTAAGGGCTTCGGCAACAGCTATGAACGATCGTGTCCAGGTGCAACCAACACATCATCTGCTATGAGAGGCTGATGGCTTCTCAGTGCACCTGTACAAGTGACAGTGGCCAGAACGCCACCGAGGGAACGGCCAGGAAATTGTCCACGGGCATCGCCAATTTTCTAAAGCAACTTCCTTGAGCTGCAAGTGAAACACATTTGCCCGTTACCAGGTGAGGCCACGAGGATGAAACACAACTCGTGCCCCAAAGGGTGGACAACGCCTGTGATGACCCAGAGAGGGAACGGGGTGCCATTCACCTCTGAGCACGCACATCAGTTCCTCATACCCTTTCTTTCTCCACTGAGCTCAAGATTAGAGCCGCGATCCAATCAGACCTCATCCGCTTAAACGAAGAACCGACGTGTACCCCGTGGCTTCTGTCAGCACCGCCAGCCCCAGCGTGCGGGGGCACGGCACAGCCCCCCGGCACTGCGGTGAGAGCGGGTGCGGACGCTGCCGTCCCAAGCAATTGCTTTTATTTAAACAACTGGAGACACTTTGCATTTAAAGGTAAGGTTAACCCAAATTATCGAACTCCCCAATGCATGAGAATAACAGAAAGGTCAGAAGTTCAGAAAGCAACCAACACCTGATGTTTCTAGACACCTCCCCTATTTATTCAGAGCCTTACTTAATTGCCATTCCGGAATGGCTATTACTCATGTTAAATTGCAATTGAAGTACACTCACATCCGCAATTGCAGAGCAGTCGCTTTTATTATATTGCCAGACAATCTGGAAAAGCTGCAAAGAGGAACACACCCTGAAAAAAATGGCCACTGCACTACCAGAGTAAGTCTACTTTCCCTGGAAGTAACCGTGGAAAGATACTAAACTTGATGCAGAATTATTACGCAAAGCGAACCATAGTTAGTTTACTACAGGTGAGACAGTCGTGTTTTCACTCCCCTTTTTTCCTGGAACCAAATCAGAATCAGATCATGTTTTCAAAAAACTGGAAACACTGCCTGGACAAAATGAGCACTAAGAACCGGACTTCTAAGTTTTTTGGAAGGCGAAGACCAAACCCAACATGCAGTCTCAGCGTGGAGAAGCAGAAACCAAAGAGGAGTCGTTATTTGAGAAGAATGAAGGAGCAGGCCTGAATTTGAGGGACAAAATCCCTCGAGCGGGTCCCTCAGCACTGTACGGTCGTGCAGTTTCATTGCCTTTAACGGGGCTGCCTTGGTTTAGGTTGTCTGAGAAGTGAGCTCTGCATACTGCCTGGTTTTCTGAAGAGTTTGCCAAGCCATTAAGTTAAATTTGGGTATCTTTATTAAACCCTAGGGTTCTTTATTAAACCCTACGGTTTTTTCCCCAAGAAAAATCTGGGTAGCCAGCATTTATTTTGTTCAGATAAACTCTTAAATCTCTTTGTAACAACACATTGTTCTGTTTAATCTTTGCAGGCATAAGGCCACCTCTTGCTTGCGATTAGAATGCTGCGGTAATACAGATCATTTTTGTACCTTGCCACCACACTTTCTTCACTGTCTCTTTGGTATGTAATTCTCCGGCTAGTCTACCTGAAAACTCAGTTTTGATAGAACTAAATCAGACAAGAAAACTTACAGGAACCAACCCCAACCCCAACAGGATCCTCAGAAACATATGCCTGCCCATTTTGACAATATCCAAGGCAGAGATGTCTGCAGTCTCTGCAAGGGACAACAAATACAATTCCTGTGCAATGCCATTTGCGATGATACTCTTTCTGTTTGCTAACATAGGAAGTACTCAAAACCTGCAAATGAGAAATTGTATTTATGACCTCCTGCCCCCCCCAACAACCTTAATACAGTTCTGCTAAAACCCTGCAGGACTGCATTCTACCGACTACCTGTCAAACAGAAAACTGACCCCGTGGGGTACGTCTAACTGGGCCTGTGCTTTCAAGAGCTCCAGCTCCTATTTTTTACAAGCCAACCAAACCTGATTGAAGATGGAATGATCAGCATTTCCAGTTATCTCGTGAAAAGGCCGCTCAGTAACGCTAGATCTTTCACAGGACCTTTGAAAAGCCATGAACGTGGCCCCTAGCCTACCCCACAGTGACTGCCTGCGTGTCTGCTTAACTGCACTGTTCCCCTCAAAAACTGAAGGGCCTTTTTCTTTAAGCTTCTTTCTAAGTGAAACAGTGGGGCATTCAGCGCAGCTACGAGACTGGTTAATATTAGTTTGGCTACAGTAGTTCTCTTTCAACAAAGGAGGCTCTCAGCCCGGGATACCCTCCTTCCAGCAGCAAGTGTACAAGGTCTTTTGTGTTAACATGGGCTCTCCCGGCCATCGTGACCTTAGACTCCACATCAAAAGTCACAAGCATGAGCGGTCACCACCCCTCTTGCCTTTTCTCCTCTGAAAGAAATGCAAGCATTCAGCTCTATGCGTTTTTAGGAGTAGCAAGCAATTTCAGGCTCACATGCCCTCCTTAATTACATTCAAGCTATCACAGAGGACAGTAGAGCCAGAATTACTTTGCGTGCTAACTATGTTTAGTATGTGAAGGAAATGAGGCGCTCAAAGCTGAGTTAAGAGTAAGGCCCTCCTCCCCAAAGCACCCCTGTTCCCATCAGGCGGGGAGCACGTGTGTTATCCTCCGCTTCTGCTTGCCAGGCCACCGCCTTAACTCTTCTTCTACTGAAATTCAGAACTGCTGGAACACAGAGCAATCCATGAGTTCCTTACTCTCTCCATAAATCATAGAATCGTTGAGGTTGGAAAAGACCTTTAAGATCATCCAGTCCAACCATTAACCTACACTACCAAGTCCACTCTAAGCCAATCAAGGGGTAGACCAGACTAAACCATGTCCCAAAGTGCCACATCTACCTGCTTTTTGAACACTTCCAGGGATGGGGACTCCCCCACCTCTGTGGGCAGCCTGTTCCAATGCTTGGCCACCCTTTCCGTAAAGAAATTTTTCCTAATATCCAACCTAAACCTCCCCGGCACAGCTTGAGGCCATTTCCTCTCGTCCTATCGCTTGTTACTTGGGAGAAGAGCCCAACACCCAAATGACCCTTTACTCTGAAAGGACCGCTTTTGAGTTGGGAGGGGAGTTGTTTGCCTAATACCCATTGAACGATCTTCATCTTTGGAGCCGTTACATCACTTGAACGACGACACTGGGAAAAGGACCATTACCTGCCAGCCCCAGATACAAATTTCTAAATGAAATTCCAGATTTGATTTCTTGTGGGAAAAGAGAAGTAGATTCTAAACCACCTTATTTATTTTTTACGATCTCCTTCACCACAGCTTTTCAAGTTAACGAAGACTAATTCCCAATATTTGGCCTACTGGTTTTCCCAAAGCTGTCTATTCAGTGAACATAATTCATTTTCACATAAGGAAAAAATATGTCGTTGTCATACCCTGCTTAGTTGCTGGCTGGGGCTAAACCACGACGCTACTTAATAGCTGATACTTAATACTTCTCAATTCAACTTAAACAGGAACAAGACCACCTTCAGAACTGTTAGCAATCAAATACTTTCAATGAGTTCTTCCATGAAATTCAGACTCCAAGCAGAAGGGGTGCACCTCCCAAACCCCACGTCCTGCGCTGGGATATCACAGAAGAGCAGTTTAGCACAGGGAAGAGGAAATGGGGATTTCGTGAATCACCTTGCAAATTTGTAATTTGATTTTCTTCACCATTTCTCCTTAGCTTAGGTAGCATTTCATCCACTTTAGTAGTCAAAGCATGCACCCAACAGAAAACAAAGATGGAAAGAAACGAAGAAGAAAAAGGAGCAAATCGCAAAACAGATTTGAGGAAGAACTCAGGAATGAAAGCCTACCGTTGTTCTGGCTTTTTATCACCGCTTTCATCTCTGTCCGCAGTCTTTTTTTATTGCCCCACTTTCCACAGAAGTTAATGGCAAAACCCACAATCAATTCGAATAGGGCTCTTGGATAGGAAAAATATTTGGAACAGGACTCTTGGATAGGAAAAATATTTGGAATAGGAGCCTGTACTCCTGCGTGGTTACAACACGCCTACGAACCATCGGGATGGTCTGTGGCATTTAGCTATTTTGAGACATCCAGTGCAGAAACACGAAAGGGCCAGCTCCTGTGCTAGCACAAACGGCTGCGTTTCCAGATTCACAGAGCTATGGGGATTTACACCAGTTTAGGACATCACACAAATCATCTTACTGTTCTAACTCTGGCAACAGATCACCCCCAGGGTATCCAAAATACCTTACTGTCCCATGTGAAAATATCTGCTTACAAGCTTTGTTTACTTCACAATTTCAGAGCCACAAAAAGTACACCAGAATTGCCCTTTTTTTAAACAAAATTGTTCTCCAGAGCCTAGAGTTTTCTGTTTGTTTTAAAATTAAGTTTCTAATACACACAGTTAAAAAACAAATATTACAAACATAATCTAAATAGAAACTGAAGAGAACAGACTGCAAAAAACCCGAGGCAACAGCTCAGAGTTGTGAATTTTCACAGTTACTTCAGTGAGGAGCCAAATCCAATTTAAACGTTTACTTTTTCAACTGTATCAACACTGACCGTATTAACAGAATACCTTACCCTGTGCTCTTTTAACTTGCTTTCTGCATCTTCAGAAGGACCAAAACCCATAACCAGAAAAGGTAAGTTGCTGGAAATTTTGGAGACAAAAAAAGTTTCAGAGCTTTTTGAAAGAGAAAGGAGGAATTTGGGACAAAATGGTGTCTTCAGTAGCTATGGGATTATTGAAATCTGGTTTATTTCTCTAACAATGAGATATTTCTTAGTCCTCATTTAATCTTGAGCCACAGTAACAGTTTATCTAGCAGTGAAGATGGAGTTGCCATACTGCCCTGAATAGCCCTTTAAAACAGGGAAAATAGAAAATAATGTTAGACTTTATTTCTCACTGTTCATTCTGAAAGAGAGTCTTTTACAAGAACTTTCTGTTGAGTTTTCCTCAGAATCTCGTATTTAGTTTTGTGGGGGGTTCTTTTAGTATCAGGATTGGGAAAGAATGGGAGTGAAGGGTTTGAATGCTTTTTTTAAGTTCCTGGCTGGTTTTGAAGTTTATCCTTCATAGACAAAACTATTCCAGAACCTTCTGCAAAACCCTCTTCCATGGGTTTGCTATACATCACCTAGGCAAAAGTTTTAAAACCACGGAGGCAAAGTTAGATAGTTTATGTGTAATAAAATTAACAGACAAGACACGTGGTCACTGAAACACGGCTTTCACTTCTGCTGTACTCACCTCACCAGCCCCTGTCTGAAGGAAGGGCACGAAGCACAGATTCCCCACCCCTTGCTGCAATATTTAGGACTAGGAATAAATAACAGCATCTGTGTGCCATTCCACAATTTCTACAATGTAACTGTAGGCTTTTACTTCTGGAAAGGGCAGAAATGATAAGGCAGCTCTGAATAGCCTTGTCTCACGCCGACTCCCTGCACCAGTTCTGTGCTACAAGGGGATGTGCAAAGAGTTGAAATTCGACCAGCTGGTTTTATGAGCAAATACAAGTCCTAGCAAGTGATCTGCCACAGATGTCCATTTTCATGAAGAACCCGGACACACGTTAGTTACAACACTTACCCAGTCATTTCCTCCAAGTCAAATCCCTAAATTATACACTCAGTTAGTCAGCAGGATCGCTTTTATAACCTGCACATTGGAAGTATTTCTAGACAGAGAAGACTTTCACCAACATTCAGCTGCCATCTTTGCTTCAGATGGCTAAAATGCCCTAAAACTGAGTCTAGGATTCACGTATGTTTGCAGGAATCTTTACATTGGAAAGAATAAGGGCCCAGCTATCACAGAAATACACATTCAACACATTTCGTTTGAGATCACTTAAAAGCTCTTACAGGCCTTCCAGCCATTTAGCTTGTGCTCATGTCTTCACCAAAACCAGAAGACTGAAGTATGCTGTGATGACACATGCAGGCTTTGGAATGGTTGCAGACAGCAGAAAATGAAGCAAAATTTGCCACAGGAATATGAATGCATTTGCAACTTCAGTGGACCTTAGAGGGTGGAGAAAAAAAAAAACCAAACAAAAAAAGATCCATGTAAAGCAGACACATTTCATCTGGAATGAAATTCAGCCTTCCCGCGTTTCACCTTTAACAGGAATTACCATGACAAGAAATGCCAGTGACCGATTTGGTAGACAAAGTAGGATGTCCTTCAGTTCACTAATCACTGCCTGTAGCTATGCAGGTCACCGCTCGCATGAGACCGAGATCCTTTAAAAGGTAAATCCTGCAACAAGGAAGACAGCCCTTGAAACTGTCTTTTCAAAGGGCACCCATACAACTTCAGAGGATCCTGGGCGTAGCGGAAGATCTCACTGCCCTAGCGCAGGACAGTACTCCAGCAACTCCTGCAAACCTGTCAGTTCGCAGTGGGAGCTCCCTGTTTATCCCTGGGCGTAGGCAGGGATTTGGGGATAAGATTTTCTTGCAGGAAAAGCTGTGGGGAAGCCCTGCTTCGGAATAGAAAAACAAACAGGAAAATTTTCCTGCTGTTCTGCAGCCTGGATGGGAACCAATTTATGCATACGGATCCCTGTATTATCGAAGCTGATTATCGCTGACCACTTCAAAATAGAAACTGCATGTGTCTCTTTATGCCAAACTGGAACCCAGACCAAACCTACTTGGTCATTGCAGATCAAAGGATTTCATAGCCAAGGAGCAACCCTGCTGAAGGGCTCTGCTATCGGAGCAAGGTTTTTGCCCCGGACACCCAGGATACTCATACATTGCATTTTGTTTTCTGGTGCAGGTAGTGCTGTGTAGCCACAGTCAGTCTTTCATCCCCATAAAACAGAGTTTAGAATTGATCTAAAGGTGGCTTAAACGGCTCCGATGGGAAAGACAGCTCACCTTTCCTACGGGCTCATTCCGGTGGTCACTACATTAGGCGTCAAGTTTTTCAAACCATGCTATTTCTAACGCGGCGCAAAAGCAGTAATAAAATAAAGGCACTTCCACCCAGGCAGCCTGGTCACCAAAACACATCAGGCTCCTGCTAAAAAGGACCAGTTTCCAATCTGAAATGCAACATTAAAAAAAACCCAAGGCAAAGCAAAGCGTACCACGCAGCAGGGTACATCACAGAGCTCCTTTCAAAGCTGGCTTTCCTCTGGGGGTTTATCAGGAGCACAAATCTAGCTCGCCCCCATCCCCCAGGATTTTACATTTGTAATTACCACTGGAAATTTCACACCCAGGGCACAGCCTTAGAGCTGAGACCCAACTTTCCAATTACACCGTGGGAGCTGATAAAGTCACCAAGCTACTAAATGCCAGAAATGTTAATAAATACCACGCTGTCCTGTTAGCCAGGGGGGAAGGAGCCCAGGAGCAGCGGCAACAGCAGCTTCTCTGGGCCGCTGGCGGCTTCCCCGTGGCACTGGCACTCCCTGCCTTCCCTGTGGAAGGTGATACAGCTGCAGGGATCTCCTTCCAAATTCCTGACTTGCATTAACCTCTTCCTGCCAGCTCCCACAACCACACCAAGCCGATCCACAGGACCCTGCCGTGCCGACGTAGCACAGGCGACGGCCTTGGTTTATAGTCGTATCTGGTTTGGTTTCCACTTAATTCCTCAACTGAGCAGGACAAACTTTCTCCACTGACGTGCCCTGCACAAGCTACATGGCAACGCGTTTTCCACAAACAAGTTTCGGGATCCTGTCTTTACTTGCAGAGCTACTCCAGCCCTGCAACACGATCCCTTTCTACTGAACAAGTGGCCATGAGAACCAAAACTCCACACCTAGGTTTAGGATGATAGCAGCCACTGATACTATCTCTCACTTATCATTCCAGGACTGGGCAAACTAACCATAACAAGAACTTACTGAAACTTAATAAAGGAAACAGAACTTGCTAAAGCATTTTTCTCCCCACACCTGCACTGACATTCTCACGAGCACAAGGACCGAGTATGCTAAACTTCGCGATGATCATGGGTTTCTTTTGACACAAAGGCAGCCTTGATCCGCGTCCTGCCTCACTCCAGCCCATCAAGGCAAACGGGAGCTGGGAGCTCCTGCGAGGTGACCCTTCCCAGGGGCAGAAGCAGCCAGTCTGGTCCCTTCAGTGTAGTCCCACAGCTTGCACCGGCTTCACACCCCGGTGGGACAGGGCTGGAAAATCTGCTTTAAACGCTCCACAGTCATCATCAGGTTGAACAACAGAGTTTCCTTACAATCATCACTTCAAGGCGTTTAAAAGAGGTGGAATGTCAGAGTGCCTAAGCGATCGCTTATGATCTGCACTTGCTTTGTCCCTAGCTTTTTGGGGCAGAGTTAGGTTGGCTCCTCTCTTCTCATGTGAAGCTGCCAGTGCCAAATCCAACGTACAGTCTGCCTTAGGAAAGAGGAGATCAGAGAGAGCTGTTCTCTACTCACTGCTGATTCACACTGCTTGGTACAGGGCCCGAGCACTTGCTCTGCGTTATTTTAGTCAAAACAATACGCTCCTAAGTGCCTTTTTTGAGGAAAACTCCCAACCTTCACTAGATTTGAACAGTACCTTGCTGTAACTTAGAGCAAACCTGTGGATCCGCATGAAAACTCTAGGAACTGTGAAAAATGAGGGGCAAATGCAGTGTGGGAAGAACGTGAGTAGAGGCTACAGTAACCCTGTGCGGTGCCAAGACTGGAGCTGCTCTAGAGAGCCGTCCTACCGGAGGCAAGAGGGATCAAACACAGTTATAAAGGAGGAAAACACAAAAATAAAAAAAGGCAGGAAAGCTTCAAAAGCTACTTTTTACCAGAGACTGAAGGAGGTTTGAAACATATCTGCTCTTACTTGCCTCTACACCTCCACAGTGAAAAAGGCAGAACTGGCGATAAATTTGTCATTTAAAAGTATTACATATATTCGGCTCATCCTTGCTGGGTCTTGAGCCTGGATGTGCTGAGCAATACCTGGTGCCACAGAACACCCGACGCTTTCACCAGAGCCTTCTCGCAAGAGGACAAGAATCGCCTCAAAATTTTACAACTAGAAATTAACAGCTTTTTAGATATTCTTCAAATGAAGAGCCATTAATCCAAGGAAAGACACCTTCTGTGCCAGCAGAGTTAAGCCACTCCCTTTACAGCACACAATATTTTGTATGGTTATTTAGCATTTCACAGAGTATCTAGCGCATAATTTAAAACATTTCCTGTACCTAAGCTCCACCCTGAACAAGAGCATTGGCAGCACTGTTTTTCAAGCCTGTCTACCTTCTCTGCAATGCAAGCAAACAGCTATGGGATGGTCTGCTGCAAAGTCCCTCCTTACAACTGCAGGAGAATTCACTGCATTTTCTCGCTTTTGTCAGAGGAAATTGCAGTACGCTTAGGGAGAGCATTGCAGTTTGTTTTTTTTAAGTCAACACAGTGCATTCCACCGAAGGGAAAACTCACTTTCTGTGCTTTCAACACTGCGGTCTGCTTTCCTCTTTCAATGTGATGTAAACACACAGATAATGGATTCCTGAAGCAGTGACCCTGAAAATGATAAAATCTGCCTTCTTTAGACTGCTAACTTACCCAGCAAAGAAAGAGGCGTGAGCCAGTATTTTTTTTCCGTGCCACAAACTTACCTCGTTCTTTTTAAAGCAAGCACCACAGCCTAAGATCTGACAGATGTCCAAGATAAAGCCTCTAACGTATTCCCTCGTGTGCAAGTTCGGAGCCTGGATTTTCCATGCCTTGCCTGAGGAATGTCTATGCTGCCAGTGTTTAAGATGCTGTCATTTTATCTTATTATATCCAGTACGCAGCCATTACTGTGAGCCAGTTTACAAGATAAACAAAGTACTATGAATGAAACTCCCCCCCCCCCCCCCCCCCCTTAAGCCAACAAATAGGAACATTCTTTGCACTAACCAGGCTCTTCCTCCCTCTCTGACAGGAACCACAGGACCACACTTGTGGCACAGACCAGACTAAAATAAGAAACACGCACAGAAGGGCTGAACTTCACTGTACTCAGGCTGCTCTGGGATTATTTACGGAGTCACATGGATGTAGAGGAGGAGGAGGTTTAGTTTCGGTTAAGAATTCTTTTTTATTTTGAAACTGCAATGCTAGAGTTCATTCATCCCTGGGACGTGCCTTACGCAGAGAAACAGCAGAGCCTGTTTTACGCTGTCTGAGGCAGAGATGCTGGGCACAATCCTCCTCCACCGCGCTGCTGACAGTCGGGGTTTCCAGCAGAGGTCAGAGGCCTACCCTTGAGAGAGCACACCACTGTTCCCCAAAAGAAATATCTCTTTTCTCACACAGACAGAGAATTTCATGGGACAACATTAAAGGACATTCTCCCTGTCTACGAGTAATACAAAAAGAAGGAAGTTGGGAATGTTAAAAGTGCATGAATGCTTTCTCGGGTATCTTCTACAACATGAGCAAACTAATTTGCTTGGAAATTATGCAACTGTTCTTCATTTGAAGAAGTTAAGTCACCCGCCTTTACAGGAGGTAGGCAGGGAGTTAGGAAGGGCTCTCGCACTGCAAACTGCACGCAAACAAAGCTGGGGTTTTATGATTAATTTCCAGAATTACGACTGGGTTTTATTTAAGGATAAAATAAAGACCACTTCCTCACTCTCCCCCTTATTGTTCTAAGTGACTTGGCCTGGGTTAGTACTCATCCGTACCGCTGAGCAGCTCAGAGGCTGGACATGCACCTTAACACTGCGTAAGACTGAGGACACCTTCAGAGAGAGAAAAGCCACACAGTAGCTCTCAAAAGACAAAAAAGCTTTTTCCTATAGCACCACTTTTGGCCTCTTCTCATTAACACCTTGATGCAATGAGAACAAGCCCTGACTAACGTGTTTACGGGGATCATATCATAGCAACACCCGCAAAAAAACCAGCACAGGCTTACCTTGTAACTGCTTGAATCTTCCTTCTAACTGATTATAGTTATACGGCACCTGAGCTGCGTATCCTGGGGACAACGGCCCGGGCATGCCGGCTGATTTTTGTAATTCCATCTACAGGTAACACAGGGATACGATGAACTGCAGCATAAAGGAACCACAGGTTTCTCTACCATACATCCAAGTAAATCCCAGCTTCCTCAGTAGTTTGGCTTCAGTCCCTAGGGAAAACGCTCTCACCGAGCCCTAAGTAAATAACAGCTTCGGTTCAAAATCCAGCAGTGTGGCTTGGCGGTAAGTTGTCTGTAACAGATTCAAATTTAAAGCACCATGAGAGGTTTTTTGGTGGGTTTTTTTTTCCCCGCGCTCCACTACAGGCAACTCTCAAGTGCTCGAATCTGGTTTCAAATGCCTGGCTCTGGCGAAACTAAATCAAATGAAAGCAAGCCCGCGATTCAGCCCAAAGTAAAAGCAGCATGGAGCCAGGCGCTGCCGTCCTTGCCAGCGCTTCCAGGAGCCGCGCACACCTCAGACCTTGCTGCTGGTTTGTAATATAATCAGCAGCCGCCCGGGTGCAGGCTGATGTCACTCGATTACCATACAGCACCGTGGAGGAAACGAAGGCTGTACCAAGGGCGAAGGGGCGGCGGAGCAGGGGAAGAGCGGGACAGCTCACGCAACGCTGCACCACGTTCTTCCGCTGGGTGCTCGCCGCACCGCCCTGCGCCCCGGGAGGCAAGGCGGCAGCGGGGTCCCCAGCCCTCCGCTCCCAACGCGCCGCCGCGGCCGCAGCGGGCAGTGGTATCTTCCTGAGCAAAGCTGGTGGAATTACAATCTTTTGTTAAGAGCCTCATGTAACGGAAAAGTCTCAGATTACTATCACATGAAAAGGAGGGCACTTTACTTATCTGCAAGACTGTTCACTTGAAAAAGTAACACACGCATAGAGAAGCACACATTCGGTATTTAGCAACAGGCAAGGAGGGGACACAGGAAGACGTACGCTCCGCTAGAAACAAACGAAAGCTTTGTGAAAAGGTTTTTTTTTAAACAGCCAATTCCTGTCGCTTCATTTCATGTTGCTTGTCGATACTGGAGGTTTTGACGTCTCCTGTGTACGTGGCTCCTTGCCCATTTATCAGCGTGCTGGGTATTACTGCAAGATTAATGGTTGTCTGGGCTATGTGCTGGAAGGGGAGGGCTGTAACGTGAATAAGGATGCCCTGCCGCTGACTGGCACCTTAATACCCTGCTGCAATATAAATGTGCACAGCAGCAGCAGCAGGGCTAGGCACCAGAAGTCAGCTCCTGCAGATGGTGTAGAGACAGAGAATGTCAGTTTTCCCTCAGGGGCATGAGTTCCTAGGCCCACTTATTGCTAAGTGAAATTCAAAGGTCAGTTCCACATTCATATTCTCAGTATGTGGCATTTGCCTGTTCATTTTTAAAACTGCTGATAACATTCACACAAATGTTTTCTCTTTTTTTTCTTTTCTAGCATTTCCAAATTCCTTAAATGGAATCCATGTTCTCTTCTCCTCCCACTCCATCCCCTCATTAAACATTTCAAAATGTTGCCTTTGTTTTGATACTGTCCTTTCAGAAGTTTTTAGTCATATAGTAATTTATGTGAGAGCAATTTCTGTGGGAGAAGCTCAGTCCACTCCCACCGACTCGCTGCAGCCCTAGCTCCTGCTAGGCCTACGGTGGAAATTCAACCAGCCATTACCAACACGCCGGGGAACAAACGCGCAAGAAGTCCGACCACGAACACTGCTAATTCAGGGAGAAGTGATGGAAGTCAACACTTCCCAACTGACACTGGGGTTTCCAAAAACACACAGACTGTTGAAAATGCCTGGCACATTGCTCCCAAGGTCATAAACACACTTAAAATATTTCTGGCTTTTAACTATACTGTTTTACTTAAAACAACAACGTAGCCCTAGCCCAGAGTTGCTTATTATATTGATACAGAAGGGCTTTTACCAGCATATTTCAGTGAACCCCTTTGTATCAATATAGCTCTATTTACACAAGGCTTTTTGGTACTACAGCGGACCTCAAATAGACCCTAAAACATTTTTGAAAGTTGGCCTTCAATCTTTTCAGCACTACCTACACTTGTGCCATTGAAGACTATTCAGCTGCCCA
The DNA here is from genome assembly GCF_030463565.1 of Pelecanus crispus. Classification (NCBI taxonomy): domain Eukaryota; kingdom Metazoa; phylum Chordata; class Aves; order Pelecaniformes; family Pelecanidae; genus Pelecanus; species Pelecanus crispus. The sequence continues at coordinate 1,992,499 of NC_134645.1, read as the reverse complement.
AGACAGACTTTACAGCGCCGGGGAAGAAAGCGATTGCCCGCGGGGGCAGCGAAAACACGGCCGTGCAAGGGACCGAGGTACTGCAGGCTTGCTGCCCTCAAAGCGCCTTTTTGCAAGGCGAAAGGGGGATCTGAGGAAGCACCTGCACTCGTCGCTGCGGCAGGCAGGATGCTGCTCTCCAGGCAACAATGCGCTGATATGGCACGGCCGGTGCCCCGGTCCTGCTAAACCTTCCCCCGATAACCTTTGTGCAGCCAGCTGGCCCTGCAGCACGCAGGGACCCACACGCTGCAGCTGTGGCCATGGGATTTCCAGACTGGGATGGGAGAGAAGATGGGCAACACAAAAATACAAAAGGCCTCAAAATGTACAGGAACAGAGCGCAGTAAACCGAGCCGTTAATATACAACTGCACGCTCCCCTAAAGCTCAAGAAGCACATTTTACCCAGCACACAAGTACAGGCTTATTTCAGTCACAAATTTTTTTCCTGCAGCTTTCTACCAACAGCAGCTTTTGCCTGCGATGCCTGACCTATGTTATAATTAAACGAAACCCTTCCCCTGGAGAGCAGGCAGGCAGCCAGGCCCTACCTGCAGGCATATCAGCTCATTACTGTCCCACCTTGAGCAAACAGGTGTTGCTATGCGAGCTCAGAAGGTAAAACTGAAGTCCAAGTGACTGACAGGAGAGCTGGAGCATTCATAACACCGTGAAGGCCATAAATCAGGAGCCAGGAACTTTTCCCCAGCTGAAAGCTTTCCCAACACCTTTGGCAGGCGACACACTAATGCACGTGGCCATTATTGAAAATATTAAAAAGTAAAATATTACAAAAGCAAAACATTAAAAGTAATCATTTGGCTTTGACCCACGTAAAACACAGACTAGCTTTCCCCACCCCGTCATAAAACATTAACACCACATACATGAATTTACACTTCAGATTGTCCCCTGCGGGACAACTGAATCTGCTAAGATTCCCAAGAAATACTGAACAAAAGTTGGGGTCTGAGGTTTTTTTGTCCATGTCGCCCCCCTGTCCCCCCCCCTCCCTGTCTGGCCTGCCCAGTAGCACTAAATGCTACTATAAAAAGAGAAGGAACGGCAGCAGGTATGGAGCAGTGCGGGCTACACAGCAAGTAGGGGGAAAGCCAAAGCAAAAGGGAAGAACCCGCGTTTGAACTGAGCTTATTTTGTTCAAGGCTTGAAAAACAGAGACACAAGACCCGAACACGTTGTGGAGAACTCAGCAGCGCTCGCCGTGAAATTCTGACCTCATTTTAGCTGCCGTGCACATTGGCATTTGGGCTGAACAACAGGTCCCCGAGCCACAGATGTGACAGACCTTGTTAACGATCGTATCAGCTGCAGGGATGGCCCGATAGCCGGGCGCCGCCGACTCATCTGCCGAAGCGTTACCGCTGCTCCGCCGGCCCCGGCGTCCATTTTGATGGCCCCACTTCACAGGTTGGTGGTAATTCGGTAGAAAGAGCAAAGCAAAATGGGGATCTGTCTGTATTTGTGAAACTCTACAGCATACCTAGCAAGGCTTCTTAAAAATGGGCATCCTGCCAGCTCCCAATTTTGAGTCACATCAATCTGAATACATTAATTTGCTGTTGACTACAAATTAGCAAACCTGAGATCTGTGTACCGCTACTGTGTAGCAATGCATCCAATCAATCACAAGGTTCTCCCATGCAAAGCCCTTTTCTGTACCCAAGTTCTACTCATTTTCTCTGTTCCCTCTTTAATTGACTAAGCCCTTGATATTACCAATTAGATGATATATTATGGAGATGAATTAATGTTTTAAAGGCCATAGATAAGATAACTTTTAGCACTCGGCCAAGTGTAACTTATCAAATCAACACAGCTTGAAATCGTCCATGGTGTAATTCATCACTGATTACACTACTGGAGAAAAATAAGGGCCAAATCATACATCTAGTATATCAGGCAGGGATGGTTTTGTTGGGTTTCCCCCCCACCTCTAAATTTTGTTCTCAGTTTTCTCCCATGGCTGTGAAATAATTTTTGCTTGCACTCTTTGAATTGTACCTCTCCCATAGTACTTGACTGGTAATGATGGCTTGCATTATTTTTGTACTTGTTAAGAGTTATTAAATAAAAACGCAAATGATTACCCACTTAACCATACTGCAAAGTGTGACTTAGTTGACATTAGAGCTTTGCAAAGCCTCAAGGAGAACAAGAGGTTGATTCCAACAATATTACGACTGTAGATGTAACATCTGGAGGCAGGTGCTTACCCCAGAAGAGAAAAGGATCTGCGATCCGTCTTTACACGGTTCTGAAAATTGCTGCTGAAGGGAACAGGCTCCTACCACAAAGGAAAAAACTAATGTTTCTCAGGAACAAACTAATGTTAGATCTAGCAAAATTACTGTCCAAACCCCTAATCAAAGTTTCTTAGATTGAACAGAACTATCACTTCTCTCAGCCAAAAGAAATCCCTTAAGAAAAATCTTAGTATAATCTGAAAGGAAGCATAGACAAAAGACCCTCTAAGAAACTCCTGGCCAAGGACCCAGTTTGTAACTTTTGCAGAAAATAACTGTTAAGCGTGCAGCGTTAACATTACTCACACAGCCTTGCGAGAATTGGAATAGCTAGAAATTCCCTGACAACCTCATCCATCCATCAATCTACACTACCTTCCACCAATAAAGTCAACCAATATTGGCTGGCTTTCTTGGGTAAATACCAAAGATAGTATGTGTGGTGGACACAGCGTTCCAAACAGGCCCACCCTCAAAGTACAGTCACTTAATGCATATGCGAAAAACCAAGAAAACAACACGCAGAATGTTCCCTGGGTGCCATAAAACAAATGCATGCTTTGTACTGTTGTGTTCCGAGAGAGAGATGCGATTTTACAACTCCATGAAAGAAAATTATCTTTCTAATGGGAAGCAGAATGCACACCAGAGCTTACAATAATTACGAATCTGGTTAATCATCACCCTCGTCTTTCCTCTTTGCTCTTATTTGCTCTTGTAAATTCTCTAGTTGGTGACTAACTAGAAAAAAAAAAAGATAAAAAGGATGATCTATTAATCTAAAATGCCACAGAAATCACACAACATTTGCTCTTCTCCTGAAAGAGGGTAAAGTTCTTACACATCCCCTCAGCGCCACAGTTAAGAACTTAAAACTCGTAATCGTGTTTGCCTTTCTCGACTTCTCTGCCGAGACCCCCGTCTACACAGTAAAACCAGAACCCCTGCGTATGCAATAGAGTAAGGAAGGATGGGGTTTGCTGTGGATTGCTCTAGAATGTAATAGGAAATAGTTATTTTTATCATATTTGACAATTTGCATAACATTAATGCTGACGAGTTAGCTGTTTTCCCTTTAGTTTATATCTAAGGTGCTGGAGCACAGAGAGAAGCAGCCCACACACTAAGCAGGAATTAGCGTGCCAACTTAATTAACTCTTCTGCAGGTATCAGTGGGAACAGAACCATTCATCTTATAAACCCGCCATTTCCTGCAATGCTTAGCAACTGTCTTGGAAGAAGGTGAAATAAATACAAGAGATCTTCTCTTAAGTAACATTACTATTTCAGAAAGTATTTCAATTTTTCTGTTTAAAGGGGATTGTAGGTCAGTGGCCAACACCAAGGCATTTGGTCCTCCAAGTCCCTTCCAGATAGATTCTCTGTGACTCACGGGGGCTTGGGAGAGCCAAGGCAATCAAAACTTGAGGGAAAGGGGCAGATTAAAAAGAAAGAGACAGCAAGGATTTTTGTTACAGAAGGGTCTGTTCGCATGTTTTCTTTTTGCCGTGTCCAGGCTGGCCTTCCAGCAGCTCCGTGCCGAGTCCCGGGCACAACCCAGCTTTGGGCTCAAGATGAACCTGTGGGTTGCGACGCCTGAGACCAAAGCAGCGCAAAACCTTTGGGAATCTTTTCATAAATCAGGCCAGAATATCAATTTATTACTGAAACTGGGTCAGTTCCACCTGGTTTCGGGTTTCAGTTTACACAAGTCCCAGATTAACAGGAAAGTTGACATGACTTTTGTAACAGCGTGTCCTTGCTAACTGCAACAGTGGAATGCTCGCCAGGAGAGCCCGCAGAAAAGACCTACATGAGCCACTCCTGTTTGGAAAAAAAATCACGGTTTGTGTTGGTTCGTATTCCAGTCCAAATGCGTTTTTCTGAACTGTACTGCTTCCCATACTCCGTGAACTCATCAAAGCAGGGAAACCATCCCTGAAAAACTGTAACAACTACATTCGCAGGTTTTCTTTGCGGCCCACGAAATGCACTTGGTTTGCTCCCTGACTTAGATGAATAACCCTTTAAAAGTCTATTAAAATCAAGCATGGTGCGACAGGTACGCACTTAACATACTCGCCTTCCGTGAAATTTTGGCATGAAAACACTTTTTGATTTTCATCCAGAAAATTCTCTTTTATGGGTTTTAATGTGCTTTTTTAGAAGCTGGATTTATTTTCATTGCCTCTCCCTCCCTCCTTTCCTCATCTGAATTGCATCTATGTTTATATGTAGGGGAGAGAGAGGGAGAGATTCCCACCCTCCTTTTTCTTTTCTTCCTTTTGCACTGTTTTTTTTCCCCCCAGTTTGACCAGGAGCACAGAAGATGCACTGTTGCTACACCATAATCACTCAGGCATGAACATTCAATCTCCTGCTACTCCTGAGCAACATGGAAACTGGGGGAAAACAACAAGCAGAACACACTGATCTTTACAAATCTCCCTTAAGCCAGAGAATTTATTTCTACTATTTCCCTTGCTTCACAAGGATAGAACAGAAAGCATATGAACTATATTCATGTTCACAAATACATCCCAATTGTGCCCAGCCACATTCACACGTGGTCAGTGTAGGGGAGAGGAATAAAAAAAGGCCCTCTCTGTTTTGCCAGTTCCATAACTGGAGGAGTTCGAGCCCCTGAATTAGAAACCTCTGAAGTTAATTCGGCTCTCTACAGAATTTTAGATCCTCTTATACCTAAGCAACAAAGTTCCAGAAAAGCTGAGGTAGTACAGGCTTGTGCCGATTCTGTTCATTCAGTTCATTCAAAATGAAAGAGAAGTAAAATGTTAGAAGAAACTGTTGGAAGTTGTTGGGTTTTTTTTAAAAAAACAAAAAAAAACCCAAAAAAAACCCCCATACTAGATGCAGAAGCATGAGCTGAAAGCCTCATTTTTAAAGCCAACATAAAAGAGACATCTCTTTATTTTCAAAAACCTTCTTTCATCAAATCTCACCCACAAAATTTCCCCATCTGGGAATTGCCTATCTCTGCAAAAAAGCTTTAGCGATCAATTGACAAATACTGCCTCAAACTCGTGAAGTTATTATTCAGAGCAAAGGAAGCAAAACTTCAGAAAACCATCATACGACATACACGTACGAAGTGGTTGGCAAAAAAATAGTAGTGTTTGCATTGCTCACTAGAAGAGTTCAAAAGTGTTCAGAAGAACGCTAGAAACTAAAAAGTGGAACTTGGAAGCAGATTTTCATCATCCTCTCTACTTGTCTGGTGCTCATCCCTGTTCCTGTTCTTTTTGCCTCTTCCCTGTCAAGGCAATTCGTCTCAAGGCAATCTGGAGGATATTACCTCAAGATAACAATCAAAGCTCTGATCTGAGAGAATGATTTCAGCACTAATCCCTCCCCACCAGAAGAGCTCCAAGGTTAACAGAAATTAGTAAACACTTTTTAATTCTGTATTGAATTTTGCTTTGCAGTACGCTCTGCTAGACATTATTTATACTTCAGGGAGTGCTTTCATGCAGTATCCAAGCAACAAATAGAAGGAAAAATGCAAGGCACATTGCAGATTTGGCTGAATAAATAGAATAAATACAGAAACATTGCTCGTTAGATGCTAAAGACATAAGACGAGAACATTTTCTTCTGCATACGCATTTTTTGTGGAAAGACTTGTTTTAAATTATAGGCTCATGACTAGGTTTTGAAATGCATCCACAGCCAACCTCATCCCTGATAAAAGTCATAGATTTAAAAAAAAAATTAATTGCCGTTGTTGGCACGTAGTTTCTGTAAACAAGAAGTCCTTTCCATTAAGACGACTCAGCAAAATATCTAAAAACCATCTCAGTATTTCAAAGAAGGGTCATTAATAGTTATCCCATGGTTTCTCCTTATTCAATACCCCCAAAACACTGATTCCAACAACAAAGAACGTTACAGTCTTTTCAGTCTTCAGGCTTCCCGTGATGGGCCGCTGTGGCTCAGGTTCCCAGCTGCGGTTTCCAGCACGGTCTCCCAGGAGCCTCGTGGTCCCGATTCTCAGCGTGGCCTTCCAGAAGCCAAGGGAGAATGCCAATTCCTACCAACTGACCATCTGGCTGGTAGGGTCTCCTCCTAAATCATTAACTCCAGCGTGACTTTAGCCCAGCTCTGCCTGGCTTAGCTCTCGCTAACTACACGGACGGCATCTCACGGTGAGTATTTCCCCTTTCCCTCAGCAGCTGGCGCAGCCAGTGTTTTACTCCCCTTCACAAATCCTACCCTGCCTCTCCCCGCTTCAGCCGATGCAGAACGCTGCATCTCCCTCACCTCAGCGTTGCGGGCAGCCAAAAGCACGTCCCCCGGTGCTTTTACTCTTTCCTGATGCCATGGTGATGAACGGATGCTGAAAACTAACATAGACAGGAGAGCTGCGCTGTGCCAGTCTGGGCTTAAGGCATAGTTCTCACCCAAAATCAGTGCAAGTAAGGAAGCACGCTACGGCAGTTAGTGCAGTGCCAAGGTGTCTAATACCCAGGTGCAATAAAGCAGATTTGCCTGCTTTCAGGATTACCCTCATGGGTATTTCATTGGTAATATCCTAAACGCAGATACGCATATGCACACGTGCACCCAGAGTCAGCATACATATATTAGTTTTCCATCTTACATATATTAGTTTTCCATCTTCTTCCTCTAAGTACAGATGGCTTTTTATATTTAATCACTTCTTAACTACAGTACAGAATTCTCTTGTACCTTATTTTGCTAAATTACTGAACTGCTGTCCAAGCACAGAGTCAGCCCCTTGTGAATAAGGACTGGCGTATGTCTGGGCTTCTCCACAAGAAACTACGAGAAGCAGATATGGTACCTGTATTCCAGGCCAGGAACTTAATGCACAGAAATTCAAAGATCTAAAGATCGATCAGTACAGGCTCATTTGCTGGCGAGACGCTGGGCTCTCCCGTGTACATGTCCAACTCGATATTGCTTAGCCTTGAAAGAATTTAATCAGAGACATAAAATGACCGCAACTGTCAGACTTTCCAGAGTGGGGCTACCAGCAACCGCTCCTATCCTGCTCCCTCCCCAAAAAAGCAAAAAACCTATTTTTCCAGCTCCGCTTGTCCTGCTTGAGCAATGTCTGCCAGATTACGGTTATTCACCAGGACGCCATCGCTTTCACGCATCACTCCGTTACTAAGTAATCATAAATACTACCCATGAGGCAGACAAGCATGCGTGATTCCAAAAAACTCCTACGTTACATTCAGCAATACTTTTCAGAAGCTTGGCTCATGGATCTGGTATCTAATCAGACTACAGAGAATCTGACTTACACCTCCAAGTAGTTTGCACACTACTACTTTGATTCTAAAGAGAGTGAGCAAACCCCCAAACTCTGCGTAACTGATACCAAAAATCATGTTACTATAGCAATAGATACAAATGACCTCTGTACCAAATTACATTTTTGATAGGATGTCATTGAATACAAGCTGTTCACATTTACTTGAAAGTTATGTACTGTAGACATAACAGTGACACTTCTTTTTGGGTCAGTCTACTGATAATCTTGAAAAATAGAAATCCTAAGAACAAAATATTATTTATTGTCTGGTTTTTGCTATTTGCTTTAGAAACGGTTCTCCACCAGCAACTTTAAAAGCGAACACATAAATCAGCAGTGACAGATGGGCTAAGCTTTTTCTTGTTTTATGATAAGAGCACCGTGTTCATCAGTAGTCACAGCCAGCACTGCAGGTGACATGCGTAAGGACAGCAGCCTCCCCGCTGCCGTGCTCTCTCCCTTGATGCCTGCGTGGCACAGAACACACAAAATGATACTCCTGGTTTTAACACCAGCCTCCTACAGATTCTGGTAAAGTACTGCAGCTTAGAAACTACAGCTCAGAAATTGTTCCAGAAGTAAAATTCAGAAGGAAAGCATTGGGTGAGGTTGACATTTGGAAGAGCTCTTGTTGAAATAATTCCATCAGCTTTTATCTGAGCAAAATAAAGTTCTTCAAAAGAAGCCCTTTCACGCTCACCTGAGTAAGTCTGCATTAGGCCTTTGGCTGCTGCCAACACCAGGGACTAATAACCAGCACTGCCACACCAGTGCTGAGAAGATGCATCTGCAGTTTCACTGCTGTAAGGTTTTTATTTCTGTTTAGCGTCAAGTGAATCCTTCACATGCCCTTCAAAGTTAATTTACAAGCATCAATATACTGCTGAGTTCTCCTTCCTTAACCACTGCTGTTATTAAAATCAGTGCACCCATTTTCAAGTCCCAGATAGCTCAGGCACTGGATATTCATGAAATGTACTGCAAGAGATTATTCTCAGTATGCTCTTTCAAAGCCAAGAATAAACCAAAGGTTTATTCTCTTAAGCCCTAAGACACTGTATTTCGTCCTTTTCTGTTGACTTGAGACCTGAAACTTCATTCTGACCGTGCAGATTTTTTCTCTCTTTAGTATATACTCAGAGTGAAACAGTAGAAACTTTGCTATGAGAGAGACACTAGGCAGCAGGGACAAGCAGGTGCACGATACCTGAGGAGTACTACAAGCGGGATCTTCCTTTTCGCTTTTTTGGGGGTTGTTCTGCTGACTTTTTGCACTGGAGCTGTGGGGGGAATGGCTCAAATATCAGGGCCAATAGCGTGAACTAGCCCCCACATATGGTACCCAGCACTTTCCCATAGTTTTCTCTATTTTTTTATCATTAGGAAACAGGTATTCCACTCTATTAAAAAGAAAAACTTTTCAGTAGTATAACCCTTTGCTTCTGGGAGAATTTAAGTTACTGGTGTGAATGATAAGCCTAGTTTCTCTTTGTGCAGTAGGGACAACTAAGGAAAGCTGCACGACAAATGCAGTCTCCTTACCCCGTACGGTTCAAGAACAGTGACGTGCAACACCAGCAAGCGTCCTCGCCTATGCGCAGTCACTTAGGTGGAGCTGGAAAAGGAATGCACGGCTTCATCTGCCCTGCACTAAGATATGCTTCAACTTTGAAATTATTTTTTAACTCACATGCCAGGCAGCTGAGTCACAGACCTTCCGGTCACTCAGGTGAACACAGAGGACAAAAGCATAAAATACAAACAAGCAGAAAAGCGAGTAACTTTAGCCAAGCATGTTTTAATATTGAATTAGCTAACTGAAGAAATGCAAAGTTTTGGAGTTGACAATTCTCATACTACCTGAAAACAGCATCTGAGACTGCCAGCAAGGTACATCTGAATGCCACAGTCCCAGACTGAGGGTGAAAAACTCTGCTGAACAGCTGTACTGTTTCTTAAGGCTTTCCTAAGAGCTCTATGCGCCAGGGTGCTGCACAGCAAATCTTGTTAGCTAATGGTCCTTGGTAAGATGAAATCCAACACCTGAGGATTTGTGAATGAAGAATTTTGCCCAAACACGATATCTTTTTGGCTTCTACAGAGCAGGTAGAATTACCTGGTCTTCCAGCAAGACCTTCCAAAGAACCACAGAGAACAAGGACAGGTGAAGGATGATTTCCTACAGTGGGATATCTTACTTTGTAAAGTAGAGATCAGCTACCTTCTTCTCGTATCAGTTGCAGAGTGAGCTAGTTCAACATGAATGGCAACCAATCCGGTTGCATATCCCTTCAAATCTGGATTCTGATTGAAAAATGAGTTCCCAGATGATTTAGTTGTTTAAAACTGAAACAATCCTTCGCAGTCTGGTTTTCATGGTATACAGACCACTTTAATAAGATCAGTTATCAGCTGCTGTGCTGACTATAGTGCTTTTCTGCTGTTACTATGTCATACCTGCTGTAACTGAGCTTTTCTCCAATACACTGCCTGTTCGGATCACAGATTATTCTGACCACCATCTCCTGCTTTGCTCTTTAAATATTTCAGCGTCCTGCTGGAACATGGGACCATTATGATTCTTTCTAAGACAGAATATCAGACTCTGGCTACAGAACTCACTTCTCACCTGCTCAGTCTCTACCTTTCTTTACCTTAAAGGAAATAAGCTTCATTTGAATTACAGTAAACCAGAATCAATACAAGATGGAAGCTTCGCAGAAGAGGCACTTCACAACTTGTTGAAGACAACAGACAGAAGATGCTTGCACCAACAGAAGGATTCACACTGAGTATACACCCATTAGTCAGGCGCGGTGTAAAATGCCTACAGCTGTTCTACTTTTGAACGCAACACCTTGCATCTTATAGATGGGGAATAAAGAACCAGTGCCCGGTCTGTTTATTTTGAAACCTTCTGTACTAGGTCAAGGAGATAAAGACACATGTGCATTTCATAAACTGCAAGACATTGACAGTCTTTTGATTTATCCTGTCACTTCAATGAAAGGCAGACATTCTGAAAGAGCTGGACATCCACAGGCAGCCTTTAGAGACAACTAACCTAGGACCTCTAGAAAGAAAAATGCTGCTGTCAGAAGATGGCCAGTCTTGGAGATGCAGGAAGGTGCTTGTGCCCATCTAAGTCAGACTGGAGTGTTACTCAGAAAATCTGGGCCCTGCAGGTGGGGCACAACTACTTCTGCTTCAGAGCAGTGAAATTCACCCAGGAGAAAGTGATGGTGCAAGAGTCAGTCAAATGTATGGGGTTTAGAGCCCAGAAGAGCCTCCTGGTATCACCCAGCGTGGCTTTGTGTGCGCTTCCAGCCACAGGCTTTCACAAGTGATTATTGTGTCTGATCCTGTGACAAGCAGCTGAATTAGAGTACACCTTTCCAGAAAGAGCCTGTCTCGATTTAAAGAGTACAATGACAGAGATTATCGTTATCCCAGCTCCAGGCTGCAGCAGTTAAAAACTTGGAAATGCCTTTCTGGGGAGACGCAAGGGAAGGTGACTCACCAAACAGCATATCCGAAAATATACGTTGAATGGTGCCAGGAGTACCATGGCTCAGCCTTTAACTATAACCTTTGATTTGCAATACAAACCTCTCTTCGTCCCTCTCTCCCTGCATCATGATTCGGCTTTCAAGCAGCGCTGCAGCAGTGCAGCATGCTAGGCCAAGTTTGGCAGCACACAGTATTCTCAACACTAGAGAATTACAGGTATGAAACTATCAAATTGAGATAACTATGAGTAAGGCTTATTAAGAAAAAAATAAATACATCATACTATGAGAAAACGTTTAAATATGCCTCTGAATAGAATCTTCAGCAAAATTATTGGCTTTGACATTGGTATTTGTTTTAGGCTATCTAAATAATTCAAGGACTTTCCTTACATTACTTCTCCTTGAAGTAAGAGTTTCATGTTTATTATTCATTACTCAGGTGGGGAGCTCTGCGTGCCGCAAAAGTGAGTGGCACAGCCAACTGCAGTAAAGGCTAGATGTGGGACCCAAATCTTGCTAATGACTTTTGTACTAAAAGCGCTGCCCACCCAAGGAATATAATATAACCTACAACCACTCATGTGGCAGGAGTAAAATACGGCTTCTTCCTCAAACAAGATCAAAAAACCCAAGTCAAGATTCTTCTCATCTACCACCACAGGCATTGGTCAGGCTGCTTCTGACCCCACCAGCACAGCCCCGTTCCAGGTCAGGCATTTTACCTGTAATTTCAAATGCACGCTGTGATGAGAACTGCTGTAATTAAAAGTCTTCTAAAGATAGCAAAATTTAACACATATCTTTTCTGTGAGCAGTTCCATTAAGTCAATACCATTACTGTTCTCAGTAAGGGTTATATGATCTGCTCTCTGCCCACCTGCGTGAAGTCTTTCATTTCCCTGTTGCTCAGCTCCAAACCTGATCCTGCCCTGTGCCTGACACGTAAAGGTGTTCTGCATCTAATGCACTCCTGCAGCCGGCATCAAGGGGAGAAAGGGCACGCTGTGCTCCGGAGTTGGTCTCATCGGAAACACAAATGAAACAGATGATACCTTTGTCTCAGTACGGCTGATTTAATAAACCTGCTTCAACATGTTATAAGGCGTTGGGTTTAAAACCATCCTTGTAACTAAAATTTCACTAGCAGAAAGCTCAGCGTATTTTGAGCTCTTTTCCATGCTTACAGTATGTCCCACGCTACTGAGGCATTTTGTTCAGAGGTCAGGAATGTCGGCGTGCTACCATAAGAGTCAGGAAATCATTTACAGAACGCACAAAAATTGCTTTGCAGGGCAATGCCTCAGAGCTGAGAGGACATGACATAATCTCCTTGCTGCATAAACAAATTTGGTTAATGTACAGCCTTTAATACACAATAATCAAATGCTTTAACAACAACAACAAAGACCCAATCAAATTTCATTCCTCTGCCGATGACAGTGTAATTCAGCAGAAGACAGCGTATATTTCAGAAGCTCTACTTCTTCAGAAAAAATTACCGTTTCAGCATTATTTACTAAATGACAACTATCTCCATCCACCACATTCCTCCATTTCAGGACAAGTGAGATGTTTTGAACACCTCCAAATGAAGATATTTTGAAGCAGAACTTTGTTATCCTCCTGATTTTTTCCAAATCTGGAAACCAACATCATTTGGCAATCACAGAAATCCAATCAAAACAATTTGAATACACAGCCAAAGTGGTTAATATCAGATGAGATTGATGAGGTGAGAAACAGAGTCAGTAAAACCTTCTAATTGGGGGGTGGGGGAACAAACAAAAAAAACCAAACCAAAACGCAAAAAAATCCCCCCCAAAAACAAACATGGATGAAATCTCTGCTCTCCTGTGCTTACGCCAAAGAAGCCTTCATAGTAAATCTGAACAGCCAAGTATTTGCAAAATGTTCAGATATGAGCACATCCTGCAAAGCAACATGAGACCATCATGTCCCACTGATGTCAATGGACAAAATCTCAAAAATTGTTTGGTCAAACCGCACTGGACCTCAGGAAAATTTCAGCTCTAGTTTACCAACAAGGTGCAGGCACTGAAGACAGAATCCCGTACTATCACACACACAGAGCATCAGAGTTTTTGCCCACGTGATCAGTGCTTACCAGCTAGGGCCTTGATGCGGGATCGTTCGAACAGTCGAGCAGAGCTATTTTCATTGTCCCAGTCATCGACATCCCAGCGGTTGTTGACATCGCTGTACTGCTGTTGGATTTCAATATTGTCATAATCTGTCGCTACCGTCGTCGTCATCCTGAGTCTTCTTAACCTATTCTCACCATCAGATTCTTCTTAAAAACCTCTGTAAAAGAAAAATACATAATAACGATTTAGACAATATACATGTATTAGAAGAAAGTTGTAAAATTCAAAAGCTCGAGACTTCCGATTTCAAAAATCAATGACTTTCACTCAAAGCCTGGGCACAAGCTCAAGAACAGGTTAGATACCAACCAGTCCTTCAAAAAGCACTTGAATGCTCCAAGTCTTCTTAAAAAATTAAATACTTCACAAAAGCAAAACTTCAAGCCAGTAGCTTTGCTGCATACACGTATCCCGAATTGTCACGTTCAACTCCGCGCAAAGCAGAACACATATGAAATAGTGCAGTGAGATACTTTCACAACAGTTACTTTCAAAAGCAGCCTGTCGGCTTTGTAAATCTGTGAACTTTGGCTACAGCATATGGAGACACGGATAACTCGGCTAAGAAAAACCCGAAGTGCAAAAAAGACCTCAACACCTTTATAAAATGGTACACATACAGATGAAAAAATGCAAATGCTTAAAAAGTCATATAAGCATTTGACCAGCAGAAGCTTTTTAACACAGATCTGAGGAAACATTTCTTTCTTTACATGCAAATACTGATTTTGTGACCAGTCCTGGGAATTTATTTATGAACTAATCCAGGTAAAAACAACTACAGGTGCGTTGCTTTGAACTCTCCCTAGCAACAAAATGGTAGCCCACCAACGCAATTCTTTACATGAGGTCCTCCTCTTTCAGGCAGTCAGATACCGTTAGCATATTCGTACCGTTTTCTAATCGGCATTTGCATGTACTTATCGGCACTAAATATAAAAAAGCCTAACACCTCCTCTGGGGGAAGAGGAGGGAGGTTACAAACGGCTGCTAAACCAGAGGCTGCGAACCCTGCCGGCACAGCCGCTGGCCTGGGAGCACGGATCCAAGGCTGGGGGTGAAGCAGCGGCTGCGCTGCATCCTCCATAACCCAGTCTCCAACGTCAGTGCTCAGAGAGACCAAGAGGCTGTCCCTGAAGCGCACAGAATCATAGAATAGAATCATAGAATCGTCTAGGTTGGAAAAGACCTTTAAGATCATCCAGTCCAACCATTAACCTACACTGCCAAGCCCACCTAAACCAATCAAGGGTAGACCAGACTAAACCATATCCCGAAGTGCCACATCTAGCTGTTTTTTTGAACACTTCCAGGGATGGGGACTCCACCACCTCTCTGGGCAGCCTGTTCCAATGCTTGACCACCCTTTCCGTAAAGAAATTTTTCCTAATTTCCAGCCTAAACCTCCCCTGGCACAGCTTGAGCCCATTTCCTCTCGTAAACAAATACGAGCAAACACATAGTTCACCTTTATGAAAATATAATAGTTATAAAAAAATGCAGTTAAATGTTTGGGGAAGGGGGGGGCGACTAGGTTTTGATAGACTAGAATCATTAAGGTTGGAAAAGACCTGTAAGGTCATCTAGTCCAATTGTCAACCCAACACCACCATGCCTGCTAAAATGGTTGTATGACAGGAAAACTAAGAGTATCTGAGAAAAAAACTCTCATTTTGTGGATCTGTCTGTTTGCTTCCTTCTGCTCTCACCCCTGCGAGCTGTCAGCCCCTGCGCTGGTTAAAACAGCAAAACAGAGGAGGGGTCAGGGCCTGGAGCCCTCCACAAGCGCTGGGCCTTTTACCCAGGCACAGGCCAGGGAGCCAGGCCCGCCGCTTGCCCCCGAGGACCCAGGGACCCCAGCCCAGGCCGAGACCCCGCCAAGCAGACGGGGGGTCCCCTCCTGCCACACCCCGCCCCGCGGGGGGACCTGGCCACGCAGGGCTCGCCTGCCACCGCCATCTTGTCATCTTGCCAGCTGGCGCAGAGGGGACGAGCCCAGGGCCAGCCACCCTCCCCGCCGGGGCCGGCCATTTGGTGCCACCTACTGACGCAGGGGAGCAGGGCAGGGCACAGCACCTTCCCCTCCCCGCATCCCTGTCCCGCCATGTCCCCCCCTTTACCAGGCCGGCTTTCCGTCCCAAACTTGAGGATATCCTGCAGCTGACACCAATCCCGCTCACAGGGGAAAACCGACGCATTGACTATCGCCGCTCACGCGCTTCAGAGGCATTAATTTTCCAGGCGGTCCGGGCAGGGTTGATTTTCTCCTGTTCCCCGCCACAGATGAGAAGGCTCCGCGCATATTTACTTGCCAAATAATCCCTTCGTTTTGCACAGAAAGGGGAAACGAGCCGCGCTCCGGGCTGTTACAGAAGCCGTCACCGACGCCTGCTCGCGAGCGATTCAACCTTCACAAAAGGTGGGAAGAAATCGCTTCAGCTATGGGTAAGCTGCCAACAGACTGAGAGAATACCAAAAAAGACTTGCTCTGGGAAAGGTCTTTAATAAGATGCTCCTTCGCTGCGCGCGCCCAGGCTGCCGCTTTCCAGCGGGGAGCTCTGGGGATGGGTCTTTCCTCAGCCGGACAGATTCTGCCGCTACGAACAGATGAAAGGATGGAGCAGCAAAGATGGGGGAAAGGATTAAATCCCACCCGAAACGTTTCTGCACAGCATTCGCCACCTGATCCTCATCTAGTATCAAGCCTGGACAAAAGCCTCCTATTGATTCCTGCACGCAGGCAGAAATCGGGGTTAATTCCAATTAAATCCGTGGAGTAACCCTGGTATAAATGACGAGTGGAATCAGACTGTTCTGCAGCAGCAGTTTCAATCTTTTCAGCTTTCTGTATTCATCAGTGCCCAATGGAGAGGAGGAGATATGCCACTGGAAAAGCAGCAGCTCAAACTATAAAAATAAAAGCAGTGACCCTAAAAATGGGATGCAGCGACACGCTAATTCAGTATAGATGCTACAAGCCGTCAGATTTCATTTAATTCTGTATCATCCCTGTTTGGATGTACACGTAATTGGATTCAGAATAAATTCAACTGTAACTTGTGCTTTATCGCTTCTCTTACCCTTCTTGAGCATCACACAAGCAAAATCTATCCTCGATAAAGCTAAATTGAGCTCAAAATGCGCCCGTTATCCTAACACCTATAGGGCTAGGAAACCTGCACCCTTGTTCTGATGCTGCAGAGATGCTGAAAATAAAAGCAGTGCCTCTTCCGCTGGCTGACATCAAGCTCCCTTTGCTGGGATGCGGCTCAACAACACAGGGACAGCAGAGACGGGTAGCAGACACACACTGCAGCGATAAAAATAAGTACCTTGCAGCAAAAGCACTTCTGTGGCGAGGTGAGGGTAACACAATTCAATCCAACTGCAATAAGCTGCCCTGCCTTCTTCCAAAGAAAGGCCCAGCTACGTAATGTGCAACCACCGCCTTAAGCCTGTGCTGAAAAACAATTTTTCTTAAGACTCCTGCTGCAGCTCCGGTCCAGCACAACCCCCTGGTGCCTCCGGGAACAGGGAGGGAAGATAAACACAAGCTCCGGCAGAAACCTCCAGGCTTCTTACTACAGAAATGGAGGTCGTGCAGACGGGCTGAGCTGCAACGGCAAATCTTGTTCCAAAGTTATGGGTGTCCCCATCTGACAAACGGGAACACCAACACTGTCTGCAACTGCCCAGAGAGTAACGGGGAAAAACGTTTGAGAATTCTTCTGGAGCTCTTAATGTAGCCTAGTTCACTATTAATGACCTCCAGTGAGATCTGTCATCCATAAAATCAGCCCTGCACTTGAAAGATGCAAGCTTAAAAAACTGTGTGCGTGTGCAGAACATAGGCATACGTCACACGCACACCTTTACACATTTATTTGAAGCCCGACACATTACTTGCACTAACTGCTGCTCAATACCGTAATTTGATTTGATCAGACCTCCCCTGCTCGACGACTTCAACAAGTACTTTGTGATTACAGATTTGTTTTATTGACTGCGCAGTCAGCACGAAGCAGGAGACGGTTGTATTGTGTACCGTTAGCTTACCGCAGCACTCTGCACTCATGCGCAAAGCGCCCACGCACACCCCTGCAAGAAATCACTATAGAATATGTAGCACAAACAGAAAGCACAGGGGCAGAAGAAAGCCTGTGCTCCAGCAGGAACAACCTTTGTCATTTAAACATCCTGGCCTGGCTTTAAGCTGAAACACCAATCTAATAAATGTTTTCTGTGGAGACCCAAATGTAACATGAATTTCAGCTGTCAACATCCTGAGCAGTCTTAGAACAGAAGACTCCACACTGACCCGTTCTCAGAATACAACAGACACGAGCCTACAGCTAACAGGACATTTTAGAAATGGCAGGTCCCAATTTCATTACCATTCACAATTCGGACACAGACTCCAAGTGGCCTTTATACAGGGCTTAAAAACTGAGAAAACGGGCATTGGGATTTCTCAGCTAGTCCACGTCCTCCTAAACTTGTAAACTGCTGTGTGCAGCTGGGCCTGTGAGACATTAGCGGGCAATGAGAGGGATAAGCAAGCCCAAGGGTGAACTAATAAATTGCACGCAACTGCTCCAGTCCCCAAAATACGCAGCACAGACCTGCCATGATGGGCAAACAAAGGTTTTGTAAACTCGAAAACATCTGTCTTCATTGATAAGATATAGCACTCTATCGCCTTCTGCAGTTGATACAACGCTAGAAGACCTCATAAGACTAAAGACCGTTTCATTTCAAAGCATTCTTTAAAATATAGTCCATAATTTGAGTGTGTGGGGGCGGTGGCATTATCTTCAAAAGAAGAAATGGCTTGAAGAAAGCATCAGCTACCAGGAAGAGCATTTTCTCAGACAATTTTCAAAGGCAATATCCAGGGGTCAGACCTTTTGTATTTACTTTCATAAACAAACCAGATTCTGCTCTGTTTGTTTCTCTGATAATAGAAAATAAACAGTTTTATTCAGACCATCTGAAGAATGAGTTAATGTAAAAAAAATTCATTGGCTACTTTAAATGCAATAATGTAATTCACTAAATAGGCTAAGACTATAATCACTAAAATTCTGCCATAACCACACATCTGGAATTACTTCCTAATAGTTACATTTATCTTTAAAGTAAACATTATTGTTTTTCAAGAGTTACTATTCTTCTCCGAAACATTCTAAGCTGTAGTTAGTTTCATGTTACACTTACTATCTAAGGATTGTCAACAGGTTTTTATGGTGTTGTGATTGAAGAAAATGTATTTTGAACAGCAATCCCCAGACGGTCTCATTACTTATGTAAATAGACTATTCCCTGGCTAACGCACAGTCCAACCTATTGCAGTTTTTCCTGACAAGTTACAATAAATTGTATATGACTGAATGGCCGAGAGGACTGAAAAGGGGATATGGACACTTTCATCTCTAGGTTACTAGACCACACGGTCCAGAGGCCAGTATGAGCACACCCACTGCAACAAAGAGAATGCTCTCCATTTCCTACGTATCCCATAGGTATGTCAAGGAAACCAGTATTACAGACCGCCTCCTTTCTGGTAGCCTTCTCTGAACCCAAGGCTGGATGAGCACAGAAAGTAATTCAATTACCCTTTTTGCAGGACTTCCACCTCCGGATGCTTTCACTCCCACTCTGTACTGCTTTTCTCCTACCGATGACTCAGACCAGGGTAATTAGTCCAGCTCTTTAGCAACAAATTCACTTTAGAGTAATTATTACTGTTAAAAGGAGGAAAATCTAGTTAAGGTGTAACCGAACTTTGCATTTATTCTGAGCAACATTCAGCTCCTTCCTAACAGCAGCACAACAGACATTTAAGAGTTTTTTTTAAATGTCATTTTAAACCCTTATTTAAGCTGGAGAATGGAAATTCTTCTGAGCTCCTGGCATCCAGCCACATCTTGTCTCCCCAGCAGGGCGAGAGTCTCACCTTAGCTTCCACAGAAAGGAAACTGGCCTGATCACAGGTCCATAGGGAACCTTCGGAGAAGCTCAAGGCTGCGCGCAAAATGACATACCGGTTCAAACATCCCCACAAGTCAAATTCTGCACGTATTTTAAAAAAATACTAGTTAGAAACTCAGAGCTCTACAGAACACCTGAACTGAGAAAGTGAAGTCCTGTGAGTAAAGCTTAGAAAGACTGGGGAATGCATGTCTCAGTTCTGCTCACTTCTTAACCCGAACTCTAAGGAGCGGGCGCGCAGCCTGTCTCCATGCTCAGCCCACAAACCATCGCTTCACGAACGGCAACATGGTCTTTAGAGAAAGAAGCTTCCCCTGTCCTGACAGGGCAGCGTGGGCAACACAATTGCTTACGTTTTGGCTTGTTGTTTCAGCTGCTAAACCAATTGTGAAATAATAAAAGTACTAATACGGCAAGGCTTTAACTCCCTTGACCTCCAATATCCTGTCTCTCTCCCGCGTGCAGGGTCTGGCTCCCAATCCCATCTTTCCTTCGACAAACAGAACCACGCTGTTCCTGCGTTTTCCAACCCGAGAGCGCTCCGTGTTTTTGTCTCTCCTCTCCTGCTTGCTGCCTGAGTCAACCCACTTTCTGGTGCTGACTCCTCTGGCTGTCCACGCTCCGGGACGGGGAGGCCGAGAGCTGAAAGCTGCCTGAAAGCTCACAGGAAAGGGGCAGACAGGCTGCGCTACCGGGGAGTCAAATGCCACAATCAGCGTGCAGGGCACAGACGCTTCGGGAAGGCACAAACAAAGCAAGGCTGAAGCCTCTCTATTCCCAACACAGGCTGGAAAAGTGTGCAGAGGTCATTAAAATCGTGCTGCCCGTCCTTCACGAGTGAGGACTACTTCCCACATCTCAGATAACCCATCGTCTGAAAGCCAGCAACCAGAGAGTTAAGAGTGGTTTACAGGCTCTTATTTTTCTTCACAGGTCCCCAGGATATCCCGCTCTAGCTGGGAAACTGGTACACATTACACAAGCATTGAAACAACTTCAGAAAGTGTTTGCGCTGCTCGCTGTAAACAAAAATACAGCTCACTGTGCTGGAAACCCCCACATTTTCAGCAGGGGTGACTGTTACCCACCCGCGACCAATATATGTGTGACGCACGGGACGAAGATTCAAACTGGTTCAGCAAATGCAGTGCTTGCAGCTAAGCACCCGGCGTCCCAGCCAAGAGCACAGAGGAGCTAATAACAACTGAAAAAAAAGTTATTTAGTAAACCTGAACCAAATCTCTATTTCAAACCTTTCAGTTCCAGCAAGGATCATTAAAATCTTCTAGTCTGAATCTCTTCACGTTTAAAGCTACAAAATTTCACCCAGTTTCTCATCCATTACCCAGCAAATCGGGATTCCAACATTTTTTCCTGAAGACTCTAGAATAAATTAATTGATATATAGGGTCCAAATCTGTCCTCTGTAATCTGAGGTAGCTCCACCCAGCTGAGGATGCATCCCATATGTGCCAACACTATTTGCAGAGCCTCCTAAAAACAGAAAGGGGGCGGGGAGGCTTCATACTGGTTTCATCCAAGATCAGAGACACAACAGGAGTTGTGGGGTGAGACTCTCTAGGCTCCTACATTTCCCCATGGAGCATTCCAGATGAGGTATTGCCTCTGAACTGTCCTCTAGAGAAGCCCATGCCCCTCCACCAACTACATACAAACCATGAAAAGATTAAACCAGAAAAAAACTGAGACATTTTTGGCAGAAAGTGGCAGTTTTCTGAACGAAGTTAATGAAGAGGAGTACAAAAATCAAGCAGAACTGACCATTACCCACGCATAACACTTAAGGGTGGAGTAAGCACCAAATCCCTTCTGGGACTGCCCTTCCTTTTCCCCTCATCACTTGAAGAATGTAAAACACATTTTGTCAAGCTGCTAAGGGGAGGGAGGTGGGGAGGGCTCTGGTAATCAGCCATTAGCATGCTTGTAGTGAGCAATATTCTTCCATCTCTACTGAAAGGGAACGTCTACAGGGATCCAGAGAGAGACTGGATGGTGGCACAGTCTGCACCGAGTTACTCAGAGGCACGTGACACATGTGAGGATTGCGTTAACAGAACTCCCCATACCGTGAGTGCTAGTCCCAGGCTTAAAGAATACAACCTCCTTATTCAGTTTTTAAGCAAAGCACAGAGTACTCGACCTCTTTCCTCATGTATTTATGGTTTTCCTTCAACAATCACTGCTGGGCAAGGTTTACGCAAGCTGAGTCAGGGCTAAAGGCAGTTCAGTAGTTTTGTAAGTGTAAGCTTCAGCTCAAATAAGTACATCACAAGCTAGTCCACGGCTGCTCAAGAGATGGATTAAATATGGCTTCACTCAATCTCACAAGCCACCTTGATATCCAATGTGGCCAAAACTCAGCATCCAAAAACTCTTGTCTTGCGAAACATCAACTGGGCATTTTTCAAAACCCATCATCTTATTTTCTGCTTCTCATTAAGTCAATTGAAGAAACTCCCATATATATCAGTTGGCACAGCTCTTAACTGCTTTTAAAAACCACTTTCACCACCCTCACAGAGTCTTTCCTAAGTCAGCTAAAGGCAGCCTGTTGAATGATTAGGATATCTGGGAGTGTCTTGTTATGCAAATGGCTGAGCTGGAAAAAACCTGGGGGACCAGCTCATCAGCTCTGCTCTATCTACAGTTTCTCTCCCCACCTCCGTTCCTGCATCTATCATTTGTTAACTTCTACATCCTGGTTAATAGATCTCCACCCATTTTCAGAAAAGGCTGCATTTTTGTGTAGGGTAACCCGTCTAGAAAGTAGACCTTTTACAAAGCCTAGGCCCAATGAATATATTCCCATGAAGTAAAATTCAAGTGCCAGTTCTTAAGTTTTAAATAAATCTGCCAAATCTGCTATTCAAACTTTGCAGACTTGATCTGGTGCTTGACCATCCATAAGCAAATGCAGCTGGTGTCTTTGAAACTGAAAAGTGAAAAATGAGCAGCAAAATCAGGGACTATATTCCAGACAGTGACTGGAATGGCATCCCGAATGCTGTTAGGGCTTTACAAGACAAGTAATACACGCTTGTGCACCTGTGTGCACTGATCTGCGGGGTCATCTGCAGTGACCAGTTGGCACGCCAGTACTTTTTTCTGAGGAATATGACTGTCAGCAAGCCAAGCACCTTCAACTTTTACAGCCCATGTACTTATTTTACTATAAAACACTTACAGAGAAAATTTGGACCACAGAATTGCCTGAACTTTTTAATAAACAACATAATACCACAAACCTTCTGATGGCGGTAATATAGTTAACACAGAGTGATTAAAAATACGAGTAGGCTGGATTAACAATATGTTCGCCATATATACCACAAAGGGTACTCATAGTTGTAAGCCGAATGAAATCAACAAGAGGAAATCAACTGGAGTTGAAATGGAAAAGGCTCCAGGTCAGCTCAGCCCCTTCTGGAATCACAGCAAGGACCTTGCTTACATCGGCTCTCACCGTCAAGGTCACATTTATTTGATACACGCTTTAGCTTTAGTACAATTCAGATGTTTCACAGGTACAACAGAAGAGACAAGGAAGGGAAAATATGGCTGTCTCCGTACTTATGAACGGACACCTACCCCGGCAGATTTTGAGAGAGACATGCCACGGAGATGGGACCTTGTTTCAAAGGAGCATTCAGATTTCAAACCACCTTGTAATGTTGTCAAAAGCCTCTGCATGTGACCTTTCTCAATCCTGATCACGGAGCAAGGTAAAGGTGCACTTTCCAAACACCTCTGAAGAAGCCAGCTGAAAGTACTCGTGGATGAATATGCTGGGGCTTTCAGCTGGTGGAGGACACCTGGGACATCTGGCCTCCTGGTCTGGCAGGAAGGAAAGCTGATGTATTTCAACAGCTATCAACAGGCCTCCAAAGAAACCACCAAAAGAATTCCTTCTGCAGTCACTGAGAATTTAAAGGACAGTAGTATTACCATGTTCTAGAAGTTATCTGTGGGTTGACCTTCACCAAAAGAATGTGAAAATATAGGGCAATTGTCTACAGTGGTATTTACCTTTTTCTTCAGTGGAACAAAACAAGAAGTCTTTTTTAGTATTTTTCAAGTGCTCACGCAGAGCAGAGTGCCAGTGAAAACCAGTTACCCTCAGTAAGGAGTTTCCCATTTTCTGGTCTCTACTCTTTCATGACCCAGCTTATGAGAAACAGAGCACCAAGCTCTGGAAACCAGCTGCGTGTCAATAAAGGACTGAAAGCAGAGACGCTCCCGCTGCCTGAAGTCTGTCAGACGTTGGTTCTTCTTTGGATGAAGGCATCACTGTCTGTGCTCGGAGAATGGCAGAAAACCCTTAACATCGTGACCCTAGCCACGACCCTAACTTGGCAGGAAGTCCCAGACAACCTGAACGCCCTTGGCGACATCGCTGTTTATTTTGATAGTGCTCCAGAACTCGTGCTCCAGCAAACTGGCAGTGCCAGGTGGTACCCAGCCCATCGCAGGCCGCTGACAGGCATCACGCAAACAGCACCGGCCAAAGCGTCTAGCTAGCCTGTAACCTGAAATGAAATATTCCTTAGGAAAAAGTGTAAAACTCAGAAGTCGCTTGATCATTCAATAAATACCGTGATTGCCCATATGTGACCATGTAATTTGTAGATATAAGCTTATATCTGTTACATTAATTTGAACGAAGAAAGCTACAGCCAAGTTTCTGGGGATGGGAGAAGGACTAGAGATGCAACGTGCCTTCATCAATCATAAACCCAGAACCAGAGGTTTCTGCCTCACTTCTCGCTCCTACTGAGAGGGTCTTACACAGAAGCGACAGCTGTGAATAACATTACAATGAGAGAACAACCGAGCCCGCCTTTGCAATGCGTGAACGCAAAAGCTAACTCAAAGCTGGCGACGTTGGATTGACACACTTACATCCGCGAGCATTTTCCTCCTCCTGCGGTCTCTCTCCGGGAACCTGAGATGCGACAGCTCTGACCTCCTTACAGGAGGAGGGCTGCCAAGTAAACAGGCCTGAGGATTCAGACAGCCAACTGCTGTCTCTCTTGCACTTCTATTTTCTCTCTCCATTTCCACAGCCCACCCTTCCCAGCCTTGTTATTAATACATCTTCCAACTTCTTTGACAGTTAATAAACGTGCATAGTTGACTTTGCGACTGGAACCGCTGGAGGTCAGGAGCACGGACCAAGGATACAGTCTGTACAGAGAATACAAGACGCAACTTCCCAGTGCTGTTGCCCAGCTACCGGGACACTATACAGCCAACACACCCAGAACAAAAAAGGGGTGCAGCAAAGAATTACTTTTTGACCAAAGTAACACTTCAAGTGCTGAGACATGTTTGATAAACTGGAGCAAAATGAGAATGTGACAGGGTAGAACAGCTACTTCAAGCTAGAGAAAGAAAAAAAGTCTATAGCACCTGGCTACC
The DNA here is from genome assembly GCF_030463565.1 of Pelecanus crispus. Classification (NCBI taxonomy): domain Eukaryota; kingdom Metazoa; phylum Chordata; class Aves; order Pelecaniformes; family Pelecanidae; genus Pelecanus; species Pelecanus crispus. Next base: position 1,967,782 of record NC_134645.1, on the reverse strand, counting down.
ACGCTCTACGAGATTTGGATGTACGTCCAGGTGTGCTTGCTGGGGGGAAACAGGGCAACGCACACGTCCCAGCCCAATCAACGTACATTCAACCTGTAGACGAGTAGGGGTGACCCAGAGCCTCTGCCCAGGCTCTGCGCCACTTTCCCTTCCCTGGATCCCCGTGAACTCCCGCTCTCCTTCCCACGCCCACCTGGGTCATGCCGCAATGCTGAGCTGAGGCACAGCCAGAGCAGAAGATGCAGCCGCAGGAGGCTGAACACGCTCACGGCGCTGGCAATCCAGGTGTGTCTATGAGGGAGAGGACAGAAAAACAGGGAGTAATCTCAAGATATACTGCTTTTCACCTAGACAAACCTCCTCTGTGTTGGAGCTTTGTATTTTAGGGCAGAGAAACGCTCCATCACTCTCAGCCAAGGAGGAGAAATTCAGGAAAGACAGACTGCGCACAGGCTCGGAGGTGCGGGTCAGGGGAGGCCGCCTGATGACAACTTCCAGGGCAGGAAGAATGAGACTGAGCTGTTTTGGCTCTGCCTCCGAACTGCAGAGCAGCAGCGGGAAACCGCACCCAGGGAGACGCCTAGGGAGAAAAGGATGTTTTGTTGTGTAGGCTTTTGTTCTGGGCTTTGTTTATTAGCAATATTTCACAGCCAGGCAGGCAGAGCATGGAAGCAATTTAAAGGGCCAGCCAGGAAGAAATAACCTGCTACGCAGTCAGCAGGTTTTGAATTAGCAAACAAACAAACAAACAACAGAAACCAGATTCCGGGGGCAGGAATGGAGAAGGATTTGCTAACACACTGCATAAGGCAACAGCAGGCAACATAGCTGAAGCAACAGCTGGTTTCAGCAACACAGTAAGCTCCAGCACCAACCCACGAAGGAGCAAGGCCAAGTCCAAACACCCAAAGACTCTCATTAAGAAGAGACATAAGACAGCACTAGTTACTCCACGGCAATGCCGACATGATCTATCTGCTCTCATACCGGCACTTCGTCCAGGTACCAGAGATTCCTGAGACCTCTCCAGCTGAGCTTGCTCTGCTTTAACCAGAGATGCTTAATCAGCTCTGTGAGGTCCGGACAAAGAACTGGCCTAGTAAAGAATTCGGTTTTGGACAGTGCGATGGTCCCGGAGGAGGCTCATCAAAGACAGCTCCAGAATGAGCATTTCCTTCAGATGTTGAAACCCAAGTCACTGCCAACATCATGCAAAGCTTTGCCTCTCGGTGGCCAAACTCAGTGCAGAGCACTGGAGTATGTTATAGGGACCATATGGATTCGAGCTGTTATTTCTTTAATGAAAATAAAACCAGAATTACTAACAGAATGGGACAACTTTTGCTTTGGTGAAATGATGTCAAGACGGTACTTAACTGTCTGTTAGGGAATGCCAGCACTCCTCTGAATTCAGAAATCTTTGGAAAGTGAACTGAGAAATAGAGCAATTGGATATTAAGTCCCCCACTTGAAAACATGCATGTTAAAAAATTGTTCTGCAAATTAGCACAAACTGTGAGTTTCAGCGCAAGGTGGCTGGGATGACAGGTGCCCCCAGCGAGGCCTCAGAGAAGGAGGGAGCACGCCGACGACACGCGTGTGCGCTTCAGCGGTATCACGTTTTCGCTGGCATGTACACACGAAGCCCCGCAAGCACAACCCCGAGGCCTGCAGCTGTTGCAGCACAGAGCACAGGACTCCGTTTCAAAACTCAGCAGTCATTTCCCCTCCAAGAGACGAGGTCCTCCGTGCACGTGCGTATTTTTGACTATGCAAAACCCGAAACGTGGCTGAAAGCTATTTGAAAAATGATCCTTCCCCAGTAAGAGAGGAAAATGTCAGCAGTCATACAAGCAAAGCTCCAAGTTAGATAGCGTACAGCAAAATTCTACCAGGCCAACAAGATTTCTGGTTCAAGTAACCAAAGGCAGCTTGAGGCGCTGGTTCCCAAAGAGGAGGAAATGCATCTCATCCTCCCCAGAGGAAACAAAACACACATCGTCCGCTCGCTAGCCTCTTGGCAGAAGAAATAAGAGCACCCCAGCCAAACTGGTCTCCTCACTTCTAAACTAACCTCTAGTGGGTTAGCGGGTACTAACCAGCGGAAGACGACAGGTAATGCTAAGCATACCGCCTGCCTTTGCCCACACTGAAGTTTTAAATGGACACCAGCTGCTAATTCCTTTCTACATTCCTCACATTTTTTTGGCCAACTCCCCAACAAGACTAATAGAAACCTTTCGCCTTAAACTTTCATCTGATGCATAGATAAAATAGTCAGGCGTTTTCAGGCAAGGAAAAGAAATATATATCATTATTGCCTTAATTTAAATGCATGCCTGTAGGTCTTCACTGCATCCCTGCCCTTTGAAATGGGTTAAAGAGCCTTAATGCCATCTAAATTAAGACAATTTGTTATTCAGAGCATTTGCGACCAAACAGTTTGAGATGCATCCTTGGAGGAAAAAGCACGCAGGCCACAATTTAAAACCCTGGGAAATAAGATGATGGATGTGGAGCAAAAGCCCAGAAAAGCTACATCTTAAATAACTTGGGTCATTATCTTGGTGCTTTGATGTTTCCACTATGGTGAAGTCTTTTTTGGGGTTTTTTTTGGTTAGATATTTTAGTGCACATCTTTATATACTGCTCCATGTGAGACAGAGATATTTATCATTTTATATATGATATAGTGATGACTCTCTCCAGGCTCCTCGTGTCAGCTTGCTACTAGAGTACCATCTTGTACGCTTCTGCACGTTCTGCGAAAAGGGCTGGCACTCCGGCGATTACCTACGTTGCCTCGGCTGCTTTGAAAGGACCACGGCAATATTCTTCCCCGCAACTTCACGGCAGTACTCGTACTTAGGAACCGCATGAGAAAAGTCTAGTAAATGACTTCGGAAAAAGGAGTGGAGTCACACCAGATGAAAACAACGAAGTTTTACTTGAAACATCTCATCAGACACTACAACCTGGTTTTTGCCCATGCGAGCTGGAAGGGCTCCGCAAGGCCCCGGCTTGGCGTTCGCCGCAGTCTGGCCACCCGCAAGATGCTGCTCCCGGCGAGCACAGCTCCTCCAGCCAAGGAGGCTGCACCCTGGGCGGGCAACCTGCAGCCTCGGGGACACAACACCCGGCCAGCAACACCCAGCTTTCCGGGTGCCTTCCGCCGCTTTCCAGGCGCCGGGGCCAGGAGAAGGGCTCCCCAGCACCCGCTGCTCCCCGGGGCCACGCAGGCTGGCGCACCAAAAAGTGCCCAGAGCAAAAAGTACTCTCCTCTGAGGTGTACGTTATTCACAGCTCTAAACGCTTTAAGCGGAACAGGCAAACAAACCAATGACATTTAGCTCTTCCAAAATATCTAACTATTGTTATTGGCACCTCGTTATAAACAGCTTCTGGCAACATGTAAATACGGCTTCATTTGCATACAGCGGCTTTGCTAGCCTGGCATACCCAGGGAATGGAAACGGCTTTGCCGTAACAGAAAAAAAAATAACAATAACCGGGTCCAAGAGCTTCACGGTTCTTTGCACTGACCTCACAGGCAAACAGCACTATCGTACAAAGGATTTTCACACCAAGGTCTCAAACCCCATCTTGTGAAGCACTCGGGAACAAAACACAAGGAAATACATTGTATTTCTTCCGCGATTACTCAGCTTCAACCAGTTACCAGGTGCAAAGCCCAAAACCTGCCTACGAATCCCAGAGAGTCACAATACGCAGCAGCAGAAGCTGAAGAAAAACCTGCGTAAAGCAAGGATATGTAAAATATCTGATTATTATTTCACTCCGATTTGAGTTTTCTGTCTGGGAAGTAGATCCTCAGTTGGAACGCACCCAACCCAACAGCTGCATTGCTTTTCTACTTCCACAAACACTCTAAAAGTTAGCCAAAACCCTGTTTGTGCCGGCAAACACCCAAGATTTTATTATTATGTACTATTAGTTCATAGTGAGAAATGTGCGCTACAGGGGGAAAAAAAAATCTAGAGAAGCTAAATAATTGGGTACAGATGTTGAAGATTTATGAAGCTCTATCCGCTGGACAGTACCTTACATATTGTTTCTATCACCTGTTTGCTTTCCGAGTTTTTAATAAGATAACTATGCATGCTATCCTTGAAGAACATTCTAGAATTCCTCCTTCAAAAACCAATAACTTTTGATCTCCGCTTGTCTCTTCTCAATAACAATCTCTCTTCATAGTTCCACAAATGCCACTTCATATTCATTTCATATTTAAATAAGATCTTGGCTGTTGTTTTCATTATCTGGCAACTTTCAAATGCAATCAGACTATTTCATTCTTACTTCATATGTTCCAAAAACTAAACCTGACACATCACGCCAAAGCCCCAGCGTTTACAATTCATGATAAAATATCTCATCATCCCAAAGATGCTGTTCTAAATACCTAATCATTTTCACCTTCCCCCCCCCCCCCCCCCCTTATTTACTGGCAAACAACATCTGCTCAACGTCTTTGGGGACCATTGCTTCTCCCTTACTATACAGATGCCCAAACCTCACCGAGGCCACCACTCAGGTTAAGCTGCCTACAAAAGGAACCCAGTCCCAGCCAGATTTCTGAACCTTGGTTCATTAAGTTTATTCTAGAAAATATCTGGAATGTGCGAAGTACTGCAGCTGACAGCAGATAATATGAAAGTAAAAACACAAGAGAATCACTGGCATTTTTCATAACTGACGTGTAATGGTTTTGCCATTTCAAATTACATCATGAGCACTTTCTTTCCACAAGCATAAAATGGCAAAACAAGGTATGTTCACTTGGTTGTTTTTCCAAGAACTTACAAAAGAGGATAAATCACCGAAAAAGGCTGCATTTCTGCAAACCAGCGCATGTGACGGCTGACATCTCTGCTTCAGGGACCGTCAAGCAAGAAGCATCCAGGCTCCCTCCCCTCCTTGCCCAAAGCACGCCGTGACTCGGTCGGATAACCTGGTGTTTGCCTTCACCTTTCCCACAGGCCACAGCCGCTGATAAACTTTTCCTGAAAAATGATTTCATCCCTTCCGATGAAGTGGCTTACACAACACAGGCTGTATGAAGGCCGTGACCTCATTACAGATTTAGACATTCACTTCTCATCTGAAAAAAAGTAGATCTGGTAAATTCAGAGGGTTGGAAAAAGATCTATGGAGATTTCAGTTTTTCCTACAGCTCTGAAATAGACTCCGTCAATCATAATTGTCCTTTTGGTTCAAAATAAGTTAAAAAAAAAAAATCCCTATTTACACAATAAATGAGTAAATGACTACAGGGTTTCCCGCTGTTCACCAGCTGGCTGGTGTGACAGATGCCCTAATGCCACGTAGAGGCACCCCGCCTCTACACTAAACATGGGTAAAGAGACACTGAGGAACAGCACACTGGTGGGGTCCGTCCAACCTCCCCATCTACCCCAGAGAATTCAGACAGCAAGAAGAAATGGTCAGAAATGACAAGTACGGAAAAGTTCCATTTGACACCATGGAATGTTCTTCCGTGGATGGCAAGCCAACGTTTGCCGTGTCAGAAAATGACTACCCCTTCTCTCCACTTCCGTTGTGAATAAATGAAGTGAGGAAACACTTCCACTACATACTGACTCCATTCCTTGAACAGTTTTTGAGCTGCCTCCTACTGTTTCCAACAGATGGACCGATGGCCTGAAATCCTCAGCCAGTTCGATTTTCTTTCCTTCAGGCGTGTAAGAAGCTTGATGTTTTGTTGCTTTACTACATGGCTCAGAAACTGTGGATAAACTGTGCTGTTTCCCTCAGTATCTGCACAGACCACCCAAATTTGTGCTAAGGTCTAACCTGAAGCGCGAAAGTAGCATTACATTGATTTATCCAGGAGGTGGGGGTTTGGTTGGTTGGTTTTGGTTTTATCATCACATTTCAATCTGACCAACTGCCTCCAAGGACCAAAACGCTGCTGGCTAGTAGCATTCAGCTTCCCTATAGCTCTGCTTTCTTGATTCGTGCTCCCTGCATTCAAGGCTTGCTATGGAAAACCTCCACCTTTTCCCTGAAATTTGGAAGACCTTAGTGCCTTTAATTGGTTTTGGCTATGGAAATATATCAAGCGATTCCCATACAGGAAGAAAGAAACTGAAAGAGAGATCCTTCAAGTGCCACTGGTCACTTGCCTTGGATACTGAACAGGTTGGTCCTTATGTCAATATTATTGTATTTCATGTACCTGCAATAAGAATGAAAAATTAGTTAAGACGACTAATGTACGGCCAGTTTGTGGGCTGTACGGAGTGCTCAGCCACAATAAACCTATTTCTATTCCTTGACTGCCTTGAGATAGATGTGATCAACTGGAGAAAGAAAGAATCCCAGACTATTCCTTGTTGCTTAGGGCAACAGCTTAAGGCCTGTCCAGAAGATGACAATCATCATACCATTTTCTTGAATTAATGGCGAGAAACAAAAAAATATCAACATGGGTACTAAATGTTAACCCTGAGGAAGCGTTACATCCCAAACATACAAGCAAGGAGACGCAGAATCTGGCTAGTTGCAAGGCAGAAATAAAAGTCCGATGAGTGGAAGGAAAATGCTTCCGGAGTACAGCTCACTGTACTCAAGCTGGGCCATCACATCCATGTCTAAAATAGCTAACCTGAGATAACCCAGGTGGTAACTCACACAAGACATCTGAGTATGGAACTTGACGTTGTAAATGCAATTTTACAAATTATCCTGTAAAAGAGCAGTATTGCCTCTCACATAATTTAAAGAAAAAAAAAAAAATCAAGAACCAGGCGCTGGAATTGTTTAGAAAATAACAATGGCAGGTGTTTTTCATTTTTCTCTGCGTCTTTTAAGCATGACAGGGTGATACAGTCATGAAGGAATGCTTGCAGACAAATGGTAGAACCTTATTTATATTTTAGAAGTAAAAGCTAAGATTCTCACATATTTAAGATTTACACCTGCAGATTTACAGGAAAAAAACCATACAGCCCTGAAGCAATTTAGAAAGCGCTAATCCTGATCATTTTCCACCTAATGACTGTTTACTACACAGTCCTTTTAAATGCTTGGCAGCTCTCCAGATCATCTTGTTTTTTCTTTCTCCTGCAGATCACTCTAGACAGCCATCTTGGGTGAAGAAAAACCTCCAGAGGAGAATGCTCTCTGCGTGCTTTTCAGGCTCTAAAAGCTTTGTTTGTCAAGGGAAATCCCGAGCATTGTTTCACTTTCAAGGCAAAAATAAAATCTCAAAGCTTTCAAAGCATTGACAAATTAAGAGTACAGAGAAGGGAAAAAAAACAAACAAGAAAAGTTCTTTTTTTGAAGGATTTAAAAACTGCCATTGGTTTTACAGTTTTAAACGCAGTAGGACTAGTTCTATTTACTCCTACTAGGAATAGATTTTAACATGTTGTACAGATCCACCCCGTCACTTGTTTCAAATGACATTCGTTGTCGTTCGGAATTTTTTTAAAATGGAACAATTACTTGTGATCAAATGATCTTCCCCTCCCTGCTACCCAGCCAGCTGTGCTTTCATGTTCCCGCTGTAGCTTGCATTCACCTGGAGAAAGCCCAACTCTCCTCATTACCAAAAATGCAGCATAACAGTGCAACACTACCGTAGGCTTCCAGAGACCTCACAAGTTGCACTGGCATTGCTGCTCGTAACGTTCCCAGATGTCTCCCGGAACCCCGACTACCATTTTCTCAGTGGCCTTCCACCCACGATGCAGCATGCAAGAGTCCGCTACCAACAGGTTAAAAAAAGAAAAAAAAAATCAAGAAACAGCACATAAGAAGTACAAGGAGCGTTTTAGCTGAAAAGACCGGGTTGCTGCTGCATCCCTTTGCAACGGGAAGGACGGGGAGAGGCGCAAGACAGGCAGGCAGACACAGCACCAGATGCTCAGGGGCACCTGCAGCTCCCAGGGAAAAGCTCAAATACAGAATGACTTCCACATGGCTGGCCTGAAAATGTAGCGCGCGTAAAGTCTTAGACAATCTATGCATTTTGCTACCGATCTGGAATGCTAAGGCGTATTAAAAAAGCAGTGCAATTTACCCTTCCCTGGCACAACTAAAACGTCTGCATGCAGTAAACACAGAAACCGAGCGTGATGCAGCAACGGGGCCAACTGTTCCTCGCGCGAGGTGCAGTGCGCTCAATACGCTGCGGTCCACACAAACCAGCGAGCCTCGTTAACAGCGCGTCACCCAAATCACCGGCAGGCAGGAATGAACTGGATGCACTTTGAGATCCTGAAGCAGGCAAAATCCCTCCTCGCAGCACATGTGTTAAAGCTCTCTTTCTCCGGACATCACAGAAAAAGTTAAGATCTAAACTCACAGGTCTGAGTGAGGATGGTGGCTCTTACAGGAATAAAGCAAAAACATGACCAACCCAACGCACTGCAATCAATATTTTAAATGAAATCAGTCAAGCCCATGTTCAAAGCAGGTCAACAGCAATTAAAGCATCCTTATTCAGAACAGTAAAATCAGAAAACGTCTGGATCAGTACATTTCTCGAAGTGAATATATTAATGGGAGCGTTTCGAAATGCATGATGCACTAGTAAGAGGCTTTAATATAAACCTCAGGATTATGCTGTTGGCTTTTTGATTATTATACTCTCCATTAAAAACCGCGCGCTGTGAAGACAGCGAGAGGTTAAAACAGACCTAGGATCCTTGCTTAGCCCTTTCTTTTCCTGAGAATCCTGCTGCTAGTTTCTGTTTGTGCAACACTTGGTATTACAGCCGGACAGAACGAAGCACCAAAGGTGGAATTTTTATATAAAACATTTCTATTATCGATGGCATCAATGTCAACACAACAAACAGAAAGAGGCCTCATAATTTCAACACTGACAGCAAAATTGCCCCCTCTTATTTCTAGAATGATCTGCTTGGTTGACTCCATCTTAACACACTGCCTCACCACACAATGATTCAGCCATTTTAATTCCTGAATGACTAGATTTGCTTTCCCTTCGGCATGGCACTGCACATCAGGCTCAGCTGTCTTGAGAGCAGGAATCTCTCTGCATGAAGCACGTGCAAGTCAAGGTGGGGGGGGGAAATAAAATTAAGTGAGGCTACGGGAAGGCGGTGAGAGGTAGAGCGCAGTAATGGGACTGAATACGTAAATGCAGAATTTTTAGATAGTCCCTGGCTTCTTTTTCCAAACAGGCATCTCAGGAAAAACTCTGCAATCTGGTTCTCTTGAGAGGGTAATGATGAACGCAGGCTGTATCTATGCTGCCTTTAATAACAGCCCCGGAGAGAACACTCGAGTTCCCAAGCCGTAGGAGTGAGCTGGCACGCACCAAAACGGAGGCTGGGTGCGCAGACACTTGCAGGCAAGGCAGACGTGGTGCAGGAGCGGCAGAGCCGGGGTGCAAAGCTGATCGTTTGCCGACACAACTTGCCAGTCACGTCGACGCCTGAGTCACGCTCCCAGCCTGAGCTCCTGAGCATCCCTCCCGCAGGCTCCGCTGTGCTGCTCAAGGGCAGGGGCTGCAGCCCGCTGCAGCAGCAGGAGCAGCCGGGAGGTTTGGCTCTCTCCTGGAGAGCCCTCGGCAGGCACAGGATTGCTGAACCCTGAAAATGTCACTATCCTCTGCCTAAAAGGCAGTCACGTCTACGTGCAGGAGATGGAGGTAGATGCAAATCACCAGGCAATGCCACCGTGCGGTATTTACACAACCACGTTAATGCCCACAGCACGCAGAGCCAGCGCTGCACAAACCGGACCCTCCTTCGCTCCAAGAGGAGCTGCCGGCAGAGCAACAGCCACATCGGCATCCTTCGTGATCCACAAGGATGTATGTCACTGCATCAGTCTGGTTTTGGAAAGATGTCAAAAGAAAAGGTTACCTGCAAAATTCAGGGTTTATTTTTGTCATACTGCAATACTATTTCTTGCACTCCTCCAGCATTTAGGAGGGACAGCTTACAGCGCACCCAGACTGGCAAAATGAAATAGAAATGAAGCAGTAAGTTATTTCAAATAGTCATTTCTGACATTCCACAAAACTAATGCAAGTTCCAGGCAAACGGCATGGAGCCTTTCCAGGGTAGCAGTGGATCAACAGAAAACAAGCTCTACGCGATAGATGAATCCACACTGTCCATTTTGGAGCTTGTTACCCTGCAAGTGAAGTACAATCCCTTCATTCAGGTATTTCGCATTAATGCTGTACTCAGCCACTGCTGAAAAGGTGCTGGAGCTGTAAAAGCACTCTGGCCAACCGTGACAAAAAGATACTTGTGCTGACTACTACATTCTTGTTTACCAAATAAGTTCTAAAACTAGCACGAAAAACATGTTTTATTACCCAAGTTACAAGCATCAAGAGAAAAATATTCGTTGACCAGAAATTTTAATTTAATCTATCCAGAACAGACTGTAGAAGGACAGACCCAAACAAGCCATATTTGACACAGACAGATTAGACAGATGGTACAGTACAATATAAAGGGGATTTGTGCTTGCTTGACTTCGACGTGGCCAAATCACTTCTGAATTGCAGGCACAGAAGAGTTATGCCGGATATTTTACAAAGATTTAACGCCTATTAAAACTTCATACCGTTCATAATTATCACATGTTCTGTACAACAAAATAGAGATTGTTTTGCAACTTAATTCTGTTGCACACTTTTCAGAGCCTATCATGATGTATTTCAACATAAAATGGATACGAGCAGCATTTACTATTTAACTAGAGCTATCCTGTTCCCGAATCTTTTTGCAACCTGTGAATTTATGCAAGAACAGGGAAATTAACTGAAACATGAATAGAAATCCTGATTCAAAATAAAACCTCTGAATTCCTGAAGACAGCTGAAAGCCTCCAACTTCAAAAACGAAGGCACTCAGCACAAGAGCCCTCTGTATTCATCTGCTCACTTCACCAGTGGCCCCTATCAGATTCTCTCAGGACCCTGGCGCAGCACAAGATTAAAAGATGTTATTGCAGGGAATACAGGAGGGGGTGAAACTCAAAATTACTATCACATTTCTGGGGACTGTCCAACCCCGAGTTAACACTGGGAGCCCGTACATATGGCAGTTAACAGAAACACTGAACACAGATGCTGATTTAAAACAGGCCCTTTCCCCTGAAGCTTATTATACCTGAGAATAAGCATTTCTGGCACCTGCTGTAAACATCAAAGGTCACATTCAGCATCGGTGCAGCTCTATGGCCTTAAGCATACGCATACCTGGATGGATTTCTTGTATTAAGAGAGCTGTAGTGTCAAAGGATAGCACTAGATACAAAGCAAGGCATTTCTCCAACTGGCCCAAACCAGGACACGCGTATGGGTGAGGGTTACAGGAGGGGAACCCAGAGAGCAGGAAATCACAGAGTGCCTCAGACATTCTCTACAAACCAATGGCTGCCAGCTATCGCCTTACCTCCGAGGCATACCCAACTACATACCAGGACTGTCATTTCATGGGACAAAATTTACTCTTTACTCGCAGTCTCCTCCCAACGCCAAAGGAGGAACCAACGGAATCGCTTCCCACTCCAGCTAGCACAGGGTGAGGGTCTAAGCTCTCCTATACAGGTGTCAGTCAGGAGCAACCCAACCGCAGAAAAATTAGTAGCTAAGAAAGAACAGTCATCATCAGCTGTCCAAAATGAGAGTCAATTGTTTAGAGGAATAAATGAACAAGGTAACAGACTGTGGATTTGTGGAAATGGATACTCGTGTTTTCATTTTACCTCTCTCTAAGCATAAAACCTTTCTCTGCTGACTTTTGCCGTTGAGTGCTAGAAAAGCTCTGTGTCCAGTTTGTTCTTGTTAACAGGCGGCACAACGGCTGGATACCGAGTGCCCCCTTGGACACACACACGCGCTCCAAACTGGCGCAGGGACGCAGAACAGCATCCGGGGAGAGACAGCGGTAACTGCACAGCTACTGCACGGAGAGCACAGGAGCAGAAACAGCATTAACTAACCATTTCAACTGACGAGTTAAAAATTAGCCTCACCATCAACCCGTTACCAACAGAACTAGCAGAAAATATCAAAAGTAACGCTTTTACCCCCCAAAGTAACAATTTCTGGAATTCCCTATGCACCTCATTTGAGACAAAACAGACAGCACCAAGATTCAAAACCAGAATAACTTTCTTACCCGCAGCATAACGCTAGAAGCTTAATTTTTTACAGGTGTTAGACACCAACAAGTCCCATCAAAATGAATTGGGTTTCCAATGCTCTGAGCCTAAGGCAAAACTGTCATCTCTCTCCTTTCATTAACCAGAACGGTTCAGTCTGCAGCAACTGCGGCTCTAGCACGGGGTTTTCAGGACCCCCCACCCTTGCCAAGGCTTTCTGAAGGCTCACAGGGTCCAAGCTGGCAGAAAGGGGTTGTTATCTTCTCTGCAAGTCCAGGTAATACCCAAAAAGATTTTAACCAATAAAAAAAAAATTACACCCATCAGTATTTTTCATTTTCTGCAAGTTAGACGGGAAAATGGACACACTTGAAGACAGGCCACAAAACATCCCTGGGGGGAAGAGGAGCCCAAGAGTATCGGGCGTTCACGGGACTACGCGGGAATTCTCCAGCCCCATGAATGCTGCTAGGGCTTTTTTTTTTCTTTTAAATTTCTGGGTTTTCCCGCAGCTCACCGGGCACCTGAGCCCAAGGGCTGCTGCTGCTCCGCTCGCCGCTCCGTGCCATCCTACTGCCCAGCACGGAGAGAAGGGCCGCCATCTCGCCTGCCTACCGGGAACTTGATTTCCTACCGTAACCCTAATTTCCTTACTCTGACTGACAAATGAAGACACAGACAAATTTGCCTTCGGATACCTGTGCAAAAATTGGGAGAAAAGAAGTCCTGAACCAGCAAAAACTGGGGACATTTTAGAAGCTCTGTAGGAATTACAGCTGGGGATTGCCTGCTCCTCGGGCAGATTTTCTTTCATGAAGACTAGCACAGCTCCCTCTCCTTCCTCCCACTTCAATCTGCTATTAATTTAATCAAAGGTGGTTTATGAGCAAGTCAAGGACAAGGGATCTGCAATTTAACCCTACTGAGAACAGCCAGGCATAAGTCTAAACAACATTCTTTCTTCCCTCCAAAAAAAGAATATCAGCATTCTTATTCACATAATCTTCCATTTTGCTCACCTTTACAAAGCTGGTCTTGATTTTAAGCTATTTGAAAAAGCCAAATTTGTTGCAGTCATAAAAATCAAGTTACTTAGTGTAAAGGCCACTGTTTCCACCCTTGAAGTACATCTCTTAGTCTGGCAAGCATCAGCTTGCCTTAGTATTTAGGCTGCACCGAGTAAGCTGGTATTTTACCAATAATTGTAATTTTAAAGAACAAGTGAGGCTATTTCAGAGTGGCAAAACGACCTTCACAAGAGCATTTCAAGGCAATCACGTAGACTGCAGTAAGAAAAAACAATGGGGAGACAGAAAAATAACTTAGAAGCCAGGACACAGTCCAACAGAGCTGAAGTGCACGCTGTGCAGGAGCCCAGGGAGAGGCCTTGTTTCAAACACGGCAGGTTTTCCAAGACAGCTAATGGACCTGTTTGTAAGTCTCTGCAGAGCAAGTCTAAGATTTATGCAGAGTCCTTTGGTAGCAGAGCACACAGGCTTGCCCAATCGTTTATTGAGACTGCTTTTCCCACTATGATTGAATCAGGAAAGAAGAAATGGGAGCTGATTCTAAAATAAGCCTCCCAAGATCTGATTCATGTTGCTAAATAATTAGTGCTTGTCAATGAAAAACGAGCACTGAAGCCAAGGTCCCTTAAGCTATTTCAGATACTTTTACTTTTGTATAGACTGAAAGTCATCTAAAAAAAAAAAAAATTCCAGACACCGCTGCAGCAACTTGGGCAAATACTGGCAGGTTCACGAGGACCACTACTTGCTTGTAGGGACCGTGTGCCACCGCACACTGTTTCAAACAGCTTTTAGAAATGAAGTGTAACTGAACAAAACCGAATTGGACAAAAGATGCTGGGCATGTCAAGCAGAGAATGGTGAAGCTGGTATGTGACAGGAGGCATTAGGATCCATCACTGACAGAACGGGGAAGTGCCATCACGTATTCACAGAAATGCACAACCTGCAGACGTCTACTATCCAGAGTTGACACTGTTCAGCCATGGGGTTTTTTCCGTAAAACATAACACAGAGAAGAATAAAAATTAACTTATTCAGGAGGCCAGCCCTGTGGTTACAGCCTATGGGCGTGTTTTGCCCAGATAACAATGCCAGCATCCAGAATTTAATCTCTTCAGTGTGTGACTGAATTAAAATAATGCACTTAACTGCTTGCCCAAGTAAGCACTAACATGGCATTAAAAGTATGTCATCGTTTTTGTATTTCAGGTGGTTAACAGGACTCAAGTAAAGACATTACGAAGGGATGCCAAAGGTCCGCAGGTCGGTCCTTTGCACACAAACCACTGACACACATTTCACACACGTCAGCGTTACCTTCCAGAGACAAGCTACTAAACTCTCCCTTGATTACTAAAGGAAGGGTAACTAATAACAAATTAATTTCTGTATATATTCAAGCCAAGAAAGTCACCTTTAGCATGAATGCAGGCACAAGTATTACATCTGAGGGATCTAATACAAACTGAATGCGAATAGACATGCTTAAATAATACCGGCTCCACTTACATCAACAGATGATCTGGTCAAGAGAAAAACCACTGGCTAATTTAGAGACCCTGAGCAGCAACGAGGCCACTGTAAACCAGGACCAAATCGTGTGGGCGAGGTCTATGGCCAGCCACGACATCCCCCTCCCCTCTTAATGGCAGGGTTTTTTCCTGGTCTTTCATCGGTGACCGAAATTCAGCTTGATTGTGCCCCATTGGGTTTACATGCTTTGGGCTTTATTTTGGTTAGCGAGCAAGTTTGGTGAGCGTAAAGCTGTGACCAGGGCAGTATGTCTTGGTGCCAGGACAGGTGGGAGAACACAGAGGGACCTTCCCTTTCTTGGAGCACCTCCTAAAGGTGGGCACTCCAAAGCCAGCTGCTGGGGCACGGAGGGCGAGCGTTAGCACCGCTGAGGTTCTGCGATTCCCCTGCGATGTGGCCAGACAGACAGACGACACAGAGCTTTACTGTGCCTCTTACTTACCGCCAGCAGTCAATCTGACTGCACGCCACTCAATCCAAAATGGCATTTCTCCTGGAGTAAATCCAGGACAAGCCCATTATGCCA
The DNA here is from genome assembly GCF_030463565.1 of Pelecanus crispus. Lineage (NCBI taxonomy): Eukaryota > Metazoa > Chordata > Aves > Pelecaniformes > Pelecanidae > Pelecanus > Pelecanus crispus. The sequence goes on along the minus strand of NC_134645.1, from coordinate 1,952,548 downwards.
CATATAATAGTGTCAGAGACCAAAACCATCCCAGTTTTGCCTTGCTGAGATCCACCCTGCCCAAGCGTGAGCAATCTCCAGCCAAAGGGCTCCCACCTCCATGAAGCAGCAGGGCAGGGGGGTCTGGCTCTCACCAGAGAGCCGGGTCGGGCCGTGGGGTCCAGGCACAGGGCTGGGACAAGCCCTGACACTCTGGGGCCTGACGCCCAGCCTTGCTGCAATGAGCTCTCTGCCTCAGTTTCCCTGCTCCAGAAAAGGGCAGTAATGGCTGACACTCTGGCAAAGGCCTGTGTGAGACGCAGCTGGGAAATGCGTAGCAAGTGCTCCGGCCGGCCATCACACAGCTGGGGACTGCGGGGAAATACCCTGCTCCAGTCTTCTAAGAGAACTGCAGCTTATAATGGCTGACCATCGGAGTGGCTTCCAGCAAGATGCAACTGGTTCAACAGAAGTTAAGCTGATCCATGAAATATTACTGCTGGTCTCCTCCCTACCCATAGAAGCCAAGCTAGAGAACAGAATGGAAAAAAAAGATCTCTTTTCACTTTGAACTTCAAAGACAATTAGAACAGTACTGCCATCACTCACCTGGACCAACAGGATTACATGGACAAATTTTCTTTTATGGCAGATGACAATTCAACCACTCATTCTGGCTAAACAGTGTTTGTTGAAAGCCTTTCTAGACTTCATTTCCATGACAAAAGGTGTGCGCTGTTTGATTCCCTTCCTTGCCTCATTCAAGCCACATGACAAGTACATTTTTTCCCCATTAAATACACAGTGGTCATTTCTGTTTGTTTGTCCTCTATTTCACCCTAGAGGAAATTCTCTTTTCCGATCTATCTTTTGTTGATGGCAAGTTTAAGGAAGTTATTTTGCTGAAAGGGTATTTTGTTATGCAATTTTGCATTAGTTAATATACGACAACATTGGGGGGAAAAAAAATAAACACCTGCCTTTCGTTCGTGCATTCTTACAGCACGTCGGCCGAGGATATCAGCACCAAGTGCACACATTTGAACTTGCCAAGCCCTTGATCTTCCCACCAAGCTCCATCACTCAGATTGCACCCACCCTTGTAAGCGGCCTCCCAAAAGGCAATTAGTGGCTTGATACAATTTTCAGTCCTCCTGCCGTAAAGACCCAGGGTTGAACCCAGAGCCCGCAGAGAGGAGGCAGGTCTGTCTTACAGCCCCTGCCAAGCGGAGAGGGTGCCGCCTGCCACCCAAGCCACCGGTACGCATCCATTTGCATCAAAGCCAGGATCAGAGCCTTGTCCTGATGAAATTCTGTCAACGCAGTTTTCTATTTTAAATTCCTCGTTTTACTTCTGCATTCCTTCCGGTCCGTTATTTCCTCCATTTGCTTTTAGATACTCTTCACTTTCTTTTGATCCATTTCCTGCTTCTTTCCTTCTCCCACCCACTTGCACTCTTTGGTCAACAACAACAACAGATTAGAGTTGAAAAAACAGGGGCTGAAGAAGCCTCGGCTCAACACCTACGTGGCTCCAGCCTTGGGAGCGAACCTTTGACACACTGAATATTTAACTCCTCTGGTAAGACTAATGGAAGAATTCCTCTACTCGCAGCTATTTCAAACGCTGTAGAGAAGGGTTAGTATTTGAATACTGTAATAGCAACTGCAAAAGGAATGGCCTGTTTTAAGCAATGCACTGACTTTATGGATGACTTACAATCATGGCACTGTGGTACAGGCAGGCAATCAAAGAAGAGACTGTGACACAGTCGTTTTTGTGCTTAAGGCTTGTATTTTCCATGCCATTTTGGATTCTGCACAGAAACAGAGTTGGGGAAATTTCCTGTAGTCTCCTAAAGAAATGACCATGCAGCACAAGCATAAAATTAGTAATTATGACAGCTTCTCAACACATCCAGCTGCTAAAACCAACCAGGTGTTACCTCAGGCTACGGCTAAAAGCAGGGCTAGGAGGTAGGCATACACCGCAGTGTGACTACGTGGGACACCAACTCCCTCCTTCCTCATCCCTCAACAGCCCTTGAAATTAAAAATAATTGAAAGAACCAGCAACAAAAACCAAAACCAACCCAAACCCCAAACTAAAGGCTTGTATAAAAATCCCCTCAGCTGCATTTCCTGGTTTTTGGTTTCGTTTCTTTTTGCTATGATACTGAAATTGCAAAGCCTCCTCCCCTCTTTTGTTGATGCTACAAGATAGCCTGTAGCCTTCATTCTGAAACCTGTAACTCAGGAAAAAGCCCAGAAAGTTTTGTTTGGTTGGGATTTTCCCCCCCAAAAATACAACTTTTAAACAATATACTGTCAAAGCCAATGCTAATACTAACTGTGCTATTGACCATTCAAAATCAATCCCATTATATTTCCTGGAGCTTCCTATGAGGCTTAGTTTGCATGGCTATCAGACTGCCAACATCAGGAACCCTTGTTCAGACCAGAGGGAAATAACTCAGTACCGACAGACCAAGGATAATTCTGCATTGTCAGAGAGACCTGGGTCCACTAGCAACAAATCAACACCAAAGCGTGCCAAGTGCCAGTCTTCCAAATACAAAGGCCACATCATTTCCCCAAACATGTCACTTGTTCTGGAAATTGGCTCATCAGTCCTTGCATGAGAAACCCAAACCCCAGGCAAAACTTACTTGGTCGTTCTACTGACGCACTATCAGCGCCACAGAAGCAGGAACAGGCTGTTAATGCAATTACTTCACAGTAGTATTGTTAGGAGGAAAAATAGGCTGCAACAAGTTTGGACACTAGGTCAGAGGCTTTAACCTCTAAGATCACACCTCTGAAAGCAGCACCAACAGCAGAGCATTTTTCCGACATAAAAATTAACAGTGGTTATCTTGCCAGGGTTCTGTTCAAGCACAGGTTCAGACACTTTCATCTGCTGTTGACTCCACATTTGTGTGGCTCCAAACACCTGAAAAAACAACTGTGACCCTGCTCAAAAGCACTGGAGCCTCCCAAACCCACCATAACCCCCTGATTCAGAAGCCACCACCCCATGGAACAGGGTGCTCTCTCTGGCAAGTCACATCATGTCTCCAAGACAGCTCACTCACTCCTCAGGAGTAGCAAAGGGTTTCTGAAGTGATTCTGGGGAACAAATTCCTGAGGTGCAATATTCAAGGACCAGGTACCCGCATAAAACCCGTTAGCATTTAGAAGCAAAAAACCAGTAGCCATCTAGCCTCTGATTTCTGATACACTCTGAAGTCTTGACTTAAAAAAAACGTATTCTGCCCAGAGAACTAAAGTGAATACCGCAACGTTTTCCTAGCGCTTGCGTCTGAAAGCCAACAGATCTGGAAGTGCTAAAACCATGGTCACTGCAGTTTCAGCACCCACCAACCTTCCACTTGGCAATTCCCAAAGGTGAACTGGGCCTTTTGGGTTGACTGCAGAAAAGAGTTCCAGCACTCTGAAGAGAAATACCTGCATTTTCCAAGCAGTAGTTAATGAAAGCCAAAATCAGAATGGACAGATTTTTTAAAAGGAACGAGAATTTATTGCTCCTGATGACAACAAAAATGGGAAACTTTCTTGAATTTTAACACCACAAGCAAGGAAGGAAACTACGTACCAAACATTCCAGTCTGCTACTATACATTAAGGCCAATTCAGACAAAAAGAAATTAAGTGGTATATTTCACCAAAGTTATATATTTTTCATTATACTTAAGGTAACTTAAGTACTTTGGTTTGGGAAAACAAAATTATAATTTAGAATGTTGGAACAAAATAAATGAGTTTGCCATTTGCAAGAGCAATTCAACCAAAATCTTTAGGAGCATGTATTGGGACCAGGCTCCATATTCCAAAAAAACCCAAACCAACCCGTGGCTGGAGAGTTGCAAACATCCCAGCCTCAGCCCACTGCAGTGCAGCGTTAGCACCTTGACACGAACACCTCACCGCTTCTGAAAGCGGCTCACCCCGAAGAAGAAAGGTTGGGATCCAGGTATAGTGACACGAAGCACAGACAAAACACGCTGTGAATTTAAACGTGCGGGTCTACCTTTCGCACCGTCAAGAGGTCCAAGACCCTAATCTTACAGGAGAAAGAGTAAGTTCACACTGGGATCGCCTTCCCCACCTCGCTCCTTTGCCAAACCAGGCCCACAGACACAGGCTTCAGACAGAAACGTAACGAGAACTGCAATCTAATACCAACACACACACATTCCCTCAAGTTTATACTGCAAATACTTCTGACCAGCGTGTGAACCACCGAGAGGCACAAAGCAAATTCAAAATATGGTTGGTTATTACAGTAATATTTGCATAATAGTTATTTATATGTATTATAAGCATAGTTTCAGGACAGTTAGCCCAAGGTGAATCGCCCATCTCTTTAATCCTTTAATAACATGCTTGGAATGCAATTTGGAAATTCCCCTCTGATAAAGTAGTCATGCTGCCTGCATAGTGACCATTTCTCAACATGCATTACCATCAAGCAATTTAGTCTTTTAAAACTGCAACATTTTGATCAATCCATAAAACAGAACATTAAAAATAGAAAGTTATTTTTGTCCTTGTTTCATGTATTTGCATGCCCTCCTCTCTCTCTCTAGAGTATCAAGTGATATTGTGGCCAAGCTACTAAATATCAGAAAGGAGATGCATTTATATCAAAATACACATAGAACTTTTAACGATAAGGCTGCTACAGGCGCCAATCTCATTGAGTTTGCCAAAAATTACTTTCAGGCCCAAAGCTCTTCCATGGCTCCTCGGCATCCCGCCACAGCTTATGACAACCAGAAGTTAAAAAATGAGAACAGCTGTACCACCGTTAAAGGCACCCTGGAATAACGTGGATGCACCGCTCTGCAAATTGCCCTGAAGGTGACGTGTAGGTTCATCGCCCCATGCCAGGAATCTGAGGAACTTTGCGACTCTTTGAACTCTCACAGCAAGCTGAGCCACTGCAACCCCAAGTGATTCACATCATTTTCTGCTAGTCAGCAACAGCTGTAGAAACATCTCCAAAATGGTTGGCATGCCCTCCGCCAACTCAGTGCTCCACCTATCACTGGTATGTCCATGTGGTCCTCACCTGTCAGCTCCGCTTCAGCAAACAGATCATTAAATCTTTGCAGTGCTTCTTTTCCACTTGTTTAGAAGATGATCCTAGTTAAAGCAATCAAACTTCTGGTTTACCTCAGCCTATCAACAATAAATACCTAAACAAGCATCTCTAGATCCTGCTATACCCCTACAGCGTATCTGAACACTGATCTTTGTTACACACACTCCAGCAGCATAATTGCGCTCAGGATTTACTACCCAATTAGGATTACTTAGACTAAAAACACAGATAAGGTAAGAGCTATGGGCTCCCTATCGCTCACACCTACCCACAAAGAGGGTATCGCCACCCTTGACTCCTCGAGTTATTTACCAACATTTTGGTATCTTTCCACATGGTTTACAAACCTTATGTTTCCACCACAGTTCAGAAATGTAACTGAGCAATATAAAATTATCTCAGATACATTCTTCTACATACTTTTATATGAAGATGATTTAAAACCTCAAGCCACAGACTGTGATGATGTAAATCAGCACAGCTTCACATGCTGGGATGTGGCTACGTAACTTGGCACAACTGGGGACTCAGAGCCTTCATTCTTAAGCGTCACAGAGAAAGAAGAATCTTACGATTCTTACTCTCTTGTTGCAACGAGAGTAAGCATAGAAGGTCCCTCTTTTCTTACTCAACAAAGTGAAGAATGCAGTTGAGAGTGTCATTACTAATCTGGCAGATAGTATAGATCATTACTACACTATGGTTACTTCAATACTTGTCTGGGAAAAATATCTTTAATTCGTTGTGGTGTATGTTTAACCCAAAGTCATCTCATTCTTGTTTGTCTAGCATACCACGGGAATAGAACTCTAAAAATAACCTACTTCCCCCGTCTTTCAGCTCCTCAGGGCGGTTTAACATATTATTAGCCATTATTCACATTTCTTACATAAACTGTGCAACTTCTGGAAATTTTTATGCCTCCTGATACACAGGGATAATCTGAAGGTGCGCAAGAGTGAAAAAGACAAAGCTCAGTGAAACTCAATTGGATTGTGTTTTTTTACTTTACCTCTATTTACCTTTTACCTGAATTTTATGCAAGCATCACTCCTTGGAGCCAGATCCTGACCAGCAATAAAGCTACTTTACACACTCCAGCGACGGAAAGCTGCAAAACTGGCTTAATGGGCCGGCTGGGGTCAGGGAATCCCCCCGTGGCGCAGAGCGGGCGTGTCTGGTGCGCTGCATTCTCCAAAACGTACTCTGGAGCATAACCACTGCACCCCACTTTATCCCAAGCCGGTGCACCAGCCTTCCTTTCCCAATGTATTGTAAACCAGCATAACCTAAAGCAGCCCCGCAGCCGCTGCACAGCACGCGGAGTCAGTCTCCTCCCCGCAGAGCAGCTCAGGGACTGCGGCACGGGGGACAGAAAACTGCTCTCCTCCAAGCACAGGCCACGTGGACCTAATACCTGGGGCCAGAGATGGCAGTTCCGGTGCAGGCACGATGGGAGAGTTACATCTTGCCGTCCTCAGGAGCTAAACTGATCCCAGCAGTACAGACCAGAAGCTGAGAGGTATTTTTCCACAAATGAAGTACTCCATTTGCCTTTTAAAAAAGTGCAGCTCATCACTTGTCCTGAAATCTGCATGCACTAAAAGGTCACGAGTTACAGTAGTCCAGACTTTCTGTTCTGAATCTCATTATTCCTTAACACCTCCACTTATATTTTTCCTTTTACCGAGTTCCTTGTCCAGGTCCCTGCAGCAATGCAGACACGCATCCAGGGAACAGTTATTTCAACCCATACTTGCCCTTCCTACAGCAGATTCGCACCAGGGCTGAGCACAACCACCTGCTGACTCAGTATATCACAACCTTGCTCCAAACGGTCAGCCACCCCAGCCCCCGCACTTTCCTCACTCTATCCCATTTAGAAGCTAACTCATCCTCTTTCCGTAAGAAACTAATTTAGGCATCACAGGTTTTAAGTTTAAATGGCTTACGCCAACGTCTAAAGCTGCACAATCAGATTCTTCTGTTGACAAATTGGACACAGGGCCGAAAATCAAATTTGCTTATTTTTACTCTTAAACAAAACCATATACGGTCTGCAGCGGTAAACCGCTGTTCATTTTAATATCCAAATACCGACTGCTTGCATCCAGTGTCTTGTGCCAAAATCCTGTCACCGACAACCAGCCCAAGCATGCCTGAGGCCGCTGAACTGATCTGTCTCTGCCTTGATACTTCCAGACAGTTCAAGACAAATTTGAAGACGCTACTACTAACCTACACTAAGATAAAAATCCATCTCATTTCTCATTCAGGTAACGACAAAGATGATACAGACAGCTTTCCCTAAGCTGGGACTGCAGGGTTTGTGCTTCACTTGTATGCTTTTCATACTAGCTTTTTTGTTCTTACCTGCAGTCCTATCCTGCCTCCGGCTAAAGGCTCGAGAGGGACCTAAACATTCCTAAAATGCAAACAGAATATATTACCCAAAAAAAAAAAAAAAAAAAAAAAAATCTCCCTGAACCCTCAGTCAATAATCCATTTTTAGGAAAGAATTTGTGCTAAAATGAGGTAAGTGATAACTTTCCAGATCTCCTGTTATCCAGAGTACTATTTTAGGGAGAGTGTGACTGCATTCGCGCTTGTCGCATAGTCCTGCTTCCAATCTCCTGGCAGATCCCCAGCACATTCCAGTATTTAATGCACAACGCTTGTTGGGATGTAGTCCCACTTATCTCCCAGACACACTGACTAAGACTTTCCCACATAAACTGACCCACCCTTTAGTCGCAAGAGGTCACTCAGTACAATCAGCCTTCAACTGAGAAAAACAACCTGGAAAAGCTCCTCTGACGCAAAAACCACAAAAAGAATAAAATGCAACAGGTTCCAGTGTTTATCAAAACCTGAAGACTGCAAGACAGATTTTCAACTGATGCAAACCAGTGTAGCTCCACCGAAGTCAACCAGATTTTTTTCAGGCTTAGGATCTGGCCTCCTAAAAGCATTTAAGATTACAAGAAGAATATGTTACTCTAAGAAAAGGTTAAAAATAAAAAGCAATTAATCCATTCACCTTAGAGTTTCATGAAACTGTAGAGAATTATTTGTAGCATTATACACAGAAAAAGGTTACAATGTTTTAAGCTACAAAAATAAAACAAATATTAAACTAACTAGGCTATCTTTGCCACATATGGACCCTACATGACAAGGAACACCTGTTAACTTAAGGTGAACTGCAGCATGGTAGTTTAAAGCCCACTTTTTTCCCAACTCATCATTTCTGAGTCAGGCTGACTAAAGGACCGTTCAGATTTCAAGAGATGCAGATCCCATACTTTTTGGTAGTTCAGGCACCCAAACCCAGTGAATGCTGCTGAACTCCCTTGCTTTCCTCCGTCGTATAGTTGAAGTGGCAGAGTGGGAAATAAAATCACTAGCTTTCCTCACTTCCTCACTAGACCCCCGCATGACACAGGGTCTAAAAAAGGCTGCTCTACTGGATGATCCTCCCATATCAAAACGCCCACTGACTTCCATAAGACAGGTTTAGGCCCAAAGTACCCTTCCAAAAGCACAGAGAGGCCAGTCATTTGCTAGCGAGAGCGAAAAACTGCTTTCTCCAAGCACAGACTAGAATGATTAGCTTCATGCTGCATTCCAGTGCTGCTATAAATGTGTATGCCACTAGCATACTGCAGCCACAAGCTACCCACCAGATGCAAAGCTCTCCATCTGCAGAGACTGGCTATAGATGAGCTTTAAACACTGTCATTAAATATTTGTTTACTAAGAGAAAAGTCAGTGAAAGCCCTTGGGAAGAAAATCTCATAATTAGTTTAGCTACGGACAAAAGCCAACACCTTCAAACTCAGATGCCCACACTAAAACCTGTGGGTGTTAAAATAAATTTATCCACATTAAGTTAATTCAGATAAAGCAGGTAGCACCTTCTCCCTCCTAAGCCAAAAAACCAGAGGAGCTACTTGCTATAATTAGCTGGAGTATTTGTGGTGTCTAGGCACTAAGCAAAATTGATTTCATGAGTGGAAAAAAGAAGCATTTGGTCATACTGCACAAAACGGTATTTTCTGCTCTGCATTACTGACTGCAGTAACCACAAATCAACCCCACTGTAAACCAGGCTCTAGACCTGCCCAGCCAGCACTCACCGTAATGCTGTAAGAAACAATATATTGACAGCTTTCCTGCCCTTAGAAACACAGGGCTCCCTTTTATCATGGAAAAGGAAGAATCAAAAGCAGATACTCCATGCCATTCTATAATAAATTAATCAATAGAATGATAGGATTAATTCAGAATCAAATAGCAGTAACTTACAATAACAAAAAACGCAGATCCAAATTACTGTTTGACAGTAAAAAGTCCCCACAACGCCTTGTAGAAGACCGTGACCCGGTACTTGGGACTGTAACACTACTGGGGGCTGAATCCCGCCGTGAAGGTGAAAGACCTCCCAAAGGTGCCTGTTGGTCTGGCTTGGGAGAAATTTCTGCCCCGTATCAAATTCGGCAATCAGTATAACCTTAAAACATCAGGGCCAGGCTTCCAAGAGTAGCCCCTACGTCACCTCAGAGCACCTCCCACCAGCTCCCTGCCTCGCCCCAGCCACTAACGCCTCTAAGAAAGTGCAAAAATAGAAAATAAAACGCCACAAAATCTGGGGTGGGAGGGTGATCCTTCCTGAACGCTACAGGCACCCAGCTGAAGCCCCGAATCATGAGATTTCAGCGCAGCTGTTATCTTAATGTGATGCTGTCTTTTAAGGAAACTCAAGGCAAACTTAAAAAGAAGACAGACAGAAGTCAAGGTCTGTAGTCCCTATGGACTAAGGCCAGGAAGGATTCACAACCAGCCAGCCACTTTCTCCAGTGGTGCTGGACACATGAAGCGTAAACACTTTCTTCTTTCAGTTGGCTGCTTCAAACACATTAACTATGTGCCATTCAATCACGCGGGCAATGAAGCAGTACATAAAAGCTGGTTTTGTTTGCTCTAGGTCTGCATACCTTCATTTCTGCTTACATCTTCCACCAGCTAGACTAGATCTGTTTATCTACGTTTACAACCAGGTATCTTCACAGAACCAACAGATTGCATATACCCTTCTACAGACCCATTTACATGGAGGGAGGACTCGGAACTGAAGCCCATTTCAGGGATCAATTCCACACTCTTGCAACTGTGTTGAGCCGTGATTAACAAAACCAAACCCAGCGGTCACCCCAATACATTTGAGCTGTCAGTCAATCCCCATTCCTTTCTCAGAAAATAAACAAACAAAACCTTTGCTACTTCTTCTTTGCAAGTCTTTTTCAACGGTAAGTCCACAGTTTCTCCAATTCACTTGCAGAAGCATTCTCATTCCATATTCTTACAACTACACTAACCTCAAGCAGTATGACTTTAACAGAGAAGGAGAAACGGTTTCCTCTTGCGTACAGCTGTGGATATGCAAACAAAACCAGGAGACTAAATCCAAGACCATCATTCCTGAATGCGTTTCACAGATCATATGCAAATTGCTCAGCAGGTGCAACTTCAGGATCTGGCCACTTCTTCCAAAAAGAGAACAGCATATGTTCGGAACCCCAGTAAACAGAAAAAGCTACTGAATTTGGAACATTTACCTGTGAACAGTTTCATAGCAGTGTATTTTTAGCTCTGTGAACAGGGTATTAATGACACACCTCTCCTGTTCCAACGGCACGACTGGTATGACCAGCTAGTCTATTCGTAGTGTCTAACAGGTGTGTGTTAGCATCTGTTGGCACAAGACTTTCACACCGAGTGGCTCTTCTGTTCAGTTCTTGCTGCCCTCTTGATGTCAGGGGTTGCTGAATAGATCAAGCCAACATACCGCTTCTTTTTAAAGTTCTAATGCTTAGCACATTCAAAATAGTGTGAAATAAAAACGACTGCACAACAGCATAACACGTTTCTCTGGTGATAGTGGTGGCACACCAAAGAGATTCCTGGTGTGCTAAAAACCATACAGCTTAAAAAAAAAAAGTTTGTGCAATATATGAAGAGAATAGCAGGAGGAAAGTGAAGAGACAAAAGTAAGAACATCCTGAAATTTTCACCAAGGAAAAAAACGTATGGAGAAGAGGCCGAGAAAAATGTTAATGGTGCTGAAAAACCAACAGCTCAAGATACTTCTCAACCTTAATCTCTCCTTGGCCATAGGAAGATGTATACAATCCCTGAGCACAAAGATTTGACTGCAAGTAGAAATAACACTTTCAGACGCAACCCCACCCTCCCTAGCCATCTTTCTCAAACAACTGTAAAATCTGTTATGAACTCAACCATCAACTAACAATACATACGAAAGGTTTTTTCCATGCAAAACTGGGCTTTTTAATGAAGAACGGACAGCGAAAAATGCGTCTGGGATTAACAATACATGACAAAGAAATAAAGCTGGACAAAATAGAAAAAAGCTGCCTGCTTAAATATATAGAACTGACCACTCTGTTAAAGCTCTTAAATAAGTTGAGATCTACTAGGCATAAGAAAAATTCCTTACATGTAATCTCTCTGTAACCCTTGTTTCATTAAAGGAAAGCAAAGCCTCCAAAGGTCCAGCTGTAACTGCTGCAACATTGTACTCATGTTCATTAAAAAAAAACAAATTCACAACAGATCATTTTAAGAGTAATAATAAAAATCTGACAAATGAAAACCATATGTGGAAAAAAAAAAAAAAACCCAACACTGGGGAAAGCAGTCTTCAATGCAGTCTCTTTGCAGAACACCGATTATACCTCGGTGCCATTTGACGGTACGCACGTTTTGGCTCCAACACTTGCTTCACCAGGCGAGTGTTATTTGGCGATAACAATCAAACGCAAGATGATTTCTAAGGTGTAAGTACACTAGAAAGCAGGAGAAGACAGCTAGATTTTCACATTTAATATCTCCAGGCCAGATTCCCGCTGGCTTAACTTGGGAACGTTGCCATGAGCTTAGGCAGAAGTAAGGGTCCAACGCACTGGCAAACTCCCCAGCTGCATCAGTTGGGAAGAGGAGCGAGCCCACAGCGCAAGCTCGTGTGTCAGAAAAGCCCTATATGGCTCTACGCAGTTTGTATCATGGAGCGCTGGCCTGATCTCAGCAGAAGTTTCCACGGCATGGTGCGCATCACGCACCACAGAAAACAGCCTGCACTGCTCTACTACACAACCCCCTCTTTCAACTGAGGGCCGAAAAGATCCAAGGGTTTGCCGGTGGCTCCTCACTCGAACGTAAGGCCGCCCAGTTCCGCAAATTGCAAAGGTTTTCCTGGAACCATGAAATGGCGAGCAGGAGGCCTGTGGTCAGATATACCAGCCCGGACTGGATTTAGGAGCTGACTCACGGGTAACGGGCAATGATAAACTATTGTACTGGTTTTTCACCAGTTTTTTCACTGGTTTTTCACTGATCTTGTGCCCAGATCAGATGACTAAGGAATTTAGGTGCCTATGGAGATTGACTGTCTAAATAACTTTGGCAGCCTGAGCCTTAAACATCTGCATAAAGACCTTCTCATCTGTGTTCCACAAAATACGTCCACGTACCCCTCGCTAATGAAATACAACGCTTATTTTACAAGTAATCCAACTACAAATATTAAATCCTGTAACTGACCCACATTAAAAATAAATCCTTAGTCAGGTGACGTAATATACATGAGCATCAGAGGCCCACCCAAGAAAGGGGTTTTAACTGATTAAATTTTATACATGTTGGGGGAAAACCAAAACATCTTTCATAAAATGGTTCGGTACGCCTACTTAAAAGGAGCTGTCAGAGAGATGTGCAGCAGCGTTCCTGTCTCCATACATGTAGCATGAACACTTTGCCCCCTCTCTGTTCCACTTGTGTGTGCAGGCAGAGTTCAGTAATGCACCGTAATTCCAAAGGCTGCAGGATCCGTGCCACCATAGAGATGAAACGGCATCTGCAACGCTTTTTGCCACATAACTGCTGCAAGCTCCTATTTCATCCAAGAATGCTGCATCCTGCTTTAGTGAATATCATTTACGGCACTCAACCTGCATTACAGAAAAACGCAAAACGGGCTACTGTTCCGTAACCTGGCCTCTTTTTTAGCATCGAGTTTACGCTGCTGCATGAAGTAAGGGAATATTCCCTGCCTATGTTATTTAATCGCCTACCTGGCGCTGGCTGTGACACGTCCGCGAGCCCGCTAGTCCGTCCCCATAGCCCCACAACCACTGCTAAGTCATCGCAACAGCCATTGCCGCTTTACCGAGGAACAGCATCAGTAAGAAAAAAGAATGCTAACTGATAACAACGATTCTTTAGAAATCGCATCTAGCTGCCATCAGCCACCCTTCCTGGCTCTTCATCCCACACCGTTTTCGTCTCCTATCTCCCGCTCCAGAGGCTTCTGAGCATACGCAAGTCCTTCTTCCAGCGGAGATTTCCTGCAATGGCCTGAGGAATCAGTCTCCCCTGACATTTTCACATGGCTGTTATCTCTTTGAATAAATTACTCTACGCGACCTGCCTCTAGAACCCTTAAGACTGGCGAGCTTTGTTCCCCGAGATGTCTTTCGGCACAATACATTCACAGGGCTGAGTGAATGACAGTATTTTTTCTGATCTGGCTAGACAGTTCAATAAGCAGCTTTCATAATATTTCTACCCTGTCAATAAAGGTCGAAGGCTGCACCAAATGCTCCGGATCTTGATAGTTTATGTTTATTCCCTCTTACAGTAATCCTGCTTCCGATTTTGAACATTTAGCATTTATGCCCGTGGCCACTGCTGAGTAAGTACAACCTGGAGATACAGATCGCTACTCACCTTCTTTGAACAAGAACATGATTTTACTCGCAATTCAGATAGCAAAATTACAAATTCAACTGCTCACTCTGGTTTTGCATTATCACTCCAAGAGCAAAAGAATCAGCCGCAAAAGAGGGCTATTGAAATAAAGCGTCAGACCCCGGCGCCACAAACAAGGATTTTTCCGAGCTGCTGCAGTCTCACGGTATCTAGCAGAAATCTGCCATATTTTTTTTTTGTTAAATCAGGCCTGTATCCGTCCAACCGCAAGAGCCATCTGAAGGGGACAGCGAAAGCCCAGGCATCACGCCTTTTCAGCGGGCGTTCGCCTAAGGAGCACGAGCACGCCTGGAAGCAGCGGCTGAGCCCTCCGGAGGAGCGCGTCTCGTTATCGCGACAGGCGAACGCCTCCGCAGCGCCGCTGTCCCCGGCACAAAGCGCCGCAGCGGGCACCGACCCTGCCAAGCCGGCCGCCCCCCGCCGCCCCCGCCCCTCGGCCCAGGGGAGGGAGAAACAACAATAAAAAATTCAAATCAATTTTAAAAAAATGACACAGGGTCCGCTAAATAGCGCGCTGGCGGCGCAGCGCTCCGCGGCTCTCCGCGGCGGGGCGTGCGGCTGCGGCGGCACCGGCGGGGCGGGCAGGGGCGGCGGCCGCGGCCCCCGGGAGAGGCCGGGGCGGCTCGGCGCCCTGACAGCCCGCCGGGGGGGCGCAGCCCGGCGCCGGGGCGGCGAGCGGGGGAACGGAGGGAGAAGGGGGGGGGGGGGGGGGGGAGGCCGCGCCCGGCCCGGCCCGGCCCGGCGCAGGAGGCTGCGGCGGGGCTGCGGAGCCGCCCGCGGGGAGCGCCGCGGCGGGCCCCGTCCGCACGCACAGCCCGGCAAGGGCGGGCCGCCCCCGGCCCGGCCACCCGCGGCCCGCCGCCCCTACCTCTGTGCCGCCCGGGCGGCGGCTCTCCCTGCTCGGCGGCGGCGGCAGCGGCGGGGAGTGAGCGGCGGCGCCCGCAGCGCTGCGCTGCGCTCCGCCCGCCCGGCCGCGGCGGCTGCGAGGGGCGAGGGGCGGGGACAGCGCGGCGGGGCGGGGGCGAAGCGCGGCCCCCCGCCCCCGGGCCCCCTCCGGCTGCGGCGGCCCTGCGGCGCGGCCGGCCGCAGGTGCGCAGGTGTCCGCGGCGGCGGGCGGGGCCCTCCCGAGCCCGGGGCGGGCGGCGGCCGGGCCCTGCCTCACCTGCAGCCGCCGCGGGGCCTCGCCCGGCGCTCAGCCCCGGCTCGTCCCCCGCGGGCAGCGGCCCCGCCGCCGGCCCCGAGCGCTCCCCGCCGCCGCCAGCCGCTCCCAGCTCTCCTTCCCGCCCCTCGCCTTCCTCTGCTCACCGGCTTCGCGCTCCTCCTCCGACACCCCCTCCTATCGCAAGGACAATGTTGGCTCACCCCCAGCATCCATTTCCTCCAGCGCCACTCTCCCGCTGCTCTGTCATTCCTAGTGGAAATCCCATCCCGCGCTTGACTTCCTCCACTGCAGAGTCATCCTCCTCCTGCCCCAGCGCCGCCGCACACGGCCCCCCTTTGCCACTGAAACCCAATCCCCCAAACGCAACCCCGGCCGCCCTGCTGCCGCGCTTCGCCTCTCCCTCCTTCTCCGGGCGAGATGTTGCGGGTGTCCTTCGAGAGAAAGCTGCTCACCCAGAGCCGGCGCGCCTCTCCCCCGCTCACCCTCCAGCCAGGCAGGCGTTTCTGCTCCAGCCTTCCTCCGCTCCCATCTGCGTCCCCATCCTCTCCACGCCCGCTCCCGTCCCCAACCTCTCGCTTGCAATACAGCCACGGACTAGTATGGTCCATCTTTTAAAAAAAAAAAAAAAAAAAAACCAACAAACCCAAACCACCAAACCACGGTTGGTTTCATCTGCCTCGTTAGTTACCGTGCCCTCGCTCCTGCTCCTCACCGCCAGGCTCGCTCCCAACTGCAGCATTCCGCTGCTGGCCGCAGTTCCTCTCCTCTGCGCCTATCTCAAGCTTCCTCTTATCTGGCTCCTGCCCCTTCACGCTCAGCTGCGTTGCCAAAGCTTCTAATATCCACTTCCTGGCATAATCTCGGGAATATTGCTTCATTTCCATCCTGTCAAAATTATCAGCCTGGCTCTTTTTGATATTTTGTTCTCCTCTGGTTTCCAGGACTGCCTCCCCCGAGTCGCCTCCTTACCGCTCCTTCAGCGCGTCCTCCCCATGCTCCCGATTTCCAGTGGTAGTCCTAATGCACTTAATCTGTCATTCCCTCTGCACTTACTGCTAGGTGAACTCACCCCATAAAATCCAAACACGTAGCATACACGTGCCGTAACCGTCTCTCGGCGACCGGGCTCCCCATTTCCAGGCTTACCTTACCCAGATTCAGTTCTCATTCTGCCCTTCTGGCACCTGCAGGATGGCAAGCCACTGGTTCAACACGTACAAAAGAGCGCTCCTGAACGGCAACCAAACGGGCCAGTAACTTACCTGGTACCCGCCGGTCCCGGTCACCAGCCAGTATCGCCACCCTACTCGCCACTCAGGTCTCTGGCCTGGCCACCCCCCCCAGCGGGACTCGGCTCCTTTCCTTTTATCCAGGCAAGGCCGACAGCACTGCCCTGCCCCATCCAGCCGGGTGGGCAACGCTCTCACGCAGATTCTCAGCACCTCACTTTTCAGTTTCGGCCACGTCCCCCTCTCTATCCCTTACAGATGCGCCCTTGCCTCTCTGGACTCTCTCCAAGCGCTGCTGCACGTTTCTTTTCCTCATCTGTCAGTCAGAACAAGCCATCCTTTTCTCCGTCTCTCTCCAGTGGCCTCACTTCTCAGATCAGGCACAAACCCACCATCAGCAGTTTCAGCTCTCCCTGTACCTGCCCACATTCTGCGCCAGCACCTACCTTTGACTTGCCCAGGATACGAGACAAGTAACCTCCTGCTGTCTCTCATTCCCAAGTCCCTCAAATTTCGGAAAAGTTCCTCAGGCACTCAGAAAGCGTCTTCATAATGATCTGCCACCATAAAGCCTACGGCAGCCTTCACAAGAGTTAAGCGTGTACTTCCACGTCTGTTGCGGTTCATATCCAGTTTTTGGGAGGCAGAGAAAATAAAGCAGCTAAGGGGCCGCCCTGGATCCCTCCCCCTCTTCTTGCTCCTCTCTTGCACTGGTGCTGGTGCTCCACTGATCCCTCCCCGCCTTGGTAAAACCTAATTCAGCAACAAGGGCAGAGTTCTCTGCTGGCTCGGGGAGCAGCAGGCTCTTAGATCAGCTCAGCCACCTCGACTAACTGCACTCCCAGATGCTAAAATATCTAAGCCAGGCCATCTTTGTGTTCTTTATTTGAACAGCATCTTGTACTGTAAGAGCCCACGATCAGGGTTTCCGGGCAGATACTAAAAGGTACTTGCTTCTATGTAACGTAAATGCTGGTAGTAAAGAGGTAAAAAGAGCCTTTTTTTTTAATTTAACAGCAATTATAATTCCAAGCAAACCCCTTCTTTACCATTACTGTGACAAAGGAGAAGTCAATCGCTTCAATTGCTTTCAAAAGTTATATACACAGCAAAAAGAAAAATAAATGAAAACAATTTTTCCAGCCTTCCTGAACTCCCCCAGACAGCGGTACTGAAATTAGCTGGAATATCTGCAGGATTAAGGGACTGCTCCTGATCAACAGGTTCACTAAATCTGGCCCAAATAACGTGAAAAGTTCTACACAGTTTATTATGTGCACTGTATGTTAAAATATTTTACAAAACAATTTCTGGTAGCCCAACCAGAGTTTTGCTCTTAGAAAAAGCCGAATACTTTGGCTGTGAGCAATGAAAACTAGCAAGTGCCTAAGTATACGTACTCTCTCACATTTCAGGCTCTGAAGGATAAAACTCAGATTTTTGATCCAGCATAAACGTTGCTTTTACTTTAGCCATCAGTAGTAGGAATTCAGAGAACTTACTGGTGTGTGTGTGTATTAATATATATATAAAAAAATTAAAACCAAAATATTCAAATGCCAGGATGTTAAGAAGCATCAGGAAAAAAAAAATCATCCTTCACTCAACTATTAGTATCTCTCAAACAAGTAGGCAGGAAAAAAAGATTGTAATATATGGGAGTGAGCAAGAACATCCAGCGTATTTTAAGATTCTGTCTGTCTAAACCCACACAGCTCAAAGATGGGTGGCCCATTGATTATCATGGAAATAACTGGGTAGGAATGAATGCCTGAAGAAGCAAGAACCAGAATAGCAGGGGCACTGTGGGCGCCAACCAGTTATCCCAGTTACTGACAGTCATTTTCTTCTTTTTAAAGAGCCCACATTTTGTAAAGAACGTGGCAGGTACAAATGTTTTGCCACCGATAGTTAAAACCAGCATCTCCAGGGTGCTATTTTCATTTTAAAAAATTACTGCAAATATTTGTTAGTATTTTCAGCGTGAACCTTCAACTCGCAGGGTTAGAAAGCCAAAACCCACAACTTTGTGACAATGAAGGCGGGAATACTTCCAAGTTAAAATACTAACAGGAAAACCCAGTTAGACAAACAGGTTGTTCACACTGATGGCCGCATTCCCACTCCTTGAATCAAACTGAACGAAGGGCCATATCCAAAACTGTTGTTAAATGAAGTGGAAAGGGTCAGCAAAGCAACGCTGGGCAAAGTCACTCCCCATTACTCTGTAGTTAGCTTTGGCTTGGAAGCCCGAGGTTTTTTTTCTCTTATAGATTTTGTCCACGCAGCCATGGATTTCTTACAGTTGAAGAAATATTTAATGTTCGTTTCTTTTGAAAATCTGCTAAGCCACTGTACTCAGTAATACTGCCTGGTCCTCATCCCGCAGGCACATACCCAGATGCATATTAACACCTTCACCAAGAGGAAAACACTACGTAGGTGTGTAAAGGTAAACACATACCAAAAACCTCTGAAAGATGGTTTTAAAATAAATTCTAGTTTAAATAACCTAATGCATTGTTCAAAACAAAATGAAAGAATTGAGTGCAGAGTTTTATTCTTTTCACGGTCTAGGTCATTTCAGTCATCTCTGTGTGAACCGAAATTGCAAGAGGGTATTTCCAAACAGAAACAAAAGCAGCATATCTAGATTAGATATTAACCGTCACAATTGTTAAGGCAATATGAAAACTAGAAAAGCTCTGTTTAAGGATGGTGGCAATTTCCAAAAAGACAGAAGAAACGCACACAAAGAAATTCATACTGCAATAAAAAACTTCCTAGCTATGCCATTAAACTGCAAAAGCATTATGTTATCAGAAGGTTCCAGTTACACAGGTTCACAGCATGACCGAGATGGGAGACGCGTTCCTCCCACCAGACACACCTTTCCTCCACCCGTAACGCCCAGTTTTAAACACACCGTGAGGCTCAAAGGCACAAATCTAGACTAGTGCTTTGTCTCGTAGCAGACTTGGCCAAGATCTTGAGAGGAAAAATCAAAGATGGGCAATAAACCGCCTGAAGGAAAAATTCTTAGCTTCCTCACCATGTGCACAGATTGTGCGGAAGCACGATTGCTTCTCTATCACAAACATTTCTTCTTCACATCACACTATTTCTTCTCATCATCTCAGGAACACCTGGCTCTGTGCTATGCCCTTACCTTCAGTAGCACCTTGTAGCAATGCGTTCCCTGTGATCTATTTACAGGTGTATTTCTGCTTCCCAACAGTCATTGCAGACAGAAACGCGTTAGGTCCTCATTCCCTGCTTCCCCTTCTCTCTACAAGCAGCCCACGAAGCTGAAAAGCCCAGAATCCTGCATCAGGAAATAAAGGCGCTTCCAGGAACTTCCCTGCACGGTTCTTTGCAGTAACCTACCCACGGGTACGAAAGGCGTGCGTGACAGAGGCAGGGTCTCTACTGGTAAGAGACAGACAGCAGGAACATGGAGACCCTTAGCAGCTCCGCTCTCCGGTGGCATAGCAGAGGTCTGGGAATACTCTCTTTCCGCCTACCCCATCTGTCCAGTGTTTGTTCTTAGCCATTTTCTCTACTCTCAGCTCCCATGAGCTTAGGCCTACTTCTCCACATGCCCAACATACCAAACCCTGGAAAATGACTAAAGCATAGGGCACTTACGAAAGCCTCAGCCTTAGCCAGTTGCTGTCTCCTTCCCACGCCACCGGAGTCAGCAGTGGAAACGCTGACAGTGTGAAGAAAAGATGGCCTTCCTGCTCTCTGTGCCAGCATCAGGGCAATCAGCATCCGGGAGGAGTCCTGGCGCGGGGCCTGCAGCACTGTGGAGGGACACGAAGCATTAGCGAGAACTGGTAGAGGCGCAGGGCCAGCGCACCGCAACAGCCCTTGCAGACGTTTCCATTGTGTTCAAGTCAGCACATTAAAAAATCAAGTAAGTGTCTTGGGACCTACTTGCACGTCCTGCGGGCTCCATACAGAAGAAACCCGATCACAGAGAACGTCTACAACTGCAGTCAAAGGTATGCCTGAAGCCGCGCAGACAGACACGAAGTAGGTTTACCCCGGCTAGCTCACACACCAATAAATAGCTCAGCTGCAGCAGCGGAGGCCCAAGGGCAGCTGCTCAAAACCAGCCTGGAAAGTAGGGTAACACTCGCGGCACACCGAGCTGTGCGCTCCCAAGGCTGCCCTGCTGCCAGCACTCAGCTAGCACACTTCTACCTGTTGCAGGCTTGCACGTAGGAGCTGGAGACGTGCATTTGACTGCAGACTAAACTGTCCTTGAAAAAGCATGACATTTAGTGAGGAACACCCAATGGGCAGGTGTCAGGTTCTCGCCCCTTCAAAACATCCTTTGCAGTGCAGCAGTTTGAGGATCAGGGCCACGCATTAAAGGTGTTAACGCGGCAACGTTTCCTCACACGTACCGAAAGAGAAATGGGGAGGTAAGCTGACCAAAAGCCGCAGCATTTATCTGTCCTAGGAAAATCTGC
This sequence comes from Pelecanus crispus, assembly GCF_030463565.1. Lineage (NCBI taxonomy): Eukaryota > Metazoa > Chordata > Aves > Pelecaniformes > Pelecanidae > Pelecanus > Pelecanus crispus. Next base: position 1,931,719 of record NC_134645.1, on the reverse strand, counting down.
ACGATTCTCTTCAAAAAAAGCTTTCCCCCTTGTTGCCAAATGTTGTTCTCTACCTCTTTCCTCTTCTGCTGTTTAACCGTAATTTTGCTCCTGTTATTTCCTCTAGGTGCATTAGACAAATACACATTAGCCAGTCTGTGTAATCTGACGAAACAGAAAGTCGCCATGTGTATTTGGATAGGTTATACTGGAACCACTAGTCCATTAACTAGGTGGTGGGATAATAATGTCTCTATTTTTAAGACCCACATTCAGATTTTTTCATTAAAACACACCAAAACAAGTAGCAAGAAGAAATGCAGACATGGAAAGACAAAAATGGCTGAGGAAATCAACAGCAAAGTGGCCTCTTTCACTAATGTGGCAGAAAATACGGATCTCTAAGGTAGACACAGGAGAGAAAAAAGCGAACTTCAGTGAACCTAATTTAGTCATCTTTGCTAAGTGAAATACAAAATGGGAAAAAAAAAAGTTACATTCTTAGCTCCTCTCCCAGATTTTATTCCCTTTTCTGACAATACGCTTACTTTTCCTATAGAAACTGTAGCTGTGTAAAGCTCAGGTCCAGACATCAGCACATGCTCCAAAAAACCACCAGCACAAGTTAGAAAAGATAAAGCATTTTTAAATGCTTTCAGTGGTCATCACCTTGCTCTGATAATGTTCAGTTTTAATTGCTGAGGCTGTGATTCCTCCTTCAGTTCCAGGCAGGTGGACCATGTTTACCTGTACCAGGATGTGTGATATCAGTGGAACGTGATCCAGGTGCAGTCATCTGCTCTGACTGCTTTCATGCTAGCACCATATAAATGGATGAAATTATTCTCAGAGCGGCACATTAATGAGAATTACTTACCAGAAGAAATAGGCTGCTCATTAGAGTTCAAAGATTCAGCTTGAAGTTGCTGCCTCCTACGCATATTACTTCCATGTCAGATCCTGCACACACACCACACCAGGGCTGTTACTCAGGTGCAGGTTTGCAAGTACAAGTTGTTAACTTTTATTTCTGTGGGAAGCTTTAAGAAGATTCCCCTTTCCTCATTTAGCAGAGATGTCTCACCTGCTTCTATGAAAGACTGCTTATTCAAAAAATGTCCCGGCCTATAACCTTTGCCTTCTTAATTATGAACTCTCAGCAATGAAGACCAAGAACGATGAGTGTAACTCTGTCAGTCTCTGGTGGGCGTGGGACTGCTCCAGTGGCAAAGAACTTCTAGAGTCTATCTTAGAAGGGATCTGGCAAGAAAAAAAACAACCCAAACTCGAAAGCAGCCAAGCCCTGCAGAATTTAAGCACTTAAGGCACGGACTGTGGGATTTCTTCAAAACTCCGCACAGTAAGCCATCCTTTCATAAAATTTGACTTTCAAACTGCCGTCAAAAGTTCCTGAGTGTCTTAGAAGCCCAAAGTCTCATTTTCCAAAGCATCATTTTGGCTGTGTGCAGGCCAACGGAATCCACATTCCTTCATCACTCTCAAAATGGGAATGCGTATACCATACGTGCAGCATTTGCTAACTAGGAAGGTGAATGTACTGCCGAATACAATTTTATCAACCCCCTACCAATTGCCCAGCCACACGTCCACAAACCACCAGCAGTGTTCATCCAGAACAAGAAGGGAAGCATGAAACTGCAGTTTGGAAAATTGTGGCAGAGAAGGGAAATGTATGCTCATCTATTTATAAATGAAGTCTGAAGCTAGCTTCACTGATCATCCTATAAATAGTGACTTGCACGAAATCCAAAGTAGCGGATCTGATATTTCATACATTCTTGCTCCTTATTCCAGAGCAGCAGTTTTCTGCAAAACTTGGCTTCCCCCCTGTTGCTGTGGTACTTTTAAAAAGCTTTTTGAACCTCACTCCTATGCGCTTGAATTTAGGGTCCAAACATCTTTTTTACATGAGGAAAAAAAAGTCTAAAGTACCATTTAGTCCTTTGCAGAAGGGATATGAGGGGAAGTCATCTTCCTCCAAGGCTGCACCTAGCAACATTTAATTAACCATTTTCACAACGTCCTTGAACAAGTCACTTTTGCAGGAGCATAAACATAAACTGCAAACCTTGCCTGTAGTTTGAGGGAAGATTGCTGGCTCATTAGCACACGAGCTAAGGTAGGAAGAAGTTTTAAAAGTCTGCTAATATTCCGATATTAACAGTTCATCAACACCTATAGGATCCAAGCCCTCTGTTAGAAATTTCATCACAAAGTAGAATTAGTGGATGGCTGAGGGGAATGTTGAATTGCAGAATTAAATCTTAATTGTGGGCTAGTTTCCTTGCCTCTTACTCTCAACTTTTATCTTTATTACAATTAGCCAGAGGTCACAATGCTTTATTCCTGTCTTTCAGGGTGTATGATATTACCAAAGCTGCCAAAGCCTAGAACAACTTAGAAGGCTATTGTTTAACATATTCATCCTCTAGGAACAAAAACAAAATCAGAAAAAACAGAGCAAAACTTACACAGCAGGTGATGCTTCTTGCCTACTTCCTCTCCAGGAATCCTGTCTCCTGGAAGACATCTTTATTTCCCGTTAACTGAGCATTCACCTCATCGTCAAAGGTTACGACTTTTTATCGGTTTATTGGTATGAGCTGTTGACATTAGTGGAAAAAAGTTAATGGAAATTTTACACACCCGAGCAAATTGTGACAGGCCGTAGTAACGCTGGCTGATGGAAAATCCCCCACTAGCCTGTCAGGACGGATTGGATCATCTGCATGCCAAGAGTTATGTGCCATTTTTTGTACCTACGAGCAGTAGCTCCACAAGGATGCACTCCCACACTTGTTCTTACTTATCTGGAAAACACCGTGTTGTGCTCTAGTCCTGGGTAAGCAACAGTTCCAAACCCACATGGGATCCTTTGCAGCAAAACTGAGGTTTGGATTTCATGAAAAAATCCAGAAGTTTTTGATTTGCAGGCAATTCAGTTTCTTATAAAAGACTTTAATCTGGGGGAAAACCAAAATGGCTATTAGGAAAGTTTGAAAAGCGGGATAGCTGATGGGAAGGAGAGGCCCTATGAAATCAAAGGCTGCCTATACTGTTTTTTCCCAATCCCCAAGCGCTTTTAGGGCCTTTGTGCTACCCATGGAAAATGTCACCACAAAACCAGGTGGCAGCACAGTGATTTTCTCAGCCAAGAGACGAACTTTTTTAAGTGCCTGACAGACCAGAATTTGATTTTTCCTGCATTCACGCTCAAGATATCACAAAGCACTTTACAAATCAATGCATTACAGTGGTTCGATCATCTCTAGCAAATGGAAGCTGAGAATAGAAAAATAGCCTTTAATATATGCCAGAAGAGTCTGATGCCAGAATTTCAGGATGAAGTATATAGAGTGGTAAAGATTTGTGATTGCACCTTTCCCCTCAAGTGCCTGGAACTTGCTGGAAAATATATATACCATATTCAAAACACATATTGCTACGACAATGGCCTGAGTTCACAATGTTTGGATCTAACTCAGGAGGTTCTGACGCTGCAAGAATGGCTAGGCCCAGGGGTTAGGTACAATTGTTGAACAAAACCAAAGCCACGGGTTACATAAAATAAGTTTCATAGTACAAGTAACCGTAACATATGTTTTACATAATAAGTATGTCCAAAAAAATATACTGAGCTGGATAGAATTGGTTTTAAATCCTACACACGTAGGGTACAGCTTTCTCAGCAAGCCCTATACAAGACTGTGTATCTATCCAGCCTTGCTCCCAGCACAGAGACTGCTGGAAACTGTTTTCAGCTTAGGCCCGCTGGCGGGTATGAGGCAGCTCCACTGATTTAGTGCTGTAACCGAGATCAGAATCTGACCCAAAGTTTTTAGAGAAAATAAATGGGGGGATTTTTTGAAAAGCATACACCACACTATCTTATGGTTCTTCCCCAGCCTTATAAACACTGCTAAACACCACAGAAACAAACAGTAGCTATGTTTACACTAGAGGAAGTTGTAGCTTGTCAGGATACAGTTGTATAAATAATTTAAAAAATAACCCAGTACGTACTGCATGACCTTTTCAAAAGGAACATAATAGAATGGAACATTCTATTTTCCCACCATGCGCGGAAAGTCATTCTAGCACCTGTGTCACACAGGCCCGCGCTAATGCCTGTTGAAAGTTTCCTTCCTTGAGCTTTGCATCAGGCCAATGGCGAGAACAGAGAAAGTGATCTACATCTTTCCAATTAAGGTGGAAGAATTCCGTGTGCACTTTTCACTTGGAATACAAATCTATACATATAGCAGTTATGTTTCTATAACGTACAATATGAAAGGAAAATAAGGGTTAAATGTAACAACAAAGGAATACAGCATGAAAATGCTGTCATTTTTTGTGATCTTTAGCTATTTTTGTTTCATCTTAGAATAAGACATTCACAGGGACCTAAAAGAAAAAAAAAAATTAACCCCCCCCCCCAACGGTAATAGTGGTAACTTCATGCACACTTGTATATTCTGCTTCTGCTTGAGTAATTTTTTGGGGTTTTTTTTTGGTTTGTTTTTTTTTTTTATACTCTCATGAATACAGTGCAAGTCAACAATAAAAATACATACCACAGAACTAGTTTGTATCTGTGTTTTGTTTGTAAAGCCCTTTCACCAAAAATCACAGTCAGGTCTAAGCAGCTACTAGGTTTGAGGGTTAGAAATGTATTTCACAGCTTTTCACCCTTCAGATTCTAATCTAGCAGAGTCAGAAGGAGAGAGGTACTACTTCTAGCCAGTACTTTTTCTGGCCACAGAACACTTCCCACCAGCCAGATGCTCATAATATACTATGATCACTGACAGTAACTAATACACATGTAAGTGGTCCCAGCAGGGAGGCCAGGGAATGAACAAGTTTCTTGTTTCAGTAGAGATACCCCAAGAACCAGACTAAGGCGTATTAATAAAAGCATATGGGGGGAAAAAAAAAAAAAAAAAAAAAAAATCTCTTACTCCTTGATGCCTCACAAGCCCAGACATGCTCTATTATCATGGTCCTTCAGCTAATGAAACAATCCAACCCGCAACACTAGATGTTTGTTCTGTAGGACTTGGGTGTGTTTTCAGTGAAGCTAAAATAGAAGCTGTGGTACCTCATGTAATTCTGGTCGTTAGTCCTTTGAGGATGCACATCTTCCTGGACCTCTGGAGAAGGAAAAAAAAAAAAAAAAAACAAAACAAAAAGACTCAGTCAAAAGACAGGTTTTGCCCTCAGACATAAACCAGTGATAATGCTGTGCTGTTAGTGCTGCCTCCCATGTTGTGCTGTGGCAGGAGGAGACATAATCCTTGGAAGATTTGTGTAATAGGTGGTCTGCACCCATCCAGGGCAAAACACTGTTACTTTTGGAAGGACCCTGGGGTAGGCAGCTCCCTCCCAGACCCACTTTGCCTTGTTTGTTCTCTACCTCACACTAGAGCAGCCTCACAAATCTACTTTATTTCCTGACATGCTCTCTGGAATCCAGAAATGTAATGCGGATGAATAAACGCTTGCTTTACAATCTGGGCCTCAGCTCTCAAATGAAAATCAGTCCCACAGTAAGGGACAGCTCAAGCTGAGGTAATACAGATTCACTATTTAACTAACAGGGACTCTCTTTTGCCACCTTCTATGGCTTGCAGTTCTCACCATCGCTAGGCCAAGCTGTCAGGAGGGTCTGACCACGGTAGTGATGGCAATAATTTATTTATTCCTCTTTCAGCACTCAAGACTATCCCGGTCTGTTCACCCTTAGAGTTCTGGTCTCGTTTCACCCATTTTTCATACATGCTTTGCCGTTTCTACAGTAGCTGATATTTATTGACTTATAACCTTGAACTGCTTGACTCAGGAAAGCAGCCTGGACAGTTCCCTAACTCGGAACAATTGTTCCTTAAAGAGGCTAAGATGGAAACAAGTTCCACATTCAGATGCATTCTTAAAAAAAAGACAGATTTTTCTAAATGCCTTTGTCCAGAGAATCCATATGGGTAAATTGCACTCTGCAGAGCATTCCCACGTAGCCACGAGCACCCAAGGCTGCTTAGAGGGTGCCAAGGACAGTGCTGCAGCTGTGCAAGGGAAGGGTCATTTCATCAGCCAACAGCAAGAGCCAGAGGCTTACAGAGCTGCAGGCTCCATGATTGCTCCACAGGTCACCATAAGGCACTGCTGGCCCCTTCCATCAGAATCAGCGCTGCGCATGTCGCAAGGTCTTTGGGAGAAGCGCTTCAGCATGTTTTCAAGGGACTTGCTTAAAAATGGGATGTGTCTCTGTGCCGGCTGACGAGAAAGCTGCACACAACAGGACTGTGCCAAGGACACTACATACTGCCTGGAACAGGGTGAACACCTGGGGCCACGTTACTTTAGGCAGTTGTATTTGTCATTCGTAAAATGCTATCATTTGATTGCAATGGCCACAAGAGCAGACACATCACAGCAGCTTAACTAAAACTCGTGTATTTGCCACCAGCTCAGGCCTGGTGAAAGATTTCAGCTGCAGTTACACTTGCAACTAATTGTATCCAACATGTAAATTACACTCCCATCTTGTTTAAGGGCCTCCAGTAACTCCCCCCTCCCTGGCTGTATAAATCACTACATGATTCTGTACGCAGACAATGACTCATGCTCTCAGTGAACAGCTCTCAATGGAAGCTTTAAACCAGCTTCAGTGGCTTGTAATGAAGCGCTGATTTTCACAAAAAGTTCAGATTCTTTCAGAGGCATCTCATTTATGTACGTGCATCCCACCTGAAAAATCACTTTGCCTTTGGTCTTCACTCCCTTGAAGAATTTGCTTGGCACAAACTCTTTTTTTTTTTTAATTTCACAACATTTTTACTTTTTTTTTTTTTTTTGATTGATCAATCTGAGGTCAGAGGAGCAAAGGAAGATGCCTAAGCTTTTCAGATTCCAAGAAGGAACACACTGAAAAGTGTGGAATTTGCTTTGTCTTTTTATTCAGAAGGCTTTTATACGAATCATATTCATGCTGTTTTCTATCCTGGGATAGACCTAAATGTCACTGGAGGCCCAACTCACTACTAACATAAAGGTCGCTGAAATCAATGGAGATGTGCTGATCTCTTCCATCAGTGTTTTCCCTATAACTTTAGGTAGAAGAAGTAAGAGTAAGATAAAATTTTACATATTCAGAAATCTTCATAACTGACTTTGACATTATGACAAGGGAAGAATCTGGGTCAGCTCTGTCTCCTATTCTCCTTTGTTTTCCAGAAGAAAAGGATGACATTACTTCTGTTATGCTAAACAGAAGTAAATGGCATGCTAAAAAGCATACCATGTATCAAATCAAGATATTCATTCTAATTTATCAAGCAGAGGTCAAGAAACTACTTAGTCAGTTTTGTATGTACTGAATACAGAATACAGTTCAGACTTGAATCCATCAGGAAGATACAAGATCCATCTGCTGAAGATAACTGCAGATAAATTCAGTGCAAATAAAGTGCAAATTTTCCCACCCAGGTGAGTAATTAATGATCAGAACAGTTTACTTCGGGATGTACTGAGATGTCACAAACTCTCTAGCAAATACCAAAATAAAACACATTTCTGAAAGCGATCCTGCGCCTTCAACAGGAACTTCTAGCTAGATGAAGAAATTACTCATTGAGCATTGATGACCTATGCCATGGAAACCATACTAATCATGGTGCTTCCTTTTCGCCTTCAAGAAAAAGAAAAAAAAAAACCACCCATACCTACACTTCATTCCCTTCACTTTTGACACCTACAAACTAAAGTCACCTGTTGATAAGTTAATGCAAAGAAAGACTTACTTTAATCTCCAAGTAGAACAGCTGAATTCTATGTCATTTATTCTTCCTAAATCCTTAGCACAAAAAACCTCAGAGAACCTATGCAGAAGGAATGGCTGAAAGGATCAAAAGATTTATTAGGAGCAAAAGTGCAAATGTTCAAATACAACTCTGCTCTCCCTGACCTCCTATTTTTAGAAACTGGTAAGAACTTGATTATTGTTGAAAATTCTCCCTTCCAGTCAGATATTGTTGACTTTGGCCAGCAACTCCAAAAGATATTGGGGAAGAGGAGGACACAGATGTGTAATTCCAAGTGAAGCCAGGCTAAAAAATCACTGTAAAATAGTCCAGGTTTGTTGTTGCTCTTACTCCTACTTCAATGGGGCTGAACTATTAATTGAGTTACAGAAGGAAGCTGTAGAAGTCTTCTCTGACTCCAAACACCCCTAGATAGTTGTCCAACTCCTTCAAACCATTGTGAAAAGGTCTCTTCACATCCCTTCGTCTAGAGGCTGTAACGTCATAGCCTGCCTCTTTATTTTAATTCACAGCTGAAAGTTTGTGATAAGAAAAAAAACAGGAAACAATCTTACAAATGAACAAAGACATATTCAGGGTGGATCCACATGTAGCTAAAAATGGAGACTTTCCATTATGGAACGTACCTAGCAATAATCCATATCTGCTTTTCACAGTAAAGGCATCTTCATTCAATGTTTTCTACACTCTAAAGTTCAACAAAGCCTCCAATCAGATCTTTGCTACAGTTCAGAAAAGCCAGTGGCAAGAATGATAACCTCAGTTTTCATTCCACGGCTGTTGTTTGGAAATATCTTACTCTCTATTAACTAAAACAAAATAAGGGTATGACAAATATACTTTAGTTGTGCACATAATGACAACAGGTAAGACCACCGTACTTAAGAGCCTCTGTGGCCCACCGTGAGCATCCGTCTTTTAAGGTATTTACATTTTTTCAGTATCTATAACAGTTACAAAAGGGCTGTTTGTTCACTACTTGCCATCAGATCTCAGAGACAATTATTTTTTAATTTAAAAATTTAAAAAAAAATTAAAAGGCTCAACTTCTTCCTTCCTTGTAGCACCTTTATCTAGCTGGCAGGGCTGGAAGGAATGGAGACAGTTTGCTTTAAGAGGTAGGCAGACAGTAATTGCTCGAAAACATGCATTTCTAATCGATATTCCATGTCGTATCTGGCTCACTGCAGGCCAGGTCCCTCTGGCCTCGCTGGAAGTTCCCAGCACAGGCCAACTGCTCCGTGGGTTTGATTTGCTCCTCGCACACAGGACCCCCCAGCAGAGCTGGGAGCCTGCAGAGTCAGAGCAAGCGGATTCAAAGCGGTATTTAGAAACTTATTAGCACAGTAGACTTGAACAGCTCCTTTTCTAAGAAGCCAGAGACTGATTTGGGGGTTGAGGTAATCTGTCACTGTCTAAACACACGCTTTCACAAGTCTCGCGATCCACACAGCAAACACATGAAAATATGCCAGCTTCGGGGATGATTCGCTTCCTCTCTGGCAAGGAAAGAGGTTGCAAAGGCTCTGAAAGCCAGCGTCACCCCGAATGAAATGTTTTTGGAAATAACAGCGTTTCTGAGAGCGACTCGCATCACGCCACCCACGGACTCTAGCTGCAGCACCGGCAGCTGCGCCGGCTTTACTCACCCACGGGCAGCCTGTTCCCAAGATATGCCACCAGGTGTTTACGGGAGATGAACAGGAAGCAACTGGTCTTTTGCAAGGCCTCGCAGTTATACTTTCCGACAAAAATATCATTTCTTGAATATATTATCACCATTCAGTTTTCCAGTTGTCTCATTTGAAAGAGTTGTACCATCACATTTTTGGGCAAGAGCTGAGGGACTAGGGGAGAAGTTCTATTAATTAATAAGAGCAGCAACAACAGCTCTCTCCCGGTGAGGACGTTGATCCAGGAAGAGGCTGCTGTGCACACAGTGAACTCCGGCTCATGTTCCAGCCCATAAAGATTACAGGCATCGTATCACACAGCCATCTTTTCCTGACAGAGCTGATAGAGTAGCTGTGTTGCTAGCACTTACATTTTTATCAGGAATTGTAAGACACTTGACATTTTTTTGTGAAGACCTTGCTACTGGAGTCAAGCGATTGCTTAAGAATATCAGATCTCTTTACAGGTCATGCTATTCTACCCATCAAAGAAAAAGTAAGTTTATTTTCTTTTTTAGCTGTTGAAAAATACTTTAAAATGCATCTGAGACCTCTGAAAGCTGGAAATCTGAAAGGCAAATATAAAAAGTTCACCTGCCTGCCTTTTTTCTTCAATCTCATAAGATTCAAGTCTACCTCCTTTTCAGGAGGATCAGGGGGATTTGGAACTTCAAGGCTAGCACCAGTGGCAGTGAAATGAGTGGTGGTCCAAGCGAAGAGGAGGACATCCACCTCAAGTAAAGCTCTGTTCTCTGATTTTGAACATAAGTCAACGGAACTTCAGGGAATCCAAGGAGAAATCCGCTAGTCTACGCTGCAAAATGCCTGGTGTTATCCGGCTACTTAGGCTTTTGGAAACAAGATCTTCACACAGACATCCAAAGTGGAAAACTAAACAGACTCTGCCACAGATGAAACTCTTGTTAGGAGAGAGGATATGGAAATCCAATTAGCTCTTCACCTCTCCGACGAACCCTTCAGGTCGTGGATGAAGCACAGTAACATATGAGGGTGGAGAAGCCTGCAAAGCCAGTCCTAGGGTTGCATCTGCACTATGCGTAAACACAGAGCTTCGGTTCCTGGTTCTGTACTTAGGTTTTTCCATAAGGCACCAATTTCATTTTAAAATATGACTTTTACATAACTAGTACATTTTGTGCAAAACTGGTTAACTCTGTGCCCTCAAAATATCATGCGCTTCCCAGCATATAAATCCCAGACCTTGACATCTAAAGAATGCTTGGCAGATCCAACAAGAAACACAGCCAAGCTAGATGTCAAAGGTATTTGTTAGGTTTCCAGTCAGCCAAGAACATTAACACCTTGCCCATACTTAAAAGGAATAAAATTTTTGTGGTGCTGGAGACAGTGCATGAAGAAATTATTTTAAGACAGTTTTTATGTGTTCTGCAAAAAGTTTGTGTGCTTGGTTGCCTTTGAATGCATGTGTCATGGAGAGAACCCTCCAAGATCTGCAAATATGAATCCAGAGTGCTGGCTGGACTTGGTGACCTCATCTAATTTCTTAGGACAGAACCTTTTTCATGTGTGCACATAGACAGAATTATCTGGAATCCAAAGTAGCTGAAAAGGAGAGAAAGATCCTCTCGGGTGACAGCCTGCCATTTCCCAGCTGCTTTTCACTGCATATCTCTTCAGGAAACTGCCATTAACAAAAACCAAGAGAGTCTGCCTTTCCAGTGCCTTGAACTCAGAGAAAAATAGGAGTGGGAGGGATTCTAGAGGACTGCTTAGCCTATCTCCCAGCCCTAGGGAACACCCAGGCCTGTGCCTGAGATTCTTATGCAGACAGGCCTTCAGTCACAGCCTCCACAATGTTCCCTTCCTTCTCTGTGCACCTCTTCAGCTATTCTAATTCTAAACGTTTGCCCTAAAATCCAGCCCAAATGGTGGCATGTCCTAAAGCCGGACGGTGGGATTTTCATGCTGTGTTGACACCCCTCAGATTTTTATTGGCGTGACTTTGTTACAGGCAATGGAGCAGTTCTGCAGCAGCTGAGGGTCTCACCGATACCTGACAACATCAGTGAACAAGCCGTGGGCAAGCAGGCCTGTGCAAAACGTCCATCCAGCTTTGGCAGAAATCAGGATATCTTTTCGTAGAAGTTCAGTAGAGATCTTTTAAAATCCAAACTGGATTTTGCACAAAACCACTCCTGTTTATCGTGGGTGCAGCGAGGGAGCAGCACATGTTGTCTGGAAGAGCCAGGAGGAGCAGAGCCCTCCATGCCAGAAGATAGCAGAGGCCACGGGATCTGGCCCCAGCCCACTGGCCTGCTTCCCGCTCCTCAGGGCCAACAGGTCTCCACCCAAGACTCCGCCTGAGCTGTGGACTTCCCACCTCTTTCCAAAACACCAGCAGGCTCTGGATTTTGTGCTGAAGCCCCAGACAAGACTGCGGAGTGGGAGGCATGCATCTTCTCCCATCCGCACTCCCTCTTCCCTGCTTCTCCAGCCCCAGCAGGAGGGAGGAGGGCAGAAGCAGGCAGGGAGCTGGCCTGCAGGCAGCAGGTCACCTGCCTGCACCCTGGGCTGCTGGCTCCTGGCAGCCCCAGGGCAGGAACTGCCAGCCGTCCCCAGAGGTGGCCGCTGGGGAGGGGGAGGGGTTGTCCGCTCCTAGGATCAGCTTGCTCCCAAGCAGGATGGGCGGGAACGAGAGGGAAGAGAATCGGATGCAGTAGGAGGGAGAGGAGGAAAGGAAAAAGAGGAGATCCTCCTGCCAAATGCATTTGTAGTTTTTATAAACAACAGAAATCTTCCTCCCACCACTGACTCAGGCAGAGCAGGTTAGAAATCCACACTAGGGCAGGGATGACCCACTTGGTACCAGATCACAGCAGTAAGAACCTCAATCTATAAGGCAGTTTAGCATTGACAGGACATTATAGGCCAGATTCTGTTCTTATTTCCCACATCTTTAACTGCACCATGACAGCCAGCAGCAGAACTGTGCCATCCGGGCACAGAAGGCCTTGCAATTACCTCCAGAGGTGCTGCTCCTGCAGCAGGCAGCACCGTAAATGGCACAGGCTCAGCTAGTAATTGCACACTCTGCCTGCGAGCTCTGCAGCTGCCCCCAGCCTGTGCACGAGCACCGCGTTTGCCTGCATAAAAAGATCCGTGTAGAGGCACTGTACAGCGTGGTGAAACACTTGCAGATGCCTGCTGTGACACCGCTGCTCAGAGCCCACAGGCCAGCCACTCCCTTTGCGGTACATCTTCCCAATTTATTTTAAAATTATTTCATTGACTCAGATATATTTCAAGGTTCCAATATAATGCTCATGTTTGGAAGGAAAATGAGATTGCCTTCTCTTCCACCAGCCTTTCCTATTCTGCTCCCTGTTCCTTTGTCACATCATTTCTGCCTATGTCTGCACTGCAGGACAACTTCCTTGTCGCAAGGGACAAGCATACGCCTGAACATCGGGATCAGCTTCCTCCTAGCAGCCGATTCACACAGGGAAGGCTGGAAATGGGACCAAACAGAGGCACAGAGCCAAAAGCATCTTCTAGCATAATCTGGTCCCTGTTGACCTTGGAACTCCAGGAGAGATTTGGGCCCTACCCAAATGACCCCTCCTCTGGCTTTTCCTGCGATGCTCACACTGCCAGGCCACGCCTGCGCAGCAGACAGGAGCCAAGACAACTGATTCAGCTGCCACCAAGTCAGTAAAAGCTTTTCTGCTCCTTTCTGCAGCTCCACATGCACGTGGAAACCTGACTCTAAAAGGAACGGCATTAAAGTAGTGGTCAAGCTCATCACGTGTAGAAATGCCAGAATTTAAGGAACAGAGACTTCACAACTAGGAATACTTGCATGAATGCCCCTCTTACACAGGCCACAATGTCCCCCACCATCATTTCCTTCACCAGCAATAAATTCTGGGTAAACTGGATTACATCTTTGTTAGGTTTGTCTTCCTAGGAGACTTAGATGTTCCAAAGGGAAGAGGATTCATTATTCGTTATGTACCCTATTGCTTCATTGCAGTAATTATTTACCCTCCTTGTTGAAAACAAAAAAAACCCTCAGAACAAACAAAAAATACCAAGCCACTCCTCTGACTTTAACTTTTCAGCATCCACTCCCACCTCCGCTGATGAAGAGCTGCTTGCGCAATTTTAATTCAGCCTTCTTTGTATTATGAGCTATTACACGCTATTTTTTCCACTGGGCCCCAGCCTTCTTTCTGTCTCCAGGAATAGCAGTCCCCAATAGCAACGAGTAGATACTCTGTTTTCTCCTCATTTTCTACATGTTACTTGATGCCTGCCTTTCTGCTCTTAACACTGCATTTCTTATTTCTTTGCTGTTTTGTTTTTTTCTTTTTCCTGGTGCTCACAACCAAGATACCCCACTGGTTCCTAGCCCTCAGTCGATCCCCAGTGTTTGGCTTCCAGTCTCTACCTGTTTATCTATTCAGACTTAGCCTCCATGAAACCTCTCAGTCTCATTCATGCTGATCTACTAAATTCCACTCTGCCAGCCCTCACCCTTGTGCCGATACATCCCTAAAAGGTCTGGCTCCTCCCTCCTGTATTAGAGTCAGACTGTCTTGCCTGGCTATTTGCTGCCCTTCGTGAACATCAGATACCCGAGAGCAGCCTGTACAGCAGCATCCAGTTAGAAAATGTCCATGCAGCCGCAGTTTGGCTTCCAAGCTGCCTATCATCATCAGATCAGGCCATTCCCTGCTCGGTGCTCAAGCAGCCTTGCAGTTTTCGCTCAGTGAGTCATCTGAGGCCCGTTTCATCACACACCGTCCAAACCTTGAACTGTATCCAGAACAACACACATCCAAGCTCCTCCCCAACATCAATGCATCAATGGCATTTGTGAGTACTCACAGGCACAATACTCAGTGGTATCCCAGGAAAAGCTTTCAGCAGCAGCAACTGCAGCACTGGAAAACTGCTACGCATCGCCTTCTGGCCGAGCCTCAAGTAGGAGAGGGAGTCACCCACCGCCGTGGGCTTCACAGGCACTTCCCGACGGCACAGCAGCACCAAGACTGAGGAACACACAGTTCTGTGGGGAGAGCATTTTAATGGTTTTTAGATGCTCCTTCCCTTGGTTCTCCTCAACTTAATTCCTCTCCTGCCTTTCTCTGTCCTAGTCCCAGATTCTTCCCCCTCTGCTCACCTTTGGCTCCTTTATCCCTTCCGGAAAAAACAGTGCTGGTCCTAAATCCCAGCTCCGCACCCAACTGTGCCACATCTTAGTCCCTTTCCTACTTCTCTGATTAGGTCTCCTTCCCTCCTTATTTCCATCTCCCAACTAAGATCAGCCTGCTTTCTCTTTTTACTTCCTGCAGCGGGTATAGCAGCCGGGGAATCAGTGGGAGGACAGGAAACGGTGTTCCCCTGCACTTTATAACTCACAACTTTTGCCCATGAGTAGGAGGAAGAATCGCCATGATGGTCTGCTCAGAGGTGGGCCTGGGCCAGAACACGCTCAGTGCCAGCAGACTCTTCCCTGACTTTAGCTGACAAACTCTAACAAGTGTCTCCTTGGTAGATGGTGTTAACAGATTTTCTGAGTTTTTCTAATGACTAAGTTCAGGCTACTTTCGGAGAAGTGGCAAACCACACATCTGTGGTAACTGCCTTCCTAAACAGCAAGCTGATAAAGTTTAACCAATCTACATAAAAAAAACCCCAAACATATAACATGGGCCACAATTTGTTGTGAGAAAGAGCTGAAGTGCTTTAGTTAAAAGTTAAAAACCCACAGCAAAAGCAAGTTCAACTTGAGCCTGACACACGGGGCAAGATACTTCAGTATGAAGCGTTCAAGTTTGACATTTACAAGCTACTGAAAATTGCAAGTGTCAGACAATGTATCTGTGTCATTTATTGGCACAGACACCTGAACTTCCTACAATACATTTTCTTAGCAACAGAAGCTTTTGGGAGATATCAATGACTTAAGATAGCCTCTGCATGTAGCTTTTCTTTTGAGATGCTTTACCAGTTACAGTTTTTGGTGAAAAAACAAAACCTGTCCCCACCCTTCTGACCTCTGCTACGCTGCAGCCATTCACACTCAGCCATCACCTCAAAAAAATTACAGGCAGTTAACTCCACCAGATGCTCTCCTCCCTTGCAGCTCTGTTTAGGAAATGTTCAGCTATGTCAAGCTCTTTTGGGTATTTTTCCATTGCTCAAAGCCAGGCCCTGTGGCTCTCGCATCAAACTGCTCTTTCACCCAACTCCGGTGATGCTAGAAAGGATTTTCCTTAACCAAAACCAAATGTCCTGCCTTCCCTCTTCTGAAAAGAACCAATGTAAATTGATTGCTAAGCCTGAAAGTCCATCACTGACATTTCCTAGGACAAGAACTTTTCTTTATCTTCTCCTGAGATACACAGCTCAGCTGCACAAACAATGAACACTTCTGACCAAACTAATAAACCTGCAATTAATATCCAAGAATTATCTAATGAAGAAGACTGAGTTATTCTTACAGTCCTGAGAAAGAAATGAGCATAAATGATATTTAACCCACGAGCAGCCAGCCGAGCAAAAAACTATGGCTATTCTAAGAAACAGCAAAGCTGGTGGAAAGATGGCCTCACAATTTAAATCAGGCCTTTTGCCCATAATTTAAAGGTGGAACAATGCACGGGCTCAAGCAATGTGAACGTCCTCTGTGGATCTGGATCTATCTGTGACTCTTTCTAGCCCCATATGTTGCTGCCCTGGAATCCAAAGCTCCGATTCTATACCCTCCACTTAGGTTTAGGCACAATAAATCACGCGGTCACAGTCAGGCACCAAACACTGAGGAAATGCTTAACAGATCTCCACACCCTATTCTCTCTGTCCCTTTCCTGACTGCTTGGAGCTCCCAAATCCCTCTTAGTCCCTCCAAAGTAACTACAATTAGATGTCCTGTCATCACATAGAATACCGCATTTGCATGTTATGCTTCTGCAGTGCTTCTGCATTGACTTGCAGAGGGAGTACCACAGCGGTGCACAGCTGCTCGCAGGCTCTGCAGCATTTTTCAGTGATGAAGCGACCCGTTACTCATCAGAAGTAGTAACACTGGTCTATAGGCTCTGAAGGTTATGGATGTTGGTATGAACATACGGCTCCTTTGAGACTGGTAAAGGCCTAGCCAAACGTTGAAAATTAGTCTGCCTA
This sequence comes from Pelecanus crispus, assembly GCF_030463565.1. Taxonomy (NCBI): domain Eukaryota; kingdom Metazoa; phylum Chordata; class Aves; order Pelecaniformes; family Pelecanidae; genus Pelecanus; species Pelecanus crispus. The sequence continues at coordinate 1,915,053 of NC_134645.1, read as the reverse complement.
AAATTAGCAGTAAGCCCTAGTAATCACCTTATCTCAATTTCATAAAGTTTTGCCAATCTTAACATTCCTACTCCTTGCATGGGAATCTCATTACTAATGAAGGCTGATATTCAGCACAGACCTGTCACAGAAGCACTCAGACTACTCATACTACGATCAAGACAGATGTTCCTTTTGTGTGGCACCAGAGGCTGTACCACTGAGACCACTGCGCACACACATTTTACTACACTCGCTTTAAGACGACAAAAGGGATAAAGAGTATGTGGAGATTGGAGAGCAGGGCAAAGCAGGAAGGCTGTCAGTACTTTGCACCTCTGAAGCTTCACAGCTCCGAAGGTAAAAGTTTTCAAAGGTCCCATGTAATTCAGAGTGCTGTGATTTTTCATTGCCACAGAAAGAGGTTAGCACACATACATACGCCTTCAGATCTGTCACTTTGTTCCTAGTGCCCAGATATCATCAACACTGCCATAAAAGAGCTGTGAACTGGAAGTGCAATGCGGACATTGAAATGTAAATGAGTATACAATCATGTCACTTGGCTCCAGGATCTATTACTTACTCCCACTGACTTTTGAACTAGTAGAGGGCTTAACAAAGCAGGGCATAAGCACTCAATTATTACGGACATGCGTTTACCCTGCAGATGTATCTGGATGGCCTGGCAACTTGTGTTGTAGGAAGGATATGGGATAATTTACGATAACAAAGTCAAGTATGTGTTGTTCCTCTAAACTCTGCTTCTTGGCCTCAGATCCTTATCTGCTTGACACTGGAGTGGAGCCTTGCAGATGCTGAAGTGCCTCAAACTCAGCTGACATTGTGGGAAATCTCGAGAATTAGAACAAGAGGCTTCTTGCAAGGAAAAACTCTCCTTGGGCAAGTAGAGGTGCTCTCACCTGTGCCCTGGAAAATAACTTATGCTAAATTGGATGAACCTCTGCACAAGTCTGAACAGCTTCAGTTCCCACTGAAGTCCACGTGAGTCACTCCCCACTTATTTCAGGTTTGAGTTTTTCTCTGTCTTTGCTGTAATGCTCCCAGGAACGTGCTATCCTTTGCACATTTCACTCTGCTTGCTTTCATTAGTTTCAATGCTGCTGAAAGTTTCCGATTCACCACTGCCTGTACTCGCCCATGTACCCACAATGTTCGCTTCCCTGTCCTGCCTCCCTGCTGCACTGTACGCGAGCATCTTGTGCTCCTGTGTCTGGCTAAGACGGTGACATACATCTTGTGGACACAACCTCACCTCAATCATCATTGCTTAATGCTAATGGAAAACTCTCAATGACTTTGACAGTCATTTTCTTTAAGGTCTATGCAAGCTACCACCCCATTTCACTGATGTAAAGTCTGTATCGCAGTTTTTGCCCTTTGTTGAATTCAAACCAGAAGTGCACTCGGACCAGTGGTTCATTCCCTGCCATATTCAGCTTTGGTTTGATGGATAAGGCTTCACATCATTCTAATCCATAGGAAGCTGCTCCAGAGATGGATCCATTCCATGTAGGCTTTTGTTTTAATTTACCCAGGTGCCCTTTGATCTCGTGAATCTCTGTTTAATTACGTGAGTTGAATAAACTTCATGTCATATCTCCTGCTGCACTTTTCTCAGGTCTTTCTTTTCTTTTTGGTTTGAGGAAGGAGCGTGCAATTCTTGGAAGCACAGCTCTTTAATTTTAATATGCTACAAGTGCAAGAGTAAGCTCACCTTCAATTGCTCCTCATTGTTGATGCATGAATAAACAACTGGCAGGGGAAGGAGAACATTACAAAAAGGTGCTTCTAGATGAATAGATTCGCCAGCCATAAAGGGCCCCAGTGATTTCCTGGGGCAAAGGCCCTGGTGGTATTGCTCTGCCACTTGCAAGTGTAGTACTTCGCAATTCTCATTGACTGCTGAAAAATAGTAATAACATAAAAACAAGACAGAATTATGAGAAACAAAGAAAAGTCTACACTGCACCCCAAACTAGCAGCCCAGAGCATGGAAGGAGAACTGAGGAACTGTCATTTTGCAGTGAGCAAAACAGGTAAAGAAGTGTGATACAACAGCAAACGAAGGTGGGAAAAGTTACTCTTACTGCCTTTCTGTCTCTTTGTCTGGCTTGACTGAGAATTTGACCTCTTATATTTGTACCCCAGAACATTCTGGGACGCACTGACAGTAATGTGATCACGGCAGACTTAAATTATCATGCAGGCAGGTAAGGACTTAGATCATTGGTCTTCAGTGAAATGGAATTACTCCTTGGGACCCCTAGGCCAGCTTTATGCAAGCTCTGTACCACCAGAACGTTAAGATCAGATGGCTTGAGGACTTGGCCAAATAGGTTGGATTCCTGGCTAGAGAAGCACCCGTTTCAATACAGCAGCTGTACTGTGGAGCTCACCTTCGGGGAGGATCTTTAGAACCCGCCGCTCAGTAGGTAGTGCCAGGCAGCCACAGCTGGGCTAGCACAAGCCATCTAGATACCGTTACCAATGCAACAGTACAGCTCTCCAGCTCAAGTACCCTGCTCCTTTGTTTATTAGCTGAGCTAGTACCACTTTCAGATTATTTCTTTTTAATCCCTGCCTGCAGGGAACTGAGCCTTTAAGAGGCTCTGGAATGGGCCAACTGGAACAGACCGTTACATTACATATGTAGCGGCTCACACTTGACAATACCTATTGGCTGGGATTCAGGCATCAGGAGGACCACCTTTACCTGTGCTCTGGTCTGAGCCACCACTGAACAACACACTTGTGTCATCCTAACTCACCGCAGCGATTTACATGGTTCCCTAATGCATAAAACCAAAAGCTGTATCTAAAATTAAGTTTCTACATTAGCTATGCATGGTATAGCTCATTAAAAATGGATAGTCCTTTCAAGCTCTGACACGTAAGTAGGGAAATATATTGCTCAATATGCACAAAGTACTGAAATAAAATACCCATTACCTGCATGCCCCTCTTTCAGCAGAGTACTATGGAGTGTGGTGGTGATTAAACCAGCAAGATTTCACTGTCCTGCCACAGACTGTCCCTGTTGTTGGGTTATGTGTATAAAGCTACTAGGAAGGTGAAGGAAGCGAGGTCAGTGAAGTGGCTGACCATCCTGCGCCATACCCAGTCTCACGCCGCGGGAACAGTCCCTTGTACAATGGAACAATCTAACTTTGGCTGTTTCTCCTTTGAAGGTCACGCTGAACAGGAGTGCAGGAGCGCTGGAGAACAGCCAACTTCAGAGTTCCCACGGCAAGCATGGAACAGTCATAGGTACTAAAGAGAGTTTTACCACGGGCTCCCTGGAGTAACAAACTCACAAACTTGTTTCTCCACTGGCAACAAGCAGTACTGCAAGGCCACAGCAGAGCCCTGTGCCACAACCCTAAAGGCAGAGGGCTTCTCACACCAAGAATTCTCCCCATACCTGAATATTTACTGGAAGGCCAGCTTTATTAATGAGGCCCCATTAGCCAAATCTGACCCTTACACATTTCCTTTTTGATGAAGCAAGGGGGCTGCTGTTCGCTTTCTGAATGTATTGTCTCACACAGAGAAAACAACACATTGTTTTGTTGGTACATGCTTCTTCTAGTCCAGATCTTTGCTACAGGTTAAGCATGTGAGGGAAAAATCATACCCAAACATTCTGGCAAACTGTCCCCATCTGCGTGACAGTTTGTAAAAATGGTAATAAAACAAGGCACAGATGAAGTGAATTGGAAGTCCCAGTGATAGAGACTGCAAAACATAATAGTCATTTATCTGCTGCGGATCCACAGTTTTTTTAGATTAGACAGACTGCTTACAAACGTGTTTCTTAACATCTGTGAATAGTGCATGAACCAGCATTATTGAAAGAAAAACAAAAAGGACGATGCCTTATGTGCTGTAATAGGATTAAACTGTTTTTCAAGCTCAATTAGCTGACTCACTATTTTAACCTGCTACCAAGAAAGCATCAAAGCAATTCATGGGATATATGGCAAATACTTACTCTACTCAAAGGATGAATTCTGCAGCATGTAAAGGTGCAGGCACGTGTACGTGAGGTGTGCACAAAACAAGCAAATTTGGCTTCTCCAAGAGATTTTTTTTGTACCAACGATTCAGCCACAGAAAAGACACGATTTACCAAACACGGTTCTTACAGTAATCCTGCAGCCTGAGTCTCCTCTTGACAGTAACTCGCTAGACAATAGGTCTGTGTGGACAAACATAGGAATCTTTATTAGACCTTTATTAAATCCTCTGTATACATTCCCAACCATCCATTCTCACTGAACTCTTTACAAAACCTCTTAAGCTGTAACTGCTATACTCCAGCCTCATCCACATCATCCTTAGTGCTGCAGACTCATTGACTAATTAGTGACATAAGCTCTGGTAACCTAGGAGATCAGGAGGCAGTATTTTAGATGAGTGGTAGAATATTCAAAGGCATTTCCTGAGATTTGGATTTTGGTTCTGTTTAACATTTTACCACATCAGCAGATTCGTAGTACAGCTAATTAAAGCTAGGCATGGCTGGCACAGTCAATCTAATAATATTGCCACACCATTATCATAGTGCCTCGGTACCTTAAATTCATGATAAGCTTTCAAGATTCCCGCAAAGTAGGACAGCATCATCCTTACAGAATAAGTGCTGATGCTCATAAAAATTGACTGGCTCACAGTAGCTATGCGGATGGAGGAGCTCAGAGCTAGGAATCAAACACCGATCCTCCGAGTCCTAGCTGAATGCCTAAAGCCAGATGCCCATCATTCTGTTCTAGCAAATTCCTTCTGCTATTTCTGTTAGGGAGAACCAGAGCTTCCAAAACCATTTGTTTCCAATGGTCTGAGAAATCACTCAGCCTAGAGACACAGGTCACGATGATATTGTCAGGGTATCTTGCCTTTGCAATGTTAATGTGTAAGGTTAATATAAATCATGTAAAGACACGGTGTATTGACCCATTTCAGTGACAGGAATAGCACTTGCTAGGTGAAAATGGTTTATGGCTCTGTAAGGCATCCCAAATATGCAAAAAGCATTATAAAATCATTCACTATTAATTATTTAAACAAAATTATTTTTCTGTAATTTTGTGTAACTGGAACTATTTTGAAGCTTAGGCTAAAAAATGAACAAGTCTACAAGTTCACAGTAAAACAGTCCAGAAATTTTGGGGTTTTTTTAATTGAACAAAGCTTATACCCCCACTACATTACTGTAAACCACCCCTGTCAGCACGCACTGTACCAACATGTAGCAATGCCACAGGAAGGGGGCCTTAATTTTTGTTGATTAGATTTCATGGCATGTGGTAGAACTCATCGCAGTAATGCAGGAAACCCAGACGATGAACAAATGAACATCTGAAGGTAATTTAACTGTCTATGTGATAAGACTCCTGAACACGATGCAAAACAATGTCAAGCAAAGCCACTTCACTAACAGCAGTTCTGTTACATCAGCCGAGTGCTTAGACAGGGCTAAGCCATACCTCTCAAGCCAAATGTCTTCAGTTCAAATCAATATTCACTGTTTATCATGGAAAGCAGCTTTGATTCTGAGCAACATTTTCTGGGTGTTTTTGTGCATTATGATCATTTTGCAGAGGGCCTAAAGGGAGCTCGCTGGAGTTTTAGCAGATTCAGAAATGAAAGGAAGGTAATGAGGCACTTTTCTTATCAAGCAGCTATTTGGATACTCAGCAGTGGGATGAATGCTGCTTGAATTGCCCACATTCTACCTTGTTGTTTTATTAATGTTTTAATTGACATTTGCAGTGAATAATTTTTTACTGTTTTCTCTGTATTATTTTCCGCACAAGAATAAGCACAGAGCAGAGACCAGTGTCTATGTTGCACACACTACCTTCAGAGACATTCCACTGTCTAGAGCTGTTTCCAGGCAGTCTAGTGAAGGGAGGAAGGAACAGGGGAAGATTAATGAGAACATGAATGAGAAGATCAGTGCCAAACCTGTGTGCAATACTCAGCTTCCCTGAGCACCAGGCAGCTTCTTAACTGCTTCTTGGCTTCTGTAAATGGCATGTTCTTCTGAATCGTTAAAAATTAAACAAATAAAGATTAGTATTTTTTAAACGATCCCATTGCTCTCATCTCCTCTCAAGTACTGACAAACAGGTTTCCCACTGAAAGGTGTCCTTCTTGCAGGACAAGTGGAGGGGGATTGGAGGCAGAGGGAAGACCACGGGCACAATTGCACTGAGCTGTGCTACAAAGGGCTTCTAGACCACCCATAGAACTCCCAGTAAATCTCTCTCTTTAGGTACTGTTAAATGTAAATAAATTCGTGGTCAGGACAGTGATCAGGACACCAGTACTTGCTCAACAGGAGGATTTTCTAGAGTAAACTTTACACATTTTGGCCCTATTGTGTTCATTAGCCATTCCGTTTGGTGCTTACTCATTTCGTATCACATATTCCCCACTTTCACCCGCGGTTAGAACCGCAGTGCTTCACAGACATTCTGCAGTTGCACAAACCACTTCCCCTCCCATGTGCAGTGACAGCAGTTGTATTCATAGAAGAGTTCTAGTAAGAACTTCCATGGGTCACAGCTTAATCCCCATTGATTTGTGCCAAAGAAATGCAACGACAGGGCTGCGTCCTTTTTCAAAGATTGCAGTTTTGTCCTGCTCCCATTACTTACTACAAATGGGAAATGCATATTAAACTGAGGCTCCATTCCTTTTGTTAGGCTGAAACCACTGACTTTGCAATTTCATTAACTTGCGACTAGATGAAAGCCACAGTGCACCGAGACAATCAGAACATAAAGTGCCATTACAGGGCCGGATCCAACTACCATTTAAAGCCTATGGCAGCATTTCCATCGACTTCAACCCCACCCTATAACTAAAGATTGACTGGAAAAGACTTCACAGTACGTTGCAAGTGATTTTGATTCTAAAGTGTATTCTGTTCCTGTGGTAGCTGCTGCTTTATTAAACATGCTGACCATCCACTGCCACAGTGCACACAGATAATGCCACATGTCACAGAAATATGAGGGTATTACTGCTTAAGCTGACATGTAAAGCGGCAGCGCGACGTAAGGCTTGAATACCATTCCCAACCTACGACTGACCGTAGAGTCTGGTAATAAGCCATAATGTTACATATTTCAGCTATTTTGGCATTCATATTACAGAAAGATAGAATTGATGAACTTGCCACTGGACTAGAAGCAGACACGTCCTCACAAAGCACCAGTCAGCTGAGTGCAACACAACATTTTAGGCTGATCAGTGACAGACTAATCTGTTGCAGTTACACCGGTTGATTAATTGTAAGAGGTTTCAGAAATTCACTAGTCCAACCATACAGATCAAATCTCACAAGTTCCATTAAATCAGTGCTACAGAGACAATAATACGGCTACTCATTCACTGTCTTCATTCCACAACGCAAATGCAAAAGTCTTGAATAATGCCGCCTTCAACTTACCTAGAATGGGATTTCCTGCACAACTGTGGCATCTTCTCCCATGTTTCTTTTCAAGAATGTCAGACTTAACAGATCTCGGCCCATCCAGGTGTGCAGACAGACTGGTAACTCACGTCACAAAGTGACAGACCAATGACCCAGACACTCTGGGTAGCACAGCTCCTAAAGGAATTCCTCCTGACTGAGCTCCTCACAACATGCACACATGTCTGTCTACCTAATTCCTACCCACAATCCTGAACCATATCTCTAGGGACAGAAAAAATCCATCTTCCCTGAAGCTCCTCTTATATTTATATATTCAAAAGTACTGCGGAGAAAAACATTGACACCTCATTGACAAGAGCTTCTCACTGCCTGGGAAGGAAGAGTGTGGTACGGAGCAAACAACGCAGCCAGGAACCGCAAGAAGCCTCAGCCATAAGCTTCGCCATTTTACGCTGGGCTGTGCCAATCATGGGCTGAGTTCACTGCAAGATTCCACTGCTTTCCATCACCTCGACCAGGACAGAGAGTTTCCTAGTGCTGGCAGTCTGTATTGGTGCAAGAACGCTTCTATAGCGGGATTATGGAGGCTGCTGGTGCATCTCTTGCAGTGAAATATTCTCTCAGGGGCTGAAAAATGAGGTGCTACACATTCTGTACAGTTACTCTGCTAATAGGATCCACATCACCAGCAAATATCAGCAGTCTGTCTAGATTGTAAAGGTTGAGCAATTCAGATCATAGCTGGACCAACTGGATTTTAGGCTTCTCTCCACACTAACTTTCACTGCAGAACATGCTCAGGAGAGGAGGGTGGAAGCAACAAGTGCAGCCACCGATTCTCCTTTATCCCAGCATTTTTGTAACACTGCTCAACAGTTACACCTGATTTAGATAGCTACAATTCTCCAGACCTAAGCAGACACACAAACATTCAGACACAAAGGTAACATTAAAGACCTAGCAAATGAAAGGCTAGACTGCAGCAGAGTGAAACCTGAACGCCAGGCTGACACTTGCTCACTTCTTCCTTCATTTTGTCTCATGAAAGCAGCACAAGACAAGCCCAGACTCCACATGACACCCCAGGGAAAACAGCAGTGGGGACACTGTCTAACCTCTCCCGTGAATTAATTCTCTCATCCCATGGTAGAAGCCTTCTTTTTTGGCATGGGGGGATAATCTGCAACTCCTCACCACGCCAGCATGGCTGATTGGTGGGTTGGGTTGGTGACCTGTGAGAACATAACTGCTTTTATCCTCTCATTGTTGCCTCGAAGGATTTTTTAGCTCACAGACCAATGACCCAGACACACCGGGTAGCACAGCTTCTAAAGAAATTCCTCATGACTGAGCTCCTAACAATACATCCAAATGTCACAAAAAGTCAGTAAACACTCTGAAGACTCAAGTGTGCATTCTGGACAGCCATACTGGGAACTTCTGGTTTTAGTATCCACTACGAAAAGTCCTCAAATGTCAGCACGTTTCCAAGATTTTACCATATTCTTTTTAGTCTCTGGCTCACAAAATCTCTGGCTTAAAAAAAGAACAAAAAGAGATAAAACAAGACCCATCCCTTCCACACTGCATTTATTTCCTAATAATAGCCCATGCTCATGCCAAAATCTGTGAGGGAAGGCTTAGGAGCCTTCTGCCAGAGCTCTCTCACAAAATTCCTCCCTTGCAGCTTCCTTCTGGACTGAAATTTGCCACCTGGGAACAACCCATGAAGACTGCTTCTGAGGCCTGAGGAACGGAACAACTCACTGGGGATGCGCAAGGAGCAAATACCTTGGTTTATGGCCAACGTCTATGTAGCCTTCTGTCAAACCTAGCAATGTGAACACCTTAGAGCAGTGAACTCCCCTGTTCCACCATACTGCACTTGGCACAATGGAGCCCCAAATGATGACTAGAGGTCCTGGGCACCACAGAATACAGGGGTTTAGCCTAAGTTGTGTATATCTGAAGAGACAAATGGAACAAGAAAGGATGAGGAAGATTTATCCCAGATTTTTTTTCTTCTATGACAGGAAGGTTCTGTATGTTATATCATTTGATGATGTCACCGATAGAAGAGAAAGCTACCTTCAGAATATAGAAATGCATTTTGTAACAAGTTCAAATTAAATGGAACTGTGATTTCTCCATATGTACCATGACCAATGAAATGCTTTCACTAATGCCCAATGAAAATAAAAAGTGTCACCAATGAAACAACAAATCTGTTAAAAGTAACAAGCTTAGAAAACAGAGAAGATAAATATACCTGGATAATAGATCTTCCAGAGCGCACAGCAGAGGGACACAATCAAACAGTCAGTACAGTTACTATGAATTCACCAGAGAAGTTCAGAACAAATGAAATATCTTCAAAAAGTATATCTGAAATAGAGGAGAAGTCATCAAAAAGATTAAAGTACAGGTATACCGGTGTGGTACAGGGCAGGATAGGCATGGGATTGTGTATTTATAGTCTGATTAACAGATGAATTAAATTGTGTATGAAATAAACTACACAATATGTAACGCTTTTAGGAAATATGAATCAGAGCCTGGAAACATTTACTCATGTAAGCCATGAGTAGCAATGTTACTCACAAGTAGTAATCAGTCACACCAGTAAGCGTTTAGGCAGTCTGACCATTTCTACTGGAATATGGACAGTAATAACAGCAGTTATTAATATTATTCTCATCTTAATGAAAGAAATTTAACTCTGAGTTTGTCCATGACACCTGCTGAATCTTTAGATCATTTTTAAATTCGAGAATGCAAGTTCCCTCAGACTCCTCCTCTAATGACATGGGTTAATAGTTCAACTTTTTTCAAGTGACACTGACTTTTCCTTTGACTTCAATGAGCATCATTATACTGCCTTAGTACAACTGAATAATATACATGCCTAATGGTTGTCCTGTGGCAATAAATCTTCTGATTTAATTACTCATGTGCATGCCCTCTTATCCTGTAACAGACATTTCTTCATTATTTAAAATAATACCTGTGCTTCTAATGATATTTGCTCCACTTGGAGAACACAGAATTAATTTCTTCAGGAAGGTGAGCTAGCATTGACAGAGGCTCCAAGAAACTCCAGATGGGAGAGAAAAATATTCCTATAGTATTATTTTGGAAAACACAGTTGATGTGCACTATGTGCTATTTGCACAGGACTACAAATAAGACAGTCCAGGATCAAGGTTCAGGTGCTTCTGAAGTGATAAAATTAAAGCTGGTTAGTGAAGGTGCTCAGGGCATTCATGAGACTGAAGAGGCATCAGATGCAGCAGCAACATCCTACCATGTTCACTTGGTCTTCCATTTGATTTCAATTTTGGCATTTTGTTCTTTTAAGACATCTTGTCTAAAATTGTACTTTGCAAAACTTCACAGTAAATTAACACGGTTTTGGGATCTGCGTGCACATTATATAAATATCCCATTAAAAATAACGCTGGGCTTCTGCTACTTCATGTGAAAAAATGAGGAAGTATGCAAGAGTGCCAGGGATGCAGAGCTGTTTTCCCCTTTAGCTATTAAGTTGTTTTAACTGAGTGCCTGGAATATCCTAACTGTGTTCTCTCTGACTGCAGGAAGAACTGAAATTATAGATGTTATCTGATAGCTTTACTGAGGTATTCATATTTTACTGTGCTGACCTCCAAGGTCTGACATTGTGGGTTTATTCAGAGTGTACTAGATGTCCCAAAAGGCTGTAATTCATTTCGGGATTGGCTCCTTATGCCTAATATCTGTGTTGGTGTTTGTACAGTGTTTTAGTTCTTATCGACGTTACCGTCTCTTCTACTCCCACTCCCCATACTTTGTCAAGTTACTTTAAAAACTTACAGCTCATTACGAGAAATGAAAAGTTGTAATGCACAGGATCAGGAAAATCCCCACTAGATTACAACAGATACAGATCTGATCATTTTGGAAGGACCTACAAACGCCAATTTATTATTAATATGGCAACAATGGTAGAAACAGAAGAGGTGGAGCTAGTAAACTAGTGCAGTTTTTGATACCAATGGAAGCTGACTTTGTACAATGGAATCCTAAATTAGAGCAGTTTCATACATTTTTCTGTTAACTGAAGAAAAACAAAGAATTATCACAGCATGTGTGTTCATTTCGGTTATAACACACGATCTAAAGCACTAAGTAAACACTATCTCAAATAATTTTCCACAAAATTTTCAAGAATTATTTTCCCATGTTGCTACCAGTCTTTGAGAGAAAAATTCACAAAACATGTAAGTCTAGTAGGATTATATATAGTTAGGACAAGTATGTCTGCCTTGAAGTAGAAAGTTGACAGTTGATTCTTCATTACTTTCACTGCAGCAAAGTGCATACATAAACTCCTCCAGCATGTAAGAGGAGCCAGTTTGAGTACTGCAGGTAATAACTTGCTCTTGTCTGTTTTATGAAAAGCTGCAAGTTAAATATTTGAGTTCAAATGTTGAGTCTCTCTGACACAAGAACACAGGGGGGGAAAAAAAAAATCTGTTGGGAATACCAGTGAAAAGTCCAGGGGAAAAATACTGGAGAAATATTCTTAATAAAACTCATCCTTCAGCATTTGAACAATTGTTTTCTTTAGTATGGAGGGAAAACCTAGAGTAAATTAGCTGTTTTCTTGTTTAATGTGCTCTAATATGAAAAAAAAAAATTATAGACTTAAATCTTACGCAAAAGCATTCTCTTCTCCCTCAAAAGGGCTTGCTCCAAGGGTTTGTCTTCATTAGCTGTAGAGAGCAGTGACATACTATTTTTGCATTCCTGTGGACTGCAGCAAATTGTCTCTCTTGGCTGTCATTGTTTTCTACGGAAGCAACAATGGCTTCCATTTATCACAAGCTGACACCACATGGCATGCAAAATTACGTTTCACACTACAGCATCCAAAGAGATGGTGTAAATAAAAAACATTTACGTAAAACACCTAGCAATCAGCAAAAAAAAAAAAGGAAAAGTATAAGTGGTTTGAAAAATTAAGTACTTTTCATGAATCAGTGACTTTAGCCAGCTCTGAAAGTGTTAATTAACTTAAAAACCACCTTACAGAACGTATAGAAAGAATCAAGAGGCTGATGCTCCAGGGAAGGCAGTGAAATTTCACCATTAAAAAGAGGTTCTGATAAACATACAGTTTTCTAGAGACATCAAAGCATGGTGCAGCTGTTAGTCCGTCAAAGGACTATTGTGTTCCTTCCAACAATTCACTGGTGTCAGCTTGTGTTTGGTGTTATTGATATTAGAATAAGCAAATGCACGGGCCTAACAGTGACTCCAGGCTCTTTTTGTTTCAGTTGCTGATGGTGCTATCGGCATCTGCATGTTTTTATGTACAGTAGGTAATCCCCCCACTCCTCTATGGAAGGCCGTTTCATTGTAGGATGTAAAGGGCTCCTCCCCAGCAGGGCAGCCAACATCCACTTCAGTTGTCTGAGAAATGCCTGAACTTTTGTGTCCTCTCACAGGAATTCTGGGGTATGCCTTGGCTATTTCTCTGACGTCTGGTTTTGATAAGTGATTTTCAGAGCCTACTGTCTCCTAGGAATTCTGCAGGAAGAGACTGGGTGAGGTCATTCGGCTTTTCACTGAGTTTCCTTTCTCTGGTTTTGGCTGTTCCAGTGAACATGACCCTCTAGCACTCAGGAATATTTCTGTTCCCTTAGGAACTATCGACCACTTGCTGGTTTTATCTCTGCACACACAAAAGCTCCATGTCGCTGGAAGGGGAAACAAGGTTGACATTAACCAGGGGAACATAAGCAGCTCGTAGATGCAGCTGTGAGCTGAGTTCATTTATTAGCTCAAGTGCTGGCAAAGCTTACACTTGTTTCTCGGCCTCTCTACTGGCCATTGGCCTAGGTCCGCATAGCTGAAGGCAATGGAATAATGGCTGGTTTGTCAGCCCATTTTATTCACGAAATGGGGCACGGCAGGAATACTTGGAAAGAAGCAACAAGTAAAAGAAAATGCATCTTATTTTCTCTGTTTCCCAACCACTCTGCCTCAGAGAGTGTGTGACTTGCATACGGTTCTTCTGTACGAGACTATTCATATCAGATTTCATTTCTTGCTACATGGGTTGCTATGGATACAATTCTGAACTGCTGCTTTTGTAGGCCAGGAGATTTATGACTGCATCCCGAATGATTTTGCTCATCAGGGTCACCCAAGATTTTTCTTTTTTTTCCTTAAATAAACAAAGGTAGAAACATACCCTGCATTTCTCAAAATATTTTTCACAACCGAATCCTGTACTTTGGATCTTTTTGAAGCCTATCAGAGTCTGTGGATCAGTCCCCTATTTATACTAAGTTACTGATTTATAAGAAATGCATAACCATACACAATCTTAAGAGCCAAGGCCTGGCAAAAGTTACGGGTCTGTATCAAAACAGACCCTTTTGCATTAGCCCGTGTTCTAATCTTACTCATTCCAGCTTTTTCATGCACAAAGACAGTTGGGTTCAGTGAAATCACGGCATAAACAGACTCTTTAGAAATCCAAATCATGTGATTTATGATTAGGTTATCGTTTATCAAAACTACAGGAAGCCTGGGTGCTACAACACACACAAACACAAAATGGAGCACGTACAAGTAATACAAAAGAGCATGTCATTAATATTAACTGCTAGCAATTCTAAATCATCTGACAGCAAATCTTCATATTAAACAGATAGTTGGAAGTTCTGGGATAAACATACTCCTCCACCTTCCTGGATGCTGTTAATCATACAGGATGCACATTGTCTTACCTTTCCTCGGATGGGTTCATTAGCAGAACCTCTGGCATTGTACTGATGGCTAAAAGAGGTCCGTTCCTGTAACATCTCTGGAAGACCTTTGGATGTTCTAGGAGTTGCAAGTGGAACTGAAAAATATAATACTGTTAGGGAGCACTTGTACTACATGATCCGAGGTAGCCCACACAAACATGCTACACGCTGCACCAAAGATAAGCGATAGCAGCTTTTCTGGAACTGCTCAAGTTGCCTTGCCAGACAAGTGAAACCACACCACTTACCGCAAGGGGAAGTGGGCACCACGAGTTGGATACTCAGCTGCGCTTGCACGTGTCATGGCAATGCAAGGTTTTGTTGAGGGGCAGCATTGCTTGAAGTGGCTTCAGAGCAGTGGTTTTACTGGGGTCAGGACAAAGGCCAGCCTGGCAGATTTTGGAAAAGAGTTTCAGTGTGATAAGCGCAGGACAGAAAAAGCCTGTCAGATCACTTAGCAGGTACATGAATATTTCTTACAGTATCTTTCTTTTTGTCTTCCCATGCACATTTTACCTCTTCACATTACCCGTCCCCTCTGCAGGACACTTCAGAAGCTGCACCATCAATGACTGTGTACCAGTTGCCACTACACCTTTATCAGCAGTCTTCCAGGCAATTTCCCATCCACTAACACAACAGTACTGTCCTCTAAATAAACATGAATAATTTTCACTCTTAATATTTAATGAAACACAGAATGATCTATTACACTGAACCATGATGCATCCCGGAAGAAAAGGAAGAAAACAAATGTCAAGCACAATTTAAATACTCTGTATCAAATTCTCAAAAAAGACCAGCAATTTTGAATTTTCAGCTTGAGACATGGCATAAGACCAGATGCACTAGTGGACAAGCGCTCAAAACTTTCAGAAAAGCACAGCTGCTTAAAGCACTTCAAGTGGGTCAGGCTGTCTCACTAATCACTGTTCAAACGTACGCCACCGTACTTCTATTTGCACAGTGGTAGCACAGCTAAGTTGTTAGAGTAACTAGGACACAAAACCCTCAAATAAACCCTGAATGTGGGAGCAGAGCTGGAATAGAGTAAATTTACTGTTGGCATCCCTAGGATGCAACTAGCAGCACATGAACAAATGCTGATTTATTGCTATGCTGTTGCTGGACCAAGACGTGTAACTGCTGAAAGACCCCATTCTTGTTGAAAAATATGTATGACAACAATGATATTCCATTAATATGTTGAGAGGTATCTTCTATTAACTAGGTAACTAGATAATTAACTTCAATACGGCAAGTTTTCTCCAAAAAACCACATCAAAGAATCATTATTAGCCTATATCAAGCTCTCTGCTGCTATGGCCAGACTGCTCCTAGTAACTGAACCGACTAATTTAAGGACATTTATTTTGGTAACATGCACCGTCATACAGAAATAGTGGTCCAGGGGCCCCATATAGCAGCAAAGGCCAGATCAGGTATGTAAGTCTTTAAGTCTGATAACCTAAAGTTCTTTGTTAGAGTAATAGCAGAGGAAACAAGATACGCTACCGAGAAGATAGGGAAACAGGGGCCAACAGTACGAGTTCTTCAAGGTCAACATAACTGACAAGCCTGCGCTTAAGTGCTTGGCTGCCAGGCATAGCGGGCTAAGAGGGAACGCCTATGCAGACCACAAAGTGAAATGAATCCCCCAGTCTTTTTGCAAACTGGTCACCTCAGCGAGGCTGGAATTAACATGGAGCAGCTTGCTAGATTAGCACATGGCTAGGATTGAGAAATATACTGAAGACCATTAATATGCTGGAAGTGGTTAATTAGTACTACCATGATTCCGAAGATAGAGCAGATCTACGTTCAAGTACAGTGCCAGCAGTTTTGGGCCGCTCGTCTTCTACTCGGCAATTCTGGAGCAATCCTGGGCAATGATACGGAAAAGCTCACACCTGGGTTTCACTAGCCACAGAAGGGGAATAATAATACTTAGTTACAGTCTGGAAGTGCAAATATAACTTTTGAAGTTCCTACAGAAGTGCACATGCATCTAGATTTGTAGCTGTTCATGGAGCCCTACAAGCTTGGAGCATGCCTGGAGCTAGTGACAACTTCCTGTGCAGGAGCCGTACACATTTAGAATTCATACTCCTTTATCTGTATAGGGAAGGAAGCCTTTACTTTGGTAGAACCATAAATTGCCTATCTGATTCCTGATGACAGTGATTAATGACTGAATCTAGATATACAATTGAGGAAGACCTTATAAGCGAAAAATAAAATTAGATGGGAATTCTAGTTCCCAATTTTCATATTGAAATACAGAGGTAACAAGCACATTCACATCAACCACGGCAGTAGCTGTGTGTACAAAATTGCTATCAGACTCTGTTTTTGCTGCATGGAAAATGCCATTCTTTAGAGACAAGGTAGAAACTGAATTGCTCAAAACCGCATGTGAATAATGCCATTGCTGAAATTTGGAGCGTGCATGTGGTTCACATAAAAGCAGCAAGGATTTTTTCCTTGGTGTCTGAACACCTGCACAGATCAAAACTATTTTCTTAAATTACTCCAAATAAGTTTTGTTAGCTTTTGAATACATTACCTATCCCAATACATTTCAGCACATTAGTTTCTCAAATTAATCTTCCATAAAAAGACATTAGTTGATTTCTCTCAGTAGCATTTTAGGCATCAGCAATCTATTCATAATATATTATGTAAATATTCCAGTAGAGAGCCTTAATAAGTTAATATTTCCAATAAATAGCTAAAAAAACCATGCACATGCCTGAAAAGAACAACAAATCTGGCACTCTGCTTTCCTTTCACAACACTGCAAGTCATCTTAGGAAGAAACGTGAATACTTGTCTTTCAGCTTTCTGACATTTCACTCCATACACGTACAAGTCTTGCATGATGAGGATCATAAGGGTGGTCAATACACATCCCCATGACACTCCAATAATATTACTGCAAACATTTCTAGAGTTAAAATGGAATTTCCCTAAATTTAATGTATGTTGGAGAGTGATTTGATACATTCATTATTCTCAGCTAGAGGAATCAGCATTGCTGCAGTGATTTGAATGATTCTGCCCACTGTGCCTCACGGTTGCAAAGGTTTTTTGGCTGCAGAATTAAAAGGTTGACAGTTGCTCATAACTTAGGGAGTGAAAGAATGCATTTTTTAAAACTCCATACTGAGATTATCCCAAAGGACTGGCCTGGCTGCGACACAGAAAGAAGTCTGTGTGTCTCTAACAAGCTGCCTGTGTGGTTTTCAAATGGGGTCACAAAATACACATGCAACATCCACTGCAGGTTTTGTATTGCTGCTGCTGATGCTTCTGAAAGGATGCAGCGATCCTTCGTTGGCTGGACCATAATAAGCTCGTGAAGAGTCTAGAGCAAAAGTCTTGTGAGGAGCAACTGAGGGAACTGGGGTTGTTCAGCCTGGAGAAGAGGAGGCCAAGGGGAGACCTTATCTCTCTCTACAACTACCTGAAAGGAGGTTGTAGTGAGGTGAGTGTTGGTCTCTTCTCCCAAGTAACAAGCGATAGGACAAGAGGAAATGGGCTCAAGCTGCACCAGAGGAGGTTTAGGTTGGATACTAGGAAAAGCTTCTTCACCGAAAGGGTTGTCAAACACTGGAACAGGCTGCCCAGAGAGGTGGTGGAGTCCCCATCCTTGGAGGTATTTAAAAGATAAGTAGGTGTGGGTGCTTAGGGATATGGTTTAGTGGTGGACTTGGCAGTACTAGGTTAATGGTTGGACTGGGTGATCTTAAAGGTCTTTTCCAACTAAACAATTCTATGATCAGGCAGCTTTGCCCCAGTATTGGTGGTTCAGGGAATTGTAGATAACTGGGGAACTTGCCGAATATTTTAAAGTGGTGGCTTCTTCATATGTTAGAAATACCCTCTTCTTCCAGCAGCCTTTAGCTGATCACC
The DNA here is from genome assembly GCF_030463565.1 of Pelecanus crispus. Taxonomy (NCBI): domain Eukaryota; kingdom Metazoa; phylum Chordata; class Aves; order Pelecaniformes; family Pelecanidae; genus Pelecanus; species Pelecanus crispus. Next base: position 1,896,888 of record NC_134645.1, on the reverse strand, counting down.
TCCCTGGGGTATAAAACTGTGCTTGATGCAGCACAAGTCAGTAGGGCCTTGGTATGGAAATTTGAAAGTTATATTAATCTATTTGTGAAGCAATATGCAACTACTTTGACACTTTACAAAAAGAAAACCCCACAAAACAGATGGCTTTGGTAGGTGCAGGGCATCTCTAAAAATCTGTTCAAAGAGCCTGCACTCCAGCTGAGCAACTTAACAAAACTAGATCTAGCTGTTAAAATACCTCTAAGGAGTTGGGTTAAAAAGAGGGGGAATCCTTATAAGCCTCAGCAGGCAATAGCCCGTGCAGCCAAGTTAGCGCATAAACCGGCACCAGCTATTGTTTTATTGGATTCCTTTGGCAGGGGGGCGCTGAGCAGGAAGGAATTTTTATGCATATATGCATACCCAAAAGGACTATTTTTTCATCTATGTAAAGTCAAAACATACTGGAACCATAAATTACATCCTGGATAAGTGTTCAGAGTTTATATCCTTTTAAGGAATACAGCCTAAAGTTAGCACCCCACTTCCAAGGTATAATCTTCCATCACTGTTAGATGCTGCTGCCTGATCGCAGCCAGACAACTGGCTCAACACCAAGATCACAAATGTGCCAACATATGGAAACAATTGCTTTCCTTTTGATTGGAAATGACATATTCTGGGTGTGTGCACAACATCCCCCATCAATCATCCAAACTGGTTTGTTATTTGGACTTAAACTTATTATCCAATAGAAGATCCCTAGAGCCTTGTGCAAAGGGTAGGAAAGATATTTACACACCCCAGAAAGCAAGAGAGCCTCTGCATGGCGATAGCTTGTCTGAGCCATGCTGCGTCCCGACTGAGCTTGATTCCTTCTCTGTACAAGGTTGTGTTTCATACACCAGCACTGATGTTGCTCACTTCAATGCAAAAGCAGCTAAATCTTGAAATTATACCTGCACAGTAAGGCTGTGCTGGCTGCTAATCACCCCTGGGACTCCAGAAAATCTCCACACATTGGTACTCTCAGCAAGAAAAGTGAGGGGAAAGGTTTAATAGTGAATATTTGACCATAGATTACATGCTTTGACACCAGTAACAGCCTGTCTGTCTCAATGAAGTCGCAATGGCAGGCGGCCTGCAACACAAGGAAAAAAAAATCAAGAGGATTTTTGTTGAACCCACACGGCTGATCTGGAGAGAGAGATCAGGAAGGCAAATTCCTGCTGAGAACGTAAGGAAAGTCTGGCTCAAACAGTTTTCTAGGCTCAAAGAAATAGTGCCAGGAAACAAATGCAAACAACTTCCTAAAGAACTGCCGGTGTAAGTGAAGAGACAGGAGAGGTCTGGTTTTTAAAATCAGTAAATACTAGTGATGGTGGTACTTTTGGATGTATTTTTGGAGTTACGCTGGGCAGAGGCCTTAAGTGTCCCAGGAACAGGCACATAAACTGAAAATGAAATTGCAGCACAACAGAGGTGAATGTGTATTTTTCCATTGCTTTCACTAAAGCTAGGGGTTCACGTGAATGTTTGAAGTCTACTGGTGATAGGACTATTTCATGTTAATGTAAATTCTGAAATTACTTCTATGCATTATAGAAAGCGAGAGCCTTTCACATGAAGGAAAAGTAGGCAGAAGCACATCCAGCTGTAACATACAGCAGACAGAAACCATCAACAGGGCTTTTTGGCAAGAGAAAGGCTATTAAGATGATTAAGGTCCTATATGGGCAATCAAGACAGACTCAATTCCCACCTCTGTTTGGCCTCCCTGCAAGAACACACACAAGTCTCTCGAAGGCAGATTTTCAAATGTATTTAGGCACTTGAAGATGCAGACAAGTGCCAGGTAGGATTTACAAATGCATCTATGCAGGCTAGATGTTTATCAGCACCTGTTTGTGTCCCTTGGGTCCCCTATCTGCAAGAAGATTACAGATGTCATCTATTCAGATCGCAGCCAAATTCTACCTTCAGCCGTATGCCCAACATTTCCATGTAAGTGAAAGAGAGGAGTGAGCTCATATCTAAGGATGGGACTTAGCCCCAAGTAGAATAGGAAAAAGGATTTGCTGCCTGACAAAAATAGGCTGAGTGCCTTGTCACATATGACAAATGCCTCAGATAGCATAGCACAGATTTGTTGTGATGCTATTAAAATAGACTATATTTCCACTGAATAAGCTGATTTCTTGTCACAGGTAGGTTGGTACCCACTTTCTCGCTGGCAGAGAAAATGGGTCTCAACTTCAGTGGGTATCAGGGAACTAACCCTTATACCGTTTTGAGAACTCATTCCTCAGGCATCCCCTCACTGCCATTTGTTGATGAGCTCTTCCAGGCTGGATTCTGCAGACCATAGAGCTCTTCATCCACACTTACTCACAAGAGCTGCTCAAATGAAAGGAGAAAAAAACCAAAACCAACCCCACACCAGTCATTTAGAGCACAGGTGGTGAAATCAGGCCTTTTCTTGCTAAAAGCAGGGTGTGATGATCTGCCTGGGTTTGGATATTTTCAATCATATAAAATGAAAGTAGGTCAGACCCTCACCTAATATACATTCATAAAGCCAACGGCCCCTGCTGCAGACAAGGACCTAGGCAGTAGCTCTCATCCACTGCTCCTGCCTGCTAACTAGTAGTTAATTTGCCTTCCTTTACAGTCTTTCTGCATTTATCTTTTGTAAACAGAAAGGCCAGATGAACAAATAACTCTCGAGGAACTGTGTTTTAGTTGTGAATATAAACTGTGATGAGTCACACAAAACCCACAAGACAGCTGATGAGAAACCAGCTTGCTTTTCCTATAATAAAAGCTGACCGCCCAGATGAAGAGACCATGGCCTCTAACTCATTTTGGTTTGAAAAACCAGAAGTGGACAATTACATTTCCCAGCAGATAGTGCTCTAGCACAGGAAAAATATTTGTTGATCTGACTCTAGCTGGCAGACAGGCAGTTGTTGGGTGTGTACCACACAAAGACGACTTTCATTTTTTGGCATGGTATAGCATTGCTGAAATACCAAAGACCACGGCTAATTAAGTGGAGTGATGGAACAGAATGATTTGATGATAAGATTTAATTGGTATGAACATTCTCATAGACTAGTTATTGTATCTGTCTGGGAGGGCCAGACGTTCAGCTGTGTTAGGCATTGCTCAGCTGTAGCTGAGGGGGTAAAGGGCACAAGGGTGCCCTTTACTCGCTCTCGGTCCCGGGACTGCTCAGTCGGGTCTCCGGGTGCAATTTAGAGTCGATTGTACCAGTCTGCTGTGGCCCCAGCCTGCTGTCACAGTAGCTGAAAATCACCAGGATCAGTCATAACCCCTTGCCCCTGCCATGCCCCCACACTGTCGGGGAACGGAGCTCCCACAGCAAGCCTGTGCTGCCCAGAGACCACGCCATGGAGAGCAGGACTGCTCAAGCTGCTTCACACCAACAGACGGAGCACAGACCCGGATCCAACTATTAATTGTGGAAATGCTGTTGCTTTCAGTTGATTATTTTGATTCTTTCATAATAAAGCTGACTATCTTAACTTTCTCAATGGGAAACAGTGCTTGGATAAGCCACTTGGAACTTAATGATGCTTGCTCCGCAGCTTGGCTAACACAATGAAACAGATTCCCCCCAATATTCTCTGTCTGTACTCCACAGAAGCTTTCCACAAGTCTCCCAAGTGGGGCTCCAGCACTACCAGTTTAGTACAGTCTGCAGTCTCCAGGGATACAAAGTCTATTTAAGGGCTCCCACAAAGCCGAAAATCACTGATCAAAGCCACGGAGCAGTGACCAGGGTCATATTAGGACCAGCAAACTGGTGTTGCCAAGGGGAAGGGCTTGCATTTCAGAGCATTCTCCTTCCTTGGACATGGGTGGATGATCGCAGCATTCTGTTACAGGCCACTTCCATCTGCCTTGACACATGGCCAACATCAAACAGGCAAGAGAGCCAAGATCCTTCCTAGAAGAGCCCAAAAGACTTCTGCCACAAGGGTACGTATTATTTGTGTTCAGCACATGTTTAGGTCACCAAGTCAGACAACATGACACACAGAAGAGTGTCACAGGCTTCAGGATCCTTCAGGTAAAGGTAGACATAACCACACTCAAAAGTGATTCTAAATTTCCCCAGTCCCCTCCTGTGAAAGCTCTAACTTTTGCTGCAGAAAGAATGAGAAAACTGTAACTCCCTAATTGTCCCTTTCACCCTTCTCCTCAGTGTTTAGCAATAGCTGTCATGGTTCCAAATGTGGCTTTTTATTTTCTACTACGCAAGCTTAGCTATACACAGTAAATCTTAAAACATTGTTTCATAACTCACATTTGGCTACTGATTCAATGCAAAATGGTCTACACAATTAAAAAACTTGCAGCAGTTAGGTTATAACAACAGCCATTTGATCTCTTAACAAGAAGTGACACTGTATGTACCAAAAATTGTACGTATGAGTTAACTAACTATTGCCTCTGGCTTTCACTCCTATATGCTAACACTTGGACAGAGACCCCCCTGAAGAGTCAAGAGTACTGATTTGCTCAAAGATTTGTGCCTATCTGTATTATGACATTCTTTTTCTATGTTCTTCTCCACCAACAGAGCAAAAAAGAGCCAACAACTGCCATTCTCTTCCCCCTCCCACCCTGGAGGAAAGAAAGCCAGCACGTGCTAGTTCTTGCTGTAATGTAAAAACCCCTATTTTCTCCAAATGCCATTGTCCTCCCTTTAATGCCAGAGACCTTGGGAGCTCCAAGATCCACCCAGTCAGCATCACCTTTGCTTCTGGCTTTGTGGTTTCTTGCAGAACGAGTCTGCTTCATAAATTACTAAAGAGAAAGAGCCCTGAGCAAGCAGCCCCTCCTCCTCAAACCAGGGCAGACAAGAAATTGTCCCTCTGTTCAAGGAAACATCTCCCCTTCTTCCTCTCTCTTAATTACTATAATTGTCAAGGGTTTCTGGAAGGATTTTAGCACTGCATAATCTCAACCCTATTCCCTTCACATCTCAGATTGCTCTGAAACTACCAACTAGGGAGCTCCTCCCTCCAGACTTGAAAATCCAGGCTTCCTATTAGTGCACAGAAACTGAACATCTCAGAGCAGAGTAGTAGTATTATACTTATTTCAAGTGTATCAGGCTCTGATAGCTGAGAAAATACATTGGGCTCTTAGAGTATAATCTGTTGTGTTTCAAAGTGTTTTCTGGCATTAAAACAGTAACTCACGTGACAATTCTTTTTTTCGTTGAAGACAATGCAGTTCAGCCATAACACACTGGTCTTCAAGAGTGCTGTTACATGCTTGCCACACTCCTCTCTTGGAATATCATTTGGGGACAGCAGCAGTTTCTTGTGATCTTCCTGGCATAGTCAGTGAGGGTGTTGGCTCATCAACCAGTTGCCTCTTCAGAGTAAATACGCATGGAATCAAGAAATGCAGGATTGCAGCTGCTCTCCAGCAAATTCTTCTTATAAAAATAAGTGATGAAAATCACAGTAGCAGCAGTTTGAGTTGACTTGCTGATAACACAGTGCTACCAGGCACATAAAGGGACACATTTAACCAGAACTGCTTTCCCAGCAGTCAGCTCAGCTGGTATAGACCGGCTTTTGGATGAGTCCCCCTCACATAAGTCTGACTTTATGGAAGACTTAGACCCCCAAAAGGCCTACTTGCAGAGGATAAAACACCAGTCATTATGCTGACAAAACAAGGGGAGAGAGCCTGTCTGAGCAGTTTTTTAAAAATTGGTCTAGACTTGCTCTCATTAATTTGCTTTAGAGATGGCGGCGGAAAAGGACAAGAGAATGTATTCTGCCTGCCTCGAGCCCTAGCGAGACAGCCCTTCGCTAGCACTGCGTTAGTCTGTGCTGCAGCAAGTGCAGTGCAGCAGCTGGAAGCAAGCACTCAGGTAGGAGGACATTCAGTCAGCTAAAGTGGACACAGCAAGCAATTGTCTGCTGACAGCAGAATTCAGTCAAGCTCTCTCAAAAATAGTTTCCCATATCTAGACACTAAGAATACTAGACACTAAGAATACTAGACACTAAGAATAGCTGAGGAACGTTCTTATAATCTTACAGCCTTCAGATGCATATTTTTTTAAATAGAAGTATTTCCTCATAAAACAACTCAAAAAGGTTTGTTTTTTGCATGCCAGAGGAAGAGTTGTTACTAACACAGAGTTATTTAATGGGTGAACTCTGCTAGCAGGGGCATTCAGTTTTTATAGCTATTTACTCAGGATGGCAGTCAGAAGGAAACACCTCAAGTGATATCAGTAGGGTAATTCTTAAAACATACTGTTATAAGGAGACAAAAATCGTATCTGCAGACAGGTGCTCCCCATAAAGTGTAGTTTGAAAAATATATGTTATTTGCTATTTCTGAATATAGACAAAACCAAAAGATACAACTTATAAATCTGTTAGCAGATAGCAACTATTTGACAGTGTACACAGTGCAATCCAGTCAGGTAACATTATCTAATATTGGACAAAAACTTTGAGGGTTCTCACCTATCCCGCATGAAGGCTGCTGCTGACTGAACTCAGCTGGCAAAACCAACTCATAGACTGGTTTCTGAAGATTGGGTCTTTGGGCACTCTGCAATTCGGTGGAGTATAATGATACATGTGGGACTCCTCAGCTGGCCCCCAATGATGCTTTAAAATCAGAAGAAGGAAGATGAAATACCACATACACAGCTAAACACAAAGCTGTTGTTATTAGTGTTTCTAAAGTGTCCCCTTGGAACACCATCCAGTACAACAAATCCCTGCCACCACTGCTAAGCCCATTCTGACACCTAATACTAGCCGTCTAAGGAAATAAATTCTGTGGCTACATGAAGTCCCAAACTCGTTTTAAATCTTAATTATGGGTTGCTCTAAGGTTGATGGTCTCATTCATATGTTTAGATTTTTTTCACTACAGTTAATTCATGCCACATACCTATGTACTACAATACTGAAAGAGGAAGCACAAATTGTTCAATACCTGTTTTGTCTTGGTGTCTTTTGCTCCCATAAAGTACATCAGCTTGTTTAGCAACCTTACATTGGAGCTAATTAATCTTGCATAATGCGGTTGGGGATTATTGCGCCACTGGTGAACATGAGCGGTGTTTACTTGGGAGAGCTATAAAATCTCTGTTTACAATTCTTGTGCATAGTTCCGGCACTCAATATTTAAGTATTTGGTCTGAAAAACAAAAGCAGACAAGGAAGAAATTTTTACACCAATACATGTACTCTACTCATTGATAATAGTTAAATATGTTTACTTCAAGCGAACAGAAAAAAAGTATTGGCTAAGAAGCCAGTAGGCCCTAGATGGTATTATTCATTCACTGCTCTGAAACCAGAACAAGGTTTCAGTGCAGTTATTCTGGTATAATCTGGGTTTAAGTCTCAGCAAATGCCAAAATTAGATTCTGTTCTCATTCACACTAATTTTGTTCCAGTTTATCTTGAGTAATACTAGAGAAATGAAGGTCAGGTTGTACAAATAGTTGCAGTCAAAGTGTTAATTTCTTGGTTCTTCTAAATTAAGAATATGACTCATTCACATCTACTATTTGATCCTGAAGGCACAAAACTTATCCAAATTCTTGGACTAGATTGCCTATTTTTGAGATTTTTAAAGATTGTTCAGTGGTTTATTCCCAATTTAATTCTGTGGGGTTTGTTGTGGCTTTTGGTTTTTTTGATTTTTTTTTTTTCATCTAGCCATGGTGCCAGCTCTCTCAAGTGATAATGACTTGCTAACAGCCAGTTTCAAAGGTTTTGACTATTCTTATCAGCTGCTTTGGACGCTTATTAGCTGAGGTCTCTACTGCCTCATCAAATACTGTTTTTCTGATTCTGCTTGCCAGCGGTTTCTTTCAACTTATCTTAGTAATCTTTCCCAGAATCCCTCAATCGCCTCTCTGACTCTTCCCAGATACTGTCTCCTTAGTCTCCTACTCCTTTTTCTTTGTACTGCCCCATAATGACATCTCTGATCATACTACTGACACATTAATAATATGCAGTTACCATTGCCTTTCCCATCCTTTCCTCTGTAGTCTATCATTTTGATCTGACCCTCTTTTCCAATAGAAAGCAATTAGAGGCAATTAAGTACTTAAGTTACAAAAGGAACTAGTTCTCTATTACAAACATTCACCCAGCTAGTTCAGTCATTTCAAGGAAACAGTGAACTGTACGTTTATTACAGTGATAAAGAGAACAGAACTGATACTGAAATATACAGTTAATGTTTAAAAAAGAAGTGCTCTCTATCAAGACCAAATGCTATTTTCCGATAAGAAAGGAAAGTCTTATGTATGCTGTAACTTGAAGTCATAGACAAGAAGTCAGCTTCAGACCAACGCATAAATTTCTTGCCTCAGAATATTCTGTAAAAGAGCCAATAAAAAATTCACACTCTGAAGTTTCCAACAGCACACTTTCGTACTGAAACATCAAAGTAATCGTTAGCCTTACTGCTGTGCCTGAAGGATTGTCATATAAACTAGGCCCTATGTCACCCAGTATGCAAATATGCAGTGGAAAGCCAGTCTTTCACCTAAAAATCTCACCTAGCTCTCAAATAAGTAATTTCTTCCATTGTCTTTGATGGAAGAGGGGTAATCAGCTCTCTAAAAAGTTTCCAGTTTAGTTTTATTCTACATACCAGTTCTACTTACAAATAAATGTCTTTTATTAACACATTTTATTGGACTGGGCAAAGATGACAGCTTTTCCTTTAGTGACTTTCTGACATGTAGCTACAGCAGTGTGTGTCAGTTCAGAGCTGCTTATCAGGCACTTTTGTTTATAAGTTAGCCACAGTGGTACATATTTATATTTACATATGCAATACATATAAATTCTTTTAGGGCTTCAGGAACATAGTGTTGATAGGACATCCTGGTAATTCAAACAAACCTGCTACTGCAGGCAACTCTGCTATATAATCCCTTTTATGTATTCACTTAACTCTAGCTTAATAATAATTCAGGTTTTGCCCATTACTCCTACTCTCATTGTACCAGAGCCTCACTGCTCAAAGTCAAAAGCCACCTCAGAGTGATGGATTTCTTGGGCCAATAAAGCCCCAGTCATTCTCATCCAAGTATTATCCTTTAGCTAAAATTGGTTATTCTTTCTGCTGTGACCCTGAGTGCTTACCCCTATAACATAAGCAGACTTACCCCGATAACATAAGCAGAAATAGCAATGACATTCTCTAATACTTTTGTTTCTTTTTGAATGGGTTTAAAAAAAGACAGGTTCTCTCTCTCCTCTCCCAAATTTGGCTCTTCCATCCTACGATTATCGTACTCACCCCAACCGAATCTGCTCCAGTTCAACTGCTTGAACAACTTGTGCGTTCTCAACCGTCAGACTGCACACAGTACAATAGTACGAACACTTCTCTATCTCTTCTGGGAAAACCTCCTATGGTGCTCCACAGGACTGGATATTTCTATTACTATAGTCTTTCAGGTCACTCAGCTCTTTCTGTTCATCATCCTGACACTGTCTCCAAATTATGCCTCTTAAATAAGCACATTTTCACTTCTTCCCAACACTAATATTGAACATACACACACACACATGCATACGTGTGCGCAAGTCCAGTAAGACTGAACTTGATGGACTTTCCCATTACTTGCCATGCAACTCACTGTCTCTCTTCATCAGCTCTTTACCTACTTTCCAATTTTTGAACCAGGGCCCATCTTTTTTAGTTTTACTTCTATGTTCTCATGTTACCCAGGAATTACTGCATCAGTTGCTTGTAAATCAATGTTGATTTGCACTACCATGTTTCTCCTGTCTAGAAAATCAGATACATTAACAAAATTATTAGAAAGTCTAGGCTAACTGTTATTCTTTTTTCCATTTGTTCTAGAGTCCTAAATGAAGTAATAATGAAATTATCTCGTCACCGGGTGAAATTATCTCATTAAGTGAGAAACTTGGATGAGCATTAGACAGACAGGCATTTTTTTAAATATGGACTACAAGACAAATGATCTTTTTACTGGAATTCAGACATTTTCATATCAGGAATTCTACACTCCCATTTGAGGCACAAACCTTTTTTCCTTGTGCATGTTTTGTCACTGCTGAGGGTAAGCCCTTGGATCCTAAATGCTCAGCATTCATCAACAATTTCTACATCATCCACATTTGTCAGGCTGCTAAACCTGACGTATTCCAACTTCTATACATCTTGCACATATCTATCTGATCTGATAAAAATGAGTATTCACATTCTTGTAATCTTATTCCTGGGAGTATTTTTAACTCTTCATTTTTTTTTGTTCATTTACATTTTAACTGGAGACTGGATGAGGCAAAGCAGGATGTTTGGAATTGTATTAGATTAATTATTATTATTACATAACAACCTGGATGCAATATAGACATTACCTGTATTACCTTCACAGGGAAAGAAAAAGGCCTGGAATAGGCTGACCTTCCTTTGGGTTTACAGTTACTTGTTGTCTGTTGTTCTGCCTTTCCCCCCATAAATTCTGGACACGCACAGAAGCCTCCACAGAGGTCTGCGGCAAGAAAAAAAAAACATTACCAAAATGGTGGCCACGCACTTTCACCAAATAGCAGCTTTTCCCTGCGTGCAGTTACTAGATGTGTGATAGGACCCCGAGGTCCAGCTCACAGGCTAGACAATTCAGTCCTACTTTGCTGACTCCCTCTGCTCCATAGTAAATCACTGCGATTGCAGTGATGACTTCTGTGGAAGGCAAAGATAATGAAGTGGAAAAAGCCTGGCCAATAATCTTCTCATTAATCTTCCAGCAGATGTTTTTGCTTTTCGACCTGATACTCATCTCCCTGCCTGTCTGCTAAAGAGTTTTATTACGAAGCAATCTCATTCTACAGTTGTACATGAACACAAAAGAAGGTAAGAGAGATGAATGCCTTGGTGCCAACTTTAAGCCCTTGGAGTCAGGGCAATCTGTTACACTCTCCCTCCTCAGGATCCTTCACTGGCCCCATACTGGGAAGTCCTGACACAAGAGCATCTCCAGAGGATCTGGGGTTCACCTATGGACACTACTTGCCAGATTTGGGGATTTAACAGGCCCAAGTTTCCATTACAAAGTTATATCCCCTCTCAAAATACCAGTATTAGAAGGGGTAGGCAAGACCTCAGATGGCCGAAACAGGGTTATTCTGCAAGATCTAGACTGACCTGAAATCAGTGAAATTCTTCTACTATATGGTCCCGAATATTTTCAACTACACTTAGTATATCATAGTAAAAAAAACTTAAAAAGAAGGAATTCCTATATTTTCCAAACAAAGATTTGCCTAGCCAAGTTCCCAAATGTAGTTGATCAGTGTGAAGTAATCAGTGTTATTAACATTTATATTTCTGCCAGAAGAGGTGAGACCTGTAGTACTTAGAAAAACACATAAAAGGTCTTATGAAAACCTAATTTGTGGAAGAAATGAGGGAGGAAGGAGCTTAGCTTTTAATCCTGTAATGAGGGACTCGCTAATGAAAAAGAAATTCCTTTAGAAGGCTTTCCCAGGAAATACCTTGCTTCGTAAGATTGATTTGTATAACGTCCCCATCTTTTGGATTTTGAAAGCTCTTTGAGACTCTGTTTATCCAGTGTGTGAGTGGCTAAACTTAAAAAAAAGAGGAAAAAAAGAGGGAGGGAAAAAAGGTACAAAATAGCTAGTTTGATAGGTATCTTTCTCAAAGGGACCTCCTCTATAGGAAAAAAGACATCCCAGTTACAGGCCCCAAAACAATGTGCTTGAATTTCAACCTCAGCTCCTAGCTGAGCAATAAGGTTTATGGAACAAATGTTTTCTCTTCTCTCCTGCTTCTTTTTCGGTTCACGGTTTTTGTTTACAAACTGCCTAGCCTACCAGTGCCCGGTTCCATGCCTGGAATTTACAAATTCTTCCACGGTTCACATAAGAAAAGCTACTCTAAGTGACACTTTCCCATATCCTGACACTTCTCCAAGACAGTTACAGCTTCTCAGAGACCTGTTGCAATACCCACAGCCCAAGGAGCAGAACACCCAGGTGAAGTTGTGGTGTGATTCTGTGGCCCAGCGCGTGATACCACACACAGCCAGCCAAGCTCAAGCTCCAGAAGCGTTACAGTGCCAATAGCCTGGACAACCTCCCTTGTTTCTCAAGAGAGCTAAATAATCACTTGGGGAGAACTTTGCAGAACTGCTTTGCGCACACACACAAAGTGTGCTCTGAAGACTGAAGCCTACTCCTGCGCATCCCTATACGTCTTCCATCCCAAGCTCCTGACTCTGCCAGCCCTCAGGTACCTGATTTGCTCTTTGCGTTGCAAGTCACCCCCTCTAAGAACTAAGGACCTCTCCAGTAATGCCGGGAGCCCTGAACTGGGAAATGCTCACGCTCTGGCAGAACCCCACCCCATAATGGCATTACATGGCTTCACTTTGGACCCAGGTCTGGTGGGTGGGAAATCTCACCGGTCCACTTTGCTCCTGAGGGCTTAAAGCTGGGACCCAGCACTGGCAAGAGCACTTAGAGCAGGTGGGGAGGTGCCCTCCTCTTGTGAAACACACAGATCTCCAGGGCATGGCACACAGCACCTGGAAAGACCCAGAGAGGGTTTGTGAGCAGGCGGCGACAGGGGATGAGCACTCTGAAGACAGCGAGTGCTCTGTCTGTGCCCCCCCAGCCTGGCTGCTCATGCACAGTTGCTAGGAGACCTCATCCGGGAAGCCTGAGGCAGCAAGACACAAATGGGACCGAGCCGCCGGGAGAACAGGAGAGCATGGCTGCGGCATCTGCCCTGGCTCTGCCGGCAAAGGCTTCAGCCCAGCCTGCTCCCCAGGGTGCCTTCTCCTCACCTTCCCTCTCACTCCTATATGCAGTTAGTTCACATCCCCATTTCTTACCCTAGCCTGAAACACACCAGCAATTAGTACAGAACTGGAGATCAGCTCAATACGCAGCACTAAGCAGAGGCTTCCTCTTCCTCTGTGAGGAAACGTTTGCTGAATGGGGACTGTCCATGCAGAATGCCGCAATTGCAGAGAGTGAAGGAACATATATTGATCGAGGTAAATGGCCTCAATAGCATATGTTTCTCCCCCTTCAGCAGTTAGGGATGGAATCTAGGACAATACACGTTTCTTGATCTAACATATGCTGAGTTGTTTGACCTCACCGTTTTCAGTTTCCCATACTGGTTAGCTGCACTAAGTCAGTGAGGTTACCTTCCTGCACTCTGCTCAGCATCACCATCTAGTTAATTCGATGCTTCTGAAGTAGTACGTGGCTGCTCACAGCCTTGGAAAAGCAACCGATACAGAGTATTTCTTCTATAATTCTAGTTTACATCAAAAGACATCTTGCTACTGTTTCAGCTCCAAGCAGAAATGAGTTAAAAAGGAAGAAAATGACCTCCAGTGCAGTGTTTCTGCAGACAGATCCAACTTCCAATTCCTTATCAGACATTTAACTGTGGCATGAACCATGACACCCCCCCCCTAGTTTGCATTATCTTTTGGAGGCTACTCCTCTTGTGACTGGACAACTGTAGTCAGTACTTCCTCCAGAACCTCCATTTAGTCCTGAGAAACAACTTTATCTGAAAAGGAGGGGGCAATAAGTTTAAGTTCACAAAAAAAAAAGGGAATCATCAATTTCATTAACAGCTCACCTACAGAAAAAGGATTTCCCTGGTAAATTTTCTCAGTATAGACAAGGCCACAAGTTCAAATTTTCCTGTCCATTTCTTCCCCCAAACACATTTTAAAGAAAATACAAGCATACCCTAAGGGATACATGAGGGTTTGGGGTTTTAAATTCACAGCCAGCATCTGAAGAAAAGGGCCCTTAATGTGTCACTGGAGTCACTTACCTGATCACAGGTGATTTAAGTTCTCTCGAAGACAGAATTGCTCCCCCATGCAGAATCACAAGTGTAATGTTTGTGTAAATGTAAGTGGGTACACTGCAGAAATCAGCACTGCATACGAAGGCATGGCATGGAGAAAATTGTGCACTGTACCTATACCAAAAGAGTTAAAAATAAAATAACTTTCTAAGCTTGGTATCTTGTGGAAGGATTTAGTCATTCTGGTTTCCTGAAGAGAAGGCAGAAGAGCAATGAGGTTGCACATTGAGCTTCCACTTGTTTGCTGTAAGCCAATTGCCTCGGAAGGGATTGTAGGATGCATTCAGAGAGGCATTTAGTAGGGACGGCTTCAGGGAAGGCGCTAGAGGTGGTTAGGGAGGGACAGCTAAGTTTCAGGACCCTAATAACACTATTTACTGTAACGTGGGTTGAAGAAGAAATAAGATCAGTTCATGTAATTTTGTTTTCTTGGATTAAGTTTACTTGACTGACCTTTAACTGATCGGTCAGCTCTGAGATACAATTTCCCTAAGCCTGTGCATATATGACGACTTTTTTTAGTATGAAAATTTTCTTCCTAATGAAAGAGAAGAGCAATTTGAACAGATGAAAGCCCACTAGATGCCTCTAGAAAAAAAAAAGTCACAAGCTTTATGGAAAAGCTTTCAGATTCAAGTAAACTAGTTCTAACCAATAAGTGACAGCTTCACTACTTCTAACTGGCTGTAAAGTCTGCCTGCTTCATCTGCAGCATTGCAAAATACGCTTGTTTGAGTCACTCCTCGAAGAGTACGCCAGTCCAGAGCTACCTTTTATCTTCCCATAGTTAGAGTTGTGGCATATGTTTTGCCATGGAGATGCCCCCATCAGCATTGTCCTTATGAACTCGTTATTTAAAACACTTGCAGTTTGCCATTACAGTTTGCCCTTATTTGGAGGGTATTCTCCAAAGCTTCCTCCTGCAAGAAATGTAGCACACACTGTGCCCTGAGTGACAGGGATCAGATATACTGACCCAAGTAACACTCCTTCGCCCTAGCATTTTCTTTAAGAAGAACAATGACAAGACAGGGACTATATTAAGTATACCTATGTAGGGAAGGATTTTTGAAGCAGAAGAGTATATTAGGATTGATGAGTGCTAAACCCTAGCTCTACCTCTGGCTTGTATTTTTCTACTCATGCGTTTATTTTATTAGGCTAGACAGGCACTTTCTCTTTTCTGCATGCCTGGGTAATGCAATCCCCAGTGGTGTTACGCTGTCACGTAGTATCACCCCCAAGTATCCAGTGGAGTGTGGCTGTTGAGGCAGGACTTCCAAGAGAGGCTAACTACAGCACCACAGGAGCCTAAGCCATTAGTGATCACTACCAGCTAAAATGGAATTGCTAGAGAGGAATGAGGAGGAGGGGAAACAGAAGGCTGTTCCTGGATTAGTGTTATACAGGGAGCTGTATCAGTGGTGAAAGCCTGAAATAAAATGGAAAGGCAAATCCCAGAGGGACAGAGGAGAGCTACAAAGGTTTCTGGGAGTTAGACTATAAAACTCTAGCTGACCTCAGACTCAGGGGAACTAAAAGAGACTGTCAAGAAGGGAGTGTCTTGGAATTAGCTGTTAGGATATAACAACTCTAATCTGAAACAACAAAAGACTGGAAAAAAAAAAAATGGGAGCAGCTCAGTGTAGAAGTGCCCATATACAGTTCTTACACTTTATAGTGCAGCTACTGTCGAGATGCAGTCCAGCAACATACTTCAGAAGACTCTTAGAACTGTTTAAGGTGCTGTAATTTTTTAAGTTGTTCCACTTGACATTTTAGGTTGTCAACATCATACATGCAAATATATGTCTTGGGTGAAGGAAAATGGTTAACTAAAACAGAAGTCTGAAATTCCATCTTGGACTAAGAATAAACATCTCTGTCAGACAGATGGATCACAGCTCAGATGTTCAAAATACAAAAAAGATATGTTTGAGGAAAAATAAATTAGTGGAGAAGTGTGAAGCAGTAAATTGGAAGGATTTCTCTCATTGAGACAAGCATTATCTATAACAATTGTGATACAGAGAAGCATAACCAAATAGGCCATGACCATTGAGCAACAAGCATTACAAGTACTAATCAAGACAAAAGACACACTGGTACTAGGGGTGACAGCATCAGTAAAGAGGTTTGCTTCAAAAGACCCCTTTACATGTTTTTCTAATAGTTAGCAGGGAGATTTCTTTCTCTTTCTAAATACGTGTTTCAATTGCATTAGTTTAGTGGTTGCTTCAGGTTACTTTTAAAGAGGTTGTTCTCTCAAGTATTTTTCTCACAGCTGCAAGTCTTTAATTTGTGGTTATTTTGTTTACTGTCTGAACTAAAGCATAATTTTAAATTTCAGAGGGTATTTTCCCTTGCTTTTCTTTATTTAGATGCATCAGCTTTTTGATGCTAAATAATGTACAGCTGACATCTTGTCTTTTATTTCAGTGAAAAGGAGCATCTAAGGTTAAGTCTGCTTCCTAGTTTCCAGAAGTTAATGCCTCCTATATTGCAGTAGCAGCAGAGAGAAAAATCCATTTTTTCTCTTCCACTTTGCAGTGATGGCAACACGATAATATGTTACTGCTAAGGTTCTTCAGAAGCAGTAATTCCACAGCATTTTTAGCAGGATGGCCCTGGTTCTGCACACCATCTCCTTTAGACCACTTGAAAACCTTACCCTCCTGGCTTGCTACAAAGCAAAATAACATATCCAGGCCCTTCCCCTAGGACCGAACACAGATTGGATTTCTATGGTGATTTGCTCCAAGGCAAGTCTGTATTAAGCATATCAAATCTTGTTAATTATCACAGCTATGTCATCTCCACTACAGCTTTTAGTATCTCCATTTCCCCACAGATGGTTTTTAAAAAAATGCAAATAAGTCCTGGCCATAGCTTTTAGAAAGAAGGAAAGAGGACATTAAAAAAATATCTCAGCTTTCCCATGTGATTTCATTCCCTACGCTTCATGAATACTGTCTAAAAAGTTAGAAAAGCAACCAGTGAGGGAAGAGTGCTACCCGGAGGTAAACAGCTGCTGGTCAGCAGAGCTGCCAGATAGAAAGCTGATTTGCTACTGGGCTTTATGCTTTCCCATTCTCACTGATTTCTTTTAACAGGGTAAAGAGGATGGTATGTGCATGACGCAGAGGAAACCGGTTGGGGCTGGGGGGGGAAGGGAAAGTACATCGCCTAGAAACAGAAGGTGAAATTTGCACCACTGGCATAAGAGGGGGTTATTAGGTGTGCAGCAGAATTCTTCCCATTCCCTTTAACCCAATGCTATATTTGAAGATTCAACACTAAAGTGATTAACTAGCCTTTGCATCAGACACTAAAATAGCTCCTAGTGTTCACTTGTATCTCAAACTGTCTGAAAGGTTAAAAGCAGTCACTGCAAACCACCCCGTGTGTGTACATAAAACACTTTGCTGATTTACTTCAGTATTAGATAGCATAAGAAGCAACATAAGCACTGCAGGCCTTATTCATTAGGATCTGCCCTTTTTGCCTGGTGAAAGCCTGTAAGCATTTCTCATAAGCAGAACTGTCATCTCAGTATTTTCAGAACAGTTAAGTTAGTTCATTTAGGACATGTGCGCATTTTAAAGGTACCTTGACAAAAGGTACCAAAAATTTCAGAAGTTGTGACTGCCTACTTCTGTCTTTTTTCTTTTTTCCCCCTTTTCTTTCCAAAAAATTATAGGGCTTCCTCTGAAGAAAAGGGCAGCTCAGGAGTGCAACATTTCCTACCATCCAAAGAGTAAATTTGTATGGCTAGATCAGATGTTATTTCTTACATGATAATTTCTACAAATAATTGTGCGTAGAGCTGTAACACTCTGCTCATAAGAATCTCAGGAGTATTAACACCATAAAAATGAACTATTATTTATTCCACAGGACAAAGACTGGTCACATAAACAGAAGCTGGAAGTGCACCCATGCACTGCTGCTATTTAAACAGAGACGATGCAAGGATCACCAGCAAGTCTTACATGTACAGACTGACATACCCCTATATCCATTAAGTACAAATAGACAATGGTTTGCTCGAGTTCCTGCATATGAAGGTACTATGCTCGACTCCTAACCTGCACCTTAGTTCTGAGTGAGCTTCACAATCCCCAAGTCTAGGAGTTACAAAGGCGTAAAGATCCCTTTTACAGCTGAAATGACCATGAACAAACCTCTTAACCTTTCTGTGCCTTAGTTTTCACACATCTGGCAAATCACACTTCCTACCTTCGATAAAGTAGTTCCATGCCTGGAAGCTGAAAGGCACTAAGTATTCTTATTCATCTGGTGGTTCTAGGCAGGAAAGCTTTGGGAAGGCTTTATTTATCACAAAACACTGCATGCTTATCTGGATCCAGCAAACTTGAAGAGCTGAGAGTCTAGAGGAATTAAAAAATGCATTTTCAGTTTGAGAAACATCAGCTTCAGACTAGGTTAAGTGTCATGATATTACTGAAAGACCAAAGGCAGAAAATGGGTCCTTCATCAGGTGGCAAATTTCACAGTTCTGAATACTTTAAACAGTAGAATGTAAGAATTCAGTGGGTTTAATAGACTTTGCTTCAGACAAAAGTGTTGCTACAAATGTTAGTATCATATCTTAGAAATAAGAGAAAGCACAATCTCATCAATCAATCTGTGCCTACAATTCAGTTTAAAATGACAGAAATAGTTTCTTCCTTCTCGCAGGCACATTACTGACTGCTAGATTATACCGTCTGCATAATGAATTTAAGTAATCAGCATTATGGTATTCAGGCTATGGCTTAACTGTGATAAATAGTGCCTAAATCCTATTCATCTTGGTATATCACTCATTCTTTAGAGTACACATTACTATTTAGTCATCATTTTGTTTTGAAAGTGTCAGCAAACTTAGATAACTGAACAGGTTTTTTCTCTCTCTGAGTTATATAGTGGGTCATTAATTAGTTTTAACTTGGTCTGCAAATTTTTTGTCTGCCTATTTCCTGACTGCAGATCATTTCTGATAAGAGATGTTACTGTTACAGCCCCTCCCTTATCTGGGGATACATATCACAATTCCTGTGTATTTTCCTACCTGGTACTAAGATTTCTCCCCCCAAGTGAACTAAGCTGCTCAGCAGCACACTAGTTGTACAGTTCAGTAGTGTAAGTCAGAAATTTTGTAAGGCTTGTTGTTTTTAAACAGGGAAAAAATAAAACAAAAATTCAGCAGTCACAAGACTCACAGTAAGTCTCAAATGTCCCCAGCTGTGATCTGCCCAGAGCACCAAGTTGCTGCCATCTAAACAGGTGATTCTCAACATTTGATACGTTATTTTGACCTCTCTTTTCGTGCTCCAAACATTCTCCTAAGCTTTTGCTCCTGAATGCCTTCTCAAGCACTCCTTCAAGATAGGACCTCTTCTGCTGAGACCTTCTTCCCCAGCTAGCCCTTTTCTGTTTACACTGCTCACCAAGAACTAGTTTCCAGTGATGCCATTGACTGCAGCTCCAAATAAACAACTTGAGGTAAATTCCTCTGTATCGAGCTTTTTACAAGTCCAGTTCCTGCACCCTTCCTGCTCCATTTACCATCCCTATGCCTCAGCTGGAATTTTATTGTTATTACTATTAATGCCTCACAGGGTTGTGTGTATCCACTTATCGCTGCTCCCACTCTTTGCAGAACAGCTTTGTAACTACAAATTGGTAATTACTTGCTTGCTTGGGATAGCACAGTATCTGGCATGTTTTCAAGTGGTGAACTTCATGCAGGAAAGTTCAGGCTTTTATAATGTTCCTGAAGCCACGGTGATACTTCTTTCAGTAGGAAAAAACAAAGCCAGCACCCAGAAAGAGACTTAGTGTCTTTATCTTATCTACCACTTCTCAAACACTGTTCCATTAATAATGCATTTCCTTGCTTGGTAGTGTTCCTCCAGTTGCATGACCAATTACTGTTCTCATTGAAGTCCATGGCAGCATTCCAGTGGAACAAAAGTTAGTGCCTCCGAGGACAGAACTTGTGTCTCTCCATTGTTTATTTTGTTATCTCCCTGCCAAATACAAGCGAATGCCAGGTTACCTTTCTGCTAATGGAGAAACCCAGGGATTCTGGGTATACCTCTAATTCAGCCTGGTTTTAGTCTGCTACACCTATCAGATCCAGAAAAAAATTGATCGCAAACGCCTGAAGGGCGTTGTCCCTTTTTTCTGGGATAGACACCAGCGCATGATTATGATGGACAAAATTTACTACTTGACACTGATCATATGTCTGTGAATTAAAAAACAAGGATTAAAGCCTTTAATGTCACAAAAGAAATTTGTGCCTTTAGCTGGTTGTGCACATGAGTAAGTTTCTACTGTGAAAAAGATCTTCAGAAAGTATGGTATTGTCCTATTGTCCCCATTCAGGAACAACTCAAATGCAGTAAGAAACATTACAAACTTTCCTATTTCTAAAATGGAGGAATCCCGGGCATTAGTTAACACCAAGAAGCTATGTGCACAACTACAAAAGAGCCCACGCTGCCATTTCAAACAGCAGATCTCTTCTCCGATGGTATCGAGCCAAACTTCTCGTACTCCTCCATTAATGCTGTTTAGAGTGTTATTTTTCATGCTGCTACCTTCTGATACATAAAGGTAATTACACTTCACAATTGATTTATGAAGTGATTAATCAAAAAACATTTTCATATGTTTATATTTGTACCGACATATATTAACTCTCGTAGTAAGATCACCTAATTGTGGAAGACAACTAGTATCCTCATAATTACTTAAACCATTCTTGAATTTTGACTAGTAAAACCTTTCAATCCATTTTTGCAGCCCTTTAGCCAAAAGTGAGGTTGCTCTTCTTTTCATCTCCCATTTCAGTGTTTCTTACTCAGTTATGTCAGTATTAATATCAAATGAACTGGGGTAAGCGTAGTTACTTTGATCTGTGCAATGTGTTTTGGTTTTGATGCAGAAATAGCAACTTCAGACTCTTTAATACTAGAGCTTATACCCACTATACAATATACTGCGAGGAGCCTTGAAGAATAATACTACAGAAATTCCAATTCACAGTATTGCCATTGTATAAACAGACTTTTTAAAAAAAATTATAGCATATACCAATTTTTGCCCTCATCATCTTTCATTATAGCATTCCCTTCAAATTAGAATACTTTTCAGCAGGTCGCAGTATGTAGCTATGCATTAATCAGTAAGCTCTCTTGACTAATCCAGTTCACTCTGTCTAGTAAGAGGATTCCAGCAGCAAACATGCATACAGTTTTCTAAGAAGAAAGCAAGCCAAGAAAGGCAGCTCCAGAGGATATCAAGAAAATAAAAAGTGACAGATTGGTGTCACATAAGAAAAAGTATGGCAGGAGATACCATCATGCTTTTCTCTGCATGAAGGCTTGAGAATGAGTAGGTATAGCAGAACATTCCCATTCTGCATTACAACAACATAAGTATTAAGAGTAAATAGCATAAGACAAGATTACATCATCCCTGATGAGGCAGAATGATCTCATTCTGTTCACTGCTTAGGGAAGATTTAATTTTTTTATTCTTTAATCAAATATAAACCAACCCCTACATTTTTGAAATTGCCTGGCCATTTAGGAGTTAAGCTCCAATTTTAATTAACATGCCTGGTCTTAAGGCCAATGATGTGAACTTCCTTACGTTACAGTAGAATACAAGTCAGGCACAAAATTTTAATTCAAGAAAGTCAGCATTGCCCAGAATTCACAAATAACTTGGAAATAGTGGGAACACACTTTCATAAGCCTCAATGCTTTTCAGAATGGTGGAAACTATTTCCACTGACAGCAAGAATGGAGCTGGCCTACACATCATTCATTCTTGCTGCATTGCATTTTTAAAAAATAAGTCAAAATAAAGTTAAAGGATATTTACAGTTTAACTGAGTGATATTAGTATGTAGTAGAAAAGGAAAAAGGCATCAACTTAGTTTGATGTCTAATTAGCAAACTGTTCTTGCCTTTTTTTTTTTTTTTCTATCTTACCATTGGAATTCTTTGGCTCCTCAAAATCAATGATGATTTCATTAAATCTAGAGATACTGCTCTGACGTTCTGCACACACTGTATTTCCACAAACTGGATGATTTTGGACTCATGATACTTTAACAGAATCTGAGGATTAAATAAAATGAGAAGATTAATGCATGCAGTGCAAGCCAACACTTCATTAGTTGCAGTAACACAGCAACATGGGACTTGCAGCATAGAAAAAGTACTTCCAAGCAACCAAATTCCACAGAGGGCTCAAATCTCCCCGACTGTAAAGGTGGCTTGCCCAGACTCATCCAATCCCTCTGAGAAGCTCTTCCTCCAACTTCAGAACCCCTGAATTCACTAGCACACAGGGCAGCCTCACTAGCCTAACCCAGGAAGCAGACAGATGGAAGTTACCGCTATCTCCTGCCATGCCACAGGCTCACCAGTAAGCCTTGACCTGCTCGGACTGCAGGACTGCATCCTGCCTCGATCTGAAGGATCTTTCAGACAGAGAACAGACATTACTTTGAACAGTCTTCGACTATCTGTCTTGGAAAAAGTCACTCAAGTTATAAAAAACAAACTGGTATCTGTTCACGTATAATAGCCTTTTCAGGAGAGCAACAATGACAAACTGTCTTCTAGACTACTTCTTTTCAACGTGCTTTTGACAACACCATCTCATGTAAGCTACTTATAATCTATTCTTTCTTGCAGTCAGTACAAGCCTCCATTTTGTGTGCAGCATATCCCCAAGGAGATGCAGGATTATTTGCTTATTGCTGATGATCACCTGGGCGAGAGTCCTACAAGCTTGTGTTTACCCACAAGTAAGGCAGGTGCCGCTTTGTGCGAATCAAACATTTCCCTGCGCATAAAACAAGTTACTTCTCAAGCTGGCTATATGCCTTGACAAATACAGGATCCCAGCTGTACTGCAGGCATTTGCATGAATAAAACATAGCTATGCAGCAACAGTTAAGAACAGATATGATGCATTAAAGTTTGCTTTCAATGCAATGTCCAGAGAGCCTAAAATGCCTGTAAAGGCATCTCCCCGTGGCCATGCATCAGGATGCCAGCAGCACTCAGCAAGTCAAGTACTAATCCCTCAGCTTGATAACAGACAGGCTTCGGCCTCAGTAACCCCTAAATTCACAGGGACATACATTTTTTTCTATGTTATATATTATTATTGCCTTTATCACCATCTTGGGCCTCCACCTTCAGCTAGAAGGAGAAAGCAAAATGGAAGAGATCCCTTTGCCCCTTGGAACTCCATTCACTTCAGAAAACTTTATGTGGGTATACTCAGAAGTACAACTGGCTATAAGACCTCCCCAAACTCTGAAGGTATGGAATGTGATATTTATTCCCTTTTCCTCTTCTTCTGAAAGGGTTTCTGGGAAATAGACACACCTATAATGCTTATTTGCTCAAAAATCTTAACTTCTTTAAGAATGAAAAGCATACTATGTGCAATTTATTTAGCACTGTTAGAAAACTGTTAAATACATTATGGCACAACACAAAGTACGTGTATTTTAGTTTTGAATGTCAAACACACTCAGAGCTAAACTCACTAGAGAACTTGCATGTATTTTTTGCCTCTTGTCATATCACTACTGTGAGGGAAATGGATGTTCAAAATAGGAAGAATCAGTATTGCTGGCTCACAAACAAAGAGGAAGGTTATAGAGGTATTCCAGAATCAACCTTTTCATCAGATAGGCTCAAAACAAGCACAAAAGTAGAGACTGAGTGTTATCGCACAAATACAGAAAACACCCTTGTGGCACAGACTCAGCAAGAGATCTGGCCTACAGTATATAGGCTGCAGATTACAGGAATTATATTTACTTGATACCATATTAGAAATAACTTCTGCCGAAATACTACTTGGTTAGGAAAAGCATTCTCAAATCCTCAGTGTACTGCTCATATCAAGACTTCACATAATTTTTTTTGTTTTCAGTATGTCAGAAAGTTACATACAGACTTCATCTTTCAACTTTGAGAAAGTTCTCTATCTACACATTTTCTCCCAAAAAAGTGAGCACTTTAAATGGCTGCTTCCCCCTCCCCAAGCCTTGCATTTCTAGAGGAGTCAGGGTAAAATTGCCAAGTCCTTGTGAGCATCCAGCTCCACCCATGCCAACACATCAAAACAACAATTTCATCTTTGGCTCCTCTTCCTGTGCATCCAATGCCCCATTTGTTTTCTGCCTTCCTCTATCATTGTTGTTCAAAATATGAGCAAAACAACTCGGCTGGAAATGCCTTTGACTGAGGGGGTATCTTCTGCCAGGTAGCTTCAAGGAAAATGTGAACTACTTATGTTCGACAGGATACAATTTTCAGAGAGGATGTAACTGCTACCGAGCTACTGCTGCACTTGAACTTTGCCATTTACCATTTGAGTTGAACAGGATTTATTGACAATGACTTCAACAAAGGACGCTTGTGCATAGTCACAGAAGTCAAGTGTGGTTTGAACTATAACAATTTATAAATAACTCCTGCAAATTCTAGAAAGGAGATTTTACTGCTTACTGCACAAAGGCCCAGTGAAAATACATCTAGTAGTCAGCAGAAATACCTTTCTATGCACCCCTCGCTCTGCCCGCATCAAAGAGCACAATGCTTAAGCTACAAAACATCCTGTCTAGAAATTAAAAAATTAACCACAAATTTGAGGATATTGCCTAAATTGGTGCTATCTACCCTCAGAAGAGGTAGAGACCAACCAGTGGAAATACCAGCTTAAGTATCTTCATGAAGGGCATCTTGGAGGATGCAGCCCCAGCAGACAGCAGCAGGCTCTGCCTGTGCTCGGAGCCAACCCGAGGCCACGTTACTGCAGTATTACTGCGCTTTGTGGAGTACACGCTTCTCAGGGACTTACAGCTTGAGCCTCCATCATAGCATGATCACTCCAATCTTGATTAACTGAGAGTACTGCCAGATCACGCAGGGGCCTGCTTGGATTTATCAGAGATCTAACCAAAGTCTTCCAGTAAGTACTGATCCTGACACAGAATTACTTTAGACACGAGGATATAGGTCTGTACCAGCCCTGACAGACTCCTTGGTGCCTGTGAAGACCACTATATATGAGAACTAGACCCAAAACTGCAGAGACTTACCCAATATTTATTGCAAGCACATAACTCAAGTTTCTCAGGACCTTTTAGGTACTTGATATGATGTATGTGGGTGCATCATGTTGAATCAGGTTCCAACATACATTAACTAAGGAGCAAATACAGATCCATAAGGAAAACAACTGACATCAATTTTAGTAAGAACATCAAAAAAGCAAAAAGATCAAAACTTCCTTTATAGTCAGTAAGGATGTAAGCTGTAGGTAGACAAGGACAAAGGGGTGAGAGGCCACGCATTTCATCATCTCGTTCCAAGGCTTATCTGCATTATTATAGAGAATTTTAAACCAGAGCTGATTAGACAGTCTTAGTTTGAGGCAACATACATTTATTTTAAATTACCACTGTATCTTACCTAATTGTCACAAATAACATGATCTACAATACAGAGCTGTTAGAATATCTCTCCTTGTTCCAGTTCTGTAGTTAAGTATTGTTGGTGAGATTACAGACAGTAGAACATAAATTTATTATTTTGCACCTAAAATAGGAATCACAGTGTAAAGATTAGGTTCCATATGGTTATATATAACAAATCTCACTCTGCACAAATAATCATAGGCACTTTTAACCATTTATCTAGCTTTCAAGATGCAACAAATTAGATATTGGTATTTTTAGATACTAGATGTTGACATTCGTGGCGTAAAATGTCTAATACAGCAACGAAAAAATTCTTACTTCATGTGAACAGGGACCATTTATATTTATCTCTAGTACAGAAAGCATCCAAATACTCTTGTGACATTTTACGGAGGCACAGAAAACATCATGCAGTAGAAACATCATGGTTTTGTGCTTAGTGATTTTTTTCTTCTATTAGTATCTAGTGCTAAATCCTGAGAAGTCAAGCTTGGAAATCTCCTTTTCATTGGAAAAATTTGTTCGATCTATTCGAGAACTTGGGCTTCCAACTCTACTCAGCCAGGATTTCCTGCAAGAAAAAAAGAGAGGGTTAGCATATAAAGAACTGCACACGTAGGGTTTATTCTCCTGCCATGCTTTTAGGAGCCATAAGAAGCAGCCTTTTAATGAGGAAACTACCCCAAATATTTTCAGGTTTTTTTTCTGTTTTCCCTCCCTTTCTCCTTTAAAAGCAAACCAAACTATTTAGAAGGTATCAGCATGTTTCAAAAAGCATTACACAACATTACATAAAAATACATCTGACAAAAGGCTAGAGCAGACTAACTGTAATGATCCCCTTTAAGTGCTTATTAATAGCATTAAAATAGGTATATATTACCTCTGCAGATTCAATACTACACTTTTAGCAAGGACCTAAAAAACCATTCATAATTGAAAAATAGTATGAAAAAAGAATTCCAACAACCAGTTTACCCTTTTCTGACAACTGAAAGAAACAAAAGCTGAAAGGAAAATGACTTAAGTTCAAAACCAGCAAAAAGACATAGAGCAAACAGAAATAAAAAAGGTGTCACAAAGCAATATTAGATTATAATAATAAACACTGAATGTTATACAGGCATTCTTGATTCATAAGGGGCAGTTTTGCATGTATTTGCATTATGAGCCAATCTTTAATTATGTTGGTGCTTGCCTTCTTCCACAGCACACTCGAAAATAGTATTGAACACAAATTACCATAAGGTAATCGAGGCAGGAAGCTGACAGCACAATGGCTGCTCCTACACACGCACCCCCTACACTCCTATCCTGCAGCAATTTACTAATTCACACTAGTGAAACTATTGTGTAACAAGGGGAGGTGCACAAACACTTCAAGTGTAGCAGATGACACTGCTTACAAAGAGGTTTATGTACAAAAAATACTTTCCGAGTATTCTTCTGTTGTACTAAAGTCTTAGAAATAGAAAAAGTATTTTAGTGTAGCATAATTAAGTATATTTCCACACAATTCCTTCCATAACTTTAATGATGCATAAACTGGTGTAGACACATAACTGTGATTAGTATTTTAAAAAATATCATTATTCATTTAAATTCCAATTTGAAGACCATAAAAGTTATGTCTTATTAACAGTTATGTTAATTCATTGACAAAAAAATCACACTGAGCATTATAAAATGCAACGTTCTTGCAGTGAGACTTAACTTTGATGTCTTTACAATGAAAATTGTGCATAGAGATTGCTTATCTTGAGCCAGTAAATAAAAACACACCTGAGGTATAGAAATGTATCTTGTTATAAGGCCCTATGTGACAAGAGGGTTTTTTAGACAATTTCTGACACAGCGTAACACCACAAAACATGTCAGATGTCTTAGCTGGTTATCAGAGAAGTCATTTTCTCCAAACCATGCTAGTCCTTCATAAGATTGGTCTCATCACTAGCATGGACAGGTCCAAACTTGTATTCAGGATCTATGCAACTCACCTTGTTCTTGAAACTCTGCGCACAGTCTCTTGATTATGAAGAAATATACATCCTTAATACTTTATTAAGAAAGCATGTATGTCCCACTACTCATGCATTTTGAAATATAACCCTAGGGGCATGCTTGGTGGATTATAGACTCAGTGCCAAAGAGCTCCGTGAGCTCCTTCTTATTTGACTGCTACAACAGAGGCTCTATATAGAAAGACTTCCTAGAAAACACCAACCAGATACAGGTATCTCATGTTCAACGTGTGACAAGCCTTAATTTAGTATACAGCAATTAATTAATATTTGTCAGGTGTTTACACATCTTCACACCTCTTGTTCTTTGCTTCACATTGTGAGCAATCCCCCTTGTCTGTTTTAGATGACGAAGCCTTTCCAGTAAGGAGTACAACGCAGGAATAGGGCTACATAACTGAAACGAGAGAATCCAACTTTCCACTCTGTGCTGGAGCCCTAAAGGCAGACCACGTATTTCAACAGAAGGAAAAAAGCCTTGTAATAGACCAGTCCATTTTGCTCCATATTATGAAAAAAAACTGAAAAGTCCTTTGTTTATTTAGCAGAAAAGTCCCCAATACAGTTAGATGTCCCTGAGTGAGGAAAAAAGAACATGTATTTGAAACACTGAATTACTTTAAAAATCTGTACTATTTTTAGAAGACTAATGTGATGTCCACAAGTGAACAGACTTTTTTCCTTTTTTTCCTTCTCATTTTAAGGTGAGCTTGTCCTAGACAAAACCAAAAGAAATATATTCCTTGCCCAGCCTTCACCACTGTACATAAGACCAATATTCATCCGTGGCTGCTTCCAATTCCCAAGTTCCGCTGCATGAAGAAAGTAACTCTGCAAACTCTGCACAGAGCAAACTTTATTCATTGTCAGCTCCATATACTCTTACATGAATAAGGATAAAGTACAAATCATGAAAATCCAACTTAAACAATCCAACTCCATGGCAACTCCTTATAGGATGCATGTACTTTATAGGATATGTGTATTTTGTTCTTTATTTAATGCAGGAGGTAGGGAAGAAGTGCTACAGAACTGCTTCCTACCTGGGATTTGCACTGTAGGGGCCCAGCTCTTCACCGAGATGTTAATACTTTGCAATAGGACTTTCTTCACTGATCTCCCCTCACTTTGCTCAAGTGACAGACCGTTCACTGAGCACTACGAAGCAGCTCATTTTTTACAAGCTAAGAAAGCAGGAAACCAGTATTTGCTAAAAGTAGCACACAGTTACACTTGTTTCCTCATTTATCTACAGAGCAGAAAATGTCGTCTCCAATATCTCTGGTAAGAGTAGTTATTTTTAAAACAGTTTTAACTTTCATTAGTACCCAGATCAATAGACCTGAGTTAAGAAAAGGTTCTGTATCCTCCTCTTGCTTCCCTCAGCCTTCTTAATTTTCTTTCACATGTGCCATGAATTTCAGATCACACAATGCATGCAAGAGATTAGCTACAATTACTAGCATTTGGAGTTTTAGCTTGCCATTTATAGCATCCATCTTTTAAAATTCACTGCTGCTACCCACTTCTCTTCAGGAGTGAGAAAGCCACCACCTCGCTTCTCACATGGGGTAGGTCTGAATCAAACAGGGACATTCCTTTAAACCAGTCTGCGACAGGCCAGTATAGAGCTTACTCTTCAATTTTAAAGGATATATTTCTAAAGCTACACTGCTGCCATGAGTCTGGAACGAGAGCTAATCTCCAAATCGCCATTTCCTACCGTGTTTCGTTTCTCAAGTACTGCCTGTCCAACGCAACCGCTCTCGGCCACGCTCCAGTCGCACTCTTTAAAACCAAAGTGGCAGCGTGGGGCCTGGATGAACGGGGCGCGCTTTAGCCACCGCCGTAGGAGGTACACGGCCTCCCTGCCCGCAGGCCAAGCCCTGGGGCAGCTCCTCAGGGCATGCAGCGCTCCTGGCACCCCCTTCCCGCCCTCGGCCACAGGGCTGAGAACGCCCAGCTGATTGGTTCAGTCAGACAGGTGGCACCGCACGATTGGCTGCTGCCGGTGTGGGCCTCCCGCCTCCTTCTGGAAGCTTCTCCACAGCCTCACAGCCAGGAGATGGCCCCTGCAACAGGGCCCAGCCGCCCCAGCTGCTGCATATGGGCAGGGCTGCGAACACAGCCCAAAACGTGCCCCAGAGCAAAGCTAACAACGTTCCCGAGCACAGCGACGCTCCGGGCGCTGTCACCGAAGCCACTCGGAGCACACCGGTTCTCTCACCCTTCTGGATTTTCCTTCCTCAGCCCCGTTAGGATGGCTCCCCTGGAACAGCTTCCCAGGCAGTTCCCCAAACTTAAATACATGCCTTCTCCATCCCCATATTCATAGGCTTACTCCTAGCAGTTTAAAACAACTGGATCTGTCGTTCTTTCCCTTTTATCATTTCATTAACTAAAACGAACCGTGCTAAGTGACTCTGCCTTGTTACCTAGGCAACCAGGCTCTTTCCCTTCAGCATATTCTTGGAAAACGACATCCGAAGAGCTGGGTTTGCACCGTCCCGATTTCGGTTCTCGCAGAAATAGCCTGGCTACGTACACTATTCCAGGCAGGCATCTTTTTGTACGCCGAGGCACACGTGCCTACCCGTTAACTTGTCAGAACGAAGCCTGACCAGGTCAAATCCGGAGAGTTCTCTGGAAATGTTATTTAAGGAGCCTTGCCTCTGCAATACAAGGTAATACTAGCGCAGCCCTAAAAGCCACCACACTTTGAATACTACAGGCAGTCAAATAACATCATGATTTCCCTGAATAAGACATTTTTTTTCCAACTGAAATCGATGCTTCCAAACAGATGTCTAAAATGGCTTAGTTGGCACTGTGCTCCGACTGAAATCTTTTCCTACCTTGATAAGGAAGAAACAGGCCTTTCTGCACCTTTCCACAGCAGGCATGCCAAACAAGCCCGTAAATGAACGATGCATTTTTCCTGTGCTAGACTCTATCACACCATCGATAGACACAGGATGCTTCTGCAGTAGTTCATGTATTTTATGCAAAAAGCCAACCTATTTTATCCCGAGACTGGAGCAATTTACAGTCTATAGCAGTAGGAACGGACCTGAAAATGACCCATGGCATTAATACTTGGTGAGCTAGGCACAGTTCAGAGAAACACGTTTGTTTCTCTTCACCTTAGCCACAGTATCACTTACAGCAGAGCATGAGAAATGGGTGCTTTCATTTAGAGGGAAAGAAAACAAAAGCACTGGCTTGTTTACACTTCATTTCCCTTTGTTTGGGATAAAATATTGGAGAGAATGTTGCCTTTTGAAGATTGTATTTATATCTGTGACAGTGTATAGACTAGGATTGCAAATATTTATAAAATACCTCCAAAATGTTGTTGTATTCTGAAACAGTACTGTCAAGTTTTCATAAATCCTGATATTTAAATGTTTGCAGAAGAAATGTGGAATTCTTTTTCATTGCTGGCTGGCTTCTGAGCTTTTGGGAAGAATTTCAGCCATGGTTTTCAAGCTTTTCCCGGTAACCATAAGGGCTAGGGACATTTTACTTAAAGCCTTTGTTTTTATGAAACTGAAATTCACATCTAGGTAACGCCTCTAGTAGCCTGTGCAGTAAAGATCTCTCCCAGCTCACTGTAGAGCCACTCCGTTGTCCCTACACCTCTGCTCCGGCTGCAGGAGCCCAATAGTAAAATGAGAATCTGGAAATAAGATTTATAGGGTTCAGTGTTGTTGTGAAAACACTAGCAGGAAGGATAAAAACCTTGGCAACAACAGTGTTTGAAAATAGTTTTGTTTGACATGATTTGAATCATAGTGTGGCCTGAAAAAAACCAAACCACATTTAGCATTTTAACTTTAGCAAAAGCAATCAGTGCCTTAGTAAGGTGGAGAAAAACAGGTTCTGAAGAAAATACATGAGAGATCCTGGGGAGAATCCTACAAAGAATTACCAAGATTTTGGTGCAGGATAAGGTCAAGAGGACTCAAGCAATATGTACAATCAAATTTCTCCTACTGGCCTTCATGGTCTGGTCCTAGTAATTTTTTTAGCTCTCAAAACCAGGCTCTCTAGCTTGGGGTAAAAACCTGAAGCCACCTGACCCAAAACACAGCTGCCTTTAGAGCTCTGCCCAAGGGGCCTCTGTGCTGCCATGGGAACTGATGGACCTCCTCAGGCAAAAGGTATCCGGCGGTTTTTTAACCCTTGTGCCTACCCCTGATACACCACCAAAACCCCTGCTGGCAGCAGGCCACGCTAGGTCAGGATCAAATGTCTGCACTTCATTGCACGTCCATGCCGCTTGCATATACGGACCTGCAAAAGGAAGGGGGAAGTACAGTGGGAGAACATGGCAAAGCGCAAGGGAGAGGAATTTGAACACGTTTAAGAGGACCCCAACTACAGTCCACCGAATCAAAGCCAAGTGACAGGTTACTTCAAGGATTAAAACAAAAAAAAAAAAAAAAGAGAAAGCCACCAGCAGCCTAAGGATACAGGCCAACAAGCAGGCGGGCTGGAAACAAAGCAACCTGCTCAGGCATAAGCACCGTGCCCCCCCAGGGCAGAGCTGGAGCAGGTAGGCATGGCAAAGACCACGCTGCTGCTGCCTGTTCACCAGCTGCTCTGGGCATCCCAACAACAGGAATTTCTTAGCCCATTGGCTATTTAGCAGAAGTTCTGTAGCTGTTTTAGAAAGGGGAGAAAGATACTTAATCAAAACTAGCATTTGACTTTGTCTTTTTAAACACAGCTGTCAGATGAATGTTGTTAATTTGTTTATACTTCTTCCTTCTCTCAAACCCTGCTGCGCTCAATGCCAGCACTTCTCTAGAGAATATATGACAAGCTTTTCTTCGAGGTACTATTTGAAAGTAACATCAACAAGGGCAAATTAGCAGAATCCGATACGTTAAAGATACAAATCAGGTATGGTAATACCAAATAAGCTTCAAATACATATTTTGGTGTCACATTTCTATTTATAAACCTGAGAAAAATGACTTGTATGTTAATCACATACTGCATACATTTTATTGGCAAGAGTTTAATGTACATATGATCATTACTAGTCTGCATTAGCACAGAATTTGACTCCATGTACCTCAAATTTATTTTGTTATTCATATCTGATCTATGTTAAATGTCTTCACCTCTTCATTGAAGAGGAGAAATTATCCCAGTATGAATGAAACCAAATCTGAAGTTGTTTTTTCCTGTATGCCATGGAAAGACCTGTTGTGGATTTTCCTATTAACCATGTTGGTAAATTTCAAGTAGAATTTAATGATTTAACTTAAACATATGATCAAAAGAAGTGCATTTTTATAAAAAAAAGTTACCAGAATTCCTCTTTGTTTAATCCATGTTAGGCAAGTCACATTTGGCTTCTTTCACAGATCTTATCAGAAAAAACTAAGCAATCTTGCAGAAATTTGTTCCAACAAAGAAGAGTAAAGAATTAAATGAAAAGTAATACCAAATTCAGCCATTTCAGTAACTCAGAACAGCTTTTATGTCCACACTGACCTACAGAAAGTACAAGACAAAAGAGAATTTCCTGTTAAGCTTGCGTCCCATCTTCCCAAAGCAGTAAACGTACCGGAGAGCCAGAAGCAGCAAAAAGGCCTATTGTATTTTTTCCTTGTAAATACGTCTGCCTCTGCAGGGTACGATTTGGCTCACAAAGCAGACTAGGAATTTTGGCTAGCCCCGCTCCATTGCGCAGAAAGCAAGGGAAAGTTATTTTTCATTCCACCTCTATTAAATCAAATGCCACAGGAAGCTTAGAATGAGGAGGAACTGTTGCTGCTAGTGTACCAGTTCAGGCTTCTGGAGAAGGAAAGCTAGTTCTAACGCTTAGAAACTGATTAGCGCCCGTCACCCACATAAACTGTATTTAAAACAAACGGCCATATTCTAGAGCTGAACAAAGAGTAAAGTACTATTGCCTCTGACCATCAATTGTGTACCTAAAAATGTTAATGAAACCCTTACCTTGGCCGTTTCAAAGCAACCCTATTGGAACACCATCAGGAATCATCACACCAACCGATTCAGTTTTTCTTAAAATCCATTTCATTACACAGCCCAGTAAAAACAAACCAGCCGCTACAGTAAAGGGGGCCCAGTTCCAGCCATCCGATTGGAGAATTCATCTCAAACCAACAGGCATCCACAGTCCAGGAAAGCATTCAAATAAGACAGAAAACTGCAGATGACAAATGCAATCAAGAATTTGAAAAACTACACTTTTCTGTTCTCTGGTAATAAGGTTCAGCAAGGGGGACAGACATAAAAGCCATATGAGGACCAACCCCCACATTACCATGCTTGCTGTATCCCCTATGAAATTCTCAGAAGACAGATTTACACAGAAAGCTACAGATTAATTTATTATGCAAGAACTAAAATAATGCCAGACCAAAAGACAGTGAATTCCTTCAAGCACCATTGGGATTCTTGCTATTTTCCTCAGAAGTCTCCCTTACTTTACAAGTACTTAGGATAGCTAAGACTGAAAAACGAAGGCACTCACTTGAGAAGTTGCAAACTGGCCTTTTCTGATGTAAAAAAAAAAGAGAACTTGAAAGGGAAGCATCATAATTTTTAAAGCATTATGTTATAGAGCACTGAGCAAGTCTGAGTGGCAGTATTTAATATTTGCCGTGACCATACACAAATTTACCTTTCCCTAGAATACCACTGCTTGAATACTTCAGGAGCTAACAGGTTGGCTCACTTCAAAACATGCAGGAGTGACTGTTTCTATCCAAATACCTTAAATAAGCATCCACATATGTGAGCACTGATTAGGTAGCTGGTTGTCCAGCTGTTCCCCATGCTGGAACACACACACAATTGCTTTCGTATGTACAGAACGTCTGCCTGCCTGTTTTTATAGTAAAAACAGAACCCACCCCTCAGCTTGTCACAAAAATCTCAGCCAAAACAATTTTAAGCTGAAAGGCTTAAATATGTTGGTGTTTCACATACCTTTTTTTACTATTAGGCCAGCTGATTAACATATATTGGGGCTTACAAATTACCTTTAAAGAAAAGATAACTGCAACACACATAGTATCTAGCCCCTGTAGAAGTGGATGCTATTGACAGAAAAATATGTAACAACTGACAATTTTATTTTTCTTCTTATCTATAGCTTACAAAAGTGTTTTGAAGTTTTCTTATTAAGCGTTCAGCTAGCTCAGCCCCCTTTTTTCCACTGACTTTACACTATGTGATTTAATTTGGTAATGTAAATTGCACACTCACAAAGGAAGCAGCTACACCCATCTTTTTAACCTGCAATCTCAAGGAACTTTTTTTTTTTTTAAGCAACTGTGATATAAAATAGTGGAGAGTTTAGTCTATGAATTAACAGATCAAGAAAATGTTTTAATGATGTTATATTAGAGAGCACAACTCTTCAGAAAAAACACCAAGTAGATTATACTAGCTAACAGTCTGCTTAAGTTTTACATGATGAGGAAATTTGGGCTTTGTCAAGACTTACTTTCATAATACTGTATGTTTTTTGTATAATAAATTTAGCTACAATAAGGAGGAAGCAAAAGATTAACATAAGGATACGTTACAGCTATTACACTCTTTATTCAACAAGAGCTATTTGTGGTTTCCAGCACACCAGAACATGCTCTTGAGGTGAAGCCAGCATGGTAGTACGCTTACAAGGAGGTAACGTTGTACCCATGGTATACAAGATGCATATACAATATTCCCTGGAAATAAGATCCCCTTTGCAATGTGTATATAATATTCCCTGGCGATAAGATCCCATTTGCAATTGATTAGATTTGTTACCAAGAACTAGGATTTGTTGAGATGTATTATTTATTGTTTCCATAAATAACAGAAATCCACCTTTTATTTTAAACACAGTCACGTACTTCCCAAAGCCTAGCCTGTCTCCTCTGCCTTGAGGTAAACCTCCAGACAAAGCCTAAGGCAGCAGAGGAGCCAAAAATGAGACGTGCCAAGGCTCTGGCATGCTGTCCCTTATGGAGGGGCAGACAGACCTTATGGAAGTGAGTACATCTTCCACATTGTCACGTCCCAAAGAGCTGTATTTCACTTACAGTAAGAAAATTATTTTCATTCTTTACCATATATTACTACTTTACGATGGGGTTTTTTTTATGACTATGCATACATTAAAAATACCATTCTTGAAAGACCTAATATAAAGACTGTTTTTCTTTACTGGCTTTTAAGTTCCATAAATTTATCTTATCACTTGTGGGCACTTTGGTTTTAAGTCCATAAGATGACAGAGGCTATCTTTGCAGGGGAGTATTAAACACATCATCTAAAGCAGCCTTTCTTCGATCCCAAACTGCTCTGATAGGAGGTATCTTGGATATATCAGCTGAGATCTTGAATAAAAGATACCAAAAGTCTCAACTGTGAGCTACTTGATTTCCTGCAGATCTACATTACTCAAATCAGCTTTGTAATATCTCTAATTGTTAGGCTTTACACTTTCCACTAATATCACGAGAAGCTCAATAGCAAAAGGGCCTGTTCATGCGAGTGACGACAGTGCTGCAAGTACGCCTATGGCAAAGTCCATGCCGTGGTCTATAAACTGTCATTATGAATATACTCAGTAAAAATAAACACACTTGCTCCAAGCTATTTAAGGAAGCTATCAGAGCATGAACACACTTTGGTTCAATGTTTCCTTCTAAAAAAACTGTTATTTTAAAAAAAGGCTTTTAATATTTATTGAAATAAGATCTGATACATGTTCTTCACTATTCAGTGGTTCCTGTGCTGAACTACATATTATACCTGGTTTTTATGCTATTTCTCTAGAAATGTTTTCCTGTTTATTTGCAACAGTGATAAAACGAATAAAGAAATAGATATTTCTTTTCTAGGGGGAAAAAAAAAAAAAGATCTTTTTTCCTACAAAAAGAAACCCAGACTGGAAACCCTAAACTATCACCTTCTGAAGGCAACTATGGTACATGCTGCTTAAGTTACTTAACTTTGCTTAAGAAAGCAAACCAGCAGATTTACTGATTTTTTTATTATTATTATTATTATTATGAGAATAATGGGCTTGATCTTTCCTCCTAAACTTTTCATTAGTTTTGGACATCTTCCTGCCGACTCATTAGAATCTGCCCTTTAGCGGTACATTTTTTCTGGTATTGAGAGCTTCGGACCTCAAGAACTACAATAAAAGCAGAATTCTACTGAAGACAGTATCTTATTTCTACTGAAGTCAACAGTGACACTTGTAATGAGGACAGCAAGATAGACTTGACCTCTGTTTTTACAAAATTTAAACAAAGATCTATGACTACTTACAAGAAATAAACATCTAAAAAAGCCCAAACCAAGGAAACCACCTTTGGAAGACAATTAGTCCCTACTATTTTCAAGTATTCCTAAACAGGTATTGTTAACTGTTAATGAACACCTTGTCTTGCACAAAATTTTCATTTTGTCACTTATGCTTCATGTGACATAAGCTGCCAGAGCAGAAATGTGCATCAGGAGGCAACCGGGGAGGATGTTGTGGGTTAACACACTAACAGACCCAGGGAACACTTCTCCAACTCATTAGATGTGCGGCGAGCTGGGCAATATTCTCCTGCAAAGAATTTCCATTTTAGAAAAACATTGATCCCTTTTTTTAAGATAACTGCATATTCCTTTGACATGGGTATCAACTAGCAAAACCCGAGTTTCTAATATTTTCTAGTCCAAATAACTTGTTTGGTTTCCATTCAATTGTTTAAAGACACATTTTCAGAAGAACTATGGGCAATGAGCTAACAATGTATGCTCTAACAATGAAACACTAAGATTTTTTTAAAATAAGCAGTAAGAGTTAAGTAAAATCAGCTCTCTGCTTTTTTATGTATAGAATTAAGCGTATCAACTATTAGATTTTTCAAGAGCATTGCTCAGGCAATGCCACACCTTACCTCCTGTCTCTCAGAAAGGTAGTTTGTAACAGCAGAGTAAGAGTAGTATGTTGTAATTTCTTAATATACAACAGGTTTTGCTATTTTGTGAAATGCTTGGTAAGAAGAGAATTACTGGCAAAGTATAAATACATTCCGAAACGCAAATCTTCCCATTTTTTCATCTTTCCCTCAAGCTTCAGGGGCTGTCAAAAAGTATCAAACATCTCATTTGTTTTCTGTATGCCATTTCTTTCTTTCCCTTCTTCTTTTTTGAAATGTCATTCTGCCTGGACAGTTAAAGCAGACAGATCTGTTTCTGATCACTTTCACACCGTAGACTGCTGCAGGGACCACACGGGTTTTGTAATGTGAATTGAGAACTACAAAACAATCCTAGAAAACCAGTAATTTCACTAGCAGCTAATTTTACTAAAATTTTTTATGTACAAGTACTTCATTAATATTTTGCTTGACAAAACCTAGGGTTCGTAGCTAATTGCCAGTGTCCCATTAACACACAAAAGGATGAGTAGTGAATGCTACCAGGCTAGTCGTGACTCACCATTTTGAACCAAATTTTGTTTTCCATTGCAAAGCTTGCATGCACCCCCCAGACAGGGCTTTCCCACAGAATTCATGGAACTGGGATAATTCACCAGTATAGTCACAGATGTTCAGCTGCATTATGTCTTTCCTGACTCAGTGTTTCCTGCGATGGTCATCACCTGCATGCAGATTTTGGCCTTTTCCTTGTTAACTATAACATTCCTGACTTTCACCTGTGCTAACATGCACATTGAAGAAGGGGTTCAGGACCACAGTCCAAAGTTACTACCTTCTTAACAAAGAGAAAAAACAACTAAGTATTTAAAATAGCTCATTTCAAATAACTCATTTCAAAATAATCTTTGAGTTACTTGGTGCTTCCAGCAACAAAGATTTCCAAAGGCAGAGAGTTGAAATGCTGGCATTGAAGACTGGCAGGTTTCCTAGAGTAAAACCTCTCAAAAGGCACACTCTCACACTTCGAATTTGCTCATGAAGGTCTGTTTGGCCATTTATAAGCGCACAGAGAATAAAAGATGTTTTCCTTTTTTGCAACACCAAGACCTTAGAAGCAAAACAACAAAACTAATAATTTAGGAGGAAGAGTTATAAAAGCTTACAAACATTAGCAGTGTACGATTAGGGGGAGCTGTTCCAAAACAATAATTTTGCAGAATTAACATCAGAACAGTTCATATCATCATGCACTTTATAAAAACAGGAGCATGCTCCAGCTTCCTTGTCCAGAAAAAATAGTCCAAACACTTTATATAAATCCTATCCGTTAAATATGAACTTTGCATTACAACAGCTGCAATGAAATTCAGGATATAGTATACATCAGATGAAAAGGGTGGCTAAACCACAGATCTGGCTCCAGATAAAGACACTAAAAGCCTTCATGAATTCAAACGCCCATTTTGAGATAAGCAAGGCCTGAATTTTAAGAATACTTACAACTATATGACCAATTTCACCACACAGATGTAACTGAGATCAGGAAGGAGCTCAGTGCTCCTCAAGTCACATTCCAGAGTCTCAAACGGGGTACCAGTAAAAGGAGAAAAACAGATCACGTGCAAAAAGCCTCATCTAAATTACTTGACTGGCACCATGGTGGAAATAGAGAAATGCCCACCTTTCAGAGCAGTGTTTAATGCTCTTAGTTGTTCACCCTTCTTTTCTTCCTGTCTTATTCACCAATAAGACTGGTGAGAACAGAAGACATGACCAGAAGCTACAAGTCCTTTTACTATACAAAGCCCACTGCCTCCTCTGAACAAGCTTTCCCCGGACACTGAACAGTGCAGTAGTTCTACCAAAAACATAGTTTGTGATGGTGTAACTGAACCCTGGCTGGACAGGCACACATCAGCAGAATGAATTGCAACTGAGTAAAGTCTTGGACAAGCACCTAATTTCACCATTTCTCCTAACCCTACAGGCTGCATCCCCACCACCAATACCCAGCTTCCTTCCCTCCGTACATAACTTGGGAATAACTTCCTCTGTACGAGTTCTCTGCTACGCCACCTATACTAAATAAGATAATGCACTGTTATTTGTCTTTTTACTACTTGCCACTCCTTTTGGGATCAGTGCTGCTTTCAGTGAAGGAAGATGGCCATGCCAGAGCACTCACTGTAGGAAAAGAGCCCAATCATGTGAGATTCTCACCCTGCAGAAATCAGTGGAAGTCTTTGCAATGGCACAGAATCCGAATTTCATCCTTTATAGCCCCAACAAGCAGGCATGATTGCCATTTCATTCAACATATTACAAAAATACAAGTATAAAATAATAGTTTCGTTTGACATCATAGTAAATCATTCTCCCATAATTGGAGAAATAAGCTTAGTATTCTATGAGAATTTTCAATAGAAAACACATGAAAGATGTCTGAAGTAACAACTGCTAGCGTTGTGTAAAATCATGCATAGATACATCCTACATGGGGCAAAACCTCCATTATGCATAGCGGAGACAAGAATATATGAAGAGCTAGATCCCTATGGTGACACTTCTAGATAGAATATATTCTCAAATATACACAGGTTTCCAGTTCCAAAGACCTGCATTTTTAGAGATCAGGATCAGACAAAACATACCTCAAACTCTTGAATACCAATGCTATCTTAATCACCAGAGCACATTTCCTCTTGGACACACATACCAAACCACATGCTAAATTATTTAGGAACACCAGACTCCTCCAGGAATCTGGAAATCCTGGTACTCAGAGTCAAGAGATGTCAAAATCCAGTCACCAAGGGCTTCTCCTAGCAATTCATTAGACAGTGAATACTTGTAATGCTCATTCTGAGAATTAGACATATATAATGTCATAAACAATCCAGTACACAGATGTTGACTCAGTTTTCATTGCAATGCAGGGAATTTAGCCACAGAACTTTGATTAAAATTCAAGTAAAACATGTGTCTAACTCTCCAGCACTTCTATGAAATCCTCCATGTATACTGTGTACCATCAAAGCAGCAACAACGCTGTATTGCAAGCTAAAAGTTCCCACGTTTAACTTCGCTCTCCTGTTCCTTCATTACATGACAAATACAGCATTTCAAGTATAAAAGCTGCAGTTATTATGAAGGTGCCTGCAAGTAAAAAAAAAAATCTCTACTCTTATAATATGAAGCAGCAAAAAGGATTATTATTTAATTAAAACAGTACATCCGTTTTGGCTTTAAACTTAATACAGGATGTTACAGTCTTGCCTACATATTTTTTTGGTTTACTTAAACAATGGAAACAAGGGTTTGTAATTCAAGTATTGACAGATCTTTTACTACTATGGTAGAAATCACTGTGTTCTTTCATTCTCCTTTGCTTTAAGGATAGAAACAACCTTTACTCCTTTATGCAGTTTTGCTTATTTATCCGTATGTTCTGATACACTATGTAGACAAATGCTGTGTTTTCTTAATTTTTTAGCCCCCCCAAATAGATAAAACTCTGTGTTTCAGCTTTAAAATAATTATTTCCACCCCATTTTTATTTTAATTGTTGGACATTTTTCATGACTTAGCTTCTAAAACTGGAAGACAATGCCCCAAAATTCACAGATAGCGAAGAATCCATTTCTTATTTCAGCTGTTAATAGCGCTTCATCTTCAGGGTATGTTAAGGACCAGTTCAGTGAAGGTCTATGAGAGCTAACCACCCACAACCACCCACTTAAGTAGTTTTAGTCAGGATATTCACTTAGAAAAATTTTTAACCCAAGAGCCTGATCGATTACTAATATACCCAAACAACTGGTAAGCATATCTCAATATAACTAACTCAAGGATTAAGTATATTAATTCATGAAATCTGGATTTAGCTTCTTAGACAAAGAAATCCAGTATGTACTTGAAGAGGCAACACCCTTTTTAATCCAGACAAAAAGCAATGTGATTACAGTTGAGAGTCAGAATATTTAATTA
Organism: Pelecanus crispus; assembly: GCF_030463565.1. Lineage (NCBI taxonomy): Eukaryota > Metazoa > Chordata > Aves > Pelecaniformes > Pelecanidae > Pelecanus > Pelecanus crispus. The sequence goes on along the minus strand of NC_134645.1, from coordinate 1,855,504 downwards.
AATATGAATATCTGCTTTGCCTTGCTCTTACAGCAGCAGTAAAATGATAAAAACAAAGCCTAAACCCCTGCCCAACTAATCAAATTGTAATTGATGGTTGAGAAAAAACTCTAAGACTCCTCTCCATGCATTCAAACCTGAATTAAAGTGCTGGGCCTATCCACTGCTCCTTCACTGTGTCTGGAGACCAAGAAAGATCACTCCAAATTGCTAGAGCAGATTCTCTCCAAAACCCGCAGCACTGATGTATCCAAAAGGTTGGATGGCATCCAGGAACCGGATGAAGGGATGACAGTTTCTTACCTTCCACAAAATGCAGAACATTGATTTTTATTAGGAGAAAGAAGTCATGCGTTCCTCCCAGACACGCAGTTGATACACCACTGGTATGACCAGCAAATGCCAACTAGGAAACAGACAAAACCCTGAAGCAACAGGGCACTTGGTGGAAGATAATAAAAACTTCTTTTTACCTAAACATGTACACAACCCCTACTTACAAGATTAAGAAAAAATACAGTGGAAAAAAATTGTAACGGGGAGAAGCCTAAGGAGGACAAATTACCAGAACAGAAAACAATGCATAAACAATTCAGGCCTTGATCTCTATGTATAGTTTTAACACAATTACATTTACTATGAGCACATGGGACGAAAATGGCTACATGGCTATAGTTTTAACATAAACCATAAACAGTTCAAAGTTGCTACATTTAAATAGAAGAGCCACACAATTCTGAGAGAAACCTGGCTGGACACCAGACCCATAGACATGGATGCTAGGGGGGATGCAAAGAGCACTTCATTCAGAACAATGGGTAGCTTTCCAATTCATTTTTATGTGGAAAAATCTTTCTGTCCCTCCAGTTTTTCCTCCATCTCTTTATTACTGTTACTCTCACAAATCAAGGCTACCTTGCCGCATCCACGCTCTATTGCTCAACTTGAACGCTGTGAACACAGCTCTGACTTATGTTGCTGCTCCATGAGCAAGTTCCAACAGTCAAAAATCACAGGTCCTTGCTAGTGCATCAAAGATGCAGCTGGCACAATGTTTCCTTAAGATCTATTGGCACTTAAGACAGAAGAGAACTACTCATCAGCAAAAAGGACAGAGGAAAACCAAGAAGTTGTTTTAAGTAGAGTTAAATGTGGCAAAGACAGAGCAAGAAGCAAGTATGAACAGTAATAGCGTGCCTAAATATGCACAACTAAAGACAGAAGAACATATTACAGCAGCACTCTGCAACACATCATTCACATCCTCTGGTTTTCACCATTATGCTCAAAATGACCACAATCTGCATGAACATGGTTGGACTGGATGATCTTAAAGGTCTTTTCCAACCTAAACAATTCTATGATTCTGACATTGGCAGACAAGTCTACAGAGAATGAGGACACCACCTTAAACCTCCTGATGAGGTTACTTTGTTGCTGGGTAGTTTGTAGATGGCAGGAATAAAAGATGCGCAGTGAAGTCTCACATCAGGGGTAAAACCCGAGACAGAACATCTCCAGTGTATGATGGAAGATCAAGTGACAGGTGAGGATGAACGAGCCTTCACTATGATCCACACGCTCAAATGTGGAAGCAAGAGAAACGAAGAACTACGTACACTTTCAAATAAGGACATACATAATCACTCACATGCTTCTACAGAAGTCACTCTGTAGGTTGTTCCAAAGTAATGTGCTCTTAAAACCAGGGATTTTTGTGTAAAATGTGATAAAGCACACCTGAATCTCTATTCTATGATGTTACTATGTAACATTCAAATTGCATTCTTTCCTGATACATTTTTCAAGTAAATTCCGTTTTAAAGAAAATTCCAAGTCCCAAGCAATTACTTATTATTTACTGTTCTCCAGGGCACCTCAGTGAATTCTGGAAGAGACCGTGTTTGCTAAGGAATGCAAAACACTTCCCTTATGGCAAAATTCTTTCAGATAATGAAACTGCTGCACGACAGATGCTGGTTAGAGGATACAAGTCATTCCAGCTGATCAAAAGAATTTTTTAAAAGCAAATTATTTTTCATTATTTATTACTTTACATACCTTCACCACTTTTAATAGGTATTTGAGACAAATTCATGTTAAAAATAGCTATTGAATGTATATCATTAGCAGCAGCATCCAGGGAATACAGCCCAAGCGACCCTACGCTCGCCCCATAGGTTAGAAAGAGCTCTCAGCACAGCTGTGGTTGGCAAAGTTTTTAACAGGGTTGGTATCAGTCAGCTACAAAGTCATAGCAATGGCCCTGTTCAGTTCTTTCCCTGGGAATGGTGACTCAGCGTGTAAAGTTGTCTCTTCAACTGGTATTAAGCCCTATGAAATAACACAAAATAAATGAAGGGTAACGATGAAGACCACATTCTACCATACACCTTCCAGGAATCTCTAAACAATACACCATATCTCCAAATCACTAGCGACGCTGGCCAGCTTTGGTTCTTCGGTGATGTTTGGAATTTTTAACCTCTTAAATTTTTAAAGGAATAGGAAAATATAGAAAAATAATTATATTAATGATAAGGTACTGATATTTACTCCAAAAATTAAAAAAAAATCATAGGGTATTTTATTTTGCCCCAAAGCACTGAAAGCTTTGAAGAATTCAGTAGTTACTGCAATTACTTCGGATGCAATTATAAAGCATATTAAACTTAAAAGTATGTGAACTTTCATTCATTTACTCAGACATACAAAAATACTAACCCTGATCCAAACAGGTACAGACATGCAAAAAACAACATAATGTTTCCTTAAGAAGAATTTTACCTACATTGGTATACCATTACTAATGCACCCAAACTATAACAAGACTCCTGCATGATATTAAGGGCAGAATTACTGTTGTTCAAATGCTTTAATCTGACAGAATTAGTGTAACACAAGACATCTTCATGGTGGAAATAATTTGGTTGAATATTTCCAGCTAGGGTCAAGTTCATCTTACACAGATGCTAATTAAAACATATTTAAAACACTGCTTCGCTAGGAAAAAAAGCTTTTGAGCTCTGGGGTTTAAGCTGGGACATGCTGCAATCCGTAGGGGCAGTTCAGGTGGAGGGTGACAGTATGCAATACCTTCGAGATGCCAGACAGTGCTCCAGCCCACCAGACAGGCCCTCCTGCCCATGGAAAACCTCCACAGCCATTTACAAGAGGCACCTCTAATTTTGGAAGCCAGCCAGAGTCAGGATGGCAAAGATGACAAAGCATGTTAGCAACAGTTTCATATTGAATCACATTTTACCTTTGTAAAAAAAAATTTCCAGATGTTGTTAGACCAATTAGCTATTTTAGTGGTATCTAAAAACGTACCAGGCTTTTTTCAGAAGAGGCAGAGAAGGTCTGCCACAAAACCGGAGCTATAACACAATTGAAGAGGTTAACATAATGAGGAAGGGAGTTATATTGTTACAACCACTGTTACTTGCTCTGCGACTGGAAACTTCTGTGTAACTCACTGAATTCTGCCAGTAGCATTTGTAGCAGCGATTAGTTGCATTTACTTCTAAACAGTTACTCAGAGTAAGATACTACTTAAGGTATGTAGAAAAACCAGTGGGAGGCAGAGGCTTCTACCTGTACTGCTGCCAGTCTCAAAGGTTTTCCAATCCTCTGAATGTCTGCAATGTCAAGATGGGAAATGCTTTTGTAAATGGTACTTGAGTACTAAAACAAACAGGCTAACTACAAACAGTGTGGTTACGTCTACATTAGCCAGGAGCACAGAGCAGCAAGAGGAGGTTTGTAGAGAACGATGTTTAGCGCTGAGGACCTGACATCCACACAGTATTAAACATTTCAGACAACTCGTTTTTTCACCCCACTGTGATTTCTTGAATTAGAATAGAAAAAAAGAGGAGATACAGCAGAAGCAGGATACAATATCATAAAAATTATTAGAACTGATTTTTGGAAGTGTTTCTGTTCTTCCTAATCCTCCTACCTCTTCAAAAAAAGTACTACCTTAATCACTGAAAAATTTCAGGATCCCTCTGGAGTTAAGTACCTCCATCAGCCACAGACACCTCCAAAACATTCATCCTTAAGTACAGACGTGAGTCAAGACTTGCATCTCCTGGCTTGTAGGCGAATACCATGTTAAATGGACTTCAAATGCCTCTTGTCATGTCTGTTACTGTAAGCCTAAAACTGTATTGTGTTTTGCAAGCACACCACAATATATCGCACCATTCCTCTTCTCATTGCAGTAAGACCTTGCAAGAATCTTATTTCAAAAGGTGGAAGAGATTAAGAAATAAGCAAACACGGTTTCTCTGTATTTTTGTGAATCATACATTTTTCTATACAAGACAGTAGACAACATTAATTGTACATATGTTTATAATCAGTGTTTTCAGACTTCCAAATGTTTCATACTCAGGTTTCCCTCTCATACTCACTGCTATGATGGCAGTATCCTATATCGCTCAACACAGTGCCTGCTACAGGAATAGAATAAGCAGAACAGAGGTGGGGTGACATGAGCACACATCTATTATTCCCTCTAGCTTAGCGTTCCTATTTCTGCAGCCTCCGTTTTCTGGGAACTTGAAATTCTTTCTTGCAAACAGAAGTTTTACGCAGCCAACAAGAGACTAGTCACGCAAATACTCAGCCTTTTTACTAAACTCAGTACCTACAATGTTCAAATAGCAAGAAACAGCTATCAACAACAAATTTTAGTAAGTATATTAAATTGCTGTTCAGCAAGTAGAAAAATATTTCTACTTAAGTCTTTCCAACTTCTGCCTCAATGTTGTTGAAATTTCGTTTTCAATTAAAGCTGTCAACCAGTTTTACTGAAATCAAACATTTTAATTACACTTAGCAATCCCAAAACTGCTGGCTTATTTGGAAGAAGTGTTCTTCAATATTAGCCACCAAAGGAAAATTGGTATTTAAATTCATCCTTTTTCTCATGGCGTTAATTTCCCTGCAAAGTAGATGGAAAACAGGATTCTACTAGTGCAGTTGGTGAAAGAAGTATCTAGAAGGTAAAAAATAGATAGCAACTTCTACATATGCAAGTAGATTGACATCTAGTGTGAAAACACTGAACTACAAAGTCTATACTGCGTATCAACAAGGATGAATTTAAAGTAAAATATATTTGTTTAAATGACAAGAGAACCAAATCCTCCAAATACAAGCACCTTTAAATCATCTTTTTTCAAATAGCTACACAGAGCCAAAGCCATTGTACTAGTGACTGAGGAAGTGTAACTTCTAAAAGAAAAGAAATGAGATGTTAGCAGAGAATCTTAAAAGCCGATGAGAGAATCAGGAAAGAAACTCAGACAGGAAGGCTGAGGAGGAGAGGAGCACAGGCTAGCTGGTCAAGCAGAAGTTCTCTTTCTAGCCTTGGATAAGGTGAAGTAGAAAAGTCAGAGACAAAGGCAGAATGATTACATGTTTTAGCATTTATGAATGAAAAAGATCTTTAATACCTTCATTTCCGTGATGTAGGCCCAAAGACTGATGAGTGGTATAAGCAGTCTCTAGACAGCTATGTTCTTCAGCACAACGCATAAAGCCATCAAAGATAAAGTCTATGTGTTGTAGAACAGAGAGATAAAAGGCTTTTCATAGTCATCCTGCTAAAGATTGAACCCTAGTATCAACATTATTATCCTAGAATTTAGCTTATTAAATATCTTCAGTCAAAGATGCTTTCATTCCTGCAATGTAATCTCAAGTGTTTGTCACCTTTTTATTCTTACCAGTATCATGTCTAAGTTTGCGGTAGCATTGGCAGAGATTTTGGACCTAAGCACATTCTCCTGGCAGTTTCAGTCATTTCAGGCCTATTTGCACCTTCTTGTCTGTAGTAATTCTGTAAAAGCAGTATCTAAAAGAATAGTATCTTAAAAAGCTGACAGAAGTGCATTCGCACTACAGCTCCCAACGCACTTATGAATCATTTATTATAACAGTATTAGGATATCTCTTTGGCCCCTGCCAAAATCTCCTCAAGCCTATTCATTTCATAGCCGTATGTTCAGATATTAGATGCTTTCCAAAAACAAACAGTATCAGCCTATCACTAATATTTGTGTGACTGTCCTTGTCCGGGCAGCCCCCCTTTATTTAAAAGCTGTTTTCAACACTGACACAGAACACACTTTCAGGCAAAACCAGTTTACAAGCCTCCTGCTAAATAAGAGCAGAATTACACAGCAGCAGCTGGAGCCATTTGAGATGCCATCCGCGTGTACGTTCTCACTCCAGGTATTAGAGGCAACACTCACAGCCTGTCCACCCCCATCCTTATGCTCAGCATATGAATACGCTAGATGGATCACAAACATTGCGATCTCATTCCCCCCTCAATCACAGAATTCTGGAATTGAAAAGCCTGTGAAAAGGCCTTGAAGGAGAGGGGCAGGAGCATGGCAATAATTATGCACAGGGACAACGCAACCTCAAGATATTGATAAGAGATTTTGGTTTACATATTTGAGTAACTGTCCACATTCACACAAGGAAGCCTTTAGGCCACACACAGTATTTTATTATTTTGCATTTAGCATCACCAAATATTACCAAACTGATATTAAGGAGCAGTCAACAGCAGAGATGTGGTACATACAGGCATCTAAAATAAAAATTATCTCCCATTATTTTCTATACTTCCCACTATTATCCCTCAACTTTTAAATTTCTTCTTCCTATTGATTGTCTCAAATCCAAAAGCACTGATGATTATGTTGTGTTCTGATAACCTATTGCCCTGAGTGATGGTTAATTGCCAAAATTAATCCTTTTTTGAGTAAATATGATTCCTTGACACTGACTCAATATGTTAATCATTAAACAACTGACAGTTTCTAATGTTGTAGACATGACCAAAGGCTTGTTTTTACTCAGGAAAACTTCGGACTCAAGGGAACCTCTGCACAATGAGTCAGAAGTGAGTAATGACTTCAGGACAAACTCTGGAAATGGTAAATGCATCTGGAAAACCAAAACAAATAGCTGCTCACTGTGCCATTTTTGCAAGGGCACAGAGCAGAAAACTGTAAGCCTACACACTGAAGTACAACTTTCCTGACAGTAACTATACTGTACACATCAAGTCAACCAGAAAATAGTTTCTTGGCACCATTTAAACCCTACAGAGTTCTAAAGAGAAAGCTAAAAAGAACTTGCTCAATACCAAAGACCTTGCCAATCTCAAATTTATCCAGTTTTGCTCCCCAAGCTAAGGATTTTCAGAAACTGCAAACAAGCAGACCCTGAGGAAAAAAAAAAAGATATGTATCTTGTCAGTTTTTGTTTTGTGCTAGCAACCCAATGATATGAAATTAGCTGGAGAAATGCCCAATAAAGATCCATGACTGCACTCAAGATAACTACTCCAGAAACATACTGAAAACAAATGAAAATTACTTATTTTTGGAACAAACAGCTTAAGTTTTGTTTTCCTTTAGCATCTGACAGATCTAGAGAGTATGTTTCTTTAGATTTACTTGACTCCATTCACTGTATCTTACACATCAGACATGCGATTTATAGTTCGTGTTACTTTTAAAGCTTATTCCTACCAAAAGCAGTTTGTGTCATCTCCTCGCACACTAATTCTGACACTCAAAGTCCTCCTCTAGCAGCCCTACACTACTATAGTAAGTATACAGGCAGTTTAAAGACCACCATAATTTACATGTGATAAATCAAGAGAGATTTTGTATGCAACCACAGGAAGAGAAACACAAACACAAGCTACAAATTAAATATACCTCCCTACACCCTAAGATACAAAAACTCCACAGTTCAAAGAAAGCCTGCAGGAGACGAAAGGAATACTGAATGGAAAGAAGTGAACACATCCAGAAGCAACATGAGATTCTCACTGTGAAGAATCTCTAATTATGAAGCAGTCGATATTTCATACTTTATTGGCTCATGAGCAACACACACCACACTATTTTAACTTTGTTGTAAGCCTGAGAAATTTAGGGCTCCTTCTCTAGATTCAGATATAGCTCTGGCTGAACATTTCCCAGAAAAACAATTCTGGTTCAACTGAATTCTATCAAACATGGACTCAGGATCTGCTTTTTCTTATTTGTCATTAGTATTACACTGGGTCTGATTAAAAAAATAAGACTTAAATATATCTTGGCATTACTTGAACATAATTTTCTTTATTTTTACCATCCTTTTTTCTTCATTAGGAGAACCAGACATCAGAACAACAAAATGTGCAATGAACCTGAACAGATATGGCACAGAACAAGAAATGCCTGGAAACTATTCATAACACTCTTAGCATCTCCTTTTCACGAAAGATTATTACTAATCCCACACATTCAGATTTACTAATCAAGTGCCAGAAAATCATGAGACCAGCTGAAATCTTATGAGATCTTTAAAATTCAGAAGTTTTGCTTGCCTTTGGGTTTTGGAATTGTCTTAACAGTGCCAACTTTTTCTCTGCAATATGCAAGGCTGGAAACCTTTCTTTAAAACAGAACTTCAATTCCTGCATAACAGATTTGTACCAAGCACTGGGGCTTTAAGAAAAAACAAAGTATTATCACAAAAATCTTTAGTTAGCAATGCAGTCAATCAGGATGCAATCACCAAATCATTAGTGAATTAAATATTGTCAGTGTGCCTGAAGACAGACTTCACAAAACAGACTGTTGCTATTCTCTATAGAGTTAATTAACTAATCTCCCTTTCTAGACATTTTATTTTTTCACCTACTAAAACACACCAGAAGTTATTTGCTAGAGCAGTAGCTCTCTTTGCTTGATTCCTGAAGTTATAGCCCTTTCTCCTGAAGGAATTTACTTTTTCACCTTTCTTGAAAAAAATCTTTCCATCAAGATCCATATGCTTTGAAAAAACCCTTTACGAGGCTGGCTTTATTTTTAATATACCACTAGATTGCTTAAATTTCATCAAGGCAGAATTTCTTTGTCATCCAGTCACTTTGTGCCACTATAGCGGTATAAATGTAGCCAAAACTTCAACTTAAACTGCCACAAGAGGAACTTGTTTGCTGTGAAGCTGCAGTAGAGCCAGAACAACCGGGAGGGCAAAAGTGCTCATGGATTTCAATGTCTGCTGGCCTCAAGACAGCTGCTCTTCTTTCTGTTGGAGAGTGACAGAATGAAGGACCAAAAACCACCCCACACTTACAAGTACTTTATTCTCCTGCCCATCTTATTCTTTCCTCTTTGAGGTGGTTATAGAGCCAGAACTAACATTTTCTTTTATGTCAGAATTTACAGTACTTGATCTTATGCCTTTCTCTTAAGTGAGCTCCAGTTCATTGCTCCCACCAACTCCAAAGCTAAGAAAAAGATCTTTTTGCTTACTGTATCAAAACAACCCTGTACCCTTAGCAGAGGGCATGCTCACAAGATCCTGTGAAATACTGTCTACAATGGTAATAATGCACAATTTAACGTAAATGTGGTAAATTTTTCTTGTATACTAATTCTTTAAACATAAATGCTTGTTTTAAGCACAGGTAAGAGGCTTCTGTTACACTGCCGTGGACTAGAATTTTGTTTTCTTTAAATATGTAGCAACTTTTTTAAAATGCTAAGGTCACTGTGAAGTCCAGGATAACTGTATAATAACAATACAGAGTATACGTTATGCTTGCCTACAGCAGACTGGGGGGAACATGTAGCACAGCTCTTCTATTTTGTACTCCTGTATTTAGATACGACCTTGAGATTAATTCCTAAAGCCACTGGCATGTTATACTGCTGATCCACTTTAAGAGCAGGGAGGCAGTTTGAGAGGAGAAAAGGGTTACCAACCACAATGCTCTAAACAAGTGGCATCAACATGAACTTGAAATGGACTGCGTGTTCCGCCCTCCGGCAAGCCCACCTCTGTTCGTGTTCATTTCACCGCCGCTAACTTCCACTTGCGGGTTTGCCCAATCTTGTGACCAGCTGAACACGACAATTCTGGATTGTATTTTAGGAGGTGAGGATCAGAGCACTTATTTCTACCTAAAGACAGCTGTTTAAAATTAACACTTGCTACATACCAGATATACTTTGACATCAACGCATTATTGAAACTACTATAAATTCTCTGTCCTTTCCCACTTTCCTTTGAGGTTTGGTTGTTTTGTTTTTTTTTTTCCTAAGAGCAACAACAAGCAACCGCCTACCAGGGAAACCACCACTGCAAACAAACACTTTGCTACCCTGGAACACTGATTCACATTAACCAAAGGGACTACATACTTACTGCCTTCAGTGCTCTGGTATTTCTGTTCCTTTTCATTATTAAAAATATTGGGTTAGACAGCACATATCACCTGGCAAAGAATAAGAAAATATACTATTTCTGTCAAGTCCCTCGTATCTCAAAGCACATGCTGTGATTTCAAACAGGCAACAAAGCAGAGTAAGGCAAATGTTTCCCATTAACAAGTGCCATGATGCAGTCGGGGAGATATCCACAGACAGACCCTTGCACCAATAGAGTCCCACTAAAGACACCTGTGTTCCATATTCGTACAGAAGCTATCAATTTCAAGATTAATGTCATAACTTTTGATAGCCACATTAGCTGGAAAAACATTTGGAGCATTTTAGTAAGTTCTCTTTTCAAACCATATGGTAACACAGACCTCTTCTATGCCTTTCTACAGGGAGTCACATTCCCAGTGACACGATCCCTTTGGGAGAAGACAAGTTTCCACACAAGACTCCAACAAAAGCCATTAACTTCATTTCTTTTTTTACCTCCATTTGGGAGGATAATTAAAGCACAGTCATGAAGAGGAGAGCCAATAGCACAGCGCGGCTTCCTTCAGGGCACTGTTGTCAGGGCAAAGGCATCAGGCAGGTCTCTAGTGGGAAGGATTCTACAGCGATCCCTGCGCAGGTCACAGCGCTGTCCCACAAGCTCCAGCATCCCCTCCCACATCAGTCCCACACAGCAACATGGCATTTTAGCTCACTGGGCAAGGCAAAGGCTGGCACCCATCCCATCAACACGCTGCTTCATGCCCAGGTCCCATATGTGCTCCACGCTTTGCAATTTCCATTTGTCTCCAGCAGGCATACCTTCCATGCCTAACAACTAGCAAGCAAGTTGGTTTTTAAGTCTATTACATCACTCCCAACACAATCAAGCAAAATATTTAGCATTTCTCAGAATGCATGGGGCTCAATATTTAGGTTGTCAGCCTTCTACATATTTCTGGTTGGGAATAACAGGAACATCTCTCAATATTAGCTAAGAGAGTAAACTGGACACTAAGTTGAATAGCTTTTTGTCAGCCTAAATTCACTGAGTAATTGTGACTAAACTCAGGCAAAAGAACAGCTTTCAGAAGGTGAGAATAACATACAGTTTTCATAAAAGACTACAGGTCTGGTGTTTTTTAAAATGTTTACCTACGGGTCTGCAAGTCCTGAGAAATCTGCTGTATGTACTGAAACAGCACAGCAGAGTTAAATCCTGCCCTCTGTTCTGGTCCTACACCAAAACCCTTTAAAAGGAAAATGAAGACAGCATCACATTTTATAAGAGATTTCCTGAATGCCTGCTGAGCTGACCTTGTTTACAAGTACTCACTGAAACGATTAATTGCTCATACCTTCCACTCCACACTGCTATGGCTCAGACTTTTCTGCCTATACTATCCACACGGACATGAGCCAGAAAGAAAATTTCTATGTAATTACCCAATTAATTATTATTAATGCTAGCATTTAACAAAAAATGCCAGCTGGCATACATAACAATCACTTCACTTCTATTGTGCAAGAACTACAAAAGGCAGTTGTTTTCTTATTAATAGCTATAAAATACAAAGTTGAACAGTTTTGTTTTAAACTACAGAGGATCAGAAAGACAAAGAGAATAGAGCAGTGAAGGGCTGGACTGGGAGTCAGGAAACAACTTGAATTCAGAGTCTGCAACACAATTCCTGTGCAACTGAGCCAATCAGTTCATCCCTGTGCTACAGGTTTCCATTTGTAAGTTAATACTTTCCCATTCTTTGGCTTTATTGCTTAATTTTACACTCTGTTCTTTGGTAGAAGGAATCTCTTATATCACATTAATAAGCAGAATGGGGTCCTTACTGCCTAAAGCCTGTATTTTTTTTTCTTTGCATTATTTAACATCAGGGATTCTGAGAGGTTCTTCTGAACCTAGCAGAAACTGACTGCTCCAGCTGGCCCAGAGAAATCAACTGATACAATAAGGCAACAATATAGTTTGAAACAGTCCAAATGCAGTTACTGGAAACCAGATAAAAGCATGCTATCCCCTGAAATTTAGAGCAAGGTGTTATTATTCAGTGCTTTATTGATGTTAGCTAACCCACGCGCAGAACCCCAACAACTTAAAGGAAGAAACTTTGTTATAATGATTAGCGCAGGACTAGTTACCAACAGTCCCACACCTCCCTCTCAACTCCACTGCAGATTTGCTGTATGAGACCATACTGATGCTGCTCTGTGCCCCAGTTCCTCTATGTACAGCATGGGAATAATCCGTACGTAGCTACTCAATGGAACTGTTTTCAATTTTAATTCACAGTTGTGCTAGGAATTTAAAGAGACAAGTGTTAACCAAAATTTGCCTCAGCACTCATTCCAAATATACATAGTACCTTCACAGCTATCAATTTCAGCACCATTACAATAGTATAAGGTAAATATGAACTCTTTTTTTGAAGTTGCACTATATGGCTACCAATGTATTTATGACTTAACTGCAATAATAGCATGAAACACCCCCTAGGCTGGGTAACAGTAGGTCCTGACAGCTGAACTTCACACAAAACTGTTGATGTGTCGTGTGAACTGGAGAATACAGAAATCCATTAGATCTTGATCTTCAGGGGATCCCAATACACATCCTGACATCCTGCCACACTTAGCATACAAAGCACTTCAATCTTCAAACCAAGCCGAGACGTATTGCATTTCACTTATGCCAATATTCAGCACTTTTTCCCCTAATTGAGAGGATATAGCAGTTAGAGGAAAGCTGAAAACACAAATAAATACAACTGTGTTAGCAGGGTTCATCACTGGGACAGCCAGCGTTCAACCAGTTTTGCTCTCCCTAGCAGGTCTCACACAACGCATCGTGGGGATCGCTGCCGAGTGTCTGGGAGGGCAGCAGGATAATACAATATAGCAATTCATGCTCTAACAAAAAGATCTGGAAAAGCAGCCGAATGGGCAGCCATCATCTTGCAAGGCATCATGGGAGCCCTGCCTGCCTGAACTTTTGCAAAGCTGACCACATCCTAGCTTTTTTCAAACATAAGTAGACATCACGAGTGATGTTTGTGACTAACAGCAGGGAACAGCAAACGTGCCTTCCTGTCACCGAAGCTGAGTAATACTGCTCAAGCACAGTTTCCCAGCCAAGTAGGGCACAGCACATGCAACAGTAAACTGCAGCAGCACAAATGAAAAATTCTATCTGTGTATATACTCCCAACCCTGGATAGGTTACAGTTGTGATTCACTGGAAAACAGGCAGCTGACCTAAGAGTTTGAACAGATTCATCTCCAAAAGGCACTGAATTTGTGCTCCAAAAAAGTGGTTTTCATCAGAATACGCTGCCAGTTTGTCTATGAGGCTGCTGGGGAGCCTGAGCTTTCAAAGTTCACAGCCCCAAGGTAGTTGTGCTATGCAGACTTGCTCAAGACCAATCTTTCCAACACTCCTGGCTCTGCAACAGCCTCTGCAGAGCTCCCTTAGGGCCGGAGTCCTTACAGCCCCCTGACAAGGAAGATCTGTTTCCAGGCTCCGGCTCCTGGGATCCACAGCCTGCAAAAGCAGGGCAGGTCAGGGAGATCTTGGACTGGCAGCAGCCAGCTGCTCTTCTCCACCCCTCCTAGAATACAGAGCCAAACCATCTCGTCTTCCTAAACTCCTAAAAAAAAATATCTTCTCTGCAAAACACTGAGCCAGCTAAATTTAAAGAAGATTTTAAACCTACAGACTGACAGCAGGGTATAGCTGTGCTGTCTGAAAGATTCCTAGTACTCACCTTGAAATCTAATTTCAAGGAATGGCTTATATTATACAATGAGCAGGGCCAGAGGCTCAGGATTAGCATTTGTACAGCATAACAGGATTTCAGGCGAGTTCCTATATGGTAGATCAAACCTGCTCAGATCCAAAAATATGACTGAAATCTCTTTAATGATTGCTGGGAGATTTGTGAGCTGGAATAGATTGGGTTTGTTGCTCCAGATGGTTTGTTTTCTAGTATATATTAAAATTCTGTGGCTTATAGAGTCAAAAAAGGGAAGGAAAACTATTTGCCCAGGACCCTCTCCATCAGGATGGTCACTGGGAGTTCAATGAATCTTTTTCCAGACATAATATCAGCTGCCCACATTAAACCCTGCTTTTCTTTCATTAAGTTCTGAATACTTTCCAGACTTTTTCCAGGCTGATTTTCTTTGTTCCTTTAGCAGCGGGGAAACCAGCAGGAAGAGCCCACAGCATCACAACACAGGGGCACAAGTCTGAACACCAGTGGAAAATACTGAAGGTACACAAGCAGAGTATTCATTATAGATTAAAACAGCCAGCTGTTTCACCCCAACTACAGAAAAAAACATCACAAAAAAGACCAGCTTTGTAAAGAAAGCTTCTAATCCGGTAACACAGTGTGAATATAGTAAATCAACTCGAGAGCAAAAGGATGTCAGACCAAACCCAGTGTCTTCTCCAAGTCTGTATAAATGATTCTCTGTAAAGAGACTTCAGTATCCTCTTCAGAGGGGCCACATAAAACAGAAAGGCAAAGATACAAAGTAATGTTAACTCTGCAGGATAGTTGGTAACATTTAGCATAGTTCAAGGGAAAAATCTCAGGGCACCACATTAAGCAAATAAACACTGTATTTCCCTGGAGTGTAAGACAAAGGAGTGGAGGGAGGAACTGGGAAAAAAGAACAAGGTAAAATTGAGTTATATATAATGAAGTTACCCAGCAATACATTTTTTTTCTACTGCTGCAATGCACTAATAGTAGCAGAGGGAAGAGCAGCATCAGAAGCAATTTTGATTCTTTTTTTCCCCCTCCTGTTGGCAAAGGGCATATCTTAAGTACGTAAGTGTGAAACATACTATCTTCCGTAAAAATATGGTAAATAAACTGAACATAGCTTGCCCATGAATCTAATCAGTACTGCAGTAATTCGCGGAATAAACCAAATGGGTATCTCTCAGCAACACAAAAAGGCTTCAGAGTTCTTTCCTGATAAAACAAGCTCTAACTAGCTTCCTCTTCCTTTCTGGCCACCTGTGCAGCATGGCATAAGTAATAAAGATTTCGCTTAAAGTCCTAAATTCACCTAGCTAATTAAGTGCTTAAATCCTAAGAGAGATGATGCTTTCTCAAGTCAGCATTTTTACCACCAGAACATTGGTAAGATCAGTAGTAGCAAGATTTTGAGGATATGTGCATAATTACACTAGTGAATTCAGAACCAAATCAAATCCACCCACTCAACACATTCATGGTTAACTATCTGCCCCCTCCTTTGTATGCTGTACATTTGGACTACAAAAATTTTTGCATTCCTATGGAAGAGCTCTTGCATCTGGTACTATACGTATGATGTAATGCAGCCGAAAAATATTCCCTCCTGATTTCTCACCAGAAGCAAGGGCTACTACTAGCTTAATCCTGAATCTGTCTGCCTAGCAAATAGTGCTTGTTTTGGGGACAGCAGCAGCATTCTTGTAAAGGTCTTTTCATCCTTACGTTATGCAACCTTAATATTAGTTTAATGTTGCTTTCTCCTGTGGATTATAAACACAAATCTCTAGACCCAGAATAATACCCTTCATCCCTCTTAAGACAGAAAAGTGGTCATAACGGGCTTGTTCCCTACTTACTGGGCTATTAATCTTCAAACATAATCAGCGCACACAAAAGGAAAACAAACCCCTTCAGCCACCAAGTGGGAAAATCAGAGAACAAAACAGACACAGTGCACTGTAGTACAACTCATTTCTAGTCTATCCTGACTTTTGAATGCTTGGCTTTACAAATTCAGTAATGATTTTTTAACATTGCTCTACACATTTAATCTCCATTTTTAGGCCAGTCAGCTGAACTCTTTTCCTTCTCAGTAAGCTTCTGTAGGTTAGAACATCAAATGGACATCCTTATCAAATGACAAGTTTGTATAAACAGTGTTAGTTACCCTTTCAGCATACAGAATATGTGTTCATTCTTATGCTTTGCACTTTTTAGAAGTCAAAGATCCACTATGATAACCAGCTACAGCGTAGGTATCCCTGACTATTTCTTGGTTCATGCTAATGTCAATTAGTACCTACCTAGGGAGAAACATTAGGATTCACATGAAACCAAACCAAAAATTTTCATACCAGAATTTATATCATACTTTTGGCGTGGCTTTCCGGACAACATTGAAAAAAGTCAAAACCATTCTACACAATCTTTGTGCCTAATCTGCTGAAACACATTACCCTTAAGCAATGCAGTTTAAAAAAATATTTTTAAATGCCCCAATTTATTTCAGTAGAATAAACACTTCAGAATGAGGTCAAAGAAAATGTGTTTGCATAAAAAAATGCAAAACAAAAAATTACATTTCTGAAGTTGTTCTTTAAGAACCATGTTAGCTGGCTTTTGTTTTCAGAACTTGTTTGAAACATGGTATGCAAGCTGTGGTCAAGATGCCTGTATATAAACTCAGTGGAGTTTATATACAGTTGCATGTGTGTAATCCATGCACATGAATAAATTCAGTCTCACCAGCATCTGAGTCTGTTCTACATAGGAAATAACAAGTTTCTCAATTTCCTTCCCATTATGTTTATGCAGTTTGATATAGGCAAACATGAGCAAGCTCTGCCAGGTGCTAAGATGATGACTGGAAGCTAGAGTATCATTGGTGAAGCAGTAAACCCCAGCTAGAAAACCCTGCTGAGAAGCAAAGTACAGCAGCTTTGGTTCACTGCCGTGAAACCAGGCAAAGGAAGACTGCACCTCAGAATGCAACACAGACATTGTCTCGGTGATTTGACGGAGCAAGCCATATGCGACAGGACAAACATCTAGAACCTTACATCACTCGAGTACTAGTTTTATTTCATACTGCAAAAACCCAGCCAGCTTTGTCAAATATAGCACCTATAACAGGTTTCAAAGAAACCTACACTTTTCAAGCACATGCTTTTATTGATAATTACCAATTTGTTGCCAAAGATCTATTTTTAACTGTGTGCACACAGTTATTCCCCTTGATAAGCTGGAGTACAAAAACCTCTTTTAAAAATACTAGTTGAACCTGAACTTTTACTCATCACTGTTTCCGTAAATGTCGTGTTGGAGCACTAAAGACATCTAGAACACTTTCTTCAGCACAAAAAGCCAGAATAATGGCATTGAATAGTTCCACATCCTACTGTGTCAGTAATAAGATAATATCTTCACTTTGAAAGTATCAAAGCATTACACATGGTCCCAGGGATATCAACTAGAAAAAAATGCATAAATGCTTAAAATGCTCAAATGAATAAAGCTTCCAGCAGAAATCACACATCTTACTGGCATTTGTATTTTGAAAACAGTCTCCCAGAAAGCTTAACCAATCCTGCACAGAGTTCCTCTAGAATAGTTACGCTGGTTTAATTCAGAAGATTAATTCAGAGTCAGAATAAATTTCTTGATTTTTCAGTGTGGATGCAAGAAAGGCGTATCACTCTATCCAAGAAAATCCCTAAATTGAGTCTTCAGACAACAGTTCCACTTGCCTGTGTTTATAGTACAATCCAGTACAACCTTGCAATCCTACTTGCTTTCCACTGCAACAGAGATTTGAAAATTGAATGTTATCACAGATAGTCATCAGCTAAGCAAATGAAAGTCTGGAATTCTGTAGCAGATTAGGACTTCCTGTATTAACACTGCTGAAGGACTTTGAAGCATTAATGCAACATCCCTGTGGAATCATCATTTCTGAAGAGACAAGCCACCAGAAAGACATAGTTAAAAAAAAGTTAAGCGCACTGCCCAAGATCACATACTCAGTTTTCCAAGACGCTGTATAGACTAACACTTCTTATTCCAGAGGCACAATTCCAGAAATTCAGTCCTGTTTAAATGCAGGAATAACAGCTGGTAGATGCTCTATAAACATAAAAGGAAAGCAGCTTTGTGTCTTCTCTGTATCTAACACTTAAACCAATATTAACATACTCACTAGTAATAAGAACAGGAGTCCAGGTACGTACAAGAGGCCTGCAGCAACTTTTTTTTCCTTTACAGAGACCTACGAACATGCAAAGCGTGGAACACCTTAAAATTTTAGTGAACAAAAGGAGTCATACAGCTCCTGAAGCAAACAGACATTTCTGGCAGCTTCAGAGGGAGCTAGAAGGAAGAAACATTCACTCACTGAATCAATTCAAGCACCAAATACCATAAGCCGTTCAGAGGTGGCCCCTTCCCCTCCAACAAATGAAAATACCTCAGTAGACTTGTGTTTATGGTATGAGACTAAACTCTCAACATATATTTTAGAATAATAGCCATGAGAATTAAACACTGCCCTAACTTAGTAAAACCTTAAGTGTCAATGAGAACACGTGATCTTCAACATGAACTTTTGTTTTACTCCCTGTTTAGCCTGCACTCTTTCAAAAAATCCAATACTCAACAGGTGAAAAAAACATGAGGATTAAGCTCTAATAAGATGGTATTCAGTAAATCCTAATGACCTATTTGTATTATAAGCCTACATTTAGCATAATTTGTTAAACTTATTTTTATAAAAATATATTACTATGAACACTTTAGTGATCAGAAATGGAAGCAGACACTTTATAAAGAACGCCAGTGCCACTGTGCTACTGCAAATTCACAGTGACTGTAAAAAATTACTAGATTAAAAAAAAATCTACAAGGTCATACCATACAGCTATCTTTATACCCCAGCAGAAGAAATGTGGGTGTGGAAAACATTCTTTTTGCACTGTTCCATATCCAGAAAGACATAACCATGGTTAAAAGCTTTAGTGGTTTATGGCATTCCAAAGTAAGGAACACTGACAAGCCAGCACAGTCGAAAGGACAGGACTTGTGCCAGGAGTCCACTTCTATTCCTGGCCCTGTCACTGGTGGGCTGTATGACCTTCAGTGGAGAGCTACACCTCTCCTCCTTCAGCCGCTCTTGGCTCACAGGCAGAGAATTGCCTTTTGCCGTACCCCTAAGTGACAAACAGCAGGGGACTTCACTACAGGGCAGCCAGCACTGCTGTACAATAGAGAATTGGCAGAACAAGGGTAAGCCACTAGGCCTCCAGATTTGTGTTGGAAGCATACAGCTCTCTTTCAGCTAAGCATCATTAATATCTTACTGGTTTTATTCTCAGAAGCCAGTAACAAAAACTGCATCATCTGACCTACCTGACCCACTCCTTGGCTTTGCAAGCAGAGTACAGTCACTACAATAAACTGTAATTAGTTCTTCATTTACCTAGTTTTGAACGGCTAAAACCCCAAAGAACAAGGTTTAATTCCATTCTTTCCCAGGTCATCATCAGTAACATTTAGTAAATTGAATTTACAGGACCAAGCTCTGAGCCTGCATAACTTACATAGTTCACAATGTAGCCTGTCAATTTTAAGCAAGAAATAAATAATCATAGTTAAGAAATTAATACCTCAAACATTCAGTATGAAGAGACATGGTCACATTTACCATTATACTAGCCACAACGATTATAGTTTAACACAATTTAACTTTCCAGTATAGGTTAGTTTTACCTTTAAACAAATGAAAATAAAACCAAACCAAAAAAAATGAGCTTGTTATACTTGGACCCACAGTGAACTATAAAAAACCCATCACATTTCTTGCCATCTGACCGCTTACTGAGACACTGAAATACTGTAAATCGCCTTCAGCAGTGATTAATGTAAAAACTGTACTTCCTTACAGTCATAAATGAGAACACATCCTAACCCTTTTTTCACTATTTCACATTTTAGCAAAGTAAAGAAGAAAGCTTAAAGAATGCAATGTTAGTTTCCCTCTCCCCTTTCCTTTAAAATATATCACTGTCAGCTTCCCAAGAACAGCACATCCGGGAAATATTTCAGCCATACTATTATGGCACATAGCTGCCTCATTGACAAGACGCAAGATAAACATTAAGTGCTCTGCATCAGAGCAGATGTGTTTTTATAGAAAATAAGCATGGCAAAAAGTATTAGTCCTATCAATTTTATAAATGTTTTCTGTAACACTGAACCATATAATGACGAATGGTCTTTGCATGACCAACCTCAAATCTAGCAGTTGCAATTTTGGGTCTATATACTTTTCTAGACATGTGGGATGCTAATGTTCACCTCTGCCTATACATTCCTTGATCAGATAAAAGATACAATGGAATTTCAGCCAGTGTATTCATTAAACATGGCTAGTAATGAAATTTTCCTACTATTTTTTACAACCTTTTAATAAATACAACCCTGAAAATGTATACCTATGAATTTGGAGCCTATTTTGAGAACAACTGCATTCATCTTTGAATAACAGCAAGAGTTTCTCAGCGCCTACTTAATTTGTTTTAGAAGTACTTGTATTAAGATGGTCTTAATGATCTCTTTCTTGCTAAATCCTCTCTACCACGTTTGACCATAAACTTGGTTTCAAACCCCCCTTAGTATTTCACTTCCACCCCAGTTAGCCCGTTCCTCTGACATTCTCCTCTCCCACACTAACAGATTTCAGAATTTTCCTTCTATCTCTAGGACCAATCTCCCATAATGTTTTTTTTCTACTGCAGCACACCTTTGGTTACTGTATCATGCTGCCTCTCTGCCCCCCCAGACATAAAAGCATCTCTGGAAGTTTTGCCCCTTTTCTGCCAGTCTGATGTTACTCACCACTTCATGTATCTACTGATGCCCAGTCTGCAATCACATTATTTTACAGATCAGCTGTTGCCAAACCCAAATTAACTTCCATATTCTCTCCCTAATCAGTATTTCCAACCTCTCTGAACTCTTCACTCACTGCCTTTGTCTTCTTTTCAATAGCAGGCTTCTGGGTATATCACAGATGTCTCGAACGCATCTAAAAACCTAAACCACTTCCTTGCCTGTATCAGTGTCCCCTGCAGATTCATTTCTACCATTATGCCTAGGTTCATGTGCAAAGAAGCATTCCAGTTTCTTCTCCTAAACAATATTTAGATTGAGCAGAAAATTTTAAAAAATATCCTTTTAAAATGGAGGAAAAAAATCTCAAAATACAGACTGAAATCTGTTCATTTTATATATCAACATAAATTGGGTATCAAGATCTATAATTTTGCTCGAGGAACCCAGTCATAGTCTAAATGTGGAGGGGGGTTTTTTCCCACTAGCATTTGGTTCCATTTCATGCCATCAGGGCTATTCTCTGCAAACAATTAAGAAATGATATGGAGGAAAGAAGTATTTATTCAATGCCAGTTGGTACAGAAATCTTGGATACACCTGACTAGTGAGACAGAATGACAGTTGCGATATTAACTAATACAGAGTCCCCTTCTCCCCTTTTACGTGGTAATAATCTAGATTTTTCTATGCAGATACACACTGAAGTAAGTGTCAAGTCTGTGTCATTTAATACTTAATATTAATTCTTCTTCACTGACACGGATATTAAAAACAACATTCAAATTAAATTAGCATTAATTTACTAATTAAAAACAATTTCCAAGACAAGCAATCTATATTTAATATCATGCCTTTCTACAAAGACAGGAAGAATACTTACTATGCTGTTATATACTACTTGTGTCTAAAAAGTATCCTAAGATTTTACATTATAAAGTGTCAACCTGATTTGAAATCTTTGGGTTTTGGAATAATCCTGAACTTGGCAATCTGTATGAGTTTTATCTTCCTTTTTAATGGATAACTGAGTCATATGTCGTTGTTCAAAAAATTCTCATAGGAAAGTGATTTCTAGCCTGTCAATGCAAGTTGCTATGGCAACAATCACAATGACTACAAAGGCTCTAACCTGATTTATTGAATAAAATGGAAAAAATATCACAAGATACTATAATGAAAAACCCTGTACTATAAGCCTTCCTAAAAAAACCCCAAAGGACTACCTCCTCTACCCCATTTAATGATATCTAGGCTGGCAAAAAAGCCTTTGGTTTACCATAAAACCTTATGTCATTATGTTTTAGAAATGCTGCGAGTCTGCTTTTCTTGTGACTTCAGTATCCTTTGGCTTATAGGCAGGTAGAAGTCTGAAAATGAGCTTTGAGTATCCAAGGATAATGGGTGTTATCTATGTGGAGTAGTAGCAGCAAACAGGACTATAAAATACAGTAGGGAAAAAGGTCGTGAAGAAAAAGATAGTTTCTACCATAACAATCTAAAAATAGATTCACTTCAAATGAAGCATGTATAATTGAAAGTACCTACAGAACAAACAGCTCCATCTAGAGATTAAAAAGCAAGGGATATTAAAGCAAGCTTGCAGGTAAAAGGTTCTCAAGACTTCTTAAAAATACCCTCTAAAATGGTCTGCAAGATCTCCCAATTAAAATCAAAAATTGGCTTCAAAATACATTATGTAAGTCACCCGATCTTTGAGAAACCAGAAGTTTTTCATTAAAAACAAACTGAAGACAAATCTTGAAACGAAAATACCTAAAAATCAAAACCTGCTCATTCATACCTTAAGCTTCTTGTGTTTCAGTGACATTTACACTGAAATCCTAGCCTCAGGGGAAGTCAGTAAATTCTGCCAGTTATCAGTGCGATCAAGATTTCACCACCACAGAACGCAAATCAAAGAAGTCAGCCTCCTAGCACCACTTTGGCAAAAATCTATACCCATGTCCAACACTAAGTGAATGGTCCAGTAAGGAATACAACTTCTTGCACGTGCAACACTTTTCAGGCCCAATCCTTCATACTTACTTGTCATTTTTCACTTCCTTCTGCAATAGTCAGAATGCCCCTGCTAAGTTGTAACATGCTCCAGAGCAAACTACTTTGCATGTCATCTTTCAAAGTAATTCATCACAATCGTATTCTATGTCTGGAGGGAAACAATTACTTCCACGTTTTAGGACAAAATCCAGGCTTCAGCGCAGTGCTTAAGAAACTATAGCAGGCTCAGGTAAAAAAGGCCAGTTCTTTTCCCTGGCAGGCTGGGAAGGAACCAAACCCACAGCCCACTGCCTGTGTTAGCAAACATTCCTCCATGCTGCACCCCCAGCAGTAGATACGTAGCCTCTGGCTGCCTTCCCGTACCTAATCCCTCAGTTCTAATGCAATAAAGTTGTATTCGACTACCCATGACTCTCCAAAGATCAGCAGTTACCTCGCCAACTGATTTTCAAAATAGATCTTCTCTAACATGTTCTCGCTTCACTAGAGAGCTTTACGTATGGGCAGATAGTCACACCTCCAACTCTCCTGCTTTAAATCTTATTTTCTCCACTTTATACTGGTTCTGGTTACTCTCCATCTAAACTCCACACATACATTACAATAATGTTTAAAATAGATCACCAGGACCATTCTTATAATTCCTCCCAGATTATATTTTACCTTGCAGCCTGCACAAAAAAAAAATACAAAGGCATTGTTTCTTGAGCCTATACTGGATGCTTCCTAGCTGTGCCTCACAATACAAGTAGCGATACAAAAACAGAATAAAAAGGGTCAGAAAATCAGGAGCAAAGGACTGCTGCTGGAAAACCGTTGGGTTAGAGGTCTGCCGCATTACTGCTCCAGAACAAAGGCAAGCCCAGAACAAAGGCATGCTTTGTTATTCACTCCTTGCTTCTGGTAACATTGAATTGCCTCATGGTGTTTTTCCCACATTTTTCACTTTCCCTGTCTTTATCCTCCTCTCAACCCCTTATCCCTCTTTTCCTCCCTCCCATATTGCTTTTTCTATTTACTTGTTCTAGAACTGTACTTTCCAATGGCATCCCTACTCCCTTTTTAATCTGTGTTCTTCATTCTGTTTAGCATCATGGAAAGATAAACATCATTTATGATAGACCAAAACACCCCTTCCACCTCCCCCTAAAAACACTAACATTACCAAGCCAGAACCACTAAAACAACTGACAAACCACTTCGTTACCATTAATATGTGATTTTTTTTTTTTTAAAAGTCCAAGTGCTGAACCTCTGAAAGCCAGGCTATTTTCTGCCTAAAGTTTAATTTGGAAACTTAAACAAGTGTGAAATACCTGTCCAAAATACACTGCACAAACTATTCTTGAAAGATTTCTATAAGGTAACACATTGTTCCAATATCTGAAACAGCACTCACCAGGAACCTTTCTTGAAATATCTTACAATGTTGATTCATGTACTGTATCTCTCAAAAGCATTCAATTTCTTTGAACATACAAGATCTCCAAATTTTTAAAAAGTGTCATACACATACAGTCTCTTAAGTTCTGAATACCTAGCAAATACAAACCAGAGCTTGCATAGGCAGTTGATGCCAGAATTTCCTCCTGATTATTTATCACAGTTTAAACACAAATGTATGTTGAGGATTACTGGTTTATATTAATTTCCCACAGCAGAAGCAAGCCTCTTCTTTTATTTAATACAGTATTTTAAATAACCCCTGAATCTACAACACAGTATTATGAATTCCTAGGAACCATGACTGAGCATTACAAAAAACGGTGTAAGCTCTGGAAAAAAACTCAAAAACTCAAACCTATTTTGATCTTCTATTAACACGTATTAGCAGAGAGAAATAAGGGCCTTTCAAAGTTGCTGTTTGTATACCATAGCTCCCTTTTTATGTGCAAGTTCACAAATTTAATGCCAAAAATAAACTCACTGCCTTTTCAATCTATCAGAGCACAAAACAGGGAAAAAGTGAACTGCTACTCCTTCAGCGTTCTACTCTAGGATCTCCAATTTAATAATCCTTATCTCAGTGCATACTTCAAAATTGTACTTCAACTTCAGCACTGCAACATAGTTCCCACATGACAGAAAAACATCAATTTCCAGCACGAAATGAGGAAGCAGCAACTCAAAACAACTTTTTATTTGCTCTAAATAAACACAATGTACATCAAAAGCTTTCACTTTTTTTTTGGTCACAATCCAGCTTGCCGACCCTACTTAAAAATGTATAAAAATGAAAAATAAAAACTTTTATTTCCTTTTGGAATAGTCTGTATGCCAACACATCTGAGAACCAGCCTAGTCTTGTTAGTCTAATTTTGCAGCTGTGAGATCCCCCAGTACACACAAACTTTCCAGTGCTGGGGTAAGCGCGGTTTCCTTTAAACCCCATGGACACAGATAACAGGAAAGGGAAAAGGATGGATGAAAACACTGCATTCTGCAGCAATCCTAGTTCATGCAAATACAGGACATACCAGGAGCTGAGCTGTGCTTTCACTTAAACCTGCTTAATGAGAATCAATCAACTGCCTAGAAATTTTTAAATGAAAAAGTACTCCAACAAATAAAAACCAAAATCCCAATTTCTCACCTGTTCATTTTCAGTGTTCTAAATTAACTAGAGACAGCACCAAGACACTAAATTTACAAAATATATAGATCAGGCTACTAACAGAGGTCTTCCAGAAAATAAGTATAAACTTGACCTAGGAAACACATAACTGGTGTTTCTCTGGCTTTGTAAATGTTTTGCAGCCCAAGATAAGCAACCTAATGTTAAACTCAAGACCAAAGAAAGTTATTACAAATACTTCTGTCACATTAGATAATCATACATAAATCTCTACCAGAAAGTGTAACACTACTTTCTCTGCAAAAAGCCAACTTCACTTTATCTAAGTTCAGTTCTGAGGCAATTCCTGTATTGGAAAGTGCCAGCAGAATTTGCACTAATAATTGTCCATCCATAATAAAGCTTACAAAGGAAAGTTTCACCATCACTCATTCTTCGTTGAGAGAACAAGCCACTGAAGGATTTTTAAAAGCTCCCAACAATCTCCCTATATACACTTGCAAAAAAATGATAGTTGGAAGCAACTGAATTGGGCTTTGTGGTTTTCCAGGCATCATTTCCTCAGAGTGATAGCTGTAAGCATTTGGAAATTGGCAGTTTAACAAAGAAAATCATACCCATTCTTTTAAAGACACCAAAATATTTCAAAATTTATTTCCAGATGGTACAGACTACAGGCCTTTTCTGAAATGTGTATTCTTTTTTTTTTTTTTAAATTAGGGGAAGAAAAAAATCATACTTAAACCCAGTATCCTTTGGATTGATTTAAGCACAGGCTAAGCAAGCATTTCAAGAAGTTCTTCAGTCTGTTTCTTTATAGAGATGTTCTGAAGAATTAAGAACCAGATCTGTGCTCATGTGTATGAATAAAGGCTTTTTCTTCATTTCACAAGAAAAGAATGTTAGGGAAATACACTGACAAGCTGTGTGACATTAGAAATTAAAACTGACTGATACCACACACTATTTTTAAAGCTTACATTCTTTTAAGCTGTAGAAAAGTGTTTATCTCCTCAACTCCTCAAAACCAAAACTGATTATTAAAAGTACCGTTACATTACCAGCATATGAATCTACTTGTCACTTGGGATTAAAAATATTTCTGTAAGTGACTTTAGTAAGACTAAACAAAACAAAAAATACTTACATTGCATTTACTTTATCTTCTGGGCCCTGAACTTGGCCCGTTACAGTTCCTTGACTGGTATTTTTAACCCAGCCAACCACTCCTAATTTCCTAGCTTCCTCTTCTGTGTACTGATTTGAAAAATAATGAAAGAGGACAATCAGTGTCAGCACATACAGCACATGTATACCACTTCAAACCCCACTTTCATTTTGAAAGCTATAAGGCCTACACTTAAAAAAATCCATAGATGATGCTCCTACTCAGGCATTAAGATATTCCTGTCAGCTCTGAAGTTGCAGCAGAAGCAGCCAACTTTTGAACAAGAATGAGATTTTACATATACATAATAAATGCATGAGTTAATTCCCACTTCCATTTTCACAGCTTTTAATACATTCCTTAAAAAAACCTACACATATGATGGCTCCCACCAAGACATTACACTGCTCATAATAAAAGTCATCTTCCTCTGCTTTATCATATGTACATGCATAGAAGCCTTCTGATGGTGTGAGGATTTTTTTCATTCACAGGGAGGCCAAAGACTTGCTCCCCTTATTTCAGGAACTTTTAACACCATTTTGATCACAAAGGACTCTAATAATCCCACACCACTCCCTTCTACCTACTCTATTCCTTTCTGTAGCTATCACTGCTCATTTGCCTCTTCAACAGAGTGGCTAAACCCATTAAATTTGCAACACGTACAAACTTCATAGTTCCTTTTCTACAGTTTCATTTTAAATCCTTTCCACTTGACTTTCACCCCTTAAATTCTATCCCCAGCTGCTACATTACTACTAACAAATAGTAGCAAAGGTCACAATCTAATTGTACTGTTTTTCTAGTATTTTTGCAATACCACAAGAAATTATGGTTTCCCAGCTATTCACTTGTGACAAAATCAGGAACTTCCAAGTACCCTGTTTGAGATTTGGGTTTTGGTTTTGTTTTTCTTTTTTCTAAACTTTCTAATTTTGTCTTTCATGTACATATGAAATATATGCATGGTTTTCATAATTTGTCTTTGAACACTGAAATGGTAGGGGGAAAAAAGCCTGTTTTGCAGAAATCCATTAAATTTTTGTCCCATGTAGGACAATAAAAACACTATTAGCCAACACACAGTACTTCATTTCATTAATAGCAAATTTATTTAAAGTTACCTCCTCTGTTTTGCTTCTTGCATGTTTAGTAAAGAGGCATACATGGCCCATGTTTTTATCTTGTGTTACAGGACATCAACAGACTGATGGCTCTAACAATAAGATCTGAGAGCTTTCATTATATTTTGATAAGAAATAGCCAAGCATGTTAGAGTACGTGCAGTAGTACCCAAGACAGTACACTGATACTAAATGTGCACACTGCACCACCAGCCTCTTTAGACACTTACTCTAATGCTGACAGCCAAACTTCAGATATCTACATTACAAAAAAAACAAAACAAAGTGGGGGGTAATCTAGGCAACAAAAAGGTATGGCTAACTATGAAGAGTATTTTTCAAGTTGATTATGAGCAGCTTCTCCATGCAGACTTGTCCAAAAGCACGGGAATGCAGCTGACAACCTGTTTCTCAATACCGTTTATTAGCTCAGGACTGGCACCGTGGCATGTGTTCACATGGCTCCAGGTCAGCTCAAAACAAGGCAGAGCAAGCTTGCACCTGCCCATCATATATTCTGTGGACATACACTTTCCACTTGATAAAATAATTAAATTCAAGACATATTGTAATCCTCTACCTGTTCCAATTTTGCACTATTTCACAATACATATAAACTACGCATAAAAACTTTTAAGTCTAACATTAAGCATGGCCCACTATTTTCAGACAAAAACCTGTTCTTATTTGAAACGTGTCCTCTTGTTTCTCGGGTTTCTGTGAAATGCAAAACTACCTGCTGCATGTTCAGAGCTGGTGGAGGCGTTTGGCTGGGATATGAGCCACAGACTGCATGTTTGTAGCACACTGTTACAAGGAAACACAATAAGCTTCTTTAAATACTGATACTAGAATTGCTATTAAAAAAATTAAACTGGAACACATTGTTTCAGAAGCTATATGAAGATCTTCAGATTTAACCTTTCTAAAGGTTAACATGTTATAATGCTCTTGTGGCTGTTTTATCATAAGCAATCCAAACACAATCTTTAGATGCTATACAAACAAGCAACACATTAGTAAGCTTTTAAAAATCCATTTTAATGTAACAGAATACAAAACAAATATTTTTTTTCCTTTTAAATCCACTCGCAATACTTAACCGTCTAACCTAGAACTCAAAACAGCAAGTTGGATATGTTTAGGCTCTACAGACCTGCTGCCATATTTTTAGCACTGGAAATACTATACTGTAAAGTAGAACTGGTAAATCAGACATTGCCTTACCATCCTGAAACAAACACCTAGAAAAGAAAGAAAAAGACATTAGAACAATTTGAAAGAATACCACTCCTAGGATTTTCATTTTATATAAATTTACAGTAAACTGCATACAAGTCATCTGCAGTCTTTTCTTACAGAAACTTCAGAGCGCAGTTTTCAGAGATTTTAACATTGAGCAAACTACAGAATTTGCAAACAAACCGGCCTTGAGCCTTCCCCTGGACAAGCGATTATTTTCATTAACGCGGTTAGCGCACATAGCCTTTTCTAATGAAGATGTTGCAGCAGGGGAATTGCCTTGGACTTAATTTTCACCTTAAAGTTTTGCAGAAATCCGGGGGGGGGGGGCGGGCATTCCCACATAACCGCTCTGCCAGAAGACGCAGGTAACGCAAAGTGCTTCTGACAGAACAGCCTGTGCTCCCCAGGGAACCGGGCGAGCCTTACAGTGGGGGCATATTTACAACCTTTTTTTTTTTTTTTTTTTTTTTCCCCCTTTCCCGTTGGGGAAGAGGCGGCGGCGGCCGCTCCCGCGTCCCCGCACGCCGCCGCCTCAGGCCGCCGCCTCAGGCCGCCGCCTCAGGCCGCCGCCTCAGGCCGCCGCCTCAGGCCGCCGCCTCTGCGCGCATGCGCGGCCCGCCACCGCCGCGGGCCCTTGGCGCAGCCGCCCCTCGCCCCGTCTGCCCGCAGCGCCGAGCCCCTCTTTACCTTGCACTCGCCCAAACACTTCGTAATCCACCGACTTGAGCGCGCCGGAGGCCTTCGCCAGGGCAGACATGGCGGCGGCCAAGGCAGAGCCGCAGTCGCGTCGGGCGCTGCTCTGCGGGCCGCGGCCGAGCGGCGCCCGGACGGCAGCGCGCGAGGCTCAAGCTTCCCGCGTAAGCGGCCGCCTCACGGCAAGGCGCTGGGCGGGGGGGGAGGCGAGCACGGCACCACAAAATGGCCCCTGACTGCGGGCGGGAAAACCCGCCGTGAGGGGAGCGCCTCGCCCGCCGTGAGGGGAGCGCCTCGCCCGCCGTGAGGGGAGCGGCCCCGCAGCTCCCTGAGGGGAGGCGCGGCCCTTCGCCGCCTCGCCCGCCTCACAGCAAGCGCTCCGCGGCAGCCGCAGCCCAGGGCGCACCGTGAGGTACTCGCTGCGCCCCCGGGCAGGTGGCATCGCCGGTGCTGTTCGAGGAGAGAGGCGTTGAGGGAGCGAAGGGCTGAACGCGACTGTCTCCTGCTTCGGGGCTGGTGCGCTAGGCGTGTACAGCCAACCGGGCTTCCCGCCTCGAGCATCCCGTGACAGGTAACCAGCGTTAGCCTCTGTCAGGGATTTACAAGAATCATTGAAGCAAAAAAAAAAAAAGCATTTACCATATGTGGCTGAACTGAGGTGATTTCGATAGGGTGGAAAGGCAAGTAATTGAAAGCTAAAACACACCAAAAAAACCAAAAAACAAATTTATCTTGGGCATCCCACCCTGGCAAGGCTGTGTGACAGACTTTTCTCACATCTCCGCATTACTGAAGCTTTCACCCAGCATTTTAAAAGCTTATTTCTCTTCCCTGTTCAACCCCTGTGCTGAGGCAAATACCAAAGCCAGCAAGGGGCTGGACTCCTCAGCTGGAGCAGCAGGCCTTGGAGACAGAAAGCTCACCCCATGCAAACTACTCCCCAAACCTTCAGTGATACCTGTTAGTGCTCATGTTTTCATCAGCAAACCTTTCCAGAAGTGATTGCATGTAATTTCTTTTGTGTAGATTGCTACATGTGCAAAAATACAGGCCAGAAACTGGTTGTTTAGTAGGCTGAGTCTCCAACTGAACACCAAAGATTTTCTAAATCTGCTTGCAGGTTTTTTTCCCCTGCTGTATTTGCTTTTTCTAAAAAAGAAAATCTAAGCATCTTCAGGCAGAATCCTACACTAGAAAATATTTAACGAACCTTAGAAGATTAACTCAGCCTTCTCTTACCAAGAGGTAAAGGCAGGCTAACTCTGACTTTATAATAAAAAAAATTCAAAATAATAATTTTATTTGCTCTCTCCATTAGGCAATGCCCTCCCACACACCACTTCATGTCCTAGCAGTAATGCGGCATAACCCAAGTTGTTTACATGTTTGGATCTCAAGACTAGAAGGAAGTTAAAAATAGATCAAGACCTAGAAAAAAAAAATGAAATTGCTTTTCTGAGACACATCAAGTAACTAGAGAAGCAACCATTCAATGGAATATAGAACAAAAACATTCACATAGAATCAGAAAACCTCCAGTATCACAGGGAATAGGAACACAATGGACAAAGTTTCATCGCTTGCTTTAACTATATAACATTAAAGCAAACCCTTGCCTTTTACAGGGGTCATACATTTTGCTACTGTGGAATCAGCACCATTTTGTTTTTAAAAAGGAAGATTCTACAGAAAGAGGAACAGAATGCAGTACAGACTGAAAATCTTTTGTCATTTGCTGCCATCTATCAGCGGTGAAGAGCAAGACAGGTAAAAAATAAATTTACCATAGCAGTGTATTTACAGCATAAAGCATTGTAACGCACGCCTTGAAACCAGAGCTTATTCGGGTACTGATTACACTTTGCTGTCTCCACTTTCCAGTACTGGCAATGGCAACCTTTGTTTTATTAAGAGAATCTTTGACCTTTCAAGGGAGTTTTCTTGATGTCACTCAGTTAGGTCTCCTCATATCCGCACTGGCTCATTCTCAGGGTGGGAATCCATTCCTGTCACTGTCCTTGAGAGCTTCCTGGCTCAGAGGTACTTATCTCCTGTCTTCCTACTGCTATTGCCTTTTTTCAGAAAAGACAATTTAAGATTTTTTTTTAATTTGCCATAAGAATATCTTGCCACTCTTTCTCTAGACAAGTCCAAGTTTCTCATTATTTCATGACAAGTAGCAGCGATACCATGCAGAGCCTGAAGAACTCCAGAAGATGGTACCATGAAACACCTGATCTCTTACAGTCCAAGTAATCAATATCAGTAATCAAATAGTATTCCAATACTCTAATTAGCAAAAGAGCTTTAGCATGCACTATCAAGAAATGTAGACAATGAAGTTCTGAATTTTCCCCACCTTTCAGCTGTTTACTCTAGGGGTGGTGATGTTGGCCTAAGAAGAATCAGCTGGTTGCATTTCCTAAAGCTACAGCCCATTGTAAAAAAATGCTACACACCTACATCTGTAAAGGCTTAATATATGTTCCTTGATTATACTGCAGAGGAATGCAAGTAATTACAAACATTTCCTGCAATGAACAAACTATTGCACCTTTAGGATGAGCTTGAGGATGAACAGAAAATGTAATGCCATAACATCCGGAGATAAAATACAGAGCCTTGCATACTGCTGCCAGCTTCGCTGTTACCACATGTTGGATTCAGTTTGCTACTCAGTAAATAAGGGTGACTTTTTTAATTACTAAAACAAAGCAGCAACAGTCCTGATAAATATCAGGGTGAGAAATTCCAGGCTGCAGTGAATTCCAGTGATGAGCATTATGGTACCAGTCTACCCAGGCTATGCTCACAGCAGCTGATTTTTTAAGATTCCTATTTCACCATATTAATTTAACTTTTCTCATCACTACATATCCTTGTTAATTCAAGTATGTGCTAGCCAGCTTTCATTCCTCTCTCTATTTCAGAAGACCTGGTTTTGTGTTCTTACTTCCAATACACATAGTGTCACCTAGGAACAACTATTCCTGCAACTTAAGCTTATACAGAAGGGCTGCTTTATTCTGAAAGGTGCTTTACTTGGTTACCTTTTTGCAATTGGTGAAAACTCTGTTGCAGATTGGTCTCATTTTACTACTAGGTCATCTGCCTCTACTCTTGAGCATTAAGCCTTTAAAAATTCATTCTAGCACTTACTTTAAGTGCAGTAAAATTTTCCCACCATCCTGTTTTTAATCCTAGCATAAAGAAAAGATGGTAGTAAAGAATATCATTATTGGAAAACACCAAAAATCTGCAAAGGTGCCATTACAAGCAAGCATCAGAGAAGAGCACAAGCGTGGCTGTGCAGGAGCTGAGGGTGACCCTAGCACTTAAGTGACACAGTCCCACAGTACCTGAGCAGGGCAGGCAGAGCTGGGGGGTGGCAGCAGGGTCCAGCCAGGAGCAGTAGAAGACTGGAAACACACTTACAATGTGGAGGCAAGGTGCATCGAAGAGACAAGGCTAAAAACAGGGCCAAAGACTAGTCTGCCTGGGACTTAAAGGAAGTGGATGTGCTCAGCCCTGAGCTTAAATGGAGCTCCTGCACCAAGGAGCAGAGGGGTGTGGTTGGGTCCCAGGTGAGGCTGCTCAGGACAATTAGACCTGTTGGTGCCCTTGACACTGACGGCTATCAATAAAACTTCTTGATAAAAGAATCTTTTCTTTATTAAGCTTGCAAATGATCCCCAGCTGATTTTGATGAGTGGTTTCCCAAAGGATACCAAAGCCTCTAGATAAAAGAAGCTACTGCTCTGATAGTCTGTTTGTTGCTGTTGTCTAGGAAGCACTGGATATGCAGGAAGAAGGTTAGAAGTGATGTAAATTTAGTTTGTCTGTTCTAGTTTGTTTTCTGTCAGCTGCAACATATATCAGTCTTTCTTTTTTATCCTTTAAAAGAATGCCCTGCCCTTCCTTTGTGTTTACTTCTTCAAGCAAAATGATAAACTTTCTCCCTTGGTCAGTGGCCTTCCTCTTTTCTGTGTTCCTTTATTGCTTTTTCTTCTCTTAAATTGCATTCACTCTCACTACTTCATTTCTGACTAAAAATTAATATGATTTTCAGCTTTACAGACTTTACTTCAAAGTTGTACAAACTCCTTCAGGGTCTTTATTTTGCAGTTCTTATTTACATTGTATCTAAATATACCAAAAACTGTTCGAAGGCTTAATCTTGACCAACTGTGAAATAAGAGATGGTCTCACTTCATCCCATTTTGTCCTCTTTCTGTAGATCCCTGGTTATCAGTAGCTGTCTTCTCTTAAGTATTAAAGATTAGATTTAGAAGCCTGAAGGACAAGACAGGCATACAGGGGGATTCTTGGAGAGCTTTAGTCTGCTTTCTTCTGTAGAAGATATAAAACAATGACTCATTGCAGAACTACTGAATAGAAATGTTGCAATCCTGCAAAAATAAACACAAAGCAACTTTTATTCCATAAGCTTTAGGACAAGACAATGAAGTGTTTCTAGCTTGTAAGGGTTTTGCTAATACCATTACTAATAGCCATGAGTCGGCTTATTTAGAGGAAATGAAAGATCAACTGGAATGGATGTAAAAGTGTCAACTAAAGTAAAGATTTAGGCTTCATGTACCTTTCATATGCTATATTCATATATCACAGGGAGTCTAAGCACTTTGTAGGAAAGTGTAGAAAAAGGATGTCTGTTAAGAGAGAGCATCTGGATATAAACTAGCAAGCCAAAAACCAAAGTAGTGTTTGAAAAAATGAAGTCTCATGCTGAAATAGAACAACATTGGAGGAAACTGTTTTCTTTAGCTGCATCATAAAAAATTACTTTGTACTGTAAAACTGCAAAACTTGAAGTTTGAGCATATAAATTTCATAAAATCTTTGAGGATGATCTAGCTGGATACTTATATTGCAATTATTACTGTGTAACCTGGAGAAAAATGTTAACAGAATGGTTGAAGGAAGTACTGCATTCAGTTTTGAAAGAGGATTTGATTACCCTTCTGGAAAAATGAAAGACTGTTGAAGCAATAATGTATGGACAAAAATAACAATTGCTAAAATACTTGCTTGGTGGTTGACTGATTAAATATATTATAGATGACTCTACGGTATACCTATAGCACAGGCAGGTGACCTGGTTACAACATATATCTCCTGATCCATTTACAATGCAAGATCCAAATCCAGCAATCTGATCTGTGTGGGAGGACCCATACACCTGTGCAGAGGCCCACTTAAGCAAGTGGAGTGTTGTGCAGAGGAAGGGTCATGCCCACACAGATCAGATTACAGGACTGCGGCCAAATTTTGCGTGGATGGGACCTAAATTTGTCCCTCTTGTGCTCTAAAATCATGGACTGCTTACAGAAAGTAACAGAAGTTATGTGGTGACAGATACAAAATTGTGAACCCATTATTTTACTGTGGCTAGATTCTATTGTGTAGATTTTGTGTTACCTTGTGATTTTTTCAAAAAGTTATTCTGAGAGCCTACACGTAGAATAACCATGTTCTTGTACAGCAAATTGCATGGAAGACTTCTTGTTTTATTAAAGCCCTAATTCACTATGTCCTGATTCTCTCTAGGGCATGAAAACCAATCAATTGTGTTTTTCTCTGAAATGAGCCTTTATTTTTTAAGTTAAAGTAGTAATCCCTGAAGTTCTTTTGCTTGTGATTCAATTCATCGGTTGATAATTTTGTTTGACATAATATGTAGATATGAATATTTGATGAAACTAAACTTCTGTCCACTTTTCAACATTTTTTTATCATTGCCATGTCAAAGTCCTTAGTTTGCTTAATAATCCTCCATGTAAAGATCTAAGGCAATAAACCACTAAACCTCCACCAACAAAACCACATGAAAATAAAGTTCAGATTTTTCAGTATAAATTAAGCTTTAAAAAGTACTTTCACTGATATATTAAAAGAAAGAACCTTCAGGTAAATTGGTTCTAGTTAGTAGTAGTAAAAAATTTAAACTGAAAACATAGTAAGGAACTAAGCCACTAGGTAAAAATAAACGCGTAGTATGAGGAAATCTGCCATGAAGACTTGCATCATCATTGCAAAGTTCTCTTAAATCGTAAAGTGTTGGTAAATAAAACATGAGAATATGAACTGAGGTATCCTATAGCAAAAAAAAAAATCCATCTCAAACAAAAATGTGACTGATAAAGTTATACTATTGAGTTCTAAAGCATAAGAATCAGAGGGTGCATTTTGGGGTTAAGTCTGTGAGGCCTGTGCTGGCATGATGGAGCAAGTAAGTCTTGGCTTGATGATTAAATCTAAACACAAACCCACCTACTGTAATGCCTGCGAGGATTTAAATTCACTGGGTATAATTTCATTACAGAAGGTAAGAATAACTTGACTTTATAAGCAGTTTGTGAACAAGGGAACAATTTAGCCATAATAATATTTTAATTTTGTGCATCCAAGACCTAGGAGTTTTATGCAAATTAGATCTTAAACTAACAAGTATGGAAAAGCAATGTTGTTCAGGAAAAAGTTTATTCTGCGTGCAAACAGAATGTTAGAATTCTTCAACTTAGCAAGCTGTTCTTTTGGCGTTGTCATTGTGATCTCTGTTTTACATGGATTATTATTTAATGATTTGAAATATGCTTCCTGAGGTTTTACTGGAGATGACAGTGAGCTCCAAAGGGGAAGAGAAAGTGCAAAAGGATTGGGGCTCGGTGAAGAAGGGGAGCCCAGGCCATCCTCTTCTGTTTAGAAGGAGCACATTAGAAGCCTTAGTCACATGGTTTGATAGGAAAGCAGAAGGAGATTTATCTGATGTTTGATATATGAAATATGCATTCACCAGAAACATTAAAATTTGGGGAAGACATTGACTGAGATGCTGCTGATGGTTCTATTTTTCTCTTACGCAACACACTGAGGAAGAGGGGGAGATGTGGTCATTTAAGGCAGTTATTTCTATATTCACACTGAAATATGGGAAATTTAAGCATCACCCTTCCCACAGCAACTAGAACAATGATGTCAGATTTTGTGGAGGATTTAGGGCTGTAGAAAAGATCTCAGAAAGCACAAAAGAGTGTGGGTTGGTAAAGGAAAGGTTTATAATGGGGGTGGGTTGACAGCTATTACATTTTGCAGTTCTGTGAAACTATTTGATTTGTTCTCATTAACTGCATTA
Source organism: Pelecanus crispus (assembly GCF_030463565.1). Lineage (NCBI taxonomy): Eukaryota > Metazoa > Chordata > Aves > Pelecaniformes > Pelecanidae > Pelecanus > Pelecanus crispus. The sequence goes on along the minus strand of NC_134645.1, from coordinate 1,818,607 downwards.
GCCCACTATTTCTTCTTAAAAGCAACAAAGAGAAACCCTAATTAGCATTTCTGAATCTTGAAATGGATTAGTGCAGCCTGTGTCATCAGGTATTTCCACCAAGTCTCGCTGAATTGATTACCACTTCAATTCTTGGAACTGGATAACTTAAGCTTAAGTTATCTATTAAGTTATCTTATTAGCTTAAGCTTAAGTTAGAATTTGTATTGAAACAGATAAAATGAGCTATCTGCTATTATTACAGGGGTATCTGAGTGATGGCCAAGCAACTGCATTGATGGAGTGGGGGGTCAGAATAGCTTCTTAGATTGAGCTATAAATGCTGTCATTTTAACTCAGACATTCACTAGGAAAGTGAATCGTCTGTTCCAAACATTTACTTTTAGGTTCCCATAATATTGCCTCCTTAAATTGGTACATTGAGTTATTTCTGCTAGAAAAATAAATGGTAAATTAGTAATAACAATGAAAACATGTTGCTATGCTCATCTTGCGAAGATAAAAAGAGAGAAGGCATGAAAGGCAGTAAGGCCACAGATACTGTCTATATTATAACAGTGTCCTGGTTTCGGCTGGGATAGAGTTAATTTTCTTCCTAGCAGCAAGCACAGTGCTGTGTTTTGGATTTAGAAGGAGAAGAATGTTGATAACATGCTGATGTTTTTAGTTGTTGCTCAGCACTGCTTATGCCAGTCAAGGACTTTCCAACTTCCCATGCTCTGCCAGGGGCACAAGAAGCTGGGAGGGGGCACAGCCAGGAGAGTTGATCCCAACTGCCCCAAGGGCTGTTCCATACCATACGGCGTCATGGGCAGTATGGAAACTGGGGGGGTTGGCCGGGGAGCAGCGATCGCTGCTGGGAACTGGCTGGGCATCGGTCGGCGGGTGGGGAGCAATTGCACTGTGCATCACTTGCTTTGTGTATTGTTATTATTATTATCATTATTATATTGTTGTTATTATCATTACTGTTTTACTTTATTTCAATTATTAACCTGTTCTTATGTCACCCCAGGAGTGTTTCTCACTCTCACTCCTCCGATTCTCTCCCCCATCCCATCGGGGCAGGGGGAGTGAGCGAGCAGCTGCATGGTTCTGAGTTGCTGGCTGGGGCTAAACCATGACAACATGAAAACTCTCAGATGGTTTTAGATGGCCCTTCTTTTCTCTAGTCATAGTTCCCTGATACAGGACCTTGTACTGGTAAGAGTAAGTTGATAAGAATAACAATTCTTTCCTGAAGAAGCAATGTGTATGCACTCACTGTGTCCATCTGCCTGTCAACCTCCCAGATCTTTCTCCAAGTTTGGATCTGCTGGCCAACTCAAATCAGATGAGCGGAGTACATTTCAAAGACATTAACTTGTGACAACTTTGGTGAAAATCAGCATCTGGGTGAAGGAAGGCACTCTTTTGCCTCTGAAAGATGGGATGAAGCTCTAGAAACACGTATCGCATTATCTAGATGCAGCAGGCAAGACCGAGTGCGTGCCCAAGGTAATGAAATGGAACTCTACATCAGGGCCTTGTGTGCCCTTTCTTTTGTCCTAACTAAACAGGGTTTATGCATGGGTAAAAGGGTTGTTGCTGTCGGACCCAAACTGCCGTCCATTCTCTTACTACCTTGATGTCATCTTCCCCATCCGACCTAGAAAAAACAGTAGTAGTTCTGATAAAACGGGAGCATGATTTTTGTAGCAAGAATTCATGTTCTGGAACAACTTGAATGCTTTTGAGAAATCGGTGATTATGTGGTTGATAGAGTGTTTCTGGATTTTTAAAAAGCTTTTGACAAAATCCTGTATTAGATTACTCTGGGCAGTAAAAGTAAGTGCCACTGCGAAGAACTAGCTCATCACACTAAATGACTGGACATTAAAAAGTCAGACTAAATTCAGTGTTATTAAACACTATGCGCAGAGCAAAAGCACACCAAACTATGCAAACACAGCAGTGGTTTCTGAATGAGCTGTTGATCGCTCAAGAAAGATTCTGGAGTTACTGTGCACGGTTTTGAGAAGATGAGCGTAATGCTCAGTGGCTGTCAGGAAAAGCCCTTAGGAAAAGAACATTAACAAAGTAACAGAGAACAAAACAGAAAATACCCTCAGGCCACAGTGCAAACCCTGGCTTTACTGAATATCCTGTTCTAGCCATCCCTCACCTCAAAAACAACAGAAAAGGCAACAGACAAAATCAGTAAGGATGATCTGAAGCCTGGAACAGCTTCATACAAAGAGAGACTAAATGGACTGATATTCTCCTGTGTCGTCTTGAGACAGAAGAATATTAGTCTGTCCAGGGGATACCACATAGCTCTGTATAATCAGAAATGGTGAATAGGCCTCGTTATTTCTCACATATGAGAACTCGTGGGCATCAAACAAAATTACCGGGCAACAAGTTTATGACAAACAAAAGGGAACAACTTTTCACACTGTGTATGAATTGGAAATTGCGGCTGCAGAACATTGATGCCAACACATAATGAGCCTAAAAAGCAGATGAATGAGGGGATGAAAAACCAATTTGGCACTATTTAACACAATGAAATAGCCTGTGATTCAGGATGTCTGTCTGTGAACTGAAGAAAATGGAGAGTATACAGAGGGGAAGTAAAATTGTATGCATGCCCAGTTCTTAGTCTTTAGTTCTTAGTTTTAGTCTTGTCACAGGAAACTGCTATTGCATGTTTCCGCAGCAAAGAGTGAGGTCAGTCTTAAAGAAACTGAAAGCTTTCCTGGAAAAAAGAAACATTTGCTTGGGCTGGAGAGAGAAAAAGGCACAGAGCCTGGGAATCTAATGAGAAAAGATGTGAATATCTCAGTTTAGGGGGAAAAAAAAAAAATCAAAATGAGGGAACCAGAAGGGAGATACGGAACAAAGCAACCCTGATGGTACCAGCCACTCCCTGCAAAGCCCTAGAGAGCTGGGGGATGCTAGCCCATGCTTTGAGCAGAGGCGTGATAGCACTAGCTACGCAGGGCTGATGATCGTGGCTGGTATGGCTGTTCTCGTAGCATACAGTGTAAGTGCCACAGCCGATGCGATGCAGAGGTGGTGTTCTTGGCAGCTAAAGCACGTCAAGCCATTGTATGCTTTGTTGGGATCTGAAAGTGATTTCTACTTGGTAATACCTCTGGTACCGCTGACACCACCCAAAATTCCCTTTCCTGCCAACTTCCCATTTCAAAATGCCCTGCTTTTCAGAGGTGTTCCCTTGCTGGGGAGAACCAGAGTGACTCTGACCCAGTTTCTTCTAATTGCAGAGCCTGTCAGGCCTCCTGCTGATACCATTCCAGATGCTGATGACCAATCCCTTACTCAGTCTTTCCCAGGCAGAGGGCTGGAATCTCCAAGGACAACCATTTTTTCCAACCATGTCTCATCAGGCAGACTAATTCATAGCATGGTTATAGGATTTGAGCACGCATTTGGCAAAGCCAAGAAAGCATGATTCAGATTCTGTATTCATCCATTGCAATGTTACCAAAAAAGAAAACACATGGGGGTTGTAGATAGTGGTATCGCTATCTGTCTGAGGAAATAAAAGTTAACGCCTGCTGTATAGTCCTGCAGAACTCTCTTAAGATTACAAGCTATCTTTTCTGCTCTTTTTGTTCAAGACAGATTGTCTTTCTCACTTGAGTTTTTTTTTAAGCTTCCTTAGTTCCTTCACCCAGTTCTTGGTACTTTGCCCAGCAGAAGGGCAGCTTCTGGCTTTATACTAAATATGGCTCAGTTTTCCACTGGGCTTGGCCTTTAAGTTAGAATATACAAATGTGGCAAAAGTGACTTTTCCCTCTCCCTGGGGTTTCTCTGAATTTACAGTCCTATTGTGTTCCTGAATTAGAACATTCCTTCTATCCTAAATGGCCTTTTTGACAGTTACATTTCCAAGGTTGTTATGAAATGTTAATTTACAGTCATTGTTTCACCTTGAACTCTTCTTAACAGGACACCTGACACAATAAAACCCACCAATTTACAGTTCCTTGAATCCCAGTTTTAGTCAGCGGGACCTGCATTGCTATAATCATGCCCCTGACACAATTATACTTATTATCCCCATGTTACTAGGACATAAGCATAAACAACTTGCCACGTTAGACCAAATGAATGCTAGATAGCTCTGAGCTTGTTTCACGTGATCCTCTCAAAGGTTTGTTAATCTGCTGGATGCCTCCATAATACCCCGTGAGAGAAGCTGCTGCTTTAGAAATGTGCCAGAAAGTCTACCATGCGGATTCAATGCATAAAACCATGCAGCCAGAAGCAAAGTATAAATAATTCTTTAGCAGGAGAGAAAGGATTGGTTGCTTAAGGGAATATTTAAGTGAGCTTGCCTCTCTTCCAGAATTCATGAATATTTAAATATTTCTGATCCACATGTCGAAACAGCGAACACACAATCCACCCAAAGAGTTAAAGCCTGAGCAACCACTTGAGCTATGGCCCTGAAAAACACAACAATTATTTGTGCTGAATGCTGCTTGAAACAAGGTTGAAAACCTGAACAAAGGTTTTTGGCTGTTATTTGATTTCTCCTGGGTTGGGAAAACAGACCTTATACTTTGTTCCTTTTTTTTAAAAATAGACCTTGCCAATTTCTTCCCCTAGCTGGAACAACATGGAAGACATTGTTGGCTAATGCCTAATTCAAGAGAGACTGCAGATATTTTAGGATGAAGAGCACCTGTTCACAGGTTCCCTCTGTCAGTGATATCCAAATGGGCTTTGAAGGCTTTTCTAAAAGAAAATACTTACAATCTTCTAATGCGAAGCAGCACAGTGCTGTGTGTGATACCCCACTGAAGTCAATGGGACTATTCGTGAAGTAGGATACTATCAAACAAGTTGGTATTTCACAATTTGTTCCTATTTTGAAAGATAAATCCTGCTCAGAAGAGTTATATATAGTTGCCATTTTGCTAACATAAGAATTGGAAGGAGACTGAAATGAGAGAAAGGAATAGACAAACCAGAGAACTGAGAACCACAGATGAAGATGCAACAGATGCGTTTGCTGCTGAAAAAAAATACCATCAGCTACTCAAGCACTTGGGGTAAGGTCTGCCACAATTCTGCTTTGGCAAACACGGAGTGGCTGTATGAAACTGCAAAGGCCATAATGAGCGGTTTCTATGCGAGTGACTGCAGGCTGCCAAGGGACTGTTTCCTTGATTTCCTAGAACAGCAGAATCCCTAGAATTGACCTTTGCGAGTTCACTGTCATCACATGCTCCTCTGCAGCTGGTTTCTGTTTGGCAAGACAGCGAGACAGAAAAATCCATCTCGGTGCCTCAAGAGGGGGGAGTAATGTCCCTTTCCCCAAAGTTGGCTGCATTTATTTCATATCCAAGGAATTATTATTTATTTCAAATAGCTATGAGCAATTTGGAAAGACATCAGCAGTAAGCTCCTATAATGAGGCTCAAGTCTATTACTTTTTCTCCCTGCAGACACAATAGTTTCCAGGGATATCTTCAGGAGTTTCAGATATGTAGAGGAAACAGACTGTCAAAGCCAAATTCACTTGTGTGGATTTCAGAAAATTTGCTTTCCAAATCTTAGGCAATAAGACACCCAAAGAGAGCAAATCCAAGGAGTGGAGAGGGAAAACCAATTTTCCTATAAACTAATTTATTTCACCAAGGAGGATTTTGGTCCTGTTTTTGTACAAACAGTGACTGTCCATCCTTGTAAGAACAGTGACCCACTAACTTTAGCTGGGAAAGAGAGGAGGCCAAATAATACCTTGTGAATTGATATAATTGAGGATGGATTTAACTGCCTGAACTCTCATAAACAGAACCACCAAGAATGTAAAGTGAAGAATAGCAGTTGCACATATTTGGTCAGCCTTGTCTATGTAGTAAAGTTTTACAAATTATACAGGTGCCCATATTAACACTTTAACCCCTTCACAAGTGCCTTTTATTTCTGTTCCTTTCCCAAACGATATAGGCTAAGAAAAGTTCTGCTTATATTAGAACATGTGTGCCTAAACAGGCATTATAGAAACAACAATATCAGTGTTCAGCGTATGTGCTTTAGGTGATACTGAATCCGCCTCCCCATCCAACTTGAAACATGTTAGACAGCCTTACTTTAGGGACCTAAAATTAGTTACTCTGAATCACGCTTCAGAAGAACCTATTTTTGTCTCATACTATACAGGAAGCTTAAGCTCCTTGGCACCTCATTCAGATGCTATAATCACTCTTGCCCCCATCCTCCAAATAGATAAATTCTCTATAAAATAGAAGTTTACGCAGTAGGCATGTTTCTAAGTTGTAGTCTTCTGGCTCATGAAAATTTTCTCTATATTTAGGCAGAGCAGTGTTTCTCATATTTTTTTTTAAATAAGGCAAAGGAGGTCACGTGTCTCCAGATGAGATTTTCTAGCTACAAACCAGCATAGACGTGGTGTTTTTAAAATCAGTGTTCCTGTTTCTTTGCCTTAAAACTAGTGATTAAAATCGCATTCACACACTTCAGAAGATTGGTTAGACTGACTAATCCTACTGCCATCTTGCTCATTGTTTCTCAAGAAAATAATAACTGCATTTGAGTTCCTAGGGGCAGGAGGGGAGACGAGCAGCTGTAATTACTGCTCTTCGCTGTTTATACCAGACAAGGAACTGCTACTACCCAAAATCTTTACAGCAGCTCAGTTTCCCAGGGGCAGGGAGTAAACACTTTCCCAGCAGGCTGTAATTATAGGCTCTTCTCACGTCCCCATCCTGAAGGGACGGAGCGGCTCCTTGCAGTGAAAATGCCCTTGTTGGTCTGAAGACTTGCAGCTAGTAATCACAGATGCTTCTTCTTGGAGAAAGTAAGCTACTGCCATCTTGTCTGAAAGTTGGTGAGCAGGAGGGCAGCAGCTTCTTGACTCTCCTTGGCATCTTTCAGTGCCTGCTTTGGGTGACTGACCAATTTAGAAACACAGGGATGAGAGAAAGTCTGAGGATCCTCATCGCTGATGACAACAAAAAGAAAGCTACTCCTCTTCATTTTTGTAATGGGGCTCTTTGAGATATAGGGGTTCACAGACCAGGACAGGTATGATACAGGTAATACAAAGCTCCTGTTGAATTGGCTGTTCTTTTCCAAACTGTAAAATATATAGAAGTGTGTCACTCAAAAATTTATTCAACTTTTAACTTAGGTCAGAAAGGACAGCTGGGTCACTAAGCAAAATGTCTATGTGGGAAAAGTAGTTGCATGAGAGCTGAGATAGTAGAAACCACGGCTAAGGTTGAGTGACAAGTTTCCTAAACACCAACGACAGTGCTGGTGTTAGGTGACCTAAGGCAGCAAGCCGTCCAACCAGGGAATGTGTGAACAATGCGCAACGTGACTTAAGCCACTGTTAGCAGTCGAAATTTCTCATGAATGGAAAGATTGTATTTTTTTCACAACTACAACACTTGGATGCATCAGTTCTCAAGATTGAATGCCAAAAACAACAGGTGGCAACCATATTTGGGTTGCTCTCAATTCATATTCCTCCTACTTAATAAGAGAGGAAAAAGCTGTTGATGCAAGTAGCACAGACGGGTTCCTTGTTATGAAAGCTAGTCCTTCATCATATGACTGGGGAACCAAATGTGCTTTTACACACTGCTGCAGCCAAAACATATTGCAAACTTGAAGAACAAATTTATTTTTGACTCACTTGGCAAAATGTATCATTTTTGTTCCTTTTAAATATCAGAATGCCAGCATACTGGGGGGAAAGGATTAGTTTTTTTAATAATTAGTAAATGTAATTAGTAAACTAATATGCAGAAAATACTTTCAAAATGCAAGTACTGTGTGTATGCTTACTATTGTAATTGCGAATGGACTCAGAATCTCCTTTTCCCTTGTTTCAGATTCTGAAAACAGGAATGATACTTCTGAGAACGAGGAGGTCAGATGAGTACGATGGCTGGCTGAGGTGCTGATGGCATACTTGGCGCATTTTTCCCCGAAAGGTAAGTGTTTAATTCTGGTGGAAGGCGCTTGTGTGTCTGAGGTACAAGGGTCACAGATGAGGAGGTTTGCTGGCTCAGATAAAACAGGCTCCCTGAGGCCAGAGGTGCTTATTCACATTGCAAAATACTTTGAAATGTGTGAAAAGTCAAGCTTTGGTTTTAACTCGGGTTAGAAAGGGCAGAAAGTGCAGGAGTATTTTTTCGTGATAACGCAGCTGTGAAGCCACAGAATGCAGCTTTGAAGTTCCTTATGTACCTGCCAACTTCAATTTCAGAAAATTGGACTATAATTTTGGTATTTTTTTTCTCCAAGTCCAAACAAACTTGGCATGCTTCAAATTTAACAAACACTTTCCCACATTGGAAGCAGCTGTTTGGACAAACCACCGTTGCAATTAAGTAGGAAAGAAGAATTTCCCCTAAGTGACAGAAAATAAGTACTTTTAGACTTTTCAGTTTCAAGGCATGTACATTTTCCATTATCTTTAAACACGGATTTTTTTTATTACAGCTTCTGGGCCAGTTATCCAATTTATCCTTGTCTGGATTGATGATAAAGCTATTAACTTCATAGTTAATACAATAGTGTTTAGCTACACCTTTTGCTTATTCCTGTTTTCACCAAGAAAAAACTAAAACAAGATGTACTTTGTCCCCATAGAAATTTGACCGTAATCAAGGTTCATTTTTCATTCAGGCCAGAAAGGACAGGGATTAATGTATAAGTTGTTTTGCATAATGTAGCTATGAGGCAATAGAATGTAATTGTAAAGCCACTGTGAAAGATGTCAGCAAATGCCCTCCAAATCACAGGAAAAATCATAGTGATGTCCAACTATTTTGTAATGATGTAAAAGTTGACATACATAATCTACAAGATTATGTGATACAAAATCTTCCAGGAATGGAAGGGTATTTCAAAAGTATTGAACACTAAACAAAATCGTCGTACTTCCCTTATTAAAACTACAGAAAAAAAGAAACCTACAGCACTTGCGCCCATTATTTTTTTTGCTGACTGCAAATCCAAGTAGCGTGACTCTGCTCGTGCAGGTGTGCGTGAATATAACACACGGGATCGTTTGCTGTTGCAGTGGACTGGAAATAAAAATAATACCTGCTACCAAAGGCATGTAACAGGATGGTATAAATGCACTCTTCAGGGAAGTGCCATGACAGTATCTAAGCATTACGGCCTTTGCTTATCATACTTAGGTTTTCTTCTGTGGCATTTCTCCTCTTCATAATGTGTTTGAGCCTTTAGTTAGCCATCTCTTTTTTTTTTTTTTTAATTTTAATCGGAGCTAGTTTGAGCATAAAGATCAGAAAACAGGATTTGCCCTTGTCAGTAGCTTTAAATCTAATCAGTTTGCAGCTGTTGGGCGGCCACGATGTAATTTCTGAGGGGCAATGCAATGAACAATTACATTTAGGAGACAGCTGGAGGTAACAGCTATCAGTACGAGCAGCGCCATTATCCCACATCCACCACAGCTTTATCCCACACCCGCCACAGCTTTATCCCACATCCACCGCAGCTTTGTCCCTACATCAGGCCAATGGCAGGACCAGGCACCACCGAGCCCTGCTTCGCTGACTAGCGGTATTATTGCAAATAAGCCTCTTAGCTGGCCACACAATCCGCTGCCAAACTCCGTGGCCAATTAATCTCCATCACGAAGCCCACTTCGCCTAAGTTTCCTGGGCGAAGACCGACGTTCGCTTCTACTTCCGAAGCTCTGCCTTTGGGAGCAGCCGGAAGGCGAAATGTTTTTATTCCGAATTACGCGTTCGGGTGGCGGCAGCTTTCCGAAAACGGGCTTTTGAGGACACCGCAAAGGCACGGAGAGCGGGCTCGGAGCGGGAGGCCGGGCCTTGCCGCCGCGCCGCGTTCCTCGCCCGGGCGCCCCAAGGGCCGGCCTGCGCCCACCCTCGCTGCCGGCAGCGACCCCGCTGCCCCTCGCCCGGCCCCGCGCGCTTTTCTTTTCTCCTCGGGAAAGGGTTGGTTTTTTTTTTTTTTTAATCTCCGGAGATTAAATCTCCTCTACTCTGTTCTGAAATGATGGAGCTGCAAACAGAATTTTCACTTCCTAATCACATTTTTCAGGTTGTGTGGGTGGGTTTTGTTGTAGTTTTGTTTTTCTTTTTGTCTCTCCATGTAGCTAAACTCCAAATCGGAACCCAGTGGAGCAGCACAACGAAGGCCAATTCATTTCTCCTTTTTGCAGTTGACTGCAAAAGGTAGAGTTTGAGAGCTCATAAAACCTTTGATAGTTTTCTTAAAGGAGGAATCGGAAGTGGAATTAAGATTTCAAGAATCGTCGCGGTGTAGTATTACCTGCCTTGATATAAGAAGTCTTATCTTTTGTTTTGCAGCGATTCAGTTCTAGAGGTTTTTTTTTTCCCCCAATAACCCACTTTGTAATTTTGTTTTAATCCTGAAGAGCCACTGTTTATATAGTGAACATGTGTCTGTGTGATTAGCCCCTAGGCATCCTTCAGGATTCATGCCTGTATTCTTTTATTTAGTGATGGTGATATTTCCCCTTCTCTGAGGGGGTGTTCTGGAGATGCTGCAGTTCCCTTCTGTTACATTTTGCTCATTTAGGCTTGAGGAAAAGGCGATTAGCCCCTTTCCTGGCGGCGGGGGGGGGGGCCGCCGTCGCGCTCTCCCTCAGCCCCCGCCTTCCGCCGCCGCGCCGGAAGCCGCCGGGCCGGGGCGGGGCGGGGCGGGGCGGCCGCGGGCCCGTTCGCTCGCTCGTTCGCTCGCCCACGCAGCGGCCGTTCCCTCGTGTGCCGTCACGGGGCAGCGCCGGGCCGGGCCGGGGCGGCGGCGGGCCGCGGAGCAGCGCGGTGCCGGCCATGGCGTCGCCGCCGCCGCCGCAGAAGGAGATCGTCTACAACAAGCTGCTGCCCTACGGGGAGCGCCTGGAGGCCGAGGCCGCCCGCTTCCTCGGGCGGATCAAAGACAACCTGGCCCGCGCCGTGCAGCTCCAGGAGCTGTGGCCCGGCGGGCTCTTCTGGACCAGGAAGCTCTCGACGTGAGTGCCCGAAGCGGTGCCTTCCCCGGGGCTCCGTGCCCGCCGGCGCCGTGGCTGCGCCCGGGGTCGAGGCGCCCGGGCGGGAGCGGGGCCTGCGGGCTCGCCCCTGCCCCGCGGGGCCGGTGGGGCTGCCGGGGAGCGCGGCGGGGGCGGGCGCGCTGCGTAGCGGTTCCTCGCTGCGCCGCTTCGGCTGCCCCGGGCCGAGGACCGGAGGGGGTCCCGGGCCGGCCTCCCCCGGCGGAGCCCGGGCAGCTCCGGGGCCAGCGCTGGCCGGCGGCCGGGCGCCAGCCCGGGTCTCACCCAGGGCCCGCCGGTGCTTCGGCGTAGGAAACGGGGACAGAGGTGCTTTCGTTTCAAGCAGCTCGCCTCCGAAGCTTTCCGAACTTCACGAATTTGTGGGTTGCATGGTTATTTTATTTTGGTTTTTTTTCATGCATACTTGGCCACCTGTTTCACCCCTTGCCTTTTTTAAGCAAGTTGTGCGAGATACCATCTCCACGTAACTTCTGCCGCAGGAACGCCAAGTCTTTCTCCAGACAGGCGATTTGTTAGTTCAGCGCTAGCAGAAGTAAAATTCTGGCTTGGCGCTGTGTAAACACCCGTGGTGCCCTTGGTAGCTTGCCTGTGCTGTGGCACGGTGCAGCTCATGCTGATGTTGGCTCCGCTGTGCGCGCTGGCAGGGCGTTTTTAATACAGCTACAAACACAGTGGTTCCGTAGATAGCACCGATTAGAACATAGATTTCTCCTAGTGAATTTTACAAAGCGTATTTAACCCTTTTTCCTTAAAAGCCACTAGTTTGGACGCTCTGGCGCTGAAAATGGCATCGCACGACCATGACTCCTGTAGCTTCAATCAGTAAACCATATTTCTGTGGATGTTTATCGTGCTTTTTTGCTGAACGCTCTGTGTGCCTTCATACATGATGTTTCCTACGTGCTAGAAATGATGAAATATGTGTGTTTTGTGCAATTTCAAGATCTTCACTTCCAATTTCCCTCCTTACATAAGTAACTTTTTTATATTAATTGGGAATTTAATATATATTTAGCAGTCAGATCTGTTTGATGCGTATGTTTTGAAATGTAAGTGTCTTTAGGTTTGCCAGGAGGCATTCTTAGATAGAATTACATTGGTGGTTGCAAAATGACTCACATGTTTATGTTATGTGACAGTTTGAACCTGCTTGGAAACAGTTCAGCGCTGTTTCCCTTCCCCACCCCAGCCATCTGCTAGCTCATGTTGGTTTCAGTGGTACCTGTTGCCTTTGTACCTGAGGTAGAACTTCATACACTAGTCAAGTTGAAATGAACTGTAGCAGTTCTTGCTGCGAGAAAGATCGGCGTTAGCTAAATAGGCTAAATGTGGCGCCTAAGTCCTTTGACAATGCGCAGGGTTGTATTAGAATCCCACTATTAGTCACTCCGTAAATTGCAATTACTGTTACTGCTTTAGGCTTCAGGGCAGTGAATTTAGCCTGTTGAGAATTGCTGCTATGCTACTTTATGAATCACAGAAAGGTCAGGAGGCCCCAATTTGTGGTTTTCCACCTACTCTTTGAAGTTTGACATTATTGTGTGTGTTTGCAACTTGTCTGATGCCTGTCAGTCCCAAGATTTCTTTGTGGCATCTTATATGCAGTAAGGCTCTCAGTACATTTGGATGTAGGATGGGAAGGAAACAGTGGGCTTGGTTTAAAAATAAGCTGGTGTACTTAACGTGAGAGTTGTTTTGCTTCATAGTTTGACTTGACAAAGTACTTCTGCGGGATGAAATATGTTAATAAAAGTTTAGGCCTAGATGAAACACCTCCAACCGTATGGTGTTCTGATGTCATACCTAAGCCAAATTATGGGATAATGACAACAAAATCCAAGTTTTGCTGTCTGATAGCAGGTGATTCCTCTCCGGATCAACTTAATACCTTTTTCCCTGCTGGCCAGCTGTAATAAATAATAGCACATTTGTCTGATGGAAAAAAGTGCCCAGAATGTGCATAAAGGTATGATCTCTGCTTAGCTTTGTTGCAAATGTCTGAATTATAAAACCCGGTATTCTCACAGTGTTCTGTGAAATACTTTATAATTCAGAACCGTGGCTGACGTGTCTTTGTTTCTTGTACAGACAGAAATGTTAATACAAACATTGTAATACGTACTTACATATAAAAGAGTAAAGGAAAAAATTGCATGCAGATTATGTACTTGGGTAGTTACACCTCCTCGGGTACTTGCAACTTTATACAACATGTACAAACCCTGGAGAGTATGAAGAATGAAAGTGAAACTCAGATCTTTTTTTTTTTAAATAAAATTCTGAGTATCAGTTACTATTTCATGATGACAGCTGAACCTGAGATCTTGTGTTGCTTGTACTCCCAACAGCTGAAAACATGACTTGCACGGTTATCTTAGGAGCAGCTGTTTCAGCTGTCTGACGTCATGAGCTGAAGAGGGGAAGAAAAGAGCAAAATTGGAGTTTATCAGATACAATGTCTGTAAGCTGACTTGCATAATTCTTTTATGCATAATCTTCCACCATGCGAACTGGTTCTTCGGTTGGGATGCATGTGCGGAGTGTGGCAAGAGAACTTTCTCTCCTGTGAAGACAGAAATAGTGCAGTTACTTAAGTAACTTATGACTTAGTGGGACTTCTTACGCAAGTAAAACTGCTTGCCTCAAAGATTGGCATTTAAGTCTGTAATCATTACCACAAGATTCCTCCAACTTTGGCTAGTAAAATCTGTATCTTATAAAACGCTAATCTGGTTGTGAAAGCAGAAGACTGAATCTCAGTTGTATAACTTGCTACAGCGTGTGGGGGGGATGGAAAAAGCGGGCTGCATCGAAATCATTTGCTTAAATGGACTTGCGTCATACCCTTTCGTGGCCTCTAGGTCAAAAATAGGCTGCTGTTTCAATTTTTCCCTCTTTCATGTTTTACATAAAACTTTGTGTATAGATTATTTATTTAGACCATAGCCTGTAAATGAGCATATTAGTATAACAAGAACATTTAATAGTTACTCTACATGTAATTGACTCTGCAGCCTGGAAAACGCACAAATGTCTCTCTCTGTTTTCTACTTCAGTAAGCAAGGGTAGAGTTTTTGGAGCTGAGGGACACAATTTCTGTTCCTGACAATGTTATTTGATGTGCTTGTCAGGTATAAGCTCATTACGAAATGGCATTTAACTGTCTTGCTGTAAGGTGTGGAAAAAACACAGCTTAACTGTTTTGAATTTGAATGACAGGACACGAAGTTACAGTGAGGATGAAAACATCGCAGTGAGACTTTGCTGAAGTATTTTAAAGAGAGTTATCAAATAGTGATTAATCAAATTAATCAAACCTTGTTTTACATCTATTTCCCGCTCACGTTTATCAGAAAAATACAAGCTTTCCTTTTGGATGCATAAGGGATGTGTGTGTATACTATATACATATACATGCATTTTAAATAGTATTTTTGAGCATGATGCATTGTTTTTCATACAATTTATCAAAAACTGAGTTTTAGACCAATCGTAATCCTCTCCGGTGTGTTAGAAAATTAAAACAGATAGCTAGGAATTTAGGAGAGTGCTTTATTCGGCTTCATAAGTGAAGGCAATTTTTAACTGTAGCAGAGCAGCCAACTTTCTAGGGCAATTTAGGATGTCCACTTGATACGATAGTACATTTCCTAAAAATAGGTCTATTGTAATTGTGGAGTGAGAGATTGGATACCTAATACTTTCAGAGTAGAGAATTGGCTTTTTGGTGGGTTGGTTTTGTTGGGTTTTTTTTGTTTTTTTTTTTAATCTCCGGAGATTAAATCTCCTCTACTCTGTTCTGAAATGATGGAGCTGCAAACAGAATTTTCACTTCCTAATCACATTTTTCAGGTTGTGTGGGTGGATTTTGTTGTAGTTTTGTTTTTCTTTTTGTCTCTCCATGTAGCTAAACTCCAAATCGGAACCCAGTGGAGCAGCACAACGAAGGCCAATTCATTTCTCCTTTTTGCAGTTGACTGCAAAAGGTAGAGTTTGAGAGCTCATAAAACCTTTGATAGTTTTCTTAAAGGAGGAATCGGAAGTGGAATTAAGATTTCAAGAATCGTCGCGGTGTAGTATTACCTGCCTTGATATAAGAAGTCTTATCTTTTGTTTTGCAGCGATTCAGTTCTAGAGGTTTTTTTTTTCCCCCAATAACCCAATTTGTAATTTTTTTTAATCCTGAAGAGCCACTATTTATATAGTGAACATGTGTCTGTGTGATTAGCCCCTAGGCATCCTTCAGGATTCATGCCTGTATTCTTTTATTTAGTGATGGTGATATTTCCCCTTCTCTGAGGGGGTGTTCTGGAGATGCTGCAGTTCCTTTCTGTTACATTTTGCTCATTTAAGCTTGAGGAAAAGGTGATTAGTCCCTTTCTAGAAGTAATTATTTTATGTCATTGTCTTAATGCACGGCCAGATTAAGACAAATAACTGACAATTTTAAAATCTGCCTTCCCCCCAGCCCCTACATAAAGAAGCCTTAAACACGGGAGCAATTTGGCATCTAGTTCTGCTTCTTGGGCATAGTGACATCTCTGTGTTCAGTACGTTTCTGTGTACTTTACGCCTTCTTCTGTTTCTTAATTAAACAGCATTTTGTATAATAGAACTGCTGTTAGCAAATGTCAAGAAAGGTAACCAGCCAAACATTTTATTTTTTGATATGTATAGCAATGCTGACAGATTAATTGGATTTCTTATGTAGTGTTTCTTTGTAGTTAAGGCTTACTTTTCAGGCTTCTGCAGTTTCTTTTTTTTAATTGTACATGAAGAAACGAAACCAGTGTTCTTCGTTACTTTTTGCCTAGCTTTATGAGAATGGAGAAGTACATCCAAGTGCATATGATTGAAGGATAATGAATTGGAAGTTATTAAAGGTTAAACTTTATTTCAGAACCCTCTGTTCCACAGTGAAATGAGCCTTTGGTGTTGCTGTTTTCCTTCCCAGATGTGCGCTGTCATGAAAAGTACAAACACTCTTGCAGACAAACTCCTGTAAAGTTTGGTCATTGCATCAAACACTGTCTTACCCTTTTATTAAACAGCGAGTGGAGACTAAGGGCAACGGCTAAGTGGGAGTGAACGGACTGTGCGGCTGCTCATCTCTCTCATGCCCATCCAACATGCTTCTGATTTGCCTGTTAAGTCTAGCAGACTGTTCTCAAGGCGGGTGCTTTTCCTTTGAGAGTCTGGGAATAGCTCTTATGTCTGCTTATGAAATTTTTGTGTTGTCCTGATTATTACCCATTTATCTTGAAAAAGCTTCCAGACTTTCACATTGGGTTCTTCCCATACAGTGTGTGAGCAATGTATGCTTTTAGAAGGTAAAATATTACAATTAAAGTAAGTATGATTAAGTTATATACTTCTGTTAGTCCTCACAAAATCAAGTGTCATCCACTTTTTTTTTCTGAGGATTCTTTTTGCACATCCATTTTATGCGTGTGAATAGTGTAGGCGTTCAACTGTTGATGGTGCAATTCTACAGGTAGATAGCGTTTCTGGTCAATCCAGATAATTTAGGTTCCTGTGGTAGAAGAGCGGGTTATCCTGTGTTTTGTTTGTTTCCTTCTGTATCTGAAATAAGTAAAACACATTGAAATGAGCATTAGTGAAAATACTGCCCACCAAATGTAAAAATTCCCCCTTGAAATCAATGGGAAAGGAAAAGGGAAGTGGAAAGAAGTGCTGTAGAGTTGGTTGGGGTTTTCTTTCTTTTTTTTTTTTTTTCCCCCCTGAAAACTGGTGATTATCGGTTTGTCAGAGCCCTGCAGCTGTTCCGCTGTGTCTTCAAGGGAAACTGGAGGAAGAAGGTTGAAAACAAAATCTTGCGAGGAAAGAGCAAGGGGCCTTGGTATATGTAGATTTAAGGAAACTAACTCCTTTTGGTAAAACTACTAGCTGTGGGTGATCCTGAAAGTTCAGAGACAATTTTATTTTAAATTGAGGAATGGGGATGTGGGGAAGTAGGAAAAAAGCACTCAAGCAGTTGAGTCCAAATCCCGTCTGCTCTTGTGTCAGTGTGAAGTGTGCTTCATCTAAGTGTGTTTTATTAAGGGATCTGAATTTTAGTTCTGAAGGAGTCAGTTCTCCCACTGGTAGTTCTGCGAAGAAGAAAAGTTTGCAGAGGAGCATGAAGCATTTGAAACTAAACCAGATAGAATATTAAACTAAACACCTCAACGTCGCGGGAGTCAATTTCAGAAACCAAATTCAGGAATGGAGACTGTCTGTTTTCCTTGTTACATCAGTAACTGCTAATGTTTGCCCCTTTAAAAGTACGTAGCCTCTCTTACTTTCAAGTAGGAGTCCTTCAGAGATGTTTCCTTCCTAATCATTTCACGTGGTGGTCCCAGTGTAGGACTCTGCAGTGTGTGCTGCCCTGCCTACCCAATAAGCAGTGTGAGATCTGGCATTCTTCACGTTACCAGAACAAGCCTTGATGCTCCGCTGGTGTATATTTAGCAACAAACCCAATCCAACCTCTACTAAATCTTAAACAAAAGCAATGAACAGGCTTCTCCAAAAATTGTTTTGTAGGGGTTCATATCTCGTATGCTTTGTCTAACTGCTGCTTGGAGGACAGCGTGTTAGTAAGGTTTCTTATGAATCTTTAAGAATAGTTGGAGCAGTAATAAAAAGGAAAGTGTGCTTCCCACGTGAGTAGTAATTTATAGTTGTGTGACATGTAAAATGCTGCACTAGAACCTTATATAGGTTCTGGTGGTACAGAATATCTTTTAAGACTTTAAACGTATTTCCTTTTTCAATTTCTCTTTGAAAACAGCAAGCACTTCTTCCAGAGTTAGTCCTAATGGATCTATGCTTTCTTAAGATAGCAAATAAGAGGGATAGCAGTGGGACACACCACCAGCAAAGCTCAGTGTCTAAATCAATTGTTCAGTCTTACTGGAAGCTATCAGATTTGGACTTTCCTTGATACTTATTTTTTTTATTAGCTTCTGGATTGTGTCCTGTCTCCTTCTTAAAGTGCCCCAGCTGAAAAGGATAGAGTATAACAAGGCTGCTTGTGAGAGTTGTTGTGGTTTTGTGCCCTTTTTTTTTTTAAGAGAAATAAGTACATGGGGATATGGAAATACTAAATTTAATGGCTAGTACGTTTTGAGCTGAGGTGAAAGAATACGATCCTTGGTTTTGTGGTATTTGGTGTGAGCATGAAGTTATGGTGTTTGAACCTTAGACTGTAAACTTTATTCAGTCATTCTTTTTCTTTCTGTAGTTAGTTTCAGTTTTCAATCTTCCTTTGCTATGTATCTTCAGGTTCTTATTTGTTGGACTTGTGAACGGGGTTTTAATCTTGTTTCATTAAACAGCAAGTCAGATGAGTCTGGCTCAGGTCTTGGATAAAATGGAAATGTTTAAAAATATTGCTGACTCATCTTGTGGTTTGTTTGTAGATACATCCGATTATATGGGAGAAAATTTAGCAGAGAAGATCATGTGCTTTTTATCAAGTTGTTGTATGAGTTGGTAACAATTCCAAAACTGGAGATCAGCATGATGCAAGGATTTGCACGCCTGTTGATAAACCTGTTAAAGTAAGTACAGATTTCTGCTGACTACTGAAACTTTTTTCTCTTAAGTAGTTGATCACTTCACTTGTTTAATGTTGTTACATATTTTAATGTAATAGGATGTTCTATTACAGGTTACTTCACTTAATCTCCCCTGTACAGATGATGTTGGTTAAAAAGAGCTCCCACTAAGCGAACACCTTGCCCCTTTCAAAGCTTTACGAGTGTTATTATTATGTCAGGGTTTTTTTCTCCCCCCTATTGGGAAAAGAAAACATCTTGGAGAGCCAAGTGTTAAGGTTGAATCGCAAATAGGGAGAAGATGAAGACTGTCTCACAACTTGATAATGTTTATTTCACTTAGTCAGACTTTTTCTGAAGATCTTGACAGCTTCTGTGTGTGCAGAAATGCTGCAAGTGGCTAGCTTTTTTTCTGGCCTGACCTTCCTGCAATTTGTGCCAAATGCTGAAGAGAAGCATAATTCAGAGCAGTGATGGGGAGTATTCTGATGTGCAGTGTGTTGATGTAAATGTTTAATCCTAAAGTGCTCATTGTTTTTTGGTGGTGGTTTGTTTTTTTTTTTTTCTATTAGGAAAAAAGAACTGCTTTCCAGGGATGATTTAGAGTTACCATGGAGACCGCTTTATGAAATGTTGGAAAGGATATTATACTCCAAGACGGAACATCTTGGATTAAATTGGTTTCCCAAGTAAGTTTGCATTTTAAAACATTTGATAGGCTATAAGTACCTGTAATGCTTGAAAGTACTTTGAAACTTGCTTTTAATATCTGGAATTTGATACACAGTAAATATTTTGCTTATGTTTTGATAAAGTATATTTCAGTAATTGCATGCAAGACTACTAAATCATGCATATCCTTCTGCCAGTGGATTGTGTTTGTTACGATGTTGCTCTCTTTATGCATGTGATTGAGTTAATTTCTAAATATGCTGGAACAGGGGTCTTCATCAACTTATTTTAGGATGATAACCCACAGTTTAACAGATTTAATGTAAATTTGTAATGATATTCAGGTTAAATGTCTGCTGTTCAATTATATAACACAATAAGTGTTTGGGAAAATAAAAGTGGTACTGTTGTTAAATATATGGACTGTAAGCATTCCCAGTATCTAATCTAGGTATAGATCAGTATGTATACAAAGAAAAGTGATGTGCCTTCTATAGGAAATACATGTATGTGTGTGTGTATATATATTTTCAAAGTGATGATATGATATGGACAAATCAATTTTTTTCCCAGTTAAGAATTTTAGAAATGTTCTACTGATTTTAAAACTGAAAACTTAGACTCATAGAAACTTGTTTTCTTTGCTTTCTTTATGCTGCCAATCCTTCCCCATCTGTCAGATTTCCAAAATGACAGTTTTTCTAATAATTCCAATTAGAGAAGGTCCTGCTCTATAAATTACAGGTTACAGTATATATTACATAGATAACTCATTATGTTTTTTTTGAATTGAAACATCATGTAAAGAAATGCAGGCGAAAATACTTGATTGGCTTAACTGGCTTTTCTGCCTAGGGATATTGAAGTACTACCACTACTTCCTTCTACTGAGTGGATGATCCTATGGCTGATAAGTGATGTGAACAGAAAATACATATAGCCTTGTAACTTGTTACAGAGCATTTCATGCCCAATTTCTCTCATGGCTACGTAGCTGGAAAAACAATTTTGCTAACTGTACTATTTTGCTAAATTGCGTTATTTTGCTAATTGTAGTCATTACTTGCCAGTAAAAATCCGAAAGAGCGGAGCCTTTTTTAGTTGGTTTATTTTATGCATATGCCAGCACCTGCTGAAACGGCATCCTTTGCTCTGTGGGGATGTTGACTGGTCACCTTTCATTTACTGTGTGAGAAACTAGCATAGTGGGGAGGAGACTTTTCCAAGAGGGAAAAGAAGGTTAAGCTGGGAGGAGGTTGTCAGTTGTGATGGTCTGTCTGAAACTTTCAGCTTTTATTAACTGTGTTAGAGGTCAGACACTCCATCTTAATATGCAGTGCGATTTGTTCTCATACGGTGTTTTTTCTTTTTTTTTTTAACATCAATTTTGAGGGGTATCTTTTTGCTGGAAGTCAAGAGATATTTTTAAAAGCTGAGTTGATTTGATTTATAGCTGTTAATTTAACTGCTGTTTTAATTTTTTTTTTTTTTTTTTTTTTTTTACATTCAGTTCATATCGACCAGGCTTGTCTTCACCTAAAACATTTGTGCTTAATGTATTACATAGGTGGTAAGAATGACTTTTTGTTTTGTTCAGCTCTGGCCGATGTGTAATCTTCTGCATGTCCTGTTAGATCATAACACTTGTCACACAGGTGTAATTTTCTGCATAAATAATTGTATTGGAAAACCATTGTTAACATGACACCACTGTTTATGAGAATGTCGCACTGTATGTAAACCTTTCTAATTGGGGAACAAGATAGTGTGTGTGAAGTGGCTGATAAAGCGGCTATATGCTAACTAATTTAACCAGCATATATATTTCAAGGGTCAAATGAAAGATGAATTTTACATTTGAATAATTGCTGTGTCTGAATATGGACAAAAGCAGTATTGGTGTAGGAGTGCATGTCACTGAGGAAGTGTACCTTACTATTAAAAACGATGAAATCATGGAAAGTGCTTTAGCAGTGAGGTAATAGGTTCTGGAAAATACACCCAGCAACAACCTTGTAGCTGTGAAGTGTGAAACAAAGTTTCTGTATCGGAAGAGTTTACTGTGAATTTTTGCGGTAAAAACCGTATCGGGAGTTTTGGTGTATACATAAATTCAGAAACCTGGTATAACTGGAAGCGGAATTGCAGTGTTTTTTGCTTTGTTTGGGTTTTTTTAGGAAGAAATTTTTAGTTGTACTAATCCAATGAGAGATTGGTATTTGGCTCACCGTAGTTAGAAATTCACTAAAATAATTTGTGAAACTGTAGCTGGTTGCTCTTTTCATTGTCTTAATTTAAGCTCTTGTAATGGAGTGTCCACTGCAGGGCTAGAATTTCACTTAAGGCCTGAATCTGTCCTGAAGAACTGAAAATTGTGCTTTTACTGCTTTTTGATAATGTAAGAGTCAACAGTGTCAGTTTATACGTTAATTGTTTTAAGTGAAACACGTTTCTCTCTGAAAATTCGGGGTGTAGGGGGGATGGACACCAGGTTTACAAATTAATATAGTCGTGTCCTTTCCAAAAGAAGAAAATAATCATGTAGTGCCAAAATGATGACTAGTGATAGGACTTAATAATATTGTTGGGTATTTTTTAATATATCCATGTGGTAAGACATAATAATAATAAGCTAATAATACTTCAGGCAATAATGAGGAACTAAAAGCAAACGAAACTGAATGGGATGAGAAATCTTCCTTTATCTCACTAAAGCCGCTGTTGTTTCAGTAATTAATAGGAGATGCCTTCCAGAGTGAGTGGCTTCATCATCTCTCGTTTACAAAGGTTTTAATACCTTATCCAAATGGCTGGCGTTAAATACCCGAGCAAGGACAAAGTAGGCTGATCCACTCTGCTGTGGTTTATGTATGTAGTTGTTTGTTGTGCTCTTTTAATCCATGGCTAGGTTTAGTGGTAGAGTAGCATACAGAAATTTGGGAGTGCGATAACTGTAGATATTTTTTGAACAATTCTGCAGTAATGGGTATGCAGAAAGTCTAACCTAAAGCGGAACAGAAGCCACTGCTAAAAAGCTTGGGAGAGTTTGTTCGAAGTGATAATGAAAACAGTAACCAGCAGTCTCTTGTTCTCCCCAGCTACGTTGTCCTGTCCTCTTCTAACTAGTAGTCGTCAAACGGGAACCTTACAAGTTGTCTTCTGTAGCTGGTCTGTAGTTTCACTGTGTCTCAGAGGGAAGTTTCCTTATGTACGAAATTGTCTGCTGTTGTTTTTTTTCTTTCTAGCTTCCCTTCTCAATTTGTGATCAGAAGACAGGAGGGGACATCCCTTCCAATCTTTCTCCTTTGCTCTCTTCCACTAACAAACGCTGAGACCTGACTGAAAACTTGTGAATTTGAAAGACTTGTTGATCTCTGGCATCACTGTGTCTTAAAATTCCTCTGTCCTTCAGGTTCTCCTTAGTAATAGTTTACTTCAGTGGAGTATGATAGTATGGGGATAACTTTTTTGTTTGTTTTGTCACACAAACATTTTTCATGTTAATCCTTAATGCTCTTAAGGAATGTTGCTGGTTCATGCTTTATTTATCTGCTCTTGGAACAACTGTTACCTATTTCCTAACTCTTTCAGGAACAGTATTCACTTTAACCCAGAATCTTTATAAGCTTCTTGCAGAGTTTGGTCTTATTTTTGCTTAATGAATGGTTGGCCATTCCTCTTCAAATTTTAGAAGCTGTCAGTGAGCTCAAAATTTTCATTCCGGGAGAGGTCATGGATTTACTTTGTCACTGTTGCATAAAATGTACAGAATTTTGCATCTTCTAGAGTGCTGCTTGAACTGAAGTGGTGTTACAAGGGCTGGGTGGGCTTTTGCTGGCTTGCAGTGAATGTTGAGGTGTTGAAGGGAAATAGTGGTTTATCTATTTTATGTTTCTCCTGGCTTGTAAGGGATCAGTTTATTTTGTGTAGGACTAGAGAGAGAGTGTGTGCATGCTCAGTATTTGTGTGTGTCAAAATTAATTGACCTAAACTGATCTTTGGTAAAATTCTGAAGATGATACATTTGCATCATCTTTTTCTGATCAAAATAGCATTTCTGTATGTTAGTTTTTGATGATGAACTAAAGGACGCCATTTTTCTATTAAAAGTACAGAAAGTACATCTAAAAAATGTAGGAAGTTCTTCTGCCAGAACTTTTTTTCATTCGGGGAATGTTTTTTAGTAAAAGTACAATTTAGTCTTGAGCTCGTCTTGTAGTAAACGGAAGATCTGGAGAACATGAGAGTTTACTACCTTTATGGTTCCATTGATCAATCGAGCTCTCTCTTCCCCCTCCCTTTTATTCTTTGAGTTTATTCTGAGGTTTAGTCATTTTAAGTGGTTTGATGGCATCCTGTGACAATTCATGTGAAAATGATTTCTCAAATAAGTTTTCTTGCTATGAATGAAAACACTTTTTAAATCAGCTGTTTATTGTGAGGAAAGCTAATGAAATAACTGTTGATTTGCAGATAGTTCACTTCTCTTTCTTAGAACCACTGGACAAAACCCAAAACCAGATCGAAAAGGACAGATATGGTATTTGGTGTCTAATAATAACAACTTTCTGAAGTCTGTTGCCTTTATCTTACAAATATTTATGAAGTCCATAAATAGTTTTTGGGGTTTTTTTCCCCTTGTTTGTGTTTTTTAACTTCCCCTAAGAAGTTACCTTGCTCTGCTGGTTATTCATGGATAAAATGCAGGATATTGCTTATAAGAAATCTTCAGTCTTTACTTAAACACAGTAAATACTAGAGTGGTAAATGAAAAGTAGAAGGAGGAGTTTAGCAGAGCAATTTTAATTGTTATGATTAGGTCTGTGTGGAAGGCGATTAGCTACTGCATGGTCACAGAAGACATGTAATTGCATCAACATTGTCTTAAGCTCTTGAGGGAAAAATCAGCAAATGGTTGTTTATTTTATGTTGTCATTGAAATTCCATGATATGCTATCCCTAATGTTTCCTTTCTTGTTTCAGTTCTGTAGAAAGTGTTCTGAAAACACTTGTGAAGAGCTGCAGACCGTAAGTGTTTCTTGGTTTGCTTTTTTTTAAGCCTGTATCTTTAATATTACTTTTAGAGGGGGAAGAAAAGTGTTTAAAAAAAGAAAAAAAAAAGTCAAAACCCACCAAAAAAACCCACCCCAAACAAAAGCCACACCCCACCCTACTACTCATTCCTTGGCTGATGTTGTCCCAACTTGTTGAAGAAGCTTGGGGTGGGGGGTAGAGACTTTTCTCTTTTACTGCATTATGAATGATCGATACCTCAGGCTCGTAGGTTGCTTAAAATGAAAACAAAATGACAGGCATGTTCTGTGGTGTAATATTTAAACAACGTGTAAGGTTGGTTTTTTTTCCTTTTTAACAGCCTCATTTGAAAAATCTGTTAATAGTTAGTTAAGCTAGGATACCACTAGCTAAGGCCGCCACTGCTTTTGATCTTTTGTGCTCTTTTTCGTTCGCTGGGGATCTGTGTGACTGAACCAGTCTTGCCCTCTGCACTAATTGACGTTGTTAGCAGCTTAAGATACTGCAAAGATGCAGAGAAGAGACTTGTTCTCTTTATTTACCGTTCATACAGCCATTTGTCTGCTTTCATGGGAGCAGTTTTCACACAGTGCTGTTACTCCATTGAGCATTCCTATAGGAAGTGCCGTTCTAAACACATACTGTTAGTATGAGGAACATAAGGATAAAGCAACCTTACGTTTCCCCCAAACATACGTGGTTTTGTAGCTAAATAAAAACCCTTAGTTTTCGATGTTGATTTTTTTGGTATCTGTTATGAATACAAAAGTCACTGAAGCAGTGTGTTTTAAAAATGAAAATGTGATATTTGTCTCTTGAAAATTCTGACTTAAGGTTGGGACACTGATAAGGTTACTTTCAACTGGCCCCATATCAACTGCAATAATTGTGTTGTATAAACAGTTGCGTGTGGTATGCATTTTAAATACTGCATTGCATGGATATTTAGTTTCTTTCAAAAGAAATTAAATAACCACTTTGGGATTCTTGTAATGTTCAGATAAATGTTCCTTGTGCCTTAAGCCATCTTTTGTTATATTGCATCAAATGTGAATGCTAGTTGTTTGGTTTTGACTGGCCTTCATACCGAAATGCTTTTGCATTGTACAGAATCTTTTCTGGTTCAACAAGACAAGAA
This sequence comes from Pelecanus crispus, assembly GCF_030463565.1. Lineage (NCBI taxonomy): Eukaryota > Metazoa > Chordata > Aves > Pelecaniformes > Pelecanidae > Pelecanus > Pelecanus crispus. Next base: position 1,793,142 of record NC_134645.1, on the reverse strand, counting down.
TCTTCTTACATTTGTGGTCTATAAAATGATGCACCATGACGTCCTTGATCTTAACTTTGTGTTTTGGGAAGGTTAAGTGGAGTTGAGGACTGCCTATCTGTTGCCCCTGGGTACATGGTCTTACTGTGAAGCTAAGATTTCCATGACAAATTAGTAGATAGTTTTAAATATGTTTAAACAAGACCCAAATTTTAAAGCTAAGCCAGTATATGTTCCCTGGTTTCCTTGTTTTCAGATATTTTCCAGAAGATGCCACTGCGGAGATGCTAGATGAATGGAGGCCTTTAATGTGTCCGTTCGATGTTACCATGCAGAAGGCTATTACCTACTTTGAACTATTTCTGCCTACCACCCTTCCTCCTGAACTTCACCAGAAAGGTTTCAAGTAAGTGTAATTGAATGTCTATCGGTATAGTATTTTGTTGGAAATACAAGAGATTATCTTTTACAGGATGACTTGAAGTCAACCAGCAAAATGAATGGTGGCTTTTAACAGCATTTTTGGAAGGAGTTCAAGACAGAAATTCTGTCAGCATTCATCTTTTGTAAAAGTAACCCGGGGGAATCTTAGTACCGATTCTCTAATGAGTTCTCCCTTCTCTACAGTAAAGCACACAGTATACAGCAAAGCAAGCTAAATTGAATTAAATGCACTTTAATTCTGAAGGAAGAGTCTCACAAGTTAAAATCGTTAACCATAGCACAGCTTTGAGTCCTACCTTTTATTTAATTTGAGGTAGCTTCTGATGAGTCCTTCATGGAGGTTAAAGTGCAGCTGTTAGTACAAATTTGGGATTGTGAGGTAGAGATCTTCAGTTCACTGTCAAGGTTGTGGAAGTGTGCGACGGTCAGAAGGCTGGTGTAGGAAACAAATTTGAGAATTAAAGGAGAAACATTTGCAGGACCGGGCAGTATCTGGGTCATCTTTAAGGCAGAACTATTGCACTTCGAAACCTAAGCCAGTGATGTTTAGTGCGTGTAGAGATTACTTACGCTGGTTAGGTTAAAAGTATATTTGTGATACAGGGTTAGTGGAAACTTGAAGGAAGGAAGTGCATATAGTTTATAAAGGTGAATTTAAGTAAGGGACTGGTATGGAGGGTTTGCGTCCTTGGCTTCAGATGAATTCAGAATAGAAGCTAATGACTCTTGTAACCGTTGGTCAATAGGGACAAATTTCAGATTTTAAGGTAGAGGGAAATGAAGTGCGATTTGTTTTCATCTGTTTTACCTGTGTTGGGATGACGATATGTAATGAAATGGTAAAGCTGAAGTAGGTAAGGAAATTCCTGGTGAAACACTTATGTGAAAAGCGGGGATCGGAAAAGAATAAGAAGAGGAGAGGTAAAAGAAGCAAGGACTGAAACTCAGGATCAGTTTGGGGGTAGGGAGGATGCTGTGGGAGACAAAGTGATACAAGCATGTCCATGTTGATCCCTGTTCTTGTTGAGTGAGTTAAGGGGCAGATGCGTTCCTGTGACCACCTGGCAAAGTGAGGGGTAAATATCCAGTGAGGGAGCTGCTTTCACAACATTAAAATTATTTTGATTCTGTTCTCTTGCAGGCTTTGGTTTGATGAATTCATAGGCCTTTGGGTGTCCGTTCAAAATCTTCCCCAATGGGAAGGGGTAAGTATTTATTTTTCACCTACACTAGAAGAAATCCATGGTTAAATATTCCTACAATGTGCTTGCAAGGCATTGAAGTCAAACAGTGATATAATGTTTTGGGTTTTTTTTTTCCTTCTGCTTTTACTAGTACAAGAAAGCAGAGACAATAATTTCATGATTATTAGCAAGCAACTACTGGCTGAGTAAATGAGACTGTACTTGTGCTTGGTGAACATTGTTTAACGGCTAGCTCAGGCAGCTTTTCTTTCCAGCCTTGGGAATGCTGGCATTTTCCAGGTGGTCTGCTAATGCTTACAATGATGCAAAGTGCTATTTTGATGCCTATAAATTACAATTCTGCAAAGTCCCATCTTTTATATCTTAACACATCTTTCATGATCCCTAATTTTGAGTAGTAATGCTTTGCCTTGACTGTAATGAGTTGTAGTCATCTTTATTCTAGGTACAGTAACGAACCTGGACTCCCTTTGGCCAAAAATACCATTGGGCTATATCTTTCAAGGAAAGATACCATGTACCTGTCTGCCTTTTTTGTGTGCGTCTCGTATGACTAGATACAAAGTTGGGAAATAAAATGAAATCTCATTCTTGAGACACCACCACCAGCAGCTTAGGCGCTATTGCTGTCAGCTGACCTGTGCCTTGGCTTTGCCGCAGTGAATCTGGCGTATTAACAGATTTTTTCCATACTCAGTATGAACGTAAGCTCATTGACCATCTGGCTCCTTTTACTAATCTCCTGCCTATGTACACAAGGAGGACTTCTTGGTGTCTTTGGAGAAAGCTGATTTCCAAAACACCATTGAATGCTACCTTTGTAGCACGTTCCGTTTCTGGCAATTTCTTTGTGAAAAGGCTTGTCTGTAGGTCTTTCTGGTTTGAGTTACGTTTCAGCACAAATAAAGGAAGGCAGTCTTCGTTGGCAATTGTCCAGATTTGAACAGGGGTGGTTGCCAAAGTTTTATCTGAGATTGTCTGTAGACACTTTTGCATCTTTCTGATGGCTATCCAAAAAATCACAGTTCTGTCTGACAGTTTGTCTATCTTTCTGACAGAAAGATGACAGCCTGCACTTTAATATCATGATTTGGTTTGTTTCTGTCAAACGGTGTAACAAATAATCATCAACACTCTTTCATAAGTTATCTCTGATATTTTTTCCCTCTTGCACTGTATTCTGACAGTTTGCTTGGAAGGCCCAAATAATTCTACTTTTTCCCCAAAGCTTTCACTTCTTGTTTCCTTTGCTGTCTTGTCCACTTCTTAAGAGAAGGCTTGTTCATTTCATCAAGCTTGGATGCAGATAACTAGACATATGGGTTCTGACTATGCAATCCAATTTAAGCCTCTGTATGCTGCAAGCTTTTTCTCAGCTTGCTTTGGCAGGAGTTGGACTTGCTGTTTGAAGGGGAGCTGTAGAATCAATTGCCTTTGTGCATGGTAAGGGGTTTTTTTCAGTGGGTATCTCCTAGTATCAAGCAAAAAAGGTAGATCATTTAAGCAAATAAACACTTGTCTTCAGGCTGTGTCAGATGTGACTGTCCTGAGTTGAATTCGTGGGTTTTCCAAAGCTATCATGTCCTTCAGAGTGAGAGGTGAACTGTTGTTCTGTGAATATTGTCAGTACCTGCTTTGTAAGTGCTCAGATGAGTGACGAGTTAGACTCCTGAAGCTGTGAATTCGGATGCATTATGAAATGGCTTCTGATAGAGTGAAATCTCCCTTTACAAGTGCTTTAGTGCTATGTGTAGCTTTTATCTTGCATCTGTAAAGTAGATTCAGGGGTTTGTGTGTCTTTTATTATAAATATAGTCTAATGAATATTTCCTTATTTTATGGTTGTTTTCAGCATCTGGTAAATCTTTTTGCGCGCTTGGCCACTGACAACATCGGGTACATAGACTGGGATCCGTATGTACCAAAGGTAATACTTTATGAAATTTCATTTTATGAAATTATTTTGTTTGCTTTGAGATAAGTCTTCAGTGTTACTATGCTAAGAGTAATTCATATTCCCTGTATGGGTCTTACACTGCAGTGGCCCAGTTTTTCAAATTAGGTGCATTCATTTGAAGACCTAAGTTTAACTTCTGAAAATTTGAGCCATCCTTTTGTAATAGACAGCATCGGAAGTTGTTACTGTTATCATCTGATTCCAAACCAAAGCAACGACGTACCTTACTATACAAGTACTGTCTGATTGTATAACTAACCCCGTGTTCTTGTGGAAATGGCTCTTAATGGTATTCTTTAATAGTGCGTATGACCTTCGAATCTTCCGGCTTACTGATTTTTTTTTTTTTTTTTTTAAGGTATTCATAGCTTTTACATTGTTTAAAAAAACCTGAAACCACCAAACACCTTTTGATTAGAAAATCAATTTATGCCAGTTTTATGGTGTAAATTAATAAATTAATTTATGCCATTTTTTTCTTTTTTTTCAGATTTTCACCAGAATTTTGAGGAGTTTAAATCTTCCAGTTGGAAGCAATCAAGTTGTTGTTCCAAGATTCTTAACAAATGCTTATGATGTAGGACATGCGGTAATGTGGATCACAGCCATGATGGTTAGTAACTTTTTCATAAAGTGAAACAAAAACTGATGCAAAGCTTTAAGCAAGTATGTATTTAAAATTCATGTTTTTGTTCTGTTTAGCTTGCTGCAGACACGTGTTTTTAGGCTGTCTTTGTTTTAAAATATGTTGTTTCACTGTCAGTTTGGAATGTGGATGGGAAGGTTTATTTTGCAGCCGCTGTCTGGGGCATTCTGGAACTGAACAGCCAGCTCCGAGTGCCACTGTGGATACACGCTTGGGACCTGCTGAACAACTGAATGACGCTCTTAGGGTGAACCTCGTCAGATCAGATGGAGAGAACGTGCTGCTTAGTGCTGAGCTGAGGGTGGGGAAGGGAGGGAATTTGCAGATGTGATTTGATGCTTGGAGGTATCCGAGAGTGCTCGCTTGTGCCTCGTACTACTCTGTTACCTGTTCATTTTAACTTATTCCATGTAATAAAATTCTGTGCTTTATTTTTTCCAGGGTGGACCAAGTAAACTAGTGCAGAAGCACTTGTCTGGATTGTTCAATAGCATTGCCTCTTTTTACCATCCTTCAAATAACGGGCGCTGGCTGGTGAGTTTTTTGCGTGTCAAGACAATAACTTTGGCTGTAATTTCAACAGTCGAACCTGTCAAATCAAACATGCTGATAGATGCACTGTGTGCTCCAACAGCCAGATTGTTGGTTGTATAATATTTTGAGGCTTTAATTTTCAAGACGTGATTGTACTGTCATTCAAATCATACTTTTGTCCTGATGTGCAGTTTAGAAGTCCAAAACTAGACTTCTAATTCATATATAGCTAGGAAAAAGAAGTCAGCAGTTTAAAGGATGGTGATGTACAGCATCACTATGACTTGTGTGACATAGCTTTCATATTACTGACCTACTGTCTCCAAGTCGGCAAAATCTAGTATTAACCAAAGCAAAACAGATTTTTGGTGCATATCTAGTTTGATAAAGCGTACCTTTTTGACGGTGTGGCTAGTGGAGTCGTCTTCTAGAGCATGTAAGAATCTCCCTGTGATAGCTGGTAGAAAGCATGCGTTAAAATAGCAAGACTGGTCAAAGCAATGCCAAAGGAGCTGACTTGTTCTAGAATAGGATATTTGCTTACATGTGAATGTGCAGAGAATGCTCTCAAGGATGTCCTAGTTTACTGGTAAGTAATCTTGATTCTTGACTATATCCTTTGTATATATTTGTCATGATTTTTTAAATCATAAGGTACAGTGCTGGCAGCATAATTGTTAGTATTTTGGGAACTGAAGTTTAACAGTAAATTGTGACATTGCGTTTTAGAGCTCGTCTGAGTTTTATTGTAGTTGTGTAATTTCAAGATATTGGCTTATTAATTGTCTGTTGTACACTTAGCAGCTCAGATTCTGCTACTGCCAAGTAATTGAAGAGCATTTCTTGTATATTCAACAGAACAAACTGATGAAACTACTTCAGAGGTTACCCAGTGGTGTTGTCAGAAGGCTGCATCGTGAGCGCTACAAGAAAATCACTTGGCTAACTCCTGTGCCTGATAGTCATAAACTTACTGATCAGGATGTTACAGACTTTGTAGAATGCATTATTCAACCTGTTCTTCTGGCTATGTTTAGTAAAACTGGAAGCCTGGAGGCTGCCCAAGCCCTGCAGAATCTTGCACTGATGCGTCCTGAATTAGTAATTCCACCTGTACTTGAGAAGTAAGTTCTGCAGAAACACTACAACTTCCCTGTTCCCTTCCCAACAAGTATGCAAAGCAGCCATATTAAATGATAAGTAAGTTCCTTGCTGTGAATGAATGCTTGCAGTGAGAGGAGCTGCTAATACACGCCCCAAGCAATCACCTGAGTCAGGATAGGCAGTGAGGGAGGACTTTGGGTTTTATTTTATTTGTTTTGTTTTTAAACACCTGGCAAATGAAATAGTTCTGGGAGCTGTTGGTAGCCTGCCCAATATAGGGCGGTAGTTATCTGGTGGTTTGCATTTCTGTTGGCATTTTGTATCGGATAGTGGGTGGATCAGTTGAAAAAGCAACTTTGTACCCTTTATTCATGAGCCGCCTTGTACTTTCTCACTAGCTTTCAATTGGGCCAAATATAAATGATGGTATTGCATGTTTGTGTAGTAACAAGCGTATGTTTTATATTGCTGTCTTGTCAGAGCATGTTACAGTTACAGATTGTTTAAGATTACTTCTGACTTCATAAGCAAATCACTAAAGTATGTGCCCATGTAAAATAGTTAGTTCGTACTATTAATAATGCCTTGGTGCCTGAAATTCCACCAAAAAAAAAAAAAAAAGTAACTCCGTCCTGCCCCAATGAAAAGGTTTCTTCCTAGTCCCTCTCCACATTCCCCCTCCTATGCGGTCTTTTGTTCTTTAACTACTTGTAACGTAAAACCAATGGAGAAATGAGTTTGTCTGGAAGAGCCCTTCCTGAGTTCCATACCTTCCTGACTCAGCTGTTTGTAAAAACTTGATAAATCTGCGCTTACGTGAAAACATTTCAAGCATAACAGTCCTAAGAAGGACAGCAATGGATGCCTGTATTGGGTATGACTACTTTTTCGGTTTTGAGAGCAGACTGAACGTCTGCTCAGTAGTTCAAACTATCGCTGGTATGTTTGCCTTGGCTGCAGTTCCAAATTCATTTTGTTGAGGAGACGTAGGTCCTTTGCGCTTTGAATGATGTAGGGCAAGGGTAGCACTGTGACTCTTGTTTGAACTGTAGGCTGTTGATAACAGTAGGAAGTGGTGTGCAGTTTGCTAAAAAGTACGTAGTATAAAAAAAAGTTGCAAAATCACAGTAGCTTAACAGGTTTTTATAAAAAAGATATGGACTTTAATGTAACATTAAGAAATATATCCCTTATCTATTTAGGGGTAGTCAATGCTTTTGATGCTTGCCACAAGAGCCTTACACTTTTAAGTACACAGCTTGCATTAGCTTAGAGTTCAAACACAAAAATCATCACAGCTTTGAATCTAGGGGCCCATACAGTCATTAATTCCTATGCTGCAACTGCTAGTAAATTATTTAATCCTGAATTTGTGGTGAATAGGACTGACCAAATGAAAGGAACACTTTCTAACGGAGCAATGTTAAGTCCATTGGAAAAAGATGAAAAAAAAAATTTTAGATCCATTGATTAGCTTAAATTTTTCTTGCAGAAACTTTGTACCCTTTCTGTAGGAAATAACATGTGCAATCCGCTTTTATTTTCTTTGAAGACTTTAGAAACATTATTGTTCCTAATATGACTGCTCTTCAACTTTATAGAACATATCCTGCACTTGAGACATTGACAGAACCTCATCAGCTCACAGCTACTTTAAGCTGTGTAATCGGAGTGGCTCGTAGTCTGGTGTCTGGGGGGAAGTGGTTTCCTGAAGGTCCAACACACATGCTACCTCTGCTGATGAGAGCATTGCCTGGGGTGGATCCAAATGACTTCAGCAAATGTATGGTGAGTGTATAAATCTTACCTTTTTTTTTTTTTTTTTTTTTTTTAGAAGGTAGTTAGCCAACTAGTTCACTCTGAAAGCATTTTTTTACATTCGTACGAAAGTGAGTAACTCATGTTTACAGAATTTCTTAGTCTGATTTTGTTCCTGCACAGTTTTATTTGTAAAGAGTTAATATTACAAGCCTCTAACTTACGATAATGCTTCTGGCTTGCTGGACAATGCCAAGTGAATCTTTAACACCGGATTGTGATAAGCATTGTACTGACTTTTTGGGCAGCTCTAAAAAAGCAAGATAAAATACATGTTCCAAAGCTCCTACCAAATATTCCTAGTCTTTTAAGATCAATAGGAAGACCTTTATCACTAGGTCTTCATTAAATTAGGTCCTAAAAGCCCGCACCTTCAGGAATTCATATTAATTGACTATTCAAACAATGTAAACATTATAGGGGTTTTGTAATTTTAAAGTTCAGCATAAAGTAAGTGTTACTTTACTCGGAAAATTGAGGGGGTTTTGTGCAGTGTTAGCTGGTAAATTTTATACATGAAATCAGAAATAACTGTTGAAGTTTTGGGGTGGAAGAATTAGGCTCTGGAATTTCTTTAATGTAATGATTTGCTTTAACTCCCATACTTTAATTGCAAAAGCTTTTTAATATGTAGAATACAGGAACATTTATTAAAGAGCTGTTTGCAACTCTCAACAGATTACATTCCAGTTCATTGCAACGTTTTCTACTTTGGTGCCTTTAGTAGATTGTTCATCTGTATTGCAAGAGAGAGATGATCTTTCAGAGGTAAGAGTGCTGTGCAGTTATAAAAACAAAAACAAAACTATAACCTGGTTTTCATTTTAATTTCTAGCAATGTAATAGCCTCTTCAGAGTTGTAACAGGTTTGCTACTCTCTTTTTTTATACATGAAACTACTTTAAACAAAAATGCAACAAAAAACCGAAAATGTGGATCAAGTTTGCTTCTGATCAGTGTGGTAGAGCTGACATCAGCGTGCAAATTCTTATGTATTCTTACGTGCACGTATTCTTAGCGTTGCTTCTTAGTGATAGGTGTTGTAGAGATAATGTTAAATTGAAACAGTTTAATACTTTTATGTCAAAACTTAGCTGCACGAAGCCCTGTGTAGTGTAATTCGACTCTGAGCTTGCCCTGCTTTGATTAGGAGGTTGGACTACGTGGTGTTCCAGGGGTCCCTTGCCATCTCATTTTTTCTGAGTCTAGTAAAATAGCGGCTTTGTTACCGTTAAATTTTTGGAACTTCTTGCCACCATAAAACATTAACATAATGGTAAAGAAAAACAGAAAAAAGCAGGTGACCACAGTGTTGCCGTAAGATGTATATACATCATTTCTAGTTCAGAACTAGTCCAGCTTAGAGCAAGGTAAAAGGTAACTAACTGATTGTCTGGGAGACTCTGGAAGGAATTTGGTCTCCGGTTGTTGAAAACTTCATATGTGTTTTTAAAAAAAAAAAAAACCAAAACAAAAAAACCCAGCTGTTTGTATTTGTTTTTCAAAAAACTAATGCACTCTTTAACTTTTCAGGGCTGTTTTTCTCCTATGGGAAATAATTTCAAAACACTTGCACCTCTTTAAAATGTTCCTGCAGTCATGCTTCTCTTTTTTTCTGATTAAGATTCTATTGCTTTCTCTTCAGATGGTTGTTAATCTCTTGCAGTTAAGAGATAGTAACCTCATCAGACAGTGAGCCTCATCTCCTTCTTCTGTGTTTTATGCTTTGTTTGCTGCTTTGGAGTGCTGTTCGTATTCATCTCTAGTTTTAGAGCTCCTTGCACTCCATTTCTCCAGCATTGTTCTAATGCTTTGTCCTTTTCCACATAGCAAAAAATACAGGAGAGAACAGACAATAGTTTTTCTGTCTATCGCTAGGCTTTTGAGTCTGCTTTTGATACAGCAGTTGAAGCACAGATAGTGAAGCTTTTTTGGCATATTACAAATGGGGCAGCAGCAGTAGTGTCTGCTATGGTGGTTTCAACTGCCATGTAAAATGTCTCATTTTACAGAGAGGACTCTTCTTGCAGCTCTGAGAACAGCTAGTAGCTACAGATTGCACAGATTCTGAGTGCTCAGCTACTGGAAGAAGGTTAATTTCATTGCCCTAGAGCTGCAGCACTCAAAAACTAAGAGGAGTTTGTACGCTGAACATTCAATATAAATATGTCGGCAGAGCCAAGACTGCCACCACAGTTGGCACTCACTGACCTCCTGCTGGAAAGGAGGATCAGTAGTAAGGCCAAAGGTTGTATCCATGGAGGCAGACCTGATTTCACCCCGAGAGGTTATTTGGCTGGACATCAAGGCCAGGAAATTTGATGGGACAGTGTAAAGAAAATGTAATAATCGTTTCATGTGGTGTACTCGAGACTACTACTCAAACTTTAGTGGGAAGTGCACTGTACTCTGTATATTTTAGAACTTGGAAGCGTTTTTTAAGTAGTTAATATAGGAAATAAACTTTGTTGCCTTAAGAAAAGCCAACCGTTTGTGCTTTTTTTTGCATTGGAAAACTGTAGGTGGAAAGAGAATTGTGCTCTGCAACTGCTGAATTTGAGGATTTTGTTCTACAGTTTATGGATAGGTAAGTAAGCTAAGGGTAGGTGAAAGCTTGGCACGAAGAACTTAATAAAACTTTCAAGTTCCACTTACTAAAATTGTACTTATTGTATTTGTGTAGATGTTTTGGACTTATAGAGAGCAGCACACTAGAACAAACCAGAGAGGAGACTGAAACTGAGAAAATGACTCATCTAGAGAGTCTAGTGGAATTAGGTCTCTCTTCTACTTTCAGTACAATCCTTACTCAGTGTTCAAAGGATATCTTTAAGGTATGTAGAATATGGGCTTTCCATCTAACTTTTTAAGAGGCTTAATTTTCTGTTGTGGATGACGGGTGCATTCAGACTCTTCCTTCCTTCATTGTCCTGTTGCGAACTTCAACCTTTAACCAAGGAAAGGGCTGGGGGGGAAGTTTAGCACTTCATGTCAGTTTGCTTTGTGATTTTGTGTACATCAATACAGAGCTCTTAGGTTCTTGATGCTCTCTTAGGAGAAATCGTTCTAACAGCTCATTTTATCACTTTATCATTTTGGGCTGTGATTTTTCATGTCTTTTGACGGTAATGCTAACCTACCCAATCCCCTGCTTTCCTTTTCTCTCCCTCTCTGTGCCATTTCTTCAACCGGGCAAAAGAAGCTGTTCAAGGAGCCATGTGGCTAATGGGATCAGAAAAATTATCTGGATTAAAATAACTCTGAGGGAGGGGGGTGGAGAATCCATGTTGTTACATGGGCAGATTCTTTCCTTGCAGGTTGGGTTAAAACACTTTAATCTGTTCACATTGTGGGTATAGTTGGAGATGCTAGGTTTGGTACATTTTGAACCATTGCACTGGACACTTTGGTATGATTTTTGTCTGGAATCTTTTGGTTAATGTAAATCCTAAGTTAATTCTTTGTTGTCATTAAGTATTTCATTTGTATTTTTCCTGATTGTTCATTATTAAAGTAATTGCATGCAGTCTAGACTGTATATAGTTCAGCTTGCCTTGCAAGGTATTGGATGGTAATAAGCTTCTTTAAAATACGCTGGCCACTTAAATATGGAATTAACTATCAACTATTTATTTGTTAACTGAGGGATGTTCTGGCTTTACATCAATTTCACATGTGAAATAGCACAGTTTTCCTTTCAGAGGACTGTGACTTATTCAGGGAAAAATGTTTCTCTGTGTACTTTCTCAGAAGCACCCCAAGTTTACATTAGTGAAAAAGATTTATCTGACCTTCTTTCTTCCCCGAGTATTTCACAAGTGTCTTCAATCTCCAGCTGAAGGCAGTGTCCTGTTATGTCACCAGTTAAAGCACTCAGCGTGTTTTGTTTTTAAACTCTTGGGGGTGGGGGAGTATAGACCTTGCTGTAGCTGAATTATTTTAATGATAGTGGATGCTCTCATGTATTTTCCAGTTACAGTGTGTTACTGTAACTGAGTCTTAACATAAGTAAGAGGAAAAAAAAGTGAAAAACTGCAAACTGAAACTATTTTGACAAACCTTTTGTCATTGCTACTTCTGTAGCAGCTTTTATTCTTCAGCTCAAGGCAGTAGTTGTACAATCAGACATAGGTGTTACATAGCGTGCAAGTCACGTGTACTGGTAACATTTAGGATTTGTTTCCTGAGCAGTTGCTATTCACAAAATTTTTTAATTTTTCTATTCTATAATATTGTCAACTTTAATTATGAGTTAATTATGAGTGGTTACATTTTACTCAGTTTTAGGCATTCTGCAGAACTGCTTTCTCTGTGTCTCTGTTCTGATTTTTTTTAATGTGAATTATGTTTCTAGTCTTCTGTTTTAAGAGAGCACAGTATTATGTACAGATGCTGCCTTCTGTGTAACACCAAACATTTGATGCGACCTAGTTTAAAAAAAAAGAAAAAGGTAACCTTCATCTGTTTGTACTCATTTTTAGGTTGCCTTGGAGAAGGTCTTCAACTTTGCTGTTTCAAATATATTTGAGACGAGAGTTGCTGGTCGAATGGTTGCCGATATGTGCCGAGCTGCAGTAAAAGTGAGAGAAAATGCTCTGATTTCACTTGATCTTTAGTTTAAAAAAAACAAGGCCAATACTACTACTCTTTCTTACATAAGATCTTTAATTTTTCTTGTAAATACAGGTTGTTCCTAATATTCTGTCTTTTCTAAAACTGGATGGTTACATATAGCAATATTTCAAGAGGTTAATTCACAGGTGTTTTTCTGCATTTATGTTAAATATAATATAGGTTTTATTGAATGTTTAAAAATGATGATGTCAGGCTGATTCTAGATTGAATTGGAGTTGAGCTACAGCGTATTCTTCCCTTTTTTCAATAATGTTGTTAGAAGATTTTTAGCAATGTATGCGCTGAGTTCCGTAAAGTGTCTTTTTTTAAATGGGCTATTTGTGATGCTTTTTCCAGTGCCGCCCTGAGGAATCCTTGAAGCTGTTTGTGCCACATTGCTGCAACGTTATAACTCACCTCACAGTCAGTAAGTTTATAAGATTTCTAATGTTATTTCCTTCGGTTTGGGTTGACTTTTGTTAAATATAAAAATAATACTTAAAACTTCTGTGTGTTTTCCCCAACTTCATTTCATCAATGGAAAATTAATTCTGTCCATTATTTCATCTAAAAAACCAACTGTTTATGTGTAATTTCAAGACAGAAGTCTATCAAGCTACAAGAGCATGCCTCTTTAAAGATGTGGCAGTTTAAAATGTCTCCAGACATTCCGCAATTCCTCAGAAAGCATTCAAGATGTTAAATTAGCTAAAGTAACTTCCAGTTGGATGTGGGTGCAACATGAATTGGGAGGTTGCGATAGAAGGGTTGGGAGTAAACTTTTGGGATTGCAAGCGTCTGATTTATGATTTAGCTTGCTGGGAAAACCTGACTGCAGCATAGTTACAGCAGTGCTTATCACTTGTTCCTCTAGATGATGATGTATTACACGATGAAGAACTAGATAAGGAGCTACTTTGGAATCTCCAGCTTTTGTCAGAGGTATCGCAAAGAATGTTCTCCCCGTGCATGTATATTATTGAATCCTGTTTAATACCCCTGAAAGGAGAAAATAATAAAACTTCTACTGTTAAAACCAAGTAAATGTTTGAATGACATTGCATATCTTCTTTTTCTTACCTAATTTTAAATGGGACATAAGTGGCTGCTGTTTGAAGAAAATAAATATATGACGTGCATGTGGAAAAAAACTTAAGCATTTAATACAAACAATTATTGAGGGGTAGAGAAAGAAGAGGGATATGCACAGGGAAAAACATAAGATGCTTTTGGTAAGGATAAATCTTTTAAAATTCATCTCAAAACATATATAAGTATTGCTAGAAAATTTTGAACGGCATCAAGAAGCAACGTATATCACGGTTCTTATGCGTTAACTAAACTTTTCCAACAGCAATAGAAGCGGTAGTTCATGTGCAAGTTCAGTCTTTAATTTGAATTCAGTGTGATGTATGGAACGAAAGCCGGTGCAGGATCGGCTGAATGGCGTGATCCTCTCTTTAGTCCTCTAGAACTAAATCAGTTATGTTTACCTTTGAAATGTTTGTCTTTCCTATTAGATCACTCGAGTGGATGGCAAGAAGTTGCTACCGTACAGGGAGCAGCTTGGGAAGATACTGCAGCGAACCCTACATTTAACCTGTAAGCAGGGTTACATTCTGTCTTGTAACCTACTGCACCATCTTCTTCGTTCTGCTACACTTATCTACCCCACAGAGTACTGCAGTGTGCCAGGTGGCTTTGACAAGCCTCTTTCTGAATACTTTCCTCTCAAGGCAAGGATTTTCATTTATTTAGGATTAGAGGATTTGACTTTTTTAAAAAAACAATCATACACTATATTATTTGGTTTTATTTGGAGATTTCTGGACATAGGTAGCAGCAATGGAAAGTGTAATTGAAAGATGCTTTGGGCTTTGAAACGTATAGCAAATGACAAGTTACTTAAAATTATATCGATAGCAAAAAATGAATACTGACTGTTGTTTTGAATAGTTTTATAACATGACATGTTAGTGTTTTATGATGTGTGTTCTACAATGATTGCATGACTACAATAAGGTAATGCAAAGCAGGAGTGCCTGCTCGTGTTTCTTAATCTTGTAATATATGATGCATTTAATTGAGACCCAGCTATCGTGAAGTACAGTGGTATAAACAGTTACGTTTGGAGTTTAGCAGGAGAATTTTGCTGTTTGCTTTAACTTAAACATCCAGTCATAGGAAGCATTGTTGCACTGGGACAAACTTAGTCTTTCATCTGCTTTTGTGGATGAGAGCTGCAGCCTTTTCTTGTTCCTTTTCATATAAATGTGGTTATCAGATATAGCAAGTAATGGTGAGTGTGTGGAAAAATGATCACATCGGTGCAAAACAGTTGCAAGAAAGGAGATACGGTATTTTACAGGTAGGCAGAATAACAAATGAACAATGATTCCACACTGAGCTTGAGATAAAATGAAAGTAGAAGTGGCAATATTAAGAATTACTGAAACTGTCAAAAGTAATATGCTAGTCTGCTGTTAAGACTTCGAGGTCAATTTATCAGTATTACAGGTGAACAGTGCAGCAGTTTTTGGCTGACCTGTTTGAATATAAAACTGCGTTTTGCTGAAAAGTGGTCTTACATATAACTTTACAACTGCAGATAATCTAATGCTTGTTACTGAAAGCTAGTATAGTTTTATAAACTGATGGGAACATCCAGTTGGGCCAAATAGTCATTTAAAAACAAAGAAAAGAATCTTAATTAAATGCCCCAACACAAAACCAAATTTTTTTTTGTTTTTTTTTTTTAAATTCCTCCTCTGAAATTGGAAAAAAAAAATCGCAATTACTTTGCTGTTCCACACATCAATGGCTACTTTGGAAAGTGTATATTATATCAACTCTTAATTGCCATTAACAGCTTGAGTTTGTCACTTACATGCTTCCTACCCTGCCCAAGGGTAAGACTGCAGTTCTGTCACTTTCTCAAGTAATATTGATGGAGGACTAGCCTGCTCTTCCAAGGAGGAGAAGTAATAGCAGGCTACATTGAGTAAGTGTATTACTGTAGTTCTTTGTACTTTTTGTCCAGTCAGATCAGTCAGGCATTTTAAGAACAGAGGGTGAAGTTTTGCAATATTAAATTACCGTGTAAAACTGGACAAAGACAGGAAATGGCCTTTGCAGTCTTCACTTACGTATCTATTAATTAATCGAGTCCTAAGCACAGAATTCATGTTTGAATAGAACTAGTAATAAATATTGACTTGTTTCTTCTAAGTACTCAAGTGGTGTTAATCTACAGCAAGCCTGAGCTCTTTGTAAGCCAAAATACAAAAGGTTGTCTTTGTTACGGGATGACCTAGCATTGTCTGGAAAGTGCAACTTAAAAAACTTTGCTTTTTCTTATTTTTAAAATGAACGTACTAAGTTTTCTGATTGTGGCTGAAAACTGAAAAGGAGGATTATTACATGGGCTAGCTTCTTTATGTTCTCTATAGGAGTATCAAAAGTCTGAGTTGTACTTTCTGAATTTGTATCCAGCCAAAGGAATGACACAGTTACATTTGAATTAGACCAGTACAGTCCTTTGCCTTTTAGTCCTTTCAAGTATGTGTTACTTCCCAGGTATATGTAGATGCTATAGGAGGTTTGGGATTTCTATTTGATTTTATTGTGTTCTTTTTTTTTTTTCCTGGAATTGTCAGGATAACTGCTTTACAGCAGTAACTAGTTCATGTGTTTGGGTTTTGTAGTAATATTAAATGCTTTTTTTAAAAAAAAAAAAAAGAAAATTTGCTTTGTAGTTTGATACATATGTCTTTATTTACTATAGGACTGGGGTAAACCAGGTGACCTGTGGAACTTGGACATCCAGTGGCATGTTCCTTCATCTGAGGAAATAAACTTTGCTTTTTATTTGCTGGATACTTTCCTTCAGCCTGAGCTCACCAAACTAGAACACTATGCAATTGGAAAGCTAGAAATGTCCAGGTTAGTGGTGATACGTACTATGGAGAAGTGCATTTATCCACTCATGTCTGTTTTAAGTAGTTATTGCCAATCATACTGGCACTATAAAAATTAAGGAGTAAAATACTGTAATGTTACAGTGTCTTGGATATTATTCCAAGTATCTTTCCAAGATTTTTTGCTGTTAAGAGTACGTGTAGCTTGGAAGTGCATTTCATAAAATGGATAACACGTTATGTTGAACAGAATTGCTCTATAAAAAAAAAAAAATCTTGAAGACACTTTATGTTGGTGTAAAGACGTTTCTGTTCTGGATTTTTTTTATACGCACCACAAATTATGTATACACACCACAAATTATGTTCCTATGTAACTGTAGTCAGCAATAAAAAAAGCTCTTCCTCTAGACTCCTATCCCGTTACTTCAGCACAACCATTTGTGTTCCTAAACTATGAAGTGGAACACAGAACTGATTCGGCTTGGAAATCTGCCTCTCCACTTCTTTCCTACGAGTAAAAGGTACATAGTGTGCCCCTGCAAAAGGTGTTGAAACTGAGGAGGTGGTGCAGAGTCAGTGGCGTAACAAATGGTAATGGAGGCAAGAATACCCTTGCCCAATCGTGCCACACTGTTAGCGTGAAACCGTGGCTTCGCAAGGATAGTTTCCTAAGCACAAGATAATCATGAGTTTAGTATGTGCTAAAGCATTTACAAGTATCAAATAGCTAAAGCTGTTTACAAGCATTAAATCTCGAACATTCTTTATTTCTCGTGTTAAACCTTCATGTCCTTGAAGCTATATATACTCAATCGATGTTGACAGCATGTGACGTTATACCTCATGCTATAAAGCGCAGCCCTACATGAAGCAGGGCATGGTGTATCAGAGTCCTAAATATTTTTCTGTCTGACCAGGTTCCCACTTTTTTAATCTGAAAAAGTTAATATACGCTTGACAAATCAATGCCACCAAACTGCAATCAGAAAGTATACTTAGACTAAAAGAAGAAAGGATATGCTTCCTATTTAAGTCTTTGGTTTATTTGTATGTTTGTTTATTTTGTTTTTTTCTTTTTCTCTTTGACACCTTGTATGTAAAGCTGCTAATTTATAACAGAATTGGACTTTGAGTTGGTCGAGGCTTCACTGTGCTACCTAATAGAAATAAATGGGGGTGATTTGGGAGAATATAGCCCAGTGCATGAATTGCAAATTAAATTGGAAGGCAAGCTAGCAAAGCTGCAAGAGTAGAGAATACCATTAGTTGCTGAGGGAGTAACAGTTGTGAATAAATGAGATCCTAGGTGAGTTTGCTATTGCTTTGAATTGCAATATTTCTGGAGCTTGATTTCTTGTCAAATTTCTTTTTTTTTTTTTTTTTTTTTTCTTTTCCAGTATTCCACAAAGTAATAATTGGAAATCAAACTTTTTTTATGTATTTAAGAGCTTCAGAGTAAGATTTTTCTATTACAAAAGATAAAATGAAAAAGCTTAACAGCCTTTGTCAAACACACGTATTTAGAGAGTTGATAAGTAATGCATGAGTACTAAGAGCCCTTCAGTTAGGGAACCTCTGTAGAGGGCTGAAAGGACTTATTTTACGAATCAGAGCCGCTTACTACAAAGATAAGAACAAAGGGCAAAATTTGTAACTATATACTAAATGCTACTACTTTAGATGAGACAGCTTTTAAAAGAATTCCTTAATTCTCTAAAATAACACAGAAAAAAGCAAGCTGTTCACATTGTTGCATTATAATTTATCTTCAGAATGTAAAATATTCACTCATAAAGAAAATATTCCCTCATCCTACTCATGGTGGGAAGGACTTTTCTTGGCCTTGGGGTAGAGAGTTATTTCATGGGTTTTATCTGAGATTTAGATAAAATGCTTCAAACCAGTTTTTTGGGGTAAAGCTGTCTGGTTTGAGATGAGTTTATCTCATTATACTGGTGTTTCCTTCACTGTTTCAGAATACAAAATCTCCAAACCAAGTTTTTCAGAAAACATAGTTGAATGTTGGGGCTCTGTAATAGAATTAGGTTAGATCAAAAAATTACTCATTTCTCTAGTGCTCCCTCTTGTGTTTAGAAGTGATGTAGCGAAAGAAAAGGGCTTTTATAAAACTTCACCAAAAATACGATTTATCGTTTGTATGTTTTCAAGCATTTAACAGATGAGTAATCGGGTTTTCTTCTTTGTTTAAGAGATGACGTGCAGCAGTGTCTTGCTATAGTGCATAACTGCTTGATTGGTTCTGGGAATGTTCTGCCTCCTCTAAAAGGAGAAAGGGTGGCTCATCTGTAAGTAAAAAATTTATTTTTATATTGCAAACATTCTTAGCAATTATATTCATACTGTTTTTTAGTGCTTATTGCTATTGTCACACAACTGCTTCCAATGGCTATTGTTAAGGAACTCTCATACTAGTATAAAGATACAGAAATTTGAAATAGTGACTTACACTAACACTTGAGTACTTAAAATATGAAAGAGTGTTAAGTGCTTTTTTTCGTGCAAGACTCTGAAAACGTTTAAAAAGGTAGGTGACACCACTGCATTGCTGATGCTACTTTATGTAAAGGAAATGGAAGCTAGGCATTTACTCGTGTTTCCCCTCCTCTAAAAGAAGCTTTCAAACCATAGTGCACTGCCATCTTACTAATATTCCTCTCACCCTGAACGAGTAAAGTCATAAACATTCTGAACTTCTTGCCGACTGTCTTCTCGTATTAAAATAGGAAATAAGTCCTGTCTGAGTGCTCAAACCCCCGTGAATAATGTCACAGCAGAACCTGGCTACTGGTGCCAGCATACAGTAGAACTCTAGCAAAAACGCTCGAGTCGGCTTTCATTTTGGAAGCAATAGGAACTTTCTGTTGCATTACTGTAGTTCAGGCTTTAAAACAGACTGCATTTTAATAGGCGGGATTGCTGCTTTAGTTTTGACTTCTTTAAGAAATTACGTTGAAATATTAATGTTAGAGGCAATTATGAGTTTGATCTCAGTATTCCTGTTGTTACCTATCATGTTTAAAATATGGAGGGTTTCAGTTAAGCTTATGGCTGCAGTCTGTATGGTTACTATAAAGTTGTTGCTGAGATTTTTTTTGCCCAAGTGCCAAGGAGCATTAGTCTCAAACGCATTACTCGGGTGCCTAGCTTCTGTGAGCTTCTTTGTACAGTGGGAGAGGCTCCGCCTGAGTGTATGTTAGAACATGTGTTAAGCTGGAGAGCTTTGTAGAGGCCATCTTTTACCATTGACTATGTAAGAAATGCGGGGAAGTAATCTTTTAGTTAGAGGCAGTGCAAGGCATTCAGGCTGATTATGCCTGTCTTCTAAAATAAGGACTCCAACACCTTTCAGGAGGCATTGACTGTTCCTGTACCAGCAATGTGCTCCTGGTCCATATTGGAAAAATGTGGGAGTGTGTTAGCATTGCTTCTTGATTCTGAATCCTGCCCTGGGATCTGTTAGGCAGCAAGCACTAGGCGCTTGCAGTTCATATGGCTCGCGTTCAAGGACAGAGTGTCTGGTGTTGGTCCTTCAAAGGAGAAGGGTTTTTTTTGTCCTTGGATGCCTTGAACTTCAAAATGCAAGGCTATCTTGGTCCAAAAAGTCTTTAACACCACCCAAAAAAAAAAAAAAAAATCTGTTGTAGCTAGAGTAATCTATTAACCGAGGAAGAAACTCCTGTGTAAGAGGAAGCAGTTTTGTACCCTTGTCTAGGCTATCTGATTGTCAATAATGGAAGCTTCATTTGGTAGAAGAACGAACCTCATCACCTGTGGAGAAGAGTGAATTGCAGCTGTCATTAAAATGTGTTCATGTAGACTGTACTCTGGTTTTGTTTTGGTGTGGGGTGTTTAGAATCATCTTTTTATATTGTTGGGCAAGGTCTGTAAAGTCTTAACGTACAGATTAGGGCATTAACCTATAATCAACTTCTAAATTACTTGTATACTTACGGAAGACTTGCTTCATTCTGTTAGTTATCTGTGCTGCCGTATTAAATACATACAATTTACAGGAGAATATGCTGAAATTAATTTGGTACTAAAGAAATCAGAATCAGACTTTTCTCACATAATCTGAACTTTGGAACTCAGTAGTTTATTCTACTAAACATCTGCAGAGATTCAGAGTCCACCATTACCTAGCTTTGGACAAACTTTACGCATACTGATTGTCGTGGTTCAGCCCCAGGCAGCAGCTCAGCACCACGCAGCCGCTCGCTCACTCCCCCTACCCCGATGGGATGGGGGAGAGAATCGGAGGAGTGAGAAGCACTCCTGGGGTGACATAAGAACAGGTTAATAATTGAAATAAAGTAAAACAGTAATGATAATAACAACAATATAATAATGATAATAATAATAACAATACACAAAGCAAGTGATGCACAGTGCAATTGCTCCCCACCCGCCGACCGATGCCCAGCCAGTTCCCAGCAGCGATCGCTGCTCCCCGGCCAACCCCCCCAGTTTCCATACTGCCCATGACGCCGTATGGTATGGAACAGCCCTTGGGGCAGTTGGGATCAACTCTCCTGGCTGTGCCCCCTCCCAGCTCCTTGTGCCCCTGGCAGAGCATGGGAAGTTGGAAAGTCCTTGACTGGCATAAGCAGTACTGAGCAACAACTAAACCATCAGCGTGTTATCAACATTCTTCTGCTACTAAATCCAAAACACAGCACTGTCCTGCTACTAGGAAGAAAATTAACTCTACCCCAGCCGAAACCAGGACATTGATGAAACGTCTTACATGCGCTGTGAGCAAGTCTTACATCCAGACTTCTTCTGTTTACATTAAGGCTTTTTAAAAACATAGTTAAAGCAATTTATCTTTTCAGTGACTTTACCCAGGAGTCTGGAATTTGCCTGCTGAAGTTGAATTAATTTTAAATAAACTTTGGTTCTCATTCTTTGTATGATTAGAATTACCACAAATGGAACATGGATTTTTAATGAAGGAGTCAATCTGAGGGAAGTAGAGTGAGTTTGTGCACAGTGGATTGTACTTTGGCCTAGTAAGGTGGACTAAATACTTAAGGAGGCACTCTTGCATTTCATATCGATTAAATGTTAGATCCCTGACAGTTTATTCAACTTCCTTGGCAAGAGCAGTTACATAGGTCAGTATTACTTTAGCATCTTGAGAGATGAGGCTGAGTTGATCCATCCAGGACAGATGGTGTTCATTCTAGTGATGCTTCTTAAGAAATGTATATTCCGTTTTAATGGGTTACTGTATGTAAGCAAGGGCCACAGAAGGGAGTTGTACCAAGAAGGAGGATGTCCTCTCCACTGCCTTATTCCCCGCTCTTCCTTCCCCAAGAAATAACTGGACTATCTGTAGTGAGGGAGATACTGCTTTTAAATCAAAAGATACTAAACAGGCTCCTGTGAATACTGTTTTCTATCCCCTATATCCAGAAAATTATATCCAGTTTGAATGTAGAAGGTGTCTTTTGATGAACTTGCTATTAAAACAAAAAAGAAAGTTTGATTATAATTGTTGTTGTGTCATAAGTTCCTGGGATTTTTTTTTGTTGTTGTTGTTGTAAGATACCAGTTCACATTCCTGAGCCTGTTCCCATTATACATAGTGGGAATGCACATAAAGCCCTGGAATTTCAAATTGAAGGGCTTTTATTGAGAGGGGCCAAGTCAGTTACCCAGAGCACCCCTATTTTAAGTACTGTCTATTCACAGTTAATACTTACCACTAGTGGTGGTGATATTCACTGTCCTAACGTGGCAGTATAGGAATATTTTTGAATGCAGGTATTGGTAAATGGTTTGCTATATTCAAGATTAAAAAAAAATCTACATTCAAAACCAAACTGGCACAGATTTCTTGTCAGATACCTTCTATGCCCCTTAACTCTGATGAACCATAGCTGATCACATGCCATGTAGTACAACATGGTTATTTGTGCTGGCTGTAAAGTAGAGCTGAGTAGGTGTAACTGCTAGATTTTCCTTCATCTTGATGGTTAAGGATATCTGAAGACTCTTGCCAAGACAGACAGATGATGAATATTTGTTCCTTTATAATCCTCTAGCCTGCTCACTGAATGGAAGGAAAATCACATAGATGGGGAGAGCTTGGAGCTATGTAATTTGAACCTCAGCAAAAGAAATATGTGGGTAGAATGAACTTTAAAATTTTGTGTGTAGCCAGATGATGAACTAGATGTGATGGTTCAGTTAGCACTGTGAACTCTATCTGCCTGCAGGCTGCTCCTGCCACCAAGATGCTTTTTTCCTGAACGTATGGGATTTATTTTTCTGTTTGACAACTGAAAGCTACCCAAATGTTTGCAGGCCTTGTTTTTGGGGTCTGTTTGCGATCTTGCTTGGGTGACAGGCAGGGGAAGGCGGTGGCAGGAAGAAGGGAGAAAGGCTGCTTTCTCCATTAGGAGCAGGCTGTAACAGCGCGAGACCACGGTACCCGATTTGATCATTAATTTAAGTGACTCGGTCAGAACAGTGACTAGTACAGAGCAAGATGACTGAGTGAGGAAGGAGGGGTTTTTTGCTTAAGTAATAGGGAAAACATAATTATGAAAATTATATATTGACTGGATGTCACAGATGTTGCAAGCTGTCCAAATGCTTTTTTCATTATTGGTTGTCGTAATTGACCTGTGTTGTTGCATAGCATTCCCATGCATTAGATGCGAGGTTTGGGGTGTTCTGGATGGATGAATTTTAGATCACGGTATCACAGAAACGTGGTAGTCTTCTAGAGGAATGAGAATGTAACAGAAGTTATGAGCACTGTTTTGGGAGAAGAAAATGAGTGAATCTGGATCCAAGTTCTAAACCTTTCTGGTTTAAAATAAATTGCAGAGATGAATGCATGAGACTGCTTTTGGCTAACATGGTAACTATTTGCTGCTTGGTGTTTTGTTGCTGCTGTAATTCTTTCAAAGTTACTTCTACAGTAGGAAAATAGAGCTCTTGCAAATATAAGGCCTGTCCACCAGCGTGGAGACGACTACATTTTACTGTAGCAGTACTTTTAACCCAGGATTCTGTTTTGTTTGATTATAGATGGTGTATTACAATTCATCAACATAACTTTATGGAAATCACTTACAGAAACTTTTCATCTTGAAAAGTTTTGTGGGAAGTCACTTGGTCCATTTCTGTGGACTTTTACAGGTTTTTTGTTCCTCGGTGTCAAACGCCTGAGAGTACCCAATAATTTCAAAATGTCTGTCTTCATTTCTTCTTGTTAAGAACAGTCTGGTTTGTGTCTCAGCAGTTTGTGTGTGTTTAATTTATTAGCTATTGAAAATAGATTTGGTTCTTGAATAGTTAATATACAAAGTTTTTCTGTTGGTTTCTTCTTTTTTTTTTTAATTTTTATTTATTGTTTGATAAAGCTGAAACTGCATAGAATTCCCCAGAATTGGTGTGGTATGTTCTCCTTGCTAGACAAAATCAAATCGTGCCCTTATTTTCATGGCTTAATAAATACTGCTTTAGAGTAAAGGTTTCAAAACTTCTGTTTATCTGCAAGTGTGTACATTGGCATGAGCCTCCTTGAAGCTCCTGTCAATCTAGGTTAATGTTTTCATGTTGATTCATTAGTTTTTCTTACTCCTTTTTTTATCTTTTGATGACTGGTAGTCTCCGAACTGAAAAGTGCTATATTTAGTACAGAAAACACATGGTTAAACTGACCAACACTTGACTTGGGTGTGTATACCCACAAGTATACACTCTGTGTAGGTGTGTACGTACACACACTGGGTATACGCCTCAGCATAGCTGTTGTGAAGTGCTTGAAGAGTGATTTCCTTGGTTAGTGAACTTGAGCACAAAACGCTTAGGTTTCATAATGCTCCAGCTTTTTCTGAGACCAAGCAGTTCTTATGTGCAGTTTGCGATCCCCCCCCAATTTTGGGAGCAGAATTCCTGTCTGTGTTTTACGTGAATGACCTAAATAATTGATATCCTTCTGAAAATCCCATCTTCCCACCATAGCTTAATTAAAAAATAGCTCAGGCTATTTTTAAATGCTTAGTGTTCCTGTGTTTAGGGAGATGATAGGCGATTCAGTAGAAAAAAAATTAGTGCACAATCCATGCACAAATAAACTGCATAATTGAACTTGTCACAACTGAAAAGAATAGTTAAATTCCAGTAGGAAATAGAACTTTAATAAATGTCACTTGGTGTTGACTTTTTTTTTTTATCCTGTAAGTAGCAAGGAATTTAAATTTCATCTTTTTTGGTGGATGAATGAATTCTTTTCTGAAGTGCCATGCATAACAAATTAATAGAAAACTATTTTGTGACCCAATAGTGTGTATTTATATTATTATTTCACACAGTGCTTTTCATCTCTAGTAGAGATGCCATTGATTTCAGGTGTGTTCTGTGAATTACTTTTTTAATGCCAAATGGATAGTTACAGGGGAAGGGGAAAAAAGGAGTTGAGGAGGCTGCCAGAGGTTGTGAGGAGTAATCCTTTATGACAGCAGTGGGTTTTTTGGCTGAATTACGGTGTTCAAAGCCATAGAGTCAGAGCTGTGGTGAATTATCCTGATATTAGTTGGGGAAAAATGAATACACGCTTTTTTTCTGCGCCTGCAGAAAG
Source organism: Pelecanus crispus (assembly GCF_030463565.1). Taxonomy (NCBI): domain Eukaryota; kingdom Metazoa; phylum Chordata; class Aves; order Pelecaniformes; family Pelecanidae; genus Pelecanus; species Pelecanus crispus. Next base: position 1,768,301 of record NC_134645.1, on the reverse strand, counting down.
ACAAGGTAATGGTTGCTCTGCCACACGAGATGTGTGCTGGTATAGATAATGCTTCTGCGCACGCACTCTACCCTTTTTCTTAAGAGGCCACTGTAATTGTAAGTAATATCAATCTCCTTTTGTTATAATGACTCTAATGGTGTGCAAGTAAAGATTATTTCAAGTGCACACAGCGTAAAGCTCTCTGAGAAGTCTTTCTCTGATGTTCGGTTGAGTTCCCTTTTGCTTCGCTTCCCTTCTTGCAGCCTGCTTGTTAATGAGATAACACGCAGCTGATTTAGGGAAGCAAAACCAGGGTTGCTCAGAGAACATCCATTTTTTTGTCTCCTCTTAAATACAGCTTGGTTAGGATGCAGTATTGCTCTACTCTTGCTACAGATGTCGGTAGGAGCTTTCTTAATGTCCTTTCGCTGAAGGTGTTCGGTCTACAGGTCGAGGATAAGACCACTTCTTTTAAATGTGTAAGGATGTGATATCGTACGCTGAGGGGCAGGGCTAGCTAACCTCTCTTGGCATCTCCAGGAAACTTCCCAGCTCTGCTGGGGGAGCTGCACACAGGAAAGGAAACAGTTACTCCTCCACGGTGAGTAACCCTGTTTTCTCCTTGTTCACCTTCCGACGGTTGTCTCTTAATCTCTTATGTCAAAATAGGTTGATGGCGGCCCTTGATCTCATCCTTAACATGGCACGGGGTTTTTCTGCAATTAGAAAAATTTCTTCTGCAATTGATCCAGTGGAGTGATGCTAAAAGTTACTTGTTTCTGAAAAGCTGTATGTGATTGCTGAACTGTACTTACATACTGAGGAATATGTACACTGAGACTTGAATGGAGTGCTCCGTAAACTGTCTGGAAGTTGAAAAACATAGTGCATCACTTTTTCTTAAATAAAGATGCTTTAGTTTTTGTACTGTGGCAAATTAGGGAATGAATTCTTCAAAGTTCTGTTTAATTGGAATTTCTGTTCCAGCTGTAATTTTGGATACTCTTTCTTCGTAAGTTTTCTTGGCAATTTGTGTTGAAAACTGTTGATACAGAATGAAGCACAGTATTATTTATACATTGCATGAAGCATTCTCGTGAGAATCTTGCTATCAGTATTGACTGAAGTTACGAAAAACATTTCATGCATCTTCCTTTTGTGTGTCTGAAGTAAAACACAGTTTTCTCTGGCTCAGTGGCTGACACTTAATTCTGAATATTACTAGTATGGATCTTAGTTTGTGGGCCAGCTATAAAACTTCGTTGCATTTTGAACATAATGTTTTCATCCTATTAGTAGCCTTGCTGAAATAAAGTATTCTGTCTGTGGAGTACTGTCATGGTGAGCGTAAGGACTATACCAGGCTAGTTCTTGGTTACTGGATGCTAGGTGTTGAGTTGTTACTCCTGGTTTGCTCAGGAACCTGAAGTGTAGAGAGAGCTTGGAGTGTTGTTTTTCCTTTGTTTTAAATATTACCCATTTGGTTTGGAACCTGGCTAGCTGGCAAAGAACAGTTGAATGCGTTTTGCTGGGAGTGGGAAAGAAGTGTGAAGATTTGTAATCTTTCTGTAGGCTACCTGAGGAAAGCTGGGAAACTGCACTTTAATTTTCCTTGCATCATAGGTAGGAAAGCCTTATGTGAACTTAATTTGTGTATTTATATCAGGGGAAACTGTTCGAGGGTAAAAATACATTCAAATACTGTAGAAAAAAAATGCTGCTCATTTACCTATCAACATATCCAGCATACTGTACCAAAAAAAAAAAAGTAGTTGCTTAATATCTGGTTGTCTGAGATTGTTGGATTTATCTGTTACCTTCTTTTTTTTAAGAAGTAATAGCATTTGGGGTGGGAAGGTTCACTCTTCCCCCTGATGTTAATTGCAGAAATATCCCCTCTCTGTATCTTCCCAACTGGAAGGGTCTGATCTTGGGGAAATACATAGCAAACACTTTCAAAGTCAATCACGTAGATGATTCTAAAAGAGCGAGTGTGTGAGACCGTAAAAACTTCAGTTATTCAGGACCAAAGTACTGGATTGATGTTGGATATTTTGGAAATTGTATTAGTGGCCAAGTTGTACGTTAAGCACCTATGCCAGTGTTGAGTTTTGGGATGGGGAAAAAAGTGGGAAGACTTTTGGAATGGCTTATTTTCAAGTTAACCTAGTGCTACCAGAAATACAAGGAAAATGAAATTAAGACTTCGCTTCTTGATGTCTAAATCAATTAAGGAAAAGACATTTCAGTTTGACTTTTGTTGGTGCAGATGTGACTGTTACAAGGGTTGTGAAGTCAGTTTACCAAATTTTTGATTGCAAGTTTTTTTCCTTCGTCTATCGGCACAGTAATTGTGATGCTCATGTTTTAATGTGTTCACTTTTACAGGAGAAACATGACCCTTATTTCTGGTTCTGACAGATAGAAGTTTGCCATTGCCTGAAATCTGAAAGTTTATTTTAGTAACTTGTAGCAGATGCTCGGATACAGAGTCTGTAGTGTTTTCTGATGTGTTATTTAGTATTTGTAATAGGAGTAGATTCACATTGCTTCACTTAGCTTTGTTCTGATTATACAGTCAGTGCTATTTTATGTGAAGATTATTTTTATGGGGATTACTTGCTGATACTATTTGTTTAATATAATACACTGGTGTATTTTGTTCTTGAAAGCTTGAATTTGTCTACCTTAATGTTTTAGGGGATGAGACTGTAGGTTTAAAAAAAAAAAGGCAAAAACGTACAACCAAAACAAATTTTAAAAATCCCACACAAAAAACCCCAAGTGTATGTTCTTACATCTTTTAAATTCATTGGCATGTGCTATCTGAGTCTGTATTTTTTTGCATGGTTACATAAAAGCAAATCCACAAAGACTAAGAATTCACTTTGAAAAAATATTTTGGATAGGTAAGTTTGACCCAAATCCTGGAAGACTCATGGCTTTATTTTTTTGGCATGGTTGTTAATAGTGAACTTCATATATAGCAATAAGTAGCACTTCTGTAGATAGTGGGTGTATTTCTTTACTTTGTAAAGAAAGGACCAAAGTCAGAAAAGCTTCATCAGCTTAACTTGTCAGGAAAGGATTCTGCCTCAGCAGCCAAATTCCCCTGTCCTTCCTAGATTAAGACGATGAGGAGCCACGCTCGTTTTGATGAGTGTGTCCATAGGTTTGACAATGAGACCAAATCTCTGGCTATTTAACAGAACTGATGAGAAATCAAGATTCTGCGTTCGAGGTGGTGTCCTTATAGTGTACTTGTCTCTGACAAACAGTCTGACCCATAGGTATGGTTGATTTATAAATGTTAGAACTGAGGCATACTATTAGTAAAGCCAAACATTTTTGGCGCTACTGGCATGAAATTTAACTTGTTAAAATGAATTAAATGCCAATGAAATTCACGTAGTCAATGATTTCCATAATGTGTAGTAATTCTTAGTTTGTTTTCATGCAGGGTCCCGAGTCTGGTGTCTTTGGAAGAGACAAAACTGTACACTGGTGTTGAATATGGTGAGTAGATCCTAACTCTGTTCAGACAGGTTGCGTTTGTTTCTTTTTTTGGTCTGCTTTAAAAACAGTAGGTTCTTTTTGAGACCGTAATTTTGATTCTTCTCTGTGTATGAAATGGTCTTTTTTGGCCAACATGGAAGTTCTTGTGTACACACCGTTTCATCTTCCACGACGGTATCCGAGATGCAAATGTGCTGCAGTAATAGAGCTGGGAATGGGAGCTCAGGTCCAACCCCCAGGTCAGAATGGTTGGGCCCCTGTACTTCCACACAGATGAGAGGTGCAGGAGGCAACACCCAGCACCAAGGACTGCACTTGAGAGACAGAAGGAATCAAGGCATAACCTGCTAAAGGCTGTGGCAGCTCCATTAGAAGAAAACTGCATTTTTTCAGGCTTTGTGTGTATTCTTCACCATCTTCCAAGTGAAGATGAGCTATTTAAATAAGGAACTGAGGCACACACGGTAACTGCTTATTGGACCGTTCAATGTTTTTAGGTGCTTTAATACTTCTTCTAAAATCTGGTCTATTAGCTTGCAAGTGGTGAGTTTGTAGCCATGTAACACGTAATAGAGAATGAGCGTTTACTTAGTGGTCTTTTGCAGCAATTAAGATTTTTCTGGCTTAAAACTTTCCAAGGAGACTGCTTGTATCATTGATCCTTCTTTCTTCTGCATTTCTTGGTGTTTAGATTGGGAACGTCTGTTCCCTTCCATGTATTGAAGGGGAATAAGTTCCCAGTCTTTTACTGGCTTGATCACCCGATCCATAAAAATCTACTCTATTGACTTTCTTTTTTACCCTGCTTAATGTGTTACTCAGTTTTCATACGCTAAATAATATGTCTCAATCTGTGGTTAGAAATTAAGCCAACTGTCAGGGCAGATAAAGGTTATATACATGTAAAAAAACATACTGTTGACTTGATAAACAGAAGGTGGCCCTGTGAGCGTGGTGTCCTTAGATAGAACACGATGGTTATTTTTATAATAGTCCATACTGCCATTTCTGAATAGTCCGCTCTGGCTTTCCACTAGTTCACTTACCTGTAAATTGCTTTTTATGCTATTGTATAATAGAGAGCAAATGTTTAATTTTTTTTTTTTGTAGATTTATCACGAGAGAATTATCGAGAAACAATTGCAAGGGTTACAAGGAAATTGCTGCGTAAGTTTAACCACTCCTCTATCTAAAAAGTACTGTGTCGTGCTTTTAAATATAATTTTATAGATGGGAAACTTGTTTTGTTTACTTTGCCTATAATTCTTAAATTTAAGCTTTGTAGAAATAAAATTATTGTTAATTTTTAAAGCTCTTTTCCTGTCTGACAATAAATTATTTTTCTTCTAATTGCAGGCTATATACTTGATAATTCAGAAGATGACACCAAGTCTTTATTTCTAATAATAAAGGTATAATTATAATTTGTAATACTTAAGACAAGATTACTTGTTTTGCAAAATAGTCACTCTGTCATCTTTTTCTTTCTACAGATTATTAGTGATGTTTTGCAGTTCCAAGGGTCTCACAAGCATGAGTTTGATTCACGATGGAAAAGCTTTAATCTAGTGAAAAAATCAATGGAGAACAGGGTCAGTGATTTTTCTTTGTAAAGCTTAGGTGAGGGGTGGAGACAGTTCCTAATGTTCAGAAAGACTTTTTTTGTATTTTCATTACTGTCCTAATCAGTTTTTGTAATTTTGAAATCTAATTCCTTGATAAAATACTGTTTTGCAGTGCTCTTGTACCTTTATTTAGATATCTTATGAGTAAATAGCTTAGCATTTCTGAATTGTAGTAACCCTCCGTCCCTCTCAGGACTGAAGTCTGAGATTTGGCGTGATGCTCCATTCTGGTCCTTCTTAACTGAGAAATTTCTGTGACCAGCGCTTCCTTTTGCTTATAGAGCAATAGGCAAATAAAAAACTTTACCAGGGCAAAAAAATCAAGGTTGTCTGCCGGGAAGAATTTCTACAGGAAATTTGCTTGTTTCTAGAACAAGAAGAGTACATGGGGAATTCAGTGCAAATTGCTAATACGAATACTGGTTTCTAAACCCAATCATATATTTGTTTACAGCTTCAAGGAAAGAAACAGCATATCAGAGCTTTGCTGATAGACAGAGTTATGTTGCAGCATGAGGTAATACTTTCACTTAAATCTTCGCTAACTACTTTTCTCAAAAAGCTGATTTGTTATGTTGTCATTTAGCAAAAGATGCAATAATCTTGTGCTAGTGTTTCTCTTACATGTGTGAAATGTAAAAAGAATCTGTCCTTTATTTGTGTGTTCTATGCAATTTAGCTGAGAACACTAACGATGGAAGGCTGTGAATATAAAACTTCCCACCAGGAGATGATCAGAGATCTTTTGTGTTTGTCCACAAGTTCATACGGTCAGGTAAGGAACTACCCCTTTGGAACTGAAATATATGGAGTTTTTTTTTATTGATCTCTTCAAGTTATGTTTTCAGGATCTTTGCTTTTCAATTTATTTCCATGGCAACATGAAATATTTACTTCATTTGCATTAGTTGCCAATTTTGGCATAGCTTTTGCTTGAAGCCCCTTCTTTGTCAAATAAATAACTGGGTGGAGAGGCTGCCAACTTAGGTTACAAATGTTAAGTTTTTTGAGGGACTTAACTCTAGGATTCTAGAAACAATAATTCAATACAAAATTTTAATAAAAATACACCAGGTTGAGGTTCTTAGATGTGATGATATGATTCATGACACTACTTGGTCTACTTTTAGGAAGTAGCTATGATGGCACCCTAGTTCTTAAAAATAAACAAAACAAGTGTGCTGATAGTTGGATTCTGAACTCTTTGCCTGGTGAGAGCTTTGTGTGTGTGTATAAATTCAGATCCATCCACAATGTCTGCAGGCTCTTTAGAGTTCTGCTGACTGCTCCTGTTATTCTAGCTGTTTGCTTTTCAAATTATTTTAAAAACACAGTGACTGTTTTTTGGCAACGTAAAGAATTTTCTTTAACTTTGTAGCTGTTCTCAAGTAAATGCTAGGAACAAGAAGTAGGTTTTTATAAACAACTGTGAGCAAGGGTGAGGGGAAGCATGCTATTTACAGCCTTCTACAAATAATTTTCTTTCTGTGCACAAATACATCATGTAAATGCTGTGCATAAGTCACGGAAATGGGTAAGGATGTCATTTTTGTAGAGTGTATTTTTGGCTCAGAAGACTTTCTAGCAATGTCTCTTTTCCCACAGGTCAGAAGTAAAGCTCAGCAAGCATTCTTCACAGCTCTGGGAACGTACAATTTTTGTTGCAGAGATATCATTCCCTTGGTTTTGGAGTTCTTGCGTCCAGACCGGCAAGATGTCACTCAAAAGCAATTTAAAGTACAGTCTCATTACCTTTGTTTCATGTCTGTCTTTTTAAAGTGTTTTTACAGGAGAATTTTTAATGGTGAAAGTGGGATTTGCTTATCAGCATGACTGATATTTTCATGGCATATAGCTTATGCATGACTAGTGTAAGGAATTGCTTGGATTAGATCAGTTGTCAAGAGAAATTTTGTGTTTATATAGGTTCCTCATTTCATTGTGTGTTCAGGTATTACAAAAATGTATGTTAACACCCATTTTTAAATTATGACACGGAAATTGAGAAGCTGCAGTCCAAGGTGGTAACGCGTGTTAGACAGTTCTGTCAGCTCACAGTACAAGAAAATAACGTGAACTCGACAAAAAGTTGATCACCCAAAAAAATTATACTAAATCAGGTGGGGTTTGTTATGAAATGGTGGGTAATTGCTGATGCTGTCAGGCCTGGAAAGAAATGATGCTGCTGCAGTGATGCCAGGATGCAATCTATCTGTCCGGGTGTTCGAAAGCATCATGCTCCCCTCCTTCCTCTGCACCCCCTCAGTCCTCCTGGCCACAGGGGCGAGTTGGACCCTTGTCATAGGGTCAGAACAAGAGCTATGGCTTACTGTCCTGCTCCAGCTGCCTGATAGGTACTCTCAGACAGCATGCCATTACCTTGTTTGCATATCTTATTACCCCTTTTCTCGTTTCTTGATGATTATTTTTTTCTGCCATCCTTGTACCTCACTTTCTCCATCCCTGTCTCCTCCCAGATAAGCAACCCGCACCTAGTTACTTCTTCTGGATTGGTCCCAGTTTTGCTACACTTACAGCATTTGCTCCCATACCTGAATCTGGTGTTTCTGATACTGCTACCAGGCAGTTGTAGCCTGTATGGTATTACTGATGTGGTTACCTAGGCACTGTTGTTCTTGTAAGACTCTGCTCTCCAAAAGGTCCCCAAGACTTCCTTCCAATTGCCGGTGAAATTTGGCCATTTCTCACATAATTCCCACTTAATCACCTGTGAAATCCAGCCAGGCTTTGCTTCGCTGTGTGTAACTCTTGTCAGCTTCTCACACAATCACCTGTCACGTTCACCAGTTCCTCGTCTCCGGTAGTTATCCCCATCCTGTTCGGTCGGCACCATTTCAGGTGCCTACTTAACAGGGTTATGATTTGCCTGCAGCCCAAACGTGGGTAAGTTCACAGAAAGGCCAGGTGTGGTACTTGATCACTGAATAATCTTTATAATGTAATTCAGAAATCAGCCAGCCATTCTGTGGATAAATTAATTGGCAGGGCTTCCAATCTCATTAAAACGGTTCTAGTATGAAGAGGAGTCTGTGAAAAATCTTCAGTATTTTGACAATGAGGCCGCATAGCTGAATGTTTATGGTACATTTTAATGATTTGGTAAGATGAAGATTAATTTTTATTCTGTGTGGTTGCATGCTTATGTAGATAGATATCACTTATATGTGAACAATGCTTTAACTTTTAAAAATGACTTCTTTCATTTTGCAGGGTGCCTTATATTGTCTTCTTGGAAATCACAGTGGAGTATGTTTGGCAAATCTTCACGATTGGGATTGTATTGCACAGACGTGGCCAGCGATTGTTTCTTCTGGGCTTAGCAAAGCTATGTCCTTGGAAAAACCATCCATAGTTAGACTCTTTGATGACCTAGCAGAAAAAATCCATAGGCAGTATGAAACAATTGGATTGGATTTTGCAGTAAGTGACAGATTGCTTGGCATTAATGTCTTGGATTCTGAGAGCGTTTGATTGCATAAATGCTTGAGACTCATGTATATTATTTGAGTTAGTGTTGTGATGTTGATCACGTCCTGATTTCTGTTACAGAGGAATGTAGACATGTATTTTTGAGGCTGAAGTAATAGAGCTTCCTGTAATGCTATTGGAGTTTGTAACTTTTCGTTAACCTCTAAGGAAGCCTGTTACAGAAAGGAAGTTTAAGTTGCCTTTCAGTGTTAATTAGTATGGGCCATGCTGATCAGGTGTGAAGGTGTGCTTTGGTAGGACAGTGTCATCAAATTAATGTTGGCAGTATTTGTAGTGTTGTCCCACTGTGCTAACACAGCACACGTTACACAACTGCCTTTTGCCTAATCAGTGGGATAAATGGCATGGTACTTATTTTAAAGAATGAATGCCAATTAATAAAAATCTTTTAGAGACAATTTTTATGCTTTAATGAAGTATTAAAGTTTGTCTTTATCTTAAAACAGAATCAAACATTTACTTGGAGAAATAATTCTACTGTGTGAACACAAAAGCTGTCTTCCATACTTTTTCACGGACTTCATGGAAATTCTGCGCTTTTCATATGATTCTGAACTCTCCTTATTTAAAAACAGAAATAAACAACTCTCCTTATTTAAAAACAGAAATAAACAAATATAAAAACTTGTCCTAAATCTTTGCATTCTCTGTCAATAGGTTCCAGAGAAATGTGTTGAGATAGCTGTTATGCTGCAAAAAACAGAACATCCAGGTGCAAACTTCACAGGTCTTCGTTCAGAAGAAATTCAGTTGGGAATTCAGCGACAGAAAGAAAAGAATGCCGAGGCTGTGCAGTAAGTTAAACTTCCCTTAACACCAGCTTGTGCTGCCTGATATTTACTGTACGTTAAATGTAATAATCCGAAATTGCTAAAGTAAATCTCAAGCTCGGCAAATTCAGAATGTCCAAGGATTGTTGTGGTGTGTCTTCTCTCCTGACTTGGCAGCCTCTTTCTTCTGCACTCCTATTTCCTTCCTTCCTCGTCCTCTCTCCTCCCAGTTTGTGCTGCATTTACTGCATTGCCTTCACCCACCTTTCATTGATGAACTTTTACTCTGTCTTTAAATGGTTCCCAGTAGCATCCGGTTGATGATTCCCTCTTTTTCCCTCAGAAACTATGAAAATTTGGTCAACATGCTGCTGGATTGTGTGGAACAGAGAAATCTGTAAGTCTCCCCTTCCGTGCACGAGAACTCTTTGGGGGTGGATTGGAGGTGGCCGCATGAATAAACATCAAAAGCATCAAGAAGTGCAGTTAGCATGACCACAACTGAGTAATACTCAGATAAAGGCCACTATGGGGGAGTCTTGCATTTGTCTCCTAGGTAAAGACGTGAATGAGTCTTGAATTTATTTTCATTGGAAGCTTGATTTGTTAAATTAAGGTATCATCACGTCTTGGAGTTTAGCTTTGTTGTTAGTAAGTTTGACCTGTCTTTGTTGGTTTTGGTTTGGGTTTTTTTAAAAAAATTATTTATTGGGGGGGGGGGGGGGGAACCTCTGGTTCTGTCTGCATAATACTGATATCTGAACAGATTTTAATTGGTAGCCTAGTATTTGTGCTTAAAAAATTTAAAGGAATACCCCCATAGGTCTGTATTTTACACTGAAATGCCAAGATCAAAAAGACATCGTTAACTGAATGTGTTGGATTGCACTTGTGTGTTCCCAGAACACTGGAGGTTTCCCTAAATGACAGTTAAGCTCGTTGACTACAGCGGTGATGTAGAACATTACTTAAGTTAGTCCAAACATATTTACATAATGCATATAATCATTTCTGTGCAAAAGCAGTACATGCAACTCTGCCGCTTATTTGAAATTTTTTTTTTATTTTTTTAGTCCCTGGAAGTTCGAGCACATAAGTATTGGTTTTCTGTCTCTGCTCCTGAGGGATGATAGGATACTGCCTGTCCGTGCCATAAAATTTTTTGTGCAGTGTCTCAACCATGATGCAATTGTAGTTCGTAAGGTAAAGACAACATAATTATATCTTTTTGGTTTGCAACTCACTAGGTTTTAGATCGGATGTTTGTGGTGTCTTGCTGCTTAAAACCAATGGCCAGCTCCTTCCCCCCCCCGCCCCCGAAAACGATTAGTGGGAAGGTTTTTGTGGGCTATAAAGGTCACGCTTAAGCCATGTCCTGTATCCCCTGAAAGGAGTGAGATTTACTTCTTTATGGGAAGTATCAGCCGCTGGAATGATGAAGTTCACTGTAATTTTCAGTGGCTTTTTAGGGTGCCGAGTAGCTGGCTTAAAACGTGTCTATAATGAGATGATGAGACGCATCCTTCTGGAGGTAAGTGTATGGAACGGATACATTAATGCCTATTTCTTTCTTTTAGGTGGCCATCTCTGCTGTGGCTGGTATTCTTAAGCAGCTTAAGAGAACACACAAGAAAGTGCCCGTCTGCCCTTATGAAATAAGTAGGTTTTATTTAATATAAGAAAAGTCTTACTAACATTTATCCTGAATTTTTTTTTAAAGTGTGTTTTTCTGGTTAACTTAAACATGGAATCACAAGCTTTTCATTTCTCTCTGGTTGTTAATGTCCTCAGCAAACAAAATAGGTAATATAATCAGGCGGTTTTCAGTTTGGTGGCTTTTTTTTAAACAGTGTTGCAAGTGTGTATTAAGCTATTCACTTATTAGAAGTGAGTTAAAACTTCAGAGATATGGTCATTCTCCTTTCAGAAAGCCTTGTAATTTGTGAGAATAATTTGTATATCTCCTTTTTATTATTTTTTAAATCATTTCAAATGACACATTTATATAAATTACTAAAGGAATATTTTCTGTTACTATTAGTGTTACTTTTAATCTCCTAGGGCAAATCTTTGTACAGATTTGATTGTGGGGAGGGAGACATAAAAGCTCTTTAGAATCTTTTATTAAAAGTAAGTCGTAATGTTTGCTGGACTGTTAATGAGCAAGTTTGATAGATTAGAAATTCCTCTTTAACCAGGTGGAAACCCTAAGCCTTCCAGCATTCAGGCTGGTGACAGACCAGATAACCAGTGGCTGCACTATGACAGTCGGAGTTTACCAAAGACTAAGGAAGCTTGGGAGTCGTGTTGTTTTGTGGAGAAAACACACTGGGGATATTATACCTGGCCTCAGTGAGTATCGTTAAGCATTAGGATAGAATTGTGAGAGTCAGCAGAAAAAATTCTGTGGGGAATTAAATAATGTTTGTTAATTTTTTAAATTGAAACAAAAAAATACAATTTATTTCATCCTTTGTGCTCCTTGCTTGTTTTACTGCTTCTGGGTGGTTTGGGGGAGGGGGTGATTTTTTTTCATATGTTTTTTTACATTTATTTATTTTCTACTGGCTTCTCTTTTGGTTTCGTGGGTACTATAGGCATATATGTCATATGGCTATTTAACTGCTGGTTTTAAAATGAAGTATACATGTTTGAAAGTTACCTAGTTGCAAAATATGCAGAGTATTCTATCACTAATAATTCTGGATTGCTCGCTGTAGCAAAACCTTTATAATAACAGACTTAATCTTTTTGTTGTAAATTTTCGTATCAGTTTTGCTCTTTTGGAGTTGATGATAAATCCTATTTAATATAGAGAATGTAGAAAATTATCATAAGCTTTATTTTACTTTGAAACATGCGTTACTGTATTTTTTTTTTTAATATTCAGAACTATGACAGTTTATGCTCCAGTTGAGCATCAACCAAAGCTTGGGCGAAGGAGAGATGAGCTGACAGAGGTAAGGGTTTCAGCATGTTTCAGTTTGGTGGGGTTTTTTAATACTACTTCTCCTCCCTTATTTTTTTAATATTGTCCACAAATTATTGTGGAGACAATGTGGAGATCAAATTCCCTTCTCTCCTTTGGCCTAGGTATTGCTTGGCATTTAGAGAGTGCTTACACAAAATGTGTGGAAACAGATTTGTTTGGCTTGATTGCAAACCAAGATGGATATTGAACTCAACTACGCAGTTTCATGGCTGTGTGGATATAATCATGGTTTTAACAAGCAATAAGTGATAACTATTCTAAAACCTTGATCCCCACAAGACACTTTTAATCGTGTTTTTCTAGTTCATTTTCATACTTACGGGGTTAGCATACAAGAAATTATTGTTTTAGCGTATTGCAGCTTCTCTGTCAGTGATCGTGGAGCAATTGTATTAATGAGCACTTTCTTGTTCCCTTTCAAATCTTTATCAGAGTTTAGAACAAGGTAATTAATGACAGTGGGAATGACTACTTTGTAGGGGTTGTGCTAGTGAAAGGAAAGACAATCCAAAGCCATTAATGAAAATAAAATCAGGACTCTTGCAAAACATTACCCAATATAAGGGGGGGAAATGGATAACTCGGGCATGATTTTTTCCAAAAATAGAATTAAAATGAAAAATGGGACTTGAAAAGATTGGGATATCACTGTGACAGTCAAGCACCTCAAAGCTAATCCTTGTTTTTCCTTCTGTTACAGGCAGAACAAATTATATATGATCACTTTTCTGATCCCAAGTTTGTTGAGCAGTTAATAAAATTTTTGTCTTTAGAAGACAGAAAAGGAAAAGACAAATTTAATCCTCGCAGATTTTGCCTCTTCAAGGTAATTAGAGTTCAATAACTAAATTGCTTCCATTTTGTAGTTAATTATCAAAGCGTGGAAGAGCCACATGCTACTTGTCTTACACGCTACTGTTGCAAAATGTTGATTTTTAAAGGTATGGTGCTATGATTAATCCTTTTAATCCTCTCTTCTGATTAACTACTACTTAGGGAAACATAATCAGAGTAATATAAAAGTATGTAGGACACTTGCATGTAATTTGGTTACAAAAGCAAAGTAATTTCACTTTCTGCATATTCAAATCTCAAGCGCTTCATGATCTTATGTTCTTACAAAGACAATGGTTTAGACTGATAATTCCTGAAGACACTTTCACATCTTGTTTTACAGGGCCTTTTCAGAAACTTTGATGATGCCTTCTTGCCAGTTCTTCAGCCCCATTTAGAACAACTTGTGGCAGACTCCCATGAAAGCACCCAGAGATGTGTAGCTGAAATTATAGCTGGCTTAATAAGAGGTTCTAAACACTGGACATTCGAGAAGGTGCTGAAGTAGTATTTTTGAGTGATTCATGGAAGTTAAGGAATAAGTTTGAATTATTAAAGATATGAAGTTGAGGGCTTTTAACGTGTCGCCTACGTCCAAGAAAGGACTGGAAAATATTGCAACACTTAGTGCTTTGTTGCCAAACTTTGAGCACAATTCATAGCTTGGTTTGGTGCCTATGTAATACTAGGTGTTAATAAATTGCTTCAAGATTAGAACTAAGAACAGTTTGCTGGTAAGGAGATAGTAAAGCTGACATTGTTCGTAATTTCCAACTGGAGTAAGTGCTTATGTCCATCTCAGACTATTACATCTTTATTTAGTCTAGACCTAGCTGTCTAGATTAGCTTTAAATGAAGTTCTATGCTGAAAAATAATTCTGGGAGAATCAGTTCCATAATAAAAAATAAAAAAAGACATTTTAAAATCTGGGGGTGGGGGGTGAAGTCCTTGGGAGGGCATACAAGGCTGCTATCCTACCAAAAGCAAAGTGTATGCAGTCTCTGATAGAATTGTACTTAAATCACTATGAAAATGGTGCATACATAGTCCGCAGTATTTCTAAACACCTTGTAAACAAAATTAAAATGATTCCCAAAATCTCACCTCTGACAGTATTTATTTCCTTTTATAAATATCATACTGTAGCTGCTTCCAGAATGAGTATTGTTTTTCCACGATTAGAAAAGATGGAAGGATTTTGGTTCACAGAGGTTAGATGGCCATTTTGTCCTTAAATAGACAAATCTTGTCTTTGCTTTTTTGCTGAGCAGGTGGAAAAACTTTGGAAGCTTCTCTGTCCATTGCTTCGAACAGCTTTATCCAACATTACAGTGGAAACGTATAATGATTGGGGCACATGCATAGCAACCTCCTGTGTAAGTTCCCCATTTTTTGTCTTGTAAAGCTATATCCAGATGGTCAAGTTTTATAGATAATAGGTGAATAAGAGTGTTAGGAACAGAGGTATTTGGGTATATTTTATCAGCTAAAACTGAGAACTGTGAATACAGTATAACAATAACATCCATTTAAAATCTCATAGCTTTTTGGAAATTTTGTTCTCTTCTGCCATTTGCAGACAAATAAAACATTTTAGAAAAGAAATAAAGCCTTAGTTTTCAAGTATTTTAGAAGAGCTGTATAAGGTCAGCAGGTGATGGTATGTGTGCTTGCTATGCATTTGGTTTTTGTGGGAGTTTTTGAACTCAAATTACACATTTACTCTTGCTTTAAAAGTGTGCAGCTTAGCGTTATGCTGTGAAAACTAAGTCTCAAGTTATCTTCTCACATACAGTAAGGTTTCTCTACACTGTGGTAAGGTTTCTCTACGCTGTGGTGGACTGGGAGTTGTGATGTCTGAGAAGCAGGGTAAATGACTGGCCACAAATATCTTGGATCAGGAATTCTTTGAAATCACTCAGCAAAATTCAGCATAGTTTGTCAGCCAGAACCCTGGCAATTAATGAGCAGAATTCAGACATGATTATTCATATATGGCAAAAATGCAGCTAAAATTCCTTCTACTCTTATCGTTGTATTTATCGAATAATTACAATTGCATGTAGTTTCATTGAGTTTTCCTCCTATTGAGGTTCATTGTGCAAAGACATTTAATGGTACTTGCTTAATAGAGTAAACCCAAGGGATGCAAAGAAAACCTCTGTCAAAACTTTCCTTGTTTATACATTATTTACATTAAAAAAAAAAAATCCCTAATTTGCTTATATCTCTGATACCCATTTATTTTTAGGAGAGCAGAGATCCTAGGAAACTGCACTGGTTATTTGAATTGCTGCTGGAATCTCCACTGAGTGGTGAAGGAGGATCATTTGTAGATGCATGGTAAAATTAATTTTAACTGTTCTATTGTGGCTGAATAAAGCTGGATAAAATGTATTGAGAACATATTGTGCCAGCTGGCTTGCAGAAGTGGGGAACAAAAGCGCTCCTTTCCAATTAGCTTTCCCCATACAATGGCAGTTTCTTAATTTTTTTTTTTTAATGTAATTAAATCTAGTTAACAGCATGTGAAGGTTTGGAACTGGCATAGCAGCAGTACTGTTGCTTCATTCTGTAATTTTTACCCATCTTTGCATGCAATTCTCACAAAGACACTTTTATGCGTTGACACACACACAGCATTCCAAAACAAGGCTTGGAGGGGACTGGGGAAGAGAGGAACAATTTTGTATGACTAAAGATAGGCTGTTCTGATTCCTAGCCGACTTTATGTACTGCAAGGTGGCCTTGCACAGCAAGAATGGAGAGTACCGGAGCTGTTGCATAGACTGCTGAAGTACTTGGAACCTAAACTCACGCAGGTTTACAAAAACGTCCGAGAGAGAATAGGAAGGTCAGTGTTCTCTTCTGCAGTTCTTGGGGTTTTTTTTCCCTCTTCATTTTATTCGCGTAATTGAGTATCTAAATAATTACACGGAAGTGGTGACTGCTTATCTCTGTGTGTTAATACTGGTAATAGAAATTAGATAAATTGTTGTTAACAGGCTTGCTTCAGAAACTTCAGATGACTTCTCTACTTTTGTCTTTTATTATATATGGCCTGTTATGTTTATGTATGGTATCTCTAAAGCTCTTTAAAAAAAAAAAAAAAACACAAAAAAACCCCAAAACACAACAAACAAACAACCTCCCACCCCCAAAAAACCCCAAAACCACACCACCACAACCCAAATTTACTGTGTCTAAGCCCTGGTAAGCCACAAATATACAGGGAATCCTTTAGAGAGCATTTTAGTGACTTAAAAACTAGTTGCAGATCCTCTGTTTGGAGGAGAGGGGGTTTGTAGCTTAGTGATTGTCTAACCCTGCTTGATTCAAATATCTACAAAGAGGGTATTTGAAAAACATGTGGTTTTACATAACTTTGAAGTGAAGATAAGAGGATGTTTTCTAGAAGTATTAAACTTCAAAGTTCAACAAATTGATCTCATATCAGTTTTAGCTATGTTCTCTAGGCAGTAATCATGACTAACTGTATGTTCTTGCTTGCTTGCTTTGCTTTTGTAGTGTTTTGACCTACATATTCATGATAGATGTTTCCTTGCCAAATACTGCTGGAACTAAATCTCCTCGTGTCCATGAATTTACTACTCGGATACTTGAAAATCTTAAACCCCTCATGGAAGCAGATGAAGAAATTCAGAATCATGTTATGGAAGAGAATGGAGTTGGTGAACAAGATGAGCGAACTCAGGGCATTAAACTCGTGAAAACTAGTGAGTTACTTAATGAGGTTAAGAAATGGGGGGTGTTTTAGGACATGATGATTGAGGTCTGCAGATCATACAGTTGTAGTACACAATTTCATCTCTCAGACCTGTGCTACAACACAGTATCTGTTGTTTCAGGGTTGAGGTTTATAAAGTCACCTTTACAGGGTCAAACTACCAGTATAGGTACACTCTTAACGTGTGAAAATCTCCCAGGCGAGTCTTGCAATAGATTTGGTCTATCATTTGTTTTGGGATTATTACTGGGTTTTTATCTTCTTCATCAGTGATCATTTCTCTTTACGAAAACAGTTCTGAAGTGGTTGATGGCAAGTGCAGGACGGTCCTTCTCTACGGCTGTCACAGAGCAACTCCAGCTGCTACCCTTGTTTTTCAAGGTATATGCTTTAATTGCTGCTTTATTAGTCATGTTGAATTAAAAAGGGCTTTAGGATAAAGCAGAGTTATAAGGGACTTCTTAAAAAAAGAAGAAAACCAGTAATGGTAATAAAAACCATGCATACTGAGGAGGCCCAAATGGGGTTTTTGTGCTTCTGTACGTTTACAGCTGGTAATCTAGCCTGTTAAATGGTTCCCTGACAATAATGACTTGTAGGTGAATGCCCTGTACCTGTGTCGTTTGGGGGGGAAAATGTGTTTAATTCATGAATGAGTGTCTGTTGTTTCTGTTCTGATACTTATCTTTAGTTGTTTTCTTTTGTTCCATGATTATACAATTCTTTCGAAAAGGTGGTACTTCTCTTGTTTTTCCTGGCACCTCTAATCCTTGTATTCTTTTATGAAGCTGGGATTCAGTGCTACATATCTGAAATAATGCATATTTCAGTGCCCCAAAGCATATGTCTGTCTTTATATAAACACCAATTATCCAATAATAATGTATGTGACCGCAAAATAAAGGTTTACTTCTGTAAACGTGAACTTGGAATACTGATAAAGCTTTCTCTGTTTTGGACCTACATCTAAAATATAAAATTAATTTGATTTGATACCAAAAGAATGGCCATGGAGAACCAAAGTCTTAACAGCACCCATTTAATCCTCCTTAAGAGCTTCAGGCTAGCCATAGTGTTTAGATAAGTAATATGTGGTGCAAGGAGCAAGGATCTCATGAGTCTATTCACTTTTCCACAGCTTATGGCTGAGAATATTTTAACTTCACATTGGTTGTTTTTCCTAGCTAACTTAATCTTTCAGCATTATGTTGATTGTATTTTTCCTAGATAACTTCCCTTTCATGAGATTAAACTAGAAAGTTTCAGGATTTTGCTGTTAGCAACGCTTATTTACTGACGCTAGCCTTTTTTTTTTTTCTTCTTTTTTCTTTCCCCTCTCTGATCTTGTATAGATTGCACCAGTAGAAAATGACAATAGCTATGATGAGCTCAAAAGAGATGCTAAGATGTGTTTGTCGTTAATGTCTCAGGGTT
This sequence comes from Pelecanus crispus, assembly GCF_030463565.1. Classification (NCBI taxonomy): domain Eukaryota; kingdom Metazoa; phylum Chordata; class Aves; order Pelecaniformes; family Pelecanidae; genus Pelecanus; species Pelecanus crispus. Next base: position 1,749,889 of record NC_134645.1, on the reverse strand, counting down.
TGCTGTATCCTCAGCAAGTGCCTTTGGTACTTCAGGTGCTAAAACAAGTGAGTATGGTCTAAATAGCTTAAAGCTTCTTGTTAGCTGACGCACTCTGTGCCTTTCTTTTGGTTTTTTTTAAAGATTATACAATAGCTGTGGTCTGAAGAGAATCAAATACTGATTTTCTTAGAGGTGAAAGGAAGGAATTTATTAAAAGTGTTTTAAAACATTCTGAGACACAGTAAATACATTTTGTTTCCTACTTCCAAACATTTAAACAATTCGTATCCTGGTAAGAAATTGAACAGTATTTTAGTAAATGAAAATTTAGTTCAGTAGTAGATCAGTTTAAGCCAAACATGTCTCCTCATGAGCATAACAATTCAAAATCCAGTTTCAAGATGAGTCGTCATATAAAGAACTGCCCTTGAATCTCTGCCTTTTTATAGTTCTACAGTATGTTTATTAACTGCTACGGCTTTCTGAAAAACACCACAAATGAAAATGCACTCTTGAATGGTTCATTCTGTATACAGTTTGTCATGCAAGAAATGCGTTTTTTGTCTAGTCATTCAAGGCTGATCCATAGTAGTAAAATTACCTATTGCAAACTGTCGGTGTAAGCTGTACACACAGCCAAAATAGTAACTGTAGTGTTGCAAGCCAGGCTGCACCCATGCCTGGATGCTTTCAATAATTTGGACTCCCATAAGCATGTGGAGATGAAAGTAAAGGAACTTGAAAAAACTTTGCTTTCCAAATCCACTGTATAGAATATATATACATATACCCTCAAGCAGAATGGAATTTCTGGTTTATTTATATCTGCCTTATGACTGATGTCGGGAACTAATCAAAGGGAGAAACTTGCCTACTTTGTCTTTTACAATATTAGGTATCTGTTAAATAACAGTATGCTTTGGAAGTTAAACCTGTAATAGAGTATTATTTAAATAATAATTGTGTGCTTTGGAAATTGAAGAGTGTATGAAACAAAAATATCTGAATAAGAGAAGTTATTTGCAACTGACTCCAAAAGCTTTTTCTTAGCTATTGTTAGCTTTACATCAGGTAGCTTCTTTCCTTCACATCCTTCCTTTCTGATACTTACTATTTATTTTTACTTGTAGACAGCAAGAAGCAATTCTTGGCATGCTAGGTATACCATATTAACCTACCTCCAGACCATGGTGTTCTACAATCTCTTTATCTTTCTCAACAACGAAGAAGCAGTCAATGACATTAGATGGCTGGTTATAAAACTCCTGGAAGATGAACAGCTGGAGGCAAGTAATACCTTTTATGAAATGCTTTGTTTCACATGACTGGTTCTTGCCCTTGTCAAGTTTTATGAAAAAGCTACCAATTGTAAATTAATACAGCAAGTACTTCTAGCTTAGCATTCTTCCTGTTTTGAAAATACAACTAGCTGTATAGGATTTACTTCTTCCATATTCCATTTTTTCTGTTAATATTCCATTCCAGGAAAACAGCTGTTTAGAAAATACTTCATTAGTGATTTTTAAAAGTTCCATTGTTCCTACTTTTTCAAAAGAATACAACATTGCTTTGTTTCATTCTTGGTTTAAGTACAGCTGAAATAGGGATACTATCATTTTACTATAAATGTTAGCATGGACGTTGGTAGAAAATTCAACTTCTGACAAGGTAAAATGCCTTTCTATGTGAAAACTGTATAAAACCGCTATTTATTACTCTGTAGGTCTGTTTCCCATTTAATAATACCAGCTAGTTAATGACAATTTTTTTTTACACATCCAGCTCACTAAGGAAGTATTTCTTCAGTTACAAGCAGATTTTCCTTACTTTTGTGAAAGATGCATGTGTAATAGGACTGAATTTGTCTAGCAGATGCTGTTACTGATGGTGTTGCATGATTCAAAAAGATAATAGTTTGTAAGCTTATTTGTCAGTCTGGCAAGTTTTGGTACTTTTGTACGTCTCGAGCTACTGATACTTCGGTATATACGAATGGAAAGAGATAAAATCCAAAATCTTGGCTGTGGTGCATGCGTACTGTTGAAGATCTGTGTATGGATGTACACCATACTCTTAGAAGTGCTAGATCATAAACTTGTTCTCAGGAAAAAAAAAAAGATGCCTGATGTGAATCACTGAGTCTTGTCAGGCTTCCAAAAGCTGGGGGAAAATCACTGAAGTATTTTGTTCTGTATCAATAATGTACAGAACTGAAGGCTTGTATTAAGTGACGTGAGTTTAAGTACGTTTGATGTTCAAGCACAGTGAAGAATCTTTAGTGTTAACCTCCAGTCTGCTCCATTTATCCTGCTCCATTGTTTTTCACTGTTTTGTGTGCTGTTGGCAAATAGCAATGAAATCCTTCTTTTGGGTGCTTGGGTGCTCTTTTTCTTTCTAGAAGAAAAAGAAGATTCTGAAGTGTGGTACCCTTCTGCCAAGACAAGCATCCTGGTTTAGGTCTTTCTGAAGCTACATTTAAAACATTAGTTATACCCGAGTTGCGAAGCTTGCTTTTGTGAACAGTGAATTGGAAAGAATTTGAATATACAAATTAAAATACCTGGCTTAAAAGGTTTGACAGTACAGTCTCTGTAAGTGCATGTAATAATTAAAGAACAGCTCTTAGACTACTTGCCCAGCCATGGCCGTTTCAGTCTTCAGGTGAGCTCTCTCATGTCTTTCATGTCGCTATTTGCTGTAGCGAGCTAGAAAGCGAAAGCTGGCAATCCAAGATAAGTTGTTCTCCACACCAGTCGGGACGCTTACCTCCGTGATCTCATGTCATTTTGGAAAAATACCTTTTATTCACTTCAATACAATTTGTCGAGTTATTTCAAATGTACAAAAATTACTCGTCTGCCCTACAGAGATGCAAATCAAAAAAGCTTATCTATGTTCATAACCACTTATGATCATGTTGTTACCATGCAAGCTTTCACTTTTCTTTGAAAAGTAATCTTGTTCTTCCTTGAGAATAGTTGGCAAGATGCAGTATCTTGCAGAGTAATTCCTGTGTATTTTTTTAATGCTGGATTTTTAAGATGAGTGTGCTTTCATTAGAATCCCTAGCTTTAACTAGTATTTGGTGTCTTTATGCTGTGGAACTGACATTTTGGATCTTGGATTCAAAGACACATGATGATGATGATTTTTTTTTTTTTTTGCTTATTTTGTTAGAGGTGCCAGACTGAATGATCCTGCTCATCTTGTTCTTTGCTTTAATATACAGTTTACACTTCTAATATTGCTAGAATTCTCAAACTTCCTGGTAACTTCATATTTTTTCATAAAATCACAGCAACAAACCTTGGCAAATTACAGTGTCAGATGACCTCACTGATGTCAGATAGCAATGTGACTGCGATACAAAGCGAACATGGGTCATAGAACAGCCTGTCTTCTATCGAACGCAAATTCCATGCATCCAGCTTTTAGGCATAGGCCTCTAGGACTGAAGAATGCTGTATTTAAATGGTATTGCGGGAAATTCTCCTTCTGAAAGTCAGAGGAGTCATAGAGCTGATGGAGTACTGTGAATGTAAGAGCTAATGTGACACTGCAGCTGATAAAGGGAAAAAGTGTGCAGTCCTGAAAAAAAAAGTCTCTGTGTACAGCAGTATAACCACCATTGACTATTGTGTCTAATTTTCATGTCACATAGGCAGTTGAAGAGAGCTGCAGGAATGATTTGAGTTTGGGAAAGCATGTTTTGCACTAAATAATTCTGTTTACTCGGTTAGAAGTAGAAGAAAAGTGAAAATGACTGTATTCAACTTGGAGTTATGGTTAAAGTGATAGCCTAGTTAATCTGAAAGCATCTTACAGTTTTCTTGGCCGTAGTTTGAGCTAGGAAGCTATCTGGGTAGGTGCTTCATATGTTTATGTTTCTATAAATCAGTGTACTGAATACATAGCACTCATGTCTTGATAAACATTTTTCATATTACACTGCAATACTGCAGTTACGGGAGTATTTTCTCTTTGTGTAAGTAGCCCCTTGCGAGGACTGTGCTTAGGTTTTATTGTGCTGTTGAGTGGTTTTGTTCCGATACTGTTACAGTTTTGTAGACCTTGGTCAGTCAATTCTGATTAAAAAAAAAAACCAAAAAAAAACCAAACAAAAAAACCCCACCGTCCTTGACTGGAAGAGTATTCCTCGGCTACTCTTCTGCAGTTTTTATATTCTAGGAGTCATTATGTGAGTATGATGATCTAAATTATTTAGTGTCAGACGTTGTGACAAATGATTAGCTTGTTAAGGTACGATTTTAAAGGCTTTGCTTCTAGGTGCTCCTTGCAGCAAAGTGTTCCTTTTAGTTAGACTATTAATTTAGAAATGAAAGTGGTTTTAATACAGGGAATAGTGATGTAAATGAGTACAGTTCACTTGGGAGCTTGCTCACTTTACAGCCAAGCTTCTTTCTATTCTGGGTCTTGCATTAGCACATCATGTTTCATTTAATAGCTTCGTTCTTAAGAGACTCACAAATTGCTGATAAACAATACTGGCAGACTTTCACTTTGCACTTCTTTATGCTGCTAACAAAGTAGATCACGTTTGAATAATACGTTGTAGAAATTTAAATGGAATGAAGTGAAGTCTCAAGAGCGTATTGTTAACTTACTATGTTTAATTACTGCAGCACTTGCAGCTATACTTTTTGCTTTATGGAGGTTCAGAACATCATGTTCAAGGATGTAATTTATTATAATCTGCTGCATTGGATTCAGAGCGTTGGTAGGTGTTTGTACTCCAGATAGACAAATGTTCTGTTTACGGTTAGGTGTAACAGTATGTACTTATCAAAAAATCTGGCGACTGCTGTCAGCATTTCAACAAGTCGATTTGGTGTTCAAGTTTGTAAATGTTGGGAGGTTTTTGTCGGCCTGCAATTATTGAAAGTGGAAGTGAGTTTCGGAGGGACTCCAATTTAAATATGGTCTTACAGTTCTATAACTTTATGGTTTGGGAAGATTTGAGTAGATGAGATAAATTAGTAAAACTGATTGGTTGTACTTGCTTTTAGAAGCAAGTGATTGAGTTGTCTCTACTTGTAATCCACTAAGAATGCGTTGTGGCTGTTTTAAAAGGAATGGAAAAGGAGATCTGTATTTTGAATGGTTTGGCAATTAGCTGAAAAATTAGTTTACTCTTGTTCTTTTGGGTTTCTGTGTTACTGAAGAGAAGAATATTTTTCCAACCTGGAATTCTGGTTTTTATTCATGTAATGAAAAGAACTGGTACTCAGGACAAGCAAGTAAACAATGCTGGACCATTATAGAACCAAACTGTTGACCATAATGGCTTATTAATTGCAGCACCTGTTGTATCTCTCAGAAGAATTCTTGTGCTAGAACAGAATCAGCTTTGTCTCATGAACACACCTTCTACCTTCTCTTGGAAAGGCTCTTCTGCCTTTGGCAATTCTCATGTCTCCACGTACAGATGAGGGGGAAAACTAAATGCTTTTGAATAAAGTATACTTTTTTTTTTCTTGGTAAAACTAATGTTAATACAGAGACTATTACAAATTTTGTAAAGCAGGTTGATTTTTTGGGGTAGGGCATCTTGTTCTCATTCAAGAAGTCCGTTTTTAAACTTTCTAAAGCTAATCTAAGTTTATGATATATATGTCTTGACAGTGGAGTTTAATTACATTATTTGCTCGAGTAGTGGGTCACTTTATGACAAATTATGTGAAGGTAGTTCTGTATTACAGTAGAACTATGCTTATTAAGTTGTAAAGAGCCATACAGTAAACTACTAGTAGTTTATGATCTATGAGATAATGGGATAGTATTTTAAAGACTTTTCTTGGGCAGAGTTTGGTAACTTGCCCTAGCTGGATGTGCTTAAAAGGGTAGTAATAGCACAAATACCTGTTTCTTGCTGTGCATGTGTGCTTAGTAATTGTGGTATGTTCTATCTCTGCTCATAGGTAAGAGAAATGGCTGCTACCACACTAAGTGGTCTGCTACAGTGCAATTTTCTCGCTATGGATGCTCCCATGCAGACGCACTTTGAACAGCTGTGCAAGATGAGGTTACCGAAAAAACGAAAGCGAGACCTGGGTTCAGTGGTGGACACAATTCCTTCCGGTGGTAAGAAAATTGCTTCAGAGACTAAACCCATGCATGTCGATAGCAGGTTAGGAAGAAATAAATACTTTGTGCTACACTTAAATGCTTATTCTCCAGGCACTCCAGATGGAATAGGATTTGTCCTGTGGTTAAGCAATAGTGAGAAATTTAACATATACCCAGAGAAACACGTTGCCCATGTGAATGTTTTTCCTTGCTAAGCATTCATAAACCATAATGGCAAATCACTTGTCCTTACGTACCTTATTGTCTGTTTCTGTGTATGTAGTGCAGATCCTAACCCTTGTTAAGTGCTTCCAGAATTTGATTTACAGCATAAATGATGAGTAAGAATACACTACTACCAAAAAAACCCAAATAATGTTTTTTTATGATGTATTCCTACATTAAACTAATTTATTACTTTTCCAGAATTAACACGAAAGAAACTTCTCCATTTCCCCTGTGCACAGTTCACATAGTTAAGAATGCAGATGATGAAGGATAGCAATTTCCTCAGTAAATAAAATTCCTTAGCTGCCACAACATAATTTCACTCCTTACCCACATTATCCTCTTATTTGTTAGCAGCATGGTGTTTTTATTCTAAAAAAAAACCTAACCCAACACACAAACACCAAAAAAAACCCCCAAAAAACCCAGCACAACAACAACAAAAAAACCAACTTAGTTCAGGAGCTTTGGCTTCTGACCAAATGTTTAGTGCATCTGAGTTACATTCATTTGAGCCAGAAGGACTGGGCTTTCAGATTGTCCAATAGTCTGGTATTTGAGAAAACATTCTGAACACAGAAATAAGTAACAGTGGAGATGTAGTTCATGAACTATTTAACTGAGTAGAGGGAAAGAGTCTTTGAGAGAAGGAAGCTCTTTTGAAATGTTTATAAAAGCATACAGCAGTTGCAGATTAATTTTTTTACACATCCTTCCATTAGAAATGAAAGATAGAATCATAGAATGAATCTATGATTCTGTGTAAGAAAGCAGAAGCAATTTGGAGATCCATACGCTTGTGTGAATTTATTTGACTATATGGTCTGTAGAACTGTCTGGTTTTCTGCAGAAGCCAGAGATCTCTCTACTGTGGCAGGGTTGTTTGGTTTTGGGTTTGTGGGGTTTTTTTTAATTCGGGGTCAAAACTCAATATTAGTATCAGTATGTTATTCTAATTAGATCACCTTTGTTTAATATATAGGCTCTCTTCAGTCATTCCCATCAGTTAAAAATAGCCTTATTTTCACTGATAACTGGTTTTAAGTTTGGCTGCGTCATTGAGGAATGTCTTAGAGAAGATAGTTGCACCTTGCCAAATGTAAATTGATATCCTGCAATTGCAGACTTGGTTAAGCGCCATGCTGGTGTGCTAGGACTTAGCGCGTGTATTTTGTCAAGTCCGTATGATGTGCCCACCTGGATGCCACAGCTCTTGATGGATCTCAGTGCCCATCTTAATGATCCTCAGCCTATTGAGGTAAAAATACTTGTATCATTTGTCTGTTCGATATAACACAGCTAAAATACGCTTGACTCATTCCGAGTTCCCCTTTCCTAGAAAAAAAAATAGGAACCTATTAAGAAACTTAGTTTCTGCTGCTTTTTATTAAATGGTTCCAAATACGTTTTAAGTCGTGGACTGCTTTTAAGTTTTTTTTGTGGTAGTTCTGTTCTTGCTTTCAAATTTAAAGCACAAACTGAAAGCTGCAAGAACTATATCTATAATGAGGAAATAGTCTTTTTTAATTAAAAATGTCACTTTTGTGCATGCCATTCTAGACGATATCCAGCCTGAACCAAAAAAATCTGAAATTCTTAATACAAGGTTTTATAAGCAGCCCTAGAAACAAGTTTTTAATGAAATAGTTACCTTTAACTCTGGTTTTTTTTCCCTGTCTATTCGGTTTTGTTGACCTTTGCTGTTTTAACCAGAGTAGTGAGCTTATGGCTGAAGATTTCCTTAGATTTAACGAACTTTGCTGTGGTGTGCTTTACTGAATCAAGCAACAGAACTGACTGGACTTCTCTTTTGTTAATTTAATAATAATCTTAATTATTTTAATAACAGAAGATAGTTTTCCTCCGATTTGTTTCTTCTGTGCACCTCATGTGATTCATCAACTCTTTCTCATGTTTGGACACCCAAACCATTGGTTAGAAATACCCAAGGAAGAGGGGAAAAGCATTTCACTTACACTTTATAAGAGTCTATTAATTTTTTCAAACTCCAAAATTGTAGGTCAAAGAATCCTTTTTATAAGAACGTTGGAGTCGTGACACTGGTCAAAAGACTAACCAGAACTGTAAAAATTAAAATACTGGGGAACTGGGCTGAATTTCCCAGAGCCCTTGTAATCTTTATAACTGCTCAAACACTTTGCTCTACTCAGCAGTTATTTTTGTTGCATTCAACGTTTGTTTTGTCATGGAGCTTAAATCCATAACTGATACAGATCAATGCTGATTGTCTGCCATGCAGATGACTGTGAAAAAAACGCTGTCAAATTTCCGGAGGACCCATCATGACAACTGGCAGGAGCATAAACAGCAGTTCACGGATGACCAGCTACTAGTGCTTACTGACCTCTTGGTTTCACCATGCTATTATGCGTAGATCGGTAAGATTATTTGTTTTGACATAAACTGACAGAAGCATCAGTCTTACGAAATGTACTGTAGCTCTCCAGTCTAGCATGGAGTAGGGAGGAATCTGTAAACCACAGGGAGAATTGAGTCCCTTGCACCTCCAGTGGTCTGTTCAGGATCAGATTTATTTTCATTAAATATTGCCCATCTTTGTGCGTGTCCCTGTATTACACCGGTGTGTTGCTAAGATGCTCACACTTGTGTTCTTGAATATTGATGCTCCTTTTCTCCATTTTCTGCCAGTTGGCTGCCTTTTAAATGCCTGGCAGCTTCACTAAAGGCAAGGTGCTTGCTGCTTCATACTTCTGACGCCTCTGAGGACTTTAGCCTACCGCGCAGCCCAGTATATCATCTACTTCTCACGATGGGGAATGACTGCTGCCAAACTGTTTCCTCTTCCTCATTGTGGCTTTGCTGCCAGGTCTCTTCACATAGGCATGTCCCCAAAGAATGAGTCCATTCTGGAGTTTCTCTTTGTTACGCTACAAGATTCTGATCTCTGTCACAGTGTGATGTTTTGTGGCAGTATTCCAAAAGAAGTTTTAATTTATATTTTCTTTTTGTTATGTGGTAATAGCCTGAGGCAGTAATCTTGTTTTGAATTCTTGCTTCTTTCTTTTCAGGTTTCTCCTGGAAAAATGAGGATGTGGGAACCTTTCTGCAAAATAAAGGAAACTCCAAGAAATTTATCATGTGGAAAACTTTGTGTTGGAAATCCTGATGCCTAATCAAAACCACTTTTAAATACAAACGTGAAGACCTGGTTCTATTCAAAAAGAATTTCACCTCCCCAGGGAGCAGCTGTGGGAGCCCCACAGTCTCCTTGTAACTGCGCTCACAGAGCCCGATCGTGAGTTTATTGCAAGACCCTTGTCACTGGCCTGCATTACACATCAGTCTTGTTTCTGCTTTCTTGCACACGGTGACTTACACTGCACATCTCTTACCCTCTTTTTCCGACCCTTCTTCCCAGCTGTTTCCGACATCAAAGATACGCAGAACCAGAGCGCGCTGCAAACCAGAATATTGTCAGTGAAGCCCTCCAGTTCTCTTGATGCAACTTCTTACCTAGTGAGCGTACAATACCAGGAACCTATCTTTCTCAGAGTTTATTTTTCACTACTTGGATTTGAGTGCCCGTCAGGTGATGGGCTCTGTATCATTCAGTCCACCTCAGGGCAGGATTGCCTTTTTGTATCTTCCTTGTCAAAATGTAAATAGCTGATCTTCTCTGTGCAGTATAGACGATGGCAGGACAAAACGTGGGGAGTGAAAGCTCTTACTGCCTGGCCAGGTCTTCATAGATAGTTTGGCCACGTGTGGAATAACAATCTATGATTATCTGCGTATTTTTAAGGGTGAAAGACTATGGGTGTTTCCACGTAATTAGAGCCCACAGATACGAAATTATGGACTATCAAGCGATGGTTGAATTCACAGGATGAAATGTATGCAGAGTGTGAAAAAGCGCTGAATGGCTGACTATTTTTAACAGCATATTCTCATAAAGATTGTCACTGTTTGAGCAGGCATATCTTGTTTGAAGATTGTGCAAGCTCTGTATTTTTTTGCCTGCAGCTTTGTTCAGAGACTGATATCTATTGGCTATTTAATGTGTTACATAGTTGTAAAAGACTGTATAAATTGTAGAGGCATTGCATTGACAAAACATTGTACAGTTTGCAACCTTTTACATAACACCATTGTGAGATTAATTTGTAAAGATTCATACTTAGATGTTAATACAGTAGTAGTTCTGGCTTTTGTATCAAATCAAATGCCATTATTAGTTTTTTAAATTATTTTCTTTAACAGAATATCTCTTCATGTCTGAAAGGCAGAGGTTTTGTTTTGGTTTTCTTATATCATTATTACTATGTCTCATTCAGATTTTAATGCAACACTTGTGGCCATCTCTAAAATGCTGACATCACATATTCGAGTGTGATAAGCTCACAGAATGTGAGGTACATTGAAATAATTCATAAACTGGTGTGTGTTTCAACTTCCATGCAACCCTACAGGAGCACTGGTACATTTCGAGTGATCTACCTGCTGAGCGTGTGACTCATTCCAAACTTCAAAGCACAGCGGTGTTCCTGGTGCAGTATTTAATGAGTGTCAGCACACAGATGTAACCACTGTATAGCGTAGTGCCAAAATTATTATTTCAATTGTGTACGTAGTTTAAGACCCAATAAATGGACTGTTTGTAACATCTGCATTTTTTTTTTTTTTATTTCTAAAGCGGAAATTTTGGATTTTGAGACTATAACTTAAGGTTGTGTACTGTGCTTTTGAGCTTTTTGTATGAGGCACGTGTTTTATTGTGGGACTTGGCTGTGAGTTAAGGCAACATTAAGGCTCAATTAATGGTCTGGTTCTAATGGTGGGGAAACGAGCTTTTATATTTATGTAAAAATATCTTGTACCCGGTGAGGCTTGCCAAGAAACTTGTTAACTTCTGAGAAGTACGCTGAAAATTGGAGAAACTAGTTTGAAGTGGAGGGGGTTTTGCTGATAGAATTAAAAAAAAAGTTAATGGAAAATATTTGCTGCAGAGAGTTGTCTTTAAAGTATGTGCTGGCTGATTAACTGGTGGAGCAGGTATTAGATGGTCTGTTTTGCCTACGCTAAGGGCAGCTAACTACAGGAACCAGCTCTGCTGCTTTTTACTGTAGTTGGGAGTTTCTTTTCTTACATATCTATAGTCAAGGTGTAGCTGGAATGGGTTGCGATGTTGAGGATCCAGTGCTCTGCAGAGAATCATTCTGTGGTCAGAGCTATGATGGCAAAGAAGTAGGTGATATTAGTTCACAACAGCTGTTTATAAATCAGCAATAAATTACTTGATCCAAACAGATCACCCAGAAAATAGAGTACCTACTCAAAGTACAGTTCTGTAGGATAAAATATACCTATGGTAGTGTGAAGGAACTTGTACTAATTGACTTTTTGTGAGTGAAAGATCGTTAGTCTCCTATTCTGAGAATGTAGGAACAATTTTGAGTTCTCCATCGAATACCACAACTCCATTGCTATTTTTATTCCCTAACTTTCCCCAAGCAATATACACATGTAATGAGTTCTGAGCTTTCCGTCACTTTGATGTCTTATGCTGTTTTCCTCCCTAAAGCCTTAGAGATGAAAGAACTGCAATACCTCAGTCTGGAGAGGGAGACATTTCTAGCAGGAGAAGAGAGAATTTTTCCCCTTGAACAGTAAGGGAGATGGAAAAATAGCTTGGAGATCGTCTGGTAGCCTTCATAGCCTTAGTGACCGCGTGTCAGTCTGCACAAATAATCTCAGTGACCACCGCTGTCTGAAGCACCAAAGAATGGCAATGATGTAAGGCAAAATTCATTTGTTGAGTGGGGTTTTTTGTGGTTTGGTTTGGTTTGGTTTTTTTCCCCCTTGAGTTGCAGTGACTTACTGTTGAGTGACTATCTTGCTAGCATGTTGTGATCTCCCATATTTCCATAACCAAGTGGGTCTATTTGCACATGTGAAAACCTGCTGAAATCACAGCAGAGACATGATGCTGATGTTGATCAAAATGTATAAGAAAAGTATCAAGTAGATGAGTAAGGCTTTAACTTCTGCTTTTGGGTGGCACCACAGACTTGACATTGGTGGACTGTGTTATTAACAAGTTGAGCTAATCTGTATATGGATTTTTTTAAAAATTAAAGAGGAAAAGGTCTGAAGGTCGTTATTTCTGATATGGTATATTATGACTGTATTCGTTTCATGTCCAGGTATCTGCCCTCTCATCCTTCTTTACCAGGCTGCTTGGTACACAGGCATGATGTCTCCTGTCAGTTTTTCAGAGTCAGGCATCTCCAGCATCCCACACTCCGTTCGGTCTCGCGCTTTCTTCCATAGCTTCAGGCTTCCTGGAATCCTGCAGCAGAGACTCCAGCTTCCTTTTCCCCTGTGCTGTGGAAGACACAATAATCTGCTAAGATGTAAAAGGGAAAAAATCCCAACTTACCAGTAGAAAGTCGTGCTGGCCATTGTCCTTGCAAGATTTTAACTTTAACCCTGCTGTGAATTACCAGCTAGTTTGTTTTACATTCTCACTGGCGTTGTGCAGTAACTGGAAGGCAATTTCTGTGGATTTCCTTGTCACAAAATACTCGCCGTACACAGTCGCGTTGCTGCACGGGCTCTGGAGAAGGGGATTTCCTATAAGAGGGGGCGAATTTCACCTGAACCTGATCTAGACTTTCAGGTTGTCTGCTGGCTAGAGGTAACCATGCTCCAGGGAGGGGGTTTGTGGTGGTTAATCCATCGAGGTACCTGGGGCACGAGGGCAGCAGTAATTTCCCAGGCTGGTGCAAGGAATCGGAGGTTTAGTTAGAGACGAAAATTAAACTGTGTGGAGGATGAAGAATATTGCTAAGCTGTTTTAAGGCAATGCACACAAATTACAAGCAAATTGTAATTGATTTGCACTGAGGGTTTTTTCTCTCTCGGTCAACAGGTGCTTCTCAGAGCTCTTCGGAGATATTTAGAAGGGAAAGTCCATGAGGTGAGAGGAGAAAAAGGTTAGTATTCTCTCCCTGGGAAGGAGAGTGACTCTTAGTAAAGCAGTCTTGAATCAAGAGTTCTCTTAGCACAGATAAAAGCTTAAACTGTTGCCTACAAAGATTATTAGCAAAATTGTCTTTGATTTCTGATGGATTAGAGTGCAGTGCTTAGAGGAATTAGCTGCATCCTAACGAGGCAGACTTTTTCAAAGAGCAAAAAGAAGAGGGAGCCTTGCTAGCCGTGATCCTTTTCTAAGTCTAGATTAAATGACTTTTTCCACAAAAGGCTTGTGGAAGTTCAGCCTGCTTTCCCTGCTTGGGCTCTTGGCACCCTCACTGCTGCAGGTTTTGTCGAAATCACCTGAGCAGATTGTGGTGCTAGAGATGGAGCTGGACACCCGCTTCCCTTGGGGAATAGTGGGGGGTACCAGGAAATACGAGGTGCAATCATTTCAGATTGGCATACTTTGGAAAAACAGCAGTAAACCCAATAAATCTGTTTTGGCAATAAGTGTAGTCACGTTAGCAATAAGTCTATGTGGAAGCCTAGGTGAGTTTACGCAGAATGGGTTCTGCTAAGGGTATCACTTAAAAGCTTTTCTATATTCTCTCCTGGCTTATATTTCTATTTTTCTGGGATAATTTCCCCTTTTATTATTCCAGCTTCATTCCCCTGCAATTCTTTTGTTAAAATCATAAGGTACTCTTCTGAGGCTGAGAGGGGGCCAGGCTTCCACAATTAAAAGTAATTTCCAGTTTCTTGTGGTAAGTAATCTGCAAAACTTGACACTGCTGTAAAAAAATGTCTTGGGAATACAATTTTTCTTTACGCAGTAGGAACTCCAATGCTGAAAGATATTTGAGAAGCTTGATAGTACTGGAGCGTGCTGGGTTTTTTTTTAATTGGTTTAAGGAAAGTCTTAAGAGTGCTGTAAAGAAAGAGTTAATAGCCTAGTACCTTGTGCAAGGTGCTGCAAAAGTTGTCGCTCTTGTGATTCCTGCCTTGCAAAACTGAGACTGATTTCTTTCACTGCTCTTCTCCCCGGCCCCAAACTTTGGCATTTCTTTTAAAAAGGGGCAGGCGGGCGAGACGCTTTGCCGTGCCAAAGGGACCGTGCAGCGTTTCGTGTTCCCATGGAGATCTTTTTTGCCTCAGCTCATCCCCTCGCTCCCCGAGTACAAGCCCTGTGTTCCAACGACCTTCTCTTGCGCTCGCCGCCTCCTCCAGCGTTCACAGGCTCTCTGCTGAATGCCGGTGGCCATCCGCAGCGTTTCTCAACGTGCATCACCAGAACGCTATCCGGCCAAAACGCTTGAGGCCCGCAGGCTAGAATGAGGAACACCTTCTCCTTCATTTCAAACTACAGTTGGTAAAGCATCTAAAAACCAAACCAAAAAACCACCCTTGCTCTTCATGGGCCTGCTAAACTGCATTAATAAAATAAGTGACAATCGAAGCCTATTACTATTAGAAAATGCAGAGTTTTCTTTTGCTTTTTTGCTCATAATTAGTTCTAAAATATTTAACTCTCTGTAAGGCCCAAGTCTTACAGTTTTGACTCCTAAATCCATTTCTCAGGTAGGGGTTTCAAAAGCACAGAATAGATCAGAGTCTGTCTTGCTAACTCCTTTAAACCCCATGGGCTTGCTAAAACCAGTCCCATTAGGCACGTGCAGCCTTATTTCTGTGTGTGTGCTTCCACCTGCTAATCTAGTAACTACAGGAAATAAGAAGTCTTAACTGTGGTCATCCAAGGCTGAGCATTTGGCCAAATAACACCTGGAATGATGCAGACCTTCCCAGCTTTTTAAAGGTCTCCTGTTTTGCAAAAATGTGTTACTACCCCTATGTAAGTGGTAAGTGACACCACAGAAACTGTCATAGCCTAACGTGGACTCGGGAATTAGACATGGTGTGAAACTAAGGTCAGTTGTTATGCAGTGTCTTGCTTACAAGTGCAGTGCGGTGCGTTACCTGCTCCGAAAGGACGTGGATATTGTGTGCACATTAGTTTCACGTGAAGAGAACAATCATCGCCGCTTCCTCAGCATTAATCACTTTGAAGTAATTTGCTCTTGCATTAGGCTGATATTTTGTCAGTCTTGTTTAATCAGGCACTTCAGTGTGCCCTGATGTTTATAAATAAGAAAATTCAAGGAGGGGGAGATCCCAGCTTGTCAATGAAAAAGCAACTCATACTCAATAGGGCCAGGATTCACCCACAGAATTCAAATTAACCATGACTCGGAGAACAAAAATACAGGCGAGAGTAGAAATAAAAGCGATAGCCAAGCTGAGAGAGAGCATAGCTTGAAGCCACAGGAGACCACAGACATCATGGTTTGGCTTTTGGACCTTCTCCCTCCTGCATGCAACTAGTTGAAGAACAAAACCAAGGCCAAATGCACCTGACCCGCTGCCCGGGTTGCGAGGCACTGGTGCAGCCTGCTCTGATGGCTGCTGGCGTTTCCCCGCCGCAGACCCCAGCACCAAATCTGCACCGAGTGCCAGCTGGAAGCGTGTTTGGCACGCAAGGCTCATAGGCCCGGCTGCTGTTGCGAGTCACAGGTTTACTAAAAAAATTGCTCTTAGTTTGAGAAAGAAATGCATGGAAAAATAAAGGAGCTAGTAGTACTGACAAGCTTTCAGGTGTCAGCCTAGCTCATTGCTGTCTTGATTCTTCTACAAAGCACCGCTACGCTTCCGCGTGATTGCTGGGGGTAGGGGTAGGTTATTACGATGCTACACAGATTAATGTGTGTGCATATATACATAATACATAGAAATGTACAGTGTAAGGCAAGTGCCTGTGCGTAAGTCAGAAGTACTGGGTCTGCTGTATTTTCATAGCACTTTCATGCCTTGCCTGGCTGGACTCTTATCTCTTCCAGCTGCATTTCCAGTGCCTGACATTGAGGTCCCTCGGTTGTGTCTGCCGGCGACAGCCTGTGCTGGCTCGGAGAACGCGCGCTGAGCGTTCCCTGATCGTCAAGCCCATGTAAGTATTCCATACGATCCCTTTAAGTGCTCAAACATCCAATACTCTCCATCACTTTAAATGACAATTACTGTATTTGTAATAGTAGTAGCTGGCAGTAAACAGGTAAAGGAATAATACTGATTTTTTTTTTTTTTTTTTTTTTTCCTCCCCTACGGGAATACAGAAGATCCTTTGCCTTAGATCCTGTGCTTCTGGGGTGCAGACAAGCAAACAAAAAGGGCTTCCCTACCCCGCTGAGTTTGCACGGGAAAGCAATGCAGAAGCACAAGCAGGGGAAGACGCAGTGCGCAAAACCCTGCCTTCAATTTTGATAATCATCAGGTTTTGGTTTGGGGCAGGTGTTTTGTTGGCATTAAGTCAGCAGGGAGGGACCTCAAAGCCTGGAGTGCCCAGCTCTTGACTTGGTGTCCTGGTAAGGGCACGGCGGTGACATGACTTGTAGCAAAACCTCCAGCTGCCTTATCTTACCTGGCTTCTCCGCTTCATGAAGGCTTCAGGGGTAAGCCTCTGCCGTGTCGCCTGCCACGCAGCTGCCTTGGCCCTGCCTGTCATAGAATCACAGAATGGTTTGGGTGGGAAGGGACCTTTAGAGCCCACCCAGCCCCACCCCTGCAGTGAGCAGGGACAGCTTTAACCAGCCCAGGGTGCTCAGAGCCCCGTCCAACCTGGCCTGGGATGTTTCCAGGGATGGGGCATCCACCGCCTCTCTGGGCAACCTGCTCCAGTGCTTCACCACCCTCAGCGTAAAAAATTTGTCGCTTGGCTGGTGCTGTGGGTGGCCCGTGGAGGAGGAAGGGCTCCTGAGGGAGCTTCTCTACGAGGCTGGACAAGGCGTGGGACGCTTTGACAGCCCATGGGAGTTAATGGGGAGACAGACGTGGTGGAAAGCGTAGGAAGGGACGGATCACAAGCAAAGCCCACGTTGCTACGGCCGCCTCGCCTCACAGCACCCGCTTGCGCACGAAGTGCAAGTGGAAGTCGGGGTCTGTGCCGCTGCTCCTTGCCCAGCTGGGAACGCAGCTGCGGCCCTAGGGCCATTTGGGAAGCCCCCGGGGGGGTGCCTGCACCGCACCCCGCAGCCCCCTGCAGCCTGCGCCCTAGCAGGCGCCTTCCCCCGTGGCAGCTCTTGCCGGGGTGCGGGAGCGGGGCTGCTGGGCTGCCGGGGTGTGGGAGCAGGGGTGCAGGAGCGGGGCTGTTGGGCTGTGGGTGCCGCAGCAGGGGTTGCCAGGCTGTGGGTGCGGGAGCAGGGCTGCGGGAGCGGGGGTGATGGGCTGTGGGTGCGGGAGTGGGGCTGCCGGGCTGTGGGTGTGGGAGCAGGGGTGCAGGAGCGGGGCTGTGGGTGCGGGAGCGGGGCTGCCGGGCTGTGGGTGTGGGAGCAGGGGTGCGGGAGCAGGGCTGCCGGGCTGTGGGTGCGGGAGTGGGGCTGCCGGGCTGTGGGTGCCGGGCGGTGGGTGCGGGAGCGGGGCTGCCGGGCTGTGGGTTGTGGGAGCGGGGCTGTGGGTTGTGGGAGCGGGGCTGTGGGTGCGGGAGCGGGGCTGCCGGGCTGTGGGTGCCGGGCTGTGGGTGCGGGAGCGGGGCTGTGGGTTGTGGGAGCGGGGCTGTGGGTGCGGGAGCGGGGCTGCCGGGCTGTGGGTGCCGGGCTGTGGGTGCGGGAGCGGGGCTGTGGGGTGCGGGAGCGGGGCTGTGGGGTGCGGGAGCGGGGCTGTGGGGTGCGGGAGCGGGGCTGTGGGTGCGGGAGCGGGGCTGTGGGGTGCGGGAGCGGGGCTGTGGGGTGCGGGAGCGGGGCTGTGGGTGCGGGAGCGGGGCTGTGGGTTGTGGGAACGGGGCTGTGGGTGCGGGAGCGGGGCTGCCGGGCTGTGGGTGCGGGAGCAGGGCTGCCGGGCTGTGGGTTGCAGGAGCGGGGCTGTGGGGTGCAGGGGTGCCGGGCTGTGGGTGCGGGAGCGGGGCTGCCGGGCTGTGGGTTGCGGGAGCAGGGCTGCGGGAGCAGGAGCGGGGCTGCCGGGCTGCGGGAGCGGGAGCAGGGGTGTGGGTGCGGGAGCGGGGCTGCCGGGCTGTGGGTGCCGGGCTGTGGGTGCGCGGCGGGCCCTGTCCCCGCAGCCCCGCCTCGGCCCTGACCGCCGCGGCGCAGGGAGCGGGGCCGGGAAGGCGCCTGCGGGGCTCCGGCGGCCGCGCCGAGCGGGGAAGGCGAAGGGGCCGGGCCCGGGCGCTGCGGCGAGGCGGGCGGGCGGGCGCCATGGCGGGGCGGGCGGCGCCATGGCGGGGGCTGCCCTGAGGGCGCGGCGGCGGCGCGGCCGTGTGTGTGCGGCGGGCGGGCCGGCCCCGGCCGTGTGTGTGTCTGTCTGTCTGTCTGTGCGTGGGGCGGGCCGGCCCCGGCCGTGAGGCGGCGGGCGGAGATGAACGCGTCGGGGCGGCTGCCGCCGGCGGGGGGCGAGGAGGAGCCCCCCGGGGCCTCGCTGCTGCCGCTGGGCGGGAACGGCAGCGCGGGCGGGGAGCTGCGGGAAGGCAGCCACGGCGCCACGCTGGCGGCCTGCGCCTCCCTGCTGGCCCTGGTGTTCTGCCTGGGCTCCTACGGCAACCTCATCGTCCTCCTGTCCTTCTTCGACCCGGCCCTCAGGAAATTCAGGACCAACTTCGACTTCATGATCCTCAACCTCTCCTTCTGCGACCTCTTCATCTGCGGGGTGGCCGCCCCCATGTTCGCCTTCGTCCTCTTCTTCGACTCGGCCCGAGGCGTCCCGGCCGCCTTCTGCTTCACCTTCCACCTCACCAGCTCCGGCTTCATCATCATGTCGCTCAAGACGGTGGCGGTCATCGCCCTGCACCGGCTGCGCATGGTGCTGGGGAAGCAGCCGCACCGCGCCGCCTCCTTCCCCTGCACGCTGCTCCTCACCCTGCTCCTCTGGGCCACCAGCTTCACGCTGGCCACCTTGGCCACCCTGAAAACCCGCGGCTCCCGCCTCTGCCTGCCCATGTCCAGCTTCGCCAGCGGCGAGGGGAAGGTCATCCTCTACCTCTACGTCACCGACTTCATCTGCTGCGTGGCCGTGGTGTCCGTCTCGTACGTCATGATCGCCCAGGCCCTGCGCAGGAACGCCCGGGCGAGGAAGTGCCCGCCCGTGGCGGCCGTCGACGCCTCCAGACCGCAGCCCTTCGTGGGGCCCCCGGCCGCCGGGGCCGGCGTGCAGAGCGCCGTGCCCGCCTTGTACAGGAACCAGAGCTACGGCAAGGCGCAGCACGTCCAGGCGCACGGCTACGCCAAACATCCCGGCCAGCCGCCGGCCACCGCTGCAGGCCGGCTCCAGCTGGCGTCGGCGGTCAACCTGGCCACGGCCAAAGACTCCAGGGCGGTGGTGACGTGCGTCGTCATCGTGCTCTCCGTCTTGGTTTGCTGCCTGCCCCTGGGCATCTCGCTGGTGCAGGACGTGCTGTCTAGCAGCGGTGGCTTTGTTCTCTACCAGTTCGAGCTGTGTGGATTTACCCTCATTTTTTTCAAATCTGGGTTAAATCCTTTTATATATTCCCGCAACAGCGCCGGACTTCGGAGACGAGTCCTCTGGTGCCTGCAGTACGTAACCCTGGTCTTTTTCTGCTGCAAGCAGAAGACGAGGCTGCGGGCCGTGGGCAAAGGCAGCCTGGAAGTCAACAGGAACAAGTCATCCCACCACGAGACCAATTCAGCGTACATGTTGTCTCCAAAACCTCAGAAAAAGTTTGTGGACCAAGCCTGTGGTCCTAGTCACTCCAAGGAGAGCGCGCTGAGCCCCAAGGCTTCTGTCGGGCATCAGCACTATGCACACAGCAGCTCCACCCCCATGAACACCCGAATCGAGCCCTATTACAGTATCTATAACAGCAGCCCCTCCCAGGAGGTCAGCACCCCAAATAGCTTACAGCCGGTGAACTCGACTTTCGGGTTTGCCAAATCCTACATTGCCATGCACTATCACACCACCAACGACTTGGTGCGAGACTATGACAGCGCTTCGACTAAGCAGATACCGGTGCCCTCCGTCTAACCTGAGCAGCGGGTTCCCATCCAGCCGACCGAGCGGGCGCCCTTCGTTGCTGTTAACGATTGTTCCGAACTCAGTGATACCGTACTGCTGCCAGTTCAGAAAAATGCCACTCGTGTTAATATCCAGCTATTTGCGTTTGAAGTGAATGCTAGGATATTACTTCCAGTGATGCTTTCTTGAATTTCTGCGGCAAGTCAAAAAGGGCAGTATTTTAGATTCGTATTTGGAACTGTTACCTGAGGCTGGTTTTGTTACTAAATTTTACTGCTGGGCAAGTAAAAAGAAAAATAAGTAAGTGCTGTAGCAATGTGATTCATTACGTCACGGGGCAGAGTATCTCAGAGAACAATCTGAGGCTGCACTAGAAGTATTACCTGTTAAATTGTATACTTGCTGTATTTTCAAGAAGGAAGAATTGGGAGGATGCTTGGTATTACGATACTTAAGTTTAAACTCTTCCCGTTGCAGAACATTGAAAGACTCTGGGATGTTTTGTTGTGGCGAGTGTCGGTAATAACAAAAGTCCCTTCTATTCACAGGGTGGCATCCTAGTCCCGTTGAGGTAAAGGGCAAAATTTCCATGAACTTCATGAAGTTTAGGATTTCTGTCTCGGCTTCCTAAAGCAGGACAAGGCATTTTACAAAGTGTTGTATTGGCACCGGGGAAGGACTTTTGAGCAGTGTTGTGGCACTGTAATAAACCTCCGAAGTATGTATGTATTCATTTCCGCTGTACATTTATTTTAAGGATCGGTGGCATTATATATCCCAAAATAATATATTTGGAGAAGTATTCTACATCTGATAGAAATAACTGTGCAATACCTAATTCTAGGTCTTACTTGAGGATAAAGATGAATATTGCAATATTCACAGTACTGATACACTATTAGTAATGCAGTCATCTCCAGAATTTTCTAATTCATAAACTGTTACGCAAAGAGTAGCGTTGCTGGTTGCTTTTTTGTCTATGACTTTGTATAAAAGTGGGAATTGGGGGGATTTGGCTGTGGTATTCCTGACAGGTAGAACTGACAGCTGTTAACATTTTTAAAACCAGAATGACCACGTAACAAGATGACTGCAGGTTTTTGAGGTTTTCTTGAGTCTAACATCGGTTTGATTTAAAGATTAATAATCGGTCTACTTGTAAACTTTATCTGTTGGTCTACATAGCGAGCAAATAACAGAAGTTAAATATTTTTTTATAAATCCGACCATCTGTGTTGTGTCACATGTTGTGGGAATTCCTTATGAAATGGAATGATTCGGAGGCATTTCAATTCCTGACAAATATCGCTTTAAGTGGCCAGATCTTTTCAAAACAAGCAATCACCTTTCAACTTCTGTGGACTTCAGCAGAGCCTTAGTATCTCCAAAATAATTGTGCCACAGGCTCTTGGTGCCTCATTATAGGAAAATGCCACATCTTTAGCAAAATTACAGTGATAGAAAGATGACTTGTTATTTTAGAAACAAAAAACATTCACATCGTTGCCATGTGTGAGTTGTTGTTGGTTTAGGCTCTTTGTTAACTAAACTATTTTCGAGATTTTCCTGGAAGACTATTACATCATGAACACTGTTCTTTGTTTAACACTCTGAATTTTAATTAATTTTGAATAATTCAAGACAGCTTTCTTGCAATAAAATGGATGTGAACAACTTTCTAATACAAATACAAAAATTGAAATTATTTCCCTAAGTCTTTTCTCTCTGCCCAGATATTTTTCTCTACGAACGAATAACATGGTTCTTTCTAAAGTAATTATAAAAGATAACTAAAAGATCTGTCTTGTTTGGTTTTTCTGTCTTGGCATTTCTCTTCGGTACAAAGCATGCTACTTTGGAGGGAAAAAATGGGATCCTGTCATTTTGTCTCAAACGATACATTCTTAGCAGCAATTACAGTTTCAGATCGCAGGGCGTGTAGGACAGAACCCCAAAAGCGTTGCAAGATGGGGTCCCGTATGTACTGTAAGGGAGTTGAAGGTATGCGTTAAGACTGGTTTTAACATTAAGCGGTTTTGGGGTTTGCTGCATGTGTGCACGACTCCTGCTGTGCTCTTGGTTTGGATCACATGGGCTTCATCACATGAAGATGAAACCCCTCGCACCTTATTCATGAAAGTAATTTGCATTGAGCGTTCATGTGGGAGTGAAGCAAGAAGGGTAGAGCTTTAGGGTAGGAGGAGGTTTGATTTGCCTTTATGTGATCTATTATTAAGGCAAAAGGACTGAAGACCCTTCAAAGCACTTTGTAATATTGCTCTTCTGTTAACTCCCGGTGCCAGTTGTATTCTTAATACAACCAATGCGTTAACAAGTTTATAGTGTCAGATAGCAAGGTGCAAGGCCTTTTACTCTGCAGCAGGAGCAAAATCTGATTTAAATTGTCAATTGTACTAAATAACTGTTTTGGGGGAGGTTTATGGAGGTAGTAAATAGAGTTTGGATTTTGAAAATATGTAGGTACCATTTCTTTGAAGTGACTCATAAACTGAAGTAATCAATTATCATATGATGAAATAATTGGTTTTGAAAATATGTAGGTACCGTTTCTTTGAAGTGACTCATAAACTGAAGTAATCAATTATCATATGATGAAATAATTGGTTTTGAAAATATGTAGGTACCGTTTCTTTGAAGTGACTCATAAACTGAAGTAATCAATTATCATATGATAAAATAATTGGTTTAGGCTCTTCTGGCGTGTAACTTCTCTTTTTTGCCTTTAGCCCCCTTGTTGTATCAGAACCCCCTTCTGCTGAGCACAGAACCAGTAAAGCGTGACTGCGAGGTTAAAAAAGCAGCAGTCTAATTGAGAGGGGAAGCACCAGAGTGCTGGAGGAAGGAGATGGAAAATACATGGGAAGAGAGGAGCTGGGTAAGAGAGCAAGCAATAAAAGTATCTGAATACTGAATGGTTTGGAAGAAGCAGGTCTGTAGTTAATGCAGTCCGTAACACAAGAGCAAGAAAGCATCTCAGGAATATGCAAGGCGGCAAATCCAAGACTCGTAAAGAGCTGTGCTTCCCTTACTGCCTGCACGTACGCTGTGGACCTCGCTGCTGCAGAACTGTTCAGAAAAAACTAGGAAGGTTTAACAGGTACTTCCCGTGGGTAATACGAGTATCAGCAGCCTGACAATTCATACTGACATGTTATGGAATATACGTACAATTTTATACTCCGGGAATTAAAGCAGTCTCTGCTTTCTGGGGTTAGGATGAACCTATCATGGTGGAACATGTTATCCAATGTACGTTCTCGGTGTGCTTTTCGGCTTGGCCTCAAGCGGCATCAGGGGAGGTTTGGATTGGATATCAGGAAAAATTTCTTCACGGATAGGGTAGTCAAGCATTGGAACAGGCTGCCCAGAGAGGTGGGCGAGTCCCCATCCCTGGAGGGGTTCAAAAAACAGGCAGAGGTGGCACTTGGGGACATGGTTTAGTGGGCATGGGGGTGTTGGGTTGATGGTTGGACTGATGGTCTTGGAGATCCTTTCCAACCTTAATGATTCCTAGTTTTTACTTTCATTAAAAATAATCCAGCCACCAAGCCAGGAAACACGAAATTGCTACTCTCCCCTGAACTGGTTTAGTGTGGACTTGGCAGTGTTAGGTTAACGGTTGGACTGGATGAGCTTAAAGGGCTTTTCCAACCTAAATGATTTGATGATTCTTTTGACGTTGCTGGTGTTGGCTGCTGTCACAATATTTGGCCTGAGGACTGTTTATGCTTAATTACTGAAAATCTGCGTTCGCGGTGTTGGGTGTACTCCTAACAGTTTGACCAGGGTATCTCATGAAATAAGGAGCAGCCTCAAAGAAAGCGTAAGGAAGCTTATTAGAAAAACAGCTGAAGAATTAGTTGGGGCTGATCTCACTAACAAGTGACTTCTGGTTGTTTGCATGAACAAAAATATTTGAAAGACTGTAATTCACAGTCTTTTTAGGTCATAGATCTTGCTTTATGGTGGTAAGAGTTGACTTTCAGCTGGTGGCCTGCAGTATTGCGGGTTTTATCCTTTATATACAAAACCTAGAAGCTGCTGATGCCAAATAATCTTAAAACAGTATCTACACAGCCTCAAAAAGTTGCTAAAGAATGTTCAGCAGTGGGGCACCACCTGAGAACTTTTTAGACTAGAGATTAGATTTCTGTAAGGCAGCATACTTTTTTTTTCCAAGTCACAGAGCCAGTCTGCCTTGCCAGTAAGGCTTCAATAAGCTGGGGAGGGCAAGATGCAAAAATTGCACAGACAGTAGGCAAGAAGGATCAGTGCCTAATAATTTTGTGGTTTTTTTATGGTATGTACGGTTTAGGTGTGTAATTTGTCACTTGTTAGGAAAGCTGTGAAAATTATCCCCCATGTAATCTTCAGTACCCCTCCACCTGCAGCATGGAATAAAAAGTAAAGAACGGCGAGGGTTGCGCTTGCCTGCCCCATTCTCTCTTCACCTTCTTGCACGAGGTAGCGAAGCAGGGCTACAGGGAGCAACGCGAGATGTTCACGATGGAAACGGAGAAGGCAGGCGGTGTAATATCTTAAAATAATAGAAGAGTCTCGCAGGGATGAAGGTGGAGTCCTATGGCTGTTTTCTAGGTTTGCCTTCTGTCTGTTTCGAATGGGTTTGGGTTTTTTTTTAATTTTTTTTTAAAGTGTTTAAGAGGAGCGTATTTGCACCGATGCCACAGGTAGATGGAGCATTACACAAAGGGTCCTGCTGCTGAGCGCTGGTCAGCAATTCTGCTCGTGCTGCACATACCAGGAAAAAATGTCCCAGCTCTCTCTTTCATCAGTTAGCTGTCAGCCTGGCAGCCAGCTATTTAAAGAGCGGGAAAATAATTCTGTTTTCACGACAGTCAGCGTACGTGACTCCTCGTGCTTGCTGAGGAAAGGTCAGTTTGCACAGAGTACCAAGAGATCTCTCCATGAATGGAGATGGTAGAGGAGGGGAAGCCCTACTCTGCTTCTTATAATTTGCACTGGTGGAAAACCGGAGAATCGGCACCATGGGACAAGGGGAAGGAGGCAATGTCAAAGCACGTCGGGGGTTTGTGAGCACCGGTTCTGTCCTGCGGCGCAATTGGTGCAGATTTCTTTGGTTTGAATAGCTCTTTGGTTATTGTCAACTTCAAGCGCCGCGCTTCAGGCATATACCAAGTGCAGTATCCTAAAGTTTAATCAGTACTGGCAAATTGACTTAAAAATGTCGTTTACTGCGTGCTAATAAATGCTGACAACAGGTCGTTGTCAGTTCCAATTTAAAATGGGTTTATGTTTAGTGCTAGAAAAATGCTTTCATTCATTACAAAAGCTGTCCCTGAACCATGGTTCCGAGAGTCAGACGTGCTACGTGCTGCAATGTGGGGTTTTTCCTTTTCACTAGGAAGCAGCGCAGGGAGGGCGAAAGCCATGCACTGCTCCAGCTGCATCTTTTCCTTTTTTTCCTTTTCTGCTCCAGCTGCATCTTTTCCTTTTCGAAATACGTCGCGGAAGAGTTGCTGTATTTGCTGCTGTCTCTTTATGTTTGTTTCACGTTTCCCCTTTCAGCATCAAATAGGATGGCATTGGTCTTGCTTTGTCACGGCAGAGCTAGCTCCTTTTCAGAGTACGGGTTTCAAACGTGCTGTTCCATGTGTTGTACATCGACGTTCTGCGTTCCTGGGTCTGTGGTCTTCTGCTGGTAAGTCATTTGGATTCGCTCATCTTAGGAGCGAGTCCAGATTTTGCCACGCTATATGATCTGTTCTCACCTGGTATTTATTTAGTGTCACAGTCTGTTGAGTTTTCTTGAAAGTGGACATTAGATCAGTTGATTTCTTATTATTTTTTCAAATACAATAAATAGAATTAAGTAGCACTAGGTGGTGACAAGGGCTATGCAGAGGGAGCGCTGAATTAATTTGAAATGGGTCAGGCTGATTATGTCAAGTGACACTTTCCTACATCTAAATAATATTATACAGAACTTTCTTGCTTATTCTTCAGAGGTTTGTGATAACAGCATTTAAATAAAGCTCACACCAATTATTTAACAGTAGAGACTGGCACGCTCAGCTGGCTCATGATTGTCTGGTTCTTTATGTTAATCTGTAATTATAAAAGATTTTAAGGTCTGATCTCTTCCACCAGTTACTTAAATGATGTAGCGGTGCGGATTTGCAATTGCATCTCTCATGGCTGCGTTAAGTCAGTCTTTAATCTTTTCTCACTAACCCACAGAAGGAACACGATACCTGTGTAGTGTCAAGGTTTGTGTTTTTCTTATGTGTACGCACTCTGTGTTCCTGCCTTAAGCTGTACTAGAACCGCGAATCTGAAATACGACTTCGCCTTTGAATGACGCCGCTTTTCCGTTTCTGCAATAATCTCAAAAAGAGGGTTAGGACATGCGGTGTGCCTCGAGCTGTTCTTCCTTTCAGGTGACACCCGCAGCGTTTTAAGAAATGCTGGAAATAGCTGAAGAAAATCAAGCACCCAGGAAGAAGAGGCTGTTTATCAGCGCTCGGGTCTCAGCCCTTCAGATAACAGATTCTTTTATCAGAGGGACTAACGCGCGTGCTGCAGACCCGCTAGTAACCTCTCCTGGGACTCATCCCAGACAAACCCCCATCGCAACACAGCAGCCTTTGCAGGAGGTAAGCACAGAAACGCTTTTATTTGACCGCAGACTTTCCGGCCGCAACCTCTACGCGTTCTTGCATCTCATTCCATCTCGTACATCTCCTGAGCGCATCCATTTTCTGCTCTCACAAGTGGTTCGTTGGTTGTTTTTAAGACGGCTGCTAGCTGATGCCAGAACATTTTCTGTTTGTGTTCCTCGGGGCTCCACTTCAAGTAGGTTTTTCTTTTCAGCAGTTTCCTGAGTTTGCTGAACTTTTGCGGCACGCTGTTGGGCGGGAGGTCTTCCAGCACGATCATGATGAGGGAATCCTGATTTTCATTCAGGACCCGATGTTCAGCAAAATACAGTTCGTACTGACACCAGCAGCTATTTACAAAACTGGGAGAGAGAACAAAAAGGACTTTATGGCTGTTTTCTATGCAGTAGAAAATGTTACCCAGTACAGGATGCCCCGGTTTGAAATCCCGCTCGTGGTAACATATCTTGAACCCGTCAGCGTCCAGTTTTTTCAGTAGATTCTCTTTCGTCCAGTTGGCGTCTTGTTCGCTGTATGAAACGAAGGCATCAAAGGGCTTGTTCTCTGGCCTCTTCTCATACTGCTTCCTCTTCACCATGCACCAGTACCAACCCATTCGCACGTACCACAGCCCATCGAACCGCCAGCATAAGCCCGTCAACACCAAAACAGCCAGGACGGCAACGCAAGCTGTAATAGCCATCTGGATTCCCAGGGAGCAGTGCACAAGCGTGAGGTTACTGCTCTCCACCAGCGAGCCCCTTCTGTCTGGTGGGAAGCTGCACCTGAGGTTTCCTTTGCCGTTTATCTGCAAGCACGGGTTGTGGATATACACGTTCACAAACCAGTACAGGTCGCAGTTACAAAAAAAGTGTTTCCCTTGAACGGTCAAAACACTCAAACTCGTCAACGGGCCGAAAGTGTCCTCCACTATGGTAGTAATGGCGTTGTCGCTGATGTCGAGCTCGATCAGAGAAGCTGGGAGAGAGCCACGCTGTAGAAAGGAGATCTTATTCCCTGATAAATTAAAATATTTCAGCATCGGAAGGGATTTCCCAAAGTGATCGGGGAGTTCTGAAATTAGGTTGTGACTACTGTCCAGGTTAGTGAGCGCAGAAAGGCGGCTGGCGGGTTCCAGTCTGGTGATGAGGTTTCCGGAAACATTAAGATACTCGAGTTTCTCCAGGGCATCAGACAATGACAACAGGTTCAACTTATTTTTACTAATATCGCATTTTCTTAAAGTCAGCGGGAAATACTCAGGATGCAGATCCGTAATTTTATTATTTTGAATATTAAATGTCGTTAAGTTGGAGACAGATTTAAAACTAGGGGGTATTATTTTAATATCGCTGTTGCTTATGTCGAGATGCTGCAGGGAGGTAGGTAAGTCGGGAAGCACAGAAATCCGGTTGCTGCTGAGATCCAAAAATAGTAATTCTTCCATTGTGCCAGCAAACCACTCTGGCAGTTCTACGATGGAGCAGTTGGACATTTTCAGGTGTTTTACTTTCTTCGGAAGGCTTTCGATGGGTGTACCGGCCTGGTTTCTGACAAATGAAATGGCATTAATATGTACAGTTCCAGGGGGTAATTTTGGAACCGCATTGGCGATTTCTGGGCGTACAGTATATATGAAGTGATTTCCTTGAACGTACATGTTCTCCAAGTTAAACATTTTTTCAGCAAAATTTTGGGGTATTTGACTTATGTTTGTGAAGGACAAATCAATTACCTTGATGGTTGGAGGGAGACACAGCGTATCCAAGCTGTTTATGGGATTGTTGCTAATATTTAAAAACGAAAGCTTGTCGAATGGGAATTTACAGATCCCCTCAACGTCTAGGATGTTAATTGTTAATTTGTTGTAACTGGCATCAATGGACTGCACGTTTTTCATTGGCAAAAACAGAACGAACAGCGACAGCAGATCCATTTCCAGGTCGCTGTGACTAATGTCAAGCTCCAAAATACCGTCCAGCTGGGCTTGGCAGATATCCGGATCCAGTATTAACGTCAGCTCTTCCTCGGAGAGTTTGCTGTTTGACAGATCGAGTGTCCCGTTTATTGGTGTTCCGCAGAAATTAGGCCTTGCTGTGGCTGTTGCAGAGACGGTTACGTCGTCTTTCTCTGCTCTTCGAAGAAGATTCTCTGTGCTTCGTCTGAGCCTGGGGTTCACGTTCCGCGGGGCAGATGGACCTCCCGAAGGCGGCAGCTCCTCGGCGGGTGCAGAAGGCTGCAGAGCAGGCTCTGGTGATTTGTCAAAATACTTAGAAAGCCGTAAAGACCCTGGGGCTTTGCTCGTGGGCAAGAGCTTCAGGTGGGGTGGAAGACCCGATACAAGAAGTTTCTTATCATTAAATGATAAATTCACCGAAACAAGGCTGAGCAGGCTCTCAAACGCACCAGGTTCAATGCCCTTAATGCGATTGTAGGAAAGGTCTAAAACTTCCAGCATGTCAAAACCTTCCAAGTCTCTCTTGGTTATTTTTTCAATTACATTATGTGAGAAATTGAGAGCTCTTGCTGTTTTTGGAGCTTGTGCTTCTGATACCGAAGAGAGGTTTAAATAGGAGTAGTTATAAAATGGGAAGGCATAGGCTGTAGGTGTTCTTGGAGTTAGGAATCCATTTGCTCTACTGAGTAAGAAAGAAATGAAGTAGAAATGAAGGCTTCCAATAAGGATCCTCATCCTGGAGAAAAGAAATGTAAAATCCATCATTATACTATGCTCTGTGTTAATGAATACCCTTAAAGAAAAAAAAAATCCTAGTTTACTTGCCAGTACAGAAATTGTTTCATTAGTCGTATCTATGAATCCCTCTTTATCTACATAAAAAAATACATCTTGCTTCATTATTATTTTCAAGAGGCAATGCTAAAAGATGGTGCCGGAGAACGATTTGAATGAGCACACTATTCATTTCAGGTCATTGTTGATAAAGTCCGAATAATTTTTTTTTTTTTAATACTTTCTTTTATTATTCCTTCCCTCCCGCCCCAGGCAGGCAGTGAGCAGCCTCTGCAATAGCATCCTTCCGTCGCATAATCTGAACCGCACTTCCGTGACCACTGCTTGCGGCTCGGGCTTTATGTCTCTCGTCCTGGCGCGCAACCACAGGCAAGGCTTGACCCATCCAAAACCTGCTTGGCCATTTATTTAAGTAACGTATTAAAGAGTAACGTGGCGGGGAGCTCCGTGTGACTGCAGGATCACCTATCTCCTTGCGATCCCATCCCCTCGGTGGTTCGCTCTCTGCCAAGAATTTACCAGTGACCATTCATCTAGCCTTGCCTGTCGGGGTAAGGACAAGAGTAAGTTTGGTTTGAAGTACAATTTGAGAGGCTTGCGTGAGGGCAGCCTGCGCCAGGAGAGGTCACTGCCGGTGCATCGCTCATGTTTGGAGCCTTCCCACTGCCTGGTAGCGTCGCTGCCCAGCTCCTCTCCTGCCCCGGCTCTGTCGCTCACCAGTTCCCTGACACCTACAGTCCACGTTCTTCCATTCATTACGTGAAAACGTGGGTGTAGACCTTGGGGTGAGCAACCTGGTGTCATCGCGGTCCCCTCCGCCACCCACCGGGCTTGGACCGTCAAGCTGAACCGAAGAGAAGGGACCCCAGCCACTTCCCAGCTCTGTCCCCTGGACCCTCGGCCGCCGGCAGGACCCCGCCAGCCCCCCCCGGCATCCCTACCTCGCACCCAGCAGGAATACCCCGCGGCCGGGACCCGCTGCGCCACAGGGGTAAGCGAGCCCGCGGGGCGTTGCAAGCGTTGCAGATGGCAGGCTGGAAGACGGCTAACAGCTCCCTCGTACTTCCAGCGACCCTCCGCGTCCCCCCTTCCCCTCCGTTACCCGCTCTCCTCGGCGCCGCTTCCCCGCCGGTACCTGCTGCCGCTGCCGCCGCCTTTTGTAGGGCTGGGAGCGGGGCGGGCCGGGCAGGGACACCCCCGGGAACCGCCCGGCCCCGCCGGGACCAGCGGCATCGGCAGCCCCGCTCCCCGCTGCTGGGCTGGCGGAGGGGGCTTCCGCCGCAGATGCTTCTCCCCGGTGAAATCTGTAACGCTTTCCCCATCCTGCCGGGACCAGCAGCAGGAAGATCGAAGGTGGAAGTTGCTTGTTTTAAGGCTTAGACGCTGGGAACGGCGGCGTCCCAAGGGAACAGCGTCGTCCCAAGGGAACGGCGTCATCCCAAGGGAATGGTGTCGTCCCAAGGGATCTGCTGGCCTCGCTCCGACCTGAGCGTCGCAGGGAAGGTCTGGAAGCGCCAAGCGTGACGGCGGGGTTATAAAACTGATTTACTCCCGTAATGTGATTTGTTGGGGGATGTGTTTCCTAAGATGGGGAGGTTTTCGTACCGGGCTCTCTTGCGTGTGAATACGAGGTCTCGCGCGCCAGAAGCGCTCCCGCCAAGCGAGCAATCCTACCTTTTGCGCACTTTAACTAGGGGGGAAAAAAAACCCCTGTAACGGGATTTTCTCAGTGTTTGTAGCGCTGCCTTAAAAGATGCGCTCTTTGTTTGCAGCTGGTTTAATTTGGGATGCCAACAGATTGTGCAAGGTGTAGAGCTCTGTCATCTGCTCTGCTTTTTCCGCTATTGATTTTTTTTTTTCCCCCCGACTCTTTCGTAACTGCCAGTGACTGGAAACTCTTGCAGTAGCCCAGAGGCTCCCCTGTACAGTGCTGGGGGGCTGGAACACCCCAACGTTGTTTATGCTGCCTTTCTAGTCTGACGGGGCACTTCCCTGTCCCGGCAGGTTCTGGGAATTGCCCTGAAGTCATCCATTCTTCAGACAGATCCTGACTTGCTTTAGTAGAAGGGAGAGGAAATGAAGAGCATTTTGGACATGTCGGGAAGGATTCTTGCTCCTGCTTTCAACTTGGGGTGACCCCCTGCAGAAAGCCATTTCTCCCCGATGAGTCTTCCTTCCTTCACCTAAACAGAGCTGTGCTGCTCTCGAAACTCAGTCTGTAGCTGCCTCCTCGGGAAGATGGAGCAGCTCAGCTGTGTTCTAGCACAGGGCCCATCAAAGCGCGTCTCTTCGGCTGGCTGTGAGAGGAAATCACGGTTGGAAGTGACAAAGTGAGAAAGAATATTTTTCAGTACAAGAATAGTTATTCTACCGAGACGCCGTGCCGGCATTATTCTAACATTTGCTTCATCCAGCACGCATTCTGTGTATTCATGTATTCTCCTTTTCGCTCTTTTGAAGGCAGCCTCTTATTTTGGGGATTGCGGAGGAAGAGCAGCGCACGAGAAAGGTCTGTGTGAGCGAGTGGGGAAAGTAGACGCAACGCGGCTGGGAGCAGAACCAAGGCAGGGTTGTGGTTCCCCACAAGGACTCGATAAAGAGATTTTGTTCCTGAAGCGGGTCATCTTCCACTTGTTCGCTGTCTCTCTGCAGGGGAGATTATTTTTTTTTGGTGCTGGAAATGTAATTTCGGGGAGGAGAGCTGAACCTGTGCGAGAGCCGCTCAAATCCGCAGCAGATATGCACCAGCCTTCAGGAGACCAGACCTCAAAGGGGCTTCTTTTATTAAGGTGGCCTTCGAGTTAGCTCAGTTGGTTAGAACACGGCGCTAACGACGCCAAGTTCACAGGTGCAATCCCTGCTCACTGCAGGGGGGTTGGGCTCGATGATCTCTCAAGGTCCCTTCCAACCCAAAGCATTCTATGATTTGGGTGCTGGATGGCAGCTGTAAGTCACATCTGTATAGCTATACAAGTTACGGTGTTTATGACCAGGAAATGCACTTATCTGCCTCTGCGCAGGGAGAGGGAATAATACCCGGCAGCGCTTTACCACTTGAGAAGATCTGTCCGAGACCGATCATCTTCTTTCACCCCTTCAGCTAAGTGAAACTTCCCAGGGACTGTCCCGCCTCGCACGCTGAGCCGCTGACTCATCTCAGCCGCGTGGACGTCTGACAGAGATACCCTCGCTGCTTTTTGGTCCGGTCTTGCAGCCAATTAATAATTTTTGAGTTTAAATGACAATTAAAAATTAGCTCTAGAATGAATCCCTGTTGTCTGAAGTCTAACGGCTGCTATATTCGAGCAGTGCCTTTTGAGTGGAAATGCAAATAAAGACATAGCAGTAACGCCATGACTCTTCTATAGAAAATTCATATCATTTTCTGATATTCAGTCAGCAGGTCTTGGCAAGAAGCGAGCGCTGCCGTTCCTACGCTGGTTTGGGTTGTGTAGGAGGAGCCCACAAGTGAGTTTTAAGCATTCCTGGGCAGGTAAGGTGGGGGCTTTGTTAAGTGCTTGTTACTGATTTTTGTTCTTTCCGTGGGGATAAATCCTGGTTTTTGGGACCTAAACCAGCTCATGCTTTGAACTCCTCTCCTCATAGTAGTAAATATCTTGGGTAAGTGGCAAGTTTCACCATCCCAAATCTATTTTCCTTTGATGTAATTCCTCTTGAGTAATTGCAGACGACATCAGCACCGTTGCTGCGAATTTGCTGTCTGCCACTCACGTTATTTTCCACGTTGCTGATTCTTAAATGAGCATGGAAACAACTCTGCCTCTCGGGCTGAGAAGCAAACCTGCGTAGTATCTGGGGCGTAAATCTAAGCAGACCAGCACAGAAACCTTCAGCCCTCCAGTTCTGCTTTGTGCTTTCTGCGTACCAGAAGAGGCTTGGTTTTTCCTCATTTTTGCTACTGACCTGAGGTTCCTGCACCTCAGGGCTTGTCTGGGGCAGGGTCGAAGCAGCAAGTTCCTCTCAGTTGCACATTTCTTTTAGATTAGATTCAAATGCGCTAGAACGTAAGATGGTGTTGGAATTAATTGTTTTTAGCCGCATCGGCTCATGGTCTGTCACGCCCTGTGGGGTTTTTGGCGCGCATCTTCCCTGCTCCCCTCACCCTCGCCGCGGCGGTTCTCCCCCAAATCAGCTGTCGGTCGGGGAGAGGGCGGAAGGGAAAAGCACGTGGTTTATCTTGGTGGATTCCATAGAATCATAGAATCGTTTAGGTTGGAAAAGCCCTTTAAGATCATCCAGTCCAACCATTAACCTACACTGCCAACCTACACTACTAAGCCAATCAAGGGTAGACCAGACTAAACCATGTCCTCCAGTGCCACCTCTGCCCATTTTTTGAACACTTTCCAGGGATGGGGACTCCACCACCTCTGTGGGCAGCCTGTTCCAATGCTTGACCACCCTTTCCGTAAAGAAATTTTTCCTAATTTCCAACCTAAACCTCCCCTGGCGCAGCTTGAGCCCATTTCCTCTCGTCCTATCACTAACTACATTTGTATGCTTGCGGGCAGTCTGGACGCAGGGTAGGAACATCCTTGAGCGTGTTGCTGCCTGTGCAAGGGGAAGTAGAGGCTGAGGAAGATGGAAAACAGGGTACAGATTTTATGGGTTTGGCAACAGCGTGGTTTGCTCATAAAACAGCAAAAGTTGGCTTCAGTGGCACACTGAGGTGCCGTGGCTGCTCAGTCAAAGAGGTTGTGCTTCCCTCCTCTGTGGGGAAGTGGAATTCTTTACATTCTGGAAAATAACTATTCTTATCTCTTCCTCTGATCTAATTACCACAACGGAGGGGTGTGCAGGAAGGTTTAGCGTGTTGTGGTTTCTCTTCCTTTTAATATGGATGCTGAGGAAGTCCGACACCGTCCCAGCCCACGCCGTCTGTCTGCGTTCTGCAGCGGGGCACC
Source organism: Pelecanus crispus (assembly GCF_030463565.1). Taxonomy (NCBI): domain Eukaryota; kingdom Metazoa; phylum Chordata; class Aves; order Pelecaniformes; family Pelecanidae; genus Pelecanus; species Pelecanus crispus. The sequence goes on along the minus strand of NC_134645.1, from coordinate 1,715,288 downwards.
GCGGCACAGACGTCCGCATCAAACCCGGGCCTTGAGCCCTCGGCCCGGCGCTGGCTGCGTCTGTGGTGCCTTTCCTAAGAGTAGATACGGGGCAGCCTCAACTCTAAATATATCGCAAGGGATTTTACAAATCGAGTCCTTCCACCTGCTGCCAGGGCCCTCACGAGAGGATGCAGCCAGCCCATCACAAAGACGGGTTAGGTTAGCTAAGGCTACACGAGATTTTTTTTTTTTTTTTTTCTTACTCTATGCTGACTTGGGATGCACCTTTGACAAACCTCAGTCAGCACAGGGCCCAGACTCATACCGGACGCTTAATGAGAAGATGGGTCCAGTTGACTGTTCGGGCAAGTAAAAGAACTTTAGGGAAACTAAGTTAAAGATATAAAGTCAGGAGAACACTGCTTTTAATGTCTTCTCTTTTCTAAAAGCTACCGGCTAAGTAAAGGGTTAAAACTTAAGTTAACTTTTGCTTATCTATCTAATGCTTCACAAGAAGACTGGGAGGGAGAAAATCTGCATAAAGACTCCCTTCCCAGGGGAAAAAAATAAAAATCTAAGTACAAGACTCTCTTCCCGCTTTTCCAGTTTCCTCTGTCACACCGCTAAGCCATCGGAAATAAGGATGTGATCAGGACCACTGACTTGGAATTTAAATGCTGTCTCATCCTGCTGCTGCTGTTTTGGTTTTCTTCTACCGTATGAGCCAATACAATGGGTGCGCATATTGCAACAGCCTAAGCAGTTTTAACTTGGTATTTTCGGTAGTTTTCAGCTAGTCATATGCCAAATGGCTGGTGGAGTTCCGTCTGACATCGGTTATGAAATTCCTATACCTTGCGCAATAGCTTTAGAAAGGAGGAAAGGTTGTGGGCTTACATATGTGATCAACAGGCTGGACGTACCGCGTTAGCGCTGCCCAGCTTGTGCCCCCTCCAGCCCATGCCTCATTACAAAAAAAAAACCCTCTCAAGCTCGCTGTGGTGGAACTGCACCGAGCGCGAGCGTTCCCTACGCTTTCTTGGCCGCAAACTCGCTATTTTCTGGACTTCTTCCACTGGGTGCTCAGCACAGGGCTCGTGCCGGCACTGTGACTGAAGGACGCACGCCTGATCTTGTCTGTTCCACAAAAAGAGTGAGCGCTGCCGCAGCTGGTAAAAGCACGGACACGGCTTTCCGCCAGCCCGACGACCTTTTCCCGAGGGAAGGGAATCCTTGAGGGTCTGGCGGGCGTTGGCTAGAAACCAGTGATCTGCAAACTTTTTTTTCCTCACCTATTTGGAAACTACTATTTTAAAATTATAATGGAAATCTACTTGAGATACTGCTGTTAAGTCATATTTCAGTTATCTTCTAGGAATATATATTGCCAGCAGACTAAAACTTCACCTGCCTGCACCAAAAATCTTACTTGCAAGGTAGGCGTGCTACCAGAAAACAGACCTCCGTCCTGGTATTGCCCGTTAAGAGGCAGGTGGAGGTACCGAGTCCTCATCCCGACAGGGAAACCACTGCGGCACGCATACGGCGCACGTGGCTCAATACGGGCGAGTGGGAGGCCAGAGGTCTAGCTAACAGTGACAACATCTAGCTGATAGTGACAACATCTAGCTAACAGTGACAACATCTAGCTAACAGTGACAACATCTAGCTAACAGTGACGACTCTGCCACAAAAAATGCTGATTGTAGATCGCTAGCATACCTTAGCATCCTTAGAAACAAAACAACAAATCTGACCGATGTCAGTAAGAACATTCGGCAAAATAAATAGATGAATGCTACAGTGTTAATATTAAAAAAAAAAAAAAAAAAGTGCTGGGAAGCAGCCCAGGCTGGGGGAAGAAGCAACAGTTGAAGCAGGGTGAGGTAGCGGGAGGAAGGCCCGCGACATTCACGCGGTTCCAAGCACTCAACCTGAGGTCACAGCTGTGTTCGGGCCAAGCGAGTTGCGGCAGGAGGAGGACGCAGTGCTGCAGTGGCGGCTGACGGCTCCTGCGTGAGAAGCGCTGGTTCACTTTTCCATTCTGTGGGCAGCTGAGCTCCTCGCTCGAAGCTGGCCCTTGTTTATTTTGCCTTTTTAAAGCTGCTGAGTTACACCTTCACAACGACGGGCAATCGTCGTAGAACGTGTCACACACAAGGCAAACCGGGAGTGCAAGACAAGATTTTAATCATTAAAAGTTTCTCGATAACCTCTTATATACACATAGTTATACACAAAGTGGTTCACGAGTCCCTCAGAGAATGCTGCTGGTGAGGTCGGCTGGCCGGAAGCTTCTCTCCGCCTTTGTCCTCTCGCAGACGGGATGGTCAGGTGGAAAACGCCGGCGGGGCTGTGGGCAGGTATGGCTCGCTTCGGGGCTCCGCGGGTCTCTAGCTGGGCACCGAGAGGAGCCCGTATTCGTCTGCTGTATCCAGAATTTTACAGATGACCGGAGACTCCACCTTGAACGTAAGAGATGAAAACACTGAAGACCACAAAATCATCGATGGAGAGATTGCAACAGAGCTCGTGAGGTTAATGGCAACTGATTGCAAGAGGCGCAGTACTCGAGCATTGCTCTGTAAAATCAGGTAAGCGCTTTTTACTTTTGGGTATGACCTCTGAGGCTTATTAACACTAATTTTTAATAACGCCCCTCCTTCCTCTACGCAAATGCAAAGGAACAGAAAGCAGTACTTGTTTAGCAGCGCCAGGGCTAAAGGACGCCACAGGAAGCTTTTGTGACGAGTCGCTGGAAGCAAGGGGCTATTTTAGACGTGCACCCAGAGACGTCCCCTGCGAGGTGGCACTCGGGGAACCCATGCACGTCTCTACGTACCCCAAGGATGTATTGGCAAGAATGAGGCTCTAACATGTACACGGTCACGGCGTGAGGGGAATCGGATTCTTTACATCTGAAAAGGGAGAGAGACATTTTGTAGCGTTTAGCAGGCAGTAAGCGCAAAACTGAAATGCACATTTCCCTCGTATCTACGGCCTTTTTACTAAGCTAACAGTCATGGCTTTCTGAGCTTCCCGAAGACGACAGAGGCTTTCCCCTCGGACACAGGGAACAGAGACGCAAAACATCAGTTTACTAAAAAAGCTAACTTACTTCAATTTCACAGTCACCTGCCTTGGCTTGTCCGTTAAGTCGCAAACATCTCCATTTCCGTAGAAATGAGACACCATCCTGCCACAAAAGATAGGAGTGAAAAGGTTTGAAATACTAAACACCATTCTTAAGCGCGCAGCTGACTTGCGTCAGGCAGCGTCTCACCGTTCTTCAAATATTTAACTTGAATATCCAAAACAAAGTAGTAACAAGCTGTATTTCAGGTATTGCGGAAGCAAACAGTTCTTCATTACTGAAGATTTTTTTTCTCTGCATCACATCCATTCTTCTCTATCGCAAGTGTGAGACCGATTCAGGAGCAGAGAGCCAGAGCAGCAGCCATGGTGCCCGTAACCGTACCTGACTGTCTGTGTGCCGTCTTCTCGAAGGTAGTAGGTTCTAGCAGCGTTCTTCCTGGACCACTCAATGTGTTCCTCCTTGCTCCAGGTACCCACAACCACGGAAGTCTTGCCACTTTCCTTATCCTAAAAAAGGAAAAAGCTGCTAATTACACCTTGTATTACACAATGAGCAGCGAGGGGATTTTTAATGATGCGTAGAATGTCATTTCTAGAGCAAGGCTGCTGCTGTCAGTGGAACATGTTCTTGCATTTGGGACAAACTATGACTGGTCTTGTATTAGGGTCAAGAGTCAAGGTGACGGTCTCTTCAGAACAGCCACCCAGGCTGTGTGAGCCGATAAAAGCGTTTCAATGACCAGAAGAGCGCTCCCACAAACACCCCCACATCTTTTCAGCTTTGATTATCGCTGTGCTTGACCTGACACGGTACCTACACACCCCTGCATGAACTCAGGCAGCACGCGGAGGATTTCTTTTCTGAAATCCAACTTCTTAAACCCAAGCTGTTGATCAGCCGAGAAAAGGATGCTGCTTTTTTCAAACCGTAGGCAGATTCTCTAACCCTTTTTCCTCCCACAGCCATCTAGTGGCAGAAGATAAAATTATCTAAACGTACCTCATGATACTGATGAACGTATTTGCCGTAGCAGAATTCGTACTTCCACCAACCGACACCCTAGGTAGAGGTATAATCTCAGCGTTAAACCAGAACAAAACCCCCAAACCAAACCAAACGCCCCAAAAACCCCACCTCCGTGTCCCTCCAGGCCCTAAACCACTGGCTATTTTAGCTATAAAACTCCATGCCTATTAATTAGACATGCCGATTCGAGCTTTGCACTGAGAGAGAATCTCTTATTAGCTAACTGACTTCGGCAAGGGATGGAATAGAGTTTAAGCAAAGACTCTTGAAAGAGCCACAGAGGACTAAATTCCTTAAACTATTTGTACACCCCCTATTCATCTTTTAAAGAAATATTTTCCTCTTTAAAAGACAGGGAAAACTTCAGACGCCTTTTCTGTGCTGGCTGTTCTCTCGATAAGTTTTATCAGATTTTTTTTTTTTCTCTTCTCAGTATCAAAATTAGCACTGAACAATTCTCATGATCTACTTCCATTTCACTGTCTGCTCAAACAAATGGAATTTCAACAGAAAGGTTAAAGATTCCTTTCTGGCGTAGACTTTGGTATATAAGCCTTCCCTATACCAACGCAGAGAAAGGCAATTAGTACGTGTGTAAGAACATTCATGGAAAAACTAAACAAAGACATAATACAGGTGCAATTAAGGAGTAGCTCTTTTATTACGCATAGCTTTATTTCTCACCCCATGGAAGCAGTAGGAACCACTGAGAAATTCCTTTATAAGTTGGTCATCGGTCAATTTGGAGATGTGGGTTGTTCCCACAGTTAATAGTTGATGGCTTCCAACAGCAACAGGCTTATGAATGGAAGAAAATTTCTCTTCTTTTGTTGACTGCATTTCTTCCTGAAATGGAAGTATACACAAATACACCCATTTAGATTTTATATGTCCCCTGCAAAGTCGTGGAAACTATCTGAAGTTACTTAATACTAAGCGAAGCGGGCGGTGGGAAGAAGTATGAAAGCATTCTGGCCTTGTTTTCACTGCCTTCAGCATAGCTGGAAGAAAAAGATTGAAAGTCAAGAACTTAACATGTTTGTAAACTGTAGGCTACAGAGGCTACAAGAGTTTTACATCAGTAGCCCAAACTTACTTGCTTTGTTTTCCTTTCAATTAAGGTAAGTTACAGATGATTTCAACAAGCTTAAAGACCGTTTGAAAGATTGACATGGTCTTATAAAGTTGGGTAAGAGAACTTATTCCACAGAACTGAAAGTTGTGTGTGTTCCAAAATGGAAAATAAGTTATTTTTTTCTATTTAAAATTAAAGAAATCCTACCTCCTTCACCCTTCTGAAAGGCATCTTCATCATTTCTTGCTGTTTCTCCAGCTGTTCCAGATTATGGGGTTTCAGTGGGGATCCAGGCAGAGACTGGCAAAAGATGTCATTCACAGGGGAAGCCCTGAACCTGCCCAAACAAGCCAGCAACACATCACTTATTATGCCTTAAAGACCTGCTGGTTTTTATTGCTCTCAGTTTCTGACCGAGCTGAGGTGTGCATTTTTTTTTCTTGTACTTGCACCACTTCAGCCAAAGCGACACGGTTCTTACGATTGAAGTAAATACGCTTTTTGCCCAGCATAGTCTCACTCCTAAAACTGGCAATGCAGCCTGGCCCCCCCTCGGTCAAAAGGAAAAAGCCACATATTAGAAGGCAAACTGCACTGTACGCGTACCATGAACGCCGTGTCGAGGCTCCGCAAAACTCTTTCGGAAGCTAGGAAATGGCAAAGGTTAAAAACTTGATAGATGCAGTTCCTATATAATTAAAATAATACATCCCTATATTATCTGACATGTATGGCTTTTCCTACTGCATATATACCTATTATTCCTTTCTCACTGTCTTCATGAGCTATGTCTGCAAAAAGCAGCTTATTTCAGGAAAGAAAAAGCAAACAGATGAAGCAGAGTTAACACAGCTTTCTCCTTAGTTTACACAAAAGAAGGCCTCATTAAAACACCAAATAAGCCTTAACGGAAAGCGAACATCAAAATGAAAATCGTACTGACAAATGAAGCAGTTGTTCAGTTTTCATTGCTCGTCTCATTGAAAAGGTCCTCCTGAGAGAAAGCTTATTTACAAAACAAAAATGCTTCAGAGGCTTTTTGTGATGTCCTCCTAGGAAGAGTCTGTAGTCCACAGCAGTAGGTGTATAATAATCACCACAGCAGTTAATCTGAAAACATTTCCTACATAGTAACTGCACTCTGGATTAAACAAGCCCTGTACCAAAGCAGCCTAGTTTTATCTGAATTTTATTTAAATAACGCTAAGACTAATAGTTACAGTAGACAAATATTACCTTTCACTGCCTCCCTGTCCCCATTCCCACCAATTTAAAAAAAAGTCAAATTGTATCCAAACAAGAACGGCAACTAGAACTAACAGACAGACTTTTGCTAAGTTAATGCGAGTGCATTATTGGATAAGATGGTGGGCGTAGAGGAAAAGCGCCGGCGGCTCAAGTACTGCTCAGTGCTGTTTCAGGAACACACGACGGGAAAAGCGCGCTTCACTTCGGATGAGGTTTGTTTGTTGTTAACCTCTGCTGACCCTGAGCTGCGTTTCCAGCCTGCTATCTCCACCTCTATTTACGAAGATGACCTAAGTGGAAGAATAAAGATCTTGCATGTTTGTTTTAAGTATTTCCTGCTAGTGGCCCGGAAGCCTTCCATGCCTTCCCTCTGGAAGGAGGCAGCAGCTCAAGATTGTATTCTTGTCAAACAATAGAACAATTTCCCTGTGCACTTTCTATTTTTCTACTGATACAGAGGCTTAAAAGACTCATACAATAAACAGATAATACTGCAAGAGATAAGTGCAACAGATAACAGAGTATTCCCAAACCCATCTACATGAGAAAATTTATAATTGATGCTAAATATTTGGCAATAGCATAACTTATCTACTCCACCTGGCAAGTGTTTATAAAATGCATGACTGAGGATTTTGTCCCTATTTAGACCTTGTTACCTATTTCAGAGCAGTGATTAAATACTCACTTGTTCTGACATCTGTGTACATGGGAAATGCAGAACTCCTGCCCATTATTTCCCCATTACTTGTATGTCATATTCACTTTGCAATTCTGTTTACACCCCTTGAAAGGTCGAAAGTCTCTACTATTGAGACTAAGGGTATCCCTTACATCCATGGTACCATTCATGGAGGGGGGGGAAGAATCCTAAACTTGATTTTTGGAAAAAAACATTGAAATTGGGAATTCTTCATAGGAAAATGACTCATACAGCTGAAGGTAAGGCAATAAAGCAGGACAGAGACAGGTGAGAACTCCTTAAGTCGGGAGAACTGCTAAAATATATATTAAGGTTATGGCTGAAGACCATACTTTTGTCTTCTGAAATTGGAGAAGCTGAAGTCTGTGCGCACATATAACGCGCATATGCAATCTGCAGTCTCTGCATACCGTGAAGATGATCCCCCAAGCCCTTGTAATCATAAACTAAGAGGAGACCGGGTGTTCTTAATCTGCCTGCAGCCTTAACGCCCCAGTTTGTGTTTCTCCAGAATGACAGGGCTAGAAACTTACCTGTTGAAAAAAGTTATACTTCCCAGCTGCTTCTCATATGGGGTCAATCACTAGAGACTTACAAAACGCAAATATTGTGCAACTTAACATAAAAACTTAAGATTTGGCAAGACTGCGCCTGCCAAAGTAAGTACATACAAGTGTCACAGCTCTGCACCAGAAACCACAGCTGGATATGTGACTTCTATAAGCACGTACATGCATGGAAACCGAGGAAAATCTGAAGTGATAACGTTAGGCAACATTTGAGTACCGTACCTATATTTAGGATGGCTGCATAACAGAGGTGTCAGTATAACCACTTCATATTCACAGGTTGTAACTTCTGCTACTGAAAGAATCTCATGCTTAGCTTCTGGGTGACAGATGTACATCACTGTACTTGATCTGGGCAGGTTTTGTCTCAAGCTACAAGGCGTGCCGTTTCCCATTTCTACAGGATAGTACGGGGTCATCTGCCCTTCTATATTTTTTGTAGGTATCTAGGTGAAAGAAAGTAAAAGTTAAGAATCACAGTAAAGGTCCTTTGACTCTTCCGAAATGAAAAATACTATCATGCTGAGCAGAGCCAGCATTACTGGACTGAAACCAGCCCCTGCGTAGTTACTTGGTGTTTCTGCAACTTCCAAACACGTTCTGGTTTATTACCTCCAGCACAGCACCGCACAAATGCGCCGAGCCACACGAGCTCCAGCTGCAAAAAGCAGCTGGTTTCTCTGCGCAGGCTGCCCGATGTTTCGGTTCTAAGAAAGCTTGCCAGCTGGGTGCAATGTTTTGGAAGAGCACCAAGCCAGCTGCGTTTGCCCTGCAGCCTAGGAGACAGGGAGATGCGAGTAGCTCTGCCAGGCTCGGCTCAGGTCTGGCCAGGCACGTTCCCTTCACTTCAGTGCCAGGCCAAGAAGAATCTAAAAACGCCCCTGCAAAGTCATCCCAATGCCCGCGCTGCGCCTCTCAGCATACCCAGCCTGGGTTGTTCCTTATCCGGAGTATCCCATACCACCCGTTGGTGTGGCTAACAAAGTGAACGATATATACAAAGTAAATCCCACTTTTGTACACGCTTTTAAGTCAGCTCTCTTCAAACTTGTTCCGTCATGTGTTTCATCCAGCTTCCACTTTAAGAAATCAATTCCCCAAACTGGTCAAAGTCCCTCTCCTGGCTCCTATCTCAGAAGCAGCTAAAGTTCCTGGATACCAAAAGCTCCATTTGTGCAAAAGCCACACTGGAACCCACAAATTAGACCTTTATCAACCCATGTCGCTTGAGCTAGTAAAGGTTTTCAGCGCACAGTAAGTCGGGCTCTGTGCTAAAAGGTGGTGGTGCCTTCTGTGGTCAGGACACTAACCCGGGGACCCGAGACCCTTCTATCTCTCACCTATGCTGGTCTTCAAACCATGTTACCCTGTCACAAGCCACTGACTCTCTCCTCCTGAAAACTGTTGCATCATGAATGAAGCGATGAGACATTCATGAGGTTAAAGAATGAACATGCCGGCAGCTTAATTGCTCGGGCGCTCCTTGGCTTCCAGTCACTTATCCACTCTCTACTTCAATACTCAAAGGTGGGAAATGAAGATATATTCTGGTTGTGTACAACGGAGCTGACAAAAAAGGTACCAGTGCTTTTCCTTCCTATTTTTCTGAATGAAACAACTGTTTTTTTTCCTTAAAAATTGAAAAATTATGCCTATGCATTTCATTGAAGGTAACTATTCAAGAAATCAAAATAGAAATAGCTGTTGTTGGTATGCAACTGGAAGGCTTTGCACACAACCAGTAGGACTTAAGATAAATCTCTAGTCGCAGCAGGGTTTGGTTACTTTAAGCACCACCCAGCTGTGCTATGCACGGTTTCCCTTTCATGACTAGAGATTCCATGGAAATTGCAAGTCTAAATTCTTTATGGACTAAAACCAAGACAGTGTATGTACATCATAAATACTGTCAAAAAAAAAAAAAAGTCAGTAAAAGACTTAACTTCCTCTGAAATTTAAAAAAAAAAGAAAAAAAAAAGTTACACCACAAAGAACCTAGTTGTCTTTAATTTCAAAGAGGCATAACTGCCACTGCCATCAGAATGGGCCACATTTGGACTTGGGTCTGCTCCCCCACCTCCCTCCAAAACGCTCATCAGGCATGTATGTTTTCTGAGATCCACTGCAGAAGAACCGCTCTGTGCTGTGTAAATCAGCATTACAAAGATCACATAGACAAAATTTTTGTTTCAGAATTAAAATGAAGGATAACTGGAAATAAGGTAAGTGCATGTCTGCCCACAGGTCAAATCTGCTGTTGCCAATTCCAAACTCCAACGTGCTTCAGGTACTTCCATTGATTTGCTACAAAGTTAGTAACTCAGAATTGAGTTTTGGGGCCTAAACAAATAGAAAAGTTGCCTAACGGGAAAGGGAAGCACAGAGTTTTATGGGATGGGGCATCAAGTCAGCTAAGAAATCTTTTAGGGATTTTGTGCTGTAGGATTCTGTTAAGCACTTCTCCCTGCTCAAAATGCATGAAAGTATCATTAAGGGAATTGGGATCTCTGCTGTAGCTGGAAAAATAACTGTTGCTAGGCCATAACGTGACTTTGTGATTATGTGTATTGTCTTCATAGAAGAAGAGTATATAATTCATCTCATTTAAGATTAGCGTAACTTCAATGTAAGTAAGTAGAAGGGCGAGAAATTTAACTAGCTGGACTAAATAAGCTTTCTGAGCTGGGACTGATAATCAAGTGAGTAGAGTGCAGCTCAGGAACAGTTTCATGTTTTGGTACTCATTTTGGTAGGGAACTAATTACATACTCTCATCATATATAAATTGCCTCCACTATTGACAGCAAAAGTTAAAATAGATGTTTTTCACTTGCCTCTTTTGCACTCTCTTTTGGATTTTCCTTCTCTTCTTGATCTGGGGAATAATTAAGAATGAGGTAAGCATAAAGTCTGTGAACTTGAAATAAAATGAAATTATATACAGAGAAGTTTGTATGTTTTGTGTATTTGCTAGGACTTTGCATATACACTGCCAAGAGTCAATTTCATGAACTTGCAGGTGCAAAAGAGGAAAGAAAGGAAATAAAACAGTGACCTGGGGTCCAGAGCAAACAGAACAAAACAGGAGCTAGCATCGTCTTGAAACAATTTTGAGTTTGCAGGACAGGCCAAATCCAGCCCTAGCACCACAGGAAGGCCAGTGAGGGCAGGAGAACACGTTACTACTGCTGTTCCGCGAGGCATAGCTGACCACTCTTCTCAAAGCGAGCAAACTACAGGCAAGTGCTTCAGCCCACCCACTAGCCACCCTCAGAGGGTACACTTGTTGTAGGAAGAAGTGAGGCCAGACCGCGTGCCACGCTAATGATCATGAGAGTAAACCTTCTTACGGGGCAGGGGTTGCAAGCTGTCCCAGCTGGGAGCTACCCTTAGCCTTGTGAACTGCTTCAGGACAGCCTGGATCCATTCAGGATTAGGCGAGCAAAGGGCCACCCTGCTTTGCTGTCACCCATTCAGCTGGTCCAAGTTTACTGTAGCACACTTGTGGGTTCAGCTCACAATGGTTTGAGAAACCATCTATTTTTTTTTTTTTTTTTTTTTTTAAGATAAGTGGCGTGAATTGCTGGATAGGAAGCACAGAAAAAATACAGTCTGCCACCTAAGCGGAGAGGACAGAGGGTCAACATCCTAAAAGACTCAGACTTGAAGCACCATCACATGTAACTTCAGCATCTAGCCCTGCAAAAGGATCGGTAACTCAAATCAAACGTTTTGTTTTCTGTACAGCAACAGCTAGGGAGAATTGGGCATCTCTGCACAGGATTAATGACAGCACGAACAAGCGCTGTCACTCACTAACAAAGAAATGCCAAACAATGCACTTTCTGAAGCCGTGTTTCTTTTCAGGACTAAGATACCTAACTGAAGGCTGTAGGCAGGAGTTCAAAGGAATGGGACTAATAGCGCTAAATCCCCTCCAAGACTGAGGCGTTCAAGTTAATCACTTCTAGGAAGAGAAAAAACGGTGGTGCCCACCTTCTACATACTAGCCTAGAATTAAAAAAACCCAAATGTTTTTTCTATTGTTCTATCAACTCTGACAAATGAACGCTTAGTCTGTGGATTTTTAAGAGTTCTTTGGACTAATATACCGCCAAAGTGCTTACCCAGGAAAGCAGATATTGGCAGGTGCGACCACAAGAACTTCCAGCATCTACAATAATTTACGGGCAAAAGATGCGAGCGCTCAGAAAATTAGTTATTCTAAGCTGCAGTTTGAGTTTGGGGCTCAGCTACCTAATTTCCACTGAAAGTCCCACTTTAGGCACGTCAGTATTTCTGGAGGTCTGTGCCAGAATCCCCAAAAAAAGACTCAAACAGTTCCAAGGATCAGCTCTGCCTGCAAAGGCTGTAAGTGTTCGGGTTTGCAGACTATGTTTTATTACAGAATAGCAGAGCCCAAGATGTGCTACATGCTCTGCCTTCTGCTCACAGTTTGAATGCTTCTCACCACCCAAAAAAAGAGTGACAACAGGCTACATTATCAAAGCCCAGTCTGGCCCATGTTGGTTCCATCCCTTATATTATGTATTTTCTTTTCCTGACACCAACTATTGCAGATCAGGTAATCTGATTAGTTAGACAGCATGGCAAAACTGACAGGATGTATGCAATGTAAGCTGCTGAAAAGGAATTGGAAAGAATACATTTTTGCTTAAAAAAAAAAAAGTAATCTACAAAATTCTACTCTACTGCACTGGGAATCAGTTTTCCACACCATGTTTCTCAGACAGCAATAATTAAAAACCAAACAATTAATTAACATCAGCAAAATAAAACAAAGTAAGACAAACCTGGTTCTGATAATGGGTTCTTCATCATCATATTCCCCAGATAGTATTCTTGGATGTTTATTTTCTACAACCAAAAGAAGTTAAAATAAATTTTAGTTACCTTTTTCCATACTTTTTCAAGTGTACAGGAATTCAAGTCTTCTAGAGGAGTTAAGCACGAACATGCCAGTGGAAAAGGGGGTTACTTTAGTTACTACTAGATTGTAAGAAGCCTACCTGTCCTGTTTCCTTCTCCTCGTGATACTGACGGATGTGTTTTCCGTGGCAGACCTCGTAAGTCCAGTAAGACTCAATCTTAAAAAAAAAAAAAAAAAAGACAAAACTGTTTAGCTACATTACCCCGTCCCAAAAAAATTTCCCTCAAAATTTTGACTTTTGCAGCAGTGAAACGCAGCCCAAGCAGGTGAGCTTGGGCACCCTCAAAAACAATAGCACTGTGAGTGGTCTGAGTGTTCCCCAAGCATTTTGGTGATGTTCCAAATAAACACAACAGGCAAAGTTTCCTTAAATTTCACACAGATAAAACAAAGGAAAAAAAATTAACTAAGATGTAAAGACTAAATTTGCCCCAAAATCGCTAGGGCTAAGCTGTAGTGACTCAGCACAGTCACAGCATTTTGGCAACTGCCGTAGATACGGGCTGTTCACCAGTCGCCCTTCACCCACTCTTCCTTCCTCAAGGACTTGTGTGGGATGTTGCACGGGTATAATATTTGGCCACTTTTGCACTCTCTGGTTCCCAGTACCAACCAATACTTGTTTGGTACTAGGCTTGTTCTCATAATGCAAGACAGGAGTCTTTGAAGTGGGACGACAGTTGATGAAAAACTGGAAAATTTTCAGAACATCTAAAAACACGTTTGTTCTGGTCTTCTAACACTTTCTGGAGAAATGCTTTTCATTCAACTGTCACACATTATGGCCTGACTCCTGGAAGTAAGTGTTTTAAATCCACATTTTTAAACTGCTACTATAGCAACCCCATTTATCTGAATCCTGACATCTCCAATTATATAAAATTTTATCAGCAACATTAAGATAACTGTCATAAAGTTGTAGAGACCTTATTTTGGATCAAATTAGTACCTGAAGTCCGAGACATATTTATCCAAACAGTTTACTATGCTAAATCTTGAAATGGACCGGACTGTAAACTGTTGATTAGCATTTAAATTTCAACATAGAAGTAACATACTCTATATGAACAGCTACTTTGCTTAAAAAGAGGTTCCAGCAGTTCTCCGGGAGTAGGACCTTTATAGTCCTTTTCTTCTTCCTAGAATAGAAGGATATTTCATTACATTAAAATTAACAGTAGTTTCGTTAGTTAATATTCATTTGCAATAGTAAAAAGAAAAAAAAAATCCTATCACAAAATTAAAAGGTACAAAACCTCATTAATTCCTGCCCTGAAGGAGCTGTGTGGTGATTAGGAAAAAAAAAAAAAAAACCCCAGACAATTTAGTTTAGTAAGAAGGGGCAAATAAAAGTCCCAAATAAAGTAGTCAAAACCGGAAAGTTTTGTGGTTTAAAAAATACACACGTGGCAAAACAGTAAGAGCTCTCAACTTGCTCACGCCCAGAGTGGCAGCTTGGGGTGTGACTAGGAAAACAGCATCATTAATCTTTTCATTCATTAGTCAATGCTGATGCCGTACTGATGCAGTATAATTGGAACATCACACAGCTTTTATGTCATTTCAAAAAAATCCATCAAAAAAGCGTAAGCAATACTGTGGAAGTTTATTTCTGCGTAATTTCTGCTCTATAAATGTGCATGCTGTTGAAGAAATTTCCACACGAAGTTCTTCAGTACTAAAGGTTTCTCACCTACGCTGAAGCGCTCCGACCAACAACAAACCTCACCAAACGCCTCCTCAGCCTACTTTCTCTTGTACAAACAACTGTACTTATATACCTTTTTTCTTTTTTTTTAATGTTAACCCCACATTGGGCATTCAGACTTCCAATTAAGGAACAGATGACAGAGAATAAAGCTTATATTACCAGTGGTAGAATCCCTACTGAGATAGTGTTTTCAGATACAGCAGTGACGATAGCAGCGTTAACAACCTTTATAGCTGTTTACTGACCTAGAATTTTGACAATATTACTTCAAATACAAGAATCTCCCAATCAGTCACAGACCTAGCAATAAACAGAACATTACAGCGATGGTTTGTTGCCAAATAGGGACTTCAAGATTGTTCAGACTAGCCCCACTTAGTATAGAGCTAGTATGTAATATGAACTGAAGGCATCTACTATTAACTGTGAAACTGTGATGCATTCTACAGACGATTTTCCTTTTACAGGGGGGAAAAAAAAAGTCTTTATTTTGAAAAAAAAAAAAAGGAACTGAAAAGATACTGTAAAGACTTGTCTACAGCTTATAATTACAAAAAAGACTTGACCGAACTTACCTCATTGCCGCTTGCTATCAGCGGAAGTATACACTTATATTTTTCTTTATCCACAGTGGTCATTATAATGTAGTTATCCTCTTTGTACAGGACACCAGTTGCAGGCTAAGAAAACAACCAACCTACGGATTAGTCAGGGGGTATTTTTAACGCTACTTGTTAGAAATATTGCTGAATTCATGAGCAGTACACGAGTTAATTCGCAGGGCAGGCGGTCCAGAGTATACCCTGGGTCTTAATTATACCACAAGACTGGGCTTTGGCATTTAAGCGTGCAGTGGCTTGCTTGCCTTCTCCTTTGCTTCGATCCTTCTACCTCCGGCCGCATTCCTGCTCTCCTCCACGCTCATCCTGCTCCTGATGACATATTTCCCGTTCTTATGGAAGACTTTTATTAAAGAACACCCCACCCCACCCCCCAACCATTACATTTTGCAACCAGCCGTTCCCACGTCGACTTTCAGGCCAGATTTTCCTTGGATTTTCCTTGGATTTTCCCAAGCTGCCAGACCCAGGCCACGGCCTACCGCTCGCCCTCCGGCCCGCTGCCTGCGTGCCCGCTTATCGCCAACCGGGCCAAAACACAACGTTCGAGGCCCGCACCAGCACGGCTACGCTGAGAACACCCCGAAAATACCCTTTTTGTGGCGCGGGGGCTTCAAAAATCACCACCACCCCTGAGGGGGGGGCCGGCGGCCGGGCCGAACTCCCGCCGCCCGGGCTGCACTTTAATAGTTACAAGGGTCCTGCCCCTCGAGGGAGGGAGATTCCAGAGGAGGCGTGAGGAGAGAGACCCCTCAGACAGACGGACGGACAGACAGACACACACCCCCCGCGCCGGTACCGACCAGGCTGAACTCGGTGCCGGGCCAGTTCACCCTGAAGGGGATGTCGTCGCTGAGCTGAGGGAGAGCCCGGCCGCCCGCCGCCGCCGCCGCCGCTACGGCCGCCAGCAGACCGCAGAGCAGCGCCCGCGGGGTGGGCGCCCGGTGCCGGCACCCCCTCATGCCGGCGGGCAGCGGCGGGCAGCGGGCAGGGGCGGGCAGCGCCGCCGCCACGTCTGCTTCCGGCGGGAGGGGCGGGCCGCCGCGCATCAACATCCGGGGCAGCGGCCGCGCGCTGCCCGGGCCCTGTGGCGGGAGGCGGCCGGTGAGTGAGGGGCGGCGGCGGCGGCGGGAGGGGGACGGGACGGGACGGGACGGGACGGGACGGGACGGGACGGGACACGCACAGGGGACGTGGCGGGGGCCCGGGGTGCGAGGAGCCGCCGATTCTGTGTGGAAACCCCCGCCCTGCCCCGCAAAGGGGGGTGAGGGGGTCGCGGCGGCGCCGGGCTCGTTAACGGGGAGCGCTTTAGGGCCCCCCCCCCCCCGCCCTGTGGTGCGTTCGCGGGCTGAGCAGGAGGCCCTCAGAGGGCAGCGGCTGCAGCCGTTCTGTAACGGATTTAAAAACGCTGTAGCATGGGCTTCGAAGAAAACGAAGGACCCGACCCGGTTTAGTCATAGAATCATCGAATCGTTTAGGTTGGAAAAGCCCTTTACGATCATCCAGTCCAACCATTAACCTAACACTGCCAAGTCCACACTAAACCAATTCAGGGGAGAGTAAGAATTAATCTCATGTTTCCTGGCTTGGTGGCTGGATTGCTTTTTAGTGAAAGCAAAACTATCATTAAGGTTGGAAAGGATCTCTAAGACCATCAGCCCAACCATCAACCCAACACCCCCATGCCCACTAAACCATGTCCCCCAGTGCCACCTCTGCCCATTTTTTGAACCCCTCCAGGGATGGTGACTCCCCCACCTCTCTGGGCAGCCTGTTCCAATGCTTGACCACTCTTTCAGTAAAGAAATTTTTCCTAATACCCAATCTAAACCTCCCCAGTGCAACTCGAGGCCATTTCCTCTTGTCCTATCGCTAGTTACTTGGGAGAAGAGACCAACACCCCCCTCACTACAACCTCCTTTCAGGTAGTTGTAGAGAGTGGTAAGTCTGTCTCTTCCGAACGCAGTCTGTCAGGCGCCAACTCGGAGGAGCTCCTTGGTACTTTGCGCCTCTGCTGCAGCTCCTCTGGAGCCAAGCCCCTGGAATTCATCCCAGAAAAGAGGCCCTGCCCCGATGCATCGCTGCAGCAAAGCCAGGTGTGCCGCCGCTACCCCACGCTGCAGGAATGGCTTGGCAGCGTGCTCGGCTGGGCCCTGGGCTTTTACATCAACCGAGTACGCAGCCGGAGTGCTGGTGTACTCCTGTGGCTAGGTTGTGTTGCGCTCTCCTCTTTTTTTCACAGGTTTTTACTGATAGAGTAGTGCCAGGAAGGTTTCTATGGTACAGAGTGAGTCTGGGAGACACAAAAAAGTAAGGGACTCCATTTAATATTGCAATAAGCATAACAAAGCGCTTCCTTTTATCTCCGATTAAGACTGAACTGTAAGTTGAGACACAGCTGGAGTGGAGTGGAGGCTCTGGAGGAAGGAGAAGAGTGGGGCAGTGTACCGTTTGCTTTGCAGTTGGTGATGGGGTGACATACGGGGATAACGGTAATGTTTTGGCAGTGTACGGTGGTTCTTAATAAACCCTAATGCATAGAGTGGGCACTGAAATGTTTACTGGGAGAAGTTACATAAAGGCAAAGGAAGCAGATGGTACCAGGAAGAATCCTAGTGGCATCGGAGAAAGATAACTCTGGATGATGTGTCGCGAATTCAGGTGGTTTGGTTTAAGATGTTTTGTTTTGGGCCGTTCTTCATTGCTGTTTTGCCAGTAGAGCGATGTGTACGCGCGCTTTCACGTTTACATTGGGTAAAACTGGCTGAGTCTGAACTGTTCAAGTAAACGGTTTGTAATCCCTTGGTTGACTTTTGCCCTGAGCAGAAGAACAATTTCCAGATGGGGATAATAGAGGTGAGATGGCTTAAAACTTTACTAAATGGCTGCATGGGGTTTAGTCAATACTTTTGAGCTTTGCTGCCATAATTTTCTTGTTTAAGAGTGCAATTTTTTTTTTTTTTCCTGTTAAACTGGTGCCAAAGTAGATATGGCTGTACTGGGAGAATTATTCTTCCAGTTCAAGCACGTGCACAATGAGAGGAAAGTGCCAGAATAGCTGCAGAGAAGAGACCTAAGTTGCAAAAGGTCAGAAAGATGCAGGCAAGACATTTGTTTGAGGCAAAGGAGGGCAACAATTAAAGGGAAAGCCGGAGGAGCAAGGAAATTACTTTAAAGTAAGAATACTGAGGGAGTGTGAAGTTGGAATAACCAGGGCTGTACTGTAGCTGGTAATCAAAGTAAGTGTATAGTCCATGTCCAGCTTTTGGAGAAGACTGTTAGGGAAGCCTAATGACTTGAAAAAGTCTCTTTCTGATCTTGTGACAATTACACACTTGCAGAGTAGAAAACCAAGATACAGGGCCCTGCTGAGCACTTGCTATCCTGGTGTCCGTTTGCATCCCCTCTGCCAGTCAGTAGCTTGGCTGAACAGAGTGGAAAATCACCTCCGAAGAACTCTTTATTGTTACACAGAACAGACATACAGGAATAGATCGGATGGGGGAGCTGTAGCATTTGAGTTTTTTCAACATCCTCAGCTCCTTGGTCTGAGTAAAGCCTGTATCCACATGCATACCAGAAAGAAGGGATGGGAAGGGGTACAAATCAGAGTTCAACCTGACAAACTTCAGGAAATAATGATACAAAGTACTGATACAATACTGATGGGGGATGCTGCAATCAATTTTGTAACTGGGTTGCTTTAGCTTTTAAGGGTAGGTGGTGTTCAAAATGTTGGTTTTTTCCTGCTTGTAAGGGGTAAGTTATCCATGATATTTTAAGCAAACAAGTATGGTTTTCTTCTTATGCTTCTTAGAAAAACTGCCTGAAATGTTCAGGCTTGTAGAGCTTCTGTTAAGACTGTATGTTTTCCTTTTTTTGTCAGCTGTTAAAGAACTGCAGTATGACAGGATGCTATTCTTGCATTTGTGGTGAAAATTGTTTTACCGAATGTGTTAAAGTGATTGTAAGAATTACCAAACATTGCATTCTTCTGCGTGACTAAACTGCACTTTAGTTATCTTTGTGAAGGATTTTAATCAAATTTGAGTTTCTAGAAAGCAGCCTAGTCTAGGAAGAGTCTGGTCTTTATGTACCCTTGTGAAAAAAGAAATTTGAGAGCGTGGAAGTGGGGATAAAGATGTAATGATACAAAAGTAAGGAAATCATTAACACTTCCTCTTTTTGTGTAGTGAGGGCATGACAGTTAGCTTCGTTTTGCTTCGAAAAAGTCTGTGACCCTCCAAACTTTGGTAATTAGTTTATGCACAAAGCTGTTAAACGTAACCAATGCATAAAAGCAAATCGAGGTTTATGTGTATAAAAAAAAGAACTCTAAGGGTTCTCTCCGTGTGTGTGCGTGTATATATATATATAAACACACACATAACGTGAATATCTGAATGGTCCAGCACAATTTCCAAATTAGAGCAGGTTAGGCCAGTCCCATCTGATCTTTGTTGTTTGCTCATCTATGGGAAATACAGAGCAGATAAATGGCTGAAGAAGGAAAGACAGAAGTCGTTATTGGGGATGCTACAAAGAATCTGGTAATTACAGACTGTTTTGGTTTCCCTTGTCCATGAGTTTTCTTGCATTAAGAAATGCAAATTTGTGTACAGAAGCTTTATGATTAAGTCAGGTGACACATTAATTTTGTCAGTGGCAGTCAAAATGGGTATGAAGTGTGCTTATTACCAAAAGCTAGATGAAATTAATTAAAATGTTGCATATTCAGGTCACATATTCATGGCAGATGATTGCATATTTAATGACTGTTGCTATCAAATGGTTAATTGATCATACTAAGGAGTATCAGATATTACATAAGCTACTTTTTAGTAGCTGCTTTTTTATTTTAATTCTCATCATAGCACAATCAAACTAAACTGTCTTACTGCAGTCTTTGTACAAACCTTACTTTTTTTTCCTGTAACGTAAATGAATATAGGACTTTTTATTTGGGAGATTCCAAAATCATTTACCGATATATCAGTTTATATACTGCTCAGTGGTAATCCCTTTCAGCATCATAGGGAGGGTGCATCTTGACCAACTGCTGGGAGAATTCCTTTTCCTACAAATGGCCTTAGAAATCCTACTGTGCAGTCACACCAGGAAAGACCAAGGCTGCATACCGCTACGTACTGCTTCCTTCACGCATGGAAGGACAGAGGTCTACGCTGCCTGCTCAGTGATCTGAGCCTGTGGATCCCAGGGAGTAAAATCTGACAACATGGAAATGACTATTGTTTCCTCAAACACTGTTTGGAAACAAGTTTAGAGGTAGCTTCATGTGTGTGGTGGTATAATGAAACCGCATCTAAAATCTCTCTATATGGTCACAATTTTAGATTTAGTTCTAACCAGTAGGGAAAAAAAAAAGTATATATGGCATATAAAAAGTGCATGTTAATTTTTTGTGTGGTGAGTAACAGATCTGAAAGCATACTGGGCTTTTGTTGGTGATTGAAGCTGTAAGAAGAGTCGTGGCTCAAATCCCCAATGGCAAGAACAAATGTGTATTTCCAGTACTTTAATTAATTCCTAATTTTGACACAGTTTAAGACTGCATAATAGGAGCTAGCTCTTGTATATTGTTTTTCAACATTAGATCTAACAGCATTTTATAACAAGATGCAATTAAGACGCACATTGATGTCCATCCTAATATGGACACACTTTAAATAAACATAACATTTCTGGAAACTTCTTTCTCCGACACTATTAGTAAATGCGATGCATTTTTATTGTGCTGAAGTTGTATGCACAACCTGAAATGTATCGTTACAGATATTATTGCAAGTTTCATGAATCTAGAAAGTAAATGAACCAACAATGTCCTGAGTATAATTAAAGATACAAAATGTAGAGCCATACATAATCACAGTGCCCCAACACAGTGCTTAAAGAATTAGAGTTTTAAAGAGGGAATCATCATTGATGTTTCTGGATCATTAGTGAGTGTAATGAACAAGGATAAGTCTTTGAGGAAAGAATTTTTAAAAATGCATAGAGTGGACATACCATTGTACACGTTTTAACTTTACTACAGCTTGCTTAAATCTGAAGTAAGCACAAGAAAGGAAGTCCTGTTGTTGGTTGGGTTTTTTTGAGGGTACTATTCTTTTCAACACTTAAATATTCTGGAAATGAATCATACATAACATTTTTAGTAACAGTTACGTATTCAGTAACACTTAAGAGTTACTCGTTACGTCAAGGTGAATAAATGCGCGTGTAACGGGTCATGTTTATTAATGTTGATTTGGGTGATGGTTATCACTGTCCATCTCTGGTGTGTGAAGTCACTCAGCTCCAGCTTTGGGCATCGTAACGACTGTCATTACGTACAGGCGCCTGGAAGTTCTGCTTATAGCTCTCTCCCACTGTACAGCTGAATTAGTTAGGGTTGCTTTTCCACTCAGTTGTGTCACTCTTAAACCAGTGCAGTGCAGTGGAGAATCAAGACCTTTGAAGGACAGTCCGTCAGTTTGCAAGTCACTGACGTGCACTAATGGAAAAATGGGGCCTCAATACATACGATTATTTTGCTAATATGATCAGAGGATTTGCTTCTGCAGTTCAGAGTAGTCCATCAAGTGATGCCCCATCATGTACTCTTAAAATAGTGGCATTCAACTATTAATAGTAAACAGTAGCTTCTAAAAACTAACACACTTTTTTTTTCCCACAATGAATCAACGCTTGAGAGATGCCAGAGGCACAATAAAATTATAATCTGGTGTGTAAAAAAATACAGCTTTCTTGGTTAAGTATTTTAAGTGGTCTCATTATCTCAAGTTTAGGTTTGAATTCTGATATTTTCTACTCACCTAGCTGCCTTTCTCAAATGTCTCCTATTAACATTCGTTTATGTTCCTGCTGGCTTTTGTAGGTGGCCAAGTGAAATAATAGCAGCTTGTTATTTTGATAAACCTGATATTTTCAAGCAATTAGAAATATAACACAGGAAAATGTAAAGAAGAGAAAGGGACAGCCTGTATAGTAGAAACATACGGGTTTTGCAATTACTGACACAAAACACAGACTTCCAAGCTACTCCTAAACGCTCTTACATTCTCTGTATGAGAAAATGTGACATTACATGGTGTTTGAAATAGGACCTTTCCTACATTCATGTACAAAAATATACTTTGTTAAAAGTTAACAAAAATAACTTAAATTTTTGAGAAGCAAGACAAGTCCTTGTTGGGACGGAAACTCCATTTGCTTATGTTTTGCATGAAGTAAGCCTACTAGCCTAAACCGGTGGCTTTCCAACCCTCTTTGGATGTCCATACAACACATGTAAGGCTACTGAAAAGAGGGTTCCCTTCTTAACTACCTTTTGTCCGTGAATCCCTGAAACAGTGGTTGAAAATTACTGGCTTAAAATCTATCCTGATTTTTTTTAAGAGATGGGGTTATAACATCATCTAAAGGCAAATAACAAAGATGAGAGTTTCTGAACATTCTTGCTGCATTGTGACTTCAAGTCATACTCTTAGTTAATTTTAACATTTTGGCTTTATTCTTTATATTAATCTTAAAAAATAAAATGAGGCACTGATACGTTATGGCTTGTTTGTGTCAAAGTACGCTGTGCTGTGGTTTTCAGGGGCTTGACCTAATGAGCCAAGGGAAAGAATTATTTCCTTGACAATGACATGGTTTATCCTCTGCATTTAAGAACTAATATATAAAGGGAAAGATGACTAATTCAGTGGAATAACTTAATTTCAGGGAAGTTGAACGTTGATGATATAAATGCTCCTCTATGCATTTACTATGCAATTTACAACAACTGCTTAACGTTTATCTCTTTAGCCGCACTGAGGTCCATGCCTGTGGTCCTGAATCAGAAAGAACTATCACTTAAATCAGTGGGAGTTGTATCTGAATGCAGATTTTGATGTTAAAAATATTCTAAAGATTTCTTTTAAACCTGAAATAATAATAAAAAATAAATCTTCAAACAAAAAGAGAAGCTTAAGTGGTTCTCTTGAGACTTTCATAAAGATGTAGTCTTTGGATAAAAACCCAATATACCAAATTTAAATGTAAAACGCTTCCCCTGCTCCCCTTTCTATAGACTCCTGAAAGAATGATTTTTCTAACAGTATGTTTTAATGACCAACTACTACTTTGAATGCAATATTAAAATAAATAAGATAGCGTAGTACAGAGAAACATGCCTCCAAGTCATATAGCCACTGTGCAACGAAACCGTTCCTCTGAAGGTGAGGCAAGACCGCTAAAAGTAAGAAGTTATTTTATAGACAGTTTAGGTTTTGATGCTTTTCCAGGCGTTCCTTTACTAGTTTCTCTAAGGAAAAGAGATGCTCATCTGCATCTTCCGGTACGAGATTTCTGATAGAATTAGCAAGTTCAAACAGGTATTCCGTGTTCCTTCCGCTAGGACCAACGGCATTAAAAATCTGTTCAGCGATTTCTTCTAGAGGTGCCGGCCCAAGGTAGTTAGGGTTGTCACAAGTTCCAATGTACAACAGCACATCAAACGGTTTTACGGACGAGTCTTTTGGATAGAAGATGACAGTTGTGGTCCTGTAGCCTCCTTTCTCTCTGAAGTCCAGGTATGCCTTTACTTCACATTCTTGTCCAGCCGGCAATCTGTAAGCAACACCCCATACACACCCCTGTGGAAGGACATAAGAAAAGAAAATCCAAGCAGCACTCATAAAGATACTCACAAATTAATGTATTTCCATTGCATTTAGGCAAAACTCTCTTAAAAATGTCTTCAATTTTCAATCTGTTTATAGCTATTTCTCACACTGTTTGTAGAAGGAGTCCCAAATTAAAAGGGTTGTTTTCTTTAGGAAATCTTCAGTCAAAACGGTAATTATGCAGATTGATCATCCACTTTCTTGCTAATGCTGAGGCCTTTCTTGCAAAACAATTTCTTGTTGCAGTTAAGTTTGAAGTAGTAAATAGCCTTGGCATGGGCGACTACTACGGCGCTGGCAAAAAGGATACAAAGTATCTTCCCGACCTCGTAAAATTTGTGTCTGAAAATTAAAATTTTAAATGGTGCCAAATTCAAAGTAATTTTGATCTGGTCCTTTTTCTGTTTAGTTGTAGTCACATTTCTAAGGACCTGGGTGTCACATCTGTTACGTGTACTTGGAGGGATGAGTGGGGTAACGTTACTGCACTGAAACTGAATCGGAGAAGAAAAAGCTGAGAGAGGAGCCTTCATTTTGCATAAATAAACGTGGCGTATCTAGCACCTCAGCAAACAGTTAGGATAATTTTCATTACTGTCTTTGAGAACCTGAATATTTCTTCATCCTCTTCACAGATAACATCTGGAAAAGTATTTAACTGTGGTGTGAATTAGTTATACTCCCTTACCAAGGTTTATATAAACAAATCGGTGAGATCTGTGTTGGGGTTGATTTGCATAGGTTTTTGTTTTGAAGTAGCACAGAAAAATGATAATGATCAGTTATCCGCTAAGGGCTACATATTGTTTCTTATGAGTGCAGTTTTAAAACAAATGGTAGTCTGTTGTGTCTGCTGGCAACATCAAATGCCGATTCTTCCTGCAGCTAAGTAGGTATACATATCGGTGCTACAAAGCAGTGACAAAGCAATCAACGTT
Organism: Pelecanus crispus; assembly: GCF_030463565.1. Classification (NCBI taxonomy): domain Eukaryota; kingdom Metazoa; phylum Chordata; class Aves; order Pelecaniformes; family Pelecanidae; genus Pelecanus; species Pelecanus crispus. The sequence continues at coordinate 1,690,678 of NC_134645.1, read as the reverse complement.
GTGGGTTTTTCCCCCTAAAACTGGATCTTAGTATTCAGTCATGATCTCAGATGATGGTGGAGTGGTGGGGTTAATTCATGAGCATTGAATTTTGCAGTCAGACTACGCGCTGGTCAAAGGCATTTTATTAAAAAAATCAGGAGTCATTTTCTATTGCATCCTTTGTAGATGGTTACAGCATTTGATGTGCTGTGGCCAGGAACAGCACTAACGAGTACAGAAATGGGTTCCTTGCTTTCCCCCAGCCATCTGGGATGCAGGTTCACTCCAGTCTGCAGGAAACGTGTCAGTTTTAAAAAACAGCCTCTTCTCTGCCTGTTACTCTCTTGGCTTAAATCTGCCACTCAGACCTACTTTGGTGTTGATAGGAAAATATATATGGGTGTGGCAGAGATAGGGATTTAAAGCAGACACTTTAAGTGTTACCACTACTTAATTCATTTAGTTTTCAGTGTAGAGGTTTCCTATTTCAGATGATGGAAAATTATAATTCAGAAATCAGACAAGGACCATGATGTTCTGTGGTTTCCTCTTAACTGGCAAAGAAATTCAGACGGAGCAAGTTAAAATAACTCTCTGAACTAGATGTTTCCAAGCTGCGCTACGCATATCGCTGGTGAAAAAGGACGTGCGGGCTAGCACAGAGCCGAGAGCTGGCATTGCCAGCAAAAGCACTGCTGCTGTTGTCACCACTGTATTTGGTGTCTGCGTGCAGGGGAATAATTGCTGTAGTCTGCTAAGATATCTTCAAAATAAGATTACCTTTTTAAAGGGCAGAATGAGTAACTGAAGCTAAAGCAAATGACTTGTCATACCATTTGATGTTTATGTGTAAACTGTGATTATCTGGCCACACCAAATTCTGGAGAAAAGGGAAAACAACCCAACCAAACAAAACTGGTTTGCTAAGGGGAAAAAAGTTTCTATGGTAATGAATAAGTTTGCTTAACAAGACAAACTGAGTGACAACAAACATAAGCATTCTTTGTCTCTATAGGCATCTGTGTAACATAATGTTACCCAGCAGTACAGTAATGTGAAAAAAAACCCCGTACTAGAAAGGTACAGAAAATCACAGTGAGAGACAGTGCATTGCATTTTGCTGGTTTTGCTAACTTCAAAAAACAGCGTAAGTTTTTGATTACTGCTAAACTTACCTCTCTCTGGCTGCTATTTCAGGGAAATAGATCGGCAAGACAGCAATATCATAACTGTATAGATAAGCAACTGTAAATAAAAACTCACTACTACCAAAATGCCCATCCTCCGCGTCTTACGGCCTTGTGTCGTGCGGCTTTGCTCTCCCTCTGCTTCCATGCCATCCTTTCTTCCCTCCCGCCCCTCCGGAGGCACTACTGCCTGCAGGGATTCCCTCTCCTGGAGGGTGTGAAGCTGGACGGACACCGCAGCCATTCCCAGCAAGGTGCCAGAACAGAGCGCGCTGCTGGGTGTGGGGGGCCCGGGGGATCAGCAGGGAGCGGGAAGCGATCGCATCCAAGGTGTATCCCGCAATAGCCGCCCCGGGCTTTCCCCAGCCTGGCTCAGTGCTTTTGTCCTAGCTGGTGAGCAGTCCAACCGAGAGCGCTCTAGTGGGCAAGATCCCTAGAAAAAATTGTGGGTAGCTCTAAGATAGCTTCTTTACTATCAAAACGAATTAGAAATGGGTAAAATGTAAGTCTAAGTACTTCTATAAGCAGAAAAAGTCTTGATTTTCCTGCAGCTTACGTGACTGTAAGCCTAGGCCTTGTTTCATCTCCCTCCCTCCCCAGCCCAGGCACTCCCCTTGCAAACGCTTCCACTGCACTGAGACTTAGGGAAAAGGTCAGAAGATAAGTGAGAATGGTAGACTCGGGCCCATGACTGTTTTCTCTAAACAGGAGCTAATTTCACAATATTACATAGAAACCAAAAGCACGGTTGTGGCATTTTATTCCTTAAGCATTTTATCTGTGTAGCAAAAAATAAAGCAAGGGTATCTCCCTTTCTATCACTGCAATGTAATCTTGATTTGTTTCAGTTTTTATTTTGGGAGGGCAAGATTGCAGTTCTGACACGATGTCTGGGGTCTACACTACACATGTGCTGAAAGTAAAATTCTGCATCTTATAACTGGATAGGTGAAGTGACTATTCCAGAAAAATACTTTAAAATATATCTTCGGCAATAACAGACCCAAACTACTTCCAGTATCTTAGTTTAGATTGATCGGTTTATTTGAAACAATCAAGAGTCATTGGTGTAACTCCAGGAAATTTTGAGAGACCTTTTCATTGCACTAAAGATAACTTAATTTGCTTGAAGAGAAGCAAAAATTATGAATAGAGACTTACTACACAGGCTGGGAATGCAACAGGACATTCTGCACACTACAGAGACAGAACAGGAGTACTATACCTCAGGATCTTCAACCAGAGTCACAACTCTTCCAGGCTAAAATTTAAAAAAAAGAAAAAAAGAAATCACGGTTCAGTTAGAGGCTTTTACCATAAATCATGAGCAAACCCAGAGCAAAACAAGAAAGAAAAAAACAAAAACAATGCAAAGTAATTAAAGGGTCAGAGAACTAATCCAGGACAGCCTCAATAAAGTCTATTTCTTTGAGATCCAGTATAAATATTTTCCGAGAATAGCTTTTGATCTGTATTAGGTAAACTGTGATAAACAAAAGGTTAAATTCTGAGTGGAAAGTGCTTGCAACATCGAAGTTAAATTAAGGGCAGTCATAAACAGGAAGGTTTTGAATGTCCTTGCTTTCTCTGTGTTGTCCAGACTGAATTCTATTCCTGTTTAAAATGGTGACAGTAATTCATTAATGTAAAACTATCCTTGAGGAGTGCACCTTCCTCGGTCATGTTGTTTCTCCACAAGCACTATGCAATTTTTTTAATCTCCGGAGTGACAATGAGGTGAACCTTCTCACTTGTATTCAAAAAGCTTATACGCAGGCATGGAAAATAACGCAATGCAGAAATCTAGTTTGCGTAGAACTAAGCAAGATATTACCACTTCTGGCTTGGTTTGCACTAACTGGATTTTAGCAAATGTTAATTACACACGATCACACGTGGCAACTCCTAGGTTTAGAAGCTCCTAGCTAATTAGATGTTTTTGAAAACACAGAGCAAAGAAATCTGCTAGTAGTTTTTAGTGAGTACTGTGTTAGCACCATGTTATTCAAAGTTGAAAAAAGAAGTTTATTGTGCAAAAGATGTTTTTCCCCTTCTTTTCCCCCTCCCAGCTCACTCTCCCTTACTGGGCAGATGGAGGATACCTCGGTAATGGCTTATTTTTCCAGTGAGTTACTTCTTGCAGGAAGAGTACGAAGCCAGTTTGTAAATACTGAAAAGAAAATTGTTGAAATTTGTTGTATAACCTGGAGAATAAAATTTTAAACCATAAAACCCTATGGACATCTGTAGTTTAAAATCGCTAATTTTGGCATCAAATTGGTGTACAGGTGTGTCTGATTAGAGGTAAGGGAAAGCAGAGGTACTAGCATTCGTTCAATTTTAGTGTAGGATAGGAATTAATTCTCGTAGGAGTTACAAAGATAATCTGAACTTGACGTACTTGGATGCATGCCTTTCGTTTAGTCTTAGCTAACTTTCGGTCTTGGGCTACTACATTTCAGTCCTTTTATGACTCGTCACTAATGGTTCCACTGACATGTCCGTGCTTTTCTGTTCGGTAAGCCTGTACTTGTTTGTGTCTCTCACACAGTAACGCTGCAGGGTTTTCTCCTGCACCCAGTCATTGGCAAGCCACACGTTCTTTTGGTAACAAGCCACATGTGAAATCTAGTTTTTGCAGAGCGCTTTCTAGATACCATCAACTGTAGATACTATTTATTCAGTGTCAGATCTTTTATAACCTTAAAGGCTGTTTATTTATAAGCTCCGAGGTGTGCGTTTTTTCATTTTTATGCCCGTTCTTTCCCAGCATCAGCCATCTATTCCTGATCTGATTGATAAAATAAGGCAACAAAACTAAATGAATACTAAATGATTGCTATTTGAGTACTTTGAGGACACAGGTCTGTACCCATGATTAATCAAGATAACTTAGGTGTTCCTTTTGCGAAGTTTTTTCCACAACCATTAATACTTCCCTGACTTGGGTACTCAATACTGGTCACTAAGATTTTGTAAATTACGGACTGAAGACACATTCTGTGGTGGGAAAAAACTTTATTACCAGGAATGGCTGTATCTGAAGCCTAAATACTGAATGAAAGTGAAGTTCTGAAGAGTACTTAATCTTCAGGTTGGTTGTGTGATGAAAGAACGATCTGTTTGACTAGGGAAGGACAGGATATTTAGTGTATTGGTTTGCAGAGTCCTTGTCTTCCATGGAACTACCGAAACCAAACACCATTAAGAAACCATGGGTATTACCTCTGCTAGCTAAGTGAAGAAAATAACACACCTATAAATGACCGGCTGTATAATAGAAACCAAACCCATTTTTCTCCTGCCCAAGTACTGGCAAGGGCAAACCTGAATGATCTCCTAAATCGGATGTCTTTGAGGGGATTTGTGTCAGTTCTGCGCAGCCTACTGCCAGGAAGGCTGCCAAAGGCAACCCTGCATGGGGTCACGCCGGAGCAGCAGCGTGGCCTGTGGCCACGCGGGAGTTTTCCAAGGCATCTGTAGTGCGAAGGGCCATCGCCCCTCTGAATCAGAAGGGAAGCCATTGCGGAAAATTAAATACACGTTGTTTCAGCTCGTAGCATCATACTTCGCTTCAAGGCCTCAGCTGTGCTGTACATGAGAGCTCCCAAACATGCTCCTGTCTTAGAGCGCATGTGACGGGAGATTCTTCTAGGTTTTACCGTTCCAGGTTCAGTAAAAAAGGGAAGATAGCATTAGTGTGGTGCAGAGTCTGCGCTAGAGGCTATGGCGTTCTCCTGGCGTGGGGACTTTGTCTACCTGCGTGGAGATAAAGCTCCTCGGGACAGTCTGAGGACTAGCTGATGTGTGCTATGAAATAGCGGGGTAAACTGAAATAAGAGCTTCCGCTGTTAGGATTGTTTTCAGTGGTACCATAAACTGCTCAGCTACTAAAATTACTAAATATTTACCAATAGAGGAATCGATTAATTTTTGCATCTGGATATGAAAGTAAGATGGAATAAAAGGAAATATGACCTTAGAAATAATTTTAGCTTGATTGCTCTTAATTTTTTTTCAGAAAGGGAGGCGTAAGTTTGCTAGTAAGTAGGAATGTAATAATTTAAAATGGCTTTCCTTAAAAGCACAAGTTTATTTAAACAAAGCATAGCCTTTTCTGCTTCCTTTTCCTGCGGCTCACGATGGCATAACAGGAGCCTATCTATCCATCCTCTTCCCTATAGCTCCCTCGCCGGCAGCCATCCGACGGGGAAAAACTGCCACAGTAAATCAGGGAACCGCAGATGTGGGAAGGCACCTCTGGAGATCCTCTAGTCCGACCTCCTTTTTTTCCCCATTTCACCTTTAACAAACTAAAAGTCCTTCATTATCTTAAAATGATTTAACCTTAAGTTGACCCAGTAATTCTATGCATGCAGAAACTCAAGAGCTTTCTGTTTGGACACTGTTTGGACAGTGGCAGCGGACAGCTGGAGCTAGATTAATCATGTCATCAAGTTTCCCCGGATTTTTTTTCTAAGCACATTGGAGGGCTAGGAACAAAGACAGTCTCTGGCAGAGCCAGAGCAGAGATTCCCCAAACGTCAGGCCCGTCGGTGTGCCGTGCGGTCAGGCGAGTGCCAGCGCCAGATCAAGGAGCACGGCTAAAGCAAGCAGTCTGAAGCTGGGAGGGAGGAGGACTGTAAGGAGAAGCAGCAGCCAAACTTCACTGTTTTGGCAGCAGCAAGCGATTAGTTCGGTTCCAACCATGTTGTGATAATAATGGCTTCAACCCTCGAATGCATTTACGCTTCCGTGCAAAACCAACCCCCCAGACTTTAATGTTTGAGGTGGTTTATGTGAATCATGCAGGTTTGCATTTCTGATGCTGGTTGTTTTTTTTTTTTTCTTTTTTTAAGCCTGCACTCAGAAATTTGAATACACCATTTATGAAAACATTTTTGTTACTTATTCAGGTCTTTCTAAGCCAGTAGCACTTTTTTCAGGGAACATTGTTATTGCCTGGTAAAATTCAAGCTGCTTTAATTTACTATTCGGAATAATCCTCTGAAAATCTTATTTTGAAGTACAGCTAATGTGTAAGTATTTTTCAAGAAATGGTTATTCCTGTTTTTGCATTCTTAATCCATTCTAACAAAACTTTTTCCAATTTCACATCCTGTAAACTATAAAATACGGCCCCATGATTAAGCAGCACTTTATAACTAGTTAACTGTCTTATTACAGTACGAGTTGAGCAGTTCAAAGTACAATTACAAGGTCAACTGAGTTTCGTACTAAAAGCTTGCGGCCATTGTACGTAAAAGTGCTCTGTATGTTTTTGTTGTGCTGACCATGGAATGTTGGAGCAACTAGTGTTTTCAGGAAGTTTTTTTTAACTTGTTGGCTACTGGTTTATTGCTGTTCCTTAAAATGTGTTAGTACTGAAGGCCCAGTTGCACTTGTAGCTCACCCACAAGAGATGAAATTCATCTCTGACGTCAAGGACTGTAAAGATTTTATAGCAGAGAGCTTTGGCATGGTGAAATGGGAGGTCCCAGCTGTGTGTTTTCTCAGTGTATGCTGAGGGAGCCTTTTTGCCTTGCAAGTAGGAGTAACAACTCATAGACTGCAGGAATACAAAAAGGCATTAACTTGTGGATGCTGAGAAAAAGTGTATTTTGTTAATGCTAAGTGGTTTATATAAGCCACAAAATGCATTAACCAGTTTACATAAATAATCACCTGTGCCCTCAATCTGTCCAAACAAGCATCTAAATAGAAACAGAACAAAGCATGGGCTTGGGGGGGGGGGGTTGTGTGGGTGTTGTTTTAAGGCTCTGTATGCCTGCAGGTGATGGTTCTGGGTGTGACCTTGGCAGAAATACAAACGTCTAAGCTTCTTGAAACCAAGTATATGCTGGTGGGTAGTAACCTGGCGTGGCCATTTTGCAAGATTTTCAGTATCTGCACAAAAACAGTCACTCTGAGCATTCCCCTGAATTTCAGCTAGCCCGGCAATGAGGTCACCAAGGATACTTGCAAAAAGGAAGAAAAACTGGCTGGTGTGGGTTTTATTCCTTTCTGCAGCCCCAAGAGTTAGACTCTCTATTGACTGATTAGGTTTTTTAAATGGGTTTTTTTTTTTTGAAGCCTGGTTTCCTAAGTAGGGGAGGCTGATGGGATCACACTCTTTTATGCCCCAGCCTAACAACCTTTGCACGTGCTTTTCAATTCATCCAAATTCAAGAGAAGAACAGAAACTTCCCAATGCTCATACAAACATCATCTTTGAAAAGGAATGACCGGTAGACGAGAAATTAGCCTTCCCACCGAGAAAGCGAACGATAGCTGTCCAGTCAGCAGACCTGAGCCAGCCGCAGGGCACGCTGCGTCTCTCCAGCCAGGTGAGGCGGCGGGTTTGGAGACAGAATTGTGCATATGACAGCATGTAAGCCGGCTGACGCAGCGAGGCTTTCGACTCGATCTTAAAAGCAAGGCGGCAAAGCGTTTGGGGCTGGAGTTCAGAACCAGGACAGCTGCATTTGCACAGCACTGCTCCAACCTGAAAAACATGCCTGCCGAGCCCAAGCCTGCTTGCACATAATTTGCTTCTTTACAGTAAATATGTTTGGGGTTTTTTTACATACTAGATGTCCAACGTGTGCTAATACCTGAAGCATGGTGATTTGCTTTGCAAAAAACTAAATGCAAGGGCAGGCTTGTATTATCTTTAAGTACTCTGCAAGTTATTTTATGGCGTTTGAGGTTCTAACTAGTGCTATTTAGAACTAGATGAAAATTTCTTCCGTGCTACACGTAGTGTGCTGTGGTTTATTTTTAAAAAGAATCCTTATGCCTTTTCTGGAGGAGTTCTTTTAAAGCCGTACTGCAGTTTTAAGAGTGGAGTTAGCAGGGTGCAGGTTAGATGACTGCTTTAGGAAACAGGAAAACATATTTTCACGATACAAAATCAGCATTCAAAGAGAGCTGTATCCAAGTATCAGTTTCTGTACATTTATGATCCGTTTGCATTTCTCATGGCTAAATTGTGAGCAGCATCTGCAGGCGTAAAGAACAGTCACATCAAAGTCATTCACCTAACGCGCTGGGTGCTTCTCTAACCTGTTGTTTCTTTAACATTTGTTGAGCTATTTAGAATTATCTAAGGGTGATGGCTCTTCTGTGGAGAGGGTGGTACGGGCTTTCAAAGCAGAGCAAGCCTCTGTTATTCTCGCTCCTGTGGCTTAAAAATAGAATCACAGAAGCGTTTAGGTTGGAAAAATACATATGTTAGCATGAAATTGCACATGCTCCCTTCTGGAATTTTAGTTTCTTTTACTTGGTGGCTTCCCCCTGCCCTTTTCCAAACAGTAAATATTTCCTCCTCTGTGAGTTTTCATTCGAAAGCCAAAAAAGCTGAAAAATGGTGAGGCAGTTACTCAGATCACCACTTCTGGCCTTTACTTATTAACCAGACTTTCTCTTCAAAGCCTGATTATCCACACAGAGGTATTTTCCCTTATTTAGATGAATGTCTATAGGAACTGAATCAGTTCTTTTTTGAGGTACCAAAATGGAGAGATGGTTATGTTACCATTCTTCTCCTCTTTGAAGTTCATTATGTTGGCTGGTTGGGTTTTGTTGGTTGGTTTTTTTTTTTTTTTTTTTAAGTGATAGTACAGAACGAAATGAATCCTCGCGCTGTCGGAAATACTTCTCGCCACAATGAAATAAATTAGAAGTCAAAGTGGAAACACAGCCTCAGTACTTTGCGAGAGAGGACTGGAATAACTGGCATCAGCAAGCAGCGGGTGCTGTTAAGGCTTATTGAAGTTAAGTTGAAAAAAGAAAGGGCACTTGCAAGGGCTCAGGGGCTCCGGAGCTCTGGGGTACCCGGCTCAGGGGCTCCAGGGCTCTGGGGTACCCGGCTCAGGGGTTCTGGGGGGCTCCGGCTCAGGGGCTCCAGGGTATCCAGCTGATGGTCTCTGGAGGGGCCCAGCTCAGGGCTACCTGTCTGAGGGCCGCTGGGGCTCTAGGGTACCCGGCTCAGGGGCTCTGGAGGAGCCCGGCTCAGGGCCTTCGGGGTACCCGGCTCAGGGGCTCAGGGGTACCTGGCTGAGGACCACTGGGGCTCCGGGGGGGCCCAGCTCAGGGGTACCTGGCTCAGGGGTACCCGGCTGAGGACCACTGGGGCTCTGGGGGAGCCCGGCTCAGGGGCTCCAGGGTACCCGGCTCAGGGGTACCCAGCTGAGGACCACCGGGGCTCCGGGGGTGCCCAGCTCAGGGGCTCCAGGGTATCCGGCTCGGGCGCTCCGGAGGGGCCTGGCTGAGGGCCACCGGGGCTCCGGGGGGGCCCGGCTCGGGGGTACCCTGCTGAGGGCCACCGGGGCCCCAGGGGTGCCCAGCTCAGGGGCTCCAGGGTACCCGGCTCAGGGGTACCCAGCTGAGGACCACTGGGGCTCCGGGGGGGCCCAGCTCAGGGGTACCTGGCTCAGGGGTACCCGGCTGAGGACCACTGGGGCTCCGGGGGAGCCCGGCTCAGGGGCTCCAGGGTACCCGGCTCAGGGGTACCCGGCTGAGGACCACCGGGGCTCCGGGGGGGCCCGGCTCAGGGGTACCCGGCTCAGGGGTACCCGGCTCAGGGGTACCCAGCTGAGGACCACCGGGGCTCCGGGGGTGCCCAGCTCAGGGGCTCCAGGGTACCCGGCTCAGGGGTACCCGGCTGAGGACCACTGGGGCTCCGGGGGAGCCCGGCTCAGGGGCTCCAGGGTATCCGGCTCAGGGGTACCCAGCTGAGGACCACCGGGGCTCTGGGGGGCCCGGCTCAGGGGTACCCGGCTCAGGGGTACCCAGCTGAGGACCACCGGGGCTCCGGGGGGGCCCGGCTCAGGGGTACCCGGCTCAGGGGTACCCAGCTGAGGACCACCGGGGCTCCGGGGGTGCCCAGCTCAGGGGCTCCAGGGTACCCGGCTCAGGGGTGCCCGGCTGAGGGCCACCGGGGCTCCGGGGGGGCCCGGCTCAGGGGTACCCGGCTCAGGGGTACCCGGCTGAGGACCACCGGGGCTCCGGGGGGGCCCGGCTCAGGGGTACCCGGCTCAGGGGTACCCGGCTGAGGGCCACCGGGGCTCCGGGGGTGCCCAGCTCAGGGGCTCCAGGGTATCCGGCTCGGGCGCTCCGGAGGGGCCTGGCTGAGGGCCACCGGGGCTCCGGGGGGGCCCGGCTCAGGGGCTCAGGGGTACCCGGCTCAGGGGTACCCGGCTGAGGGCCACCGGGGCTCCGGGGGGGGCTGAGGGCCGCCACCGGGGCTCGGGGAGGGGGGGCTGAGGGCCGCCGCCGGTGCCTTGTGCAGAGTCCCCGCCCCGGGCCGCGCCCGGGGGCAGGCCGGTTCGGCCCGGCCGCGGGGCCGGGGGGCTGGAGGTGCCCGCGGGGGGAGGCCAGGCCCGCCCGCCCCGCCGCCGCGGTGAGGGGCCGCGCTGCCGGGCCCGCCCGCCTCACCTTGCCCGGCACGCCGCGGTGGTCGGTGCTGCCCTGCCAGAAGCGGCGGCTGTAGCCCAGGATGCGCCCCACCATCTTCTCCTCGTAGGGGAAATCCACCTTCCAGATGAGGGAGCCGTAGCCGAACACCCACATGGCCGACCGACTGGCCCCGGCCCGGCCCGGCCGCCGCGGGCCTGCGCACTGCCGGCGGGGCGGCCCCGGGGAGCGGCTGCCCTCCCGCCGCGGCGGGCCTGCCCCTCGGGGCTGGCTGCGGAGGGGCCCCTGGCCCTGCCGCGGCCGGCTTGGGGCTTGGGTTTGGGCTTGGGCGAGGTGGCCGGGCGAGCCCGGCTGGTGCGGGGGGGGTGGGCTTCGGAGTGGGGTCAGCTGGCCCAGGGAAAGGGGCCGCGGACCCGGGTGGCTGGGCCTGCCCGGGAGCTGCTGGGGAGCAGCAGGGCAGCAGCTGGCCCCCCAAACCCCACAAACAAACGAACCCCCCCCAAAAAACCCCCAGCCCAATCAAGAACCTCTGCAAAAAACCCAAACACCCCCCCAATATATATATTCTGTACTCCCCCCCTCCAAAAAAACCCCCAACCCAATCAAAAACCTCTGCAAAATACCCAAACACCCCCCCAATATATATATTCTGTACTCCCCCCCCCAAAAAAAAAACCCCAACCCAATCAAAAACCTCTGCAAAATACCCAAACACCCCCCCCCCAATATATATATTCTGTACTCCCCCCCTCCAAAAAAACCCCCAACCCAATCAAAAACCTCTGCAAAATACCCAAACACCCCCCCAATATATATATTCTGTACTCCCCCCCCCCAAAAAAAACCCCAACCCAATCAAAAACCTCTGCAAAAAAAACCAAAATAAACACACATGCCCCCAATATACATATTCTGTACTCCCCCCACCAAAAAAAAAACCCAACCCAATCAAAAACCTCTGCAAAAAAAAACCAAAATAAACACACACACACACAATATACATATTCTGTACTTCCCCCCACCAAAAAAACCCACAACCCAACCAAAAACCTCTGCAAAAAAACCAAAACACACACCCCCCCAATATACATATTCTGTCCTCCCCCCAAAAAAAACCCCGCAACCCAACCAAAAACCTCTGCAAAAAAAACCAAAAACAACCCCAATATATATATTCTGTACTCCCCCCCCCCCCCCAAAAAACCCCAACCCAACCAAAAACCTCTGCAAAAAAACCCAAAACAAACAACCCCCCCAGTATATATATATTTTGTCCTCCCCCCCCCCAAAAAACCCTCAACCCAATCAAAAACCTCTGCAAAAAAACCAAAACAAACACCCCCCCCCCCCCCAATATATATATTCTGTACTAACAGTCTTCTCCCCCCCCGCCCCTCTTCCCTTTTTTCCTCTCCCTCCTGCAGATTTTGCCGTACACAAGGATGGATTTCACGGAGGCCTATTCCGATCGATGTTCCGCCGTGGGGCTTGCAGCCAGAGAAGGAAATGTTAAAATGCTGAGGAAACTAATTAAGCAGGGGTACAGCATCGATGTTGCAGATAACAGGGGGTGGGTGCCAATCCACGAAGCGGCAGCTCGCGATTCGAGTGAGTGTCTGAGGCTGCTAGTTCGCGCAGGTAAGGAAAATCCCATGTGAAATAGTGTGATTTTTCTGCGAAATTCCCCTGCGATATAAAATACAAATTAAATAGATTTCTCTCACCATATCCTTACTTGGTTTATGAATTTCTGTGTGGTTTCATAGATACCGACCGGCTATGGTAAAGAGAAATTGGCGTGTTGTAGCCTGTGAATGACGTTTGATAGTACTTTACCTTCTCCGTCCAGGGCAGGTATCTGTGTAGGGCCAGCAATAATTGACACTGCTGTTTGAAAGAGTTGACAACAGCACATTCATGGATACTCTGCAGGCCACGCATCTCAAATAACTCAAGTTATTTTAAGAAAATTTTAAAGAAAATAACTATGTCTTGTAATTTATTCCCAAGTCTGCCTTTTTTCGTTATTCTCATTTGTAGCTCCATCTGATGACTACATAAACTCGAAGACGTTTGAAGGGATGTGTGCGCTGCACCTTTCGGCACGCCACGGGTCTTTGGAAAGTGTTCGTGTTCTTCTGGAAGCTGGGGCTGACCCCAATGAAGTTACCACTGAAGCAACCACCGCACTGTTCCTAGGTGACGCGAGCCTTCTTGAAATCTCGGAACAACCGATGAGTGGGGAATAGCTTATTCACCGCATTTAAGCTCACCAGAGTTCATTCAATGAAATGCTTATCGCGTTTCCTATTTTTGTAGCCTAAATACTAGGCTTTAGACTCGGAGATGGAGTGGGTCTACATATTACTTTTTATTTATGGATAAACCTGCTTCAGACTATGCTTTAAAACAAAATTGTAAAAACAAATTGGGTTTTTGCATCACCTTTTGTTTCTTTCTAGCACAGAAAAGGTCTAGGAGGTATAGAATTACATCTGCATGAGGGTGTTTCAAGTCTTTTTTTTTTTAATTCCTCCCGACTTATGTGAAAAGACCTCTTATTCTTTTTGCAGTTCCTAGTTTAGCAGTTAAGGTCCGTTATTTTTGTATGTTTTCCATGATTTATGTTTGACATAATTAAATGCTTAAAACTTCTGCTCTAGTGAATCCTCAGAACCTAAATGATCTGATTCAATACGCTTATTGTTTTACTCACCTCCATACCCAGGCAAACATCATGGCTGCCACGTTACCTTTGTTTACAAGTCTGTTCAAATTTTATTGTTAAGCAACTAAATAGCTTATTTGCTTAAAACAATTGGTAACAGGTAGCACTTGTGGGGAACTTATCATTAAAAGCATACTGGATATTGATAATTAGCACTATGTATAAGTGCTTACATAGATTAGACAGGACCAAGGAACGGTCCTAGGGCTATGTATCCAAGAGATTTTTTTAAAAAGGAAAAAGTTCATGGTCAGGTTATTCCAGACTAGATAATGGGGTTACGGCACAGCTCCGTGTTGGACACTGAGTACTACAAGCCAAAGGCACTCCTTTGGCGAGCTCGTATGCTAATACTCTAAAAATTATTCAGTTCATAGCAACTATTCGTAGGTCATTTGTCACCATATCGCGTTTTTACTGTTCCACAGGACATGTGCCTTGGGAGAACTGTTGTTGGCAAAAACTTGAGGATGAATGGGAATGCTAAAGGAGGCTTTGTTGATGAATGCATTAGCATAAATTAAATGTACACATTCTAAATGAATGCTATATAGGCGTTTAAAATGGTTTTAAGCTTTTTAAAAAAAGTTTAAGTTTGGGGGAATTTGTTATAAGATAACCACTGGGCTTCATGAGTTTGGGAGGCCGTTGCAACTGCCTTGCAGTTAGGTGCCTGCTGCAGAATTGTCTCCATGCTCCATGGAAAAGAGGGAGGAGAGAAACTTGCTTTTGTTATCTGTGTTAGCACAGTGAAGGTGGAATTTTAACAAGTCTAACTAAAATTTTTCTGGTTAAATTTCCGTTCTCCAACTCTGTTTTGGGGGTGTAAGTGTAAAAGGCAAGTAAGCATGTATAAGGCAAGTTTAAAAGAATTATGATAATTGTGTCAGGAAGTTAGCAGTGAGACCATGTGAGTTTTTCGATGAGTTCTTTAAATCCAGTTAATAAGATGTTCCCCCCCCCCCCCTTTCTTTTTTTACTGTTCTATTTGAAGCTGTTGAAAATGGACATGCAGACATTGTAAAGTTTCTGCTCCAACACGGAGCAAATGTTAAAGGACCTCATTCTTGGTCTGGATGGAATTCTTTGCACCAAGCTTCTTTTCAGGTAACCTGTAAGTGTGTCATATCACTTCCATGTAACTGGTGTATTCTGAGTGATAATTTATTGCTTTGCCTTTTTATTGGGTATTTTTTCCTAACCTACCCTAGCAGTCATAAGGTTGTCTAAATGCTGAAGGGCTTACAATGCACTGAAGAGTGTATGTGAAACTACATGAGATGTTGGGAAGCAAGAATTATTTAAGTACGATAAGTATTGCACGTACGCGCGACTCACGTGTTGTATTTGGGAGTTGAATCTCTTAAAAGATTTTTTTGAGAGAGAGTTCTGTTTAGTATCTCATCATCAGTGAGGTGTATGACCTGTTTCCGGAAGAGAAATATGTTAGCTTAACGGTTCTAAAACCAATTTATTTTCCATTTGTATGTATCGTGTAAATGAGCAAATGTGAAAAATTAAATTAAACTTGTCTAACTTTTTCTGCCGTTAATTTTTCGGTACATCTTTAGACCAGTGAATATATTGCGTTTTTTCTTATTTCTGTTTGGAATGTGGGGGAAAAAGTAGATTATGTCAATTCCCCACTTTTTTGTTGGTTAAGAATAAAAATATTTATTTCAGGGATGCACTGAGATAATGAAAATACTCCTGGAGGAAGGGGCAAGCAAGGAATGTAAGGATGACTTTGGAATTACACCTTTGTTTGTTGCTGCTCAGTATGGAAAGCTGGAGAGTTTACGGCTGCTTGTATCCCATGGTAATAGTGATCATTCATTTAGCTTCATTGTTCTTAAACTTGCATCAACCTGTCACCAGATACAATTTTACTTCTAGTTTTACACTTCATAACTTCAAATTGTAGTGTTTTTAATGTAATTGTAGTTTCAGATGGGCGTGCAAAACCATCTTAACTGCTTAAATCTTGTTTCAGCAATTTAATGTCGTTTTCAGCAAGTGATGGTAGGAAATAATAAATCAAAACAATGAAAAGATTAAGGTTCATCAGGGTCTTTGAGAAGCCCTCAATAGCACTACATTAGTGGTCTAATTTTGATAACGTTGCTCTTGCAACAGGGTATTTTTCAGGCTAAGTGAAGATATCTCTCTCTGGTCATAAAGTGACAGACACAGTTTCATTCACATAATGAACACGTTTTATCTGTCTAATTGCACGTGTCCTTGCAACCAAAGCTAATTGCTGTAACTGTTAAGTCTGAGGGTGCCGTGACCTGACCAGAGAAATGGTGCCAACTAATCTACCAACACCTGGGGGAGAATTGCAAAAAATAATTGCAATCAAAAGATTGCCTAGCCTATTGCCTTTCCTCCAGCGTGTTTATCTCGTGTTGTGCTGATCTTTGACGGAGTTAATGTTAAAGCACTGACTGTTTAAAAAGTTAGCAACAAGCTAGCAAATGTTTCCTTATTGCTGTGGAAACCCTGTTGTGTTGTGAAGTCGCTCCGTGAAAACCAATTACCGATGAATTTGTTGTTTGCGTGGTGTAGCGGTGATGTAGAGTATTGGCTTTTTTTGTCAGGTGCAGATGTAAACTGTCAAGCCAAGGACAGAGCCACTCCCCTGCTGATTGCTGCGCAGGAGGGCCACGTCGAATGTGTGGAACTGCTGTTATCAAAAGGGGCAGATCCAAATCTCTACTGCAACGAGGATAACTGGCAGTTACCTATTCATGCAGCGGCTGAAATGGGCCATAAAAAGTAGGTGATTAAAAAGACATTCAGACAAAAGATTCTGGTAATAAAAACCTAATCGCAAAGAAGATATTCAGCTCTAAAAGAAAGAAAAATGAGTTCTCAAGCTGATTTGTCGTTTAGAATTTCTAATTGTTTTTATATTGTAAATGTCTGTTAGTAGTCCCAGTAGAGTGAAAACCCACTTTGAATTCAGCATCTAATCTGGGTCTGATCGACATCCTAATGAGTTTAGAGAGGTTTCCACAGTGCTGAATCAGATACCAATTCACTCAATAGCCATATTACTTCTGCGTTTTAAAATAGAAATAACAATAGCATGTGCTTTGTACATGAATTGAGCAGCTCTTAATTGGAGTTACAGTCCTGACCGTTAAGTAGTAGAAGTAATCATATGCAAGTGATGAATTAGCTGAACCAGCCAGAAAATCAAAGCCACCAACCAGCTCCTTTAATCCTTCCAGAAATGCGTTCGTAGCTCTGCCCAATCCCGATGATCTAAGTCACTTTCGTAGCAGAAAACCCAGAGTGGAGGGAAGTTCCCTGCGTAGCAGGTCATTGCGGAGAGGCATCTCTCAGGAACCCCGTGACTTGCACATGTGTGACAGCATTTAAAATCAAATATATTAACGATACTAACTGCAAAATTATTTGGAGGTGCTTGATCTCAACCCCTAGCAAAAGGAAGTAATCGGCTGAGTTGTCATTAAAGTTTGTGCATCGAATTGATGCCTCTTCTCAAACTGATGAGGAGGGCAGATGTAGTAGATACTGAGGAAGCTGGGGTTTGATCATTTTATCTGAAACAGAAGATGGGTTAGCAAAGCTGTCAGACTAGAAATGTCTTTAAATCAAATGCTGCCTTCGTAGCTTTTGCAACAATATGTAACTGGTGACCTCTGAGCAGCACCAGTAAGTTCCAGTAGCAAAGGAATCAGTGTTTGTCACTAATCCTTGTTAGCTGGAAAGGATGTGGGCCGGAGGTGTGAGCTATGAAACAGAATTTTTCAGTATCTCAGTGAGTGTTGTTGAACAGACGTAAGTATTAATTTTATTTGCAACTCACATTTTCAGTTTGCTTCCAAACTTCTGTGAAGTCTGGATTTAATGTGCAGAGGTACTCTATAGTTGTCAAAAGGATTGTTGGATAATAGGAAATACCTGTCTCTGGGATTAAAATATTTATTGCCAGCCTAAATCCATGCCAAAGCACGACGTTTGTTATGTGTCTATGTATGAAATGATAAAGGTTGTTCTTTTATGCAAACTCGGTAGTGAAAAAACAAGCAGGGTTTTCTTCTTAAGTTGTAATGACCGTGTGAAAAATGACCATACATTTAAAATTAATTATTGCATAAGATCACAAAATAAATAGTGGTTTTAAATATTTGCAGGATATTAGAGCTGCTAATACCAATTACTGATCGGATCTGTGACAAAGGCAAAGGCAAAGTGAGCCCTGTGTATTCAGCAGTATATGGTGGTAATAAAGAATGTTTGGAAATGTTACTTAAAGAAGGTTACAGTCCGGATGCTCAAGAGTGCCTTAACTTCGACTGCAGATCACCCATGTGTATGGTCTTCCAAAAAGAGTAAGTATACCTCTTATATTTTGAAATTGTTCATAATTATGTTGGCCTTTATTTTTTTTTTTCTTTAAATGTGCGGTTTTTCTGCCCTCCTTCCTTAATTCTTGAGCTGCTGGAATTAAACTGTAAGTATCTGAATGGTGCGTGGGGTTTGGATTGCATGCACGAGCTGAAGAACCTCGCTGAAATCTCCGAGGGGAAGCTTGGCTCGTTGAACAAGAGTCTTGTAGAACATAATTGCAGTTTTCCTGCTTTTGAAAGGCCTTATCAACACGTCTCTGTCTTCTGGGAATGTGACTCGATGCTGTAATTGGATCAAAAGGACTCTTAAGTAGCCAGATTCTTTTCAGTAAGGATGAGTTATAGGAAAATAGTGTTTTCTTTTGCTGTAGGCCAGTCTTGTACATAAGACAAGCAGAATTGATCAGCCCAACACTGTAGCTCTAAGGAGGACTGGGAAACTGAATGCTATCTTCTTATAGATCATGACCCATTTCTTTTTATGCCTGGTGAGTGATGCGCACCCCTGGTATTCAACATGAAATAAAACAATGCTTAGTTCACAATGCAAAGGCTCTAATTTTGGAGGAAAAATAATAAGGTATAAAAGCCTTACTCCTAAGTATATACATACATGGTATGTCAGTGAGGTGCTCTTCACGTCCTTATTGTTGATTTATTTTTTTTTCCTTTAGTACAGAACTTTCTTCTTTTTTCTGTGGGAAATTAATTCATGGAGGAGTGGGCTATTACTGTAAAAGATCTAGATGTTGCTGTCCCCAAGCTCACCTTGTGCTCCTCCCAAACTAATTCAATATATAAAATAACATTCAAAGGATTGAATACTGGCACAGCTCAAATCAAGATAGAGAATCAAATCTCAGCCACCTCTTCGCAGTTCTGAGCTTTGTATAGAGCTGTAATGTCATTATGGTTTACATTTTAACTGAGTCACCTGTTACTGCTTCATGCTTTAGAACAACGGAGAAATTTCATGTGGTAGAGAACACACTTGAAAACTTTTTTTTTTCCTTCAGCTGATTGCTGTCTATCATTTAATCTTTTGCCACAATTCTAATTAGTTCACCCTTTGTAGACACTCCTCCTTGGGAATACTAACGTGAAATAATGTTATGTGGCTAGTGTGCTGCATTAAGGAAAATATCTTCAGTGAAGGCTTTTAAATCTTCTTAAAACTCAGATTCTAACAGAGTATTTCATGTACATGGATCAAAATTTATTGCTTATGTGATGCCATTTAAGTGAGTGAGGTTTTGGCAGTAGTGAATTTAGTTCACCCCCATTAAAAAGCGGTTTATCCAGCAGATGCAAAAACATAGCTTTTGGGGCTGGCTGACATTTGGGAATCATGATTTCAGTTTCTCATTCTTGCCTCTTGTCTTCCACATGGGACCTGCTCTGATTCCTATTATTTAAGGAAGAAAAATTAAAAAAATGCAATATTTTAACAGTTCTTAGATTCCAGAAGTTTGTGACCTGCAAACACTTTTAGCCAAAAAACTGACATTTAGAGGATGTGCCTTGGGGCCCTGAATCCTATGAGCAGTTGAGGCTTGTACACAGGTGTATAGAGGCTATTTGAGAAATTATTTTTTACGAGAAGACTTGTTACAATAAAAAATCATGGTCTTGAGGTGATGGACTTCCTCCCACCCCTGATAAAGCTGTTGAAAGAATTAACTTTGCCAGGCTATTCTTTGCTGAATATGTTTGAATATATGTGTTTGTAAAGTGTGTACTAGTTGCATGCTATTAATTAATAGGATCGCGCATTCTTGCAGTTGGCTTAGGAAAATTTTAAAAAACTTTACCAAATATATGCCATCAATTTACAGTGCCATAATTGTACTAAATAACTTGCCAGTCATTCATAATGTTCCTGAAGTGAAAACGCTACAGTAATACTCTGATTGAGTTGATCCTACTTGAACTAAAAGGGCTTATTTCAAGGAGAGAAATCAAGGACAGAGTTTTGGTTTGTTTTTTTTTTTTAATAGTGAAAATACATCGCAGTGACTGTGCCCGGTGCAGCCTCTTGTGTCTCTGGTCAGGCTGCAGGTGATTTTGAATTGCTTGAGGCAGGAGCTCATCCAGATCCAAAACAGCGCACGTGAAATCACGCATCAGGGTGCGAGGCAGAACGTACTTTCCCGTATCTCCATAAATGACGCATAAGCTGCGCAGGGAAGCAGCACCTAGGGTTTGTTATTACTAATTTTCATCGCGCACTCCTAGGAAGCTGTCTTTAAAAATCCTTGGACATAATTTTTTGCCCTTCTGTCCTATTCTTAGTATATAATAAATAATTTAGGGAGGGATGCAGACCAGACAACTAGTAAAATGTGCTGTAAATGAGGCAGGTAACATATATCACCACTTCAAAACCACTTCTATGAAGTCATGTGCAGTCTAATTGCTAACTAAAAAGCAACATGCTAATTATCAGTCATAATCTCATTCATTATCATATTACTGTATTATAATTGATAATGATAAAATTATTTTAGCAAACGCAGTTTAAAATGTTTACAGTAGTTCAGTGGGTTGCAGAGCTTCCTGCAAACACAGCTGGATGCAAATTCAAGCCTTAAGAAGTTTGGAGGTTAGGCTGGTCCCCGAGTTCTGGGGTGCAATCGTTGAATATTTTCACATACTTGTCCTTCTATTGCGGGTAGCGTATTTTTAAGGTGAAACCTAATCAAGTGGGCACGGTGCTTTGTGCTTATAGCAAGCACGTGGTGGATCAGCGGTGCGGTGACACCTCGGGGTTACAGATGCCAGGAGTTGATGACTTTGGGCAGTTCCTGTTTGTGATCAAGAGGCTTGCTTTGAAGGGCTGGAAGCTGGTTGGAACCATAGGTTTTTCAGGACAAAAAGAGCAAATGAGTTAAATGCAGGGACTGGGGTCTCCTGAACTAGTTCTCCATTTTAAACTGGTGCTTTCCAGGAAGAACTGCAGTCAGAATGGCATGCTGGGTTTTTCTTTGATTTGGGGGGATTTTTGGTAGAAGAAATTCGCTTTTTCAGAGGTAAGATGCGAAATGGTAGATGCTTTCTGGGGAAAAACTAACAGGATATCCTGTTCCTTGTGTGCTGTTCGTAGGTTTTTTTATTTCATCGATATTTTCCTGCAATATGGAATCACCTTACTTGAGATTAATTTGGGATATTGCCTGTTCCATGAAAAGTTCGCTTTGTTTCAACGCTTCTTGAAGCTGGGCTGTTCACTGCCTTCTGGGGAGCAGCTGTTGGAGTTCATAAGTTACTCGGTTAAAGCGCATGAGGAGTACAAGGAATGGCTGCCTTATCTGCTCTTGGCCGGTTTTAATCCGGTGAATTTAATGTGCAGATTCTGGTAAGCAGATAACGTTATCTTGTTTACTTAAATATTGTATGCTAATCTGCAGAGCTGTTGCCAATGTCATTGAAAGCGTGCTTTCAGAGGATAGCACTTGATAATCAGCTGCCATGATCAGGAATGGTGAGGGTTACGAAAAGTCTGAGATAAAACATTGACAGGTGATGGCCGGATTCAGTAAAACAGATTTCTTTTAGGAAAAAAGCCAGAATGGAGATTGCTTTATCACTACCCTGGAGAACGGCATCATTTCACAATTTTTAGATCGAACATCTCCTATTGGCCCCCAAATTTAATTGCGAATTGCATGTATATGTGTAATACAGTAATGGTAAGAAGAATTTCAAATACCGAGAAAGAGGTCAGGAGGGATGGGAAACAAATGTAAGGTGAAGCTGAGCCAAGGCTAGGAGGAGAGGAAACGGATGCGGTTAGAGATTGTGTTAAACAAAATAATGTGGCAAAAATTCCAGCCTGTTTTGGTTTTTTTTTTTAATTCTTCCACATACAAATAACCACTTGGTAATGTTTTATATTTAATTAGGCATACAGAATTAAACTTCTGTTTAAAATTATGAAGTATTTGTATTTTCTTCTGTTTTTTTCTTGTCCATGAAGACTTCCCTACCATAACTTAGACGCTTAGATTTTACTACCATAGGTCTCAGCTGTTAACAACATAATGCGAGATGTATAAACTCATTACATGCATTACTGAACTGTATGAAAGGAGTAGGATTTTGAAGTTTACTTAAATATTTATTTGTATTTCAGGTACTGTTAAGATATCGTGGTTAAGATACCATTGGTAGTTTTAAATGCATTCATTTATGACTTGATGAGATTCTATTAATCATTAGCATCCATGGCTTTCTCAGCAGTAATTAGAGGAGCATATGTAAAGCATGGCATATCTGTGCTTCTGTAGATCCTGTTTATTCGTAGAAGACTAAGTGATTGCAAAAGTAAACACGCTGCAAGATTGCAATTCAGTGAGTGAGCAAGTCTCACTGTCCGTGTATATCATATGTGATGCTTTTTCATATTTTGTTACATAACCCACAAATACTTTCATAGCAATTACTTCCTTTGTTTAAAGATCCGCTTTTTAAAACAATGCTTATCACATCATAATCTACAAAATCTACAAAACTAATGTTTTCGTAATTTTATCTCTTCGATGTTAACTCTTCGATGTTAACTCTTCGATGTTAACTGGAAGATAACAGGAGGATAGTAGTTGGCAAAGGAGACTTATGCATGTGGTTCACTAACTGTCTCTGGCTCCTTGTGCAAAACAACTGTATAATCAGTCATAAACTGGTCAGTCGAGCACTGACAATTTTAATTACCAGTGGGGAAAAGTAAAATCACCTTTCTCTTAAAGAAAGCTAGGCAATCGGATCTCTCTCCTCTATGGTTTTCAGTGAATGTTTGAGAGTTCAGTCAAATATGAAAAATCATAGAATCATAGAATTGTTTAGGTTGGAAAAGACCTTTAAGATCATCCAGTCCAACCATTAATAAAAACTAGAAGGGACATAAAATAATTTTGACATGAATCTCTTGTAAAAAGCAAGTGTATTAAAAATTTTTTAGTCTGGTATTTTTGTGTGTTTAGAGCATTTAGATTTCCATTCAGATGAAAATTCAGGGTTGTATACACCCAGCTGAGAAGCTGTTCTGTGAAATTGCATGGCTCTTCGTCATGTGTAATACTAAAACAGTTGCTTTACCTGCTGTTACTTAAAACTCCTTATACATTTTATATAATTAAGCTATTGTTAAAAGTTCTTCACACATGCTAAAGATTTGAAATGTAAATGATACTTATTTCTGAA
Organism: Pelecanus crispus; assembly: GCF_030463565.1. Classification (NCBI taxonomy): domain Eukaryota; kingdom Metazoa; phylum Chordata; class Aves; order Pelecaniformes; family Pelecanidae; genus Pelecanus; species Pelecanus crispus. The sequence continues at coordinate 1,667,783 of NC_134645.1, read as the reverse complement.
TATATATAAGTGCAGTCTCCCGTAGAAGGAGAGTTTGAAACACTTGCAAATTTTGAGGTTTTTGTTTTGTTTTAACAAATAAGTGGCTGAATGTGTGCTGAGTATGTGCATTTTTTCCCCAAAAGTGATGGTAATGCTTATAATGCTCTGGTGTTGTGACCCCTTATTAAAATTTAGGTGGAAATGGAATAAGAAATTAGTGCAGAGGAGAATTCTGCCTATTACTGAGGCATTTAAATTTCAGAGCAGATATTTTTCTCTTACAGTCTAACTTACTTTTAAAAAGAAATGGAGGAAGATAAAATTACAGTAGTAAAGGCTTGTGCTGTCCAAATTACTTTGGGTTTCTCTTTAATGGTTTCCTGTTTCTGGGCTTAGGATATAGGTTGTTAAGGATTTGTTAGAAAATAGTAAAGCTTTCTGTGTGTTGTTGCCATTATTATATTTATGCTATTGTGTAAAATGGTATTTTATGAGAGTTTTTGTGATGCAGGATTTTCTCTGTGACCGAGAATGCCCTTAATTTCATCCTGGAGTTCACAAACTGGAAGAGACTTCCTCCAGCTGTAGAGCAAGACCTTTCAGACTACAAAGAGAAGTTCACTTGGACTCCCAAGAGCCATTTTGGTAAGCAATACAGTTAGGGGAGGGAAAAAAAAAAAGTCTCTGTGTATGTCAGCTTCCAGGCTGTAAGCGGAAAGCAGCTCTGTGTGCTAATGCACGATGGCGAAGAAGGTTCAGCAGTCGATAGACATTGCTTGTCCAGAAACTGGGGAGCAGAAATAGCAGTTACGTTTGCGTGGTTGGTTGTTTCGGGTATTTGAATGAATTTTACTCATTACATTGTTCAGTTTCTAGTTAGTATGTTTCAAGTAGGTATTCTCAGTTTAGGCTATCTTGTCCACTTCAAATTAATGCATATGCTATAAAATACGGGTAGTGACTGTAAATTAGTATTGCACCTTCCTGAAATGATTTGTTCAGCCTCTTGGAAGATTTAAGGGAAGATGATCAACGTTACTTGGTTATGTTTTCCAGACAATATCCCCCCTGCTTTTATGTTTTTTAATTTGATTTGTATTTCCAATGAAGTGTCTATCCTGTTCTGTAAGCATTTGACAGTAATTAAAATACAAAGCATATAAATCATCATATTACATACATACAAATTTAGCTGTTCATTGTCACTCCTGTAATCGAAATGTGGTCAGCCAAAAAGATTCAATAACTGATTGTCCAGGAAAACACTAGAGCTCACTGCATTCGCCCTTCGGAAAAGCAGCTTTAACATACAGGTCATGCACTGTGAGCTGTGCATTATGTGACTGAAAAACTGCATTCAGGTGTCTTTTGTTAGTGACTCATTTCAAAGCAAATGTCTCCTTTAAGAGGATCTGTAATAATTTTTAAAATGTCTAAGTGATAATGTTACTAAATAATACTTCCTTTGGAATATTTGAAGCTAATTAGGATATCTTTTTGGAGTTAAAAAAAAAAAAAGGTTTTATTTGGGGAATTTAGATTAAGTTTGTTCTTTGTTTCCTGTGCTATTAGTAAATATATTTGTGTTGTAATAGCATCCAGTAACTGAAGCTGAAGAGAGAAAGCAGAGAGGAAAAAGCCGGGGAGGTGGAAGTTTGAAAGTTTTTACTTTTTCATTCTTTCAGCCAAGAGCAGTCAGGGCAAGCAGGCCAGCTGCTGTGCTGAGAGGCAGGCTTCCCCGCTTGAGGAACAGCAAGCACTTGAACTGAGATAAGCTGGTCATGTGAGTGAGCCTAGGAAATTAAAAATGAAGGGTTCGTGCGGAAAAGTTCAAGAACTGGTGTTCACACCTCCAGCTGCAGGCTTGCAAAATGTATGGTCCCATCGAGTTACGCACCTGCCGTACTTACCCTTCCATACTGAAATGATTGCAGTTAATATTACAGATTCCTTGTGAATAAAATAAACGGAGAAGCCACTAGGAGAGTTTGGAGACTGTGGGGTTCTGTATCGGGATAAGTTGATCTATAATGCGAAAGTTCACATTTGAGTGAATGCACATCTACAGACACGTTTGTGTATCTTTTGGCAGGGATTGTTCTAAGTCAAGTTATTTAGCAACATGGTAGAACATTTGGCATCGTATGCCAACTGAGTCATGCTGTCATTTAATACTTATCCTAAAAGTGTTTTCCCTTGTGTTATTTTGTTGCTGGATTTACTTCTAGACTTAATTTTTCTTTTCTTGTAAGGTGGCATGAGCCTCTCTCTCCCCAAGCCGGGTAGCTGTCCTAGACCGGTTAGATGAAACGCTCTGATTAAGGATAAAATGATTTTTTTGTTTCTAGAAGTTTAAGGTAACTTTTCTAGCTCCTATAGGGAAATTCCGAAAATGCTGATTCTAGCAGGCAACAGCCCTTCACTATGGGGAACTCTGCCTCGTTATCTGCCAGAGACTGGGGGGTTCAGATGGGATCCAGCTAAACCAGGTAACTGTAGGCAAGTGATGTAATCCCAACAGGTGTCCTCTTCAGTGTGTGACTTGTTTTTTAATTTTTCAGCCTTCATTCCTTCCCTGTCTCATCTTTGTCGTCTTGAGATCCGGTCCATTTTGACGAGTGAACGCCTACGATCGGACCGGTTTATCCGGGAATTGCCCTTACCAGCTTGTCTCCAGGACTACCTTCTCTACTTAGATGTACTGCGAGTCAACGCTATCCCAGAAGCAGAGGATTATCTGGGGCAGAGAGAGGAGGGAGCTCCCTCTACCAGTCACTCCAGCGCTGAAGATGCAGAGAGGAGGGACGCGTGTAACGCCGGTGTTAGGTGATGGCGCTGCCAGCAACTGAACTCTGCCATTTTGTAATGGCAATTAGAAAACACCGGAGAAGAACGACTGTAAATAACTGTAGTAATAAGTATTTTCACGCTGTAGTTTTATACCATATCTACAAGTTTGTTAAAAGTTCTATGATTTACTTGTTTAAAAAGTCTGTTGTAGCTTTCTAAGTCTGTGAACATTTTCTGGTTTTTGAAAGGAAATCTTTAACTCTTACGGAGTAAAATTAGCTTGTTCAATGAACATAGCTTATATAGTCAAAATCTGTTTGGTCAGGCACTGTTAGTAGATGCTTTATTCTAAGTACTACACATACCAGATGAAATTACCTGAAAGTCAAGGAACGCAATATTATATTATTGTTAGGAATTTATGTGTTGGGGAATGATCTAGCTGAACCAGAAATAGGAAAATAATATAAGAAAGGAATTTTTTTGCTGAAGGAACAGTGATGTTTTTTTCTTTTTTCTTTCCTTGGTCATCTATATTTGGCGGAACGTCGGAGTGGGAGGCTGGCTTGGAGCCTGCACCCAGTCCCTCCCTTTGCGTAGCCCATGGGCAAGGCACAAAATGTCCCCAAAAGTACACAGACATGACACCGCTGTACAAAAATCCCTCCTTCAGTGAAGTGAAAAAGCAACTGCCGTCCCCACAGGGTGGGTGACAGGGCAGGGACACCTCGGTGGAAGACAGCTGCATCCCTTGCGCTGGGAAAGCCCTCGTCCTGCAGAGGCGAAGCTGGCACTGCCGGGCTCAGTGGTAGTAGATGCTGAAGGCATGGAGGATGTACAGGAAGGTCGTGATGAAGGCAAAGAACTGCATGAGAGGAAGAAGAGCAAAAGCTGGAGTCAGCTGGTAGCGTTTATCCCCATCTCCTCTCAGTGCTCTCGAAACCTCCCAGCCTACGCCTCTCTCCAGCCTCAAAGAAGAGGCAAAGCACCCCACATTTCCCCAGACGCAGCCACGCAAGGCTGCCCATGAGCTGCTGGACCCCGAGAAGGCCACACTGGCTGCATGACGCAACCGAGATGAGGAGCTGAAGTTCTGACCAGTGTGAAACTACTGGGCTTGGGATGGCTCTGCTGTGGCTTTAATATTTGCTCTTGCATCTCCCCAAGGGGAACTGTGGGTGCTCCGGCCTGCCTGGGGTTTTCTGGAGCAACTCACCGATGCGGCGCTGTTGAGCTGGTAGTAAAGCGGCGAGTTCAAGTTGAACTCAGAGTTGATGGTTGCGTTGGCTTGCAAGACAGCAGCGCTCATGTACAGAATGGCCGTGGCACCGTGGTACAAACTGTCCTGCAAAACGAGGGAGCGGCAAGGATCAAAGCCTGCCCGGGGCTGTCCTCCTCTGATTCACCCTGACGTTGAGGTCCATCCTCTGCACGTACAAGCGCTCGAACGGCTCACGCGCCTAGACAGGGGCAGGGACCGAACCCTTGCACCATGCTGAACCCTCCCCTGTGCCCACGCAGCACCCACAGCATAGCGCAGCTTCCCTCGGCGTTTCCAGTCAAGGCAAAAGGAGGAAAAAGGGCTGGTTGTTTGCAGAAGGGCCAGCACCTGGCCGGCTAACCCGTCACCAGCCACGGTGGTCTTGCACCCACGCTGCTGCTGCCAACATCTGCCGGTGTCCCAGCCCCTCCTTACCAGCACTTTCCAGTTCTCACTGTTTTTGTGCAAGCCAAAGAGGTAGATGAAGAGGAGCATCAGGGAGATGAGGCAGGAGCTGATGGACACGTACATCACCCATCCCTGCAGCAGCGGGCTGGAGACGGAGGTAGCAGCGACAAGGATCCACACCCAGGTCCCGCAGACCTGTCGGGGACAAACACAGGTGCCTCCGATGAGCGTGGGATGGGGAAAGCCCCTTCTCCTCCCTAAATCCCTCCTCGCCTTCCTCCCAGGCCAGTCCCAGCAGCCGTGGGAAGCCCTGCATCTTCAGGCAGCGTGGACCAGCCTCCCGGAGCATCCCGGCATGACAGCAGCACCACAAGCTGGCACAAGTGACCCTGAACGCTCTTGGAAAATACTTCAAAAAGTTTCTCACAAAAGGGAAAGGTTTGCTGCCATGTTCGACGCAAAGAAACATCTCACCTCGAGGGCTTTGGCAGAGAAGCCAGAAAATGTGCTTTAATCTGTGAAAGGCAAACAGCCACATCAGCCCAGCCCTGCCCGCTCATTAATCTGGGCTTGAAATCATGGCATGAGGAAGTCTCCTCCTGACTCCATGCACCAGCCCGGAGTGAGTCGCTCGCTCTGGATCCACCTAAAATATTTACTGTGCACAAATAGCACGCGGGGTTATCTGGCTAAGCTCACACTGCCCTGTGCCACTCCAGCTCTGGAGGATGAAGCTCCCCCAGATTTGCAGCAGGGAGCTGAGCCCGTCGGCACAGCCCAGCCACAGGGATTGCGCCCGTGGAGCATGGGTGGTATGCGTCGCCGGTGCTGTCGTGTGTCAAAGTACACCCATGGTTATCTCTGCCGGTCCCACCAGATGCCCTCTGGACCCAGAAGTAATTGAAAGATTCATGGAACGTCACACGTTACAAGACGCCCAACTGCCTTCAAGTCCTTGGAAAGACTTAATACAGAGAACGAAATTCCCTTGATTTTTCAAGCAATTTCTATGCGATAACTAGAGCCGCTTCTGCCCCGGAGGCACCGGCAGCTCTTCAGCCTCTCCCAGCCCCACGACAGCCAGCAACCCTTGCCCGGGCTCTGGGATGGAGCTGGAGCGTATCTCGTCCTCAAGCTGTTCCAAAAAAACCCACATCACAAAGACCACCTTTGTACATTCAGTATAAGCTAAAAGAAAAGATGTTATTTCCCATTAACGCTGTCTTCAGGACCGTTTTGGAGGCTGCTCCCTGATTTTTATTCGCTAGAGCCATTAGCGGGGTGCCGTAACGCAGCAAAGCGCGGCATACTCACTATCTCCGGTAGTATGAAAGCGTAGGGGACGGTTTTGAAGATGGCAGGTCCGGAGGGTAAGGCGGGCTGCGTGGGGGACGCAGAGGGGGACGCCAAAGCCATGTCTTCTCAGCTGATGCCACGACCGGTCCGGCTCGGCTCCGCTCACGTTTGCCTGTGCCGCGCCGCTCCTGTGCGGGCTTTTAACCGACACACCCGCAGGGACGTAATCACAGAAACCAGCCCAGGCTGGCACCGCGCCGCTTCCTCCAGCTGAAGGAGCCCTCGGCAGCCCTCCGGTTATTGCGGCGGGCTTCGCACACCCTGCTGACAACACGGACGGGAGAGCAACGGGACCCCGGCCCCACCGCTGGCAGGCAATCAATTCAAGGTCTTTAACGAGAGGGGAAAGAAAAAAAAAAAAAATCCTACACCACGCCGGGGCAGAAACGTTTCCCACAATCAATTTTTGTCCTTGGCACGCTTTCAAGCCTGAAATATTTTTGGTTCTGCTGTTGTTGCCTCCTCCCCTTTCTGTTCAGGTTTCTGCTCCGTGTTCACGTAAGACTCCCCCACACCCACTGGGCACGTCCAGCCTTCGAAAACTTGCAGCCAAACATTTTTTAGAGATAGCTCAACACACTGGTAAAAGATGGGAGGGTTTGCCTGCATGCTCCTATGTCCCCAGAAAGGTCTGAAGGAAGCTACTGGGACAGCTTTGATTTTTACCTCCTTGCAGATGCACTTTGGGTTCGACAAGCGCACGCTATTTTTTCCAGAGGGCTCCCCCTCACGCCATAACTCACCGATAATTGGTGGGACCAAGTGATGCCCTAGGAATTCGGCTTCTGTGCCAAGCCTTGTGCAATACAAAGGTCAAATCCATGTTGTTTCTTATTGTCCGAGCCCCGCCCTGGGCCGGGGGGAAGCGTTTTGTGGCATTTCTAGAGGCTCCAGTTTACAAATGCTGTCAGTGGGAGCTGGCTTCGGGCTCCATGCAGTGGTCTTTGGAACATCTTGTTTTAAAACATCTCGCACCAGACAAAACTAGTGCTAGGCTCAGATTTAAATCCTCGTGGGACTCGGTGCCTGCCTACCTCATTGGACACGGTGGTGACATACCCATCACCGTGCAGAAAGCATCCAGACTCCAGCACAAACGAGAAATTGGATTAATAACTTCCCCCTGGGAGCGGGCAGCACATAGGGCCTGTGGTTACAAACTGCTCAGGGAAAAGAAGCCTTTAACGTCCTGGTCCGCTGAGGAATACCCCGCAGCTCGTTAGCCTGCCCTAGAAAGTCAGCACGGAGGGAGCTACCGTATGGCACGGCCACGCACAGGGGAAACGCAGCATGTCCTGAACTCTCACCAGCTCTTATTTGTATTAGGCGGGTCAAGCACATTCCTGTGAATAACCCAACCTTTTCCTGAGTGGGAAAGAAAAACAGTAAAACAGTCTAAATACAGAGGCAACCTGCTGTCCACTGGTTGGACAAGAGATGATTTTTTTTTTTGTTTTTCCCCCCCTAACCTGGCTGACCTTGCTCAGCAGCATTCTTAAAGATCATTGCTATTTTCCTTGCCTGTTACCAGTCTACTGGGGTACTGTGACAAAGAGTCTTTTGTTCACCCTGATTAAAACAAAACTGGAAATTAATTGGAAGCTGCAAGAGAGGAGGAGAGCGCTGCCTTGGCATTTGCTCAGTTTAGGCAAAATACGACACTCGACGTGGCTACAACAGGTATGTGTAGCAACAGACAACCACAGCCTTGTCTAACATTGCAAAGTCAAAAATTTAATTTCCATTAGTTAAACTGATAAAATAATTGGGTTTGTATCTGTTTTATCTCTCAAAATGTTAAACATGTTAAAATATTCATTACAATTCAGATAGTACACAGTTTCTCTTTCTTTGGTAAGAATTTATTTATATTGTTACCCCATTCTTATATAGCCTGAAGTGTTCTTCTATAATCCATTCACACTCCAGGAGTGTTTTCCCTCGCTTCTCCTAAGAAATCGTAAGCCAGCTCTGAGATATCAAAGGCTTTGTGAGTGTTTTCCGACGACAGCAGGTACTGAAGCGCACCATCATTCTCTCGGCTCTTTTTCAAAAAGTCAGCAATCACCTTCCAGCGAGATGCTTCAGACTCTTCCTCAGCCCACTTGTAGTCAGGGAGGAAAGTGGAATGGAGGAGAGGGAAGACAGAGTCGTGGTACACCAGGACAAACAGAGACTTCAGAAATTCTCGATCTCTCTGCAGAGAAGAGTAGTTGAAAATACTTCAGTACAAATATGCGGTGTTGCCAAGCACTTCTACAGAAGTATTGTACACAGGAAAAAAAACAGACAAGAAAACATTCAAGTAACTCCCAGTTCCCAGGATAACAACGGGAAGAGATTTGACCTTCCTAAACAAACATCAGTTAGCTCGGATGAGCCTCAAACTCACCACCAAGAACTACAGGATATAAACTATAGATCAACAAATCTGCTCTCCAACGCGCCTGCTTTTCCAAGTGACAAAGAGCAGCGATACGCAGCCAAGCCATGCCAGTGTTGCCACAAAATGGCAATCTGTACAACAGCCACCGAGAGCCCTTTGCTCACGGGGTATTTATCTTTCTTCCTAAAAACACGCGTGTGTGGCAGCTGTTCTCCACAGCCTCTGCAGGTACGGACTGAGTGCGCCACGACCACCGGGGAAGTGCCACATCTTCCCTGCCTTGGAAGCCCAAACTCCGCTCGTTTCTCTACGGCCCTAGGCAGAGAATTGCAACAATCCTACGCTCCTCACAGCGCGTGGCTTCTAGCGGGAGGTAAGGCCACACCGTAAGTACTGTTATTGCACACTTTGACGGGACATTCTGTGCGTGGCGAGAATTATGCCCTCCCCTGTAACGAGCAGTTTGCAAACCCACAGACTAAGAATCAAGCCTGGTCGATTATCAAATATCAGAAGATCCCGACCGCTTTTAACTAGACAAAATTTGTGTGCCTCGTTTTCCGCATGCACACGAGAAAACCCCTTCGTGCAAGGTCACACAACAGAGTGCTGCCTCCTGGGAAACTCATTGACCACTGAGAGTCTTCCAGAAATGTTCCAGAAACCTGAGCGCTATGACTGGCATAGAACAGTTCACATCTCGGCAGGAGATTTAGCAGCTAAGCTTCATATAACCATGCAAGAAGGAGTAAGAATTCACCAGGCAGCAATCCTACCATGGGAGTGGCACATGACAAATCAGGTAAAACTGGATGGTTCTGGGATACTGAGGAGTTACGAATTCTTTGAGCAGATCAGCTTTCATTTGGGATGAATGGCCTTGAAAAAGCGATTCTGACTCAACAGCATTTTGTTTTGTTTGCATAAATGGGGAGACCTCCTTGTGTATCTACTCAGTAGCGTGCACAATGAGTGAAATATCCTGCTGCTGCTCCCAAGTGAAGTGTCTTGGATCAAGAGCCAATGCCTTTCTCATCCAGTTACCTACAGCTTCTCTTTCTCCAGAGGACAGGAGGTAGGACAAGGTATGGATAAGCCTGGTGACATGGCCAATTCAGTTCTTCTCCAGCTGTCTACACGCCAAAATGGGAGATTACAACTGTCTGCGGTAGGGAGATTTGCAGAATTTGGGGGCCTTTTTCCAGGCAGACTGTGGGAGGACTGGAGCTCAGAGGCTGGAGGAGGAAAGATGATTTTGTGGACATACACAGCCCCTTTTGTACCAGTGGAAAGCTTTTACCAGTCGAGTATTGGAAGCACATCATGAAAGGGAGCCACACTTTGGGCACAAACCTATAATAGCTTCCCCACTAACAACTGTATACAGACACCGAGACAAAAAGTTACAAGTTAATTTCATATTCCTCCTTCTGGTTTACTGTTACAAATACGGGTAAGAAATGTTAAGAACGGCATTTAGCGTATCTACGTTTTCTAAATAAATGTATGGTGAGAGGAGAAGCTAACTACCAGTAACACTGACAGAAAGCTTCTAGTTCGAATTGGATTGAATATATGTCAAAGAAAAACCTGTAGTTCATTACCTTCTCTGATCTCTTCAGTGTTCTTTCTCTATCTGCCCAAGCGCTCTGAAATGAAATGAGATATAAAATCAGACTGAGATGGTGGAGATCTAAAGCAATTCCCTTTTTAGCTGCAAAAATCTCTCGCTGCAATCCCACCATAGTTAAAGCTCCTGTTGCAGTCCCACTTTCCTCACACTCCCCATTCCTCCCTTGTGCCAGTTTACTTGACTTAAGCAAACAGCCATTCCACCAAACTTTACAGATGTGAGGATTTGGAGATTTGAAACTGTCAGAGCCATATAAATGAAATCAAGGGGATCCACTTTTCAGAAAAATCAATCACAACTGAGGCTGATTTTTTCCCACCCTGCAAGCATGGAGCAATATAGCCTAACCCCAAAGGCTGACAACTTCTAACAGTAGCGTCCTTCGGGCAGAAGTAACTCGGCTGTTGTTGCCTGGTACTGGGACACCTGCGAGGGACTGCAGCGTAAATGCGGTCAGCACTGTCCTGTAGCTGCCACGCAGAAGCTAAATCACCTGTCACGAAGGCAGCACCGTCCCAGAAGCCAGACAAACATGCAGGCAGCTAATCCCCCTGAGCATCCTCATGTCTTTGCATGCCTTCTGAATGTACTCAAGCATCCTCTTGCAATTTTGAAGGCACAAGAGATCAGCATGTCCTCGAAACGATTATAACTTTTCTGCTGTTTGGCTTTTCCATTTATCTTTTCACAGGATAAAAAAAAGCTCAAATTTTGCAAGCTATCTAGAAATCCTGACACATCAGATGTAATTGAACGGTACGTAGGTAACATACGCGAAGTGCATCCATCAGGTCTGGCTGATCCATGAGTTGAGGGAAAGTTGCTAAAATAGGATTGCAGATTAATTCTGAAACAGAAAACAAACACATTCAAGGCTAAGGAGGAAACAGGATGGTTTTCAAGGTATCAACACATCAAGGTATTCAACATAGCCCTTCCCCTCAGAATATTTCAAAGGGAAAATTAGCTGTAATAGTACTCCAGAGCAGCAGGGAAAGTAGAAAAGCTCTTTAACAACTGCATTCTCTAACTGTAGCAAACTCTCAGGAGCTGACAGACAGCTAACCTGAGAGAGGAGACACACGAAGCATGATTGCTGGTTTATTAGGAGAAGCCAGCAAGCAAGAGACATTACTGATTTAACCTGGGGGTAGACTGAGGTGTTTTTCCTCGTTTCTGCACCTGTCTTTTTTATAAACGTTGAAATCGTGCTGCCTGATTTGGATGTTATGAATAAACACACCTTTGTTCTATCTCAATCTGGCTTGTGTTGTGGGCGATTTTAAGATAACCGGGTAATGAGGCATGGTAAGTTTAGCAAATGGGGCACACCATCAAACCGCATAGGTCTGCTGCGTGCCTTTCAGGTTAGCTGCCGGGTAATAGCTGGGTCTCCCCTTTGAGCTGAAGAGGCCGGCTGTGTCAAAACCGGGCAGGGCAGAGCTGCCTCCCCGTGCCTGGCAGGAATCGAAGCTCTCTGTTACCAAGCACAGCAAGTCTTGAACCCCAGGGGCGCGGGGGTCCTGGCAGTATTTTTTAATTATTACTTATTTATTTATTTTCAGCTAGATGACCTCTAAGGGTCCCTTCCAATCCAAAGCATTCTATGATTCCATGATGATTCTATTTTAGCTAATGAGATTGTGGATAAGATTACAAGAGTGCTCCAAATGACATATAGAGGAATTTTGGTTGAAGTGTTTTCTTTCTCTTGTGATTTTAAATATTTAACATACACTTGTTTCTTCAGGTTGAAGTTGATGGAAAGTTTAGTAAACACTAACGGTTTACTAATAACATTTCAGGGAAGGAAGCTAGAACTGATTGCTTTTGTGAAATGTAACAGACATTTTAAGTTGCCTATTTCCAAAGCGATAGTTGATTTTTTAAATAAGAGAAATCTTCTTTTGTTACACCAGAAAAAAAGTAGAAAATGGCTACCAGAACAACTTCTGAAATGCTGGGGTAAAGCCTTTAAACCATTTCAAATGAAGTCTGAATCCAAATGGATGCAATTTAACTCCAGGAGAGGTCATCAGCCTGATCTGTCATCCTACATTTTAAAGATCAAATCAAGTAAGTATGGCAGTTCTGAGCTGGCCTTTAAAAACGAAGCATTTTCAGTTTCTCCATGCTAAGTTTATTAAATAAAGCATTAATTTATTAAATGGTTTGACTTTCAGATACTGTAATCAGTATGCTCAGAATGTATATTAAAGTTCAAGACAATCAGGAAGGGAGTTAAGTTCTGAGCACCTTTGAAAGACGAACCTGTAATTCAGATGCCTAAGTATGGCTAAAGATTGTAAGTTTAAAATGTTAGTAAGTGCACAAGCAGATTTATTTGCCATAGCAACAGATGATACATAATTCAGTCTGGAGAAAAGATGGGAGAAAACACAAGAAAATCACTTTGCAGTAACAATAGATACGTTCACCTGTAGTAGTACAGCTAAGAAATGTGATTCTTCCATATTTCAAATTGATTTTAAAATGGAGCAGACTATAAACTATTACAGTTCTGTTGAAGGAAAGATGTGGAAGGAATAAAATACAGAGTTGCAAAATCAGAGCAAGACACTGAGTTCTAAAACCAGAACTGTTCCACTTCTGTCTCTCCCTGCTGCATTAGCCAATAAGTAAATAATAATTTTTAAAAAGGAGGATGACTTAGCCTCAATGACAAAAACATCTGCCTAATCTCTTCTATAACTCACGAGAACATGCATACACTAGAAATGAATGAGTAAACCTGTGTGCATGTCTAATCTCTTGTTGCATGGGTGGTGAAAAGGAAACATTTCCAAATAATCCTTTACCTTTATTTACTCACTTATTTAGCAATAAACCCTTTACCTATCCTGCACAGGCTTTTTTTTTTAATGAGCATTTCACTGAAAGTACTTCATACTTCACAGGAAACAAAACTATTCTTGTGGAGTTTGCATTCTGTTATGTGAACTGATGTCAAACAGGGCAACACATTAGCTGTGAGCTGAAATACTACTAGTTTGAAATGCAAACACACGGAGCAAACAGCAAGAGGCTGTCCTCTTCTATCAGCAGGGACAACAGCTTTCTGTTTGTCCCCACAACACCCGCAGACTGCAAGCCAAAGTGCTGAAATCCTCTACACAGGGAGCATGACTTCTTAACCTTGTGAGATGGTCGGTCAATGCTAGCGCTACCAGGGAACAAATTTCTACAAGTACCCTGTATCAGTGAGAGTTGCTCCTGCAGACCCCGGGCTTTCTCTTACAAAATGGAGACTCTGGAGAGAGTCATTCTCCTTAGGAACCCAATCTTTCTCCAACACGCTCTCCACTACTGAGTCCTTCTCCACAACAGCAATTCTTACCTGTGCTTTGCATGCTTATTCTGTCTTTCAGGAGTGCATCACCAAGTATTTGTCGATAAAATATCAAGAGATGGATGTAGCACATACTGCCAAGTAACGTTTCTGGTAGCAAACTATTGGGAAAATAAAGAACATGCAGTTGAGATTTTTATTCAAAACTTCCTGCAAAGCACTGTTCACCAAAACTTGAGAACAATCACAGTTTCACGGAGATTATTATTAGCTCATATTAGCATCTCCCTGACTCTATTACAACTTTTGAAGGTGCGCATTGATACAGCTGTAACAGCCAGACTCCTGCTGTTGCAGTTTTCAATATTATCTAAACTTAAAGACTTTTTGTTTGTTTTCAGCAAAATAGCTCTAAGTGTCAAACAGAGATCGATTACAATATGCAGGTGACGCGACCCTCGGATTTTTCCATAGCCAGTGTTCGAGGGAAGGGGAATGCTTTAGGTCTCTGGAACCATTCTAGGCTATCTGAAATACTTTTTCCTTTTGTGGCAGCACACACAAATACTTACTTCAGGATGTCTTTTGACTGCGCACTTAATGACCTCAGTTTCACTGTAAGCACAGGCTGTTTCTTGAGTGTTATAAGCTGATGAAAAACGCCACTGCCTGCTTAAGAAATAAATACCCAACATGAAATCCGTAACTTTGAAAGAACATTAAGAATTATATTACAAGAACGGACATTTAAATTTGGCAAGAGATGTTTTGCTAAAACTGTAATAGTTTAAGGATGGTCTAAAAACCAGGAGGAGCTAACGTCTGAAAAATATATCAACATATCAGCTGTATCAACATTTGGTCTAACATAAGTTATTACCTCTCTCTAGGATGGCGGATTCACAGTATGCGCAGAGTAATGTGGAGGAAGTGTCCAAACCCAAAAGGTGAAGGCCTGCTATAGCTTACAGCATGTGCGACTGGCAGATGACGTTATTACAGCTTCCAGAGGAAAGCCGTGGCCGCCCTTATTTCAAACGTAAGTGGTCTATCATCTGAACCAGCTCTTAGTGAAGCTTTATTCAGCCCCGCAGGGAAGAACCAGTGCAGATGTTCTGTAGCGTATTTATGCGCGTGTGGAACTTGTGCATAAGGGATATGGGATTGACAATATGTGACTTGAACAGCCTGGCTTGGGAACAATTTAGACCAGTGTAAGTGTGAGCCTTGTACCATCACCCCACAGCCAAGAAGCATGAAGCGCAGTTAAAGAAATAATTGAATACGTTTACCACAAATAATCCTCAACCTGCAGACACTGGAAATTACAGAAACATTAGCACTGGCAGATAGTTCTGAATCCCACCAGCCCTAACGATCAGCTCTCTCTTATGCAAAATGAGAACACACGAAACAAAACCAGGCTGTGGTGACTGCACGCTAATGAGAGCCCCGGCTGAGCACCACGTGTGGTAAAACAGGTATAGCACTCGTACCATTTCATTCATATAAAATTTAGGAGAAACCACACCTCGTCTTGATATTGATGGGTCAACCTCAACGCCTCTCTCGTAAGGAGTACCACCATTTAATAGCAGCTCATACATCCTGTGAAAGAGCAGCAGCATAGTTAAAACAAAAAGATGTAAGGATATGTGTTCTCACAATTACTCTCTGAGAAAGAAACAAACCTGTTATCTCAAACAAAAACTGACATGGTGCTTGAGGCTATGACTAGGATTTTGTATGAAATGACTATACATAATTACTAAGTAAACCAACCTCAAATGATAAATTTGAAACTTGTATTATATTGGAAAACTAGTTAATTATTTTAAAACAAATCAGCAACACCGATTCTCCTCCACATGACTCCAGTATTTCTCTTACATGAAATTTAGCAACTGTTTCACTAAAATGTTTTCAAGGAATCATTGCTTAAGTATCAAATGTCAGATATGGAAGATTTAAAATGTTGAAGAATAATGTAATCCTAGTTCTGTCAAGAGTAAGTCCCTGTTGAAGCAGTCATGCAATTTCACTCTCTAGATACCATCTTTAACTTAACGGAATAGAAAAACAATGTTAGAGAGCAGATTTAGAAGAGATTTAGAGACTTACAGAATAGTAGAAATCTCCCGTGGGGTTTTTTTTTCCCCTGTAATCCAAATCTATTCAGAATACACATATATATCTATATATCTATATATGTTTGGTAAAAAACGCAAGTATTGCAAGTCTGATCTACAACGAATCATTTCTGTAAATTAACAGAAAGCTTTCCTACATTTACTAGAACAGAAATACGTACATTTTATTATTCTTTAAGATTGCTGGACCCATCAACTAATCATAAATGAGCTGCAAAATATAAGCTTATTCCTACTCTCCAAGTGAATGGTAAGAGATTCATTCACAACAACTCTTACCTGCTTCCAAGTCTTAGAAACCAATCTCCTAATTTTTACATGGGAAAGGGTTATACAGCAAAGTGCACATAAAGAAGAGCCAGAATCAAAAAGGACGTTGTCACCTTCAATTTAGGTAGTGATTCTATTTTATATAAACAGAACTCTCAATAACTCCCTGTTAACTCAGATATTTCCATAGTTTTAAAATGCCACTGAAGAATATTTTTAAACACATTAACTTGCAACTTTTCACACCTGAATGTTGGGTCCAGGGAGCACCTTTCCCACACAAACTCAGTAGAACGTACACTGGGTGTGGAAGCGGGACCAGCATTCTCACTGAAAGACCCTGTGCAACCTGCACGTTAGTCTGGATTACGCCTGCCCCTGTCAGTGTCTAAGTATGAAATATCAACTTTACTCCTAGCCTAAAATATATCTATATAGATACATATGTAAATACAGAGTGCAAAAGAGAGAGACAAGGAAAACATAATAAACTTACTTGGAAGGAACAGGCATTCCATCAGAAGTAAAAAGCTTCAGAAATGCCCAGCCACAGCTTAGCTCTCCTCTTTCACCTGTTGACTAGGAAAAAAGAGAAACGTAAATAACTGGAGCGGCTAAACCAGAACGAGTAACTGAATCACAAACAATTATTTAGAATAATCACATTAAAATGGTAATAGCCCCAGATCTGTGGTAAGCAAACACTGACTATGTCACATTCACAGGTGCTTGAAGACGTTCTACCAAACAGCACGCACAGTTATGCTGAAGTTGATCATCCATGAATGTATTTGGGAGACGAGGATTTATAAAGCCAAGCAATATGCATTGAAGGGAAACCTACATACGTCAAGCTCCTGAAAAGGAAGAAATGCACAGATACAAAGGTAAAAACCCCCAAACCTGCACTGATACTCTAAAGAATGCAGGACAGAAAGGAGGGGAAAAAAAATATACCCAGAGGATTTACCCATCTGATTGCAGAGTCAACCGTTTCCAAGCCAGTGACCCTGTGCACGGGAAGGCTTTATTCAGAGTACCAGAGGCAGTGCCTGGGAGAGGGAGCTGATCCTGTGTGCCAGCCCATCTGTTTCCAGACCCCAAAAGCACTAGTAACAGGTAGGAACTTGTAAACGCTCCATCCTTCATTTAAACTTAACTCTTGCATGGTCTTGACTACTCCACATAGCATGAGGAGGGCTGTTACGCTCCCTTTGGTCTCTGTGAACCATCACTTGCCAACATGCTGTTCATCACCAGGACTCACAGAGTCCAGTTCCCTACAGATGTACACTCTACTTATCTCCCCGCACAACAGTTCTGCATCCCCACCACGCCATCAGCACGTCTCTCCTCCACCTCTCCACAGGCACTGCACTCTTGCACCCTACGTTCATACAGGTGTTAGTGAAAGAAAAAATACTCCCCTTTGCAACTTCTCTATCCATGTTTTCCAAATTCTGTTGCCTGCCGTTTAATACCCTGCTCGCTAACTGTCGTGGTTACCCCACTTTTCATCTTCCACCCCTGATTTACTTGATTGCCAAGATTCACCTCAGGAAGATTGTGACCTTAATGAAAACGTAAGTGTTCAGAAAGAGGCAGCAAGACTCGAGTCAGTCTTGCAGACAAAGTGGCTGAGATCTTTCAGAACAGTGACCTGTTCCGAAAAGCCGCTGTATCCTCCAAATATTAGTGCTGCTTATGCTCCTGCGTGCATCCACCTTCTGTTACTGTCGTTCCTATGGGCCTTACCATCTATTGTGTCACTACCCGTTGTACTTTTCAGAAGTATATCCTAGATGGATAGGATATATCTGCATCAGTTGCAGCTAGGAACCAGTGTCCATACTATTTAAACCAGTTAAAATTTTAGTTTCTAAACTACATAGCACAGTAGTCTGAAACAAACCACTAAGAGAGAAAAACAGTGCAGGAGTGCAGAGAGAATTGGTACTTTGCGATCAAATTACACGAGATCTTTGGCAGACTAACAGAAATTATTTCAATGTACATAAAGGTACATTCATGTCCACTAGTCAGAAAGTCTTTTATTCTCTAAATATTGACTAGAACGAAAAGTTCCCAAACCCAACATCTCTCTCCTCCCTCCCAGAAGCCAAAAGGAAGACAATCTTATAGTAAGCCAGGAAAAGTTCAGCTAAATTTCCATTTGGATCTCACAGTTTGCTGCTGGGATACTGCAGCTTAACGTCGGATATGGGACAGCTGGTTCACTTTATAAGCACGTGCTTGGAATGATTTATACTGCAACTTTATACGCTTACGTTGCGAATATAAGTGATGCCAAGTTCAAATAAGAGACCGATGTCTGAAGACAGAGAGTTGGACCTGACGAAACAGTCACCATCCAGCAAACTGGGTAAAATGCCTGTTACCTAATACAGAGAGGGGGGGAAAGAAAAAAAGAAGTGAATGTACCTATTAAAAACACCTGTAATTTTTAAAGGCCATCAAACACATCACTTGTTCATGTAAGATCTCAGACCCAATCCCATTGCATATAAAAAAACTTGTTGAGTACAGAATCAATTTCAGGGGAAACCTTGCTCCCCTTATTCTTTATCTTGCCAATTACCAAGGGATTTTTTGTGTGTGTGATGACAAGCTATTAAATAACTTTAGGTGTCAAAAAGCACTTCATTCCCTCCGAGAACACAGCAACAACTGGGGTAAAACATGACAACACTACTGCTCTGAGCGTGGCCCTGCACGACACCTGAAACATGGGACAAAGCACGTGCTCTTTTTTTTATGAGATCAAAGCAAAAGCTCCCATGCAAAGTGGCCAGTGTCTTCCCTTCTCCATGAACACTACGTAGCGTGTGCCTGACATCAATTCAAAGTTAACCAGTGCCACTGGCTGGATCACCAGTCCCTCCCGCCATTTGCTAAGACGCTTAGTTTAGTTTGAATTCATGCACTTCAGCAAGTCTTGTCTTTTCTGCGTGTTCATTTTGGTTGCAGTACGTTTTATTTCAGCACAAATACCAGAATTAATAGACGTCACTAAATAAGAAGCTGGAAATAGATACTTACTGGCTATGTCACTCCCTGAGCGAGATACCTACCCTTGGAGAAAAGGTCCACGTTTGAGGATTTTTAGGTTGCCACGTAGCTCTCACTGTGTGAATGTTACTCAGCATCTAAAGCGTGATAGTGGTGAAAAAAGCTAAGAGTTGTTTTTCTGGAAAGCAACGCAGCTTTAAGAAAATGCAGTATTATCGCAGATTAATCTAACATTGCAGACAACAAAGATAAAATTACGCTTTCTCTTCAACTTTATCAGATGGTTTCAGTTTAAAGGACTACAGAGGAAGTTTTCTCTGAAGCCGCAGAGCCCTCTCCAACCATCCTTGCTTCATATAGGCCAGCAATAGTCCCTTCGCCCGCAGGAGCGTTCAAGTGCAGCAGGAAGAAAACTACTGAATTGTCAGTGTTAAATTCTGTTATAAAAAGCTGCTCTACACGTACGCACAAAGGAGCGCAGAGGAACAACCTGCAGGTGGGGAAATCTGAATACAGCCCTGACCCAGCGACTCCCAGGCGCATCACAGGAGAGAAATCAGCGCAGAAGAGGTTCATCTCCACAAACGGGAAAGAGGCACAATGGCAGGCGGGGGAACCGAAATTCCGGGCTCAGAGGACAGGAGCTCTCGCCCCAGCCCCTCCCAGGGCGGCCCAGGGGCCGGGTGTGACGCCCAGCGCCGTGAGTCAAAAGGAGCAGCTCTCCGGATCACCTTACAGACTGAAAGGGCTTGCTGCTTAGGGATGAGGGACACTGGGGCATGCAGGGGAAGAGCATTTTGGGACTGCACATGACTTATTATGGGATGTTCAGGGGAGGAACCAAAGGCAGAAAAAAGGAGGGGTCAAGGTGCTTTGTAGAGTAACAAGGGTGGGAAAATAGAGGGATAAGTATGCATGTCTGGCCATGCCCAGTGCCTGATTAGTGCAGTCCGTCCTGTTTTTTCATTAAACTCCATTTATAACTATTTTTTCTGGGTGAATGGGCTCTCTATTCTGAATGCACGTGTGTGTGGACGTCTAGGTGCCAGCAAGCAGCCAGACCACAGGTCACTCGGGGCCTACATGTCTGTGGTGACGGCAGCTGGAGGGAGCGAGGGTACGCATGTCAGTGTGTGATCGCAGGTGAGTGTCGCGCCAGAAAAATTGGAGAATGAATTAGGCAGCTTGGGAGGCAGAGTGTGTGTGTGTCTCTCTGAACGAGACAACTGGAGGAGTTGGCTACTGGAGGGACCAGAGCGCAAAAGACCCTGGAATATCCACACCTCGAGACTTTTGTTGATAGCCAAACAACTTACCCGATTGCCGTCGAATAGGCAGAGTCGAACATGTCTACTGAGAACCTGTATACTGACGCCTGGGAGAGGAATCATTTTACAGCTACATAAAGTTACAATCAGGGATACTCGAGTTGGTCTAGGATAGATCTGAAATACAGACCACAGAAGAAGGATTAAATCTACAGGCTCCTCCTGAATGTGGTATCAGTTTGGTTTTATTTACAGAGATGCTAAAGCGTAGCGTTCACTAGACTGGATTCTTCTAACCACAAAGCTTGTATAGTATTAGCAGCAGCAACAAAATTTCTTCATGAGCCTTTAGCTCTCTTCTAAGGAGATTGCTACAAATATTTTAGTGTGACAGACAGAAGGTCCTATCAGAGTTTGAGAAGAAAGCAATATTCTAAAAAGGGTGCAAATCAAGAAATAATCATTAGCCAAAATGAAAGATGACAAATGAAATGGGTGATTTCACAGTGCCTAGCAGAAGTTTGCGGTTTAAAAATTCAGACTAGTCACCCATGCAGATCTGCTTCACCCCAGACAGGGAAGGAACCCACAAACTTACAGTGAAATGTGACTCGTAAGAGATAGCCAGCATGACAATTTGTACCGATTTTTTCCCATTACAGAGCAGGATGTGATAACATCTACTGCCTAAGGAGTCTGGATTGACATCGAAATCTATCATCTGTTTCACAGCCATATTTACCCACCAATATGAAATACTGCTAGCAATTCACATCTACAGATCCTGTCATTTCTCTCAAACCAAAAGTATCATAGCTTTCTTACCAGTAATACTCACAGTATTTTTTTCAGAGTCCCACACCAAGTCTTTGAAAGCCAACTGTGATGGCGTAAGTTCAGGCTGCAAAAAGTAACTTGCTCGAAACTGATTGCCTACAAGAGTAATTTTTAAAATTCTTAAATTTTTTTATGATCTTTATTGCCACAAAATGAACACCACCCAAAATTCAGATGTGGCTAGAGTCCATTTGAATATTTGACTGGTCCAAACAAAACTACGGAGGTATCTTCTACAAGCACCCTTTTAAAAGGGTACTTTTACTGTTTGCAAAAGCATTCTGCAGTATTTCATCCCCGAAGCAAAGTCATTTAATTAACAAAAAGAGCGATTGACTTGAAACAGTTTTAAGCAAAAGGCTAAGAAAATATGAGATGTCTAATATAGTCGGTGAAAGACTCCCAACAGATCTCCAAGAAAAAGGGAAGATTAAAAAAATCATCATTCTCTGCAATGTCAACCGGAAGTATCTTCCAAAGAGGAAAATCTTTGAAATCATTAGGAAACTTGTCATTGCCTTCGTGTGGCCAGGATTTCACAGAGGTAAATTAAAGCTTAATTGAAGAAGAAAAAAAAGCCTTTTATACATTATTTGACAGGTCAAATACAGCCTGTGCAGATTACCAGTTATAATTAACCAATACTGATTTTAGTCCAATAGGTTAGTAACCAGGATAAGAAACTCACCACAGAAACTTGAGAATCCTGCACTGCAGTTATTAGGAGAAAACCTTACCTCCCTCTAAGAGCTGGAAAAGTGTGGATAGGCGGAATCCTGCAGGAACTGCTCCTATGGTTGCCAATACCTCTACAGTGTCATTCTATTAAAAACCAAACAAACAGATATTAGCATTCCTGCTATTTAACATCTAATTCTATCCTAATTTAGAACTCTCACACAACCAGCATCAGAGACCTGGGGCATCAGTCACCTCTGCTCATCAGAAGCTAGTTTGGCCCATCTCCAGCAATTACATTTACTCTGTTTCATGCATCAACCCAGCCAGGCTCCCATTTTGTTAAATCCCCCTTCCATTTCAAAGCAGCAGCAGAGCAGCCAGTTACAGAACAAAAATCACACTCTTGAAAGAAATGGTGTCGTACTACTGTGGCAAAACCAACAAAAGACGTCTGATTTGCATCTTCACTCAGAGACAGGGACTGGGCTGCAGCTTATTTCTAAAGCATTAGAGAACCTTAGAATTTCTTGCTACAAAACCCAAGATAGAGATGTCAGTTCAAAGCATTGGCCTGTACTGTGAGAAACAGCGTTCGGTAAAAGGCAACCCTCGTCTACAAAATACCGAACATTATGGTAGATGAAGTTGCTATGTAAGAGATACACCTACCTCGGTCATAGCTCTTCTTACAGCACTCCAGTGAGAATCTGTTCTGGAAGAAAAAGAATGCATTTTTTATAATATATCATCCTCGTGTGGACAAAAATTTAAACACTAAATAGAGGTTTGTCTTCAAATACCAACCGCTTAATAACTACATCTATCCAAGGTACTAATAATGATGTATTTCCAGCTACTAAGACTAACTGCTAGACTATCTCATGAGCTGGAGCATAATTTGATACATGACCCAGTCATTCTTTGATCTTATGGCGGGGGGGAAAAGCAAACCAAAGCAAAACTCCCAAACAAACCCACTCAAGTAAAAGTGTGTTTGCAAGCTCAAAAAAAAAAAAGCAAGTGTGTGCTGTACTGAAAAGAAAAATGCAGTCACAAAGAACCAGATACTATATTCTCACTGTAAGAAATATTCTGCCAGATTTAAGGAGGAGGAAGAATAATTTTATACTTACTTGCTTTTGCATCATCCATTTACCTTTTTTTAATTTCAGTTCCATCTGCTGTTTCATCCACCACTTCTATGTGTTCTCCACTTTGTTCTTGGCTGTCAACATCTTCATTATGGACCTGTAATTCAGATTCAAAAAGGGGAAGTGCATGATTTCTTCGCAGTTCTGTTCTTAAAAATGCTTCCTCCAACCATCGCACATGTTAATAGTTTAGAAGAGGAGATTTTCTGTCTGCAATGACCTATCGCTCCATGGCACTGTAACTGGACAACACTGCCCTTAGTTCTGCAATTACAGCAGGGGATCGGAGTATTCCTACAAGTAAGCAAGAGAATGCATTTGCAAAGCAGATTCTTTAAAAAGAGAAATACATCAGCATCATGAAGTGAAGCGTTAGCTGCTCAACACACTCTTTAGTTACGCTGTGAAAAGCTCTGTTCCACAGGGTAAAGGTTGGACTAACAGGACTAACACGTGTAAGCCACTCTAAAAATGAAAACTTAAAAGTTACAAAACTTTAAAATCTATGTTTGTAAAGGTTCTTCCATGTCAAATTACAAAATACTCCGACATTTACATGGACTCACATTTCATATAAATTATGAAAAGCCCGAATTAGTCCATAGCAGCTTGGAGTCTTCAGAGTTGACCTTTAGTGACAAAGATTATGACTTCCATATTCAAGAAACTTCTCTGCACTTACATGTCACATCTCCACAAGGCACAAAACCGCTGCTTTTGCTAGCTATCTCCACACACACGTATACAAACATGGAGTTACTTCCAAATAACTGGCAAAACACTGCTTCATGTCCCCATGTTAGCATTATGATCAATTTTATGCAGCTCTGTTATCATTGATATATATAAAACAGCCGAGGTGAGACTAGAACAGAAGAAGGTTGCAGCACACTAACCGCAAGATAGGTTCTAGGAACGAGGCCTCTCTCCCCTTTCGAGTTTTCGGCTACCCACCAGCCATCCGCCTTCTTGTCATGTATAAGTAGGACTTCACCTTTCTTTGCCATTCGAAGGAGAGACAGAGACAGAGACAAAAGACAACCAAATATTTCAAAACGGCTCCAGGCACCATTAAAAAAAAAAAAAAACCACAAAAACTTCATTTTTCCCACAACAGAGATCACAGACTACCGTGACAGACCCTGCCGCTGCAGAAGGTGGCAAAAGGACACTGGACTCCATCAAGCCAAATGTACACCAGGAAAAGCCATTTCTCCCCGAATCCCACAAGGAACTGACTGAATCCCAGAAGCGTAGGATTTAATTATAGTTATTGCTTACTACAGAATGATCTGCAGTACCGACACATCCAAAAACTTTTACAGAGACATATTTACCGTAAATGTGAGATCCCCTTCCTGCTGTGCATTAAAGTTTCCAACTGCAATACATTCTTTAACGTTTGGATCATCCAACAATTTATCCTCGTCTTCATCATCTGTTTCTTCACTGTCTTCCTCCTCACTGCTTTCTTCATCTTCACTCTCATCCTCTTCTCCATTTTCATCTTCTGTTTGAGGACCTTTCTGATGTTCCTCATCCCTACCCAAAATAAATCAAACTTTTTTTATTATTATTTTAACGAAACTTCTTGAAATTGCTGTAAAGCCTTGCAATATGGGCTTCTCTGCAAGGACATTATCCAGATACAGAATTTTCATTCCCGTGTTTTACTCTCTTGTCCTGATCTGAAAAACCTCCCAAATCCCAATGGTGTTTCCTCCCTAAGCGTACAGACCACATTGCATCCTCTCTTCTCAACAGCCACGTTATATTTCAGCCATTAACCGACACCCTCAGAAAATTCCAGCGAGTCATTCTTGACGGCATCAAGAAAACAAGCCCCCAAAGAGCTGGCTCTTCAGTACTTGTTTTTTAACTGTATGTTAAGATAATAAAGGGGATGAGCCAACAATTTTTCAGGGTCCTTTCCAACCGTACATGTACAATTCTACTAAAGTGCAGATTGCAATCATCTGTTGAAGCTACTTACACTGCGTAATTCATAGTCACATTATCCTGATCCAAGACAAGAACAAGGTTCTGCAGCTGCTGAGAGAGTTTTAGCAATAGCTTTTCTTCTTCTTCTTTCCTCTGATTATAATTCCCCACAGGCGCAGGCTCATCAGCCTGAGAAAGAAGAACACAACAAATTGCTCAAAGGATCAAAGTTGAAGTTCCCCTATAAAGTTAGTTTTCCAGACACATCTTACAAGCTTTCACCTTCCTGGGCTGCTGTCACTCCCTGTTTAGTGACATCTTTTTTGCCCTTTTACTCTGCCAAGAGGAAATTTTGCGTTAAATTTCAAATCTGCATTCTCCGCTTCCAATATAATGCACTGGGTTGATAAACATTTTATAACGTATTGGGTTGATAAAGATTTTAAGTGTGGAATTTGTACACAAGAAAGCATTAAAAATGTGCTTTCAAATATATAATAAAATCCAATCCAATCCAATATAAATGGATCTTAGAGATCCCAGTCAGGGGTTGCACAGCGCTAGGCATTGCTCTTGTCCTGAGGCGTCTGAAGTCGAAGGAAGCTGGTGTTCTCTAAACGCTCTCTGTGATGCATTTTGGAGAAAACCATTAACAAATCCATGTCCACACTTACTTTTTTCAAATTATGAAGAGCATTTGTGTTCTCATCCACCAATGTCTTCAGCTGCATACATCTGTATTGAAAGCAAAATGGATAGATAGCATTTTCTTAAAATTCTGATAGATGGGTGACCCGAATCATGGCGTGCTTACGGAAACGTGCAAGTTTTGATACTCAGAACTTCACCCAGCTCTGCGTGCATACAGCTTGACAAGTACCAAGATGAGCCTAAACTGTATTAATGTAATAATCTGTATTAATAATCAGCTAAGCTGATTATTACATACCCGTGACGTGCAAGTTCCCACTTAAAACTACCTCAGCCCTTGAGGACTGGCAAGCAGCCACCCTGTTGCTTCCACCTTGAAAACAGATGAGCGGGCAGGGAAGGATTAGGATTCGGAGAAAATTAGGAGGAAAAATCGGAGAAATTAGGAGGAAAAATCGGAGAAATTAGGAGGAAAAATCGGAGAAATTAGGAGGAAAAATCGGAGAAATTAGGAGAAAAAAGGAAAGGTGTATAGGGAACCGTCTGCTCCTTCTTCCGACTCAAAAGTGACGGGGAACGGAGTGAGTCTGCCAGGGGCTTTGCTCACGGGAGAGGCTTCTTTCCGCAGCACACGGTTAAGCTAAGCGACTCCCGGCCACGGAGCGCTCCTAAGAGCGGGGGAAGGCTGAGGGCCAGGGCCGGGGCCGGGGCCGGGCGGGGACCCCCCCGGCAGCGCCTCACCTCCGCGAAAGGGCCCTCCGCTGCCCGGGGGCGGCGGCCGCGCTCTCCGCCCGCAGCGCCTCCACCTGCGAACACAGCACAGGCGCCGTCAGCCGCCGGCAGAGCCCCGCCGCGCCCTGCGCCGGCCCGGGCCGCCCGCCCGCCCCGCTACCTGCGCCCGCAGCTCCCGGCTCCGCCGCTGCAGCCGCTGGAGCGGGCCCCGCGCCCGCCGCCACGACATGGTCGCTAGGCAACCGGTGCCGCCTGAGGCGCCACTTCCGGGGCAACGGGCGCTGCCTGATGGCGTCACTTCCGGCGCGCCGGCAGCCGTCGGCGCCTGAGGGAGAAGCGGGGGCTGCGCAGCTGCCGGCCATCGCCGGGCTCCGGGCTGGGCGCGGCCCGGCCGCCCTCGGGGCTGCCCCGCCGCGGGGGGCACTCGCCGGGCCCCGCTTTGGGCTGTGGCCAGAAGGGCCTCACCGGGCCCCGGCCCAGCCGCTGTGGGCTGCGGCCAGAAGGGCCTCACCCGGCCCAGCCGCTGGCCTCACCGCCGGCCAGGCAGGCCCGAGGACTGACAGCCAGCCCGCCGGCAAACCCTGCGGCTGCTGCCCTCCCCGGGGCAGCCCCTGAGGCTGTGCTTCGTCAGCTCCTAGCCTGTGCCGCCAAAAGCGCACGCTTCGCAGTGATCGCTCCCCCTAAATCACTGGCCCGCCAGAATGGCACCTGCACACAGACAAGGCCGGCTGTACGGGAAACCCCCGCTTCGAACCGTCTGCCAGCCTCGAGGTTAAAAACACCAAACGGGCGCACCGTGAAAAGGCGTCGAGGCTTCACTGGTAAAGCACGCACAATCTGGACCGAGGCGATGCGCTTTGAACCACGCGCTCCCGTAAAGAGCAGCTCTGCTGAACGTGGGCCCTCGATACTGCGCGCCCCGGCGTTTGCATTGAAGGGACTTCCAAAGGTCTGAGACCCTGTTCCTACCAAAAAGCCACCGCGCTACTTATTTGGCTACCCATCAGCAATTCGTGACCTCAAGGACTGCTGGGCAGTATTTTATTCTTTTTCCTCCAAATTTTTAGAACTTGCACAGTTCAGTAACACAGTTGAACCAGCAGCCTGCACAGCGCGCGGTCAATCTTCCGGCACAACGCAGGAGCACCCCCTTCTCTCAGATTCAAAGAAAACACTCTTCTGGAATTTGCTAGCGATGGGAGGGGAAGCAGGAACGCGCTACAGCTCTCTCCGCAACTCCTCGTCCAAAGCACAAGAAGGAATTCCGAGTCCAAAGCGCGAACATCCTTAATTTGCTTGTTCATCCTATCTACGCGTGCAGCTATTTCACGCCTTAACGTTCCGCGCAGGCCTTTTTCGCCTGTGCTTTCAACAACGAGGTTTGCCACTCGTTACAAGCGCCCGTAAGGCGTGTTTTCACTTATCGGAGAAATAAGCACACCAAGGCAGGTCACATCATGATTTTGGCTAGTTTAATGTATCGGCAGCGCTTCTTGGTGCAGGCAGAGCCGCACACCTCGGTAGCGGACTTAAAGCGAGACAAATACAGACAAGCCAGGGTACGGAAATGTGTTCGGCAGCGGTGTTCCTGTATCCTCAGCGTTTCGTTAGGTGGGTCTGCGGCGGCTGGCGATCTTGCCTTCTGAAGGTCAGAAGAGGGGCCCTGCCACCCCGCCGATGCCATCCTTTCCCAGCGGCGCTTCGGTGCGGTTCTCTTCGAGGCGAGCCCGCTTCAAACCGGCCGCCGCAGCGGGGCGAAGGCGATGTCCGCCGAGGCGAAGCTGCTGGAGGAGACAACCGGAGGGGTCACGCCGCCCTCCCAAACCCGCTGCGGGGGCCGGCGGCGGGGGGAAGGAGGCCGGCTACCGGTAGCACCGGGCCGCACCGAGGGCTCGGCCTGGCCTCAGGCCGCCTCCAGCTCCTCCTGGGCGGCGGCGAGGCGGCGCTGGAGCCAGCGCTGGCGCCAGCGGAGGAAGCGGCGGCGGGCCCGGCCCGCCTGCCAGCCCACCAGCACCCCGGCCGCGAAGGCGGCCAGCAGCGCCCAGCGCACGGCCCGCAGCCGCAGCGCCTCCGGGCCCATCCCCGCTCCCGCTCCCGCTCTGCTCGGGCCCGGCGCCGCCCCCCGCTTCCGCCGGGGCGGGGGCGGGCGCCGTTAAAGGCGGCGGCGCCGGGGAGGAGCGGAGTCGGTCCGCGCCATGGCGGAGGCGGCCTCGCAGGTAGCGGTGCTGTGGTGCCCCCGGGAGGGCGGGGGTCCCACGGCCCGGTGTCCCACGGCCCGGTGGTGGGTCCTCGGCAGGCAGCAGAGCGGTCCTGTCCTGTCCCATCCCATTCTGTCCCCCCCCGGGAGGGCGGGGGTCCCACGGCCCTGTGGTGGGTCCTCGGCAGGCAGCAGAGCGGTCCTGTCCTGTCCCATCCTGTCCTGTTCCCCCCCCCACCCCGGGAGGGCGGGGGTCCCACGGCCCGGTGGTGGGTCCTCAGCAGGTAGCAGAGCGGTCCTGTCCTGTCCCATCCCATTCTGTCCCCCCCCGGGAGGGTGGAGGTCCCATGGCCCGGTGGTGGGTCCTCGGCAGGTAGCAGAATGGTCCTGTCCTGTCCCATCCCATTCTGTCCCCCCCCCGCCCCGGGAGGGTGGGGGTCCCATGGCCCGGTGGTGGGTCCTCGGCAGGCAGCAGAGCGGTCCTGTCCTGTTCCTCCTCCCCCCTGGGAGGGCAGGGGTCCCACAGCCGGGTGGTGGGTCCTCGGCAGGTAGCAGAGTGGTCCTGTCCCGTCCTGTTCCCCCTCCGGGAGGGCAGGGGTCCCACGGCCCGGTGGTGGGTCCCCGCTAGCAGAAAAGGGAACACGGGTGTGCGAAATTGCGGCACCCCTTGTAGCGCTTCGCACCTCCATGGCGTGCCCTGCAGTGAGGGGCCTCCTTTGGGTAATCTACCTCAATTTTCTTTCAAGCGCCAACGCTACTGACCGGCTGCCTGTGTGCGTTTTCCCCTTTCCGCAGGATCTCCTGCTGGCAGCAGCGTTCGTCTCCGATGCGCAGTACAACCGAAATATTCCTTTTAAGACCTCCCCGGAGGCGGTCAGGTAAGGAGGTCTGCGTCCTCACGAATGCCCCCGCCATCACGCTGGAGCAGGGCTCTGCGTGATGCAGTGCTGTGGGGTGCTCGGGCTGGGATGGGGAGAACCAGCCACAGCCGTGTCTGGAGAACAACAGCCAGCAAAGGCTGGGGGCTTCAGGTTCACCAACTGGGTGCTAAGATTGGTTGGGTGGGATGCAAAGAACTGGGTTTAGGCTGAAATGTGTATGTTGAATGGGGCTTAGTGCATCTGTAGGTTGAGGATGGGAAAGGAAATAAAAGCTTGGTTTTTGCTGGAGAAAAAAAAAAATCTTTTGAGACAGAAGCTGTAGGATACTGTGGGGATGAAGAGTAGGGAAGCTTGGTCAGCCCTCGCCTGTGTGGAAGGGGGTGTGGGAGTGTCGCTGTCCTGGTTTCAGCTGGGATAGAGTTAGTTTTCTTCCTAGAAGCTGGCATAGTGCTGTGTTTTGGATTTAGTAGGAGAAGAATGTTGATAACACACTGATGGTTTAGTTGTTGCTCAGCACTGCTTATGCCAGGCAAGGACTTTTCAGCTTCCCATGCTCTGCCAGGTTCACAAGAAACTGGGAGGGGGCGCAGCCAGGAGAGTTGATCCCAACTGCCCCAAGGGCCATTCCATACCATACGGCGTCATGGGCAGTATGGAAACTGGGGGGGTTGGCCGGGGAGCAGCGATCGCTGCTGGGAACTGGCTGGGCATCGGTTGGCGGGTGTTGAGCAATTGCATTGTGCATCACTTGCTTTGTATATTATTATTGCTATTATTATTATACTGTTACTATTATCATTACTATTTTACTTTATTTCAATTATTAACCTGTTCTTATCCCAGCCCAGGAGTGTTTCTCACTCTTACTCCTCCGATTCTCTCCCCCATCCCACCGGGGCAGGGGCAGTGAGCGAGCGGCTGCGTGGTGCTGAGTTGTTAAACCACGGCCATGGCCACGCCGGGTGTAGGCGGCAGGGTTTTGGTAGCAGGGGGCTGCACGGTTGGCCCGTGTGGGAGAGCAGCCCTGTGCCAGGCAGTCACAGCCGTCGCTAGCCAGCATGGCGGCGGGTGACACCGACCTGCTGCACACCAAAGCTTCAGCTGATCGAAGGAGTGTATGGCACCTCTGCTCAGATGAACTTCAGAAAGGGTGGTAGCTGCCAGAGGGCAGGAGTAATTAAAAGCTTGTGTTAATTGGCAATAAGTTAAGTGAAATTCCCCAAGTCAAGAATGCTTTGCCTGCCATGGCGACTCTCTTCCCTTTTAGTTGCTAGTAAGAGGCTGAGCAGCTTCAGAGAGGTTTTTTCCCTCAGGCTTGGAGTGCTTTAGGCAAACTGTTTCCATGTGTAAAACTTAAGAGGGGGTGTAGAACGGAAAGGCGGTACAACAGACTGCCAGCAAAGCGGTGTGTGAGCACTAATGGCTCCTGGAGCCCTCCCCACAAAACCCTTGCCTTTTACTTAGTTCTCATGGCTTAGCCAATGAAGTTTCTCAGGCATCTTGGAGACACAAGTATGGTTAATTACGGTTGTTACAAAGGCTTTGAGCAAGTGTGTGCTGCTGTGTAGCTGTAATGTCTGTCTGCTTTGGAAGAACAGACTGTGTGCATATAGTTTTGTCCTGCCCAAGTATGCTTACTATAAATAGTAGAAATGAGCAGGTTTTATGTGGTTGTGTCTTGATGGCCTTATTAAGGGTGTAATATCTTGTCATCTGTATAATCACCTGCCCTGTAGCCTTTGTGCAGGTGGTTACTGGGCAGATGAGATGACTGTTTGGCAATGTTGGCAGCTTTTTTATTGGCAGAAAAATTATATGCTCTGCAGACCTGCTCTGCGTCTCCCCAGAGGAGCCGCTGTTGTGTGAAACCTCCTGTGGGAGGCTTAGAGCTGGATGTGTTCACGGTTGTTGCTAACGTTCACCAGAGGTTTTGCTGCCGTAGGGGATAGAATACTGCTTAAGTTCTGTATAAAAACCAGGTTACTGTGCAACTCCATACTTCTCTCTGGTGGCTTTTCTTATCTCTTTGCTTTTTAACCTGCAAAGAAAGGGTACTGGATAACTAATCAGGCTTGGTTTCCGTGTCATGTGGATACCTGAGCTTAGCAGAAGTTTGCAATCAAATTAAGGAACAAGGCAATTACAAGAAGGAAGCAGCTTTGCTGAATCTGTATGTTGCAGTCTTAAACTGAACTGAAGAACACCTGTGTTCCACCTTCCTGGGTTTTCTGCTCCATGAAGGGGAGTGTAGGGTCCATCAGCTATGAGACTATAAGGAAGGGCCAGGGAACAAATTGCCAAATCTCTGGCTGGCAAAAATTGTGCTACTGTTACCCTTCCTCCTCCATGACTGTTTGGGACAGCGTGCCAAGATGTACTTGGTGACCCCATGGGTATGTGCACCGAAGCCTTTATTTATGGTGCCGCTGCCTTCTTTCTGCAGGCTTTATCATCTCTATAACCACTGGATTATGCGAACAGCCACCTACTTCTTCATCTTTCTCAACCTGTCCCTTGCGGTGTTTGAAGAACCTGCTGTGTATCCACTCCCCTTCCTGGTAAGTTTTCGGTGTACAAGCAGCAATGCAACTAATATTGCATTGCTTGCTAGAGCAAGCAAGGGTTTCTTGCTTGAAACTAGTTGTTAAAGGTGTCAAGAGATAATTGATGTTGATATTTCTGTTGGTATCTTTGACAAAAAAGGGGTATAGGAGCTAGACACAGACTGTGAGAGCCATTGTGGCCACCAGCAATGGCTGATGTGACCGTGGACAAAGTCATGTTGCTTTTCTGCATCTTGGAGAACAATTCCAGCCTTTTATGTGACCCCAGTCCAGACCTCATGTCTGAAAGCAGAAATGAAGTGTTGCCCTTAAGACTGACTTTTTTCTGTAGCCTTTATTTGTTCTGCACTAGTGTGTTTGTGAGAGGTTGCTCCTTGAATCCTAAGCAAGTACAAATTTACTGGCTTTAACCTGCCTGTGGCAGGGAATTTCACAAAAGGAAGCCTGAAACTATTGCTCAGTGTCAGATATGTGAGCCTGTAAAACAGCCGGCCGCAGAACCTGCTGGAAAAACTTTTATACTGACTCTGTCTGGTTTTTCTTTGCCTGTACCCCAGCCTGAACACCCTCATCTGTGCGAAGAGGGCTAGCGCTGCTCTTGGTTGTCCTGATTTGGGCCCCCTCTCTCTTTGCAGGTCACTTCTCTGGTCGAGGTGTTGTGCCTTCTGGTGTTCTTTGGCCGACTGACGCATTTTGCAAAAGTCACCCTTCGTAACGTATTTTGGAAGGATACCAAGAACATCTGCATTATGGTTGCAATCCTGGTGAGTTAGGCCCTGGGGAGCCTTCGAGGTTGAAGTGGCCAAAGTGGAGGTGGCTTTTTCCTCCTCTTGCTTTCCTGGTAACGTAGACCCGATGCACAAGGGCTCCACAAGAGCCGTGGCCAAACCGACCAAAAGCTCGGCCTTGTTCTCGCAAACTTGTCATGTGTGCATCTGTCTTGTATCAGCTAACCCTATCGTCTTCGCTGTCTGGATGCGTTTCCAACATTGCTTCTGGGAATTTTCCTTCTTTTTTTCTACAGTTATCACTAACAGACTTGGCCATATATGGGGTCCTCAGGATATACAATGTGAGGAGCATTCGATGGTCAAGAATCGTGAGGCCCATCTTCCTGATCAACTTTGCAGAGAGTCGCCAGGTAAGAAGAGGTCTGGTGGGGTGTACCCCTGGTGCAGGGTCCTGTTTTTGGACAGCCTGCTGCTTTCTGAGATCCAGGGGATTTAGTAGGAAGGTTCTTGTGCAGAAATGGCAGAATCTAGGTTCCTGTGAGTGAAGGTTTCTCTCAGAGGTGGCCCAAAGCAAGAATTTGAGATAGAGAAAAGGGTTCGCACCGGTGCTGCTTGGGCTCTGTGCAAAGTACCAAAAGGCTTCTCCTTTTACTTACGGCCTGGGTTATTGCTGTCCAGAGCCCTGAGTGTGCTTGGGGACGGAACTAGAGCTTCTCACCAAACACGGTGCTGTGATGATTTAGGGAAGGTCACACTTAACAAAGCGTAAGACTGTACGGAGAAGGAAGAACGTTTCTCGTAAGGTCAGCCCACGGGCTGTGCTTGGTCCAGCCTGTGTGGAGGAGCAGCTGCTGTTTGCGAGCAGAGTTAGGTGCTGTCCTCAGGAGCTGTGAACATGAGCAGCACCA
The DNA here is from genome assembly GCF_030463565.1 of Pelecanus crispus. Taxonomy (NCBI): domain Eukaryota; kingdom Metazoa; phylum Chordata; class Aves; order Pelecaniformes; family Pelecanidae; genus Pelecanus; species Pelecanus crispus. The sequence continues at coordinate 1,634,665 of NC_134645.1, read as the reverse complement.
CAGACGAGAAAACTGTTTCTCCCTGGGTCAGGGGCCAGGTTACTTATTTCTGGAAGTCTCCTAGGCAAACAAGCACAAGTGTCACACTGTCCTCAGAAACTGAACTTGTAGTTCAGATGGGTGATTTGGACTCTGATTCCTCTTGTCACTGGGGGCGGTGGGTGATCTTTGCCCTGCTGCCCAAGACCGTTCTGGTCCCGACCTAGAAATGAATAAACTACTGGGGTGTGGAGGCCTGGGGGAGGGAGCAGCTGAACTCTCAGGCTCAGAGCGTGTGTTTTGTGGCCTGGAGTGATGGGCTTCTGTCCCTGACCAGTCCCCTGCAGCAAGAGCATCTCAGCAGTGCCACAGGGCCCCCTGTCCCTTGGCTAGGTGAGGTTGTGAGGGTATGTAGATAGGGTCTCTCCTTCTAGCATCTCCTCTGCGGAGTGAGGAGCAAAGGCCTGGTGCTCTTGCACAGGTTTTAGCAGAACAGAGCTAGCACATCTGGGTCAAAATCTCTCCTGCCAGGCGACAGAAAAGTACCTGTGTAGGTACCACTTTGCTTGCCTGTCCCTGTGTAGGTGTTTGATCCAGATGGGATGGTGAGGGGGAAAAATGGGTACCACCTTACGTCTAAATGCTTCCTTTCCCCCTGGCAGATTCGGAGAGCCTTCCGCAGCATCCGCAACACGCTGCCGGAGATCACCTACGTCTTCTTGCTCTTCATGTTTAGCCTTCTCATGTTCTCCCTTATGGCCTTGAAGCTGTTTGGTGAGAGGTGTGAATACTTCTTCTGCTCGGAGCTAGGTGGGAAGAATGCGCATGATACTTTTGGGCAGGAGGGAATCTGGCACCTCCAAATGATTACTAGCGAATACAAGCACTGCTGATACATGCAGTTCCTGCGGTGGGACGTGTGATCTTTGTACTTAACTTCAGATTGTCATTTTCCTCCTAGGAATCTCCAGACAGCAGAAGGTTTGCCGTATTTCAAAAACTACCTAGAAACTGTGTTTGACCTCTATGTGCTGGTGACGACAGCAAACAGCCCGGATGTCATGTATGTATGCTGAGCTTGCAGTCTTTCTGTTGTGAATGCTGGTGCCCTGCTCCCTGTGGCAGGATCTCTGGTTAGAACAATACTGTGTTTTTGCACAACAGGGTATTTCAGAGCAGCAACAGGGCTTTTACTTTTCCAGCCTGCAGGGGTTTCATGAATTCTCAGGCATCTGTTTTATAAATGGCTCTGAACCAGAATCTGAGGTTAGGAAGCCTTTTAGAAAAGATGCATTAAAAATACTGCTTTCCCAATGACCCAGCAGCTAATGAAGGCTTAAACCAGAGGGGGACACACATACACACACACACTCTTTGATTAAAACCCTTTCCTGAAAAGGAAGGGCGTGCTCTAGTGATCAGTGTCTTTTTCTCTCGTAATATTTGCAGGCCTTTCTATGCAGATATTTTTTAATTCGCACAGCTGTGTTAAACTTATGCGAGGGTTGGGCTTTCCATCCTCATTCTTCTAACTGGGTTTCCATTTCAGTTTGTACCATGAAGGTGCCATCAAAGAGGGGGTGTGGGGAGGAATGGCACACTTACGTGTGTGCTGGAGATGTACTGAACAGTACTGGGACGTTACAGGGACCCTGAGCATTTAGACTGAGAAATGCCGCTAGTCCTCCTAGGGTAAGTGGAAGAGGAGGTCTGAGTGCAGGGAGGGTCTGTGAAGCGAATAAACAGCTTATGACTGAGGCAGCACCTCAAGACTGCACTTAAACTTAGCCATGCTGACAGAAGCTTAATCTCTGTGCTTTCTCTTCTGCATCCCTTCAGTCGGGGCCTGATAAACTAGGATGAAAACCCAGGGGAAGAAAACTGCTAACTGAACTAATGCACAGTTTTTAGCTTGGGTATTATCTGACTATCTAAACCAGTACTTAGAAATCCACCTGGGAGACTGTTTTCATGTGGTTTCTTTTATTTCCCTGTTTGTCTGCCTAGCAAGCAACAACCTCTCTCCCCTTCTCTAGGATGCCGGCATTTGACTTCAGCTCATGGTATGCCCTGTTCTTCATTGCCTTTGTCATCGTCAACACTTACATCTTCATGTCTCTCTTCCTGGCTGTTGTGTACAACAACTACAAAAAACACCTGAAGGTAATGTTTGGAGGGGTGAATTGTGACTGGTGACTGCCTGCTGTTCTATATAATCTTATAATGAAATATCAGGCTTTCCCTTGGAAAGCTTCTGCTTCTGGAAAGTGTGGAGAAGGGGGTACAGCTTCTTGCCTTTGATGCTCTGCAATAACAAGCACAGGTCCACTTTTCATATCAGGAGGATTGTTGCAAGTTCTGCTTCTAGCATTTAACAATGAAATATTCTATGGTGCTGTGGACCCAAGAAGCTGCAACAGATAGAAGCATACGTCTCTGCATTATTGCTGTTAGAGGCTTAGTCCTAGCTCAAAAACTCTGCCTCTGTGCAGGAGACTGTTTTCAGTTGGTTATAAACATGCAGCACACTTTTTCGGCCACTGCATGTGCTCTTAAAGGAAATGTAAAGGGAGGTCTGAGTAAATTGGAACTCTTGCTGCTTCTACCCAAACTGAGTAGGTGCAGTTTGGTACTTTTGATCAAAGGGTGAGAGCAGGAAATTCCTGGGTGCTCCCATGAGGGGATTGGCCCTTTCTCAGTAAGCAGTCTGCTAGGTCTTCCCAGAGGCTGGTCTCCCAAGGGTAGAAGGTTCTTTAGCCTGCTTGTAATTGTGTGCAGAAGAGGATCTCCACCCCTGCTGTCAGCAGTATTCCCTTACGGATGGGAAGCATGTGTGGACACATCCTCTTTGCTCCTGTGACCTGTGGACATGCAGATCCTGTGATCTTTGTCATCTCCTTCCTGTTAGACACTGTCCTTTGTCTTTTCTTCCGTTTTTTCAATGCATCTCCCAGCAGCAAGCAATGTATTGATCCTTCCAGAGTGCTGTGCAGGGAGCCCATGGTTGCCTGTTAAATAGCATTTCTCATCACCCCCACTCACTGTACTGTACTTTGTGTCTAATATCACTCCAAGTGTGTTCCTCCGAGTCTCTTCTTGCATCTCTGTGCTGTGAAAATAAGATTTTTTTTTTTTCTTTTTAAAAAAAGAGGGGGGAAGGGTGACTGAAGCTGCCTGAATCATAATACTCTCTCTAGAATGAGATCCGTAAGCTTGCTTACATGAAGCACCGCAAGATGATAGAGGCCTTCAACCTCCTGAAGGAAGAGGAAGGAGCACAGTTTGTCGTTAGAGAAGCCCGATGGAAGCAGCTTGTCAAGCTGGTGGCTCCTGATATCAGCAACTCCCACCGAGAGCTGCTGCTGTGCATCTCGGATGATGAGCAGAAGGGTTTCATAGGTAAGCAGTGGCACACTGCTATGCTCAAGGGATTGGGAAGGAGCCTGATGCTTCAAGGGTTTTGGCATTGGGACTTACGGTCTGTAATGGACCCAGAGGGACTCCGGGCCCCTCTTCCTGCTTCCCTCCGGATTGCTTAAGTCCTGAAAGGTTGTTCTTTCTGCCTGTGCTGTAGCCCGTGTCATGTATGCTGTGGGTAGCTGTTCCTGGCTGTTTGACATCAGGCCAAGCTCGCCATGGAGAATGGGACCTCCTGTCCTCAGCACGGGACAAGGAAAGCCTCCCTTGTTATCAGATTCCTCCAAGCAATGTGGCTTCCCCACATAGTCTTCTGGAGCCTCTCGCTCTGCTCCTGCTGGAGACAGAATATCAGGAGAGATGGGTCGTTCTCCTCATGCTAGATCACGCCCATCCTGATCGTTAAAGGTTTGTGTTGGTTGTTGGCCTGTGGCTTGAGCCAGTCCCCCAGGAATGGGGCGGAGAAGCTGTTGGAGTACTGAGTTCAGCCTCTTCTGTGGTGGATACCACTTTGAGCATGTGTGTTGCCTGCTGCTGTGAACAGGTACTGAGTCCAGGTTGCTGCGACTGGTGTGCCTGCAGGTTTGCATTTGCCAGACACTGTATTTGTTTTTTTTAATGACAGCAGACTGACGTGTAGTGCTTTTCCCCACTGCAGACAAGAAGTCCTTTGTACAACTGGCAGATCTCCTCAACATCCAGGTGATTACCCTGAAAATACGCAGCCATCCGCTGGGGCATTGGATGCCTCGTGTATACCAGTCAGCAGTGAGCCGGTTCCTGCGCAGCATGGTTAGGCACAGGTAAGCCTCTGCCTGTGGAACAAGCAGCTCTTAATGTTCAAAGGGCTGCAGAGCAGTGGTGTTGCAAACCAATGCTCATCTGGGTGTCACGCTGGAAAGTGCAAACTGCATTTGGGCAAACATTGGGGGTTATGTTTTTAAGTGTTTTGTGGACCAACTGTGCTCTGAGTCTACCTTCAGTGGTGCGGAGAAACCAGACTTGGCTGTTGGTGAGTCCATACCTCTTCCAGTCCCGCTTGTTCAGATCAAAGGGTGAGAGCAGTGCTGAGTGTAAATAGTTTCTACTGAAAGCAAGAAGTGCTTTGTGGCCTGCCTTAAAGGACCAGATTAAATGCTTCACTTAAAGGTGGTCTTACATCAGCAGTCTCTGCTGCAAAGCTATATCGTGCTGCTTTATCAGCTCTTACCGAGCTGGTACCCTGAGCTGCTAGTGCTCTGTTTCACATCTGAGTCTTCCCAGAATTGCAAAATCACTGAGGTCGGAAGGAACATCTAGAGATCATCTAGTGTAACCTCCCTGCTTAAAGCAAGGTCAGCTATACTAGGGTACTCAGGGCTATGTCTAGTTGGGTTTTGAGTATCTCCAAGGATGGAGACTCCATAACCTCTCTGCAACCTGTTCCAGTGTTTGATCATCTTCAGTTTAAAAAAAAAAAAAAAAAAAAAGAAACCAACTCTTTTGTCTAAATGGAAAAATCTGGTATTTCAACTTGTGCCCCTTGCCTCTTGTGCTTTCACTGGATACCACTGAGAAGAGTCTGGCTCCATCTTCTCTACACCTTCCCATCAGGTATTTATATGTACGTATTGAGATCCCCCTGGCTCTTCTCCCCTTCAGGCTGAACAATCCCAGCTCTCTCAATGTGTAATGAGTCAGACTATCCTATGCTTTAATCGTTTTTGTGACCCTTTGCTGCTCTCACCCTAGTATGGTCATGTCTCTTTTGTACTGGGGAGCCCAGCTGTGGGCACAGCACTCCAAATGTGGCCTCACCAGTACTGAGTAAATGGAGGAAAAATCTTTTCCCTGGACCTGTTCACAACGCTCTTCCTAACGTAGCCCAGGGTGCTGTTGGCTGCCTTTGCCAGCAGGGTGCATTGCTGGCTCACATTCAACTTGACAGCCAATTGTGGACTCGTTTAGGTTGGAAAAGACCTTTAAGATCATCAAGTCTAACCATTAGCCTAAAACTACCAAGTCCACCACTAAACCAATTAAGGGTAGAGGAGTAATTAATTTCATGTTTCCTGGCTTGGTGGCTGGATTAATTTTTTTAATGAAAGCAAAGCTAGGAATCGCTAAGGTTGGAAAGGATCTCTAAGATCATCAGCCCAACTGTCAACCCAACACCCCCATGCCCACTAAACCATGTCCCAGAGTGCCATGTCTGCCTGTTTTTTTAACACCTCCAGGGCTGGGGACTCCCCCACCTCTCTGGGCAGCCTGTTCCAAGACACCCCCCACCCTGCAGATCCTCTGCAGAGCTGCTTTTCAGATGGTTGACCCCCAGCTGCACTGGTGCCTGAGGTTATTCCTCCCTAGGAGCAGGACTTTGCATTTTCCTTTGAACATGTTGGGATTGCTCATTGCCCGCTTTCCCAGCCTGTCCAGGTCCCTCTGACTGCAGCACGCTCATCTGGTGTACCAGCCACCCTTCCCAATTTTGCATAGTCCTCTGTTTTACTCGTCCAGTCTTTTTGCTTGAGAAATGCTGCTTGGCTTGTTAGAAACACAGCTGCAGTCAGTCTCTAAGAGTTTGTTTAACGCTGGGAGCATTGGCAGTGGTGTATCTGGAAGGCTTGTGCTCTGCTTTGTGTCGGACTTCAAGGGCAAAGCTAAACTCTGTAGTAGCTTTCCTAAACTCTTGGGTTTGGGGAGAACTGATGGGTAAAGGTAGTTTACCTAAATGGCAATGTTTCAGAGAGGAGGTAAAGAACTCCTGAAATAACTAACTTTTACCTGCTTGGGAGTGGCAAACTGATTTCTCTTTTTCTTCTTGCAGGGGATTTGTTTGGACTTATGATGTGATCATTCTAATAAATGCTGTCTTCATTGCTCTGGATGAGGAAACCCCCTATATTTCTTATGCCGAGTGGGTCTTCCTGGCTTTGTATATAATTGAGATACTCCTGAAAGTGTACACTTATGAACCGAGAGTGTTCTTTGGCAAAAATCAGTTCTGGAACTGGTGAGTAGGATGCATGTTTGTGTGAAAGCTTGTGTGAAGTGTGATGAGATCTTTGTGTTCAGCCCCTCAAGAACTGAAAGTCTCTTGGAGAGATGGGCTGCCTAACTCATGTGCCAGGGTGTAATTAAAATGATTGTGTGCATCAGAGGACATTGTGCTCTTTCCTGGCCTAACCTGGCTCTGACAGAGACTACTGTTCTCTGCCCTGCTCTGCTAGCTCAGTGAAAGGTGACTCTGCAGCATGTGAGGATAGTGGCTGGGCAGGGGAAAGCGTTTTGCTAAACAAAGCTTTCCCATCTTCCCACCCTGCAAATAGTTTGAGATGAGGCAGGACTGCCTGGCACAGATGTGAGGGAGAGGGATTACTACTTTCATGCCTTGTGTGGCAGCTTAAGCGCCCGTTCTCTGTTGCCAGAAATCTAACAGCACTGCCTTCCCTCATGCTAGGTTTGATACCCTCATCATCTTTGCTGCCTTGACTGCAACGATACTCAATGCCACCCTGAAATCGAGTAAGTGCAGCTTAAGCAGTCTGCATGCATCTGGGAAACGTGGTGGTCTTGAGTCATCTTTTGCCATCACCTTGGGCTAGGGAGGCTTTTTGACAAGGCAATGAATTTCCTATAGGGTTTAAGAACTAACCCAGTCTTTTTAATAACTACCTGTTAACAAACAGTGTTTAACAAGGACAACTCATAACAAATGTAAGAACACACTTTATCTCTACACTTCCCTGCTTATTTTTCAGAAGAAAAATCTTTTTTTTCCCTTTCTCAGCCACGAAGTACAACAGCCAACAGATCCTGGACATTGTCTTCATCTTAAGGGTCCTCAGGCTAATAAGGATTGTTGACAGCATTCAAAGGTAATGAGGAGAGTGGGATAGGGGTATGTTTTGGGTTTTTTTTGTTTTTTTTTTTCTGGGGCAAGCTGTGTCAGAGGCTGGCTGAGACAGTGCCTTGAGTTGCTCTGCGTGGCTGCTTTGCACTGGCCGTAGCCACACAGCAAAGCATCCCAAGGCCTTGTCCCAGCGTGCCTGGGATGAGCCCAGTTGCTGCAGCCTCTCTGGAGACTTACTTATAAATAAGGGCATGTGGGGAGCACGTGCTGGATGGGATGTGACAATAAGCAAGTGTAGGCTTTAAAAGAGCCTCCCCACAGCAGGGTTGTCATGAATCATTTGCTGTAGGTTCCGGGTCATCATGAACACACTGATAAACATCGTACCGACAATGTTGACATTTGGTGGGCTGACTCTGGTAAGAAATCCTGGTATCCTAGCTCAAAGCACTCCAGTTTTACAGGAATGTGTCTTAAGTGTCACGCTCATGCTGTTTTCGAGAGGATAAATGCAAATATCTGGATGGCTGGCCTTTGAAACTGTAAGTGTCCATTTGATTCTTGGTCATTGCACATGTAAATGTGTGCAAAGGGGTTGGGTTCCTGCCGGTTGCCAGGTCAGGACGTTCTTCTTTGCTCCACGGGGCAGTGAGGATGTTCGGTGCAGTCTGGGTTTCACACAGTAAGGAATCAAACTGTGATTTGGGCAAGAAGCTGAACGAGAAACCTGTTTCTCAAATAACTTCCTAAAAATAAGTTCTCCTCTTATGACTTGAGAATATTTCATTTCCATGTGTTTGAGCTGTAGTTCTTGGCTTAGTTCTGCCTGGTAATTGCCCTTGAGTGGGTTGGGTCTCTTGGCAAACTGCTGAGGAGCAGCATAGAGTCTGTGTCTGTAAAAAAATGGAAAACCCGCTGGAACTCTTAAACTTGCCATGGAGCTTGCTGGCATGGAGAAGCAGGCAATGGGATTTCTCTTCCCAGGTTGTGTACTGTGTGTTTGCTATCGTTGGCATGGAGTTATTCCATGGGAAAGTGCAGTTCTTCCCTGCAAACTCGAATGCTCCTCATGCCTTGGAATGCGGCAACCCAGCCCTCAAGGATTCTCTGTTTGCCCGTGGAAAATACTGCAAGAACAACTTCAACAACTTTGCGTCATCCTTCATCGTCCTGATGGAGCTCACTGTAGTCAATCAGTGGCATGATATCCTTTGTGGTGGAAGGTCCAAACTAGAGCTTGGTGATCCGTGCTCTCCCCCTTGGTATTGCACGCACCTATGCAAACAGAGAAATGGTTGCTGCGGAGGGCTTTGTTCCGAAGGTCATGGCTGGGCAGTGTTCTCTGGTTCCTCCCTTAGCGCTACTCTGCAGCGAGATGTTCTCTTCCTCTAGCACTCTTGCCCTTGACTCCCATTATACTCTTTGCCAACGGATTTGCCAACGTGACGGTTCAGCCTGCGAAGCTGTATTTCATCGCCTTCCACATTGTGATGGTGATAATTATTGTCAAGTAAGTTTTGGGTTGCTCCCCTCCATTTTGGAGGGAAGAGGGGCTCTGCCCCCTGCCAGGGTGGTAGTGGTGGTCACACAGGGTGTGACTCTTAGAGACAGGCAGGACATGTGTCACAGAGGAATCTGCTGCATCCATTCTTATCTCTACTGAGTGCTCTGGCTGACTTGGAGCTCCCCATGTCCGGCAGAGGAGGGAACAGCATGCTGGGGAATGAGCCTGGGAATGCTGAGAAAGTAGCCGATGCCCAAAAGCAGGGGGGATGCCAGTACGGAAATGCTCCTGTGTAATTCTGCTTATCGTTTCTTTCAGTATCTTTGTGTCGTTCATTTTGGAAGCTTTCTTTGTGGAGTACTCCCTAGAGAAGAGTGAAGTAGAAACAGCCATTGAACAGAAAATCCAGGAGCTGGGAATGGGAGTTCAAGAGTAAGCTCCCCCAAAAGGGTCGTGCTGGATGTGGCTGGCTTGGCACATCCGATGAGGGCTGTGGGACTGCAGGAAAATGCCTCCCTCTGTCCCGAGCTTTGAGCTGAGACTCCTCTTCCTTGTCACAAAGTTCTTGCTAGTCTGTCATGACCACGCAGGCTTGGTCTAGATGTTAGCAGAAGGCTAGTCATGTTGGCCGTGTCTGCCTCGCTCCGCTCCTCCAGCCCAGGGCTGTTGTCCGGAGGACAGGGGAGATGCTGGAGACCAACAGCGTGGCTGTGGTCCCGCAGGATCCGTTGCTGCTGGGTACATGTGGGGCCCTGGGGTAAGATGTGCCCCCCCCCCCCCCCCCCAGGGTAACTTCTGCTCCTTCTTGTGTAGGGATGAGCTCCAGGATGAACAGCTCCTTGATAACATGGAGAGTGCTGAGCACAACCTCGAGGGGGAAGGTGGAACAAAGCCACAGTCTAAAGGGCTGATGTTTAAAATTGCCTCCAAACGTAAGTGCAGCCCTACAGCATGCCCAGTCTTTGGTTTAAGAGGCCAAGGCTCTGAACTGTCCTTGATCGTAGCCCTGTCTCTGGGGAAGCTCCCACGTACTTCTGCTTCCTTTGGGCTGTAAAAGCAGCTAAAACCCAGCTGGAGAGCTTGAGAGAACTGTGCACACTCTAATGTTTGCTGTTTTCCTATTTTTGCAGCAACTCCTTTTCCTCTTCCCTACCTAGGCCCTCCTGTGCACGCTTGTCTTCAGTAGCCAGTCTGTGAAGACGCTGCCTTGGTGGCTGAGGTCCTGCTGTTGCTGAGAAGTCTGGGTTTTTTCAGCTTTTCTCCTTCCTCTATGCACTCTGTGTTCCTCCTGGCTTGGATCATGGGGTGACTATATGCTCCTTTCCTCTAGCTTAATGCTTACCTTTTCTTCTGGCTTTCTTGCTGTACCTGAGCAGTTCCCCAATCTTGTGCTTCTCGGCATGGCAGCTGATGGGGATCATAAATCCGTTGAAGGACATGTGGGAACAGAAGTGCTTAAAATCTTAAAATAACAGTCTTATCCTTTACAAGTGCTCACAGTGCTTGAAAGCATACGGGGTAAAATACCAGGGAACATCACTTGGGGCATTTGTTTTCTTGCCTCTTTAGTGTAAAACATGGGGAGCAGACTTTGAGTAAGAGCTGCCCTAAGGTAGCCGCTACCTAACTTCTGCTGAGGAACAGGAATGGATGCTTACAGTGACTTCTTTTTTTTCCTTTTTGGGCCACCTGCAGGGTACAGGACAGTGGATGCTCTGCTCCAGCGTATGTTTGAGGCAGAGATACCCCCTGAGGAGGAAGGCCCTTCATTTGAAGAGATCTTAAACTTGTCCCCGACCGCTGCTCTACCCAGTAACCTGCCTTCGGAGAGCGCCGCGTAACAGAGGTGATCCACGACGAGGAGGAGCTAATTCTCAGCCGCCCGGGTCTCCAGTGCGTTCCCTGGCTGGCTGCCTTCTGCCACCGCGCTCACGCGCGCGTGGGGGACAGATTACGCAGTGGAAGGGGTGGCTGACGCTGGGAGCGGCTTCGTTGCGCAAAGGAGCTTTATCTCGCGTAAATGTTGAAACTGGAACTACCCTCACGGGGAAGCAGAGGGAGGGTCGGTGTATCTGACTGTCCCAGTCGAGTAACGGTGCCGTAGTCAGTATGTTATGAAATATCTATTTGTAACTGGGATCTTGTATTACAGCACTTCTATATGCGTATATGGACCAATGTAAGCGGCGTCAAATGCCTCTTTAGTACATTAAACGGAGCAGACTGGAAAAAATGACCTATTATTGGAGAATTAATGATGGGAGGTGGCTGGGCGCGAAGCCTCTTCTCACCCTTTCTCCTAACTTTCGTGATTTGCCCTCTGCTTTGCTGGCGTTACTTCCTCTGCAGGGACAAATCTTGCTCGCCAAGCCCTGGGCGCAGTGAATAGTGCTGTCTACACCAGCCCTAGGCAGCCTTTAGCTTTGCTAAATCCCAATTTATTATTTTAGATGTGTATTTTTGGTTGGTTCCCCCCCCACCACCACCTTCCCCCTTTCCCCTCGCCTGGCAAGGAACACCCCAGCGCAGATCCGCCCTAGGGGGCGGGGCCTCGCCCACCCAATGGGATGCTAGAGGAGGCGCGGCCTCCCCGCCCAAGCGCACGGGATTGGCGGAGCGGGACGGCCAATGGGAGGGCGGCGGAGGCCCGCGGCGCGCCTGCGCGGCCCATTTGAATCGGCGGCGGTTGGAGCTGGGCGGGCCATGGAGGCGGCCGTCAGGTGAGCGGGGACCCCCGCCACGGGCCGGGCGGCTCCGGGGGCCGCTGTGAGCGGGGAGGGGGCCGGGGCCGTGCGGGGGGTGCGCTAGGGCAGAGGGCTGGGTGCTGGAGCGGGGCTGGGGTGCGCAGGGAGGGGTGCAGGCCTCGACCTTCGCCCCCTGCGCTGTGGGGGTGTTAAGGCCTCTGAGGAGCCGGCGGGCGGTGGCAGGGGAGCCGGTCAGCCCCTCGCCAGGCTGTGCTGGGCCTGAGCGGTTCCCTGGCCCGGGCAGGGCTGTAGCGCTCTCCCCTTGTCCCAGCCTGACCTGCCCTTTGCCTTGCAGGAGCTTCGAGGCTCAGATACGGAACTACCAAGGGACTGACCCGCTGGAGCCGTGGGACAGGTCAGCGCGCCCGTGGCTCGGCTGTTAGCATCGCTGCTGTGCGCGGCAGGCTTCTAACTCCCCTGAATGTGTTTCAGGTACGTGCAGTGGATAGAAGGATGTCTTCCCCTTCAAGAAAAACAAAACTGCTTGCCCAGTCTCCTGGAGCAGCTAGTGAAGATGTTCCTGAGTGACAAGAGGTACCACCAAGATCCGAGATTTGTTAACTACTGCGTCAAGCTGGTAGGTATATGCTTTTCTGGGAATGAAGCTATCCCAAAAAATTAAAGTTGTCCCACCATTCTGTAGTTTTGTGACTGCAAAGAGCTGTGGGAGGAAAAGGAGCCCTCGGGGATGTGGCATGGAATTTGGATGTACTGTGCTCTGCCAGAGTGCCGAGAGCTTTTCAGTCTTGCTGAAGGATAGCGTGTTTTTTAAAAGCTGTGTTATTAAGCTGTTCGGCTTGTGAGGGGTATCTTATCTACCAGCTGGTTTTATCTTTAGAAAATAATGTTTTCCTATGATGGTAACTAAGAAATTGTTATTGGGGTTTTTTTGCCTGCAACTTCCTTGGATGTTTTGAAAGTGCTTATGCATCTTTATCTTATACAGGCAGAGTTCATCACTTCTCCTTGCCAGTATTTTGACTACCTGTACGGACAGGGAATCGGTGCAAAGGCATCTCACTTCTATGTTGCTTGGGCTCAGCAGCTTTTAAACGAAGGCAATGTGCAGTGTGCAGGAGCTGTCCTTCAAAAAGGACTTCACAACCAGGCACAGCCACGAGAGAACTTGCAACAGCTGTATTGGTAATCCTGATGTATCTTTTACTTGCTGAGCTATTCAGATAGCACGCCACTAGGTTTTTTTTTTTCCTTGTGTGTGTATACCCTGTGCTGTAGCAGACAGAGACCAATGATTATTTCTGTGAAAGGCAGATATGAGCTTAACAATACTTCTTTGCCGTTCAACACTTGTTGGATGTTTTGGAGAGTGTTTTGAGAAAAACTGTACCAGAGTGTCTTCAGTGAAATAGGGCCCAGAAAGAAAATCCCTTAATTGATTCATTTCCTGTCTGGTCTCTGTTAAATAGATCCAAACTCTAAAGATGCACAGCCTGGCCTGCTTTGAGCAGTCTACCTTGGAAATACTCCGTGTGAGTTTCATTATTTGGAAGCTCAAGCGAGTTGGCCATGCTAATGATACCCAGCTTTTCAAGTTAGGGACATCTGGATGCTTTCCAGAGTGTATTAATTGGCTGTAGCTCACCCTGTAGCTGCCTGTGCTTCTATTGACACTGCCAGATGAGTGCATACTTCAGCTGCTGCTTGATTTGGGCCCTCTGTGATTTTGTTTGTGGCCGTAGCTGGGACTGCAGTGAAATCGGACATCAATTCCTGACCTGCAGTGAAATCAGACACCAATATATATATATATTTGGTTTCTTGTGCTTATCACACAGTACTTAGCTGAGAGTGGGTGCCTGTTGGAGTTATTTAGCATTTAGCTGTTGGAAGCGCTAGAGTTGGTGCTTATCACGATGATATGTGTTCCCTCTGGTGATGATAAAACAAGAACCCAATTTCCATACACTGCTGCCTATTGCAGGCTTTTTTATTTTTGCGAATGTGAAGCTAACAGGATACGCCCATATACAGTAACAATTGTCCTGTAACTAACCTGAGGTTTTTTGGTGTTACATTTCATGGTGTGATGACCGTACAGGGAAACCAGAGGTTCCTGGGGGGTGGGGAGGAATGAGGGACAGGTGACTTAATGATAGTAACTGACATTTCTTGCAATTTAGCTGGCTGCAGAATTATGATCCTCGGAATCCTCCTTTGCAAGGTGAGGCTAAAGATATCTGCCTGTGAGCTGTAGCTCAATTAGATGAATCTTTTACCTTGATCAGTGAGTTTTGTCACTGAAGAAAATAAGTTTCCTGTAGAAACTGATCTTTTTTTCTTTTCCTGTTTTCCTGGCCTTATTTAAAATTCTTAAGGGGAATTCAAAACGAGGTATTGGTTTTCCAGTGCTTAAAGCTAATAGAAATTCATAAATGAGAAAGCGATTTCTACTCCTTAATGCAAATCTATATTATCTGTCCCAGGTGCTGCTGTTATAAAACCACTTCAAACTTCGCATGCTGCAAATCAAATGGCTCCTCGAAAAGGTGTTTCAAATCTTAATGACCCAGTGCATGCTTACAAAAATCAGGTAAATGACTATTAATAAGTGACTTAGACATTGTGGGGAAAATGCGGAGCCCTCACATGAAGTTTAGATTGATGAGCTTGACTGAATAAGAAAGGTAAAAAATACTAACTGTATCTGGTGTATCTCAAAAATGTTACTGATGTTTTTATGCTGTAAGCATTGCATAGATATTTCATAGAAATATCTCAGTTGGGAAGCACTTTTTAGTCACTCAATACATTTCCAGAATCACAGGCAAAAAGTGATCCGTCCAGCTGGTTAGCATTCTTTGGAGGAATAATATTATCAATAGATTCTGTGCCAGTCATGTTCCTTGGAAATAACCTATGCTGAATTTTGGTGACATTCAAGTTAATTCTTAAATACGCTCTTTAAGAATGAATAAAAGACAATGCCAGAGGGAGAAGAGAAGTTTCTGGGCTGGTCCTCAGTGGGATGGTGGCTTCCTGTAGAAGTCAGTCTGCTGAGCTGGGAAATGACTAGGACATGCCTTTATTGCAGTTCACAAGTCCCTCTGTAGCTTGCCAGGTCAGTCTCTGACAAGTTCCAGCTGAGGTTCTGTTCATACGTCGTGGAGATCTTGAGTTAACTTTACAGTCTAAATCCTGTCACCCTCTAGTCATCATCCCTCACGCCCTTCCCCACAATAAAACAACAAAAGAAGAAACCGTACTCCTTGTAACTCAGCTGAGTACCAGAATGCAGCACTCTCGTTCTTCTGAGGTTTGGCAAAGCTAGTCACAATTCTTCACAGCCTTTCTGGCACAGTCAGATGAAAGGTGAACGGGGGCTGAAATTAAAGACTGAAAGACTGTGGGTAGGAAACCAGTGTAACCTTTTCAACTTGGTCCTGTTTTCTAAAGTGCTCGTGACTCTTTCAGGTTGGTATTGCCTGCAAATACTGAAAGAGATCTTGCATGATGGAGTAGAGCTTAAAACTTGCTATGTCTGCTGCCTGTTCCTTAGCCCTCAGGTTGGATAGTTTGTCAAAGAAAGAAGTTGGATGAGGCTACCCAGTCTGTTCTTAACAAACCCAAGCCTTCTATAGCTTACGTTCCTGTTTTTTGGAATAGAAACTACCCGTTCGGTTAGTTCAAGTGCCCTTCTGGACTGCAGTTTCCAGAACTATGTCTGTCTCTCTTAGTTCTCTGGGATCTTGTTTGTCTTCCAAAAGCTCTGAGAGATTACAGCAAACTGTTATATGGCTAATTCTTCGGGATGGACTTCCTCAGGCTCTAATGACGCACAGAGCTCTCTTTCTCATCTGTTCTTGCCATGCTCGTGGTGTGAATTGTCATCTCTTCAATCAGAATGAAACATTAGGGGCTTCATGGTTGCTGGTCTCGTCAAAATGGATGGTTAACTACAATATGGGAATTATTTCTTTTTTTATTATTATTATTTTTTATTTCACCTGCCCTGCTTTAGGGTCCTGATTCTGCTGGTACTCAGTCCTGTTCTTCCGGTGGAAAAGAAGAAGTGTAAGTGTTTGGGTTTTTCTAAAGTCACACTGTGGGGAAAATTAATGTGCTCCCAGAATAAATCCAATGAACTTGAATAGAGCTTTTTCTTATTTTTCCTCACAGAAAGTACGTTACGTACATCTCCAAATCTGAAGTTCTTCCTAAGTCGTCATCTACCGTTGTTGAATGTGAGCAGGTTGCAATGTACGATAAAAACCTGCTCATGTGTGAAGGCTCTGAACTTTCATTTGAGGAGCTAAGAGCCAAGAGATACTTCAAGAAATATGAGCGCCTCAGAAGACAGCAAGAATGGGGTATTCTTCTCTTTCCATCTAGCTATTTCAGAAACATTCTCATATTGTTGGAAAACTAGTACTTGGCTGCATTCATTTCTTTTCAACCTCCCTAGTGAATCCTGAAAACTTTCTCAAGGCCCAGGGTTGGGCGAGCTTGGAGGCATCGGGTAACAAGCCAAATGACTGACATCGATATTTACTGTTTAAGCTTGTCCCTTGGGTTTGTCTTTTAAAACCTAGATTTTCATAGAGAGTGGTGTTTCTTCTGAGGAAATAGGAGGAAAGTGTGAGCAGCTCTTAGCGGTACTGGTTACCCTGATGTGAGCTCTAGCTGTGGCTCCCTGCTGCCTGTAATTCAAGATTGAGAGTACCTTAGTTCCTATCAGTAGGCTGTAATCTGAGAGAGCCCGGAGTATGCTTTAAACTGTCATATGGTATGTGTGATGCCACACTTTGTCCTTGGCCCAAGTCAATCAAAGGCATGCTGCAGGGAAGAGTGGCACTGTTTTCACTTGGCCTTCTTGGCAAATGTAGCTGTGGGATGCCCGTTGTATCGTCAGCAATGGCACACTTGTAGCTGGGGTGGTCTCAAGGCAAAGTTTCTAATTGGAGGTAATACCTTTGTTTGCCGAATGATGACATCTTGGAGAAAAAGTAGGTGGGCTTTCAAGTCGACAAATTGGGTCTTAGAGAAGCAAAACCAAAACTGAGGGCAAATAAAGAGCAGCTGCTTGGAAGTTAGTTGTGTATCTGACCATTTATAGGAGGGGGAAAAAAATGTTGCTGGAGGATGTTGCTGGACAAAAGTAGTAATTATCTCATTTGGTAAAGGAAGAAATGGATAAACTGTAGTCAGTGGAATAGGGAGAGATTCAGTGGGAGGGAAGATGCTGATGTATTTTTAAAAGTGTTTGAATCTGGATTTTTTTGTTCTTAAATCCAGTAGTAATATATGATTGTTCCCAGCAGGGGCAGCTCTCTCTTTGGGGACAGCAGGTTCCATCCCCACCCAAATTTTACCAAAGGGTCATGTTGGTAGAATCTTTCAGAGTTGGTTTCCTTTTGTGCTGCAGCTGGGTGCCGCTCGCCTGCGTGCAGTAGCGCTGAGCCTGGCACCACCGGTGCACACCAGGCGGGAGGTAGGCTAGCCTGTGACCTCTGCTAAAAAGCATTATTAGGGCTGCCACTGGTTGCCACTCAGGCCAGTGCTGAGAGTGTTGCGTAGCCCTCCCTTGAGGGATCAGACCTGAGAAGTTAGACACTGCGTCATCTGCTTCTCCCAAACTTATGCCTCCAGAGCTGAATGTTGTCCTGCAGCTACACAGACTATCTATATCTAAATTTTAAATTCAAGCAGCTTGTAACGTCTGTGTTGAGCAACTCATTTGGATGCTGATTAACTGTTTCACTTAATGTCGTTGTTTTATCCTTAGAAGAAGAAGAGAGAGACTCCATAAGGAAGAAAGAGTCAGCTGTCCTTGAACTGCAAGCCCTGCAGCAGAAGCTGGAACAACTCACCCAGCTCACCAAAAGCTTGGAGGAAACTAGCCTGGAACCAGCATCTACAACGTCAGCTGGACCAAATAAAACAGTGGTAAGTATGTACTGTGATCAGTAGGAGCAGTCTTCATGAACTTATCTCGTAAAATTTAACCATGCTTTAGACGGTAACCAGAATAGTTTGCTAACCAAACCTGGAAGTCAAGGCTGCGATACTCGATTAGTATGGATACCTGGCATAACTTTAAACGTTTGATGAAATATATTTTAATTGTTAAACCCAAAAGTTTGTTTTTGCTTCTCTGCAATTGAGTTTTAGTTGCATATGAAAGTTCTCTTATGCATGAAAAACTGTTCTAGTTATGCAGAAATAAAAGGGAAAATGGCAATAGCTATACTTGTGTGTGGGTTTCTGAATGTAAAAGAACATTTCTCATCTGTAAAGGTGCATCCACATGTGACACCCAGTGCAGCTCCACAGCAGAACTGGATGGAATCTTGTCCAAATTCAGACCTGGAAAACACCCGAGGTCTGGTGCCAGACCAGCCTCCATCAAGTACTTTATCATCCACTGCTCTTACGCTGCAGTCAGTGAAATCCGTTGGCCACCGGATGACATCAACCTCCCTGTGGGAAGTAACATTTAAGAAGGATGCAGTCAAAACTCAGCTAGAACTTGGAGAACTCCAGAAGAGCTTGTTACACCCTCCATTCAATAATGTTTCAGCTCAGGAACGGACACGTCCTGACTCGGCTCTTAATTGGAGCACTGGAGAACAGTACGTATAAACAGGCTAATTCTTACTCTGCAAATTGTGCAGTCTTCCGTGTTTACACTGCAGCTGAGAATTAATTAAAAAAAAAAAAGTCTTCCTCTTCTGGAAAAAAAAATCTGAAGTAGCCTGTGGAAACCAATGTCAAAGTTGTATAACTTTCAGTCCTCATTTTAGTTTTTAATTCCTTTAACGCTGTGTTTTCGTGGTGATAACTAAGAGGAAATTCAGTGTGTAACTGAAGTAATTATTCAGCATTGCTGTCCGTGGCATGCCTGAAATAAATGACAGGATATGCTTACTTCATGCAGATCCCATATGTTACATCTTGGCCACAAAGGTCTCTGGGGGGGGAAAGCTTGTATTTATCTTCTGCACTCTTGTTTGTGTGACTTGGCTAATACAGCAAAAAAATGGGGGGGCAGGGGGAGAAACCTAGGGTGGCAAAGCAAGCATGGCTGTGTAGGCTTGGCCAACAAGAGGAAATGGAACCAGTTGTCGTTCACACCTATTACGGAGTTACATGGAGGCAAACTATCCAAGAAGAGTATTTAATGCCAGCATTATTAACCTTTTTAAAGGACTCTGCCTTTTGGGTTTTATACCTATAACAACTGTATGAGAAACTTTCTGGGGGCAGCCTCTGACAATATACAAAAGGATCTCTCGCTTCATTTGTGTGACCACAAAGAGTCATTTAAAATATAAATATACGAAGCCTATAAAAATAGGATCGCTAGTTGCTGGCTGTCTGGGATGCTTCCTTTGTTTTAGACTGGGAAAGGCCTCCTTAACTGCTTAGAGTGCAGTACTGCTAAGCCCTGAACTGAAGCTGGAGTTTAAATAATAGCTTTTATTTCAAGCTCATGTTCTTAATCTTTCCTTTGAAGGCACCCTAACAAGAGATGCACTGGACTAACTACTTCTGTGGATGTGAAAGAAGGTAATAAGCCAAATTTTGATAAAGACTGATGCTATTGGTATGACTGTTACTGGCTGGCAATCAATAGCATGTGGCTACTAGTTCCAACGCTAGCTAAGCTTTTTGACTTTCCTAACTCCACCCCTGCATGTTTGGGCAACGTCTCTGTATCCCTTCCACATAGCCAGTCCCTGTTTCCAACTTCTGTGCAGTTCCTTTTTGTTTGAGCTCAGTCGGGAGTTTGCTGTTTGTCCTTGTTGGCTTCCTGCCTGCTTGACTTTCTGTGTCAGAATGGATCATTTGTGTGAATTGAAGACAGAGACCGCAGAGGCCACCCAGCTGCGCAAGGTCCCTCTTGCCCTTCAGGGCAGTCTCCCTTGGGAATGTGCCAAGCAGATCTCTGAACAAGCCAAAATCTGCTTTCCCAAAATTCTGGGCTGTCATTCCACTACTCATCTTGTTTACTTCTCTTACTAACGTTTTGCTAGCTACTCAAATGTTAATAAACAATCCTAGGCTATGTCAAAAATGATTTCGCTGTTCTTGTTTCTAGCATCTAGAGTTGGAAATTCTTCCTTTGCTTCTGGCAATGCTTCTCAAGCTACCCCAAACACCTCGCTGGGAGGAGCAATGCAGGCAACACCGTTCAAAGTGCAGCCTTCACCTACAGTTCATACAAAGGAAGCGTTGGGTAAGCGTCCGGAATAACATGCTCGTTTCACTGGAGTTAATGGGATCTTGCCTGGTAATTTTAGTGGAGCCAAATATACAAGGAGGCTATCTAGAGATGGGCGTGTGTACCATTCAGTCAAAGAGGAAAGTAAAATTAAATTGGTACTCTTCTTTTGCAATTGTCTGGATGATCCAAAGCTTTTGACCAGAAATAGATGCTTTAATAACGTCCCAGCAGCCGCATCCTGTAAACTGCTGGATAAGCCACTGGTGGTACATCTGGCAGGCTGCTTTGGGCAGCACGTTCTCTGAGCTGCTCTTGTCAATACTGGCAGGGACTCCTGTTTCTGAGATGATGACTTACAACAGACTAATGTGGAAGGATGTTAGGAAGTTAACAATTCAACTCTGGTTGACGTTGAGCTTCTCCCAAAGCTGAAACAAGGGTGACTTTTATGGCACTGGTAAGGCCGCACCTGGAATACTGTGTCCAGTTTTGGGCCACTCAGTACAAGAAGGACATTGAGGTGCTGGAGCGTGTCCAAAGAAGGGCAACAAAGCTGGTGAAGGGTCTAGAGAACAAGTCTTAGGAGGAGCACCTGAGGAAACTGGGGTTGTTTAGTCTGGTGAAGAGGAGGCTGAGGGGAGACCTGATCGCTCTCTACAACTACCTGAAAGGAGGTTGTAGTGAGGTGGGTGTTGGTCTCTTCTCCCAAGTAACAAGCAATAGGACAAGAGGAAATGGGCTCAAGCTGCGCCAGGGGAGGTTTAGATTGGATATTAGGAAAAATTTCGTCACGGAAAGGGTAGTCAAGCATTGGAACAGGCTGCCCAGAGAGGTGGGGGAGTCCCCATCCCTGGAAGTGTTCAAAAAACGGGCAGACGTGGCACTTTGGGACATGGTTTAGTGGGCATGGGGGTGTTGGGGTGACGGTTGGACTGATGGTCTTGGAGGGCCTTTCCAACCTTAATGATTCCTAGTTTTTACTTTCATTAAAGAATAATCTGGCCACCAAGCCAGGAAACATGAAATTATTCCTCTCCCCTTAAGTGGTTTAGTGGTGGACTTGGTAGTGTTGGGTTAATGGTTGGGCTGGATGATCTTAAAGGCCTTTTCCAACCTAAATCATTCTATGATTCTGTTCTATGAAAAGGTCAGATTATTTAACGGACGCTGTCAATTCTAAACATTGCTTTTTCAAATCTTAAAAGGAAAACTGCAATTGTATTTCTGAGGTCAGATGTGGAGTAATGATATCCTGATACTCTTTTATCCCTTTTGTACTCTTCTGCTGTGTTCTCCTGTTTTGATAGTAAACCTGCTAACTGCAAACCTGTAGCAAACTGCTGCAGCTGAATACATTATCTGTAAAAATAATTAAAAAAAAAAAGCTCATGATATCATTAGTCTTCCAAATATCTAAGGAGATAAAGGAGAATTTGCTCCTTTAGGAGAACTTGAAATCTCATCTTGGAGAGGGGGGGGCGGAAAAAAAAAAGGCCATGGCGCCAGCAAGTATGTGTTGGCCAGGCTGGATCTTCCTGTATTTGTTCAGTTGTCTGGAGTGTTTAAAGGTGATATGGAGGAATAATTGGTTATTGGCATTTGACACAGGATAATGATTTATTGGCATTTGACTTGACTACTACACAATGGAAGAACCTCTGAAAACTTATATTCTTGTGGGTTTTATTTCTTTTTTTAGGATTTCTTATGGATATGTTTCAAACACCCATCTTGCCTGAACCATCTCCCCTTGAAGAAAGTGAGGAGCAATTTGAAGTCTTTTGCAGAAAAAGTGGTACATATTACTTATTTCAGTTCATGATATTTCACTCTATTTCCTGTTTACCCCTCCCACCAGTCCTCTTAATTTTGAAATAAGTAGTTGTTTGATTAGGTGTGGAGTGAAGAAACCACTTCTTTCCTGATAATGAATTTAGTTTGCTGACAGGTTCTAAATTTTGGCGCACAGTCTGAGAACAGCAGAAGCACTTTACTGTTAGCAAGCCTGTTAATGTGTGTATTAAACACGTGGCTTCTCTGTAGAGACTTCTCTGGTATTTAAACTTTGAAAAGGGCACAGGTGGTACTTCATATGAGTAAAGCTGCTTCTAAAACGTTTTGCAGGCTGGGTGTTAGTATCTGAATTGCCATCTTACCATAACAGTTAAAATTGTCTGAAAACCAGGCGGTAGCAGTGGCTTACAAGAGTGAGCACAGAGATATTTCAGAACTGGTCAGATGCAGCCAAGAAGGCTTCTGTACTCCTGGCCAGTCTTGGTTTTGAGATGGAAAAATCTTCCCCGTTGCCAGGAGCTTATAAGGGGAGATGAATTGAGTGGCAATTCTGAGGATGCTCCTGGTCCAGCTGGATGTAGCCATGACCATTGGTTGCCTGGTTAGGGGTGAAAATGTGACTGTATAGTCTTTGTTGAGTGAAGATAATATTAGTTATCTTTTGTTTTTAAGAGCCTGATGGAAGTCTGAGAGCTAATGTTGTTGCCCCTGTCGCGCCTGCATTTTCTATCTTTGAAGATGAGAATGAAAAAGAGAACAGCGGGTAAGGAGGGAAAAAGAAACAGCCGAGTTCAGTTTGTTAAGAATTACCTATAGGATTGATTCTATTCCATATCATTTTGCTGTGACTGTATTTGCAGTACCGGGATTGGCTTGCGTACAATTACTAGCAGCTGTGTGGAAGTGGCATGAGAAAGCTGTAGCTGCTTCTCTGTGGAATTGCGCAACTTTCCTGTTTGGACAGCATGCTTGAGATGCTTAATTTTCTGGATAACTGTGGATAGCTTGTTTCTTTGAGCTACTGCAACTTCTCTCGGTATCTGCAAATGGGATTCGTTAAAAAAAAATAATTAAAAAAACATTAAGAACAACAAGTTGTTGTTATGATCAGTCTGCCTGGGAAAGTTTGGAGGGGAAAAGCTATTCTAAACTACCTGTTTCGTCAGGATCCCACAACATAAAAACAAGCCAGAAGAGCCCAGAACTATTGGAGAACGTCCCTTGACTGACTGTGCAGCGGGTACAGAAGTGAGTGCTTGGTCTTATTGCAAGAATTAGCCTTGAAAGTGGGTTGCATAGCTATAGGGGATATTGGAGGTTGGTTGTATTTACCTTTGTTCTATCCCAATCCTGCAGCATTCTTATGAATGATACCTAGCTGAAGTCTAGAAACCCTTTCCCATTTCCTGCCAATGGGATGAACTTTTTCAGTTGTTAATTTTTGCAGAACTTCTAGGAGCTTGACAGCGGAGACGTCCATCTCTAGAACAAATCCGACTGCAGTCGATGTGTAGATTTGGCATCTGTTTGGGGGAGGAAGGACAGGGAGCAAGAGACAGTGCCGTAATAACCATCTAACAGTTTTCGTAGCCAAGGAGATGCATAAAACTTCAGGCTGCTTGGACATAAGCGATCACTAAGTAACGAGAGAGGCTTTTTCTGACTCTTAGGGCAATTTTTTGTTGCCTAGCATTTTGCTGTGGTATTGATTATTGCCAACGTTCAGGTCCGATACAAAACTATGTAAGCCTGTGATTTAGCTTATATTGGCATTCCTTTGTTTTTCTAATATTGTGAGTTGACACAGGCAGACTCAACATTATTGAAACTGACTGCAGAGGCTGCTAGTAGGTTACGGTGCAGCTCTGGCAGGATAGTTTTGATGGCTTAGTTTTAAATCTTTAAATATTTTTTCCTGTCTAGGAAGAAACAGGGACAGCGGAGTTCTTGAGGGATGATTATACGGTGTGGAATGTACCAAGTAGTAATAAAACGTTAGCTCCCAGTCCAAACAACACAAGAGACTTTGCACGAGCTGCCCAGCTTGTATCAACACCGTTTAATTACCTGTCGGCACATTCGCGACAAGCTTTGGAGCACAAAGGTAAAGTAATTAATACTTCGGGTTGAGAGCATCTAATTCAGTACTACGTAACTCTGTTTCTGTGCCCTGGTTACCTCCCGGGCCTTGCCAAATAGTGTATAGGTATGGCTCCCAGCGCTGCCACTTCTGAATGCAAATCTTTGCAGAACAGCAGCTGGGAGCATGGGCTGGCCAGCACATAAGCTTTCCAAGAATTTTTAATTGGGGGAATAAGAGGAGGTGGCGAGGGACAAGAGACTTTGACTGTGCTATAGAACTGCTGTTCTGAGCTGTTCCAAGGGGTTGTAAATAGTCAAAAAAAATTGACTGAAGTCCCAGCACCACCTTCTGGGGACACCTTCATGCTTGTCTGCTCCTCTTTAGTCTTGGAATATGCTCCCTAAAGAAATCAAGCCGTTGTCTTTCCTTATATATTTTTAAAATAGGCTTGTTCGGTTCTAGCTCTTGTGATACCTTAGCAACTTTCACAGCTGCAGTGTGACTTCTTGTCTTGGTAAGAATACTCTAAATGTGCTTGCCTTTGGGAAAATAAACATTTGTTATTGTTGCTACTCCCTTTGTTCAGCCTGTGGGGATGACTTGCCGCAAATGGATTTGGAGTTTTCCGAAGAACTGCACAAGCAGACAAAAACTAAGAAGCTAAGGTATGTCATGACTTGCTGAGATTTTCAAGGCTTGAGAGTGCTAGGCAAATCTATGCCAGAGCAGGCAGGTCTGCTATGCTGCTCTTGATTAAAGTTTTCTGAGTAATCTAGAGCTGACGTATTTGTGTCAGACTGACTCTGCTTAGCATACGTCTCGCCGCTTTGCAGAGTTACGTGAACCTGGATATAGTGATTATGCCCCTGAAAATGCTCCTATGATTTAAGTTTCCTGACACGTTTAAATTAAAAGTTAACTGTCCAGAAAGTTTTAATGGCTGTGTGTGTAAACCTGCTGCTTTCTGTTCAATATTGGCTGAACTTGCTGGCCAATGAACTTGAAAGTTATTAGACTATGGCTAGCACGACATGACCAGATCTTATTTTCTTAAGAAAATTCCATTTTATTGATCTTAATGTTGGTTATGGCCAAAGTTGCAAGCGTGGACACTTGACACGTTTTTGCTTACTGAAGATACAAAAATACCGTGGCAGTACTGTCAATTAATAATATTTTGTTTTAAATATGTAGCCCTGCTCTTGAACACATTGCAGAACAAGGAGAGCTTCAAGGAAATGTCTTGAAACAAGGAAATGGAATTCAAGGAATTGCTACGGCTGCTTCTCAAAGATTATATGAGCAGACTGCCACGAGCAGAGCTGAATATTCCTCGTCTGCTGGGGCAGACAAAATTTCCCATGAAAAGCTGTCTGGAACTGGGCAGGACAGGACAGCCCGGAGTGGTAGAGCTGCAGGTACAGAGCATTGCCTACAGTTTTCTTCCATCAAGTCCAAGATTAGAGCAGTGTCCTGTTCTTGCAGCAGTGCTTTGTTCCAACATGAAGGTGGTCACTGCAGTGAGCAAACTCTCTTGTGGCTCCTGCGAGGAGATTGCTGTGTATGTATGAGTGATGTAAGGAAGGACAAGCGGGGGTTGTACCTGTATTACACGATGCCAAAGATATTCTGAAACACAGGAGTACTCAGGAGTGCCTAAGGGTTCGTTGCTGGAAATTAAACATCGTTTCGGAAACATCTGTCTTTCTGGGCAACTTTAACAGGGAAGACAGAGGTATAAAAGCTGGATTGTCAAAATTGAGGAATACTTAACTTTGCCCTCTTTGATTTTTGTGGGGATATTTTTTTGGTTTGGTTGTTTTTTGTTTGGTTTTGTTTTTGTTTTTAAATCAGTGATACTCATTCAAGTATAAGCTTGTGTTACCTCTTTGAAATGA
Organism: Pelecanus crispus; assembly: GCF_030463565.1. Classification (NCBI taxonomy): domain Eukaryota; kingdom Metazoa; phylum Chordata; class Aves; order Pelecaniformes; family Pelecanidae; genus Pelecanus; species Pelecanus crispus. Next base: position 1,609,229 of record NC_134645.1, on the reverse strand, counting down.
CACTTTTCTTATAGCTTAAATATTTTTCTTCTTTCCATGAAGTCCTTGTTGAGAATCCTTGGGATACGGAATTGATTTGCAAATTCTTATCAGAGCTTCCTAAACCACTCCACACCTACGCCAACTACTTTGAATGGAAATCTACTCTTCCGTCCATCAAACTGAAGGCTGAACTCCCACTGGGTAAGAGCTACTTCAAACTTTCACTTTAAAGCATATCTTGAAGTTTTTCTGGGAACCTCTGAAGTATTTTTCTAATTCAGTTTTCTTGCACGTATATCCAGATAGTTTCCAGATTATCTAAACGTCAGATGTGAAATTAGACCTGGGTTTTTTTTGTTTGTCTTTTGTTGTAGCGTAAGCATTTTTGATTAGGCATTCTGAGTAGGAAATTTTCCTAGTTTTCTTTTCCTAGTAATCTGTGACACAACTCTCAAACTTTGTATAGAACGGCAGCAGTCCTGTGTCAACAAAATCTGTATGACAGTAATTGCAACATACTTGTGTGACTTAAACATTAGTGTTTACTTTTTAAGGAATGCACTTTGGAATTTGATTACTTCCAGGGAGTCGGACTAAAATAGAAACACTGATTTTTAGTATGTGGCACTTCGCAGCGCTCTTGTTCTCAAGAGTGGGTACAGCGGAAAGGCTGGCTAGCAAGAAGAGACCTGTAGAGAAAGACTAGCAATAACTTGTATATGGCTGGTGCTTTTTGGGGTGGGTTCCCCCCCCCCCCCCCCCCTTTTTTTTCCCCCCCCTCCTTCTCCAAGTGGTAATGTCTCTTCTGTGAAGTTTGTAAGCAGGAAGTAATGTTGTTAATCCCTTCAAGGTTCCAGCTCATTCCATGTGGACTGCTTGGTTGGAGAGGGCGCTTTTGCTCAAGTCTATCAGGCTTCCGTTCTGGATGCAAGTAACCCAAGGAACAACGAGAAAGTAATATTCAAGGTAAGTAGTGGCGATTCAGAATAGCTCTGCTGGCAAATTCTGGAGTCTTGTAGTAATGACACCTACCCTGGGTGGATTCTGCTGAGTTTTCTTATTCATAAATATGAAGTAAAGCATATTGGTCTACCCTCAAAGCCTTGTTCAGACTGAATGCTGTGATATCTGATTCATTCTACGTGGGAAGTTATTTATCCTCTTGACTCGACTTGCCTCTTCATCTTTTCTTTATAAAGTAGTCACAAGTATCCTAAGGAATAAGGATTACATCCAGGCTATCTTTCTCAGCTGAACAAAGGCGGCTACTTGTGCAAGCGCTCTTAGTCCACAGCAAATGAAAATGTGTGTGGGTTGATGATAAAATGGCTCTTGCTACGAGGTCACACGGAAAGGGCCACTCTTTGTTCCAGATACATGCCCGCTAGCTTTCCACAAGCATTTTTGCACTTTGTGCGGCCAGCCTGTTTGGTGGCAGCTGGCTGTTAAGTAGACTTCACCGGGTACAGTACTCTCCGGTACAGTTTTATTAATAAACACACTTGTCTTGATGGCAACTGTAGATTGAGCAGTCCCCTCCCTGCTCTGCCCTGCCTTCTTCCAGGCTGCTTCAGGACAGGAATGAGCAACAGATGATAGCATGTGTTTACATCGGAACTGCTGCCAAAAGGAAAGTCTGTGCAACGGCGAGGTCAGCTTAGCCCAGGAGGGTTGTACGAGGTCACGCATCCCTGCATCGGCTGCTGGCTGAGGGGGCACGTGTACAGTTACTGCAGTCTGGCTGAAACGTGGTTACGTGATTGAATTGGCACACGCACACACACCCTTAGCCTCTCCGCATCTTTTTTTCCTACTTTTGGAATCTTTTTGTAGATCTCTTCTGCAACACTTAATCTTTCAGCAAAAATCTTTTTAGCGTAACACCTTAACGGAGAGCTCTCTAGTGCGTAAAGGTGACTTAAGGGGTTTTTTTTGAGGATCAGGTGTTCAGTGCAGCAGGGGAAATAGTAGAGGAAGGAATTGGAAGGGTTTTCCTGTTTTGACTTCAAAAGCCTTCTCTCTTACACAAAACGTCTGTGGCCAGCAGAGACATCAATGCAGCAGAAAGACTGACACTTTAAATAACACAAAAGAGTGTATATGCCAGAATGAAATTGTGGTGTGTAATTGAAGTCTTGATTCAGGAGGATTAATCATTGAGTGTGTTGACCTGAGGTTAATTACTGTAGATATAAGTATTTTATTCAGTCAAGAGGAAAAATGCCTAGTCTGGCATTTAAAAAACAAACAAAAAAAAAACCCCAACCTGAGAAGAACCTTCTGTGTTAATGCTAATAGATTTTCCTAGTAAATCAACTTTTTGATTACAGGTCCAGAAGCCTGCCAACCCTTGGGAGTTCTACATAGCAACACAACTGGTAGAAAGGCTCGATCCAAGCATACGCCATCTCTACATCCACTTTTATTCTGCTCATTTCTTCCAAAATGGAAGCATTTTGGTTGGTGAGCTCTACAACTATGGAACGTTGCTAGTAAGTGTAATTGGCTTATGCTCTGGAACACCTATGTTCTTTCTGGAGTGCTATTATTTTACAATAATCAGATGTCTCCTCTACTCTCCGCTTCATGGACCTTCATTGTGAACATACTCTTTATTACATATATGCATTATGTGGACCTGTAATCCATATCAAGTTTTTTCTGTGTAGCTGATGGTTCTTTGCTGTCTTTTTGTTTACAGAATGCCATAAACATTTACAAAAAACTTCCTGAAAAGGTGATGCCTCAAGCACTTGTCATCTACTTTGCTGTAAAAATTCTTTATATGGTGGAAGAGCTCCACAGCTGCAAAATCATTCATGGTGACATTAAACCTGACAATTTCATACTTGGAGAAAGGCAAGTATTGCCCTTTGCTGCCTGAGATGCCAGCATATCGTGATACCGTAGCCTTGATACTTACGTTGATCGCTTTTTGTCGTCACGGTTGAAGGTTTCTGGACAATGATACGTGTGACATAGATGGTCTCTCTCACGGCTTGACGCTCATCGACTTGGGCCAGAGTATAGACATGAAACTCTTTCCTGAAGGAACGGCATTTACTGCAAAATGTGAAACGTCTGGATTTCAGTGTATTGAAATGCTGACGCAGAAACCGTGGAACTACCAGGTATGAGATTGCATAGATAGCCTGAACGTTTGGAGCTTACTGCATACATCTGGCGTGAATAAACGGAGCACAGAAACGTCAGACTTTTGCACTAGAGTTGTAGCTTCAGCTTGTTGCTTTAAAAACGCAGTCCTGAACCCTCTTATTACAGAGCTCGCCCCGCTGGCTCCGCAGAGTGTTTTTCAGCTAATTTTTAGTGGTCTCGATACACTTTTAGTATGAAACTTGTTTATACTTTTTTTTTTTAGACAGACTACTTTGGCATTGCAGCAACGGTCTACTGCATGCTCTTTGGTACCTACATGCAAGTGAAGAATGAAAACGGTACCTGGAAGCCTGAGGGAGCCTTCAGAAGGTTGGTGTCAAAAATCTTTTCAAAACCTTCCCTTGTCTAGAAAGATGCGTCATTAGTACCGGGTCTGTTTGAGGTTAGTTTCTGTCACAGCTTTCAGCGTTGCTTGCATGCGCTTCTTGATGCCCTAAAAACTTGGTTCAGTGTGTGGGAACTGCTTCACGGAATCCACCGACTTAAGCACAGGAAGCGTTTCAGCAGCGCACGAGGCGAATTGCACGGCATCCTCGGCTACTTACTGCCTGGAAGGAGGAAACAACAACTAACGAGGAAAAATCCCACTGGTTCGCTCAGCAGCGTGCCACAACGGAAGCTGCGTTGTGTTACGGCGATTTCTGCTGTTGCTCCAGCCTCTAACTGGGGAGGGAGCAGGGCAAATAGGGGAAATAGTATTTTAACAGCTTGAATTTAGAAATGTTTTCTGATGCATTCTTGTTCCTTTGCAGGCTTCCCAACGCTGACCTGTGGAAAGAGTTCTTCGAGAGCATGCTAAACATCCCCAGTTGCCACAGCCTGCCTTCTCTAGGAGTTTTGCGCAAAAGGCTGAAGGACTTATTTTGCAAGTCGTATGCAAAGGAAATAAAGTTCCTTCGGAACAGACTTGTTGTGTTGCTTATAGAACACAAGCGGTCACGAAAATAAGCGTTTAGTTTGCACAGTTACCGAGGACTGGCGTTTTATTGATGTGAAATCTTTTTGTACTAACTTGTTTTAAAAATAAATGTTCTTCGGGTTAACTTCAAGAATGATAACTTGCATCTTTCTATGCTTTTGTGGAAAAAAATTACGCTAAAATGACTTGTTCATTTAACTTGTTCAGTTTGGGAGGCATGGGCATGCTGGAGACTGTGGACAGTTGTCATAATATTGTGTATTTCTAAGAGGGGGAAAAAAGCTGGTGAAAAGTAGCGTACGGATGAAGTAATTGCTTTCAAGTTCCCCTGGGATTTTTTTTATAAAGCCCATTGAATCGTTCTCTGTTGAAAGGACCTTGGGAAGTCAGCTGCTCTGACCTGAAAGCAAGGTCAGTGCTGAGTTCGGACTCCCAATATGAAGAAACGGTGAACAGAGCCTTTGGGGAGGAGCGAGTTGTTGGAAACGGGAAGGTAATTCCAGACTGAGACCCTACTGTCGTGGAAGACTCCGGCATCTCTTCCAAGAGCAGCGAAGACAGCAATTGGGAGTGAAATAGCACGTGACATGGGCTGCGAGAGCGTGAACTCATGGAGCTTTCTACGCCTGACCAGGGAAAAAACCCATCGGCGGTAGGTGTAAGGAGGACAAGTTTTCTGTAGGTCTCTTCTCCCAAAAAAGCCACGGCAGATAATTAATGAATAGGAGGAAACGCTGTTTTGAGTCGGTGACAAGACAAATGCGCAGACGAGCAACAACGCTCCGAGTGCTGGTATTGCAATTCTTTGAGGTTCGGGGCTCCTACCTTCACGGCCTTCCTGCTCTACCCTTTCTCTCCGGAGCTTCTAGGCTGAAAGAAGCCGAGGTTCACAGGTTAGATTTAGATCAGCTAGGACTGAAATCACACTTGCCCTTTTGCTACATTCACTTCTGACCAGCCACAACAATTATTAGAGACGGGGGGAGAACCAGGAGGTAAATCTCTCTCCTTACTGGAATCAAAAGGGTTATTTTCTGTTTGTTACGAGGTTTTGTTTTCCCTTCCTGTGGCAGAATGTCGTGGAAATACTCTGCGAAAAGGCCAGGAAAGTGTTCCTTTAAAAGTGCCCCCTGTTCCTTTTCATCTATTTTTACGTGTTTCTTAATTACAGCGGCCGTACACCAACGCACCGAATCGTCGCTGCCCTACACGAGTCGCTCACTTGAGTTTGCCTGAGGCTGGCTTGACTTTATAGCTCTTTTGTCAAATGTCAAACATCAAAATAACTTGAATTACCTGAATTACACAAACCCCAGAGAAATCTAGCAGGCACCTTGAACACACCAGCTCCACGGCGGCATCTGCGCTGGGCTGATTCCTTGGGAGCAAAGGCTGCGCTCTTGGGTGAGAACAGACATTGCCGCTTTGGAGCAGCGTCTCCGCGTGGACTCACAGCAAGCAGACGTCTCGGGTGGAGGTTTTCTCGCCTTGCTTCAAAGCAAAACTTGTTCCCTGTGTTCGTTCTTGCAGCCGAGCGTTTAAAAGGATGCCAGGAATTGCTGGATGTGGCTGACAGGCGCTGCGAAGGATGGCTGGCACCTCTCGAGCTCCCCTTGCCACGGAGCGACTTTTCCTGTTGTTTCTCCGCATCCTTTGGCATCGCTAAGGTGAGACTTGCTGCTACAACTAGTCCCTGTGGCCTTTCTCTGGAGCCACAACTACGCTCATGTTGGAGGGCTTCCTAGCTGGATCTGACCTGCCTTCCTCCTCCTCCTCCTCCTCTTCTGGGATTCCCATGCGGTGGCGAAATCCCCCCGGCTGCCCCGTCTCCGGGGGAGCTGCCACGCGTGCCGGGGAGCTGGGGCTGCCTGCCGCCGGTGCTCCTGGGGCTGCTTGCCCGAAAGTCGCGCTGCAGCTTATCGCTGCCTTTGCTTGAAGGCTGCCGATTGATCTCGGGGAATAAATACGTAGGGGACTTTATGTTGATGCCTTACAAACTGAATAACGGATGGCCGGTGGTGCGGTGTGCTGCCAGCAAGCCAGGATTGTAGGATGATCCCAGCACCGAGATGCTCGCTGAGGACCTTCCCATCCATGGATAAAATGCGGAGCCGTAACCAGGAGTTCTGGGACCTGGAGTGATTTCTAAAGATAACATATGGGGGAGAGGAGAGCCAGCAGCGCTGCACGGGGAAATTTGTGCTCAGCGCGTGTGTGGCACGCCAAAACACGGCATTTGGACTTTGTCAGCCTGGCTTTGCTGCCTGCAAATCCCCCCTGCTCAAACCGCGTACGAGCGATGCGCGGACCCAATCAGTCGAGAAGCTGGAGAGCGCTCTTGCGGTGGCACGCTTCGCAGGGGCTCCAGCGGAGCTCGCAGCCCGTGGGACACAGTTATCCGATGCTGCTCGCAGTCGCGTTCGTGCGGTGCCCTGGTTTATCACCCTGTGAAACGGATGGAAACAAGGATGGTTTGTCAGCAGAGCCCCGGGGCGGGGTGTCAGGGCATTAATTTTATTTGTGCATCTATCCACAGGAGGGAGACAAACAACAGACCCATAACTCTCCCTCCCTCTCGCTGCATTTCAGGGGTATTTTTCGCTACGTAAATTGTTCCATTTGAAAACCGTCCAGCGGCTGGGGAGGTGAGCTGAGCCCATCCAGCCCTGGATGCTGAGGAAGGGCAGGGATGCCGAGTCCGCCGCAAGCAGGGACGGGCGGGATGGTTTTCGTAGGGTTTGCTGTCCTGGCCTGGGGGCCGCAGAGGGGAAGGCGAGCTGGAATCGGAGGCTGCCCTGCGCGCAGAGGTACTGGAAACGCTCGTTGGGTTGTTTTCATAAATCCAACTGCACCGTAGAAAAGCCCGTGTCGGCGGGCGGGGCGCTGACCCCTGAATGTGTCATTTTGGGTAATTCACTGCTACGCTGCTGCTTTCTCTGTTCCTCCCAGGTCTCGCATCGGGCTCTTGCTCTTCCCCCCGCTGCCGGCAGCAAACCTGCCCCGGACCGATGCCTCCCCGTAGGATGCGGTGCTGCGCGCCCGGGCTCTGCAACTGCCTGTCCACCTGCCTGCGGTTTTGGGAGACCTGGCAGCACCGCTCCTTCCTGGCTTTGGGAAAACCTTTTCCATGTCACGCAGCGCTGCGGGGTGTTTCCTTCCAGCAGCAGGGAGCACCTCCCCGCAGCTGGGGCTCCTCTGCCTGCCTTGATGGCAAATAACTCTCGGATTACCCTTTAAGGCAGCCTGCTTTGCCTCTTGTTAGGCTTCCTGGGGCATATGGAAAAGCCTTGGGGTCTGATACGAAGCAGCTGGTTAACAAGTCAGCTGTAGCGAGTTGCACGGTGAGGCAGATCAGCTGGAGAAACCGCCTTGGAGCTGGTGGAAATACAAACATTCAGTGCTGGGGGTGCTTTTATTTTTTTTCCCTTCCCTTCCTCCTTTGTTTAATTTTCTTACAAGCTGAGCTGGAGCCAGCTGGTCTCTGTCCAGGCAAAAATCTCTGCCAGGCTCAAGTTTTTATCTATATAGTAAATACATACAGGTTTAGTTCCTCATAATGCAGCATCATGCGTCGCTCCGTCAAAAAGCACGGAGCGCCTTTCGGAGGGGCGTATGACGCCGCATTATGAACACGATGGAGTTTTTACCTGCGTGTTTGCCCCTAATTAATGCTAATTTCTGCCTGCCCCACCTCGGGGTAGTGATTTTTTTTTTTTTTCGGCAGCGGCTGTGGTACAGGTGTGTCCCCGCCAGCTGTGCCACCAGCCGGGCGGGAGCCTCTGCAGCTTAAATGTCAGCCCCCCTGCGAGTGGAGAAGGAGCTCGCGTGGGTGTAGGAGTTTCACATCGTTATATATGGTAGATAGGCGTTAGCTATAACACGCCGCGCACCCCTCCTCGCTTGGCAAGCACCCGTCTGCCTGCAAGCACTGCTCCTGCCTAACAGAGCATCCCAGGGAAGCCGGGCACGGGCGTGAGCTCCGAGGATGCCTGCAGGGATGCACCGGCTGGGATTTTTGCTTGCAAAATCGCCTTGATTTTATCATTCTGGGCTCTTCGGTTTGCTGTGAATGATGGTAGCTGAGCCCCGGTGAGGAGCGGAGGTCTGAGCTGGGGTAGCTGCTGGGGATGGCTAAAGAGACGCTGCCTGCCCGTGCCAGCGTGGGGTCGGGTTCAGGCTGCCCGTGCCCTGCTATTTGCCATCAACTAGCCTTAAAGAGAAGCCCCCGAGCCAGGCACCTGCTCCTGCCATCCCCTTGCACGAGCATCCCGTGGGGAAGCAGGAGCGATAAAGGGGAAAATCATCCCCGGAGGGGCCGGTCGGCGTGATGGCCACGGGAACGTGTCCGCAGAGAGACAGCCTGGAGGGGTGGAGGCTCCTCTGTTCTAACCGGTGTTTAAAATGAGCTGCTAAAAAAGAGCTTTGAAAAAAACAACACAAAAACCCAAAGCCCCAGCTGGCGACGCTGATATTTCCTCCTCGGCGCGCGCCGAATCCACGCTGATGAAGATCTCTAGGTATCCCCAGAGTCGCCCTTTAGAGATAACTCATCTTGGGGCCTCCACCACCCACACGGAGAGGAGAGATTTCCTGGCGCGTGGGTGGCTCGCTTTTTCTTCTGCAGAAAACCCAAGTTTACTCACTTTTCGCCCTTTGCCATCATGCCGTGACTCGGTGGCGAGCCGGGGTCTGGCGCTTGCCCTCGCCCAGGTCCTTCACCGCTTGCTGGTGGCCACCCAGCCCCGAGTAGCCCTGGCCAAGCCCCGGCTGCCGGTAACATCTCCCTCCCATCGCTCAGCAGAAGCCGAATTTCTTAATTGCAGTATTTAAGGCATTAAAAAAAAAAAAATTGAGGTTGTTAAAAGTTGCAGACACCTCACTAATTAGTTAGACGCACGCTGACGAAGCAGCGGTCCTGGTTCGCCTGCAGGTGAGGCATTAATGTCACCCAAGGCAATGTCACTCAGCCCCATCAGGGATGACAAATAACTTCACCCAGCTTGAAACACCCATTAACCGGGTAGCAAATCACCCCGGGCCAGCAGAGAATTTCAGCCACAGCCGCCGGGGGAGGCCCCAGCCCCGGCCCAGGGACCACTCGTGTCACGACGGGACCGTTCTCAGCCACCGCTGCCTCCGGAGGAGGCTGCTGCTGCTGCGGGACCGTCCCTGGGTCCATCACCACGTCACCATCGCCGCTGCGGGTGGGGGAAGAATAGTCATATCCCGCGTAGAGGTGGTTTAGATGTTTCTGTAACAAACACATACATAGAGATATTGAAAAACACACCTATTTTTATATATGTAACGTTTGTGTGTTTATAGGAGCCGCTAGGGACACGGAGCAAGCTGACAGAGGACTAATGGCTCTATTTTGTTTCGTTTTTTTCTTTTAAATTCAGTGGCTCGGTGCTCACCTGGGGCGTGGAGGACCCAGGTTTGGTCCCTGCCCGGCGCAGGGGACGTGGACCCGAGGCGCGGGGAAGGCGGCGCCCGGTCGCTGCCACAGAGTCACCCTTTGGGTGGGAGAGGGGTCAGGGTGGGCAGGGTTCGGGGCTTTTGGGCGCTGCTGGCGTCACCCGCAGGTGCCTGAGCCCGGTGGCAGCTCGGTGCACGTCCCACGGCTGCTCTCACCACATCTGTGCCCAGCTGCCTGCTCGGGGCGCAGGCTGCCGTAACCCACGTGTGCCTCCTGCTCATCCCGCTCCGCCGGGCAGCACGTCCATCCCCGAGCCCCTCCAGCCCTCCCACCCACCCCCGGCCAGGAAACCCTTCTCCTCTCCCTCCTCTCTCTTCTCCCGCGGCCCCCGGGCCGCCTTGGAGGCACCTCAGCTGCTGCACCTGCTCCCGCGCTCCCGGCGCCGAACGCCAGCAGAGCGCGCGGCACCGCGCCGCAGTAAAGGTCAGGCTCCAAACCCAGCTCAGATAAAGCCTCGTACTTAAGGCATGTGGCTTCAACTTGATTTTATCTGCCAGCGCCGAGTGAAATAACATTTATCACAATGGGCTGGAGGAGAAGAAGAAGAAGAAGTCATTTTTTTCCGTTGGTGTGTTGTACGATTAAAAACGGGTTTGGTGAGCAGCTGCGTGCCGGGGGTGGGTTTTGGGGGTTGGTTTTTTTGGTGACCCCGGGGGGGTTTCAGCTTGCCGGGGCTGTGCCGGCAGCGTCAGGGGTCCTTCCTCCCCAGCCCGGCACTGTCTCCTTTCCTCCATCCCTCCTCCCCGCACGCTTCCCGGTGGCAGCGGCGGTCTGCTGGGACAGCGCTGGGTGGGAGACGCAGCCCAGCCAGCGCTGCCCATCGCCGGGGGACCGGGATGCCGCGGCGGCACGGGATCCCCACCGTCCTCATCATTCATCCCCCTCCACCTAATTTCTCCAATTTCTCCCTTCTCATTTCCACGTGGGAGGCAAGAAGGAGCCCTAGGGCTGGTGGCATCTCTGCGACGCCAACGCCGGCGGGTCCGAGCGGAGCTTTGCAAATTGGGCGTTAGCGCGTGCCGTGCCGCAGGGCTGAGGTGCGGCATCCCCGACGCCGCGTCCCCGAGGGGCTGGGGTACGGGTGCCGCAGGGGCCGAGGCGGCGGGGAGAGGAGGGTTTGCAACCTCCACCTCTCTCCATCCACGGCCACCGACGAGCGCCGCGCCGGACTGCCAAAAATTCGATGACCTTCAGGATGTGGCTTTGGTGCAAATACCTCTGAGATGGTTCACAACAATAGGGACGAGGACAAAGTCGAAACAGATTTGTTCCAGGAGGCTGGTGCTGTGATTCACCGGAGAAAAATGCGCTCGGAGAAAGAGGGGGTGAAGCCGGCGGCTGTCGTGGCTCTCCAAAAAATGGCGGGCACGCGTGAGCCCTGCAAACGCACCCAAATCGCCGGCTTAAATTTAGGTGTTTGAAAGGACGGGCTGTTCTCGCACGACGCTTTCCCCATCACCTTTCTGTTCACATGAACCACCCACGCAGAAACCAAAATGAACGAGGAGGAGAAAATAGCTGCAGCATCTGCCTGCCGGCCCTGTGCCCCCCGGCAGCCCCGGTGCCCCTGCAAGCGACCCCCCCCCCCCGCGCTCTGCACAGCACCGGGGGCCCCCCGGGACGCTCCGCGCTTCCCGACGGAGCGGCGAAGCCTCGGGCGGCTCCCGGATCCGAAGGGAAGGGGTTGGGAAGCAGGTGGTCCCTCGCAGAGCCGCGCCGGCTCTGTGCCGCGGGTACCTGCTGCCGGAGGGCCGGGAAAGGAGGCGCAAGCTTAATTTCCAGCCCTGCTTCTGCCTCGGCAGTGGGACCCCAGCGCGGAAAGGCGACGGCATTGCCGAGGCGCCAGGAGGGACCCTCGAGCCTTTCCCTTCTGCTGCCGGTCCCCGCCTTCCAATTTTTCCCCGATGAGTTTTCCTGATCGATTTCCCAAATTATTTTCTCCCGCACAAACACCCGCAGGCCCTTTTCCTTCCCGTCCCCTGTGATGGGGATGGGAACAGAGGCGCCGGAGCCGGGGCGGCTGCCGGGAGGGCGGCCAGGGATGCTCTGGCAGTGGGCACGACCAGTGTGTGCGACCACCCTGGGCCCTCGCGCATCGGCCACGCGCGGGGCTGCTTGTGGGGCTGGGCAAGGGGATTTCAGCCCCGCGACCTCCTGCAAGGGATGGCTTACGACCCCGCTGCAAGGTTTTGGGAGCCGGGGCCGCCTTCCCGTCTCTCTCTGAACCACTTTTGCGATCCATCTGGAGAAATCCCAGCGCTCTGCCCAGCCCTCGCCGCCGGCAGAGAGGTTCCAGCGCCAGCGGACGGAGCAGCTTTCATCACCCCGAAAGCCAGGAGCACGTTCATCATCCGGGCGCTCGGGCGGCGCGCGACCCCGTCAGCAGCGAGGAGGAGGAGGAGGAGGCCTTCGGGCTCGCGAGCCCTGCCGAGGCCGGCGGGCACCCGAGCCGCTTCCCCGGAGGTTTGCAGCGGGGCCGTTCCCCGCAGCCCGTCTCGGCGCCGGTGGCCGCGGCGGCGGCAGGGCAGGGGAGCCCCGGCCTCGGCTGATAAAGGCACACCCTCACGGCGGCAGCTGCGGGACAAGATGTCCCCAGGAGCCACGGGCTGCTCGCCGAGATCTCGGCCGCCACAGCTCGCCCGCCGCAAGCCCGGCTGCTTCGCCGGGGCTCCTCGGGGTTTCGCCGGGGCTTATTTTCATCGCCCCGCTCGCGCTCCATCCCTTGCAAGTGGAGGAAGGCGAATGGCACCAGCCGCCCCCGGAGTTAGCAAAAGCCTCGGGCACCTGTGTTTTCGTACGGGTGTTTATTGACTCACCCAAGGGCTGGACGTCGAAGCGGGCGCCGGCGCTGTCCTCGGGCTTCACGCGGCGAGTCAACATTTGCACAGGAGCCGGGGGCGAGGCGTTGAAAGGCGAGGCGTTGGCCGGAGAGAAAAGTCCTCCTGGTTTTGGGCTGGGGAAGTGCTGGTGGCCGGGGAGAGGGGCCGCTGGGCGGGATGGGGGGTCCGGGTGATGGGGGGCCGCCCCAGCACCCGCTCCATCAGCAAAGCTCAGCCCTTGGGGCGGCCGTGCCGGCTCCTTCCCCTCCGCGCCGCGGTCGGGCGTTCGTCCAGCGGCTGGCGATGCCGCTGCCGCTCGAAGGGATGCACCCGCTCCCGTTCGCCGCGCCGTGCTGGGGTGCCCCGGGGTGCTCCCCCCGCGCCGCCCCCCTCTCCAGCCAGCACCTTTATTCGGAGCTTTGCCCCCACGCAATGCGCCGGCGGGACGAGAGGCGGGCGACGGTGCTGTGCACCCCCAGCCACCTCCCAGCACCACCCCAGCCCTAAAACCACCCCCGGCCGTGTCCCCCCACGCTCCAGCCCCGGCCGCAGGGCCGCCAGCGGCTCCCAACCTCGCCCAAGCTTCCCCCCACGGCTCTTGGGTCGGGGGCTGGAGGCTGCAGCCCCCGGGCCGGCGCGGGGGGCGGCGAGGCCGCGGGTCTCCCCGGCTGCCGGCGGGACGCCCGGCCACGCACCCCGGCACGGGCAATGGGGCTGGAGGAAGCTGTGGTTGGCAGCTCCCGGCTGCCAGGGCGCAGGTTTGAGTTAGTCACCGCAAAATAATATTGTGATTGTTCATGCAAAACATATCGTAAATGAGGCTGCTGGGTGGTTTTTTTTTTTTTTTTTTTCTTCTTCTTCTAGTTTTTTTTTGTTTTGTTTTTTTCTTGTCTTCCACGGTAAAATTGGGTGCCGCCTGGTGACACGGATTGCCGGGGTGCGTGGCCACCCTTCATCGCCCCGCGACGCCGGCACCGCGCTGCAGCCGGGGCGGACGCCGTGCACCCACAGCCGCGCGCCGAGGTGGGGGTGGCAGAGGAGCGTGCACGCCCGCGCGTGTGCGCGGGGCGAGGGCCGTCGTGGGAGAGGGCACGGCGGTGCTACGGGTGCTACGGGTGCTCTGTAAAGGGCGCGCGGCGGGGTGCGTGCAGCCCAAGGGGTGCGTGTGCCCGGGGCAGCGTGCGCGCAGGGGGGTGCACACAGGCGCGTGCATCGCGTGTGCGTGCGGAGCAAGGGCGTGGATGGGAGGGGTGCGAGCGCAGCGCGCGGTGCGGGCAGGGTGGGCTGCCCACGGGGGGGGGGGTGGAAGAAGGTGCGCGGGGGGTGCGTAAGGTGTGTGTAAAGGCGCGGGGGGGTGTAAAAGTGCAAGTGCAGGGTGCAAGCGGGGTGTGGAAAAGTGCGAGTGCACGGTGCAAGGGGGGATATGTAAAGGTTGAGTGTGCACGGTGCAAGGGGGGGTGGAAAGGTGCAAGTGCAGGGTGCGGGGGGGTGTAAAGGTGCAAGTGCAGGGTGCAGGGGGGGTGTGTAAAGGTGCAAGTGCAGGGTGCAGGGGGGTGCAGAGCCACGCGTGCAGGGTGCGGGGGGGTGTAAAGGTGCAAGTGCAGGGTGCAGGGGGGGTGTGTAAAGGTGCAAGTGCAGGGTGCAGGGGGGTGCAGAGCCACGCGTGCAGGGTGCAGGGGCTGTGTAAAGGTGCAAGTGCAGGGTGCAGGGGGGTGCAGAGCCACGCGTGCAGGGTGCAGGGGGGGTGTGTAAAGGTGCAAGTGCAGGGTGCAGGGTGGTGCAGAGCCACGCGTGCAGGGTGCAGGGGGTGTGTAAAGGTGCAAGTGCAGGGTGCAGGGGCGTGCAGAGCCACGTGTGCAGGGTGCGTGTGTGTGTAAAGGTGCGAGTGCAGGGTGCAGGGGGGGTGGAAAGGCGTGTGTGCAGGGTGCAGGGGGGTGTGTAAAGTTGCGTGTGTGCAGGGTGCAGGGGGGGTGTAAAGGTGCAAGGGGGGGTTTGTAAAGGTGCATGTGCAGGGTGCAGGGGGGTGCAGAGCCACGTGTGCAGGGTGCAGGGACCGTGTAAAGGTGCCTGTGCACGGGACGCAGAGCCACGTGTGCAGGGTGCAGGGTGCAAGAGGGGTGCAGAGCCACGTGTGCAGGGTGCGTGTAAAGGTGCAAGTGCAGGGTACAGGGGGTGTGTAAAGGTGGTGTGCAGGGTGCAGGGGTGTGTAGAGCCACACGTGCAGGGTGCAGGGTGGTGTGTAAAGGTGCCTGTGCAGGGTGCAGCGGGGTGCAGAGCCACATGTGCAGGGTGCAGGGGGGTGTGTAAAGGTGCAAGTGCAGGGTGCAGGGGGTGTGTAAAGATGTGTGTGCAGGGTGCAGGGGGGTGCAGAGCCACACATGCAGGGTGCAGGGGGTGTGTAAAGGTGCAAGTGCAGGGGTTTGTGTAAAGGTGTGCGTGCAGGGTGCAGGGTGCAAGAGGGGTGCAGAGCCACGTGTGCAGGGTGCGTGTAAAGTTGCGTGTGTGCAGGGTGCAGGGGGGTGTAAAGGTGCAAGGGGGGTTTGTAAAGGTGCATGTGCAGGGTGCAGAACCACGTGGGCATGGTGCAGGGTGCAAGAGGGGTGCAGAGCCACATGTGCAGGGTGTGTGTAAAGTTGCGTGTGTGCAGGGTGCAGGGGGTTGTGTAAAGGCACGTGTGCAGGGTGCAGGGGGTGTGTAAAGATGGGTGTGCACGGTGCAGGGGGCTGTGTAAAGGTGCGAGTGCAGGATGCAGGGGATGTGTAAAGGTGCATGTGCAGGGTGCAGGGGTGTGTAAAGGTGCGAGTGCAGGGTGCAGGGGGTGTGTAAAGGTGCATGTGCAGGGGGTGTGTAAAGGTGCATGTGCAGGGTGCAGGGGGTGTGTAAAGGTGCAAGTGCAGGGTGCAGGAGGTGTGTAAAAGTGCGAGTGCAGGGTGCAGGGGGTGCAGAGCCAGGCGTGCAGGGTGCAGGGGGTGTGTAAAGGTGCAAGTGCAGAGTGCAGGGGTGTGTAAAGGTGCATGTGCAGGGTGCAGGGGGTGTGTAAAGGTGCGAGTGCAGGGCGCAGGGGTGTGTAAAGGTGCATGTGCAGGGTGCAGGAGGTGTGTAAAGGTGCGAGTGCAGGGTGCAGGGGGTGCAGAGCCAGGTGTGCAGGGTGCAGGGGGTGTGTAAAGGTGCATGTGCAGGGAGCAGGGGTGTGTAAAGGTGCGAGTGCAGGGCACAGGGGTGTGTAAAGGTGCATGTGCAGGGTGCAGGGGGTGTGTAAAGGTGTGAGTGCAGGGTGCAGGGGGTGTGTAAAGGTGCGTGTGCAGGGTGCAGGGGGTGCAGAGCCAGGCGTGCAGGGTGCAGGGGGGGTGTAAAGGTGAGTGTGCAGGGGGTGCAGAGCCAGGCGTGCAGGGTGCAGGGGGTGTTTAAAGGTGCGTGTGCAGGGGGGGTGTAAAGGTGCGAGTGCAGGGTGCAGGGGTGTGTAAAGGTGCATGTGCAGGGTGCAGGAGGTGTGTAAAGGTGCGAGTGCAGGGTGCAGGGGGTGCAAAGCCAGGCGTGCAGGGTGCAGGGGGTGTGTAAAGGTGCATGTGCAGGGTGCAGGGGTGTGTAAAGGTGCATGTGCAGAGTGCAGGGGTGTGTAAAGGTGCATGTGCAGGGTGCAGAGGGTGTGTAAAGGTGCGAGTGCAGGGTGCAGGGGTGTGTAAAGGTGCATGTGCAGGGTGCAGGAGGTGTGTAAAGGTGCGAGTGCAGGGTGCAGGGGGTGCAGAGCCAGGCGTGCAGGGTGCAGGGGGTGTGTAAAGGTGCGTGTGCAGGGGTGTGTAAAGGTGCGAGTGCAGGGCACAGGGGTGTGTAAAGGTGCGGGTGCAGGCGGTGTGTAAAGGTGCGTGTGCAGGGTGCAGGGGTGTGTAAAGGTGCGAGTGCAGGGCACAGGGGTGTGTAAAGGTGCGGGTGCAGGGGGTGTGTAAAGGTGCGTGTGCAGGGTGCAGGGGGGTGTAAAGGTGCGAGTGCAGGGTGCAGGGGTGTGTAAAGGTGCATGTGCAGGCGGTGTGTAAAGGTGCGAGTGCAGGGTGCAGGGGGTGCAGAGCCAGGCGTGCAGGGTACAGGGGGTGTGTAAAGGTGCGTGTGCAGGCGGTGTGTAAAGGTGCGTGTGCAGGGTGCAGGGGTGTGTAAAGGTGCGTGTGCAGGCGGTGTGTAAAGGTGCGAGTGCAGGGAGCAGGGGTGTGTAAAGGTGCGAGTGCAGGGTGCAGGGGTGTGTAAAGGTGCGAGTGCAGGGAGCAGGGGTGTGTAAAGGTGCGAGTGCAGGGTGCAGGGGTGTGTAAAGGTGTGTGTGCAGGGAGCAGGGGTGTGTAAAGGTGCGTGTGCAGGGTGCAGGGGTGTGTAAAGGTGCGAGTGCAGGGAGCAGGGGTGTGTAAAGGTGCATGTGCAGGCGGTGTGTAAAGGTGCGAGTGCAGGGAGCAGGGGTGTGTAAAGGTGCGAGTGCAGGCGGTGTGTAAAGGTGCGAGTGCAGGGAGCAGGGGTGTGTAAAGGTGCGAGTGCAGGCGGTGTGTAAAGGTGCGTGTGCAGGGAGCAGGGGTGTGTAAAGGTGCGAGTGCAGGCGGTGTGTAAAGGTGCGAGTGCAGGGTGCAGGGGTGTGTAAAGGTGCGAGTGCAGGCGGTGTGTAAAGGTGCGAGTGCAGGGAGCAGGGGTGTGTAAAGGTGCGGGTGCAGGGGGTGTGTAAAGGTGCGTGTGCAGGGTGCAGGGGGGTGTAAAGGTGCGAGTGCAGGGTGCAGGGGTGTGTAAAGGTGCATGTGCAGGCGGTGTGTAAAGGTGCGAGTGCAGGGTGCAGGGGGTGCAGAGCCAGGCGTGCAGGGTACAGGGGGTGTGTAAAGGTGCGTGTGCAGGCGGTGTGTAAAGGTGCGAGTGCAGGGAGCAGGGGTGTGTAAAGGTGCGAGTGCAGGCGGTGTGTAAAGGTGCGTGTGCAGGGAGCAGGGGTGTGTAAAGGTGCGAGTGCAGGCGGTGTGTAAAGGTGCGTGTGCAGGGAGCAGAGCGCAGGGAGCAGAGCGCAGGGGGGCAGAGCCAGGCGCTCCGGGGGGCCGGGCCCGGTGCGGGCGGTCCCCGCTCGGCGGGGCGGGCAGCGGCGGGGCCGGGGCCGGGGCCGGGGCCGGGGGCGGTGCGGGCCGGGCCGGGCGGGCGGGGCGCGGCGGCGGCCGCTGTAAACACGGGGCGGGGCGGCGGCGGGGGCGGCGCAGGGCCCGGGGCAGGCGCAGGGGCCGCCGCACACCGCCGCCAGCCCGCGGCCGGGCGCCCCTGCTCCGCTGCAGCGGCCGCCGGCGGGGAGCACCGTGAGCAGAGGCGGGGGGACCGGGGGGAACGGGGGGGGGGGGGGGGCGGCGGGGGGCGGGCGGGGCGGCGGGGGACGGCGGCGGGGGGCGGCGCGGCGCGGAGCTGCCGCCTCAGCACTTTCGGCAGAACAATGGGGCCGGCCGAGGGGGCGGGGGGGGGCCGGGCCGGTGGCGGCGGCCCCGCCGCCCGTCGCCTGCCCTCAGGCCGCCCCGCTCCGCCCGCAGGCAGCCCCCATGGCCAAGCAGCCCCCTGAGGCGAAGGCGCGACGCGACGGCGAGCGGCTGGCGGCGGCGGAGGGGCCGGGCCCGGCCGCGCAGCTGCGCCCCGGGGCTCCCGCCGCCCTGCCCGGCTCCGCCGCCAGCGCCACGGCGGGGCCTCCGCCGCGGGGCCCGCCCGCCAGCCCCGGCCCCATCGCCACCCGCTCGCCCTTCTTCATCTTCCTGCGGAGGTCGCCGCTGCTGTCGCGCTCCTCCAGCGGCTACTTCTCCTTCGACGCCGAGCGCAGCCCCGCGCCCCTCAGCTGCGACAAGGCCACGCAGACCCCCAGCCCGCCCTGCCAGGCCGTCAACCACTGCCTCAGCGCCATGGGTAAGGTGCTTTTTTGGGGGGGAAGGGGGGTAAAGTGGGGGGCTGCGCCCGCCCGAGCGCGCAAAACCGCCCCCGCCGTCGCCCCCCGCCCGCCGGCGACGCCTCCCGCGCCTCCACCTGCCTGTCCTTCCTTCCCGAGGCGCAAAACGCAGCTTTTCCTCGTCCTCCCGGCGACGCCGCGCACCTGCGGCAGCGCTTCCCGCATCCCGCCGTCGCCTTTTGGGGATGCTGGCGGCGGGCGAGCACCCCCCCCCCCGTGCCGGACCCCCTCACCTTTTGGGGATGCTGGTGGTGGGCGAGCACCCCCCCGTGCTGGACCCCGTCGCCTTTTGGGGATGCTGGTGGTGGGCGAGCACCCCCCCGTGCCGAATGCTGGCAGTGGCTGAGCACCCCCCCGTCACCTTTTGGGGATGCTGGTACTGGGCAAGCACCCCCCTGTGCCAGATGCTGGCGGCGGGCGAGCACCCCCCCGTCACCTTTTGGGGATGCTGGTGGTGGGCAAGCACCCCCCTGTGCCAGATGCTGGCGGCAGGCAAGCACCCCCCCGTCACCTTTTGGGGATGCTGGTGGCGGGCGAGCACCCCCCCGTGCCGAATGCTGGCGGTGGCTGAGCACCCCCCGTCACCTTTTGGGGATGCTGGCGGTGGGCGAGCACCCCCCTGTGCCAGATGCTGGCGGCAGGCGAGCACCCCCCAGTCACCTTTTGGGGATGCTGGCAGTGGGCAAGCACCCCCCCGTCACCTTTTGGGGATGCTGGAGGCAGGCGAGCACCCCCCCGTCACCTTTTGGGGATGCTGGCGGCAGGCGAGCACCCCCCCGTCACCTTTTGGGGATGCTGGCAGCGGGCAAGCACCCCGTTGTCACCTTTTGGGGATGCTGGCAGCAGGCGAGCACCCCCCCCCGTCGCCTTTTGGGGATGCTGGCAGCAGGCGAGCACCCCCCCCGTCGCCTTTTGGGGATGCTGGCGGCGGGCGAGCACCCCCCCGTCGCCTTTTGGGGATGCTGGCGGTGAGCGAGCACCCCCCTGTGCCAGATGCTGGCGGCGGGCGAGCACCCCCCCGTCGCCTTTTGGGGATGCTGGCGGTGAGCGAGCACCCCCCTGTGCCAGATGCTGGCGGCGGGCGAGCACCCCCCCGTCACCTTTTGGGGATGCTGGCGGCGGGCGAGCACCCCCCCGTCACCTTTTGGGGATGCTGGCGGCGGGCGAGCACCCCCCCGTCACCTTTTGGGGATGCTGGTGGCGGGCGAGCACCCCCCTGTGCCAGATGCTGGCGGCAGGCGAGCACCCCCCAGTCACCTTTTGGGGATGCTGGCAGTGGGCAAGCACCCCGTTGTCACCTTTTGGGGATGCTGGCGGCAGGCGAGCACCCCCCCGTCACCTTTTGGGGATGCTGGCGGTGGGCGAGCACCCCCCCGTGCCGGAGCAAGGCGGAGGTGCGGTGGGGGGGGGTCCATGCCGCGCCCTGCCCCGCTGCCGCCCGCCGTCACCCCCGCCGCCCGCCCTCACCTGCCAGGCGGTTGCGAAAGGCCCCGCCGCGGCCTTGAGCCCGTGCCAGGGCGAGCCGTGGGGCGCACGGGGGGCCGGCGGCGGGCAACCTGCCCGATTCGGGGCCGGCGGCGGGCTGGCCGTGCGGCCGGCGGCACGGGGTGTCTGCGAGCTGGCCGGGCCCGCCGAGCGAACGTGCTGCCGGCGAACCCCCGCTCATCCAGCGCTTTTTTTTTTTTTTTTTTTTTTTTTTTAAACCATTATTCCCGCTTTTATTCCTTTTCCGGGATAGGTCTGTCCCTGCTTGGGAAGGAGGGGGCAAAGATGTTTGAGCCAGCTTCCCAGGCAGGGCTCGCTTCTCGCCCGCCTTCGCGCGCGCCGCTGCGAGGTAAGCGCCTTCGCACCCGTCGTTCCTTCCGCTCCCGTTTCTTCCTCGGCCGAGCCGCGTGGTGCCGTAGGTGCTCGGGGGTCGGAAAGCTCCCGCTTGGTTTTGGCGAAACCTGCGGTTTGGCGCTGGGCAGCGGCGCGGTGGCGGGCGGGCGCGTGTTTTCGTGCGGCTTGCCAGGTGAGGCTGGCTTGAAGGCTCTAGCGGCGGAGAAGCCGTGCCTGCCGGAGCCGCTCGAGCCGTCCGGCGATGCCTTTCGCCTCTCGGCGTTAATAACCCCTTAATTGGGGGAAACCTTTCAACTTCTGCAAGAAACCTTTCAACTTCTGCAAGGAACCGGGAGAAGGCGGGCGCGCTCCCGCGAGGCAGGTACCGCCTCGGTAGCGCTCCTCCGGGGATAACAAGCACCAACTCCAAGCTTTACATGATCAAAACATAATTTTTTTTTTTTTTTGTGGGGGGGGGGTTGGTTTTTTTTTTTTGTTGTTGTTGTTTTTTTGCCTCCCTGGTTAATGGCTGTGGTTACAGCTGCAGAGGGCTTGCTGTAATATGCCCTTAGGAAAGATTTTTTTCTGACATTATTGCAGTAATTACAGCTTAATGCAAGTTTCACAACCTCGTGTAGCGCAAACACACGTGGCACAGCAGGGCAAGGATGCTGGAGTTCCTCGGCAGGGAGAGCCGCAGCCAATGTTTTAGCAGCGAGTGACTTTTTTTTTTTTTTTTTGGTGCTCCAGGAAGAAGTTTTCCCTGATTTTTTTTTTTTTTTTTTACTTCTGCTTTTTCATCGCCGTAGGAGAGCTGTTGGAATGCTGGTTTTACTGGAGCCTTTGTTCTGTTATTGTTGCTACGGGCATCATCCTAAACAAGTATAAGCAAATGGAAAAATCCTCGAGCTATTTAAACGGGACCCTTGGCTACTCTCAAACACGATTAAGCCGGCAGCGCGGATCTGCGGAGCTGTTTTATCCCCGCTCAGGGGCTGCGACTCCCAGGCCGTGGCTTTACTGCGCGGCTCGCCTCGAGAAAGGGCCGCGGCTTTGCGCCTTGGGCAGCGTCCCGCCGGATGCGTGCCGTTGAGTTTCCGCGCGGAAACGGGCCGGTCCCTCTGCAAGGAAGCCAAGGGTATAATTTTTTTTGTTGTTGTTGTTTGTGTTTTTTGCGTGCTGATTTTTATCTGCCGCAAGGCACTGGCTTTGCTAGGAAGCGCAAGCAAGTGGCTTTTAATAATAATAATAATAATTAATAAACAGGCGTTTCCTGCGAGCGAGAGCGGTTTGTGTGCCGTAGGTGCTCTCGGCCTCTCCCGTGGGCAGCGCCGGGCTGTTTCCAAGGCTGGTCCAGCAAAGCTCACGCTCTGCCCCGAAGCTGCCTCTTCCGAACATCGTAAAACCTTCCCAAAGTTTGCAGCGGCGACAGCCCAAATAATAATTAAGCGCTGAGGGTGCCCCTGCCAGGCACAAAAAAAAAAAAAAAAAAAAAAAGCGGAGGCAACCCTGGGGAATCGCGGGATGCCTCCGGTCGCGTGGATGTGTGAATTTTGGACGAATATTTCAAGTCTGTGGCTCTTCATGGTTGGGTTTTTTTTTTTTTGTTCCAAGAGCGGCCCTGCCTAAAGGCACAGGAGCGCGGGGTTCGCGCCTGGGTTTTTGGGATGTATTTGGTGCGAGCACTCCGTAAATGGGTTCTCCCCGGGCTGTTCCGATCCCGGTGCGTCTTCCCGCGCTGTGGAAGAGGGGGGAGAAGCAGCACGAAGCTCTCCTTGCCTGCGAGGGAGATCCTGCGGGTGCAGTAGGTGCAATTTAAGGGGGGGGAGACCTTGCGCCGAGGAGCTGGCGCTGGCGTTCCTGTTGCTCTCAATCCAGAGCCGCCGCCGTTCTCTCCCCGAGCTTCGCGCGCGGTTCCTCTGAACCCGTTCCCCAAGGAAGTTTTCTCCTGGGGTTGCTTTGGATGAGCGTGCCTGGAGGCTGGAGGTGCACTTTGGGGTTGGTTTTTGGTCTTGTTTTTGGTTTGTTCTTTCTTTTTTTGGGTTTTTTTTCTTTTCTTTTTCTTTTGCTTCCAGGCTGGGACCGCGGCATTGCCGTGCCCGTCCCGGGCTGGAGCATCCCGTGGTTCTACGGCGAGGCGCGGGCGTCCTCCCCCAATTTGTCCCCACGGCAGCCGGCTCGCCGTCGGTGGCTCGCGGTATGACTGGGGGGCCCCCCGAAAGCACCTCTGACGGGTTTTGGGACCGGTTATGACTGGACCCTTTTGACACCGCCGTTCGGCAGCGCCACAGAAAGTCCTTTCTGAAAACCTCAACGCGATTTCGCTCTCAGCCACCAACCCCAGCCTTCATCTCTCGAGCGGATGAGCTCTTGGGTGCGATGCTGGGGCAGGGGGGGAAGGATGGAGAAGGGGGGAAGGATGGCGACGGAGCCGTACCTCTCCCCCTTGCAGTGTTCTCCGCATCCCCAGGCTTCTCTGCATCCTTTTGTCCCATCTCCTTTTTTTTTTTTTTTTTTTTTCTCCTTTTTTTTGTCTCCCCCTCCCCACCCAGCTTAGCCCTTGTTGGGAAAGGCAGCCCGGGGCTGGCTCTGGTGACGGCGGTGGGATTTCGGATGGTCGCCCCGCCCTGGCAGAAATCCTGTTTGCGTTCCCGGAGCGTCGGGGTGGAGTATCGCGAGGGCTGCGCCGCATTTCATTCACCAGCGAGGAAAATAAATACGCCGGGGCCGTCCCCGGGCAGGCGGCGGGTACTACTCCTGCGCTACTACAGCGTGAAAACAAAACAGATCCCCGAGCCAAGCAGCGCTAGTTTGGCTCGGAAATATATTTTCCAGTCAGGTTGGAGCCAGGCTTTTATTTAATTTTTTTTTTTTTTTTTACTGCCCCACTAATCCTTTGAATATTTTGAGATTGGAAGCTATTTCTATTCCCTTGTGATTCTTTCTAAGCTCTCGTGCCAAAAAGCTCTGTTTTGTTTTGTGCGGTGTTTTTTTTTTTGGGTTGTGTGGGGTTGTTTTGGGGTTTTTTTTGTTTGTTTGTTTGTTTGTTTCTGTGTTGTTTGGTGTTGGGTGGGGTTTGGTGTTTTTTTTTTTTTTTTTTTCCCTTTGAGGCTGTGATTCTTGCTCGGATCCCGCACTTGGGTTTGCGGGAGCGGGAAGAGGCGACGCAAGTACCGCACGGGATCCTGCCGGGGTCGCAGGCTGCTCCTTTCCCCCCTTGGGTGTTTGGGGGATTGCGCTGGCTTTATCACATGCCTAATAACTTCTTAAAATGGAGACCGAGATAAGTACAGTATAATTGATGCATTAGCTCCCCCCCCCCCCCCCCCCCCCCCTTTATAAGCCAGCATGGTTTTCTTGCGTCGCGTTTATTTTCCGCGAAAGCTCAGGAAGATGCTCTTTGAGAGGCGAGCGTCCACGCGGATGGAAAGTCCTTCAGGTTGCTGGAAGCGTGGTTCCTCGGCGTACAAACCCAGTCGTGGCTTTCTTCTCAGTACGACCAAACCGATTATTTTCCTTTTCTCGGCGAGCGCTTCAGAACTGTTCGGGGAAGAAATGGGAGAATTCAGTTAAAGTAACCAGACAGAGGTTTGTTAAGGTAGTGAGATTGAAGTTGCTGCTGTCCCGGCAAGAAAGAAAATTATTAGAAAGAGGGGGAAGAGAGGGTTTTGCTAGGGGAAAGGAATTGGAGAGTGGCGTCTCGGCATTCCTCCCGGTTTAAGAGGGGACCAACGCTTGGATGTGCTGGAGGAGATGCTCCTTAGGGGAAACCTGTAGCAAAAAAACCAAATGAACAAAAGCCTAATAATCACATAGAAAAATGGTGAGGAATAAAAGCCTCTCCTCTGATGCACATCTTATGCAACAAGTCCCATTTGCGCTGCGCGCCACGCGCAGGCCCTCGCAGCCTGGCACCTGCACAACTCCTAGGAAATGGTATTTAAAAAAAAAAATTACAAAAAATAGTAATAATACATAAAAAAAAATAGTAGTAGTCCATTGGCTCTTGCCAAGTTTATAGAGTATTTATTTGTTGTTGGTGTTTCACCTGTTTCAAATACTCTGGTTTTGGTTCCCTGCAGCTTCCCAGAGGCAGTCGCACTCGGTAGCGGAAGACGTCCAGCCCCGAATCTGGATCGCACAGGAGCTGCGGCGCATCGGAGCCGAGTTCAATGCCTCCTATTACAGAAGAAGGGTAACTTTCGTCTTTTTACTTTCCATTTCTTTACGCACCGGTCTCTAAAAGGGAAAAGCTTAATCATCTCTGAAAACTAGTTCTGCGGTGAATGTTTCGTTACCTCAAACGTAGAAAAGGATGCGCGGGTGGCTGTGTTTGCCTGGACGCAGGGGCGTGCTGCCTGCGCCGGCGAGTCGTCTGCCGCTGCAGCGTCATTAAATCAATTAAAAATAACGCTTAAGCTGGCACTTGAGGTTTTCGGGAGTTCGCAGTAGCTTTCGTAGCACCCAGGGCCCGTAAAGCGCGGTGCTGGATTGCGGCTGGACCTGACGATAATGAGGAAGGAGCTTCTGAAAGTGAAGAGGCAGCGAAGGTTTGGGTGTGTTGGGGTGGTTTTTGGGGGTGGTGTTGGGAGAGCCTCTCTGGAAGCGGTGCCCGGCTGGGGGAAAAACAGGCAGGGAGCGAACGTAGTGGCTTTCCGTGCCCGGCTCCCAAATTCCGGCTGCCGAGGATCGCGTGCGTGCAGGCGTAGTTGCAAATAAGAAACAGGGATGGACTTGGGCTGCAAACTTGCTTGTCTTGCAGAGAATCTGCCAGAGCTGTTTTGAAACGCGTGTATTTATAAGACTGTCAACTCTCTCACCTTTGAGTGTTGCAACAAAAATAAAGAGGTGGCACTAACACAAAAAAAAAAACCCAAAAAAAACAACCCAACCCCAAAACCCACAGCAACGAAGAACCCCCAAAACAAAGCAAGCCAGCGAGATGAAGTAAGAGCAGTTTTCCGACGAGCGACCGTAGCCGGTAACTCGCCTGCCGAGCGCTGTTGACGGCTGCGTGTTCCTGCATGTGGGTTTCTGGTCCATCGGCTCGCCCTTGCGCTCGCCGGTGGGAAGAGGAGTCAGAAACGCGTTCGGTAGCAGCGGCGGCGCTGAAATGCTGACTGCCCGGATCCCTTATCCGTCCTCCCCCCGGCTCGTGAGTCCACTCCGGCAGCGCGTTTCCTCGCCGTTCCCAGGGGCCGCTTGGCGGATGCCTTCAGGCAGGGGCTCTCCCCCAAAACGGGTGCCAGGCTGCTGCGGTTCAGCTCCTTCGGCGCAGCCTCTCTGCGTCGCCTCGCTGGAGACGGCTCCATCGGCTCTGCTTTGTTCCCGAATCCTCTGGCTTTCCCGACCCGCGACAAAGCGGCGATAAACTGCGTTTTATCCGCAACACGCATCTTCCGACCTTCCCCATCCAGGCTGATCCCTCGGGATGCAAAATACCTCCTTTTTTTTTTTTTTTTTTTTAATCCCGATCCGCAACGCGCATCTTCCGACCTTCCCCATCCAGGCTGATCCCTCGGGATGCAAACTACCCTCCTCTTTTTCTTTTTTTTATCCCGAATCCACAACACGCATCTTCCGACCTTCCCCATCCAGGCTGATCCCTCGGGATGCAAAATACCTCCTCTTTTTTTTTTTTTTTTTTTATACCAAATCCGCAACACGCATCTTCCGACCTTCCCCATCCAGGCTGATCCCTCGGGATGCAAACTACCTCCTCTTTTTCTTTTTTTTTATCCCGAATCCGCACACGCGTCTTCCGACCTTCCCCATCCAGGCTGATCCCCTCGGGATGCAAAATACCTCCTCTTTTTCTTTTTTTTATCCCGAATCCGCAACGCGCATCTTCCGACCTTCCCCATCCAGGCTGATCCCTCGGGATGCAAAATACCTCCTCTTTTTCTTTTTTTTATCCCGAATCCGCAACACGCATCTTCCGACCTTCCCCATCCAGGCTGATCCCCTCGGGATGCAAATACACCTCCTCTTTATGGTTTTTTTGGGGGGTTTTGGGGGGGTTTTTTATTTGGTTTATATGGGGTTTTAGGTTTGGTTTGGTTTTTGGTTGGTTTTTTGGGGTTTTTATTTGTTTGGTTGGTTGTTTTTTGTTATAAGGACTATTTTTTCATTGAAAGGCAGGGGCCAAGCCGATCCTACGGGCGTGCGGAAAGCCGAAAGCGCCTGGTTAGGGGCAAGCTGACCCAGAAGGGCTGGCCAAAATGCCGCGTGCCGCGACCATCCCCTTCTCCCCGCCGCCTCCCCGGAGCGGTGCCTTCAATTCGGAGCGCGGGCCAGCCCTTTTGGGCGCCTTCCGGGATAGGTTTGCGATGAGCAGGAACGTGAAGCTGGCGGGAGGTGGTTCCCGGCGCTGCGGCCAAGCTTCCAACCTGACGCCCTGGGGAGAGAGAACCGAAACGCCGAGGACCGCGTCCTGTTTGTTAGATGACGCGAGCAGAGACCGTCATGCGTGACCCCTAAAAACACTTTGTACCTGGCTCAATCAGCATCTGACACCTTCTTGCTCGTCGCATCCACAAAAGAGGTTTCAGAGCGTTTAAGCGATTGCTGTAGAATTCTCGTCCCCGATGCGCTCGGTTGTTGCTTCGTGGAAAGGTTGGGTTTGGTTTTTTTTGTGTTTTTTTTTTTTTTTTGCATTCTGCAAGCGGTCCGGCCGCTCCGGAGCAAAGGTGGGCTCTGCAGAGCCGGAGCGTTTTGGCAAGAGGGGTCGGTAGGGCGCCTCACCGGCACGCCTGGCTCCGCCGCTCGCTGGGGTTTGCCCTTTCAGCGCGTGGGTAGAAATGGGGAACCAAAAGCCCTGCCCAAACGGCACTCGCCGGGCAGGTCGGGGCTGTCGGACGGCTCGGAGCCACGTGTTCCCCGGCACGTTCCCCGGCGGTGCACCCTGCGCGTCACGCCCCAGGGGACCGCGTCTCCGGCAAGACGATGGGCAATGGGACAACTCAACTCGCCGCCCGGCCCCCTCTTTGCCCCGGCAAAGCTCGTGCGGGCGGGTTTGGGGCGGCCCCCGGGTGGGTGAATCCCGCTCGTGCGGGGGAGCCGGCGCTCTGGGGCGCGGGGATGGCCCAGGGTGGGAGGCGCGGGACCGCCCGCGTCGCGCGCGCCGTAGCAGCGGGGAGGGCAGGTTGCACGTCGGCGTGAAGAGCGTCGTTTCTCTCTCGGCGGCGTGCACAAGCGTGGTTTTACTGCGCTGAATGTAGGCTGAGTTGGATTGCTTTGGGATGGTGGAGAGAGGGAGAGGGGGATGTTTGGGCTTTTGCCCTAAAAAAAGGGGGGGGGGGGGAGGGGGGGGAAAAAAAGGGGGGGGGGAAGGGCAAAAAAGAAGAGGGGAGGCAAAAAAAGAAGAGGGGAGGCAAAAAAGAAGAGGGGAGGCAAAAAAGAAGAGGGGAGGCAAAAAAAGAAGAGGGGAGGCAAAAAAAGAAGAGGGGAGGCAAAAAAAGAAGAGGGGAGGCAAAAAAGAAGAGGGGAGGCAAAAAAAGAAGAGGGGAGGCAAAAAAAGAAGAGGGGAGGCAAAAAAAGAAGAGGGGAGGCAAAAAAAAAGGCAAAAGGCCAAAAAAAAAAAGGCCAAAAAGGCCAGAAAAGAAAAGAGGCGCAAGAAAAGGCAAAGAAAAGAGGCGCAAGAAAAGGCAAAGAAAAGAGGCGCAAGAAAAAAAGGCAAAGAAAGGAGGCGCAAGAAAAAAAGGCAAAGAAAGGAGGCGCAAGAAAAAAAGGCAAAGAAAGGAGGCGCAAAAAAAAAGGCAAAGAAAAGAGGCGCAAAAAAAAAGGCAAAAAAAAAGGCAAAAAAAAAAGGCAAAAAAAAAGGCAAAAAAAAAAAAAAAGCTTGAAAAGAAACGCTCGTTTGGCGATCGCTCCTTGCGTCGTCGCTGCGCGCTGTGGTGGTACGCGGGTCCCTCGCCCCAGCGAGCAGCGTTGCGCGGGCCGTGGCCGGCTGGCCGTGCGTGGGGCCGCGGTTGCGCCCGGAGCGCTCGGGGCTCAGCCCCGCGCCGTGGCACCGCAGGCGGGCACCGGGCTGCGCGCTGGCGGCGCCGCTCTGCCTGCTGGCGGGCGGGCTTGCTCTTCATTGATCGGGGCTTCTGCTTGTTGATCGGGGTTTCTGCTTATTGATTGGGGTTTATTTATTGGGGTTTCTGTTTATTGATTGGGGGTTTCTGCTTATTTATTGATTGGGGTTTCTGTTTATTGATTGGGGTTTATTTATTGGGGTTTCTGTTTATTTATTTATTGGGGTTTCTGTTTATTTATTGATTGGGGTTTCTGTTTATTGATTGGGGTTTCTGTTTATTGATTGATTGGGGTTTCTGTTTATTGGGGTTTCTGTTTATTGGGGTTTCTGTTTATTGATTGGGGTTTCTGTTTATTGATTGATTGGGGTTTCTGTTTATTGGGGTTTCTGTTTATTGGGGTTTCTGTTTATTGATTGGGGTTTCTGTTTATTGATTGGGGTTTATTGATTGGGGTTTCTGTTTATTGATTGGGGTTTATTGATTGGGGTTTCTGTTTATTGATTGATTGGGGTTTCTGTTTATTGATTGATTGGGGTTTCTGTTTATTGATTGGGGTTTATTGATTGGGGTTTCTGTTTATTGATTGGGGTTTGTTTATTGGGGTTTCTGTTTATTGATTGGGGTTTGTTTATTGGGGTTTGTTTATTGGGGTTTCTGTTTGTTTATTGGGGTTTCTGTTTGTTTATTGGGGTTTCTGTTTGTTTATTGGGGTTTATTGATTGGGGTTTCTGTTTATTGATTGGGGTTTCTGTTTATTGATTGGGGTTTCTGTTTATTGATTGGTGTTTATTTATTGGGGTTTCTGTTTATTTATTTATTGGGGTTTCTACTTATTGATTGGTCTTTTTATTTATTGGGGTTTCTATTTATTTATTTACTCCCTTTTTTTACTTTTTTCTTTTTACCCTTTTTTTACTTTTTTCTTTTTACCCCCTCTTTTTTTACCCCCTCTTTTTTTACCCCCTCTTTTTTTACCCCCTCTTTTTTTACCCCCTCTTTTTTTACCCCCTCTTTTTTTACCCCCTCTTTTTTTACCCCCTCTTTTTTTACCCCCTCTTTTTTTACCCCCTCTTTTTTTACCCCCTCTTTTTTTACCCCCTCTTTTTTTACCCCCTCTTTTTTTACCCCCTCTTTTTTTACCCCCTCTTTTTTACCCACCCACCCTTTTTTTTTTACCCACCCTTTTTTTTTGCCCTTTCTCAAGGCAAGCGTGGCTGGGAGTGGGCAGCTTCGGCCCTTTGAGTATTACAGAGCTCTTTATTGAAGGAGAACACGACAGGTCGCGGCGTTTACTTCCCTCCTTCGTGAAACGCTTGGCTTCGCCGCTCCGAAATACCCGCGCGGCGTGGTGCGGGGGGCTGGTGGCGCCGGGGCGGTGCTGGCCATGAGAGTCACCGTCGCCTTCGTTTTCTCTCTCTTCTCTCTCCTCGTTTTAGGCTTTCGAGGCGAGAAACCCCTGGTTTTTGCTCCTCCTGTGTTACATCATCCGCGTCATCTGGAGGATGCGCTGAGCGCCGGGCGCGTCCCGAGGCACCGGGACTTGTTTGCTCCTTGGGAAAGCCCGGGGAGGGCGGACAGACGGACGGACGCGGGGCTCCCACCCCGCCCTCTCCCCCGGGACGCGCGGTGGGGGCCGGCGGATGAGGGTGGACATCCCACGCCGATCTGCTGGGGCTCTCCGGACAAAATCCCGCATCGAGAGTGGCGTTTACTGCATTTCGCTCAACTCTCTTACTATTTTTTTTTTTTTTTTTTTAATTTCTCCAATTGAGTCTCAGAGTCAATATTCAACAGCGATGGAATAACTCTTTTTTTTTTTTTTTTTTTTTTTATTTGTCATCATTTCTGGAAACCCGTCGGCTCGTCTGGGATAAACCAGCGGGAAACCCTGCCTTGCCTCGCCGACCTCATCGCGGAGACTCGCGGAGCCCTCGCCTCGCCCTTTGCCTCCTGGGCGTTTGCCCGCGGAAAAGGATGGCGCTGATGGGAGACGGGCAGAGGGATTTAAATCAGCACTTCTTTTACCTGTAAATACCTAATGCTACCCCCAAATCCACCTTCATTTGCATCATGCAAATAGCCTATTTCCTGCTGACTGATTTTTTTAAATTTTTTTTAAATTTTTTTAAATTTTTTTTAAATTTTTTTAAATTTTTTTAAATTTTTTTAATTTTTTTAAATTTTTTTAAATTTTTTTAAATTTTTTTTAAATTTTTTTTAATTTTTTTTTTTTTTAACACTCTGAACTTCAAGATTTATCTGTCAGACTCCCCGGCATCCAAAATATCACAACCAACCAACCAACCAAAAAAAACCAATCCACCAGGTTGCCTTTTTTTAAAGAAATTCTTTCTATAAAAAACGTGTGAAAACGCTTGCGTATTGTATAATACTATATATAATATATAACATCGGTGACTGAGTAGTTCAGCAATAACACGTTCTCGGAGGCAGGTAAAAACTTCCCGGCACGCCGCCGCGTTGCACCCGGAGACGACAGCTCCTGCTGCCCAACTTCAGGAACTGTTTCAAGGCGTTGCTTGTACCTTGCTCTTCAACCCAGGAGGGTTTTTAAGGCGCTGGATTTTTTTTTAAAATTTTTTTTTTTCTTTTTTTCCCCCCCCCGCCCCGCCCCGGGATCCTGTGTGTTTGGCCAGGACACGCTGGACCAGGGGGATGAGCGGGGTGGGACCGTCGGCGTGAAGAGCCCGGATGCCGGTGCGCTGGGATGCAGCTGGAAGATGCCGACCTGGTACGGATCCAGCCGGCGACACGCTGCCTGGGGTCTGCTCCCCGCCGACTCCTCCCAAACCGCCCTCCTTCCCGCCGGGAAGGCCCGACCGGGCGCTCCACGCTGTCCCAGGGCATCTCCCGGAGACCCCCGAGGGCTTGGCGGAGGAAGCAGGTCTGTCTCCTCGGGGGTCCCCCCCCGTCTCCGCTTCATCTCGCGGGCGGGCGACTGCTGCACAGCGGGTGCTTTTTTGGGGGGGTGGCCGCTCCGCCCCCCCCCCCATCTATGCACAAACGTACCCCTCTCTGCCTCCGGAGCTGCCCCTTCCCGGTGCAGGTGGTCCTCAAACCCCAAACGCCGCCGGTTTATTTCTGGTTTCACCAGCACCATAGGAAAAAAAAAAAAAAAAAAAAAATTATAAACCCCCAACCCCAAGCCCGAGATAGCGTTTTTTCCTGCGATACGCGCGCAGGGGGAAGCTGTTGAGTGCCATGTGCGATCATTAGCGTTTTTAACGATGGACAAACTGCACAATCTCACCTCCGTGCACCGGCTGCCCGTCGGGTCGGCGAGTGGTGCCGGTGCGGGGCTGCGTGCCTCCGGTTGCACTCCTCGGCAGGATTCGGGAGTGATTTTTGAAATTGCATTTTACATTTTTTTTTTTATTATTATTATTATTATTCTTTTTGGACCTGCGCGGTGAGCGTGGGTTGCAGGAGTTGGCCGCGGCTGCAGGAGCAGGGGACGTTTAGGAAAGATTTTTTTTTTTTTTGGAATTTTGGTGAGGGTGTGGGGGGAACCTTTGCACTGGTGGAGAGCGAGCGGTTAAAATACCCGGTGAGCTTGGCCAGGGCAAGTTCCTGCTCCTCGTCCCAGTGGTTTTGGCTCACCTTAGCTGCGCTGCCCCAGCCGTGCTCGAGCCATCGCTTTTTTTCCGTAGGGTTTTTATAGAAAACCCCAGCAGGGAGGCCGCCGCCGCCGCAGGTTTCCCCACGGGAACCTACGTGGAATTGCATGGCTGTTGATAAAATTAAAATTAAAAAAAAAATACAAAATTTGGCAGCGGAGGGGGAAGCCAAACGAGATTTTTCTCCCCGGTTGAGTTTCATCCCTCGCCAGCGGATGAAACGGTGCTTTCGGGTCTCGCAGCCTTACGGCATCCCGGCATCCCGCCGGCACCCGCGCCGCCCAGAATGTGTCCCTTGGAGTACGCCAAAGAAATGCCGAGCACTTTACCCCGTCCTCCCCGCCGGGCTGCCCCAGCCAATGATGGAGACAAAAATTGTATTAATTTTAATTAAGGATTTTTTAAAAAAAAAAAAAAAACAACAAAAAAATCAATGTATTGGCACTGTCTGCCTGGGACTTCTCCGCAGGAGGCATTCCCGGCCAAAAGATAGGCGTAGGAAAATGAGCCCCCAAAAACCACGTTTCACCCCCGTAGAGTTTAGGGGGAAAAAACCAAAAAAACCCAACCCCAAAAAGCCTCTAAACAGAAGAATTGATGTTTTTAAATAGCGGCTGTGCTTGTTCTGGCTGCGCGCCGTGGGTCATTTTAAGCGTAAGCTGTGGTCTCTGTTCTGCCGAAAGGATGCGATGAAGAGTTTTCCTTGCTTGCGGGGAAACCAGATTTGTTCCTGGGCGATCTCACGCGATGCGTTAACGCTTCTCTTCTGCATAACTGTAAATACCTGAATATTTATTAGAGTAGGGCACCATATTATTTTCATCATCTGAGCCAAATATCTGTGTGCAATGTATTTCCTTTCCTTTCTCTCATGTAAGTTTTGTACAGCTTATAAGTAAAAAAAGAAAAAAAAAAAAAATTACTTTTTTTTTTTTCCCCTAAACTTTTTTTAGAATTGACCTTGGTAAATACTGTAGATTCTTCCCCCCCCACCCACCCCCCCCCCCCCCCCGTAATTAATGCACTCTACTGTTCCATAATGCTGTAACTTGTAGAAATGTATATTTATTTTCTGCTTATTTAAGTTCCTGTAAAGATTTTGTTTCCCCCTTCTCCCTGCCCCTGCAAGAAGCGATGGATCACCTTCCAAAGCGCTGTCTTCTCCCGGCAGTGCAGCCAATATGGTTAGGATAATGAGATTTTTTTTTTTTTTTTTTCTGAAAGTGCCTAAGTCCCACTTCCCCGTAGTGATTTAGGCACGTCAAAGACTTCAGCATTAGCAAAATTCAGTGGGAATTTGGCTTCTTTTTTGCCGCCCCCCCCCCTTTTTTAAAAGCCACATTTTTCTCCAGCTCGGCCACTTTTCCCTGGACCAGCGTTAACAGGAGGTACCACCAGCGCGCGCTGACGCGCTGACGAATCAATCACTAACTCGTTTCACAGGACCCAGCGTATGTAGCATTTTTTACTGCAATTTCCCTGGCTTACTTGTGTTTTGCACTGATGAATTTTGGACAGGGTAATTGCCACTTTACTTGTGCAATACTGCTGTAAATAATTGCAGATCTTTGGGGGTTTTTTTTGGTTGTTTTTTTTTTTTTTTTTTAAGATGCGATCTTTTATGTTCTTAATGAGTTTTATATGAATTAAAAAAAAAAAAAAAAACCAAAACTTTCAACTATTTGTCAGGAGTGCTGTTTTCTTTGGGGGCTCGATCACCTGAGGAAGGGCTGGGGAGGGGATATTTGTTGGTTTATCACCAGTTCTCCCGGTTTATCACCAGTTCTCCCCCAGCTCCAGGATGCGGGCACGTACCCGGGGTTTCCTTCTGCTCGGAGACGCCTTGACGTTCCCGGCAGGCTCGAAGGTGTCTGTTCAATGAAGCTGGTTTGCAAGATGCTGCCTCCAGCGCTTCCAAACCCAAGAGCAGCACCTCCGCCGCCCCGGCTGGAAGTGCTCTGGGCTATGGGTTGGCTTTTTTTTTTTTTTTTTTTTTCCCTTTTTTTCCCTACATTTATGGGCACAGATGTATTTACGGGGCTGTGTAGGCAGGGGCTCAAACCCAACCCCTGGGCGTCTCCTCCCTCCCCATCCCCAGCCGGTTTTCATAGTTACGGGAGAAGTTTGGGGAAGATGGGGGTTTGTTTTACATGATTTTTATTTTGGTTTAACATGATTTTTATTTTGGTTTAACATGATTTTTATTTTGGTTTTACATGATTTTTATTTTGTT
The DNA here is from genome assembly GCF_030463565.1 of Pelecanus crispus. Classification (NCBI taxonomy): domain Eukaryota; kingdom Metazoa; phylum Chordata; class Aves; order Pelecaniformes; family Pelecanidae; genus Pelecanus; species Pelecanus crispus. The sequence continues at coordinate 1,575,211 of NC_134645.1, read as the reverse complement.
TTACCATGATTTTTGTTTTACCATGATTTTTATTTTGTTTTACCATGATTTTTATTTTGTTTTACCATGATTTTTATTTTGTTTTACCATGATTTTTGTTTTACCATGATTTTTATTTTGTTTTACCATGATTTTTATTTTGTTTTAACATGATTTTTGTTTTACCATGATTTTTATTTTGTTTTAACATGATTTTTGTTTTACCATGATTTTTATTTTGTTTTTACATGATTTTTATTTTGTTTTTACATGATTTTTATTTTGTTTTAACATGATTTGTGTTTTAACATGATTGTTGTTTGTTTTGTTTTACATGATTTTCATTTTGTTTTAGCATCATTTTCATTTTGTTTTAACCTCATTTCCATTTTGTTACTTAAAATGCCTTTAGTTTTGTTTTAGTACGTTGTTATTACTTTTATTTTGTTATTTTACATTAGTATTTTGTTACGATTTCCTTAAGTCGAATCAAAACCTGTTTCGAAAAATGACCATCCCACCTCCCTCCCGCCTTGGCCCTCCATCCCATTTCTGCCCTTTTATTTCACCGCCGGTGCGGGATGGCAGATAACCCACGGCGTCGGCCGCGCTTCGGCCCAACGCTCCGGTGAGCCTGCTCCCGTGCGGCTCTTGGCGGAAAAGGAGCGGATAAGCGGTGACGGCGGAGGATCCTAAATTAAGTGGGGGGGTGGCAGGGACGAGGGGGACGGGCGAGCCGAGGTGCACGGGGATGGATTTGGTTGCTCCCCTTGGGACCGGGGCGTGCGTGCGTCTTTTGGAAGACCCCCATAAATTGTTTAAAGGCTAATAAATAAAAAAGACGATCGATACGGTTATCACGGAGGGAGAGCGTTGCATGCCAAAAACGGGGCGGCAGGGGGAAGGTGGGACCTGCAGAAACATCCAATATTTTTACGAGATGGTCGCACCCGCGTCCCGGGGCTGCCTTCTCCCCGCTCCTTGCCTGGCATCCCATTTTAATTCCCATTTCGAAGGTCCGCGGCGATGCCGCACGCGCAAACCAAGCTTGTAAAGCGTGGCTGTGGGCTCGCTGCTTGATTTTTTTTTTTTTTTTTTTTTCTTCTTTTTCTCAAAGGAGGTGAGCTGCTGGCCCATCCTGTGCGCCAGGCACGGCGGGGGGTGGGATATTTTTAGCTGCTTTCTTCCAAAATACCAGCTGGGCAGCCGGGGTTGGGGCTGCGTGACGCAACGCGGTGGGACCGTGCGTCAGCTGGGAAGGCTGAAAGGCAGGAAGAAACTGGGGGGAAAAGCAGATTGAGAAGTCCCCGGGAAGCCGCAGCCCGTGCCGGGTGCTGCCGTGCCGAGCGCTCCCGGCACCCGCTAGCTGGAAAAAAAAAAAAGCAACCCCAAAAGTCCTACTTGACAAACAACTGTAAAAAAATTCTGGATTTTTTTTTTTTGTTCTCGTGTGTGTTTCAAATTACAGAAGTTCCTGAAAGGGAAGTTTATTGGTTTCAGGTGCTATTTTGGGGGCTTCTTTAGCTCAAAAAAAAAAAAAAAAAAAGGCTTTATTGCCCAGCCGAGGCTCTGGCAGCTGCTGGCCCCGCTCTGCCCGTGGCTCTTTGGTCCCATTGGCATTTGGAACCCAATGGCCTGTGCAGGCAAATTGTCACACCTCGTGCTCTCGGTTTATCTTCACCGTGACTCATGCTGGAAGGAGCTCACTGCCTGCCTGAACCCGGTGACCTTGGCGAGACAACAGGGAAGAGAAACGCCAGCCCGCAAGCAACACGCAGCGGGCCACAGCGCTGGCGGGATCTCGCCTTTGGGCACGGGCTTGGCCATCGCCTGGTCTAGGTTGGCCATGGCCAAGGTAAAGGTGGCCACGGCCCAGGCTGGCCGTGGCCAAGATCACGGGTGGTCACAGCCCAAGTTGGCAGCCATGGCCGAGGTCAAAGGTGGTCATGGCCCAGGTTGGGCACGGCCAAGTTCAGGTTGGCCACGGCCCAGGCTGGCCGTGGCCAAGATCACAGGTGGTCACGGCCCAAGCTGGCAGTCACGGCCGAGGTCAAAGGTGGTCATGGCCCAGGTTGGGCACGGCCAAGTTCAGGTTGGCCATGGCCCAGGTTGGCCGTGGCCAAGATCAAGGGTGGTCACGGCCCAGGTTGGCAGTCACGGCCGAGGTCGAAGGTGGTCATGGCCCAGGCTGGGCACGGCCAAGTTCAGGTTGGCCATGGCCCAGGTTGGCCGTGGCCAAGATCAAGGGTGGTCACGGCCCAGGTTGGCAGTCACGGCCGAGGTCGAAGGTGGTCATGGCCCAGGCTGGGCACGGCCAAGTTCAGGTTGGCCATGGCCCAGGCTGGCCGTGGCCAAGTCCAAGGCGGTCACGGCCCAGGTCCATGAAAGACACATCATCTGGGTCCGCCCCAAGAGACAGGCCCTTTCTTCCTGCGGTCTTAAATTTTTGCTTTAGTAACTAATTAAAGCCACATGCAATTTTGTTTTAAGGATGACAAACTTCCTTTATTCCTTGAAAAGGGAAAAAAAAAAAAAAAAACCAAAACCAACTTGCTCATGGAAAAAGCCATCTGAAAGCCTCACCGCTGCAGAGTCCATTGGAAGGAAGGCTTTCTACACTCCCTCCCTCCCCAAAAACTCATGACTGCCTTGTGCACGCACTGTTGAGGACACACAAGACCTCAGCCTGGCCAGACCAGCTCCGAAACCACCCCAGGACATTCCCACATCCCTTAACCCCTGCCTGCCTCGGGAATGACCAGCGACCAAAGCCAACGACGAGCTCCCCAGTTGGGTGCTAACGTTGCGCGTTGCGCTCGCCGGGGATCGGCGGGGGGCTTGGAAGGGCACACCAGCCAAAGCACCCATCAGACGTGGGCTGAACACCGTAAATTTGGCAAAGCCACGCAGCCGACGGCTGCCGCGCCGCGGCCATCCAGTGCCATGGGAGCAACAACGCCATGCTGCCAGGCGCTCACACTCTCTCTCTCTTTCTCTGTTTTTTTTTTTTTTTTTTCCAATAACTCACATCTGACCTTTCAAACACCTGTTCAGCCTTAAACAGCTAAAAATACCCACCCAGCTTTGCATTTGATTTTCATATTGCAACAAAGCTCACTGTTTCCAGCGGGTTTCTCTCGTGTTTCTGGCAGGTTCTAGGATGGTCGACCTCTCCGCCGGTCAAACTCAGCGTAGCCGGGGCTGGGAGACGGCTGGTTGCCCCGGAGCGGGGCCAGGGAGGTCCCTGGAAGCAATAAGGGGGGGCGTTATAGACAGTATCATGGGGCTGGGCGTATATATTTGTACGGTGTAAGACAAGCCCAAGGATGGTAGGACCAAGGGGACGGTCCTGCTGCGAGGTGCCCGCAAGCCGCCACCCTCTGCTGCCCTTCCCCAGCAGCCCGACCGATTCCAGGTCTTTTGTGGGGAGTCTGCAAATTAAGACCCCCCGCAATCCTTGAGCTACCCTATAAAAAGGGAGATTAATGGGTTAGTTCCGCTGGCGGCACCGCGGTACCTGCGACGGCTGGTCCTGCGGAGCCGAGACGCCCGCGGCTCTCGCGGCAACGGCTTGCTCGGTGCCGCGCTGCTCGTCGCGGCCGCGGCTGGGCAAGGGCAGGGGGGCTCAGGGGGATACGGGGCCTTTTCTTCCCTGATTTGACGAATCGCTCCTCGCCGGCCTTTTGACGGGCTCATACGTTAATTTTCCCAGGAGGGCACGCGGGGAGCCTGCGCTTCCCAGCCTTGGCGGGCTGCCGCTAATTAAAGCACGCTTCATCCTGGCGCGATTGCGGGCATCGTGCGCCGAGCAAAAGACTTTTTGACAAAGACATCATTTTCTCGGCTGTTAATTAGGGGAAATAAAGTTGGAAGACGGGGCGATAGCCATTCCCTGCGGGGCAGGGGGATGCGCGCGGCAGCAAACCGCGGCTTCCCCGAGCATCCCCTCCGCTGCCCGTGCCGGCGCACGGCTCCGGCGCTAATTGGCGTCTCCGTAGCGGTGCAGGCTGGCACGCGAGGAAGGATGAGAAGAGCGTTGGAGCAAGAGAAAGGGCAACGAGAGCCGCATCCCGGAGCATCCCAACGCCGGCGCTGCAGCCATGGGTTGGCTGCCCGTGGGCCTATGTTAAAAAAATACAGGATTTTTCTGAAATCCTCCTTTTTTTTTTTTTTTTTCTGAAACACACAACTAAGCCCCCTGAGCATCGGAGGAGGAGACATGGGGCAGGGGCCATGGGGGTGCTGGTGGCACAGAATCCCCGCACCCATCCCTCCCGGGGCCGGCGGCGGCGGCAGAGCCCTCCTGTCAACCGGGACAGGGCAGGGGACCGGCCACGAGCGCCTGACATTAACATTCAAATTACTTATTGGCAGAAATGGGTTTAAAAATAGGGTTTTTATGATAAACAAACTAACCTCATACAGGAAGTGAGCTGCAAATACTAAAAACTAGTATGTTGTAAGAGAGCTGGCAGAGCACAGAGCTGCCCCGCAAAACCAGAAAAACAACAACAAAAAAAGAAGCACTTGGGGTTTTTTTAGTATTTTCTTGCTTCTTTTTTTTTTTTTTTTTTTTTTAATGTTTTCCCTCCTGACATGGGGAAAAATGAGACTGGAGGGGAGAAAGGCCACGGGGACCCGTGCTGCTGGGGGTTGAGAGAATTTCTTCTCCCCTCGTGGCCCCTAAAATAAAGGCAAAGCCCGGTGATGCGCAACCAGCTTCGCGATGCGAACCCCGGGTTTTAGCATGCCTGGACTTCAAAAAAAGCGTTTGCTTCTGCTGCTGAAAAGGTTAAGCAGTTTTCCTACCGAAACCCCGAGTGTGGGCTGTGAAAGAACATGTTAATGAAGAAAATTTCCCCAGGGCTGCTCTTTTATTATCACCAAAGCCATCGAGTTTCAGTTTGAGTTATTTGTATTTATTTATAAAAACAAAGATTAACTAAGTAGAACAAAAACAAAAACCTCATCCTAATTTCTGAGCTACGCCTGATGTATTCAAACAAAGAAAACTCCCCCCCCCCACCCCCCCAGGCAGGTAGCTGCAGGCTGTTTTCCCCTTTGCTTTGAGAAAAAAACCCTGAGTTACCGGCGTGCTGCATGTGAAATATATTTAAGGTTAAACAACCAAAAAAAAAAAAAAAAAAAAAAAAATTCAACTGCACTCGTTGGCTGCAGAAATGAAGCTTTAAAAGTCGCCAAGGCTGGGGGGGGGGACGGTGCAGGCACCTGGGGCAGGTGCAGGCAGGGGCTGCCTGCACCCAGGAGGTACCGGCAGCGCTGCCCGGCAGCGGCCCGGCCACCGGCTTCAGCCATGGTTTGGTGAGGGAGCATCTGATTTAAGAGAGAAAGAAAGAAAGAAAAGGAAAAAAAAAAAAAAAAAAAAAAAAAAGGCATTTCTCTTTTCATGTGTTTTCACTTCCATCGCAAGGGAACTGGTTAAAAAACACACAAAAAAGCCCTTCAGTGGTCTTGTAGCCTTTAACGTGTTGTTTTTCTACATATTTTATGTTGTTGGCTTTTGTTATCAGTCTCATCTGCAATTTGTGGCCAATTCTGTCATGCTTTAGGCAGACATCTTGTTCCCAAAACTGTTTGCAACCTTTCAGTGACGGTACAGCCTCGAATACAGGCAGAGAAAAGCCACAGCGCAACGAGAAAAAGGGCACATTTAACCCCAAAATGTTCATTTGGCCGAATTTTTGTCCCAAAGGCAGGGACGAGCCCCAGGGCAGCCATGGGCAGCGCCCAGCCCACTCCCTTGCCCTGCCCGAGCATCCTCACTTTAATTTGAATTCTTTGCATTTCCCCCATCCCAGGAGCAGCCAAACCCATCCCCATGCAACCCACTGGATTTTTTCCCCATCCCGGACAACGTTTTTCCGCCGTATTTTCCCAGCCGTTGGCGCGAAGCCGCGCCAGCCATCCCGGCCGAGCCCTCCTTTTCTAAGCGCGGCATGCATTAAATCAGTTGAGCTGTCATTTACCACTGAAAACAAATGCCACCAATCTAGCACCTATTCGATATTAATAGCGAAACCAAAAAAGCAAATCAATACCGCAGGATGAAGGTTTTGGGGTTTGTTGTTTTTTTTTTTTTTTTTTAATAAAAAATTAAAATGAAAGTCATCCAAGTGCCAGCGAGCAAAGCCCGATGGTGGGAGCTGATTTCGGACGCTGCCAGCCCTCGTGGACCAGAGGGGCTTAAATTTGGCATTTTTTCGGGGGTGATTAAACTGAAAGGAAAGGCTCGCAGCCGTCCCCCACCCCGCTTCGGCAGGGTTTATGGCCGGGGCAGCGCGATGCTCTCCCGGGCTGCCGGAGAGGGAAGTGATGCGCCGCATCCCCGGCGAACCCCCCGGCTTTGAAATAACCAATTTTGGGGTTTTTCAAAGAATTAGCGCGCGCGGCGGGGCAGCCCGGCTGGGGGAGGAATGAGACATTGTGAAACCCGGCTCCTTTTCCTGAGGCTGCCGCTGCCGTCAGCGTCGGAGCCCAAGCCCTGCCCGAAATAAAAGCTCAAACGGTTTCCCAAAGCGGAGGTGCCGAAGGGGCGCTGGCCCCTCGCCGGGAGCTGGCCACAATTTCGGCCTCCCCGGCGCGGGGCACGGCTGCCGGCTGCCCCCCCAGGAAGGGCTGCCGTCCCCCGCCGGACCACCGCAGCCCCGAGCCTCGGCGCCCCGGGACGCGTGGGGACGGGGGTCCTGCCGCCCCGCTCCCCCCTCCAGCCGCATTTACCCCCTATCTACGACGGACACGAATACGTCGCATTTTGGGGGCCAGAATATATATATATATATATTTTTAAAGTCAATCTCTCACGGCTCTCCCAATACTCTCTCCACTTCCTGTGACAAAACAAAACACGCTTCGTTTGAAACTTATTCTTCCTCTATTTAGTGCCGAGAAATAATGACCAAAAGCACCCCAAAAAACCCACCCCGCACCCCAGGCATCCCCCGCGGCCGCCGCCCCCTTCCCACGCCTTCGCCCCCCCCGCCGCGGAGGCTGGAGCCGGGCACGGCGAGCTGCAAGAGCGTCGGCCAGGCACAGAATGGCTTATCAAGAGATTTAATTTAAAAAAAATCTCGCCCGCGGGGGGCTGGATGGCGAGGCGAAGGTGAATTTCCACTTCACTATTTTCGTCCCGCTGCTGTTCAAGCCAAACGCTCCCCCCCACCACCACCACCTCCACGTCATCGTTTTAAAACCGGAGTCAAAAAGCAGCTAAAATAGGTAGGGTTCGATAAATTCGTATTTTGACTCATCCATTTCTCTGCGGCGTGATTAAACACCCCGTCGGCCGCAGTAATATTTGCCGCTCGGCGAAGGGGAGCATTAAACCCCACTTGTAAGATTGAGAAAAAGAAAAAAAATCATTTTAGTTTGACTCATGCGGAAAGAGTGAAACACAGAGAGTTGCCCTGAAATTGGGCTACGCACCAGGCTTTTACTACACCATTTGCCACACGTGAAGAAACCAGAATATTGGACAATTTCAGCCACGAATTTGGCAGCATTTCTAGGCAGCCGTGGGCTGCAGGCTCTCCCCCTGCAAACGCACGCGGTTTTGCTGCCGCTTGAGCATCCTTTGGGCAGCCGGGCGAAAGAAGATGGGGGGAAAAAAAAAAAAAAAAAATAGAATTTGTGGTCTGATTTTGCTCCGTCATAATTTTTCAAATGATGCTCGGTCTGTTCGGGGAGGATCGCCTCCTACCTTGGTGAGAGATGGGTTTTACCCGGTGCCGATAAAATGGTAGCAGCTGGCTTGAAAATGAAACCCACCTGGAAAATCATATGGGGACTTTCAGGTGGGTTTGGCAATTTGCCTCTCTGAAAATTAATAAAAAAAAAAAAAAAAAATTAATAAACAAGCCCCAGGAGGAATTTTTGGGGCTCGTCACTGCGATGTGCTGGGTGAAACCTAAGCCTGGAGAGCAGAAAATGGGAGTTTTCTGTGCCCTGGCCCCCAGCAAGGAGGGCTCCCGAGGGAAATCCCATCCCTGCTCCGGCAGCATGACCGGGAGAAGCGATTCCCTTTTGGGCTGCATCCCGCCCGGACGCTCCCGGCATCCCTGGCGCATCGCCCGGCTCAGCCTCTTGCCGCCGCCTGAGCCAGGAGATGCCAATCTTTTCATCAAAGCTCGCTGAAAACAAAACTGAGAAACAGCTTGTGGTTTGACAAGAATGTATTTACATAAAAATATATATTTTAGAAAACCTTCGGGGACGGTGAGAGAAGGCGCTCGCGGTGTTTGTGAGGTCCCTGACATTTAAGCGAGGCTCGCCGAGCGTGGCGGCCTCACGTGTTACCCACGCCGAGCCCCACGCGGGAGCCGCCGCCAAAGCTCCTCCTCGGGCCCGGCTTCAATTTCGAAATATTCTGCCTATCTCCCCATCGCACCCCTGGCCAGGCGGGACAAACAGGGGCCATCAGCCGGAGCAAGGAACGAACTCCCGGGCATGCAGGAGATAAGGGAGCCTCATCCATTTCCTTACATTCCAGCCCCAAAAGCCAGGCACAGCTGAAGAAAAAAAAAAACAAAAAAACCCCCAAAAAACCTGCTGCATTTTTTGTGGCTGCTCCCCTTCTTTGCTCATTCGCTCGGCACCGCGACGGTACACGTCCAATACAAGCGTACGTGTATTTATTCGCGAGGCTTGCATTTGCTTGCAAGGTTTGTGTTGATTTGCAATATTGTATTGATTTGCGAGGCGTGGATTTGTCTGCAGTGCTTGGATTTGTCTGCAATACCTGGAGTCATTTGCAATGCCTGCATTTGCGATGCTTGTATTTGTCTGCGATGCTTGTATTTGTCTGCGATGCTTGTATTTGTTTGCAGTGCTCGTATTTGTTTGCAGTGCTCGTATTTATTTGCAATGCTTGTATTTATTTGCAGTGCTTGTATTTATTTGCAGTGCTCGTATTTATTTGCAATGCTTGTATTTATTTGCAGTGCTTGTATTTATTTGCAGTGCTTGTATTTATTTGCAATGCTTGTATTTGTTTGCAGCGCTTGTATTTGCAGTGCTTGTATTTGCTTGTGATGCTTGAATTTGTTTGCGATGCTTGTATTTGTTTGCGATGCTTGTATTTGTTTGCGATGCTTGTATTTGTTCGCAATGCTTGAATTTGTTTGCAATGCTTGAATTTGCTTGCGATGCTTGCCTTTATGTGCAATGCTTGCCTCGGTGTGCAATGCTTGCCTCGGTGTGCAATGCTTGCATGTATTTGCAAGGCTTGTATTTGTCTGCAATGCATGTATGTGCTTGCGCGCACCCAATTCTTTGCTTTCCAAAAAAAAAAAAGAAGAAGGTGAGAAGGTATTGCCTGATTCCAGCTGCTGCCCGTGCCATGCCTGCTGCCGCCCGGCCCTCGTAGCGTGGGGAGCACCGGCGAGCGCCCTGCCCTGGCTCTACAGCCCGGTGGTTTCTTTCGGCAAGCCTATTCCCTCTTTTCTGAGTCATTCTGAGATCACTCGACATCTCGAGCACAGAGGTGGCGAAAATACGCTTTTAGAGCACAAATCGACGCCGGCAGAGTCGCCCTGCGTGGCGGCACGCGCCGGGCACCCCTTTGCCGCCTGCCGCCACGGGCTCCCCGCCAAGCAGGCGCTGGGGTCTCCCCCCACCCCGGCAAACGCCCGCCGAACAGCGCCGAGCTCAAGGAAATACAAAAAAAATCAGCTTTGAGAGCCTCCCGTCGAGCAGCACCTCCGAGGGCCTGGCGTGCCAAGGGCCCTCGAGACATGCAGCCGCAGCTTTGGGCTCAGTGGCACCCCTCCTGCACCCCCGACACCCCTCCTGCACCCCCAGCACCCCTCTTGCACCCCCGGCACCCCTCCTGCACCCCTTGGCACCCCTCCTGCACCCCTGACACCCCTCCCACAGCCCTGGCACCCCCCACTGCACCCCCGGCATCCCTCCCGCAGCCCTGGCACCCCCCCTGCAGTCCCAGCACCACTCCTGCACCCCCGACACCCCTCCTGCACCCCCAGCACCCCTCCCGTACCCCCTACACCCCTCCTGTGCCCCCTGCACCCCTCCTGCACCCCTGACACCCCTCCTGCACCCCTCAGCATCCCTCCTGCACCCCCAGCATCCCTCCCGCAGCCCTGGCACCACCACTGCACCCCCAGCACCCCTCCTGCACCACTGACACCCCTCCTGCACCCCCGGCATCCCTCCCACAGCCTTGGCACCCCTCCTGCACCCCCGGCACCCCTTCTGCACCCCCGACACTCCCCCTGCACCCCTGGCATCCCTCCTGCACCCCCAGCACCCCTCCTGCACCCCCGACACCCTTCCTGCACCCCCGGCATCCCTCCCGCAGCCCTGGCACCCCCCCTGCAGTCCCAGCACCCCTCCTGCACCCCTGACACCCTTCCTGCACCCCCGGCACCCCTCCTGTGCCCCCAGCACCCCTCCTGCAACCCCGGCACCCCTAGCACCCCTCCTGCACCCCCAGCACTCCTCCCGCACCCCTCAGCACCCCTCCTGCGCCCCCAGCACCCCTCCCACGCCCCCAGCACCCCTCCTGCGCCCCCAGCACCGCTCCTGCACCCCTCAGCACCCCTCCTGCACCCCCAGCACCCCTCCCGTGCGCCCAGCACCCCTCCTGCACCCCCAGCACCCTTCCTGCGCCCCCGGCACCCCTCCTGCACCCCTTGGCACCCCCATTGCACCCCCAGCACCCCTCCTGCACCCCCGGCATCCCTCCTGCACCCCCAGCACCCCTCCCGTGCGCCCAGCACCCCTCCTGCACCCCCAGCACCCTTCCTGCGCCCCCAGCACCCCTCCCGCACCCCCAGCACCCCTCCTGCGCCCCCAGCACCCCTCCTGCGCCCCCAGCACCCTTCCTGCGCCCCCAGCACCCCTCCCGCACCCCCAGCACCCCTCCTGCGCCCCCAGCACCCCTCCTGCACCCCCAGCACCCTTCCTGCGCCCCCGGCACCCCTCCCGCGCCCCCAGCATCCCTCCTACACCCCCAGCACCCCTCCTGCACCCCCAGCACCCCTCCTGTGCCCCCAGCACCCCTCCTGTGCCCCGTCCCAGCGCGGGGACGCGCTCCCCGTCCCAAAGGGCCGGCAGCCTGCCCCAGCCGGGAGCTTTCGGGAAGCGGGCGACGATGCTGCCGGGAGCCGCTGGGCCCCGGGCCCTTTCGGGGGCACTTTGGGGCAGTGGGCGGGGGGACCCCCGTTGCCGCCATCATCGCCGCCGATGCCTCCGCCTCGGCGAGGCACCGGCGGCGATGATGATGATGATGGGCGCGGCGATAAGGGGCGCGAGCAGCCGCCTCCCCACTGCTCTGTCTGAGAACGTCGCGGCGGTGACTCGGCTCTGGTGGGCGTTTGGGATGCCGAGCCCGGGGGAAACTGGCCCGAAACGCTCGCTTGAGCCAAGGCTATGCAAATAAATGGTATAGTAGGCTAAACCCTCCCACCCGGGGTCAAACCGCAGCCCGTTATAGAGCAGCGCCGGCAGGCGTGCGCCGCGCTGGGCCCCGCTCCCCAAAAGCGGCGCCTTCCCCACCGCGCGGCCAAAGCGGGAGCGGGGCCATAGCGGAAAAGGGGGAGCCTGGAAAATGCGCCCTCCCCAAACCCCCCGCTGCCAGCGCTGCTCTGCAGCCCTCCCTTGCTTCAGCTCCCCGCAAAAAAAGCGCTTGCTCAGCACTTCTGCTTAGCTGCTGGAAGCTACGAGTGACTTCTGCCAGCTGGGGAGCGGGGCTCCCCGGGCGCTTCCCACCCCTTTCGGTTATCGGCGCAGGATAACGTCGCTGCCGGCACAAAAACCCTTGCAGCGAGCCAGCCGAAACCGCGTCGCCATCGATTTTTTCCCAGCGGAGCGCCGCGGCGGCGCGCGAGCGTTAACGGCGGCGCAGCTCCCGCGGGCCGAGCGTTTCCATCCCCGCCGCTCCCGTCCCCGCAAAGGGGGGATGGCAACTCCCGCGAAAGCACCCACTCGGTCTCACCGGGGTGCCAAGCACGCTGGTGACCCCCCCGTCCCCCTCCCTCTCTTGCCGGACGTCGAAAAGGCGCCGGGGATTGGGAGATGTCAGGAGCAGAAAGCAGAGCTGCCGCTGGCGGGCACAGGGGACGCGCGGGGGGGGGCGGCCGGCGAGAGCACCGGTGAGCAACCAAACCTCGCCATGCTGCCTGTGCCCAACAGACCGCTGAGCCCTAACGAATCACAGAGCCATCGACTCGCTGAGGCCGGAAAAGACCTTGAGGAGCATCCAGTCCAACCGTTGACCCAACACTGCCAAACAGTCCAAGTGTTGACCCAATACTACCAAACAGTCCAACTGTTGACCCAACACTACCAAACAGTCCAACTGTTGACCCAACACTACCAAACAGTCCAAGTGTTGACCCAACACTGCCAAACAGTCCAACCATTGACGCAACACTACCAAACAGTCCAACCGTTGACCCAACACTGCCAAACAGTCCAACCATTGACGCAACACTACCAAACAGTCCAACCGTTGACCCAACACTGCCAAACAGTCCAACCATTGACGCAACACTACCAAACAGTCCAAGTGTTGACCCAATACTGCCAAACAGTCCAACCGTTGACCCAACACTACCAAACAGTCCAACCGTTGACCCAACACTGCCAAACAGTCCAACCATTGACGCAACACTACCAAACAGTCCAACCGTTGACCCAACACTGCCAAACAGTCCAACCATTGACGCAACACTACCAAACAGTCCAACCGTTGACCCAACACTGCCAAACAGTCCAACCATTGACGCAACACTACCAAACAGTCCAACCGTTGACCCAACACTGCCAAACAGTCCAACCATTGACGCAACACTACCAAACAGTCCAAGTGTTGACCCAATACTGCCAAACAGTCCAACCGTTGACCCAACACTACCAAACAGTCCAACCGTTGACCCAACACTGCCAAACAGTCCAACCGTTGACGCAACACTGCCAAACAGTCCAACCGTTGACCCAACACTGCCAAACAGTCCAACCGTTGACGCAACACTACCAAACAGTCCAACCGTTGACCCAACACTGCCAAACAGTCCAACCGTTGACGCAACACTGCCAAACCGTCCAACTGTTGACCCAACACTGCCAAACAGTCCAACCATGAACCCAACGCCGCCAACTCCACCACTAAACCCATTCAGGGGAGAGCAGCAATTTATGTTTCCTGGCTTGGTGGCTGGATTATTTTTAATGAAAGTAAAAACTAGGAATCATTAAGGTTGGAAAGGATCTCCAAGATCATCAGTCCAACCATCAACCCAACACCCCCATGCCCACTAAACCATGTCCCAAAGTGCCACGCCTGCCCATTTGTTGAACTCTTCCAGGGATGGGGACTCGCCCACCTCTCTGGGCAGCCTGTTCCAATGCTTGACCACTCTTTCCATGAAGAAATTTCTCCCAATATCATAGAATCATAGAATAGTTGAGGTTGGAAAAGCCCTTTAAGATCATCCAGTCCAACCATTAACCTACACTACCAAGTCTACTCTAAGCCAATCAAGGGCAGACCAGACTGAACCATGTCCCCAAGTGCCACCTCTGCCCGTTTTTTGAACACTTCCAGGGATGGGGACTCCCCCACTTCTCTGGGCAGCCTGTTCCAATGCTTGACCACCCTTTCCGTAAAGAAATTTTTCCTAATATCCAACCTAAACCTCCCCTGGCGCAGCTTGAGCCCATTTCCTCTTGTCCTACCACTTGTTCCGTGGGAGATGTCGCCGTCAAGGCCTCGGCACTGCGGGCGCGCGGCGCGGTTGCTGCTGGGTCGGGGCGCAATCGGTGAAAAGCCCCTACGGAGAGGAGCGCCCGGTTGGCACCCGCGAGCCGGCACCGCAGCGCGGCGGCCGACGCACACGCCGCTGCTGGCGGCTCATCCGGGCGCGCCCAGCCTTCCTGTTTCCCAGTTTTACTCCCGTTTTACCGGCCGCAACGGCGAAGCCGAGGTTGGACCCAGGGCAGGTTTCGGGGGGCTCGGCTGCCGGGCGCGCTCCGTGCTTCCCAGCCCGGCCGGGGCTGCGGCGGGAGCGGGCGGCTCCTTCCCACTGCAGCGGGCGAATGCGGAAAATAAGGAGAATGTTGGAAATAGTGAAGGTAGGTTGAAAAGGTTGAAAATATTAAAAAATATTTTAAATGTTAAAAATGTCAAAAATGTTGAAAATGCTGAAAAATGTTGAAAAGACGGAAAATATTTAAAATATTTAAAATTTTTTTTTTAAAATTTTAAATTATGAAAATGGCGAAAATATTGAAGGTATTGGGGAGGCTGGAGTTGCTGCTGGTGCGCGGCTCAGCTGCTGCGCGGGGAGCGAGCGGCTCCTTCCTGCTGCTGCAATGGGCAAATAATGGAAACACTGAAAAATACTGAAAATAGTAAAGATATGTTGAAAATATTAATAATATCTTAAACGATGGCAGTGGTGAAAATGGTGAAAATATTGAAAACATTAAAAATGTTTAAATACTTAAAATGATGACAGTGGTGAAATTGATGAAAATACTGAAAATATGTAAAATATTTTAAATATTTTAAATGATGGCAATGGTGAAAATGGTGAAACTGTTGACAATATTGAAAATGCTGAAATATTAAAAATATTTAAAATGCTTTAACTGATGACAATAGTGAAAATGGTGAAAATACTGAGATATTAAAAGTATTTTAAACATTTTAAATGGTGAAAATGGTGAAAATACTGAAATATTAAAAAGTTTTAAAATATTTTAAATGATGACAGTGGTGAAAATAATATTTAAAATATTTAAAATGATGAGAATGGTGAAAATGTTGACAATCTAGAAAATACTGAAAATATTTTAAATCTTTTAAATGATCAAAATGGTGAAAAGATTGAAAAGATTGAAAGTATTTAAGATGAAGTAGTGAAAATAGTGAAAATGTTGAGAATTTTGAAAATAGTAAAAATACTAAAAATATTTTAAATTATGAAAATGGTGAGAAAGGTGAAAATACTGAAAACACTAAAAATATTTCAAATGATGAAAATGGTGAGAAAAGTGAAAATACTGAAAATATTTAAAATACCTTAAATGGTGAAAATATTGAAAATAATGAAACCTTAAAATATTTTAAATATTTAAAATTATGAAAATGGTGAGAATGGGGAAAATACCGAAAATATTTAAAATATCTTAGATGGTGAAAATGGTGAAAGTATTGAAAATAATGAAACATTAAAATATTTTAAATATTTAAAATTATGAAAATGGTGAGAATGGTGAGAATGGGGAAAATACTGAAAATATTTAAAATATCTTAAATGGCGAAAATGGTGAAAGTATTGAAAATAATGAAACATTAAAATATTTTAAATATTTAAAATTATGAAAATGGTGAGAATGGTGAGAATGGGGAAAATACCGAAAATATTTAAAATATCTTAAATGGTGAAAATGGTGAAAATTTTGGAAAATAATGGAACAGTAAAATATTTTAAATATTTAAAATTATGCAAATGGTGAGAATGGGGAAAATACCGAAAATATTTAAAATATATTAGATGGTGAAAATATTGAAAATAATGAACCATTAAAATATTTTAAATATTTAAAATGATGAAAATGGTGAGAATGGGGAAAAAAATGCTGAAAATATTTAAAATATCTTAAATGGTGCAAATGGTGAAAAGGCTGCAGAAAAGGCTGGAAACGGAGCAGACGCCGGCGCTGCGCCGCGCGCTCCCTGCGCGGCCGTGGCGGGGGGGGCGCGGAGCCGCGCGGAGCCGCGCGCTCAGCCCGCGCCGGGCCGTTCCCGCCCGAGCAGCGCCCCCTGCAGGCCCGCGGCGGGAACTGCCCCGCGCAGAGCGCGCGGCTCCGCGCCGCGCCCAGCGCCCGCGGGGAACCCGGGCGGCCCCGCGCCGCTCCGCGGCCACGTCAGCCCCTGCGTAAAAAAAGCATCGCCAAAAGAACCCTGTTGTGGAAAAATCATTGCCAAAACAATCCTTTTTTTAAAAAAAAATCATTGCCAAAATAATCCTTTTTCTTAAAATCATTGTCAAAATAATCTTTTTTTTAAAAAAAAGCATTGCCAAAATAATCCTTTTTCTTAAAATCATTGCCAAAATAATCCCTTTTAAAAAAAAATCATTGTCAAATTAATCTTTTTTAAAAAAAATCATTGCCAAAATAATCCTTTTTCTTAAAATCATTGCCAAAATAATCCCTTTTAAAAAAAAATCATTGTCAAATTAATCTTTTTTAAAAAAAATCATTGCCAAAATAACCCTTTTTCTTAAAATCATTGTCAAAATAATCTTTTTTTTAAAAAAAAGCATTGCCAAAATAATCCTTTTTCTTAAAATCATTGCCAAAATAATCACTTTAAAAAAAAAAATCATTGTCAAATTAATTTTTTTTTAAAAAAATCATTGCCAAAATAATCCTTTTTCTTAAAATCATTGTCAAAATAATCTTTTTTTTAAAAAAAAGCATTGCCAAAATAATCCTTTTTCTTAAAGTCATTGCCAAAATAATCCCTTTTAAAAAAAAATCATTGTCAAATTAATCTTTTTAAAAAAAAATCATTGCCAAAATAATCCTTTTTCTTAAAATCATTGCCAAAATAATCCCTTTAAAAAAAAAAATCATTGTCAAATTAATCTTTTTAAAAAAAAATCATTGCCAAAATAATCCTTTTTCTTAAAATCATTGTCAAAATAATCTTTTTTTTAAAAAAAAGCATTGCCAAAATAATCCTTTTTCTTAAAGTCATTGCCAAAATAATCCCTTTTAAAAAAAATCATTGTCAAATTAATCTTTTTTAAAAAAAATCATTGCCAAAATAATCCTTTTTCTTAAAATCATTGCCAAAATAATCCCTTTAAAAAAAAAAATCATTGTCAAATTAATCTTTTTTAAAAAAAATCATTGCCAAAATAATCCTTTTTCTTAAAATCATTGTCAAAATCCTTTTTTTTTAAAAAAAAAATCATTGACAAAATAATCCTTTTTAAAAAAAAAATCATTGTCAACATAATCCTTTTTAAAAAAAATCATTGACAAAATAATCCCTTTTTAAAAAAAAATTGTCAAAATAATCCCTTTTTTAAAAAAATAATTGTCAAAATAATCCTTTTTTTAAAAAAAATCATTGCCAAAATATTCCTTTTTAAAAATAATTGTGAAAATAATAATTTTTAAGAAAAATAATTGTCAAAATAATCCTTTCTGTAAAAATCATTGTCAAAAGAATCCTTTTTTTTAAACCATTGTCAAAATAATCTGTTTTTAAAAAATCATTGTCAAAATCATCCTTTTTTTCTAATATCATTGTCAAAACAGTCCTTTTTCTTTCAAAATCACTGTCAAAATAACCCTTTTTTTCCCAAGTAATTGTCAAAATAATCCTTTTTTTTAAAGCATTGTCAAAAGAATCCTTTTTTTTTACATAACTGTCAAAATAATCCTTTTTTTAAAAAAAAATCATTGTCCAAACCACCTTTTTTTTCCCGCTAACCCCCCCCCTCAGTGCTCGCCCCCGTCCCACGGCCACGCGCGGAGCCCAGCACCGCCCGGCCGCGTAATTCCCACCGGCTGCGTAATTAATTCCCACCGGCTGCGTAATTCCCACCAGCTGTGTAATTAATTCCCACCGGCTGCGTAATTCCCGCCGGCTGCGTAATTCCCGCTGGACGCATAATTCCCACCGGCCACATAATTCCCACCGGCCGCGTAATTCCCACTGGCTGCATAATTCCCACTGGCCACGTAATTCCCACCGGCCGTGTAATCCCCGCCAGCCGTCTAATTCCCACCGGCCGCGTAATTCCAGCCGCATAATCCCCGCCGGACGCGCAATTCCCGCTGGCCGCGTAATTCCCGCCGAGCCCTTCGCCCAGCGCAGCCGCCCGCTGCCCGAAGCCCCGATTCCCGCGGGAGAAAACAGCTGGAGGCGGCGTGGGGGCGAGCAGCACGGATGGGGGGAAAAAAAGAGGGGGGAAAAAAAAAAAAGGGAAATTAAAATCCGGCAGGCTGAGGCGAACGAGGGACATGCAGCCAAAGGCGCTTCGCTGCATTCCCCACCGTATAGAAATCGATATAATTGGAAAATACGCGCATCAGAATATATGTGCATCAGAAAACGTGTGCATTAGGAAATGTGTGCATCAGGAAATATGTGCATAAGGAAAAATGTGCATCAGAAAATATGTGCATAAGGAAAAATGTGCATCAGAAAACATGTGCATAAGGAAAAATGTGCATCAGAAAATACGCACGGAAGGAAAAATGTGCATCAGAAAATATGTGCATAAGGAAATACGTGCATCAGGAAAAATGTGCATAAGGAAATGTGTGCATCAGGAAATATGTGCATAAGGAAAAATGTGCATCAGAAAATATGTGCATAAGGAAATTGGTGCATCAGGAAAAATGTGCATAAGGAAATGTGTGCATAAGGAAATACGTGCATCAGAAAATACGTGCATCAGGAAAAATGTGCATAAGGAAATATGTGCATCAGAAAATATGTGCATCAGCAAATACATGCATCAGGAAAAATGTGCATAAGGAGATATGTGCATAAGGAAATGTGTGCATCAGGAAATATGTGCATCAGAAAATATGTGCATCAGAAAATATGTGCATAAGGAAAAATGTGCATCAGAAAATATGCACAGAAGGAAAAATGTGCATCAGAAAATATGTGCATAAGGAAATACGTGCATCAGAAAATACGTGCATCAGGAAAAATGTGCATAAGGAAATATGTGCATCAGAAAATATGTGCATAAGGAAATACGTGCATCAGGAAAAATGTGCATAAGGAAATGTGTGCATAAGGAAATGTGTGCATCAGGAAATATGTGCATAAGGAAATATGTGCATCAGGAAAAATGTGCATAAGGAAATACGTGCATCAGAAAATACGTGCATCAGGAAAAATGTGCATAAGGAAATATGTGCATCAGAAAACACGCGCATCAGAAAATACTCCCATCGGAACATTTTTTTATATAAATATATGAAAATGAAGGGAACCATCCAGGTATCGATCCGAAAACGCAGGGAATCAGCCAGCACAGCGCGCTGTTGCAAACAGGCTTCCCAGCCTGTGCAAATTCCCCCAAAAAGCAACAAATCTCCTGCAGGAAAAGCCAGATTTGATGCTGCGAGTCCCTCCGTCCTTCCCTGTTTTGGGATTAAGGAGCGGGGAGGCTGCGGGACCCGTCTCTGGCTGGCAGACGGATGAGCAGCCGGAGCTGGACGGGCTTTGCCGAGTCACGTGCAGCGTGCGCCTGCTTTTTTATTTTCACGAGCGATAATGAAAGCAAGAAAAGCGCTTTGGGGCTTTTGCAAAGCTCTGCCGCCGGCTTGCTTCGGGAACGACTTGCTGCGACGCTTTGGGAATTCCTATCCCAAATAGGACATTTGCAAAGTCCGCTTCTTCCCCCTGCCTAAACCTGCCAGCGGCAACTGGTGCAAAAAAAAAAAAACCCGATGTATTTTGTGCTTTGCTTTACCAAGCATCCCCAAAAATCCCCAGCCCTGCTTGCAAACGGCGATTTCTGCCGCCGGGGAAGACGACGCGCTTAAAAAGTAGCTTGGGCTCGCCGCTTTTCGAACGAGCCGCTGCGACTGCGGTGTCCCGGTTTTTCTAGCGAGCAAATTTCTGACGCAGCGACTGTCGCTGCGACGAATGCCAATTTTGCTCCGTTTAAACCCAAATACTCTGAGTGGGAATGGAAGTATTGATGCCCCTTAGATACCAGGTCACGAGGTCTGCCGCGTTCGTGGCTGATGAATGCGAGTTTCGGCAATACGGCATGAACCACTATTATGAAAACATGGAAAATTTTCTACATGGGTAGAAAAAAAAAAAAACCCCGTATTTCGCAATTGCTCAGAGCAGCGCAACAGTCAGGGGACAGCCCAGCCTTATTCTAACGCTGCGTGTGCAGTGCAAGAGCCCAGTGAGTTCGGGGAGGGGCACTTGTCCTGGTTTCGGCTGGGATAGAGTTCATTTTCTTCCCAGCAGCAGGCACAGTGCTGTGGTTTGGATTTAGGATGGGAATAATGCTGATCACACGCTGATGGTTTAGTTGTTGCTCAGCGCTGCTTATGCCAGGCAAGGACTTTCCAGCTTCCCATGCTCTGCCAGGGGCACAAGGAGCTGGGAGGGGGCACAGCCAGGAGAGTTGATCCCAACTGCCCCAAGGGCTGTTCCATACCATACGGCATCATGGGCAGTATGGAAACTGGGGGGGTTGGCCGGGGAGCAGCGATCGCTGCTGGGAACTGGCTGGGCATCGGTCGGCGGGTGGGGAGCAATTGCATTGGGCATCGCTTGCTTTGTATATTATTATTGCTATTATTATTATATTGTTACTATTATCATTACTATTTTACTTTATCTCAATTATTAACCTGTTCTTCTCTCACCCCAGGAGTGTTTCTCACTCTCACCCCTCCGATTCTCTCCCCCATCCCACCGGGGCGGGGGGATTCCGCGAGCGGCTGCGTGGTGCCGAGCCGCTCCCGGGGGCTGCACCCCGACAGCACTGCACGCCGGGATTTGGTCCCAAGTGGCAAATATTTAAAAAAAAAAAAAAAGAAAAAAAATTTCCAAAAATCTGGCAGGCCCCGAAGTGCTGGAAAGCCACACGGCGCGCCCCTTCCCAAGCGGAGCGCCCCGGGAAGGCCAGCGCGGCGCTGGGGGGCGAGCGGCTGGGTGGGCGCGGGGCTGCAGCCGCCCCCCTTCCCGCCCGGCTGCCTCCCGCCTGCTGGCGGCCGTGTGGGCAGGGGTGCAAGGCAGCGCGTTGGCGGGGGCCGGGCTGGAGCGCCGCTTCGACGCTCGCTCGGGGAGAAATCCCCACCTACGGCGAGCATTAGTTTCGCTTTCGAGGCGCGGCAAACGGCGGGGTGCCAGCTCTGCCCTCCGCCGCCGTGCCGCGGGGCGACAGGCGAAGGGATGGGTGCCAGGCCCCCGGCAGAGGCGGGCAGCGGCCGTGCCGGGGGTGCGCTATGGCGCACGCCGGGGGTGCACTATGGCACGTGCCGGGGGCGCGTGTCGGCACGTATGGGCGCAGGCAGGCTGTTTCCAGCCGGATGCGCTCCCTGCATCCCTGCGCGGCTCCCGGTGATGCTCCCCGGCACGGCTTCGCTGCCTTTACTGATGGTGACAACGCCAGAGGAGAGGGGAGCGGGGCGAGCCGTCGCCCGGCGCTGGGAACGGCGATATAAACCCCGCCGTACGGATTTGGCATCCTTGGAGGTACCCAAACCGGGGCTGGATACGGCCCTGAGCCCCCCGGCTCCGCTGGGAGCGGGCAGGGAGGCAGCCGCAGCCGGGGCTGCCCGTGTCTTCATCTCAAGACTCGATACCCTGGCTCGGTTTAATCCTTCGGCTCGTCTCAGTTCTTTAAACCAATTTCCCTCTAAGTTCTCACGAAGGAACAGTTCCTGTTTTTTCCGCCTCGGCCATGACCGTGCTTTTTTTCTGCCCAGCCCTCGTCCCCGCAGCTCCCCCGGGCGCCTCCGCTACAGCCCCACGGGAAACCCAGGGATTTAAAAAATACTCAGCTTCGCTCTAATTCAGAGCTTTTTTTTTTTTCTTTTTTTAAATTCCCCATGAGCTGAAATTCCCAAGAAATGCTGGGTTTGGATACCTGGCATCACCGACCCGCGCCCAGCCCCGGCGCCGCGGCGTGACTCGGGTGCTGGAGACCACGGCCGGAGCCGTACCCCGATTCTTTCACCCCAGAGGCGAGGGACGGGGAAGCCGAAAGCCGGACCCGTCGCTTTAGTCCCACAGGCGCCATTAACCCCTTTTGTCAGCACAACGCAACCGCCGTGCTCAGGCTTCAAAGTGGGTTTTGTGGTTGGTTGAAGGGCGCCGTGATTAACACGCGCCTGGGTTCAAAAATCATTTTTCTTCCTCTGCCACACAGGCACGGGGACACCCGCGTGCTTCCCGGTGAGACAAAACCGGGGCCACCCAAAGGCCACGGGGATGGGCACCCCCAACTTGCACCCGTGCCTGGGCGCGGGCGCCTCCAGCCCCGGGTTGCTTCTCCGCAGGAGGACCAGAGGAGAGTGGGGAAGGGGCAAAAGTTGATGCCCCCGTGAGATGCCGCATCCCCGCATGGCCTTGCACGGCAGCACCGGCAGCACCAGCAGTACCAGCAGCAGCACCAGTGCCAGCAGTACCAGCAGCAGCAGCAGCACCAGTGCCAGCAGTACCAGCAGCAGCAGCTGCACCAGCAGCAGCAGCACCAGTACCAGCAGCAGCAGCAGCAGCACCAGCACCAGCAGCTGCACCAGCAGCAGCAGCACCAGTACCAGCAGCAGCAGCAGCAGCACCAGCACCAGCACCAGCAGTGCCAGCAGTACCAGCAGCAGCAGCTGCACCAGCAGCAGCAGCACCAGTACCAGCAGCAGCAGCAGCACCAGCAGCACTAGTGCCAGCAGCACCAGCAGCACCAGCAGCACCAGCAGCACCAGCGCCAGCAGCGCCAGCAGCGCCAGCAGCACCAGCAGCACCAGCAGCACCAGTGCCAGCAGCACCAGCAGCACCAGCAGCACCAGCAGCAGCACCAGGAGGAGGGATGGCAGCAGCAGCAGAAGAGCATCCCGGGGCACCGCTCTCCCCTCTCCTGCCGCAGCCACCCTTGCTGCTGACTCATTTTTGGCCAACGAGCCCACGCGAGGCGCAGAACCTCCCGCCTCCCCGCCGCTCCGTGGGGTTTTTCCTTTCATCTTCTTTGTCGAACGGACACCAAGTTACCAAAAACCCTCGTCACGTGGCCCGCAATACAGCAGCCCTGCTTTCATTTACTGGAACTGCACAGCCTCGAAAAAACACAAGTTTCCAGCAGACGAGCCACGCTGCTGATGCTCTCAGAGGGCCCTCCCCGGCCCTGGGGCTTCGAAGGTAAGGAGCTCCTGCGCGGGTGCTTTCCCGGCCCGGGTGGTCCCCGCCGGCTCGGTGCCTTGCGGGGTGCACCGCACACCCCAAATGACCCATCCCGAAGCCGTGCTGCCCATCCCATGGAGACACTCACCCGAACCGAGACACTCACCCGAACCGCGGCTCCTTCCCTGCATCCTCCGGAAGCCGACGCCTGCGACAGGGAGAGAAAATATCAGAAGCTGGGTATGTTTTCATGGGAATGGGTTAAAAAAAACCCCCAAAAACCTAAAAGCGCTGGCTGCAGGGGCACAAATGTCACTTATTTCCCACCATTAAGCGATGATGAGTGAGATAATTGGGAGGGGGAAAAAAAACCCCACCCCAAACCCCGCCTGGGTCTCTGCTGCCAGCGGGACAGCCGTGCTCCTGACTCACCGCCGCTGCCTCCTCCAGCGCCCGCGCCGCAGGTTTCGGAGCACCACCAGCCAGCCTGGCTTAATGACACCTCACGGGGGGGAAAACAGCCTTTTTCTTTCATTTCTGCCGGTTGAAAAACCTCTTCTGCTGCTTCTGTTTCAGCAAAGGGCCAGGGAATCACCTATGGAGGAAGGAGATGGTCGTTAGCAGGAACGGCAACGCCGGGTGCAGGACCGGAGCGGGGCCCCACGCGTGGATTTTTTGCCTCCAGGTTTACGCCGGCGCGGATTTGTGCCGGCAGGGTGGAAATCGGCCGGGGTTTCGTGCCAGCTCGGATGCGGGCGCCCGGGGCAGGATGCTCAACGGCGGGGGCTTTGCCCCAGGGATTCATCCCTTCGCTTCCCGGGCTTCCCCTTTTACGGGTGTTTAATGACAAGGGTTTAATATCAGCCTCTCTGCTATTAAACCTGCGCAGTTCCTGCTTGGATGCCGTTAATGCTTAAATATGAAGCGTTGATGGAAGTAACGGGGGGAATGGCGGGGAAAGAGAGGAAAGCTGGGCTTTAGCGTCCTTCCCTGGGCTGCGAGAGCGCTCCGTACTGGGAAAAGGGCAGCGCCTGTCCTTCGGGAAGGTAAAAAGTCCAGCGGCCAGGGAAAATTGCAGCCCCTTCAAGTGCAGAATCTCACTTTGCCCCGAGGCCGGGGTATCGGCATCCCCTCTCGGCGCAGAGCCCCTCGCTTCCCGGGCGCGGGTGCATCCTCCCCTCCCAAACCCCACGCACCCCGGTTTCCGACGCCGGCAGGGAAAACCACCCGCGGATCCCCTGCACCTCTGGGACCGCAACAAATCCATCCGACGTCCTACCTGGCCTCTCCTCGCCGCAGCTCCCGGCCCGGGATGTGCCGGCGGGTTTATACGGCCCCGTCACCCCCACTGAGACGCAGGGAAGGGAGCGTTTCCCACGACCCACGGTGCTCCCGCTTCCCCCGAAGCAGCCGGCTACACCCATCGGGAAAGGCTCGGGGTTTTTTTTCTCATCGGAAAGGGCCTTTGCTGGGAAAGGTCTTGTTTCCCAGGGCTTGCAGCCAAACCCACGGGGACTGTGGCGGCAGCAGGGGGCTGGGGAAGGGATGAGATGCAGGCACCAAAATCCACCGTCCTCGGGGAGGTGGGAAGGCTCTTCCAGCGGCCGCCGGCTCTCCGGTCTTTCAGCCGGGCGATGCATCCAAAGCTCTCAGGCACCTGGATGCTCTTCCAGCCTGCCTGCTGGGAAGCGTTCTGGTTTTTTTCCCACCTCGTCCCCATCGGATGGGCTAAAAAAAGCCGCGACCTCCCTGCAAACCTCGTGGGAAAGGCTGCTGGCTGTGACACGGGCGACAGAAAGCGTCCCCATTCCCTAGGGAACAGCTCCGGCAAGCACCCAGCTGGGATCCTCCCCCACTCCGAGCCCTTTCCCTCCCCAGCCAAGGGACCCTTTCCCTCTGTCCCGCTGCGGGGCAGTGGCTGTCACCCTGCTTGTGTCCCCCGCCCCGGCTTTTCGCCCTCAATTTCTGTTTTGCATGATTTCGGCGAGGTCAGGAGCACGGTTCTCATGTGTTTCAAGAAAATGAACTGACCCGAAAATGGCTTACCGGCAGGTTTTTGCTCCCTGATTCAGCTCGAGTTCAGAGATGAGTCAAGCGGCGGCGAGCAGCCCCAGGAGAGGGTAACGCGGAGGCCGCTTTAATCAGCCTTTCGCAAATTCATGCTATTTAAAAAACAGGTTTACAACACCGGAGCGGCTGCAGCAGCGGCTCGGATCAGACAGGGTTTGGCAACGCCGGGCGCCCCGGGGCTGCGGCAGCCTCGCCGGGGCTCCTCCCGAGCATCCCAGGGAGCATCCACCACACCGGTCCCTCGACGCCTCGGCATCGGTGGCGGATTTAACCCTTCCAGCGCCCTTACCGCCAGCTCCTAACCTCAGCTTCACCGCCGCTCGCTCGCCGCCGGCCGTGCCCGCAGGAGCCGCCGCGGGGACGGCCGCCGGCTGATGCTCCGGCTTAGCTGATGGGCGCAAGTGCCTGCAGGCCAGGGAATATTAAAAAAAAAAGCACCAAAACACCAGCCCCTTCGTGTTCTCATCCGCAGCTTTCACTGATTTCTCATACGAGAAGCAAAAGTCACCCACACTGAGATGTCGGCAACCGCTCCGTAGAAGGCTGGCTGCGGTGATGATGCTTATTGCAATATGTAGAGGGAATTCGGGGGTTAATTACATATATTTCTACACATTGCCCCGTGGTGTTTTGAACTGCTCCATCCCTGCGGACCCCTCGGGCCGGTTCACGCCCCACCACCGAGCCTTGCACTCCTCACGCGTGAATTTATCCGCACTAAAGCGCCGGCTCCCGCTCTCACCGGCAGCTTTTGGCTTTTCCCAGCCCCAAAGGGCTGGGGCAGCCGGCGGGCGCTGCACGAGCAGAGCGGGAAGGGGGCGAGGGGCCGGCGCACGATCCCTCCTCCCTAAATATTGCCGTACGCGGCCGCAGGAGCCCGGCGCTGGAAGCGGCGTGTGGTTTCGCGGCCACCGTGGCTGGGCCTCGAGGGGTCACAAGCCCCCAAACGAACCCAGGAGTGGCGGAGGTCTGGAGGCGTCGAAGCCCGACACCGGCTGCCTGGCAGCAGCAGTGGCTGTGCTGCGGCCCCTCGCGCTTGGGTATCGCCCCGAAATCAAGGTGGTCCTCCTTATCCAGCGCTCCCCGGGGACATCCCCGGAGCTCGTGCCGGTGGGAAATGTCCTACCTGGAGGGAGGATGGCGGAAGAAATCACCCCACGAGCATCCCAGGGGCGGGAGGAGGAGGAGGAGGAGGAGGAGGGCTGGCACATGCGCACGTGGTGAGAAAACACTCGTCCCGCTCCCCTCCCACCTCCTTCCCCCGCAAATATTGCAACAAAACCGGAAAAATGTGCTGGCAGGCGTTAGCGTCTCCCTGGAAAAAGCTGCTTTGCTGGCCCAGCTTCAAAATCCAGTTCACCAGAACCCCCCGAACCTCTCCAGCGCGCGGCTGCGAGCTCTGTGGAAAGCCAGAGTTTTCTGCAGAAAGGGGGTTGCGGGAGCTTTTTTTGGTAAATTTTTGTCACGGTCAAAAATCCAATTTTCCTGCTAAAAATAAAATATGAAGCCCCAAAGGAGTGGAAAGTATTCCAGCTGGGCCCAGGGCAGTGCGGGGAGTAGCATCAGCAACGCCAGCTGCTCAGGGAAACTGCTGGATTCACAGAGCTTCAGCCCTCACAGTGCCGTGGGTCTGGGTGGGAATAAAAAAAAAAAAATAGCTAGAGAGGAAAATCTGAAAAAAGAAATAAACCTGGAAATGCTGCCTTGGCTTCATTTTTCTGCTAAACCCTGTTGCCACGGAGCAGGATGCCGGGGGAGCGTGGGGTGAAGGTGCCTTTGCGGAAGCAGCAGCAAGAGATTTGGGTTTCCTTTTTATTCTGGGCACTGGTTGTGCCTGTTTTTTGGAGCACGGCGCCCTGCGGATAAAGTCTTTTGAGTCAGATTTTTCCCGGTGGGACGGAGCAGCCGGCGGCCTCCCAGGGGATGCTCGGTCCCTGCCGCTGCCGCGCCCCGGGGAGACGCAGGTCCCAAGGGACCACGTGCCACGAGATGCCACCGCCTGCATCACCCGTGGGGGTTCAGCTGCAGAAATCAATACGGGCGAAAGCAACGACCCCGAAATGTCCCAGCAGCCGTACGGGACGGCCGGGATCCCGCAGGACGGCCGATTCGCTGGCCATGCAGGCACCTGCCTTCCCACGGAGCAAAAAAATAAGTCGCTAAGTCACAGCAAAACCATGAAAGCAAAACCACAGAGCCCCAAAGCGCCTCTGAGTCACTCCCCCGGCCGCCGCCGCGGCCCCACAGCCCTCCAAAACTCGCCGCCACCTGCAGCCGGCCCCAAACTGCTGAGCCGCCCTCGGCCCACCGGCGCGGTGCGCGGCAGGCTGCCGTATGGGTGCTGGCAGCATCGTCCGGGAGGAAAAGCCCCTCGGCCTGAGCAGGCAGGGGTGCAGGCAGCGGCGGCGAGGGGCAGCGGGCAGAGCGGCGGTGGCCAGCTCGACATCCTCCGCCGAGCCAAAACCGAGCCGGCAGCCCCCGCTTGCCGGCACCGCTTTGCAGCCGAAACACTTCCTTCCCCTCTTTCCTGTAAAATCAGCCGTATTTTTTATTGTTATTATTTTAAATTGTGAAAAATACTCAATTGAAATGAGAATGGAGATGAAACATTCACAGAAAGTGCTACCGGGATTAGTCACCGCTTGTAATATCTCTATTTACATGAGTCACGAATTGGCCGCGCGGCTCTTAAATTAAATCCCCGCTGGGTTTTCGATTTTTGGGCTGTCCTCAGGAGACCTTTTGGTAACTTTTCTCCGGTTCTGAGCAGAGCCGGCAGCTGCCTCCCAGCACGTGTGCTTACCGAAACACCGGCAGCGGCTGCAAAGGTCTTTGCCGTGCGATTACGCGGCGGCCGCGGCCGGAGGCGATGCTCGGAGGGCAGGATTTGCCCCCTCTACCCGAGGCATTTCCCCGCTTGTGCTGGCAATGGGAAGAGGGAGAGCGGCGGTAGGCACCGAGGGGGCGATGGACGGTGGGATGCAGCCGGGGGACGGCGGGGGCCAAGCCGGTGGCAGCGGGCCCCAGGGGTGGCGGTGCCGACAGAGGTCACTGTTGCCGAAAAACTGCGCGCCCCAGCCGAAAAAGGGAACTTGGTGGGGCAGGCAGCCATGGGGCAGGCCCGGTTTTGAACAGGCGCTGCGCTCCAGCGGCCACAGGGGACCCCCGTCCCCAAGCGCTGGCGGCAAAGCCCCGGGGCGAGGCGTGGGAGCAGCGGCGTGGTCCCTGGGATGGGCTGGAGAAGCCACGCTCGCCCGTCCCGGCCACATCGGGGACCTCCGAGGGCACCGATGGGCTGAGATGAAAAGCAAAAAAAAAAATAACGAGGAGGAAAGGAAACGGTGTCTCGTGGGGCTGGAGGGGGAACGCGCTGCCATGGGACGTCCCCGAGGCCGAAAGCGGAGCAAGGGATGGGGCAGGAGGGGGAACCCGGGGTCCGCAGGTGCCCCTCGGGCTGCTAAACCCCTCGCGGAGCCGCTTGCTCGCAGGAGGAGCTGTCAGGAAACACGAGCAGAGCCCGAGCAAGCAGGGTTTGGGATGAGCCGGGTGGATGCGTTTGCTTCCCATGGCGGCAAATGGCCGGTCCCGGCCGGCGGGACCCCCGGGAGCAGCAGCAAGGAGACCTCGCTTGCTGCTTTTCCTCGCCCAAAACCCAAGAGAGGGCACGCAAAGAGCTTGCGAGCGCGGCGTAAAAATAAAACCCCAGAAAGTGACTAAGCACTCTGGGTACCGAGGCATGACGCCAGAGGAGCCCGGCCTCCGTCGCCAGCTGCGCCGGGCTCCTGCTGGGAGCTGCCGCCCACGGTTATCCCGGCCCGGCGTGGGAGGGGGAACCCCAGGGGTGCTGCTGGTGGGCGGCAGAGAAGCCTCCCCGTCCCCTCTCCCCCCGTCTCCGCGCCCGAGCAGAGCTGCTGCCCTCCGCAAATCCCCGCGAGGGGTCGAGGAGCCCGGCTCCCACCTGCGACCGGAGCACGGGGTCCCGGGACACCCCCCCCCCCCCCCAACTCCAGGCTGGGGCTTGCTGGGGGGGCTGGCCAGGTCCCCTCGCCAGCGGGGTGCTCGCCCACCGGCAGCGGGGGCACGGCCGCATTTGCAAGGGAGCTGGGGGAGACGCTGGGCACGGCGCCACGGGAGGGGATGCCGCGGGGGGACCCCTCTGAGCCACGCGGATCGGGGGTCCCCGTGTGCCGAGCCTGCCCCCGCCTCACCCCCCCAGACCCCCCCCCCAACCCCACCGCGGCCAGGGCTCCCCCAAGCAGATCCCCGACCCCGAGCCGGGGGCACCACGCGCTCCACGGACGCTCAGGGACCCGCAGCGGGGCGAGGCAAAGCCCAAAAACCCAAGCAGCAGCCAGCGCTCGCCGTCTGAACGTGCAAAATTTAAAACGTGCACCCCGCGCCGAGGGCAGGCAGCCCAGCCCCAAGCAACACACACCGCAGCGCGAGGAGCGTAAGGCATTGCAAAATTTACCGCATGCGTGTGTATATATATATATATAAAATGTGTGTGTGTATATATATATATATATATAATTTTTTCTTTTTTTTTGCAATTTGCAATTCGCAGCTGGCAGCTAAAGTAACCAGAGTTTTAAACCGCTCGCAAAGCCTCGCCCGCAGCAGCAAATAGCACCTTACCCTGGCGTGGCGGGGGAGCCCGGGGCCTTGGCAGCCCTCCGGGGCCGGAGGGAGCGCGCGGGCTCCACGTGGGGCCCGGGGAGCGAGGCTGGCATTCGTAACGGGCGCCAGGCACCCCGAGCCGAAACTCCCCCGCCGCTCTACCCAGATCATTGGTCCAGGTTGCAGCGGCGGCTGCTTTCAAATTCTGTTAAACCTTAAAAAGGAAACAGGAAGCCTCTCTCGACTTCATGCAGCTCGAGAGGCTCGCACACACGCACACCCACACGCTCGCCTTCCTACCCCCCGAGGCTGAAGCCATGGCAGGCGGGGTGCTGCCGAGGCGGTAGATCCGTGCCCTGGGCACGCTCCGGGCATCGGGGCCGGACCTCCGAGCATCCCAACCCCGGCTGCGCGGGGAGATGCTTCCTCCGGCCCCGGAGAAGCTGCGCTTTGCACCTCCTGGCAGGGGGCTCGCTGAAAGCCCGCTTTGCTTTTTCATTTCGTTCGCAGTCAAACGCGGCGAATCTTCCAGCTTGCCGAGGCACCGGGCAGCGTCAGGCACGCGACGGAGCCCGGACCACGCGCCTCAGGCTCGTTGTCCAAAACTCCTCTGACCACGTGCCTCAGGCGCAGGCTCGTTGTCCAAAACTCCTCCGAATGTCGGACAAAACCTCTTTTATCTAGCAGGAGAGTGACGAGCATTAGCACACCTTGGGTTCAGGGGTCTCAGCTTTTCACTCAATATCCAGCATTTGCGCTGTCTGCTCTTCTCTTCCCCCCCACAGCAGGCACAGGGCAAAAAAGTAACGGAGATAAACCTGTGCCATTCCTTCCCTGTCTGTGGTAGGGGCTAAAAATCATTCATCCTCAGAAAAGTCAGGGTGGAGAGCTGGGGGAAAAAGCACCGTTTCATTGCTTTTGGCAAGCGAGCGCTTACTGCTTCACATTTCCCCAATTTAGAAGGAAGAAAGCAACTTCCCCAAGCTGCACCGAGGGAGGAGGTACGCATGCCCCCGAGCCGGCACAAGCCGCTGTCCCAGGGGAAGGAACGGCCAGGAGCGCACGGCCAGCCCTCATGGCTCTGCGTGGAAAACCCCACTTCTGCCACACTTCTGTGCTAAGGGGTTTATTTAATTCGCATAAAGAAGGTACGCTGGAGGAGGCGATTTTTGAGTTGTTGTTTTTTTTTTTTAAAAGACTAAACCCCGCTGTCTCTGCACCGCAGCGTGTTCCCTCTCCCTTCCAAAAATCTCCAGTGCAGACCCTTGCCCCCGGGATGGAGGCATCTCCTGTGCGCTCCGTGCAGGAACTTCCCTCAGGACACATCTGATTTCCTCTCGCCCTCCGCTCACTTCCCATCGCCAAGGCGGGAAGCCGCGCTACCCACAAAGGGGACAGCTCAGGGGGCTGGCAGCCGAGCTACAGCTGCAAAGCAGCTGCCTTGAGCTCTTTGTCCGTCCTGTTGGTTAAAGGCTTAACCTCCCCTGAAACAAAACGCTGACTTTCCTCTGTGGGTGCCCAAGGAAATTAGATCAACTTCCTAACAGCCTAAAAAAAAGGGGGAGGGAGGTAAGATGTAAGAACACAGTTGCAACTCAGGTCCTTGCTTCAGTACATCTTAAACCACTGAAAACCTTGGTTAATACACGTCAGATGTCATCTTTTTAGTAACATTTAGAAGGTTTGTACAATTTTTCTACTTTCGCTTTCTTCATGATCACTCCTAGTTGTCTTCCTCCATCCTTATGTCCCCTCCCTAAAACCCTTCGGCTCCCCTGCTTGAGGGTTTGGAAAAAAAGGGGAGCAAGATCAGCACAAGTCCCCACAGAGTAAGATTGAATTTGAAACTTCAGAATAAGCAGAGTCCAACAGCTTGGCTCTGGCTGTTTTTCTAGTAGCAACCATTCAACCTCTGGCTGCTTTTATTGGAGTAACTCCACCTGTTTTATGAAAAATTAAGTGCCTGGCCTGCCCAGAACAAATATGGAGCCAGCCACGCTCCGAGCTCGGTGCTCTGGGGAAACACATACGGCATCGTAGCAGAGATGAAGGAAACACAAACGAATGCCCAATTATTTAAATTGTCTGTAAGTAGTTTCAGTTCTTGCCCAGACATAACGTAACATAGTGGAGGCAGGTGTTTTCTCAGCAGCCACTGACTAATTGCAGAACAAAGACTAGAAAAGAAAAGGGGGAAAAAAAAAAAAAAAAAGATGTAAACAGTGCAGTAGTATGTCACGGATGAGACTGAGCAGAGCAATTTATACTTACAGAGTGTGGATGCTTATGGAAGAGATACACAGTAGCCTTTATGAGACCAAAAAAAAAAAATGTATTGCATGAATGAGACTGAAAGATCATGCCAGTTCTTGAAAAGCGTACTTGGCACGGTGCAAGCGGCATGGCAGGTGGCTTGCTTTCCCTTCCAGCCTGAGACCCAAGAGGAAAAGCAAGTTTGGCATCTTCTGGGCTGCCTATCGCCCAAGATCTACAGTACCTCGTGGAAGCCGATGAAGATATGTCGCAAGCAAAGAAGTTATACAAACAAACAAATTGTATGGTCCCCAGCCAAGGTCTTTTCAGAATTCACCATAAAAGACATATTTGTAAACAATCTTTAGTTACAAAAGTAAATTTATTATTAGTTCGCTTTTACATTTTTTTTTTTTTTTTTTAAATTCATTGTAACAATTTATAAATAACTCCTGGTCATAGCCACTGCATCCGGGGACAGGTTTGAAGTTTACGTCGTTTGAGAAGTTACAAAATCAAGTACATTTTACCTGTATGTTTTTGAAAAGCGTGAAACAACACACAGCTGGCTCTGCCATTCAGTAATGGCACGCAAAACAAATGCCGCAGACCTACAGCACCATGGACTGTGGATTTCTAAGCAACAGAGGAGCCAGCCTTAGCAACGCACGAACCGGCATATTCAACTGCTTGAACTTCAAAAGCAGCTCAGAGAAGTTGGTGCTTCCTAAAGAGATTAAAGAAAGAAGATGAGCACGTATTTGGTGTAACACTGGCCCAATAAAAGAACTGTCAACAGAGGAAGGGGAGTCAGCCAGAGTCATCTGGAGATGTGCTCACTGCTGCTCGTTTTGTTGCAACACCGGTTAAAAAGTAAGTTTTTATAAAACAGAGTTCGAAGAAATCCCAAATTCAATTAACATGGCAGGAAATCCCAGAATAGAGGCATGTAACTGGTAGAGAGGACACGAAAACCCAGGATTTCCATAAAGCCCTTTTGACCTGAGCAGATGCTCAGGCACCTGGCTGGAAAATGTCCAAGCCTGTATGCTGAGGGTGCCATCGCCTGCACGGGACGCCTGGGCCGGGGGCTGTGGCCTCTGCAAAGCCTTCAGCAAGAGATTCCTCTCACCGCTGAGGTGGTGACATTCATGTCACACCCCTAAGCAAGCCACAGAGTTCCCCAAATCGAAGTCCAGCTGCATTTCTTTTGCAACCGGAGAAACCTTAGGCAAATAGAGGAGGACTGGTATAACCCCAGGTTGGGCTGACAACATCAAGAGAAAAGCTGCCTAGTGAAAGGGCCCAGAATTTCCCTGGATCCCAAATCAGATTACTGCTGGAAACCTAGAAGAGCAGGTGATCGCTCCGACTAGGTACTTAGAGGAGAGATATTTAAGGATGTTTGGGACACAGTTAGCCCAACAAAAAGAACACTCTTCCTCGTCACAGCCCATCTTACCTGGTCCTGCTGCCTGCGAGAACATTGTTACCTGCAGGTCAGGGAAAAGCTAAGACTTTTTTTATATAGGCTAATTCTGGCTTCTTTAGTCCTGCATAAAGTTTCTACCTTTTCTGTCCAGACTCGAGACAATTAACAAAGAATAAAAATCGATGGAACAGCTTTCAGAGGAAATGCAGGCTGTCACACAATTTGCAGGATATATTCCTTTCGGTATGCAAGGCCAAACCCGGGAGCGTGCGTCCGCGCAAGTCCAGAGTGGTGTCCTGCACTCCAGTCTTACCTTCCAAGCCTCCAGCTGCCAGCTGCCCCGGCGTCGGGACAGAGTGGTAAATAAGGAAGCAAGCCAGCATGCTCAGTTGCGATTCCTCCGTGGGCTGCCCGCTTAGGTAGGAATGCAGCGA
Source organism: Pelecanus crispus (assembly GCF_030463565.1). Taxonomy (NCBI): domain Eukaryota; kingdom Metazoa; phylum Chordata; class Aves; order Pelecaniformes; family Pelecanidae; genus Pelecanus; species Pelecanus crispus. The sequence goes on along the minus strand of NC_134645.1, from coordinate 1,541,535 downwards.
GACATCTCCTCCAGCTGCAATACACAAAACCCTCTGATGAAATTTAGAGAGCATTTGTGGGACGAAACAGAAAGGCAAGACAATGGTATTTCCACAGAAAAAGCCCGCTGAAAAGAGAGTCTCCATCTCCCCAGAGATGGGTTAGGGGTTTGTTTGCGAGCCTTCTTCATTCTGCTCTGGTCACCCCTTGCTTTTGCTCCTAGAAAATTCTCCCGGTGCAATATTAGGAAAGAATTTTCTCTGGGAAACATGATCTTCCACGTTAACTAAACTTCCCACCAATATAGGCAAACATAGTTCTTCAGTGAATGTTTCACACCAAACACACTAAACTGAAACAAGCTGGTTTATGCTAACATGCAAGTGCCTTCCCTGCAGTTACCATTTTTTCAGTACTTTTGAGGCTAAAGTCAACCCAAATCGGTAAGACAAGAACGCTGAACTGCGATCATGCCTGCAGGATTAAAATTATCTTCTCTATACCTTGAAGCCACTGATCCAAAGTGTTATCAATAGTGCACTTCATCACAGGCAGAAATTCAGAGTTCATGAAGAGTCCTCTGTTTGGATTCCTGCTCATCCTCTCCTGGTGACTTCTGGAACTGAAAAATTCTAACACCAGCTTTATCTGCCACAGCTCAAATGTCTCGGACATCTCTCTTCTTTCTAATCTCCTCACAGCCTAACAGAAGGGAAATACAAAGTGACTGTGAGAATGTGAACTGGAGGAGGAAAGAAATGTTGCCGTCATAAACATTCAGTAAATGAATCCTAAACTCCCCCTTGCCACGGGCTGCCCTTCTGAGCACCTACTGAGAAAAACTGCTGGCTAATGTTTCTGGTGTAGCTTCAGTTTTCATTATTTTCCAATTCGCTTTTAAAATCTCTGCTATCTCCCTGTAAGCTCCATAATACGTCTCCCCTTCTTCCTTTCTGTCTTCTACAGAAATCACACGTAACGAACAATACTCTTATGCCAAAGCGTAGCTTTAAAAAAAGGGGGGGGGGGGAAAAAAAGTGTTTACTCCACCTGATCTATTGCTATGTATGTGGGCAGCATCTCTGGATTTTCTTGGGTAACACACTCATAAAGAATTGAGGAGAAAAGATCCAGGATTTCCTGTTTCTGATAAAAGACACATGTTTAACAAAGCACACATGCTAGATACAACTTATTTACAGTTCTTGCATTGCTCGCATTTCCTTCCATTAAAGTTAACCCATGCACTGACATTACATAAATTAGCAATAGCTAACAACGCTACACAGCTTGCTTTCGTCCTGGGCTTACTAAAACTAGGCATAATGTGGCTATATTTTACTCCCCCCCACCCCCCCAAGTTATCTTGTGCAGAGAAATACGGTGCAAAACACCCTAACCCTTCTGCACTGACTTCACCTAAATGCTTCAGGACACCAAACAGGGCTCTCAGTATTTGTTAAACACATTCTGCAATGAGTACAACTGGTGTAGACAACTAGCAGCAACTGTGATGTAACCAGTGGGGAAAACAAACAAACAATCAAACCCAACAAAAACTATAGGGTCAACACTGGTTTACACCTCTGTATTACAAAACATCCCTTAGAATATTCCCTCTCCCCACTACTTGAAGGACTGAATTCTGCTCCTCAGTTTAACATCGGATTTTCCCACCTTTTATTCATGCAAGCAAGAAACCACGCTCATCCACATCTAGGCACCATACCTGGCCCATGTTCACCGTTGGTTTGCAAAAATAATCAGCGAATGAAAACAGAGCAGGATCAGAAGTAAAAGCTGAAATTGCTTCTGGCTAAAAAACAGATTAAAACACACTCTTGAAGTGAACTGTTTGGTTTTACTGCACGAGCGTAGTAGTAATTTATACCCAACCCTTCCTTCCCCAGCACACGAGCGAGAAAATCGTAACCTACATAAAGCACATCATGGGCAAAACATGTCCAACGCTTCTGTCTGCCCACGACAAACGTACAGTCACATAGCTGCTCTTAGCTCAAGCTCATTGCATGCCCTGTGAAAGCCACCAGACTTCCTTTCCCTCAAGCAAAGCAAGTAACTTCAGTACTCATGACCATGTGGCAGACCTAGGTACTGGAAATAAGTAACACAGCACAACCTGCTGTGCTTCCCTCAGCCTTTCTAGAGGCAGCATTTCTGGCAGGAAACCAGTTTGGGAGCGATACCTTGAATGCCCGAGCTTCAGAGTTCTGGTGAGTAACAGTCTGTGCTAAGAGACTGCGCCAGCCCATCGGGTCCTCCTTGTAGGAGAGCTGCCCAGCTCTCAGCTTCACGTACAAGACGCCACCCTTGGAAAGAATTGATCTGAAATAACAACACCCGTGCTTACTTTAAATTGATACGTCTACATAATGAGGAGGACCTGTAAAGGAAATGTGAACTCCAGCAGCTCATATATGGGCAATAATCCCATTTAGGCTTTGTCCTGATTATTTAAACCCTGCCCCGCTTGCATATATGTAAGTCTTGGTATCTTCAGGGCAGGCTGCTATCACACATGATGTGATGGCAGGCAACGGTGAAAAAAAGGGGCGAGCCCTACAGATATGAGGAATATAACTTCCTGAAGCCATTGCAGGTTCTTGTTAGACTCTTCAAGGATGAGCTCCCAGCACCAAGGAAAACCATGCAAATTGGCATCCACAGCTTTAAAGGCGTGCTGTGATGGTCCTTTCTCCACGTAAGGGGAAAAAAACCCAACCAACCAACAAAACCCCGCTATTCCTGACCAAGCCTACAAATAGAAGCGTGCAGCAGTTTGAAGTTACACTACTGCAAAGCAGCTGCATGTTTACCTCATTTAGAGTATCAGTTGTGCCATTAACTGCAGGCACTGGGCATCCTTAAAATAACTAAATTATCTGTATTGAAACTAACTGCTTAGCATAACAACACAGCAGCAGCTTGCATGTAGTAAGATAGGGAAAATTATTTCTCACACGTGCATTTATCTCCAGAACAATGCCCGCCAGGTCCCCACCATTTTAAAGGGCTGGGGACAAGGTGGTGTGACATGAGAGCTGACAGATTCAAAGCATCTGGAGACCCAGAGAACGGGCAAGTCCCAAAGGCAGCGAGTTCCTCAGTCACCCACGCTGGTTTCTGCTGCAGCAGCACAGGAAGGCTCTTTTGGACAAACAAGTGCTCGAAGTGTGGTAAAGGCTCAACCCAGAAGGACAAAGGCGGCTTCTGCCAGCTCTGGTGCAGCAGATGAATCAGTACGTGCCTCCTGATCCGGAGGAGGCTGCGCTCACCCCCGGTTGTTATCTTTAAAGGCACGGACCAATACAGATGCTGCATTGCAGCGCCCAATTTAAAGTAACTAGAAAAACCGTGTTCCTGATGAAAGATGCAGCTGGCTGCTTCTCTACTACTCACAGCAGCAAGTTACACTGCAGGCTGCTAAGCACGAAGATGAGAATGATTTTACCCACAGATTATGTATTCCGGTAAGATTTCTGTTTTTCACAGTTGCCCAACGGAGAGTTAAAATGCAGTAAGCAGTACTTTGTATACTTCACGTAACATGAGAAAAATAGTATTTCACAAAGCAGTAACAGTTAGCTAACTACTGTATCAACAGTCTGGGAAACATGACATCACAGCAACTCAAAACTGAACTAAAACCATGAGTTTAAGATGGTTTCTGGTACTGCTCAATCCCGCTGCCAATATCTGCGGTTTTTACTATCAGGTTTTCCCCTGCCCTGTTTTTGCATGAATTATTCACATCAACAGGTGAAACCAACTACGCAGTTTCTTTCTTCACCCTAAAGTGCTGTCAAATGCACAACAGTGAACCGATCAAAACCAGACTTCTTTCCAAACCGTAGGTGTTACAAATAGAGGAGGTTTTAAAAAAAAATTAAAAAAAAAAAAACCCTACTACTACAAGGTCATTATTCAGTTAGGCATTATAAAGAATACTTACTTTAGATGATTCGTTCCCTTGCTTAAATCTATTAATAATTCCCAGTACCGTGGTCCCTTCACTCTGATCTGTCAATGTAAGCATTTTTATTACTAGATATAACCAGAATCATAAAATTAAGAGTTTTCTACATAAGCCTACAGGTCTCTCTGGGCCCTTAAAAGGGCACATGCCCTTTGATAGTGCTCCCCACCCTGAAAACTCAGGAAGAGCACCTGGCTTTGGCTCTCCTACAGTGAAGCTTTCTGGCACAGGGAACTCCCTGTTACATTGGATCTTGAAAGCGTTATGATCAAGACCAAAGAGAAGCATGTGGCATAATTTAACATGTGCTCCATAGTGACACACTGATCTTCGGAGCCATTACTAGGGGACAGCGTTGTCCAGAGTCTGGCTAAAGCTGGACAGGGAATCAAAGAGAAGGCGCTAAGTCTCTGTTCATGCACTGTTTGTGCCACAAACCGGGTGATTAAATTCCTCATTAAAATGGAGACTTCCTTTACCTGCTTCAGTAAGTGAAGCTCTGGAAGAAGCGTAGGTGCCATCAGTTCCTCGGTGGCTTCTGCATACCATTGCGTGCCCTTCAAAATGCCCCCAGTATTCACATATTAGTAAAGCTCATTTTTGTGCAAAAAGAAAGAAAATGTGCATCTCATTTATAACAACTCAATTGGCAGAAGTCAGTCAGTTTCTGTTCCTGAGTTCTGAGTAAATACATGACTTCGCATTGCCTTTAATGTCAGGAAACAAAAGCCTAAATTAAAGGTATATTTCCCATGGATGTATCAACACATAACATTGTGTGAGTCAGGCACACTTCAACTGAAATCTGAAGATTTGAGAAGTAAACTGTATTATGAACATACAGAACTCTTTGCCAAAACCCCAAGGGATCCATGCTGCAACTCTTCTCCCCTGAAATCCCAAGAACCCTTTCTTTAGTCCTTTCATGAGCATCACCTGTCTCACCTAAACCTGTAAAAAAATCAATCCCGCAGAACGGACCCTTCCCCAAAAGACACATAATGCCACCAAGCCAGGAAACATGAAATTACTACTCTACCCTTAATTGCTTTAGTGGTGGACTTGGCAGTGTTAGGTTAATGGTTGGACTGGATCATCTTAAAGGTCTTTTCCAACCTAAACGATTCTATGATTCTAATGCAAGCACCCAGGAGAAACACTAAGTTGCCTGTTTCAGCAGAATTAGGAGAAGGCTTTTAAAACCAGAGATGGTTCCAACCGCCTCTGTGCCTTTGAAAGGCTGCCTTCTTCAGGAAGAGGACAACTACGACCCTGGGTCAGCCACCACACACCTGACTGTTTGAAGACTTTGTGGTGCCTGTTACTTGTCCTGTATTCCGCTCGCAAGGCGACATCAAAGCACATGCAAGGTGTGAGTGGGCTGAGCGCAACCCTTCAATTATTTGCGTAGAATTTGGCTTGTCTCTACCACAACTTGAAAACAAACCCAAGGCTGCTGGCCACAACAATGAAAATAGCATGCCTTTGGTATATCAGAGCCTTCAGCTGTCTCCCACACCTTCTCAAAGGCCTTCGCTCCCTATTGCCGCCCAGACACATTACCTTGTACGTAACCTCTATCAGCGCGTAACAAGGAGTGTTTGAATCCACATCGACGGGCGTTAAGAGCCTTGGTTCTGCCGCCAGCACGTACAAGTGACGCAGAGCCTGAAGGTGGTACCTGTGCGCGGGAATAAGGAATTCAGCACTGTGTAGTGCAGGCAGGGAATAACCCCCCAAATACCAAACTACACACGGCTCAATAACCAAACACAGCTGTTGGTTAAGCTAAAGAGAAAGTTGTAGTAATTTAGTAGGTTTTATATTGCTTTAACACGTACGTGTCAGCTAACAGAACAGGACTTCATGAATCATAGCTAAAACTGATTAAGGGCCGTAAACAGACAAATCTTGCATTAAAAAAAAAATATTTTCTGCTGAGCAAATTGGAACAGTCAAGCCACAGGAACACAGCGTAGAGCCTCAGGAAACCTGCTTGCATTTCCTCACTGATCAAAGATCACTACCATCATCCTATATCTTCATTTATTTCTTCTATTTTTCACTTCCCTTTTTCTTTTGAAAACCTAAAAAAAAATTATTTGCAGAGTACCCAGGTAAAAATTCTAGATCATTTGCCTCTAGATAACCTCTTTTGTAAGATGATTTAGCTCAAGGAAATACGAACCCTAGCAAACCCTTACCGATTGTCCGTGCTGTGAACAGGGAAGTGAGGGTACAGAGCACAAAGGAGAGCAGCAATTGAAGAATTGGAAGTGCTCAGTGAGTATCTGCAGAAAAACATTATCTATTAGTTTCAGTGCTAATAAAGGCTGGCCACTAGCAAAGGTGTTCAAAATATTTTGGTGTCCCAGGGAAGAGAAGGACAGTAGCAATGTGCATACAAGCAAGGAATTTACAAACGTGTTCCTACAGCAGTCAAAATAAACATGTAGCAGTAGGAAATAAACACAAGCCAAAAACATTCCTATGGCATTCAAGTAATGCAGTATCTAGAAAACAACAGAACTTTCCTTTGCAATAGAAAACATCTTTATGCATCCATATGTTATTAAAAAATTAAAAAAAAAAAACAAAAACCAACCCAGTTAAATTGCACATTGCTCCAGCTTTTGCAGGAGAGGTGAAAGAAGAAAAATTCTGCCTTTGGGAATGGCAAATTACCTTCCTCCCCCCAGGAAGAGAAGCCCCAAAGCCATGTGGTGAGCCAGGTGGAACCCATAGTTCATCTCTCCGCCCGTCTTCTTGTGCATGAAACGACAAAGCTGAAGGACTTTCAGGTTTCCAGAGCCAGCCATCACCATCGCGAGAGACAGCAGCAAGACGCTCAAGCATGTTTCGAGATTATAGTGACCTGTCTTCAAGTAGAATAGGGAAGGCATTATTACACTTCTGTGGTCAAATGCACACTTCTGGTGGGTCTAATGCGCTGCTTTCTACCCCAGAGTTCGAAAACCACATTCCACAGAAAGGAGAGCGGAGAACCAGCAAAGTCCTCAACAAAAATGATTCACAGCCCTGCCACATTCTATAAACGGTCTGTAATACAGAAAAGTAAAAGGGATGTTTTTGTTTCCATTAAGGTTTTGGTGAGGGTGATCAAAGTACACTACACCACAAAGCCTCCTTTTCACTGAGGGAAAACTAGAAAGAACTTACTATTGAAGCTGTCGGTGCTGACAAACACTTCAGGAAATCTGTTGCATATTTGTACTGGAAAGAAAAGAAACGCATACTAAATATAGATACAAAAGTTACAGCTCTATGGAGATTGAAGGGAAAAAATAAAAACCTCTTACCAAGCACTTAAATGCTGCCAGATTTTCTGAACCAGCAAATCGAAATCCCAGTGACAAACACGCTCCAGCAATGATGTAGACATGAGCTTGCCTAATAAGCAACATAAACAGGAAATGACTAAATATTTCTCTTTTCCTCACCTGAATATGCATCACAAACTCCTTTATAATTAAAAAAGGGGAAAACTGAAAAGACAGACTTATCCTTTACAGAAAACGGAGAAGAAAATTCCGTAAATATCAAGGGAGAGATTTTTTTTGCATGCTGATATCTCTATAGAGAGTTCAGCTGCATTTTTCAGAAGAATTTTTTACACATTACTTACGCTAGTGTTTCTAAACTCAGGTCTTCAGACGAAGGCAGCTCTGTTGCATGAAGAGATATACTGTTCTCTCTTATGATCTACAAAAAGTGTTAAGAGATAGAAAAATCAATCAGGGGAAACATTAATTAACTGAAACTCCAGGCATTGAGGGTTTGTAAGTGATACAAAACAGGTCTGTTTCACAGGCATAAGAGCTGTTTTTCCTTCCACATGCTACTGCTCCATCGTACTTCTGATCCAAAAGGGACACGTTTCCACGCTCCTGGATCTGGTCCCTTAGAGATATCCAAAACAATGGCAAGACTGTGTCAGAAGCACGATGTTACTGTATGTACTCAAATATGAGAGAAAACAGAACGTGATGAGACCTCAAGAGGCTGTGTAGTCCATCAGCATCCTGTATTGCTGATAGGTATCTAAGTTATTTGTAATGCTCAGCTGAAACCTCCTTGCAGCAATTTTGCACCTGGCTTCTTGCTCGGTCAACGTGGAAGAAAGTTTAATCCCTTTCTCTCTCCGGCACCATTTTATGTCTTGAACAGTTGCATCCCTCCTCAATCCTCTCCTCTCTAGCGTGATGGGATGGGAGTCCCCACTGCTCCTAACAGTTCAGGAATCCAATGCAACCATCACCTCTGTGAACACGATTCAACATACATTTTCTTGTGCAGCTCATGTGACTAAGGAAATGCTCGCGTGCAGAACAATCCAGTGAGACGTAACATTGGGAAGTAAGCACATTAAGTGTAAATACCTACTTGAGGCACGTTGCTATTAACCCACTTGGAATTGGGCAAGATGTCATCCCACAAAATCAGGCATCGTGCCAAGGTCTAAAAAAAAGTGAGAAAGCCAAAACATAAGGAAGAAACAAAACCCGACACAAACATCAGTGGTATTTTTTAAATGTACTAAATACGTCCAGAAATGCAGACAATCCAGCTACCCACTAGCCGCTTCTCCAGTTTCTCAGCCTTCATATCAGAAATGACAAAATAGCTTTTATTTTAAGAGATGCAAATTCTGCTCGCAGAAAGAAGAACCACAGAATACAGACCTTGCAAGGTCTGTATCTTTAGCTGGTAAACTGAGATGAAAATTCATTATGTACTTAAAACAGATGCTGAGGCCTAACTTGTTTTTTACCTGTGAAATTAATTTGGGAGAAGCTATAAAAATTTACCTAAACATTTAATTTAACATTCCACATAAAATGTACCATTCAAATATTTCTCACTAGATTTTGTCTCTAGTGCTGCACGACAAGCAAGCTGCCTTACTACAAGTAGAAACTGTTTGAAGGTATGAGTTTGGCTGGCAAGCAAGAGGGTTACCAGCTATCTAAAGGATGATGCGCGATAGGCATGTGGGCTGGATTAAAAATTTAAAAAAAAAAAAATTCAAATAAGATGCATTTTTAGTATCATTAAATAGATGGAGAAAAGAAACAAAAGAAAATCTTACCCTCAATAAAAGGAACTCTGGTTTTACAAAGTCCAGCAAATACATGGTATCCGGTGCTTGAAGCCAGTCAGCAATAGATCTGCAGAGCACAGTAAAGGAACGGGGTTTCCAGATCTTATTTCAGCAATGCACAAAATTGAATAAGCCACCCAAAGCAGAGCTGACATTACAGCAGTTTAAACTGCTATCACAAGTTACTGCAAAATGCCTGAGCAATTCCAAAGGTAATAATACCTGTTATTAGTCTTTAGGTAGATCATAGCAAGTGCAAGTGTGGCGCCCGGACAAGTAACATCCACATTTATGGTGTCTCCCTCCTGTGAAAACACAACGCGTACTGTCAGAGCAGCTGACTAGGAAGGCAACAGCCTGTAGCGATGATGCGTAGAGGCAAAGTCACTCGGTGCATCGGGACACACACCTCTCAGACTTCTAACTACTGCTATTTTCAGCTTAAGTGAGCAAAAAATCAACACGTACCTTGATTTGATAACTGGGAGACTTGTGCTTCTCTCTGTGCATTCCTGCTTGGAACCGCCTGTGACCCCCAACCATGTACTGGTAAAGCTGCTCAGGAACGTTGAGGTCTGACATGCCTATCAAATTACTGCCGTGCTAAGGAATGAAGAGGAGAAGAAATAATATGGCAGTGCCTTCCTGTATGAGGAAAAAAAAAATGCTTTCGGCCAAAGACAGTTGGGAGTCAAGGATGAAACAGCTCTTATTACCAATATATAACGATTCCTCTACTAATTGCAGCTGAAACGAAGAGAGGCACTTACCCCTAGGCAAACCATGCCTAAGGCTAGCCCAGATGCAAGGGAATAGGACTCTCTGTCTGTGCAGTACTCCATTTCTGGTCCAGGGGGACGGCCTGGAGAAAAACAAAACAGTGAAATTAATCTTTTAAAATTCCAGCTAGTAAACATTGTTCAATTAAGCATTATGTTTCTAGGGATATGAGGGAAAAAAAAAATCGGTCCCTTCTTAAAGTCAAGAAAGTTCTCAATGGAATTACAAACAATTGTCAGTTAACCCATCCATCACCAAACCCCTCCAGAAGCAGTATATAGTGCTAAACGATACGGTTGGAGTTCAGAGAGACAGTGAAAATGCCATGTTACAACTGTGCATACTTAAAGACATCTGAACCTATCCAAATGCTGTCAGCAGAGTTCAAAAGCTGTTGCTAGAAAAAAATTGCACATACCAAAATTACCAGAAACCTAACAGATACAATTTCACCCTTAAAATTTATCCCATTCTCTATTTAATAATCCATACAGCCTCTTCTAACTAAAGTTACATATAAACATGAGTAAGAACTCAATAAAATCAGAACTATGCACAGAACGAGGCCACAATTCAGATCAGAAATTTACTGTTCGGAATCAGCTCTTAAAGACTACTGTTTAGAAAGCCTTAAACAAAATTCGAACAGGAGAATTTAGGACATGATGGCTGCACTTCCACCAACCTAGCGAGCCAAAAAGACTGTCCTTGCAAGAGGAAAGCATTTTTCCCCACCCAGTGCCTTCATCTCTGGTTTTTACGGTGGCAGCTACCTCATGGACAGACATGAGAAACAACAAATGTCTGAGAAACAAGAAATGTCTGGGAAGCATCAGATGCATTGGGTATACAGCATGCAACAGATCTGCTCAAAAGCTGTAGAGGGTCAGGATCTCTGCAGACACGGCATCCGGGTCAGGAGGAACGTACAGTTACAGCAGTCCTTTTACCGAGCAGCTGGCAACCCTAAAAGTCCCCGACCAGCTCTCATAAGACAAAATTTCCAGATGGAAAAAGTATCTAGGTCCAGCAATGATGCTGCTACGTTTCTTCTACTAAATTAAATGATTGTTCTACGCTATACAAACACACAGTTCACAGTAACTTCTGTTCCTCTGAAAACAGAAGATGAGGTTTGGAAAATGAGAGGTGAATACTGTGGTGGGAGATGTACAGTTAAAAGAAGCGTTAAAATTCTCAGCTCCCTGATGCATTGTGCAAATCATTCACACGTCGTGACTCTCCCAGCCCATGTCCCATTTTCTCCAGTGTCAGCACCTACCGATTTCAGCTAGCAGAACCTCAGCTGTGTGCCTGTGAGCGGTGCCCTGATAGACAAGGCCTATTCCTATCACGGCAGCCACCTGCACGTTGTGGGGGACATCCAGCTCTGTTGAAGTTGGTGGCAGGAGGGCAGGTATGTGGATGCTCAGGAGGCGCGTAATGGCCATATCCATTGTGCCCAACTTGGCAGCAGAAACGCCGAGCAGCAGTCCAATACTTGTCATCTCATGGCCCTGAGAAAGGAAACACGTGTCAGCGGTCAAAGAAAGTGGCCGTGTTCAGAAAAGGAAAGACACTTCTAATACAATATATTCTATGTTCTCAAATATAGACAGCAGCTAAACTTCTTCGATCCGTCTCTTCAGGAAAATGAACACTAGCTGTTAGGGGTGTAAAGGTTATTTCCCAAATGTATGATCTTACTGCAGAGGCAGACTTCAATCCAAACAGAAATTCGACAATGAAATACTAAGCATGGTTACAATGTAGATGTTTAGTTTCCAAAAAACACCCCACAACACATTTGGGTTGTTCTAAAAACAAAACCTGAAGTTTTTGCTTTAAAAGGATCTTCTCTATCTCCTTGGTAGCTCTTTATTAATCCCTCCCCCAACACCACATGTATCGTTTCCTGGTGTTTAAGTTTCAAAATAATTATGTCTTCACAACTTCTTACAATTTAAGGTGAGATTTCAAGAGCGCATATGATTTTCAGCCTTTTAATGCAAAGTCCATAAAATCTTGAGTCCCTAGCTCTAACTCTGTAATGCAAAGATTAACAAGAACTTTATGGCAGAAATTGAGCAGAAGTAATTCAGAGCATTCACCTATCCCAATGAGCTGTGCACAACATGGAAAGATTTAGTGATAAAACTGCTGAAAAATCTTTTAAACAGAAATAAAGTCCTGCACTACTAATGTTAACGAAGCAACTCTGATACTCTCCCACGCTAGGAAACTTCCAATTCAGTGTTTCAAAGAAATCTGCTGACTTTTCTTTCTTGTTTTGTTTAAAGAATTCAAGTCCTACAAATATTTTTCTCTGTTGCCTGTGAAAGAAGGCCTCACCTTTGTTAGGTAGTCATGTATGTTGAGCGTGGCGAGTTTCGTGAGATGCCCGTTGAGACCCAGAGCCATGAGGAAGCCTGCATATTCATTTGCTAATTCAGCAATTTTGGGCTTGTTATAGACAATCCAAGCAGAGTCTATCTGTGAAGCAGGCGCTATCTTCAGGCCAGCAGCTACCCCGTTGTGAAAACTGGCCCAGCAAGCCATGTTAGGAGGCACATCGATGTTCCCGCTGTTCAGATCAACAGTGGTGTTCCTAGGAGGAGCACGGCCTGCCCATGACAAAATCATTAAAAGCAATTAGGTGAATCCAAACCACTTCAGAAACAGCTCTCAACTCAGCAGGGTGCCAAGTGAACAAACTCTGACAGCACGCTAGGTAACATTTCCGATCTGAAGACAGCCTTGGGTATCTTCAGGCACATCAGAAGACAGAAGCACAGCATAGTAGGTAAACCAGCGATGTGGACTATCTGTGACCTGTACGACACCAACACTGATCAGCTGCGTGCCCTTAGGCAATTTGTTTCACTTCTCTCTGCTTCTCAGAACGCACCTGATATAAGGTCTCAGTGTTAGATAGTAACAGCAGCCTAATAACAAGCAGCTAGTAGGTGACAGATTCAAAACAAAAAGAGCTATTTCTTCACAAAAAGCACACTTAAGCCATGGAACTCTTTGCAGGGAGACACAGAAGATGCTATAAAAGTTACGAGAGGTTCAGAAAGAAACTGGCTAACAACCGAAAGAAACCCTGACCAACGTACCAGTTAGATTCAGCTTTGGGATGGGCAACTGCTCTGTTGGAACAGGATGATACGAGAACAAAGTGAACATTCCTCGTCCAACAGGTAGTGCCATGGTTCGCTGGCACAGCTGTAACAGCCTGTTGAGACGACAGAAAAAACAAGCCCATTGCTTAATACAGAAAATTCTTCCAAATACATGATATAAAATGAACCTACAGACAACAGGCACTGGACAGACCATTTTTTCCAGACTATGAGATAGCATGATGTCTTTCCTTTTTTCTTTTTTTTTTTAGTAGGCTAAACTTTTGAACCAAATCTTTGGTCCTTACAAGATTAATCTCAAAGATATACTCCAGCTGACATCTTGTTGAAACTTGTCTCTTTCCCTTAAAGCTAGGTGCTAGTTAAAGAAATCTGTGCTACAGACAATTTAGCAGCCATATCAGAAACAACATGAAAGGAGAAAGCAAAACAAAGTTGATTGCCGTATGGGATCTTGCTATGACTAGTGATCACATCTAGTAATAACCTGTGTACAGAACTAATAACGTGCTTCCAAGAATGCTGACCACAATTCTCTATGATCTACTCTGGAAACACTTTCTAGACTTGTTAGATTACTCAGCTTGTTAGGTCAGACAATAATTTGATGCATTCCTTTAGCTTCCTACTGCTGTAGAGTGTTTTGCATGTTAATGATGTTCTGAAGTCTGTTTTTTTCTTCTGTTTTTTAAAGAAGATACTTCTGACACCCCCAAAATAAGTGAATAAAGAAGCAGGATGGGGACAATTGCGAGGCCACTAGGCATATAATGGCTCCAATAGGAGGTTTTGAAAGAGAGGGATGGAACAGTGAATTTGCTTTCTGTAGAATTAATTAGGTCCCCTGACCCAAGCCTTGCTTAGACCTAAGATCAGCCCTAAACAAAGGGCTCTCCAGTTTTAGGCAGGGGATGGATGATGCTTTGCTCTCTACAGAGGCATTTTCTCTACAAAGTAGGTCCTACTTGTATTTCATGCTTTTTAGGTGGGGGCATGGAGGGAAAGCTACAATCTGATTTCAAACCATAACTGATCTCAACGTGCTGTTTGGGGTTCAAACTAACAATCTTTCCCATATGCTGGTCCAATCCGGAGAGCCCTCCAACTCAAATACAGCAGGGTTTTAATGCACACTGAGCTTCAAAGACTTGGATTATGAAATCCAACACTCTTCTGCGTGTCCTTCACTTGGGCCTGCCTACTTGAATGTTCAGTTCAGACTCAAACACATTGCACTGTTTGGTTAGACATACTGAACTTTAAGCCACCAAAAACTTTCAAACTATTTTTCACCTGAGTGAAATGCTAACGAAATACTGCTAGAAAGGGAGAGAGTTTTTACCGGTTTTCTTTCTCTTCTATGTATTCGTGGTCACTAGCTTCTGGCATCTGCACCACATTGACACGTACAGGACGGGCACTCTGAAGGAGTCTGCGTACTTCCTGCACTCTCAAATCCTCGCTCCATATTAGCGACATCACTTCCTCATTCATATCATTCATGCCATCCTCATCCTCTTCCGATTCGGTTCCAGAGGGAATATCGGAGGACAGCACCGGGCCCACAGACTGCAGGGGAAAGAGAGAAGTCGTTCCCAGCAGTGCACGTGGATATTGCTAACTCTCAGAAAGCCAGCAAATACCAGCACCACAACCTGGATGCACTCAGCACAATTACTTGCACTGAGATGGGCCTGTGAATAGAACGGACTGAGATTCCTGCAATCATGAATGACACCGTTCACCCACTCCTTACATTCATTTAGAAGGCCGCGAGGAGTTTGAGCATTGTAACCAACTATTTCTGCACACCTAAATGAGATAACTAACTATCAAGAGAGGAGGAGATGACATCTCATGTATGTCAAAGGTGTAGCAAAGGCTGTTGAGCAAAGACTAACAAGCAGGAGCTTGACAAGGCAACATACGAAATAGTTATCTTTCTTTCAAAACTATTTCTTGTTTCAGAGCAGTAGTAGGAAAGGGCTTTCCCCTCCCTGCCTACACAATTGTCTATGACAGCTATGAAGACATAGGTGTTTTTTTAATTCAAGTTCAGCAGTGAAAAACAGAAACCTAGATGAGCATTTCGATGTATATTAAAATGGAGGTTAAACTCCGGAAGGCACAGACACAGTCCCCTGGTGACAACCTGCTTTTAGAAGTGCCACTACCCTCAACCCAATCAGAGCTGCTGTTCTGCATATTCTGTTCAGGAACCTGCTTTATTGTTCTAATCACTGATGTTTTCATGAATTAGGGCTTTAATCTAGATTCCCCCCTACAACAACCTTGGAAAAACTAAGCTACCTATTCAAATAAACAATCAGCCTGCACAGCAGTAAATTCCAAATGTTTGTTGCTGTCAGCCAACCTAGGTTTCGCCACAGTACCAAAACGTTTTTTGAATTTGCACACCAGAGCTACATGACCAGAAAAATACCGAAGCATTTCATTGCTGAGAAGCACTGTGGAATGGGATGGGCAACTGCTCTGTTGGAACAGGATGATACGAGAACAAAGTGAACATTCCTCGTCCAACAGGTAGTGCCATGGTTCGCTGGCACAGCTGTAACAGCCTGTTGAGACGACAGAAAAAACAAGCCCATTGCTTAATACAGAATCTGGCCCTCTTTTTATGCCAGATTTACAAAATCCTCCTTTAACGCTCTGTCCTCCCCTGTCTATTCACATCACACAAGCAATGCACAGGACCACCAACAAGAATAGTAAGGTCAGGATGCAACAGAGGATGCCCACGGTCTGCTTGCTCTACACTTGCTTCAGACAAGGCTGTCACTCTGCATGAAGCATGGTTCATTTTATTATTATGGAGTTCTGCAGAAATAAGCTTTCCTGCAGAACATACCATTTCCTTTTGGTCTGAAAAAATAATTTGGACATTGACTCTAAGGTGATATTGCTCTTTCTTTTCCCTCTTTCACAAATGAGGGATTAATTTTAAAAATAACAAGGCAAGTGGTGACAAATATTGGTATAAATCTAGGAGCAAAACACCCCATGCCTCCCTCTAAACTGGTCATTTTTCCTGTTCTATACCTCAGAATTTCAGCAAGCTGAAAGATACAGAATCACACAGACTAGCTCGAACACAGGGTCTTCCTAAGGCTCATTGGTAACACATGACACCAGAAGTGCAAGTAAATTAACAGCTGATGAATGAAAACCAATTTCTTCTGATAAATACGCACTAAATCTCAATACATAACTGCACCACCCATATAGCCAGCGTCCGTTTTGAAACAGGAAACTCCACCCTGCCCTCCTGAGAAATGACAAACAATTTGGTGTTTGAAGATCACTTTGTCCTTTTAAGGAAACATATATTCGAGGCATTGTTATAAAGTAAGTGATAAAATCAAATTTATCATCATTTTAAGATTCAGCACTGTTAGAGTTGGGCAAAACTTCACCAGCAGAAAATAAAATGGGTTTTTAATGAGTGGTGGGACATGGGATTTGAACATGTAGTTCGGTTACTTTTCTGCTAAATGAATTAACTTTTTTGATATGCAGTTAGTCGTGAAGCCTCTGTTCTAAAAAACTGGAATAATCTTAATATAACTTCCAAAGCTATGACAGCGAAAAGGATCTTGACCAAGATGTACTTGAGACTACAAATCCCTCTTCCTGACTTCTGAAAAGGCTACAGACAATCTGCTACTATTGGGTGCTTTTATGCATGCCACCAGCCAGCTTTCAAGAAGAGTTTTGGCTTCCAGAGCATCTTCAACAAAAGACACTTAAGTGAGCTACAACTCTATGAGATGCTAGTGATTCCCACCATCAGAAGAAAATGCTTAAGAGAAAAGACACCACATGCTTTTTTTCATTTTACTTCAGGATACAAATAACTAAACCCTCTTGGGGGGGGGGGGGGGGGGGGGGGGAGAAAAAGAAAAAAAATGAAACGTGTATTTCGGAAAGCAATCCAGTTCTTCCAGAGGAGAGGGAGATACCAGCTATGCCAATCCCAGAAGGAGCCAGACTGACAAATATGCACTTCGTTCTCCCTGTGCCATTGATGTCTTAATGGCAGAGTCTCTGGACAGAGTACCAAAACCTCTCCAACACCTCTCAAAGGTGCAGTCATTTCAGACAGGAGGAGGACTCAGAGGCAATCAAATAGCTTTGCAGGCAAAGCTTTCAAGCACCATGCCTAAATTAAGTTTAAAATCTGTTTTATATTGACAGTTTCCACAGCTATGCATGTACTCTTCCTGTGCCGGATGCTGGTTTTTATACTGAAACCCTCATATGCATGTAAACCCTGTGTTGCCCTCAATCTTGACTTCTGCACCTTCTGATGCCCTGAGCATCAGCAGATGGTGGGGAAGTTTCTGTTCAGAGTGCTCTGCCCAATACCCAGTATCGTGAAATCTATTTATGCCCATACTCACAGATTTACCCTTCTGCAGGTTCCCTTCACAGGCCTGTTTGGACAGATCCTGGCGCCCAATCAAGAGACAAACCGCTTCTGGCCAGTCTGAGGCAGGCTGCTCTCGGCAGTAATATATTGCATCTCTAATAGGAAGAGCTACACCAAAGGGGAGAGACTCCAGATCTCTTAAGGTGAAACCTTAAAATTAATGAGGAAAAAACCAACTCGTATCAAAACTAGATAAAGTGTATTTCATATTATGCAAGCACAAGATTATTACTTAGGATTGTTACCATTTTGCACAATGATAAAAGCTGCTCTTACCAACATTAGTCATCCAAATAACTAACTTTTCAGCCAGGCTGGAAACAGATGTGCTGTGTCTGAAACTGCATCTGTAAAACAAAGGGAAATAAAGGAGGAGCCAATAAAAGCTAGTCCAAAAGTCAGCAAAAAGTCAAACACTCAAGAGTTTAAAATAATACTAAAAAAAAAAAAAAACCACCATACCGATTGTCTTCCTGTTCTATTTGCTGTTTTCGTTGCCCTAGGAAAGACAAGGCCACATTACTTCCACATTCTCCAAGCAAAAGGACAGCACATAACAAGCACAAGGCACTAGGAGATACTATGATGGCACCAAAGCATCGTTACCTGATGTAATCTTGTACAAATAATGGGAGGCTTCGTTAGATACGGCGCTCTCATCGCCAAGTATATACAGAGCCACACTCTGGATAGGAAAGAGACACCATAATACAAAGTCACTTAGCGTGCAGCTATTGCTATCCTGCCTCCCAAAATAGGCAGACGATAACTGTAATAACTTAATCAGTGGGACAGGTTTATTATGAAAACATTGTTAGTAAAAGGAGATTGAAACAACTGAAGCAAGTAACAAACTCTTATGCTTTAGATTTTTATCTTGAAGTTTGGAAAAACTAAGTCCTGAAACAGTTAACTCAATTTTCCCTAATAATTCTTTCAAAGGTAAAAAGAGAAGATCTTCTAAACAGAAAAACATGTTCCTAGTATATTTCCCATGTTTCTCACATTTCATTTAATTTCTCTTGCAAAACACACACGTCTCCTACAGACACTATTTTTCACTCAGTTTTCTCCACATCTTGAATACTGGCTACTTTGTGAGGGCTCCAAGTGAAAAGTTGGTGAAAAGTTGTTCCCCGTTCAAAGCAAGGTCCACTTCAGCTATCTAGCCAGCAAAATCAAAGTGATCTATTTACTTTTTGATACCCACAGACAAGCTGGCACGCCAAAGGCAAAAAATCACAGGTACAAATCTTTTGCCTTCTCCATCAAGATCTTCCGGTAAGATACACTGCCAACACGCCAGCTCTGACCTCCGCAGAGGTAAGTCACGCAGAGGTAGGAGAAAGGACGGAGTTGGATGGACAGACAGATGATAGCCCAAAGGAAAGGCTGCAGTTCTTCAGAGCTTGAATGCAGAGGCAAGTTTTAAGTGAAAGCATCAGCACTTTAAACAGTCTCAGTGCTGCTGCTTCAACCCTCCACACTCTGAAGCAGAGGACAGGCTGACTCCTGGCAGCTCATATCGGAGACTCTGCAACTAATCTTGCATCAGAGCAGAGCCTCTCCTCCCTGTTTTGCTCTTCAGCCACCCCAGGCTCAACACCTCTGCTCCAAACCCTCTACTGGCAGGTTTTCTCTGTAAATGCTTTGCGAATAAGCCAGCGAGGCTGACCAGGAGATAACATCGGCACTTGTAACTACTCATGCGACTAAATATTTATGTTGACGCATGCCCAAGAAGAAAGCCGGGAAATTCTCACTCACAAAATACAGTTAACTTTGAGTTACATTATTACTTTGCACATGCCACTACTGCAAACCACAAAAAAAAACATAAGCAGTGAAGCATAGGCTACTCACTCTGCACTCACGAGCTTTCCTTCCCAACCTCAAATACCTCCTCCCACCTGCTAAAACCCATCCACACCCTTCAGTAATATTGAAGTAATAAAAGAGAAGACTCACAGGGATTTCTCTCTGCTAAATACATATTACACTCCTTGTGGAGAGGCTGCCACTGCAGTTTACTATATTGCAGGGATACTCAAGAGAATTTCATGCAGACAAATGAGGTCTACTTAGTATGAAGCAGCAACGCCTGGAGATGCTTAAGTCTCCGAAGAGTAGAGCTACAGCAGAGTTATTTATCACAGGCTTGATACCCCTCCAGCATGCCCCCACTGCTCCGCGCAGTACGATTAAACCCTCTGTTATTTGACTTGCCATTGGGGGTGCTTCACTCGCAGGAAATTAAGCAGCTGGGGCAAACCCTGGCCACAGTGCTGCTATGCTGACAGAATAAAACATATCCTTTTTACAAAAGTACGTACCAGTACTACCAGTTTGCTCCTTTCACAGATTCCTGGTAAGTAAGGATAAGGCTGCACTCCTTCGCCCTTCAGACAGGAACTCAGCCACTGAAAGATACTTGGAGGCTCAGCAGAAAAAAATGAGGGATGGTGCATGAAACCTGTTTGGACTGAATCATAGGAACAGCAATGGCACTGAGTTCATAGCAAATGCACAAAAATTCTCCACTATTCCCAAAGCAAGCCCTACAGTACTACTTCTGTTTTACTACAAACAAAGTATTTTCCCAAAATGTTGCAGATCGCATCTCCCTCCTCTTCCAGTCTTGGAATTCAACAACAATAAATTGCTTAAGTGAGAGG
This sequence comes from Pelecanus crispus, assembly GCF_030463565.1. NCBI lineage: Eukaryota > Metazoa > Chordata > Aves > Pelecaniformes > Pelecanidae > Pelecanus > Pelecanus crispus. Next base: position 1,521,385 of record NC_134645.1, on the reverse strand, counting down.
ACAGCCTAACCTCTTGGCCTTTCCTGACCACAAACATGAGTAGCAAAGCCTGACCAATACTGTAAGATTTTTTTTTTTTTTTTTTTTTTTGTCAGGAGAAACAGTAGCATATCTTAGCATAACTAGCAAATTTCAGCTGCTAGGACACTAAACAGGTGCACAAACATTATATGACCTTATTTTAACTTTAAGGTTTGTGCTTTTAGCTCTGATTTAGTTGTTATGAACTATAAGCCACGAGCCTGGCAGCCTAGCACTACTTTCCACAAGAGAGGCACATTTCACTACCGGGCTTTTCCACCGTTGTCTGCTAAGATTTCTCAGCCAGCCTGAGCTGGGAGTTTGCCAAGATGAAGACATCGTTCCCTCCCAAATTCTTGTTCTGTGGAGTGTCTCGTGAGGCACCGGACTGGAGGCACCAGCTCATGACTATACTGTGCTAATTTCACCCCAGTCTTCTTAGGAAGCTATTAAAAACACGACAACCTCAGCACTGTGAGCAGTTTTGTGTATTGGGGTTAAGCCCCGACCAGCTTTAAAGAGAAGAGTTAGCAATGTGCTCAGTATTAGAGATAATTTGCAAGTCGTCATCACCGAATATGCAGCTTCACATAGCCTTAAACTCACCTTGATCAATTATGCAAGTCTGTCTGGAGGTTTTTACAAGGGCTGGATAGTCTCTGTAGTAATAATCTATATAAGCTTCAAGTTTTAAGTCTCTAGAATGAGAGAGATTTGAATCACATTAGAGGGGAAAAAAACCCCACCCAACCTTTCTGCATTTCCGTGACATTTTCTGTTGATTTTTTGGAATGTTTGTTTATGCACTAGATATAAGGAGGGAAGTCTGACTTTCTTAACTAAGGCTGTTTATGGGCATTGCCCCTTCCCTAAGCAGCAAATCTGTATGTATGTTTAATTTTCCCCGAGTATGCTTCTCTTGAGCTGTCATTCTGCTTTGTCCCACACCTCCACCACCGCCTAAGGTGTGACCACCATCACTACAGTTTCCTCTAAATTCCAATTGTTAAAGCTAGATAACCTGCTGACATGAACGTGTACAACAGCTGCCAGCCTCAAAAGACACACAATCTTTCGTTTCAGACTTGCTTGTTGGCATGACAGAATAGAGGACAGGCCAACCTCTTCAGCACTAGGGACTGGACGCCACTTCTGGGAACCATTTAGCTGGCCAGCCATAGTAGATGCTACTGGGGAAGAACCTACAGCCATAGAAAAAGTTTGGTAGAAATAGCAAAGAGAACTCAGGGAGACGTTACTGGACCTTTAACTTGAACACTGTATCTATCTATCTACATGCATGCAATGCAACTTGAAGGCGGCTGTGGAAGACACGAAGATGCAGTCACTGGCTGCAGTGAAGACGACACAACAAACAAGAATATCCGACAGATCTCATGAGCTGAGCTGTGACAATGCAGTAGAGAAAAAACACAAGCTGCAGCATCTAAGATTTGTCAATCACACTGATGTCGGGATGTGGCCAGAACCATGTAAGAGATTTGCTACAGCAAATATCTTTAAGCACAATAAGGTTTTAAACATTCATTCATTTTCTTCAAATACATGAAAAGTCTGCTCCACTTTGGGCAATCCCCAAATTCCCCACAAAAATAATACAAACGCATCCTCAAGAGACACTGCAAGATCTGTAATATCTGCAATTTGTCAGTTGGGCATACCTGGCCAGCTGAACCAGAAGAACAACAAGCGAACGGATTCCTTCTCCCATTAGACTATTCAGCTTGAGCTCCTCGTAGATGAGGTGAAGAACAAAGAAAATAGCAGGAATATGGGTGAAAAGGAGGGTTGAGGAATCCAAACTAAGGCTCTGTGAAAAGTCATCCTTCGGAGCCGAAACTTCCAGAGGGTCCAGTCGCAAAGCTTTGGCAACAGGATGAGACTCAAAATTCCTATGGTAATCAGAGCTCAAGAGATATTCCCAGTCCTAGACCAAACGAACAGGAAAGAGGCAGAGGTTCCACAGTGAACATAACCTTCCAGCAAGAGAACTCCAAAGCACTGTTACAGAGGTTTCCCCCCCTCCCTTAAACCAATACAAATGTGATTGTTGCAAGGTAAATGTGCTGCACAAACCCTGCAAGCCACAGAGATCCAACTGTTACCTTTCATCCTTACCCTCCCACCCCCATCGTGCATAAAAGAATCAAAGCTTTGTATTTAAGAGAACAAGGCAAAAGAAAGCTGAGAGCACCTTCTCTGCACCAGTATTCTGTGCACGAGACTTCACAGAGTATTGATGCAATTCACGGAATGCTCCCAGCCTTCTTTGTACCTCCCCTACCAAAGCACATCAGGCATTAGAACCTGACCTTTGTTCCATGTAGGCTGTAGTCCATAACCCCACGGGCTCTCAGCCCACAAAAAGCTAACAGCACGACTGGACCACCAGAGCTTGTAAAGCCTCTTATGATGGGATGACAGTAAGCCTCATCCACTTTACTGTTTGACCATGTGAATACTTCCTACTCCTGTCTAGGCAAAACCCAGAATCAATCTTAAACCCTAACCCTTTGGTGAAAATCAGCATGTTCAGTCAAGTATATAATTTGATGCTCCTAACGTGCTAAAGGTGCTGAGTAGCCATGGGAGTGAGACAACTTCATTTTCAAAGGATGAAGCATCTAGGAGAGATCTGACTGTGTCAGAAGGCTGTCTGGGATTGCTTTGTGATCCATTAAATTAATTCCTGCGTCCAACCTACTTCTCTGGAAGTGAGAACCCTGAGAAGCAAGGTCATGTGATGCAGCCACTGCACAGGGCAAAATAACTTTCCTTCCCCCAAAGGCTTGTAATCTCAGATGAGCTCAGATGAAATGCACTGCTCAGAGGGCATTTCCTCCGGTTTGCCTTTAAAAAAAAAAAAACAAACCCAAACCCAAACCAACCAAACAACCCCCCCTCCAAGGCTCTTATTTATAAAAGAAAACCATTTCTTACTTCATCTGACCCTGTTTCTGATGGTCTAGCCTTCTTTGGAGCAATAACTGGTGAAAGTGATCCTTCAAAATCAAGCTGCAAGAAATAAAAAGATCAGAAGCAGCTCAGTATTGAAATTCCCAACGTTGCATAAGTGAATCACCAATCATAACATCTGAATCCAAACCAAGCATTACAAGACATTGCTTTAAGTACTTCTATACTTTGCTTTCATATAAAACATATACTGCAATTAGATTATTCTATACACAGCTAGTTATTCTAGCGTACAGTGCATGATTTCAGTTTGACTGCCTAACATCTGGTATTTGCTAGGACAGAGGAAATACTGTGGATGAGCTAATGCTGGTAATGTAGAAATACTGTAACTGCTTTTACATCAGTTGTTGTGATGTGCACATATCCTTGCTGGCTTTTTCTTCCCCTACAAGCACTGCAAACATACTTGCTAGCAGGAAACCCGCTTACAGAGAACTCCAAATACATTTAGTAAAATAGTTGGAAAAAAAAAAAAATAGAACTTTAAACATGATGATTCAAAAACTACACAGAAAATCCTCTTTAGGAAACAGGAATCTGAGTTGTAACCTGCATTTCTAGTGAAAACAGGCTTAATATGGATTAGGCGAATCAAATCCTTAATGCATCAGTGTTAGACATGAACTGGAGTAAAATCTTCATAATCTATTTTTATTTGACCAAGATAGTTGGCGGTAAGTACCTTATCAATGTATTTCATGATAAACACAGACTAAAGCGTACACCTGAAATTTAGAAAGACAGAATTGATTTGATGGCATCTTGTGATTTAAGACAAGATAGGTTGTATCTCTGACTTCAGTGTCTCTCTAACCATTTTGAACCTTGAAGAATTATCAGTAGCGTTAACGTAAGCTAGGCAAACAAACATGTAAGATTGCTTACATGACGTGTCCAGGACAGTCTCTCTGTGTTGTAACCCATCATATTCATGAGACATGTTACAAATAAATTCCATTCTGAGTGATAGCTTGGTCCTCCTGGGGCATTATAAGCATTGTACCACTTGACAAGCATCTGTACCGCTATCTCCTTGGGCAGGATAGCTTTGATGCCCTGCAGACATCTTTTCACTGTTGGGGGAAAACAAACAAACAAATTTAGGTGTGCTTTCCATCTTACCTGCTGGTACTTCTTCCAATCAGTGCTATAAATCTTTACAGTTCTCGGACCTCCTTTTAACTCTCTGGCAACTCTTTCAATAAAAGCCACACACCACACAACCTCCAACAGCTGTTCCTTTAGTCCAGGTTAAGCACAGCCCCTCTAATTCACCACACAAAGGGGAAAAAATTTCCTTTTTACTCATTACTGAAACCACCTTGTGTCTGAACTGGCATCTCAGCCCTTCCTCAAGCAAGAACATACACAACAGTAGAGAGCAAAGGAACCTAAACAACAAAGGAAGTTTTAAGAGTGCAGCAGGTGAAGCACTAAAAGCAACAGAGCACACCTAAATAAATGGTAGCAGCTCTGGAAGATAAGTGAATAGAGCTTGGAATATATGGTACTGAATCATTACAGTCTAAGCTATACATAAACTACTCAAAAAACGAATGCTCGAAAATTATGGAACGTATTTCATGTGATGGATTCTGAATCATACCTAGTTCCGAAGTGGCGATTTCAGGAATTGTAATCCGAACCATTGTATTATTGCTGAGTTCCTAAAAAGGATAAAAAAAGGTAAGAGTCAAATTATGAAATGCATAAAGTAGAGCGAGGATCCTTTTCTATCAACTCAGAACTCATTTATGGATTAAGCATATTCCTAGTCCCTGGCTATTTGCTACACTAGAGATTTGCAACCTCAGATACTAGCTCCATGAAACGCTTGAAATAGATCTTGAGCTGAATCACTTGAGGGAATCAATCAAATTCTGTGACTTCTAGAGTATTCTACAGAGAGAAAAATGTGGAGCCACCAATGCAGCTGTGATATTTTGCTGTTGATCAGGAGCTGCTAGCAATGTCTCACTATGCAGTAGAAGCAAACTTGACCATCGCTTTGCTACCAAAGCATTGACTCAAATTACAGGATAATACCTACTAAAGTTACTCTGTTGTGGACAGGATCTCTCAGAGCATGAATGAAAGTCCCAAGCTGCTGAAAAGTACAGTCTTCAACATAAGTTGAGTCATGAAGTTTGGAAGAATCCCTTAGCTCTGGAACTGGTGACAAAAGCACACCCTGAAAAGTGGTAAAAATGATTAATTCGAATTGTTTGAATAAAAGGATCTGAGCAAAGGACAGCTAAAATTGCCATTCTTAATATACTAGTAAGGATTTTGAACACAACTATAAATATCTTCCCAACCTCTGCCTCAGACATTTTACAGAAATCATAAATAAATTAATAGGGCAGCACTAAACAGAACTTATTTAAACACTGTTTATTCAGGGGTTTTATAGAAGAAAAAGAAAAGATTTAGCTCCAAAAGATACCTTTAAAGTTAAAATCAACTAATCATTTGAAGCTGTTACCACTAAACCCTTTCCAAGGCAGGACTTATTTTCTTCTTACCTCTTCCAGGGGCCCCAGATGCTTGTTCAAAGGCTTGGATGGAGTGCTGACACTATCCAAGGGAGTACTCGGCCGAGGCATTTGGTTGGACATTGTCAGGGATGGAGCAGGCAGCCCAGGAATAAAAACCTTCCCCACCTTTTTGTGAACAATATATAGGAAAACAAATAGTTGGTTTTCATGCCTATGCTTCCATATACAGACATCATCAGGTTTTAAAATCTTAAAGGAAAAGTTTTAAGGAAAGTGGGCATGTACTTAAACTAAAATCTCTTGAAGAGATTAAAGATTACTTCATGTACTTTCTTCAGATGACAACACACTGAAAAAACTACCATATAAGGGCAGTATTGTACATTATTGCTACAAGTCTACTCCCACTGGGCTTCACTGAGAAAGCTCTACTTTCAGAAAGTATACTTTTTTTAACATACATATGTGCGTGTATATATACAGACACACACACAAACACGTGCATACACACACACATGTACAAATTGCACTGTCCAAGATTTCTGCATACACAGAGAGAACACAGTGCATCTCTACAGAATTTAAGAAAAAGTTTTGATTATCATGTCCATCCTAATAACAGCCCTCTGTAAAGCAAAACAATTTGACATCTAAAACTATCTGGCATGCTAGAGAGAAGCTTGAAAGTTTTTTGTTCAGGAACAATTCTTATTTTCCATATTCTTGAAGTTTTCTTTCTTTGAAAGCATTTTATTACTTTATACTTTACTATCACTGAAAATAAGCTCAAGAGATTATTTGATTTTACCACAAGGTGCCACTGATTCTTCAGAACCACCTTTTCAACACTGCACGTAAACTACACTTGGTACGTTAGCACAGAGCCACTTTTCCCAAGCAAGTCCCACGCAAGCAGCAGTCTACGGGAAGCTTAAAATGATACCTTGTAAGGTATGATGCACACAGGATCCCTCTGTACAGCCCAGTTTGTAATCAAAGATTCAAATGTTTATTTTGGGATAGGAAAACTGCTGCTACTTACCCGAACCACGCCAGAATAAAGCACTAGATTTCCACTGCCTTCCAGAACCAGCAGCGTATCAATGCCCTGCAAGAATCAAGCAGAATACTCAGCTTCTTGTATTTAAGTAAAGAGACAACAGTTGGACAACACAAGTGACAAAACAGGATACTCCACAGTTAAAAGTCCATTCAGAGGTACATACCTGCACTGGAGCTGCATCCTTTGCTTGAATATTGGTAACAGAACCAAAGATCAGCTGCGACTTATCGTTGCTCTCTTGAAATTTTACACACCTAGAGATTTGAGAAATAAACAGGACACATAAAGGACTGTCCTATCTGTGCTTACAGAAAGAAGATAGAAAATTAAAACTGTGTTGCACGGTGCAGTCAGTTTTGTTGTGGTATATCTGGTTGCTTCCTCCTTCCTTCACTTGTTTTGCCCTGCTAGTCAACTTATTTTTACTCTACTAGTCTAACAAAAACCCCCAACGTACTTCTAAAGGGTAAAGATGAGGATAAATAAGAATCCCGTTCAAATTACAGTGAATGTTCTCTCGCAACCTCATTGTTATTTAAATAGCCCAAATCATCTATGTCACCATAGTTAAAAACATGTCATACGAGAGCCAGTGACGTACCACATGTTGTCATAACAGATTCCACTAGCTGGAGGAATAAGTATGTTAAAACCCACATCTAGCTTGTAATTTCTAGAGTGCTCCTCTTTGTTCACTTGTCCCCAAGACAGGGATGCTCACCGCAGCTGGAGCTGGGATTCCACCAAAAAGCACAAGAACTTCTGCCCACAAAGGTCAGTGGTAATAAACACTTTTGATGCTTGGGAATTCTTCTCTCTGTAAAAGAGACACAATGATCAGCACACTGTTTGGTCTACCATAAAAATATTGGTGAAGGAAAACACAGTGTCCACAAGCTGTAAGGTCACACTGGACTTCAATTAGCAGTGCACCAAGTTGCCAGAATGCACCAGTCTCAGCTTCAGTCATTACTCTCAAAATCGATTTTCTAGCACTCCAACCTTCACATTCCCCACTTTTTGGCTTGCAGAGCACATGCTATTTGGCTTTGTTCTCCTGTTCAATCTGAGGTTTTATGCTGTGGTTTGCCCTTTTGATGGTAACACAGAAAGAGACACTCCCCCTGGAAGATCAAAGAAACCCCAAACGACCCCAAAGCAATGACCAGGTTAGAACCTACTTTGTTTTACAGATATCATTAAACCATTCCCCACCTCAGAGGGCTACAGATAACACAGCAGGTAAAACTGTTCCAAGCGCCCAATTCCCTTTTCAAGAGAGCTGCACGCTTAGTGGGCATCATTTTCCAAAAAAATTAGGAAGTGCAGGTCCACACATCTATTTTAAGGCAGCACCATTTACAGAAAGCACACACCAAAATAAACTGTTCTTTTATTTCCCCCGCCCACCCCCAATGGAAATCCAGAACTTCTCACATCCCAACACAAGCACCTAACCTCATGTTTGTGACTGTTTCTGTCCACAGGTGATCTATACACAGCTCAGGAACAATTGGTTCGGTTTCTGGAATAAGGAAGGAATCACTGGAAGTGCTGTTTGGAGAATGGGTAATACTGTGCCTCTTCGGTGACTGAGCATTACTGGAAAAGTTGAACCTCTGCACCCCCGAGAAAGAATGCACTCCCAGGGCAGGAGAATGAGAGCGGCTGCAAGCAAAGACATAAGACACCATTGAAGAGTGGATTTACAAAGTCAGATACAGAACTCCTGCTAAGCCAGGGAGTTCATACACTGGTAGAGACTTTAAAAAACAACACACAACCAACACCACCCTAAACCAGTAGCTAGTTCAGTATTAGCTTCCTTTAGCAGTACACCCTAGCACAGGAAAATATTAATTACTCTCCAGTCTTCTGTCAGAATCAAATAGGTGAGATTTCAAAAGCAAGAAAACTAACATTTTAAGTTGCGTGGTCCATTCCATCAAAAATCTCTCCCAACCTGTTCCCTCTAAATATGACTTCCTTTAGAAAAGCTAACTGAAAACACTCCCGAGACTCAAAAGACCTGCAGACAGTCCCCGACTCCACTACAGACTGACAGAACAGCCTCTTTGGCTCCTGCACACCCATTACCCGCTTGTGCTACAGGGACGCTAGCACACCACGTGTCACAAGGGCCTTCTCCAAGAGGGCTTTCAGATGCTGTAACAGAGGAGACACCTTAGATGGACAGACTTTTTTAACAGTAGAGAAAGACAGACAGCAATTCCAGATGTGCGTCCTATTCCATAGCTCGTATTCTTTGGTAAGGTCTGTCTACGCATCATGTTCAGCACCCACCTCAAAGCAGCCATGTTGGAGATAGAGGGCGAGCGGGACTGCATGCTGGGCGATGACACCGATCTGCTCTGGCTGTGGATAGACGAGTAGTTCTGGAAAGGTGAGCCCACAGGAGAGTCTCCTTTTGAGAGGCTTCTGAGATGAGCTGTCAAAGAGCTGCTAGTGGCCACGTGCTGCGGTGTGCCCATCTGCTCAGAGAACTTCAGCACCGTGTTCTGCTCCTGGGAGACAAAACAGAGCTGTCTATGCACAAAGAGCACATGGGCAATAACAGCCAGGAAGACGCTCAGATAGCTTGTTTCATCAATTAGGTGTTAAAAAAATTAACGCTTAGGTAGGTGGTCAGCCTAAGAATTCATTCCTACCAACCATGCTCTCTCCCTCAGTCACAGAAACCACTCCTATGGTTTTCAGGGCACTAAGTTGTTTGTCACTTTTCTTACAGAACGCAGCAGTTTAAGTAGAGTCAAAACCTTCCAGTACAACGTAAGAAATATCATAAGCATGGTATACTTTGTGACCATCACCATCATGTGATCTCCCTGACTGTGGTACAGGCAAATACCTGAAAGAAACTATTTAAAAAACAAAAAACCAAAAACAAAACCAAAAAAACCCCCACCAAACAAAAAACCCCACACCAACAAACATCTTACTCTTACAAATAAAATAAATCACAAATACCAGGCATTTCTATCACACACAGCCATAAGGGCATGTAAACACACACAAAAAAATTTTATAATTATATTTAGTTGATAATGAATTTGTACCTCTGGCTTTACTCTCCGAAGAGCCCAAACAGTATGTAAACTCTGCACAGTATCATATGTCATCACAATGGAAGGTTCAGCGTTGAGAAACACAATCCTCAAGGTGTAATCAGCAACGTACTGCACTCTAGCAGAACCAAACACGCCTGCTAAAGAAGTGGTTAACATCAGTTAAGGAGAAAGGATCATTTCTACAGCAGAGTTATCAGTTACAGGGTTAGCATTTACCCTCTTTCTTCCACGATTTGCATGATTTGTGTTTCTTTCCTGAACAGTTTTCCTGTTCATGAAGCAGCTAAAACGCCCCGCTTCTGAATTCTTGAAAGAGTGATTATTTGCAAATTTTGTAATACAGAAAACAATCAAGTGACACGTTAAGCATTTGATACCATACTGATGGACTCTGAATGATACATCTAAAGATGTAACCTTACCTCCGGACTTACAGACAAGAGGTGTTATCTCATCTAATGGGTGTAGCATGCTGAACATAGTAGGCAAAGGTTCTCTAGAAAGAAACCAAACAAAGCACGCTCAAAAACCACATGCTAACAAGCATAACTGTTCTCTCTTGTAGCTGGTACGTGTGCTGCGATCCCAAAGCTGCTCATCAGACCTTAACAAATCAGAGCCTGAAATCTAACAGTAGAGACATATATTCTGTTCACAGAAGCTTGCTGGATTAACTGAGCAGAGTCAAAGGCTGGTGTATCAAAGAGGATGATTAGGTTCTTGTTTTACATCTTGGAGCACTTGAGAATGACCCCACCTGGTGGCCACAGGACAGGCTTTGGCTGGCCCGAGTGAACAGAGCTGGCACCGGCTAAATCAGGAGGAGGAAGAGCAGGAAGAGGAGAAAGCCCTTAACCCAGACTCAGCTTAAGAGTTTAGGTTCCACAGCTCCCAGGTCCCAGACGAGCAGCCAGCTATCAGGTCATTTGTATCCACCACAGAGCAGCAATCAAGCCACCCATCTGTGGTGGCAGCAGCAAAAAGGAAGAATTTTCACAGAAGGCCAGCCTGAGTAGGGTCAATCATGATTTTTGCAATGTACCCTCTTGAAGATTTTCAGGACCTCTGTTTCTAATCCCAACTCTTCCGAGGGCTAGACAGTCACAAGGGCCTGGAAAGGACACATAAAGCCCAAGAGAGAGCAAGTGGCTGTATTAAAGCTGCTCATCAGCACACCATCCAACTCCTTACTCTGCTTCTCAGCTGTACGCCCAACCACAGAGCACAGGACATACGATCCTCACCAAACAGGTAACAGGGTGCTCCACACATTAAAGCATCCTGCAGCTGAGAGAAAATGCCTCAATGACAACCCCTCAGTGAATCTTCCAGTCGTCCATCACAGCCTGGAACCAATTCGCAGGACTAACCTTAAGGAAATCAGGCTAGTAACACACAGATCGTGCCTCCCACATCCTATTCCCAGGATCACCACTCCCAACTAGTTCTTAACACAGTATCAGAGGAATATCGTGATTGTCAGCATTCAGCCCCTTCCTGCTATTTCCTGATGTTTCACCTGATTTCACCTGTCCCTGCCATGAACACACAGATCCTTTCATTACTGCTCTTCAATTCTTGCACTGCTGTATTAGATTAGCAAACAGTCTGTAACGAAACAATCAAAGCCACTCATTACGTACCTGGGTGGACTTGGAGGTACTTCATGTGAAGAACTGCTGCGCTCAAATAACAAACCATATTTTGTTGGCCAGACATTTGCGACCTATAAAAAAATTACAAATAGATCTATGACCAAAAAAAAAAAAATCAAGTACTTACTATATTGATTATGTTTCACATTTGAGTAGCTCGCTATAGGAAAATAAGATGTTCAGGCCTTTTCTTGAGAAGAAAAGGGTAACGTAAATCGGAGCAGGTTCTCAGACTACAAAGCAGTCATACCCATACTTTCCCACATCACACAGCCAGCTGCCACTGCTTCCAGAAGTATTCAATGCCCTAACCACACAGCTGCACTTTCATCAGCTTTGTCGCTTTCACCCACAGAGCAAAGAACTCCAGCAGCCACCACCAGCAGTGTTTTACACACGCCGCCCCACCCCAACGTAGCATGCAACCAGATAACAAGCCCATTTGTGGATAAAAAAAAAAAAAAAAGTTCAGCACTTACCTGAAAAGGTAAAGCAGCAATGTAATCCTTTCCCTCTATGCTATGCACATTTATACAGGAATTCTGCAATATGCAGATACATTTTTCTACTATTTCATCACTGCCTGAAACCGGGGAAAAAAACAAAAACAAACCGCCACATAGTAAAGTTTCTCTCTTTCCTTAGACATCCTCTATATACAAAATATAAATTTGAGAGGGGGTGGCTGTCATGGTATGGCAAGTCTTGATGACTAAATTTATCATGCCAAGAGAGCTGAGCTCAAAACATCTGTGTGGCATTACAGTAAGCAGGAAACTTACCGTCAGCTTTTTCAGATTTTTCCTGGGGTATAGTGAAGTCGCACCACAAGGCCTAAAACCAAATACCATGTAATTATTTCTGGAGAACGTTGATGCTGCTACGCAATCTCATCTTTCTGTATTTCCCAAAATAACCCCACCTCAGAACACTGCTTGAAAACAGCCAGCGAGTATTTTTTAGCTGACGTGCATTCATTCAGCCACCACCTTTCCATACCTGCAGAACAGGGCTGTCGACAGTGAAAGCCTTATAAACGGTAGACGCTTGGTTTTTACTTCCTTTGCTCCAGATAACCATATTGCTGGCCACGTACAGCTCTTCATCGTAGTCCACTTCTTCCCCGACATCACTGACGCCTTTCCTCAACTGCCAGCTTTCCTGAAAACCGATATTTTTGGGGGTTTTGTTTTTTTGCTTAAGGAAAAGTTACAAGACCTGCCGGTGCCGTCACGACAGCCGGCCATAGCTCAGCAGTCACGGCTTGGCCAATTTATTTCGGAAGGCAGAAAGCCAGGCCAAGGCCCCCGCACCCTCGCCGCCTCCTACCCGCTGCCGCTCGTGGATCGTCACCTCCCGGAGGGACCCCACCAGGCCGGCCGCCCCGTCGGAGGAGCAGAGCTCGGAGGCGGGCTGCAGCCGCCTCAGCTGGAGGGTGAGGGCGCTGGGATGGCGCCGGCAGTGCTCGCGGCCCCGGGGGGCGAACTCCTGCAGGTCGCCGGCCGCAATCATCGTCGCCCTCTCGTCAGAGTGGTCCGACATGGGGGCCCGATATCCTCATTATTTCTGGGACGGACGCACACCCGTCCGCGACCGGGCGCTCCGGCTACCCGCGCCGCCCGGGGCGAGGGGGCAACGCGGGAAGCGGCAGCGCGGCTGGGGCGAGCGCGGAGGCCGGCGGCTCCTCACACGGGCGCGGCCATCTTGTCGCTCCCGCCCTGCCCCGCGGCGCCGCGCGGGGGCCGCCGGGAGGGAAATGGCGGCCGCGCAGGGGCACAGGGCGGCGTCTCCTGAGGGGAATCCTCCCCAAAATGCCGGTTTGGGGCGGCACGGTCACGTTGGTCTGTAAAACAGAAGCGCGTTAAAATCCAGGGCCTGGGCAGCAGAGCGCTTTGCGTGCCGCTGCTGCCGCAGCCCCCTGCGCGCCCCTCCCTTTCCCTCCACCCGAGGCAACTTTCCTGGTGAACTTGGGCCTGTCTCGCCCCTGACGAGCCGAACTGTGGCTCTGCGCCTTCTGACTGCGGCCCGCAAACAGCCAAAGGCCTGGCCTGTAAATTTTTGTGGCCTTGTGGTTCAGCCCCCGGCAGCAGCTCAGCACCACGCAGCTGCTCGCGGAATCCCCTTGCCCTGGTGGGATGGGGGAGAGAATCGGAGGGGTGAGAGTGAGAAACACTCCTGGGGTGAGATAAGAACAGGTTAATAATTGAAACAAAGTAAAATTGTAATGACAACAATACAATAATGATGATAATAATAATAATATACAGAGCAAGTGATGCCCAATGCAGTTGCTCACCACTTGCCGACCGATGCCCAGCCAGTTCCCAGCAGCGATCGCTGCTCCCCGGCCAACCCCCCCAGTTTCCATACTGCCCATGACGCCGTATGGTATGGAACAGCCCTTGGGGCAGTTGGGATCAACTCTCCTGGCTGTGCCCCCTCCCAGCTTCTTGTGCCCCTGGCAGAGCATGGGAAGCTGGAAAGTCCTTGCCTGGCATAAGCAGTGCTGAGCAACAACTAAACCATCAGCGTGTTATCAACGTTCTTCTGCTACTAAATCCAAAACACAGCACTGTGCCTGCTACTAGGAAGAAAATTAACTCTACCCCAGCCGAAACCAGGACAGGCCTGCAACAACCCACCACCTCACAGCCAGGCCTGCATTTCGGCAGTTCAATATTTTAACAGCTTCTACACTTGCTGCTTCAATGTCCTGAATGGCTGCAGGGACAGCCTGCCACGCTGGTAAAGGCTAAGGCTGAGGGTGCCGAAAGCTTCGCAGCTGCATCTCTGACAACCAGCGCTAGGTGTCAGGCAGTTAGCCTGGCTTTTCTGATGAGAACCGCCGGATTTTGCCAAAGGAACGACGCCTCGACGTGCATTTCTATATAATCAAACGTCACCCATGTGTAATCGTGCCATTTGGGTTCCAGCATCCTGCCTTGGTTGTGGTGTCGCAGCAAAACGTGCAGAATCAGTCCTCTGGGACGTACGCAGCTGCCAAAACCTGGTGGGACAATCAGATTATTTTTATTCTTTTAAGAGCAAGTTTCACTGATGAGATCAGCACCGTGCTGGTAATCTGCCCATCTTGCAGGCGCCGTAGCACACACAGGCATGGAGGTGTTGACAGCGAGCAAGCTTATTCTGTGGTCTTTTCAACTGTTTGTACGTTGCAAAATGAGCTCTTTTCTTTACCTCTCACCTCTGTAATTGCTCACCTAAGCAAGAGGGTGTTGCTGGCTACAGATCACAGCCAGTTACTAGCTTTCAGCATAGCCCTGTTCCTGCCGCAGCGTACTTTCTCTATTTGTGTCCAAGTAGCATACCAGAAAATGCCTTTTTTTTTTTTTTTAATTAGCACCTGTGGTGTGAAACACAAAAGGAGCCTGTGTTTGTCTGACAGGCAATAATAACAGAACAAAACCTGTATAAAGTACCCTGATGGGAACTGGAAGGGTAGTGCATTCTGAGGAGGATGATTTTTTTTTCCAAGGTATTAGAGTCACATGAGAAATCAAAGGAGGAGGGAGAAGCTGGCGAAGAATTGAAAATGTATTTGAAACCATGGTTCCGGCGAGTGGTTTGGGGAATCCTTGGTTCCAGTCCTGACAACAAGCACTGTTGTTTTCTCAGAAACGAGAAGCAGCCTGCTGGGGAAAGCCAGGTTTAGGAGAAGCAAGAATTCACTGAGCTGCAGAGTGCTTTCAAATTGTACCGCAGCTCCTGGCAGGAAGACAACCGGAAGAAATGGTAGCCTGGATCTACAGATCCAGCCAGGAACCAAATTTCCATATGGAGACAAATGGGGGTATTTACACAAATAAGACTGTGAAATACAAACAGCAATTTTGTGGGCAAGTAAGAATGCCCAGGGCTCAAAACAAGGAAGGTTCAAGCCAGCATCCAACCTTTGGAGATGGCTTTTTCTGCTTTTGCAAAATAATTTGCAGACCAGGAGAAATTGTCCTAGGGAGAAACAGCTGAGCCAAGGGACAGAATGTGCCCGGTAAGAGACGTAGCATGTCCCATGTGCCCAAAGAAAGCAGCACAAGGAAAAAAGGCATTTTGGTAGCACCACAAAATGTTCAGTTTTCCCTGCAAATTGTTTGCGAGCTGCATCCTATGACCGGGGGATAAAGTTTAACGCAAACGGGCCTTCTGCCTTGAGCTAAAAACATGTTGCCAAAAGAGTTTGGCATTTAAAAGAACAGGAGCCCCTGCAAACAAAAATAAAAATAGACATAAAGAGGAAGCAGAAATAAAAGAAGAGGTTTAGCAAAATGAAAATAAAAATACAGAAATAGCAAAGGGGGAAAAAAAAAATCTCAGCAGAGAGCAGCCCAAAGCCAGATTGCCGAGTGCCATTTCTGCTAAATGGGCCGATTTCACACAAATTACATTGCTTCCCAAGTCTTGTGAAGAAACGGTGTCAACACTCTGAAGTGAAACTGCAAAAAACCTAAAGGGTCAGGTTCAGGCCCTAGCCTGGCACCGCGGCGCTCCGGGGTGCCTCCAAGAGCACCTAAAGAAAGCTGAGAATACCTGTGGAGCTGCTGCTGTTATCGGAAGGGGTTGATAACTTCTCGCACAGGCAGGAGAAGCTGGTGCTGATAAAGATGGACACCTTTGCGCTCAGGAAGGCGCTCTCGCGGAGGGGAGAGGTGGGTGCTCCCTCCAGCGCGGTCTGTGCTGCGCTACGGCACCTGGAGAGCTGCGAGCACGACCGCTTTAGCTGCTTCAGGGTCGGGTCCTGGCGCTCAGACGGAGGAGACGGGCAGCCGTTGTTTCCGATGAAAGGTTCTCCCTTCGTTTCGGTCCTCCTTCCTTTGACATCAGTTTTTTTTTTCCTCTCCCACTGCCCTGTGAGGGCTGCGAGGTATTTCTAGGGCCAAATGCCGGCTGATGCCCAGCCCCAGGCAGCGAGAGCAAGGGATGCTCCTTGGGGAGACCTTATGACTCCGGCCACGCATGTACTTTGGGACCAAAACAACATGAGCTGTTTGTGTGCAGACCCCAGCAACTGTTGAGTTTGGGCTCTGAGGTATGGAAATAGGTAATCTGCTCGGAGGAAGGCCGTCGAGGCTGCTCCCGAGCCTATATTCCTGTGCCGTTGGAAGGAGACCGAGGATGGCAGTATGCCGGGCAAGGTGGAAGCGGCACATCACCAACCCAAGAGCAGCCAACGTGGTCCGGCTGTCTCCTGCCGGCTGCTTCCAGATCTTTCCTATCACAAAGCTGGCCTGAGAGTTTCTCCTCTGGTTTCTCCTCTCCCTGGTTCTTCCTCCACCTCCATGCACCAGCCTCTTCCTCACATCAAGCTGTGCTCAAATGAACTGCAACAAACCCTACTGAGCTGGAGACTACTTTACACCAGCACTGAGCAGAAACCAACCTACTGTAAAGAAATGACCCACATTTGGGGATTTTAGAGAGCTGCTTAAATCCTCTTTACGTGCCCACGTGTTCTCATTGTTTATTTTTTTCCCCCCTCTTTCGTAGAAATTGCACCTGCTTCCTCGCCCCGTGTTAGTGGGGCAATTATATGCCACTGTCCTGATGCGAGGGGCTGTTTCCACTCTGCAGCCCACAAAGTCCAAAGGCCTTTCCATTGCTTTGTTCCCAAAAATCGCAAAGCCAGCAGCAACGGGGAACGGAGCCAGATGAAAGCGCACCCGTGCGGCAAAGGCTGACCGCAAATGACAGCCTCGTGTCAAGAGCCAGCCTGGAAAGACAGAGGGACAAATGCCTGTCCCCCGGTCTCCTCCTACTCGCTGACTGACGTTGGATGCACGGGGAATGCACTCAAAATCTGGAGAAAAAGTGGCGCTGCTGGAGCTGCAGGGAAGGCGCTGGCTCTTAGGCACCGCCGAAGATGCTCAGTCTTCTTGCAGCAGCTTTAGTACATTTTTCTTCTCCCCTTTAATCTGGGCCTCTAGCGACACGTGCCCTTCCTTAGCTGCTGATCACTTCAAGATGCGAGACGCTGGTCTGGAGCGAAAGAGGCGGCGAGGGGGGAAATTCAATCTCTGTCACCAGGGCCTGAGAATATGCGGTGAATAAGCAGCTTTGCGAGTCAAAGAAGTCTGGGAGTGATTTGTTCTTTTTTTCATTGAACTTAAGACATTTTTTTTTCTTCCCAGTTGGAAAAGATTTCCAAACGGATTTCATATGGTTCTTTTCTTTCTAACAGCCTGAGAAGTGCACTGCCCTTCCCAGCTCTCATTATAAATTATACACAAACAGAAATGATCAGCTTCAACACAGAGCTGTCTTCTTGCTCCATCTCTGTTCCCATGGTGCTTACCTTGTGCTAATCGGACAAAATTTACATTTTTTTTCCTAACTTCAAGGCTTTGGGAAGACTACAGCAGGCTGCTGGGGAAAAAACTTACACTTGTGTCGTAGTTTCAGAGAATTTTGTGTGTGGGGAGCAGACTGGTTGCAGCAGAGAAATATACTGAGTCACATTCAAGTCAGACTGGCTGCTGGTTCCCCAGATCCCAGTCCCTTCCCATTTGCGGTGGGGGAAACGCTGATGGCCTCAATATGGCTCGCTCGCAAACCTCCTCAAGCACGGCCAGCGTTTGGGACAGGTTCTGAATACCCAGATACTCCTTCGTTTCCTTCCCGCGCCATCAGGAGACGCGTTCTGTTTCACTCCTTACATGAAACGGCTCGTGCTGCACGTTGGTTTCACTCGTGTCTTCCTCCTTTTCTCATTCTGCCTCGGTTTTGTCTCTGTCCCCTCTTGTCCTGCTGTCCTGGACCAGGCAAAGGAGGAGCGGTGCTTTCGGCACACCGTGCCCTTCCTCACCTGCAACACAGGGTCCTGTATCTGGTCCCCGGGGCAGCAGCAGTGTCCCCAACTTCTCGGTGTGGGGCTCCACAGGGAGGCTGGGGGGAAAGGAGCTGGTCCCCAGAACATGCAAACACAGCCCTAAAAGACCTTCCTGGAGATAAATCCAGCCACCCTGCATAAAGAATCACAGAATCATTTAGGTTGGAAAAGACCTTTAAGCTCATCCAGTCCAACCGTTAACCTAACACTGCCAAGTCCACCACTAAACCAATTCAGGGGAGAGTAATAATTAATTTCATGTTTCCTGGCTTGGTGGCTGGATTATTTTTAATGAAAGTAAAAACTAGGAATCATTAAGATTGGAAAGGATCTCTAAGATCATCAGTCCAACCGTCACCCCAACACCCCCATGCCCACTAAACCATGTCCCAAAGTGCCACCTCTGCCTGTTTTTTGAACCCCTCCAGGGATGGTGACTCCCCCACCTCTCTGGGCAGCCTCTTCCAATGCTTGACCACCCTTTCTGTTAAAAAATTTCTCCTAATATCCAATCTAAACCTCCCCTGATGCAACTTGAGGCCATTTCCTCTTGTCCGATCGCTTGTTACTTGGGAGAAGAGACCAACACCCCCCTCCCTGCCCCCTCCTGTCAGGAGCTGCAGAGTGATCAGGTCTCCCCTCAGCCTCCTCTTCTCCAGGCTGAACACCCCCAGCTCCCTCAGCCGCTCCCCACCAGCCCTGTGCTCCAGACCCTTCCCCAGCTCCGTTGCCCTTCTCTGGACACGCTCCAGCACCCCAATGTCCTTCTTGCATTGAGGGGCCCAAAACTGGACACAGTATTCCAGGTGCGGCCTCCCCAGTGCTGGGTACAGGGGCACAATCACCTCCCTGCTCCTGCTGGCCACACTATTCCTGACACAAGCCAGGATGCTCTTGGCCACCTTGGCCACCTGGGCACACTGCTGGCTCATGTTCAGCCACTGTCAACCAGCAGCCCCAGGTCCTTTCCAGCCAGGCAGCTTTCCAGCCACTCTTCCCCAAGCCTGGAGCGTTGCATGGGGTTGTTGTGACCCAAGAGCGGGACCCGGCACTTGTTGAACCTCATGGAATTGGCCTCGACCCATCGATCCAGCCTGTCCAGATCCCTCTGCAGAGCCTTCCTCCCCTCAGGCAGATCAACTGTCCTGGTTTCGGCTGGGATAGAGTTAATTTTCTTCCTAGTGGCAGGCACAGTGCTGTGTTTTGGATTCAGTAGGAGAAGAACGTTGATAACACGCTGATGGTTTAGTTGTTGCTCAGTGCTGCTTATGCCAGTCAAGGACTTTCCAGCTTCCCCTGCTCTGCCAGGGGCACAAGGAGCTGGGAGGGGGCACAGCCAGGAGAGTTGATCCCAACTGCCCCAAGGGCCATTCCATACCATACGGCGTCATGGGCAGTATGGAAACTGGGGGGGTTGGCCGGGGAGCAGCGATCGCTGCTGGGAACTGGCTGGGCATCGGTCGGCGGGTGGGGAGCAATTGCATTGGGCATCGCTTGCTTTGGATATTATTATTGCTATGGATATTATTATTGCTATTATTATTATATTGTTACTATTATCATTACTATTTTACTTTGTTTCAATTATTAACCTGTTCTTATCCCAGCCCAGGAGTGTTTCTCACTCTCACCCTTCCGATTCTCTCCCCCATCCCAGCAAGGCGGGGGGATTCCGCGAGCGGCTGCGTGGTGCCGAGCTGCTCCCGGGGGCTGCACCCCGACATCACCGCTCCTGCCCAACTTGGCGTTGTCTTAGGGCGCGCTCGATCCCCTCGTCCGGGTTTTGGTAAGGATATTCATCCAACACGACCGGCCCCAACCCGGGGCGCTGGCGAACACCCCCCCCGTGACCGCTCGCCCACCGGATTTGGCTCCGGCAGCCGGTTTGGCCCCCCGCCGGGACCCCCCCCCCCGCCTCCCCGGGGCCCGGCCCCGTTCGCGGCCCCGCGTCCCGCCGCTGCCCGCTCCCCGCCCCCGGGGCGGGGCGCTGAGGGCAGCCGAGGAGCGGCGGAGCGGAGCGGGGCCGGTACCGGGCGATGGGCGGCGGGCGATGGGCGCTGCTGTGGGCGCTGCTGGCGGCCCTGCGCCCGCCCCGCGGCGGGGCCGGTGAGTCGGGGGGGGGGGGGGCGGCCGGTTTTGGGGGCATTTGCGCTGCCGGGTGCCGGTGGGAGCCTTTGCCCCGCCGGCGTTTTTAGCTGCCGGGGCTGTTTCACCCCGCCGACGGGCGGGGTGTTGCAATGGGGCACCCCGGTGCCCCCCGCCGCGACCCTCCGCTGCTCGCCGGGCCTGCAGAGCTGGGAAGCTCCGCAGGGATTTCGCTGCGGGTCCCTAGCAGCAGCGCATCTCCGCCAGCCCCGGAGAGAGCGGATTGCGCTCTCCTGGCACGCAGCTGTGCCTCTGGAGCGTGGTCGGTGTCCCCAGAGCTCGGCTGCGTGATGTGCCTCTGCTTGCCGCCTTGCCGCGACCAAAAACTGCGACAGATCTGCGATTGAGCCCGTTGAGCTGCGTCCCGGCGCTGGGGAAAGCAACCAAAAAAACCAAACACCGTGGTTTGGGGCACAGGGATGTGCTTTGCGGTGCTGTCACTCCGCTGGCTTTTCAGCTCTGCCTGCTTAGTTGCCTGCAGAAAGACATGCAAAGAGGCAAAAGTAGTCCTGGGATTTAAAATGTGCCGTCATCAGGGCTGCCCAACACGGGCCGTGAGCTCCTGGGGTTTTACAGCCCGTGCCCAGGGATGCTGGGGGGTCTCGGAGTCAGTGTGCGGATGGGGTTCAGCAGGGAAGGCAGGAATGCCGGTGTTTGCTTTGGGCAGGGAGGAGTGAAAAGTCTTGGCTCTGTGGCAGCGGGAATCTGCAGTGAGGGGTAATCGCTGCAGATTTAACCAGGAGTCCTGGGCTGGTTTATACAAAAGGTGTTTGAACCCCAAGAATCTCTTTGGAAACCAGGTGTGGCCCTTGGGGAAATTCACTTCTGACAGCTCCAGGGGATGGGGAGGAGGGAAACGCCGCAAGCAGGGGCTCTTCATTCCTCCTGCCCTGTCCGGGAGCGAAGATACGCTCAACAAGTGCCTGCGCAGAAAGCTGTTGTCAGCAGGTGAATTACTTCCAGTAATGGGAAATCCAGGGCTGGGGACGTAGGGAGCTTTTTGGCAGACCTGGGTGTTTTCTAATACCTTCCTTGCTGGGACTGCAGCAGAACGATGCACTGTTTCGGTCCTGGGGTGTGCAACTCCCTGCTTTTTGCTTCTCATCCGTAATAAAGCGTCTCGCCTCTAATAGCAGGCAAGACTCTCTTGTTAAAACTCCCTTCTCCGGGCGAGTAACGGAGAAGGCGCGCGGGACCCGCCGGGCTGCGCCGTCAGGTCCGTCTTTGCTAGCGCTTTAGTTTTGCTGTGATCCCAGGTGTTTCAAGAGAGCGGCGGTGTGCTTGCAAGTGGATTTATTTCCACGCCAGCTTTTCCCTCAGGCCAAGCTGCGGTAAGCGAGGGGAGCTGCTCCGGTGCGGCAGGCACCCACACAGGCACGCCGGCTTTCAGCTCCTCGGCGCTAGCGTGGGCTTTTAGAGCCAGCCTAAGCAAATTGCTCTGGAGACGGGTAAGGGGTGTCCTGCCACACAGGGCGAATCCCTTCGAAGACGCCGTGAAGATATCTGCAGCCCAAACAGCTGGGGATGGAAGGGGTACCGAAAGGCAGCGCTAGATATGAGAAATTCCGGTTGTCACATGAGTCAGAGAGGAAAGTATTTCATCCCTGGGCCAGCAAACACCTCTTTCCACTTAATCAGTATAGAAAACGAGGCTAAGATCCTCTTTGCTCTTTGCTTTTTAACTTGAAGCAGCCCAGGGTGAGCTTGCAGGTGAGCAGAAATCATCCCGGACCAGGCGGAACGCTTGCCAAAGGCAAGGAGCGCAGGCGTGCATCCATGTCCTCCCCGGGCAGGGGTCCCCCCCCGGGGGAGCTGCTCCGGCCAGAGCCGAAAAACTTCGAAATGCAGCATGAAAACAACTCTTTGAGGTTGGATTCTGCCAGGCAACGAGTGGCTCCAGCCTGGGTAACCTCCGGGAAGAGCAGGGCAGGGAAGGGGGTTTGGGGTCTCTCGCTTGTTTGCGTTTGGCAAATCTTTTTTTTTTGAGCTGCGTGGCTGTTTGGGAGCTGGTGAGCCGGCCCGCAAGTCCGTGGCAGTCGGCTGCGTTTTGCAGCAGTCACATGGCCTTTGTTTGTGTTGGGATGGTAAAGCTTAGGAAGCAGGTTGGAAAAGCTTAGGGTCCCGTTTTGTTTGTTTTTTTTTTTTTTCTAAAAGGGAAACCCATTGTTTTGTGTGAGAGCCAGGGAGAGCCTTGCGCTTTTCTCCGCACCGCCAGACCGGGCAGAACTTAAAAACCCTGCTCATATTTCTGTCTAGAAGTAGCATTTCTCGAGGGTTAAAAATAGTGAGCAATTTAGCAAAGGAATATATTCAGCCTCAAAATTAGGTTGTGTTTCTTGGCTTTCGGGAAAGCACACCAGGCTCATGCCCCATTACTCACGATAGTAATGACATAGCTCTAAAAACTTGTTGTTTGATATTTGAGGACTAAGACCTACCTCAAAACTAACTCAGCTGAACCCCGGCTAAATAAAAAGGTCATGCTTTCTACCTGCGGTATTATCTTTTATATTGTGAATAGGAATTTTTTTTTATTATTTTTATTTTTTTTTTGGAAGAGGCAAGTTTATTTAGCTGAAATTCCTGTCTGGCACGACGCCTTTGCTTGCTGAAAGCAGCAAGGGAGATTTACCGCTCCACTTGGGATTTCTGTATGCCTGTGAAAGCCTCAGGAAGCTCAGAAACAGTTTGGTAAAGGCGTCTACTTGCGGTATATTGTCTAGATCTTATCTCTTCAAAAATATACAGTTTTATCTTGGGGGAATTGCTTTACATGGAGGTGCTCTTCATCTTGCTCGTGGCTGGGGTGGGAAGTTCTGGGAAGGAGGGAGAAAACACCATTACAGGACTGGGTATGTTAAGTGATTTGTTGATGGGGACACGAAACCCTCGGAAAGAACTGGTAAATAGCCTTCCCTTGGGAAAAGTGTCTGGGAAAAGACCCTGGGAGAACAACACTAAACAGCAGCTGGCTCCTACACACAGTCTGAAGGCATTTCTTCATCCATCTGCAGCTGTTTTCCCGAGAAAAGCAGCTTGGTGGAGGCACTTAGCTTAGCAAAAGTGTTTGTGGTTGACTCAGAGAGCATCTCCCTCTTTCGGAGCAGCGAACCCTGTCCTGGGAAGGGAGCAGCGTCACCAGTGAAGAGCCCAAAATCGGAGACATCCCCGCCAGGGACTCTTGCTCTGCCCCAGCTGAAAATGCTTGAGATGAGGCCCCGAAAGGGGTTCACCGGAGTAAAGTCCCAAATTCCTTCTGCCCAGGGATCCTTTTATATTCCGCTCCCAGGGCTGCGATGCAGGAGAAATAGCTCCTGCCTCTCTGCCCTGCCGAAACAGAAGCAGCCGAGCCCTTTCTTTAGCCTGGGCTGCCCTAGTTTGTTTTAAAAAGGTTTTTTTTTGGAGGTGCTGCTTGTACACAGTCAGTCTTGGGGCAGCCCCCAGCTCCGTGTTTCCTCCTCAGGGCTCTTATGAGAGGTCTCCTAGAGATTTTGAATTTTTCGAGCATCTGTAAATGAACCACCCTTAATTATTAAAGGCAGGGGTGTGGCTTTGCAGGGTTTTGGAAGGGGGCACTTGCTGGCTGGTGGTAGCAAACCTGAGTTTTTCTCTTGCAGATGGTGCTGACCAAAATCGAGATCCGAGGCCGTACCTGCTGGCAGAGTCCCACCGCTCCGAGCGAAGCGTGGCCGCTGTTGGTCACTGGCCTCACCGGAGCACAGAGCAGCCCCGGGAGGAGCCCTCCACCAGCTCTCTAGGACAGATTAAATTTAACCCCACGGTGCGACACGTGGTGATTAATGAGCACAAGGATGTCACGTTTAATTGCTCCATCAAAGTACCTCAGCTGCTGTTCAGGACGGACGCCCCAGGCATTTCCTTGTGGAAGGACGGGAGGGAGCTGCACGTGCTGGACCACATCTCCACCAGCCACTTCGAGATCTCCGATGGGGAGGAGGTGGCAATGACCTCCACCTTCAGGTAATTGGTGCCATCCTTCCTGGAGGGATGCCCTGAGCGTTGGCTCCCAGGGAGAGATGGGAGCCCAGATGGCTAGCAGGAGCTTGGGACTGGGACTAGGACGGGCGGACGCTCCCTAGCCCCCAAAGCCCGGCTCTGCAAGCCCAGCTTCTGCTTGGCGTGTGCTGTGGGGTGGTTGGCACCGATTGAAACTCACCCCCAGGCTGGCAGTATCGCCGTGTCCTCCTGCGGGAGCTGTGTGCGGGGCAAGGCTCCCCGCCAGAATCCTGACGTGGTCTCTGTTCTCTCTGGCAGGATCCGTGCCGCCCAGCGCTCGGATAACGGCTCCTACGCCTGCAAACTCAAGATCTCTGGCGTGGAGGTGGTGTCAGATCCCATCTTGGTGCAGCTGGAAGGTGAGCTGGAGGAGGGCTAGGGCGGAGGTGCCGGAGGTGTGGAGCGTTGTGCCCTGGCTGAGTGACAGCCCCGGGGACTGTGATCTGGGACCTGCGAGCTGTCCTCCAGAAATGGGGAATTCCTGGATGGGAAGGGGCTTGTTGCTGGAGCTGGGCACAGCCCCGGGCAGGACAGGTTGGGGTTGTTGATATAGGGCTGTGTTTCCAAGCTCTCTGAATCTCTCGCTCCTCTGACTGTGTCCGTGCAGGGCTCCCACACTTCATCCGTCAGCCCGAGAAGCTGAACGTCACCAAGAACAGTCCCTTCAACCTCACGTGCCAAGCCGTGGGGCCGCCGGAGCCTGTGGAAATCTACTGGTTTCGCAACAACGTCCAAATCAATGAGAAGCCCTACATCTCCCCGTCAGTCCTGACCGTGCCGGGTGAGCCATGCAGCGTCCTTGCCGCGGCCAGCTGGGACACCAATCTGTGGCTACCAGGAAGGGCAGGGTGGGAAGGCGTCTCGTGCCATCTCCCAGCCTGTCCCCTTGGCCTCGCACCTTCTGTTAGGCAGGGGCTGCGTTCCCGGGCGCCGTGGCGAGGCCGTTGCAGCCTGCTTGGTCTTCGTGTGGCACTGTGCCTTGCTGATGCTTGGCTGGAAAGCTCAGCACAGATAAATTTCCCAGGAGGTTAGGCAGAAAATATGGCCGTTAAATTGCATACAGTGAGACGTGGGGGTCCGGCTTTGCAAAAGAGGTACCACAGAGGTACCAGTTTGCAAAAATGACTCCCGGTCTGTTACTGCTCCATCCTCAGCGCTGGGAGCACGGCTCTGCCCACCACCTCTTGTGCTGCTTGTTCGGCATTCCCAGGGACCACTCTACCAGGAATGATCTGGGGGCAGGAACCCCCATCCGAACCCCTCTGGCTGCTGCCAGAAATTTCTTCCTCGGAAGAGGCAGGACACTCAAACCGCTCTTTTCTAAGCAAGAAGTGGATTTTTCCTCTAGCCTGTGGCCGTGCCAACAAGTGCACTGCTGCTCCTACGGGCTGCCTTCCTGGTGGTCCCCTCTTAATTTCTCTGGAAGACCTTGGGTTGGCCCCTGCAGCGTGTCTCCCTGCCAGCCTGCTGGAGCACAGGGAGAAAAGTCCTTCATGTAACATAAAGCCCATGATGGTTTTGCTGCAGAGGCAAAAGAGAGGAAGGATTTCTTGACTTGCTCATGGGGAGAAGGCCACTAGCTAATCAGCAGCCAGACTATAACTGACTCGTCTTGGCATCCAAAGGCAAGCTTTAAAAGGCAGTGAAAGCCGGAAGGAGTGACTCATTCCTCTTGGATGTTCTTGCATCCCGCTGGCACACGCTAGGTCGGGTCATTCAAACAGTCCCCTCTCCCGGCCCAGGAGCACTGAGAGGCACCGCTGCTGGTGGGAGCAAACGCTCGGCATGCCCAGCGCACCGTGGCGAGCCCTTCGCTTTGCAGCAGCAGCAAGCAACGTGCCCAGGAGGGAGAGCCCGGCACCTCCGGTCAAGTCCTTTGCATGAGACAAAAATCCTGCGCGCTGTTGCTGCCCGGGGTCATCTCACACAGGCCATGCCAACACCCCAGGGAAAACAAGCAGCCGTCCGCACTTGGGTATTTCCGTGGCCCCCAAAAGCAGTCATTCTCCATTATCAGCTGGGAGATTTCAGCAATCTTCGAAAAGCAATAGTCATCTGATTCAAGCCATGGTGGTGGGCTCTTCTGCTTTCTGCTTTTCCCTTTTTGAACGCAAACCAAATGCTTACTCAGGAGGTTGTGCAACGGTGCCGGAGAAGCGTACAGTCCTGCCCGCTGTACCGCGTCTTGCACCGACGGCACGCTCGTGCTCGCGGCGTGGAAGGTGGGTGAGCTGGGTCACCCCTGAGCGGTCAGCGCAGAAATGCCGCCAAGGGAAGCGATGAGTGCAAAAATAAAAGGTCTTTTGTGCCGCTGGAAAAAAATAAAGCGACAGTGCAGGAAAGGAAGCTGCCAGCGTTTTCTGTGAGCCGCGGGCGGAGAATTGGTGTGAATTGAGTGTTTTGTGCAGCTCCGGTGAACAGGTCCTTGTTTTTCCCCCTGCAGGTCTTAACGAAACGGCGCTGTTCAGCTGCGAGGCTCACAACAGTAAAGGGCTGACCGCGTCCAACCCGGGGCAGGTCAACGTGAAAGGTAAGCGGCAACTTGATGCTTGCTTTACCTGTTGCCTACACATGTCCAAGCAGGAGCTGTCCTCATCTCCACCCTTCCCAGCAGTCATTCTGCATGAGCTGAAGGAGATGTTTTTAGGACTCCCGTACTTATTTTTCCTCATTTTAAACCTGTATTTAAAATCAAGTGGGACTCATGTAGTAGCACGGTCACCTGGTGCGGTTCTGTCATCCCGGTATTGCTGCTGTGGGAGGAAGCACCAAAAAGCACATTTGAAAGGAGAACTGTCAGCCCCGGAGCAGGTTTCGGAAGGGCTGTATCACTCTTTTCCTTCCTTCACAACCAGGGCGGTGCTCGCAATTTTCCATAGGAAACGGTGGAAATTCTCGACATTCCTGACTGGAGCCACTCCGGCAATGTGAGGAAGGTGTTCCCCAAAATATGTCGTTGCCTCTAAGCAGCCCAGAGAGCTCACAAATATAGAACGTGATGAAAATAGTCCCGCAAATGACTTTTTTCTGCTTCCCTGCCCAGTGGTCTGAAGCATCCGCGGTACGCTGATAGAGGATGCCACCGCAGCTGCAGCCGGGGCGGTACTTGGGGTTCTTGCACGGTCGCTCTGAGCCCCGGGAGCTGCCTGCGGGAAGCCGGACGTGCCACGTTTGTGCTTAGGCCTCCAGCTGACTGCCCTTGGCTTTTCCCTGCAGGAATACCATCTGCACCCACCAGCCTGCATGTCCTCAACCGAACAGCCCACAGTATCGTGATATCTTGGGTGCCGGGCTTTGATGCATTCTCTGCCTTGAACAGCTGCAGTGTCCAGGTAAGCATCCATAACCCCCCTTTTTTCCCTGCAGCCTCCCCTCACACGGATGCTCTGAGGCAGGTGAAAATCCGTGTCGTCTGGCATGAGCCGCGTGGATTCGACCAGACTTGGTTTGAGTAAATTGAGCTGGACTTTCCCAGCGGCTTTGAAAGGGGAAGCGTCCCACCCGTACCGCCCTGCAGTCTGGGTGGCTGGGGAATTTGTGTGGTGTGATGTTGAGGAGCCCGAGTTGAGCAGCGAGCAGAGTTCCCAGGCTCTGGAGCAGCCGGAGCACCGCCGAGGTGGCCAGGAGGCTTGCAAGGAGCTGCTGGAGGCTAGCTTGGCGGTGTCCGCTCACAAAGAGCGGCTTTGCTCTGCCCGCTGCGAGGGGGGAAGGTCGGTGGAAGGGATCCCGCAGAGAAGCCGACGCGGGGAGCATGAAGCGGGCTTTTATCCCGGGAGTGGTGTGGTTGAGTTGGGGCAGAAACAAGGGGCGATGGGAACAGGCGAGTCGCCTGCTTGGAAGAGCCCATCTGGGCTCCTGCCTCTGAAGCGTGCGGGAGTGAGCTGCGAGAATCTCTCCCCTCAGGTGAGACAGTCAGGTTGTCGTGTCTCTTCATGGAGAAATGCTCCAAGTAGCTCTTTGGGAGACTTTGCAAGCCTTGAGTTGCTGCAGGCGCATGCCTGTCCCTACTTTTACCTCCTAGTCAAACACTTCCCAACCAAGCAGCCTTCCCACTGGGGTTTGGAGGTGGAGGTTTCTCTCGACTCCCTGCTCCTTGCAAGCACTGGGAAGGAGCTGAGGGGTTGCCTATCTCCTGGGCAAGTCAGGGAATGCCGTCTCCGTGGGTACAGCCCTGCAAGTAGTTTCCACCTGCTCTGTCTGTTTAATGTTGCTGGGTTTCACAGTTCAAACCCATCGCTTGCTCTCTTGTGGATATGTTTTTTATACTGGCTAATCTATACTCCGGCTGAGATAATGCGTGGAGAAAGGCGATGTTTGAAGCCAGGTAAAAGTGAAAGGAGTTACAGGGAGGAAAGGTACGAGAGCTAATATTAGCACCGCGTCCACTGCTGCCTTCCAGCTGGAGCTTGGGAAGCGGGGTGGAGAGCCAAGGAATTTCCTATGACTTAACGTTCACGGACTGTCATTAGGAAATAGCCCTTCAACTTGGAAAACAAGACGTGATTTCTGGCAAAAACACAGCTGTGACTAAGCCTTTTTGCTCCTGTCCCCTTTGATAATCCCCTCGCTTGGGTAGCGTGGCCCACCGACCAAGTGACTCATTTCTGAGCACGCTGGTGCTTAAAAGGCAAGCTGTTGCTGTCACACCTGCCAAGTTCAAAGTGTTTAAGTGTTTTTTTTTAAAAACACATCAATTTGATGGACTCTCTCCAGAAGACAAGTTGAGGATCGAGACAGCTGAGCTGGGCTCTATGCTCAGGAGAACAGCCAGTCCCAGCGGTGCTTTCAGGAGCGGCTTGCACGTTCGTCTGATGGCTGCTCACCTCCCTCAAAGCATCTAGCGATGGCTTGGGGACCTTCTCAGCTCTCTGTGAGGCTGAAGGCTATTCTCTTTCATTTTCGTTGGAAAATACTGCTGGTGTTGATGCTGAGACCGTCCTGAGCATCCTGGGCTACCCAGGGGGGTACTCTGTCGCTTAAGCAGAAGGGCGGGTCGTCTGCCACCCCAAAACCATGCATGGAGTCTTTTGAGAGGACTGTATGACTTTCTGCTTGTGGTTCACGCTGAAACGCGTCCTGTGGGTTGTCTTCCGAGTTAACTGTCTCGTTCGTACTGGCGGCCCTCGTTCTTGCTCTTCCCTCTTTCCTTCCACCGTCCTGGCCTGGGCCACTCCCGCGGTGCTTCCCATGAAATGCACTTTCCAGAGAGCTGCAGGGGCTGTGCGGGTGCTCAATAGCCAGCCCTTTGGGGAGAGAGCAATTTCTCTTTGTGTAAAAAGCGTGGCTTGTTTTTAGTACATTGAATTCATCCACGCTGCTAAATGTAATGCTGGAGCCTGACGAGGTCTGTGATTAGTCCTGCAACATCTGATGGCGATGAGTCCTGTGGTCTAATGATGTGTTGCACGAGAAAGGACTTTTCCTTTGTTTGTTTGAAACTCGCTGCCTGGTAATGTTATTGGATGCTCCTTTTGCTCCATGCCACGAGAATGAGCAAATCATCCCTCCCTCCTCCTTTCCGCAGCAATGGCAATTTCACACATCTCTGCCATGTCCCCGCTGCAGCTCTTTCTTCTCCGCGTGTGTTGGAGCCCTCGCCCTGGGCCCCGTGAACGGCCTGCCGTCAGCTTTCCGCTCGGCAGAGACCAGCCAGCATGCAGGAACAAGGCCCTGCCGGTATTTGGATGGGAGGCAGGGCTCGGGATCCTGTTTACAGATGTAAAATTCCTGCCACACGTCTCACCCTGCAGGTTGTTGCTGACTAATCCCTGTTTGTGAACTGATTTTTCAATTAAGGTCAAGGAAGCTGTTCCACGAAGCAATGTCTCACTTCTGCTTTTCAACACCTCGGTGCCTCCCCATGTGTATCACATCCAGCAGCTGGGGCCCATGGCGGACTATAACATCCGCGTTTCCTGCAGGAATGAAATTGGCTGGTCGGCGTTTAGCCCCTGGATAACCACCAGCACCACCGAAGGAGGTAGGAAATGAGTACTGAAGACTGAGGAGGGTTTCCCTGCCTTGATTGCGCAGCCGTGCTTTGTGCAGGACTCTCTGGATGAGATGCTGGTCCGGAGTCATGGTTGCTTATGGGTGGGACATCTCGACTCTGTTGATTGGGGAAAGGAAATTTACCCACGGGTGGTCACCTGCTGGAAATATTAAAGGCTGTAGGAAATACTGTGTGCTTTCTGGTTGAGCTACAGCTCATTTTCCATCAGCCTACCGTGCCCCTGCACCCATCCACCCAGCTCCCCTCACCTTTTTTCTCTTTGATTCCTGCAGCTCCAACCACCCCGCCACTGAACGTCACGGTGTCATTCAATGAATCCAGCTCGTCCCTGGAGATCCGATGGATGAAGCCGCCCCTGGGGAGGATCCACGGGGAACTGCAGGGCTATCACATCTGGTACAGGTGGCAGGACTCCAAGGGGTTGGTAAGTCACTGGGGAAACAGGGAAGAATGGCTAAAGCCTAGGAAAAATCCTGGCAGGCTTCAAGCAGGGATGTCCAGTTTGGTCTTGGTGCTTCCATACAGAATCATAGAATCATCGAATCGTTTAGGTTGGAAAAGCCCTTTAAGATCATCCAGTCCAACCATTAACCTACACTACCAAGTCCACTACTAAACCAATTCAGGGTACAGTAATAATTAATTTCATGTTTCCTGACTTGGTGGCTGGATTATTCTTTAATGAAAGTAAAAACTAGGAATCGTTAAGGTTGGAAAGGATCTCTAAGATCATCAGTCCAACCATCAACCCAACACCCCCATGCCCACTAAACCATGTCCCAAAGTGCCACCTCTGCCCGTTTTTTGAACCCCTCCAGGGATGGTGACTCCCCCACCTCTCTGGGCAGCCTGTTCCAATGCTTGAATATATTCTTTCTGAGCTTATTTGTCTGCTGCCTTGTGCTTTCATCTGGGCTTTTTTGATACAAGTGGTCTCTCTCTCGTGTGTTTATGTAACTCACAGTAATGCCCTAAGTCAGTAATATTGGGAAGAAGCAGTTCTGCTTGAAGGAGACAAGAGGTTTGCTACTGCAGCTCTTATTCTCTAAAATAGAAGCGAGATACTCTTCCTGGTGTTGACAGTCTTTGCTATGGCCTTTGGAGTGGCAGTCAAGGTTTGGCACTTTCAGCAATGGAGTCAGTTGTAAGGTGTTTGGAAGAATTTCTTCCCTGGGTTTTGAGTCGTTCCTTACTCAGATGGGATTTATTCCGTGCATTAACTCGTCTGCAAACCCATGGCACAGAGTTTCATAGCTCCAGGAACGTTTTGGGGCCGGGGGCCTGTCCATGAGCCTATGAAGTCATCTGGCACAACCTTGCTTACCTTTCCCAGGATTTGGGAAGTAGCCTTCAGGAATTTGCTAGGGCGAGGTTGGCCTGACCTCTCGGGCAGGCCTGGCTCATCTCAGCTACTGGGCCAAAGAGCATCCCCTCCAGGCTCTGCCAGTGGTCGAGGAGCCTCGGGATAATTGCGCAGATGTATCCAGCTGTCGCCTCTGCCCTGTGGTTTTGCCTTCCTCTGTCCCGGGCTGAAAGCACAGAGAGGCACCGAGGGCCTGAACCCGGTGTGGAAAAAGTGACTCACACCCTATTTTTTGTAGGATGCTGCATTTTCTGTTCTCCTTTTGCGCGTCTGAAAAAGAGCATGTATAGATCCAGACCAAATGAAGTCAGGGAAACAATAGTATGGTCTTGTGACTAGCACGGAAAAAAAAAAAATGCTGACATATTTGTCATCTCTCAAGCGGAAAGCAAAAAACAGGACTTGCCCTTTAAGCCCTGGGAGACTATATTTTGTTGTTGTTGTTGTTGTTTTTTATAAATTTCCCCAGTCAAATGCTTATGGGGTGAAATTTCTGCTTGGGTTCCTGGTCAGTAACTGTTCTCATTAACGCTGGCTTTCAGGAGGCTCAAAAAACCCCTCAAGTGGGGAGCGAGTTGAGGTGGGAGGTCGCTGTGCGAGGGACCTCGGCTCTTTGGGGACCGAAGGAACCAGTTGTGTTTGCTGCTGATGTGTTTCATCAGCCTCCAGGTTTTATAGAAGGCAAAACGCGTCAGAGGCAGCCGAGGGCAGGCTTGATTGGGGAATTTTTATGAGGGCTGTCGCAGAATCGAGAGGCACGGGAACGGCTTGAGCTTGCGCCGTAACCTTTCTGCAGAGCACCGTGGGCTGGTGCGGTGCCCGGTTCTCCCACGCGCCCCCGAGGATCTCCCGAGCCGACGGACAGGCAGCCTGAAGCACAAGAGCAGCGTGCTTGCTGTCGACTGGAGCTCTGACTTCTCAGAAAGAAAGTCTCTGAGTTTTGGCCCTGGACGGGCTAAATATGAAAAGTCCCAAAATAACCATTGGTTTAACAACCCCACCACGATAAAGGCGTATTTCTGTGTCAGCAGGGCCACCTGCAGGCCTCTTCTTCTCCACAACGAGCTTAAAAACTGTTTGAAAAACTTCAAAAAGTTGGTTTATTTTATTCTTAAACCAGCAGTTCTTGTTTGAGCCAAGGCTGACGGAACTGGGACGTGAAGAAATTCCTCAACTACCGCAACGCTCATAAAAAGCCATTAACTTTGGTAGTTCTGTCCTGCCAGAACGGCTGTCTGCTTTGCCAATGCGCTCATGCTCTCCACGCTCTGTTTGATATCAGCTGGGCTCTGTCCTCAGATGACACAGCAGAGCCGCCTGCGATACGAAAGGATCCGGGTGCGTTTTTGGGCTGGCGGTAGGGAAAGGCTCTGGTGTGAGTTCGTGCCGAAGGATGCCGTGAACGCGGGGCGGGAGGGAAACGGGTGCGGGAGCGGAGGCAGCAGCGGGTATCAGCTCATGCCGCTGCCCGATGGCACAAACACGCTCCTGGGACTGAGGCATGTTTCACATCCATTTCTGCGGCTTTTTTATGACTGTGAGCAGAAACCCCTTCCCTCTGAGCGGCTCCAATTTCCTCCTCCTTGCCCACCGATCCCCCTCGGCTGCTGCTCTTGCTCGGCCGCGTGACATTCAGCCAGGGTAAGGAGCTGGGCTCTGCCGGCCGCAGCAGCCTGCCAGATGTTTTGGACGCCACTGGGCAGCTGTTTTGCAGCTGGAGGACGGTGGAGAGCAGCACTTTCTCAGCTGAAGAAGACTGGGAAACAACAGGGAATTTGCAAGGAAAGACTCGCTTATTTTTTTTACCCTGGGAAAAGGTCTGTGCCGTGGGGCACGCTGACTCCTGCCATGTCACCGGGCGAGGAAACGTGCCCTTAAAACTGGAAATATTATTAGCTTGACACAAAACCACAGTCAAAAAATATCTGCCCTAAGATCTACTTTCTGTGGCAGGGCACTTGAACGATCAAACCAGGAGCGCTGTGGTTGAAAGCGGTCGGAGATGCTCTGCGGAGGAGCGGCGGTGGCGAGCGCCGAGGCTCTGCGGGTGCCGAGGCTCGTGGGGCTGCCTGGCACGAGCCACGGGCAGCCGTGGCCAGCAGCGAAGAGGGGTGCGAGCCTCCGCTGGCCAAGCCGACCGCAGTGAAGGCTGCGGGTCAAAATCCATGTGACTGCCAGTGCATGAAATGCCTTTCGCCCTTCCTTTTTTAAAAGGAAAAAAATCTTTTTAGCAAGGATAAAATCTTTTAGCAAAGATTTTTTTTTAAATCTTTTTAGCAAGGCCTGTTGTGTCAGGACAAGAACTAATGGATTTAAACTAAAGGATGATAGACTTAGACTGGATATAAGGAAGAAATTTTTGGTGTGAAGTGGTGAAGCACTGTAAGGGGTGCTGGTGAAAAGTGGTGAAGCACTGGAAGGGGTTGCCCAGAGAGGTGGGAGATGCCCCATCCCTGGAAACATCCCAGGCCAGGTTGGACGGGGCTCTGAGCACCCTGCTCTGGTCAAAGCTGTCCCTGTCACTGCAGGGGCTGGGCTGGGTGGCCTCTAAAGGTCCCTTCCCACCCAAACCATTCTATGATTCTATGATTCCTTGCGAGATCGCTTTCCTGCCTCTTTTCTGGCTCAGGCTGCTGGTCCTGCCGCTGTTGACAAGCAAAGAGCAACAGCGGCACGAGGTTTGACCGGGAAACGCTGCTCAGCCCCTTTCCAGATCCCATCCGGTTCTTGCAGGCAGGGCTATTATTCTCCATAAATAGCTCGGCGCTGCATTTCCTCCATGTTGCTTTGCTTTCACAAGCCCAGAAGTTTGACAAGGGGATAATTCTCAATAAATCTCCAGGTTTCCCTCCTGCTGGAGGGACAGGCCGCTGTCTCCCCCAGCCCAGGCTTTTCTTCCCTTCCTCTCTCCAGCAGAACGTCTCCGCTGAAGCCCAGCAGAACGCCAGCGTGGCCATCCTGCCCGTGGTGGCCACCAATGCCACCTGCTCCATCCGTGTGGCTGCCATCACCAAGGGGGGAGTGGGACCCTTCAGCAGCCCCGTGGAGGTCTTCATCCCTGGCAGCGGTAAGGAGATGCCCGTCCCTGCTCGTGCGGTGTGGGTGCAGGGGAGGATGATGAGGAAGCACACAGGGCGTGCTTTCCTTGCCCGGCCATGGCCATTTGCATCCCTCCATCCTCCTTCAGACGCTTTCCCCGTCGGCCAGGCTATCGGCCAAGAATCTGGGATCTTCAGCATGCTTTGGTAGCCAGGAGAGACTTGCTCTCCACGTACAACCTTGGTCCTCATGCCCTCTTCTCCCGTGTAACCCTTTGGGCTTTACTGGGTTTGATTTCAGCCCCTGGGAAATCCTGCCCCAACCCCTGGGTGCTGCAGGCTGACCCCTTCACCAGCTCCATTAATGGGATATTTTCTTAGGATTAATAAACTCAGCCCCGTCTTCAGCTCCAGCCTTCGGGAACGCGGACTCCTTTATCATAGCCCTGGGCTTTATCTGCGGGACGATTGCCGTCGGGCTGATCCTCTGCTTGTCCGTGGTCATCCAGAAAAGATGCGTGGAAACAAAATACGGGTAAGCCGAAGGGAAGACAGCTTGCAGAGGTGCCCCGAGCTGGGCAGGTCGCAGGCACGTGGGGCGTGGGTGGGCAGGCAGGGTGGGCAGCCAGCAGCCCACGCTGGACGCGGGGAGAAGAGTTCTGGCGCCTGGACTGATGTCATCCCCACAAATGGCATTTTTTTATGCCTATGGCGAGGGACTGAGTGTATTTTTACTGTGGCAATGGTACTTCCCCTCCTTTCCTTAGCCCAGCAGTTCACCTTTCGCTTACTATTCCTATTTTTAAAGGGAAGTAAACTTGTGCAACTTGGCATGGGAGGGTGGCCTCAGCATTTTGACGCAGAGGTGAGAGAGCAGACATGTGTAATATCCTGTGGCCTAGAGAAGCCCCTCCTGCCTCGTCACACACCAAATACAGTCCTGGCACCAGCCCTGCCAGGCAGAGAGACTGCCACTGGGCTGCATGAGTGCTGTTTTAATGATGCGGGCAAAGGACTGGTTTCTGCTACAACAAGCCAACGCTACTCACTCAGCCTTGTGACTTTCTAAGTGGTATTTAACTGCCCTGTGCTACTGGTTTTGTTCAAGAGTTGTGGTGCTAGCAGCTTTTCTTGCAAGCGCTATCGCTTGGGTGTCCACTGCCAAACTGGATGTGTGATCTAATTAACTCCTTTGGAAGAATATTGTTTCGGTAAGGGGGTTTATTGAGCTGGTGAAGGAATCCCACCTGCTCTGATCTCCCACGCCACCACCCCCATCCCAGTTTGAAAACTGGTAGTATGTAAGGATCCCGTTCCTAACTGGTGTAGCATTGTTGCTCTTCCCTTGCGATGCTAGCACCTCGGGAGCTCTTGAGCGTCTGCTGTGTTTTCGTTTCCCAGAGCCGGACCTCTGCGCGGCCCCGTACCGGAGGGGTTGCACAGCATCTTGCAGCAGCGTGCCCGTCGCCACCGTTTCAGGGCCATGGTGTGAAGCTCCCTTTAGTTTCTTTTTGGCTAACAGATGGGGGTTGCACATGCTAACAGAGAGGACTGACAGGCTGGAGTTGTGCGTCGGGCAAAAGAGATGGCTTTAGAAGGTGGTAGATCTGGGCACCGTGTTCCTACTGGTACAGACTGCTCTCTGAGTAGGAAATGAGTATCCCATTTCCTCCCCAAAACCCCTCTGTGACTCACTCCTTGTCAGCTTGGCCTTGTTTATCAAGTGGCTGTTTTGCTCAGACGTTGTAAGCGATGGCACTGCTCCAGTAAGAGGGAAATGAAAAAGATCAGCATGAATGTGCTTATTTCCTCCTTTACTACCGATACCCCTGGTAGGGCTGTGGTTGCCCACTCGTGCAGCGGCGGTTCCTTCATCGGAGGAGAAGCAGCCGCACGTGGCCCAGCAGAGTCTGTTTCTGTCCCACCAGGAATGCTTTCAGCGGGACCGACTTGGAGCTGGCAGTGAACTACAGAGCCAAGAAGACCTACTGCCGGAGAGCTGTTGAACTTACGCGTGGGTATATTATTTTATCCCTCTGCAAGGAGGTTGACGGGGATGTCACAGCAGCGATATGTCTGCAGGTTGGAGGTGACCTGAGCTTCTGTTCCTCTCTCCTGCAGTGGGCAGCCTGGGCGTCAGCAGCGAGCTCCAGCAGAAGCTGCAGGATGTTGTTGTGGACAGAAAAGCCCTCAGCCTGGGGAAGGTCCTGGGAGAGGGTGAGTGCTGGGGTTGGAGAGCTGGGGATGGACACATGGGGCAGTGGCTGCCACTGTTACCTACACCATCCCCCAGCTCCAGGCGACGTGGGGGAGATGGTGGGTCAAGATGACCAAGTGCCAGGACCCCTGGGCTCAAGTCTGATGAGGAGTGGCTGAGGGAGCTGGGGGTGTTCAGCCTGGAGAAGAGGAGGCTGAGGGGGGACCTCATCGCTCTGCAGCTCCTGACAGGAGGGGGCAGGGAGGGGGGTGTTGGTCTCTTCTCCCAAGGAACAAGCGATAGGACGAGAGGAAATGGCCTCAAGTTGCATCAGGGGAGGTTTAGATTGGATACTAGGAGAAATTTCTTCATGGAAAGAGTGGCCAAGCATTGGAACAGGCTGCCCAGAGAGGTGGGGGAGTCCCCATCCCTGGAGGGGTTCAAAAACCATGTAGATGTGGCACTTGGGGCCATGGTTTAGTGGGCATGGGGGTGTTGGGTTGATGGTTGGACTGATGATCTTGGAGATCCTTTCCAACCTTAATGATTCCTAGTTTTTACTTTCATCAAAAAATAATCCAGCCACCAAGGCAGGAAACATGAAATTATTACTGTACCCTGAATTGGTTTAGTAGTGGACTTGGCAGTGTTAGGTTAATGGTTAGACTGGATGATCTTAAAGGTCTTTTCCAACCTAAATGATTCGATGATTCTATGTCCTCCTTCTGCCACTGATGAAACACAAGCCTCCCCCCCGTAGACTTTTGGGGACGAGGTCTCCGTCTTAGAGCATTTCAGATCTTCGAGGACATAGTGGTGGCTTCAGGTGGTGCTTCAGGCTGTGGATAAAGTGCTTGCTTCTTTCCCATGGTGCAGGGGAGTTCGGGTCAGTGATGGAGGGGCATCTCAGCCAGCCGGAGGGCAGCCCGCAGAAGGTGGCTGTGAAGACCATGAAGCGTAAGTCATCACCCTGATCTCGCAGAACTTGGTGTTGTTTCTCCCAGTGGGTGCCAGCGCTCCTGCTACCCGTCTCAGGTGGTGCTCTCTCTGCATCCTGGCACCATTTTGTGGGGATGTCAGGAAGGGGCACTCATATCAGACAGCCAAGGATAGCAGAGACATCCCGGTGGTCCCTTCCCCCTGACCCAGGCTGGAGCTGTGCTGTGAAGGCAGATGGCAGCAGTGATTTGGGGTGTTAAAGCTCTTGGGGTTTTAAACCTCCTTTTTCTCTCCTTCCCAGTGGATAACTTTTCCCAAAGGGAGATAGAAGAGTTCCTCAGCGAAGCGGCATGCATGAAGGACTTCGACCATCCCAATGTCATCAAGCTCCTAGGTATGGGCTGTCACTCCCCGCCCTCCAGCTGGGATTTTGGCTGGGGAACCGGACCGGGGATTGCTTGGATCCTGCATAGATATCTGCGGGGGTAGTGTGGTGCCTTTGCCCACGGGGCTCTGCAACCTGTCTGCGTTTTCCAGGCGTGTGCATCGAGCTGAGCTCCCAGCAGGTCCCCAAGCCCATGGTGATTCTCCCGTTCATGAAATACGGCGACCTGCACAGCTTCCTGCTTCGCTCGCGGCTGGAGATGGCTTCCCAGGTAACGAGCGCAGGGAGCAGAGGGCCTTGCATCCGTGAGGAGCAAGGTGGGACTGTGCTGCTTCTGCAGACAAACCTGCCTTTATTTTTCAAGAACATCAAGAGGACTTGGTTGTAGTCCTGCTTCCTGCCTTTGTCAGGTGGCAGCGGTGGGATCCAGCTCCACAGAAGCCTGTGGGATTCTCGCCTTCCCTTCCCCAGGCTGTACAAGCCCAGTTATCTCAGCTTCTCTTTCAGAGAAGTTAGAGAAGCTTCTCTTTTCTTTTAGGACGAGAGGAAATGGGCTTAAGCTGCGCTTAAGCTGCGCCAGGGGAGGTTTAGGTTGGAAATTAGGAAAAATTTCTTTACGGAAAGGGTGGTCAAGAATTGGAACAGGCTGCCCAGAGAGGTGGTGGAGTCATCATCCCTGGAAGTGTTCAAAAAACGGGTAGATGTGGCACTTTGGGACATGGTTTAGTCTAGTCTACCCTTGATTGGCTTAGAGTAGACTTGGTAGTGTAGGTTAATGGTTGGACTGGATGATCTTAAAGGGCTTTTCCAACCTAAACGATTCGATGATTCTCCTTGTACACCATCTCCTCCAGCCTCATCTTAGCGGTCTCCTCTGGGCTCGTTCCAGCATGTCTTTCTCCTACTGAGGAGCCCCCCATGGGACACAGCATCCAGACGTGGCCCCACCAGTGCCAAATTAAGGGGAAGAATAGTTTCTCTTGATCTGCCCGCTGCTCTCTTGCTAATGCAGCCTGCTACCAGGTTGGCCTTCGCTGGCACCAAGGCGCACTGCGGAACCGCGGTCAACTTGCTCTACGCCAGGGTCCTTTTCTGCAGAGCTGCTTCCTAGCCAAAAACACGTGAAGGTAGCCAGTGGGAAAGGCAAGAAGGAAGCCACATCTAGTTGCAGGCTGCACTCCAGGGACACGGAAGGAGGAGGCAGAGGTGGGAGGGGTATCCACTGCTACGGCAAACCCCAGCGAGATGCGGTTTGCCAGGATGGGCTCTTCTGGCCAGCGGCACAGCCTGGCAGACGGTGCTTGGGGTTATTTCTAAAACAACTGTCCCCGCATCTGCAGCTCCTGCAGGCTTGTGATTCAATAAATCTTACGCTCTGAGGGCGTTAGCACAGCGGGGAAGAGAGGGGCCACAGTAGTTGCTGCTTTGGGCTCCTGGTGCTCTCCAAGGCCAGTGAGACCACTAGGATGTCAGCCCTGGACAGGGAATCCTTTCAGATCAAACCAAACGTGCTTCCCAAAGGGCTTGCGCTGTCTAACCCACACCTTCCCTTCCCAGTTTGTGCCCCTGCAGACGCTGGTGAAGTTCATGGTCGATATCGCCCTGGGGATGGAGTATCTGAGCAGTCGGCACTTTCTCCACAGGGATTTGGCAGCTCGAAACTGCATGTGAGTTTGTTTTCCTCTGCTTCGTCCCGGATAGATGAACACCAGTGGAAGCCCTGTGGTTTTACAGCACAACTTGGCTTCCTTCAATAAATCCTCCCTCGGTCTTGAGAGACGTGGGAAAAGAGCTCAGCCTCAGGTTTCCGCTTCAGAATTCGGCACCTCTCAAACTTTTCTATCTTGTCACCCCCATTTCCACCTGACAGGTTACGGGATGACATGATGGTGTGCGTGGCAGACTTTGGTTTGTCGAAGAAGATTTACAGCGGCGATTACTACCGTCAGGGCCGAATAGCAAAAATGCCGGTGAAGTGGATCGCCATCGAGTCCCTGGCTGACCGCGTCTACACCACCAAGAGCGACGTGGTAGGTCCGCGTGGCTGGGCAGCCAGGCGGCAGGAGGCGAGAGCCGGGGACCGATCCCCGGGTCGAGTCGTCTGCCCTCGCTGTGCTTTGTGACGGCTCTTGGACCCTGGCAGTGCAAAGCCAGAGGAGCGGGAGGCTGTCAGTAATGGGACGCGCTGACCTTTTGCTGCCTGCCCAGCGTCGTGGAATAGGTTTACTGAGTGGGCCGCTCGCCTCTTCCGTGGCGTCGCTTATTATTTCCAATTTTGGGGAGGGCAGGACTGGAGCGACAACTCTTAGCATTGTGCGAGGGCCCAGCGGACGCCGGGCAGTGACCTTTCCCCATGAAAAGCCTCATTCATCCCTCCTGGAAATGTCCCTTCAGCGTGCTTTCCCTTTGTCCTCGCAGTGGGCATTTGGCGTTACCATGTGGGAGATAGCGACCCGAGGGATGACGCCCTACCCAGGAGTGCAGAACCACGAGATCTACGAGTACCTCTTCCACGGGCAGCGCCTGAAAAAGCCCGAGGACTGCTTGGATGAGCTGTGAGTATCGTACCCCTCTTTCTGGGCTGTAGCACAGCCCTTTTGCTCTCTGCCCTGCGGATCGCCTGCGCATCGCTCGCCCTTAGCCGAGGTGCTTTCTGCGGGGTGCTGCTCTTCGTGCTTTGTGGCTCTCAGTTGCTGATGCCCTTTCTTTAAGGACGCAGCAACTCCTTGTGCTGTGGATTTGCGGCTTAGCGCTGAACGTGGCCGAAAGCCTGCGAAGCTGCGCATCACAGCGCCATTAAAAACCGTGCCGGTCTGCCCGCGCTCCCGCCTGCTGCAAACCTGCCTCCCGAAGTGGAGTGAGAGGGGTCTGTACCGGAGGGGGGGTCACCTTCCGCCTCACCCCCTCCATTTCTCCCACAGCCCCCAGAAACAACAGTTACGAAAGATTGGATTTTTTAAAAAATGGCAGGGATTTCACCTTTCCTTCCTTGTGGGGCTGACAGGCAGGGAGCTTACAAGAATGCGCGCGCAGGTTAGCTCAGAGGAAAGCTGGCCAGAGTGCTGCGGGTCAAATTTTAAGTGAAGGTATCACAGAAACAAAAACTTCAAACCCCTTAATATTTGCAGAATCTCCCGAGTTTTGTCCTGCCTAATAAAAGCCAGATCCCGGAGCAGGGCAGCGTATCGCGCAGGGAGGAAAAAACATCTCCTTAACTCCAGGCAAACTGGCGCAGAGAAATCCCAGCGAATATCCCGGGAGAAAGCGATGCGTTTGCGGAGCTGGGCTGTTGGCAGCCGGCAGCACGGGGAGGGTGGGAAGTGCCGAGGTCGCCTCGCTGGTCCTGCGGGGACAGGAGCAGTGCCCTCTGCAGTTTGTGGTGGAGGAATCGGGCTTTTTAGTACTTCATTTATTTATTTTTCTGAAGATAGTATGTTTTCACCTGAAGGTCTCGGCTGGTGATGCTCTTCTCCGCCCCACAAAACTCCCTCCAGTTACTCAGGGCCCTGCGGTGCCTAAAATCTATGAATTTAGAAAGGGAAAATGCAGAAGCCTCAAAACTTTGCATTTCTGCGCAGCTCGGTGAGGGTTTTTCTCCTGAGTTTTCTTCCTGAGTTTTTCTCCGGTGCCATTACAGCTGAAAATGTTTAACCCCCCCGCACGGCAAAGAGCTGCAAACACAAAACCGGTTAAACTAGCAAAGCTGCTCGGAGTCACACGAGGGTTCCTGCAAGGCCCCTCTCCAACGCCTGTCCCTGAAGGAAGCGGCAAAGAAAGCTTTTATCGGATCCAGCCTGCTAGAGGGCAGAGGAGACGGCGTGCGCCCAGCAGCGACGTGCTTGCAGGGATGCGCCGGGAGTTTCCCTGTGTGCCCTGAGATCCAGCCTGGGAACGGGCACCTGCGGGACGGACAAGAGAAGGATTCAGTGTCCCGGGAGCAGAGCTGGGATGTTCCCGGGGGCTGATCCCAGGGCTGCAGCTGGCTGCCTCTGCCTGACCCTCAGCGAGCGCCAGGCACTGGAAGAGATTTCCAACAGCAGCTTGGGCTGATAAATCCCTGCCGCTGGGCAAACAGCCTAAGCAGAGGGAGCTGGTTTTGCTTTGTTTTAATGCAAAGCAGCTCAGGGCTTGCCCAGCTTGGAGAGAGTCATGGAATCACAGAATCGTAGAACCGTTGAGGTTGGAAAAGACCTTTAAGCTCATCCAGTCCAACCATTAACCCAACACTACCAAGTCCACCACTAAACCAATTCAGGGGAGAGTAGCAATTTCATGTTTCCTGGCTTGGCGGCTGGATTATTTTTAATGAAAATAAAAACTAGGAATCATTGAGGTTGGAAAGGACCTCTAAGATCATCAGCCCAACCATCAACCCAACACCCCCATGCCCACTAAACCATGTCCCCAAGTGCCATGTCTACACGTTTTTTGAACCCCTCCAGGGATTGGGACTCCCCCACCTCTCTGGACAGCCTGTTCCAATGCTTGGCCACTCTTTCCGTGAAGAAATTTCTCCTAGTATCCAATCTAAACCTCCCCTGATGCAGCTTGAGGCCATTTCCTCTCATCCTATCGCTTGTTACTTGGGAGAAGAATCATAGAATCATCGAATCGTTTAGGTTGGAAAAGCCCTTTAAGATCATCCAGTCCAACCATTAACCTAACGCTACCAAGTCTACTCTAAGCCAATCAAGGGTAGACTAGACTGAACCATGTCCCCAAGTGCCACATCTACCCGCTTTTTGAACGCTTCCAGGGATGGGGACTCCACCACCTCTGTGGGCAGCCTGTTCCAATTCTTGACCACCCTTTCCGTAAAGAAATTTTTCCTAATTTCCAACCTAAACCTCCCCTGGCGCAGC
This sequence comes from Pelecanus crispus, assembly GCF_030463565.1. Taxonomy (NCBI): domain Eukaryota; kingdom Metazoa; phylum Chordata; class Aves; order Pelecaniformes; family Pelecanidae; genus Pelecanus; species Pelecanus crispus. Next base: position 1,478,259 of record NC_134645.1, on the reverse strand, counting down.
TTAAGCCCATCCCCCGCTCCCTGCCCCCTCCTGTCAGGAGCTGCAGAGCGATCAGGTCTCCCCTCAGCCTCCTCTTCTCCAGACTAAAGCAGCAGGGAATTAGCCCCCTGTAGCCCAGTGCCTGGTGACAGCCTCCACGATAACCACGCTCCCCTCCCGATTTGCAGGTACGAAATAATGTCTGCGTGCTGGAGAGCCGACCCCCGCCGCCCGCCCGACCTTCTCACAGCTGAAAGTCCACCTGGAGAAGCTGCTGGAAAACCTGCCCAATACCAGGGGATCCGGAGACGTCATCTACATCAACACCAGCCTGCCCGAGGAGAACCCAGACTCCACCCAGGATTCGGGCTTCCTCCAAGCGGACTCTGATTTGGACCCCGGGGACGTTGCCGAGCCCCGCTGCCCCGGAGCGGAGGCGGCGCAGGTGGCCGTGGATGTCCACCACAACGAACGATGGGAGACGAGGTACGTCCTGGAGGAGCAGCTCGGCGGCCCGGCGGAGGAGGCCTACGTCCCGCTGCTGCCCGAGGCGACGGCCGGCGAGGGCTCGGCGTGGACCCAGGCCAGCACCTTGCCCGCCGGCGGCTCGCTTACGCCGGGGCTGCCACCCGCCGATAGCTGCGCGGAGGGCTCCGAAGTGCTGCTGTGAAAAGGGGGTGCGAGTGGGCTCCGAGAAAAGGACAGAGAGGGTATATTTTAATAAACAGTCATGCGTTTCGTTTCTTCCTGCGTGATTTGCGTGGCAGAGTCCGGCTCCTCCCAGGAGCTCTTCCCTGGGCTGAAGTCAGGAGGGTTTGTAATTAAACGCTGTAAATGGTTTTTCCCTGTTGGGAGGCTTTGGTATTTGAGCTCCCCGCGGCTCACAGGTGAGGGGGCAGCCCCTGACCCCCCCAGGTGCAGGTATGGGGGTACACAGGGGGCACAGGCGAGCTCCCCTGTGCCACCCCGCCAGGGCTTGGCTTCCCGCTGTCCACACCGGCACCGAACGGCAAGGGTGCAGCCAGCCTCACGGGGCTTTTTTTTTTTTTTTGCTTTTTTTTGCTTTTTCACCATTTGTTGTGGCTTTTGTGATCGGCGGCCCTATGGAGAATCCGGGCCCCTGCTCCCCAGCCCGCTGAGGGATTTCATGCCACGAGACGTCCCCACTGAAAATCACGAGCGATAACCCAAACAGGAACAGTGGGTCCTTCAAAATCCCCTTCTCCCAGACAGCAGGTTTCTGTCTGTCCCGGCCATGTGCCAAGAAAACCCTCAGTCCTGTTGCAGCGACGGGGAAATGGGACTCTGGAAGGGGGTGCCGGGAGGGTTGGGGCCACCCTGCGATGGCTTGGCCTGTCCCAGCCGCCCCTTCCCCGTTCGAGAGGATTTCTGCTCGTGCGGTAGCAGGGGTTGCTCTGCGGCAACCAGCAACCGGCCACCCCGCCGTGCCCAGCGATGGGGCAGGGACCCTGCACACTGCCCGGCTGCCTCCCGCCTCTGCTGGGGGTGCAGGGGCTGGGGAGGGGTGCAGGAGCTGGGGATGGGGGTACAGGGGCGAGGAAGGGGTGCACAGGATGAGCAAGGGGTGCAGGGAACGAGGAAGGGCTGCAGGATCTGGGAAAGGGGTGCAGGATCTGGGAAAGGGGTGCAGGGGACGAGGAAGGGATGCAGGAGCTGGGGAGGGGGGTGCAGGGGTGGGGAAGGGGTGCAGAGGATGAGGAAGGAGTGCAGGATCTAGGAAAGGGGGTGCAGGGGCTGGGTAAGGGGTGTAGGGGATGGGTAAGGGGTGTAGGAGCTGGGAAAGGGGGTGCAGGGGATGGGGAAGGGGGTGCAGGAGCTGGGAAAAGGGTGCAGGGGATGGGGAAGGGGTGCAGAGGATGAAGAAGGGGTGCAGGATCTAGGAAAGGGGGTGCAGGGGCTGGGTAAGGGGTGTAGGGGACGGGTAAGGGGTGTAGGAGCTGGGAAAGGGGGTGTAGGGGATGGGAAAGGGGTGTAGGGGACGGGGAAGGGGTGTAGGAGCTGGGAAAGGGGGTGCAGGGGATGGGGAAGGGGGTGCAGGAGCTGGGAAAAGGGTGCAGGGGATGGGGAAGGGGTGCAGAGGATGAAGAAGGGGTGCAGGATCTAGGAAAGGGGGTGCAGGGGCTGGGTAAGGGGTGTAGGGGACGGGTAAGGGGTGTAGGAGCTGGGAAAGGGGGTGCAGGGGATGGGAAAGGGGTGTAGGGGACGGGGAAGGGGATGCAGGGGATGGGGAAGGGGGTGTAGGAGCTGGGAAAGGGGGTGCAGATGATGGGGAAGGGGTGCAGGAGCTGGGAAAGGGGTGCAGGAGCTGGGAAAGGGGTGTAGGGGACGGGTAAGGGCTGTAGGAGCTGGAAAAGGGGGTGCAGGGGATGGGAAAGGGGTGTAGGGGACGGTGAAGGGGTGCAGGGGCTGGGGAAGGGGGTGCAGGAGCTGGGGAAGTGGTGCAGGACCTGGGAAAGGGGGTGCAGGGGAGAAGGAAGGGGTGCAGGGCCTGGGGAGGGGGTGCAGGAGCTGGGAAAGGGGGTGCAGGGGCTGGGAAAGGGGTGTAGGGGACGGGTAAGGGGTGTAGGAATGGGAAAGGGGTTGCAGGGGATGGGGAAGGGGTGCAGGAGCTGGGAAAGGGGTGCAGGGGACGGGGAAGGGGTGCAGGGGCTTGGAAGAGGTGCAGAGGAAAAGGAAGGGGTTGCAGGGGAAAAGGAAGGCGTTGCAGGGGACGGGGAAGGGGTGCAGGAGCTGGGGAAGGGGGTGCAGGGGCTGGGGAAGGGGGTGCAGGGGAGTGCAGGGGAGAAGGAAGGGGTTGCAGGGGATGGGGAGGGGGTGCAGAGGACGGGGAAGGGGGTGCAGGAGCTGGGAAAGGGGTACAGGGGACGGGGAAGGGGTACAGGGGAAGAGGAAAGGGGTACAGGGGCTGGGGAAGGGATGCAGGGGCTTGGAAGGGGTGCAGGGAACGGGGAAGGGGTGCAGGGGCTGGGGAAGGGGTGCCAGGATGGGGAAGGGGTGCCGGGATGGGGAAGGGGTGCAGGAGCTGGGGAAGGGGTGCCGGGATGGGGAAGGGGTGCAGGGGCTGGGGAAGGGGTGCCGGGATGGGGAAGGGGTGCCGGGATGGGGAAGGGGTGCAGGGCGGGGGAAGGGGTGCAGGGCGGGGGAAGGGGTGCGGGGGATGGGGAAGGGGTGCGGGGGCTGGGGAAGGGGTGCCGGGCGGGGGAAGGGGTGCCGGGCTGGGGAAGGGGTGCCGGGTGGGGGAAGGGGTGCAGGGGCTGGGGAAGGGGTGCAGGGGATGGGGAAGGGGTGCCGGGATGGGAAGGGGTGCAGTGGATGGGGAAGGGGTGCCGGGCGGGGGAAGGGGTGCCGGGTGGGGGAAGGGGTGCAGGGGCTGGGGAAGGGGTGCCGGGCTGGGGAAGGGGTGCCGGGATGGGAAGGGGTGCGGGGGATTGGGAAGGGGTGCTGGGCGGGGGAAGGGGTGCCGGGATTGGGAAGGGGTGCAGGAGCTGGGGAAGGGGTGCCGGGATGGGGAAGGGGTGCCGGGATGGGGAAGGGGTGCAGGGGCTGGGGAAGGGGTGCAGGGGATGGGGAAGGGGTGCCGGGATGGGAAGGGGTGCCGGGATTGGGAAGGGGTGCGGGGGATGGGGAAGGGGTGCAGGGGCTGGGGAAGGGGTGCAGGGGCTGGGGAAGGGGTGCCGGGATTGGGAAGGGGTGCCGGGATGGGGAAGGGGTGCCGGGATTGGGAAGGGGTGCCGGGATGGGGAAGGGGTGCAGGGGCTGGGGAAGGGGTGCAGGGGCTGGGGAAGGGGTGCCGGGATTGGGAAGGGGTGCCGGGATGGGGAAGGGGTGCCGGGATTGGGAAGGGGTGCCGGGATGGGGAAGGGGTGCAGGGGCTGGGGAAGGGGTGCAGGGGATGGGAAGGGGTGCAGGGGCTGGGGAAGGGGTGCCGGGATTGGGAAGGGGTGCCGGGCTGGGGAAGGGGTGCAGGGGCTGGGGAAGGGGTGCCGGGCGGGGGAAGGGGTGCCGGGCGGGGGAAGGGGTGTAGGGGATGGGGAAGGGGTGCCGGGATTGGGAAGGGGTGCTGGGATGGGGAAGGGGTGCCGGGATGGGGAAGGGGTGCTGGGATGGGGAAGGGGTGCCGGGATGGGGAAGGGGTGCTGGGATGGGGAAGGGGTGCCGGGCTGGGGAAGGGGTGCCGGGCGGGGGAAGGGGTGTAGGGGATGGGGAAGGGGTGCCGGGATTGGGAAGGGGTGCTGGGATGGGGAAGGGGTGCCGGGATGGGGAAGGGGTGCTGGGATGGGGAAGGGGTGCCGGGATGGGGAAGGGGTGCTGGGATGGGGAAGGGGTGCCGGGCTGGGGAAGGGGTGCCGGGCGGGGGAAGGGGTGTAGGGGATGGGGAAGGGGTGCCGGGATTGGGAAGGGGTGCTGGGATGGGGAAGGGGTGCTGGGATGGGGAAGGGGTGCCGGGATGGGGAAGGGGTGCTGGGATGGGGAAGGGGTGCCGGGCTGGGGAAGGGGTGCCGGGCGGGGGAAGGGGTGTAGGGGATGGGGAAGGGGTGCCGGGATTGGGAAGGGGTGCTGGGATGGGGAAGGGGTGCTGGGATGGGGAAGGGGTGCCGGGCTGGGGAAGGGGTGCCGGGCTGGGGAAGGGGTGCCGGGCTGGGGAAGGGTGCCGGGCGGGGGAAGGCGGTCCCGGCCCGGGCGCAGCCGGAGGTGGCGGCGGCTCCCCGCGGTCCCTCCCGTCCCGGCAGAGCAGAACCAACATTTCTGCCCAAACCCCCCGAAGCCCCCAGCCCCGCGCCCGGCCGCTGCGGGGAGCACCGGGGCGGTGCCACGCGTGTCCGGGGGGTCGCCGCGGGATGCTGGGAGCGGCACCGGGCGCTTTCCCGAGGGGATGCAGCGGTGCCGGCCGGGACCCCCGCAGCATCCCCAGCCCCCCATAAACGACCGGGGCTGGGGGGGGGGACCCTGCTCCCCGGGGCGGGGGAAGCGGCGAGGGCTCCACGGGGGAGCGTGGCCACGCGTGGGGCGGGGGCGGCGTGGGAGGGAGAGCTCGCCCGCAGCCGGGGCGGGGAGAGGCGGCTGCCGGCGCCCGCAGGAGCCCTTCCTCGGCGGACGAGAGCCCCGCCGGACCATGCCGGGGGCTCGGTGCCCCCTCCCGCTGCTGCCGCTGCTGCCGCTGCTGCTGCTGCTGCTGCTCCCGGCAGCGCCGGCGCCCCAGGTGAGCCCGGAGCCGGAGGGGGGGGCCGGGGAGGGCCCGGGGAGCACGGGACCCCCCCCCAGGGAGGGTTTTCCGTGGCGGGGGGGGGGGGGTCTCTCCTCGCCCTACATCCGAGCGCTCTGCGGGGCTGCCCAGCCTTAGGGGCCGGCCGTGCGGGGAGCGCTCCCGCCCCACAGACAGGTGGGGAAAGGGCCGGGGGCAGCTTCCGAGGGGCTCAAACCGGGCCCCCTCGCTCCTGGGCTCCCATTCCCCTCCTCACCCCGCACCTGAGCTCGGCACAGCGCGGGGCAAAGAACCCCTCCCCGGTTTTACGGCGGAGCAAGGGTCTCGCTCCGCTTCAGCATCCCGCAAGGAGCTCACGCTGGCTCCTGGAGTTAAAACCAGCCCTAACAAAGAGCTGTTTATTCAAGCCAGCTACATGCCAGGCACCGATTTGCTTTCGCCTCCCTCCTTCCCGGCGCGGGGCACCCCAGAGCTGCAGGCGCAGACCGGCTCATCCCCCCCCGCCAGCCCGTGACCCCCCAAAACTGCGCCAAGGGAAGCAGAGGACAGCACGCCCCTCGGGCCGGCTTGTATTTTTTTTCTTCGTTAAACCCTCAGGAGCTGTTTGGAAAGGAGAATAACTTCACCCCTGCACAGCGTGGCTGAGAGGGAAAGAAATCCCTTGGGCTCGGTGGGCCGGTGCCCGGCAGCTCTGCTCACATTCCCGGAGCTCCGCTTGCCCCCGGCCCCGTGCCACCCGGACCAGACCCTGCATGCGCTCTCCCCCGTGCGCTCCACCAGCCTCTGAGCTCTAAAACCGGCTTGGCTTTGCTCGGCTCTTGCTCTTTTTCTTGGGTTTTAAGTCAATTCCGCAGGAAACCTATAATAACGATGCCCATCTCCTGCATGAGTCAGTCCCGTGGTAGCGATCGCTTTGCAGGCAGGAGTCCCACCAGTGTTCCTGGCCCCAGCAGAACTCACAAGACAGCTGTTTTCCTCTTATTTTGTAATGTGGAAGTGGGACAGGGCTCTAGCTCCAGCAGGATGAAACATGAGTTATGGCATCTCTCCCAGGGCTAACAAAGTGATTACAGCCCTGCTCATAGCGCTGCGTTACCCGTTTAGATGTCGGAGAGCGGGCCTGGGCTGGGGACTTCTTGCGCGGGCTAAAAAACCTCCTGCATCTGGGTAAACGGGGGAAAAAAAAATATATATAAAATCAGATCTCTCGGGGTGGGGGGGAGCTTTGGTGCTGCAGAGCTCCCGCACGAGCATCCCGCCGGGGCGGGCTGCGTGCAGCGGGCTGGGTCCCGGGCGGCACGGCAGCGCGGGGGCCGGAGCGATGTCCCCCTCGCTGAGCGGCCGCCCTGTCCCCGCAGAGCTGCCTCAGCAGGCAGCAGCTCCTGGCCGCCATCCGGCAGATGCAGCAGCTGCTGAAGGGGCAGGAGACGCGCTTCGCCGAGGGCCTCCGCGTGATGAAGAGCCGGCTCAGCACCCTGCACGCCTCCCTGGCCAAAGCCGCTCCCACGCCGCCGGCCGGTGAGTCCTCCCCGGGTCCCACCGCTTGCTTTTACGGCCTCGGAGGGTGCTGGGGTGGGCAGCTCAGGGTGCTGGGGTGGGCAGCTCAGGGTGCTCAGGACCGTGGCAGGTAGAGGTTTGGGCATCCTCACATCTGTGGAGATACCTGTTCCCGTGCTGGCAATTCGTGAGCGTGAATTCGAGCACTTCTCCAGCCTGCTGAGACGTGGGGAGGCTCAAAAGCCGCTCGCTGCAAAGCAGAGAGCTTCCTGGCAAAGCACCGGAGGCAGGCGGGCTGCAAAACCGTGCCTCCAGCAAAAGAGCCGCAGTCCTGTGCTCGGGAGCACGAGAGGGGCAGCAAAAATGCCACCAAACCCCTTGCCGGTGATGCTCAGCCCCGCTGTGGGGCTGGATGTGGCTGATGAACCTCAGCAGGCCGATATTTGAGGAAAAAAACAGTTAAAGAGGTGGTCTTGGAGGAACTGGGCGAACCGCGGTAGAGCTGGGGACAGGAAAGATAAATCAGCGCTCCCCCAAAGCGCCCGCCCGAGTGCTGACCCCCTCCCCGCGGTGCCCTTGCAGCCTCCTGCCCGGCCCTGCAAGCCCCGGCGGATGGGAAGAAGTTCGGCACCAAGTATTTGGTGGAGCACGAAGTTCACTTCACCTGCGACCCGGGCTTCCAGCTCCTGGGCTCCAGCACGAGGACGTGCCAGGCCAACGGCAGCTGGACGGGGCAGGAGCCCCGCTGCGCAGGTACGGCGGGGCTGCCGGGCAAGCGGCCACCGTCGTAGGGCTGCTGCGTGCCCGCGGGGATCATTCGCAGGAGCGGGATGCAGTCGGGGTGTATTTAAACACGGGGGATTAGTGGGGTTCAAGGAACAGGGAGGTATCGCAGCCATCCCCGAGTCCCAGTTAGCCAACATCCCCCGGATGCTCCAGCCGGTGATTTGGGGTTTCTCGTCCTCGAGGAAAGCTGGAAACGACAGTCGGAGCCTCACCTGCAGCGCAGCAGCCGACATGAGGGGGAAAGGCGTCGGCGCCACCACGGCTCCCTGCGTCGTGGCGAAACAACCCGGCGTCCGAATTCGGCAAAGTAGAATCATGGAATCGTTTAGGTTGGAAAAGCCCTTTAAGCTCGCCCAGTCCAACCATTCACCCAACACGACCAAGCGCGCACTAAACCAGTGTAGGGGAGAGTAGCAATTTCGCGTTTCCTGGCTTGGTGGCTGGATTATTTTTAATGAAAGTAAAAACTCGGAATCGACGTTTACGATGTGCTGCGGGGGTACCAACGCAGCCCGGTGCGTGCGGCGTTCCTGCGGCTCGCTTCCCGAAATAAAATGAAATAAAATGTGGCGGCTTTTTTTTTTTTTTTTTTTTTTTTTTTGCAGAGATCAGCGAGTGCTCGAGCAGCCCCTGCCAGAATGGCGGGACGTGCCTGGAGGGGCTGAACCAGTACAAGTGCCTCTGTCCCCAGCAATGGACTGGGACCGCCTGCCAGTACCAGGCGCAGACGGGTGGGTGACCCCCGGCCGGGGTGGGCGACCCGCCACCCTCCGGGCATATTTCGGCCCCCCGCCTCATTTCAAACCCCATCCCGCCGTGTCCCCCTCAGCTCCCCCCGCCTGGAGCGTGACGGACGACCCGGCCTTCAGCCGCCAGCCCCGCTGCGCCCAAATCGACCGGACCCAGCACTGCAGCTGCGAGCCCGGCTTCCACATGAGCGGCACGGCCGCCAATGGCCTCTGCCAGGGTGAGCCGGGCCGGGGGGGGGACGGACACGCGGCGGGGTGGGCTGCGGGGCTTTCGGCCGAGCAACCCGCTCCCCTCGTCTCCCCGCAGACCTCAACGAGTGCGAGGTGTACAAGCGGGACGGGGGTCCCCGGCTCTGCGCCCACGCCTGCGTCAACCTCCCCGGCTCCTACCGCTGCGCCTGCCCCGCCGGCTACGTCCTCCTGGGCGACGGCAAGAGCTGCGAAGGTGAGGCGGGGCTGCAAAGCCGCGGGTCTACGGCTTTTCCCAACTGGCGCGACGGCTTTTTGCCATTTTCTTCCCTTTTTTCGCCTTGTTCGCACGCGTCTCCGCGCCCAAAAACCTCGGCGGGTTTGCAGGGAGAGGCGGTTCCCGGGCTGGGAGGGTTCAGGCGCCGGCGAACACGTGCGATGCTTCGGGGCTACGTGGACGGGATGTCCCCGAGAAGAAGCAGAAATAGTGTTAAAAAGCAAGAATTCGATGGCGAGGGGTCAGCTCGGAGGCCGGCAGCTTCTCCTCCAAAAACGGGGGAGCTGGGGTGCAGGCGGAGAGCAGAGCAAAGCGGCAGCGGGTAGGGAGGGTGGGTGGCCAGGACTGCTCGCGCGAAGGTCTCCTCCTGAAAAAGAGGGATTCGTTTTGCGTTATAAAGCATCGATTACTGTGGGTCATGGCGAAAAAAAGGCTCGCGCTTTCTCCTTTTCTCCGTTTTCTCCTTTTCTCCCCCGTTTCTGCGTGGTTCCATGGCGTCTTGCGAACGCTCCCAGCAAACACCTGCCTGCAAAGCTCCTGAGGTTATTGCCGGGGATCTTAGTGCTTACACAGGTGTTTAGCAAATAGAGAGAGATGATGTTTTCAAACAATTTAGCAGAAAGTTAGCAAAATAAGCCGCCCTCCTGCTGTGAGGGTGCTGCCGTTAACCCTTGCCGGCCCAGGGCAGAGCTGGGGCAGAGGAGAGCCGGCGCAGCGTGGGATTTTAGGCGACTTAGGCGTTTTCGGCCGTACTCCCGTACTTTTTGGACCGCCGTTTCGAGGCGCTTTTGCCTATTTTCTGCCAAAAGGAACCCCTCGGTGGGGTGGGTTTGAGGTCCCCGCTGAGCTCGACCCGCCGCCCGCCCCTTGTTTTGCAGACGTCGACGAGTGCGCCCTGTCCCAGGACAACTGCACGGGGGGGACCACCTGCATCAACACGGGGGGCGGCTTCCAGTGCGTCAGCCCCCAGTGCCCCCAGCCCGCCGGCAACGTCACCTACATCAAAACATCACCCTTGTAAGTGCGGCGGGGTGCAGAAGCTGTCCCCGCTTCGGGTTTTGTGGGTTTTTTGGCGTGCTGGGTCCCAAAACCACGTGCATAGCGTCCGTATGGATAGCATCCACGTGGACCCAATGCCACCGGGGTGGGGGACACGGAGCCGGCATCCCCGGGGACGCCTGCAAACCTCCCTCCCACTTTTGCCTTGGCAGCCAGTGCGAGCGCAACCCCTGCCCGATGGAGAGCCGGTCGTGCCACCAAGCACCCAAGACCATCTCCTTCCACTACCTTCCCCTGCCGTCCAACCTGCTGACGCCCACCCCGCTCTTCCGCATGGCCACGGCGGCGGCGCCCGGCCGGCCGGGACCCGACAGCCTACGCTTCGGCATCGTGGGCGGCAACAACCGCGGCCACTTCGTGATGCAGCGCTCGGACCGGCAGACCGGCGAGCTCATCCTGGTGCAGAGCCTCAAGGGCCCCCAGACCATCCAGGTGGACGTGGACATGTCCGAGTACCTGGACCGTGTCTTCCAGGCCAAGCACGTGTCCAAAATCACCGTCTTCGTCTCTGCCTATGAGTTTTAGGGGAGGCGGCAGCCGGGGCGGCTGCCCTGACGGCGACGGTCTCTGCTCAGCACCCTCCACCCGAAAGCGCCAGCCCCGGAGGTGGGCGCGAAACGGGAGCTGCAGGCGACATCCCACGCCACAGCCCCTCTGCAGCCCACCATCCTCCCCCTCTGCGTTAAGGTTATTCTGCCCGGGGCGGCTTTTACACCCACCTATGTGTGTTTATGGGGGCGGGGGAAAGAAAAGCAAACGAGGTGCAAAAGAAACCGGGTGCAGGGGTTACCTGCTCGCCGGGGCGCGGGAGCAGAGCATCGTCCCCAGCCGAGGCTCCAGAAGGACGATGTCCCGCAGCCCCGGCGCCTACGCCGCGCAGGAAACAGCAGACAGAAACCACGGCCCTTATTTCCTTTTTAATTCCTTTGTTTTTGGTGTTTTTTTTTTTTTTTCTTTAGGGAGGAAGTTAAGCTGGTGCATGCAGGAGGAGGGAGGCGCGTAGCAGCGGTAGCTTTCCTCCCCGCTGGCCCAGGCTTGCTTGCGCTGACCCCAGCCCCGTAAAATCATTCCTCCGCTCCCCTCGGGATGCAGAGAAAACCCACAGCAGCCTGCGGGGAGGGGGCTGGTCCGGCATCTCAATCCCCTGGGATTGACCGGGACGGGGAAAAAACCCCTCAACATCCATCCCTACGAGACGTGGCAGGCTCTCGGTGCCCTCCTTGGCAAGCGGGACGCTGCTGCCGGGCGAAGGAGGAGCCCCAGGGCTCTGCAGACGAGCGCTGGCGATGGGCTGGGGCCGTCCCGTGCTTTGGCTCGCGGGCAGCAGCTCCGTAAATGTCCTGAATTGGGTTGCACGTGTGCATCCCCCCCCCCCAACCCCGGGCTTCGGCTTGCACGCGTGCATCCCCCCGCCCCGGGCTTCGGCTGCGCTTGGTGCTCGCGTCGAGGAAGCTCGAGGTGTGAATATTTCATTTTTTTTCAATCGGCCGCAGCCTCCGCCCCGCTGCGTGCAAGCGGCTCCAGGAATTGCTGGGCTTCGGCCGTAACGCGTGCCGGGGGGGAGGACACGTCCCCCCTCATCCCTTCCCCCTCGGAACCCGTTCCTCAGTGCAGCGCTTGTGCATGTTAACCACAAAACCTCGACGTTATGCATGTTTCTTCATTATGCTGGTTTTTTAGTACCATGGAACGATGATTTTAGTACCATTAAACGATGATGTAGCCTCTGAGCAGGTGCAGAGCAAAGCACCCCGTGCGTGCGCGGCCGGGGGGGGACGATGCTCACCCGGAGCTGTCCGAGGCGGGGGGCTCAGGCTCCGTGGGGTGAGAACCTGCCTTCAAATTTTTATTTTTCTGCCTGATGTTGCTCATCCCCGAGCATCCTTCCCCCCCGAAGCAGTGTCCAGAGGCCTCGAGGAGCCCTGCTGCTGCCCCCCCAAAAAAAGGCAGCGGGGCAGAGTCCCCTCGGGGGGCACGCTGTGTGCGCTGAGCTGCACCCACTAAAATCCTTCCCACTCCTTGCCCCCGGGGAAGAGAATTCCCGACGAGACCAATCCGTGCTGCATCCTTTGGGGGATTGAGCTGCCGGATTTTTTTTGGGGGGTACGGCTTTTCCGTGGGAGCTCGGAAGGGGGGCAGGAGCTCTCCCCACAGAACAAGGAGGGACATTCAGTGCTTGCTGCTCGCCGCTGTCGGCACGGGGCTGCCGCAGCCCGGGCACGGCGGATGGAGGATGTTTGGGTTGGCGGGCGCTCCGGCTGGATGGCGGAGCCGGGCAGGAAAATGCATCCCAGGGTGGTGCTGGGGGAGGAAAATTAAAACCTAACAGGCTCGCTCCTCCACCCGAGTGCTTAAAAAAAAAAAAAAAAAAAAAAAAATTAAAATAAAAATGCTTTTCTGAAAGCGTAGCTGCTTCCAAAAGCGGGTGGTGGTGGTGGAGAGGGGTGGCCCGGCTCCGGCGGGAGCGCGGGTGCCTGCGGAGCTGGGGGTTGCCCACCTTTAGATGGGGGTGCTGGAGATCCGCAGGGAAAAGACCCGCAGGGAAAGACCCGCAAGGAAAAACCCTCGGGAAAACCCAGGAGGACTGTCAGGAGAGGAGAAAGGAGCGGCTGGTGGGGCGGCTCAGCGCTGCCTCCCTCGAAGGGGACCCAGATGTCCTCTCCCCTCCTCTCCTCCTGCTGAGGACACCCCCTTAATCCTTTTTGGATTTTTAACGCTTTTTGGATCCGGATGGGGAATCCCCGCAGGAGGTTGCGCTGCAAGAGAAACCGGGTGGCAATGGGGACGGCGGGGACGTGCCCGCTTTTATTTCCTCAGCGTACACGGGGACGGATGAAGCCCGCCGGGGGGGAAATGTCCTTTAAAGCTCCGCGGTGTAAGAGCAGAGGTAGAAGCAGATGCACCCGCGGGCGTACGGACTCTGCCAAAGGCAACCCAAAGGCTCTCAGGATATGGGGAGAAGAAAAACCCGCGGAGAAAATGTGGTCCGTGGGGGTACACCCGGGGAAACCCAACCCTACCTTTCCCTGCCGGGATGCCGGGGGTGAAATCCGTCCCGCGCCAGCTCAGCGTGCAGCTGGGGCTGCCATCGGAGGGAACTGGGATTGTTCGGAGGGAACTGGGATAGTTCGGAGGGAACTGGGATTGTTCAGCCTGGAGAAGAGGAGGCTGAGGGGGGACCTCATCGCTCTCTGCAGCTCCTGACAGGAGGGGGTAGGGAGGGGGGTGTTGGTCTCTTCTCCCAAGGAACAAGCAATAGGACGAGAGGAAATGGCCTCAAGCTGCGTCAGGGGAGGTTTAGATTGGATATTGGGAGAAATTTCTTCATGGAAAGGGTGGCCAAGCATTGGAAGAGGCTGCCCAGAGAGGTGGGGGAGTCCCCATCCCTGGAAGTGTTCAAAAACCGTGTAGACATGGCACTTTGGGACATGGTTTAGCGCGCATGGGGGTGTTGGGTTGACGGTTGGACTGATGATCTTGGAGATCCTTTCCAACCTTAATGATTCCTAGTTTTTACTTTCATTAAAAATAATCCAGCCACCAAGCCAGGAAACATGAAATTGCTCCTCTCCCCTTAACTGGTTTAGTGGTGGACTTGGTAGTGTTGGGTTAATGGTTGGACTGGATGATGTTAAAGGGCTTTTCCAACCTAAACGATTCGATGGTTCTATGATTCAATGATTCTATGATTCTATATGATGCCAAGCATCGTCAGAGGAGGGACGGGGAATGGGCAGGATGCGCCGCTGGACCTCTCTGCCACGCGCCCGCATCCCAGGATGCCCCCGAGCAGCAGGCGACGAGGTTTTCCTCGGAACAACCCGGACCCGTCCAAGTTGCCTTTCATCCAGGAAGGCGAGCAGTCATCCCCGTGAACCCAGCCCGGCGTGTGTTTCAAATTAGCGCCTTAGATAAGGGAGCAGCGCTGCGGAGGTGGCTGGCTGCATCCTCGTACGCCACCGAAAATCGCCGCTGGAAGACAAAAGCGAAAAGGAGCTGAGCTGAAACGAGGAGGAGTATTTTATTTCATTTAATTCTATTTTTTAGGAAAAGCTGAGGATGAACGGACGGCTTTGGGGAAATAAAACACAGTTATGAGAAAGAAGGCAGCCCAGAGCCTGTGGTTTGCTGGAGCAGGGTCTGCCCGGCCGTGGTTGCCCAGCGTGGTCGGACGTGCTTCTGCGACGCGCGTGTTAGGGGTGATAAAAGAAATCCCCGCGCGTGGGGACGTGCTCCTCCGTGAGACGCAGAAGAGGAGGCCGGGGACGTGCCAGGAGCCCCTCCTGGTGCCTTATCTCGCTGCGGTACCTCTGACGGGGTGAATGATGTGTTTCATCATCCTTGAACTGACTGCACTCACCCCCCCCCCCGCGTCTTCCCGGGCTCTGGGAGCCAAAAAAAAAAAGGAGTCAAAAAAAAAAATAAAGGAGTCCAAAAAAAAAAGGAGTCCAAAAAAAAAAAGGAGTCCAAAAAAAAAAAAGGAGTCCAAAAAAAAAAGGAGTCCAAAAAAAAAAAGGAGTCCAAAAAAAAAAAGGAGTCCAAAAAAAAAAGGAGTCCAAAAAAAAAAGGAATCCGTAAGAGGATAAGTTCCTGATGGGGCAGAATAGTTTCCATCTGATGCTTTCACCGGCTAACGAGGCTGGAGCCGGGCGTTTGGAGCTTTGCACTGGAGGCTTTCCCTCGCAGCGCAACCCTGGACTGACGACATTTTCCCAGTTCCCCAGGCCAGGGTGAACTGGTTTCCCCTCTCCGCGGCCGGCTGGCACGCTGCCGCCGGGGCTTGGGAAGCCATGCCTGTCCTCCCAGCCGCTTCTCGCCCGCCTCGAGGGCCAGGACCGGAGCCGGGAAGCGCAGCCGTCTCTCCCAGCCGTAGCTGGCTGCAGATCTCCCTTTCAGCCCCAGAAACGTTTAAGGTCTGCTCTCCAGCGCCTGGACCGGGCTGCAAACCTCCGGCCAGCATTTGAGCTGACTAAAGGAGATTTTTTTTTTTTTTCCCCCCCTCCCAAAGCAGCCGCTCCGGCATCTTGCAGACTTCCCGAGCCTGGAATGTGCAGAGAGAGGCTCTTCTGGCCCTGGTAAATACAACTTTTCTTTGAGATAATAATATTTTGGAGCTCAAAAAATAGCCGGTTTGCCTCTGCTCGCCTTCCGCGGGCTGAAAGCAGGTGGTTCCCGGCGCTGCTGACTCCAGACGCGCTCTGCGCGCCCCGGGAGGGGTTTGGCCGCCCTGCCCGAGCCCCAAAGCCACAACCTCTTGCCCCAAATGGCCGGGAGGTGAGGATGCAAAGGCTGAAGGCCGCGGAGGGAGGCTACGCAGCGCCCGCCGAGGCGCCAGGAGATCAATACAGTGCCTTCGAATTTCCAAGATCCGTGCGGGAAAGCGTTCCCTCTCCTCTTCCCCCTGTGCAGGGGCGAGAGGAGGCGACCACGGCTTCGTGCCCCTTTTTTTCCTCCTACTCATCATCCTCATTCCAAAATACGTTCCCGATCGGCCATTCCCTGCCGAGCATCCCGAGTCCCAAGCATCCCTGTGCTTCTCCTCACCTTCAGTCTAATGAGATACATCCCTGCAAACGAAAGAGTGACCATTCTCTCTTTAACACACAAGAGAACGCCAGGTTATTTTCAACTGCAGGTTAAAAATCTGAATTTTATTACCTAGCCAGCATCCCTGAGAAGTCCACGCCCGGTGCGCACCCATCAGCGCTGCCGCGTCTCCTCCCACCCCGCGGATCCGTACCGCGGTTCGAATCCTCGCCGAAGCGAAAGCAGGAGCACGCACGCCAAAGCGCTCATTAATCCTGTTACGGGCTTTAATGAAGAGCTGAACCACAACATTTTTATTTGTTATGGTTGCTAGGTATGTTGCTACGCTCTCCGCACCATACCCCAGATCCCAGTATATTTGTGATATCCGAGGGAGCGTACTGGGGAATTTGTTGAGCTGCGATTGCCAAATTTAGTTATACTTTGGAAAAAAAAAAAAAAAAAAAGAGCCGTTCAGGAGCTTCTCACAAGCGTACCTTTTTCCCTGACAACGCAAACACATGTAGGGATATTTAAACAAACAGTTGCACCATGCTCCTGCCGACACGTTTTTTGGGTGTTTAAAAGGGATTTTTGCACCTGCCCGCACTGCAAGAAAAGCAGGAGCCAGGCTTTTAATCTCAATTTGAAGTCCTTTTTTTTTTTTTTTTTTTCCCATCACCTGGGGAGACGGTGCTGAGCCCTGCGGGCTGCACACCACACTGAGATGCACATGTGCACAGGCACTAATTAGCCTTAATTAGCCCTAATGGCCCTCACCAGCCCCACCTGAGGCCACCACCCACACCCCTCCCATGCTCCCTGGAGCCTTATTTCAGTCCCTGAGCTGCAAAAGTGCTGGTTTCCAGCTCAGGTTGGTTTCCTGCATTGAATTTTGGATTTGTGCGATGATCTGGACCTTTGGTTGAACTTGGCCGTGATCTCCGGCCCTGCTCATCTTGCTCAGGTGCTAGCCTGGTGTGCGAGACCATGGAGAGATGACTCTTTCTTCATGGATGTGAGGCCACGCTTTGCCTTTGTGTAAGAGGAAAAACCTCCCTCCCGAATGGGACTCAATGTGGGTGTTCTTTTTTTTTTTAAATTTTATTTTTTTGCTCTGATTGCTGGCACTGGAAAAAGAGAGTCATATGTCCCGAAAAGCCTTACAAGCCAGGGAGACTAGCCTGTAAAGGAAAATAAGTTGATGTAACTTACTTGGGATTTTTCCAGAAACTTTCGACAAAGTCCCTCAAAAGACAATGTTAAAAGAAATATTGTTAAAATGGTTAGAGAACAACAGACAAGATTCTCCTGGGGACTATGAAGTGCTGAGAGCCAGGGTAGGAATAAGCGGCCAGCTCTTGGCGTGCAGAGGTCTAGCAGGTGGGACGTCTCCATCTTGGTGCCAGTGTTGTTGTAAATAGATACATAAAAGTTTATGGAAGAAAGGATGAGCAATGAGGTGACAACATTTGCCGCTGACGCTATTTATTTGAGTTGGACCAGCCCGTCCCCGAGGTGAAGGTACTGAACTTGGGAGCCGCAGCCGAGGTTGAAATTCACCGAAAATGCAAACACAACGGGCGCAGAAGGGGATGCCGAGAGCTGCCGCCCGCGTCGCCGGATTACGGAGCGGGGAAGAACATGGGAAGCATCAGCCTGCGGTGGGCTGTGATCCAGCGAGAGCTGCTGAGGGCACGGGTCGCCCCAGCCGCTGCGCCGGCTACGGCACAGAGCTAAACTGATGATAGAATTATCGACGCAAACGCTGTAAGTTTGGTGGTTTTTTTTGTTATTAGCTTCAGTAGCACCCTTTGGCATTTTGTTCCACGGCTCCGTTAAGGATTTCTTAATGGGTTTTGGTTTTCCTGCCTTTTATTAAGAGTAGTCGTTGAAGGGATGCTGACAACTGTGTGTCTTCCCTTAATGTACCCTTAATTTCCCTTTTAGGTTGGAAATTAGGAAAAATTTCTTTACGGAAAGGGTAGTCAAGCATTGGAACAGGCTGCCCAGAGAGGTGGGGGAGTCCCCATCCCTGGAAGTGTTCAAAAAATGGGCAGAGGTGGCACTTGGGGACATGGTTTAGTCTGGTCTACCCTTAACTGGTTTAGTGGTGGACTTGGTAGTGTAGGTTAATGGTTGGACTGGATGACCTTAAAGGCCTTTTCCAACCTAAACGATTCAATGATTCCCTTAATGTATACAAAAGTCTACCTACCTATACAAAAGTCTGCCTTAACCTCTCTAACACCGGTTTTTATCATTCCCTGGGCAATGACCCCTTCTCTAAGCAACAACTTTATTACCTGTCTGGGTTAAGGCGCAGATTTCTCGAGGCCCCCTCCTTTTAAAGGCTTCCCAGCCCGCAGCGGCCTTTACCTCGGGAGGAGGACAGGTCCTGCGGCCGGATTTTTTTTTTTGGGGGGGCGGGGAGCCCTTGTTTTAATTAACGCGTCAAGCTGGGTACTAATTATTCCCCCGCGGGCCGGGCCCGGAGGCCTAACGCTCCCCGGGGGGCAGCCAGGAGGCCCGGCCCCCTCGGTGAGCGGAGAGGCGGCGGGGGGGAGGGGGCCGGGGGCCGGGCCGGGCTCTCGCGAGGCGCCGCGGGGCGGAAGCCGGCCCTGAGGACCGCGGCGGGGGGGGGAGGGAAGGAAGGGAGCGGCCCGGAAGCAGCGCGGCGCCCGCCATTAAGGGGCCGCCCGCCATGAGCGGCCGCCATTAACGGCGGCGGGGGCGCGCCCGTGACGCCAGCCCGCACGCGGCCTGAGGCGGGGCCCCGCCCCCCCGCGGGCGCGCGCGCAGCCCCCTCCTCCTCCTCACGTCGCCCGCGGGGCGGGGAGGGCGGGGCCCCGCCGAGCGCTCGCGCGACGTCACGGCGGCGTGACGGGCGGCGCGGCGCCGCCAATGGGAGGCCCGGGCGGCGCGGTGACGCGAGGCGCCGCCAGCCAACGGCCGGGCGGCGGGGGCGGGGCGGCGGCGGCGGCGGTGGGAGGAGCGTGCTCGCGGGCGGCGGCGGCGGCGGCCAGCGGCGAGGCGACGCCATCGCGGCCCCGACGGGCGCGGAAGACGCAGTGGTGGCGGCGGCGAGTGCGGGCCGCGGCCGCTGAGCGAGCTGGGGGCAAGCGCCGGGGGTCGCTGCCGCCGCCGCCGCCGCCGTCCTCCTCCGCCGCCGCTGCCGCCGCCGCCGCTGCCGCCATTTTGTGAGAGTGCCTCGAGCGGGCGCCATGTTTGTAAGGAAGAATTAGGGCAGCCATCTCCGGCCACCAGCACCTCCCTTCCCCCGTGTGTGTGTCCTCTCGTTCTCCTGTGCCCCGGGCCTGCTCCTCCGAGCCGCCGCCGCTGCTGCCTCCTCCGCCTCCTGCCCGCGCGGGGCGGCCGGGCTCAGCCTGTGCAGCCTCGCCCTGCACTGAGTGCCCGTTAGTGTCTCACTAAGTAACCGTGAGTGAAACCTTCATCATCTCTCCTCACTGAGGGACCCGACCCTCCTCCTCACCGAGCCGCCCCCAGAGCGGCTGTGCGCGCCGCCGCCACCTCCTCCTCCTCCCTCCGCACCACGGGCAGCGGCAGTGTCCTGCCTTCTTCCACCTCCCTCCTCCTCCTCACCACACCACAGCCAGCACAATGGCCTTTGAAAGCCTGTTCTCCAAACCCCCAAACCCAGTTCTTGACCCAAACATGCCCGACTCTGACAGGCAACATGCAGGGGACGAAAGGTCGAGTAACATTCTTCTCTCTCTCCGCTTCTCATAATGGTGATACTAGTGGGGTGATGATGATGCTGATAATGATGATGATGATGATGCTGTGTGTTAATGTGCCTAGGGGGTTAACGATGTTTTTGTGGGGGCAGGTCACCTTCAGGCTGGAAGACCGGGGTGAGGACTTGGGGGGGGTGGGGGGGGGGAATGCAAGGAGGGGGGGGGGGGGTGTCACTGAATTAGAAGTGCATTATTAGCAGGGTTTTATTTTTTGGAATGCATGCATTTTACATCTTCATTTATTTATTCTGGCTGGGAAGGGGGACTGTTTTCCATTTCTTTCCATAAATTGCACTTTCCAGCGGGTGTCTGTTGAATGTCACCATTGTTCTTTTTCTCCCTTGCCCTGGTGCTGCTAGTCAGGTAGGAAAGGGTGCTTTGAGTTGTGGTTTTCTTTCTTCCCCCCCCCCTCCCGTTGTTTTTGTTCATACAAGAATCTCTCACTAGATCCATATTTAACGTCATTTTCTTGCCAGATTACACCTTACACATTTAACTGGATCTTTTTTTATGCAGATTAAGGTCTGACTGACGTTATCTTTGCCACCTCTCAATCCCCATGCGCAGAAAACCAGAGTCCTGTTCCTGGTGAAAGGACCTCTGTTCCTCCCTCCCTTTCTCTCCTGCAGCTGCTGGAAATTCAAATCCTTTCTCCAGGCAGCCCTGGCCTTCCTAACTAGCTCCGAAAATACTGTGCCAGGGTGACAGCTACCAGTCCTTCAGTCTACATCATGTACTCAGAGCATTTGTGACACCACTGCAGGAGTTAAAAAAAATGCTGGTTTTCAACAGCTGGGCTTCAGTCTGTCCTCCCCACACAGCTCCACAACCATGCTTGGTGCTTGCTTCAGAGGACTGAAAAACACGGGGTGTGGGGGGGGGGGAGTCTTGTGAGCGAATGTAACTGTTCCCTTGCTGGAGAAAGAGTCACTAATTCTGTGTTACAAATTGGGAAGTGGAGGGCCACACGAGCTGACTGACTGGTCCAAAAATCGTACTGAGATTTAGTATCAGGTTCAGGGCAGACCCCAGAGCTGCTGATTCTTCTTTTCACCTTCCTGCTTTTAATTGTGAAATGGTGTAAGTTGTGTCATGCTGTATGTTCCAGAAAGAGTGCCGTGTAAAAAGCAAACTAGTAATCCACTGGGATTGCTGAAGATAGGGCATAACCACTTATTAAAACTGTGCAGCAGTAGCCGGCAAAGTGTTTTAGAGTTCCTGGAGTTAGTAAGTCTGTGACTTTTTACTGTTTCAGGGCTTGAAAATACTTTGTGTTTTAAAGTCCTCCTTGAGGACAAGCCCAAGTTACCCACTGTTCTGCTGGAAGCACAGTTTTTCTAACTTGGAGTTACTCATGCGATGTTGACAAGTAGAGTTCCTCTAACCAGCTGTTCTCACCAGTATGCCTGTTGTTACACTGGTAAATTACGAAATAGAATACTACCTCATAGTCTAATGTACTTTTAATATAGGTTAATTTATACACATTGCTTATCAGGTTTTAATTCCAGAAGAGCAGAAGGCTAGCAATAAACACATTTACCTGTTAAATAATACTTTCTGTAAACAAGACTTTATAAAAAAAACTTCTGCTCCCCTCTGATCAGAGACGTGTGTAGTACAGTGCAGTCTTAATACACCTAGAGTGTTGTTAAAAGAAAAAAAAAAGCCCCAAACGTAAGTCTTTGTATTATATTAGGTCTGCAAATGTAATGCTGTCAAAATGTAGTATTTTAACTTTCTGAAGTTTATAAAGATTTCCCTACCTGCTGGTGACTGGGAAGGCCTGAAGAGGAACAGGGTCTTTCCCATCCACAGAAAACATGGTTGACTCGCCGAGGGGAGGGGCAGGACAGCTTGAACTAGGAACGATTTTCAGTCCTCAGTTGGTTTTGTCCAGTCTCCGTTGTAGTCGGTTGAAAAACCAGTTTTAAGTTCTAGAGGAAAGATGCAAGAACCCGATACACTCGTACGCTGAGTTACCTTGAATTGGGTGTCTCACTGCAATACTAGTTCGGTATTTTAAAATTAACACGCCTAGTTTCAATTCATTTTATCTTGCAATCGATTTTTTACTGCATTGGTAGCTCAGTAGGACTAGTTTACTGTAGGTACAGCCCATAATAGGAAGCTGCTGAAATAATTTAACAGATTAGATCAATTTGTTCCTGTTAACATTTTGTCAGTTTGGTTTTGAACTGGTCTGTAGAATTATAAGGAAGTTGGTTAGTGTTTTTGAGCAGTAGAAAATAGTAAAAAACATTGTCCACACTTGGAATATTCTAACTCGGAAGATTGTTTTAATCCAAAGTCTTTGTTTTCTTGGTTGGGGCACCTGATTAAGTGAGGAAGGTTTCACATTCTTTAAGTATGTTTAGTTAAGTCATTGTGGAGATGTTCTCTTTGAAGTATTTGAGACTTCCCATACACACAGATAACGGGCGTCTTTTTAAAGCCTTTCCTGTAAGGCTAGGTTTTATTAAGGACTGCTTGTTATGTAGGTAATCTTTGATAGGGTAAGAAAGAAGGCCGAGGCGGGGTGCAGGCAAACTCAGTTACAGCAAATAAAAACACAAATGTGTATAAATGTGCAAGTTATTGATCTCTTCCGGAGGTCAGCAAGGTCTGATTACCACTTGCGATAGTTTGTGGTTGCTGTTACCATCATCTGTAGGACTGGGCGCTTCATATTTCTCTTAAACTTTAATTTCTCTTAAATGTTGTAGGCATTGTCCCACCTATACATCATGCTGTAGATGAATGTACATGCCTAAGAGAGCTAAACACTTGTCATGAGTATAAAGAATCCAGTCCTCATGCAGACTTCTGTAGACTCTGATTTTTCTGACTAACACTGAGCTATTACAGGCTTGAGGAGGACTTGTTTGCTACAGTTAATTCTGCATTTGAAATCGGTGCCAGATTTACCACTGCCAGGAACTTTAGAAAATAACTCGGCGTTCATTTATTTTTTGAATCTAAAACGTTAGGTTGGTACTGGCACTTTCTGTTGGCTGTCTCTGCTTTACTGTCATTTAATCTCCCGGCTTGGGGATTTCTTAAACCATTTTCTGCTGTAAAAATAGCAGTGACCTAACGATAGGTCTGAACATTGAGATGCCAACTCTCGGATCACAGAGGTGCAAGTAATGCTTCTGTAGCCAGCGTGGTCTTACGTGTTGCGTTGCAAGTGTAAGTATCAGGCCCCTTTTTACGTGCTCGTGGTACAATAAAGGAAATTCTACATTAGAGACAGCTCTCCGACAGACGCCCGAGTGGCCTGTGCAAAGCTTCTTTAGAAAATTGTCCTGATTTTTGCAGAGGGTGTTTGGAAATGCCACTTCAAAGCTGGGCTTGTCTGTTGCGTTTCAGGTTCCTTTTCCCCGAGAATCATGCTAATCCTTGTTGTACGCTTTCTCATGTACTTGATACAGTTTTTACAGTTTAAAAGGAAGTTGGTACAGTCACTTTCTTATTCAAGACACACTGATTTGAGTTTTATGAAGCATAGCTGAAGCGTTTGATTATGCCAGTCTGCCCGCTTCTGGCTGTGGTGCTGCTCTTCCAAAGCCTCTCCTTCGCCAGCTACGTGTGCCTGGTGTACATCCCGATGAGCCAGGTGAATAGAGACTCCATCCAGCCACCCCTTTGCTTTTATTTTATTTTCCCAGTTTCCTCTTCCAGCTGTCGTAGGGATTGCCTGCTCCCTTTCAGAGTACCAGTTTCGCACTCCCGTCCTCGGCGAGCACGATTTACACTCTGCTGCTCTAACAGGTCTGTCTGGTTCACCATAATGGAGACCTGCTCTGCTAAATTACAGCCGGTGGCAAGTAAAGGGGAAAATGCAAGTGGCGGATTGTAACCAAGGCGAGTGACAGCAAACTGCAATCTGTATTATATGTACCTTAGCTGTACGTTTTCTCCGTTACTACTTAGTCAACATTATATTGCGAGTGGCTTTGCCCGTCCCTTGTCTCGCTCCGCGTGGCTCCTCGGCTCCGTGAAGCGCCACAGCCTCGCAGATCGGGGAAGCGTTTGTGGAGCAGAAGGGCTAAAGATCTCGTCTAATCCGCAGCTGCTATTGTCCGGCCTGACTGCTCTCCCAGTCTCCCTTGCCATAAGGCTTCTATCCATCTTTAGTTAAACTTGATGACTTAAAATGCATCTCTTTTATTCTGCCTGCTGCTTTAATGCCCTCTGTCCACGCGTGCATAATTCAGTTTGAAAACGTTTACTTATAGCTGTTTTTAGAGATTTTTTTTTTCAGTAATAGTTAATCACCAAAGAATGTGTTCATGTTAAGTTGAAGTTGTTTGTGATCACTGGTTGCAGCCTTGTAAGCGATTTATTGTTTTCGAGTGTGATTTCAAAACTTGCTTTGACATTAGGAAACTAGGAAGTGAAGCGATAATGGCTCCCAAATATGCCCTGTGGGCAAACAAGGCTTGCCTGCCATCCAGCAAACATTGCAGGAGTGGCAAAACGCAGCTGGCTGACGTAGCTGTTACTCCTCATCCTCCTGGGACGGAGGAGGAGGTGGCCTGTGTGAATTTCTGTCATTTCTTCTACAGTAATAAACCCCAGAGACTGGAGATAGTTAGGTGGCAGGGTGAGAAGGTGGCCTTTCCAAAAGTTGCTGGTTGGCCTCTAGTACCACCACAGGAAGCTGTTTTTTGGCCTGTTTGTTTGGCATGCCTCACTGCTGTCTTTCTCACTTCTTTTCCCCCACTTTATGGGAACAGGGAATCTGTTAAAGCCAGCCCTGGGGATGAGAGCAAAACAGAGGTTAAAAAACCCGAGCAATTTGGTCTGTAGCTTTTCATGATGCAATTTCACTGCCTGGCTGTAGATTAAAATAACTTCATATTTGCAGAGTGGTCAAAACTAACAGGCAGCTGAAAAGTGCTGTTAAGCGACCTGCATAACGCTGTCAAAGGCCAGCTCTAGGTAGGCACTGGCTTGCGTTAACTGCAGCACCACCACCTAGTTTTGTACGTCGTCTTATTTATTAATAAATTCTGTAAAGCAGCAGCGCACTAGGACAAATTCATTTTGTGACTTTTAGCCCTCTAAGATCTTAGTTTAGATGTCTAGTTTTCATGTCATCGAATTGCGTCCAAGTTATAGTCCTCTTCATAATTTTTTAAAACCAAAATCTTACTCGCAGGAGTGTTAGGGGTTGATTGCATGGAAGCGAAAAGGACGGAGTAAGCACGTAGTGATGAGAAGTGATAGCCGCGTACATCTGTGCAGTCACGAGCGCTGCACAGCACCATGTTTTTCTAGATGCATTGGGTGTGGAAAATATGCGCAGGAGGGTTATTTCAAGCAGCAGGAGTGTATGAGGAGCTAGAATAGAGGGGGCTGAGGGAGAAATCTAGTTTGGGATGCTAAGGAAAACATGCCCAAAGGAAGTTAAGGAGAGATGTATCCGGGAGGGGTGTAAGGCTTTTCCACTAAATGAGTCTTGAGTGGTACCAAAACCACTCGGGTAGTTTCCCATCGGTTTAAGCTCTCTCCCCTGCATTATATGTCCTCATCACAGATATTCAGAGGTCGGCAGGACAGGTGTATGATGCTGTTGTCAGCCCCTGTAAATTAAGGGCTGCTAATGTGCTGTTCCTGTATGAGAAGATGAGTTTTTGACATCCTTGCTGTTCTCCGATGAACCTGTCTCTTCTAGAACTAATTGCAGAACAAAGAGGTTAAGGTTTAACCATGCGCTCACTTTAGGAAGAAACAGAATTTATTTTCTTTTTGGAAAGTAATATTCAGTTATCACCAGGAATCAGTAGCTTCTTCAGAATAATTACTTAATATGTTAGAGTTCTGCTCATGTATAAAGTTTGCATTCTTGTTACTGTATCCTTTCTCGGCAGCAAATCTCCGTGTACAAGAAGTAAAAGGGAGAGGTTTGCAGCCTTTAATTGTTATCCACTGTATACTTTTTCTGTTCTTGGTAATGCTTTCAGAAGCTCTTGGCTCTTTATATTCTCTTTAAGGCTTACTCTAATAAAGTCAAAGGCATCATTTTGCAAACCAAAATGTAATTCTTTCTAAATGAGACCTTTCCTCACCTGTAAAGCAAACCTACCAAAACCGGACTTAACATAAAAGAATGTTTGATGATAGAGATTCTCATTTTGGTTGTACTATTTTGTTCATGTAAATTCTTAAAACATTCAGAAATACGATTCTCATGTAGCACCTGCAGTATCTTGAAGTATGCTAAGTAGTTCTGTTAGGGAGATTGGAAAAAACAGTCCTGCAGGGAAAACCCTTTTAGTTTTCTTAAAATGTTTCAGTGCTACAGTCTTTAGTGTACTGAGAAAAATGCATCTCGTTTTTGTATCTTGGACTTCAGGAGCTTGAGTTGTAAATCTTCTTTGAATGTAAAGAATGCTATTTTTAAAAATGACTTGGACTAAGGGCAAGAAAGGTAAGTTAAAGCCAAGTTTGAATGTTAGAAATTAAACTGGTAAATGCTAGAGTAATGGTGAGTTACTTTATGGGTGAATTTCTGTTTTTCCCTAGCCAAATATTTGCATAAATGCTCTTTCAGTGATTTCAACAGACTCATTCTTGCTGAAAAATAATTTGGCTTCTGTGCCTTTCTAATGCTTTTTGGAGATGCTCTAGAAATACACTTGGGACGATGGAAGCGCTTTATGGTTTTGTTTTCGCCTATCCATCAGGCTCTGAGTGTCTGGAGATTGCGGAAAAGGGAGTGATCCATCAGTGATTTTAGTTCTTTCTCTTGCATTTGGAGATGAACCAAATTTTTTTTTGTGCGGACCTAGTCCTTGTACCGGGCTGACAGGAAAGAGCACGGCCAGTGTGCTGCCTTTTGTTTAGTTAGGATTTGTTTAGCTCGTACAGTCTGGGTGATGATACTTAATTTTGCATCTCCTGTGTTCTGGATTGCAAGATTGCATTTGCTGTCCCTTGGGTTATGAGGAAACGGTAGTACCATATGGCCACTTATTTTAATCATTCGAGTCATCCAGGGCTCTGTATGAAGGAATTTCAGTAGGTCAGGCAGCAGTAGCCAAACACCTCTAAGCAATTTAAACTGGGTGTTTAACGAAGACGCTTTTGTTTCTCTTCCAAGAGGACTTTAAATGCAGTAGGATGGGAAGGGCTTGGTAATGCTAGCTGAGATCGCTGGTTGGAGGTGAGGAACCTCTCGCTGTTTTCTGTGACAGAAACTTATACTGCAGGGTCTGCGCTGTAATAAATCAAGGATTAACTTCTGTTAATTATCTTAATCTGAAGATGCATCAGATTTAGTTCAGCCTTTGCAAATACAAGTATAGAATCCAAGCAAATAACACACGACAGAAGTGAAAAATGTGTTACTTTGCCAGTGTTTGTTCCTTCAGTGCAGAGGCTGTCTTTTTGACTCCTGAGGCACGCGTTGTGTAGGCATCGTAAACTGTCCCCCCCCCGCAGCTTGTTGGCATTATTTCAGCGAAGGTTGTTTTTGTGGTGTGCTGTTTTGTGGGGTAGGGTAGTTGAAAGAGAAGTGAATCTTGAGAAAGACAACAAAATTATTCTTCCTTGCTTTTCTAGAACAAGAAAATACTGGGGTTTGCGCATCGGGCATTTCCAGCAATAATAGAAGCACGCTAAGATACTGTGCAAGACTATTCTGTAAGCCAGAAGCTGTACTTTGCAAAACAAAAGTTCATATTGTCTCTTGTTAGATCGCTGTTGGGGTTTGTTTGCTGTAGATACCTGCCAAAGGGAAAGCAACCGAAGACTCGGACCCATTTCCTAGAAATCATCTGCTAGCTGTGTTTTTTTCCACATCTGTTTGTTGACTTTTATTACTCATAGTGGAAAAGGAGGTAGTCTTGGTTCACATCGCCAAAAGCCCTTCCCAGAGCTGCTTGCTGTAGTTAAGTCTGTGGAATAAAATTAGGAAGTAAACTTCTAAAAGGGGGTAGGTTCTGCACTCGCTTTCTAGCGTACAGCTCCAGTTTGGATTTTAAATGGGGGGAAAAAAGCCCAGAAGGTAAACAGAAGGTAATTCTCCACTATCGCTTCTGTTAAACTTTCTTTGAAGTATAATTAAATTATTGCCAAGAAATGATACATTTTTGACCATTGTCTTTGCAAATCATATTTATCTGTGGGTTGGTTGTGTTTGGGGGTTTTTGGTTTTGAGTTTTTTTTTATATTCTTGAAGGTC
This sequence comes from Pelecanus crispus, assembly GCF_030463565.1. Lineage (NCBI taxonomy): Eukaryota > Metazoa > Chordata > Aves > Pelecaniformes > Pelecanidae > Pelecanus > Pelecanus crispus. The sequence goes on along the minus strand of NC_134645.1, from coordinate 1,451,021 downwards.
AGTGCTTGGAACATTCTAGGATGTTGTGGAAAGAATTTAGGCATTTGGGGATTAGAGGATTTTTGTAATCCTACCTCCGAAATGCAGTCCAGAGGATAGTATTACTGAGATTCTGCCTGATTGTTTTACCTAGAAAGTTATTCAAGTCCTGGATGCATCCCAGAGTGTAAATATATGACGGCAGTTCCTGAAAGAACTGGTAACTGGTGAATACCTTATTTCCCAAGGAGCGTTTTCAGTAGGCATTTTACTTAAGAGGGTATTTTAATTGAGTAGACATCCTTGAGACAGTGAGTTTAGCTCATGTTGTCAAAATAGTAAATATTTTTTCAATAGCTGCAGGTGTTTCATAAATACTTGCATTTCAGTTTTGTTAGGCACACTTTATTGACCACGTATCTTCCGGAAAGATGTGACAAATGCTTTCTTGGGATATTGTATGAGGTGCTTTAGAACTTGTCAGGGAATGCTGGAGATAATGGACGCTGTGGTGTTTGAAGCCAGGATTTATTTTATGCTTGGGATACATATTCTGAGGATCCTTTATTTCTTCTTAAGTATGGGAGTATCTTGGCGTTACGTTCTCCTTTGCGAGGCATTGTAAGGATTGCGTATGAGCGGATCTCCGTGAGCACCTTGTAAAAATCACATAAAAATGGGTTCTGAAGCCGCCTCTCTACTTTGTTTGGTGCCCACTTAGTAGTGGGCATACCTTTATTATTATTATTATTTTCTGTTACTTGTTCCAAAGCTAACTTTGACTTCATAGCTTCCTATTGTTTCATATTTGCGCTAAAAGATAATGTCCTTCTCAAAATGTGCCCAAGTAAACGTTTAAGGCCATGTGGAAAACCAGCGATGATTGCATTTGCGGTGTAGCTGAACTTCAGACATAGCAGTTGAGCAGTTTTTCTTACCTTCTTTCTGAGTTCTTTTTTGTTTTCCTAGCATCACGGTTATATTCAGCGTGCTGGAGGGAACAGCCATTGCTTTAATGCGCTTGGTTTTGGTGAATTTGTCCAGTCCCTTTCTGCAGCTGCTGCTCTCTGCTTCAACAACTGCTTGTGGCAGTACGTCCTCCCAGTTCACTCGCTGCCTGCCGTGAACTTTCTTTTACTGCCCATCAGTGTGAACGATGGTCTTTAAATGACACCTTCCGCAGCAGAACCTTCTAATCAGATTAAATCTGTCTTTTTATGCCCACTTTTTAATGTTTTGACATTTGAAAGCTTCTTATGAACTTTCCTTCTTCCAGTCCTGCTTGCTTCATGCTACTTAGCAAGACAAAACTATCCTCAGTACCTGTCTAAAGATGATTTTCTCCCATATTCCAGAGTGCTTTTTTCAATCTCTGGATAGGCTAGCTGCCCTTGTGCATTGTTTACAAATGTTCTTCGAGTCCCCTTCTCGATCGGGTAATACAGCAAAGCATCTTCATGAAGCTGGGATGTACATTGCGCCAGGGGAGGTTTAGGTTGGAAATTAGGAAAAATTTCTTTACGGAAAGGGTGGTCAAGCATTGGAACAGGCTGCCCAGAGAGGTGGGGGAGTCCCCATCCCTGGAAGTGTTCAAAAAACGGGCAGAGGTGGCACTCTGGGACATGGTTCAGTCTGGTCTACCCTTGATTGGCTTAGAGTAGACTTGGTAGTGTAGGTTAATGGTTGGACTGGATGATCTTAAAGGGCTTTTCCAACCTAAATGATTCTATGATTCTATAACTTGTCTTTACGTGGTTGCAGTGGGCTGCCGTGAGGTAATTGGAAAGTGCTGATAGGCTTTGGATCCTACAGATAGGCTGTAGGATCCTACCAGTGGTTGAGAATTAAAGGTGAAGAGGTGGTACCTCGAAATGGCTTGATTTCCTTGGTTTTTCTCTAAAGCCTTTATGCAAGTCGATAGTCTGATTGTGGGGGTGGTCTTCTTCCATTTTTTTGGCTGGGTAGTGATCTATAATTGTATCTTGGTGGTGGGTTTTTTGTTTAGTTTTGTTCCATTTTGTTTGTTTTTTCTTTTTTTTTTTTTTTTGCATTGTGGTTGCTAAGAGCACTTGGTTCTAAGAAGTTCCAGGACATACGAGGTGACAAGACGGAAGTCATGTCTTCTCCCCTTTTCTTCTCCCTGGCATACCCATTTACTCCTCTTACACAAAATCACAACTTTGGGTTGCTTCTAACTTCTTAACCACTTTTTTTTTTTTTTACTGGGGAGACTCAGGTCTTTTACTTCCTGGTGAGTTCTTTCCCCTTCCTACTATTTGCAGTCCCTTGTAGGCAGAGTTGATCATCAGGTTAGCTTAATACATTGTGAATACAGGACTGAGGTGGGCAAAGTGTAAGGCAATTTAATATAGCCTAATTACCACTTCTGTCCTAATACCTTCTGCTGCCTCCAGCACTAGTTTAGTCTTGTTTTAGGGTGCATTTTTTTTATATATATAGTTTTCTAGTATCTACAGGCTTCTCCCCTTGCTGCCCCCACCATCTGAATCTGGTACATTCACAGTGGGGGTTTTGACACCCTAGGACTGATGGCATTTTCAAGCAATCTCCATGTAAAAATTCAGGACTGAGCTTCTATGAGGTTCCACGATGCCTGCAAAGGCTGAATTCCTGAAGCAGTGGTAATGTAGAAATAATTATATAGAGCCAATTACAAACGTTTAAAAGCAGTAGATTCTTCCACAACCAAAACGCAGCAAATACCAAATAGTAGAAGGGAAGTTGAGATTGCCGCAGCAGTACGTCTGAAATAAGGATGAGAAATAGGTTAGCTGGTGTTTTGTTGAAATGTTTCTTTCATTGCAAAATATTTTCAGGGCTGTTATTATTTGGGTCAGTAGACAAAACTTTAAATAAAGTCTTACGTAATCACAGAGACTTTTTCCCCTACTGATGGAGATAAGCATGAGCCTTTCTGTTATTTAGTCTACAAGCACCGTATTACACTTTGTGGGTTTTTTTTTTTAATCATCCTTTGGTGTTTCCGTTCTGAAGTTTTTTGAGACAGTCACATTCATATGCAGAAGTTACATTCATATGCATATTGTTCCATTTACAGTATTTATTGATGTATGAAACAACCCCCTACAAATGTCAATGTTACAAATTTTAAAAAGAAAAACCCCCACCCTGGGTAGCTTAGAAAAATAGCATCATCAGATGTCTCTTTTCTGGTGGTTTTTAGATTCTAGCAAGTGATATTCAAATGTTAACTACTGCTTTCTTGTCAACTACTACGACTGATTTCTTCTGAAGAATCCACTTAACCGCTAAATTAATTCTCCTTTTCCGAATTGCTCGTGGCTTTGGCCATTACACCCTAGATACTACAGACCCATCTTTAGTTCCAGGAGCTGGTGTGTTGAAGGAAATGCGTTTGTATTACTAGGCAGTTTTTCCTGCAGTGCCCAACTACTTCTCTCCATTATTGCTGCTCTTTAACTGTATGGTTTTCAGAGAGTTTTAATTGCCTTTAATTTTGATCACATCTGTTCTGCAACTACAGCACTGTAAAGGCATGTAATAGCGGTGTAGCAGAAGTATTTCTAGAAATGGTTAAACTACCTCTTCAGTTTGAAATGTGTTTAAGGGCAGCAGAGTGCTATATGTTGAAGCAGGTTTTTATATCTAGGTTGGAGAAAGCTATGTAAGAAGAGAAGACCTTTGTTCTGAGGAGGGGAAAAAAAAAAAAAACAACTCAGTTTTTAAACTTCTTAATTTTGCGGTACAATTCAAGGCCGTTTAATGGTTTGCATTCCATTTTTCTTTAACTATGAAAGAAAATTCTAAAATCCTAGTAGTTCCTAGGGTGTTACATGTATTAAAAAGCATATGCGCATGTATAAAAATTTAACTGGTGGAGAGAAATACTGGGTGTGTTTGTTTTTACTGTGCTGTTAGACAGATGAGATGGATAATAACATGTAATTTTATTGTATTGATGTTTTTCCTCCTACAGAGAAGATGGAGAGCTAGAAGATGGTGAAATAGATGATGCAGCATATGAAGATGTGAAAGAACATGGTACAAAAGGTGATGATAAACAGAAAAATGAAAAAGGACATAGAAAATCACGGAAGAAACGCAAAAAAGAGAAAGAAAAGAAAAAATCAAAGAGGAGAAGACGGGATAAGCATAAGGTTAGGAAATGCAAACCAAAATATTGGAGGTGCTTGTTTTAATTCCAGGTTTAGACAAGAATCCAGGGAACTAGAGAAGAAAACTAAAATGGTTTTATTACTGTTTAGGCAGTCTTTGGTCTCTGAGGGCAAGTTCTGGGATTCCTATCTTACCAATGCACTTCAGTATTAAGGAATTTGTTTAAATAGGCTTTCGACACGTGGAAGTGCATATTCACACATTTCAGTGACAGTTTATGTGGGGTAAGAGGCAATAAATCATTAAACAATCCAGCCATAGCATGCTCCAAATGAGAGCTTGGAAACTTGCTTGTTAGCTTTGCCTAAATGCATTTTCATAAACTTGGTTTTCATGGGGTTATATTTAAAGTAGTACAAAATCAGATTGCGGGTGTAACTGTTATTTGTGATATACATCTTCATTGGATACTTATTCCAATATTTCTTTTAATAATGGTTTACAAAATACTGACATGAGCATCTTACTCTCTGCCATTGTCAGTGGTTGTGGTAGTTCTGACATGAAAGGCTGAAGTGTTAAACTTCTTAAATTGTTTAAATCTTAAGCAGCAGTGAAAGTTAAGTACTGGCCATGGACAATGATAATGGTAGCTGAACCATAGCGAGTGAGAGTTTTTTAGGGTAAGAGGCAAAATGTAAATCTATCAATTTCACTTTTATGTCCTAATTATCATCTTTATGGAAAGAAAAGATTTCAGGCTAGTTAAGTGAATTCTTCAGTAAAGTTCATTAAGATAATGTTTCTAATATATATTTTAGTCAAATACGTGCAAGAGATTTGCAGAATTTTAACCTAGAAAATTAAACCCAATGGTCCTTTCCTAAAAATCACAGAAATAGTTTTCTCGTGTGGTTTCCACTCTAAATTTTCTGCAAAACAGTGCATCTAAAAAACACTTGTAATGAAGTAACGCTGAGTTTTCTCCCCTCAGCAAATGGCAGGATGCTAATTGTTTCTATGGTCACATGCAAGTTCCTAGCCATCTCCCAGATTTGTTAGCCTCCCAGCAGCATCCCTGCTATGTCGTAAGGAAGCAGGGCTCAGAGAGACCTGGAGGAAGCTCATAGAACCCCGAGAAACCACATAGCCCTCAATGTTTGTGTTCGGAAGTCTCATTGGATCAGATCTCTTTCTCTGATAAAAAGAGCAGGTCATCAAAGAGTGTGCTTGCTTTAGCTTCCCCCTGAAGCAGAGGTTTGTGAGAGTTAAAATACTTTCTTTTATTTATTGGGCTAATGCTTCCTTTAAGTTCATAGACAGCAGACCAGTTAGGGAATTCTATAACAACGTTTCAGAGTGCTATTTTCTTCCTTTTTTTCAGCATAACTCCCCTTCCAGTGATGACAGTTCAGACTACAGCCATGACTCTGATATTGAGCGTACAGAAAGACCACATAAAAAGAGTAGCAGCTCTTCATACAGAGATTATGATTCTTCCTTCAGTCAGGTAGTACTTTTTTTTAAACTGATTTCTCATGTCTTTGTTTAGGTGTAATTTAAAAAATGCAAATGTAAATGATGCGGTTTTTGAAGGCCGACTTGATCACAGTGGCCATTCTGACAGATTTCAGGAAACGCATCTAGTTCTCATCTTGGGTAGATTTCCAAATGTAAAGCATTATCCGTGGCATGAATGTAGGTGGCATAAACAAGCCTGATACTATTTTTTCCTCCATCAGGCAACAATTAAGATACCTTTATTACTGCCTGCATTAGTTTTAGACGGTACTAAGAAGGAGCAGCTCTTGAAAAGCCACCTTTAAATATGTAGAGTTGATTCTGCTTTCTGATAGTTCAATTTGCCCTGGTTTTGCTCAGTCTGTGCGGCTCGATAGCCCTCCGGGGACCACTGGGTGAAATAGAATGCTGTTCTCTAAAGCTGTGATAGAGCAGCTAGAGGCTTAATGAGGTACTTCAGAGGAGAGGAGGCTTTCCTTTAGCCTGAAACCATTCCAGAAACCTCCAAGCCAGCCAAATTTATTAACTGAAGATCCTGTCTGCAGAAATGGGAGAAGGGACAGTGCTGGCTTAGGAGTAGCAATAAGCAGTATTTCATCCTGACTGACAGAGGGAGGACAGGTTGTTTCATCTGTGTCCAAGATCGTCAGGATGTGGAGATCATGAATGGAAAAAATTTATTTTGATCGTAGGTCATCTAAGTGGCACTTAGAACTGCATGCGTTAAAATGCTTTGTCAACCCCACTGAAAAGTTTTCTGGAGTGTAGATGCTGATGCTGTTCTTTTTAGCCCTGTTTCCTGTTTTGATGCATTCAGAATCAAAAGTACTAATTTTTACTAAGTAACTGATTTTCGCTGTTTTATTATTAATGCTTGTTTGTGGAAATCTGGTAGACAGCATGACAGTAAAACAGGGTGAAAACAATTGGTTTTGTAGAGCAGTTTAGAGGGGTGTTTTTTTAAAATACTGAGTTGCTTCTGAACAGTGCACTCCCTTTCATACAGCATGGACACGTATCAGGAAATTACATGAGTTCGCAGAAAATGCAACATAAAAAAAATGTAAAAAGTAAGGACTATGACGACTATAGTCATTACAGTGATGAAAACTTTGGTAATTATAACGAGGAAGAAAAGGATGAAGATTTTGCTGATCAGCTTAAACAATACAGGCAAGCTAAAGAGACCTCCAGTACTGATTTAGGACCTCCATTCCCGAAAGAACCAGTGAAAAAACAGGGGATGAAAGGGATCCAGAAAGGTAAGATCATTTGAATTGTTAACTGTAGTCATGGACGGTGGCGGCAGTTGTATCATGCATCATTTCAGGATGTTTGAGAGCTGAATGAAGAAAGCTGCCAGCGGTGGCTTTCCTATGAGCTTGCAGTCTGCCATCAGTACAAGTGATAATGCTGTTCCATCGTGAAGGAATCGTATCATACGGTCGCACCGATGCATATATTGAAGAAAAAGATCAAGTGTTGGGTAACGTGTACGTAGTAAATAAAAAAAAAACCCTATTACAAAGCCAAGATCTTTGTTGTGGAACTGCTTGAGTAAGAAGTGGTAGGGCTGTAAAGTGACTTTCTGGTGATAGTTCTTGAAAGTTTGAAATTGGACTCGACTGGGGTAAATATGTCAGTTCCAAAATCTAATTTAGTCCCACCCAAAAAAAAAATTAAGTACTTAGAAATTTTGATAGGTGCCTTAATACTTCTATTAGTATGCCCCACAAGTATGCTAGTATCCTTTTATTTTTCTTTTCACAACTTTTTTCTTGCATTCAAAGCTGGGCCGATACAAATGCTGGTGAAAAAGTATTCTTCTTAAGCACTGTATTCCTGAAAGAGTCCTGCTGCCCTTATTTCATGCCTGCCTTGCATAAGCCTAGTTACGCAAGCGCTCTTGTTTGCACCTTTCATTTGGTGTCTCATCATTTCCTTACCATCCTAATGCACTCACTGAGTGCATTTTATTCGCTGGCCTCTGCATTACGAAGGGACTTCTGACTCCCCGGTTGCCTCGTAGCACCGTGTATTGCCGTGGGGTGCGGAAGGTTAGGCAGTGGAGACGGTGTGCGGCATTGACAGAGACAGCCTGCTCTGCCATCTAGAAATGCTTAACTTGTTCTCATCCCTTTGTCTGTGAGATCAAGTTCTGATTTCAGAAACTCTTGATTCAGTTTGCAAATTTTTCTCCCTTTAATCATGGCTAAAAGTTTGTCTCCCAGGCAAAATTTGAGCAGGGCTTTGTGTGACAGTCTGAATACCTTGGTAGTTCTCGGGAAGAGACTGTGTGCTACACAAAGGTACTAAGCTGTCTTTCATTTACTACAGTGAAGATTTATTGTATTCTGGTTTGGTTCACAATAAAATAAATTGGCAAAAGATTGGCAGAATTTTTTTAGCCAAGACAAAAATGGCTTTTCACGTGCTGCTTGGCAGTAGTGCTTCAAAACCTCTGTCTGCAAGTCATCTGAGATGAAGTCATAGAATCATAGAATTGTTTAGGTTGGAAAAGACCTTTAAGATCATCCAGTCCAACCATTAAGTCAAGGCGTTTTCACTGGAATCAGCCTTGCTGTTGCAGAGTGGCTGCCACCTGAAGCGGGTGCGATGTCCGCAGAACTTTCGAACTGGTTTTCTTTGGTTTTAAATTGATGAGAAAGCAGATACTCTGTCTCAGTGGTTTTAGTTGAGACCAGGCCTCCTGGCACGCTGCTGGCTGGATAATTACTGTCTTGAGGCTTCCAAACAGTTACCATTAAACAGTTTTATATTCAGAGCTGTTCTGTCATACTACTTAGGTTCTTAGGTTATGATCTCAGGTTTCTTGCATGTTGTGACAACGAAACCTATGCGCACACCTGGGTGCCAGTTGTGCTGGTTAGTTCTGTGTTCAGCAAGCGACCAAGCGGCATGAAATATTTCAAGTATTTGGGCTGGTTAGAAGTAACATGTCTGCACTTCTAATTGTGAGAAGCTGCTTTGAACAAGATTAATCTGATAATTCAGTTTGTCAGTCTGCTATTGATTTGAAGAGCTTTTCAAAGAGCAGGCAGCTGCACAGAATTACAATTGGCTGGTGCAGTTGTACTTGCCAACTCGTGATTCAAGATAGTATTTAGGAATCCAGACTGCAAAAAGGTAGATATTTAGTTTGTTAGATTTGTCTGTATTTGATGTCACTAGATAATGATTTTTCTTTACTTCCTGAGCTCACTTAAAGAGGCTGTTGCTGTTTTTCAGGTATTTCTCAAAGAGGTAATAATTACAATGTTGGTCGAGGGCGTGGAATGCAAAAGAAATTGAAGCGTAAAGATCGTGGAAGGGGAAGAGGGGGCAATAAAGGATCTGATGGTTTTCATGAGGTATGTGGAATTAAAGCTGAATTCCTGATGTAGTTGCTTCAAATGGCTGGATGCTTTTCTTTAACAGAAGAGTATTTAAAAATACATATCTTAAATTTTTTTCTCTTATCTAGGACATTACTAGAATTTTCCAACACTTGATGTACAAAGTGTAATTGATAACTTAAGCTAATACATAGTTTTCTTGTTTTTCTTGGAAATATGAAAAACTAGCGGAAAGTGGTTTCTGAGCTTTGGTTTTGAATGGTGCCTGAACTTCCATGTTAACTGTATCTGAAATAAGATGGTTTGCTACTACTGGTTCACCTCGGATTTTTCAGCAAAGAAAATGGGACAGCTTTTTCCAGTTTCCATCTGAATCGTGAAGAACTCTCCTTCTCTTTTCCATAGCTGTGACTGTGGACATGGAAATACATGTGACCGTGGTTTTCATTCAGTAATTTTTTGTATGGGAACTTAGAGAAAACAGTGTTCAGTATTTGCATGGCATTTGTAAATTTCTCACTCCAGTCTTCATTGAAATGAAAACCAATACAAAATTGATGATGAATGGATCAAATCCATCCATGGCTGAAAAACAGTATTTAAGCCGAATCACATTTAAGTCTGTATACTGCAACTAAAACGTCTGTGGTTCTCCTCCCTCCTGCACTCAAGAACGCACACGGCTGGCTTCTCGCTAATGCGGTGATGTGTAATTCAGCCACGTTAATTTTTCCCTGTGTTCTCCAGCTGGCCTAACTCTCTGGGGCTCCTGGGTGGTCCCGATCAGATGTTCCTTTCCCTGCCCTGCATGTGGTAGGGAAAAGGGCAGCCGTTTGATCTGTTAGGACGATGCCTCATTTATGGGACTCCTCCTTCCTGTTGCTGTAGAGCGTGCCCTGTCCTCCCGCGCTGTCTCCCAAGCTGCGGGGAAGGGTGGAGGCGAGGAGGCAGCTGCAGGCAGGTCCCAGCAGGGCTGGGAGGCAGAAAACAAAAAGCTGGGCTCCTGGCTACAGCAAAATAACGAACTCAGCAACGCAGAAGCTGCGCGGTGTGGTGGGGTAACCGCCCAGGCTCCTGGGCTGCACAGCCCCATCCCTGGGATTCTCGGGGACACGGTGGGAGCGTTTCAGCCTTCCTTGGGCCGTTGTTTCAAGTGCTTTGTGGTGTGGGATGGTTGCTGGTTTGCAGTGCTCCCGAAGAGGCTCGGAGCATTGTGTTTATGTGATATTTGCATTAACCTTGAAGCGGATCATGTATTAGATTCAAAGCTGCTTTGTCTGAAGCAGCTGAGATTTCTCTGGATTTCACATGTTCAGAGTAGAAAATGGCTCTTGACTGATCCAGGAGTGGCGTTTCTAGCTCGACAATTTCTGCTTCTCAACGTCAACAAAATCCGCAAATCATTCTTGGTGTTAATGTTTTGTGACACTGCTTAATCTGCTGAGCAAAATGAGACCGGACGCTTGATGTGCCGGATGCTCGTGTGTGCTCATGGTGCAGTGTGATGACTGTGGAGAGCCACATCCATTCCTTTTCAGAAGTTCCCACTCAGCAGTCAGATCCCTGCTCATTTTTGTGAACATCGGAAATTGGAAAAGCCCGTTCATCCCCTCTGTTGTCAGATCAGCAGGCAGCCACCGAGCGCTGCAAAGACGACATTTGTTTCTGCCCTCTGTTGCGGTGTTGTAGCCAGCAGTTCCTTAAATGCCATCTACTTCCATGACTTCACTAGCTCTGCCAGGCCCCCTCAACACCTCTCCCAGACACTCTAGTTAGATGAGTTTACGGCGGTTTCTTTAGTTTATCTCAAGTGCAGATGCCACATGGGAATCAAATCATAAGAGGGAGCAATTACTTGCCTCACCGGCTACACAATAATTCTTACGTGTTGGGTCATGATTGAATTGTGCTTCCTCTCTGCTTTGCCTGATGGTATTAGCAAACAGGTTATTTTTCTTCTAATGGGAGAGAAAAGAAGATAGATGATCTGGAGATGACAATCGCGTGAGAAGCACGTAGAGGGGAAGGATTGGCAAAGCGTAGCCTTGTGGCTAAGATGGTGGTCTGGAAGCCTGGATGATTGCTCAACTCCCGGCCATCTGCAGAGGTGCCCTTAATCAGGGGCGGCTGGCACTGACTTAGTGGGTGCCCTGGCGTCAGCCTTGTTTTCCAGCCCTGTCAGACGAAGACGTGTGACATAGTCTGCCCATTCAGTGAAGTTATTTGTGTCTGTTTTGTTGTAAAAAGTTTCCGATTTGGTTGCGTTGATAAAAAAAAGACTGTATTAAAGCAGCTGAGAAGAAGTATGTGTGTTTACCTCTACTTTCAGCTGTGGGTATAATAATTTTAAGAACTTAAATCATGGTGTAGTTAATTACCTCTACTTTCAGCTGTGGGTATAATAATTTTAAGAACTTAAATCATGGTGTGGTTAATCACATTTGGGGGTAACTAGTGCACCACGTATGCTCTAGTATTTTTGCAACCGCGTGCTTAATAAGTAAGCATCAGTAGGATGTTCGTTTTTCTTACAGGACGGCAAACCAGTGAAGAAATGGGTTAATATGAGTCAGGAGTTCATAAATCAGCACACAGTGGAACACAAAGGCAAACAGATTTGTAAATATTTCCTTGAAGGGAGATGTATTAAGGTAATTGTGCACTGTGTCTGTCGGTCATCGTCTTTGGTGTGAGGGAGGGGGCAGCATGCTCTGTGCTTTTTTACTTCAGCTGATGCGAAGGGAAGTTGTATGTTGAAACTCAGTGTTTTGATTTCTAATGTTTTGCATATTTATAGATAAATGCCAACAGAAGCACTTGTGGAAAAATATCCCCTTCTGTTACACCTTTTGAATTATAACAAATTCTGTTAAAAAGGGTTGTGTTTACTTATTAGTATGTACAGTAAAAACATCTGTGAAAGTATAGTAAACTTATTGACAAGGTATCATATGTAAATATACAAATCTTACAAGTACGGAATCTGTAAATAGGCAATGATTTCTGAATGCGTTAGATTATTTCTTTTATGTGCTACTGCTAATTTTGAAACGTTGAAGGAATTGCTTAATTATGTGAAATTATTTCTTTCTCTAAAGTAAAAAGTGGGGTTGTAGTAATAGTTCCCCTACCAAAGAATCATCTTCCTTCAGCCAGCAAGTGGAAGGCAGCAGAAAGAAGAGAATACTATTCAGAGCAGTCAGCTGTCAAGCAAAAGCCCTAGCAAGACAGTCTCTTTTTCCATAAAAAAAAACCCTGGTATTGCTTCATTTTGAAGCTTATGCTGCTGTGGAGTTGAATCCTCTGATGTGAGACTAGTTCAGGCAGTTACAAAACACACTTAAGAAAAACTGCATGCTTCTCGAATAAGTGAGTGCGTCATTTATATTTGGTTCCTCTGTGTATTTAGAGATAGAACGCTATCTGTTTCTTTTTCAAATGGTCAAAGTAAAGGTGAAAATTAATATGCTTTTTTCCCAAATCAGGGGGGAATTGAAAACAATGCATTTGTTGGTGCCTCTATATATTTCAGTATGCTGTGCTCAGCAAGATGACTATTTGCTGCCACCTTCAGTTTTAAAACAAGTGGCTGAAAGAGCACTCAGTGTATTTTTCATGAAAATAAATATAAAAAAATGTGCAAAAAACCTCTACAGCGAAGTAATCCTAATGTTATAACATATGGTTGATATAAACTTGGTATTATTTGAATTCTCTTTCCTACGTGGAAGAGTCTTAATACTTTGCTTGCTGGACTTTAAGTTCTCCCACACACCCTTAAAACAGAATCAGGTTTTCTGATCAAGTGCACAATTGTTTATATGGAAAAGGATTTCAGTAAAGTATTTGTTTAAATGCCTTTTTAATGCAAATTGCTAGGTGGAGACAGAGGAGAGAACTGGTACTGTAAGGCCAGCTTGTTTTTTGTGACCACTGCATATATTCCCGCTTGAATCCTGATTCAGAAATTGTTTCTCTTATGTCCAGGCCCTCCTTATTCACAGTTTTTAGGGACATGCGTATAATGCTATTCTGTGTTAGTAAAGATAAAAAAGTTAAATTCAGCTAAGGAGGATGGGGTTTTTTTTTTAACTATGAAATGGAATTTCTCAGCATTTCAGATTGATAATGCTTTTTCTTGTTTTTTTTTATTTATAGGGAGAGCAGTGTAAATTTGATCATGATGCAGAGATTGAAAAGAAAAAGGAAATCTGCAAGTTTTACATACAGGGTTACTGCACCAAAGGAGAGAACTGCATTTATTTGCACAATATCCTTTTAAAAAAAATACTTGAATTAAACTGAAAGTTTATATTTACTTTTAATTGATGTAAGTGATTTTTAAGGGTAGCTATTTCTTTTCTTAAGAAACTATACCAAAGACACTGTAGATTTACTACAAGATGATTATTTTTCTGCTCAAATACTTAGGAGGAGAAAATATGTATAAAATTACTGGTTTGTTTTCAGTTTTAAGGATTTTTAATGTTTTAAAAGATAAAACCCCTTGAAGTTGGACACATTTGTCCACATGCTTTTAAAACCCTGATCTGTTCTCGTTTGTTGTAAAGGACTTGTGTTTTATTCTGGAATCGAGACCTTCATCTTTTCAATCACAATTTTAGAATTGAGTCAAAAATAATATTCATAGAATCATAGAATGCTTTGGGTTGGAAGGGACCTTTAGGGATCATCCAGCCCAACCCCTGCAGTGAGCAGGGACAGCTTTAACCAGATCAGGTTGCTCAGAGCCCCGTCCAACCTGACCTTGAATGTTGCCAGGGATGGGGCCTCCACCACCTCTCTGGACAACCTGTGCCAGTGCTTCACCACCCTCACTGTAAAAAATTTCTTTCTAATGTCTAGTCTAAATCTATTCTTCTTTAGTTTAAATCCATTATTCCTTGTCCTGTCACAACAGGCCTTGCTAAAAAGATTCTCCCCATCTTTCCTGTAGGCCCTCTTTAAGTACTGGAAGGTCGCAATAAGGTCTCCTTGCAGCCTTCTCTTCTCCAGGCTGAACAATCTCAACTCTCTCAGCCTGTCCTTGTAGGAGAGGTGCTCCAGCCCTCGGATCGTTTTGGTGGCCCTCCTCTGGACCCGCTCCAGCAGGTCCATGTCCTTCTTGTGCTGAGGGCCCCAGAGCTGGACGCAGTGCTCCAGGTGGGGTCTCAGCAGAGCAGAGTAGAGGGGCAGAATCACCTCCCTCGACCTGCTGGCCACGCTGCTTTTGATGCAGCCCAGGATACGGTTGGCTTTCTGGGCTGCCAGCGCACATTGCCGGCTCCTGTCCAGCTTTTCATCCACCAGTACCCCCAAGTCCTTCTCCACAGGGCTGCTCTCAATCTCTTCATCCCCCAACCTGTACTGATACTGGGGGTTGCCCCGTCCCAGGTGCAGGACCTTGCACTTGGCCTTGTTGAACCTCATCAGGTTCACAGAGGCCCACCTCTCCAGCTTGTCCAGGTCCCTCTGGATGACGTCTCGTCCTCCTGATGTGTCAACGGCACCGCTCAGCTTGGTGTCATCTGCAAACTTGCTGAGGGTGCACTCGATCCCACTGTCTATGTCATTAATGAAGATGTTGCTTGGGGAGGAGTGGCTGGAAAGCTGCCTGGCCGAAAAGGACCTGGGGGTGTTAGTAGATAGCCGGCTGAACATGAGCCAGCAGTGTGCCCAGGTGGCCAAGAAGGCCAACAGCATCCTGGCTTGTATCAGGAATGCTGTGGCCAGCAGGAGCAGGGAGGTGATTGTCCCCCTGTACTCGGCACTGGTGAGGCCGCACCTGGAATACTGTGTCCAGTTTTGGGCCCCTCACTACAAGAAAGACATTGAGGTGCTGGAGCGTGTTCAGAGGCGGGCAACGAAGCTGGTGAAGGGTCTGGAGAACAAGTCTTATGAGGAGCAGCTGAGGGAACTGGGGTTGTTTAGCCTGGAAAAGAGGAGGCTGAGGGGAGACCTTATCGCTCTCTACAACTACCTGAAAGGAGGTTGTAGTGAGGTGGGTGTTGGTCTCTTCTCCCAAGTAGCTAGCGATAGGACAAGAGGAAATGGGCTTAAGCTGCGCCAGGGGAGGTTTAGACTGGAAATTAGGAGAAATTTCTTTACGGAAAGGGTGGTCAGGCATTGGAACAGGCTGCCCAGAGAGGTGGTGGAGTCACCATCCCTGGAGGCGTTTAAAAAACGGGTAGATGTGGCACTTCAGGATATGGTTTAGTCTGGTCTACCCTTGATTAGTCTAGAGTGGGCTTGGTAGTGTAGGTTAATGGTTGGACTGGATGATCTTAAAGGTCTTTTCCAACCTAGATGATTCTATGATTCTATTCTATGATTCTATGATTCTATGTTAAATAGCACCGGTCCCAGTATGGACCCCTGAGGGACCCCACTTGTCACCGGTCTCCATGTGGACATCGAGCCATTGACCACGACCCTCTGGATGTGACCATCCAGCCAATTCCTTATCCATCGAACAGTCCACCCATCAAACCCATATCTCTCCAATTTAGAGGGAAGGATGTTGTGGGGGACTGTGTCGAACGCTTTGCAGAAATCCAAGTAGATAACATCCATTGCTTTTCCCTTGTCCACTGATGCAGTTACTCCTTCATAGAAAGCCACTAGGTTGGTCAGGCAGGACTTGCGCTTGGTGAATATTAAGGCACAGTAATGTAACTGTTATGTTAAATGGAACTAGGAGGTAAGTTGGTTATCAGCTTTCAAAATTCTTAACATATTGCTTTGGAAAGATTAAGTACTGGTGAAGAATTGAAGGATAGTTGACAGCTGAATTTCATAAACTTGCCAAACAGTGCAAATGAGAAATCGACCTTTGTTAGGAAACCTTAATACATTGCTTACATGAATTCCCTTGCAAGTTCTACCACACAGGAGCGAAATGCTATCAAGGAGATAAGTGCAAATTTTCTCATGCTCCCCTGACTGCAGAAACAAAAGAGCTGTTGGATAAGGTGAGCAGCACTTGGTCTGTAAACGCAAGGTTTGTTGCTTGAAAGAATAGGGGGGAGGTTGCTAGAAATTTCCATGGGATTCTCGGGGAATGTGATGCTAAACAGTAACGATGTTAAGCTTCCCTGTTGCTTTTTAGCACAGTAAGTCTGTGACCAGGTTCAATACCAGGAATTCCCCTTGCCATCAGTTATTCAGTTATTTTTTAGCTATATCACTCATTTATTTTCACAACTCAAGTTTCTGCTCTTGAACTTTTCTTTTGCATCCTTTTCTGTGGAAATTTTCATGTACTCTGTAACAAGAAGCGTGGCTTTTATGTTGTTTTCCTTTAGCTGCCTAGAAATTAGATACCATCTGACTGACTTCTGCACTCGGGGTGGAGAAAGGAATGAGGTGCCTCCTCTGAATGATTCATGAAATCTTGACCTTTGTGTTAACTTGGATATTTGTCTCTCTGCAGTTACTGTACAACAGGCCTTAACAGAAAAGTGGCCTGAATTTAATTAAGTTAATGAATCTTAGAATAAGTCCTTCAGTTTCTCTTACTTAAAATTACTGTCTGAAGGAAATGGACTTGTGTGAAATTGTCCCTTCCTGATTACAGAAATAGTTTGCTTCCTGGCTGTGAATCTGTGTCCTGCAGAACAAGTAATACAGAGTTATAATTCATCTGAGTTTGATGTCAATATATAGTAGTATTTTAGCAGGTGATTATATGTAAGCGGAAAGTGCAAGACTAAATTGAATTGCGTGTACTGCGAAATTAAGTGTTTGTTACGTTGCTTTGTTCTAGGTTTTGAATACTGAGGAGGAACCACAAAACGAAGATGAGAAAGAACTGGAGGAACTCAGAAAGCGTGGCATTGTTCCTCTCCCTAAGCCACCACCAGGTGTTGGGCTTCTGCCAACCCCGCCAGAGCAATATCCGTTTTCCGAGTCTGATATAGAAAATTATCAAGATCCTTCAGGAGAATACAAGAAAATCCCGTCTCTCTTTGAAATAGTTGTGAAGCCTACCGTGGATTTAGCACACAAAATTGGAAAAAAGTAGGTTTTAGAACTGTGCGTAGAACTCTCCTTAAAACATGGCTGCATAAATATTTAAACAAATATTTTTGTTTGTCAGAAGTATATACTTCCGAGTATATTGCTAAGTTAATGATCTGTCAAATATTGGCTGTCATAATTATTTACTTATTTAATGCTTTCCATAGAAGAGAACTTACTGAGCCTTGACCTTCCAGAAAGCCACTCCATTGGCTTTTGTTTTGGCTCTGTGCCTGCCTTGCCTATCTCCATTTGCAGGTTGAGCAAAGTTCATTCCTTCTGAATTCTTTTTATAGTTAGCTTTTTCTTGACCGAAGCCAGACAGTCCTGATGGAGATGGTTGGCCTTGGGATGTTTAAAACTCTTAGTGGCAGCAAATGTCCAGTTCTGCATGTGCTAATACTGGAAAAAATGTTCTACTTCCAGACAAGCTCTGCCATGTGTAACGTACATAGTTATTCTCTTTGAAAATTATTTTGCTTCTTTCAGATTTTTATCCAACTTAAGATCAAATAAGTACGAACAGACATCTGTAAGAGTGAGGAGGGGGGAGGAGGTAGCCAACAGGCTGTTGATCTTTGTAGGTGCGAAATTTGAGTCGCCAATTTTTTTTCGCCTACAGGCCACCGACCTTCTATAACAGCGCATCACCACCAAGACCACCGTTTCAGGGAAATGACCCCCATTCTCAGCATATGTATAATCCAGGTTCAAGTCCAGGGCCGGGACCCGGCATGTCACAAGGACATAACGGGCCGCCGATGCACCCAGGTTCTCCTGGACATCATCCATGCGCGGGGCCTCAGGGCCCAGGGATGCCGCAGAGTCCTCCTATGCAGGGTGTTCCGCCAGGCTTTCTGGGACCGCAGAACCAGACTGGTATGCCTATGCAAGGACAGCAAGGTGGGCCACCTCTCACGCCGCCAGGTCTCGGTGGATCTTACAATGCCCCAGGAGTTCAAGGACATATGGTGAATATGCCGAGAGAGAATCATTGTCCTCCGGGGCCACAATACCAGCAGATGCCTGGTGAACGGCAGCCGAATATGAATTACGAGCCTATTCAGAACCCAGCTGATTTCTATGACAATTACTATTCTCATCAAGCCGTTCATAACTTCCAGCCAGCTAATAACTCTGGTGGTAAGGACATTTCAAAATCCTCGTTCCTTGATATGGTGCTTCGCAGTTGCGCGGCATTAAAGCATCACGGCTCCAAAGCGGAGCAGCTGCAAGAAGTTTGGATAGAAAGCCAAACCTCCTGGAACGTCTGCAGTGTATAGGCTCTTTTGTCTGATGCTTTCCAGTCATGTAATATAAGTCACATTAGTTTTGCTTGATTGTGTTTTATGTTTTATCTCCTCTGCTGTAAAAGCTTGTATAGATTAGCTGCTAACTGTTTTTTTTATATTGCAGATGGAACATGGCATGGAGAATTTACAGATCACCAGGCTCACCTCATGGCTCAAGAGTCGCATCAAGGTGGAAGCGAGTCGGACTGCATGAGTAGCCATATGGGCCATAAACCAGCCATTAACGTACCGGATTTTCTTCCAGCAATGCAGAAAGCCCTTTATGTGAGACTTAGTCAAAAGCATCAAAGAGACGGAGACTCTGTCAGCAGCCAGGGTCAGAGGGCAATGAGCAAAGATGAAGGTAAAGATAATTTTGTTACTGTTCTAAACATACTTATTGACCATGTATTAGCCTGGAACAAATGTGTTGACTTGGCTTTTCATCACGTTACCATTCACAGTTGTTGTGAACCTGCAAGTACCAACTCAAATAATATTTTCAGCTGAATATACTTGCTTTCCTTCCCAGCTTGTTCCAGGATTTTAGCATACGCTTAGTTGCTGCATTCCAGTTCCAAGTAGAAAGATCTGTGGGTAATTTTTGGATATAGTTTGTACTTTTAAAAGGTTCTGTTAACTCAGTTACTTCTTAAAATCCCTGGTTGAAACAGAAAGGTTGTTATTTCTAACTGCCAGTACAAGTGCATCTTTGGTTCTGTTTATTCAGTTGTGCCTCTTGATCGTTTCTGCATATTCTGTTTCTCTAGAGGAGTATTTTTTTTCCTCTGTGATAACCGAAATTTGCAGTGTTCAGTCTGCGTGTCTCTTCTGTCACCTGGACAATGGAGAGCAGTGAGCCTGCAGATCAGCTTCAGCCCCGCAGAGCACGTTTGTCCCTTGGCTTGCTCCCTGCCGCACCCTTTTCTGAGGCTGCTAGGTTCTGTGACCAGAAATGCATCTTCTGTCTGACCAAAAGGCAGTTGCTGTATCAAATGATTTCGAGGACATTGCCAATATAATTCTGATCAGATGATGAGAGAAAGCTGGAAATGCTTCAGGGTACATACAAAACCAGAGTGACCTCTGCAGACTTCTCACCAGAGCTTTGGAGTGACTGGTCCTCCCGTCTAGAGGGCTTTCGGAAAGCAGTGTAACGGAAGAATATTCCTATTAGCTGCCTCCGACAGCACGCCACTCCCTGTCGTTGAATACTTGTGTGGTACAAGAAGCGTTGAGGAAACATGCGTTATTGTGCATTAGACAGTGATGGTGGTGGGTTTCGCCTTCATTTCTCGTTTTATTGAGCCAGAGTAGACCACTAGTCTCCTTCAGCGAGTAGGCAAGTTTAGGATGTGGACCTGAGCACGCAGCTGTGTTGATAAGGCTTGCCAGTAAATTGCAGAAGGTAGTTGAGAATTTATCCTTTAAAATGAGGTATTCGTATTTCTTCCCTTCCTGAATCTTGACCTCTCCCCAAAACCTTGTGATTTGGATAGTGATAAGGCAGCAAATTCCACATTTGTAATTTATCTGTTTTTAAGACTACTGTAAGGTGCCACTTTACTTTTTGTTCTACCATCCCACAATGAAGGTCCCTTTCATCAAGACTGAGATTTTAATTTTTTTTTTTACTAGTACTGGTAGAAATAATTGTTTGAAAGCAGGTTATTTTCCCAGACTCATATCAACAGAGATATGTAGGCAGAATGCAGCAGAGTTTGGGAGTATCTCAACTAGCTACAGTTTCTTTGTGTCAGTTCTTCATTCAAATTGATTTTTATCATTTTAGATTGCAGTTGTTATAGTACAGGGAGTGATGGTGTAGTATCAGGTCTTTTCAGTTTGATTTTACTGAGAAGTTACCTTTTATTGTGAATAAATGTGTTGTATTCCCTGGTGATCATTTGCTTGAATAATCTTTTTTTTTTTTTAAGATGACAATGTCAACTGGTATTCCAGTAGTGAAGAGGAAGAGGGGAGCAGTGTTAAATCAATACTAAAAACCTTAAAGAAACAAAGCGAAAATTTTAGGAATCGGCAACAACATTCCACGGAGCAGCACATGCTTGGTATGCCTACTGATCCGAGGCTGGCAAAAGAAAAAGGCGCAGGGCCTCAGGCTGCTGACCCGAGACTGCGGGCCTCTCCAAGGTCCAACCCCAGAAAGCCTTCCGAATCCGCGTCCCTGGACCCACGGCTTGTACGAGATCCCAGGATGCACAAGGTCAGCGAGGGCGGTCACGCCAGCTCCTCCCTTGGGGGAGCAAAGCTAGATTTACACCACGCGCACACTGGAGTCAAGGTCAAGCAAAAAGGGATGGATGATGACGAAGAGGACTCGGAAAGAGAGCTGAGAGAGCGAGCTTTCCTGATACCGTTGGAACCTTTGCCTGGTGTAACGTTAAGAGATCCCCGATCTCAGCTTAGGCAGTTCAGCCACATAAAAATGGATGTTACCCTGATGAAACCAAACTTTGCTAAGCATATTGTATGGGCACCCGAAGACTTGCTCCCAATACCTTTGCCCAAGCCGGACCCCGTCTCTTCAATCAATTTACCTCTTCCTCCACTCATCGCTGACCAGAGACTTAATAAACTGCGGAATTTGAAAAACGATCCCCATCCAAATGCCATGCCAGCTGACCCGCGGCTAGCTGCGAAGGCAAAAAACAGCTTAACGGGCAGGAGCGGCTACTTGGATCCATCTGCGGATTCGCATGCCAGTAGCTCAAGCAAATTAGGAGATCCTCGCTTACAAAAAAACGTCGATCCCAGACTCCACAGACTGTCGAGCGCAGATACGCATCACGGAGTCGCGAAGGATTCGCACCCTCCGAAGTTTGACCCCCGCCTGGCCAGATCTGCTGCCGCCTCGTCGCAGCCCTCGGAAGCCGCGACTGCTAAACCTGACCCGGATGCTCTGCCTCCGTACGCACCCAAATTATCATCGAGTGGCGTTAGGCTGGGAACTCCGGGCTCGATACTGAGCGGGATTAGTTTGTATGATCCGAGAGATCACAGCTCGGCATTGGACACAGCTCCAGCTAGTTCAGGAGAGAACGGAGAGAACCAGAAAAAAAGTATTTTGAAAAACTCTGGTAAAAATGAACCGAGTCTCTCAGAAGATACATCGCTGCAGAAGGCTGCCTCGAACGTGGAAAAAAATACTGAAGGATCGGCAGAAGCTACTTCAGATAAAGCAAATAGCACCAGTAAATCTCAGGCTAAACACTCCAGCGCCGCACCGGCGGTGCATAATCTTCCTATCCAAGCTTTATCGGGATTAATCAGACCGCAGTACAGCGACCCGAGGCAGGTTAGGCAGCCTGGACAGGTAACTCAGACGCAGGAGAGCGATCCGAATGGGGAATCAGATGATAAGTCATTAAAAGATGTTTTCAAGACTTTCGATCCAACCGCTTCACCGTTTTGTTAGCAATTGATTTTAAGTCTTTTTACTGTTGTGAATATTGCAGTTTTCTGCTGTTTTGTAACTGGTTTACCTCTTTGCTTTATTTATTTTTAAATTATAATTATCAACACTTTTCAGCTGCTAATCTCAGAACCACATGCAGTTATACAGTATGCTATAGTGTTTGCAAAGCTGTGGTATTTTCTATATAATACTTTTCCAATTTCAGGGAGACTAATAATTGACATGTAGAAAACCCCCCATGTATCGTGTTAGAGCTGATAAAAGCACTTTCATTGTAAATAAGTCATTAAGAAAGTCTGAAGACCTGTATATGTGTGAGCTGTCTCTTTCATAAACAACATTTAGATATGATTGCCACATTTGTATGATTGTATAGATACAAGCAATATTATGTACATTACTGTGAGAGACACTGTTTGACAAGGATTGTCTGACGCATCAAGCCAAACCTACTAACTGATTTAAAACCTGCGTAAATGATTTAAGAGGAAAACGTTGATCCTCCTTTTCCGATCAGTTGATGTAAGACATTGACAGTTTTTATTCATGCAGTCAATATTCTTAGTGTAAAAGAGACCTATATCGCATATTGAGGATTAAAAATGTCATATCTTTTAAAAGTATTTTATTCTATGCTGTATATAGAAGAAATTGTGAAGTACCTAACTAGAAGAAAGTTACTGTTAAAAGTGGAGAATACCTAAGTTGTCTAATACAAAAAAGGGTTTTTATTTAATTTTTTCACGCATACACAATTCTGATTAGTGCTATAAGTTACATTGTGGTGTTCATGTATTTCAATGTATTTTTGTATTCAGCTGCTTAATTTGTATTGCTTTTTTTGTATTGATGTAACTGCAGTACTTGTATTCATGGTGTCTTTATGACATTTTTAACAAAAAAATTAAAAAGGGTACAGTTCAAGTCTGGTAATGACTGTGATGTTGACACGCTGGCAGCTAGTTCAGCCTTGGGGAAAGAGCAGGAGTAGGGGTGTCTGCAGGATGGAGGTGACTAAACCCGTTTTTGGTACGGTCGCTACGCTGCTTTGCAGTCAGATGGTAGCGGGTTTTCAAACTAGCCTTGTACCGAATCCAAACGGAGTTAGCTTGCTGCGCGCTTCCAAGCTCAGACCGCCGGTTTGGAGAGAGTCGTCATTTATCAGCATTGCTGTGAGAAATGTCGTGCATGTTCTTTAATTTCTGAAGATGTTGCATGCCGAGAGCACAACTGTCCTCAAAGCCTCTCTTGTTTTGCCTTTTGGGTTGCTTTTTATATAGAGGAAATGTAGTCATACCTAGCTAGCTGCGTTTACAATAAAAATTTGCCGTCTGCTCAATTGCCATCTGGTTCCCGCCCACTTGGAATGTTTCTTTGCATTAAGTCTCTTCCTTGGTGGACCTTTTCCTCTTTGTTTTTGTTTGTTGGCCTGAGTAATGCTTGCGACTGGGACAGTATAGTGTTTATTGCAAATTCTGTGGGTTTGGTTGCTTGCGCCTGTGAGACAAAGAGGCAAGAACACCTGCGTCTTGCATTGGTGAGTAGAGCTTGGGTGAACAGAGGGAAGCTCCCGATTTCTACGTGTGCAAAACCTGTCAGGGGAGATGTTGCTGAAGGCGATAATGGTTTCAGTTTGCCTAATTTCCCAGAGTGTAAATTGTATTAATTTTATGATATAACTCAAAATAATTGAAAACTAGGTAACAGGCATGAAACTCTGTTGTTATTTTGGAGTAATCTTAGTCCTACGTGATTACTTCTTGCTACTTCTTCATCTGATGATGAGTTTAGCTGTTCAAGAATTTCATCAAAAAAACCCCAAGCCAGCAGAATTGGACAGCAGGGAAAAATAGAAATAGTTTGGAAATAGCATGTGGGTTGATAGGGGAACAAAGAGGAAAAAGTTGCAGTACTGGAGCCAAATGCGTGGTTTCACATTTAGATGTGGAAAGTACTCGTAGGATGCGCAGCTCTAACCTCAAGTTACAACTTCTTGTGGGGTGGCACTGGTGTCATCACTGGATTCTCTGTGGTTTTTTTTCAAAGTACTGGGGGGGGAAAAAAAGAGTCAAAGGAGAAACTTTCATACCCAGAGCAAAATGAGATGCTTTACAATGGAGGATCGTGGTGGATTGCCATCGGTCCGGTTATGGACCCATTTTGGAGTTGCAGATCAAAATGAGGTGTGTTCAGGGAGGGGGACCCAGAGCGCTGGCTTCTAACCTTGGAAGAGGGGTACAAAGTAAGGAGGAAATGTAATTTGAAAGGGGCCAGCTAGTCCATGCAGCCTGTTGTCTCCATGTGTAACTGTCTCCTTCCTTCTTCCCAGCTACAGCGTGAAGCTCTGCGGGCTGCTGCTCGGCTCCTCCGTCCGCCTGCGCTTGCTGGTTTATTCGCTGCAGGTTTCTTCCCCGAGTCTACGCTTGCTCTGGCGTGCCCGCTGCTCCCGAAGCGTGGAGGAGATTCATTGCTCCGGCGCAAGTACTAAACCGTCTGATGCGGTGAAGGTGCTGGGGTGTCAGGGAGGGCAGGTGGGGACAGTCCTGCCACACTGAGGTGGGCGGGAATGGGCTGCAGCCACCAAGCAAGCCAAGTCTGATCTGCTGCGCGGGCTGATCGTGTCTTTTCGCAGGGGAGGCTCGTTTCCGTCTCTTCCACGCGTGCAGTACGCTGGCATGGAGCAGTGTTTTCCTCGGACGCTTGCAACGCGTGCCCCTGAGGCTGTGAGTTACGGGTGTGGAGAGCGATAACAGGAGCAGCCGGTGTCGTTGGTCCTGGATGCTCTGGAAGCCTGTAGCTGTGAGGTGGGTAATCATCAGCATTGAATGTTTTACTCTGGGTGAAAGAGAATCCTGGGGCTGAGAGGGATTTGGGGAGCAAAAGTCGCATTTCTCTGCAGGCTGCAGGGTCTGCTGAGTCGGGGCAGCAGGTGAGAGGAAATGCTTGCCACTTCTGCTAGCCCTGGAGATGTGAGACAGTAAAATGTTTGTCTCTGATCTTGTCTGCTCTCTTCAGAAAGACTGAGCATTGCTAGATCACCACCTGGTGTTTGCTTCCCCACAATAAAAATCCTCGTAGGGAGATTTCCAGTCTCCCTAGGTAGCTTGTTGTCCTGGTTTCGGCTGGGATAGAGTTAATTTTCTTCCTAGCAGCAGGCATAGTGCTGTGTTTTGGATTTAGTAGGAGAAGAATGTTGATAACATGCTGATGTTTTTAGTTGTTGCTGAGTACTGCTTATGCTAGTCAAGGACTTTTTCAGCTTCCCATGCTCTGCCAGGCGCACAAGAAACTGGGAGGGGGCACAGCCAGAATAGTTGATCCAAACTGACCAAAGGGCTATTCCATACCATATGACGTCATGCTCAGTATATAAACTGGGGGGGGTTAGTCGGGGAGCAGCGACCGCTGCTCGGGAACTGTCTGGGTATCGGTTGTCGGGTGGTGAGCAATTGCATTGTGCATCACTTGCTTTGTATATTATTATTACTGTTATTATTATTATATTGTTGTTATTATTATTTTACTTTATTTTATTTTAATTATTAAACTATTCTTATCTCAACCCAGGAGTGTTTCTCACTCTTACTCCTCCGATTCTCTCCCCCATCCCATCGGGGTAGGGGGAGTGAGCGAGCGGCTGCGTGGTACTGAGTTGCTGGCTGGGACTAAACCACGACACTTGTTTTAATATTTTTCTACTATGATGAAGAAACTCTAACGTGAATCCTTCATATTGCAAAGTAAATCAGTTTATTCTTGCAAAGTAGAGAATGCTTAATTACACTCCTGTTTTGCATGTCGAAAGTTAGTGATCCTGTGCCTTAGTCTTCCCTCTTGTTCAGTTCTTATTTCCTCCAGCTTTTGTAGTGCATGCTACCGTCTGAATTTGTGTTTTGTGTATGAGCTCCACCCAGCCCACTGGCTCTGCAGGATTATATATTTCTGGCTGCCCTTCCTGTGCAGTGTTTAGGATTGCTACCCCTAGAAGAAAAGGTGATGGTTGCTAAAAAGGTGATGGTTGCAAAAAAGCTTGATAGCATGCTAAAGATCAGGGCCTGAGAAAGACCTCCCAGCTCCGAGGCTTTTTTGCGCAGGAGATGAGCAATTCGATCATTTACGGAACCCCCTGATCCTTCCCACCAGCCAGATTTGCTGGTGCTGCTACAAGTGCGTTTCCTACATCTTTCTGTTCACATCTCGGGTGCTGGAGAGCACAGAAGAACTGGCAGTTATTGAAAGTAATATAATGAAGGTACCTCATTGAATGCTGTCTTCCCTATAGCAATGTTTGCCAAAGAATTAAAAAAAAAAAAAAAAGCCTGACTGACTATATTAAAGAGCCAGAGCTGGCTCACAGCTGGATGGGGCTATGCGGTACATGAATTTAAAGAATTTCATTCCCATGTGGCCCTGCTTGGTGGCCATTGATTCAAGAGTGATGGTTTCAGAGTGACTCCCATGCCCAATAACGAAGATCAGTGAATGATATTTTATTGAACAGGAAATACTCTGTTTTCCCTTTGGGTCTTAAAGCTCTTCCCCAACTCCTGTGTCCTCTGTGGCTCAGTATCACATCTTATTACTCAACTTCAAACGCCATCTGGATGAGAGGCCTCTTAGGAAACACGCTAGCGTGTGGCATCGTTTTATTCTTCTCTTTGTTCAGTCACCAAAAGGAAGCAGTGTCTCTGCAGGGTGGAATTTGCCACAGGAGGAGCGGCCAGCACACAAAAGCCTTTTTGGGCCTTGCACTCTCAGTCCGCCTCGCAAGAGCAGCTCCAGCAGAAGAGCTGTGAGCCGGGAGGAGCGCAGCAAGGGTTGCGTTCTTTCTGCTGAGGCCAGTTAGCGATGCAGTTCCCCTCCAGCAAAAATCCTGTCCTCGTCTTCCAGCTGGCTGTCCGTAATTGTATGCCCTTTAATAGGGTTTGGATGCTTGGGGGTATTCTTGGTCTGAGGTGATCATTCTTGCACCATAGCCGTCAGGGTGGGTTCAGCCCTTGCCCGAGTCTTGCGGAGCCCTAATTCATCCCTGTCTGAGTTTAAAGACTCCTTGGCTCTGTGCCACAACAGTTTTTTTCTCCACTGCATGCAAAAAGCAGCTACTTCTTCTTCTTCAGAGTCAGGCGGGGGCTGTTGCAAACCCTGTTAGGAGATGACAAAATATTTGCATGCTTTAATATATTGTTGTACACGAACTAGTTTAAAATACCTTAAACAATATAAAAGCCTGAATATATCAATGTATGCGTGAGACCAGTGTGGCACTTCTACCTGTTCATGCTTACAAAAATGCTTAAAATGCTTAAAAGTGCTTAAAAACCTGCTTACGGAGAGACGAAAGGAATACAGTATAGTTAGTTTATTGATAATAGGGAAATTTCCAAAGAGAAAAAGCCAGGTCATAAAGGACTTGTAGTCTAGACAATCAAGATGAAAGAATGGCTAGTTACTTCAGGCTGACATCAGCAAAGTAAAAAATAGATGTAGTGTAGTGTGTTTTTCACAGTCTGGGCAACTAACCACGGGATGAGCTTTTCCATGCTTGTGGCTGATTCTCCATCAAATGGGATTCTAATCAAAACTGTCTCTTTCAAAAAGACGTGCTCAGCAAAATTTGTAGGATTACGCAGGAGGCGAAGGCAACACGCTGAACAACTGCAGCAGTGGAGAGTCTGGCTGTGTTTGCACTTGTTTTCTGGGCTGTATTTGCACTTGTTTTCTGAGTGCTTTCAGATAAAGTCTGTTCTCACCAACTATTTGCAGTTGGATCAGTCAGCCATCTTGGCAGCTGCAAGGGAAGCTCTTGGGAGTTTCGATCAAAGCTCATTTTGAGACAACATAAAGGCTGAGACTGACATGGACTATTTCCAAATAAAGGCCTCCAACGAGATGCTGCTGCTCCCCTATCCAAAAATGAAATGGGATATGGACCAGCTGAAGATGACTTCAGAGTTGGTAGCAGTGACAGAGCAGATTCAATGCCTGGAAAGGATGCGTAGTGGGCTTTGGAAACAAGGCAGAAAGGCATAAAAGAAAAACATCACAGCAAGAATGTTTACCCCCAGCTGGAGTTGACAGAGGTCCCACGGCAGCCGGCTCCCACCCCCGTAACCAGACTTCGCTGTAGGAGCTGCCCGCAGCGTGGGCTCCACCTTGCAAAACATTTGATGCCATCAGCGTTAACTTACTTTGATACATGCTGCCTCGGCTGCCTTCAGAACATGCAAAACCGCTTGAATTAGGTTCTGCGCGTTGCTCACGAGCAGCTCACAAGATGACTTGCTCTCTGCAGTGACTGCTTTTACCCTTAAAAGACATTTTAAAGGATTTTACTGGAAGAGCGTCAGACATCGTGCCTCCCCTGCGTGGCCAGAACTGTCAGTTACTCCAAAACAAGAAGATTGTCCCCTGTGCTGTCAGAGCAGGTTTCCGTAGAGGCAGGCAAACCAGGGGAGGAAAGGGCTGTTTAAAGCAAGAGGAAAAGGAGCGGGAGCCCGCTGAATTGTAACTGAACTCTAAGGGCTACACCCAGATCCAGCAAGGACCTCTGGAGACCACCATGCACATCTCCCAAGTAGCTAGCGATAGGACAAGAGGAAACGGGCTCAAGTTGCATCAGGGGAGGTTTAGATTGGATATCAGGAAAAATTTCTTCATGGAAAAGGTAGTCAGGCATTGGAACAGGCTGCCCAGAGAGGTGGTAGAGTCACCATGCCTGGAAGTGTTCAAAAAATGGGCAGACGTGGCACTTGGGGACATGGTTTAGTGGGCATGGGGGTGCTGGGTTGATGGTTGGACTGATGATCTTGGAGATCCTTTCCAACCTTAGTGATTCCTAGTTTTTACTTTCATCAAAAAATAATCCAGCCACCAAGCCAGGAAACACGAAATTATTCCTCTCCCCTTAACTGGTTTAGTGGTGGACTTGGCAGTGTTGGGTTAATGGTTGGACTGGATGATGTTAAAGGTCTTTTCCAACCTAAATGATTTGATGATTCTATCTCTCTGAGAAGGGGGCCGCCAACCTTTGGAGAGATTGTCCTTGACCCTGGCAACTCACCTGGCCACGATGCCGAGCTGGCTGCTGATGGTGTGGGTCTGCTCTGCGGCACACAGCAGCTCTGCGGAGCATCTCGCGTCCAGGCAGTGCTTTGCAATGATCCGGCCAAATTTCACAAACAGCTGCCCGTCGGAAGCAATTTGCCTCGCGCAGGCAACAAGCTGGTCCTTGCTCTGAAACGAAATAGAAATATATGTGTTTGGGGAGAGAAGGAGGAAAAAAAGACCACTTTTTCTGCAAGACAGGGGAGCGTCCAGGAAGCCTGTATGTATTCTGAAACAAGGAAAGGACTGGATGCCAGGTTCACATCTAGTCAGGAGGAAGTAATTTCTAGTGCTTTGGACAAATGCAGTCGGTGCCACTCTTATAAGAGCCAGGTAATGCAGGGGTTTCAGCAGGCACTGGGCAGCCCCGTCACTGGCTTTGTGCTCTCAAGGAAAAAAAAATATTTTCTTTATGCCTATTAAAGTGCTGGGGTGGAGGGGGTGAAATGCTCCATACCGTGATGGGGCCCTTCTTCCTCAGGAACTGAGTCATGTGAAGCATCCTTGTTGCCATGTCCTTGGTGACCTGGGACATCTTGCTGGGGCCACCCTCCCACGTGTCACTGTCTTCTCTCTCATGCTTCACAGGGCTGCTGGCAAGGGAGACGCTGGGAGGACCGTTCTGGTGCTGTCGAGACAGTAACTGAACAGACTTGAAGTCTGGAGCGTGCAGACGCACCGACGCTGAGAAGACTCCGCCTGTGTCTTTCTGAAGTGGCTTTCTGGTGAGTAAAGGAGACGGGGAGAGCTGCCCGCCACCTCGGTGGGTCTGCACTGCCTTCCCAACCAGCCCTTCTCTCCCCTGCCTCCACCCACAGCGCGACTGTCAAATCCAAAACACCCCGTGCCATTGCCTCCTGGAGCTATCTCCAAATGGGTGGTAGCTGTCAAGTGAGCTGACAGCACCCGCAGTTGAGAAGTACGATTAAGTGCTGTAAACAGCTTTGACCGATCTGGATAGCGTTGCTGAAGCCTTTGCCAGCTCCTGACAACCGACAGCGGTTGTTGCGGGAGCGGAGTCGCTGGTACACCCAAAGGGTGGTTGTGGGGAGCTGAGCAGAGGCAGGGAGTGTTTCAGGGGAGGGAGAGCAGTACAGCCCTCTGCGCCTCAGAAACAGCATTGTGGAGATGGGTTTGTTTACGTGAGTGTGTCCGTCAGATCAGATATCCAGAACTCAGCTGAATAGGGCAGCCAGCAACCTGATCTAACTTTGAAGGTGGCCAGAGGGTTGGACTATTGACCTCCAGAGATCCCTGCCAGCATCACTTAATGCTCTGTGCTGTGGGTAGCAGGACTGACTGACAGCCCTGACCATCACCCTGCAGTAAGCATTGATGGGGGAAGAAGCTACTGTACCATTTCACGTGCCTCCCTGGTAGCTCCGCTTGCCCGTCTGCTCCTGCTTGGGCACGTTTCTGCTGACTTGCCGTGGCTCACAGCGTCAAGCTCTCGGGCTGGGAAGAGCTCGGTCGTGCTGTTGGGTTGTTTTGGAGAGCGCTGATCCCCTGCGTTCTGCAAGCGTTGTCTGATGAGCCGCACGACGTCTCCACTGATGCCCCGGACAGCCCGAAGCTGCGTGACGAGGTAGTGCGCGTTTGCTGACCAGTACCAGACGGTGCTGTCTAGGTGGAGATGCCCCTTGTCCTGGTGGCTCTGGAAGAGCCGCTTGGCGCTGCCCACCGCCTCAGACGTGAGGAGCAGGAGGTGGTCTGCGACGGAGAGCAAGTTTGCCTGCGACAGCAGTTGAGTGCTGGCCTCCAAAACCTCTTGGAGGGTGGTTTTGACCCACTGAACGTTAGCCAGTAGCCGACCTGCCTTCTCTTCAAAGGCCTGTTTGCTCCTCTCCCTCTCCTCTTGAGAGAGGGGGGACAGGGCTGGTCCAATGACATCTTGGATGACCTGCAGGTGCTCGGAATTGACCTTCTCCAGGTGGAGCAATAGTGCCTTGGCCCTGAGGGCCAGGTCTCTCTGCAGGAGCTCGAAGCGAATGTACAAGCTGGGAGTAGACAGTGAGGAGACCGAGAGGGTATTGGAGGCATCCAGCAGTGCTTCCATTAGCACCTTTATCTCCTCCCTGAGTGCTAGGATTTCACTGCGACCACAGTCTTCGGTGCAGGATAAGTAAGAGAGCCGGGCAGCCTCCTGCAGCCTCAGGGAGTTCTCGGACACGGCAGCCAAGAGGCTCTGCGAGCAAAGCTTGTTCTTCACGGCGTTCCTCAGCTCCCTCAGGAACAGGACGTCCTTGCCTATGAACCGATCCACGGCACCCAGCAGGACGCGCATGCTGACGGCCCACTGGATGCAGTGCAGCTCCAGGCTGGCCTTTCCCACCCTGCAGGAGCCCTTGAAGGATGCTGCTTTCTCAAGTAACGCTTTGGTGCTCATCTGAGCACGTGAAAACTTGGCTTGGACATGTAGAAAGCTCTCCCAGATATCGGGGGAAATGGGATTTCCCTTAGTACAGGCTACGCTTGCAATGTCTCCTGCTAACTGAACTGCTCCTGCTAAACCCATCACGGTCTCGTCCAAAGCCTGTTTGCCTCTCAGAAAGTCAGCAGACAAGATAAAGCCAAATACTTGCTGAGACAGACTATACCAAGAGCCTGCCACGGCTGCCAGGCACTCTTTGGTCTCACAGATCCTTTCTGAGAGCATGAGCGCCATTTGGAGAAATCTGCTTGGACGCTGAAGCTGCCTCGGGGCTGTTTCCCTGGCCAGGCTAATAACGCGTGGTGTCAGTAATACGATCTTCTGGTGCTGCCCCAGCGTCTCCATCTGGGCAGGCTCAGCAACAGGCAGCGCTTCCTTTGCCGCATTGATACAGCGGTTGGAGAGCTCGAGCAAGGCGGAGCAAGCGGCGTTGACGGCTGCCGTATCACGGGCTCTTGTTGCCGCTAAGAGAGCCGTAATGACGGGGTGCGTATCTCCTTTTCTCGGAACAACATCCAGGTGTAAGTTACCTGCTCGTGGGGACGGACGACTGAAGATGTCTTCTTGCAACGTGGCCTCATCGGTAACGGTTTTTAGCCCAGTGTGCGACGGGCTGAGTTCATGCGTCTTTGCAACATCGGTGCTACGCACTTGTGCCCGCAGAGGGCTGAGGATATCTGGGTGGTTGGACCCATCCAGCCCATCCTGGACACGGTGAGCAGCATCCATCAGGCAGCTTGCTGCCTTTGAAAAGACATCCCTAGTTTGGAGGCAGGAGAGTCTCTCCAGACAAAGGGTTGCGATTGCTTTCAGCTCAAGGATGGAGTTCGCCAGTTGCTCAACCCAAACCAGCAAGCCATTCCTGAAAATGGGGTCTGTGGCTCTGTCCACGTACCTGGTGGTAGCTTCAACCACCCACCGAGCCCAGCTGGTGAGGCGAGTCGCATGCCAAGAGAGCTTCTCAGGCTCCTGACTTTCCAGGGCCTTTTCACACCATTCCCTGTGCTTGGCCATTTCCTGGACGGACAGCTTGAGGAATTCACGCATGCTGACCGTCTCCTCAAAACACTGCAAGAGGCTTTCTGTTGTTCCAGCCCACGTGCGGTACAAGGACTGCAGCTGCTCAGCAGCGCTCATCTGGGCTGTATTTCTGCTAATTTCTGTGAGCAGTGGAGGGAGACTGGCGAGGAGTCTTTTCAGATACTCTACCTGCTCTCCGATTTCTCTTGCGGTTTGGGTTTTGGTGCACCTGGCCAGAACAAAGTCTGCCACTCTGAGCATCTGCTGGGCGTGGTTGAAGAAGGTGGCAGTGAAGGGCTGAAGCTTCTTTAAAAAGTCTCCTTGTCCTGCCGGAAAACACCCTGTACCGGCAAGGGCATTGTCAACTAACTGCCTCAGGGGCTCCTTACCCACAAAGAAGGTGTCGAGGATTTGGCACAGAGTAGCTGTGAGCGCTGCCTGATCAAGAGTCTCCACCTCCTCTCTCATGGTGTGGCATTCCTTCTCCAGGCTGCTTTCTCCCCAGCTTTGCCCTGGCCATTCCTCCTGCTGGCTTACGTGGCTGCAGATGCTCTTCCTCAGCCGTAGCAGAACCCAGCAACGTTTTACCAGGTCCAGCTTCAGATCTGGCCTGGAGGAATCTGCTAGAAGCATGCAGTAGAAAATGACCGCTTCCACGTGAGCACTGAGCTCGCTGTCGGAGAGGTGTGCTGGGTCTGGGCGAGAGAGGAGAGCCAGCAGCCTGCTCGTGTGCTGGGAGAAGGTCCCGCTTCTGTCCCGTGGCTCCTCGCTGCCCGTGTTGTCAACGAGCAGGGAAGCGAGCTTCTTGATGGTCCTCTCTGTCAGCTGGAAAGTGTAGTCTGTGGAGAGGTTGACTTGCTGATCCCAGGAGCGTTTAAGATCGCCATGCTTGGCTGCATGGAGCAAAGGAATGCACTTCTGAAGGAGCTGCAAAGTTTGGGCCAAGCTCTTCTGTCGAGGACAGTCTTGGAGTTCCTCGAGGCGCTTTGCTGTCAGATTGCTCAGCAGAAGCAAGGCCTCAGAGAAGGCCCGGAAAGCAGCCAGCAGTCCTGGCATGTCCCCTGCATCCTGCAGCATGCTCAGGTGCTCCAAAAGCCAGCTGGCAGCCTGAATTATCCTCCTTGCCCCAGCAGCATCTTCGATCTGAAGGATCTAACCAGAAAAAGAAAAAAACATGAGAAAAACTGGTCAGAGTGGCTAAGGCTCAAGAATCCCTGTTGACTATTTCATCCCTTGTGCAGCCAAGATGACGCCCCAGCCCTTGGAGGGAAGAGAAGAGGTGCGTTTTGCTCAGCAGACCTGCCCTAGCGAGCATGTGGTGAAGAAATAACCATTGCTCCAGCTAGAGTTTCCCCCCAGCCCCTGTCCTGGTGGGGGGCTGTCCTGGTTTCGGCTGGAATAGAGTTAATTTTCTTCCTAGCAGCTGGCATAGTGCTGTGTTTTGGATTTAGTAGGAGAAGAATGCTGATAACACGCTGATGGTTTAGTTGTTGCTCAGTACTGCTTATGCCAGTCAAGGACTTTTCAGCTTCCCATGCTCTGCCAGGGGCACAAGAAGGGAGGGGGACACAGCCAGGAGAGCTGACCCCAACTGCCCCAAGGGCTGTTCCATACCATAGGGCGTCATGGGCAGTATAGAAACTGGGGGGGGGGGGTTGGCCGGGGAGCAGCGATCGCTGCTGGGAGCTGGCTGGGCATCGGTCGGCAGGTGGTGAGCAATTGCACTGTGCATCACTTGCTTTGGATATTATTATTGTTATATTGTTACTATTATCATTACCATTTTACTTTATTTCAATTATTAACCTGTTCTTATCTCACCCCAGGAGTGTTTCTCACTCTCACTCCTCCGATTCTCTCCCCTGTCCCACCAGGGCAGGGGCAGTGAGCGAGCGGCTGCGTGGTGCTGAGCTGCTGGCTGGGGCTAAACCCTGACAGGGGCACTGCCCCCCTCCGCTGTTACCTTCACCGTCTCTGTTAAGACCCTCTTCGCCGACACAGCCAGCTCCTGCCTGTGGCTGGGGCTCTCCGGCTGGACCTGGAGCTTGTGGGCTGCCAGCAGTGTGCACCTCCCTGCCAGGACGAGAGACTCGGCTGCAGGACGCATCTCCTCCTCGAACACCTCATCGCCGGACTCTTCAGCCAGCCTGGAACAGAAGCCGCCGGGCTCAGCTCTTCGCCGTCCTGTGAGTACCAGCAAGGATGGCGCGCTGGCCTCGGGCTTTATTGCAACAATTAGCTGTGCCAAACCTTAACTGGGCTTGAACTGGATTTTAGCTGTATTTGCAAACTGTTTCGGAACCTTTTGCAGTGGCTGTGATTAAGATGGGTGTCTGCTATCTACCAGGCCCTAGCTGTAACAGCAGAGTAACTCAGTGGCCAGTGCCTAATCTCTGCTTTTGGGCTCCTGTTTACTGAAGCATTCAGTAAATTCACTGAAGCATTCAGTCACTTGTCTGACTATTGTTTTAAACCGTGTTTATCATAGAATCATTTAGGTTGGAAAAGACCTTTAAGCTCATCCAGTCCAACCATTAACCTAACACTACCAAGTCCATCACTAAACCAGTTAAGGGGAGAGGAATAATTAATTTCATGTTTCCTGGCTTGGTGGCTGGATTATTTTTTAATCAAAGTAGCTTAAACATTGCTCGTTGAGGTTTTGCTTGTTTCGTCACATCCCTTCCAAGCATATATCCCTGCTTTGTCCCATCTCTCCCTTTCCTTTAATCCTATTACCCACCTCACGTTCCCCATCCTTTCCTCCTCACGTTCCCACCTCTCTGGCGGCGTGCAGGCAGGGAGCACCAAGCAGGGGAGGCAGGCTCCCTGCCAGGTTCTTTGCCATCCCTTCCTCCTCCTTCCCAGCCCCCAAATCTGCCCAGGAGACAGCCGGAAAACTTACCTTCTTGCAACAGAAGCGAGTTCTTCTGTGGCTTTGGCTAATTTTTCTGCGTTCTCCCCTAAATGGGGAAAGGCCTGACAAATCCCATCTTCCCATTCCAGGGCGAGGATTAGGTGGCAGAGCTGTGCGGCCATGGGGCAGAGGATCCTCTGAATAGCTTTGTTTTCTGCCAGGAGCCTGAGATCACAGAGAGAAAAAGGCTCCATTGCGTC
The DNA here is from genome assembly GCF_030463565.1 of Pelecanus crispus. NCBI lineage: Eukaryota > Metazoa > Chordata > Aves > Pelecaniformes > Pelecanidae > Pelecanus > Pelecanus crispus. Next base: position 1,415,624 of record NC_134645.1, on the reverse strand, counting down.
CTGCCGGGAAAAGGGAAACAAGACCAGGGATTACTTGGGATCCTTTGCAATCTGTAAGTGTTATTGGTTTCATTAGCGACCTTGGATTTGGATGGCAGCTTCTGCCTTTGGAAACGCTACTGGGTTTCATTCCTCCCAGCTCTGAAACGGGATCAGCAACCCACATTTCCCGCAGCGGTGGGCTCTTCCCCCAGCTTTCCTGGCTCCGCAGTCTGGCTTCGCTCAGCGCCAGGGCACGGCCGCGTCGCAGGGATGTCCCGAGTTTACATCCACGCTGCTCCAGTCCTTACGTGAGCCTGGGTGTTTCCTTACCCGGGCACGGACGCTCCTGCGGATGAGTGCCGTGTCCAGCAGCGAGACCCCGTGATGGTGACGTTACCTTATAGCAACCGGCTGGCGAGGGGGGACACGGGGGTGCCCACGCCACCGCGGGCCTGTGGGTGCGCAAATGGCTCCTGGGCAGTGATACGACCCCACGGCGGGGAAGGATGGGATTAATTACCCCTTGATTACCATTCCCTGTCGTGGAGAGGCAGAGGTGGAAGGCAAGCGCTTGCTGCTGCGGTGTGTGGGGTGGAGGGGTGTCGTGGGGGGCCTCTCTCCTCCTCCCCGCGGGCCTCTCTCCTCCTCCCCGCTGCTCTTTCGAGGCCAGGGAGGATTTCGGGGGGTGTCGGAGGCCCGCAGGGCGCTTGAGGGCCGAGCCGGGGGGTGCCCGTGTGGGAGGCCGCTGGGCCCGGCCTCGGGGACGCGCCACCGTCTCCATGGAGACGCCGGGGGCGCGGCGAAGTGACGCCATCGCGGGGCGCCGGGCCGCGGGGCACGCCGGGAGCTGTAGTCCGGCGTTATGGCGGGAGGCCCAGGCCGCTGCCCTCGGCCCCCAGCGCCCCGGCCCCCCCGTCTGCCCAGTCTGGGGGCCGGCTGCCCGCACTGCTTCATCCCGGCCCTTGCAGCCCCTTAGGCCTCACGCTGTGCGAGCGGATGCGCGCTTTGCCTTCCGCCGCCATCCTGCCTCGCTTTGTCAGGGCTGCGTGTGGGGCCGCACGCCGCTACGGCCTCAAACCTTGAGGAAATAAGTGGCTGCGTGAGGAGCAAAGGCACCCAGAGGGGTCCCTCCTCACGCCAGGCCTGCCTGACACCCGGGCTCCCGCGTCGGCCTCTGCGAACGAGCATCCCTCTGTTGCCCTTGAGTAGTAGATCTTGTTATACCGCTGAAATACAGTCCTTGAGTGGTAGCGAAGCAACGCGCATTCTGCTATACTGATAAAATGTGAGGAAAAATGGAGGATGGCTAAGCGGCTGGTCGCTGACCTTCAAAGACAAGGGGCAAGTAAAACAAACGGGCATGCACAAAATAGGAGAAACCGGGTAAAATGTAATTTGGGCAGGGGGAGATGGCGACTGCTGACCTGATTAAGGACTGAAGCAAGTACCCCCCACTCCTCCTGCGCAAAAAGACACAACGTCTTTTAAAGACTGGGCAACTAAACCAATGAAGATGAGTGCACGAAGGCAGGTTAATGATTAAGTATTAGAAAGGTGTGGAAATTGTATATTTAATGTATAAATAAGGGAACAGGATCCCAACTTGGTGTGCTTGATTTGTGGAATTCTTCCACCTTGCACCCAGCGCAGAATAAAGCACTATCTCCTTTCAAAACCAGTTTTGGTTTTGGGAGCTTTATTCGGGAGCTTTATGTCCAGGTAACACCTCACGGGGCCCTTCGGCCTTCAGTTCAGAAGCGGGGCTGCTGCAGCTTTACAGGGTAAAAAACCAGAGTGATTTCTGCCTTTCTGCTGCGCGTTCGGTCTGTGCGAAGTTTGTAAGCCCTGTGCCGAACTGCCTGAGGGAGGGACTCATTTATGTGCTCAGATAATTGGGGGGGTGGGTGGAGGAAACAAATGGATGCGAGAGAGAAAACAGGCAATTCTTTTGCCTATTCTCCTAACCTGTTCTGTATCCTTTTGCTTAATGCAGAATATCCACCCTAAATGACAACCCTTCTCCTGGGAGCCTAAGCTTCAGCTCTATCCTCCTGCGTTAAAAGTTGAAGTAATTCCATGGAAACTCGGAGAGTAATGTAAGTAAAAGGAAAATCAAAGCTGCAAAAACAAAAAAAACAAAAACAAAAAAACAACAAAAAAACCCCTTCAGGTTGGGATAAACTCACTTTTTCTTCTTTCTGGCATACTCCATACATGCAGCTTAGCGCAGGAGCGGGTAAGTGTGTCAGCTGTGAGGCGGTAAGGGTTGATCCTGGCTAACATCCGACTGTTAGCAATGCGTGGATGTCTGTCGGGAAGCGCTGGAGAGGGATCCTGCTCCCGTTTGTCCGTGCTTTAACGTTTGTCCGTGCTTTAACGTTTGTCCGTGCTTTAACGTTTGTCCGTGCTTTAACGTTTGTCCGTGCTTTAACGTTTGTCCGTGCTTTAACGTTTGTCCGTGCTTTAACGTTTGTCCGTGCTTTAACGTTTGTCCGTGCTTTAACGTTTGTCCGTGCTTTAACGTTTGTCCGTGCTTTAACGTTTGTCCGTGCTTTAACGTTTGTCCGTGCTTTAACGTTTGTCCGTGCTTTAACGTTTGTCCGTGCTTTAACGTTTGTCCGTGCTTTAACGTTTGTCCGTGCTTTAACGTTTGTCCGTGCTTTAACGTTTGTCCGTGCTTTAACGTTTGTCCGTGCTTTAAGCACTCCCATCCTGGTGACAGCTCATTTCCGAATGGGGATGTACGTTTTCAGGAAGGTCATGAGCGAATCTACCTTTAGAAATGACTTTTGTAATTCTGAGGGTTACAGGCGCCCCTGGGGCCACGCAGGTGCACGAGTTTCACCCCCTTGCGCAGTTCCCCCCTTCTTGTGAAGTCGCAAAAGCCGGTGGGCTCCAGCTGCACGCGCATCGTGCAGCATGAATTGGGCATTTTGCAACACATAGAATCATCGAATCACAGAACCATTGAATCGTTGAGGTTGGAAAAGCCCTTTAAGCTCATCCAGTCCAACCATTAACCTAACACTGCCAAGTCCGCCACTAAACCAGTTAAGGGGAGAGTAAGAATTTCATGTTTCCTGGCTTGGTGGCTGGATTATTTTTTAATGAAAGTAAAAACTAGGAATCATTAAGGTTGGAAACATGAATCATGCATTGTGCAACACAAATCGTGCAATGTGAATGGTGCACTGTGCGTCGTGCATCATGAATTGTGCAACGTGCGTCGTGCTATGTGCATCATGCAGCATGCATTGGGCATTGTGCACCGTGCGTCGTGCAGCATGCATCTTGCACCAGGAATCACGCACCGTGCAATGTGAATTGTGCAGTGTGCAACGTGCATCGTGCAACATGAATTGGGCAATGTGGGTCTTGCAACACCAATCGTGCAACAACTTGCAGTGTGAATTGTGTAACGTGCAACACAAATCGTGCACCGTGCATCTTGCAACACGAATTGTGCAGTGTGCAACATGAATTGGGTAACATGGGTCTTGCCACACCAAACATGCAACAACTCGCAGTGTGAATTGTGCAGCGTGCAACATGAATTGTGCACGGTGCAGCGTGCAACACAAATCATGCAACGTGCATCTTGCAACATGAATTGGGCAATGTGCAATGTGAATTGGGCAACGTGGTTGTTGCAACACGAATTGTGCACTGTGCAACATCTTGCAACACGAATTGTGCACTGTGCAACATGAATTGGGCAATGTGGGTCTTGCAGCACCAATCGTGCAATGTGCAGCATTTTGCAATGTGAATTGTGCAACATGCAACATGCATTGTGCACCGTGCAACACGAATCGTGCAACACGAATCATGCAATGTGCACCATGCATCTTGCAAGATGAGTTGTGCAGTGTGCAACATGAATTGGGCAAGGTGGGTGTTGCAACACCAATTGTGCAACGTGCAACATCTTGCAGTGTGAATTGTGCACTCTGCATTGTGCAACAGGAATTGTGCAACATGAATTGTGCACTGTGCAACACAAATTGTGCAATGTGCGACATGAATTGGGCAACGTGGGTGTTGCAACACCAATTGTGCAACGTGCAGCATCTTGCAACGTGAATCGTGCACCGTGCAACGTGAATCGTGCAACGTGCACGACGGTACAACACGAATCGTGCACCGTGCATCTTGCAAGCTGAGTTGTGCAGCGTGCAAGGTGAATTGGGCAACGGTGGGTCTTGCAGCACCAATCGTGCAACGTGCAGCATCTTGCAACGTGAATTGTGCAACATGAATGGTGCACAGTGCATCGTGCACTGTGAATTGTGCATCGTGCAGCATGAATTGGGCAAGGTGGGTCTTGCAGCACCAATCATGCAACGTGCAACATGAATTGTGCACGGTGCATCGTGCAATGTGAATTGTGCAGCGTGCAACATGAATTGGGCCATGGTGGGTCTTGCAGCACCAATCGTGCAATGTGCAGCATCTTGCAACGTGAATTGTGCACCGTGCAACAAGAATTGTGCACCGTGCAACACGAATCGTGCAATGTGCAACACGAATTGTGCACGACGGTGCAACGTGCACGACGGTGCAACGCGAATCGTCTTGCAAGACGAGTTGCGCAGCGTGCAAGGTGAATTGGGCAGCGGCGGGGGCTTGCAGCCCCCATCGTGCAACATCTTGCAGCGTGAACCGTGCCGCGTGCCCCGTGCAAGGCGCGTCCCGCCCCGCCCCCGTGCGCGCGGCCGCTGCCGCGCCAGAGGAGGAGGAGGAGGAGGAAGGAGGCCGGCGGCCATGGACAGCTCGGGGAAGGAGCGGGAGGCCGTGCAGCTGATGGCGGAGGCCGAGAAGCGGGTGAAGGGCTCCCACTCCTTCCTGCGGGGGCTCTTCGGGTGAGCGGGGGGTGCAGGTGTGCAAAACGGGGGGTGGAAAAGGGGGTGCAGGCGTGTGAAGGGAGGGGGTGCAGGGGGAGGGGTGCAGGTGTGCGAAGGGGGGTGGAAAAGGGGGTGCAGCTCTGTGAAGGGGGGTGCAGAAGGAGGCGTGCAGGTGTGCAAAATGGGCTGGCAAGGTGTGCGAAGGGAGGGGGTGCAAAAAGGGGGTGCAGATGGGGTGCAGGTGTGTGGGGGGTGCAGAAGGAGGGGTGCAGGTCTGCAAAACGGGGGGCTGGCAAGGTGTGCGAAGGGGGGGTGGAAAAGGGGGTGCAGGTGTGTGGGGGGGTGCAGAAGGAGGGGTGCAGGTCTGCAAAACGGGGGGCTGGCAAGGTGTGCGAAGGGGGGGTGGGAAAGGGGGTGCAGGTGTGTGGGGGGGTGCAGAAGGAGGGGTGCAGGTCTGCAAAACGGGGGGCTGGCAAGGTGTGCGAAGGGAGGGGGTGCAAAAAGGGGGTGCAGATGGGGTGCAGGTGTGTGGGGGGGTGCAGAAGGAGGGGTGCAGGTCTGCAAAACGGGAGGCTGGCAAGGTGTGCGAAGGGGGGTGGAAAAGGGGGTGCAGGTGTGTGGGGGGGTGCAGAAGGAGGGGTGCAGGTCTGCAAAACGGGGGGCTGGCAAGGTGTGCGAAGGGGGGTGGAAAAGGGGGTGCAGGTGTGTGAAGGGGGGTGCAGGTCTGCAAAATGGGGGACTGGCAAGGTGTGTGAGGGGGGCTGGAAAAGGGGGTGCAGGTGGGGGGGTGCAGGTGTGCGAAGGGAGGGGGTGCAGATGGGGGGGTGCAGGTCTGCAAAATGGGGGGCTGGCAAGGTGTGCGAAGGGGGGTGGAAAAGGGGGTGCAGGTGTGTGTGTGGGTGCAGAAGGAGGGGTGCAGGTCTGCAAAACGGGGGGCTGGCAAGGTGTGCGAAGGGGGGTGGAAAAGGGGGTGCAGCTCTGTGAAGGGGGGTGCAGAAGGAGGCGTGCAGGTGTGCAAAATGGGCTGGCAAGGTGTGCGAAGGGAGGGGGTGCAAAAAGGGGGTGCAGATGGGGTGCAGGTGTGTGGGGGGTGCAGAAGGAGGGGTGCAGGTCTGCAAAACGGGGGGCTGGCAAGGTGTGCGAAGGGGGGGTGGAAAAGGGGGTGCAGGTGTGTGGGGGGTGCAGAAGGAGGGGTGCAGGTCTGCAAAACGGGGGGCTGGCAAGGTGTGCGAAGGGAGGGGGTGCAAAAAGGGGGTGCAGATGGGGTGCAGGTGTGTGGGGGGGTGCAGAAGGAGGGGTGCAGGTCTGCAAAACGGGAGGCTGGCAAGGTGTGCGAAGGGGGGTGGAAAAGGGGGTGCAGGTGTGTGAAGGGGGGTGCAGGTCTGCAAAATGGGGGACTGGCAAGGTGTGCGAGGGGGGCTGGAAAAGGGGGTGCAGGTGGGGGGGTGCAGGTGTGCGAAGGGAGGGGGTGCAGATGGGGGGGTGCAGGTCTGCAAAACGGGGGCTGGCAAGGTGTGTGAAGGGGGGTGGAAAAGGGGGTGCAGGTGGGGGGTGCAGGTCTGCAAAACGGGGGGCTGGCAAGGTGTGCGAAGGGAGGGGGTGCAAAAACGGGGTGCAGATAGGTGCAGGTGTGCAAAGGGGGGGTGCAGATGTGCAAAACGGACTGGCAAAGTGTGTGAAGGGAGGGGGTGCAAAATGGGGGGCTTGCAAGGTGCATGGGGGGGTGGAAATGGAGGGGTGCAGGTGTACGAAGAGGGGGGTGTAAAAGGGGGTGCAGATGCATGAAGGGAGGGGGTGCAGAAGGAGGGGTGCAGGTGTGCAAAACGGGGGACTGGCAAGGTGTGCGGAGGGAGGGGGTGCGAAAAGGGGGACTTGGAAGGTGTGTGAAGGGAGGGGGTGCAAAATGGGGGACTTACTTGCAAGATGCATGAAGGGGGGGGTGCAAATGGAGGGGTGCAGATGTGTGAAGGGAGGGGGTGTAAAAGAGGGTGCAGATGTGCAAAATGGGGGACTTGCAAAGTGTGTAAAGGGAGGGGGTGCAAAAAGGGGGGTGTGCAAGGTACATGAAGGGGTGCTGGTGTGCAAAGAGGGGGTGCAAAAAGGGAGTGTGGATGTGATAGGAGTGGTGCAGCTGTGCGAAATGGGGGACTTGCAAGGTGCATGAAGGGAGGGGGTGCAGAAAGAGGGGTGCAAGTGTGCAAGGCAGGGGTTGTAAAAAGGGGTGCAGTTGTGTGAAAGGGGGTGCAGAAAGGGGGACTGGAAAGGTGTGCAAAGAGGGGTTGCAGAAAGGGGGGTGCGGGTGTGCAAAACGGGGAACTTGCAAGGTACCTGAAGGGTGAGGTTGCAAAAGGAGGGGTGCAGCTGTGCGAAGGGGCAGGTTGTAAAAAGGTGCAGGTGTGCAAAGGGAGGGGCTTGCAAAATGGGGGACTTGCAAGGTGTGCAAAGGAGGGGGTTGCAAAATGGGGGACTTGTCAGGTGCCTGAAGGGTGGGGTTGCAAAAGGGGTGCAGGTGTGCGGAGGGAGGGGGTGCAAAATGGGGATGCAGGTGTGCGAAGGGAGGGGGTGCAAAAGGAGGGGTGCAGGTGTGCAAAACGGGGGACTGGCAAAGTGTGTAAAGGGAGAGGGTGCAAAAAGGGGGACTTGGAAGGTGTGTGAAGGGAGGGGGTGCAAAATGGGGGACTTGCAAGGTGCATGAAGGGGGGTGCAAATGGAGGGGTGCAGATGTGCGAAGGGAGGGGGTGCAGAAGGAGGGGTGCAGGTGTGCAAAACGGGGGACTGGCAAGGTGTGTAAAGGGAGGGGGTGCAAAAAGGGGGGTGTGCAAGGTACATGAAGGGAAGGGGTGCAAAAGGGGTGCAGGTGTGCGGAGGGAGGGGTTGCAAAAAGGGGGATGCAGGTGTGCGAAGGGAGGGGGTGCAAAAGGAGGGGTGCAGGTGTGCAAAACGGGGGACTGGCAAGGGAGCTGGGCCCTGTGCGTGGGTGCCTGCAGGGGGGCAGCCCCAGCTCCTGCCCCCCCGGCGTGGGCAAGGGGGTCCCTCGGCAGCGGGGGGGCTGTGTGAGGGCATGGGGGGGACACACACAGCCCCCCCTTCCCCACGCCGTGCCCCCCTTCCCCACGCCGTGCCCCCCGGGCGCTCCGTGGGCACAGCGGTGTGACGAGCCCGCTCAGCCTCTGCAGCTCGGGGCGCCTGCCTGTGCCCCCCCACCCCCCCAATTCCGCCTCCACGGCGGCTGCGCTCGGCTCATCCCAGCTTTATCCCGCTGGAGACCCGCGGGTAATCCTCTCACGGCCGCGGCGTCGCCAGGGTTCGCCCTGCTGAGGGCTAGCGTCCCCCCTGGCGACGGCAGCAGCACCCAAGGGCGAGGCTGGAAGCCCCCCCATCCTCCCTGGGGTCTTTTGCAGCTCTGGAGCTTTTGCAGTTCGCACCACGCTCAGGGTTTTACAGAGGATTTTTTTTTTCTGCCCAGCGGCACCGAGCCCTCGCCTCGCGGCACGGAGACCCTCCGGAGGGATGGGGTTGCCGGGGGGGAGCGACACCCCCGAAAACATACCAGCTTCCTTTTTACCAGCTCTTTTTGTTTAAAAGCAGGTATTCCTGGGGGTGTGAGAGCTGTGCCTGGAAGGGATTTGAAAAACTCGCGCTTTTGGCCACCTCAGCCTTGGCTTTTAAAATGTATTTATTATTTTAAAAAAATTTTTAAGAAAAGAGCATTTACAGAGTGATGCTGCCGTGGAGGCCTTGATGTTTCTAAATAACAGCCTAGAAAAATCTAATGCCCGCAGCCTTAAAAGCAGAAGTTTTAAAAATAAATTCCTCCCCAGCCTCCGGCAGATTAATCGGGCAGGGCGCGTTCCAGGGGCGTAATCTGGGCAGCAAATTGCTGAAAATCCTTGGCGTGAACCGGCACAGAGATTTCGAGAGGCGAATTTCTCATTTTCTTGGGCTAAAAATAGATGCAAGAAAAAACGGCTTTTAAAATGGAAGAAGAGGTGATGGGTGACTTTGCTCTTGGCATCCTCCTGGTGAAAGGGGGTGCCCAGGCCGCTGTGTGCCTGGCCAAAAGCGTTATTGCCAGCTGGGCTTCTTCCTGAAGACCTCCATTAGCTTGCACAAGTGCTTTGCTTTGTGGTTTTTGGGGTTTTTTTTTTAATGAGACTAAAAAGCTGAAAACTGTTTTGGACGCCTGGTAGGGTGTAGCGTTCCCTTGCGCCGCCTCCTTTGGCGTTAGCTCACGCAAAAGGCGGCTTTCAAGAGTGAGAGCGAGCGGTCCAAAACAAAAAAAAACCCAAAAAAACCCCACTGCCTGTGCTTAGAAATGAGACGTGGTCAGCTGCCAGGAGGAGGAAGGGAGCAAACAAGGGCAATAAGAAATGTTGTCACCTCTTGCACTCCGGCCCTTTCTGGGGTCAGCAGGACTGTGCGCTACAGAGGGCAGTAACGAGCTGCGTGAAGGAATCTATGTTTAATTAACAACAGATAATAATAATAATTAACAGGTAAATGAATCACGCGGTTCGGGGAGCCGAGTTACATGCGAAACCCAAGCAGTCAGGCTCGCGTCGCGTTGTTCTCTTGGTACCAGGAGATGCAGAGGTGCAAACCCGCTGGCGTGTCGGGGCTTGGTCCGATGAGATTTATTTATTTGTTGGGAGCCGCAGAGCGCACGCACCTCTGTGCGTTAGGCAGGCAGCGAGTTGTCTGGTGTCTCCTTAATTTTTGATTTGCTTTGTGTTCCCTATGCGACGCAGGGGTTTGTCGTGTGCTGGAGTTTGCAAGGTGTTTTTGCCGAGCGTCTCGTGAGACTCTTAGAAACCAGCTGCTCCTGCCCAAAAAGGAGGCACCCAGGTCAAAGAGCAGATGGGGGCTTGCTCCAGGCTCCAAACTCTTCAGGAACGTGCCAAAATCCTGAGCTGCCATTTCAGGAGTGGCTTTCCCTCTGCTTTTCTGTCCCTGCTTTATGCAATGAAAAACTCTGCCTCCCCTGTCTAGCAGGCGCTTGGGTATTTGGTGCCTGCCAGCTCCGCCTGCTCCCCCTTGGCGGCGGGGCTCCTGTTGGGTGCTAACCAAATTTCTCCCCGCCTCCGCCGTGTGTTGGTAATGAGCTGGGAGAGGGTCCGCGAGGGCGAGGGGCTGCCGGTCCCCCAAATCCAGCTTTCCCCTCTCTGAGCGGCGTGATGCTCGCCCCGCGCTTTAAAATGGGGGCAGTCAGCCTCGCCAAGCCCGGCGGGGCCACATCGCCCGAGCGCGCGGGGCTGCAACGCCCCAATCCTGTTTCGGGGTCAGCGTTTTGTTCCGGCACGGCATCAGGGGCTTTCTCGCTGTGTTTCAGGGGCAACACCAGGGTGGAGGAAGCCTGCGAAATGTACACCAGGGCTGCCAACATGTTCAAGATCGCCAAAAACTGGAGCGGTGAGTACAGCCCCCGCCGTTGGGGGGGCTGCGGAGGGGGTGGCTGACGCCGGGGTGACCTGCGAGTGCCCCAGCAGCTTCCTGCGAATTATCGCAGCCGAGTTTTACATCCCAGGCTGTTTCCATGGGGATGGTCCCTATGGCGATGCAGTTCCTCTGCTCTGCCCGGCCCTGCGATGATTTAAATACCGGGAGGGTGGTCAGAGCGGGGCTGACCTGAATGTTCCTCCTGTTAAATTAGGCAGGGTGCACTTTACCGTTCTAAAATGAAAGCTCGTAATTCTGCAAGCAAGCCTGCTAAAGGGGCGCTGCCCTGGCTTTGCCCTTCAGCAAGGAAATACCTTGGGGTGGGACGTCAAATCCAACAGATTGTGAGATCCCAGGGATCCCCCTTGCTGATCCCGTAGATGCAGGGCGCGGCTGGTCGCGAGCGCGCGCTGCCGAGGATGAGCGTGCAGGTAGGATGCTCCCGCTGCGCCGGGCTCAGCCCCCGGCAGAGCAGCAGTGCCTGGCCACAAACAATTTTGGGGTTCTCAACCTCTCTGGCTCCTGGGAAGCGACGTGCGCTTTGCCATTTTGCGGCGACGCCGCTCCTTGCCGGGCCGGAGGGGTACATGGGGTCGGTGTGCGTTTTTCTCTCCCAGCTGCAGGAAACGCGTTTTGTCAGGCGGCCAAGCTGCACATGCAGCTGCAGAGCAAACACGACTCGGCCACCAGCTTCGTGGACGCTGGGAACGCCTACAAAAAAGCAGACCCGCAAGGTAAGGGGAGTGAAATCCAGGATTGTTTCTCGCAAAGTTGCTTAGCGGCAGGGGAGGTGGCGCGCCGAGGCTTTCGGTAGTCACGGGGGCTGCAGGAATCCTTGCTGCGGACTATCTAAAGCCGTAATACCTCCTAGAATAATCGAATCGTTTAGGTTGGAAAAGACCTTGAAGATCATCCAGTCCAACCATTAACCTAACACTACTAAGTCCACCACTAAACCAGTTAAGGGGAGAGTAGCAACTTCATGTTTCCTGGCTTGGTGGCTGGGATATTTTTAATGAAAGTAAAAACCAAGAATCATTAAGGTTGGACAGGACCTCTAAGATCATCAGTCCAACCATCAACCCAACACCCCCATGCCCACTAAACCATGTCCTTCGGATGGTGCGAGCTAGTTGGCATCCTCTCGGTCTGCCGCGCAGACCGGCGCGCGTAGGGGTGTCATCTCTAGGTGAGCTCCGGCACTTTGGCTCTGCCGAAGCCTTTGCCGAGCTTTGGTACGCTGCAGCGCGTTGGTTGTGGAGCGCTCGGTAGCTTCCTTCCTGGTTTAGCCTGACTTTGCGGAAATCCTCACTTCTTAGGGAATATTTAAGGCAGGTCTCGGGTCTGGATCGCGATGGGATCCCTGCCCTTAGCCGCAGCCCTGTCCAGGGGTTTCTCTGGGGCAGAGGAGAGGTGGGAGGAAAACGGACCGACCTTCCATGGGATGAGGAATAAAGGATCTGGATTCTTTAAATCTGGTCGTAAAAAGCAGGGTTGTGGTTTTCTGCAAGACCTCTCATTCCCCTTACCCCAGCTGCGTGTTTGGAAACAAAGCAACCAACCCACCGGTGTTACCCATGCCTTCCAGTGCCCGCGGGGCTGAAGAAACTAACTCGGGGCTGATGCTGCTGTTTTGTAATCGTAAAACGCCCAAATTGCCTAGAAAATGGCAGCCTCTGCACGGTTATGAGATCGGCATTTTGAATTTTGCTCCGTTTGAGGACGCAGCCTGACAAACCCGGGGTACAAGTCGTTTGTATTTTGCCCATCCTAATTTTTTTGACTGTTGCCTTTCAGCGTCGGAATTTTTGCCCGGGCGAACCGGCAGGCTGTCGGTGGGATCGGGGGTGTTGGGGCCGGGTGAATCGGGATTAGATCTGCAGGTGCAAACATGCAGAGAGATGTTATATCTTCATAGAACCATAGAATTGTTTAGGTTGGAGAAGACCTTTAAGCTCATCCAGTCCAACCATTAACCTAACACTGCCAAGTCCACCACTAAACCAATTCAGGGGAGAGGAATAATTTCATGTTTCCTGGCTTGGTGGCTGGATTATTTCTTAATGAAAGTAAAAACTAGGAATCATTAAGATTGGAAAGGACCTCTAAGATCATCAGTCCAACTGTCAATGCAACACCCCCATGCCCACTAAACCATGTCCCAAAGTGCCACCTCTGCCCGTTTGTTGAACCCCTCCAGGGATGGGGACTCCCCCACCTCTCTGGGCAGCCTGTTCCAATGCTTGACCACTCTTCCCGTGAAAAAATTTTTCCTAATATCCAATCTAAACCTCCCCTGGTGCAGCTTGAGCCCATTAAGCTCCATCTTGTGGGTCTCAGGGGTTGAAAAAGGTACGTCTGTTGTTCCAGACGTACATACGTACGTGCGTGGGTAGATATTGAAGAAGCTGGTTTGTGGTCTGACGAAGAGAAACGTTGCCGAGATCTGGTTTTTGGAGGCTGGGGGGGGAGGTCTTGGGCTGGGAAGTCTGATGTGTGCTGGCTGACTTTGTTGTTTTTCCTGAACACTCATGCTGCAGAGGCCATCAACTGCTTAAATGCAGCTATCGATATCTACACCGACATGGTAAGAAGCTGCGCTGGCAGCGCGTGCAGCCACGCGCTCATAAGAGCTGCAGCTCGGGGAAACGCTGTGCGCACCGGGCGGAGGGGGAGCAGCCCCCGTCTCACCTGCGACCTCTGCCTTCTCTAGGGGCGATTCACTATCGCTGCCAAGCACCACATCACCATTGCGGAGATCTACGAGGCCGAGCTGGTAGATATTGAAAAGGTAAGGGTGCTGGGCGCTGCTGGTACCGCTCCGCAGGCACTGCGGTGGTGGCGGCTGCATTTGCTTCCCCGGCCAGAGCAGCGCTGAGCTCGGCATGGCCGATAAAGCCTGTCTCTCATCCCATGCCGGGCTTCTTTATGTAGGTGCAAGCCACCCGTAACGTGAAGTTAAGCATTAAGAGGGTGAGCGATGATTTCTCCCAGTGCGGGCCTGTGGCGGGGCAATCCTGACTCTTTGTGTGTGCCCCTCTGCTGAGCTGCGGTGCGACGGGGCTGGCAGAAACGCCTAGGTGAGAAATCTCCAGTGAAGCGGTGTTTCACATCCGAAAAGCGCTTTGGAAAAGTTGCAGGCATGGTTTTATAGCTATTTTTTCCCCAAAGGAAGCTGCTGTTACTTATAGTTCAGCACCGACCCTCTCTCATTCCTGTAACCAAGGTCCCTGAGCAGGAATCCTGCTGCACCTCAACTGGCTGCAAATCTTCCGCTTGAAGTTTGCAGAACAAAAATTCGTGGTTTCTAGGTACCATTTTCTAGACGGTCATTTGTTTCCTCAGCTCCACTTCATTGGATCCTATCTATCTCTACGAATGACTTCAGTGTTGCCCCTCCACGTGCCGCCCCGCTTAAATCAAGCCCTGCCATGTCAGGGCTGTTCTGTTAAGCGATTTATTATATAGCGGTAAAGCTGGCAGGAGCCTTGTCGCACTGTGATGGTGTGTGTTTGTGGTCGTTACCTTGAGAGTCGTGTCACCTGCATTAAACCTGCACTGGCGTTCAGGACTCTTTCACAAGTTCAGGGTCAAATTTCCAAGGGCAGCCTCGCGTTTCGAGTGCGCGGGGGATGCGCGGCCACGCCTCGCTCCACCAGAAACCCCGCGGTGCGCCGTGCCCTTTGCGCACGGAATGGAAAAGCTTTTGCGAACGCGGTCGCTGTATGCTGCCCTGGCCAAAACTCGTACTTCAGAAGCGGCATTCATGTGTGGTGTTTCTGTCCCCAGGCGATCGCGCACTACGAGCAGGCTGCAGACTATTACAAAGGAGAGGAGTCTAACAGGCAAGTGGTCTTTGTAAAAGAGTCGCAACAGGGAAGGGCTGGAGACGGGGGATTTGTCCTAGATGGCCCACCTCGCCTGCCGGCCTCTGCTAAAATGTCCCTTGGGGGATGCCCAAGTCCTGCTTGGATTTCTGTTCAAGGTTCTTACCCTGCACGCAGGCTTGTCTGGTGTGGGGTGCCCGTTTTGGGCGCAGAGGAAGCACAGAGGGGTTGAATGGTGTCTTGACACCACAGAACTGTAGAATCATTGAGGTTGGAAAAGACCTTTAAGCTCATCCAGTCCAACCATTCACCTAACACTGCCAAGCCCACCACTAAACCAATTCAGGGGAGAGTAAGAATTTCATGTTTCCTGGCTTGGTGGCTGGATTGTTTTTTAATGAAAGTAAAAACTAGGAATCACTAAGGTTGGAAAGGATCTCCAAGATCATCAGCCCAACCATCAACCCAACACCCCCATGCCCACTAAACCATGGCCCCAAGTGCCACGTCTGCCCGTTTTTTGAACCCCCCCAGGGATGGGGACTCCCCCACCTCTCTGGGCAGCCTGTTCCAATGCTTGGCCACTCTTTCCATGAAGAAATTTCTCCTAGTATCCAATCTAAACCTCCCCTGATGCAACTTGAGGCCATTTCCTCTCGTCCTATCGCTTGTTCCTTGGGAGAAGAGCCCAACACCCCCCCTCCCTGTCCCCTCCTTTCAGGCAGTTGTAGAGAGCGATCAGGTCTCCCCTCAGTCTCCTCTTCCCCAGGCTGAACACCCCCAGCTCCCTCAGCCGCTCCCCACCAGCCCTGTGCTCCAGACCCTTCTGTGCTGAGCTGAAGGTCCTTGTGCCTCTCCGTATGTTTTAATTTTGGCTGTTAAAAAGAAAATTCCCCTGATTCGCCGCTTTTGAGGCCCACTTTTATATACGCTAAGTAGCACAGGTAGTGCTGGGAGGTACCAGGGTATGGATAGTTTTGGTGGTGAGTTTTTTCCCCCCCTGCCCCAGGACACAATTCCTTACTTTAACGCTATAATTGATTGTAGCTCAGCCAACAAGTGTCTGCTGAAGGTGGCTGCCTACGCCGCGCAGCTGGAGCAGTACCAGAAGGCGATAGAGATCTACGAGCAGGTGAGGATGCGTGCTTGTCCGTCGTGTCCCTCGCGCCGGCATCAGTGCGGTTACAGCAGTCTCGGCGGTGGGGACGTGATGAGTTTTCTGCTGTAGGACTGAGTTAGCCACCGCTAAAATCTTTAAAGGCTTCCCTACACATTGGGTGTTTCAGGTCTGGTTGGGGGTGGTGAAAGGTTTTCTTGTTTAAATGGTGCTGCAGATTGGCTGGGAGGTGCGAATTAGAGAAAATCCTGAGCCGAAAATGTCTTGAAAATGAAAAGCAGGTCAGTGTGTCAGCTCACAAAATTGCCGTGGCCTAGAAGCTCCCAATCTTACTTATTTCAGGGCTGATTATGCCTTTACAAGACACGGTTTGCTCCTTTGCTTTTAAGGGCTGCTTTAACTTACCAAAGGTATTTTTTTTCCCTGCATTCTGTTGTTTGTAGAGAAAGGCTGGGGGAAGGAAATCTGTAATTACACTTGTGGTCGTATTTACAAACGTGTTTGGCAGAAAATTCCCCCCCCCCCCAAATTTGTAAACTTGATTGCTCTGCCTTTGTACCGGGTATTTAGCTGGGCATACTTGCCGCGCTGCTTTCGTGCTTCTGGAGGGTGAATAGCGGAGCAGGTTTCCACCCAGCCGACTCGCTTTCTGCGTCGGGCAGGAGGTACCGAGGTGCCAGCGTGGCACCCCCGAACTGGCACGGTGGCTCCCTGGGAGGACAGGCTGCGCTCTCGCAGCTGCCTGCGGGTTCCTGGCCTCACTTGGGAGTCATTAAAATCTGTCTGCCTTCCCGGTAGCTTTTTGTGCAGACGCTGGCATTTTTTCCGCGGTCTTTATTCGCGTGGTGGTGCTGTGTGTAATTTTAACCAGCCGTCCTGTTTTTAATTGCGTTCTTAGTGATGCAGTTTTCTTTCCCAACTCTAATAATATCTTCTTGTGCCTAGGTCGGGACTAACACGATGGATAATCCTTTGCTCAAGTACAGCGCGAAAGAGTATTTCTTCAAAGCTGCTCTGTGCCACTTCATCGTGGACGAGCTGAACGCGAAGGTCAGTGGGCTCGGAGCCATTATCCCAAACTTTCCGCCTCCCTCTTAATCAACCTTTGCCGGCTGGGACGCCTTCCTGTGTCCCCAGGGATTCGCGTGGCCATTGTGCAGACTGAAGCTTGAAGTGCCGTTGTGTCTAACTGGGTTTACTGCGAATGCTTGCTCTTGGATTTACTGTGAACACTTTCCCAAGCGCTCTGTGTGTTTTTAGGGCTGGAAGGCAAAAAAGCCCCGAAATACAAAGCAGGTAGTTTTGTGTGAAACGAGTGTAAGGGTCGTCTTCTCTCTTTCAGCTTGCACTTGAGAAATACGAAGAAATGTTCCCAGCGTTCACAGATTCACGGGAGTGCAAGCTATTGAAAGTGAGTACAGCCAGTATTAAAAGCATAGTCGTGCTTGAAAACTGGGAAGTGAGCAAAGGCAGTATTTAGTCACGCTGGAAAATGCGTACAGCCCTTTACTCTGTGCTTTTTCACCTCGCTGTAGTTTTGTTCATTTATTCGAACGTTTTAGAGGAGATCAGACTCGCTTTGCATTGGGTTTACACCAGGCTTGTGGACGCAGCTGCAGCAGAAAGATGATTATTCTAACTTAAAACAAAAAAACCCCAAACTATTTTTGTGTTTGTGGCGGGTGGTTTGAGTAGGGTGCGAAGGTGCCGCTGCTGGACACGTGGGTGCCCGTGCAGAGGTCCCCTCTCTCCCAGGGACACGCAGTGACAGAATATTTTCTCTTTTTCTTTTTTTTTAAATGGTGTTCTAGAAACTGCTGGAAGCCCACGAGGAGCAAAACTGCGAGGCATACACCGAGGCTGTAAGTAGTCACGAATTTGCGGCAGTGCGCTCGCAGGTGGCGGGTTGTTCCTTTTTTTTTTTTTTTCCCCCCAATCTTTTTTTGGGGTGTGTGCGCTGTTAAGCATTGGGTAACTGGGCAAAACACCGGGCACGTGGCTGCTCAACTATCCCGCCACGAACCGCGCGCAGGGAGGCCGGGCGTTGGCAGCGCTGCTTCTAGCCTGGGCTCCGGCGGGTCCCAGACGGAACGCTTCGGAAGGACGCGGTTATCATGGGAGGGCAGCAAAGAGCCTGCCTGCTTCTCCTCCAGCCCCTTTCGGGGTTTGAAGTCTGCTGTGGGGTTTGGGAGAGATTTTTCCTTTTCCCCTTTCCTTTTCCCCTTTCCTTTTCCCCTTTCCTTTTCCCCTTTCCTTTTCCCCTTTCCTTTTCCCCTTTCCTTTTCCCCTTTCCTTTTCCCCTTTCCTTTTCCCCTTTTCTTTTCCCCTTTTCTTTTCCCCTTTTCTTTTCCCCCTTTTCTTTTCCCCTTTTCTTTTCCCCCTTTTCTTTTCCCCTTTTCTTTTCCCCTTTTCTTTTCCCCTTTTCTTTTCCCCTTCCTTTCTTCCCCTTTTCTTCTCCCTTCCTTTTCCCCTTTCTTCCCCTTTTCTTTTCTTCTCCTTTTCTTTTCTTCTCCCTTTCTTTTCCCCTTTCTTCCCCTTTTTCTTTTGTTTTCCTTTCTCCCCTTTCCCCTTCCACCTTCCCCTCTTCCCCCCTTAGCCCCTTCCCCTCTTCCACCTTCCCTGTTCCCCCTTTCCCCCATTCTCCCTTCTCCCCTTTCTCCTCCTCTCCTCTCTCCTTTTTCTTTTCCCCTTTACTCTCCTTTCCCCTTTCCCCCCTCCTTTCCCCCAGGAAGACTAGACATTTTAAAAGACCACACTTGGAGAGCTCCAGAGTGCTGCTTCTGCAGCAGTCTCATTTGCTCCCTAATATCTTGGTTTAAACTGGTTTTTTTTTTTTTTCTCCCCCAACAGGTTAAAGAATTTGATTCGATATCGCGGCTGGATCAGTGGCTGACAACCATGCTGCTCCGCATCAAGAAGTCCATCCAAGGCGAAGGGGACGGGGACCTGAAGTGACTCGCTCGTGGTACCTGTGGCACGCAGCCCACGTAACCTGTTCTTGCGTTCCAGCCAAGGACCACCACGGGATACGACGCCCGGCTTCATTTTGTTGCTTACGAATCCGATGACTTGTGTGTTTCTTTAGTGTCCTGCTCTTTGTCGTGACAACAGGGGTAGATGAGAAGCGATGCTCCGGGTAGCGCTGGCAGAGCTTTGAGGCGAATGAAGCGCTTCTGGCAGAAACCCTGCCTTGGTTTTGTTAGCCGTGAACCCAAAGGCTGCACTTGCAAAACTACTACTTTTTTTTTTTTCTTTTTCCCCCCGTGCTGTTCTGTCTTAAGGCTCTGTACCATCGATTCCAGCATGTAAATACTTTGTCCGTGCCAGTACAGTGCAAATAATTGCTTCTGATCTGTTGCTGTGTTGTTGCCGTTTTCTGTTTCTAAATGGACCTCTGTCAGATAACACTTGGACCTTGTGTTTGGGTTTGTTTTGTTTTTTTTTAAATGATTGAGCTGTTTTTTAACGGTGCTAGTGAAAGGCTTTGTGACTCGTAGGCACAGTATGCACGTGTGTGTATACATCCTATACAGATACATGTGTGCACGTCTAAACACAGAACCCACCCTGACCTCGTCGTGCGAGGGGACAGGAGTGCTTAGGTTGGTGGCAGCCCTCCGGCCAGGCGGCGCAAGTAGACCTAGTTCACGGTGTATTTTGTATTTCAGAGCTAAATATAAAATAGGTAAGGGTCTTCTATATTTTCTTGGATCTATTTTTCCACTTTTATTTCGTGATGCACCCCATCCCTCCTACCCCAAGATGACCTGACCCGAGTAATAATCTATTTTTCTAACTTTTCGTTTCCACGAACTCCCGCTGCTGTCTCCACTGCTTGTGTGTGCCGGGCAGCGCCCGTTCGTTTCTGACCTCTTTGCTGTTGTGACGTGCAGAGGTGTTGGCCGAGACATTGACGTTAGGCAGAAACCTTGTTTTAGTTGTCCGGGTGACGGCTGAACGGAGCTTGCTTTGGGAAAGGGGTAGACGCGTTTGAAAATGCCTGCGGTGGTTTTAGAAGCATGTTTTAAAATGGCTGTGACCCAGGCTCTTTGTGCGATGCTTCGTTTGACTACAGATTATTAAGGTACCTATTATTTTACGTGTATTTATTAAGAAGGACTTGGGAGCCCTATGCAATTTGACATGCAAGTATTTCTCTGCAGTGAAGGGATTTTCAGCTGCACTACCCACTTGTCAAGAATGACAAAATAATTAATTGCTTTGGCACAGCTGCTGTTGAAGCAGGGCCCTCATCCACAGCTAGAGCAGGAATATCATGGCGGCTTCGGCGGGCGCAGCGTGGTCTCTGCCTGTTGTTTCTCTTGATGAAGCGGTCGTCTCTGCTCGTATTCTGGCAGCCAAAACGCTGGCTTTCACGCTTCGGTTTTAATACAGGTATTTGAGTCGAAGACATTTTGGCTTATTGGTCTAAGGGGTTTACTTCTGTTAGAGCGGTACTTTCATCTCTACCACTGACTTAGGAAAAAGAAAACCAAAAAAGGCTCCTGGTACATGCCACATTTTTTTTCGTTGCTGTTTTCCTGGCTGATCTCACTGGTCACGTAATTTCTGTAGGACGCACAGAAAGGTCTAACTTGATAGAAAAGACCCATGAGCTGTGCAGAACCGGCAAGGTGAGTGTGTTAAAAAAGCCTGGCTGGCTGATGCTCTTTCTTCCAAGCAGCTTCAGTTTCTTCACTCCCCAGACAGGTTTTTAAGGCTACCGCTCACCATCAACCTCTGTCCGCATCAAACCCCTCACTTAAACCTAGGCCGCCACATGTCGTGTGTGTTTTTCCGCAAACTTGGCAGAGAAATACTTCCCATTCCGTTTAGCGTGCGGTCCCGAGACGCTCCGAGAGACGGCTGCACGCCTCAGCTCACCAGAAACGAGGACTGACGGACGTTTTCCCAGGCTTCGCATTCCGGCACCGGAGTCCTTCGCGTGCTTGCGTCACCTCCACTGGGCAGAGAAAATACTGGGCTTAGGACGCGGTTAATGTGGTAGGTGGATGATCTCCTCGCTGAAGCTGGCTTAGCTGCAGATTCGCTCTCGTTTTGGACAAGAGGGCCCAAAGATGTAAGTGCTGTGAGCTTACCCACGTTAGGAGGATGGGGTTGGAACCATTTTTGGTTAATTTACCTGTTTCCTTAGACCCATCGTATTGACGGGTTTGTCTTGACTGCTGTCCAGCACCTTTGGAGCCTTGGTGAGGGGTGCCGAGGCACAGGCTGCGAGTTTTACTTTTCCTGGCGTCACGCAGAACCGAGGCGAGCGTTTTCCACCTTTCTTTTTTCGTTTGCTCGCTTTCCCAGTTGTCAGTATTATACGCAGTTGTGATAAAACGCGCAGGGAGCTGGTGGAGCAGAAGACCGTACCTGTGGGGTTGCGTGGTCTGTTGCTGCGCTCTGGAGTAATATCATTAAAATACAAACATTAGTTCTGTGTACGTAGGCTGCAGCATGTCCTCCGGTGTATCCGTGGTAAATTGTGACAGTTCTAAAATGACAATCTGCCACTGCTGTATTCCCCCCGCCCCAGTACACAACTCTGTACTCTAAAAAATTCTGAGTGAAACGGCCTTAGCAAGAATATAATGTTCTGTGTGAATCTGTACATTAATAAAGTGAAAATCATGAATGTTAAGTAGCGGTAAAATGTTCTTTTCCTGGAAAATGCTGGAGCCTGCGGTAAAGCCGCGGGGTGTGGCGATAAAAGCCAGCGTGCGCGGCGCCGCCCTTGTGAGGTCGGCGACCTGTTAAGGGTGAACGCTCGTACAGGAAAGCACAGGCTAAAGGTTTTAGAGTGACCGTCACACCGCTTAATTGCCTGGGGTACCACGTGTTACCTGTAGGAAACGGGAATGTCCCGAAGTGTCGCGCTTCCTGTTTTTTTCAGGCGTGTTTCTGAAGTGCGAGGTAAGCTCCGAGAAACCCATCCCGATGCGCGGAAAGGCAAGGCGTAGCGCGGGCTGTCACCGTGCTCTGGCAGGGCCTGAGGAAGAGGAGCGGCACCCCCCAGCTTCAGCCCTGCAGCGGAGCGGCGGGAGGGCGTACCCCGCGCTTGGCGCATTCCCAGCATGTTCGATAGGGTCAGCGAGTCACTGGAGGGGTCGGTCTTAGGATTTTAATATTTTAATAAGAACAGTTCATATGAGTTAACTCACTCCCGTACATTCCTGGAGTACAAAAGTTTCCCTGGCTACAGGTCCTAACGCTCAGTCTTTAAATATTATATCTACAAACGCTTTACATCGGTCATTGGGAATCCTAAGCTTCAACAGGAACATCGTGCTTGAATAAATATTTCAAATATAACCTCTCGGAAACGTTCTCTTTTAAAAAAAAATTCTATAGATTTAAGTTATGATTCCGTGGTAACGCGTCGGATGTCCCTTTAAGGTTCAAAAATAGCTCTGTGCCGCGGTTTGGGTATCGTTATTGCTTTGCCAACCCCTAAGCCTTAGAACGGGCCCTGACCAGGCGTGATTGTGCTTACCTTGACGCTACCGCAATCTTTCAGAAAGTTTGTTCTCACAGCTTCAGCTGAGAAAAGTTTCTGTGGAAATATATTAAAAAAAAAAAAAACCAAACCCACCACACAACAGAAATGCAAAACGGGAAAAGGAATGAGAAAAAGCTCCAGATTTGTACATGGTGGCACTGGGAATCTGGTCCCGCATTGGCAGTGTTAACCGCACCACCGAGCTGCTGTTGATTTACGGCCGCTCCCAAAACCCAGAGCCATCCCGGTCAGATGTTTCTTTGTCAGCGCCAACTATTCCAAAGGTTCCTTCCCTGCCCAGGGAAAACCCTCCCAGGTACTCCTGTGAGGCTGACGCGAGGTCAGCGGAAGGAACTTTCTCCTTCCAGTTCAGCTTCGGGTGTCAGCAAAGGCGCCTGAGCTTCCGAAAACGCTTAACCCTGGACAGAAGCTCGGGTTTGCCTGTGCAACAGCTTTCCCAGCTGCTGGCCGTGAGCGGGGAGAACAGGGGCCGTATTCCCTGGGGAAGGGGAGGAGACCTGAAGGAAACTGCCCTGCTAGAAGCGGTGCTAGGGGCGGCTGCGTGAGGCTGCGCTTTGGGCTGAAGGGAAGTCACGCTTGGGACCCTTGGGCCCTCTGCTGACTTTGTCACCTTGCCTTAGTTAAAACTAACAAAAAAAAAAAAAAAAAAGGCGCGGTGCCAGGGCTGTTCTACTAAAATTTAGCAGCAGATGCGAATTGGGAAAAGCCTCTGAACTCTTTAAGTTTATTCATCGCTTACATTCTTAAGGCCTGCCTCTTAACGCCACGCTGGGGGAAGTTAGACACTAGCCTAGAACTGCCGGCCAGGCTCCAACGCAGTCTCACAGACAAAGTATTCACAGTGCGTGAAATAAAGGCCTAAATCCCTTGAAGGGCCCAGCCTGTTTTTCACTTATTTGCATCTTTTTATCCCTTTAGTCGCACGAACCCCGCCTGCCTCCCGTTTGTGACTGAATTTACCTCTGCAGGCTCTTGCACTGGTGGAATCAGCTCTAGCAGCTCGCCAGCAAAACAGTAACTTTTCCCACCGGAGTATTACTTAATTTAAAAGTAGGGCTGCAGTTCAGAGCAACGGTGACATTTCAGTGGTGGTGGAGAGAAGAGCACTGCTGCCCTATCTGGAGCAGCAGAAAACGGTTTAGAAGTTCACGGGCAAATTGCAATAAGCTGTGGCTCTACCCTCACTTCCCCAGCACAGCTGAAATATGACTTTTCAGAGACATTTTTACAAGAGATGTTTTCGTCTCTTAACTGCCAAGTTACATGCAAGCTGGAGCAGCTGGAAGGTGAATACTGACCGAATGCAAGTGTCAAACAGCACTGGGTCTCGCCAAAATGTAAAAATACCACCACCGCCACCTGTACGGCCACAGCACTCGGCTCCCGCTTGCCCATTTTGCAACTAGAGAATTGAAACTCCTGGAATGAAAACTCTACGTCTTCCTGAAGCTTGCTCCCACTCCTCTTCCCAAGGAGCGAGCTGGCTCACTGGCTGGATCTTTGGCAAAAGCAGAGAGAAACCAACATTTCCTGAAAAGCAATTTAGTAAAACTTCATTTTATGTACGAATTTCCACTAGGGAAAACGCAATTCGTTTCACTAAGCTACTAGGCTGAGAAACACGACGTCATTTCTCTTGATTGTACGCATGTCATCAGATCGACTGGAAATCAAACCCGCACCGTCTTTATAACCTATCTGAATATAGGTACCGACGCGCGCTGCAGGCCTGCTAGAGCCAACAAGCTGAACTACAGCCTCTTTATTTGTAGGGAATAAAACTTCCTGGGATTTCTGCCTCCTTTCCCCCACGCCGTTGTGGCGTTACTCTGCCCTACCCTCAGGAGATGGAGCTGTACACGCTGTAGGCGGATAATGCATTTTTTTTTTCTGAGGAAATTCTGGAAATCCAGTGCATGTCTTTCACCGCTAGCCCTGCTTCTTTGTAATAGCTTCCCCCAGTTCCCTCAGCGGGTTATTGGCAAAGTCAAAGGACTACACAACGGGCGCAGCTTCAGCTGGATTTGTAAATACTGAATCATTCCATATTCACCAGAGCATGAAGCTGCGGCTGAATAGAGTCCGTCTGTGTATGCAGCACCGTCAGCTCGCTTAAAGTGGTCGCTATAAGGGCTTCCTGGGGTCCCGGAGTCCCGTCCGACTTACAGTCTGTTCCCGCGGCAGAACCGCTGTTGTGCAGCGCAGTCACGCTCCCCGGGACGGCAGTCAAGTTTTGATAGTGGCCGTTTTCAGAGAAAGACAGCAGCTTCTCTGGTATTTTAGGTGACACGTCGTATTCTTCGTCGGGAAGCTCCGTTTTGTGACCTTCGTCGTTCTTAGATGCTCCTTCAACAATGACAAGGAAGGACTTCCAGGGCGTGTTTTTATCGTGTATCTGGGGAAAAAAAAAAAAAAAAAAAAAAAAAAAAAAGCCCAAAAACCAGAAGGTTGAACATGTGATGACTGTCCGGGAGGCAAAAGCTTGGACCCAGCACACACCCGACTCTGGTAGCAAAGCGCTCTCTTCCCATCCCACGTAACTATCCCCAAACTAGGTCAGTATACGTGCATGCACTAATCTCTGTCCCTGGTGAGCTTCCCGTTTCCACAAAGCATCTAACGGCTCCAGCAGCGAGCCTGGCCCAGACAATTCTCCTGCCACTTGCACGGGAAGATACTCAGAGGTCACAAAATAAATCTGCGGCTGACAGTCCTCAGGCGTGACCTACATGGGCTCCATAATCCACACGGGATTAAGAACGGCCGCACAGACTCGGGCCTGAACACAAAGCGTTGGAGTATTGCAACGCCATGTCAGAGAGAGGACGATGCGCTAAACCTGAACAAAAACCGGACAGGGAGTCCCCTCCAGGCCTGGACTGCTCCGTACGTGGCCATGGAGAAGGCTGTTGGGCTACGAGGCAGCGGAGTGACGGATTCTTACCGAAGTGTGCCGTCGGAGGGTGGACTTGTCCGTGAAAGTCCGGCCGCAGGCGTTGCACATGAAGGGCTTCTCGCCGGTGTGTATCCGATGGTGACGCTGCAGCGCGTTCAGCTGCGTGAACTGCTTGCCGCACTGGTCGCAGCAGTAGGGTCGTTCGCCTGAAAGCAGAGCGCGGCGTTAAAGCGGGGACGTCGGGGCATTACGAGTGCCGCTCACTGGGGAACCCCAGCGACCCCTGCGCTCCGCGGAATGCTAAGGCACGCACAAGCGTCTTCAGCAAAAACCCAAGATGTTTTCAGAGTTCTTACAGCTGGGTACGTTTTGACACATCTGAAGGAAGCAGATGCTTACAGAGTAAGGGCTAGACCCACAGCCCGCATAAATGCACAACCACTGAAGCCTCCACGTTTTTTTTTTTTTTAACGCATATTTTCCATCAGCAACTAAAGTCCTGTCCCAGAATACAAGTTTTCCTATTTACAAGGTACACCCTGCGAGCATCAATAACCAGAGCTGCTCATGACCACTAGGTTCTCTCCAAATACGTCATAAACTGTCTTCCTGCAGTCACTGTACGAAGCACTTTTTGAAAAAAGCACATTTACTCCTTCCTTGGCTAAGATAGGAAAAGGGATACCAAAAAACTTTCTGACAGATGCAAGTGGTGTCACAGGAAAAGAGATGACATTCCAGAACAGGAAAAAAACCCCTTAGCATCAGCGCTGCCGTGCCGATGTCCCCTGCTCCCCCTGCAGTAACGCCACGCTAGACCCACAGATGCGGGAAGTGAAGAGCGAGCAAGGCACGGCAGCCAAACAAGAATGTTGTTAACAGAGAATAGTGGCAAGGACACTTCCTACGGGGTGGCGCTGGATAAGAAAGCGCGGTATTTATTACACATGAGTATTTGCAACCTGCTGTACTGCTGAATAACGCAGACTTTGAGAGAGCGGATAAGAAAACTTAAGAGAGAAAGCATGTCTAAGGTTCCACGGGAAGGATGGAATTTAGAGCTAGCGCTGGGAAGAAACCAGAGCGCTGTCCCTCTGGAGAGGCAGAGTAAGAGATTTAAAATGGAAAGAAATGCTAAGGTTGCTAAGAGGGAAAGTGACTGTTCTGTCCTTCCACGCTGACACAAAGCCTAGGTGACACCGACAGCACCATCTGACAGTCAGTTACTGCGCCTGTGGCCACTGATTTCTACTCAAAAAAAACCAGAGGCGCAGATGGGAATAAAACAGACACGGAAGAGCAACTCCAAGCAGGAGAGAATGCAAACACGGAAGGCGGGCAAGCAGACGAAAACGAGATCAGCACTCCAGAGTGCTTCGCTCAGAGCTAAAATAGACATAGTTCCACGGTCACTAACAACACTAATAATCCTGGCAGCGTTGTTAACAACACCTGCATAGCTCTTGGAAGTATTTCAGAGAATTGCTGTAACTCAGGGCGTTACACAGGGAGCAACAGAAGGCAAGTGGATGAAAGAACACGCTGCATCGAGAATCAAAACGTGCACGCGGGGCAGGAATTAAAGTACTGGGAAATCCTGGTTGAGAAATTCCTTCTCTGAATTATGCAACTGTGAGGTCTACGTCTTTAAATTGTGGTGGTTTGTTTCAAACAAAAAGAGCACCTCCTACCTGTGTGAACTTTGATATGCTGGTAAAGCGAGTTCCTCTGTGCAAACGTTCTGAAGCAAACTTCACATTTGAACGGTTTGGATCCAGTATGGATTCTGTTATGGTGTTTCAAGTACTCCTTCGAGGCAAAGCTCTTCCCGCACGTTTCACACATGAAAGGCCTTTCCCCTACAGCAAGGGTGGAAAAGGAGAATTAAACCGACGGAGCGTTTGAGACCGCTATTAAACATCGCACGCAAAAACAGAACGCTGCTCGACACAAACGCCAGCCTCACAAAAGGATCTGAGCAGGCCACGGTGCCAGCAGCGATCTCTGCGTAAGGCACGGAGCTTTCCTGCGGGAAATCCGCACAAAACCCTGCGAGCGCCAGGGCAACCACGCCGATCCAACCAGACACCGATAGCTCTACACGGTGTATGAAAAGCCCGGGGAGATCTGCAGCTGGCAGTCTTCTCAGCAGCTCGGGAGTATTCTGGCTTACTCTCATCATGAACACAACGCCGCGTGCCTCTGGTGAAAGGCCTCCACCTGCAAGCAGCCGATTTTAGTTATACGCGTCTCGAAAAGCCGCCTTGGAAGCGTATTAGATTTCACTGTAATTTAATGTTTTCCGCTATTCACGGTTAGTTACAAGTTACCAGCAGAAGGCAGGCCGTTTTAAGGCGGTCAATTAAGAGATGCAAAAGTACCACACGCAACTAGCGGGTGGAACGAAGGGTCAACTCAGAACACCAATTTCCACCACGAAGGATAGCCGGGAGAAGGACAAGGGCTTTTAAAAAGATCAGAATAAGCCAAGACAACTGTTTTATATTCCTTGGGCTAACTGTTCCAGACTTAGAGAGAAACCATTTATCTCTTAAGAATTCAACTGGATCTTTTACTGATGACAGCTCTTTGGATATTGAAGATTTCAGCGCGCTTCAGACGCTGGCTCCCAGACAGATGGGAACTCCTTTTCTCTTTAATCACCTCCTTTTACTCTCTCCACTGTCCCCCTATCCGCCTAAGGAACCTTTCTCAGTAAAATTGTGTCTAGGGATGAGAATATCTGATTTTATATTGAAAAAAACCCCAACAAAAAAAAAAGCGCATTTTCTAAACAAAAATAAGATCTCCTGGTTTCACAGCAGGCCTCCTCCTACACGTAGTACCTTGCAAAAGCAAGCCTTACCTGTGTGACATCGTTTGTGATATATAAGCATGTGATTCTGAGTGAACCTGGCACCACATTCATCACAGACAAAAGGTTTTTCACCAGTATGGATTCTGAAATGAGAAAGCAACGTTAAAGCACCGCGGTAGAGCTCTTTCCTGTGCAGCACAACGCAAGCTGTCTTTACTTTGCGGCTGGAGCGACTGTTAACGCCCACGCAAGGTTTTAGCGTCTTTTAGAAACACCTTCAGCTGGGCCAAACTCTGCATGGTGGTTTCTGCGGTGCTGCTTTTATTGCTCGATCACGCACGCGCTGTGTGATCAAGGCCCAGATCCAGAAATTTCTTTAGGGGAAAACCAAATTTTTCAAGGTAAAAATTAAGTTTAGAAAACTTGTACCCAGATAAGACAGGCTGAAAGAAAAATGTAACCATCTTTTGGGACCTGAAATAAAGCGGGTATCTTTATATTGCTGACACTATTAATAAAATATTCCACAACAGAACGCGAGTGATGTGTTCCCTGGCATGCTGCTCTCGCAGGGCCATCGAGTCAAGTCGCTGGCTACTCTGGAACAAGAGGCACCCAAGGAGCGGAATAAAAAGATGCCACTTTCATACGGTCATTTTTCTGGCTGTCACCTCAAGCCTGCAGTGTGATCTCCCGGGGGAGGCTGCGTGCACGGGAAGGGCAGATTACAGAATTGCTGCCTGGGCCAGTTTATTCTAGCTTAAATTTTTGCGCCCATGCACGCTTCAGGACTCTTGAATAGCGCCGCAGGAACACAGCCAACAGAGGCCAGTTTTCCTGGTGCTACGCATCAACAGGAAGAACACAGATGTAAAAGAAAAAATATACAAAAAGATGAGAAATTCTCACCACAGACTGTTCGCAATACACAAGTTAGGACAGCACTGAGTTTCCAGCGTTCCACAAGCTCACTGAACAGCCGTAGTGGTACACAATGGAGGAGAAACTCCACTGATGCCAAAACCTCAGTTTTTCTAAGCAGCGCAAAGCAGTTACTTGTGGCTAGGAAAGGACACCGTGATGAAAGAGAGATGCCATACAGCTGCATCATAAATAACACCGTAGGAGCACTCCAGCAAAAGTTATGCTGCTGGATGTGCTGCCTACCCCTGGGAGCAAAGCCACCGGCTTCAAAAGGGGCAGCGAACCAAAGCAGTGGTTAGCAAACCCTTCTACCTTGCAGGAAATGCCACCTAGGAATTCGCTGACACTACCGCATTCTCTTTTTTGGGTCTGAGCAGTGGTACTTTGGGGTATTTCTTCTATCCCTCCTTCTCCACGCTTACTCCCTGGCTATCACCTGAGCTTCGGCTGCAGATGACTGCTTTGGTAGACTGATAAAAGCCGGCTAAAGCCCTTAACAGCTAGAATTTTTGCCTTGATAAGAACGTCTCTTCCCAAGAACTTTCAAGACCATGCGCTCGCACCTCCGCCTTTGAGGCTCGCTGCAATATAAGCGCTACAACAGCTTTCACGGGCTCCGTGTGGGTGCCTTCGGTGCTTCGCTCACCTCCAGATGCTGACATGTCAGCCTGTTTCTGTCACACATCAGCTGTTTTCCATGCTTAGCACCCAAACCTGGTGCTCCTGATTTTAACACAGGGCCAAATATTTTTAGAACATTTTCATCCTTATCGCATAACATTTTTCTATTGAATATAAAGAGGCATCAAATTAGCTGAAATAATTCTAGCCCTAATCCTAAAAATAATTTGGCATGGGGGTTGCTTTTCTCATGTGAAACATCCCGTTGACTCTTAATAGGTCTACTCCCATGAGAAAAGTTAACTGTGCGCGGCAGCAGGCCTCGGCCCACGCACCTCTACTTTGGCTTAAAGAAAATGACAGCAACTGCCTTAACCTGAAAAGTGGGGAAAAAAAAAAAAAAAAAAAAAAAGGAAACAGGGAAACTTTCCAGTCAGTCACGTTTTACATCCCCACTTCACTTGAAGGCTCAAGGTGTGTTCCAGGGGATTCTGCTTCTCCCCCCAGAATCTAACAAGGCCAGTTAAGTCTGTTCATACCTCATGTGTGTTTTAAGTGCAGAAGGCTGAGAAAATTTAGCCTCACACTCTGTGCACCCATAAGGCTTGTCGCCTGTATGCGTCCTTTCATGGAGCCTCAAGGCAGTTTTGGAGCTCAACCCCTTTCCACACTGTTGGCACTGATGACGCTCCCCACCACCCTCATGAACCTGGAGAATGTGCCTCTTGACGTCCTTCTTCCTCTTGAACTTCTTACCGCAGAGCTCACAAGGGAAGTGGCGCTCGCTGCTGTGGACATGGCGCTGATGGCTTTTTAGGTTGCACCGGTTGGCAAAGGTCTGACTGCAGGTTTCACACCGATAAATGATTTCGGCTGCAATGCCGTGGCTGTGCTTTATGTGCTTGAGAAAACTTTTCTCATACAGGAATTCCTTCTCGCATGTGCTGCACTTGAAGTTACTGCCTCGCTTCTTTTTATCCTCTTCAGATTTTTTCACGTTTTCTTCTGATTCAAAGTTGCCGTCACATTCTTCGCTTTCAGGCTTGATGTTGTTCTCCACTTCTTCCTCCTCTCTCTCCACATCACAGGTATCCTGGTCTTGAGGATATTTGTTTTCTTCAACAGCAACCTCCGCATTCTTCTGCTGCTCTCTCAGCCGCCTCGTGTATTTCTTCTTCGGGATTTCCACAAATACTTTCCTCCCAGCCAGTCTCCCGCTTGCCCTTCTGATTTTGGCATAAGGAGGCTTCATCATTTCCTTCTTTTTGTCCATTTTCTCTTTTGGTTTGGTAGCCGGCATCTCAGGAGACATTCCGTTGCTGGGCCTGTCTACGGGGGAATCTGGAGGATCCAGAGGACAGTCTGCCTGGTCAGCTTCTGCCACAGCAGCTGCTTTGGACTCAAGCAAAATGCTTGGCTGGGTAGCGCTCTCTTCCTCAGAGTTTGGCGATTCTGAGAAGTTTTGCAACTCCAACAGCACCGATTCAAGCATCTGCTTCTTTAATTGAAAGCAGGTTTCTGAGAGATCCAAGCACTTCAGCTTTTCAGCTATTTCTAGCATACGCTGCACTCTGTCTTCTTCCACTTCTACCTTAGCAGTATAGACAAACTCAAGAAATGACGCAAAATCAGCAACCTGGACCTCATTCAGGAGCACGTTGGTCCGTGGGCCGTCCATGCCCTTCTCGTTAAGGAACACCTCCTTGAAAAATTTGCTTGTTGCTGCCAATACAGCCTTGTGAGCAACAAACTCTGCCCTGACACCTTGGTACTCCACGCTGACAGTCACGTCGCAGAGGTGGCCCAGGAGACGCAGCTGATGCATTTCATTCAGAAGGTTGATAGGAGAGGACTTGGATTCCAGTAAAACTGCATTACTTTCCATCTTTCTTCTCTCTGCAAAAAGCTGTTAACAACATTGCGCGTTAGCTATTTGCACGGAAGCTAACAAAACTCAGAAGATTTCAGCGGCCAAAAGTCACGTCCTGACTTTTGAGAGTGCTTCGCTTAAGCTCAAGCACCCTAAGTGCTTAAATCTGAAGAGACCAGACTTTCCAAGGAGCACTGTGAAAAGTCTGGCTAGGAGCGCAGATATCCAAAAGTGTCATCCTAAGCAGTCATATCTAAAACCATGCTGCCAGTCATACACAGAGATTTCTCTGAAGTTAATTTAAGTTTAAATCTCAAGTGTCATTTTACCTGAAATACCAGAGACTATTAGAACCTGTAATAGGGACAAAGCAAACAGAGGGAGATCAAAAGAAATGTTCTCTTGAAGGCGTGTGGAATTAAGAAATTATTCTCCCTCCTAATCGGGCAATAAGAGAAAGGTAAGATTAAGTAAAAGTTAACTGCAATCCTAAACAAACACTTCCTTAAACAGGCGTTTGAGATAAGGCTTTTAAACGAGACTCAGATAAAATTCCAAATGCTTTACACTGGCCAAAGCATCGGAGACTGCAGAACCATGTAAACCTAAGACATCATAAAACTTCCTCAAAGTGTTTTCTTTTTCAAAAAAATTCATCACTCAAAATGGACTTACAGCCTCTAAACTTTGCATGCCCATTTGTAGCCTTACAAGGGCTTCACCATCTCCGCTACCGTTTATGTCGCATTTCCAAATGATGTTTTAAGCTGCTCCAAAGTTCTCAAAAAACCTGATTTTTTGTTCAAAAAATGTTTAATCCCAGAACAACCAACATTTCTGTGAACTTTGAAGACGCTCTGAGCAACAACCCCCCTGCAACTGAGTTTCACTGTGTTCCTAACGACTATGCACGCACGCATTTTGAATCTGAAGAATTTCTTTCCACTTCCTAAAAGTTAACTAAGGTTTCTTTTCTCTGTACATGCTCGGGTACAGTAGACTTGCAGCCTTTTATACACGAGATGCTAAAAATCTTGCTCAGAAAGATAAATTAAAAAAAAAAAGTGTACAAATGGAACAAAATTCATATTAATATAACAGCAAGGAAGCCATATTGAGCATGAGAGACACAAGAATAATATTCATAGCATCAGAAAGAGATACTCCTTCTCTTCCCATAGAGCTATAAACTCAAATTTTAGTCCATACCCATTTCAACAAACCAAAAGTTAGACTCGTATCCCAATACAATTTTCTGTTAAATCAGTTTGGATAAAATATTTTCAAGAAACTGTAAAATGGAGAGCCACAAAATACACAGATTCACGGAGATTATTAGCAGCCATGTAAAATGAATGCTTTGTGGACTCGATACTGCACAAGGTAAAAAGCCACAGGGAGCCCCTGCCCTAAGGAGTTTACAGATAAGGCAGACAAGACCCAGGGGAAGCGGAATCATTTCCCCAACCTCAGGCAACAAGCAAGCGGATAGGACGAGAGGAAATGGGCTTAAGCTGCGCCAGGGGAGGTTTAGGTTGGAAATTAAGAGAAATTTCTTCACGGAAAGGGTAGTCAAGAATTGGAACAGGCTGCCCAGAGAGGTGGTGGAGTCCCCATCCCTGGAAAGTGTTCAAAAAACGGGCAGAGGTGGCACTTTGGGACATGGTTCAGTCTGGTCTACCCTTGATTGGCTTAGTGTGGACTTGGTAGTGTAGGTTAATGGTTGGTCTGGATGATCTTAAAGGGCTTTTCCAACCTAAACGATTCTATGATTCTATAAGCGGGAGAACAGGGAAAAACAATCCACCACAGGTACCCAAACCCCTACCTTAGATTCCACAGAAAAAGACTGTCCTCAGAACCAAACCTTTCCTATTTCCTAGGCTTTGAACTGTGAGCTCAGTAGGCTTACCATTAAGATTTCAATAGTTCCATTGACTTTATTCTAACAAATACCTAAAACCCACTGTTACTGAGTTACACTTACCAGGCCTAAAACAAAAGACCCAGGAAGGGGATAAAGAATCGCCTGTGCCAGCTCAGAGCTGAACAAGCATCTCAAAACATCGTCCACTTTTACAAGCAAACCCCAATGCTACACTTTAGTTTTGATAGAAATTTTACATCAATGTGAATGACGTGATTTGACTCCTGACTGAAAGGCTGACTCTTATAAATAAGCATAAAAGACGATGTTTAAACTGTGCTTCCCTTTCTCCATACTCTGCAATTTTTTTTCCTCCCAGTTATATGACAGACTGGCACTCCAAGTATTTGAGAATGAATTAAACAAAAACTCACTGAATGCTTTATCTGAAATAATCGATGATATAAAAATGTAACTTTCCCCGCTCCCAGTGCAATTATTTTCAAACTACTTATCGTGTTATTTCACACCTGTCCATCTATTTCCCATCTGAGCACACAGCAAAAGCTGTGGTCGCATGTAGACAACGGCGATCCCCAGCAGGAAACAAGAACCCAAACCACAAACTTCTTCTGCTGGGGTGAACGAGCTCCTAACTGTACTCGGCGAGCTGCTCGTTTCAGAAGCTGACCACAGATGCGTGTGTTAACAGACATGTTGCGCCAATTCCTCTTTTCTTAAGGCTGCAAAGCAGAAACCTCCTGTTCTTCCCACCATAGTATTTGCAGAATCAAAAGCCACTGTGAAAACACATCGCTCGCTCTCATCGCCAGCCTTCCACTGGTTTGGAATTTGTTCAGAGGAGGAGTGTTATTCCAACACGTACAGTAAGACGCATTGTGCTATGAAGGGTTTTCACTGCCGCTCCTGCGGCAAGTGCACGGAGCTGCCGAGCACTGGGCTGGCACGACATCTTCAACAGAAGTATGATATATTCATAGAATCATTTAGGTTGGAAAAGACCTTGAAGATCATCCAGTCCAACCATTAACCTAACACGGCCAAGTCCACACTAAACCAGTTCAGGGGAGAGTAATAATTTCATGTTTCTTGGCTTGGTGGCTGGATTATTTTTTAATGAAAGTAAAAACTAGGAATCATTAAGGTTGGAAAGGATCTCTAAGATCATCAGTCCAACCATCAACCCAACACCACCATGCCCACTAAACCAAGAACAAGACCTGAAAACCTGCAGACTGAGCCTGCTCACTAGGTCTAGCCTGTAGGACCGAGATTCAAATAAAAGCAACACTTGCATGCAGTCAGCCATCATACGCCATGAATGTGTCCCCATCCAGAGGCAAAACTAGCTGAAAAGAGGGAAAAGAGCCAGGTAGATTTAACAGACTGTGAACCCACGAGCTTGTCTGTTTTTCTGCACCAACTCCACAGAGTCTAGTAAGAGACATTACTGCTACGCACCGACCTGCCTCATTTAGGCTTGCTCCAACTATGGAAGCTGCAATACCAGCACCACAACAACAGGCACGCTCCACAGGGCTGCAGCAGAAGTTAACAGGCTGCGGCAAA
The DNA here is from genome assembly GCF_030463565.1 of Pelecanus crispus. Lineage (NCBI taxonomy): Eukaryota > Metazoa > Chordata > Aves > Pelecaniformes > Pelecanidae > Pelecanus > Pelecanus crispus. Next base: position 1,381,306 of record NC_134645.1, on the reverse strand, counting down.
CACCCAGCCCCACCTTTTGTGACCGGTGAGAGCACCCCACGAAGACCCTGCAGCCCCTGTGAGAGCGCAGGGGCACTCAGAGACGTGCGCTGACCCCAGCCCAGGCCAGGAGGCTCCTGCACGGAAGGAGGATGGCACATCGCCACGCGCTTCCCCACAGCTCGCGTGACGCAGCCGGTCGCCCTCCTCCTCAGCAGGCTTCACCCTCGGCCTCCCCTCCTCGCCACAGCGACCCGAAGGTGGGCCTGGGGACCGGCCGCAGCCCACACGCACACCTCGACCCGGCCGCAAGAGAGGGCGGCAGCCCCCGAAGGGTGACAGGGGGAGGGTGCCCAGCTGGCTGCCCGCACCCAGGCCAGGCCGTGACCTCCCTGCTGAGGGGAGCCCCCCCCGCTTCCTCTCCCCTTCAGAAAGGGCCGCGGATCACACGGGAGCACGTCCCGCCACCTCCCCGCGGCGAGGGCCGGGCGGAGAGCAGCAACGGGCTGAGGGCCACAGCGGCCAGCCGGCTGTGAGGGCAAGGGCCAGCGGCTGAGGGACGCAGCAAGGCCGCGGCGGGGCCGGGGCCAGACCCACCACCGCCTCCCCGCTTAGGGCCGGCTGCCCCGCGAGGGGGAACGGCCCCTCCCGCCCCCGCACTCACCGGGCAGCCCCGCAGCCGAGCCGGGCCGCTCCTCGCCCCAGAGCCTGCGGGCGGCGGCCGGAAGCGCTACCGGCAGAAGCCCCGCCCCTCGCCCTGACAACGGCCGCGGGCGGACAACGGCGCAGGCGCGGCCGCGACGCGCAGGAAGTGACGCCAGGCGGCGCGACAGGCGTTGCTAGGCAGCGCGGCCCAACCGGCGCGGCCTCCCCGCTTTTACGCTACCCAAATGAACAAAGTTTTCTGCAGTCAAATCTAGGCAAATTAATCAGCTACGGGATGGGTGGCCGCTTATATTGCGAGCGCATCTTTATTAAAACCAAACCAAACAAACAAAAAAAAAAGGAATAACTTACATCCACAGCACCACACCCGCACACAACCCCGTACACGCCGCTTTCCCAAGCAGAGACCCTCTACGATGTCTCCAAGGCTTTGTAAAAAATAAAAACTCTGTAGGGATCTAAAAATCTAACCGGCATAAACCACTTTTTTAACAGGAATTCCGCACGCCCGTGACTCCAGCTCACCTACCTAAAGACGACACTGTGCTGCAGAGCTCCACGGGGCGGCCGCAACGCAAGTTTCGGGCGATCCAGCCTGTTATGACCCAAAGAGACGGCGCTTTTCTGCCAATAACTGACGTTATGAGTATAAAAGGGAGTGATCGGTGCCTCCCGCATTACCAACACTAGATGGCACATGTTCTACTTTTTTACGAACAACGCTTTCTGGTTTATAAAGTTTACCTTGGTCAACTGACCAAATTTCCGGCGCAGAGTCTTCACCCGTACAGGCTTCTGAAAACGTTTCTATTTTGGACCAATTATGGTCTTTTTTGGTTGTAAGATCTATTAAGAAACTTCTCCAGTGAGCATTGCGGTCATGAATCTAGGGGGAAAAAAAGAAAAACGGGGAAAAAAAATTACATCTGAGTTTTTCCTAACAATAACTTCAGTAACTGCATTTGCAAAATCAAACAGTATCAGGGTTAACTCTGTGATACTGTGCTCAAATGCAAAAGCCGAATTCCTAAACGCAAGAACAAGTCTGTTTTGCCAACTCCGCACCAATTTTCTGGCTCCGCTGTCATGGAAGGCTTCCAAAAGAAGCTAGAATTTTAGCATACAGGCCAACATTAACTTAAAAACCTGTAATTGGAAAAAAACCCCTTATGTTGTCTCTTAGCAGTGACTTCAAGGACCCAAAGGTCTCTGAAAACAGCTAAGCTCAGCAATCCAATTCTCAGCACATCACAACGCTGGAAACTTGTAAAATCCTATTCATCTGCAACACAAAGACGTTATAAACCATCATGCTACGGCCTCTGTGCAAGAGGCTTAAAAGACTGCAGAGACTGTAGTAACACAAAAGGTGGTACTGTTCCTTTTTTAAGAAAAGGATTCAATCAGTAATAAGCATTTTAAATCACTGCTGCCTAAGATCAGATTTTCCTTTTGAAGCCAACAGAACCAGTTGGGAGATGACTGGTTTGACAGCCAGCAGTGGGAGCTGCTGCACTGCTGGAGGAAAATTCCGCACCCTTCCGAAATATATTTTTAAAAGCTGTCTGTAGATGGTAGAGAAATCTCCCAAGCCTAACATTCATTCTTCTGCAATTTCTTTTTTGATAAAGACCTGAACTTAAGCACCAGCATGAACCCTGATTAAGCCAAGGAATTTCTCTCAGCGGTAAATGTCATCACCGCACTTTGCCTGCCAGAAAGACACCCGAGGGGCAGCGTACCGACACGTGTCTGCGCAAGGTGGACATGTCCGTGAAGGTTCTCTCGCAAGCTCTGCACTTGTACGGCTTTTCCCCGGTGTGAATGCGCTGGTGGCGGCGGAGAGCGCCCTGTTGGGTGAATGTTTTCCCGCACTGTTCGCAGAAATACGGACGGGTCTCTAAAAACAAGAAAACCCAGGAAGCACGGAGTTACAAGGCAGGTTCTTTTGGCCTTGACTCCAGCAGACAAAAAGCGTAACGAATTTTTAAAAGATCAATATTGATAAAGCGGGGTTTGTAGGAGATAGGCGCTTGATGCCCTGTTTTTAAGGTTATGTGATAAATGTTTCTTGGCTGCAAAGGAAAGCCTGAGAGCAGCTCCCTGATCTTGCGAGGGGAACAGCAGCAACTGCAGCCGCTCTCTGCTCCGACGTCCTTCAACAGCACAGAACAGGGCTCAGTCCTCTGGGCAAGCGTCATCTGCCACGATACAAGACGATTTCGTGCCCTGTTTAACAAGTCAGGATCGATATGAGCCCTGCTTCTCCTCAGCACCTAATTCAAGGAGCTTATACAGTGGTTCTGGAATAAAATGTCACCGTCCAAACTGGGAAGTACTTCAGATCCAAGCTCCCAGTACCGTTTATTTTATTTTCCCAGCCCCAATTAGTTTGTTTCATTACCTGCATGGACGTTACTGTGCTGGGCTAGCGAGGCCCTCAGTCCAAACATCTTCCCACAAACCTCGCACTTGTAGGGCTTAGCACCCATGTGGCATCGTTTATGGCATTTTAAGTATTCGTTGGTGGCAAAATGTTTTCCACACACATCACATTTAAAAAGGCGTTCTCCTGTGTAAAGGGAAAAAAAGACATTGTGAATTCTTTCAGCAGGATTTTGTACTTCAAAGTTGGTTTTCAAATGTCTCTCTACCCCCAGCAGTTCCTTCCTGGTACTTGAAGTCTCTTCCATGAGTTACAAAAACAACAAAAAAGCATGCACCTTCTTCAAATCCCACCTAGCAATTTCGAGCAGTATAAAGGGAGGCGACGGGAGAAACCAGGCAGAAGGAACAGCAGTATTTAATGCCTACCTGTGTGGGTCCTTTTGTGGCCAGTGAGTTTGCCTTTATCGGCAAAGCAGGCCCCACAGTCCTCACAAATATATGGCTTTTCCCCTGTATGGGACCTGAATGAAGGGAAACACAAATGGTTATTAATAAATTAGCGCTCATAGCACATTCTTAAAACGATGTATTTGAAATTGCGTTCTACACACTACAGGCAGCACACTTTGTTTGTTAAATGAAGTGGAAAAAAGTACATTCTGCTTGCTGAGGAAGTAAGAGTGTTTATGAGCACAGGTGCTACGCTGAAGTGCTAGAATTCCCATTTATGGTTTACCTTTTTCTCATTCACAGGCCCTACAAAATCCACCTTTCTTTCACAAGTTACAGCTCACAGTATCAGCATCGGAATGGAGAAAGCAGGGAAGATGACAAGCTGCTGCTGTGAGACTGAAAGCGCATCCCGATTGTCCCCAGCATGAGGTCAGCAGCAGATCTCTTGGGACATTGTGGGCCATGTTCTTGGCTTCCACAGTCCCTCCATCTCGCATCCTCTGGCCTGCAAACTTAACTGGCAGGACATTCCCATTTTTAAGACAAAAGGCACTAAGGAAAGTCAGGCAAGCAGCGTTTCTGAACGCATGCTGGACACCTGATTTTAAACCAGCTCAAATCAGAGAAAGTCGGAGCCCAGTATTTGGTCTTAACACTGTGCTGACTTCCCTTATTCCAACCCAAATAGTATGATGTGCAAAAACATGGAGAATTTAGAGCTGTCAGGCAAAATGCTGCAAATATGAGACAGCCAGTTACCCAACACAAACCCCGTGAGTCACTGTGCTGTTGCAGTCATACCGCATCTTACATGCAGCGCGGCTCTGCTGCGTTTCAGCTGACAGAGATAATCTTGACATTTCAGATGTTTTGCTGATCCTGAATCTGTATGCCTCACAACTTTTTAGATCACTGTAAGAATGCTTAGGGAACAGAAGGAAGCTACTGACCCCGTTGTATGGGTCCACAGTCTCTAGTAACAGGATTTCTCTCACCTACTTCAGCCCTCCAACAGTTAACATCCTCTTATGAACTATCTGCTATGCTCCCGGTTTGGAGAAAGATGGGAAATTCCATGGGATGATTCACCCTCTCCTGGGAGAGGACACATTTAACATAAGACACCACCAGAGAGCAATTCATCCAGTCTAGCTCCAATGACTACAGAGGGAGCCCAGATGAGATGTCCAGCTTTTCTATTGCATACAAGAAATGAAATCCCACACTAAATGACTTGCTCGGAGTGATAAAGAGCGAGCAGGGCTCGGTGTCTGGGTCTCTGAGGTCCTCGACTAATTTTTCAGCCTATGCTACTCTTCATCAGTGAAGGCCATCATCTTATTTTGAAGACTCTCTCAAATGACTGGCTTTTGCTTACAAGTTCACACAGAGCATCTGTTTCAAAACCCTTAGTAAAACTGATGCAACGGCCAGCTGCAGACAAAGCCTTTACGTAAAAGAATTAATCACAGATACTACAGAACAAATCATATCCCGGTGTTCCTGTTATAAGGACACGCAAGGAGAATGAGTCAGAACTGGGAAGTCAGAAGAGGAAAAAGAAGTGCTGAAGTACGCTGGGCATGCAGGGAGTGGTAACGGGAGAAGCAGTACTGCAGGCTGACCTGGTATGGATCTTAAGTTGCGATGGCTGAGCAAATTTTGAATGACAAATGCCACATTCGTAAGGTTTTTCTCCCGTATGCGTCCGCATATGGAACACTAGGGCTGTTCGGGAGCTGAGGATCTTCCCGCAGACAGAGCAGAGAGGGCGTTTGACCCTGCCTTCGTGCTTCCGCATATAATGTGTCCTCACGTCTCTCTTTCTTTTAAAAGTAGCGTTGCAAAGGGTGCAGGCAAACTGCCTTTCTTCAGTGTGGACACAGGCTCGGTGCTCCTTCCAGCTGTTGTAACTAGCAAACGACTTGCTGCAGATGTCACACTGATAGACTTTACCAGGCAAGCACTGATGGACGTCTCTGCAGTGATCCACGTACTTTTTCCGGGAAACAAACTGCTCGTTACACTTATCGCACGTTATTACGTAGGCAGATTTGTTATTCACCCCGCTCTTATTTACCTTCTTTATTTTAAACTCTTCATCTGATTCACATTCTTCACCATCCTTCTCATTAGCGTATTCATCATCCTCATCATCCTCCTCAGAACAGACCTCCTCGTTACCTCTGCTGTCTTCAACTTCCGAATACCCCGCTTCGTCATCTACCTCCTCCTCTCCCTTCACGCTCATTTCATCTTCATTCCTCTCTTCGCTCATTTTTTCTCTTCTTGCTTCAGCTTCCTTATATTTCCGCTTCCGTTGCTCTTGCTCGTTGCTACAGTCTGCTTTGGTAACAGATGAGCCCCTGGGTTCTTCCTCACGATTTGTGGCCTCTTCGCGCCCCGCACACTTGTGTCGTTCAGCCTCCGACATCGCACCCCACGTCCCTCTGTCGGGATCTTTGCCACAGCTTGCTGCATTCGGTCTGTGCGCAGGCGGAACTACCATCCAGTAGACAGGCATGAGTTTCCTCTCTTGCCCAGACTCGTGGATTTTTCTGTTAAAATAAACAAACAACAGAGCGCAACTTCAGTAAGTTCAATTGTTTCAATTCAGACAACGTCTTGCCTTGGAGGAAGAGTCGTTTCCTTTTAATTGTCTTTCACACCATTTAAGAAATTAACAGCATGTTTGGAGAGCTGAGCAACAGGGAAATTTTGTGTAGAGTTGGACCAGATAATTAAAGAAAATTAAAATGTCTCAGTTCATCAAGGATGGAGCCTCTCAAGTATACATACTCGTCAGCTGACCAGTAACATAGGATGGACTGTAAATTTTCCTCCAAGGCCATAGTGGACAGGATAAGAAATTATGGACTCAAACCAAGGGAAATATAGATTAAATGCCTATAGGGAAAACTGAACAGACCCCCTTGTAAGCCATCAATTGCAGTGGTTAACTCTACTTATTGCTACTCAGCGTGCGAAACAAGCTATGCCATTGCACTCACGACACATCTGGAATGTTTTTTCCGCTACTGGACTGAACTACAAACAAATTTTGACATTTTTTATAAAGGGAAGCTGAGATGCAGTAGAAAATCACCTATCTCCTGTACCACGCAGGCAGAGTACGGAGACGTCTGACAAGTACAGTGGCTTTTGCGGTTCTGGAAACCGCTGTGTAATTTCAACATCTTGTTTTCAGTTTATCTGGAAGCTCAGGCTACCCTGCAAAACAGCACGCAGGATATCTGACCCAAGAAAACCATACTAAAAAGCACCGTTCTGCCCTGATATTTGTGAAATAGGCATTTTCTCGTGCATTTTAAACAGATGCCGGTTATTTTCAGGCTTCTATTTAAAAACTCAAATCTGAGGCTTCCAAAATCACCTAACAGATCTGGTTGCACAAGTCCTCTTTGATTCAATGGGAAACGTTTGCCTAAATTCCCAGTCTGGGAGACCTCAATCCAGTAATCCAGACTGAGAGCTTGATGAGGTCAATGGAAAAAATCTGCGCTGATTTCAACACACTTCCAATCAGATCCAAGGAATTCTGGAACTAAAGCAGCGAGGACTTGAGGAACGCTTTTATCCTAGCGCCCAGAGAGAAAACACATTTTCCTGCACGCACACGGACACACAGAGAATGCGGTACCTTACGTGAGTATTGTAAGCAGACCTCTGAGCAAAGCTGGCGGGGCAGCGCTCGCATTTATAAGGTTTCTCCCCGGTGTGCGTTCGTATGTGGACTGTCAGGCCGCACTTGGAACTGATGACCTTGTCGCAGTACGGGCAGGCCTGGGGATCCCGCTTCTTCTCATGCACCCTGCGGATATGGTCATTTATGTCCTTCTGGCGCTTAAACCTCTTGTCGCAAAACACGCAGGAGAAGCCCCGCTCGTCGCTATGAACGGCGAGGCGGTGCTGCCGGAGGTGCCGGTGAGTGGAGAAGAGCTGCTCACATGCGTTGCAGCTGTACTTGACAGCCAGATTAGCGTCACGCTTGAGCTCCATGTGCGACTGGTACTGCTTGAAAACGGGGAACGATTCGTTGCACTTCTCGCACGCGATCTGCGGCAAGACTTTCGCCACGTGCCGTGGTGATTTCCGACGTTCGGTTTTACTGGCAAATTTGGAAATGAAACTGTTTTCGTCTTCCCACTGCTCAGGCAGCGCGTTCCCAATTACTGCACGGGCTTCCTTTGACTCAGTCTGACTTAGGAGAGAACGACTGTTCTCGTTTTCCAGACTAATGATATCCATACTGAGTCTGTTTCTGGTATCCGCCTTGTTACATTTCGGTAGCTTTGCTGTCCTGGATTTTGGTTCTGGAAAAGCAGTGTCCTCTTGCTCCAGGCTTGCCGGTTGGCCTTCAATGAGTTCGTAGCCAGCCAGCAACTTTTTATGTTTTTGCCTATCCCAAAGTTTCCTCTGCATGGGTATTGCCACAACTTGGGAAGAGTTACTCAGTTTGTGGTCCTCCTCTTGCTGGATGCGAGTCCACTGTGGCCCACCATTTTCACACAGCTCACCTTTCAGATGGAGGCTCAAATCTAAACCCTTCCTGCCCTCTGCTTTCACTTCTTCACAAATGTCCAGCAAATCCTTGCATTCAAGTCTTTCGGCTATTTCTTTCATCCGCTGCAGTTTTTCCGCTTCAATCTCCACTTCCGCAGTGTAAACAAACTCCAGGAAGGAGGTGAACTCTTCCGTGTAAATGTCTTGCAGAGTCACCGTGCAATTCTTGGTGTCCAGCATCTCATCATGCAGGAACAGCCCCTTGAAATAGTTGCTGGAAGCTGCCAAGACAGCTTTGTGAACCAGAAACTCCTCCTGAATTCCAAGATGCTGTGTGTGAACTGTCACATCACAGAGGTGACCGAACTGGTACAGAGAATGCAGTGCCCTCAGGAGGTTAGGAGCGGCAACCTTGGATTTCATTAGAATTTTCTTTTTCTCCATCCTGCCAGAAAAAGAGACAAATGTTTGAATGCTTGCTCTCCCTCTTCCATAAGCTACCTTTCCATTCATGTACATCAATCACTTAAAAAAAAGCTCAGTGGAGATCCATGTCCTAATTCCTAATTTACAGGACATGGTAAAGACCTCAAGGTTACTTCTATCAGTGCAACCGTCATCAGCAAACACACTGGGTTTATTACAGTCACACACTTAGATTTGCACTCTAAATCTATTAGATTCACCCTTCAGAGCGAATATTCTGTAGCACAGGTGGTTAACAGGAACAAAATACAAGTAACGTGATTGGCCCAGCTTAATAATAAAACGCTCTTCATACAAGCGCTTTTCCACGGTCGAGGTCACAACAATTTACCGTGGAAACAAGCATCTTTCCCCACCCGCCTTGTACTGAGGGGCAACTGAAGCACACTGCACTTCCGATTGTTTCCCGGCTGGTGTTGGAACAGCGCCTGTGTTTTCACAGTCACGCCAGGCTCCACGCACTGCGGCAGGCAGCCCCTTGTGCCAAAGCAGAGGGATAAATCTTTGCATCCAGTTCAGTTTTGTTTCTGTTCCGCCCCTGCCCCCCCGCCCGTAAACAATCAAACCTAGGGGTTAATAATGATAGTAAGTTCTATTGTACTTGGCCACTTAAATAATATACAGGGACAAACTATGCATTTAGAAATAGCAGCAATTTTTTTGAGAAGGTAGTGGTGGGGTTTTTTTGAAAAATAAAACTAAAACATTTTACATAAAAATAAAAGTTGCAAAACTGCTCCTTCTCAATCACCAGACAGAGGGGTCAGAAGTTTTTTGACATTTTCAGAAAGAACAATTTGCATTTCCCTGCCAGCTCTAGAGACAGATACCAGCTATTATCACAGAAAATCTGACGCCTGAGAGCTCTGTGGCTTTCCTGTCTCAACCTGCATATGCCACCTATATGGCTGGAACAAGAAGTCTCCTTTACCCCTGCCCATAAAGCACAACAATGATGCTGTCAACCTTACTGAGGCCTTTAGATGCTCTGATCTGATCCTCTAACCTGATAGTCCCCATCTAGCATAGTTTTTAAATAGCTATTATTCAGCACATGCTTACAACAGCTTTGTAACCAAGGGAAGAACATCAAGCCAAAATAAACAGACGAATCGGCTTGTTATTGCTTAAAGGCTCTGTTTAAGCTTGGCTTGCCGTGCTTCCCTCTCAGTAATAATGCTTGGCAGAAAATGACACCAAACAGTACTTTTGCTTCTCATCTAAATTATGTTTGACATTATATTAAATACATTCCTGGCAGATATAAACCATCTGATTAAGAAGACAAATGCGTCTTCAACATAAAGTCTCAGGAAGTCAAATACAATACATAGTCTAGAGTGAATAGGTTTGAATAGCAAAATTAAAAGATAGCTCTGAGAATACTCTTCCTATTTACAAGCTTCTGCAGCAAGCACCGCCAAGGGTAATCATCTTCTAACCTGCAAGGCGTAAGTAATTCAGTGCTTGCGACACCCCAAATCATGTTTTGAAAACTGCATTTAAAGGTTTAAACCGATTTTCTAATGACGCCGTTAAGTGCCACCGGAATGCGTACAGCTACATTCGCAGGAAAAGGATAAGATTTCTGCTAGATATAAAACATCTGTAAACGAGTGATGCAGAACCGCAAATACTTGTACTTAATTGTGGGTTTGACCCTGAGTACTCGATGAGCTCCTGTGAGAAGTCCCACCCCAGTCAACGGGACTGCTTGGAATCTCAGCCTTCTCCCCTAGCTGGTGCAGAACCTCCTCACTGCTAGCAAGTTCAAAGATGTTTACTCAGAGAAAAGAAAACAAAAATATTACTACAGGAAAAATACTTGGGAAAAGTAACTAGAAGAAAAAGACAAAGCACGTGTTAAAACATCCCACAGAAGCTAGAAATTAAGGGGGAAGGATGTGCAAAATAGCATTGTCTAAATTCTGTCAGAAAAGGACTGCTCATGTCCAGACTCCTACAAACGTACAATAATTATCACAGTCTCTGCCTTATGAATTCTGGCCAGCAGAATTCTTTAAATCTTTAAAATGCCCCAACTCAAAGTCTGCCAACCATTCCCTACCAGCGACCACCAGCTATGTGGAGACAAAATCCTAGAAGCTCCTACGGCACACTTGCAGGCTGCAGGAAGAAGCGCAGAGCCGGAGTTTAATACCTATCTTCAGCCTGCAAATTCAGAAAAGCTTCCACTTAATCTGTCCCCTTGCCCTTCTTAATGTTTTCCAGCAGGATATCATTCTGTGTTTCTGTGCAGAACTGACCCCAGCCTTGCAAAGCTCACCGATCAGTAGCGCTTAAAGAAATCAATGAGCAGAGCGCGTGCTAATTTCCTCCTCCTCCTTTTTAAGATCCCCATCTGCGATAAATTCTTGATACGCGCTCCCATGTGAGCTCTAACACTAACACCTGACACTAAGCCAAATGGAGAGGTACGTTCCAACATCATGTCTTTAGTTCAGCTGGTTCTAGATTACATCAGCCCAGAAGTTGTTTACTGAAACGTCTTTCTGATGAAAAATGCCACAAATAAATCCAAGTCACGCAATTTTTTTTTTCTTCAGAAAACATGAGACTGTACTTTTTGTTACCCTTTGGAGAGGAAATCGACCTTCAGTTTTCTGAAGTGGTGTTGAATATAGTTTGTTTTCATTTTTTACAGTTTCATGAGATTGGGAGTAGAACACAATGTTTTAGGGGTATAAAACAGTATGTAAGATTCCCCCCCCAAAAAAAGTTAGGTAATTGAAGATTTCCAAGTATTTTGCATTCATTTTGGAGGTAAGGAAGAAGCTTCTTATCCCCAAAGGATTAGGAAACCTATTTTCTCCTTACTTTTTACACTTCATTAACACGTAACGACAAGAGAAGATTCTGGAGGAATTCCCATCCACAGCAACGGGAATGACGACGACAAATGTTGCAGTAAATAGAATCATAGAATCGTTTAGGTTGCAAAAGACCTTTAAGATCATCCAGTCCAACCATTAACCTAACACTACCAAGTCCACACTAAACCAATTAAGGGTAGACCAGACTAAACCATGCCCCAAAGTGCCACGTCTGCCCATTTTTTGAACGCTTCCAGGGATGGCGACCAATGGTTTAATCACCCAGTTACTGAATCAAAGAGAAGGACATATTCTGTTCTAACTGCCAGTTAACGTTGGCTTGAAATAACCACCGGTAATCTAATAGGAAAAGTAACAGTAATATCATTCACTGGTTTAATTCTACCCCTCCGTGTATGAACATGAGGCACCCTGGTCTTCATAATCCTAACTTTTGCTCCCAACTGCGCCCGTAAACCAAGCATTCCCAGAGCTGCACCCCATCTCTTGCTTTCCAGCGCTCCAACCTGCCCAAATCTCAAAAGGATCGGCACTTCTCTCTCCTGCTCTACTGCAAACACGCCGCCCTAACATGGCAGAACAAGCTCCTGAGCGGCCACGCAGGATGGCCACGAAGGCGGAAAAAACGCAAGGCAGCAAGAGGAGCACGCTCTGCTGCTCCGCAAACCCTCTGCGGTTTTCTCACCCCCTCAGAAACCCTCCCGGAGCTGCACCTGGGAGGCAGCTGGGTTCGCAGCCTGCTGGGAGAAAGATGCCACCGATTGCTGCGGGTCATCGTGAACGTTCCCACTTACCAAACCAGGAAGCAGAAGGCAGCTGGTTAGAGGTTAACAGCCCTAATAAACATCTTTCTGCTGCACCCTGAAGCTACTTCTGAAAGCAGCAAGTTGCTAGTCTCCGAGATGCTGACTTCAACGGGAAGACTTAAATGAAAACAACATTTTTTTTCCACATATTGCACTTTATGGGTTCGTTTGTAATTTCTTTTAGCTTTCTGCCCAGTAATATGGGAATAAATATTTTAAAGAATTTGCATGTATGCAAGATTTACAGAAAACATAATTAATCTAACAGAACCACTGCAAAAGCCAAAACATATTTCAATTCAATTACAGTTCCCGATAAGGCCACTAGAATAAGCACAACTGTTTTAAAAAATAAAGCCTACCAGTGGCTTCCAATCTCCAAGGGGAGATTTATATTTGCTCTGTGCTATAGCGCTTTTTTTTTAATGATGCAATGACATGGTCAATGGCAGCTCTCTAATTCAGGACAACTAACACAGTAAATGCAGATGTTTGTAGGAAGGACAGTAAATATTTCTAAAATGTCATTGTTTCTTGGACTTTCACTGTTCACATCTACTTTGGAATTTCTACGGGCCAGAGTCTTAACTGGCATGACACCGTATAGCCCGTTCGAAGTGAAGATACACTGGCTTATATGTCCAAGTATCAAGGGGAGAAAAACCCAATAGGTCAAAGAAATTGAATCGCATACTTATCAAAAATTCTGTTATTTCACATAAATATACCCTGCTTTTTACAAAGTATATCTAATCTTTGGTTGCTTGATATTTTTCCCCAAGCTTTTTCAATTAGATCTTAAGTTTCTCTTCAGAGAAGCGAGAAGGAAATTCTTCCTTAATTTATTTTCCCAGGAAGGGTTCCTTTAAACTCTCAATAGCTGCACATACATGTGCAACAAAGTGCCCCGAGAGCGATCAAAATGAGAACCCTTGAAATATCAATGATATTTCCATGTATCCAAAAATTTTTAAAGAAAGTATCCTGGTATGCTCTTACTTGATCATCTTTAACCTCTGCAGAAACTGCCCAAATCTCTCTTTGAAGTGCTGGGATGGCATAAGAGCATGTAATTGCTCCTCTTGATGCTTGGGCTACCACTTGGCAAAGCCCAGCGTGGGTAGGTCATAACAGCAGCGCAACACCCCAGATCTTGACTGATAAAATGAACCGCTCGAGAGATCAGACTGAACAACCAGAACTGCAGTACAACAGGCAGAATGTTTAAGAGCGTGCAAACCGCCCTAAGTAAAGGGCGGTAAGACTCGTTGACGCAGACGTGTTAAGACCTAGCTTCAGTCCTCAAACGAGCCATACCTGTGGTATTTTTTCCGGTTTTTGCTTTGTTTTTTTTCCTGTAAAATCAGGTAACGTTTGCCTGTCTTAAAGATGGATTGCGATGATAAAAACACATTAATAGCAGTAAGATAATAAGCCAACATAGGTTCAAAAGAACGTTACGAGAACACAAATAACAGCTAGAGTTACTCAACTATACTAATCATCTATAAAATTAAGCTTATTTGCATAAATTCCCACATGACGCCGACACATAAAGTTAGGTACGTTAGGACACCAAGCGAATAGCAACAACCACCGCACCTCTCCTGCCACAGGTGCTGGCTCTTTGTGCACTGCTGGGTAAGTTGAGGAATTGCCATCCAGAGCATCCCAATTTAAGCTACAGCAGACCGAGGGACAACTTCCTCCAAGAGTCATTTAAATTTATTTTTTTTTTTAAAAGGTACAGAACCTTGAAGTCTGCCTTGCTAAAAACCAAGCATGCTACTTGAGAGACACAACTAGAAATACTCTTCGCTTGAGAAAATCAAGGCTGACCGCGCTTTCCAGGTGGAACAGCACTCACACTTATGATTGTATCTGAAAGATACCGCGCTGCGTTACTCCTTACGCCGCTGACAACACAGGGTTGCGATAGTTTTCTGGTTTTTACCGTTGGCTTTGCGCAGCCAACAGGCCTCTGCGTGTGTAATGGCCTGCAGCGCACAGAGGTCCCCTCTGAGCCCCTGCGAGGAAATGAGAAATCAAATCTTTTTTCCCTGCACTTTGCAAAAGTATGAGTCTCCTCACATCACCTCACGAGCATCGGTGGTTGGCGAGACCTGACTGGAAAGCAAAGTGCACAAAACAAACCCCGCCACGGCCCGAGCCCCCAAGCAACGCCACCGCGGAGCCGGCCGGCTGTCACCCCACCGGCGCTGAGGGGACCGGCCACCCCCGGGGACCCCGCAAGGCCGCCCCACGCCTCGCCACCGGGCGAGGCCTCGCCGCCGCCATGCCTGCTTGCGAGGCGTCGAGGCGCGGCCTGCGCCCCGGGGGCGACGGGCACCCTCCCGCCGGGCGGGGCGGCGGAAGCAGCCACCGGGCCCGCTCCCACCGGTTCTCAGGTGGGGATTTCCCCGCTTCCCGGCCCCTCACGGATCCGGCCCCTCACGGATCCGGCCCCGGCCCCTCACGGCCCCCGCTGCCCGGCCTTACCCTGCCAGGCGGGGCGGCCCGCTCCCGCCTCAGCCGCGCTCCTCCCGCCCGGGCGCAACCACCGCTCCCCCCTCTCCCCCCCGTCCCCCGTCGGAATGGTACAGCGCAGGGAAGGCCCGCCTGGTAGGGCCCGGCTGCCCGAAAGCAACATGGCCGCCCCGGCTTCGTCACATCAGCCGCCTGTCTTCTGCCGCCATCTTGAGTGCGGGCCAGGGGCAGGCAGCCATCTTGGGCGCGGGCAGAGGGCTCCTTGAGGAGAGGGGCTGCTTGCCACGGGCTCCTGACAAAGCCCTCAAAATTCCTCAATTCCAGGCAGGGGCCAGTTTTACCCCGTTACTTGGAGTGTATCCCCGCTACGCTGTTAATTATTTTCTCTCAAGAAACCGCAGCATCTTTCCCCCCACAAGCAGAGGCCCACTGTCAGGAATACCACAGGGTGGCAGGCCTGGCTTGTGCCTCGTCGCATAGGCCAGCACTTAGATGTATTTTGTGGAGGGTACCCACCTCAGGCAGAAGAAAATCTCGGCTCTCTGGGCAAGTTGCGTGACAAGGCGAGCCGGCTTTGCTCCAGTCTGGCAGCAGATGAGGTTTCAGGGCCCCAGACCCAAAAAACAATTCAAGCTGGTTACCAGGGCTCAGTTCGCTCCGGTGTGGCACAGTACCATCTCTCTACACCTCCAGGCCAGACGGCAGTAAAATTAACAACTTCTGTGGGGGACTTTGTTTTTCCAATGATCCATCCACATCTTCAGGAAGAAGAGTTGATTAGAAAAAAAAAAAAAAAAAGAAAAAAAGATGAGTTTTCTTAGCTTCTACTTAGCTGTTTCCACAAAACTGAAAAAAAATTCCAATCAGGTCAAAACAATTTGTTTTCACGTTTGCAAAGCGCAGCGTTTTCAGCGTTTAATCAGGTTAAATTGCTCCTGTTGCCAATGGCTGTCTACGGCAGGTTTGCTCCCCAGGCACAATAAATATCTTCACTCATCTTGCAGCCCAGTTTGCTCCGACAGCTAGATCCAGCTCCTCCAGTATGGATACTGGCAGATTATTTCCAGTGTTAAGAGAAAGGTTATAGGAAATAACTTCAGGGTCTGAACTTTGGCGGGGTAAATCTCCTAAAGGAGAAGCACAAATGGGGTCTTGCATCTCCCAGAACTGCTGTTCCTGCAGGACAAGCCGCCGTTTCTCACCGGTGACCCCGTTATTGCTGTCATTTATCAGGTGAAATGACTTTAAACAGCCGGCGGATGGGGCAAGCCACTCAGGGCTGCCAAGTACTTAAACACACAAGTCTTGTTTCCAAGACAAATCGCGGATAAATTCCTCCTTGGAAGCATTTTTTGCTTAAGTGCAGGCTTTAATCTTCAAATTTTAACGGCTTGTAAAAATGTTGGATGACGATTGTAATTCCCCAAGGTAATGTAAAATAAATTCCTCCATTAAAAAAAAAAATCAGGAAGAGGTAGACATCTCTACAAGTTATTACGCTATTTACCTTTCTTTCCTATAATTCTATCACACAAATTTGAACCTAGATCCTACAATTATCAGGCTGCTGGTCAGATATTGGAAAACGTTCACACGTTTATGTGAAAACAAGACTACCGCAGGAAAGACAGAATAAAAATACTTAGAATAAAAATAACTAGCGCACACTCAACTCACTTAGACTCATACAAGCCGAGGGGCAAATCTAGCCTGACAGATCGCTCCCACCGAGGAGTGCATGCTTCCGCCATGAATTTGGTTTTCAACCCTGATTATTTTGTTTGTATTCGGGGAATGTTTCTATTGTCAAGACACAGCTCTAGGGGTGGAGAGAACGAGCAGCAATATGAGTGATCCATGCTAAAATGTCAGCATAATATTCCTGTATCTTAGCACAAGGGAATAGTGTTTGCTTTTACTTTATCGGAAACCTGGTCTGCTCAACAGTTCTCACCCAGAGGAGTTGGGAGAGAAGATGAAGTGCGGGCTCCTGTCCAATTTAGTCTTGCTTTCATAAGGATTGAGTGAATTGCTGCAGAAGTTGGCAGGGCTGTTGCGCTGGGTTGTATTGGCGTGTCAATCTTTGCCGAGCTGCCCGGGAGGGATTCTCCCAACGCTGCTTCGGCACGCCGGCAGCTGCGTGACTCCAGGCTGGATTTTCACTCTTACCCGCTACCACCAGTCTTATTTCTCAGGCCGGAGGAGATGAATTTGATTCTCCAAATGTCCTGGGTGCTCAGTTGCATTTCAGGGGGCTAAGACATTACCGTGTGACTTCCTAGAGCAGAAGATTGAACCTCATCCCCCTCATCCCTGATGAGCGTCCTGATTGCTGGGGGTGTGGGGAAAGGGAGGGAAGGGTGTCTCATTTGCGCTCTGTGAATCAATTTTTTTCTGCACAGTTTCAACAGGAGGGATGAAACGCTTGGGAGGTGGCCCAGAGGTGTCTGAATCCTCTCGGGCTGAGGAAGACGCTGAACCCCGGGTGCCCCACGCATGAGACAAGCCCTCCAGACGCAGGGCTGTTGTAATAAAACAGGACGCAACAACCCGTTTTGCCCTTTAAGCCAAAACACAGCAAAGTCTAGGAAAGAACTGCAGCCTGGGAACCCAGATTTTATCAGAGTACTTCCTTCTCCCGGGAGTGGAAGCTTTGGGCTTTGGTCATGGTGACTAAGACCAGGAAAATGGGAGAAGTTTGGGAGCATTTCTGCCAGCTGGGTCACTCTGCTGCCAATACAAGTTTTGCTCCTGCAGCAGCAAACCATCAGAAATTTGCTGACACTTGCCCAACGTCAGCCAGGACATCTGCAGCAAAGCAAGGAATGGAAATGTAGTCCCCAAATCCCAAGATGATTGCTGGGCTGCCTCTTCTTCTCCAGAGCACAGGGGGTAGCTCCCCATACACAGCGTCACCTGCTCGGCATTAGGACGTTTGGGATTTTGGCTCTTTCCGGTCGTGTTGCAGATGAGCGAAGCTGGGGTACATTTTTAGAGGCCCGAAACCCTTTCCTGGCAATGCAAGACAAAACCTCATCGTGCCTCTCCACCTGGACAGCCATCCTTTCCTTGCAGCTCCGCCAGAGGATGCTGCAGACTTTGGAAAGAGCATCCCGGACTTCAGCCCAGCTCATCCTTTCCAGGGTCTGGAGATCTGCGTCCAGTTGCTCACCCACGTAACTTCGGCCTCCTCACATACAAGATGAAATGACTTTTAACGCGCTTGCAGAGAAGCTAACCCAAACAGCTTCGCTCCGGATCGCCGCCAGCTCCTGCTGGCCTTTCCCCACTGGCTGGTGGGCTCGGTCCCGCTGGTGACACAGCAGCGCTCCAGTGTGCTGGAAGCATTGCCAGATTTCCAGCAGACAGAGATGGAGTGCCTGCCAGACCTGTGCAGGGTAGGAGCAGGTCTGGGAAGGGTATCCTTACACGACAGCCTCACAGCAGGAGCATGATTAAACAGTGAAGGAGCCTGGAATGAAAGTATTCTGGGAAGGATAGAAAAATTTGATTAGTTTCCCTGGTGAACAAATTCATCCCCTGTGCTGTCCAACTGACTGTCACATCGCGAAGAATCTGCCCATGTGGTCTGCAGAGCCTTTGAGGAGGAGAGGGCTTCAAAAATGCATTTTTCCCAAGTTTGGAGCTGATGAAACTGAAGCTCTCCTGAATGGGAGCCAAGCCACCACTCAGCAAACCTTGGTGTTGTCCCCAAAATGGAGACAGAGCTTTCAGCATAGTCTAAAAATGCAAATTCCAGACAAAATTCTCACGAAAAACAAACAGCAGGCTCTTGGTCTATATGTCAGTGGTGCGTGCTGGTTAGCCTCTAATGCTATTCTGCATAATACATTGTGGCATATGATTTTGCTAAAAAAAAAAAAAATAAATCAAACATACCATATATACTCCCCTTTATGCTGCTTATATGTTAAGTCTCAAGAAGCAGGAGTTACATATATTCTGGAAAAAAGTTCCAAGATCTTGGTGTCACTTGAAAAACACATGAATTGATAAAAGGTCTTACGCATTTTTTTTTTTTCCTTAAAAAGGAGATATTACAGTACTAAAGTGAAGCAAAATTTAATTCTTAGCAAGGTGCACTTTCTTTCACTGGAGCAAACCAAAAGTAAATAGTGGCTGCTTCATCTCCAGATGATTTCGAGTGCCCTTCCGGAGGGAAAGCTTTAGATAGCCACAACTGCACTCAGTAACCGGATAATGTTGTATGGTTGGTGGTAAATGAGATCAGACTAGATGGCCTAACAGCCCCTCCTGGCTTTAAAAATCTATGAATGTATAAGTTATGTAGATTGTGCAAGAGCTATGATGTTCTCCAAGGCTGTGCTAGATGAGTTGGTTCAACTGGCTGGTTCAAATCATGATCCCTTCCTACGGGAGGCTTGGCTCCACTGTGAGAACTTGGGGCTTTACAAAGCCGATGACCTTAATGTCCGCCTTCGTCTGGTACCAAGACGATGAATAATTATTTGCTAAGTTGTCACTTGGAAAACTTAAGAGCATTCGTCACTTTTCTGATATTGGACTATCCGGTAGTTTAGTGCATGTTCCTGCCACGGGGCTTGCTTTAACCGACGTGGTAAGCAATTTCAGGTGGGAAAAAAAGCCTGCCGAGCGATCCCTGGTTTTGTGCAGGGCTTGTGAAGAGAGGTCTGGCGTGCTGGAGTGGTGGGAAAAGCTCTTTTCAACGCTTCTTGTTCCCTCGTGCTATTGAGCCAACAGTTTTGATATTGGCTTCATGTTACTGATGTGGGGACACATCCAAAGCCTATGAAAGTCACTGGAAGGGCTCCCACCGAGGGCAAGACCCTCATTTGAGAAGGTCTGTCAGAAATGAGCTTGGAGCCAGGTCGGCATCACCTGATTGGCATTAGGGTGCCTGCGATTTTGGCTCTCGCCTGCGAATTACTGATGCGGAGCAGTGCTTTTCCCATCTCATTTTTCTTCGTAGCTCATTCCTGCGTTTAGGCATTTGCGATAGGATATATTCCCAGAGCTGCGGGGGGGAGTGCTTTTGAGTTAATTCACTACAATCCTGACACCATGCTCTTGACAAGTGGCCTGTTAGGTCGATGGAAAACCAAATGTAAGATGTGCATCAGCGGATGGTTTCCCTTTGTTACCAAATAAATCCCCCGCACAGCTCGTTTGTTACGTGCCCTTGTTTGTTACACATATTTAAGCTGTTGGCACATTGTAAACTTCTGTTTCTCCCTGTTCCATCCAGAGAAGCAAGATATTTTAACCCGTGCTAAACTGTAAAGCATCAAATCCAGCAACTGCCTTTGGAAGCGTATGATTTTCTATCACAGTCCAGGAAATATTGAAGGTCTGATGCAGCTCTGGAGCGCTCAGACAAGTTTTCCCTCTGTATGCAAACCCTTTTTTTAACTCCATAACTCTTCACATTTCCAGTCAAGCCCATATTCAAATAGTTTGCTAAGTCTGAGGGTTTCTGAAAGATTATAAAGATCTTGTTTCTCTGTCAAGAATCTAGAAAGCAGGTGGATGATGTTTAGTCTCTGGCTAACATGCACTGCTGATATCTGCAGAATGCTAGTGCTTTCTCCTCTTGGAAACAAACTGCCTCCTGTTTAGTTACAGGCACTTAAATATTTAAAAAAAAAAAAAGATATGCAATGAACAGAGGGGAAAAAGCACATTTTTTTTTTTTCCTCTCCTACATAAGGCCAAATAGATTACAGAGAATAAATTAATATTAGCACCTTGCTCCCAGCCAAAAGAAATAAAGCAAAAAAACCAAGTTATTCTTAACGGCAAGAAAATAGCAATTTCTTGCCAGATTTACAGTCCCAGCCTTGCACTGCTAATGTTATCGTCCTTTATTTTCACCATGACTTCTATTAAAATAGCTGCCGATTTGATGAGGGCGATGCCAGACAAATTCCATCTGATCCCAGCTGCTGACCGATAAAATTTTTAAAGAAAAGAAGTCAGTCCAAATACATTAGACTAGGGCTTTTCTGCAATCATTAGCTGTATCTTCCCTTGATCCCCAGAAAGCAGCCTTGCCGTGCAAGACCCCAAACTCGCTGAAACGGGTGCAGAAACCCTCCTGTGAAGCCCAGTCAAGCACCAAAGCATCCCTGATGCCTGCAGACTACATCTGGCATCAAAATCTCTGTTGTGCACCAACATAGATCCCTAAAAGCTTGGTTACTGCCTGGGGCCAGGCAATTGCAGGCAAACCAAGTGCTATAGGTAGCTGCCTGCAGCTCTTCCTCAACCAAGATTTTCCTACTATAAGAAAAAAACCACCACCACACAACCCACAATTGTACCTCTGTCCTTGCCTCTGACCGTAATCCAGGATTGTAATGATAACGCAGCCATGAATTTAGCCAAGGACTCGATTCGTGTTCCCATATCCATCTCAGCCCTGATGTGAGCCAGCCTGCGGTGCTTCGCATAGGGCAGATGGGAACACATCCAGAAAAACAGACTCACCGCTGGGAAGCGCCTGTCCCCTCCATATCATCTTAGAGAAGCCCCTTGACTTTTAGGCACCTGAATTAGCCTATACATTTTTTTTTAATATGTACACATCTCCTGTCTTCACAGCAATAATATATTTTTCCCCCCTCACAGTAATTATTTTCCTTACTGATGGGCCCTCATCACGTTCCAAGAATCCAAATTCTTTGGAAAAAGATGAGAATTTAGGTTTGCATCTGGTCACTTTCTCTGGAGGGGTGGAACCGATGTCCAGGACCTGAGTTTCTTCAGGGAGCTATGATCTGGCTCTGAACTTTTTGCCATGGGCATACGTGTACCTCCAACCGCTATTGCTTGTTCCCTGCCCATGATGAGAAAACGCCCTTTTTATCACCAGATTGGGCATGGAGTCATCGCCTGCGTTGAGTAAACATGCAAGAGGCAGCTGCCAGGAGAAATACACACCTGGCAAAACATTTTTGGAAATTTCACCATTAGTCATTGTCTGTGTGTTTGTGAAGGTTGGACCCCAAGCTGCACAGCTTGGGTCATGGGGAGCATTCCTGGAGGCTGCAGCTGTAGTCAACAGGTTTTATACATTAGCGTGCCCTTGGTTTTCCAGAATGGATGCTGGTCTAAAGACATTCTTTTCCTACCTCAGCTGGTAGCACCTTTGGAGAACAAGCCATCACATGAAACACCTTGGTTAGAGCTGATGGGCTGACTCCATTTGCGTTAATTTACATGCAAATTGCCCAGCTGTTGAATCCCCATGAGAAGGTAAGGATGGACTCGAAGGTACAGCTACCCAAAAATACGCAAGTACATCTGCAGGGCCTCTTGCAGGCTGCAGACAAAGCATAGGCTTGAGGACTTGCCGAGGCACGGCAGGTATGAACTTTAACTACTAAATGCATCTGAAATGTCACCGGAGGGTTGCTCTGGGTTTTAAGTGGCTCCCTCCGAAGCAGGTGGCAACCCTTGCGTGGTGGGTGTCCAAAATACCGGGCAGGAAGCAGTCATTACCATGGGAATGGACAATCCCTGGTCATAACTACCAGGTCCTGCAGCGCTACATTCTTCCTTTGGCCAGAAATCTGGGTTAAAGTCAGCACAAGTAGCCACATGCGGAGCTCTGGGATTTCATCCAAGAAACCCGATACACACACTTTGAAATACAAATAAGCAAGCAAGCATGCTGCAGCTGGGGAAAGAGGAGACATCACAGAAGAGGTGTGCCAGGAGAAGGAGATGCTAGAGCAGAGAAAGAGGGAGAATTGTAGAATCGATTTGGTTGGAAGATAAAGCAAGCTGTTTCAGCCAGTACACTGGGAGGAAATCTGCCCTGTTAAAGCCTTCATCGGTGATCCACGTCTTCCCCAGCTCTGGGAGCCCTGCTACTGGCCATGGAGCTCCAGCCACTTTGCCCTGGAGGTGGTCTGAGAAAAATCTCCTTTTTTATTTTTACTGTGAGGGCGGTCAGACGCCGGAGCAGGCTGCCCAGAGAGGCTGTGCCGTCTCCATCCTTGGAGATACTCAAAAGCCATCCAGACGTTGTCCTGGAACCCAGCTCTGGGTGACCCTGCTTGAGCAGGGGTTGGAGTTGGTTCAGGGAATGAACTCAGTATTTATATACCAGTATCACCTCTGCATTCCCTGCCTCGGGAAAACCACACCAGCTGGGGCTGGTGGGCTTTGGCCAGCCACGCACCAGCAAGATGCGGCCAGAAAGCCCCGATTTTTATTGATGTTGAGATACCTTTGAATCACATCTGTCATCTCACAGCTGCAACTGGAGATCAGAAGAATTTGCTGTCAGAATCAGAGAATGCTCTTCCCGCTCATAAACCTGCAGATAAATGTGTTCTCACATTGCTTCTCGCTTCAGAGAGACAATTTTGTGGCAAATTACAGCGGCACTGCAAAGAAGGCGATGGGAACTCTTGGCAACAAATTGCTGTTTCATGCAGCGGCTGCTCACGAAGCACGTCGTGTTTACCAGCGCCGGATCGGGAATGAAGCCTACCTTTTAAATACGTGATTCACGTAGATACCGAACAGCAATACCTTTCCAGCCTCTGTTTTTGTTTTCAACAATTTATCAAATTATCTGTCAAGTCTTAACTCCGGAGGTTTTGTACTTCGCAGCATCTCCTCCGATAGCACAAAGAGCTCTCGCTACAGCACTGGGCATAAGTATCTACCAGATATCAAACAGAAAAAGAGACATGAAAAGTTCTTTAGACTACTTGAATAATATTCGCTTTATGTTTCCTGTAGGTGTAATTAGATAACAGGCTAATGTAAATGGAAGCGTATGATCCGTTTAGTCTAGCTGCAATACTTCACTAGCGTGAAAACCTGACTCAGGTTTCCTGGATACAGAATCAGCCCAGTGCAGTTTTCTCATCTGCTTTCATCTTTTATTCCATCTGTGTATGCTCCTTTCAGCCGTCCTGCCTGGAGAAGGGCCATGCCAAGATCTGTCCTTGTAACCGCTAAGAGAAAATGCCGACGGGACATCGTGATCTCCGCGTGGTCTGCGGCAAGCTTCAGTCAGTTTCGGTGCGAGTGGAATGTTCAAGCTCATTAAAAACACAATTAATCCCCTTTTAACCATCAATATTTGTTCCCAGCATGGTCATTAAACACAGAAAAGGAGGGGGGAAGTTTTGTGCTGGAAGCTAACAAATTGGTTATTTTTGGACTCCTCCCAGAGCCTTTTGCTTTTCCCTTAAGTCCTCCTTGCCCTCTCCAGTCCCCAAGGCTCCATGTTTGGATGGGAAATAATTAATTATTTTGCTCATAGAATAACAGCAAAGGGGAGTAAAGGAAATAAATGAGAACATTGTTCTGCTTGATGAGGAGGTGGGTCCAGCTCTGCAGGGAGGGTAGGAACAGGCAGACTCCATCCTTTGCTCCAGCTGTAGTGGAGCTGCTGCAGGGACATCTCACTTCTGCAGGAGCTTTTGGTGTAGAACAGACCATTTGCTCTTGCAGATATTAATTATGATAAAAATTGGAGCAATGCTGTCATGGTTTAGCCCCAGCCAGCAACTCAGCCCCACGCAGCCGCTTGCTTACTGCCCCTGCCCCGGTGGGATGGGGAAGAGAATTGGAGGAGTAAGAGTGAGAAACACTCCTGGGCTGAGATAAGGAACAGGTTAATAATTGAAATAAAGTAAAATAGTAGTATTAATAATAACAATATAATAATAATAGCAATAATAATATCCAAAGCAAGCGATGCCCAATGCAATTGCTCCCCACCCGCCGACCGATGCCCAGCCAGCTCCCAGCAGCGATCGCTGCTCCCCGGCCAACCCCCCCAGTTTCTATACTGCCCATGACGCCGTATGGTATGGAATGGCCCTTGGGGCAGTTGGGATCAACTCTCCTGGCTGTGCCCCCTCCCAGCTCCTTGTGCCCCTGGCAGAGCAGGGGAAGCTGAAAAGTCCTTGACTGGCATGAGCAGTGCTGAGCAACAACTAAACCATCAGCGTGTTATCAGCGTTATCCTCATCCTAAATCCAAAACACAGCACTGTGCCTGCTGCTAGGAGGAAAATTAACTCTACCCCAGCCAAAACCAGGACAAATACAAAGATTACCATCTTTCCCGAATTGCAAGAACAGCTTAAAAAAAAAAAAAAGCAATTGGGGGAGTAGGCTTGGGCATGCCAAAAGGCCCACTGTGTGGGAGATGGAGAGTTTAGCGCCACGGATGCAGGCTGCTCCCCACCTTGGTCCCAGGACGGGTCTTGAGCGTGTTTAAATTGCTTACTGCAGGCATAGCCCAAATCTCAGGGCTCCGACGGCGCAAGCGAGAAGACTGCAACGGGCATTTCCACCCGCCTCTTGCGGGCAGTGTACCCATTTGCAGGTTAAAAGGGCAGGTTGCGGAGGGGACCTCTGGCTGGCTGGCTCTCTGAGCTCTGCTTTCATTTTACCTCTTTTTCCCCCATTGTTTTTACAGCTTGTGTCCTTGGCTATAAAGCTGCTTATCTTCCAGGTCAGCTAAACGGCACTTGCCTCGCCAAGGGCTTGCTCTGCGCTACCCCTGCTCGCCATCCATCCCCGGGGTCGCACTGCCTGAGCGTATGAATAATTAACAAAAAGGAGGATTGATCTGCCTAAGATTAACAGTGGGTCAGCGAGACACAGTTTAGCCCGCGCAGGAGTTAATGGACTGCACGGGCAGAACGACAGCTTGAACTGAAGACCGGTTTTTACATCTGCTTCTGTCAAGATACGGCTTGCTTTGTAAATCGCCAAAGTAAAAATTAATCCGCGTCTAAGGCAAGGAGTTTTATTAACTTCAGCTGAAGGAGGAGGAGAAGGGTGAGTTTTTCACCAAGGTCACAATAATTTACTAGCTTTGTGCTTATTTTAAATAATTACGTAGTACTAAATCTCAGGGATGGTTTTCACTGCTGGAAGGAGGACCAAGCATAAGCTCAGCTGAGAGCTGCTGCTCTCCACTGCAGAATGATGGCCACCTGGCTCTTCAAATATACAAAATAAACATACAAAAGTGTTTCCAGACAGATAACTGATATTTTTAAAAAGAATGTTTCCCCAATGAGCATTAAAAAAAAAATTAGTATTCCTAAATAGCAATAGGGCTAAGTAAGAGGCCATACACCCTTCGGTATAGCAACGGTGACTTTTGTTCAGACCACGAGCTCTTTGTTAAAAGCATCTGCTTTTACTTCAGGATATTTAATGATTGTAGAGCGCCAGAAATGCACAAATTCAGGAGCTGTAGAAATGCCAGAGTGGAGAAAGTAAAAAAAAAAAAAACCTCAAACACCAACTAAAACCAAAAAACACAACTCCTTCAGGCAGAGTTTGAGTTTTTACAAAGTTTTACTTCACCTTAATGAAAATCTCAGAAATGATGCGCTGGTGGGCTTTTACGTTCTTGTTTCATTACTCTTGATAGGATTATAAACCAGTATTGCAGAGAAATAAGAAAACAACGTTGCTGCAAACGTGCTCTGGCAGGAACTTTAATGCAAGCCTAAACCTTTCGTACCTAAAGGAGAAATTGCGCTGTGTGTACGTGGCACAGCTTAGCTTTCCCTGGTTGCGAGTCGGGCTGATCCTGCGTCCCCGAGATCAGGATTTGTCCGAAGACGTGCCTTATGGAAGTGGCTGCCTAAACAAGGCGAGCACCTGAGTATTCACAGATGCTTTGGCAAAGCCTTAGGCTGAGCAAGAACTGAAGGCAGCTTGCGTACGCTGAGCTTCGCAAGGGCAGAGTCTAACGGCAGGGATGCAGACCAGCCCGGGCAGCTGGGCACGGGGCCGGAGAAGGCTCCGAGCCAGGCTGAGTTTACTGCGATAAGCACAGGCAAAACGAGCTCTAGTGCCTAAAGGTACGGATCTGACCTCTCCTAGGCTGAGCGCCATCCTTCCACCTCCCTCACCCCAGATAAAATGCACTCGTAGGGGAAAAAAGCAATTTCTCCAAACATGAATATGAGCCAAGCAACCCTGTCTTGCGTGCGTAGACTCGCTGAGCAACTGGCAACGACGCTGCCAGAGTGGCTTGCTTTCTTAATCCCACATATATCAATACAAAAGAGATGCAAATTCAGTCAGTCCCTAGATTGCGCCGGCTGCAGACTGTAAGCAAACAGAGGGGAGACAATGTCAGACAAGGGTGCGAGCGATGCTGCAACGCACGGGAGACGGCACTGCGGGCACAGAGTTCTGCGGGGAAAAGCTTGAAACGCATACAGAAACAGCTTGACTTGAATTCCTCCACGACAAGGACCTTTAGGTACAGTCAGCTCGACACTCCTGGTGGAATTTGGAAGGGAAACCCAGCGAGAAGAGGGGCTGAGGCCAGGCAGGCTGGGAAGGAAGGACCGCTGAGCAATTTAGATTGGATATTATGAAAAATTTCTTCACAGAAAGGGTAGTCAAGCGTTGGAACAGGTTGCCCATAGAGGTGGGGGAGTCCCCATCCCTGGAATTGTTCAAAAAATGGGCAGATGTGGCACTCTGGGACATGGTTTAGTCTGGTCTACCCTTGATTGGTTTAGTGTGGACTTGGTAGTGTAGGTTAATGGTTGGACTGGATGATCTTAAAGGCCTTTTCCAACCTAAACGATTCTATGATTCTATTCTATAATTACAGAAATCACAGCCGTGACCAGGCAGCTTCCTATCTGGCACCTAACACCCATTGCTTTATTAGCCTGCTCCGCTTAATTGGAAAATGAACCATTACACCCCGCGTGGCTGGAGTGGCCTGGGGTACTGTTATTGCTGCTCCCCTCCACCTCCCACCTGCAGGGAGGGGAATCCACCGAAAACACACGGCCACGCAAAACAGCAACGCTCGCAAGTCACCACGCTGGCTTAAACAGACCCCGGCGCTCCTGCAGTCACAGCTTGGAAACTCCTGCCTTTTCACTAGTTTAAAAAAAAAAAAACCAAACAAAACACCAAACAGATAAATCACAGCAGTGAGCAATACTTGTTTGTAGCAGACTGAGGTTTCTGTTCTGGTTTTGAGAAAGTGCATTGCACCTCAGAGCTGCGGTTTGCTTCATCTCTCTATTATTGCTCTCAAAATAATCAAAATAAAACTCCCTGCCAGCAGCTCTGAAATAAAGCAAAGGCCAGCGCTCTCATTCATCATCCTGGGCCGGGCCGATCTGTCTCCCTCCTTCAGTCACCCCGCCTCGCTCGGCCAACTCACCATTTACAAACTCGTGCAGCAAAACGAACACGCTCAGGAACCGTAATGAGCTGCAGCCCCCCCCGTGCCACGCCACCAAACCAGCCCTGCCAAACGCAGGCAAAAACCTCGGCTTGATTTGATCTATTTCCAGGTGCCCCCAGAAATGGGGCAAATACAGGGGCTTTTGGTTAACTACAACTAGGCGCGCGTCGTCTTTCTGACGCTCCTCTCCATCTTCATGCTCGAGCCACGTCAGCGATAAAGCGTTCTGACGTTCATGGTATGCTCTGTAAGCAGTCATGTCACTTTATAAAAATGTATTTTTAATTGCTGCACGGTCCTGGAGAGTGCAAGTATTTCACGGTTTGAAAGCTGTAAAAATTGCATTAATAATCTGTATAAATCAGCTTGAATTATCAGTTCCTGTAGAAGCTGGACAACATAATGAAACTGCTGGAGGGGAAAAAAAGATGTTTTATAGTGGCTTGCAGAACAGTGCAGGCCTGACAAAGGACATCTATTTACATCAAAACTGGTTTTTTTTTTTTTTTTGGAAAGGAATCACACTGGCAGAGAGACCAGGTCCCCACCAGTGTCCGAAAGGTGACAAAAAAGTCAGGTGGCATTTTGCGCATCTATTTTCGCAGCTCAGAAGATGTCAGAGCGCTCAGCTTCAGAGAAAGGCATGGGGGTCCCGAGGATTTCCAGCAGCCGGAGACCCAGCCCCGCGTACCTGCAATCTCAGCGGCAGGTCAGGGTGGAAACGGGGACGTGCCAGACGCTGCCACGGCCTCCACAAACGATGAACCTCTCCCGGAGCTGCGCTGCTCTTATTCCAGGAGGCTCTCCAACTGCGTTAAGCAGCATGCTTTTATGTAGAGGAAGGAAATTCTCACCTATCACACTGAAATATAATGAAGATTAATTAGGTCGCGGTTGCAAAGCGCTCATCAGTGCCAGATGCCTACCGCTAGTGTAATTATATTTGTTATGGATGTGCCAGAGCATCCCAACTGCGTTTACACGGAGGGCATGACAACAGATTTACGGAGCACCCTTTATGCCAGCAAAGCATCCCAAAAAAAAAAAAAAATCACTCTTTCAGCCCGCAGAGGTTTTGCAAGGAGAGATGCTCCTGGGCGTGCACAGCACCCGAGCCGTGGCGAGCATCCCATCCGAGCCACGGTGAGCACCGTCACCGCACAGCCGAGGGGGACGAGCCTTACAAAACCACGACGGGCGAGGAAGGAGAGGAAACTTAGTCATCTTCCTCCACCAGCAAGCTGAGCTGCGAGAGCGCTGCGGCATGGCGAGGGCTTTCCGCAGCTCTGAAGGGATTACAGGCTGTCACCACTCAGGATAACGCGTTACACGGAGTCGTATCGTTTCAAAGATGGATTCCGGATGACTTGCGCGCTACCAAAAGACAAGGGAGGATGACAGGAGTCCTGCTGGCACGCTGCTCAGTTGCTAGGCTGTCTCATCTCCACCCACCCCGCAGCTGACTAATGCTGGCAACCCCGGAGATGTTTCACTTGTTGAAGATAAAACAGCGAACGCAAGGTTTCCAAACTCGCTACCGCTGTTGCTATGGGGCAACGTCCAGCTCTGCCGAAGGGGAGTGCCTCGTCTCGAGCCCTTGTGTGGTCCCATCAGGCTGCTGCGGGTTTCCCAGGAGGAGACGTGGATTCCCATGGGCGGAAGCCCAACGGGAGCGAGAAATCCCCACCGCAGCCGCTCCTGACGGCACAGAGAAGCGCTGCAAGCCGCAGCCCTGCTGCTCTATGCGGGCAGAGTCTCTTTTCTGCTATTTTACCATTCCCGGCCACTCTGCAGCAGATCTCTCGAGGCTGCTGCTGGTGCAACGCAGAGGAAATGATTAACGTGCTTCCTTAGAGGAGCTGGCAGTTCTGCTAAAGGCTTTCCCTTTCCGAGGCCCACCGCTGTTTTAGCAGGGGGCTCGGCTCCGAGGTCAGCCATCCGCCCCCAGTTTTGGGGGACCCTGACGATGAGGCAGCAGGGCAAGGGCGTTGTGCAAGACAGCCGGGGCGGGAGGAAGGGCAGGGCGTGCTTGCCATGCGTGCCAGCCTTCCTGCACCACCCCGGGCAGGTCTGGCCGCATCCCCGCTCCGGCGCAGGATGCTTTCCTCATCAAAGGCTGTCCTGAACATCCCGCATTTCCTCTCTCTGTCTCCCCTCAGAGACATATCCAACCTGCGCCCCACCCCAGGCTTAGACCACAACTTGCTGCCCTGACCCCACAGCAACGCCACTCCCTGCTTTTCCCCGATCACATCGGCAGGTGAATAACCGTGTCTCCTCAGCACGTACGACTAGCCAAAATCTCTGCTGCTGCAGCTCTGTGTGGTCCCCGGGAGGTGTTTGGGAGCACAGGGATGGTGGCAGTCATGGGGCTGCTGCAGAGCTGTAGGACTGTGGCCACCAAGCCAGGAAACATGGAATTATTCCTCTCCCCTGAATTGGTTTAGTGGTGGACTTGGTAGTGTAGGTTAATGGTTGGACTGGATGATCTTCAAGGTCTTTTCCAGCCTAAACGATTCTATAATTCTATGACTGGAGGTGGGACTGCTCAGGGTGCACCTGAGCCAAGCCCAGGCTTGCTTTGCATGGCTGAAGAGCATCCCAAAATACAACGGGCATGTATTTTTAAGCCCTACCTCTCAGACACATGAGGACATGAAAAACCCACCCTTTTTAAAAAACAAAACAAAACAAACCACACCGCAAACAAAAAAAGACAACAGGCTGTGTCCTTAAAGTGTCAGAGAAAAATCTGGCAGAGACCTAAATGCCTTCACAAGGTTCAGAAGCCAAAAGGAAGTGAAAAAGATCCAAGACTACTTTTTAACTAATCTCATGAGTTATTGCAGCTCAGCCAGAGACCTCTGAGGGCACGGCTTGCCACAGCACGTTGAAAGGCTGAGAAGCAGAGTTCCTCCTCGGCACACGCTATAGCGGCACAGTGAAGCAGAGGAAAGAAAAATAAAAAAATCAGAGGCCACTGAAAGCCACCAGAAATTATTGTCCCCCCAGATTCTTTCTGCATTTGTTCACAACCCTGGAGGGCTGACAGTCTCCAGGCTTCAACCATTTACTGCCAGCAACGATTACACATCAGCTTCCTTACGGACCAAAATATTCTCCCCGTGTCACCTCGTTTCTCGCTGGAAATTGTCACCGCGGTGGCACGCACAGGGCAGAGGTGCTCCGGGAGCAGAGGTGCTGCGCTTGGAGCGCACCAAATGCTTTTCCTACTCTGTTACAAACTTTACAGTCTCGGGCAAATCACTTCAAGCTCTCTCAATATCAGCCTTTCATTTTTTAAGTCCATCTCGCCCGGATGGAGTCCTTGGCTCCGGGGCCAAGGAGCAGACCGGCTGCCTCCAAACACAGCGGACCTTTCCTCACCCCGTGCTGCCAGGAGACGCGGCAGATATGCAACGTGACATTTAAAACTTCCCAAGGGAACCAGATGCTCACCAGCGGAGGTTATGGAAAAGTTTGAGTGGATCCGTGTGAGTGTGGCTCTGCAAATAGCGCTTTCCTCTCCAGAGCGAGAGGTTGGGAGTTCAAGACACACACCTAGAACTGAGATATGAGCAAATAGCCATTTATAAGCCCAGAAATCTCACGTCAGTAAATGCCAACCATCAGGCTGCGCAAATGTTTCCTGCCTTTTTCTGGTGCTAACCAGCCCGTCAGCAGCAGGACGAGGTGCGCAAAGTCACGCCATACCCATCACCGCGGGTTGAGTCGCGAGGGTCAGGGTGGGAATTTTGTTCCTCTGGAAAATGTTAGTGCATGGGAAGGAACATCCCATCTTTGCTTCTGCACAGAACAAAGCAGTAACCTCACCCATTTATTGAAAGGATGGGGTGCAGCACCTGCACCACCGCGTCGAGCAGCTGGGTGTCTAATTCAGAGACAGAGCAGAGGAAGATGGCTTGGCACACTCCGCTCCCCATCACCTGAGCTTTCTAAATAGGGCTGAAAAAGTCACTTTAGTTATTTTGCTGGGAAACGCAAACTGGAAATATAAAACTAAGAGGCTGGAAGATCTCCACGCCTTTCTGCAAGCCTGCCCTACCACCTCACACCTGCGGCAGCCTTGGAGAGAGCCAAGCAACTGCTTGCTCCTGAAACGCTCCCGGTGTGCATGGGGGATTCGCTTTCCTCTGCTGATGCATCCCACCCAGAGCACCGTGCTCAGCAGGGGCTGCCGTTTCAGCCACAGCAGACTGGGGGGTTGTGCAAGCAGGACCCCCCTCCCAGAGGGCCCTTCTTCCCTTGAGCAGCAGCACAAATGTGCCAGTTCCAAGGACGAGCCTGGGAATTCCCTTTTCCTCAGGGCAGCAGCATGCAGCCCACCTGTTTATTTTGGCATGGCTGCGCTAGCTGGGGTGGAGTTTCCACCTCGGAGCCACTGGTAAAGCGGTCGGGTCCTCGCTGCCAACCCCATGCACACTGCAGGCACATCACATCCCCAGCACCTTCTGGGGCTGCGTTTTTAGGGGAACCACGCTGCCTGCCCCAAAAACGCAGCCGAGGTGCAAAGACACAAGCGCCTGGGGACTAACGTGACATCGGCACGAAATCTGCTCCCCTTCCAAACAGGCTGCCCACCCGGAGCCCGTCAGCTACGCGCAATGTTTCTGCTTATCTAGGTTTTGTAAGAATAAAGAGAAAAATCATCTCAGCAGGGCGGTTGTAGGCTGGTGGGCACTGCTTGGAAATAGCCGATGCATTTGGCTGTACCAAGACACCCCCACCTTCCCAGCAGAGCAGCTCTGCTAGGCAAGAGGTGCCGCCCAGGGGGTTCCCACCCGTGACACACGTGGACTCATGCACTACAAACGCAGTGTTTAATCCCTTAGTAAGCCGAAAGTCAGCCAGACTGGGATGACGAAGGCAGCACGCACGCTATGACGGAGCAAGGCAGTCATGCCGCCTCAAAGGCCCTCGTGGGGGGACCTGTTTTGGGGGGTAATTTTCTGTAATCCTTTCGAGCTATCCCGAATTTGAAATGTTTGCAAGAGTTAGAGTTTCTATGTTCACACCACTTCCCCCGAAGGAAAGAGGCTGTGCTCCCTCTAATCCCTTCCACGCTACTTGAAGGTGGAAAAGCTTTTCCTGAAAAGCACCGCGGGCTGCTCCTAGCCTGCCCTGCCATCGCAGTGCCTTTGCAAACCCACCTGGGCAGGAGCACGCAGAAAGGGGGGACCGACAGATCCCACCCCTGCATCCAGCATGAGAGACTGCTGCAGTTCCTCCGACATTCCTCCCAGAGATGATTGGAATACTGGAGCACATCCTTATTTCGCGATTTTTTCCGTCCCCTTTGCCAGTTTAAAGCTGTTTTCGCAGATAGCCAAAAATAACCTCGTTTTTTCTAGCGTGATCTTGGGTTGGCAAAAGGGATAGCAAGAGCCCGTGAGAGCAGCCAAAACCAGAGCAGGTACCTCCTGTTGCTTGCTGCCTGTGTTTCTGGGGGGCTGCTGCAGGCAGCATAATCCATCTTTTCTGTAGATTGAGGCAAAAGAATGCAGTTGGCTTTTTAATAAAAATACTTTACTCAGACATCAAGATGCTCTCAATTCCCTGCCAAGGTATTAATATCCCAGGCACAATCTGGGGGGATATTTTTACCTCTCTGAAGGCAAGAGCGTGCACCAGGAAGGGGCGCATTTGCCTCTGGCCCCTTGCAGGGGTTTCTCTGCACATTCCCAGTGCAACGCACACCCTGCACGCTGGTCCGTGCTGGTGCCCTCAGCCAGCGAGCCAAAAGCAGCAGATACCAGCAGAGAGGTGTGGGAAAGGAGGATGAGGAGGTGCAGAGGGGCCCAGCCTGTGCCAAGGCACGGGAGAGGAGTCTTCCTATAAGAGGTGCAGCAAGAAGGGAAGAGGCACCCCTCGTCCTTGCTGCCAGCCCTTGGGGTCCGGGTTGTTACCGATTTATGCCCCAGGCACGCTTTCCACCCGACGTAAACGCACATTCGGCTTTAAACACATAACAAGTCCCCCACATGCTCGTCCCCTGCATGCCATAAGGCACCCCAGACCCCCACAGCAGTGACCCCCTGGTCCCAGAGGTGCCCGCAGAGCCACTCCCATTGACTCATCCCAATGGGTTTCCCACCTGGATGGCAGGGCTCCCCTGGGACAGCCCTGGGAGGGTCCGGGACAGGGTGTCCCTTCCTCCCAGCTCAGAATTCAGGCCCCCGCCTGCCTTTGTCTCTGAGCTCCATTGCACAGAGCAGCTTTTAACACAAACACCTAAGGCGGTGCAGCTCTATTTGCCATCATTAACCAAACCAGAGCTGCCCTGGTTGGGTTTGGGGCTGAAGGCAGCATGGCTGGAGAAGATGGGAGCTCCTTGGGAAGGCAGGCAAACCACCGATGACCCCATCCGGCTCTGCTGATGTAAACCAAGAGCTCATTGCCATGGCAACAGAACGAGGACCACAACATGTATTTTGCTGGCACGATCTCGGCAGCTCCCGATTCACACCAGAGAACCGGTTCTCACGGGGCTGCGGGGATTTGCTCTCTCCCCGCTTTGGCGCCGAGGGCTGCGGAGGTTGCTCACGTGCTTCATGCGCAGTCACTTTGGCCGTGGGGCATGAAGAGGGCTGCACAGGCTCTAAGAGTCCTAGATAAATAAAGAATATCCCAGCCAGCCTGCAAGGAAAGGAGGGATAGCTCAACCCAGTGCAAGTGCATGAACAGAGTGGGGAGGAAAAAAAAAAAAAAGCACCTTTCAGGGATGCTTTCCATCTCATTTCCATGGAAAATGCTCCTGGGGTCAGGATCCCACAGAGCCCTAAATGAAGCAGCGGGGTTAGGAGGATGGAGAATCAATGGCGTAGGGATGGCACGGCAGCAACACAGCCTTTCTGCTCCCCAAAACCCCGAGCTTGCAGGCTGGCCGCGCCACCGAAGCCGCGCACGCCGCGTGCACAAGACTGCCGCGAACAACTCGCTGCTTAAATTCAGAACCAGCAAAGCTTCAGCGTTCCTTCCTTCCAAGTCTGTGGCTGTAATATACATACGGGATGATTTACACAAAGAAAGAAGCTGTATGCCCTATCAGCAAAATAGGAGTTTGCTTCGTGCCAGCCGCGAAAGGCTTTGGCAGGATTCAGGGCCATTGCGTAGCACTGGCTATCCCCAAATACGTATCCTGGTGCTTTCGGTAAGCGGCTGCAGCTGGAACACCTGGAGACAGATGCTGGGGGCCGATGTGCACAGATTGATCGCATAAATAAAACACTTATTCCTCTTCTCCTTACCAGAGCCGCGGCTGTTTCACACCACGACAGACCAGCCGGGGACGTGGCGGATATTCTCCACCTTTACAGTATTTTAATCAAGACCAAATGCCTTTTTAAAGCTAGGCGAGAGTTCAAACACACATTATTCTCGCTCCGCGCCAAAACCGCTGGGTGAAATTTATAGCCCGAGTTACACAGGAGGTCAGTCCCGAACGCTACGAACTTCGAGACACACGTACAAGCAAGATTCTATCTGAGATCCAGTCTGCAGCTTTACGATGCACCCAGTGATTTGTGGCTTTTGCATGTAAACCAGGGGGGCTGCAGGAATCCGCTCTGATGAGCCAAGATGGGAATTTGCCGAGGGTAAATAAAGAAGTACTGTCTCGCACTAAAAACCTCTCTTTCTCAGAAGACGTGCAGATCGTATCATAAAGGGGTTATAATTTCGGCAGGCAAAATTTATCATCGCCTAGAAGGGAACTTGTGGTTTGGATGGGGCTCTGTTACTGACTGTGCTACTTGGGTAAAGTGAGATGTCACCAGGAGCAGCGTTACACCATCACCCCCCAGCTTTGCCGTTCTTGGTGCCATCCATTAATAGTAAAAAAAAAATAAGTCAAGAAAACAAGCTTGAGAAATAGGCAAGAGCTCCAAAGGAAGAGGAGGATGACGGTGCCAGCGCTGCCCAGTCCTACAACCACGAGCTGAACCACGGGATGCTGCGTTTCCACCCCTGCCCTTCAACGAGTCAAGCAGATGTTGCCAGTTTTAAATTCTGCCAATACAAAAAACGCAATTAAAGTAAGCCTTGCGTAGCAGGTAGCGGCTCACCCACCCTCTGTAACCTCAGTTCAGAGGGGCAGAGAGGGCGAGCTGCCCCAGCTCCACGTCGGGGAGCACCGACTGGCACCCAAACCTTGGTGCTGCAGTAATGCCCGGTAGTAATGCAACTCTGAGCACATCTATTCGGGAAACTAACTTTGCCTTGTTTCTTTGCAAGATGGGAATCACATTCTCCATTTTCCGAGTTGCCTAATTTACAGTGCACCTGCGGTGCAACCTGCTTCCCCACTGGTTATTATAAGAATAATCCAGAAGTTGCTATTTCTGCCTGCTGTAAGGACCCCCCCGGCTCTGGCTGCGCTACCGGCGTGTTGCAATATCGATAGGCAGAGCTGCCTGACGATGCTTTTTCCAGCATTTCACGATAATTTTCTAAAAACCACACCAAAACACCCAGAATGAGCTGTGTCAACAGAGAAATGAATCAGCGCTCTCGGGAGGGGTTAACGGGAAGCCCAGCCTTGGCACAGTGCTTTTGCTTGGTCCCAAAGGGCAGCCTTAGGGGGGAAAAGAAAATTTGAAGCTTTTACTGTGTGCGGGGGGGCTGACCCCCACACCTCCTGTGTCTGGAGGTGTCCGGCTTGGAGACAGCCCTGATCTCAGTAGTGGAAAAAAAAAAATTAAAAAAGGGTGCCAGCTCATTGGGAAATCCCAAGAGGGCTTTGGGGACAGCTTTTAGGCCCAGGTTTACTGTGTTTTGCCACAGCTGAGGGCATGCATTTTTCCTTAAATCCTTCTGTGTGTCCAGTCTCTCATTCCCCAATCCTTTCCTTCCTACAAAAATGCGGGGGGAAGAGGGAATATTTCCCCAGTGAGGTCAGTGGAAAGGCTGCACTTGCCTCCAGCTGGGTTCAGATCAGGCCAGGGCATGCAGGTGTCCGGGAGGGACGAGGCACCACGGCACAGCCAGGATTTTTCCTTTCGCATCCCCGAGGGCTCGCAGCGGTTTGCAAACACCCCCGCAACAGTCCCATCCTCTGCGAGCCCACACTCGGACCCCTCTCTGCCCCCCCGGACCGGGACCATCCCTTGTTCCTCCCCACCTTTCTCCTCCCGCTGCTCCTTTTTGGATAACAATTGCAGGATCCAGATGCTTATCTGCAGGGCTCTTCCCACCCTCACCCTGCACTTCCAGCTGGATGCTCACCTGTCCTCGGGCCACGCCGTCCTTCATTGCAATCCGTGTGGATGCTCACAGAGCACCCACCGACAGCCTAGCTCCTGGGAAGGGTAAAAAGCCTTGGAAATACTGCAGGAGAGGGAACGCCCGAGACATCTACCAGATTTCTTATTCATCTCAACCAAATTATAAGCACAAGACTTAGGTGAGGTTGGCCATTATTTAACCAGATGGCAATGAAATCCCATATGAGCAGCTGTGGCAGGGTGCATACACAGAGCATTAACCTGTTGAATCACCAAAATATGGGAGCACATCAGGCTTTGGAAAGGGGGAGCATCCCGCCTCCACGCCACGGGACCAGCTGCCTCCACGTGCTGCTGCCAGCAGGATGCGGCCCCGATCCCTGGGGCTCCGCGAGCAGCGGCCGGTGGGTTCCCCCTTCCCAAATCCAAGACGGGGCATCTGTCCTGTGAACTTCCGAGTCCTCCCGAGAAGTTTAGCAAGTGATTTGGGAAGGGTAACAGCAGCATGGCATCTCTGGGGATGGAGACTGGAGCCCAATACATCTTACTTGTCGCTGTTTACATTTTTCACCCGGTGCCAGCGGTCTCAGGATATAGCTGCATCAAAGCCCCAAAATACCAGTGACCTCAGCTCCTGGCTCCGTTAATCTGCCGTCCCCGCGGTAAGCGAATCGAGCAGCGGATGCCTATAAGACACATGTTTATCATAGTGCAGGGGAGGAGCCTGCCTATGGGGACGCAAATAAATAGTGCTGTAAGAGAGATAAAGTGCCTTTGTTTTAAACCCCCGAGTAAGCATTTTCTTCACCGCTTTTGGCAGTTCAGTACAGGGGGTGAAAAGAAAAAAAAAATAACTGGAGCCGGGTCCGGAGTCAAAGGGAGGTTTTCCTCCGGCTGAGACGCACCCTCGAGCCCAGCGCTTCTCCCTCCCCGGTGCAGAGCAGCACTAGACAATGGGCTATTCACTTTTTCTTTACTTTTGGGGTTTTTTTTAGTGCTAAAGCGGTCACGTTTCAGCTCGGGTACCTAAACCCAGGCAGCCAGCACATCCCCTGGCACGAGCGCCCAGCTCCTGCCGCGCAGCGATAAGGAGGGAGGAATGCAGGTGCTGGATGAAGGGTACGCGTCCTCCGTCCGGAGAACGGTCTGGGCAGGCTTTGTGTGACCTTTCCAGCTCTTATCTTTATAGCTTACATTATGAACAATTGCCATGTCCCCATCTTTTATTTATGAAGTTCTTATCCCGGAGGTTAATAGTTATAAACAAGGCTTCCAGGCATCCACGCACGAGGCCAGCCTCAGATGCACGAGATACCTGCGCGCTCACGTAGGCTGCGGCCGCATCCAAGCTGGGCAGGGATGCGAGATGCTGCGCTATGAGGATGAACAGCAGCTCAGTTCAAGTAAAAAAAAAATCTAGTCTTGCTTAATAATTAAAAAAAAAAAATAGAATCATCAAATCATTTAGGTTGGAAAAGACCTTGAAGATCATCCAGTCCAACTATTAACCTACACTACCAAGTCCACACTAAACCAATTGAGGGGAGAGGAATAATTTCATGTTTCCTGGCTTGGTGGCTGGATTATTTTTAATGAAAGTAAAAACTAGGAATCATTAAGGTTGGAAAGGATCTCCAAGATCATCAGCCCAACCATCAACCCAACACCACCATGCCCACTAAACCATGTCCCAAAGTGCCACATCTGCCCATTTTTTGAACCCCTCCAGGGATGGTGACTCCACCACCTCTCTGGGCAGCCTGTTCCAATGCTTGACCACCCTTTCCATGAAGAAATTTTTCCTAATATCCAATCTAAACCTCCCCTGGCACAGCTTGAGCCCATTTCATCCTATCACTTGTTACTTGGGAGAAGAGACCAACACCCCCCTCACTGCAACCTCCTGTCAGGTAGTTGTAGAGAGCAATCAGGTCTCCCCTCAGCCTCCTCTTCTCCAGGCTGAACACCCCCAGCCACTCCTCATAATAGTTGCAATATGCACTGTTACAGCAATAGCAAAAAAAACTTGTAACGCCCTTCCTCCCCGCCCCAATAGTGCCCATGGGGTGCAGCACCGGGAGTCCCGGCCGCATGTTGGGGGCACACAGTGTCCATGGAGGCAGGACAGCTCGGGGCCAGGCAGCACCCGAGCGATGGCTGCAGAAATCTGCTGATGTTTTCCTGTATTGCGGGGTCCCTCCCTGCAGGAAATAATGCATTGTACTGCCGAGCGCCT
The DNA here is from genome assembly GCF_030463565.1 of Pelecanus crispus. Taxonomy (NCBI): domain Eukaryota; kingdom Metazoa; phylum Chordata; class Aves; order Pelecaniformes; family Pelecanidae; genus Pelecanus; species Pelecanus crispus. The sequence goes on along the minus strand of NC_134645.1, from coordinate 1,341,969 downwards.
CGCTTTCCTGCAAAATCCCGGCGGGGGGCCAGCCCTCCCCTCTGCCCTCCACCACTGACACTGCACAACCAGCACCGTGGAGTGGGGGAAAAAATTTAAAAAAAAAAGAAAAGAGATTTCACCTTGTCCACAGAGGGGGGAAAAAAGGCAGCGTGACCCTTGCTTTCCAAAGCAGCGCTGCCGAGGAAACCCTTGGAGGTGGTTTAAAGCAGAGCTTGGTAGCTCCGGTAAATTAAGTCAGGCTTAAAGGTTGGGGACCTGATCCCCAAATGCTGTCAACCCATGTCTCAGTTTGGGGCACGCCGGCTTTTTCCTCATTTACCCGTGTCTCGCTGCAAGCAGTGCCCTTTTACTCATTTAAACCTTATGCGCTATGACAGCGAGGACCACAGCTAATTATAATTGCTTCACCAGACTAATTAATACTGCAGATGGGGTCATTACCCACCTGGATGGAGACAGCCACCATCACACAGATCCATCCCAGCTGCACATCCCGCCTCCGCTTGCCTCCTGCAGGGCAAGGAGCTGGGGAGAGGGACAGGGCTCCCCACGCCGCAGGTCGCCGGTTATTAATCTCATATGGAAATGCACTCATAGGGCGAGTTAATTATGGAGCCCATCCAAAGAGAGCAGAAGTCTCTGCCCCAGTGGTGACGACCTCTGGATGGGATCCATTCTGCTTCGCCGACGGTTACAGGAAGATTTACTGACATTTTTCTGTGCCACCTCCTGCATCTGGAGGTCTTCCTCCTGCCAGAGCCGTGATGCCGTCCCTCCAAGCCCGATCCCCCCGGCTTGCGAGCAGGTTTAAGCACACCCGCTTGCTAGCTCTCCACTTAGTACGAGCCCCAGCCCGTTTCGGCAACTCAAAGCACCCCGGGGTCAGGACCCGGGTTTTATTCATGCACAAATCAACACCGATGCTGAGCAAAGGACATCTTGTACCAGTGTCTGCCCAGGAAGACCCAAGATCCCAGCAGCCCTTCAAGTGAGGTGGGATTTGCTTCTGCCCAGAGTCAAAGCAAGAAAATAAAGCCTTGCTTGACCTTTTCCCAGTGATTCTGGAAGGTTTTTTTTTTCCCCTCCTCCCCAAAACATGCTGATTTCCTAGCTGTTGGTTTGCCCTGGAGAAGAAGCTTGGCATGAGATGCTCCAGCAGGAATGATGCCCTTTTTCCGAGCCCCTACATCACTTTTGCAGCCGAGGGTGGTGACGACGGGGAGGCAGCCCAGCTCAGAAGCGATTACTCCTCCGTCCTATTTAAATGTAAGGAAGCACCTCAGGATCCCACCACCAGCATTGCAGGCGGCACAGCAATAAGACGGATGCGGAGGTCTGACCTTTTGGCAGACAGCGATGCCACGCGGGGCTCGGCAGCTCCTGCCTTCCTGCCATTGAAATGCCGAGCAGCCCCGTTTCCATGGGTAAATAAGAGATGTAAGTGGTAAAAGAGTTAAATCAAAAAAAAAACAACGAAAAGGAAAGAAAACTTGGACCAACTTGAGTACATGGAAAATGAAAACCACATTGGAATTGCTCTATGTATTCCACAAGGTTGCAGCAGCTCTCCCAAGCTGTACTCAGGAGTATGACTCAAAGCGTTCATTTTCCATGCAAAAAGGTTTTTTCTTGTTGTCGTCGTCCCCCGCAACCCCATGTCATCATCGCTAAGGTAAACAGCTTGTAACAGCTCCAGGCTTTGCTTCCCTCCTGGTTTACATGAGGATTTGTAACCCATCTGATCTACCACAAGCTATGAAAACTGCTGTCAAAATATACCACCCAGGAGCTCGAGGAGAACCTGCACATGGTCATCGCACTGGCTTTAAAAAAAAAAACACAAACGCACACAAGTGGGCGAAAGGCAAAATCTTGTTTCCCCCAGAATGGAAACTCTCCAGGACATCTGCAATTACACCAGCTCTCAAAACGCTGCAGGATGCACGCTTCACGCTCTGATCCTGCAGAAGGGCGCGTGCAACCCGCGCAGTGCCTCTCTTCGTTAGCGATCCCAGCCTCAACGAGCCTCCGTGGCCTCGCTGAAGCTCAGCCAGAAGAGGGCACGTCTGCCTTGGCTGCAAAACGGAGATCCCAACGGGCTCCGCATCTACGGCAACGCTTCCCAATGGGTCTGGCCACACGTGGGTTTGTGTCAAAACCATTAAAGTGAAAAGTTTCCAGCCCGGCTATTATTTCTAAAGAGGCAGCGGTGTGGGGAGATGCTCCCCCGGGTCTGGAAGTTAAGGGTCAGCCCCTGCCCAGGGCAGGCTGGGTCAGCATCGCCCACTTGTTCAGGAGCCCCATGAGTCACAGCCCAGCTTCTGCTTAAAAATATGACTTAGGATCATGCTGATAGCATTTTGTAATCTTTTTTTAGCTTTTTTTTTTTTTTTAAGTTCCTTTTTATTTGCTTTTGGGGTTTTAAGGGCAAGGATGGGGCAGGTTGCTGAGCATTTCTCCACAATCAAAGGGGCTAGAAACCTTGGGTTTCGGGTTTGTTTTTTTTTTTTAAATGAAAGCTGAAGCATCATGCAATTCCAAGGACTGAGATATGAAGGAAATACTTACACATGTATTTACTTATTTTGGCCCCGGGTGGGAACAGGCATTTACTTCCCACTTCAAAAACTCTCTGCAGTTCACGGCGTGCTCGCGGTTAAGCGCAATGCTTCCCACGTGAGCGAACGCAGTCAGCAGGTAAATGACTAGTTTAGGGATTTCTGTGCCTTTGAGAAGGGGTCAGAGCGGGGCCCGGCTCCGCACACCGCAGGGCAGGGAGCGACCAGGAATTCCTCGCGCTAGGAGCTACAGCATCGCACATCCCACATGAGAGAATAAACCCAGCAGCAGCTTTCACAAGGCCCGAATCCCAAGGGATGCGAGCTAGACGCAGAAGGAGGAGCGAAGGGCATGGTTATTCCAGTGCATTTGCTGAACTTGGGATCCAAACCTTCGGAGTTTAAACCCAGAGCCCTCCCAGCACCCAGGCTCTCGGGAACGAAGCACCAGCCACTTCTTGCTACCTTAGGCATGACTTCCAGCTGAACCCTGTGCCTTAGAAAACAAAAACACCAAAAAATGGGGGCCAGCTCACATGGATGGGACTTATCTTTGGCTTCCCCTTGACTTTCTGTTTATATATGGTTATATTATGAGGCTTATATTGAATAATGTTAGCTAAAGATAACTCACTTGTTTATACTGGATTCAGACAGCTTTGATGACACTAGAAATAAAGCTCCAACAACGCTTACCAGCTGGCTCCTGACACATCCGTAACTTCGGCTGAGCTCCCTGCAAAAAGCCAGAGCCGCTTCTTGCAAAGAGATGGGCACGTAAAAAAAAAAAAAACCCAACCAAACAACAAACCTTGACTGGAACGCAGGGGCATGCTCTGCAAAAGCATGTGGCCCCAGAAAAGCATATGCTGGGGCTCCCAAAAGCAATGCTCTCTCCCAGAATGTAATTCTGGATTTGCAAAATGGAAAAAAAAAAGAAAAGAAGGAAAAAAGAAAAAAATAGGAATAAAAAGTCCATGCTTTTTCCCAGTTAGAGGTACCATGGAGGAGATGCCCAGAGCCAGCATCCACACTCACAGCGGGGAAGCGGAAAGTGATTTGGGCTAATCTTTCTTTCAGCTCCTCACATTGCACGTCAGCTATAAATATCCAATTTCTTTCGCCTCTGAGTGACAAACTTCATTAGCATAAAGGAAAACAGATTTTTTTTCTTGGGGTTGCTCTCATGTCACTGGAAGGGCAAGTGCTGCTTTCGCTGCACCCTCGCTCCCAGGGCAAACCAGAGGCACCTGCCCCTCCCAGGCAGTCTATCCCCATCCTCCTCTCCCAAAGACAAGCATTTGCTGGATATAACTAGAGAAATGCCTCAAAAAGGGCCTGGAAAACACAAATTGCAAAGCTCTTGGCAAGAGCAGTCCAGGCATTGCTCAGATCAGCTCCTTCTGCATGGGGTCCCTGGGGCAATGACCTCAATGTTTTCATGTGCTGCAAGATACTTTTCTGCCAAGCTTCTAAAAAAAACAAACCCAAAACACCACGTTTAAGCTGTAGGCTCATCTTCCTTCTTAATGCATCCCCTGATGGGACCTCTCCTTGGCAGCAGACGGGGAGAGGGGCCGGGGAGATCGCATCCCATAGCGGGGGGCTGTCAGCCTCCTCGCACTGCTGGTAGCGGATCAGCAGCTCCGTGCTCCCCAGTTAACGACACCATTTTGTAGCTTCCCCCTTTTTCTATAGGATCGCTGTTCCCCCCACCCCAACAGCGCTGGCGGCACATTGCAGCCTCTTCAGTCAACCGCAAATTTGACTATTCTCATCGCGCCTTGAAATTCCTCTAAAGCAATCACGTAAGGGTACGGAGGTGGTTGGACATCGGGATGCTCTGACCCTTTGTCCCTTCACGCCTGCCTGGATCTGTGCTGCTCTTCTCAGGGCTCTCCCATCAGCTCTGCAGCCCAAAAAAAGCAAACAAAAGCAAAAGACACGCAAGAATACTTCTTGGAGATGCTGGGAGACCCTGGAGCAGGTGGCAAACACGCATGACTAGGGCAGAGCAGAGCCACAGCATCACGGAGGAGGTGCTCGAGGGAGGCAGTGCTGCCTGGCTGCTGTGGACCTTGAAATTGGGAGCAGACTTCCAAAAAAAAAAAAAACCACGCACACTATGGCTGCAGTTTTGTTAACCATCGCCGCAGCGAGGCATCTCCCCCGGTGCCTCCATTTCCATGGCAGTGGCCAGAGTTAGCTCAAACCCAATCCCGTGTGGGGCAACCCCAGAGAGCCCCGTGCACACAAATGACCCAAGACCCACTCTGTGCCAAACAAATCTTAACTTTCTGGGGATAGAAGATGCACAGAAGACCGATTTGCTTGCAGAAATATTATTAGCAGCACAACACCACCACTTTTGAAAGCAAAGAATTAATTCTCCTTCTGCTACCACTGCAGGTTGATTTTCACAACCTTGTCACGCCACATCCCTTGATCAATCCCTGGTCATTTGGGCTATATTAATTTTTTTAGCCAGCTCTCCAGGCTGTAGAGGAGGGAGGAAGAAGCAAACACATCCCACACCACCCAACCAAGCCCCAACTGATGCTCCTGCAAGCCAGGGAGGGTCCAGGAGATCTGCTCATCCCCTCGGAGGATTTCCACCCTCCTTTTCCTTCCAGCTATTGCTGCCCAGGCAGGGCAACACCCATCCCTTCCCCAAGCCCCCAGCTTGTTTACAACCCTGCCTTTTCCTTCACATTTCCCTCAAGCAGGTTTCAGCTGCCTCCAAACCCATCTCCTTCACATGAGCAAGTGCATCAGCAGGAAGTAACAGGGGAGAGGAAAAGCAATTCAATGCAGCTGGGCTGGGACAGCAAAAAAGAAAAAAATAGAAAAATAAGACACAACCCAGCTGGGTGTGTTGGAGATGGAGGCAGAGGGATGGTGCCTCCGGCGCCCGCCCCGCTGAATCACATTGGCCCCTCCCAGGCCCGCGGGATGTGGGAACAGCAAGTAAATCACGCTGAGCTCAGCAGCAAGAAGTTGGTGCTCCGGCTGCAAAGCCAGAGCAAGCCGATACCCCGTTTAAGCCCTTTTCCGCCACCTAAATTCTTCCCCATCCACAGGTTTCATGCTTGGGGCTGCCAGGTGGCAAACCTCAGCCAGGAAACGTAGGGGGGAAAAGCCACGAACACACAAAGTCTAACAGGAGGGCGAGGGAAGGCAGGCAGGAAATTGTGCGTTATGAGTAAACAGGCTCTAAAGGGAGGAAATTAATATTTAATAAAAAAAGCCCACCACTCCCGTGGCTCTGCTCCAGAAAGGAAGCCGCAGACATTTGGAGACACCTTCATTTATGCGTGCTTGTGACTGTCCAAAACGTCAACGAGAGCCCCCAAAACCTCCCCCCCTAGAGCCCACCGCCCTTCGTGGTCCCGACAGTCCCGCTGCTGGGATCGCATACGGCGGAGGCTGGATCTGCAAGCGCGAGGGAAGATGGTGCTTCCTTTGGGATTCCCCCTCTGGCACCAAAGAGGGGGGACACAGTGCATGGGTGACCACCTCAGCCCTTCCCGCTCCCAATTTTAAGTGGAAAACTGTGCACTGTGCCGGCACCGTGCAACGCTCCTCGCTCAGCCGTGGCTCTGCACGCCCCAGGGATGGCGAGGACAGCAACACGCTCCGCTTTGCTCATCTCAAGTCTCGTTTACAGCGCTAACGGAGACCCATTTCTTTCCCTTCCCCTGTTGGCAAGAGGAAAACCAAAAGCTGAAGCTGATGGCACCTTCAAGACTGCTGGGCATTGCCTGCCACCCAAGCTCAGCTCTGGGATGAAGGATGTTTCCCATGGCTTGACATTCCTACGTGATAAGGACAACCTTTTTTCCATGGGAAAGAAACCTTGCGAGTCATAAATATAAAGGGGAAACAAGTCCTCACATATCACCTGAGAGAGAAATGGTGCAATACTTTCTTTCCACATTAAAATCAGTAATTAGACAGGCAGCAACTCGCTCGCCTGCCCACACCCACCCTCCCGCTCGGGACGATTGCCGAGGGCTCGCTGCATCCGTCGGCCACCCAGCAAGCCCGGCTCGGGCTGATCGGTGCAGTACATCCACCGGCGCAGGAGAGGTGTCAAATTTGCACTGGAAAAAAAGCCATCCGCGATGAAATAAGTCATTATATAGCCTAGCAATAACGAGAGCTGGTTAGGATAGCGCTTGACCCGCTGGGGTTTTAGGCAGGGTTGTTAGAGAAGATGCTGCCCCACGTCCCGTACGCCGCACGCTCCGCGGGAACACGGCTGGCATCGGCCGCTGTAGCTCCCGGTCAATGCGTTATTCATCTTTATAGCACTTCTGAGGCTGCAATGAATTAAAGTACCTGTGGCTGCATTTGCAGGCAGGAACAGGAGGTGCAGAGAAGCTGTGGGTGCACAGTAAGCTCCTTATTAGACCTCGGTACGCTTAGCAACTTGGGTATGCCCCTGCTTTGCTCTTCTCCTCCCATACTCGCACAATATTTCCCTTGTGCAATATTTTCCTCAATATACCAGAGAATAACTGCTTTGAAAGTAGAATCATGGAATTGTGTAGGTTGGAAAAGACCTTTAAGATCATCCAGTCCAACCATTCACCTAACATTACCAAGTCCACACTAAGCCAATTAAGGGTAGACCAGACTAAACCATGTCCCAAGTAGTTATCTGCTTACCAAGGAAAACCTCAGCTTTGAGCCTGTGGTCTTCAGTTTTGCTGAAGCTTTACAATTTCAAGGGGGGAAAGGAGCAAAAGCTTCTGCAAAAAGCATTAGTGAACCCAGTTCTCCCCACACCTGGCCCCGAGGCGCTTGGAGACCAAAGCAAACACAGGACCCCCCAACATTTTCTCTTATTTTGGAAATGCAACATAACCCTGTTGAAGCGTCATTGCTATCGCATACCCCGACCTCGTGCCGCGGGGAGCGGGAGCAGGGAGGTTATAGTCATTCGCACCACGCTTCTGCTCCTCGCAAGAGGAGCTGGATGGGGTACAGCAGCCACAGAGAGGGGAAGGCATCAGCCAAAATTGGGGCTAGCAAAGGGAGCGGGGATGCTCAGCCTGTGGTCCCGCGCTTGGGCTCTGCGTTAGTCAGGAACCAGCGTCTTCAGCGTAGGCACGCTTATCTCGCTTCCGCTTAGGGTGCTTTGTGGGTTTAGGGTGGGGTTTTTTTTTTAATTTTTACTTATTTTTTTTTCAACTATCAGGCCCAGTGTTGCACAGGGCTTGCTGCAGGCTCTGAAGAGTGGGCACATGTCCGAAATTCCAGTATCCATATCACTACTTCACAGTCCTCGCTATGAGTATTTAATAACCTTTATTCATTTGCACTGGGGGGAAAAAAAAACGCAGTTACCAAATGGAATGAGCTAAAATGGAATTTTCTTCCAGCATTTACTATTGACAGGGGAGAATCCCAAGCTATGCAAAAAAAAAAAGCAGAGTATGCTAAAAATGTTTGCTCGCCATATTGTGCCTTTGCAGCTCCCCACAAAGAACAGACACACGACTTTAGGGAGGGGAAAAAAAAAAATGTGCAAAGCTTCCCCATGCTTTTGCAATTAGCAATTATCTTTCACCAGTTTGTATTTCAAGGCCAGTAATTTCAGGAGCAGATGAAATGACCCAATTTTCCTTTTCTTAGGCAATCGCTGACAGGGAAGGGCATATTGCAATTCCCCCTGGCTGCATTGCTCCAGCCACCGCTTCAGGAACATCCTCGAGGAGGCTGAGGAGCACAACCCTCCCTGCATTGCCAAACTATCCAACGGCTTGCCCGGCCAAGCAGATGACCAGGATATACGATGAGATTTAGGAATAACAGGGCTTTCAGCACAGCTGAAGCTTTTTTTTTTTGCAGCAGCAGCAGCGGCACCCTGGTGCAAGCTCTTCCTCTGCTGCAAAAAATGCTTCAGATTTCAGGTCATCAGCAGGCAAATTACCACTCGCTCCGACTTCTCCGAGCTCAAAATCCCAGACTGAACTTAACAGGGTGGGTTGGATCATTCGGCCATAGAAATCCCACAGCTTATTTTTGCAGCCAGAGGGTGTGTGCATTAGCCAGGTGTCCTGGTGGGATTCCAACAGTAATATCCCTAAATCTCTCTCTGAAATTAAAAGGAGGAGTTGGGGTTTTTGTTACCTCTGTCCTCTTCTTCACCTTCCCCCCTACTACAGCATAACTTCCCCAGCAGTATTTGTCATATAATATCGCTCACCCTACCAGCACGAGTGGGAGGAAAGATCCCTCTGCATGCAAGCACTAAGTGACAGCATCTAATTTAATTCTCTTGTTTTCTTAAATGCGCTCCATCTGCGAGCAAGACACAGCTAGAGGTTATTACGACACCACATTTTATACACCCCATTGATACACAGCCCCAGACCACCCAATACAGACTCATCAACAGTTTCAGCATTTGCAAGGGACTGCACCGAGCTTTCGGACACGAGAAAAAAAAAAAATGACTGTAACAACAAGTTAAGAGGCAAAATCATCCCTTGGTGTTGGTGAATTGGGACTCTGCCCTTCATCCCACAAGGTATTTTCTTGCAAGGAGCCTGGTGCTTCCGGGAGGCTGGCCAGGCAGCCGAAAACAGCTGGGACAAATGCCCGCTGATGTCCTATTCCCATAAGCATCTCGGGAGCCTTTCCTTTTGCGCAGACTCGCGTGTAAACAAATCTGTGCTGATAAGGAGCTCTGCCAGCTCGGACAGCTTTATTATGGCTTTCAGAGTAATAACTTTCTAGTTTTCTTAGCACCCCCGCTGCTGCTACCAGGTCATTTCTTTGAGAGCCAAATATTCCAGCTACGGTCCAATCCTTCCATTTGCAGGAAAAAAAGAGCCTGGGAATAGTGCCCCATATAGAACCTAAACCAATTAAAAACGCCTGCACACTCAGAATTATTTTTTTTCCCCCCCAGGCTCAACATTTTTAGGTCAATCCCCTAGCATTCAGCACGATTTCACCTCCCTGGATGCACAGCCAGCAGCCCTTGAACCCCTCTAGCAGACAGACAGACGGACGCGACCAAAGCCTGCAGAGAGCAGGGCTCGGACCCTGAGGGCCAGCAGCCCTGCGTGCATCCCTGGGGCTCAGCCTGCTCCCCGCGGGATGCCACCGGCTGCCCCGGCTATCGCAGCAGGGTGGCTGGTAGCCCGTCAGGGACGGCAGCCAGAGCCCTCTGTTTACTCAGCTCCTTCCTGAGTCTGCAGCACAAGTTGCTTTTGGAGACCGGGAACTGTTAACATCTTTTTTTTTTTTTTTTTAATAGCTATTGTTATCCTTGCTGCACAACGTGATTTATTAGTCAGCCAGAGATTATCAGTGCCCATATTAATTTGGAGAGGAGGAACGAGAGCCAGCGTTTGAAATAGCTGGGTTTAAACGCGCAGGGTCCAAGCGCGAGGGGCGAGAGGTGGGCTGGTGCCCCTGAGGTCTCACCACCGCAGCTTTCTCCACTGGGGAAAAAGCAGAGAAGGGACAAAAACCAGACCAACATGGAGCTGTCCCGCGGGAGAGGATGGGCAACAGAGGCGAGCATGCACCAGCCCGCAAGCAGAGATGCTTTTTGGTTAGTCCTGCTGCCCAGCACCTCGCTGCCTGCGGGGTTTGACAGTCACTCCTTACGGTACGAAAATCGCCTCAAGGAGCCCAGCCCCGGTACCATAGCTCAGCCTTCCTCTGCCTGGGTGCATTCTGGCTCCGAGCACCCTGCCCGGGGAGGATTTCAGCCCAAAGGCAGTGACGCATGTCCTTATTTGACCTCCAGCAGCATATGTAACCCATTATCGTTAAAGCTGCTAATAAACACACTGCATCTGCCCCCTCCCGCCCTGCAGACACCCCACACAGCACCTGCAAATGCCTCAAGCAAGGCAGCCGGCACAGGCACAGCGATCCCACCAGAGACGCGCATGGATAACACGGAATCTCAGCCGGTGCCACCAGCAGCTCGCGGCACGAAGCTGCTGTCTCAGCACCCATGGCTGCTGCTCTTTTGCCCAGAGATGTCCTGCAGATCCTTTTAGCTGCCACCACCTCCTGGTCCTTTCCCCTCGCACGCTGCCAGCTCAGCACCTGGGGCTCGGACCAGACCTGGCAGCCCCTGGCACTCTCCCACTGGAGGATGCTCAAAGGATTTTGGGTGTGGAGAAGTTTGGGTGCAGGGGAGCAGGACCGGGGCACAGCCGGGAGGAGCACCCACGCCGCCCAAGCGAGCAAAGGTCTGCGCACAAGCTAAGGGCAAGAGCAGCTTGGGTGTTATCTGCAAAAGGTACGAAATGGCTTGATTTGCTAACAAGGTTGTTTTGAACATTGGGTGTCTATGCAGCTAAGCAGCTCTGCTGGAAACGGCTCAGAAATAGGTGGAAAATCCGCTTTTGGCTCTTGATGCTGAAAAGCGGGAGGCATTCAAAGCCCACCCAGGGTGGGAGCCCACGCCGATTGCCTCTGCTGACCCCGGGAGAGCTGCAAACCACACAGCCAGCCAGGACGCGGAGCATGGCACGGGGAGTAACCCGCTGCATGGGCACAAAGCAGGCAGGGCTGGCCTGGGTGCTGCCTCGAGCTCAGCAGCACCATGTCCCGATTGCATCTACTCTCAGGAAAGTTAAAAAAAAACCCAACACCACACCACCCAACCTCCCCCCAGCTTTAGCCTGAAAGTTGCTTCGATGTTGGAGAAACACTGACAACAGCAAGAAACTGCAGAAGCTGATAAAGCTGTAGGGAGGGTCCTTTAACTGCACACTGCCAGGATTAAAAAAAAAAAGAGCCCATAAATCTGGACTGCCATGCAAATAGCAAAACTCCCCTCCTCCTTTAAGGAAAAAAAAAAAAAAAAAAGGCGTGAAAAGAGATGCTAAACAATTCTATGCTGATGCTCAGAAGCGAGGGGATATTTGGGTGGGGATGGCTCCTTCCTTTCCTCACTCGCCATTTCCTTCCATCCAGGCAGGCATGCACTTACTCCATCAAAAACATTGCCACTGCTGGACAATTACACTGGGATTTAGGAAGAATTTTCCAAACACAGGGTAAAAGGACCAAAGGATAACACTCTCCGTACAAGCTGGTTTCGAGCCCGCCTCCACCCCCAAGCCCCCCTCCTCAATGTTTCAAGCCACCAAGTAGCAACCCTTCCACTCATTAATCACACAGCATCTGTTGGGCCAGTTGTACTTAATTAATGACTAACAAGGCTTTCAGATCATTAAAGGGCACGACAAGCTTTGGGTGCTGGGACTGGGGAGTTCGCAGCTGTGCTTGTTTCACCATGATTACACAGAAGCAGCATATTGAGCAAAAAACCTGCACAATAAGTTAAGCACCACCTTGCCATGTAGATACTAGAAGCCTTTGTATTGCATATGAATCCCATCGGTTTGTTCCAGTTTTGCCCTGGCTTATTTTACTTCTGCTAATGAGTTCTGTTGAAGATTTTTGGTTTTAATTATTCTTATTGGTTTTATTATTATTATTTATCCTTCAGCAAGATGACTTTCATAGAATCATAGAATCGTTTAGGTTGGAAAAGACCTTTAAGATCATCCAGTCCAACCATTAACCTACACTGCCAAGTCTACTCTAAGCCAATCTTTGTTATTTTCTGCAGCAGAAAGCCATACAAGTCCCAGAAATCCATCCAAACCACCATCAGTGTTCCATGCTTCTACTTACCACACTGTCCTTTCCACAGACCATTAATGCTATTTCTGGGAAGAGGGAGTCATCCCATCTTTTTGCAGTTAAGTAAAAGGCAAACATCGCATGAACACTTTGACCCGCGTTTCACCAACGTGTTGTGCAAATACGCTGAAGCACGACGCAAACGACATTGATTTTTGCTGTACAGCTGGGAGCCCATAAAAATACAGGGTCAGGGCCCCATTTCCCCTGTGCTTGCCCAAACAGCACATTCTCCCAGAGAACAACCCAAAATACCAAGAGCAAGCATTTAACCAGCAACAGGCAGCTCATTTTCCTGCAGCCCCCAAAAAAGAACCAACACTACCCATACCCCTTTGCCAAAGGCAAAGCCACCAGGGAGAGGGCCAGGTTGCTTCAGCCCCCTTCTCCTGGAGGGTTTCTCCCAATGGGTTTGGGGTCTCCAAAGACAAACCCACTGCAGCAGGTAGGTCACCGAGCAATCGGTCTTGTAACAAAAATAATGGACCTGACAGCTCAACACCTCCAAAGGCACAGTGGTCCAGGATGCACCATAGCTCAGTCCTGCAGCAAGCTCCACCAAAACAGCTTCTCAGGAATTACCAACCAGCAGCTACAGCACCACCAGAGCCAAGACAAAAACACCTCCAAGAAGCTTCACCAGACCATTTTACAACGTGCAGTACAGCCGTTTCATCCCCTACCTGCCATAGCAAAGTCTGTAGATGCTCACCTGGAGTCTGCAGGACCAACGCACGTGGAACATGGAGCAATATCTGATGCACAGTGCAGAGAAGGTCCTCACAGCCCAAGCTCTCAAAAGAAGTGTGCTGGGGGAAGCAGCCGAGTAAAATAGCTGCAGCTGGGCGAGCCTGATGCCCGCGGAGCCCTGAGGAGCACAGCCTGATCCCCATCACCTGGGGAAGGGGCTCCACCCAGGGGCAGCAACCCAAGAAAACCCAAGGAGCTGCTGCCTGTTGAGCCTGTGTTGTGGCAGCGTGGCGGGGGGTTTAGGCAGCACAGATACCCAGCTTCACCCTGGGACTCCTCCTCGGGGTTTGCAATGAGTTCTTGTCAAAAGGAGCGGCTTAAAGACTTCCCCGAGGGTGCCCTCCTTGGAGATGCCACCAGCAAAGGGCTCCCTACAAACCCAGCCTGTTGCAGGTGTCGGGGTGGAGGCACTTATCGCAGCCATTAGCAAAAAGGAGCAGCTGGGGTGGCTCCTCAGTGGAACCCTGCAAAATCAAGCCCTGCAGAGTTTATTCCCAAGTTATGGAATTATTTAATCTGCGCGAGCAGATGCAGCGAGGTGTCACCCAGCCACGCTGGGTGGAAAGCACGCTCCTTCGGCGTGAAGACGGGGAGTTCATCCGACGGGGCAGAGTGCAACAGGCGAGCAGCACGGCAAGCCTTACTTAAACCGTCGTAACGCGCCAAAAAGCAAGCAGCAGCCTCCCAAAACCTCTCCGTCCAGCGCCGGGACGGGGATTGAAGCGCTGCGTTTGCGCTGCTGCTGCTGCGCTCTGCTTGCTGGCCCCCGTCCCGCGCGCTTCGCGTCCCCGCTTCCCCTGGCTCGCTAAAGCAGGGGCTGCCCCAAAGGCTTGGCCACGGGCTGACGATGCAGGGAAAAGTGCTGCAGGTGAGAGGAGGAGGACGCTCGATAACAGCAATCGTTCCCGGTCCTCGGGGAGAGTCGCGCTGTAGAAAGCAAACAGCGATACGTCGGGGCAAGGGGAAGACAGAGATTGTGGGCCGCGATAGTTCCATTCGCTAAATGGGAATTAAAAGAAAATCTTTATCTGTGGAGCGCAGAGCCTGGGGAGATGGAGATAACGCCTCTCCGTTGCGCTGCGGCGTGTGATACCAACCGAGCCACTGGGCTTTCATGCCTTGCTTTTAATTGCCCCCTTCCTGCTAAGTTTAATTGGAAAATAAACAAGCAGGAGCCTTTAGAAGGAGAATCAGAAGCAGAGGATGTCCGCCCAGAGAGATTGATTACATCGACCCGCCCTAATGATGTCCGCTCCTTCCAGGGGCTGATACAGCCCCCAGGTTTCACGGGTGGCTGAAACCACGACTGTAACCACATCCCTGACATCTCGGTTCCGTCCTTAAATATTGAGCAATAAGCCCCTCAGCTAAGGCTCAGGGAGTTCCACAGAAGAGGAACGAAAGCCTGCGAGGCTGTGGAGGCAAGGTAGAAACTCCTTTACAATAAAAAAACGGAAAAGTGCACAGCTTCATTGTAAATTATTGCCTACGGTATGCACGGTGTAGGAACACGTGGGCACGTATAGAAATCCTGGCAGGTAACGGAGTAGAGCGAGACCTCAATCGTGGGAAATAAAACTCGACGCCGCAGATCTTCCGATTTCGGTGCCGCGGTTCAGCGTCAGGTCAGATCAATAGCACATTTGGACCCGGCCCTGTTGGGTTTTATCCAGCATTTGTCAATCAAAACGATCAAATTTTTAATCTTGTTTTCCAGGCTCCTGGGGGAGCTACAGCAGAGCTGCTGGAATGCAGCAAACGTTATTTTTGAAAAGACTTTCAGAACGGCCCCCAGAAGACATTTTACATGCAAAAGCACCTTTTTGCTTCCTTCTAAAAGGCACGGCTTTGTGGCCATGACTTTGGGCTGGGGGGGCTGCGAACACCCCTTCCCCTCTGCCCGCCAGCCGTGAGCGCGCTGAGCTGCAGCTGAGGCTTCGGACCAGGCTGCGCTGAGCCTTTCGGGGGGACGCATCCAGGCTCTGGTCCTGCAGATGCTCAGATGCGTAAAGCGTTCTACGATTCTATGATTCTGTGGTTTAACTTTGCACGCAGCGCAAGTCCCAGGGCAGCAGGTCGGCAGCAGCGCACGTGGAAAGGATGCCTGAGGAGGGCCCCAGCAAGACACCTCATCTGCCTCCCGGCCAGGAATTTTTAGTTAAAAAATTCTCCACATAGTTAACTTAAATCTCCCTTGCTGCGATTTAAGTCATGACCCGGGATAGAGGGAGCAGCTTATCACTCACCCGGGGAAGTGCTGAGTGCCGTTGCGAGCAGGATGGGGACCACGGGGCCAGGTCCGCTGCAGAAAAGGCAGGCGTGCAATTCGGCTCAGGCAGGCTGGGTTTGCACCCCGTGCTTTCCGAAACCAGCCGCGCTGACCCCCCTTGCACCTGTGTACGCCGGTGGCCCTGGGTGGCGGGCGCAGGCTGCTGTCCCCGAGCCCGGCTTTCCAACCTGCTGCAGCAACAGCACAGCCTTGCAGCGGGGACAGGGCGATGGAGAAGGTGCTGGTGAAGAACAGCATCTTGATGGCTGACACGTATGTACATACGTAGCTGATAGACCTTTATAGTGACAGAGATGGAGCAGGGGCTTTCCGTGACCATGCTGAAGAGCTCCTGCGTGCGCAGGGGGGCACAGGAGCAGAGGAGGGTTCACCTCACGTTGCTTCACACCCCCGCGACTGCAAATGGAAGCACTCCCGCTGGATTTAACCCTTCTGCTCGGATAGAATTTGTGTAGATTACAAATAGCTCCGAGCAAGGGATTTTTATATTGCTCTGGGGATGTACAAAACCAGCCGCAGCAGAGCCCGAGTCCAGCTCAGGAGCGCTCAGCTCAGCTGCCCTACACGCAAAGAACAGCAGCAAAGCCTTTTCTAAATGGAGAAGCAAGCCCAGATCCCAAGGCTTGATAGTTAGCAGCTGATAGATGGCATAAGCAGCTCCCCAGAAAAAAGGTATAGATCTCCCACGGCCATTGGGATCGCCGGGGAGAGGACAGGGCGATGAGAAAGCCAGCCCTGGTAACAACCTGCCCTTTAAACCACCCTTTTAACTGGGGAACAAACTTCATAAAAATAACATTTTGGAGCCGTTCCCCAGCTGCCAAGAAAGACAGACACACAATTTACACTGGAAACTCACAGCCAGGGAGATAAATGAAGGCAATAAAAACAAGTGAAAAGGGGGCAGTTGATGAGTTTGGATGCACGCTGCCTCTCCCTCCCGTCTTGTCCTTGCCACATGTGTTTTCATTTTCCTCCCACTCCCATCCTTATTGTACTCCTCTTCCCAGGGAGACGAAACACAGCGCTCTCCTCACTAGAACTGCCAACAGCAGGAGAGGAGGACAAATCTATTCGACTTAACCCCGCTTTGGCTTTGGTCCCGTCCCCGGGGCGATCCCTGTGCCCTGCCGCGGTCCTCGTCCTGGGCAGACGTGCTAACCAGGCTGAAGGACCCAGCCGCTCTTTGCAGGTATGAAATAAGCTAAGAGCTGGTCACAAAACCCATGGCTTTGGAAAGGAAAAAGTAAAATTAGTTGCTTTAGCTGTAGCTCACGCAACGCACGCCTCACCTCAGCGATCCGTCGTTATATTGCTCCTAAAAACCAGGGGAGGCTGGGGAAAATAAAACCATCGAGAAATGCACGGCAGCACCCAGGCAATCGCGTTATGGCAGGGGAGATGGGAGGTCTCGGTGTCCTCCCACCCAGCCCACCAACACGCTCCTAGCTGCAACCCAAACACCCTCTTCACTTAATAAATCAATAATACTTGGGTGTTTTGTTTGTTTTTCTTTTTTTTTACTCGTTTGCTAGGACCACAGCTCAATAAAATAAGACTATTTATTAGCCTCAGGTGGTCCAAGCGTTCTCTGGGCACGGGATTGGTGTTTCTGTGCAGTTTTCCAGAAGGCAGGACACACGGTAACGTGAGGATGGAGACCTGGGTGCTGTGCAGATGGGGATGCCTTCTTCTCTTGCGTCCACACGGCAGTGCTCACCCGTCAAAGAGGCTCCCCGGTGCTGCCTTCAGGCACAATTACTACCTTCGTTATCATGAAATAGGGCCAGCTTGCCAAATAACAGTAACTTTTCAAAGGAGATGTCATTTTAAACAGGTTTTCATTTGCTCTGGAAAAGGTGGCCACTTCCCGCAGGGATCTTTGCAGAAGGGGATGGGAACCAGAGCAGACTGCTGCTGGCCCTCGGTCATCCCTTCCTCAGGAGGAGGGGGAAAAGCTTTTTCTGCAGGTGGAAAAACATCCCAGGGAAACGCATTTTTTTCCCAGAAGAGCGGCAGAGGCTGGCAAACGAGCCGCATTTTCCCCGGCCACAGCCACTGGCCCATGACCATCGACGAACCCTCCCCGACGCCACAGCTATCACCTGCGTTTGCTCATGAAGGGCTCCACGCCAAAACTAGCAGAGCCTGTAAAAAAAAAAGAAAAAAAAAAAAAAAAATCACCGGCTTTGTAGGACACGTGTCCTCATCCGCTGAAAGCCTGCCAAGCCGCCTTCCTGCTGAAACTCCTGCTTGGGTTTTTGAGCATCCTCACCCCAGCACCCCGCTTTTATCCAGACCCCTCCCCAATTCTAGTGTTGCACCTCGAAGGGGCAGCATCATCCGCAGCGCAGAGGGAAAGGCAGGAAAAATAAACAGAGGCGCGCAGCACGGTGCCCAGCCCCAGCCTTTGGGGATAAAAAGCGCTGGTTCTTCTCCGCCGGGCGGGCGGGCGAAGCCGATGAGACTCGCCGGAGAGGGAAGTGCTCTCTTCATGGGGCTGCCTTTCATGTGAGCCGCTGATAACATCTTATTTTTAAAACCCCTTGCTGTTCAAAAGTCATCCAGACCCTGGTGACTGTGGATTTACGTAGCCTGATGCAGAAATGGCTTTGCGGACCCGCTGCCCGAAGCCGATGCTCTTCGGCATTGGGGGTGACCGCACCTCTGGGGCTCGGTGGTCCGTCGGCTCCAGAATAAACCCGAATAACACTGGCTACGGTCCCATCCATTGCCTGGGCCTGGCTGGCTGCTCAGCCTCCTCCTGAGGAGATTTAGATTGGATATTAAGAAAAATTTCTTCATGGATAGGGTAGTCAAGCATTGGAACAGGCTGCCCAGAGAGGTGGGGGAGTCCCCATCCCTGGATGAGTTCAAAAAACGGGCAGAGGTGGCACTTTGGGACATGGTTTAGTGGGCATGGGGGTGTTGGGTTGATGGTTGGGCTGATGATCTTAGAGATCCTTTCCAACCTTAGTGATTCCTAGTTTTTACTTTCATTAAAAATAATCCAGCCACCAAGCCAGGAAACATGAAATTGCTACTCTCCCCTGAACTGGTTTAGTGGTGGACTTGGTAGTGTTGGGTTCATGGTTGGACTGGATGATCTTCAAGGTCTTTTCCAACCTAAACGATTCTGCGATTCTATGATTCTGCCATCAGCAGCAGCTTTTTGCAGTGCCTCTGCTATGCCGGTGAGGAACATACGCTGCGTTAGTGCTTCGCGAGCCTTCCCAGCTGTTTTAACAACTGACAGCAAGGTGGAAACACATCCTCCCCCTCCGCGCTGAGGCCCTCGCTTTGTTACAGCCACTTAGAAAAACTAACAGCGCTAAAAGAAGGTCTTGCAAAAATAATTCCGAGCCATTACCGCTAAAGAATGCGAAATATTTTCATTTGCTTTTTTTATAAAGTTGACTTTGATGCATTTATTCACAGGGAGTATTTTTCTTTCTCTGTGTAAAGGCCCCTGCGAAAATCCTGGGAGGATTTGCGGAGCGTGGTATTCCTCAGTCAGACTTAGGAGAACCTGCTGTAGCCCGACGGGAATTCTGATATACCTGTCGATAAAAATGCGTCGAGTAAGGTTTATAAATCTGTATATGAGGTATGCGTATATGTTTGCACGTGTAATATTGCTATATATATAAAAATAAGTGATAACGGAAGAGGGTATATAGTTCCTGCAAAGACAAGCACCGCATTAATGAATAAACTGGGGCACCGAGTCCCACTGCGACGGCGCCGCGTTCCCTCGAAACGCAGGCTCAGTCCCCTCCGGGGTGACGCGGCGAACCAGGCTTCTGACTTGGTCTGCCGTTTGAGCAGAAGAATACGAGGACGAGACAACAACCTGCCGCAAACGGATCCCCTCCGAGGGCGAGACCCCGCTCGCTCCCCGCCGGGTCGCAGAGATGTGTCCCAGCAGCCGGCTTCGGCTGTTTGCAAAGCCAAACATTCTCCATCCGTCCCATTACGCTCTGAGTTCTGGAAGCGGTTTTTCTCCGGCCCCCTCCTCCTCGTATTCAATGTTGTTTGCTTTTCTACTTCCTTCCAGGCATTTTTAAATCACTCACGGGGTCTCCAGCAGCTTGGCTTTGTGGCTCCTGGTGCTCCTCTCAGCACCCGCAGCTCTGCTGAGCCTGCCGGCAGGGCAAGCCCGGCGGAGCGGGAGCAGGGAAGGAGGAACACCTCCCCACACCCGGCTGCATCCGAAAAGTACGTCAGAAATAGTTGCTTTGAGTTGCTGAAAGAGCAAGCTAACCATGTGCCACGGCTTCGTAATTATGAGACCCTTCACAAAATTATTAGTATTCTTCTTTGCCTGCCTGCAAGGCATGCAGGCAAATGCACCCACCGTTGCCATAAATGTAATAACGATGATAGCTAGAAACTAAATAAAGCAACGTCCTGTTCCTGGTACTTTGGATTTTGTTTCTGTCACAGCCCTGCTAATTCCTGCTTCCTAGCAAGGGACGACAACACTGGCCCCCAAGCATCATCCCTCAAAGATATTTAGCTGGAAAAATGTTCCAGTCGGCTCTGCTGGCATTAAGATTTTCTTGCTTTAAAATCGGACGACAAAAATCTTACGCAGTACCCAACAAGGTGTTGCTGTAAATCGTTGAAACTAAAGTGCACTCATGCAAACAGGCGGCAGCCTCCCCAGTGCCCGCGCTCGGCATTAGCAGGAGTCAACCCGGTTCCACGTTGCCCAGATCCCCCAAAACTGCACGTGCAAAAGATGTTACCCCACCCCAAGAGCCTGCCCGCCGCGCTGGGGCTGCCGGCCCCCGCTCCTCGCCCGGGGGAGCGGGCGGTTTGCTGCACACCACCGACCCGAGGCGACGTCCTTGAGGACGTCCCCAGAGGAAGCCCAGTTCCTCCTATTCTTCTCCGGCTGCTGCTGGCGCAGGTGTCCCCCGCCTCGGCCCCATTGTCCCTTGTCCCAGCCTCGGGAGTTTGCACAAACAGCCATTGCTGATGGCAAGCTGACGGCACATGTTTCCTTCTTTGGCCTTGGAGAAACATTTTTGAAGCAGTTCCTTCAAGCGAGCTAATTTTTAAAATTTTTTTAAATTCAATTTTTTTTTTTTTTTTTTTTTAAGCGCGTTCGGCAGGACTGCTGGTCTCCAGAAGATAATTTGGTTTTGATTATTATCTGAAACAGGGGTTTATGGATGCGCTCAGCTGTGGGGGTTGAGAAACAAAACGCCTTTTAACTTCGGAGCCAGGACCCTGATTGATTCTCAAATGGGAACATCGGCCCAACTGAGAAGAAAATTTAAAAGGCATGGCATATTTAATAAAAAACAACAGAAGCATGATGTGTTTAAGTTACCAAAAACTACTCTCTTGCCAAAACTGTGGGTAAAAATATTAGCATAAGCTTCGCAGATGAAGATCTCGCTAAAAAGTGTGCGTGGGGGGAGGTTTCCTGTCCATGAAATTGTAACCAGCCCATAAACAACTCCAGCAGGAACATTCAAACATTCATTGAGGGAAAAAAAAAAAAATAAAGCCACTGCAAAAAGTTATTAGCTATATTCTTGTAAATCAAAGGAAAGGATCTGAGACCGCGGTCTTGAAAAAGACGTTCTCTTCCCCGGGACAGGAGTCCTGACTTCTACCTGCTTAGACCCCGTACACGTCCTAATGAAGAACATCACCAGCAATTCATTAATTACTCTGCTGGAATGACCTCTTAGACATGCACCGAGAAATTATTTTAAAGTATTTTTGGGTTTGTCCATAACCCCAGCTTGGAAATGTCTGGAGGAGCTGTAGTTAGAAATGGCCTTTTTTTTTTGTCCAGGGAACTTGGTTGGACAAAAAATGCTTGCTTGGGTTGCTGAAATAAATTGTCATTTGAGCGCTCAGCTTGTCTGGCCATCTCAGCTGGAAAGAGAAAACACGGGCAGTGTTTTTACAAAAGCAAAGACATGTACCGGTTTAGCAGAAAGGAAATGCTTTTCTGTTGAGCTCTCTGATTTTGTACAAGTCGAAAGAAGGTTCCCCCCATTTTTTCTAGTAGGAAATTCTGCATAAAACCACTTTGAGATGGCATCAAAATATTTTTTTTCCTTCCAACACAGTTTTTTGGCTCCACGGTTTTGGAGCTGTCGATCCCTGCATCTTATTCTCAGCTCAGATAGGAGCGACACCTCCGTGTCACCCAAATGATGCTTCTCTCTCTTTTTTTTTTTAAGTGAAGCCAGTGCCATGCAGTAGCTTGCCAAGCTGTCGAGTGCAGGAGAAGCTGGCGAAGGGGTTTTGCATCAAAGGTCTTTGCAACCTTCAGATGTGCCAAGACCCAAAACCCAGCACCAGTCCCTGCTGCTGACCAGAGGACATCCCAGCGACCAGGAGCGCTGTGCATAAAAAGCTCCGGGGAAGAACAACAGAAATCTGTAGTCTTCAGTATTGGGATTTTTGGAGAATTTGATATTTAGGGTATACAGGAGGGAAGTGAACATGGGGGTTTCTTGTTTGGCTTCCTCGGTTGGATTGCTGTCGCTCGCGACCGCGTTACTGAGCTAACTCAGCACACAAAACCCAGATAAATCAACAGATGGGAAGGTTACTGGGATGAACATTGAATTCATGGTTGTGACGGATGCTTGCTAAGCACGAAAAGGTGAGACAGACTCGCAGGGTTCAAGTCTGAGTTAGCTGCTGCGACAGGGAAGCTCCAGGAGAAGATCCCAGGATGCGGAAGGGCGGGCGGACCGTCAGCGAGGGAACCGGGATCAGCTTTTTTTAAAACTCATTAGCTTTTTGCTTGTTTGCTATCCCAGCAAGCGGAAAGCGCAAGGAGCACTGCATCTGGAGGGTCTCTCCTGCAGTCCATTAACTTCAGGGCAGTCCCGTAACGCTGTCACCGTCCTGGCCTCCCTGCCAACGCTGCTCTGCGGGCAGGAATCCGCTTGAGAAGGACAGCTTTACAGTAAAATAAAAAAACGGGTCCAAGAATAAAAAACGGGTCCAAACCGGGACGCGCACGGGGATGCTCCGATGTGCAAAACGCTGGCTCGCGTACGCGCGCGGCCGGTTACGTGCGTGGCTGCGGCACCCCGACGGTGAGCACGCCCGCTGCAACGCTGGGGCAGAAGTCACCGTGTTGCTTGGCGTCTCCTGGTCTGAAAAAGGTTAAGCGCAGCGAATTCTGCACCGGGAAATGCCGAATTGAAATATTTCAAAATATTGACATTGCAATCGCGCTGCTAAAACGCTTAAGCCTCCTCAACCGCTGTTGCGGAGCAGTTGCCTCAAGCTCTTGTAGGGGCTTTCGCAACGTGAATGTTTGTTTAAACATCGGAGCGTGCTACGCTAATGCCGCTGCCCTTTCTCTAATGGCCTTCTGCAGAGCCACCGCCTTCAGCCAAGCCCGGCCGATTCCCTGCGCTACACCGGCCGGGGGTCAAGTGATTAAGGAGTTATTAACGCAGAGCATCACGGCATCATCCCTCACCCGTGCGGCGCTGGGGCAGCCGCCGGCCAGCGCTTCCCTCGCATGGAAGCGTTTGCTCCGGGCAGCGTCGGGGACCGGCCGAGCTTGGCTCCGTCCTGGCAGCCTGGACCTTCCCACGACCCAACTCCTATTTCAGGGCTTGTCTATTTAAAGCGCATGAAGAAGGGGAAAAATGCACTGGAAATGCAGCCTGCGCACGAGACACCACGCCAAATATTCGGTTGCTTTTAGAGGCCGATAGCGAGGGATCCCACGGCTTTCTGGGGTTGGTGTTTTTTTTTTCCTCCCCTTTTTAGCAATACACGCCTGAAGGCTCTCAGGCCCTATTAGGGGTTAGAAAGAGCGGTGCCGGCCGAAGGACAGCGAGAGAAAGCTTTAGGATGGGAGCGAGGAGCCGGCCGCGCCGGGGGGAAGGGGGAGACGGCGAGGCGAGGGCCTGGGCCGCCAACAACCAGCGGCGAGCCAGACCACGCTACAGGAAGCCGTAGCCTCCGGTGATAAATAGGAGACCGGGGAGCACAGGATGCGTGCAGGGTGAGCTCGGCGGGACGAGGGGATGCGAGCCGGCGGCTGACGAGTCCCGCCGTCCACCCGTCCGTCCGGCTGGCGGGATGGCTGTCGTCCGGCTGCCGCTGCTGCTGCAGCTGCTGCTGCTGCTGCCGCTGCTGCTGCTGCTGCTGCTGCGGGGGTCTGGCGGGGAGGACGCCGAGGTGGTCTGCGCCGGCACCGCTTGCTACACCCTGCACCGAGCCGAGCTGGGCTGGAACAAGGCCCAGGAGCGCTGCCGGCACGACGGCGGAAACCTGGCTCCGGTACGCAGCCCCGGGGAGGCCGAGCAGCTGCGGGGGCTGCTGGCGGCGGCCGGCTGGCCGGGCCCGGCTTGGATCGGGCTGTGGCTGTCGCGGGGCCGGTGCGTCCAGCCGCAGGAGCTGCTGCGGGGTTTCGCCTGGGTGGCCGGCAGGGAGTCCGGGAACTACTCGGCCTGGCTTTCCGAGCCCGCCATCACCTGCCTCAGCTCCCGCTGCGTCAGCCTGCGGCCGGCCGGGCCCCCCGGGACCACCGCCGTCGGCTGGGCCGACCACTCCTGCCGAGCCCTGCTGCCAGCCTTCCTCTGCAAGTTCAGCTTCCGAGGGATGTGCGGGCCCCTGCCGCTGGCCGGGCCCGGCCGGGTCCTCTACACCACCCCTTTTGGGGTCCGCAGCCCCCAGCTGGCGGCCGCCCCTTTCGGCACGCTGGCGGAGGCCGACTGCGAGGGGGGCGAGGACGGGGGGACGCCGGCTTTCGCCCTCTGCAAGGGGCCGCTGGAGGGGGGCGGCTTCGCCTGGCACCCCCCCGGACCCCTCTGCCCCGCCGCCTGCGCCCATCGCAACGGGGGCTGCCAGCACCGCTGCTTGGAGGCGCCCGGCGAGCCCCCGCGCTGCGCCTGCCACCCCGGCTACGTCCTGGCCCCCGACATGGCCTCCTGCCTGCCCGAGGACGCCTGCCACCCCAACCCATGCCAGGGGACCTGCCGGACGCGGCCCGGCGGCTTCGAGTGCGGCTGCGAGGACGGCTACGCCCTGGCACCCGACGGCCACCGCTGCCTGGACGTGGACGAGTGCCTGGCCGGGCCCTGCCAGCACGAGTGCCGCAACACGGCCGGCAGCTTCGTCTGCCTCTGCCCGCCCGGCTACCGGCCGGCGGGGCCCGGTGGCCGCCACTGCCGCGACGAGGACGAGTGCGCCCAGCCCGGCGTCTGCCCGCAGCTCTGCCTCAACGTCCCCGGCTCCTTCCACTGCGCTTGCCGGCCCGGCTACCAGCGCCAGCCCGGCGGCGGCGATGCCTGCCTGGACGTGGACGAGTGCCTGCGGGACCCCTGCCCCGGGCCCTGCCGCAACCTGCCCGGCGGCTTCAAGTGCCTCTGCCTGCCCGGCTTCCTCCCGGAGGAGGATGGACATGGCTGCCATGCTGCACCCACCGCTGGAGAGGAGCCCACGGGGGCCCCCAACAGCACCCTGCGGACCACGGGCATCCCCCAGACCACGGGCATCCCCTGGACCACGGGCATCCCCCAGACCACGGGCATCCCCCGGACCGCGGGTGCTCCGTGGACCACGGGCATCCCCCAAACCCCGGGCATCCCTCTCGGGGTGCCGCCGCCGGCCCCCACAGCAGTCGGTTCGGCACCCGGCCCCGAGCACAGCGCCGACGGCCCCAGGCTGCTCCTCTACTACATCCTGGGTAGCCTGGTAGCCATCCTGCTGCTGCTGGCCTTTGCCCTGGCCCTGCTGGCTTGCAGGAAGAGGGCGGCCAAGCGGGAGAAGCGGCCGGCCAAAAGCGCGGCGGACAACTACTGCTGGGTGCCCGAGCAGCCGGAGAGCCGCGGGGCGGGCGGCGAGCGCAGGTAACGGCGCCCGGGGCAGCGGGGGGATGCAGAGCGGCAGACGGCGTTTTTTTGCGAATTAAAAATTAAAAATAAAAGGGTGTGGGGGTGATGCTATCTGTTCAACATGGTTTTTGCATGTCTGACAGCCTGTCCTGGGGTTCCTTGCAAAGCGGGAGCTGCTCTGCACCCCCCCACCACAAAAAGGGTCCCTGCGCTGGGGGGGGGGAAGGCAGCCCAAATCAGTCCTGCGGTTTATAAACCAGGCGCCGCTCCTCCCAGGGAAGGGTTAACAGGGCAGTGCTGCGAGGTGGAGAGGGAACGGGTTTCAATTTGCCTGCCAGGGCCGCTCCTCAACTCTGCAGAACCTCACTGTGCTTAAAAATAGCAAATTAGAGGTATTGGTTTGTCTTCCTGAAGGAAAACAATTAGTTTCTTTTTGTCGTTTGGTCTCCCCTACCTGTATGTGAAATGCCGACACGCAAAAGCAGCAGCTTCCCTGCCCTGTCCCCGCAGCCCCCCCCCAGTCCTTTGCCACCCCAAAAGCGACGCTAGCCCCCCGCCTCGCCGGCCGGGCAGCAGGCAGCCCGCGCTCAACCCCCCGTTTTGCCTTGTTCTCATTGAAATGGCTCTGAAATTCTTTCGTGTTTCACCAGGGCAAGAACTGGGCTCTGCAGCCGCAAGCAGGGCGGTTTTTTTTAGTGCGTGGTTGTTTTTTTTTTTTTTACAAAAAAAACAGTCGCATCAGAGGTAACTGAATAAACCTTTTTTAAAAGTACAGCAGCAGCGAGTTTCTCCAGGGGAGCAGACGCGGTAAGCTTAGTGGAGCTGTCGTCCCAGTTGCACTGGGTTCGGGGCAGTGAGACAGCGACGTTCCCCCCAAGGCATCGAGCCCCGTAAGGGCGAGACCTTCATCCAGCCCCGGAGCATGGGAGGTGCACGGCACGGGGAAAGCTCTCCCGCTCGGCCCTCTAGACAAGGGCCCAGGGCAGAGAATATATGGTAAAAAGGTATGAATATATGAATATATGAAAAACTACGTTTAGAAGAGCCGCCTACCTGCTTCCAGTGTATTCAGTTTAAAACCGCTTGCAAAATACAGAAAACAATGCTCTCCTTCAAATGCAGCCGGATGAGAGACCAGACTTTTCCTGTTGGACCTTACTTTTTGGGTAGGACCCCTTCCCGACTGCCTGGCGTCCAGGCTGAGCGCGTTTTCCACCCCTCCCCCTGTAAAGAATACACTGGACGTTGTATATTTGCTAATTATTAGATATAAAACTTTTAACTCCGCTTCAGAGCAAATGTTTTCTCAGGGCAAAGCTGTTCCCCGCTCTTCCCCCGGTACCCAACTTCCGAGAGCTGTTTAAACTCAGCCACTCCTGACAGCGAAGCCTCTTTGAGCTGTTCCAGCACAAATCCTCCCCAAAAAACTGCGGGGCGCAGGGGCCATTCCTGCTTGCCCGCGAGCAGCGCTACCTTCGTTATTTACCCCTGCTCCACAAGGGTAGAAGGAAGGGTAGAAAAGAACAGGCGTGTGATTTGAAGGGGACATGAGTTTCCTGAAGTTTCTGCGGGTTGCATTGTAACCTTGAGGCTTAATTGCCACAGAAATGGGAACTGAACACAAAAGGAGTTTGTTGTAGGCAGCGACCTGCATCCTGTTCTTCCATGTGTGGAGGAAAACCCTTTCCTGCTGTTTTTTTGGTCTTCGTCTCTCCATTGTAAAATTAAAAAAAAAGAAAAAACCCCAAACCCACCAACACAGGAAAATGTATCTGATGGAAATGTTTTTGATGTTCTGTCTGTGCTTCCTTTTCTCCGCACAGTGGCTGGGAGAAGCGGTGAACGCAGCAGCGGCATTCTTGGAAGTCCCACGGAAAATTCATGCCCTGTCTGTATGTACGACAGCCAGCAGAGCATTTTGAATACAGGAATAAATTAAGCGAACGAATACTCCTACTGAAATCCGTGGGACAACCTACGTACATACAGCTATGCCTGCGCTGTCGGGCTATGCTGACTCAGGGTCTGTGCGGGGAAAAGGCAGTCAGAGCGACGTGCCTTGCGTCGCAGGACTACTTGGTTTGCTTTATCAAAAGCTGCAGCGTTTTCCGGACGTTAACAGTCTCAGGAGCGTTTCTGCCTTATTTTTCAGTTAAGGTATCAATTAATTGTTGTAGGTAACATTTCTTCCACCACGAAAAAGGGAAAAGGAAGCATAAGCGTGGGCTCAGAGCTGGTACAAATCTGAGAGGTGTTATTTATTCCACAAATTCCTCAGTAAAACCTAGCATCCTGATTTTGGTTACAACTTTTGTATATTCCGGTATGTGTACTGTATTACCAATGGAGTACGATAACGGGTCCAGCCTAGGGAAGACACTCATTTGTGCCTAGGTGTAGTCTGCCTTCTCCTCGGTGGAATATTTCCTGATGTAGCATCCTTCACCCTGCTGCAATTACACCTGAATAATCTCATGCCTCCCTTTCTTCCTCCCACGAACCCCGCGGGAACGCTTTGATCCCTGTCCTCGTTAGGGACTTAGCCAGGGCCCAGCGAATCCCGCGGGCTAAAGCAAATAGGAACGGGACCAGCCAGTTCGGTACCCCGCCATACAGTCAGAAGAGACGGGGCGTTCATCCCGGCCCAAGGGGTTTCACCGTGGTGCCTGGGGCAGCTACTTCTGCTCCCCGTTCCTTCCATTTCAAGCAGGTGCCGTGATAAGCAAGACCTAGAACCGTCCTGCCCTCGCCACGGCAGGACGGGCTAGCCGACACGTCTGAAATCGCTTTGTACGTATCAACCTGTTTGTAATGAAGTAAAAGCGTCGTATTTTTATGGTCCGGAATGAAGACGCGCCTCACCCTCTGCGGAAACGGCGCGTCGGGACTGAATTTTGCTTCGTCGCCCGCACGGCAATGGCACAGCACCACAGTTGCCTTCGACTAAAAGGCTAAGGTTGTCTCACACGTTGAATAACGCTGTATGTTGCTTTTCTAGATGAAACACCAATAAAATCTAAACAGAACACGTCTTTAGTGGTTTTTTAATAAACACATACGATGCCAAAACCTATTGATTTGGTGCACATAAGGGGAAAAACCTCGATGACACAGAAACCCCACTCGTATCGCCCATGTCTGCAATGGCATTCACGTGGTATTTTATCAGTCATTGACATTTGCCTTAAGTAGCGTTTAAAAACAAGAAAACCCTAAAAAAAAAAAAAAAAAAAGACACTACGTCTCATGATGGATGTTGGGTGCCTCCACGCATCAAACTCCAAAGAGCATTCCCAGAGTTGTCCTGCCTGCCTTGGGAAGCGCCCGTGGGGATATGGTACCGGCCATCCAAAATTTGCCGGCAGAGTCGGTGCAGGGAGCAGGGCGGGGGGTCCCTGCCGAGGGCAAGGAGCTGCCACGGGTGGGACGATGGTTCTATGTTAGCAGGAGCGTTGCTCCCAGCCGGAGCATGGCGAGAGACTGCCAGCTTGCTCTTACCTCTAATCCGAATTTTTTTTTTGCCCTGCTGAGGCTGGGGCACGTTGGATGGAGTTCCCCCTGCAAGAGCCGCAGGGCTAACCCGATAAACCAAAGCGAAGGAGCGCAGCGTAGTCGTTCAGCCACGCCTTGGGACAGAATTTTTCCCCAGTTCTGAGAAAGGTGCTGCCAGGAAATGGCCTCCACCAGAAAAATTCAGAGAAAAGGTACTGACTAATGTTAAAATTTAATCTACAAAATACCACGCTCCTTCCTTCCAATCCCACAAAGAGTCAGCCACTGGAAAAACAAATGCTTTAAATGTCTGCTCATTTCCTCTTTTTATTATTTTTATCTCTTAAATATTCCTTGGCATTTGGCTCTCCCGAGCCCTTTCAAGGCTGCTAAGCGCAGTTCACATCTCGCCGAGCGGATTTGAGCAGTGCCGGCGACAACGCGACAGAGGGAAAGAGCCGGCCTGCTGCAGAGGGAAGATCCTTCGATCCTTCGGCTTTCCTAAAGGAAAACCCAGCACGTGCCTCAGGCTGCCTTAAGCTGCTGGGCGAGCGCACGCGTTGGAGACGTTGCAAGGCTCGACGGAAAGCTGATGGAGAGGGATAAGAGTCTAGCGCCCCTAAAATAAGCAAAACTTCCAGTATTTTCCCTGCTGGGGTCCTGACAAGGTTTGCCTAGCCTCTCCATCCCCGGGAAACGGAGCTGCGCGTCAGCAGCAAATACCGATGAATTCAGCTACGCCGGCTTGGGGCAGGGGCACAGGGATGGGACGGCGTGAAGGCAGGTTGCCGGGTGAAGGTGATGGTAGGAGAAGAAGTCACACACTTCCCATGCCAGGTAACACGAAACACCCAGCCTCGGGAGCCTTTAATCCCTGTGGGAAACCGCACCGGCTGCTTTCCCTGGTTGTAGTCCAAGAATGAACATAAAACTATGAGCCAGAGGGAAAAAAAAAGTAGCAGGCACGCTTGCAGGACCTAGCTCAGCCCTACCACTACTCTGGAATTGTATTTTCCGCACCCCGACTGAAAATAGTGGCTAAAACAGACCGTGGAGACGCGAGGGCGTGGAGAAAACTTCTTTTCCCAGTTTTAACGCGGAAGAAGACTCGCTCCCCACCTGGCGTGACCTCCCCAGCCCTGCCTTCTTCAAAGCCACTGCAAGCAAAACTCCCTTCAGGCAAAACCGCCCTAAGTAGTGCTCTTAATTAATGCGCAGCCAATTAAGCATCCTCAGCGGGGCTGTGCAGTGACACCCGCTTGCGGGTTCCTACCTTGCCTGGGTGCCGGGCCGGGCATGAAGTCTTATTTTTGGATGTATTTATTTGTCCGGCACTTCCTGGCCTGGAGATATTTTTCTCTGACGGACACCACGAAACGCCAAGCAGATCGCCCGAATTGGGGAGGAGGGAGCCCTGCGCAGTTTTAATGATCCCAAGCGGGGTCGCATGCAGACCATGCCTAGGTGGGAAAGCACGTATATGCTACTTAACGGTCCGCTTTTAATTTGGTTTTAGTCCTGACATCACAATTTAATATTATATTATATATATTTCACAGAACCATCGAATCGTTCAGGTTGGAAAAGACCTTTAAGATCATCCAGTCCAACCATTAACCCAACACTACCAAGTCCACCACTAAACCAATTCAGGGGAGAGGAATAATTAATTTCATGTGTCCTGGCTTGGTGGCTGGATTATTATATTGTTAGAACAGGACAGGACAGGACAGGACAGGACAGGACAGGACAGGACAGGACAGGATAGAATAGAATAGAATAGAATAGAATAGAATAGAATAGAATAGAATAGAATAGAATAGAATAGAATAGAATAGAATAGAATAGAATAGAATAGAATAGAATAGAATAGAATAGAATAGAATAGAATAGGAGTAGAATAGAATAGAATAGAATAGAATAGAATAGAATAGAATAGAATAGAATAGAAGTAGAGTAGAATAGAATAGAATAGAATAGAATAGAATAGAATAGAATAGAATAGAATAGAATAGAATAGAATAGAATAGAATAGAATAGGATAGGATAGGATAGGATAGAATAGAATAGAATAGAATAGAATAGAATAGAATAGAATAGAACAGAACAGAACAGAACAGGAGTAGAGTAGAATAGAATAGAGTAGAATAGAGTAGAATAGAATAGGAGTAGAATAGAATAGAATAGAATAGAATAGAATAGAATAGAATAGAATAGAATAGAATAGAATAGAATAGGAGTAGAATAGAATAGAATAGAATAGAATAGGAGTAGGATAGGATAGGATAGGATAGGATAGGATAGGATAGGATAGAATAGAATAGGAGTAGAATAGGAGTAGAATAGAAATATAATTATAATAATAAATATAATTATATGCTAATATATAATTATATTATATTTCTATTCTATTCTATTCTATAAATTCTATTATATTGCATTGTATTAAATGGTGTATAATTGTCAGCATTCTGACATCGGGAACCTCATTTCCAAAATCCAACAAACAAGCAAAGAAAATCCATGACACATAACACCCGCCCCCCCCCAATAACCACAGGTCAAAAAAAACTATTCAAAACACCCGCTCTGAGCATTCTTCTGGCCGAAGGGTGACGCCGACATTTCAGATGAGTCAGACCCGAGTAAAGCGAAAGGTCTCCCTCCTGTTATCGCCGCGGACAGCCGGTAATATCTTGCAATAACTTTGCATCGCGGAGGAGCATGATGAATCAACTTTCACAAAGGAAAAGCCGCATGTCAGCAGGAAGGGCATTTCTGTGCCTGTGAGTCAGCCCATCGGGGCCGCATCAGCCGGCGCCTGTCGTGCTTTGAGGCGGCAGAGGGGAAAGATCATCGGAATTAAAAAAAAAAAAAAAAAAAAAAAAAGAGTTATTAAAACATAATTAATCCCGTCTCTCCTGCCCTCATTATCTCTCCCTTCTACCGGCAAGATCAACCCTGCAAGCCGTTGTTGGCGGGGCAAGGACATCAGCGCGACGATCTGAGAAATCATTGTTTTGGGAGGACTATATTTCTTCCTGGCAATTTTCAAAATATTGCTCATCGTGCAGCCTTGAAAAGGAAATTTTTGTCTGTTTTTATAATTTCTTAAAAAAAAAAAAAAAGAGAGCGAGCGCAGGCATCTATTGGTATTGTTTTATTTTCCACCGATGACATTGTCTTCTTTCTTTTGCCCTTGTTTGCCCTGACCTTTCCCCCGCTTCTTTTGCTGGTTTGCTTCTGAAAACGGAAAAAATAAAAAAAAAAGCAAGCTCCCCTGGCCCTGGGCTTCATTAGCGGGGAAAACGAACCCGCCCTGCACCGTACCCCGCCGGCCTCTCTCCTTGGGGTACAGCCCCCCGACGAACCCCAAACCCGCAGACGTTCGCTTCCCGTTGCAGGTCACCGAGCTGAGATTTCCAAGGGGGTGAAATGATGGATCTGAGCGCTCCGCAGCCCGAGAGCTGAGCTTCCCATCGCTCCTCCTGCAGCCCGAGCAGAAAACGGCATTTCCTTGATATTCCCCTTCCCGGAGAGGCGATGAAGGTGTGAAGGAGGCCGAAGGCAGGCGGGGGGAAAGGCAGCTGAGAAAGAGCACGAGCTCCTCTGCTCCCCTTTCCACCAGCCGAGCTCTGCAGCTACCGACCACCACGGCTTGTTTGGCAATTTTGAATTTTTTTTATTATTATTATTTCTATTATCATCATTATTATTGCTATTACCATCATTATTATTACTGTTGTTGTTGTTATTACTACTACTACCACCCCAACTATTACAACTACTATTATTAAGGTTTATTATTCCCCTTTTCCCCATCTTTCCTTTTCTCCGTGGCCCGCAGCCTCACGTGAGCTGCAACGAACCACACAGGGCTGGAAGAGGACAAGGCAAACGGCAATAAATAAATTTACATAATAATTACATAAATATATTTAATAATAAGTGTAATAAAGTAACTTCCTTGCAATGAGCGAAGCGAGGAAATACGGATTTGCTTCTCCGCAGGGGATCCTAATTGCAGTGACTGAGTCTTCCGGTAAAAACACCGCTCTCAAAATTTATTTAAAAAAAAAAAAAAAAAAAAGGTCAAATACCCTTTCCTTCGTGTGGCGAAGCTTTGGATGTTTGCTTTTCGTTTTTATTTTGCTCTTGGCTACGTTCCGACGGCGGCGGCGGATCCCGCCAAGATAAAACCCTGGAAAGGGTAGGGCTGCGCAGAAAGCGGCAGCGGAGGTGCCCGTGAGCTGGCCCCCCGGCCGGGCAGGGGCACCGGGGACGGGACCCCTCTCCCGGTGCTCAGCCCCGGCTCTGCCAGCGCGCTCCGGCAGCGCGGGAGCCGGGATGCTGTCCCAAAGCACGGCACCGCACGCTGCCGGCCCCTCCACGCCCATGCTCGCCCAAGTCCAAGAGCAAGGCTGCGCCAGCCCTGGGTGTAACTGGGGGCTGATTTGCAAAGCCTGCGGGAAATCCCGCTTTTTTCCTGGCGTCCCAGCTTAGCTCAGATCCTCCGGAACTGCTTTGCTGGGCTGCAAATTGTAAGGCACGCGGGGATGGTCGCCCGTCGCTGTTAACGCCGCATCCTTCAAGCGAGGGGAAGGGCTCTCCCAAGCTGCAGCAAAAATCAGTAAATCCCCGCGGACATCTCCGAATGCCTCTCCTCTCTGAAAAACCCGCACTTTTTTGCTTTAAAGTCTGACTTTGCCCTGGAAGAGCCGGCAGCCCGACCCTGCCTTCCCCCCCGGCGCATCTTTACCGCGCAGAGGAGCAGCGGGAGCTGCCGTCGCCGCAGGTCTGCGGGCCGGCGTGGCAGAGGTGCCTGGGCAACCTCTTCCCGGCAGCGTGGGTGCCCGCCGCAGCCTCCCCATGCCACCTACTGTGGTGGCAGATGTCACCCTGCCCTGTGCCACCATCCCTCGGGGACCGCGCCGCGCCTCCGGAGAAGAGCAAGCGATGGGAAGAGGGCAAGGGGCGGGCGGGCACGGCCGCTGGCCCTGTGGCCACCGGTCCTGGCTGCCTTGAAGGTATCTGGCGGGCCTGTGCGGTCTGCAGCTGGGTGGCCACCTCGCTCGGCGAGGACCGGTGTGAAATCCAGACGCCGAAGCTCCAGGAGTGGCAGCGGATGAGCCGTGGCGTTCGGAAGGGGCGACCGGGCCACCGCTCTGGCCCTGGCAGGGCATCCCGAGCGGGGACAGCTCGCGGGGCTGCCGCCGGCGCCGCTGCCATCGCTGCCTCGCGTCAGCTCCTGGGGCTCCGCAGGCTTTGGGACGGCGCTGGCTGCAGCAGAGCCGACGCTGTAACACGATGGGCAGCCTTGCGACCGGGGTGCGGAACCCGGCGGGGTTCGGATGCCCGACAGCCCTCCTGGGGCACCCCTTCGGCAAGTCCCCGTCCCTCCAGCAAGTCCCTGTCCCTCCAGTGTTTCCTCTCCAGTGTCCCCGTCCCTCCAGCGTTTCCTTTCCCGTGTCCCTGTCCCTCCAGCATTTCCTCTCCAGTGTCCCCATCCCTCCAGCAAGTCCCCATCCCTCCAGCGCTGGCTCTCCAGTATCCCTGTCCCTCCAGCGTTTCCTCTCCAGTGTCCCCGTCCCTCCAGCGCTTGCTCTCCCGTGTCCCCGTCCCTCCACCATGTCCCCGTCCCTCCAGTGCTCACTCTCCAGCAAGTCCCCGTCCCTCCAGTGCTGGCTCTCCCGTGATCCCTGTCCCTCCAGCAAGTCCCTGTCCCTCCAGTGTTTCCTCTCCAGTGTCCCCATCCCTCCAGCGCTTGCTCTCCCGTGATCCCTGTCCCTCCAGCAAGTCCCCGTCCCTCCAGCACTTGCTCTCCA
This sequence comes from Pelecanus crispus, assembly GCF_030463565.1. Classification (NCBI taxonomy): domain Eukaryota; kingdom Metazoa; phylum Chordata; class Aves; order Pelecaniformes; family Pelecanidae; genus Pelecanus; species Pelecanus crispus. The sequence continues at coordinate 1,307,522 of NC_134645.1, read as the reverse complement.
GTGTCCCCGTCCCTCCAGCGCTTGCTCTCCCGTGATCCCTGTCCCTCCAGCGTTTCCTCTCCACCAAGTCCCTGTCCCTCCAGTGCTTGCTCTCCCGTGTCCCCGTCCCTCCACCATGTCCCCGTCCCTCCAGTGTTTCCTCTCCAGTGTCCCTCTCCCTCCACCAAGTCCCCGTCCCTCCAGCGCTGGCTCTCCAGTGTCCCCGTCCCTCCAGCGTTTCCTCTCCAGTGTCCTTGTCCCTCCACCATGTCCCTGTCCCTCCAGTGCTCACTCTCCAGCAAGTCCCCGTCCCTCCAGCGCTGGCTCTCCTGTGTCCCCGTCCCTCCAGCGTTTCCTCTCCAGTGTCCCCGTCCCTCCAGCACTGGCTCTCCCGTGATCCCTGTCCCTCCAGCGCTGGCTCTCCAGTGTCCCTGTCCCTCCAGCATTTCCTCTCTAGTGTTCCTGTCCCTCCAGCAAGTCCCCGTCCCTCCAGCACTGGCTCTCCTGTGTCCCCGTCCCTCCAGTGTTTCCTCTCCAGTGTCCCTGTCCCTCCACCAAGTCCCCGTCCCTCCAGCGTTTCCTCTCCAGTGTCCTTGTCCCTCCACCATGTCCCCGTCCCTCCAGTGCTCACTCTCCAGCAAGTCCCCGTCCCTCCAGCACTGGCTCTCCTGTGTCCCCGTCCCTCCAGTGTTTCCTCTCCAGTGTCCCTGTCCCTCCACCAAGTCCCCGTCCCTCCAGCGTTTCCTCTCCAGTGTCCTTGTCCCTCCACCATGTCCCCGTCCCTCCAGTGCTCACTCTCCAGCAAGTCCCCGTCCCTCCAGCGCTGGCTCTCCCGTGTCCCCGTCCCTCCACCATGTCCCCGTCCCTCCAGCGTTTCCTCTCCAGTGTCCCCGTCCCTCCAGCGCTGGCTCTCCAGTGTCCCTGTCCCTCCAGTGCTCACTCTCCAGCAAGTCCCCGTCCCTCCAGTGTTTCCTCTCCCGTGTCCCCGTCCCTCCAGCGTTTCCTCTCCAGTGTCCCCGTCCCTCCAGCGCTGGCTCTCCAGCAAGTCCCTGTCCCTCCAGTGTTTCGTCTCCAGTGTCCCCGTCCCTCCAGCGCTGGCTCTCCCGTGTCCCCGTCCCTCCAGCAAGTCCCTGTCCCTCCAGTGTTTCCCCTCCCGTGTCCCCGTCCCTCCAGCACTGGTTCTCCCGTGTCCCCGTCCCTCCAGCAAGTCCCTGTCCCTCCAGTGTTTCGTCTCCAGTGTCCCCGTCCCTCCAGCGCTCGCTCTCCCGTGTCCCCGTCCCTCCAGCAAGTCCCTGTCCCTCCAGTGTTTCCCCTCCCGTGTCCCCGTCCCTCCAGCGCTGGCTCTCCAGTGTCCCCGTCCCTCCAGCGTTTCCTCTCCAGTGTTCCTGTCCCTCCACCATGTCCCCGTCCCTCCAGTGCTCACTCTCCAGCAAGTCCCTGTCCCTCCAGCGCTGGCTCTCCCGTGTCCCCGTCCCTCCAGCGTTTCCTCTCCAGTGTCCCCGTCCCTCCAGCAAGTCCCCGTCCCTCCAGCGCTGGCTCTCCAGTGTCCCTGTCCCTCCAGTGCTCACTCTCCAGCAAGTCCCCGTCCCTCCAGCGTTTCCTCTCAAGTGTCCCCGTCCCTCCAGCAAGTCCCCGTCCCTCCAGCGCTGGCTCTCCAGCAAGTCCCTGTCCCTCCAGTGTTTCGTCTCCAGTGTCCCCGTCCCTCCAGCGCCGGCTCTCCAGTGTCCCTGTCCTTCCACCAAGTCCCTGTCCCTCCAGCGCTGGCTCTCCCGTGTCCCTGTCCCTCCAGCAAGTCCCTGTCCCTCCAGTGTTTCCCCTCCTGTGTCCCTGTCCCTCCAGTGCTGGCTCTCCCGTGTCCCCGTCCCTCCACCATGTCCCCGTCCCTCCAGCGTTTCCTCTCCAGTGTCCCCGTCCCTCCAGCGCTGGCTCTCCAGTGTCCCTGTCCCTCCAGTGCTCACTCTCCAGCAAGTCCCCGTCCCTCCAGTGTTTCCTCTCCCGTGTCCCCGTCCCTCCAGCGTTTCCTCTCCCGTGTCCCCGTCCCTCCAGCGTTTCCTCTCCAGTGTCCCCGTCCCTCCAGCGCTGGCTCTCCAGCAAGTCCCTGTCCATCCAGTGTTTCGTCTCCAGTGTCCCCGTCCCTCCAGCGCCGGCTCTCCAGTGTCCCCGTCCCTCCAGCGTTTCCTCTCCAGTGTCCTTGTCCCTCCACCATGTCCCCGTCCCTCCAGTGCTCACTCTCCAGCAAGTCCCCGTCCCTCCAGCGCTGGCTCTCCTGTGTCCCCGTCCCTCCAGCGTTTCCTCTCCAGTGTCCCCGTCCCTCCAGCAAGTCCCCGTCCCTCCAGCGCTGGCTCTCCCGTGTCCCCGTCCCTCCAGCGTTTCCTCTCCAGTGTCCCCGTCCCTCCAGCAAGTCCCCGTCCCTCCAGCGCTGGCTCTCCAGTGTCCCTGTCCCTCCAGTGCTCACTCTCCAGCAAGTCCCCGTCCCTCCAGCGTTTCCTCTCAAGTGTCCCCGTCCCTCCAGCAAGTCCCCGTCCCTCCAGCGCTGGCTCTCCAGCAAGTCCCTGTCCCTCCAGTGTTTCGTCTCCAGTGTCCCCGTCCCTCCAGCGCCGGCTCTCCAGTGTCCCTGTCCTTCCACCAAGTCCCCGTCCCTCCAGCGCCGGCTCTCCCGTGTCCCCGTCCCTCCAGCAAGTCCCTGTCCCTCCAGTGTTTCCCCTCCCGTGTCCCCGTCCCTCCAGCGCCGGCTCCCGCTTTCCCCAAGGAGCAAACCCATTTTCCCCGGCTCTGCCCACCCCTAAGCCCGCGTCCCGCGGCTGCCGCAGCCCCCAGCACATCGGCACCGGGCGACCCGTCCCGGGGGCACCCCGCGGGGTACGGGGAGTGGGGGGGGCAGCTCTCCCCCCCTCCCCCCCCCCTTGCCTGCTGCTTCCCAGCCCCGCTCCGCCCAACGCGGGGAGCATCCCCGGGCGCTCCCGCCCAGCTCGGCGGGGAGGAGCCGGCAGAAGGAGTCGGGGGGCGGCGGCCGGGCGGGGGGCGGGAGGGGGGGCTCGGCAGCCCCCGGGAGAGCCGCCCCCGCCCCGCAGGCCGGGATTTACCGCCCCGCCGGGGCCGCCCCCGCCGCAATCTCTCCGCGGAGGAGCGGCGGCGGCGGCCCGTCCCCGGAGGCGCTTCCTTCCTGCGGCGGGCTATAAATCGGGCGGGCGAGCGGAGGGGCGGGCATGCCAGAGATTTGCCGAGCCGGCCGGCCCCTCCGCCGCCCGCCATGCGGCGGCTCCTGCTGCCGCTGCTGCTGGCCGGGCTGGGGCTGGGGCTCCGGGGGGAGCCGGCGCCGGGGCCCCCTTCGGGCGCGCTGTGCTTGGAGCACGATTGCTTCGGCGTTTTTTGGGCCGCCCTGCCCTTCGCCGAGGCCGAGGAGGCGTGCAAGGCGGGCGGCGGGCACCTGATGACCGTCCGCTCCACGGTGGCGGAGGATGCCATCGCCTTGCTGCTGCAGAACCGCAGCGGGAGGCTGTGGCTGGGGCTGAGCCGGCCGCAGGGTTGCAGCCAGCCGGCCCAGCGCCTCCGCGGCTTCCAGTGGGTGACGGGCGACCGCAGCACCGACTACGCCAACTGGGCGCCTTCGGCGTGGCGGTGCGGCGAGCGGTGCGTGGCCGTGTCGCGGGAGCTGCGCTGGGAGGAGCGGCGGTGCGACGCGCCGGCCGATGGCTTCCTCTGCGAGTACGGCTACCCGGGCAGCTGCCCGCGCCTGCAGCCCGCCGAAGGGTTGGCCATCACCTACGCCACCCCTTTCGGTGCCCGCGGCGGGGACTTCACGGCGCTTCCCCCTCTCAGCATCGCCAGCGTCCCCGCCATGGGGCTGGAGCTGCGCTGCGACGAGGACGGCGAAAACAGGGGCCTGCGCTGGGGCCGAGACGCCCCCGGGGCCTGGCCTTGCCGCCTGGCCAACGGCGGCTGCGAGGGGGCTTGCGGCGAGGAGGCCGGCGGGCCGCGCTGCTCCTGCCCCGACGGCAAGGCGCTGGCCCTCGACGGCCGCAGCTGCAGCTCGCCCTGCGCCGGCGCGCCCTGCCAGCACCACTGCGTCGTCACCGGCTCCTCCTTCCTCTGCATGTGCGACTCCGGCTACCGGCTGGCCGCCGACGGCAGCAGCTGCGAGGACGACGACGACTGCGCCGCGTCGCCGAAGGTGTGCGAACAAGTCTGCGTCAACACCGAGGGCGGCTTCGAGTGCCACTGCCACAGCGGCTACGAGATGCTGGAAGGGCGCTGCCGGCTCGTTTCCCGCTGCTACGAGGCGCCCTGCGAGCAGCGGTGCGAGGACGTGCCCGGCGGCTACCGCTGCGGCTGCTTCCCCGGCTACGCTGTCGACCCGCAGGCGCCCACCCGCTGCGTGCTGCACTGCAACCTCAGCCAGTGCCCGGCCGAGTGCGACCCGCACACCCTGGTCTGCGAGTGCCCCGAGGGCTTCTTGCTGGACGGCGACGCCGGCAGCGGGCAGGTCTGCATGGACATCGACGAGTGCGACATGAACTACTGCCCGCACAACTGCACCAACCACCCCGGCGGCTACGAGTGCCACTGCCACGCCGGCTACCGGCTCCTCAACCAGAACCACTGCGTCAAAATCACGGAGGAGGAGGAGGACGGGGAGGGGGCATACTCGGGGGATTTCGGGCCCGCGCCCCAGACGCCCGTCCCCAGCCGGACCCCACCGATGGCGGAGCACCTCCACCCCGGCGTGCTGGTGGGCATCGCCGTGGGCGTCCTCTCCGCGGCACTGGCCCTGCTAGCCCTGGGGTACCACCTGGCCAAGAAGCGCTGCCGGCCCCCCGTCACCATGGATTACAAGTGCAGCGGCCCCCACGAAAAGGAGATGGGACTTCAGCCGGTCGCCTCGCGGTGTGCCGCCTCCGGCCAGAAACTGTAGGGAGACCGGGCAGGACGGAGAGAGGGAGGTGGATGGAACTGGATAACATTTACTCCCCGCCGCCGCCGCCACCACACAATTTTTTAATGATAAAGAGAATTTGGGAAAAGCTGTGATTACCCCCACTTCCAAAAATACTGCTTTCCAGCCAGCTCTTGCAGCGCTCGCGGCAGCGAGCGGGGAAGGTGGAAGGCACCGGGCGCTGCTCCGTTCCTGCTCCCTTTGCAGGACGTTCGGCTTTCCGTTCCCCAAGCCGGCAGCTTGCGGGGGGGGGGCTTCAAGGAAAACCTGCGCGTGTGTTACAGGGGGGACGTCTCCATCCGGAGCTGACTCTCTAAATCCGCATGGATGTGGGGCGAGAGCACGCGTGCCACGGCCGGCCGAGTCGTCGCGGACCGCGGAAGCTCGCCTGGTCCCAAATTTCCCTTCTCCTCGGCTGGGAAGCGTGCCGCTGGGCTGGATGGGGATGACGGTTTTCCCCCGGGGTGGCGACGAGCTGGGACGCGCCTGCCTCTGTCTGGGTTCGCTTTAAGTTTTTTTTTTTTAAACTCTTGGGTGAAGGAAGAAGGAGCAAAGATCTTGTGGTCAGCGCTTTGCCTCGCTCCTCTGCCCCGCTCTGTTTCATCGGCAGAAATCTCAGGTTTTGTTCCTTCCCCCCCCCCCCTTTTCCCTCTCACCTCTGGCACTTTTCACCTTAAATCGCTAGCGACAGTGGGGACCCTGCTGAGTATCACCATGTGAGGGCTGAAGTGCCTGATTTCTCCTCTTTTACTTTTTTTTGGCGGCGCGGAGGTTAAATGGGGATACCGAGACTGCCAGGGTAATTTTTTCCGCGGTAGGAATGCTCGTTTGCAGCGCTGGGGAGCCTCGCGTTCCCCATGCAGTTTCTTCCGTGATTTTCTGACGTTGTTGGGTTAAACTGGTTTTTTTTTGGTTTTTTTAACAAACCCGCTTAACCGAACCCTCCTGTCCACAGGGTTTTTTTCTTGTTTTTCCTTTAGTTTTGTCCCGATCACGGCCGAGGGCTGAGTCTAACCCGTGTCGAAGCTCACGGCAAAACTTTCCTGGGGGAGCACGATCCAGCCCGCCGCTTGCTTCCCAGCCGCGGACGGGGGGGAAATCTGGGAAGCTATTTTTCTGCGTTTTTCCAGCTCCGTCGTTCGGCGGGGAGACGTGGGGCAGCTCTGCAAAGCCAGAGTGCTGCCGGGCAGGGCTGGCGGGGGGGGTCCCGCTCCGGCTGCCGTAGCGGAGTGAAGCCGGCGGCTTTTGGTGCGGGCACGGGGCGAGCGGCGGAGCGGGTGCCGACAGCTTTATGCCCGTGAAATGTCAGCCTGCAGCAACGCTTAGCTTTCCCGCAGGGCATTTTGCAAGGCTGGGGTCAGAGCCGGGGAGGGCGAGGGGCTGCAGAGGGGCTGCAGAGCTCGGGGGGCTGTGTTCCCCCCGCATCCCCCCTTACGTGCTACGTTTGCTTGCTCTCGCGCGGCGTTTCCCCCTCCTGATACGACAGAGCTAGTTCGCAGCCTCCAAAGAAAATAAAAAGATACGCATTGTATGAAGTGTAGCTTTCCTAATGTAAATGGTTCAACCCACTGTTTTATACACCCGGCACGTGTGTAAATACTTATTTATTTATTGGAAATATACCCTACGCAATGCACAATCACATGGTGATTTTGTGTGTAGACCAATAAAGCTTTTACAGTCTGGTTTATAGAAAGCTGCTAATGAAATATTCTTTCTCCCCTTCCCTTAAAATGACTGTTCCTCCTCGCTGAGCACCGGCCCGTCTCGCAGCCAGAGCTCCAGAAGTCACAAACCGCGCTGGAGCGGAAAAAAGAAAAAAAAAAAAAGGAAAAAAAAAAAAAAAAAAGGAGCTGTGGGCTCTTAGTGGAGCGTCAGACTGAAAACATTGCCCTGCTGGTTATTTCACCAGCGTGATTAAAATAGAAGGAACGAGCCATAAATAATGGAGAACAAGAATAACATTAAAAGGACAAAGTTAAAACCAAATAAGCTGGAAATGGCTAATTTAATGCTACCTTGGTGCAGCCAAGCCGGTATAGCCCCGGTGCCGTTCCTCAGCTCAAGTTTCCACGGGGATGAGTTTCAAGTACTGCTAGAGGTGACGCTCACCTGTGGCAAAGAGAGCGGGACTCGGGTCTCCTGGGTTTTCTTGCGGAAAACACAGTTTTGGTCCTGTCTGTGCGCTAAAATCCCTTCGCCGGGACTTTGTGGGGGGTGGGCAGGGGAGCTTTAGTGGCGGGACCTGAGTTTTTTCCTTTCCCCGTTAGCTGAAGGGAGGTTGGGGACTCCTTGGCACCTGCCAAGGCTCAGTTTGCCTCGTCTCGAGCTCTGATCTCCGTGGTTCAGAAAATCCCTTTTTTTTGTTGTTTTTTTTTTGTTTTTACATAAGCGGAACGCAAAGGGGTCGAATGGATCCCGTGCTCTCAGTGCCCCGCGGAGCTGATGGAGAAGTCCGCTCCGGTCCTACCCCCTCGCTCTGCTATCGGCGTGGCGGGGCTGATGGGCTTTAGGACTTTTCCCTCTCTTTCAGAGCACATTTTGGGAAGGAACGGGAAGTCTGTGTTTTATTATTCTGGAGGGGCACCTGCCCCGTGGCGAGAGTCACTGTTCGCGAATGCACTTTGAAATCCTCATCATCACCGATGCCAGCGGGGGCTCCTCGGTGCCGAAGGTAACGGCAGTAATTCCTCGGTCGGCGTAATTAACTGTGTCACGGGCCAGTCTTATGGCTTTTTATTTTGTCGAGCTGCACAGCGCACGCGAGGACCGGCGGCGCGGGGGCACGGCAGTCTGCCCCGTCTCCGGCCGGGGTCCCCTTCGCCCGTGCCCCATGGAGATGCCCATCGGGGGGGCACCCTAGAAGGCGGTGGTCTTTGTGAGGAGGGGTCCGGGCTTGCAGCAGGGCTCGGGGTGCACGGGCTCCTGCTGGCAGGGCAGGGGTGGGCACATGCAGCCCTTGCCCTTGTCGTCCCCCCGGGGAGCGGCGCAGTAGTCGAGGGGCTCTTCCTCCTCCTCCTCCTCCTCCTCGGCGGCCCCCGCCCTGGCGTGGCAGCAGCAGAGGCTGGCGTCGAGGCAGCGGCGCAGCACGCCGTGGAAGGAGTGCCGGAAATTTTCGGAGAGGAAGCCGTAGAGGATGGGGTTGGCGCAGCTGTTGGAGTAGCTGAGGATGAGGGAGGCGTTGTTGACGGTGGCATCCAGGCGGCCGGGCAGCAGGAGGTTGACCAGCTGCACCACGTAGAAGGGCATCCAGCAGACCACGAACATGGCGACCACCATCAGCACCAGGCGCGTCAGCTTGCCCTCGGAGCGCCGGCGCTGCTGCCAGCCCACCCGCTGCGCCACCGCCCGCATCTTGCCCACGATCAGCAGGTAGCACAGCCCCATGGCCAACACCGGCAGCAGGAAGCCCAGCAAGGTGGTGTAGACCACAAAAGCGGCCGACCAGGCCGGGCTCGGCCACAGGAGGTTGCAGGCCACCGCTTGGCCATCGCGGGTGGTCGCCGTACCGGCGAAGATGGGGATGGGTGAGGCCACCAGCAAGGAGAGGAGCCACACGCCGCCGTTGACCATCTTGGCCACCCGAGGACGGCGGTAGGTGGCTGCCCGCAGCGGGTGCACCACCGCAATGTAGCGGTCCAGGCTGAGGACGGTCAAGCAGAAGACGCTGGTGAACATGTTGAGCCCGTCGACGCCCAGCACGGTGCGGCACAGGGCCCGGCCGAAGGGCCAGTGGTGCAGGGCGGCCGACGTGGCCACGAAGGGGATGCTGAGCATGAAGAGTTCGTCGGCGATGGCCAGGTTGAGCAGGTAGATGTTGGTGGCCGTCTTCATCTTGGCATAGCGCAGGATGACGAAGATCACCAGGGAGTTGCCCAGCAGCCCCAGCAAGCACACCAGGGCGTAGATGCACTGGATCACCACCATGCCCGCGATCTCGCCCGCCCTGCCGCCCCACTCCGCCTGCCCCTGCTGCCGGCCGGCCTCCCCGGCGGCCGCGCTGGTGTTGGGGGGCACCTCGGAGGCGGCCCAGCTGGATGCGGTCCAGAGGGGCACGCCGGCCGCCTGGGCCCCCGCCGGCGGCTGCTCGGCGTCGGCGCTCATGCTGGGAAGCGGTCCATGGGCGGGAGGGCGCCGGGGATGGGTGCCAGCCTGCGGGCAGGGCACGGGCAGAGAGAGAAGGGGATGAGAGCTGCGGCGGACGCGGAGCACGCTCCCCTGCCTTCCCCCTCAGGGCATGGCCGGCCGCGGCCCCCCCTGCTCCCTCCATCCGCCCCCCGCCGCCTCCCCGCCCGGCCGCCTGCAGGTCGCTCCTCAGGGCAGCGGCATCCCTCCGGAGGGATGCTCCTCCATCCAGGCCGGAGCATCCCATTTGGGATCTTAAGGGGCCGCGGGCGTGGGGCGTGCATTAACCGTGCGCGGGGGGCACCTCGGCTGCCAGCCGCAAACGGGTGGCGCGACCTGGGAATCATCGATGCCGCCGTCCGCCTTAACGAACCTCTGCGAAATCTCAAGGGTTTCGTTAACCCCTGCGGGGAAAGCAAAGGGAAGGAGAAACCGAGCTGGAGCTATTTTACCTCTCAATCCTCCAGGGATTGAAAGAGCCTCCCGCCTCCCTCCCGAGGGGCAGCAGCAGGCGCCGGGAGCTGCTCCGGTGGGATCCGCGGGCTGTTGGCAATGCAAAGTCCTGCTTGACCTGAATCAGACGACCAGAAGGATCCGGACCTTTTAAAGTGAAAGACAGACCACGCTTGCCGGGTGGGAACGCCGGCTATTCAAGCTCACCCCCATCGCCTACGCCACGGCAATCGGCTTTCCCGTTAAAAATAAATGCGTAAACAGAAAATAATCCAAGTTTCTGGTTTACGCTCTCCGCTTTCCGATGGAAAACAAAGCCGCAGACGTACCCTTCCGCCGGCTCTCGCAGGCGTGCGGTGCTCTGCTCGCTGCGGGGGGGACACGGCATCCTCCGGGGCTTTGCCGATGCTCAGCACTGCGGGATGCTGTGGCCCGGGCGGGAGGGACGGGACCCCCCGCCTACCCCGCCTCGGCATCCCCCCGGTACCGGAGGGTCCCTCCGGGGGCCGGGGGGCTGTCCCCGCCCGGGCGAGGCAGGAGATGGAGGCAGGTTGCCCTGGCGACTGCCGGTAGCCCGCCCCTCCGCGCTCGCTCCCGCATCCCTTCCGCGCATCCCCGCGTTCCCCCTTCCCCGCCAGCCCCCCCCTTCCCAGCCGCTGCAAGGCGGGGGGGACGCAGGCGGGGACCCCCGGCTGGCCACCGGCCCCCCCATCCGCTTCGTCGGCAGGAGAGGAGCAGCCCGCATCCAAAATCTGGGGATGTGGAGGCCAGCCCGAGCCTGGCCCCGACACCCATTATGCAGCAAAAACCTCACCCCCAAATTGAAGTCTACACTCAATTTTATGGTGCAATGAGTAAAAAGGGGCAGAGATTGCTTTTTTTTCTTTTAAAGCAACTCTTCTGTTTGGTTTTTTTTGGGTTTGGTGGTTTGGTTTTTTTTTTTTTTGGTGAGAGGGATCAAGGACAATTTCGTGCCAAAAAATCACCGGCGGCGGCTCAGCTCAGCGACAGCCCAGCTCTGGGGCAGGGAAAACCCACTTCTAGTTGTCCGTGGGGCTGGGGACTTTCTGCTGGTGCAGCCCCAACCCTACGCTCCATCGCTCCCTCCCGCTCCGTGCCACCAAGTGATGGAGCAAAAGATATTTTTCGCAGTTGGCCGCGTCCCGTGCTCCCAAGTCACCGTGTTGGGTGGGCGGCCCGGGGTCACAGAGGTTTTGGGAAGTCGGGATGAAGCCGTGAGCTGGCAGCGAGCTGCCGAAATGAGCTCATTTGGGCGAGGAGTGGGTTCTGACCCCACGGCGGGGGGAATATAGATAAATGCATATATTATATTGCTGCCAACAGGCTCGACGTGCGTGGGAAAGCAGGTGCATTTTTCTTCTTGCTCCTTAAATATATGACCATGGTTAATCGTGCAGCTGGCAAAGAGGGTTTGGCTGTCACATCCCGGCTTAAATATCGTGGCCGTGGAGAAGCACGGAACCTGCCGGCAGCCGGAGCGGCAGGGACCGCGGGAGCGGAGCACCCCGTCTCCGCACGCCGCCTCCTCCCCCTCCGCCGTCTCCGTGGGGTGTTTTACTGGGGGGAAACCGATGCTCCGGTCCGCCGTGGTGACACAGAAGTTCCCAGCGTCGGCAGCCGCCGGGCTGGGCGCGGAGGCCCAGGAGGGGCACGGTGCTCCAGGGGTTCCTGTTGCAGCCAGCGACCGGAAAATGTGTAATAAAACAATGAAACCGCCTGCAGATTACATCGACCCCCTCCACCTCCCAGGAGGAACAGGAAACTTTTAAATGCTCTTTTACTGTAAAGGAGGAAACTCCTTCGCGATGAGCAGGGCTTTTGCCCGCATTGTACTTGCCGGTGCTAGTCCTTCCATGAAAAAGCTGTGGGTGGGGAGAACCAGGGATGAATAGCGACTGCTTTGGCTGCGGGGGAACCTTTTGGGGGGGCTGGTGCCACCGAAGCCTCCCCGCAGGCGGCTGAGGGTGTCCTGGCACGGGGCGGGTTGTTAGCCCAGGAGCCGCTTGCGGTGATTTCCTAAGGGATCCTGCCCCCGGCGCCTGCGAAAGATGAGTTTTTCTAAGCCAAAGTGCTCCCCGTGGCTGCAAGGATGGCCAGCAGCAATGGCTTTAAACCCTCTCCTGGTGCTGGTCCCCGTGCCAAGCCAAGCAGCCTTTACCGTCCCGCCCACCCTCCTTCCAAAACTCACGGAGATTGGAGGGGAGAGACCCTGCACCGCGAGTGAATTATTTTAGCTGAGTTGCGTAAGCAGCAAAATCAACTCGCCTTCCCTCAAGCGCCGCTCTCCAGATTGCTAATTTTAAAATAAAACGCAGGTCATTCCCTTCCCGGAGATAACATCAACTGGTATTTAAATGGGTTAAAAAAAAACCCCTAACCTCAACACCTACAGCCTGCAGTAATAGAAACTGGCTTTGCCAGGTGAAAGCTGAAGCCTTCCCTTATCAGTGTCTTGCAAACGCACGACAAGTTGGCACTTTCCCTCTTACAGCAACCTGCAATCGCCGCCAGCTCAATATTTGCAAAATCAGGCCTCACCCTGCCCGGTCTTCCAGCAAAAGGCAGCTGGTGATTGCTTTTTTTTTTTTTTTTTTTCCCCTCCCTGGCTGCAACAAAAAAAATCCACCTTGAAATACGGCCAAAAGAGTTAAAGGCGGCCAACGAAAATGCCTTGCTCTTCTCTAACCAAAATTAAAATCCAATGAACTGTAGCGCTGGGCAGACCCGACTGTGGGGTTCTTTTTTTCCTTTCAGGCTGGGTTTTTTTAAAAAAAAATCTTTTCCTAAAAAAAGAAATGTCATTTCGCAACGGAACAAGTGAAATATTCCAATTTGAAAATGTCTGAAAGATAGACTTTGAAATAGCGCCCAGCTATTGCCAGCTGATTATTATTAAGGGGGTTTCCAGCCCCCGCCGGGCGCCACAGCACGGCTGGTAAAGCTCGCACCGGGGATGCTGGTCCGGAGGAGCTGCGTGTAGGCGTACCCAACGGGGACGTATGCATGGGCAATAACGCGAGACTCCGTCGAATCAGCCCCATTTCCATACCTCAGCGCGGACGGAAACGCTCCTCGCGTTGAGGAGCGTGCCGTTTCCTTCAGTCAGCCGTCCCCATGGCTGACTACCTCCTTACTACCGATTTACAGCTGGTTTTTAATCCCGATTAGAAGCAAAGACACGCCGAGGGCTTTTGCGGGGCTAAACCCGCCCCGGGAATGCTCCTCTCTGCCAGGCTGCACCCCGCGGGCTGCCGGGGCCGAAGGCGTACGCTTGAGATTTGGAGGGTCGCTTCGCCGTTGCAAAGAGCAACCAGCTTTGCCAGCCTCCAGGAGCTGCTTTCTCAGCTAAAAATAGGCTAATCCCTGCAGTCAGAGCCGAATTGATATAAGAGCGACGCTGCCAACTGCGCGTTTTCTCCATTCTTAGCCTTTCGCGCTTGAATAGAAAATCTGAGCATCCTCGCTCTGCAGCCTTTAGATACATCCCCCTCCGCTCTCAGTCACGCAGAAGCCAAAAAAAACCCCCAAAACCTCTGCTGGAATATTGTGCGGTTGTGAAGGAGGAACAGGAAATCAAGGCTCAAAACGCCTGACCCACCCCGCCCGTCCGACCTGAATTTTCGCGTTATGAAATCGACGGTTGCGTTGGCGCAGGAAATAAAGAGCCGTCTCCCAAGAGGGCTGCGCGGCAGAAGACCCCGCCTCATCTTCGGGGGCCGCGGTTGCGCCCTGATGCGGTAACAGCATCGGTTTGTGCACCTTTCTGATCAGGAGGGAAAATATGTCTGCAATACCCGACCGTTTAAAGGATTTCAATTAAATTTCAATTTAAAAAAACCCTCAATTTACTGCATAATTTCAATTTAAAAAAAAAAAAAAAAATCGCAAAAGGAGAGAATATCCTTACCGCTGGAGCAGAACAGTCAAGCACAGAAGGAAGAGAGATTTAAAATGCGTTAAATGACATTATAGGATTTTGCCGCTTCCAGTCGTGCGCAGGAGCGGCCGTCGCACCACATATCCCACCCTCCCTGGTGGATGTGTTCAAAAAACGGGCAGAGGTGGCACTTGGGGACATGGTTGAGTCTGGTCTACCCTTGACTGGCTTAGAGTAGACTTGGTAGTGTAGGTTAATGGTTGGACTGGATGATCTTAAAGGTCTTTTCCAACCTCAACGATTCAATGGTTCTATGAAATATGTGTCCTCTTCAATTATTACTTCCAAAAAGAGTTGTCAGAAAATGAGTTGAAACCGATGAACTCCAAATACGGGTTCTGGGCTTCTGACCGTGCGACGGTCCGGGGTAACACAAGGCTCCTCCCGCAAATCTCTGCCTCTTGCAGAGAAGATGTGAGATGCTGCACGGCCGTGCTGCGAGCTCAAGGCGAAGCGCAGCATCAGAAAAAACCCAAGTTTTCCCCCAACTTCAAAGTGCCCATAGCAGGAGCACCACCCTGCCCTTTGAAGTCAGGGCAGAGCTGCCATCCCCACCCAGGCGTTTGAGATTTGACGTGTGAAGCGGGTGTTATTGTTACGTTTTTCCTGCAAAGCCCTCTTGCGATGCGCGAAACGAGAAGCAAGCGCTCAGCCTGGAGAGAGGCCCTCCAAAAACCGACCTGACGCGTGGCAAGGGGGTTTAATAATAATAATTATAATGGGAAAGGGGGTGAATAGAATCATAGAATCATAGAATCGTTTAGGTTGGAAAAGCCCTTCAAGATCATCCAGTCCAACCATTAACCTACGCTACCAAGTCCGCACTAAACCAATCAAGGGTAGACCAGACTAAACCATGTCCCCAAGTGCCACCTCTGCCCATTTTTTGAACCCCTCCAGGGATGGGGACTCCCCCACCTCTCTGGGCAGCCTGTTCCAATTCTTGACCACCCTTTCCGTAAAGAAATTTTTCCTAATTTCCAACCTAAACCTCCCCTGGCGCAGCTTGAGCCCATTTCCTCTTGTCCTATCACTAACGACTTGGGAGAAGAATAATATCTTGCGACACCGGGGTTGCTGTGTTTGGATTTTTTTGCGCATGCTTTCCTCTAAGAAAATAAAAGCAATGGGGAAAAAAAAAAAAAAAAGGAATTTGCACCAGGTTCTGCCCTGGGGGCCGTTACGCCTGTCCTTCTCACACTTAAAAAATGTTTGCTGAAAAATTCAGCTCGGCTCCGTTGCTAGAGGACAGGACAACACGATGCGTTGCACAACGCGTTAGGGGTATTTTGCTCTCCTGCAGCACGTGGCCATTCCTACGGGTTGTCTTCGTAAAAAAAAAAAAAAACCACCAAAAAAACCAACAAAAAAAATGCGTTTCACACAAATGACAATGGAGTTGGTGGAGATGCAGGCAGTTTCTGTGAGGGCTGGGGATTTCCTGGCAGAGTGCACATATCCTTTGTTACGGAAAGCAGATATCAGCGGGGACGCCACACCTTTGGGGGGATGCCACACGTTTGGGGGGGCTCCGCGAGCTGTACGGACACCGGGAACAGCCCGTGCCCTTCGGGAGCCCCATCCTCGCCCAGTGCAGGGCCGAGCAGGGGCTGGCTGCAGCCGGCGGGGGACGGCCTCCCTCCTGCTTTCTCCTTAATAACGCCAGCAAAAGCAAACACCTTGCACGCCCAGCGACGGTTCTTGCATTGTCATAAAAATCCGTCCTTTGCTTCCAGCGATGGCGTTGCAAAACCAGGGCTGCTTCAAAAGCCAGCACAACCTCCCCTGTGCGTGAAAACCTCCCGCTCCGTGAGATCCCCCCCAACCCTTGCGGGGCTGTTTGCTGCAAATATTCTACTATTTTTGTTTTTTCTGGCCTTGGGGGCCGAGCTACACCCCCAGGCAGGGACCCACCCGGTTGCAAAGCCAGACCTGAGTCCCCCAAAAGACGCTGTGCGCAGTAACGTCTTATGCAAAACCGGGGAAGGAAGCATTCTTGGCGTCCCGAAAAACCTGCTCAATTCCCCAGGTGCGGCGAATAAAACTGATGTTTGACACCGCATTTTGGTACCCCCAGGGACGGGGCGATTTCCCCGCCATGCTCTCCATCGCTTCCCGCGACGCCTGCAGCGCTCGGTCCCTCGAGCAGGGGGAGGTCAGACCCCCGGGAGGGCAGCGGGGGTTGCGATAGCTTTTTGAACGCGTTTGTTGGCAGCAGCCCGATAGCTCGGCGGCGGCGGCTGAGTTGTGGCTGTCCCCCTCCCGGGAGGATGCAACCCCCACCCTTTCCTTCGGGCGCCGGGCTGAGCTGCCGGATGGGATGCTCCTCCCGGCCGCCCCACTGCCAGCACCCGTCTCCGTCCCTCCCGGCCCCGCGGGGATCTGCGAGCCCCCGACCTGCTCCAGCATCCCGCAGCGCCGTGAGAAAAAAACTCAGGATCTTAAATAAGGCTTTTAGGGATGGAGCCGGGTCCTTGCAGCCTGGCCAGGGAGTGGCGACGAGGGGCAGAGGCAGGGAGCACGCAGAGCTTTAGCTGCAGCCTTCCCCGAAAACCGGCTGGCTCCAAGGCGTCTGCCAGAATAACCGAGAGAGGAAAGATGGGAGAAGGAGAGGCTGGAGGGAATCTCTTTGAGTCCCACCAAAGCGGGTGGGACTCATTTTCGGGGGGCTGGGAAGGGCAGCCTGCGCCCTGCCTAAGATTTTGGGCAGCGCCAAAGGCGACCTTCGTGCCTGCAGCTGCTTGTGGGCGATGCTACGGGCAGGGAGATGCAGGTGGGGAGGCTGCTGGTCCGTAAACACCCGGGGAGCGCCCGGGCAGGGTCCCCGCCATCCCGAAAGCTGCGAGATGACAGAAGCCACATCCTGCCTTTGTTCACAGAAGGCGGAGGGGCCGGGAGGCGACGATAGCATCGCCCCCAGCTCCCCCCGGCCCTGGGAGAGCCGGCCTCTGCAGCGAGAAAAGGATCTTTCCTCTTTTTTTTCTCTGGGTTATCGCAGGAAATCGGGCTGGGGACGCACGTCGGAGGTTTATCCCGAGCACACAAGCATGGAAAGGGGAGGTTTTGCCTCGTCCGTGCGGGCAGCGCTGGCTGGGAGGGGGGTGCCAGGGGGTCCCTGCCCGAGGGCAGCACATCTTGTGCGCGCCTGCGTCCCCGCCCCAGCCTCTGCCCTGAAAACATCGTCAAGATACTATCTTAATTGCGGTTTGGGTTTTGCTGGTGGGGAGCCCTGTATCTTGCTTCAGTGCTGCTCCTGATCTGAGACGCTGCATGAGTGAGGTACCAAAAGGAAATCCGGCACTTTCTAATGGCAACTGTTAACCGCTCGGAAGAAAAATGTAGAGGAAAGTCCCTTTTTCAGAAAAAAAGCACCTTTTATGCTGAAAAAAGCCTTCCCTTGCTTACAAGGTGGGGCCTCTGCAAAGAAAAGCCACTGAAAGTGCCTCTGCCTATTGATGCTGTGAGTTCCTGGGGCTTTAGTCTGGCTAGAAGTTCAAGTCGTTCGCAAATTTAAATTGAGCATCAGAGGGCTTAATGCATTGATTGCCTCAGATGCTTCCCATGTACACGTGGCAATTCGAATCTCAGCAGGGCCTGGAAGCGGGGGGCTCTGAGCACCTTTGCTTGCTGGAGATGCCCAAACCACCGCAGCAGCTGACGTACAGAAATGGGGGGGGGGTAGGAAAAGCGGGGACACGGTGTGATGGGAGCCTGGAAGGAGCCCTTTGAACCACGGAAATTAAACGCTGGCCCAACAGTAGGTGCCAAACGTCTCTCACGGTTATGTTTGGTCGTGCATGTGAGCAAAACGGAGGGGGATCAGCTGGAAATGGGGAGCGCTCGGCACCGCAGCCTCCGCAGCAGCTCGTCTTTCTCCCTGGGAGGGGAAGTCTCGGCGTTAATCCGGCGGTGATTTGAGAGGCAAAACATTTGCATCCACGTTGTGCTTGCGGGTTGCCAGCAGCTCAGCCAAGCCTCGTGCTCCCGAAGAAGAGCTGGTGGTTGGGACGGGGGCCCCTTGGCGCCGCCAAGGATTGCGAAATGGGAGGAGGCGGCAGCTCGACACCCTGCCTGCGAGATGGCCGGGCTGCCCAGGGTGCGATGCGTTTCGGGGCGGGGGGTGTTGAATGCTTGGCATGCGGAGCGGGGAGGAAACCAGTGTCACTCCGGCCACGAGCGATCCGACGGTCTGCTGGGGGCGAGCGGAGCGGGACGGGGAGCCTGGATCGCAGAGGATGTTATTCCACGTAGGGGAGGGGGGCCTCCACTGGCTTTTTAGGAATTTAAAAAAAAAAAAAAAAAGAAAAAAAAAAGAAAAACTGATTTTCCTGATATTGTTTTGCACCTTTAAAGGAAATTCCAGGACTGGGAACCTTCAGGGAAACAATGAGCGGGGCTGGGGGTGAAGGTGGGCTGCCCCAGGGTGGCGTGGCCTCCTGCAGCCAGGGTGGTCCCCGTGCCCCCACCCCAGCCCTTTCGGACACGGTCAGGGTGCCTGCCAGGGCCCCCAGGCTACCGTGCGTGGAGAAGGGGTGGCTGCGCGACAGCCCCGCTGCTGGCATCCCGCTGCCTGCACCCCCAAAGAGCCGCACTGCCGGCATTCCACTGCCAGCATCCCGCTGCCCGCACCCCCAAAGAGCTGCACTGCCGGCATCCCGCTGCCCGCACCCCCAAAGAGCCGCGCTGCCGGCATCCCGCTGCCCGCACCCCCAAAGAGCTGCACTGCCGGCATCCCGCTGCCCGCACCCCCAAAGAGCCGCGCTGCCGGCATCCCGCTGCCCGCACCCCCAAAGAGCTGCACTGCCGGCATCCCGCTGCCTGCATCCCGCTGCCCATACCCTCAAAGAGCTGCACTGCCTGCATCCCGCTGCCTGCACCCCCAAAGAGCCACACTGCCGGCATCCTGCTGTCCACACCCCCAAAGAGCCGCACTGCCGGCATCCCGCTGCCTGCATCCCGCTGCCTGCACCCCAAAGAGCTGCACTGCCTGCATCCCACTGCCCGCACCCCAAAGAGCTGCACTGCCGGCATCCCGCTGCCCGCACCCCAAAGAGCCGCACTGCTGGCATCCCGCTGCCTGCATCCCGCTGCCCGCACCCCAAAGAGCTGCACTGCCAGCATCCCGCTGCCTGCATCCCACTGCCCGCACCCCAAAGAGCCGCACTGCCGGCATCCCGCTGCCGGCATCCCGCTGCCCGCACCCCAAAGAGCCGCACTGCCGGCATCCCGCTGCCCGCACCCCACGCTGGATGCGGGGCTTGCTTTTTGCTTCGCCATTTCCTGCAACCTTGCTTTTTCCGAAGAACGCCCAAATTCCAGAGCGAGTATGACACGTTGGGACGCTCCCTTCGTGCACCAAAGTCTCTTTTTTTTCCAGAGGGGCCAATATTTCAGCCTCGCTGCAAGTGTTTCTGCCGCAGCGGTTAACCGAGCACATCCGTACCACTGCACTTTTTACCGAGACGTGAGTTTTAGGAGAAAATTATTATTTCTCTCCGCTCCTTCCCTGAAATAACAAAGGCGGCTTTTATTTTCAGTGCTCTAAGTTTCCGGGAGAGCACAGCTCGCCCCTCGGCTCGCATCGGCCACGCTCTGCGTCCCTGCGGATGGGGCCGCGCTTGCTCAGTGATGCTTCAGCCCAGGCAACTGATGGCATCGCTGGAAAAAAAGCAACAGCGCCCTGAGCCCGAGCGACACGAGCAAGGAGGAATTCCCGTTGGATCCTGCAGCTCCCCTCTCCCACAGCATGGGAACGGCGTCCCACCGCACAAACGGGGGGCTGCTGTGTTTTGGGGGGGGGGGTTGAGCGCTCCGGTTGCAGCAGCCGCGGTAATTCAGCGTCGCGGGGGTGTCTGCTGGTACGCGGAGGTCTTCTCCATCACAGCGGCCACGGGTGACGTGTTGGGGTGTAATTGCTAATGAGGTTGGGTCCGTCAGCGCTGAGGTCCGTGGGCTGGGCGCAGACATGCCCGGCTACTCCCCATCCTAAAGAGGTTTTTTAATACGTGTTGCAAAGAGGTTTCTCCCTTCCTCTGGTCTCCCCGCTGCGTTTCCCTTCCCTCTGCCGAGGCACAAGTATTAAATTCCCGGCTTAGCAAAACAGGGTTCGGTGTCAAATGCTTCATTTTCAGGTTTTTGCGAAGAGCCAGTTCATTTACAAATTGCCAGCTGGAAGCTATTAGGCCCTTAAAACCAAATAAATTACTACAAAATTGTGCCTCCCTGCAGTTGCTCTGCTATTAATTTGTGCCGAGTGCTGGAGCCAGCGAGACCCCAGCCCGCCGGCGGCCTTCCTCCCCTCTGGCATCTTGCTGCACGAAGGAAGGGGCAGCGAGACGGAGGGTGCGGGGACGCGCTGAGATTTCGGGTGCCCGGTTCCCCATCGATGCTTGGGGCCATCCAACGGCAGCTGCTCTATTCCCTGCTTCGTGCCGAAAAGCCGCGTCCTTCAGGAATGCTGCTTTAGGAAGCCGCGAGGACTCGCTGGTGGGAAAAATGGGTGTAGAAAATGTGGAAAAACGGGCTGAATATATTTTTTAATTATTCAGTGATTTTTTTTTTTTAATTTTTCACGTTTAAAGACGCCCTGGCTGATTTGCTCCCCGGAGCTGCAGCTCGGTGCGGGGCTGAATTCTGCACCTCCGCCTGCTCTGGCCCCGGCTCTTATCTGAACCGCTGGAATATTGCGATAGCAGCACGAGCACCAGCAGCCTTAGGGCAGGCATCGTTTTCTTCCAGCTGAGAGCGGAGATGGGGTGTTTTAGGTCAGAAATGGGCGGCGGGGTCCCTCCTTTTGCTCTTTCTCAGGGCCAGGCAAGCTTTAGCAGGCTGGGACGAACGCTTCCAGTGCTAGAGCATCTCCCCAGGGCTCACCCTGGCCCAGTGACAAAGATTTCTCCCAAGCAATGACCTCGTGGGTTTGGTCCCTGCTGTGACCTGCAGAGCTAGGACAAGCCCTCGCTTTTCCGTACAAACTCCGGATTGCTTTTTGTTATCCTTTCCGCTGAAGACTATCTCCAGCAGAATCTGGGAGTCTCCTCCACCAGCCCAGGACCACAAATCCCCAGCGGTGCCTTGCACAAGAGCTGTTTTCGGGCTGGAGAAGGCACGTGCTCGCATCCCGACTTTGCAGAGCCAGATTTCCTCCCTGCCTTCGCCTCCCGGCTCCCCGCCGCCCGCTCCCTCCTCTGTGCCTGCAGGGATGTCATTTTAGAAATGACAGCAGCCGCCGAGGACCTGCTTTTGCTGAGAGCTGGGGATTCCCTCCGCCGCGCTCTGCTTCCCTTGCTGGCCCAAACGGAGCCCGACCTTCCCCAGGAGCACCCTCGGATGCCACGGCTGCTTCAGGGCGTCTTGGCACCGCCTTGCGACCCCTCCTGAAAGCGATGCTCTGCGCCTGGGTGCTGCGTTAAGGGGGGAGGATGCTCGCCCCCATTTCTTGCGGCGTTGGCGCATCGAACGCAGCAGAGCTGGAGCCGTGGCCGCCGTCCCCAGCTGCAGCCCTGGGGAGCTGTGGGCTCGTTCACCATTTTGCGATGGAGCCAAGGGAGCGTTTGCCTTTTCCCTGAATCAGTTGGCAACGAGTTTACCCGGGCAACCCTGAAGATGTTTTCTAACGCTGGGAAAATTCCCGAAAATAAGTAGCCAGGGAATAACTGCTTTGCTACCAGTCTGTGCTACGGGCGTCTTTGGCTTGCAGCGGGTTCCTCACCCTGGGCAGCCTCCGCGTCTCCCCACGGAGCAGCAGCTCTTGGCGTGGGGCTCAGGAGCTGCTCCTCTCCTTCCAGTCGCACGCCAGCACCCCAGCTTTGCTGCGATAGCGTGGCAATAAAACGTGGGTCTCCTCCTTTCGTGGCTGCGAAGAAAACCCAGGGAGGCTCTGCCAAAGCAGGCGGTGCCCAGGCTAAGGATGTGCCCTGTTAAAAGCCTCCAAGTCCAGGTCACAAAATCTTCCTCGGCACCTAGGTACCGCCAGGATCCGAGTTTCGCTCCCTGTTTGCTGTTGGCCAACACACACGTTTTTAAGCGAATAAACTGTTTGCAAAAAGTATTTCCTAGAGCTGCCCCTGTCGTGCCCGCGTCCTCGCCCTTCCTGTATTCTCCTCGGCAGCGGATCCAATTTCTTTCTTTTCATGCTGAGTTTGCTCGGAATTACAAAGAAATAAATAAGCCCTGGCGAATTTGTAAGACCTCATCCTGAAAGGCTAATTTGGACAGACGGTTTGAGTTCATTTTAGCAACCCTCCAGCTCAGAAGAATGAAGCCAACGCATCTTTGCCCTGCCTGTCCGTCTCCGTCGGAGCTGGAGGGACCACAAAAAAAGAAAAAAAAAAAAATCACATCCCTCCTTTCAGGTGGGGGATGGCAGCAAACCCGCCAGCTCCACGGCAGGACCCTGCAGAGGCTGCAAACCATTTTCTCCCCCCCCAGAACAAACCCCAGATCATCCCCACAGCCACGTTTGTGGGAGGAGGGTTTGAACCTCAGGGTAGCGGAAAAGCAGCGCGAGTTATTTTGTGTCAAAAAAAAAAAAAAAAAAAAAAAAGACAAGCCTCCGGCTTGTATTTCAGATTTCTGACAGCATTTATGCCTTCCCAGCCAAACTGGAAAGAACAAACCCAGGGTTCAATGACTGAAAAAATGCTTGATCTGCTAAACAGGGCGAAGTACCTTCCTCTTGCTGGGGGGAGAAGGGGGGAACTGGACGGGACCCAGGGCCGCCCTCCCTCCCAAATAGTTTCGAGTTATCAAAAAGCCTGAAAAATTTCAGCTGATTCAGAACAGTTCCTGGCAGTCAGCAAGATGTTTCTCATTAGTAAAACATCCTGGTGCAAACACGTCGCATCGGCTCCGCTGCCAGCGCGGTTCACGGGACCGTGAAATGCCCCCCCCCCCCCCCCCATCGCGTCCCCTCCTTTCTGTCCCCTCCGAGGGACGGGGGACGCCGAGCCCCTTGCCGGGGCTGCTCCCCGTCACCGACACCCTTCGCAGCCCCCCCGGCCACCGTGCCTCCCTCTCCCTTTTTTTTTAGCCTGTCAGCGAGGGGAACAACCTTGCGTAGGGTCTCCCTCTACACTGTACCACTGCCTCTAGCAACGCTGAGGAATTGCCTCAGTTCTTCCAAATTCACAAGAATTAAGGTTGGTTTGGGGTGTTTTTTTTTTTTTTTTTTTTTTTGAGCTATTACAGCATAATAATAACATTATTAGAATCAGGATTTGGCAGGGAAAAGGAAATCTATCCCCATTTTGCAGTGCTTCGGAAACTTCTGCTTTCTACCTGCTTCATAGAAACGTCCTTGAGCTGAATCTTTAAATTCCCCCCAAACTCCACCCTCGGGGAACTGCCCCGCCGCACCCAGAACACCCCAACCAGCTCCCGGAGCCCGCTTCGGCGCAAAGGGAAAAGCTGGATTTGCTCGCAGGGGCTGCATGCATCCCAGTGAGCCCCGGGATGCTCCAAGTCCCAGCTGAGCCATGGACCTTGGCATCGCCCGTTTGGGGTTTTTTAAGATCTGCACCACCTGGTGTTTGTAGGAAACCTGCAAGTCAACAAATTGCGAGGAAGTAGTCCTGGTTTTTAAGCGGTATCTGGTCCGCCCTCTGCCCCAGCGTTAGGGAAGGGGCTGGTTTCGCCCTCCGTAGCCTGGGTTTGCGTGCCGTGCGCGCCGCAGCCCTGCACTGCTCCCCTGCCGTAGGGGCTGGACCCCAAATGCACAGCCAAGGGGGCAGCCCCAGGGGGGAGGAGAGCAGGGGAGGCTGGGGATGGCAGGGGGCACAGCTGGGGGCTGATTGACGGCTAGAGGAGGACTCCTCAGGTGGTTTCTGTCAGGGGGAGCTCCCATTTAAAGGGTGCAAAGGGCCCTTCCCTGTGGGGTGGGAGTGTTTTTGGTGGAGGTAAGTGTTTGGGGAGGTTTGTGGGTCTCTGGGCGTGCCTGCTTGGCAGGGCTGAGGGGAGCTGGGAGCTGGCTGTGCTCTTTTGCTGTTACAAATCTCAGCCAACTGGGCTCCAAGTGCACCCAGGGAGCAGCTCCAGCAGATTAGGGTTAGCGTGTTGCTCCTTGGCTTGAGGCTCAGGCTGGTTTGGGTGGTCCTGTGAGAGCAGGGGTGTGGTGGGGATGGTGCTGTGGGGCAAAGCTGCTGGGTGCTTCTGTCCCCAGCTTGCTGAAGTGCGTTTGCAGCGCTGGCTTGCTTGCTGCTCTGTTGCCCCAGTGGTTTCTGCTAAAGGGCTCTGGGGAGCTGTGGTGCCTAGGCCTTTGGGGCTGTGCTCTGCTGCAGAGAAATCCTGTGTGACCTTGGGGAAGTCCCTTCCCCTTTTTGCCTTCAGGCTAGGGGCTTGTTTCCTAATAGGAGGAAGGATTTGGCCCTTGCTTTGCATAGCTGGGCATAGTGCTGATGGAGCTGTCGCAAGCTGGTGCAGCGCTGCCGTTGCAATGAAGCCCCTTTGCTTTCTGCCAGCTGCTGCTCTGGCTTTTGTTTCGTGCCTGTCCTTGGCAGAGCTGAGCGTCTCCCAAAGCGGCTTTTCCACCCTCTGCCTGGCAAGCACTGAGGGTGGGCCTGTGCCCTCCCTTCCTTCGCGGCAGCTGGGGAGCACGGGGCACAAGCAAGGCTGGCTGCACCTTGCCGTGGCGCTTCTGGTGCTGATGTGGTATTTCACGGGCAGAGAAAAATGCTTTTGGGATTGTTTTGGAAATGCAGGTCTCCTACAGACAACCACTGCCTGTTCTTAGTAGCGGCCAGGCTAGGATTCTGTGTTTTCTATCCAAAACCTGCTGCGCTCCCTGTGACCGTGCCAAAGGAAGAGGGTGCTGAGTGGAGCCACATGGCTGATGAAGTGAGGGGAGAGATGCAGCAACCGCTGCTCGTGCTTCTTATCGCATTTAATCGCTGGCAGGGAAGCTGCTGCCACTGCCTGCTGCTGCAAAATCCAGCCCCAGCTTCTGCTGCCAGGTTTTTGCTAAGCCAGGTTTTTGCTAAGCCAGGTTTTTGCTAACGCAGCTAACCAACCTTTGCTGCCCAACTGCATGGTCTTGAGGGCTGGTGACAAACAGCTGGAGGAGGTGAGGCTTCAGTTGGCACCAAGGGTTTGCAAAATGAGCGGGTTTGCAAAATAAGCGTGGTGCTGCTCCCTTCTTCCAGCAAACCCTCTGAGCCAGGCAGCTGCAATTGCTTCGGACGGGGCTTTTTGACGGCTTGGGACTTCCCTGGGCCTCGTGTCACCTCCTGGGGACAGTCGGAATCGGGGACAGCTTTGTGCCCTCCCTGGGACCGAGTGGCTGCCCCGCAAAGGGCAGCCGCATGCATTCAAGCCCCCCTCTGCTAGCTGTGCCTGGTTTTGAGGGGCGGCTGCCTGCCGTGCAACCTGGCTGTCGGGGTCTGTACCCCGGGACAGACCTGCGAGGCCGTCCGTCTGTCCGTGTCCCCATGCTCGCGGAGCAGCCGGTGTGCAAACAGGGCAGCTACGGGGTGATGGAGCTACGTTTATCCGTGCGGTTCTGGCGTTTTGCAAAGCTGCCCCCATTTCCCTGCCTGCTTGCCCCCATTTCCCTGCCTGCGCTGCCTGCAGAGAGCCCGAAATGTGAATATCTGCTGCCCTCTCCTGTTAGCTCAGCCTGGAAACCGAGCCCCCCGGCTGGCTGCAGCGGGATTTTTGGGTGCTTAGAGGTGTGTTTCCAACCCTGGCTGGCCAAGCGAAGCGAGGGAGGCTAGCTGGAGGCGTATCGATATTTGCCAAGGGAATTTCCCGCATGCCGTGACCACAATTATCAGGGCTGCTGTGCATTTGGAGCCTTGCTTGCGTGCTCCGCTTCGTCTGCGGGGCTGAAACCCTGCGGCACCCGCAAGCCACACGGCTGCGGAGAGCGGCAGCCTGGCTCCGGTCAGCTGTTGGGTTTGGCACTCCCCGGTTATTTTATTTTTATGCTTTAGGGGTTTTTTTAACATTGCTCGCAATCTCAAAGCAGAAAGTCATTTCCAGTAAAGAAAAGTTATTTAAGAAGCGTCGGGATAGGATCCTTCCAAAATGCCAAACAAGCAGGTACTGACCAGTTTTAAAATGTCTTTTCCTCTCCTAAAATACTGTGCTATTGGGAGATGTGGTAAAACTGCACCTTTGATTGGCCAGAAAACTGTTCCTAAAACTGGAGGGTTTTGACCAACTCGGTTAATGGCCAGTACCCTGCGGACATCTTCAGCACAGCTGCTGCCGCCTTGTTTTCCAGCAAATAATATCTTTAAACTCTCCAAACTTCTGTCCCTCTTAACTTTGGGGTTTCTGCTACCTCATGGGGGAAAAACAGTTTTCAGAAAAATGACTGGTTTTGGTGAATAAAGGCATCAACAAAAAGGAACTCTGCATCGTTTAAGAGCCACCTTGCTACTAGGGAAGTGTTTTGGGAGGATCCTCGGCGTGTGCATCCCCATACCAATGATATGGGGAAAAAGGTCTTTATTGCGGTTTGCTTTTTTTAAAGATATTCACTTAAAAAAAAATGCACAAAGAGGGGGAGCCCAGATGAAGGGTGGTGGTGTTTCTGCTCACGCGTGCACGCCGAGACCCTTGCTCCCGCCGTCAGCGTGCGGCGCGTTACCTGCGTGGCTCCCGCTTGGACGGCGCGAGGGATGGATGCGGCTGCCTGCTCCTCAGCCTGGCTTGCAGGCAGGTTGCTGCCACCTTCCAGGGTGTTTTGCTGCTGGTTTATCCCCAGAATACCTGGCTGGTATACACATACCTCAACGCTTTTCTCCTCCGCGGCGGGTGCGGAGGTGGCGTTACCCCTGCTCGGAGGGAGAGGTGGAGTCGGGGGGCTCTGCGCGTCCCCCCGATGCCAGCCGGCGGAGCTCGGGCGGGGAGCTGGGTTGAGCAGGTATTTGTTTACACGGTCTGGGGAACCACAGTGGTGTTACTTATTCCTGCCCTGGCTGGTGTCCCGGCAGCTCCTGGGCGCTGGCAGCTCGGCGGTGCCGGCCGGGAGCGTGGCAGACACTGCTGTGTTTCACAGCCCCGCTCAATGCCCCTGTGTCTGCTCCTCCAAATATTCACACCTCCGCGGGAGCCTGGGGATGGGGGAGCCACCGGCGCGGGGTACGCGGGGTGGGGGACAACCCCAGGGCTGCAGGGGTGTCCCCGAACCTCGATTATCCTGGACACCCTCCCCCTTGCAAGCTGTTGCTGAGGGGGGCCGCGGCGTGGGTCCGGCCGCCAATTTGGGCTGGGGCCGTGGCCAAGGTACACAGGACATGTCTTGGAGCGAGCACTGGCCAGGGTCGGCTCGCTGCGCCCCGTCTGACCCAGCTTTTCAGCACGCTGCTCCATCCCAATGCTTCTCACGTCCTCCCCGCGGGCTGGGAGACGTGGCACGGGCTGCAGGAGGCACGGCGCTGGGGTGCCCGCTCCGCATCCCCCCTTCCTCTTCCTCAAGCCCCGCTCGGGGCTGTTGAGTTCGACCCGCGCTCTTACCCTCAAGTTCTCATTTGCGTGCGTCAAAGCGCGGGTTTCCCTGCATGAGTTCTCTCTCTGCGCCCAAATCTTGGCTTTCTTGGCATAAATATTCCGGTTGGTGCGTGGAGCGCTGCTGCTGAATAAAGCTTGCAGGGAAACTACCCTGGCAAAGTGGGGAGGGGGCAGAGGCGTGGTGCTGAGCGGGAGGGGACCCTTGTGCCACTCGCACCCCGGGGGTTTGCAAGGCTGGTGCCTAGAGGTGTATTGCCCAAACTTAAAGCAAGAAGAGGCACCCAGCGGGCGGAATGGCTGAGTTGCGTGTGCTTGGCCACGCGAGACAGAGCAGCAAGAGCAAAAAGCCGGATTTATCCGAGCTCCAGCAATAGGAGGGAGCCCCTTAACCCCGGATCACCCAAGACTGGACCAACCTATTAACCCAGGGAGCTGAGGGAGTAATTCGGCTCATGACCCATCGCCCTGCTCTGGTCCCATCCCCGCGGTGAGGGCTTTGCCAGGCTCCTCCGCTCTCGAGGGGCCGGGGGGATGGCGAGGCAGCCAGGCTGCCGTTCATCCCCCGGCGCCTGCCAGCCCCTGCCTGTTTGCCATAAACCAACTCGGAAACCGTCTCCCAGATTTGGAGGGATGAAAGCTGTTTGAAAGGATATGCGGGATGCGCCGGGTGAGAAATCTTAATTAATATTTAAATAGCGCGGTGGAATTTGTCTAAATCCTGCTAGATTAGATGCAGACGTGGTAATGGATGAGTTTGAATTTCTGATGGAAATTGCAGCGAGCCGTGCTACGCAGAAATACAGCAGCCAAATGAGCGCTCGGAAGCCACAGTGCCTTCGGTATTTGTTCCAAATGCTGATGTGCAAGGGACATGGCGCTTTCCTTCCTGATGGGAGTTATATTTGTGGTTTCTCCCTTTAGCTGTGGACAAAACCAATAGAAAGGGGAAAGCGCCGAAAGCGGGTGAAACTCAAAAGGTGCTTGTGGTCACCACATCTCCTGGTTCTCTGAAGTGCCTCACTGGAAACGATGGGGATGGTTCTTGGAGCCCCTGGTCGTAGTGCGAGAGTTTCCTCTTGTTAGTACAAAAAAAGAAAGAGGAGGATTTCCCTTCCCGTCGTGACAAAAAGGCAGCGATGGCTTGGTGCTAAATCCCCTTACTATGCCCCAACGTGTCCCTGGGCGCGTGCCTTCTCCGTCTTGAGCCGCAGCTTTTTGCGGTGCCTTTCCCCCAGCTCAGCCTGGGGCATTTCTGGGAAGAGTGGGATGAAATCAGGACAGAGGCATGCATTTATCCCCCCCGCCGCTCACTGTAAGGCCGGGGTGACATCACTTTGCCAGTCACTCACACCATATTAATTTAGCTGCACCTTATTTTGGAGAGCCGGAGCCTGAGGCTTTGCCATTTCCTATGGTCTCCTCAAGCTGGCTAAGGTTTCCTGGCTGCCAAGACAGAGAAGCAGGCAACTTTTATGGCAGGGCACCGCCGAAACCCGGCTGGGGATGAATAGAGCCCATAAATAGAAAACCTGGAGCTGCTCCCCTTGCAGAGCAGCTCTGCCCAGGCACGCTCCGGCTGGAGGAAACCAGAGAGCCGGAAAGCATCTCGCCCTGCCCGTGGTCCCCCCGTCAGGGTGGGCCAGCTCTGCGGCGGCTGCTGGCCACAGGGACGGGCTCTGATGCCCAGAAATGTCCCCGGGCTGGCTTGGGGGGGGGGGGGGGGGTCTCCTGGTTGCAGGGATGCACCCTTGCTGGAAAGCTGGGGCTGTGCACCCACACCGCCCCCTCCTTGCATTGGGGTGCTGCTTTTGGTTTGGTGGGGTGGTTTTTTTTTGGTGGTTTTTTTTTTTTTTTTTGCATGGTCAGACTGACGGGCTCCCCCCAATGCCACCCTTCCCCGCAGGCGGCACGGCCCGGATCACCTGCCGAGGGGAGGAGAGGCTGCCGGGGTGCCCGGAGCACGGGCCGGCTGTGCATCTCCCTGTTTGCACTGGGTGAGGAAACACCCCCTGCGCTTTCTCGAGTCTCTGGCACTCGCAGAGGAAGGCCGCTACCACCTCAAAACCATTTGCAAATAGCTTCTGTTTGCTCGGACAAACACTGGAAAAAAATATATAATTTTTTTTTTTCTCGCAGCAGCGTGTTTATTGCCCTCCGTGCTTTAGCACAGGCTTAGCCCCGAGCGCTGCTGAGCACCGTTTCTAATTGTCTGCTTGCAAGCTGGCCACAGTTTCAGAAGTTTTTCACAAGCTATTTTTTTTTTTTTCCCCCCAAGCAGCGTAAATGCTGCCTTTAAACCTGTTTTTTCTGCATTCGGCTCTGCCTCCTACCCGCCTGCGGTGGTGAGGAGAGCAGGTTGGAGAAGAACTCTCCGTATCGTTTAAGATGATGCAAACTGGGCTGGAGGGGGCATCCCCTTTGCTTTCCTGGTGGGATGCTCGTGCATCTGCAAGTGCCCTGCCCGGGTCTGGTCGTGCGCTCCATGGAGAGCCTGGGAACACGCTTAAATCCACCGTGGCACGGGCTTAGTGTTGAAGTGCGAGCTTAGCACCCATTGACTCGCTGGCTTTACTTACTGTATGCACAGCTGGAGAAAAAAATAGCTCCCTAGTTCAATCGCATAGTTAATGCCCTACCTGAGGAAATGTTTTTTCCTGCCTGAAGTCGGAGCGAGGTCTGGCAGCTGGGCCAGCAGAAAGAGGCCCTAAGGCTCGGCTGCTGTTTGCTCAAGCAAACAGCTGTGGCAGCGTCGGATGTCACCAGGCCCCCCTAGTCGCTTCTCGGCATCCCTGTGCCAGTCAGGAAGGCAGGGAAGGTGCCCTCTCCTCCTTATTTCCTCTCCTCACTTGATATTCAGCATTTTACACGGCATTCCGCACCTCCGCAGTGGGGATGTTGCGGTCCAGGGGTGCCCGCCCTCCCGCTGTCCCTGCAGAGCATCCCCTGCCAGGGGGTCGGGAGAGCGGGCAACTCTCAAAATAGCTTTTTTTCCTTTTTTTCACCTCGTCGAGCCCTGCAGTGTGGTACCTCCAAGCCGCAAGCCCTTCTGAGCCCAGGGGCTTAGCCACCTGCGCTTGCAGAAGGTGGACGCGTGCAATGCAGCTCCGTTTGGCGGGGGAAGATCCCGCGCCGGTCCCTGCGGCATGCTCCTGCGGCTGCTCCGATGCTCCTCCGTGAGCCGGTTCAACTCACTGATCCAGCGGAAAACAAACCCCGCCAGGAAAAGGTGGATCTTCTGCTGGGTTAGTGAGTTGGAGCAGCTGGGCTGGTGGTCAAGGAGAGGTGGTGCAAGGAGAGGGGTAAAACCCCGCGGCCGAAAGCAGAGCCGGGAGCGTTCCCCTGCACCAGCTGCTGCGCGGTTTGGTGCCTGTGAGTCAAAGGAAATGCAATTTTTTTTTTTTTTTTTTCTTTTAACCAAATGGCTTCAGCTGGATCACGGTGCTGCTGTGCCTTGAGCCATCGCAGGATTTCCTTCACTCTGTGGTGCATTGATTATAAATATTCCGCAAATTGCAAGGTGTTGCTAGCCCCAGGGGAAGGGTGCCGCCTATAACTGGAGTGATACAGGTGTGTATTTTTGCTGGCCACCTCCAGGAGCAGCAGAGCCCACTGGAAAGGGCAGAATTTTGAGCATCGCCTCATCCTGGCCCTGCTAAGGAACCCGACTTCTCCGGACCTCGGTTCCTTCGTCCGCAAACCGACGCAATGAGCCTTGTACCCTGCGGCTGGGAACGCGCCAGGTATTGCTAAATCAGATTATTACAATAACTCGTGGTCCGGTGTGTAAATTTGGAATGCTTCCCTGAAGAAAATCACCCAGATACTAAAAGAAAACATGGGATTTTACACTGTTAGGTCAGAGATTTCAAGAGAGTTTGAATTTGCCCAAATCCGGTGAAATTTCGGTGGGATTTGGGAGACAAATCTCTTAAATCCTGGTGAAAGGGGTTTCCACAACAGCAGTGGCTTTTCTTTTTCCACCTCGCTTTTATCTAGCAGATGAACAAATAAAAACAACCGAGAAAGTAAGGGGAAGGATGATGCAAGGGGCAGGAGGCTGGTATCTAAGCTGTGTTATTACAGAGAAAATGACCTGGCACTGAAAGAATTAAAATAATGTCATTCCTGTTTGCTCTGGCTCATTTTTAATACGCCAGTCACCCTGACATTTCTAAAAGAATTTTTCAAGTATGTAAGTTCAAAAATTATGCAACTTGACAAAAGCAAGGGGGATATTGGAGGCTGGTGGAATAAATTGGGAGCCGCAGGCGGTACATGCCCCGTGCGGGGAGCTGGGCTGGACGGGGCCGGATCCTGCACCCACATCGGGGGGCACGGCAAGGTATAAAGGGGCGAGGGGATGGGATGGGATGGTTTGGAGCTATCCCTGTGTGCCAGCGCCAGGCAAAGCGGCGCCGTTTGCCGGTGACGCTGCAACGGATGCAGTCGCAGCCCAGCTTTTCTAGGGATGCTTTGGGTCTTTAATGTGTTGCAATTAAAAAAAAAAAAATGGTGTGTGAAAGCAAACCTGCCCGGCCGGTAGCCTTCCTCCAGCATCCCCCCGGCCGTGCTGCCCCGCAGCCCCTCTTCCTCTGGGAATGTGAGCCAGGGAGGGGGGCCCGGCTGCCGCGCTGACCCAGAACAGGGGGGACAGGGGCAGATCTGCACCCCCCCCCGGCCACCGAAGCCGGGCGATTGCTCATGCAGAAGCCACGGAGGAGATCATTTGCCTGTGTAATTGTATGCTTTGCTGTTAAGCGTATTGATTCTGAAAAGTTAATCAGACAATTTGGAGGGGCTATATCTAAAAATATAAAATCCCATTAAACTGATTAAATTAAAACTGAATCCATCTTAAATAGCCCCATGCAACTTAAAATTGTTGAAATAGCATATTGTATTCAAATAAAATTATTTCAGTCAAACAAGGCTGCGAGGAGCTCTCGCCCACCGGCGCCTTGTGCGCCTCGGCGAGCGCCTGTGCCGGGAGCTGCGCGCAGGGATCCCCCGTCGTACGACGTTTTCCGCGTTTTGGGACCGTGGTGACATTGGTGAGGGTCTCTCCGGGACAAATCCTTGGCCGGCGATGCTGGGGACAGGGGTGTGACCGATGAACATGTGGCCGCATCTGCCCGAGGGATGCGGCACAGCCTCGATAGCCTTCTCCTTGCAGCTTGGGGAAAACGTGATGTTTAACAGCGGTCCGAAACGCCGGGTTCTGTGGCTGCACCTAAGCTGTGGTGTATTTTCGGGTATTCATGCATCGCACTGAAACCTGAGGGGCTGCTTGACGATGGTGCTTTGCTGGGTGCTTTTCAAAGTGACTGGCAGTCCTGGGCGCCCAGCTTGAGACGGTGTCTGGGGTCTGCTCGTCGGTTTGGAAGCCAAAAGCGCTTTTGGTGTGGATGTAGCCTGTGTTTTACAAACCCGCAGGCTCCCCACGTGCAAGGCGCAGCTCTTGCAACGGCGGAAGCACCCCGGAAGGAGCAGGGGATGGGGTGGGATCGCTGGGAGAGCTGTGGCTGGGGACCGTGCCCGCTCCCCGATACGCCGCAGGTAGCCGAGGTGCCTTGTGGAGCGGCACCGGGACTGGCCAGCCGTGGGTCCCGCAGACACAGCCTGTGTGGGTGTCCTGGTTTCGGCTGGGGTAGAGTTAATTTTCTTCCTAGTAGCAGGCACAGTGCTGTGTTTTGGATTTAGTAGCAGAAGAACGTTGATAACACGCTGATGGTTTAGTTGTTGCTCAGCGCTGCTTATGCCAGTCAAGGACTTTCCAGCTTCCCCTGCTCTGCCAGGGGCACAAGGAGCTGGGAGGGGGCACAGCCAGGAGAGTTGATCCCAACTGCCCCAAGGGCCGTTCCATACCATACGGCGTCATGGGCAGTATGGAAACTGGGGGGGTTGGCCGGGGAGCAGCGATCGCTGCTGGGAACTGGCTGGGCATCGGTCAGTGGGTGGGGAGCAATTGCATTGGGCATCACTTGCTTCGTGTATCATTATTATTATTATCATTATTATACTGTTACTATTATCATTACTATTTTACTTTATTTCAATTATTAACCTGTTCTTATGTCACCCCAGGAGTGTTTCTCACTCTTACTCCTCCGATTCTCTCCCCATCCCATTGGGGTAGGGGCAGTGAGCGGGCGGCTGCGTGGGGCTGAGTTGCTGGCTGGGGCTAAACCACGACAGTGGGGCTGAAGGTCTTGCCCTTGGGGCACGTCTTGCCCTGGATCGGGCAAGCCGGGAGAGCAAAGGCCCCCTGACAAGGTCAGCGCCTTGATTTAAGCAACGCCTTTGCTAGGAGGAGGGAGGAGATAGCGCGGGAGCGGCCGTGAGCTGGGAGCGAGCGCTGATCCCTGCGGCGTTCCCAGCCCTGCCGTCCCACGGGCCGCAGCCTCTTGCCGCGGCACCCCAGCTCCCCAAATCGGCTCTTCTGCGAACGGGTGCCTGCTCTTGGCAAAGGCACCCGGCTTCGGGAACGGCCCCCCGCCCCGGCTCTGCTGAAACCCCAGCGTGCAGTATCGGGCAGACGCGGCAGCAGGAGCTGATTTCAGCCGTCTGAGGGACAAGAAAAGGTGTTTATCTGCCAAGAGCCGAGTTCGGGATTGTTTCTGATTGCATCACTCAGCTAAAGCGCTGCGGAGAGCTGTACGCCTTGTATTGCCTTAGCGATGTTATCGGCCAGCACCCGGCAAAGCAGGACTTGTGACTCGGAGATAAGTGGAGGATTGCTCAGTTAGCTTGCTGCCAAATTTGTTTATTTTCCCCTTTCCGAGCCTACCATCTCTCCTTCTTGATAAGTTCAGATTGCGAGCCAGCCTCTATTTATTTGTAAAGCAAGCACTCCTTTTCACCTTTACAAGGGAGCAATAGTAATAATAATTGCATCCCTGCGGGGCGGCGAGCGCTGCCTGCCGCCCGCCCTCGCGAGGGGCTTCGTGCAGGGACCCCTCCGTACCGCAGAGCCACTGCGCTTTGCTTTGGAAGGTGCTTCCCAAAGGCCTGCTTTTTTCCAAATAGGGCGGGCGCCGGCACGCCGAGCTCCCCGCTATCGGAAGCGAGCAAACACGCGGGGAAGTTTTCTCGCCGAGAACGGCGGGCGCCTGGTGAGCGTATTGGCGTGCCAAGCTTGCTGCTGCATCCCCGCCCGCCGGCACGCTCTTCCACGTGCCGTTCTTCGCACGCAGAGTCACCAAAAACTGGGAGAAAGGTTTTCCGTAGGTGTCATGTCACCACTCTAACCTCCGGAGAGCCTGAAGGCGATGCAGGTGGCTTGGGAGCATGCGTAGGCGAGTCAGGAGGGTTCAAAAGGACCAGAGGGCTTTAATCCGTGCAGGGATTGAAGGAGCAGAACAGGGATTGAAGGAGCAGAACAGGGATTGAAGGAGCAGAACAAGCAGCAGCGGGGAGGGCTGCGGGTACCTTTCTCTTTTTCTCTGGGCCCTGGCTGATGTTTCTGCCTGAGCGGAAAGCGTGCGCTTCCCGAACCTTCCCCTGCTCCCCCCCCCCACCCTGAGAGCGTCTGTTTACCCTCGCTGGCCCCGCAAAGCGGGCAGGGGAGGTATCGGCATGCTAAATTCCCAGCCCTGACCTCTGCCGTGCTGACACGCTGCTTTATCTCCTCTTGCAACCGCGGGGCTGCTTTTTGCAGCATCCCGAACAAAGGGCGCGCCAGCGGCTGCCGTTTTTCACGGCGGCGTTCATGGCTGCGAGCTGCCACCGGCGAATAAATCCTGTCCCCCTCCGCTTCACCGGCAGCGGGGGACCTTCCTCCCAAGGCCGTCGGGTGCGTGCCAGCCCCCTGCGCTGGGCCTAATCCCGTGGCGCGGCGAGAGGAGGGGAAGGGTCCCCTGCTGCACCGGGGGGGACGGGGATAATGGGGAGCCCATTAGCATCTCTATGTGCGGGGGGCACGGGGAGCAGCGGGGCGCAGGGGCTCTTCCTGAATCCGCATCCTGGCATCCCCTACCCGCCCAGGTGCTGTTTGCCCACCCGAGATGCCGGGGCTGGAGGCAGCTGTGCCCCTGGGGTCAGGAAGCAGCAGCATCCTCATCTTCCTCCCGCCCCGGGGGCTCTGCATCACAAGGCCCGGGGTATTTCCTCGGGTGGGTGGGCTGTGTTTGCCGGGGTCCCCGGGGAGCTGATGAGGTGCTAATGTGAGGATTGCCGGCGGCTTTTCAGCCTAAAAACCCCCAGCGGGGCTGGGAGGGGGGTCCCTGGGGGGGACAGGAGGCAGCGAGGGGCTCGCCCCCGCTGCTGCCCCATTGCAAATGCCCCACTGGAGAACGCAGCTGGGCCGGGGGGGAGCGGCTGGTGGGGGGAAAAATCCAAACAACCTCACTTTGCCGTGGGAAAATCCCAAAGAGCGTGGGGGCAAGGCATGGAGTGGGGCTGGGGAGCGGGGAGGGCAGGGATGCTCTGGCCGCGGGTGAGAACGGCTTCTGTGGATTGGGAAAGCTGTCCTGGAAGTGGGTCTTTTGTGATGGAAAGGGAGGGGGGCAGTGAAAGTTGTGCGCGGCAGCGGCGAAAGTTGTGGTGCTCAGTACCCTCACGCCGCCTTCTGCAGCGTGGGCTGCAGGGAGCTGCGCAGGGCTCGGGCTGGCAAAAGCAGGGGATGCTCCGGGTGGATGGGGCAGCTGCCCGCGCTGGGCATGGCTCAGACCCACCCGTGTTCGCCGTGGGATCGGAGCGGTTTGGCTGCTGCCGGCAATGGCGTCGGTGCAAACCGCCCTGGCGTGCACGGGACCGGGGAAAGGGGGCACCTCTGAAGGCCACGGCCCCTCCGATTCGGCATGCGGAGCCCATCGGCGCGGGCAGGCTTGGGGGGGGACGGGGAGCGGTGGAAAGAGGTCTGGCCCCAGAGGGTCCGTGGGCTCTCTGCCTTCCCCTCCCCACGCGCAAGAGCGAGAGAGAACCCAAGTGCTAGAGGGTCGGGGTGCAGCCCCCGGCAGCAGCTCGGCACCACGCAGCCGCTCGCGGAATCCCCCCGCCCCGCTGGGATGGGGGAGAGAATCGGAGGGGTGAGAGTGAGAAACACTCCTGGGCTGGGATAAGAACAGGTTAATAATTGAAATAAAGTAAAATAATAATAATAACAATATAATAATAATAGCAATAATAATATCCAAAGCAAGCGATGCCCAATGCAATTGCTCCCCACCCGCCGACCGATGCCCAGCCAGTTCCCAGCAGCGATCGCTGCTCCCCGGCCAACCCCCCCAGTTTCCATACTGCCCATGACGCCGTATGGTATGGAACGGCCCTTGGGGCAGTTGGGATCAACTCTCCTGGCTGTGCCCCCTCCCAGCTTCTTGTGCCCCTGGCAGAGCAGGGGAAGCTGAAAAGTCCTTGCCTGGCATAAGCAGTGCTGAGCAACAACTAAACCATCAGCGTGTTATCAGCGTTCTTCTCCTATTAAATCCAAGCCACAGCACTGTGCCTGCTACTAGGAAGAAAATCAACTCCATCCCAGCCGAAACCAGGACATAGAGCTAAGGAGAAATCATCCCTCTTTCTTCCCTTTTTATCTTTTTCAGCTTTTTGTGCTCTGGTCTTTTCTTACATTTTTGTTGCTCGCTCATCACTACGCTCTCTCTGACCTTTGTTTTCTGGTTAAAGGACAAACGTGTTCTCTGGGGCGTCTTTTGGTCTTAAAATAACCGCGTGGACGCGTCCAGACGCCCATTCCTACTGCTTTAGTGTATAAAAACGTACCCGAAGCGTAAAGCTCGACCTGCAAGCCCTAACGCCCGCACTTCATTTAGCGAACGCTGGTGGGTGAGGATGCGCGCAGCACATCTGCGGCTGGCGATCTGCAGGGATAAGGGCGAGCCTTGCCGTTCACACACGGAGCCGCGGCTGATGAGCCGCGTAGTGGTCCTGCGTCCCCGTCCCCCCACCCCCAAGAGTGGATTTAAATCCCGGCGGGAGAGCTCGGCGAGCTCTGTCTCCAGCGCAGAGATTGAATTAGCTGGGCGATGGGGCTGCGGCCAAGGGCTGGGGTGCGGAGACTGGGAGGCTGCGGCTGGAGATAAGCGGTGCCCTGGCTTCCCAGCCGGGATGAGGACTGGGTGGGACGGGATCATCCTATGTCCCCAGGGAATGGGTCTCGCTAGCTTGGGAAGAGAAGGGAGGCCAGCGGTTCGGCTGCTCGCTCCCTCCTGCTGCGTGCGAGCACGGCCAGCCGAGCCCCTCGGACCGTCACCAGCGCGGCTCCGTGGGGCTGGCTCCTTCCCAGACGGATGAGGCAATTCGGCAGCTTGCGCTCATTCCTGCAGCTTTGCATCTGCAAATATTTGGAGGAAAATATCCACAAATGCCTTAGATGTCATCTTTTTTTTTTTTTTTTTTTTTTTTTTTGGATAGCTCTTTCTCCAAGCTGTAATCATTCGGTTATTCATAAAAAAAAAAAAAAAAAAAAGAAAAATCAAGAACTTGGGGATGCTCAGGTGCCTTTAGGACCAGCCCTGAGGTCCTGACCCATGGCTTGGCCTCCGTGGGGCTGGGATTGCCCACGGAGGCTCGCAGAAGCTACCAGACCCTGCGAGGAGCCGCCCGCTCGCCGGCCCACGTGCGTGCCACGTGCTGCCGGCCCGGCGGCTGCCGAAATCCCCCCCCCCGGCGCACACCTGGGGCGGGGGGGGGCCCCCCTGCCCCGCTCCCCAAGAGGCACTGCTAGCGGCAGATGGAAATAGCAGCAGCTCTGTTGATTTACAACCACAGCCCTGACTTTAATGGGCTGGTTTTGCTCCCCGACAGCTACGGATTCGGTCTTTTTTTTTTTAACAAGCCTCTCTTTTTTTTTTTTTTTTTTTTTTTTTTAATTTTTTTCCCCCCCCCGGCATGCAGCCCGTTAGCAACTCGAAGCAAGGGCACGCGGGGAGGCGAGGGTTCGCCCTGCGCGCCGGGGGTACGCGCGAGCCGCTCTCGCCTCCCCTTTGCAAAACCAAACCCGGATCCTTCCTAGAAGCACAAAACGCCTTTGTCTGCGGCGGTCCCTGCTCCCTTGGGAGAGGCAGCCGGCGGGTGCTGCTACACCCCGGCGAAGGGCCGGCGGTGGCAACCCCGGAGCCGGCCCCGGCCGCCCCAGCCGCGCCGCAGGGTGATGCCTCCCCACGCCAGCCCCGGCAGGAATGTTTGCTGTCACCGCAGCCTGCGGCGAGGAAATATTTTCCAAGCAAAAAAAAAAAAAAAAAAAGGCCTCCCAGTGTATTTCACGCTGACGGCTTCCAGCAGCCCTCTGTAGCCGTCTTGTTCTGCCGCCGCCGGGACACCTACCCGGAGGAAGAGAGGAGGCGAAGGTGGGAGAGCTTTAAAAAGCTCTGGTTAAGTTTGTTCCACCCTGGCCGTTCCCCTCTAGAGCGGGGCTTTAGAGGCTGCAAAACACCCGGCGGCTGCCCGGGGCGGGGGGACGATGGTTTCCCGTCTGCCTCGGATGCTCAAACCCCCCCGCCCCGTCCCGGCATCGCATCCCAGGGGAGGAGGGGAGAAGCGGGGTCCCGTGCGTCGCGCCGCGGGGCGGCTCCGGGGATGCTGAGGGATGCCCCGGCTCCTTCCCAGCCCGGGCTGCGAATGTAGGTCAAAGCCCTCTCATTGAAATCCAGTGACGATGGTGGTGTTACAGGTTGGGCTGAAATATGTACCTCCGGGTCTTTACTCTGGCACCGAAACAAAACGTACTCAGAAAACTGTGAAAAATAAACCCGGCTTGTGAATGCAGCTGATTGGAAGTTTTTCCAGCAGAAAGTGCCGTCCGACCCGTGTAAAACCATTCCTCGGGCATGTGTTGATTTGGGCAATGTTTCCTCTGAAGGGAAAAAAAAAAAAAAAAAGATCAGAGTGAGGGGGGAGAAATGTTTGGAGAGAGCCGGAGCCACCGCCTTCGGCGGAGCTTTTCCATCCCTGCTGCAGAACGGCTCTCCCTTGGAAATGCACTTGATTTAGCAGCCTAAACGCGCTTGATTTAGCAGCCCGCTGCCTGCGACGTGCTGAGCAGGTGCCCAACGCTTGTCCTCGAGTTGCGGTGGGCTTTTTTCATTGGAAAGATTTTTTTTTTTCTTTTTTTGAGCAGAAACAAAGGATTCCTGAGCCCGGTGAATTTTTTCTTTGGCAAAAGTGAAGCCGATCACGCAGTCAAAGCTTTCCCGCATCCTAACGGCACAGGTCGAGATAAAATTTTTTGCCTGGGAATGAGTGGCGGGGGAATTAAAATATCGTTGCAGGTGGCAGCAACCCATGGCTCTAGCGATGGCTGTCGCTGGCCCATGGCAGGGGCAGGTGCCCTGGGGATGGGGTGCCCAGCCTGCGCCGAAAACGCCCCCGTAATCTGGCTGCGCCGAGCTGAAGGGGACGAGGGCACGGATGTCCCGGCAGCCCCGGGCTCGCCCCGCCGGGGTGGCACCCACCCCTCGCCCCGGGGCAAGGCTCTGCATCCTCGCACAGAAACGGGCTTGTGCGCCCGTGGCTGACCCCGAGCAGATTTATTGGGTGATCCTGGGCTGCTATTAGTGGTCAGGGAACCGCAGACTCCCAGACAGGCTCCGAGTCCCAGGCAAGCCTCCTGTGTTTTTTCGGAGCAGAAAGCTCCGCTCCGGCTGTTTTGCCGGCGGCTCTGCCAGGGACACCTCGTTCTCGTGAGCCGACGGCTCCGGATGGGGCACCCGGGGGGACGGGGGTCCCCTGGGAGCGGCGGGCTCCCCCTGCACCCCCCCGGCGGCTGGAGGGGACGGGGCGGGGGGTGACACGGAGCCGGGGTGACGCAGAGGCTCCGAGCAAAGCGTGCCGCCTCGCTCCCCGAGCTCGGAGGAGCCGTCGCGCTCGGCGAGCGGT
Source organism: Pelecanus crispus (assembly GCF_030463565.1). NCBI lineage: Eukaryota > Metazoa > Chordata > Aves > Pelecaniformes > Pelecanidae > Pelecanus > Pelecanus crispus. Next base: position 1,267,788 of record NC_134645.1, on the reverse strand, counting down.
TCGCCCTGCTATTTATACCCGCCGCGCGCGAGAGGAGCCTTTCAGTATAAATGAAGCTATTTTAAAGGTCTTGGCCAGGTATAACTGGTTTAAACAAGGCCGGTAATGACTCAGAGGGCTATAAATGTCCGTCAGAGTCCTCGGCGAAGCTGTCGGGGATTGATCTCCCGGGCAAGCAGCCTTCCCGTGGCGATGCGAAAGCCATCGTCGCACGCTCCCGTCCCCACGCTCCGACACCGGCCCCGCCAGCAGCACCCTTCACGCTCCCTTCGTCCGCCGCCTGCGGGCTCGTAGGCGCGGTTCCTCCACGGTTATCCCGGGCGCTGTGTGGGGACGGGCGGTCCCCGTGGCTCCGCGCGGCTCCATCCCTGCTGCGGGCTGAGCATCGCCAGCTCCCGAGGGGCTCGGGCGCAGCGGGATGCCCCAGCGATGGGTTTGGCCGGTCGCATCTCTTTGGTTTTACGGGGTGCGTTAAGACTTTTGTAACCGGGTCCCCATTTCGGGCGACGGGCTGGACCTCGGGCGATGCGCTGGACCGCCTTGGGGCTGCGGTGGGGTTGCTTTATCCCACTGGGTAACGAAAGGCGCCGCGTTCCTCCTGCCTCAGTCTCTCTGGGGACCCAGGCACCTTCTGGAGTGCTGTGGGGGCTGGAGCGCCTTCAGACTGCGCCAGGCTGGAAGGGTTCCAGCGGAAAGGGGTTTTGTTAGGAAATAACAGGGCGTTTTTAAAGCCGAGGTTTTTTGGGAGGAGTGTCTATATTCAATTTTTCTGTTTGTTTTCTTATTGTAAAACCAGAGACATTGCAGTTTTCAGAAACTGATAATTAGACATAAAAAATGTTGCCCCCCACCCCCCCACCTGAGTGAAACCAAAACCTGAATGTGTACCGTTTTATGTGTTCAAAAAACGGGCAGAGGTGGCACTTGGGGACATGGCTGAGTCTGGTCTGCCCTTGATTGGCTTAGAGTAGACTTGGTAGTGTAGGTTAATGGTTGGACTGGATGATCTTAAAGGGCTTTTCCAACCTAAACGATTCGATGGTTCTATGATTCTATGAATACTTTGGCCAGCCAGGTAAAACTTCCCTTGCCTGCCAGTTTCTTTGGGGACGAAGCTAACGAAACCGTCCATGGCAGGACTTTTCCCGGAACGTGAGGAAGACTTCCTTTTCTCCCTTTCTTTTTCGATCCGGAAAGTCAGCATTGCTGGGCATCTCCTGGAGCAGCCCCGCGCGCCGGGATGAAGCCGATCGCTCCAGGTTTTTCCCACCGAGCCTTCTGCCCCCGGACATCATTCCAGATGCCTGCGCATCTTGTTTACCCAGCAAAATGCGCTCGTGGAGAAAACCAGCGCCGGGGCGTCACGTGGGCCACGGTAAACAGCCAGCAGATGCACTCTGTTTATTTTGCCTCCGAGCCTTTCCAGAAGGCACCGTTCTGCTGGCGGGCTCCTCAAAGGGGGATTTTTCCCCCGTACCCGCATCCCACACGGTGGCCGCTGCCCGCTGCCGACGGCCTCGCCGGGGCTCAGCGGCAGCTGCGGTCCCGCCGGCGCCCGTCACACCGTCCCTGGGTGCCGTGGACGGGCGAGGTCCCTACATTGGGCTGTCGCTGCACCCAGGTGCTGTTTGCAAGCGCTCTCGGGTTTTCCAGTTGCTTCTCGGGAGATCGTTGTCCCCAGCGGTAGCGGGGACGACGCTCACCGAGCATCCCGCCGATGCCGGTGAGCCGGGGGGACCACCTCCATCCCCGAGGGGGACAATAACGGGACTTTATTCCCCCCCCTCCCGTCACATTCTTCAGGCACTTCCAGGGTTTTATTTTACCTTGTGGTGCCAACCACTGATTCCAGCGGCTCGTTACCTTCACTGGCATGTTGAATAATTACAGAGTGGGGAGGAACGTCAAAATAGCACCTGGAGGACTGAACACGCCAAAAATAGCCACGCTGGCCGTGTCCCGACCGGCCGGATCCTCGGCTACGCTCACGGATGAAGCGAGTTGGTCTGCGATGGAGTCCCTGAGAACGTGGGACCGGGGGATATCATTCCGGGGTTGAAAAGATAGATATCCTTGGGCTCTTGATCAGGTATTAAAATGACAAAAATTTTGCATACTCCTGACTCTTCCTTTGTTAGACCTGTTAAAGCCTTGGAAAATATTTTCATGAATTAAGAAGCCCCATTAAACGTTGAATCTAATTAGGAGAGACTTGGCTGTGGAGTTCTTCAAATAGTTAAGTCAATATTACACGGTGTAATTGTGGTAATTCCCCGGCGGTGCCGCAGCTGACGACGGCCTGTTTTAGCGCGTCGGTAACTCCGCGGATGGGGGAAAAAAACTCTCCCCACCACGGAATGTCACTTATTTCCATGGTTCCCGTCTGAACCCTTCAATGCGCAAAGGATGTCGTTTCCTGACGTGCCCTGTAGAAATTACAGGAACTCTGGAGCGGGACCTCGCACTGAACGCAACCTTGGGATCGGGCCGTGCTGGGGAGCCGGGATCTTTTTGGCTCTGCCACGGGACTGCCCAGACGGCTTGGGTGAGGATGCTCAACCTCTCGCCAGCGTATTGCCCCAGTTAGAAATGTGGAGCATCCTCCTCCTCCTCTTCCTCCTCCTCCTCCAGTTGTCTGTTCTTCTTCGTTGGAAGCTCCTAGGGATGCTCCCAGCCCAGCAGAGCCCCTTGACCTTACAAAGAGCTCCTTCCAGGGATCCTAAAGGACCAAACTGGGAACAAAGCCAGCGAGAGGGAGCGCGGCAGGCGGCACAGGGCACCGGGGCGATGGCAGCTCCCCTGCCCCGGCTCCCCCGTCACCCTTCCCTCTCCCCGGCTCAGACCCAACCGCTCCCGCCTCTTCCTCCAGTACCTCCGTGCAGCGATTCCCCCAGGATTTTCACGTCTGACCGGGGAAGGCCTCAATAAATCCCGACGGTAATTGCGGTGGCACTGCACAAGCGCGCCGGGCCATCTCCCTTCCTGGCGGGCCGGTTGCCTTTTGTCTCTAACAAGATCTGCAGCCGCCCGGGCTCCTTTTGCTTCTTGTTATTGAAATGCCTCTCTTCTGGAGGGCAGCGGTTGCTTCTATCTCACAGGAGAGCCCCTTCCTCAATTAAAGGGGAAAAAAAAAACCCCACGCATTTATTTTGAAACAGCAGTGCAATTGGGAGAGTTCATTATATTGGATTAATTATGATAATTATCAGTAGAAGGGAGATAATTACCCTGTTTGTTGTCGAGAACGAGGGAAGGGGTTCCTTTTTTTTTTTAATTATTTTCTTTTGCGCAGACCAGCCCGGTTATGCGGTGTGGGGGCATCGGGGAAGGCGGACGCCAGCACCGGGGCTTCGCCTTCACCCACCTTAGGGCACACGGTTCATCGCCGCTCAGCCTCCGGCTGCGGTTACGTGCTCGCCTGCTCGCTCGCCACCGAAGCCCGGCCGTGAGCCTCGGCTCCGAAGCATCCCCCCCGGCTCCCAGCAACGCCCTGCACTGCCCTGCTCCGAAATTGCCGTTGCAACCCATTGCACAGGGCACGTGCCGGTCCCTGGGAGCGCCGGGGGAGCGGGAGCGGGATGCGCTCGCTGGCGGCGTGGGCGCTGCGAGCAATGGGGACGGCCAAAAAGGGCCCCGACTCCTGGCGAAGCTTCGCGCCAGTCCCTGGCCTCCTACCCCCGGGAAGGGAGAGATGGCTCCTCGAGTCATGGCTTTTAATGCAAATAAGAAGGTAATTTAAAGATTAAATTTAAAATAAATATTAGTTAAATATTAAAGAGGAGAAGTCATTTTTAAATGGCCGGTGTGTTTCTCAGTAACCCAACCAGGCACGTTTAAATAAGACGCCGCTGAAATTTTTCAATTTTTATCATCCTAGGTATTCTTAAAAAATGTTTCTCATAAAGCAAGCGTGACTATTTTTCTGCTCTCTTAAGAGATGCGAATTTCAGCAGGTTTCCCTAGCCTAGCGGCGTGGAAGGCTGCCCTTGCGAAAGAAGGGAGAAGGAGGTGGCGGCCGCAGGACCCGGGTTATTTGCAGGAGCAGGGATTGCCGGTGCTGCCTCCGGGGTTGGTCCCGCATCCAGCCACCTTCAGCCAAGCCGCCGTCTTTGCCTGGCCACGTTTCTGAATGCAAATGCCTGCGTAGCTCGGGAAGCGCGTGTCCTTGCGCTACAGCGACAAAGCCTTTGTCTGAGCCGGAGGACGCGGTTGCTGCGGTTCGCCTCCGGCACCGCGTCCCCAAAATGCGCGCGCCGATGACGCGCCGGGCACGCAGCCCCGGAGGGATGCCGCCGTTCCTTGTGACGCAGGGGATGAGTTGGGTGAGGAGAGCTTCTCATCCAGCGCAGGCTGCGTGGAAAGTCCTTCGTGTCCCGGGAAGGGCGAGAGACTCGGATTGTGGGACAGGCGGCGAAGGGTGCAAGGCCAAGAAGGCAAAACTGGATTTAAGCGTTGGGGCTGGGGCAACAACAGTGGGAACGTCCTCTTTCGCCGAGGACTGGCCTCAAGCGAACATTTTGGGTCAAAATCCGAGCGAACAGGACTCTGGTGAAAGCAAGGCTTTGCCGCTCCGCAGCTTGCAGTCCCACGGCGCAGCGGGGTGACGAGAGGTAGAAAAACTTCATCTTTGGTGGCAACAAAATTCAAAGTCCCGCTGTCGGGAGCGGGGAAGCGGGAATTCCTAAAGAGCGGCGGGGAGGCTGGGACCCGCAGAGCTCGGGGTGCGCGTTAGCCTCCTGCCGCTCCTCACACCGAGGTGCCAGACGTGCTCGGAGCACGCTAGCATCCGCGCCGGCGCGGGACGAAGGCCCGGAGGCGGGTGAGTTTATGGCAAGGGTAAATTCTCCGTACGGCCCCTCTTCCTCCTCCCGCGGAGCTCGCCGGGGGAACCGCTGTGCCAAACCCGGCCCTGCCCAAAACGCACGCTCGCCTCCCGTACCTCGTGTTCGGCGGGGGAAGAAAATGGTGCGAAAGCGAACCGCGCCGCGCCCGGAATGGCTGGAATCGGCTGCAAGCGGCGAGCGGAGCGGCCAGGATCTTTGAAGCGATGGTGTTCGTCGTGTCCGGCAGCCACGTCGGCCGATTTTACCCAATTCTCCCCAAATTCTCCCTTCCTGCGCCTCGTGGACGTTAACGCCACAGGAGCGAAAAGCTCTGTGGAGCTGCGTTAGGAGCCCTGTTTTGGGGTGCGCTAAGGCAGAACCGGGGTGCGCCGAGCCCAGGAGCCCCGCTCAGCCGTGACCCAGGGCGGGAGATTTGGGGGTGCGGGCGAAGGTGGGGTGCTCCCCCCCCGGGAAAAGCCGCTCTCGCCTCTTGCGGGGGCGAGCGTGCCTGAGCCATAGGAGCCGGCGAGAGCCCCGCCCCGGGGGGTGCAGCACCCAGCCGGGGGTCCCCCGGGGTGTCGTCCCCCCCCCCCGCCCTGCGGACCCGGGGACAGCAGGCGACAGGGGGCGCCCCGCCACCGCTTTTGGCCGCCGGGACGGGCCCCTCCCGCCGGGGGTGACCCCTCGCTTTTGGGGGTGCCCCCATCCCTGTAAGGGTGACCCCTCGCTTTTGGGGGTGTCCCCCTCCCGGCAGGGGTGACACCTCGCTTTTGGGGGTGTCCCCATCCCTGTAAGGGCGTCCCCTCGCTTTTGGGGGTGCCGCCCTCCCGGCAGGGGTGTCCCCTCGCTTTTGGGGGTGCCCCCATCCCGGCGGGGCTGACCCCTCTCTTTTGGGGTTGCGCCCCTCCTGGCAGGGGTGACGCCTCGCTTTTGGGGGTGCCCCCATCCTGGCGGGGCTGACCCCTCGCTTTTGGAGGTGTCCCCCTCCTGGCGGGGGTGACCCCTCGCTTTTGGGGGTGTCCCCATCCCTGTAAGGGTGTCCCCTCGCTTTTGGGGGTGCCCCCATCCCGGCGGGGCTGACCCCTCTCTTTTGGAGGTGTCCCCCTCCTGGCAGGGGTGACGCCTCGCTTTTGGGGGTGCCCCCATCCTGGCGGGGCTGACCCCTCGCTTTTGGAGGTGTCCCCCTCCTGGCAGGGGTGACGCCTCGCTTTTGGGGGTGCCCCCCATTCCGGCAGAGATGCCCCCTCGCTTTTGGGGGTGCCCCCATCCCGGCAGGGGTGACACCTCGCTTTTGGCTGTACCCCCCTCCCACCGGGGCTGACCCCTCGCTTTTGGGAGTGTCCCCATCCCTGTAAGGGTGACCCCTCGCTTTTGGGGGTGCCCCCCTCCCGGCAGGGGTGACGCCCCGCTTTTGGGGGTGTCCCCATCCCTGTAAGGGTGACCCCTCGCTTTTGGGGGTGCCCCCATCCCGGCAGGGGTGTCCTCTCGCTTTTGGCAGTACCCCCCTCCTGCCGGGGGTGACCCCTCGCTTTTGGGCGTGCCAGCCTCCCGGCAGGGGTGACCCCTCGCTTCTGGGGGTGTCCCCATCCCTGTAAGGGTGACCCCTCGCTTTTGGGGTTGCCCCCCTCCCGGCAGGGGTGACACCTCGCTTTTGGGGGTGCCCCTATCCCTGTAAGGGTGACCCCTCACTTTTGGGGGTGTCCCCATCCCGGCGGGGTTGCCCCCTCGCTTTTGGGGATACCCCCGTCCCCGCAGAGCTCCCCCCTCGCTTTTGGCCGTACCCCCCTCCCGCCGGGGGGTGACCCCACGTTTTTGGGAGTCCCCCCATCCCGGCGGGGCTGACAGCTCGCTTTTGGGGGTACCCCCCATTCCGGCAGAGATGCCCCCTCGCTTTTGGGGGTGCCCCCATCCCGGAGGGGCTGACCACTCGCTTTTGGGGCTACCCCTATCCCGGCGGGGGTGCCCCCCTCACTGTTGGCGGTACCCCCCCCCCTCGGTTATACCCCAACCAACCCCCAAATCCCCTAAAGAGGGGCTGGGGGTGGGAGGGAGGCGGGCTGCCACTTGTCGCCGCGGCTATCGCGATAGGAGCGTGCCCGCCCGGAGCCGCTGGGGTTGTTGTCCTTTGGCGGTGACTCCGGGGGGTGCCGGAGCCAGGAGGGGAGTCCTGCGGGGAGGTTTGGGGTTCCCAAACCCGCGGTGAGGTGAAATCTTGCTCTCTGGTGGCTTTGTGTTAATATTTAAAAAAAAAAAAAAAATTATCGCCAGCCTTCGCCGATCAGTGGGTTGGGGTTGGGGTTCCCCCCCCTCATCTCGCGAGTGATGAATAAATAAATAAATCATAAATAAACAAACAAACAGATTAAAAAAAAAAAACCAAACCCGGGGGTTTGTGGGTTTTTTTTTGAAGGTGGGTAGGTACAGGTAGGGGTCTGTGAAAGGCAAAAAGCAAACCCGCGGCGGAGGCGGCCGGGGCCGGGAGCCGGAGGGGGGGGGGGGCAGGCAGGGATGCTGCCGGGGAGAGGGGGGGGCTGGCCCCAGCTCGGGGGGGCTGTGGGGCTGGGGGGAAGCCCCCCGCTCCCTCCCAGCGCGTACGGGGCCGCGCTCGGTCCCCCTCCGCCGGGAGCCGCCGTTCCCGCAGCGCCGATGGGGCGGGCGGCGGGGCCGGCTGGGTTTTTGGAGCCGGGTGATTTTTGTCGTCTGTCTGTCCGTCCTTCCTTCCTCCCCCAGCCCGCCCCCCCCCCACCCTCCGCCAACCTCCGAGGCTGTCGGGGCGTTTCGGCAAGCGGCAGCGCTGCCCCGACGGCGCCCACCGGGACCCCGCACCGGCCGGCCCGGCGCCGGGGGAGCCCCCCGGGCCCCCGACGGGGCTTCTCCCCCGCCCTCGCTGTTTGTTTTAGTTACCAATTTGTTGCAGGTGCCTGAGCCGCAGCCCCGGGAAGAGCCAGAGCGGCGGCCGCCGGGCCCGGCCATGGGGCAGAGCCGGGGCACGGCCGGGGGGAGCGGCGGCCTGAGCCCCGGGGCCGGGGGCTCCGCCGGGCAGCGGCGGGGAGCGAAGGTGCGTGGGGCCGGGAGCTGCCTCCCGGGGGGGCTTCTTTGGGGGGAGCGGCTCCCGTCGGGGCTGCGGGGGGAGCGGCTCCCGTAGGGACTGCGGGGGGGGAGCGGGTCCCGTCGGGGCTGGGGGGGGGGGCGGAGAACGGCTCCCGTCGGGACTGCGGGGGGGAGAACGGCTCCCGTCGGGACTGCGGGGGGGAGCGGGTCCCGTTGGGTCTGGGGGGGGGGGGGGGGAGCGGCTCCCGTTGGTGCTGCTGGGGGGAGAGCGGGTCCCGTTGGGTCTGGGGAGGGGGGAGCGGCTCCCGTTGGGGCTGCTGGGGGGGGAGCGGATCCCGTCGGGGCTTGGGGGGGGGGGAGCGGGTCCCGTCAGGGCTGGGGGGGGGGACGGGATGGCTCCCGTTGGGGCTGCTGTGGGGGCAGCGGGTCCCGTCAGGGCTGGGGGGGGGCGACTGGCTCCCGTTGGGGCTGCTGGGGGGAGCGGGTCCCGTCAGAGCTGGGGGGGGGGGGCGACCGGCTCCCGTTGGGGCTGCTGGGGGGGAGCGGGTCCCGTCAGAGCTGGGGGGGGGGGGCGACTGGCTCCCGTTGGGGCTGCTGGGGGGAGCGGGTCCCATCAGGGCTGGGGGGGGGGGGCGGAGCGGATCCCGTCCGGGGTGCCCGGGGGGGGAAATGCTCCTGTTGGGGCTGTGGGGGGGGGGGGAGCGGCTCCCGTCGGGGCTGCTGGGGGGGGGGAGCGGATCCCATCGGGGCCGCCCGGGGGGGGGGAGCGGCTCCCATCGGAGCTACCCAGGGCCGGGGCGGGCGGCGGGGAGGGGGGGGGGGGGGGGCAGATGGAAACGGTCTCCCACGGGACCCCCTGCAAAAGCGGGGGGCCCGGGGTGCGGGAGGGGGCCGTGGCGGCGCCGCGGGGTGCTGCCGGGCCCCCCGCGCTGGGCGGCGGGGCGCGGATAGGTGCGCGGGGGGCCGCGGAGCAGCCTCTCCCGCCTAGGTGTGAGCTGATTATTCAAATGGGCAGCCGAGGACCTGGGGATTGGAGGCTCGGCCGGCCGCTCCGTGCTATATCACTCGGGCACCCACGTCACTGCAGCACTTGTCCTCCTCTTCCTCCTCCTCCTCTTCTTCCTCCCTCCTCCCTCCTCCTCCTCCTCCGGCTCCTCCATCGCCTCCGGGCGACTCTTCGCCGCGAAGCGCTGCGAAAACCCACCCAAGGAGCAGCGGCGAGAAAAAAAAAAACCCAAAAGAAAAAAAAAAAACCAACCCAGCCCCAGCGCCGCTCGACCCCCCCCCCCCCCCTTCCTCCCTCCCTCCTCTTCCTCCTCCTCCTCCAGAGGCACCGACGGAGGGGAGGGAGGGCTGGGGACTTTTTTTTTTTTTTTTTTTTTTTTTTTTTTTCGGGTTGCTCTCTGTCGTCGTTTGTTGTGGCTGTTAAATTTTAAACTGCCATGCACTCCACTTCCAGTATGCTGGGAGCGGTGAAAATGGAAGGCCATGAGCACACGGACTGGAGCAACTACTACGGGGAGCCCGAGGTAAGGAGGGGAGCCGGGGGGCTCCGCCGCCCCCCGCCCCGGCCCGCCCCGGCCCCGGCCGGGGTCCCCGTGTCCCGTCTCCCCCCCGCCGTGCCAGCCCCGGGACAAGATTAAAACTTTGGCAGCAAACGCTGGCTCGCTGCGGGCAGGGCTGCGGGCAGGGGCGCGGGTGGGGGGTCCCGGGGGGGCGCGGGGTAGCGGGGAGCTGCCGGGCGGCGGTTCGCGATTTTTTTTTTTTTTTTTTTCCTTCTCCCCCCCCCCCCAACCCCCCCCCCCCCCCCCCCCCCGTATTTTTTTGCTCGCTCCGAGCAGGGATGTTCCTTCCCCTTCCTCCAACTCCCCTTTCCAGGACGGATCCGCCGACCTTGCTGCCATCCCGTCTCATTTGCTAAAAAAAAAAAAAAAAAAAATTAAAAAAATACTTTTTTTTATATACATACGCATATATTTTTCATTCACGAGAAAAAGAAGCCCCCCGCCCCGGGATTTAACCCTTCCCCGGGGCTGCAGTGGCTCTTGCCGGCAGCAGCGACCCGGGCTGGGGGTGTCCCCCCCCCGGCTCCCCGCTCGCCGGGCTGCCGTCGTCCCCGCCGGGGCTCCCCAGCCGCCTCCTCCCCGTCCCCTCCCCAAATCTCCCTCCTCTCTCTCTCTCGCTTGCCCCCGCAGAGCTATTCCTCGGTGAGCAACATGAACGCGGGGCTGGGCATGAACAGCATGAACACGTACATGACCATGTCGGCCATGAGCACCACGGCCAACATGACGGCTGCCACCTCCATGAACATGTCCTACGCCAACACGGGCATGAGTCCCTCGCTCACCGGCATGTCCCCGGGCGCGGGGGCCATGCCCGGCATGGGCTCGGCCGGCGTGGCGGGGATGGGCGCCCACCTGAGCCCCAGCATGAGCCCCATGGGGGGCCAAGCGGGCTCCATGAACGCCCTGGCCCCCTACACCAACATGAACTCCATGAGCCCCATCTACGGGCAGTCCAACCTCAACCGCTCGCGGGACCCCAAGACCTACCGGCGGAGCTACACGCACGCCAAGCCGCCCTACTCCTACATCTCCCTCATCACCATGGCCATCCAGCAGTCGCCCAACAAGATGCTGACGCTGAGTGAGATCTACCAGTGGATCATGGACCTCTTCCCCTTCTACCGCCAGAACCAGCAGCGCTGGCAGAACAGCATCCGCCACTCGCTCTCCTTCAACGACTGCTTCCTCAAGGTGCCGCGCTCCCCGGACAAGCCGGGCAAGGGTTCCTTCTGGACTCTGCACCCCGATTCGGGCAACATGTTCGAGAACGGCTGCTACCTGCGCCGCCAGAAGCGCTTCAAGTGCGAGAAGCAGCTGGCCGCCAAGGACAGCGGCGGGGCGGGCGGCGGGGCGGGCGGCGGGGGCAAGAAGGGGCCCGGGCAGCCCCCCAGCCAGCCCCTGGGGGAAGGCAGCTCCTCGGGGGGCTCCGAGGGCTCGGCCGGCGCCGAGTCCCCGGCCAGCGCCTCGCCGTGCCAGGACCACAAGCGCGCCTTGGCCGACCTGAAGGGCACGCCGGGGTTGAGCCCCGGGGAGCCGGCGGCCTCGCCGGCCCAGCACCTCCTGGCCCCCCCCGCACGCCGGCTTGCCCCACGACGCCCACCTCAAGCCCGAGCACCACTACGCCTTCAACCACCCCTTCTCCATCAACAACCTGATGTCCTCCTCCGAGCAGCAGCACCACCACCCTCACCACCACCACCACCACCACCACAAAATGGACCTGAAGGCCTACGAGCAGGTGATGCACTACTCGGGCTACGCCTCGCCCATGCCCGGTAGCCTGGCCATGGGGCCCGTAACGAACAAAAACGGCTTAGAGTCCTCCCCTTTAGCCGGAGAGACTTCTTACTACCAAGGTGTGTATTCCCGGCCCATCATGAACTCCTCCTAAAAGGGGCGAGGGGAAAAACCTCCCCGGGCGAGGGGGGGGACAGCCCCCCGTAGCCCCGCGCAGCCCCCCGGGCGGAGCGATGGACTATGAACGCTGTCGAGCACGGTACATATACATATATATATATCTCTCTATTTTTCGGTTGGGTTGCTTGGTTTTTTGGTGGGGTTTTTTTGTTGGTTTTTTTTTTTTTTTTCCCGTTGGCTCCAGATGTTTGCATCCGTTCGGGAAACAGCAGCCGTGTGTCTGGCAAGCATCGCGGCCCGCGCCGAGGGCAGGCGCGTCGGTGTCCCCCCGCCTCGGCCCAAAGCCACCCGTGCCCGGGGGGGGGCTGCGATCCCCTTCGTTTGCCTTGGGGGGGGTTGTTTTGGTGGGGAGGGGCGGGTTGGGGGCGAGGGGACGGGGAGAGGGGGGTTTCTGTTGGGCTTTTTTTTTTTTTTTTCATTGCCGTCGTCGCAAGGAGGTATAAATATATCTTTTTTTTTTTTTTTTTTTGCGTGGATGTGACGGGAAAAAAAAAAAAAAACGAAAAAAACCAACACAAACAAAACGAAACCCTCCTTCGGTGTGAAACCCATGCTAGTTTTGAATCTGAGGACCAAAACTCTTGTAACGTTGTAAAAAGGGGGGGAAAGGGTTGGGGGGGGGGGGGGGGGGGGAGGAAGAGAGGGGGAAAAAAAAAAAAGAAAAAAAAGACGGAAAAAAAATTAAAAATAATAAAAAAAAAAAGTCAGGGTAGATCGTTGTAATTGAAACAAACGCTTGATGTTACCGGGAGAGTAAACTACTTGGATCTGATTAATTTATCGTTTCTGTACGCTTTATTTATGGCTTATAAATATGTGTATTCTGGTAGCGACTAGCCAGATTTTCACAGAACTATATTAAAGTGTTATTGGCGTTTTTTTTTTTTTTTTTTTTAATTCCCCCCCCCCCCTTGCATCTCTCTTCCACTGACACTCGCCTGCCTCCGGCCCGGGGGTCCCGGCCGGTTTCCCTCCGAGGGGCTCGGCCCCATGCGGAGCCATCCCGGGGAGGGGGAGAGGGGCGGCGCGGGGGTCGGGGAGGGGGTGTCCGTCCCCCCCAGCAAAACCCGGGGGGTGGGGAGCGGGGACCCCCATTCCCCGGGGGGGGGCAAAACCCCCGACGGAGCAGCAGAACCGGCGTCGCCGCGGGACCCCTCGCCCCGCAATTACCGGGCGGTGTTAATTAAGGTGGGGGGGGGGGGATTGGGGTTGGGACACCCCGGGACCTCCGGGGGGGGGAGGGGGAGGGGGGGAAGAAACCAGCGGCAAAAAAAAGCGGAGCTTTTTATTTTGCTTTTAAACACCTCCGAGCCGCCAAGCCCCGGCACGGAGCCCTCCGGCCGCCCCGCCGCCAGCCCGGCCGGGTTTAATTTCATTTATTTCATTTATTTAATTTATTTCCACCCCCCCTTCCCCACCGAAAATACCCCGCCCGCCTTCCCCAGCACTTGTTGTTTTTCCCACGCGTTTACGGCACTCATAGATGTTGCCTTCCGAAATAACATTCAAATCCTTCTTAAAATTCCTTGTCCGCGGGAAGAGAAAAAGGGAAGGGGTGGGGGGGGGGTGGGGGGGAGAGGAAAAAAACCAAAAAAAACCCTCCCAAAAAACAAAACAGGGATCCAGCCAGAAATCTGTCCGTCTCTATACGGCAAGGACACACACGTTGTGAAGCAAGGCATGCAATGTGTTTCATTAGCACATAAAAGGCTCCCGCGGGGACGGAGCACGGGTGCGGGGGTGCCGCCGGTTTGGGGAGAGGGCGGTGGGCTCTGCCGAGCCCCCCCCACCCGCCTGCGGGGCTCGCCCCGGCCCCTGGCCCGGCAAGGCGCCGTTTGGCTGCCCGCTGCGGGAGCAGCTCTTCCCCCCACTTCCCCTCCCTTTTATTTTATTTTATTTTATTTTATTTTATTTTATTTTATTTTATTTTATTTTATTTTATTTTATTTTATTTTATTTCCTTTTCCCCTTCCTCTCGCCTGGTTCACGCCGAAATGCGAGGACGGGGGCTTGAGGGAGAGGGAAAATTAAAGAAAAAAAAAAAAAAAATTCCCCACGCTAGACGTTTTTTTTTTTTTTTTTTACACCTCTCCTGGCATTTTTCTCTCCCCCTCCCCGCACAACTCGCCCGCCCCAAACCTTTCTGCAAGTGCATTCTGCTCCTGCCGGTTTAAGCAACCGTGATCTGTGAATAAACAAAGTCAGTAAACAAAAAAAAAAAAAAAAAAAAAAAAAAAAGGAAGAAGAAGGGGGGGTGTGTGGGGGGGTGGAAATCTAGATCCAAATTCCAGGAGGGTAAACTTTCAACACCACGTCATACTTCAGCAAATTTACACAGATATTATATTGCGTCCCTTTCCTTCCCCCCCCCCCCCCTTTCTCCTTTTGAGCCATTGTGCTTAACTGAATTTTATAAAGCTGATCGATATCTTGGTAAAATATTCATTTTTAAACTAGCGGGCAGCGAAATCTTTGCTTTGTGCTAAAGTCAACACTCGCAGAGTTTCGGCTCCCATAAATGCGGGGATGCTCCCAGCAGCTCCCGCACAGCCGGGGCGCGGCGGCCGGGGCGCAGGTAGGTGACACCCGCCGCTCCTTCCCCCGCTTCACCTCCCGCCTTCGCCTTCTCTTCCCTCCTCCTCCTCCTCCTCCTCCTCTCCTCCTCCTCCTCCTCCTCCCCAGCTCGCCCCAGGGCCGGCGGGCCCGGGGAAGCGGCCCGGCCGGGGGGCGCGGGGGGCGCGGGGGGCGCGGGGGGCGCGGGGGGCTGGGTGCTCCCCGCTGCCTCACCCCCAGCGTTGGGGTGTTTTGGGTTTTTGGGGGGGTGAGTGCTGCCCCCGCCGCTGCTCTCCCAGCCGGGCAAAGCGCCGTGCCGGGGGGGGGGGGGGGGGGAAAAGGGGGGTTCTTTGGGGGGGGCGGGGGGGCGGGCGGTGCGGGAGCGGGGTGCGGCCGGGGCCGGGCCGGCTCGGAGCACCCATCCTGCCCGTTCCAGCCCCCAGCCCCCTCGCTGGGGGGGGGTCTCGTTGTGGCTCGCTCGGAGCAGGGGGCGAGAGGGACGGGGACGTGCGGGACCGGGCGCCCGCGCTCCTCCCGCTCCGCCGAGCGCACACTTGGGGTTTACTTTTTATTCTTTTTTTTTTTTTTTTGTCTTTTACACCCACCTCCCCCCCCCCCCCCCCCTTTTTTTTTTCATCCCCCCCGGCTCCGTGGCACTCTTGTTCCGAGCTGGGCGCGACCACGCCGTGTCTGCCCCGCGGAGGGGCATGTCTCCCGTGGCCGTGGCACCGGGAAAACGCCGCTGCCGGTACCGCTGCCGGTAGCACTGCCCGTACCGCTGCCAGTACTGCTGCCGGTACCGCTGCCTGTACCGCTGCCGGTACTGCGGCCAGTGCCGCTGCCCCTACTGCTGCCGGTACCGCTGCCCGTACCGCTGCCGGTACCGCTGCCAGTACTGCAGCCGGTGCCACTGCCTGTACTGCTGCCCGTACCGCTGCCTGTACCACTGCCGGTGCTGCGGCTGGTGCCACTGCCCGTACCACTGTCCGTACTGCTGCCCGTACTATGGCCCGTGGGCAGGGACACGGCCTGAGCCGGCAGGACCCGGCCCAGCTGCCTGCACCCGCGTGGGCAACAAAAATAGGGGGAAAAAAGAAAAAGAAAGAGAAAAAGAAAAAGAAAAGGAGAAAGAAAGAGAAAAAGAAAGAGAAAAGGAGAAAGAAAAAGAAAAAGAAAAAGAAAAAGAAAAAGAAAAAGAAAAAGAAAAAGAAAAAGAAAAAGAAAAAGAAAAAGAAAAAGAAAGAGAAAAGGAGAAAGAAAAAGAAAAAGAAAAAGAAAAAGAAAAAGAAAAAGAAAAAGAAAAAGAAGAAGAAAAGGAGAAAGAGAAAGAGAAAAAGAAAAAGAAAAAGAAAAAGAAAAAGAAAAAGAAAAAGAAAAAGAAAAAGAAAAAGAAAAAGAAAAAGAAAAAGAAAAAGAAGAAGAAAAGGAGAAAGAAAGAGAAAAAGAAAGAGAAAAAGAAAAAGAAAAAGAAAAAGAAAAAGAAAAAGAAAAAGAAAAAGAAAAAGAAAAAGAAAAAGAAAAAGAAAAAGAAAAAGAAAGAAAAAGAAAAAGAAAGAGAAAAAGAAAGAGAAAAGGAAAAAAGAAAGAGAAAAAGAAAAAGAAAAGAAAAAGAAAAAGAAAAAGAAAAAGAAAAAGAAAAGGAAAGAGAAAAAGAAAAAGAAAAAGAAAAAGAAAAAGAAAAAGAAAAAGAAAAAGAAAAAGAAAAAGAAAAAGAAAAAAAGAAAAAGAAAAAAAAAGAAAAAGGAAAAAAAAAAAACCCCACCCCCGCTCCTATTTCCTTGATACGGGGAAAACCGGGAATTTGGGCCGGGCGGGCGGCCCTTCCCGAGGCTCGCCCGCACCGGGCACGGACACGGGTGGCATCTCCCACGCGGGGAAGGAGCGGGGGTCCCCGGGATGCGTCCCGCGGGGGCTGCGGGGCCCGGGGAGGGCAGGAGCGGGGCCGTGGGTGCGCGTGTCCCCGGCCCCGCGGGGCCGTGGCGGGCTCCGTCCGCCCCGGCAAGAACGGGAAGGCGCCGGCGCCGTGATGGGCTCTCAATAATTCGTACCAGCCCGGCGGCGCGGAATGCGGCCCGCGCTCGCCAATTACCTGTCATTAAACGCCTGTCACCCGCGCGGGGAGGGGGACGCGAGTGGGAAGGGTCCAGCCCCACGGCAGCCCCCAGCATCCCTCCCCAGCCAGAGGGCTGCGTGGGGAAGGGGAGGGGGCTGCCTTCCTGCCCCCGGCGTGGGGAAGGGGAGGGGGCTGCCTTCCTGCCCCCGGCGTGGGGAAGGGGAGGGGGCTGCCTTCCTGCCCCCGGTGTGGGGAAGGGGAGGGGGCTGCCTTCCTGCCCCCGGTGCGCCGGTACCTGCGTGGGGAAGGGGAGGGGGCTGCCTTCCTGCCCCCAGTGCGCCGGTACCTGCGTGGGGAAGGGGAGGGGGCTGCCTTCCTGCCCCCGGTGTGGGGAAGGGGAGGGGGCTGCCTTCCTGCCCCCAGTGCACTGGTACCTGCGTGGGGAAGGGGAGGGGGCTGCCTTCCTGCCCCCGGTGTGGGGAAGGGGAGGGGGCTGCCTTCCTGCCCCCGGTGTGGGGAAGGGGAGGGGGCTGCCTTCCTGCCCCTGGTGTGGGGAAGGGGAGGGGGCTGCCTTCCTGCCCCCAGTGCGCCGGTACCTGCGTGGGGAAGGGGAGGGGGCTGCCTTCCTGCCCCCGGTGTGGGGAAGGGGAGGGGGCTGCCTTCCTGCCCCCAGTGCGCCGGTACCTGCGTGGGGAAGGGGAGGGGGCTGCCTTCCTGCCCCCAGTGCGCCGGTACCTGCGTGGGGAAGGGGAGGGGGCCTGCCTTCCTGCCCCCGGTGTGGGGAAGGGGAGGGGGCTGCCTTCCTGCCCCCAGTGCACTGGTACCTGCGTGGGGAAGGGGAGGGGGCTGCCTTCCTGCCCCCGGTGTGGGGAAGGGGAGGGGGCTGCCTTCCTGCCCCCGGTGCGCCGGTACCTGCGTGGGGAAGGGGAGGGGGCTGCGTTCCTGCCCCCGGTGTGGGGAAGGGGAGGGGGCTGCCTTCCTGCCCCCGGTGTGGGGAAGGGGAGGGGGCTGCCTTCCTGCCCCCGGTGTGGGGAAGGGGAGGGGGCTGCCTTCCTGCCCCGGTGCGCCGGTACCTGCGTGGGGAAGGGGAGGGGGCTGCCTTCCTGCCCCCGGTGTGGGGAAGGGGAGGGGGCTGCCTTTCTGCCCACGTTCCTGCCCATTTTTTTCCCCCCTTTTCCCGCAGCCGCGCACCCCCAAGCCCCCCCCCGGCTTGCATTCCCCCACTTGAACAGCGGGGCAGGGCGCTGGGCCCTGAATCCCCCCCTAAATACAGCTTTATTTTTTTTGGGGGGGGGACCCAGTGGCACCCGCTGGCACCGGCCGGCAAGGGGGGGAAGGTGGGTTGGGCACCCCCGCCGCGGCGGGGACTGCCGGCCTGAGCCCCAAAATCAGCCCCGAGCCAGCCGCTCGCCTTCCCACAGTGATTTGTAAATTTTTTTTTTTGCCCCCCTCAACTTCCCATTCGCGGGGAATGGGGGGTGGTGGTGGTGGGGGGCTTGCTTAATTGTTGGGGCCCCTAACGACATGTGGTGATGGCTCGAAAGGTGTCAAAGCACAAAGGAGATGGCACAGGCTGTAGTTTTGGGGGGGGGGGGGGAGCCCCGTGCTGCCGCCTTGGGCAAAGGAGGGCTCCCCAGCCCCAAAAAACTGCTCCCCCCCAAAAAAAAAAACCAAACCAACCCTACCTCCCTCCTGCCCACGCCATAGCGGCGGTGCGGGCAGCTGCCGGCCCTGCCTGCGCCCGCCGGCAGGATTGCAGGCAAAATGCATTTATTGATGATGCTTAAAAAAAAAAAAAAAGAAAAACAAACAAACAAAAAAAATCCCTCAAACCAACCCCCCCCCCCAAAAAAAAAAAAAAAAAAACCAAAAACACAACACCGGACAAGTCGGGGGTGAGATGAGTGTAATTATTGCTGGCTCTAAAAAGAGCTGGAACACCCAAGTAGGGCTTAACTCGTCTCCTGGGAAACTGATGGAGCCCGATTTTCCAGGCTGCAATTCCGCTTTCGGCTCTCGCAGGCTGGAGGCAGTCCCCACTATCCCCTTTCTTCTAGAAATAGTCCTAATCCTACATTTCGGCCGGGTAAAGCCCGCTTCTGCGCCGCGCTAGATTAATCCAGAAACCACATAAAACCGGGGAGGGAAGAGGATGGAGAAGGGGAGGAGGAAGAAAGCGCTCCAACTTTGTTGCCCCTGCCCTGCCTAACCTTCAAAAGAGTAAATATTAAAGGATGCTGCCGGGGCCGCCGGCTCCTAAATAAGGACCGGTGGCCAACGGGGCTAAAACCGGGGCTTTGGGGCCGGCGGCGTTCGGGAGGAGAGGGCTTCGGCGCTGTTTTTCCGCTCTTTCGCTGCGGTCGTTTCTCAAGGCTCAGGCTCCCACGGTGGCGAGCGAAATATTTATTCCTTTCCTGATGGAGCCCTGGGCTGGGGGGTGTGTGGGGAGGGGAGCGGCCAGGGGGAGAGGTGAATTTGGGAGGTGGTTATTTTTATTGGGAAAAACAAAAGAAAAGAATGGAAGGGGGGGAAAAAAAAGAGGGGAAAGGGAAGGAAAAGAAAGGAAAGAAGAAGGGGAAAAAGGAAAAAGAAAAAAAGAAAAAAGAAAGGAGAAAGAAAAAAGAAAGAAAAAAGAAAGGGGAAAAGAAAAAAGAAAGGGGGAAAAGAAAAAAGAAAGGGAAAAGAAAGGGAAAAAAGAAAGGGAAAAAAAAGGAAGGAAAAAAAGGAAGGGAAAAATTAAAAAAAGAAAAAAAGAAAGGGAAAAGAAAAAAGGAAGAAAAAAGAAAGGGAAAAATTAAAAAAAGAAAAAAAGAAAGGGAAAAGAAAAAAGTAAGAAAAAAAGAAAAAGTAAGGAAAAGGAAAAAAGTAAGAAAAAAGAAAGGAAAAAAAGAAAGAAAAAAGGAAAGAAAAAAGGAAAGAAAAGGAAAGAAAAAAAGGAAGGAAAAAAAAGAAAGGAAAAAAAAAAAGAAAGGGGAAAAACCCCCAACCCAAACGGCGAGTGCGCTCGCAGCCCCGGGCGGGCACCGCAATCAGGATTTTAATTTTTTCTATTTTTTCCCAACTCTTCTTCGGGGAGCACGCGTGTCCCGGGGGGTCGGGCTGGGCGCTAACCGGGGCAGGGGGTTTGGGGCGGCCGGAGGGGCTCCCCCCGCGCCCCCGAGCCCGAGGGCAGCGGGAGCCGCGGTGCCCACCGGCCCCGGTGGGGACGGGCCCGGGCAGAGCCGGGGGGCGCTGCCAAATCCGGGCCGGGCCCCGGGAAAAGTGCACCCAGGCCGGGATGCTGCTTTGGGCGGGTGAACGGCGGGGGGTGGAGGGAGGGGTGCAGGGACCCCTGTAGGGAGGGATGCAGGGATGCAGGGATCCGTGTAGGGAGGGATGCAGGGATCCGTGTAGGGAGGGATGCAGGGATTCATGTAGGGAGGGATGCAGGGATCCATGTAGGGAGTGATGCAGGGGTGCAGGGATCCGTGTAGGGAGGGACGGAGGGATGCAGGGATCCGTGTAGGGAAGGATGCAGAGATCCGTGTAGGGAGGGATGGAGGGATGCAGGGATCCATGTAGGGAGGGATGCAGAGATCCGTGTATGGAGGGATGCAGGGATCCGTGTAGGGAGGGATGCAGGGATCCGTGTAGGGAGGGATGGAGGGATCCATGTAGGGAGGGATGCAGGGATGCAGGGATCCATGTAGGGAGGGATGCAGGGATCCGTGTAGGGAGGGATGGAGGGATGCAGGGATCCATGTAGGGAGGGATACAGGGATCCGTGTAGGGAGGGATGCAGGGATGCAGGGACCTGTGTAGGGAGGGATGGAGGGATGCAGGGACCCATGTAGGGAGGGATGGAGGGATGCAGGGATCCGTGTAGGGAGGGATGGAGGGATGCAGGGATCCGTGTAGGGAGGGATGGAGGGATGAAGGATTCCATGTAAGGAGGGATGGAAGGAGGGAGGGAGTGATGGAGGGAAGGAGGGATGCAGGGATCCATGGAAGGAGGGATGGAAGGAGGGCGGGAGTGATGGAGGGATGGAGGGATGCAGGAATCCGTGTAGGGAGGGATGCAGGGATCCGTGTAGGGAGGGATGGAGGGATGCAGGGATCCGTGTAGGGAGGGATGCAGGGATCTGTGTAGGGAGGGATGGAGGGATGCAGGGATCCATGTAAGGAGGGATGCAGGGACCCATGTAGGGAGGAATGCAGGGATGCAGGGATCCATGTAGGGAGGGATGGAGGGATGCAGGGATCCGTGTAGGGAGGGATGGAGGGATGAAGGAATCCATGTAAGGAGGGATGGAAGGAGGGCGGGAGTGATGGAGGGAAGGAGGGATGAAGGATTCCATGTAGGGAGGGATGGAAGGAGGGCAGGAGTGATGGAGGGAAGGAGGGATGCAGAGATCCATTTACAGAGGGATGGAGGGATGCAG
The DNA here is from genome assembly GCF_030463565.1 of Pelecanus crispus. NCBI lineage: Eukaryota > Metazoa > Chordata > Aves > Pelecaniformes > Pelecanidae > Pelecanus > Pelecanus crispus. Next base: position 1,247,402 of record NC_134645.1, on the reverse strand, counting down.
GGGTCCTTGTAGGGAGGGAGGGAGTGATGGAGGGATGCAGGGATGCGTATAGGGAGGGATGGAGGGATGCAGGGATTCATGTAAGGAGGGATGGAAGGAGGGCGGGAGTGATGGAGGGATGGAGGGATGCAGGAATCCGTGTAGGGAGGGATGCAGGGATCCGTGTAGGGAGGGATGCAGGGACTCAGGGATCCGTGTAGGGAAGGGATGGAAGGATGCAGGGATGCAGGAATGCAGGGATCCATGCAGGGAGGGATGGAGGGATGCAAGGATGCAGGGATCCGTGCAGGGAGGGATGGAAGGATGCAGGGATCCGTGCAGGGAGGGATGGAAGGATGCAGGGATGCAGGAATGCAGGGATCCATGCAGGGAGCGATGGAAGGATGCAGGGATGCAGGGATCCATGCAGGGAGCGATGGAGGGATGCAGGGATGGAGGGGTGGATGCGGGGATCGATGTAGGGATTGGTGAGTGGATGGATAGATGGACAGAGGCAGGGATAGAGGATAAATGGGTGGCTGGAAGGACGGTTGGGCTGACGGAGGGATGGATGGAAAGACGGACAGCGGTTTGTTCAGCCGCTGCTGCCTGCAGGGCCTGGCCCCCCCCACGCCCCAGGCCGTAGGGGTCTGGGGGGGTGTGGGGGAGCCCGGCAGTGGCACCGGGTGGGGGTAACGAAAAGGAGCCCCGAAGGGGCTGTGGAGCTGGCGGGGCTGCGTGGGGCTCGGTGCCGGCGGAGCTGCGGCTCGGGGCGGTGCCGAGGGGGCCAGGGGCGGTGGCTGCGCCGGGTTGTTATATTTGCAGGTGCAGCTGGGCGTGAAATTGCATGGTAAAAAAAAAAAAAAAAAAAGAAAAAGGAAAAAAAAAAGAAAAAAAGAAAAAAAAGGAAAAAAGAGAAAAAAGAAAAAAGAGAAAAAAGAGAAAAAAGAGAAAGAAGAAAAAAGAGAAAAAGGAAAAAGAAAAAACAAAAAAGAAAAAAGGAAAAAGAAAAAGAAAAAGGAAAAAAGAAAAAGGAAAAAGGAAAAAGAAAAAGAAAAAAATTAAAAGAAAAAAGCAAAAAAAAGGGAAAAAAGTTTTTGCAAAAGGCAAATGACGGGGAGGCGGCTCCTTGGGGGAGCCGCCGGAGCGGGCCCGGGGAGGGGGCTCCTGCTCCCCCCCGCAGCGGGTTTTTTCTTTCGTTTGCCCACGCGTGTGCGCTGGCGTGCGGGGCCGAGGGGCTGCGGCAGCCCCGGGCGGGTGCGCGGGCAGCGAGGGCAGGGGGCGGCCCTTCCGCCCGTGATTTCGCCACGGATGCTTCTCTTTCCCTTTCTTTTCCCTTTTTCCATTCCCTTTCCCTTTCTTTCCTTTTATTTCCTTTTCTTTCTCTTTCTTTCCTTTTCTTTCCTCTTTTTTCCATTTTTAAAATTTCTTTCCCTTTCTTTCCCCTTCTTTTAATTTCCTTCCCTTTTCTTTCCCTTTCTTTTCCTTTCCTTTCCCTTTCCTTTTCTTTTAATTTTCCCCCCCTTTTCCCCATTTCTTTTCGTTGCTTTTCCCCTTTTCAGTTTCTTTCCCTTTCTTCCCTTTCTTCTTTCTTCTTCCCCTTTCCTCCTCTTTCCTCCCCTTTCTTCTTTCCCCTTCTTTCCTTTTCCTTCCCTTTCTTTCCCTTTCTTTCCCTTCCCCTTTTCTTTCCTTTTTTCCCATTCTTTCCTTTTTTCCAGCTTCTTCCCCTTTTCCCCTTTCTTTCCTTTTTCCCTCTTTTTTTCCCTTTTCCCCCTTTATTTCCCTTTCCCCCCTTTATTTCCCTTTGCCCCTTTATTTCCCTTTGCCCCTTTCTTTCCTTTCCCCCCCTTTCTTTCCCTTTCCCCCCTTCCTTTCCCTTTCCCCCCTTCCTTTCCCTTTCCCCCCTTCCTTTCCTTTTCCCCCCTTCCTTTCCCTTTCCCTCCCACCCCCCAACAGCTCACCTCTCCCCGCAGCCCCCCCGACTCCTGCTCCACCCTCTCCCATTCCCCCGGCCCCGGAGCCCCTTCCCAGGGGAGAGGGGCCGTTTCCCCAGGCAGGGCAGGGGAAAGGCACGGAGCAGCCGGCTGAGGGTCCCTCCCGCTGCCCTCCACCTGCCAGGGGCCCGGGGTTTGGTTTTATTTTTTTTGTTATAAACCGCAGGGGCAGGAAAGCCTTCGACAAAGCGTTTGCCGCCGGCAGCAGGGATTGCTGCAGCCGGAGCCTTGCTGCTGGGAGATCTCTACCTGCCCAAAGCGCCCGGCACCGGGAGTGTAAACGTGCAGGTTTTACTTCCCACCCCGGCACCGAAGGCACCGATGCTGAAGGATTTCGGAGACCTCGAAGTGCTTTGCTTGCCACCCCCAGCCCTCTGCACGCAGCTCTCCTTTATTTATTTTAATATCGGCGCCAGGGATCAGTGTCAGGGGTAGCTGGGGCAAACTTCTGGGCTTCACCGAGTGTGCTGCTGCCGTGCAGGCATCCCCTATTAAAGCCACAGATTCCCATCTCCGATTGCCTCTTTGTGTCTGTACTTGTGTGCGATACCTGTGTCACGCTCCGGTAATTCCTGATGGGAAGGGGGAGAAGCGTTATCCCGCCTTGGAGGAAGCTTAAGGAGGTGCTTTGCCAGGATGGATCCTTTTGGGCTTCAGGGAAGTGAGGAGGGGGGGGAAAAATAAATCAGAACAGCACCTTGAGAGAGTGGAGGAGCGCATTAATTCGTGGAGCTCTTTGAGGGGTGCACGCTGGCGCCGAAGAGCAAGCTCAGGAAGGGCTTTGGAGAGGAGAGCAAGCGCCGACAGCCAAACCCACCCCCAAAATAAGCATTAAACCCCTTCCTACTCCACAGCTTTTCTACCTTGGGGGTCCCCCCACCTCCTCCGCACCACATAACGCGTCGTACGCGGCGTGGATGGTTGTACCCCCCGCGCCCCGCGGGACGGGACGGACGCGTGGAGGTGTGAACCCATTTTTTTTTTTTCGCGCGAGGTTTCCCGGGGCTGCGCGTCGCTGCTGAACGGGGGGCCTGGGCCATGGGGGGGGACAAACCCAGCTGCCCTAGGGCGGGGGGCAGAAAGGGGGGCTCATTTCCAAAGGGGCTGCCAGGGCTTTCTGCCACCCCTGGGTCCAATCTGAGACGTCGTTAGCACACTCATAAAATAGCTGCAGATGTTGAGCCAACGGCAGAGGCTGTTTCCCGGGGGCACCCTGACAAACTCTTTGGTTTGGAAAGTCATCAGCTCGCCCCTGGTTTTCTCTTTGTTTCATCTCCTTTCCCGCCCGCCTTCCCCGTCGCTTCCTGGATTTTTAGGGGGAGAAGAAGGAAAAAGGCTGGAAAGGGCCTTCTGAGGAAGGAAAAGCAAAAATCCGACGCCTGACCGGGAGAAAGGCCCGCGTCCAACCCCACGGCACAGAAGCAGGAGACGCGTAGAGACCCTCAAAGAAATAAAATCAGCGGGAGGCAGGTGCTTCCCTGCCCGTGGGCCGGCGCGGGGCTGTGTAGTGCTTTCCCCTGGCACGAGGATGCTCGGAGGAGGAATACATCAACCGGGGTGACAGGCTCTGCCGCGGCACAGACGGGGCCGGGGTTGCTGCAGAAATAAGAACCCGCCGTGCCCGGGAGAGGGTTGTATCTGCTGAAGTGCCTCTTAACCTTTTCTACATCCTGTTACTAAAGGGGAAAAAAATGACGAGGAGTTCCTGCCTCTTCACCTAACCATAAAGAACAAGAAAAAAAAAAAGAAGGGGGGAAAAAAAAAAAAAAAAAAGAGAGGATGCTATTACCCAGCTCTCCAAGACAGTGGGATCCATGAAACCAGACGAGCTTTGTCGTAGCAAAAAGCCAAGTGCCAGCCAGGTCCTGGGAGAGGGAGAAGCAAGGAGAAGGGGCGGGTGGAGGGAGAAGTCACCCAAACTGCGGAGACAGTGCACTTGCTCCAGGCTCTGGAGGCTCTGGGTTAAAACGCTGCAGGGGCAGGGATTTTAGCTGCTGTTAACGCAGCAACTGCTGGTTTCACTGGGCATGCTGAGGCTGCTTGAGCCACAGCTGTACTCACTGATGCATTTTTTTAAAAAATTGGGAGCCTTTTCCTTGTGCTGCACTAGGTTGTCTGCTCCCACGCCCCAGAAATGTTGCTCTGGTTTGTACATGAGCCCAATTTAGTAGAGCTGACCCCCCACTCGACAGCAATACTCTTCCCCCAGGTGAAACTGGGGATATTTTGGGCCAGGAACAGCTCCTGCTGGGGCGAGGCAAGGGCGAGCCATCTCAGTGTGCAAGTGGTTGGTGCGATGGGATGCTATCTGCATTTGCAGGCAAGGCCGTGAGGAACAAACGAGGGGGCTGGGATGCTGCAGGGTTTGGGATGCAGCAGGCTTTGGGATGCGGCAGGGTTTGGGATGCTGCAGGGTTTGGGCTGCTGCAGGGTTTGGGCTGCAGCAGGGTTTGGGATGCTGCAGGGTTTGGGATGCTGCAGGGTTTGGGCTGCAGCAGGGTTTGGGATGCTGCAGGGGTTGGGCTGCTGCAGAGTTTGGGATGCAGCAGGGTTTGGGATGCTGCAGAGTTTGGGATGCGGCAGGGTTTGGGATGCTGCAGGGTTTGGGATGTGGCAGGGTTTGGGCTGCGGCAGGGTTTGGGATGCAGCAGGCTTTGGGATGCAGCAGGGTTTGGGATGCTGCAGGGTTTGGGCTGCAGCAGGGTTTGGGCTGCTGCAGGGTTTGGGCTGCGGCAGGGTTTGGGCTGCTGCAGGGTTTGGGCTGCAGCAGGCTTTGGGATGCAGCAGGCTTTGGGATGCTGCAGGCTTTGGGATGCGGGAAGTCTTGAGATGCCGAAATGCCCTGGGGTTTCAGGGCTTCCTGCGGGGTGCGGGGGATCTGTCCCGACTCTGCTGCCTCCGTCGCCTTCCTTTTCATCTGCTCCACCCTGCCAAGGGCCCCAGAAGCGCGTCCGGGCTCTGCCCCGAGGCCCAGCCTGCAGCGAGGACGCTCCGGGGCTCTGCTGCCCGGGAGCCGGAGAGGGACGAGGGACGGGGCCGTGCTACAGCAGGGAGCAAAGAGAGAGCTGGCATATTTTTCCTGAGTTACTTATTAACCACTGTTCATTTGACAGGATCAATATTTCAAGCGAGGGAGTAAACACTTAAGAAGCACCACTCTGCTTTGCTCTCTTTTCCTTTGCAAAATGATTTATTTTCTAAAATGCATCTGCCTGGAAAGGAGGCAGCGCCTGGAGCCTGGTGGCTTTTATCTGCGGGATATGCAAAGCACATTTATTTCGTCTTTTATCTCTCATATTGCATGTTGATCCCATACATATAGATTGATTTTGTTCAGGTAGATAATGAAAAGTCAAGTGGAAAATTTACACAAAGGCACTCAGGATCTCGACTTTCTATTGGTATATAAATTGGTTTATTACTTCATTCCCTTAAACAGGGACTTTCACACTGGGGAACACTTTAAAATATATCATGTTTAAACACAAAACCATTTACCTTTCATGTGGTTTTTTTCCATCAGTAATTTCCTCGCCACTTTTGTTAATTACCAAAGATATTTGTGTTTAAACAAGGGCTCGCTCCTTCTCGATCCCTCCAGCAATTCATCTTCCTCCTCTCTTTCCCATCGCCCGAAAAGTCCTAACGGGAGATTTCCGAGCCGCCGGCCGTGCCCGCCGCACCGACATGTTGAGCGCCGGGGCTGACAATACCTTGGGAGCTTTTATTAATTCCCTATAAGCGGCTTTCATTTCGCCACCCTCGCCCGGCGTCAGGCGCGCCGCCTCGGCGGTGAATAGAGGGCACTGTATGTGAGAGCACAGCTTGGAACAAAAAAAAAAAAAAAAGAAAAAAAACCCCCAAAACCTAGAGGAAACATTATTAATAAACATCTTCTGGACATTTGGTGGCTGGTATAGGCTGCTCCAGCTTAAAGCAATTAATTCAGGATACTGACATAAACTCTCCAGCTCTTTGACAGCTTGGAGCTGAAATAAAAATGCTAGTTCTCCAGGGAAAAGGAGAGGATAGTTGGCTCTTTTCTGGACTGTTTGCTTATAGGCCCAGAGAGCAATCTTCCTCGCAGAATGAAATGCAAGGACACAAACAATGTACCAGGGAGAGAATAGGAGATGGGAATGAACAGTTTGAACTATTTGCTCAGCAGAAGGGCAGCCACAATGCTCGGCCAATGGCTTTCCCATGCATCAACCCGGCTTCTTAGCCCCTTTTGTTGTTCAGCCTCTTCCTCCGGCCAGATAAGAGCACAGCTGCGGAGTGGCGGCTAAGTCAGGCCTTCTACTTATCCACCCAAATCTCGTGGCGCCTTTACTGTATTTCCCCCCGCGAAATGCCCTCCCCGCCATACCGGGTGCTCTATTCCCCCCCGGCGCTGCCTGGCAGCCAGCGCTCGGGGGCAATTCGTCCCCGCCGCAGCTCGCTTTTGCTTTTTCGGGGATGGCTAGGAAACCCTTGGCAGGCGCCCGCCGCTGTCACTGCCTCCCCGTGTCCCCCGCTCGGGTCTCCCTTCTCCCACCGAGCCGCACCGGGCTGCCCGGCTGGGAAAGAACCCAAGGCAGCAGCGGTGCACCCTGGCACGCGTTTCCTTGCGTGTGCCCCCGTCCAGCCCTGCATGCACACATGCGATCGCATCCCTGCACATATTCCCTTGCGTGTGCCCCGTCCAGCCCTGCATGCACACCCGCGATCGCACCCCGGCACGCGTTCCCTTGCGTGTGCCCCGTCCAGCCCTGCACGCCTGCAATCGCACCCCGGCACGCGTTCCCTTGCGTGTGCCCCCGTCCAGCCCTGCATGCCCGCGATTGCACCCCGGCACGCGTTCCCTTGCGTGTGCCCCGTCCAGCCCTGCACGCCCGCGATCGCACCCCGGCACGCGTTCCCTTGCGTGTGCCCCCGTCCAGCCCTGCATGCACACATGCGATTGCACCCTAGCACGCGTTTCCTTGCGTGTGCCCCGTCCAGCCCTGCACGCCTGCGATCGCACCCCGGCACGCGTTCCCTTGCATGTGCCCCGTCCAGCCCTGCATGCACACATGCGATTGCACCCTGGCACGCGTTTCCTTGTGTGTGCCCCCATCCAGCCCTGCATGCATGCCTGCGATCGCATCCCTGCACGCGTTTCCTTGCGTGTGCCCCCGTCCAGCCCTGCACGCCCGCGATCGCACCCCGGCACGCGTTCCCTTGCATGTGCCCCCGTCCAGCCCTGCATGCACGCCCATGATCGCACCCTGGCACGCGTTCCCTTGCGTGTGCCCCGTCCAGCCCTGCACGCCCGCGATCACACCCCGGCACGCGTTTCCTTGCGTGTGCCCCCGTCCAGCCCTGCATGCCCGCGATTGCACCCTGGCACGCGTTCCCTTGCGTGTGCCCCGTCCAGCCCTGCATGCACACATGCGATTGCACCCTGGCACGCGTTTCCTTGTGTGTACCCCCATCCAGCCCTGCATGCATGCCTGCGATCGCATCCCTGCACGCGTTTCCTTGCGTGTGCCCCCATCCAGCCCTGCACGCCCGCGATCGCACCCCGGCACGCGTTCCCTTGCGTGTGCCCCCGTCCAGCCCTGCATGCCCGCGATTGCACCCTGGCACGCGTTCCCTTGCGTGTGCCCCGTCCAGCCCTGCATGCACACATGCGATTGCACCCTGGCACGCGTTTCCTTGTGTGTGCCCCCATCCAGCCCTGCATGCATGCCTGCGATCGCATCCCTGCACGCGTTTCCTTGCGTGTGCCCCCGTCCAGCCCTGCACGCCCGCGATCGCACCCCGGCACGCGTTCCCTTGCGTGTGCCCCCGTCCAGCCCTGCATGCACGCCCATGATCGCACCCTGGCACGCGTTCCCTTGTGTGTGCCCCCGTCCAGCCCTGCATGCCCGCGATCGCACCCTGGCACGCGTTCCCTTGCGTGTGCCCCGTCCAGCCCTGCATGCACACATGCGATTGCACCCTGGCACGCGTTTCCTTGTGTGTACCCCCATCCAGCCCTGCATGCATGCCTGCGATCGCATCCCTGCACGCGTTTCCTTGCGTGTGCCCCCGTCCAGCCCTGCATGCCCGCGATCGCACCCCGGCACGCGTTCCCTTGCGTGTGTCCCTGTCCAGCCCTGCACGCACGCCTGCGATCGCACTCTGGCACGTGTTCCCTTGCATGTGCCCCGTCCAGCCCTGCACGCCCACAACTGCATCCTCGTTCGGAGCAAGCGGCCCCGGTTCCAGAAGCGCCCTGCTCCAAAAGATAAAGGACGTTGCCACCGCGGGCTGGAGATGCAGAGCTGCAAAAGGCGATATTTCACGTTTCTACACGGCACAGGCAGCCTGGAGTGTTTTACTAGCACAAGCACGCATGTCCTTGCAGTGCGGCGGTGGGGTCCAGCTCCTGCTACCTGGCTGTAAGCGATGGCAAGTGTTGATGGCAATGTCCTCGCAGGGGCAGGTCCTGCTGCATTCAGGCAGCCGCCTCCATTCCTCCTTCCCTGCCTGCGCCCGGTGTCCCTGAAGATCACCCTCCCTCCTCTAATCCGCCCAGGGCACCGCTTGTTTTGCTTTAACGATGTCATTGCTGATCGGGCAGGCAAATGCTGTAATTAAAAAGAAATACGTAGCAAGGTCGGACGCTACGGCACAGGTTGGTCTTACGGTCTGAGCTAAGCGCTGATGCCGATGCTTTGCTATTTTTGCTCTTTGTCCTACCCCAGGCTGTTGGTTTTAGGAGCCGGGCTGCACCGCGCGGTTCTGTTGTAATAAGGTTTATTTAGCTTGAAAGGGTTTTACGGGGCGAAAAGGCAAAAACGTTGAGGACTAAAGAAAAATGCCTGCCTGGCTGAGATCACGTTCGGCATTTGTAGTCACAGAGCACACCTGCAGGAAACACCGAGTTTAAACACTGCTTCTGTCACAAAAATCTGAGAAACCGATGGGGTTTTTTTTTGTTGTTGTTGTTTTTTTCTTCCCTTTTTCCCCTTCTTCCCTGGTGGGTGGTCAGGAGGACGGGCTGAAAAGCAGGAGGGCTCCTATTGTCTCCGCGCTGCCTTAAGAGCTGACCCCACGTGTCCCTGAAGTCGCCGAGCACCTGGCTGTCCCCTGCGCCCGGGGATGCACCCCGACGAGCCCCGCTTCAACGGGACAAACCCATCGCAAGCAAACGGCAGCGCTCCAGAGGCGTCTGGCCATGCAATCCCTCAAGAAAAGAGTTTTTAGGACTTCACAGCCGCAGTGTTTTTGTGCCCAAGCGGTATCTTATCACCCCTCACGGCTGGGGTACCCCGTTTAATGGCATTTGTATTTCACAGGATATCTCAAGTTGGAAGGCACCCATCAGGATGACCGAGTCCAATCTGATTTCCATTTTGAAGGCACAGCGCTAAAGAAAAACTGATGCTGGTGTTCATTTTCGGGCGCTCAGGCTCTGCCGTTTCACCCACAGCTGGAGCGTCAGCCCTGACAGCTGTGGAGCAGCCCCCTAAAATGGGACAAACCTGCCCGAAGCAAGCCCAGCCCGCCACCCCAAAGGGTGAGGGATGAGCCCGGCGCCTCGGCTGGAGCAGCCCTACAAGCCGCCAAAACAGAGTTAAATCCCAGCGGCTCGCAGCCAGGCGGCCCCCCTGCCCCTGCTAGACCGGGGCCGGCGTCTCGCCCACCTCGGGGCATCGATCTGCTCCTGGCCCAGATGGGTTAATTAATGAGACATTAAAGAGGCGGAATGACACTTCCCACCACCCACTTACGGTGCTAATTTCCAAACCACTCCGCCATAGACAAAGAGAAAGTGCAGTTAGTGCAGAGTAATTTGCGCTGTGTTCCCGGCGAATGAATTTAGGGGAGCAAATATAGTTATGCAGAATTTAAATTAAAGTTGACACTAATGTAAATACAGCAATGCAACTGCATGTTTAAGAAATATGATGAGGCTACGGTTTTAATCAGCTCCTTTTAACTCAGGTGGCATTTTAAATCCTTGCCATTTAAATTGGATAAAATCCATAAGCCGGCAGAAGGAGCGTCAGAGGGAAAGTCCGTGGGCTCGGCTGGGGAGCGTGGACCGGCTCTGCCCCAGCTCCTTCCCGCGGGATGCCCTGGGTGCAGGAGGGGTGCCTGGGCTCAAGGCACAGTCGTGGAACCTCTTGGAGGGGAGATCTGCCGCAGGGCAGTGACCGCAAACCCCGTGCCTGGCTCAGGGGACCTCCGCACCTGGAGAAGGGTGGGGAAAAGCATCCCCGTGGCCCTGCCGGAGGCTTCCCAACCTGGCTAGACCCCCGCTCTGAAACTCGCCGGCTCTCTGACCCTCCTACACCCATCGCACTGACATTTCACGGTAGCACAGGCACGCCCCACCCGTGCCCAGGTCGTGCAAAATATGGCCTGAACCCAGCAATCAAACCCCAGAGCATCTCCAGCCGGAGCCAACGCTACTTGTCTCCCCCTCGTGCCCATGCAGCACAATTTCGGGGTAGGGCTGGTCTATCGACACCTGCCAAATTTCCCCCGCTGCTTTTGAAGGCTCTGCTTCCAGCCTAAATCATAGACCTGGGGCTTTGGGTGGGGGGGGGCAGGAAGAAAAAAGAAAATAAAAAAAAAAGAAAGAAAAAAAAGCAAAGAGGAAAGAGCGGAGCCCGCCTCACCTACTTCAAAGCGGGGTGATCCTGCACGGGAGCATGGGTGCTCGGCGGTAACAATAGGCATTAACTTGAACACGGCAGGAGCTACTTAACAGGAACTGTGTAACCTGGCAAGACCCAGAGTCATTTCTGTTACAGTTACCGGAACAATATATTTGGCAATTGAATACTTCTGTCTTTATTTCAAAGCGAATATAATGCCTCTGGCAGGAACACGCTGCCAGCACGGCTCTGCTGCGGGTTTCTCTGCCACAAGATAAGGTGCCTTGGCGTAAGGCACCGTCTCCGCCACCACCCGAGCAGTGCCAGGGCTCGCTCAAACGCCAAACCGGGGTGGCCGCATCCCGGCTGGCTGCTGGGACCTCTCCCTGTCCCCCCGCGCACCCCTCGCCCGGGGCTGGGGACCGGCTTCCCCGAGCCGGGGCAGAGCTGTGCTGGGGCACGCTGCTTCTTTCCTCGGGTCGCCTTGCTCCTGGAGGGCTCGTCCCTGGGGCTTGGGCAGCACCTGCAAACGCGATGGGGGGGAACCGGTGGGAGAAGCAAGCCAGGATGGAGAGGACGCATGGGAATAGCATCAACTGCTCTTCGCATCAAGCCGTGCATCCTCTTTGCAGACGGCGCTGGGACAGGGCTGGAGCAAGCACGCGTTGCTTCGCCTCCACCCGTTTTCCCCAAGAAGCGTGGCTGGGATGAGTGGCAGAGAAGGCAGGGGAGAAATGACCCTCGTCAGATATTTTCCTTTATTTTTCCAAAGGTGGTGGTGTTAACTGAACTCAAGATGCTTCATGCAGCGATTACATGAGACGAGCCGGCCAGCCCAGAAGAGTGGCCGGTGATTGTGTGTCCGTACCCGTGCACGTAGTTCAGTTAAGCTTCATCCTCCTCTTCCCTACTATAAATTGAAGCTACAGCCGAGGAGGGGAAGCAGCCCATGCCACGGCTGAGCCGGGTCAGAGCCCCTCATCACCCAGCCCCCGTGCACCCGGGGGCTGACGGCCACAGGTAGCAGCCATTTCGGAGGAGCCGAACAAATCCGCCTGACAAAATGCAAAGAAATGGAGCCAAGTTTATGTCCGTATTGAGGGCATTCTGCTCCAATACCAAAGTAATAATAATAATGAGTCGTAACAACAACAATAATAATATCAACTAACTTTTGGGGGAAAAAGAAATCTTTTTCTCAGGATTTTTGGAGAGCCCTACATTTAATTATTGGCTGCCTCCAGGCATCTGGGGTGCCGGAGCCGGAGGTACCACCGGGCTTGTGTGAAGTTTAGGCACCCCGGATCTGGCCGGAGGTGTAGGGGGGTGCAGAGAAAATACCCGGGGGAGTCAGGACGGCTCACACGTCTCCTCCGTGCACTACTGTGCAATGCAGGAAATATCCAGCACCACGCGTGATTGGACTTGTGCTATCCCAGGTAGGTCCCGCCTGGCAGGGATGCCTCCCGCAAGACACCGCTGGCTCCTGGCCCCGTCCCAGCCTCCAGAAATCTGCCTGCCTGCTGCCCCCTGGCAGAGCCCCACTGGCCCAGCCCTGCAAAGGATTTCATATTCCTGTAGCTGTCTTAATCCCGCGGTGTGACTCAGCATCATCAAGATGCCGAAAAGAGTAATAAAAAGTGTTATAATGCCATTAATTATCCCCCACTAGATATCCTGGCTGCCCTGCTTACAGAAAAAAAGAGATATTGCAAGTGTCCGATTTGGGGAAAACCACCGAGAAAGATTCAAAAGAGGGGGAAAACTCCCCAAAAAGTGAAGGAAAAACCTGGGGAGCATCTCAGGCAGCGGGGCGACGTGCTCCTGCTCTCCCGGGAGGGAAGAGGGGTCCCTGGGTGGGGGGATTATGTCCTATGGCCATCCCCCAGCCTCTTGCCTGCGCACAGATGCCGATGCCTACGTCCACACCCCCCCCTAAGGACTTAATGAGCTTCCAGACGGCTATTGTCTTGGCAAATCTGATTGAAACCAGCCAAGGAGTTCAAGGGTTAGGAGGGGAGGGACGCGCAGACAGGGCGACACCAGAAACCCCGTCTGGGTGGAAATGGAAATAGATGGGGCTCTTACATAGGTGCGAGCCGCAGAAACCTTTGGAGTGATGATAATTGATGCTGAAGAGCACCCGAGTGGCCCTGACATGCCGTTCTTTAGTGTTTTCATTTCTGGTGGGCGACATGGGGAAGGAAGAAGCAGGGAAGTTGATGAAGAAGCAGGGTAGTTGATGAAGAAGCAGAGAAGTCGATGCGATCTGCCCTGATTTTGCTGTCCAAGCCTCCCCAGGTAGAGCCAGCGAGCAATTTCGCTTGCAGAACTGCTGGGGAAATAAGAAAGAGTTTGCGCGGTGATTTTGTTTGCAAAGCTAATTTTGGTCCCATGTTTTTCTTCCAGCTTTTAGGGAGAATTGCTTCCATGGGTTGGATGGGCCCCTGGGTAAAAGGTGCAGCAGCTGCCCGGGGAGGACGAACAGCCCTTATCGAGAGGCTGGGGCTAAGTCCAAATTGCTCAACACATTTTGGGCACTCCTTGGACCTTGCCTAATGAGTTTGGAAGGGGGAAGACGAAGCAGAGGGCGGTGCTGCCACCCCCAAATTGCTTCTGCTACGAAAGCTGGGGAGCCCTTGGGCCGGCAGACCCTGCTCTGCTCCTCTCTGGCCAGCCACACTGGGTGGGGTTGGTTTTTTTTTTTGCATCTTGAGACCGTCAGGAATGTTTTCCATGCGCGAGTGTAGCGCGTTCAAAATGCTGAAACCACCTTCATCTCAACAAAGATAAGAAGTAGCGTTTAAGTTGGCTGAAATTAGCAACTGCATCTGCCGCACAATGCCCCGGCTGCCATTAGCTGTGACCGGGGAATGGCACTAGCAAAGTATGCTGGCAATGTTTAACAAACCATCCGTCTTTTACCTGGTCCTACTCAACAGAAACCTTTGTTTGAACCACGGGCCTATTCAGTCTTGCTGCTGTCTGCTTATCGGGAAGATTAATCTCCTAGGTATCACTATATTAATTTTAAAACCGGCCTTTGTTATTCCGAGTCCTCCACTGGGGCAGCGGGAGGGCGAGGAGGCATTTCTGCCGCTGACGGGGAAGCCGGGCTCCGTGTTTGCCTGCTGCCAGCGTGACTCATCCCGGTTACCTGCACCCATGCTAAAAACCAAACGCAGCACGGCGAATCCCGACTCCCTCCCGCTCCGCGGATGCTCATGTTCTCATCGGCTTTTTTTTTGGGCGGGGAGGCTACATGTCCCGTGTCATCTCCTGCATCACCCCAGCACGATGGCTGGCGGTGGGGTCGCCGCGGCGGGAGCATCTCTGTGCATCCCCGATGCGTACCCAAAAAGCGAGAGGGCACGAGGCCAGCCCTGCTGCGTGGGGAGGGAGCCGGGCGAAGGTGGCTGTCGGGAAGGCGGCCGTGGCGGGGGGGCCGGGCCCCGAATTCCTGGCGGAGTGCTGTGCACACATGCCTTATCTCACCCGGCCGTGTTTGCGCAGCAGGGAGCCAGCCGCCCCGGTGCACGGGGAGGACGGCCGGCACCCACAGAAGTCCCCCAGCTCCAGTCCCTTCCATCCCTACGTGCCAAGGCGGGGGTCTCTGAGTTATTTCACGCGCTGCTCTAGGCTTTTTAACAAGGTGTTGGTGTCTCTTGGTGCTTCACCAGCCTTGCTGGACCTGCTCTCCGTGATTTGTGTTACAGGAGGTCGTTCATACCTCTCATCGCAGCCGTATCTCGTGGCACTGGGATCCACCCGAGCACTGTGTTGTTTCAAAACCAGTACCCGATCGTTTTATTTGCACTGCCCCTCATGACAGAGGGGGTGGCAGGTCACAAGCATCACCTAGAGATGCCCCAGCGTCCACGCACCAGCTCTGCATCCTCTTGAGCCTGTGAAACACCCCTTCTGAAAGGGGTGTGCCATAGAATCATCGAATCGTTTAGGTTGGAGAAGACCTTTAAGATCATCCAGTCCAACCATTAACCTACACTACCAAGCCCACCACTGAACCAATTAAGGGGAGAGTAAGAATTTCACGTTTCCTGGCTTGGTGGCTGGATTATTTTTTAATGAAAGTAAAAACTAGGAATCATTAAGGTTGGAAAGGATCTCTAAGATCATCAGTCCAACCATCAACCCAACACCCCCATGCCCACTAAACCATGTCCCAAAGTGCCACATCTACCCCTTTTTTGAACACCATGAAAATGTTGGTGCTACACGTAAAGGTGGTAATTGCCTGCTTGTGTTTCCTGAAAATGAGCCAAGCCCTTTCTTCCCAGGCCAGAAGGGGAGGGGACACACGGGACCTGGAGGCCCCAGCAAGCGGGTGGGAATCAGCTCAGGGTGCTGCGGGGTGGAGGGGGCAGCTGTGACTGCAAGACTCCCCCCCATTGCTGAAGCCCCCTGATCTCAGCGACATCAGGTACATCTCCTCCCAGCGCAGAAAGGAGCTTAAAAACCCTTTATTTGAGCAAAACCAGGGCATTTCCGCAGCACGTCTGTGCCGCTCACCCTCCCCTCTCTCTTGGCTGTAATGAGTGCTGTGGGAAATGTCCAGCTCCGTATTAATAATAGAAGATAGGAAAGCAAACATGCCTGGCCCGCTGACCCCCTCAGATGTACCTGCTGGGCACTCATCTGAGTGCGTGGCTTCTTCTGGCCTGCCTCGCCATGGGGGCAAAGATGCTTTTCTTCCCCATTAATTGAGCTGGAGGGTGCCTGGGACTACCTGCATGCGTGACGGGTGGCAGCGGCCGCTGCCTGGCCACCCCTGCCCTCTTGAAGCAGCCCCTGTAATTGCATATTTACCCATTGGAGGCTCTCATTATCTCATTATCACGAGAGGTTAACCGAGCGGCTCTGGGTCACTGAGAAGGTCACTAACAATGCTAGGAAGGGTTCAGATTCATTCATCGGCTCGGCATTGTTTTGGTGCTGAGGGACTGATCCTGAGCGTGCTGTGGACACGTCCCTTCCCGAGCCGGGCAGGATATCCCCTCTCTCTTGCGTGCCCCTGGCTTGCTCTGGCAGCTTGGATGCAGCGTAGCGTGCATGGGGGCAAGCTGAACGTCCTCACATCCCTCCCCTTTGCACCCCAAACTTGCATGAAACCGCCACGCATTCCCTGCAAACAGCTGGAAGATTGCACCCGTGCCCCCAGCTTCAGGAACCAGGCTTGTCATCCCTCCAGTCAAAACGAAGCAGCTAATAGGGGTGACACAGCTTTTCCATGCAACGCGCCATCGCCAGGCAGCGATGTTCTGCCCGCAGCCTGCTCCCCGGGTCTTTGCATTGCCTTCAGCTATTATCCGCCCTCGCGAGGAAATGCAGGGGCTAATAAATAGCCCGTCAGCGCCAAGCGCGAGACTTGAGCTTGGAAAGAGGACCCAGAAAGACAAGGATTTCCACCCCGCAGCGGGAGAAGCGGCCCCTTCCCCTTCCCCTGCCTAAGCTAACTCTTCTGCTATGTCAAATAGCCGGCAGGCGGAAACCCTGCCTACACTGGCAAGGGACAGAGGCTTCCCTGTTTGGATTCGAGATGGGGATTTCTGTGGCTGAAAGTACCTTTGTTATTTTTCCAGGAAAGCTTCCTTTTTGGCTGGCTTCACCTCTGCATAGGATGCACACGGCAAATTGACTGCAGCGATGAAGAAGGAAAAATATTTAAACAAGCAATTATGAATGAGCTTTGGTTGCTAGCTCGGAGAGCAGTTTCCTACGCCTGTGTTAAAATGTAAGTGATTTACCCTAGAAGTCCAATCGCAGCCTCAGGAGTTCATTAAGAACGCCTCTTAGATTAGAGCTTTGTGGCCGGAGAGGACCATAATTAGTCTGCTGTGCTCATTAATCACTTGTGCTACTAGAAAGCTGCGCTCCGCTTCCAGCGCGGGTATGCCTGCTGACCAGCAGGTCCTGCTGACTGGTTCCCATTCATCTTCTCCCCACCGGATTAAAGAGCCTTTTAGCACCCTGGATTTTCTCCCTAGGGGGCTGATCCTACACCACAGTCAACTCATTTCTCAATGTTTCTGAGACGCTTGATGCCGAGCCCCAAGGTCCCTGCCTGCGATGCACATTGCCTCCTTGTTCCAGCCTTGCATGAGCCTCGTGCCTTTCCCCTGCAGCAGAGCCCGGCTCGGCGTTCTTGGCTGGGACACGTAGCCAGCTCCAAGCTAAAGCCTACAGAAAGCAATGAGAATCTTTCCCCTAGCTCTCTGAAAGCTTTAGCTCGGAGCAGAGCAAGCTGCAGAACCTCAATAACTGAGCAAAGCAAGAGCTTCAACTCGAACACCGTGGCCAGCTTTGGGCAGGAGGATGTGGGGAGGTACTGGCTGGCCAGGCAGAGGTGCAGAGGCCCCTTCACACCTCCACGCTGTTGGGATTTTGCAGAAGGGAGTGTAAACACCGGCCCAGCCCTTCCCACCCACCTCTTGGCCAATCCTGGAGAGCCCCACCCTACAAAGAGGGCCCAGGCATCCTCACCCACTGGGGATGCAGCAGCTGGTGCTTGTGTGGTGGTCCCAAGGTGGAGGAGATGAGACTGTGAGTAGCAGCAAGTGCCGGGTTCTGCTTTTTTGTCCTCTGGGGCAGGGGTCTCCATCCTGCCTGGTGTGGTGTAGTGCCTGGGTGCTTCCCATGGCCTGGCTTTAACAATCCTTGAGTTTAACGTGGTTGGTTTTAGAAAGTTAAAAGTAAAGGAGTAAATAAGCACAAGTGACTAAAGGGACTGATCCTGACCTAGCTCTGTGAGCTGGGGGTGCAGGAGCTGTGGCTTTGAGGGTGCTAAGCTTCACTGTTGTTGCCAATGAGCCCTTGGCTGTGACGTGAGTGTGCAGGCATTTCTCAAGGACAGAAGAGCTCTCTACGATCTGGCCTCATGGGTGGTTTTATTGCCTCTGAGGGATGCAAGCCGGCTCCTAGTTATGCAAGAGTATTTTAAGTTGCATTCTTTGTTATAGCTGTTCTGCTAGACCCTTGTTGTAAAATAGCTGTGCCTGCCTGGATGTTTCAAAAGGTGGAGATCAAAGCTGTCGCTGGCCTTGGGGCTGCAATGTTTACCTGGTTTTCTGGAGATCTGGCTGTGGACCCGGCTGCTGCCCTAGACTTGCTCTGAATTCAGGACATGTTCCCATGTGTCTGAAACTGTGGTATGTTGGCTCTCGCACCAGGGGTCGTTCAGGCTGAGGTGCAGGGTGCTATAGGTACACATGTTTAGAAAGGGATTGGTTATATTTACAGGGGCTATTGCATACAAAATCTCTCCCCTCTCTCTCAGCCATTGGGGTCTCTAGGTGTGAGGATGAGCACTCAGGGGAAAATATCACTGTGTGTACCCTGTCCTTCCAATCTAGATCTTCTCTAGATATCTATGATTTACTACCGAAAGGCCAGGTATGGACTATTTGTTGCTCTGGTCTGACCAGACTGGGTAATGCTTGTGTTCTTACATGTGCTCTTCCTTCACCTGAGCCTACAACCCCCCCTCCGAGCCCAGTGCTACATCCAACACCTACATCACCTGCAGAATTAATGGTGCAGGTGCCCCACTGCATCAGGTGTTTCATCTCATGAGGCACTAGAGATCTAAGCCAGTGCTGGGGTGGTCTCTGAATATTGATGACCTTGGCAACTTCTCCAGACACAGCTGAGTCCCATAGGAAGCCCATGGTACCAAGGCTTCCAGGCTCCTTCAAGGTCCTTGAGAGCTTTATCTCCATGAGTCACCATGAGCTGGCCTTTACAAATCTGACATTTAAGGGAGTTTCCCCTTTGATCTGAAAAAAAACTGGCACAAGGAGCTGGTGGCGTGGCCCCACATTCCTCTGGTGGCTTTGGGGCATGCCAAGTTCATGAGGAACGTGGTGACAGGGCTCCCTGGGCCAAAACCTGCTTGAGTAGAAACTTCTCAGCTGCCTTGCGTCTCCTGAGTGCAGCTCCTGTGTCCTCTCTTGCCAGGAGGATGGTCTGGAGAGAAGCACTCTCCATAGCTTGTGCTCGAGCAAGGACACCCTCCTGTCCTCGCTGAGTGGGTGCAAGCTCTGGGTGACAGAGGGGACAGGGTGCTCAGGCCAAATCTGACCCCAAACAGCCCTGGAGCCCTTATAATGTCCCCTGCGGGGTGCTGGGCTGAGTCCTCTGCTGTAGGGACCTCCTCAGGGAAGCCCCAAAGTTAGGTAGAGCAAGCAGTCTCAGGGCAGGGGTGATCTGTGAGCCCTGGTCACCTTTTCAACAGTTCAGCCATGGACATCCCAGGCTGAGCAGCATGTAAATCCACGGGGCAAATGGAGGAACCCATCACATTTTCCCACCGTGCTCCATCCAGCCTCCATAGACAGCCCGCTGAGACCAGGAGGGATGCAGGTAGCCTGTCTCAGCAACAGGGAGGCAAAAAGCTAAGGAATCATTTAATTGTTAGACTTAGCGTTTGATACACTTTGTGTTTGCAGGGGTGCTAGAGGAAAAACCTCTCTTGCATGTAGTCCTCCAGATACTCTAGTGTCTGAACCTGGGAATAACTGCAGAGGGAAAAGGGGCACTCGCCCGTGCTCCGGCTGAGCAAGGGCATTTCCTACCTGCCTGTGTTTAAAGGTGATATCAGGGCTCTCCTGCATGCGGCTGCAGTTAACAGGGTGCATTTGTTCCTTTAATGTTGGCTGGGCCGTTGCATTGGTGGCTGCCAGCTGCGGAATGGGTAAAGCATTGGGGGTGAAAGCTTTCCAGCTGGAAGCGCCGGGGGGGGGGGGGTGTTCAGCCTGATTTCTTCATATCTGGATGGGATAAATGCAGGAACAAAGCACTGAGAAGCCCCTTGGCGCGGTTCTCCCTCCGTCACCACGTGGTTTTGGCAGGCTCCACTTTCGGGGCGGATGAGCAAAGCATACTGTCAGGGTTTGACGGAGTCAAGGGAAAAGTTCAAGCACCTTGAAGTTTGACTGTGATTCTCGTTTAAGCTGGCACAAATCACCTCCGCCCAGCAGCTTTATGGGGGCCTGCAGACCTACCTGTCCTTTACGCTGCGGAATGGGGGTTTCTGTTCAAAACTGGCACAAACAAATGCATTTTATTTGCTCAGTCAGAGAAAGGAGAACCAGCCACTGGTGCCCTTATCAGTGTGCCTGGGAAGGGAGACTGTTCAGTCTCCTCTTAAGCCACGTCCTCAAGAGGTGAGGTCCTAAAAGCCGTGCCCTCCTTTCCCCCAGCACCTGGAAGAATCAGGCCCTTGGCAAACAATTTGGAAAAAGAAACGCAACGCAGAAAACAGTCAAGCCCCTCGCTGACACTGGGGGGAGGAGAGGAGCGGAGCGAGGCAGTCTGCATTCCTCCCCATCCATACATTATTTGCGAGGGATTATTTGCTCAACCCCAAAGCGCACGCACACACACAAATTGACAGCTGCTAAGAAATACAAAGCGCTGTATTCAGATGACCAATATGGAGCGTATGAGCTGCCTGCTCAGGGCTGGCTGACGTCTCAAACGTGCTAGGCTCCGTATTTTATCCCAAAGGAAGGATGAAAGAGCTCGAGGTTGGAGCAGAGGAAGCTGCGTGCTTGCTGGTGTAAAAAGCATGGGAGTTCTTCTGCGTGGGAGCCCGACCCAGCTGGAAAAGAGGTTATATATACGTGCAGGGGTGTATGCGCACACACAGGCATATGCAGAGGGAGTTGAGGGCAGGTGAAAGGAAATCTGCAGGCGGGCAATGAAACGGGGAGGTGTGAGCCAGGCTGTTCATTAGTACCTGGGTATGGCTGCCACTGACCTGATGGCAAATATGAAATATCAAAGCGCTTGTCAGCACTCCTGAATGGGACAAAGAAAAGGCGCATTAATGATTAACTCCGCTAAAAGCTCAGGCTTTTTTATTCCCATGGCGCTTGGACTATCTCGCTGCCATGTGACATGCTTGGGCCATTTTCTAGCAGATTGGGGAAAGCTAGTGAGCAAACACAGGTGCTTTCGAGTCAGCAGCGCTGTCAGGGACAACCACAAACAACACCAGCTATGCCTGCCTAAATTAGCTCCTGTGTTTGCCTCCATTTTTCCTTCCTGGAGATTTTACTTTCTAAGTCCAGCGTCTTTCGCTCCTGTCTTCGACTATTCACACGCAGTGTTAAAAGAGAGAGAGAGAGACAGAGAAAAGAAAAGAGAAGAAAGGGGAAAACACACAGAAAGGCTCTTCTTTGAACCCGCAACGCTGCGTGGGGACCGAATGCAAAAGACCCGAGTAAACTAATTAAAACTACTCAGGTCTTTAACTGCAAAAACAAAACACGTTTATTGTGCTCAAGTGGAATTGCTTTGGTGATCCACAGCAAACACAAAGTCCTGCAAACATGTGCGGGGTGCTGCAGTCGCGGTTTCTAATAGGCCCGGAGCGGCGCGTTGCTGGGGGGGGAGGAGGGAAGGGGTCCGGGCTGGGCGGCCGTCGGTGGGGCACGGGGGTGACTTGGGGGGTTCGCTGTCGCTTGCTGGGACTTACACCTCAGACGATGCGTGTGACCTCCCCGGGGCCGCTGCTCAGAGTGAAGGTCCCTCTAGTGGTATTATTTGTTTTAATTTATTCCTTCCATAGCGCAAATCAGACAGACTTTCTTTTCCTGTTCAAATATTTATATATGTGTGTTATTGCACTACGCTTAGACTCCTTGCAATCACACTGGGGCAATAAAGAACAGACTATCAGCGTGCAATGATAAAGGTACTTTGGGTAAACAGCAGAAAATGAAATAAAGTTATAAAAAAGAAGGCCTGGGATGGTATAAATGTCTACAAATAATCACTATATCAGCCTGCCTGATATTCAAGCAATTAACAACAACAGGGGTGAAATTGTACCCAAGCTGTGCTATTGAATTTAAATGCTGCCTCCTCTTCAGGCCCTTGAAAGAGGAGTAAAGCATCCTGCCTTTCCAAAGGAGGGATTTGCAGCCTTTCAGGGGCCGGGTAATCCGGACGGCAGCCTCCACCGACTCTGCCAGCTAAGGGCAGGAGAGGGGCTATAATAATTCACACCGCCCCGGGCTCCCGCAGACCCCCGAGGGCTTCAGCTTTAGGGGGGTGCCAAGGGGTTGGCCATGCAATGCCAGGGCCAGTTGCGCAGCTGGAGCTCCCTCAATTTTATTGTTGTGGAGAAGAGGTTGACCCCGCCGAAAATGGGATGAGTCCCCCCCAAAGGGAGGAGGATTCAAATCTGCATCATCCGAGAGTTTTCTTTGGGCTTGCGTTGAGTCTTTGCTGCAAACTCACCGCGAGCCTGGCAAGGTCCCACGTGCCAGCCGAGCGCTGGTACGCATCCGTGAGACCAGTCGCAGCCCGTGGCAAGCGTGGGGTAACTTGGTGGTGGTGGTAGCATCCATCGCCTCAGATCAAGTGACTTAAGCATAAAGTGGATTAAAGTTGTATAAGCAAAAAGTTACCGTGGTTCGGCTACTGGATGGCATCGTCATGAGGCTCTGGCAGAGCGACCGTGTGCCTGCAAACCTGCCCTTGCAATAGCGTTGCATGTCAAGCGCCCGACGGCACCGAGCAAGAAGACAGGTCAGTCAGAAAGTGAATTTCTACAGGCAGCAAAAAATGCAGGAGTTTGAAACCGGTGTCCAGATTTTGTCCCAAGGACAATGATTGCAGATGCAGCATAGTTCACTTAGGGGGGAAATTAAAATCTGTGTATTTAGCGAGATTATGCTTGAACTGGTACCAATTTATTTTGCCAAATTGAGCTGCAGCCAATTTCTCTCCCATGCGATGATGGATAAATATCATTAAATAGGAAAAGATGAAGGCGATTGATGCCCTTGCATTAGCAGGAACTAACATCATGCGCTTGAGAACGAAAGGACAGAATTGGGGAGATCTGGATGCAAATCATCCAAATGAGACAGATTAAGCATGAGGGGCCGAGGGAGAACGGGATCTGGAAAGCGCGGCGCTGGGAAGAGTGGGGAAAGCGCTCAGGTTGTATTTGCTGGAGGAGTTAGGAATGGTGACCCAGAGACTGGGAAAGCTGTCCTGCACGCTCTGGTGTCGGCCCCTTCGAGATACCCCAGGTCTTGGGGTCTGTTGAAGCCAGGGGTGCCAGGGGCACATCCCACCTCTGCACACTGGGAAATTTGGGGAGACCTGAGCCCGAGCCCGGTGCCATCCGTGACGGCATCTTCTGCCGACAGCTTCCCCCTGCGAGCCTTCCCAACCGGGACGTGGAGCCAGGGCTTCCCATGGCCGTTGAAGGAGAAGCTTAAAAGCAATTCTCTTCTCGAACCAAATCGTTTGGCGCTGGAACTTTGTTTTCCAGCGAAAATTTAAAAGAATCTACAGGAGTAGTTTGTCACAACTTCTGGCTTTTGAGTTCTCCGCATATTTCTTTAAGAGCTAAATAATCCTTAGTTTGGGAAATTCAGTTGTTTCTAATGAGATTGTGGATGCTTGCTTAGCGAGAGCAATGTCTGGCATTTTATGAATTGCAGTAAGTTTGGGGATTGATGATAGAATTCATAGAAATGAATTTTCTGAGTAGTATCATGCAGGGGAAAAAAAAAAAACAACCCAAACACTTCCTTTTATCCACTACAGACTCCCTTCCAGCCCGTGCCAGTGAATACCACCCGATTTCTGTGTTCAGAGAGGCCAAAGATAAACCTCTGGTTTACCATCTGTAACACACGCACAGGTAGAGTTTAACTCTTCCTTTGCCCCCTCCTTAAGCTAAATAGTTGCAGTCTCAAATATTTTTTTTCCTCGTTAGAAGGTTTTTTCCTATATGTTTTTATTCCTCCTTATTCCAGCAGCAATTAAATTGGGTTTGGTGCCTACCTGTTGAACACAGGCTTTTACTCAGTTTTTCAGCTGCAGTACCTTCTTTTCTTCATACAAGGTCTAGACAGCTTGCAGAAAGCTATCTGTAGGGTTCAGCTGACTCCTTTGCGTTCTACCTGTTACCACGTGTAGAACTCGGGCGGGTTTTGCATTGCTTCCGCAGCTCCCCCACCTTTCCTTGTGCAGCGTGACACAGGAACTCTGCTTGCTGCAGACCTCGTTGCCCCGTTGCCTACGCCGCAGCTCGCCACCAATGCGTGCTGCTGGTACAGAACTTAACAGCAACGAGCTTTTCATCTTCCAGCACGCTGAAGTGTGCCCATCCATGGGCCCATCCTAAACATGGGTTTAGGGCGAGAGGAAATGTGCTCAAGCTGCACCAGGGGAGGTTTAGGTTGGAAATTAGGAAAAATTTCTTTATGGAAAGGGTGGTCAAGCATTGGAACAGGCTGCCCAGAGAAGTGGTGGAGTCCCCATCCCTGGAAGTGTTCAAAAAACGGGCAGATGTGGCACTTTGGGACATGGTTCAGTCTGGTCTACCCTTGATTGGTTTAGAGTAGACTTGATAGTGTAGGTTAATGGTTGGACTGGGTGATCTTAAAGGGCTTTTCCAACCTAAACGATTCTATGATTCTATGATTCTATGATTCTATGATTCTATGATTCTATGATTCTATGATTCTATGATTCTATGATTCTATGATTCTATGATTCTATGATTCTATGATTCTATGATTCTATGATTCTATGATTCTATGATTCTATGATTCTATGATTCTCTCTCTTCATTTTTCTGCCAAGCGGGTTCTGACCCGTGATGTGACTCCAGTCTAATATGACCGTGACCTCCCTTGTGTGCGCCTTTGACAGAGCTGGGTGCCAGGTTCTCTTATCTTCTGCTTCATCGGGCAGACTCTGGAAACGTTGGCTGGATTTCCCTTTGACCCACTGCTTTTGGTTTACGGGCAGGGAAAGATCTAGTGGAGAAAAGCTTGGGCCTGGGGCGTGTTGGGCTGCTCTCACACAAGGTCATCCCTTGGATCGTTTATAAAGCCATTTTAGCGATCGCTTCCTAAGCTTGCAGGCTGGTATTTCCCAGCACCATGCAAAGGTGAAGCAGATCCAATTTGCCTTCTTGCAGAACAGTTGCCGATATAGTTTTAAATATCGTCACTTGCTTCTTGGGTTCCTCGTGGCCATAGACCCTCTGAGTGGGATTTTCTTGGCTTTGACCCAGGATAGCTTATACGCTTGTGGGCACTAAGGGGGCTTGGTCCCTGTCCCCAGCTGGAGTCTGTGGGGAGATTCCTGGGGGCTTTCTGGGTTTGAACCCATCTCTACCTGGCTCGTCGGGGACAAGGATGACTCTTGGCAAAGGTGGTCCTTGGGAGGGCATGGAGAGGTAACGCAGACCATCCTCCAGCAGAACTGTGCTTTGTGTCTGGTACGGGCAGAGCTGGGGGAGCATGTGGTTGGCTTTCCAAAACATGTGAAAGGACGTTGCTTGTGTGTGGTGGCACCTGCACGACCAGGGTGCAGCACCCACCTTCTGCAGGGTGAGACCCAGGTGGGCGAAGAGGGAGATGCCGAGCTGCGGGGGGATGATTCCGTAAATCTGTGTAACCGTGGCGGGGGGGATGTTCTGCCTCGTCCCGGGATCCGCACCCCGGAGAGGGCATGGAGAAACTGGAGATGGTCCCGAGGCAGGCAGGGATGGGCACAGCTTGCAAGGTGAGCTGTGAAGAGGCACGCCGAGCTCCGCAACCTGCGCGGGGTTGTCACGGCCCGGCTGAAGGACCCGGGGAAAGTCACCCTGGGTATTGCAACATCCCTGCCTGCCCCGGCCCTGTCAGCAGCCTTTTGGGAAATAACCGCGACCCAGAATGCTCTCCCAACCACAGCTATTCAGCAGCGCGGTAAAGCAGAGGGTTTGGGCTGTGCTTGCAGATGTATTGAGTTATTTTTTTGCTGCTCTATTTAAAAAAAAAAAAAACAAAACCGAACAAATGACAGGGGGGTAAAAAAAGGAAGTGATACTGTTGCAATCAGCATGGTGTGTGATAAAGATTTATTACAGGTAGAAAGCAAATAAAGGTATGGTAGGAACTTCTTTATTACCCATATCATGATTGCTTATGTGATCAGTGACCTGGAATACATTCAAATTCATGTTAAATAAAAGCCTAATAGAATTTTTTTCCCCTGCCTTATGGTGACATGTGGGCAGTAGAAAGAGCAGCCAATTGCTGTGTTTACCCGCTTCCTGCTTTTCTGGAAAGTCAACAGTTTTTAAAGGCTTAGGCTGGCTCTGAATTAGGAAACTTGCACTGGTTTAACTAAGGTCGTTAGCGGACAAGTGAGATGTAACTGTGGGTTTTTTTTTTATTAAGAAGTTGCTGTGCCAGGCTCACCCCACCCTGCCCCTCCGCTCCCACCGTGCAGGCTGGTCCCCTGCCTTTCTCCAAGCCCTTTTCTCGGTGGTTTGAGAGGAGGACATCACCGCAGGCAGGCAGCAGAGAGGACTAAGGTGTCCCAAGGCACCCAAATGCCTTGCAGAGACCACGTTCATCACCACCCTGAAGCGGTCACAAACCCATCCGGGCACTTTGGTTTGCACGGCAGCCCGAGAGGTGCAGGCGGACCTGATGCCACCCCATTGCCAGGTGGCCATCGCTAGGTGCACCTAGCCCTCTGCTTTGGGCCGAGACCTCAGAAACCCACTGCTCTTTGGGCAAGCCCTGGTGGTTGCACCTCCAGGAGGAACCCATGGGCTCAGATAAGGCCTGGAAGGTCTTATCTGCTCACCGCTTTCAGACCTTTCTTCTTTTGGTGGTTCATCCATCACTAGTTAACAGGGTACCCTTGCAAGGCTGGCTTTCTTTGTGCGCTATCTTTAACCTCCTACAAGTAAATACCCTTGGTACACATGTATCTCGCTCCCTGATAATGTATTGTATTCCTTCCACCACCCAAAGCACTGGTGGCATGAGGAGAAACAGTCCATTTAGATAAAAAGCAATTAGCACGTCCTAGGCTGGCTTGGTATATATTGTTAAAGAAACGGGCCCTTGCAGGAGGCTGGCGAAATTCCTTCTGGCTGGAAAGAACAAAAAAAAGTCTGAGGTTATTTCAAAGGAAACCTCTCCTCATCCTGGAGATGCCTTTTTTTTTCTGAAAGTCAGGCAACGAATCTGTATTTTCTTGCAACTTCAGGCCAGGAGTTAGGTTTCGGTAAACAAGTTGTTGTGGTCTCTTGAGAATGGAAGAAAAGTTAGTAATAGGCTCAAAAAAAAAAAAAAAAAATCACACCTTTCATTTGCTTCCTTGGCGTGAGGTCCTGGTGCACCCTCCTGGCCAGCCAGCTGCTGCCCGGGGCAGGTTTGGGGTGGGTGGCAGGAGGTGTTTGGGGGACATGGCCCAGCAAAATATTTTGATTTATTTTATAGCCCACTCCCATCGGTTATATCATTATACATGATGGGCTTTAACTACACAGGGCGAAGCAGTTTCTGCAAGTCTCTAGGAAGAGCCATGTATCTTCATTTATATGTTAATTTGCATTAAATAAATGTCACTATAAACAACTTGTATCTCGGGAGAAGGTGGAAAACATATGGGCGTTTGCCAACCAGGGGTTATTAATTTTACACTTTCCATCTGGAGCCTATAAAGGATCCATTCTCAGAAACAATAAAGATCCAAGGTCACCGGAGAGCGCGGGGAAGGCCACTGGCAGGGTTCTGCCGTGCGTGGTGCGAGCGCCATAAAGCCTTTGTTCCACCTCTAAAGCGCACGGCCCCGCGTACCAGCACCTTGTTAAAGCCCGCGCGCATGCCAGGGCATGCTCTCCTCTTTTACTTTTTTTTTGTTTTTTCATGAGCTATCCCGCCCCGTAAACCCGAGAAGAAGCTGGCATCCGTGCCGGGAGGAGGCACGGAAAAAAAGGGGACACCTTGCTGGCGGGGGGCCAGGGAGGAAGCGCGGAACTTCCCGCAGCGATGCTGGGAACGCGATGGGTGGCTGCAAAGCCTTCCCGTGCGTGGAGGGCAAGGGCAGACGTCCCACGCCTTGCCCGGGTCCAGCCTGCGTGGCCGTGGGTGGGAGGAGCAGGGAGGATGCGGGTGGTGGGAAGTGGCGATGCTAGTATGTCACGCAAAAAGCGACGCGGTTGTCCCCAAAAGGTCACCCCTTCCCGTTTGCACGTCAGGTTCTTTAAAAGCTGGCTGCAGGAAAGAAAAAAAGAAAATGTCCCAAGGAGGGTGAATGGGCCCGTCCCCATCATCAAGGGGCTTGGGGACGCGGGTCTGAACCCTGCTCCGTCCCCAGGGCTGGGGGCGCGGGACTGCGGCGGCCACCCCCGGGGTCAGCGGAGCTGGCGGTGCTGCAGTCACCCCTGCTCAAAACGGGGCTGGCGGTGACAAAAGCGTCAGCGAGCCGACTGAAACGCCGCCGCCGCGCGCGGGCTGCGCCTTTGCGGGCGCTTGTGCGAGCGGCCCCTCGTCCGCCCCACTGGCTCCTCCTAACCTGCCGTGCTCTTGCTTTCCGTGGTTCTTGTTCCCTTTCTCCTCCTTTTGTTGCAGCCCTTGTTTGCTTTTCTCACCGCCTGCCCCTCTCCCTTCTCACCCCGGCGTTTATTGGATTTCTCTCTTCTTTCTTCTTTCTCCCCGGTTCCTTCCTTCACCCGCTTTCCCGAGCAGGAAACAAAACTCGATGGTGTTGGCGTTGGCTGTATGAACTTTTGACCCTCCTGGGCGATGTTTGAGTGAATTTGAGACGTGGTTGCATAAATGCGCCTCTGCCCCTAGCACCTGGATCCCAAGCCTCCTCCTCCCGGGTGGCCCGTGGTGCTGGGGCTCCGCACCGGGATCAGCAATTGCATCCCAGTGGGACCCGAGCTGCGGAGAGGAGAGCAAGGAGTGACCCCAATATTGCCTGCGGATACCCGTGCAAGGGCCAGCCATGTGTTAGCAATGAGCCTGTGGGTCTCAAATGCAAGGGCAACCCAAAACCGAGAAGATGAAGTTGTATTGAAGCACTTTCACTGGAAACAGGTCGCCAATTTTTAATTTTTTTTTTTTAATTCCCTCCCAGTCTCCTGCTTTTTCTAAATCTCCTGGTGTTTCAGCCAGGAGATATTATTCCCTAAGCCATGAGACCTTTTGTTTAAAAAAGAGGAAAAAAAACAAACCCAAAACCGACCTAAAAACAAACAACCCCCCCACCTTAAGTTATCACAGGAGAAAAATGTCAAAAAAATACCCAGATTCTTCCGGGCACCCAGGTTTTATTCTAAAAAGTGAGTGAGGGGCCAGATTTTTAAAGGGCGTCTCAAGTTTTAGTGGGGTCTGCAGCAGCGCCAGGGTATTCTGGAAGTGCTCCCTGGATACTGGCCATCTCGGCATGTAAATATCTTTTAAAATTGGTTCCCTAGGAGCCTTGAAAGTCGCCAGGACTTATGCTCCTAAGTCATTTAGGCGAGCTGAAAACGTCAAGCCGGAGCTCGAAGTAGAGCTCCATTTGTTTGGGGGTGGGGGGGGGTGATGGAAAGTTGATTTACTTGCTGTTTGGGGGAGGGAAAACTATTTTAGTGTTGTTTCGAAGAACGTTTTGAGAGGCTGAATGGCTGGGTGGTTATTTCTCAAGAAGGCTGTTTCGGAGGTGGCCCCGTGCGATCATTCCCTAGCCTCCCCCAGCCCATAAAAGGGGGAAAGGATGTAAATTATAATTTTTTCATCCTTAACCGAAACAAATCCAGCCCCGAAATGAAGGGGATGGGGGGATACGAAGCATGCCGCGGGCGGCGTTTGGTGCCGAGCTGGCTGCCGCGCGTGGCTTTGCCCTGCGGCAGGCTTGGCGTGCCGGGAGCCGGTGTGCCCTGGCTTGCAGGTATCCCATCCCCGCCTCCCCACCTGCCGGGATAAAAACCTTCCCAGGGGAGTTTCCCCCACCCAATTAAATACTACCACGTCGGCTGCCTGGAAGCCCCCGATTTCCAAACGCATGGGTTTGGGTTTTGGGTTGGGTTTGTTTTTTTTTTTCAGACATATAAGGCTAGCCAGCGTCTTGCTGGCTATTTCCATACCGCTCCCGGCTCCGTCCTGCCCCGTTCCCAGTCCGAGCTGTCCCGTAACAAATCTATTCAGGGAGGCCTCTGAAAAGGGAGAAAGAAATGCCATCCATTCAGCCGCCCCTGCTCCTTCTGACACCCTCTGTCTCCCCATCCAGTTCATAAAGGACTTTCTGTTGGTTCGCGGCAACCAGGGAGCAGGAATGCCGCCGGCCGATCATGGTTTATGTCGTCTACAAAACGCCAACAGTATGGGGATCAGATGACCCTGGACGTGTTTATTGTAGTAGGGGAAATTAGCAATAAATAAAGGCAAGTGGGCAGAAGAAAACTGGGACCCTCTGGGACTCTTGTGTCTATAGGGTCAGAATCAAAAGAAGGCTTGATTTGCTCCTATAATTTAACCCAGCCCCTGGGCTCCTTTATCAGAGCAAGGACAAGGACATGCTAATCTGAGTGCCCATAATTTAACGGAGATATACTGTACTTACACTGGGCGCTTGGAGGCGGCTGGATGGTCCCGTGGGGCCCCTGCTCCGGCGCTTCGCGTGAAGCGGGCTGCCGCAGGCTCGCCCCGCCGCCCGAAAGCAGCGGATTTCCATGCTTGGAGACTATTTGATGCCCACGGGGGGGCTTCTAGCCAGGGCTGCCTGAGCAGAGGGGTTTAGGGCATGGGTTTTTTTTCCCTTGGGATGCTGATTTTTTTTTTTTCCCCATCCCGTGCACGTGGCGTGGTGAAGCGGGGGATCCAAGCGTTGCTGCCTCATCCCCAGGGGATGGGTCCCCTCGTCCAACCCCGCCGCGGGATGGAGCTCGGCCACGTAGGCATCGTGGGGGGGTTATGAGCCCTCTCTTCTCTCACCCCCCCAGCACCCACCCCGTCCCGGCGGAGGGGAGGCACCCCTGCAGAGCCCAGCCCCGCTCCATCCCACTAAACAGCCACCGCTCGCCCTCCGGGCCCTTATTTAAGAGGTTAATGGGATTACCCAGCGGCTAAGTGGTGTGTGCACGGGTAAATGCAGTGCTGGATGAGGTCCCAAAGGCCCTGCGCTCCCGGGAAGGACTGGGAAAATGCCCCTCTGTGAAATGCCACCACCAAGTCCTGCTGCTGGGGCTGCCGGTGGCTTCGTGCCGGGCTGGTTTTTGACCTGGTTTTTGACTTGCATCAGCCCGGGAGAGGTGGGTTTTTTTCCTGCCTTCAAAACTACCCGCTTGCCTTGTTCCTAAGATACTTTCCTCTTCACCAAGGATTGTTCTTCCCATGGAAAAAAAAAAAAAAACCAACCCACAAACGCTGGGGTTTTCAATAATCTAGGATGGCAGAGCAAGCCAATAAATTCTCTGCTTGAAAGATGAAAGACTACAGTTAAAGAAAAAAAAAAAAACCCTAACAAAACCCTCTTCCCTCAGCCCCTGGGTGCTGTACCACAGGTGTCTGTGCCGCCTAACCAAACAGTCCTCTGCCTATGAAAGACGGGGGCTAACAAAGCGTTTTCTTTCCCTTGTAAAACTCCCCTTCAATGAAGGAAAAAATTTCAGCCTGTGTTTTTTTTTCTTTTTTTTTGTTCGTGTGTGTGCACAGATGCTTTTCTCTATTCCCGCCCTGTAACTGCGGCGCGAGCGGGATCAAGGCGTTTGCAGTTTTTGGCGCCGGCAGCCCGTGGGTGCCCGGGGCAGGTGCAAGGGTGAGACCCGGTGGGTTCCCATCGGCTTCAACGTCGGCACCCGGCGGCTTCGAAGGGCTTCCTGGCCAAAAACCTGGCCGTGGCCGGCAGGCCCCTCACTGTCTCGCTGCAGTGACCCACGTGCATGGGCAGTCTGCGTCTGCCATGCCGGCATCGCCGTATCCCGCTGCCCCAGGAGCGATGGAGCTGCCGGGAAAATACCTTCCCGGGTGCCTGCTCCCGCACCTTCCCCACCGAGGGGGTGGTGGGGAGCAATTAGGAACCCTGCTGAGGGGTAAAAGCCTCGTTATGTAAAATAAAACGTTAAACCAGGTGATAATAGAGGAAATTAATAATGCCCGGAAGACGTTAAAGGTAAATATAATTGTAATGTAAACATAATGGCTTTAAATATTGGCTTTTATGTGACAGCTGCTCTCTAAGCACCTGCTTTAGGCTCTTATTCACAACAGTAATTTACAGGCAGCAGCTTTTGTTGCATGGCACCAAAAAAAAAAAAAAAATCCCTATATTCCTATTGTCTTGGGTTTTTTCCTTTCCATTTCCTTGCATGGGAGGTATTATTGCATGCACTTCGTCCCGACCCGGTGAGGCACGTTAATGCTGGTACGATCCTGATGCCGGACCACAGACCCCAAAGGGACGCATAAAAATAATGCCCCCACCCCTTCCTCGGAGAGCAGCTGGTATTTGCTTTCTGGGCAACCAGGTTTCTTTTGGAGCCAAGAAGCGCGTGGGGCTGGGGGCAGCGGCTCAGGGGTGCAGGAGCTGGGGGTCACCCAGTTTGGGGGGACAGACCCTGCAAGACCAGCTATCTCAGCTTGAAATATCCCTGCCTAGGCGTTGTTGGCCGGCTAAATACGGGATGGCAGCAGCGAGGTGGAGGGATGGAAACAGCATTTGAGCTAAGCGCCGTGAGCTGAAAGCGCTGATTTTTTTTTGCTTTTACACAAAAAGCTGCAATTTCTTTTTGGAATATAGAGTTGTATATTTGGGAACTGCTCTGTCCCTATTATTTTTTTCCCCCTATAGATGTTTATGTGCAGGCCCTGGCAGCGGTGAGGGGAGATGCTGGGCTTCGCGTGGCGCCGGAGCCAGTGGTACCACCTTCACGGGGTGCATTTATGGCCCCGGGGCCAGCCACCGGCACCGAGTCCATAGTATGGCCATTAAACATGTTTGCCCTTGCCGCCGTACCCTGCTGTGTCCTCCCTCGGTGGTTCCTCGCTCCCCCTTTTTTTTTTTTTTTTTTTTTTGCAATAGGTGTTTTCTCCCCTGCAATGAAAGACGGTGCAATTTTTTGGCAGCAGTTTTGCTTTGGGCTCCCGCGGTGTTCAGCTCGGCGATGCACAGCGCGAGAATTGCAGGAGTGCCCGTGACTGTAGGAATAATCGCAGTTCCCAGGTTTTTTGCATACTTCACTTACTTCAAAATAATGCCAGTTTCCAGACTTGTGTCATTCTGCAATGAGCCTCTCGCGCTCACCCAAAGAAAAGTAAGCTTTATCCCCGCCTTTCTTTTTTCACGGACTCAAAACCCATGAAGGAAGTAAAAATTACACCCATCTAGTTTTTTTTTTTTTTTAATTATGTCCTTTTGAAGGTCATTGCATCACTGGGTATTAGTTTCATGGAGTTCTTTCTGAGCGCCGGTTGTCAACAGCGAAGCATTTCCAAAGCAAATTCAACTCTCGGGAGCGGGACGGGGCGGTGGGTGCCCAGCAGGAAAGGTCCTCCTGCACCCTGGCAGCTTTTTCACAGCGAGGAAAAGTTTTACCTCTGTGTGGGGCGGCGATTTCCAATTTTGCAGAAGTACCGCAGAGCCGAGGGGTCGCGTCGCACTGGGTTTGAGGGCCGGAATATTCCCCCGGCCACAGCCATATCAGGGGGCACGGTAAACTTTTACCTTAAAAGAGCTGTGGGGATGGATAAGAGATGTGCCCGCGCGGCGTATTTACTTTAAGATTAGTGAAGAATTGGCTAGAACAGCATGTTTTCTGTTGACTGTGAAAACAAGAGTGGCCCTGGCCGCTTCTGCCCTGGGCTGAACCCGGTGGGGGGACGAGCCCCACGCCGGCAGTGTGCGGGCAGGGTCCCCGCCCGCAGCTGGGTGCGGGTTAAACCTGGCAGGAGCCCTGCTTTCGGGGCGGGATGGCAAAGGCTGCAGCAGGGGCGGCTAGCGCAAGCCAAGCCGGCGAGCCCACCCATGCTGGGGGGGTGGCCGGGAGACCCGCGCGGCTCTTTGCTACTCCAGGACGGTTTTTAAAAGGTAGCGAACGCACAAACGCGGGAGGGAAAGAGCACTCGGGTAGCGTGGCTTAGGCTCATGATAGAAAATTCAAACAATATTAGACTCAAAAAGTCAACATTAGACACACTTCTACTAAGGACCTACAAACAAACAGAGTTCCTCTGTACACACATTAACAAACACAGCTCGGATGATGATGGCTGCTTTCACCTTTTCACTGCCTCCGTCTTCTACCCGGGTGTCGTGGTGGTTGGCGGCGGTTCCCAGCTCGGGGGAGGCTGCGTTGCGGAGGGCTCTTGCTGTTGGTGCTCCCCTCTCCTGGCTGTTGAGCATCCTCGGGGAGCAGAGCCCTGGGGTTGGCGCATCCTCTGTGGTTTTGTCCCTCCGGCTCCAGAAAAGTCAAGAGGAATTCGTGCGGGGCGAGCTGGAGAGCCGGCAGCATCCGTCCGAACCCCGCAGCAGAGCACGGAGCGGCGCCGGCTCCCTTCCCGCTCGCTCGGCAGATTTTGGACCTTGCCGTCAGCCCCGGTGCTGCTGCTGGGATCCGCGATGAGGATGAGGAGCGGGAACCGAGCGGCTGGGCAGAGGCTTCCCCAAGCCTGGCCCGTGCTGCGCCCTTGGTTGCAGGGCAGCGGGGTGGGTTGCCAGGGATGCTCATGGTTGCACAGGAGGGCTAGACCCATGGACAGACTTCTCCCATGTAGTTAGCAGTAGGACGAGAGGAAACGGGCTCAAGCTGCACCAGGGGAGGTTTAGGTTGGAAATTAGGAAAAATTTCTTCACGGAAAGGGTGGTCAAGCATTGGAACAGGCTGCCCAGAGAGGTGGTGGAGTCCCCATCCCTGGAAGTGTTCAAAAAACGGGCAGAGGTGGCACTTGGGGACATGGTTCAGTCTGGTCTACCCTTGATTGGTTTAGTGTGGACTTGGTAGTGTAGGTTAATGGTTGGACTGGATGATCTTAAAGGGCTTTTCCAACCTAAACGATTCTATGATTCAGACAGACAGATGGCTAACCCTGGCTATGCCCGCATCCAGCATCGCTGTGCTTCGGCAGAAGCCGCGATTGCTGCTAACAGAAATGGAATGCCTCCAGCACAGCTCGAGGTCTGATTTTATTTATTTATTTTTTTTTTCCCCCCCTGTGGCTTAGCAGCCATCCTTGGGGCTGGATGTTTCTAACGCCTGGAGGGAGATCAAGCCTCTCCTTCCCCACGCCGAAATGCTCAGCCTCCCCCAGGCCCCGTTGCTGAAGGAATGAAGTGGGAGATGATCTCCTTTTGAAAAAATCTGCCCTTAAATATTGAACTGAATAATGAGCCCTGCATTTTGGGGAAAGGGAAGAGGCTGGGCTCTGCCACCGCCGTCTTCTCTTCCGCGTTTTGCCCTGAAGATGGGCGGGAGCGAAGCCCCGCTGCTGAAGGAATGAAGTGGGAGATGATCTCCTTTTGAAAAAATCTACCCTTAAATATTGAACTGAATAATGAGCCCTGCATTTCGGGGAAAGGGAAGAGCTTGGGCTCTGCCACCGCCGTCTTCTCTTCTGTGCTTCGCCCCGAAGATGGGCGGGAGCGAAGCCCTGCTGCTGAAGGAACAAAGTGGGAGATGATCTCCTCTTGAAAAATCTACCCTTAAATATTGAACTGAATAATGAGCCCTGCATTTTGGGGAAAGGGAAGAGCAAAGGGAGCCCTTGGGCTCTGCCGCCGCCGTCTTCTCTACCGCGTTTTGCCCCGAAGATGGGGGGGAGCGAAGGGAAAGCCTCCCCCCTAAAGAGCATCCTAATTGCCATTGCCCCCGCGCGAGGCAGTCGATAGCACCCAGCAGGCGCATCCGGGGCGGCTGCCGCTCCTCCGAGTCCCTGGTAATGCAATGCTCTTCCCCGGGATCAAGGTATTAAGGTTTAGGTTATTTGTATTGATTTTATGTGCCGCCATGCTGTGTCAGTCATGCTCATATTTGTGGTTCACAAATTCCTCCTTTAAATGTCACAGCCATTTCATCTCCCTCTGCCATCAATACTTCCAGCCGCGGGGGCTGTTTATTAACCCCCGGCTCCTTGCGCGTGCACTGCGCTTCTCCTTTCCACACGCCTTTTTATTAGCAAAAAGGGAAAATAGAGTTACTTCCCCACGGAAGGAAAAGACCTCCCAAAAGCGCTTCTCCCGGCCTCGGGCGTGTTGCTCTGGCCAATTTTTGGGCCCTCTAGTGGTTAATGCCATTTTTGGATGAAATTTCGGCATTTCCCCGGTGCCGCGGCGACGTGCGCGGCTGCGGCTTCCTCCTGGCAAAGCCGGGGCTGTGTTTGGATAATGTGATTGCTGAGCAAGCGAGTGCAAAGAAAACGGCAGAGATGGCTTTATCGGGAGCCCGCCTTGCCCAGGGATTCCCCCGGAAAAGCGGGAGCGGGTCTGGCACGTCGGCCAGCCTGGAGCCCCAGCTATCCAAACACGCTGCCCGCTCCGTGGAGTGACCGGGAAGCCCCACGGATACCTCCACACGTGTAGGGATAACGACCGTATTTATTAGTCGGCATCCTATTTTCTTTGCGATCCTTTAACAAACAGGCAGCGGAAATAAAAACAGCAAACATGTTTTCCCCTATTCCTCTGCAAGCGCTTACTTAAGCTTTTATTATATTTGGCCATGGGACGTTTGGTAAACTTGCTGATGATATCAGAGAATGATTTTACAAACAGTAAAAGTTACACTATTGACACCTCCAAATTCGGGAGTATTTACATTGTGTTAGGTGCACACTTGCTCGGCGAGATTAACAAACATTACTCAAAAGGCTATAGCCAAATCCACCGTGGTTGTTTATAAAACCTTTACAACTCATCAGCTTCCACTAACACAGTGGCACTGTTCAATTACCATCACTTTTAGAGAGCCTTAGCAAAACACCCAGTGCCCATGTAAATAGACAAATCTGAAAACTAGCCGGTCTGTTGGCTTACATACTGTAGGTAATGTTTTCTTTTGCTCAAATTTGTTCTAGAAACTAATCACGCTCTGATAAAGCCATCTGCAAATATGAGAAAGATTGACATCCACATGTCAAAGTTTACACAGCCTGACCAAGTGTACATATAGCGCGGGCGACGCGAGGGCCCCGCCGTGCCGTTTCGCGGGGCCGTGCCGGCAGGGATGCAGCTTTGGGGACCGAGCCCCCTGCCCGGCTGCCGCTCACCGCAGCCCGAAACGCGGCGCCTTCCCGGGGAGCGGCGTCAGAGCTGAATTATTCCAACGCAAGCAGGGGATCTTGGCTAAGCCCGGCTGGGGTGGAGATGCTCTGCTGCATCCCCAGCTCCCCCGAGGCATCGGGGACCGCGCACCGGGATGCTCCCGCACCGGGATGCTCCCGCACCGAGCTCCAGCAACCACCTGAGCTTATCTTCCACATCCCAGTTACAGCAACTTGACCGCATCCCCCTTCTCCAGGAGGGAAATAAAGCTTTTTTTTTTTTTTTTTTTTTTTCTTTCCTCCCGGGGTTTTGCGTGCAGGAGCCTGCGCGGAGCTGGTCCGTTGGCAGGGTGCCTCGAGGCGTACGGCAGAGGGGCATGGGCAGGATGCCGAGCTGGTAACGCCACGGCGGGACTGGGGGCCAGCGCTTGCGCCCGTGCGGCTGGCTGCTGCGCAATGCCTTCTGCACGGCAACGGCCAAAAAAAAAAAAAAAACCCAAAAAAAACCCCCAAAGTTGGAAAAAGCTTCGAGGTGAAGCTTAGCGAAAAGGTTTTGACACAAGACTTGTTATCCCGCCGAGGAGCGGATCGTTAGAGTTGGTCCAAAGTACAGATTTCCGTTTGGCTTTCGGTTGCTAAACACTGCTTTTGTTGACTCCTAAACAAGGCCAGTGCTGGAGATTTGGAGCTGACCCCAGCGGCTGGCACCCGGGCCCTGAAAACCCAAATACAGAAGGAGAAAATAAATCACTAACGTTTCACTTAATCGTATTGCTAAAGAAAGGATTTAATGGACTTCCCGTCCTTCTTTTAATCAAATAAAATATCCTGCCCGCACAGGGCTGAGCCTGGACATTTGCCTCGCCAGCGCGGCGAGGGAGCCAACTTGGAGTGCGTGCTGGGGGGAGCCGGATAAACCCCGGGCCAGCCGCCCTGGGCTCAAATCCTCATTTTTCAGGCCCCGGGGGCCTGGGGCAGGACCCCAAACCGAGAGGCTGGGGACCACAGCTGCAGGCTCGGGAGCCACAGCCGCGATGCACGTCCCACCCGTGTGCTCTGCTGCTGCTGCTCGGGGACCCGTGCTGCCCTCGGGAGATGGGGTCTGCTATTGCTTGCCTCGCCGCTCTTGGCGTTATTTGCGTGTTGTTGTTACGGAGCCAGTCTGGGACGGAGAAATGAGGATTTTTTTGGAGCTGAGAGGGAAAACGCCACCTCCAGCACAGTGATGCTCCGCGCAGAGCTCCTCTCCTGCACTCCCCTGGGCACTTTTGGTTCCCAGAGCAGGGAGGCCATAGGTAGCATCGCTCTCGGGGTTCCCTCGGTGCTGAGCTGAGAGGTTGGAGTCCTGGATGCTCCTTTTTTGCAAAGTGGCTGTAATGGCCGTGGTCAGCTTTTTCCATCAGTCTTGGCTTTGCTTCTGTATTTCCGAGCTAACTGTTTTCTCGGCCTCTCGGGTAGACAGATGGAGAGGGAGATGGATGGGTGGGTGGATGGGTGGATGGATGGGTGGATAGATAGATGGATGGTTGGATAGATAGACGGATGGTTGGATAGATAGATGGATGGAGGGATATCAAAGCAAAATTCATGCCCCTTCCCTCTCCCCCTGCTCCCACCATGCCTGAAGGATGCCCAGGGCTGGCCCTGCCAGGCTGCTGCTGCCCGCAGGCAGCTCTCCATTGGGAAGGGGCAGCTGTGCCCCCCTGCCTTTCTTCATATCCCCATGGAAAGCCGGCCCCAATTGCCCAGGCTTCGTTACGCTAACGGGGCCGTCGAGCAGGGAGCGCTGGGGTAAACCCCAAGTGCTCCAGGGTTGCTCCGCACCGGGAGGCTGCTGCAAAGGGGACCTTGTCCAAGGGGGAAAGCCAGCCTCCAGAAGGACCTTTAAGGGAATAAATAAATAAATGGATAAATCCAGGCTCGTGTTTAACAGGGGCTCGAGCTGCAGGTCCGTACGTGTTAGCATTAGGTGTTTAAGGCGACTTGTTTGAAAGCACATCAGCATCAATCATTGTCTGCTGCTACTTGAAAAACAACGCTGATAGACTAGCGGGGAGCAAAGCTTTCTGCCTGCCTCCACAGCATGCTGCAATTCAATTAGTCATGGTCAGAGGGTGGCATTATTATTCATACATTACTGATTGTTCCCAAAGTAAACAGCGCGAGGATGGGGTCTGTGATCCTCTCCGTGCCCTTAGCCAGGACACAAAGGGAAATGCGATGCAGACCCTGGGGTGGGACGTTGTTTGCAAACTTCACAGTCAGATCGCGCTGGTTTTCATCCTCCTCGCAGATAAGTGTCGGTGTATGCATACAAAAAAGCCCCGGGATATTTTACCCCAGTCAATTCCATGATGGTTTCTTCTGATAACTTTTTTTTTTTTTAAAAAAAAAAAAGCCACATGCTAATTTTAGATAGGCTGGATAGCTTAAACTATGCAAATACAAACCCTGTCACCACAGAATATAATAATGATCGACAGCTTAGCAATTAGCAGTAAATAACCGCGCTATGCAACACAGCCATATCATTTGCATGCTCGCAAAATAGTCACCCCAAGCCGTAATGGCCTGTGAAGCCATCTGTTTATCGGCGGTACGGCGGCGAAAGCCAAAACACGCATGACGTGAACACTGACCAAAAGTGCTGGGGACCAACTTGTGTCCTTGCTCGTTCTTGGGGCTGCAAGGGGCTGCGGCGGCGGTCGGAGCTCTGCTCCCCTCTGCGGCAGCCGGAGAACCCTTCCCCTGGAACACACACAAGGAAGAGGGCTCCTGAGAAGATCGCTAATTGCTTTACACTTTTCCGTCTGTCCCCCCCTCGCCCCCCTGCTCAGTTTATCACCTCTGCTAATGGTGCAAATTACCGCCCAGGCTGATTTCCTCGGCTTGCCCACGATTTAATAAGCGAATGCAAAGCTGTGGGGAAGGGGGTGAGCGTTGCCTGCAGAGCTGCCACAAGCTCGTGAGAGGTCGTAGCACCGGCGAAGGCAAAAATCCTCCCCGCCCGGGTCACCATCCGCTTTCCTAGTGATGCTGCGGAGCAAAATATATGGGAAATATATGGAACTGTGATGGACAGATGTGGAATAATCAGTCGCTCTGGGAAAGTCTTGTGCTAAAGTAGAGGTTTAGGTGTAGGTTGGTGCCCTGGTCCGGCGTAGCGCGTGGGCACATGCCCGTCTCGAGTGTATGATGAAGTGTTTAAGGGTATGAGTACCCTCCGAGTGAAGCTACGTTACAGTGAACAGAATGGAAATAAAACCAGTCACAATTAATGTAAACATCACCTATGCAGGTACTCCTACATGTATAGGAAAAATCTGTTGTCAAACATTCAAGCTTAGCCTGATTAAAGGCTAAATGGATTTCCAGCGTTGAAAAATACAGCACTTCCCATGCTAGGTGGATGCAGGAGGGTTTTATACGTCCTGATAGATTTAACAAACTTGCAAGCTCCTCCTTAATCTTTGTGCTTCAGAGGCATTAATGAAATATTCGGCCCAAATCATCTTTTCTTTTGGGGCAGGGGGCTTGAAACGCAGATGCTATTTCTTCTTGTCACATCCAAAAATAAAAATAAATTGTAAGAATGTGTAGACAGTCTTCTCCCTGGAACCAGCTCCTGGCTCCTCCCGCAATGGGGATGCTCTCCCCGGTGCAGCTTCGCCGCCGCTCCCCGGCAAACCCCTCCTCCAGCCACTAATGTATTTGCGCAAAACTTGAAGGAGCGTGAGCTACGCGAGAGCCCTGCTGCCTCCAGAGTTATTACAGGGGCTGACGGGCAGCCACCCTGCGAATCGGTGTACCTGCTCCTTTTCTTTGGGGAAGCTGGCTGGCTACGATAATAGCGTGCTCTTTCATAAGTGCTGCCCCACGCGCTTGGCGAAATTCAGGCGCGAGGGAGGAAGATTGCTTTGGGCAGGGCGAGGGCAAAGACGAGCGTCCTACTGCAGCTGTCCGAGGAGCGTAGGTTGAGTGAAGAAGTTGTGGTGGTTGGTGGTAAACATCTTCCAGGCTCAAGAGCAGAATTATTGATGTGGCTGCACCATTTCTGAGAGGACATGCAGCACATAGCTTACAACAAATCCCACCCAAAGGAAAATAACGACCTAACACTCCAACGAACTCTAATTTTCCTCTTTTTTTTTTTTTAAAAAAAAAAAGAGGCCATCTTCGCCATCTCATTGATATTCTTCCCTTGCCCTACTCCTCTTCCAAAGGACCAACCCAAACGTAGCAAGGGAGCAGTCGCAAACCTCCCGAAATGACAGATGCAACGCCTGGTGTCAGTCAGTGGCGTTATTTTGCATAGCGGTACTGTTCTGGCCCCTTGACAGCTTGATTTAAGGCCGCCCTCGCTTGTC
This sequence comes from Pelecanus crispus, assembly GCF_030463565.1. NCBI lineage: Eukaryota > Metazoa > Chordata > Aves > Pelecaniformes > Pelecanidae > Pelecanus > Pelecanus crispus. The sequence goes on along the minus strand of NC_134645.1, from coordinate 1,206,429 downwards.
GTGTTGACATGACAACTGTGGGATATGTCGTAAATATCCCAGGAGTGGACAGGAATTGTGGGGCTAGATTGTACGGGCGGTATTGTACGGCATGTGGCTGAGCCCTCGGCCCGTCCCGGCAGCCGAGCAGGGTTTGCTGTGGTTTTGTTTGGAAAAGAAAGAAATCAGAAAGAAAAGGAGGGGGGGAAAAAAAAGGAAAAAAAAACCCCAACTTTATTTTTGGTTGATTTTGTAACTCTTCACGGTTGTGGGATCACTCATGGCCATCAAGGACCCGGCCGGCTTGAAAGCCGTCAATCAACCAGTGGTTTTCTTAAAGAGTCAGAGATATCTATTTCCCCTCCCCAAGGCTGAGCTGCTGCAGAAAGCGAAGCCAAGGCTTTTCAAGACTTGAAGTGGAGGACGGGCTTTTAAATCTGGGCAGGCAGGACGGCAAGAAGCAGCGTTATCAGGATGAAGTCTTGACTTAAAGCCCGTCAAAGCCAGGGTAGGGTCTTACCGAGCTCCGTGCAGGGTCCTGCTGGTTACAAGAGCCTTTGGAGCCAGGTTTTGGGGCACGTTGGCCCACATGGCATCCCCCAGCAATCCCAAATCCCATTTGCATCGACAGAGCGGCTCCCACCACGGCCACCCCGTCCAGCACGCTGGAGCTGCCTCTTGCCGGCAGCCCGTGAGCAGAAGATGGAGATGAGGAGGTCCCAGAGGCACAGACACCAGTGCCTAGCGCGGCTCTGCCCAATTACATGGCATCCATTGTCGGTACCTGGAAACAAAGATTAGAAATAAAATGATACAATTGGTACAAAATATGGTTTTCCAAAGAGGTAGTATTTGAGCAGTGAGTTGTACCGGAGCAACAGAATTTCATGATTTCCTGCACTTCTGACAACTTTCTGGGGTAAAACAGAGCAATCCGTGCTTGGAGAAATACCTCAGTCATCGCCTTCAAACCTATACACTCAGATCGAACCAGTTTAAAGCCCTTTTCTCAAGCTAGCATCCATGGAGGGTGACGTTTCCATTCTGTTATTTTCTCTCAGGTTTGGAGTTTATAAAGCAGCACACCCGCATATTGAGTTTTGTTTCAAATTGAAATGAGACATTATTGAAACAAAGGAAAAGTTTCCTCTACTCTCCCCCCATTCTTTTCTGCTATTATACGCAGTAAGACAAATGATGGGGAAAAGCTCCTTCCCACTTTTTCCTTTTCTTTTTTTCCCTTTGTAATTTTGAAAGAAGACCCCAACTTGAAAGGAAGATGAGCCAGAGCAGCAAGGGAACAAAAACCATCAGCAACTACATTGCTGGGATTTTAGAACTTTTAAATGCACCAGGGTTACAAGGGAACAATCTCTGTCATTTCCAAAGTTTCCCTGAGCTTGAGAAGCTACGGAAAGGAAAAGAGGCGAAGGGGGAAAAAAGGGGGGGGAAAGAATGACAATTCCTAAATATGAAGGATCGAATGCAAAAAGTGAACTTAGACTTCAGATTCATTTTTAGGACAATTCATTCAGAGGCAGGCGTGTGCTGCCTTGCTCTCCACAGCTGCTCCCCTGGAGATGAGCCCAGCCCGAGCCCCCCTCTCAGGCCACGGGGGCCCTGCGGCCCCCAGCCCCGTTATTCACGGTCTTGACCTGGAACAGAGCCTGACAACCAGGTTGATCAAATCCGAGATGGGCATGAATTTGCTGGGAGCTTTACAAGGGCTTTATTGCTACCCCTACCTTCCCTATCAATAGCCCCGAAGAGCTCCAAGTCATCAAAACAGCCAGGCACCTAAAATCCACCCCCCATGCCAGGTCCCGTCCCTGCAGCACGGGGTGAGAGTGCCGGTGGGTGCCGGCAGCGTCACACCGAAGGTCCCCCACCGCCCACCCCACCTGCAACAGCCGCCCGAGGCAGATGCTTCAGGGACAGCAGGCAGAGGAGGGTGAGCACATGAGGCTCCCTTCCCAAATATTCCTCAAGCCTTCAGAAAGGACCTCTCGAGCCAGAAGCGGTTTGTAAATATTTAGTAACTCCTAGGGAACTTTTCCATTAAGCCTCCCCTTGCGGTGTTGATTTATTCCGGCCTCTTCTAAAGTTTCTTCTGCTGCTGCGGGCTGGTCCTCTTGAAGCGACCCCTGATGCTGTGAGTGCCAGTGCTCCCGTCTTGCTTTTGCATGAGCTGTCCTGGATGTGGTGCATCGCCCCTGAGCATGGCTGCCGCCTGGAAATTTCAGCGTGGAGAGGTGTTTGCATGGGTGGGTGGGTTTGATACCTGCCACCTCACCCTCTTGGGTCATCTCATAAATCTTAGCTGATTGTGTGTACTAGTGAGCAAATGCATCCCATGCATTTCCCACCGCCTGGTGCGTGAGCGGCTCGGCAGTACTTACAAGCAGAAATCATAAATGCAACACTAGTCCTTCCTTTCCTTCCCAGGTGCTGGGAGAAACGTCTCGATCAGTTTTTGTTTGCCTGTTTGCTTGGGCTTGTTTGTTTGTTGATGTGTGTTGTGTATTTGTAGGTGTGTGTAGGCTTTATTGACCGAACGCGAAGTTGACGCATAAGTGGGGTTATAGGGAGGCATCGAGGAGGAGAAGCAACCTGGCTGGATTGATAGATATGGCATTTACATTCTCAGTTTCAATCTGCATCAGTGAGGAGGGTCACTGCAATATTAGTTTTGACTGAGATGTACTTTGTGGAGCTCCGAGGAAGCCACAGGCACAGGGCTGGCAGAGGGAAACCCTTCAGCCTGCCCCAAAATCTGGCCAGAACCCCCACCAGATTGACCTGACAATGTTCATCCCATAGGCTGGCGGGAGGAGAAGGGGAAGGTGGCAGGCGATGGAATCTCTGCTGCCGGGAGCGGCCGTGGGGCTGCCTGAGACCATCCTTGACATTGCCATTGCCATCGCCGTTGCCATCGCCATCACCATTGCCATTGCCATCGCTAGTGCCATTGCCATCGCCATTGCCATCACCATCACCATTGCCATCGCCATTGCCATCACTAGTGCCATTGCCATCACCATTGCCATCGCCATTGCCGTTGTCATTGCCATCGCCATTGCCATCGCTAGTGCCATCGCCATTGCCATCACCATTGCCATCGCCATTGCCGTTGTCATTGCCATCGCCATCGCCATCGCTAGTGCTGTTGCCATTGCTATTGCCGTTGCATCGCCATGGCCGTCACCATTGCCATCGCCATTGCCATTGCCTTCGCCATCGCCATTGCTGTCGCCATTGCCATTGCCATCACCATTGCCATCGCCATTGCCGTAGGAGTGCCAGGAGAGCTGGACAGGCACGTCACCTCCGCTCTGGGGTACAAGTGCTGTGCCAGGAAGCTCGCCTCTGCCTCCCTGCCCGGCTGCCCGCACCCCTGCCGTGGCGGTGGGAGCTCCAAGCTGTGCTTCAAGAGCACTTATCAAGTTTCAAGACCCAGAAGGTAAATAAAAAGCACATTTTTTTTAAGATTTCATACTTACCAAACCAGTCTGGGGCTTTTTTTTTTCTTTGAGGTTTGACTCGAGGCTTTTAATCGCTGGGCGTAGGGAAAGGAAAATGAGGCGAGACGGGAAGAAGATGACTTTAATTGTCACCTGCGTCCTCTCCCCGGTGGGACAGCCAGGAGAGGAGGGCACCCAGGAGGGGTGCTCCCCAGCCCCGGCTTTCCCTGGGCAAACAGCCCCTTTCCCTGTCTGCCCACGCATGTAAAAACAAGATATTTATGCACAGTTTGTGACTTGGCTACTTCCACTGTTAGCTGGCTTAACGCGAGACTGGCAGCAGGGCTCTGGCTCCCAAACAGCCCAGGGAAACCAGCTCCAAACCCGTGCCCAGCCCCAAAAATCAAACCTGCGAACCAAAAATAACGTCGGGAGGCTCAAAGATAAAACCGAGGCAAGTCAAGATAAATTCATCCCGCTTGCGCTGGCTCCCTCCCGATTTACATCAGCTCAGCGCTTGAACAACTAATTTAAAATAAATATCCTCCGCGTACAACTATCTATTATACAGGTGCGAGCGTGGGGCTCGCAGCCTCCGCGCAAAACGGACAACATCTGCAGCTGCCCCCAGACAGACAGACAGACAGACAGACAGTCTGATGTGAATTATTTAACACAAAGTGCCGTGACCTCTATTAACAAAGGGAGATGCTTCCAGACCTGCGGGCAGCACCATGGGAAGCAGCTGGATCCAAATCAATCTAATTGAAGACGGGCCTGAATTTATTATAGGAGCCGGTGGCGAGCATCCTGTTGAGGGTGCTGGGGGCAGTGGATGCCGGTACTGTACGTGGATTTTAGCTCGGCTGGAAAGATCACGGCCATAAATTGTGCTTAAGCAAAAGCTCAGCAGCCGAGTGCGTCCGGACGCGCACGCACATGTGCCGAAAGGGGGGATCGCTTCGTGCCGGGGCGCTTTGGAAATATAAAATTATCTTGAAATTTCCTGATTTTTTTTTTTCTTTTTTCTTTCCCCTTCCCCTTCCTCTGCAATCAAAAGAAAGAACTGAAAGAAACGTGCACTTCAAGGCTTTAAATCTGAAACTTCCTAATCCCCTGAAGTCCACACTAGACTTCTTGCCTCCATGGAAACCCCAAAGCATTCATCCAAGTGATTGGCCTCCAATGAATTTTAGATAAGACAGAATGGAACGGAATTGATGTGATTTTAATGCAGAAGAAAGCGGTGGAAGGGAGGTCCACTTGGTTCATATTTGAATAAAGCAAACATGACAGACAAAAGGCTGACAGCTGTAAATGACATTGTCAGTACAAAAATTATCAGCCAGTTTACAATCTGTTTGCTTATGTTGAACAAACAGAATGTGTGTGGCATCCCTTGGCTTCATGAATGGCAGAAATACTTGCAGGCTCCGGAGAGAGGCAGATATCTGTTCCCTCCCAGCCCTCCCACTATAAGATATCCATTTGACAGCCGCGCTGAAAAAGAAAATTCTCTCCTCTTTTCTTCCCCCCCCCCCCCCCTTCTCCTCCTGCTTTATTTCTTTAAATATTTTTAGTCCTCTTTTTTTTTTGTTGTTTTTTTTTTTATTTTTTAGCCCTTCTCTTTTTCTCCCTCTCCTCTTTCTTTGCCTTAGTTGTGGGGTTTTTTTTTTTTTGGTGGTTGTTTTGTTCGAAGGAGGGGAGGGCTGCAGCTGGGCACAGCCGCGCCGGTGCGGCAGCGGTGCTGGATGAAGCCGTTCGGCGGTGGCGGCGGCTCCGGCATTCCAGGCACCAAACCTGCCGTTACCTAGCGCGAGCTGCGGTCCAACATGCCTCCGTTTTCTTTTCTTCCTTTCTTTCTCTTCCTGCCCGGCGCGGGAGGCAGATCCCGGGAGCACCTTTCGGGGCACGGCACCCTCGCAGCATTGTCCGGGCTGCCGCGGGCGTTGGCTCCAAACCCCTTTGCTCCTTCGTTCCTCAGACCAGCCAAAATGTTAGCTGCGATGAAAAAAAAAAAAAAAACCTTTTATCTTTGGGTACAGGCTTAATAAAGTAGTGCTCTTCCTCCTCTGCAAGCGCGGGTCTGAGGCACACATGCAATGAGTTGTGGGGGCTCAGCTTCGCGCCGCGGGGTGCTCAGGGTGCGGAAACCACCCCCCTTGGTTCATAAACCCCATATTTCTGGGCATATTTACGTCAGGTGTTAAATATCTTCCTTTTTCTTTTTTTTTTTCCGGAGGATTTTTATTGTCATCCTGTGTCCTTGGTTGTTGGTTGGTTTTTTTTTTTTTTTCTCTACCTGTTATTTTACAGCCAGACTTTACAGAAGTCCTTGTCCAAGGGCCATCCAGGCCCTCGCCCCCCCCAGCCCATCCCCGTGGCGTCAGGCCGCCTTCGCGCCGCGCCGCTTGCGATTCCTGGAAACAAGCTGCCTGCCGGCATAACGTAATCCTGCGTTAAAAAGCAACTGCAACCTGAAAGCCCACCTTCGGGTTCCCTATTTGCACGGCCAAGCCTGCCCGTTTTATTCCATCCTGACCTGAGCCTTGAAGATAGAAGGAAACCCGGCGGCTTGTTGCAGTGAATCAAGTCGCCTTCTTTTATGTAAATGTACGGGGAGGGGGGAAAAAAAAAAAAACAAAAACCATGCCAGAATTTGTTTAGTGGCACTTGGCTTGTTTGAGCAGAAGGAAAAAAATAATGACAGGTGAGGACGGGCTGTGTGGGGCAGATAAAGGGACTAGAATAACACCGGGAGAATACGGCGATTGCTCGCTGGGCAGCCAAGCATCCAAACACAGGCACTCGTATGAAAAGTTTATCCAATTATGGCAAACCGGATGACGCTCGTTATGTTGTGTTACTCTTTTCATTTTAATCTAAATTGCCGTTTCTTTCTCTCTGATATGGCAATCGGTCATAAAGGGTTGACCACCATTAAAGCTGTTTGATTTGGAACCCTGTAGTGTTTGACTAAGAGGGTAAATGCAAATTTGATGAAAGAATAAGGATGAATTTACATATCAGCTTCAGCTCACATGGAGAGAGTAAACATTCTGTTTATCTCAAGTGTCACTTTATGATTTCAGTAGAATATAAAACTGACCTTGGTCCAGACATTGCAAAAGACCTGAATGAAATATATTGTTGTCTAAATACAATTTACTCAAGTAGAAGTTGTCAGCAAACCCGGCGTAACTCAGCAAACAGGGTTAGACAGCAGGGTCGCTGGGACAAAATTGTTCCGATCGACTCCGAAATGAAAAGCTCCGCGGCTTTGTAGCCGGCAAGCGGGTGGGAGAGGGAGAGAGCTTCCCTCGCCGAGGCCGTTCCCTAAATCACGGCTCCTTCTTCCAGCCGCAAGCTTGAGGGAAAATCCGAGGAGTTGCAAACTCCGCGATGCAGCAGGTGGGGGGCATTAGTGCGGGGAGGGCCAAGGTATTTGCACAGAATTATCTTAAAATGCTACATTCAGTACTTTGATTTTTTTCAACAATTTTTTTTCAACCTTCTGGCTGGTAGCCTTTCGCTCTCCTTAAATTTACACTCGTCCTTTACTCAACATCACCCACAAATAACTGCACTGCAGGTTGCACGCACAATTCCGACAGCCCTTCCTTTCTTTGCTGCTGCCCTGGGGTTCGTAGTTGCAGGGAAGAAATACAAAACTTTAATGGTTAACGGGGATTCTTCCACTGCACAGAAATACTTCCAGGATATTTAAACCACACTGAGTGTTTTTTTTTCCCCCGGCTCTGCCAAATCATCCAAAAGGAAAATAAATGTAGAAAGGAGCAGAGATTTTCTCCCGCTGTCAGCTAAGCGATGCCTAATAAAGGGTCAAAACGCGGAGTGCGGTGCTTAATGAATGACTTTGTGTATTTAACAGAGAGAGGAGCGAAAACGACTGAACAAATAAATAAGAAAGTAGTTGGAATGGACACACGGAAGCAAGAGGAAGTGTAATCTATTTTTCCAGGTAACTAAATAAATCGGCTGTCGCAATGATGCCGGGGGCTCTCCCCCGAAACGCAGAGCTGCCTGCAACGCGCGGGACCGCGATGCAACGAGCAGGCAGCGAGCAGGGGGTTGGATTGGGCTCCACACCCACCCCGGGCAAGGTCAAGGTGAGCTGCAGGCCGGAGGGGACCCCCGGTTTGGGGAAGGCAGGGAGGGCAGGGTGTCCGCGGCAGCACTGCCGGCGGATGCTCCTGGCAGCGCCCGGGCACCGGCTGTGCCGGCGGCAGCTCCCGGCGGCCCCGGGAGCAGCGTGGGCTCGGCAGAGACAAAGGCTGGAGGGGAACAAAAGGCAGAGGGAAATAAAGGCGACTCGTGCGGGGTCGCCGGTCTTGCTGCGGGTGGGGTTGTTAGTGGGGTTTGCTTATTTGTTAGCAACAGCATCTGTATTTTAATGCTGCTTTTGACCGCCTAGGAATTGCATTTCCAGGGGCTGGATCGCGGGAACTGTTCTCCTGTCGGTGCTACTCCACAAGCGGCCCCTTCGCTCTCAGAGGGTGTAGACAGGGGTAAAACACACCGAGTCCGGCTGACGCACCGCTTCCCCCAAAATCTGCCGTCCACCCCACTTATTTGGGGCTGATCCGTGCTTTAAGGACAGCCCAAACCACGGCTGCAAGGGTAAGGTTTTGCAATGACCATTTACCCGGGCCTGGAACACACTTAGGATCCTTTTTTAGTTCATGAGCATCAATTTAATGAGGGAACCTTGCAAAGCCAAAAAACCTCGTGGTAGCATGTGGGGACGGTTTCGGTCCCCCTCGGAGACCCATGGAGCAGGGATGGGTGCCGGGCAGAGCCCTGAGAGCCATCAGCCTGGGTTTGGCCCCTGATGTATAGGGGAGAGAGACCGTATGGAGCTACAGCCCCATGCACCGCTTGCTTCAGAGCTGCCAGCCTAACCCCTCGACAGAAAACAGCCAAAGAAAAAAAAACCAAAAAAAAAAAAGGCAGGAAAAATAAACCAAAGCAGATGAAAAAGCACGGAGAGGCAGCTCTTCCCCGGGACAGCCCCGTGCCCTCCCAGGCTGCGTGGGGAGAGCTCCTGCCCCATCGCTTGATCTGTTCCCCCCATTTATAGAGATTATTTGCACTTCTAAAAGCCTGAACAAGGCTGCAGCTCCTGGGGGCCAGGAGCAGGCTGGGAGAACAAGGGATTTGGGCTGACCCCGGGAATTCCCCGCTGCTGCATTGTTTCAGGGCAGCCAAGAATTGGCAAAAGGGGGCACTTTGCCTTTCGGGAGAGGGAGGGGACGCATCCTCCCTAGCTGGGGAAAATCATATTCTGCTGGGTGGAAATATGCACGTGTTGTCGATCCTGATGTATTTAAATGAAAAAATCCCAGGAGGGGAAAAAGTTACTAGGAGAAAGACCCAGAAATCCCTGCTGCTGTGCTGGCCACATTTTTCCTAAGTTTTGAATCACAAATGAGATTGTTTCTCCGTGTTTTCAAACTGATGATGGTTTTTTGGGTTTAAGAGAGATAAAGGAAGTTTTTGAAAGAAATAAAAACGTGACTTTCCTCTTTTTCGCGGCCCAGGGCACATCTGCCCCTTGGCACAGTCGGTCCGGTGCGTTAGCGGGGTGGCTGCAGGGACGGTACCAGCACCTGCAGCCCTTTCCCGGGTTTCCTTGGGCGGACAATTGCCTCGGCGCGATGTTGGCTGCCTTGCTCTCTCCAAGCCCGAGTGGCCTCGGGCAAAACCTCTCTACAACTACCTGACAGGAGGTTGTAGTGAGGTGGGTGTTAGGCTCTTCTCCCAAGTAGTTAGCGATAGGACGAGAGGAAATGGGCTCAAGCTGCACCAGGGGAGGTTTAGGTTGGAAATTAGGAAAAATTTCTTTACGGAAAGGGTGGTCAAGAATTGGAACAGGCTGCCCAGAGAGGTGGGGGAGTCCCCATCCCTGGAAGTGTTCAAAAAACGGGTAGATGTGGCACTTTGGGACATGGTTCAGTCTAGTCTACCCTTGATTGGCTTAGAGAAGACTTGGTAGTGTAGGTTAATGGTTGGACTGGATGATCTTCAAGGTCTTTTCCAACCTAAACAATTCTATGATTCTATGAAACCTGCCCGGGCTCGGCTTCCCCTCCTTTTGAACCCCTTTGCTCACGAAGGTGACTCGCCATGGCTCTATCCTCTTTGCAAAAGGTCATACCTGCTATTTCTGCGTTTTAATCTGACAAGGTATGAGCGAGGGCTCCGCCAGATGGGCCCTGGCGATGATGACGTTACAGGTGCTCTTCGGAGATGAGTTACTTTCCCAGCTGGAAAGGCTGTTTCCCGGCATGCAAAGCACAGGATGGGATTTGCTAAAGGAGGATTTGGACTTTGCGGACATTCGGCTCCAGGGCAGGAATCAAGGGGACGCCTGGTGAAGAAAGGTCCATTCATTCGGGTGAGGATGGTCCCTATAGACCAGCCTCATTCACGATGGTCCAAACCCTCTGCTTTAATCTTCCTGCTCCCAGCTGGCTTTCCTACAGCCTGCTGCCAAGGCAGCCAACTAGAGGGAGGAGCAGCCCAACCTCAGCTCCATGGAGAGCACCTAGAACATGGGGAATGTGGGACCGGGTGCTCCTCACCCCTCGGGACTGCCCTGGAGGACACCAAGGCCACCCTGAAGCACCCTGCCAGGCCACCACAGGTTCCCAGCCTCTGCAGAGGGATGCGTACCTTTACCAGCCACCCAAAAAGCCCCTTTTCTCCTGCTTCTCCTTCTCCTGCCCGGTACTCATCCAGCCTCTTGCTAATCTGAGGGCTGGCAAGCGCTGCCAAAACCTGCCTGGGCTTCCCTCTCGCAGGTGGGCATACCTCGCTGAAGCCCACTGCCCAGCTCAGCGCATCCCCTGGCCCCTCAGTGGGCTCCGGATGGGGCCCCATGGCCCGGGATGCCCTTTGCTGCCCATTCCCATTTCTTCCCAGCCAAAAGCCCAGCTCTGAAGCCGGTGTAATCCCACCGGCTTTCACACCTCATATCAATCTCCCAAAACCGGGACTGGGCCCATAGGCGGCTCCCGCCATACGGGAAGGTCATATCTGAAGCATCATCCTGCCCAGTGATACCTATAAAAAGGAGGAACGTGGCTGCTCCGGGCTGTCGGCAATGCAAGCGTGCACCTTCTCCCCCGGTGGAAACCAGGGCATATAATGGAGTTGCTGACACCACCTCAATTACTGCCGCACTACCCGCCGCCCTGTAATGAAGGAATTTTCCTCTTTTTGCAGTGTGAATACTAATTGAGACGGGCTCCAGCGCGGCACCAGCGCAGGAGGATGGTGCCATCTAAAGGAACTGAAGGCAAAGAAGAGCAGCAGCCGCCGCCGAGGGGGTGCAGAGGGACCGGAGGCATAATTTTAGCTGCTGTGAGGGGGCTCAGCAGCAGGGCCCTGGCCCAGCAGAGGCTTCCAGAGGAAGTTTCTGATGGTGTTTGATGGTTTCGTGCCACCTTAGAGATAACGGGGGCCTTCATTTGCATAGAATTTGCCTATTCCCTACAAAGCTGACGTTCAAGGGTATTTTCCTCCTAGCACCTTCTCGTTTCCGTCATGTACATAGCTGATACCAGGGAAAACAAGGCTAATGTCTGACTGTCTGGGATCCTTCACCCAAGCAACACAGGGCCATCCACCCCAAAGCCAAGCTGTCATCCTAGAGGACTTAGTGCAGGTCTTTGGGATCGGGTTTTGGAAGTGCCTGTGCCAATGTGTACAAGCTCTGTCCTGCCCCAGTAGCCTCGCTGGAGCATCAGGGGTGGTTACAGCACAGGAACTGGGAACCAGGACCTCCACAGAAAAGCTTTTGAGCTGACTGGCCCAAATCAAGCCATGGGCACATGTGCTGGTGCTCTGACCCAGCTCAGACTCCCCCTGATGAGTTCCCTTTGTCAAGAGGGCTACAGTCATCCAAAAAATCCTCTTGGCATACACAGCTAACAAGCCCAAACCAACCCCACCATTCCTATTTTACCTTTTTTGACTCACTGCATGCTATGAAAGAAACATCAGTCATGATTTACAGAGTCACTGCAAGAACCCTGCAAGATGGGACTGCCCGCCGAATTCCAGGTACGTGAAGGAGGCTGACACTTTTGTTTCACCAATTAATTAATTTTCACCGGGCTTTCACTTTTACAACCTCTTTTTCCACTTCCCAGGTTGCTCAACTCGAAATCAATAAGACCACCCCATGATAAAGATGTCATGCTGAATGTATATGTCATTAATCACTCGAGTTACCTTTCAACCCAGCACGTTTCCTTTGTTGGAGCCTTCCCTTGAGGTACTGGAAAAACAAACAGACACATTTATAACAAACCCTTAGGGCTAAGTCAACAGTTGCATTCACCTCCTTATTCAACATCTTGGGCTTAACCAAGATCATCTCTAAAACTCCTCAAAGAGCTAAAAGCAGTAACTGTACTTTCCCAGTACAGATGATTGGGATTTTATGTGGCATGATGATAGACTTCATTGAAAAAGTTATCCTAACATCATTGCTCGCTGCTGGGAGCCCTGAAGTTGTTGCCCGAACCAAAGCGAGCGTTCAGATACCTGATAGCATCATGAAGACGCGCTTGGGCATGTTTTCCAAACCATTAATGCTTGGCTGTGGCGCAAAGGAAAATGAAAGACCTGGAGTCCTTCGCTTTCAACCACCCAAACCACGAATGAGATGGACCCGTAAAACAGGCCCCACCATGCCTCGGTCCTATTCCTATGCGTCTCTTGTAGAAGAGCGACGCAAAGGTCAACAAGTCAAGAGCTGGAGCCCCCAGGACCATCGGGGTTACGGCCATCCGCAGGAGCTCGCTCCAGCCTCCTTGGGCACGGGGCTCCCTCTTGGCAGGATCCGGCACTACCTTGCGCTTTCTCGGCCAAGGAGCGTGCCGGACCTGCTGTGGGGTCCATCTCACCTGCAGTCCTTCACCCAGCCAGGTCCTCTCCTCTCCTGAAGCTCTCCACAGCCTACGATAGAGCCTCTGCTGAAGTATTCAAAATATTTTTGAATGAAATTGTCAGTTCAAGATCCCCAGCATAAACCATACCTAACAAAGCCTATTTGCAAAGTAAATTTACTCTGGATTTCTGATACCTAGGAAAGTTTTTTCTATTATATTTATTTAAAATTACAACAGTTTACATTAGAAACAAGCTCAAACAATTAAGGTAAAAGATAAATAACTGCATACAGTTTAATTTCACAAAATGCAAACATACATCTTTCATTGTTCCGTTATCCGAGTATTAAGTGCAGTATAATTGTCTGATGCATTTTCGCTGACTTAAACGCTATAAAATTGAACGGGCCTGCCTTTTATGAAGTAATCTTTATTTTCCTTCATCATGCCAGCAGCGGCCTGCGACGGCTCAGAGGTTTTGCGGGGGGGGAACACCTTCGAACAAAGTGTTTGCTTTCCGCTGTGCAGCAGGGTTCCTGGATTTCAGATGGCCAAAAGTACCCCCTAGCAAGACGCAGTCCCACGGAGCCGGAGTTGGAGGTTGCCTTTGGAAAAGCAGGGCATCATCCCGGCTATTAAGCTGGCAGGCAGAGCTGCGGGATGCTCCGAACGTCGTGGTGAGCGAGTATGTAATACGCGCCATGCTTTCCTTGCTCCCCTCGCTAAACACCCCTGGGAGACACGCTCTTTATCTGGGATGCAATTATAAAAATTGGCTTTGAAATAATCCTTTTAGAAGGATAAAAAAAAAAAAAAAGATATAACAGGAGGCTTATATGCTTATGTTGTAAGGCTGGTACTGTATATATTACAGCGACTCGTAAAGGCGGTATTATATGAACAGCAGAGTGCCCGGAGGTCTCGGAAAGAGTGGGTTTGGTTTTTGAGGAATATACTGAGGCTGAAGAAGGAATGGGGACAATTAAAGCTGGTGTTATCTTATTAGGGCCCTGTGTCCTGGTTTCGGCTGGGATAGAGTTAATTTTCTTCCTAGCAGCAGGCACAGTGCTGTGGTTTGGATTTAGGATGAGGATAACGCTGATAACACGCTGATGGTTTAGTTGTTGCTCAGCGCTGTTTATGCCAGTCAAGGACTTTTCAGCTTCCCATGCTCTGCCAGGGGCACAAGAAGCTGGGAGGGGGCACAGCCAGGAGAGTTGATCCCAACTGCCCCAAGGGCTGTTCCATACCATCTGGCGTCATGGGCAGTATGGAAACTGGGGGGGTTGGCCGGGGAGCAGCGATCGCTGCTGGGAACTGGCTGGGCATCGGTTGGCGGGTGGGGAGCAATTGCACTGTGCATCACTTGCTTTGGATATTATTATTGCTATTATTATTATATTGTTATTATTATTATTTTACTTTATTTCAATATTAACCTGTTCTTATCCCAGCCCAGGAGTGTTTCTCACTCTCACCCCTCCGATTCTCTCCCCCATCCCATCGGGGTGGGGGGATTCAGCGAGCGGCTGCGTGGTGCTGAGCTGCTGCCTGGGGCTGCACCCCGACACCCTGATATAAAGAGGCTGAAAACAATGATGATGTTTCATTCCGGAACGAAACGGGAAAGGAGGGGCCCGGCAAAATAACAGCAAATAATGCACAGCCTGGAAAAAGCCGGTAGGAAGATCTGTCCGGTAAGGCAAGCGGAGGGGCAGCTGGCAGCCGAGCCGGGAACCCGCCGCGCCGCAGGGTCGCCTCGGGGCAGAGCGACGGCGAGCTGACTGTGTGCCGCAGCGGCATCGTGGTCCCCGGTGGCCAAGCCAACGCCCCGTTGCTAAAACCAGAAGCACTTGGCGACTAATTGGGGTGTAAGTTACGGATGAATCATATCATTTTGAGCCTCGGACTGAGCTCACAAAGGTCTGCAGGTGCTTAGGGATAATCCTGTAAACCCCTACTCCTCCAGCTCTTTGAAGACGCCTGCGGCTTTCAGCAAGCCAAGAGGAGAGGCAGCATCTCCTGCCGCTTCTGAAGGGCTGAAACGCGCCCTCTTGTCCTCGTTTTGGCTGGGATAGAGTTAATTTTCTTCCTAGTAGCAGGCACAGTGCTGTGGTTTGGATTTAGGATGAGGATAACGCTGATAACACGCTGATGGTTTAGTTGTTGCTCAGCGCTGCTTATGCCAGGCAAGGACTTTCCAGCTTCCCATGCTCTGCCAGGGGCACAAGGAGCTGGGAGGGGGCACAGCCAGGAGAGTTGATCCCAACTGCCCCAAGGGCCGTTCCATACCATCCGGCGTCATGGGCAGTATAGAAACTGGGGGGGTTGGCCGGGGAGCAGCGATCGCTGCTGGGAACTGGCTGGGCATCGGTCGGCGGGTGGTGAGCAATTGCATTGGGCATCACTTGCTTCGTATATCATTATTATTATTATTATCATTATTATACTGTTACTATTATCATTACTATTTTACTTTATTTCAATTATTAACCTGTTCTTATCTCAGCCCAGGAGTGTTTCTCACTCTCACCCCTCCGATTCTCTCCCCCATCCCATCGGGGCAGGGGCAGTGAGCGATGGCCACGTGGTGCTGAGCTGCTGGCTGGCGCTGAACCACAACACCTCCGAAACTCCGGCCTTATCCCAGCCCTTTGCATCCCTACGGCGTGTGCTGTGAAAGGCGCCTTTCCCCCCATCAGCTTCCCAAGCACCTTTATTCCTTCGTAGCTACCGTACCTGCCCGCTTCGGGATTTAGGAGGGGATGCAGCCCCCGCGTCGCACCACCGCTGCTCCGGTAGCATCTTATTACACCCCCTGAGTTATGAAGGCCATATTTATCTTGAAAACAGGCACATTCCTCTTGTGCAAGGATGCCTCCAGCCGCCTCCTGGGTGGGCATGAATCACAGCAGCCTGCCGAGATTGGCCCTATAACCCCTGTCTGCAGCAGCCCCGGCGTGGGCCGCCTGCACAGGGATGCCGGCGAACGCCGGGCACATTTTCCAAGGCAAATCAAGTGTTTCGATAAGACGAGCCCGACGCGCAGGCACTAGACGTTGATTTGTGGCGGCCCTCACGGCGGCGATGCTGAAAGGGCAGACCCTCAGCTGGTGTAAATTGGCACCGTTGCCCCCCCCCCCCACCCTGGGTCAGCTCATAAAATGGTGTAACTCAGCGGAGCCCTATGGATGTCACCGCACCCCCGCTAATTTACCCCCACTGAAAACCCGCTCCACGGGATGAAAGCCTTAACTCTGCCGTCAGCCAGCCACAGGGATGCCTCCCAGCCCTCTGCCTGCGACCAGAACTGAAAAATTGCAATGCAACTTTCCCCCCGCCCCGCTGCTTTTTTTTTTTTTTTTTAATAACCCTTTAATTCTTTCCCTTACAGCTGCATTCTCCACCGCCTACTCCCGCATCCACAAAGAGGGGCTGCTAAAGGAGAAGCCGGCGTGCTAATAACTCACTACCTAGGCAGTCGCGATGCCTCAGCCTTCACTCGCACCCCCAGACAAAAAGGCCATGTGTCACAGCCCCGAGACAAATGCTCCCGGCACAATGCTGCGACACAAGCGAAGGGGCCGGAGGTCAAAAGTTATTTGTGTAAGCCGGTATGCTTTCAGCAGGAAGACGTAGCTGGAACAAAACTTTAAAGGTCAGTCTTGTCTCCTTCCCCCCCACGCCATCCTCCCGCCTGCACCTGCGAGCCCTGCCTGTGCGAAAGTGTCGTGGTTTAGCCCCAGCCAGCAACTCAGCACCACGCAGCCGCTCGCTCACTCCCCCTACCCTGATGGGATGGGGGAGAGAATTGGAGGAGTAAGAGTGAGAAACACTCCTGGGTTGAGATAAGAACAGTTTAATAATTGAAATAAAGTAAAATAGTAATGCTAATAGTAACAGTATAATAATGATAATAATAATAATGATACACGAAGCAAGTGATGCACAATGCTATTGCTCACCACCCGCCGACCGATACCCAGACAGTTCCCGAGCAGCGATCGCTGCTCCCCGGCCACCCCCCCCCCAGTTTATATACTGAGCATGACGTCATATGGTATGGAATAGCCCTTTGGTCAGTTTGGATCAACTATTCTGGCTGTGCCCCCTCCCAGTTTCTTGTGCGCCTGGCAGATCATGGGAAGCTGAAAAAGTCCTTGACTAGCATAAGCAGTACTCAGCAACAACTAAAAACATCAGCGTGTTATCAACATTCTTCTCCTACTAAATCCAAAACACAGCACTATGCCTGCTGCTAGGAAGAAAATTAACTCTATCCCAGCCGAAACCAGGACAGAAAGGCAGGCAAGGGGCTGCAAAACCTCCTGGAGAAGGGAGCAGGGTGGGAATCACCCCCAGAGCGGGCACGGGGAAAGGTTTGCCTTGGGAAGCAGGAGGGCAGAACCCGGCAGGGAGAGCCGGGCTCCACCTGCACCCATGGACCTGCTCGGTTTGCTGGTAGCAGCGAGGAGCGGCGATGCATTTACGTCCGGTGCAGCATTTCCATTGGGAATCTCTCAACCAGACCCGGGTCTGCTCACTTTTAGGGAGGTGGTGTGCACACGGCGGCGGCGAGACGGGAATTGGGGTGATTTGCATGCAAACGCGTGCGCTGGTGAGGGGGGAAAAAAAGGAAAAAAGGGGAGAAAAGGAAAAAAAGAAGAAAAAGGAATAAAAGAAAGAAAAGAAAAGGAAAAAAAGAGAAAAAAAAGAAAAGGAAAAAAAGGAAAAAGCTTGTGGCAGGCCTGAGCAGCCAATGGTGTCTCTATGGAGATAGGGAGGGGGAGAGCGGGTGAACGTGCCTGAAAGGCAGGCACCCAGCCCCCGGCCATCTCCCAACTTTTTGGGGAAACCCCTTTCGATGCGTGCGTTTAGGTAGAGCTCGCTTTCCCTGAAAATTCGCCCAGCCTGGGGCCGTATCTCTGTGCGTTTGCTGACAGAGTCGCTGTCCTCAACTTCGGTGACCAACAGCAGAAATGCTGCTCCCAGCTGTGCCTCCTCCAGTCGCTAACTGGTTTAAATTGGAGCACCGCTGGCACCCTGAGGCCGGCGCAGAGGACCAGCGGGCCCACAGAGATGCACCAAGGGGATCAGGAAACCTCAGCGCACTCTTGGATGGATGCTTTCTCTGTTTCAAGGAAATCTGGGCAGAAAATGATATAAAATTCCCCAAGAGCCAGGGGCTTTGCTGGGATGGTCAGAAAAGAAGACAGAAATGGGGGGAACTCCCATTGTGTCCGTCTAGAAATTATTTTCATTTTGCAAAATAAAATAAAAAAGGTAGTTCTAAATTTTATCCAATAACTATAACTTTTTTCCCCCATATGGGATTCATGAATTGCTGGCTTTTCGAAGAAAATTGCCAGTTTTCCTTCTACGCCCTCATGATAGAGGACTAACGGTGGAGATGCTGGCTGACAGGAGAGCAAGGTACCGCACGCTCCAGAAGTTTAGGCACCCCCAAAGCGATGCGTGCTGGAAGGACGGGAGGAAAACGAGTGAAACCAGTCCTGCTAAAGGGCAGCTCCTCTTCCCAGCTCCCTCCTCTCGGCCTTTCTCCCACCCCCCTGCAAGGAGAAGGACCAGCAGTAATTCGGCAGAGATGCGCGCGACTTGCGCTGGATGGGCGTGCTGAACTCAAGCCCGAGCATCCTCGCTGAAGCTGCTGCCCGGGCTTTGGGAGCAGGCAGGGTTTGCCACGGGAGTCCTGCGCCCCGGGGAGCCCCGCCGGGGAGCAGCTCGTCCCCCCTAGGAATGTGCCCACCCCCTTCAGATGGGAGGGCATCCCTGGAGAGCGAAGCGGGGTCCTCACCTTTCCCTCTCCTTTCAGTTCCCTGGGACAAAACATAAATACCTCCAGCCAAGTGCACTCGGTACGTACTTGTTTGCCAAGCCATTATCTACTCCTGGGTTATGAGAAGGCATTTTGTGTTTCAACGGGAATCCAATCAATAAATTCCACGGTCTTTCACCCTCTCTTCTCCGCAAACATATCCATCCCACTCCACTACACCGGGTTTTCTCCCTTTGCTGGAGTTAAATATTTGTGGGGCCTCTTGTTAAAACATCGGGAGCACCGGGCTACAGCCGAGGACTCTGGCCAGCGCTGGCTGGGGTTTTCACAAGGAAAGCCTCTCCTCCCTTGGAAAGGGGTGGGTGATGGGAGGAGGCAGTTCTCCTGCTGTTCTCCCCACCCCAACCAGAGGTTTTGGTCACGGGAAAGGCAAATGGTTGGACTGGATGATCTTAAAGGTCTTTTCCAACCTAAATTATTTTATGATTCTATGATTCTAAATCAAATGAAAGACCATCTTCCATGGAGTTGGACTCAATGATCCTTATGGGTGCCTTCCACCTTGAGATATTCTATGATTCTACGATTCCTAATACAACCTTTTAAAATGGTACCTTGCCAATAATCACTTGACGAGATGGACCTTTCTGGTTTCAAAACAAGAAAACCTCCTAGTGTACCGCACCAAGGATAAATCGGATGCCAAAAGGTCCCCTTGGAAGTCCCCTGGGTGCCTCTGAAACTCACCCTTGGTTCGCAGGAGAGGCACCGGGAAGGGACAAGGCTAAACCCCCGGTGGGTTGGTCCAGGAAGGGCTTTGGCCCCTCTGAAAGCACAGCGATATAAGGTGATAGCAGCCGCGACAGCAGCCCTTTAGCGGCTGCCGGTGCCTCCAGGTGTTCCCAGGTGTGTCCCGAACCTGCCCGCACCCTCTCCAGCCTTCTGCTGGCTTTGCCTTATCCGAGCTTGTATTGCCGGGGCAAGGAGGTGTTTCTTTCCAGCAGGATGCAAGGATCTGCCATGACCACGGCGCTCGTAGCGCCGGAAAAATCAAGCATATTTTTCTTAAGCTTTATTTTAGAGGCAACAACAAGCTGAAGTTATTGGAGGGTCTTTCCCTGGTACCGTACCCCTTCCTGTTCTCTCTCCTGAAGAGGGGAACTGTGTATCCCAGAAGTGCTCGGCACTAATTGGGAACTTTTATTAGGAACTCGCCAACGTCTTGCACTGCCTGCAGAAACTGCCGCTCTCAGTCCTGCATTTAATAACTATCCACGTCTCCGCTCCCAGATTTCTCTCCACAGCCTCTTTCTGTCTGGAGCAATGGAGTCTGGAAAAGTATGTTTCCAATTAAGATTATCAACCGCGTTATTAAATGAATTCAATGAGCACTAAGATCTGGAAGTTTTTTCCGTGGCAGATAGGTACCAGACATGTTATGCAGACACTCTCGTGCCTTCCCAGCATACGGGTTTGCTTTCTGCATGCACGATGCGCATCTCCAGTAACTAACTCGGAGCCGGACTGTCCCATCAAGCCCCGATGCGTTAGACCAGTCAGGGGGAAAACTCCTGCTGGTGCCGGCAGTGAGATGGGGTGGGTTATACTGCTGTCGCCACCACGTGCAAGCAAACCCCTCGGGTACAGACAGGCTTTTTCCCCCAAAATGGACCTCCTGCCCAAGGGGTAGGGGCTGGCTGCAGAGCTTCTCTCCCTGCAGCTGGGGTGCCTGCTCCTCCCATCCCAGCCAGCCGCTCTCCTGGCCACACCTGGTTAGGATATTTTGATGTTTTCTTATACCTTATTGTATAATAAAGCCACGCTGCAACCTCAGACTGAGCCGAGCTCTTTCAAGGCTTTGCTCTGAGCCAGAAGACCTTTGCGAGACCCTCAGTTATGCGCAGATTTGAAGGGACTTTTGGATGCCAGGCTTTCAAAATCTTGTACCTGCCTGAGTTTTCCGTAAGATGCTAGAGAGCGTATCATACAGTCACAGACTTGAAGATAGGTGCTAAAAGTCCAAGAAAAACAGTCATATTTCCAGGGAGAGCAAGCCTGATCGGCAGCTTTAGCGTATTCTGGTCGTTAAAGGCTTGTGCAGCAAAACACTGAAGTCGGCGGCGGCAGGACTTTCGTGACAGCTCAGAGTCTCAGCTGCCTCCTTGAAAAAAACCCATTTGCTCTCCTCATCAGGATGATCTTGTGGAAAAGAAAATATGTCACCAGAGCAAGGGGGAGTTTCTGACACAAGTAATGGGAGTTGAAAGGTATTGGCCCCGCTGCAAGAATCTCTCAATCAAAAGCCGGTATCAAACGGCAAACGCTGCGGCGGGGAGGGAGGAAATTCGTAGCAGAGGTCGGGGGCGGGGGGCAGGAGCTGCAGGCACTTGGCGGGGAGCTGGGATGGTGCCAGCTGCCGATCGGGGAGCATCTCGAGCTGGGACATCCCGCAGGTCCTGAGCAGCAGTGGGGAGCGGGACAACAACGGCTCAGGGCAGGGATTTCGGGCGTTTTCCACTGAGACGGGGAAAGCGAAATAAAACACTCCCTGGATTATTTTCCATTCCTAAGTTGGGGGCGCCCGCTCGCTAGATGAGGGCAGGGTCAGCCCCTTGGCAGGGCAAGGAGCCCTCCTCTGCCCGAGCCCTGGGCAAGCGGAGGGGAGCCGGCATGCAGGACGGCAGCCAGCTCCTCCTGGGCCGCCGGAGTGTTGGCAGGGCTCATCCCGCAAACGGCACAGCCGCGGTCGAGCAGAGCCCGTTCTGCACGTACAGGAGCCCAGCGAGGTGCTGGAGCAAGAGACGGGTCGGGAAGGGCAGCCTGCCATTCCAACCTGATTTCATAGGGTGGTTGCTGCTCAGCTGGGATGCAAAGGCAGAGAGAAAAAGAAGGAGTGGAGAGGCATCCCACGCTTGCTTGTCTCCCTAAAACCACGACCCTGAGACCTTGGGGTGGGTGACTGGGGATTCAGGAGCCCTGGGCTTGTCCCAGAAGCAGCTCCTCTGCGGTGAGGGATACCCTGCGGCATGCCGTGGCGGCTCCTGCTCTCTCTCAGTTTACACATAGCCGTGGACACCGAGGTTTGGGTTGACCCTCGAACGGAGCGCATTATCCAATGCATATTGCCCCTTGGCTCTGTCTGTAGTGAATCACAGGCGGAGAGGCACACTGAAGAATGAGGAGCATTGTGGCAGCCTCACATGTATCCCCAAAAATGAAATAAAATCAGGCCGTATTATAATAACCGTATTATATCAGGCTAATTTTTAATTAGGGCTATTAGAGGGATAGTCCTGCAGTCATTGAAGTAAACGGGAACTATCTTTAAGCCTTAACCTTTTTAATCATCCCCGCATGGCATGCCAGAGCTTGTGAATAAGAGCCTTTTGTTCTTCCAGAAACATCCAGCAGACAATTGCACCATCTATATTTAATAGACAACCTGTCAAGAACCAGGCAGCTTGTTACCCTCAAACCACATGCCTAGATAAAGGAGAGGGTATCATCAGGCCTGATTTTCAAAGGCAAATGTGCTCACAAAGGCGAATTAAAGGCCTTGGGAGCTGTGTTTACTCAGCACCTCTGAAAATGGTGGCCTGGTGGCCACGATCCAGGCGCTATTGAATTCCCTGGAAGGGCTCCACCGGGCGTCAATGGGCGTTGGATCAGGCCCCGTGGAGGCAGCGGTGTCTCGAGGGAAATGTGACCTGAATTAATACAAATAAATCTCTCTCTCTCCTCTCTCTCACAGAAACCCAACTGTTTAAACTGTAAACGAACTATTTGGGACTTAATGTGTATTCATGAGTCAGGCAACGGAGTGAAGGCTAACAACTAAACTATGCTGGTAAACCACAAATCCTCTGAATCAATATTGTTCAGTTTACTGTACTAATAACAGCGAGTGGTGCCATATGCAGTGTTGTTGTGAGGGTGCTACAGCAGGTTGGGTTCTTTTTTTTTTTTTTTTTTTCCCCTTTGCATGTCCGCAGTCAAAACAGGCATAAAACACACCTTCAAAGTAAGGCAGGGTCCGACAAAAACACTTGAAGCACCATCATGTCCTCCTCAAGAGCGTGGAGCTGCCATGGATGGGTGGTACATCTCGGCTACCTCCTGCTTGGGCTCCTACACTCAACGCTTCTCCCCGACGCACTCCTACCAGTGAGCATTTATCCTGATAAGTGGGGTAATCTACCTCAGATAAAAAAGGAGAGACCAGTGGTCTTGCAGAGGAGAAAGGCTGATTGCATACTGTCTCTGAAAGGTCCTGTTAAATGGTCTGAAACCTTCCTCTTTGCTCTTCCCTTTCCCTGGTTATGCAGGATGCCACAGCACAAGAAGTGATGTTTTGGGGGTGCTGTCCACAAATTTTTGAGCCCCCTCAGGCAGCTGAAGCAGCAGAGACATTCACAGAGATAAACCAGCCATGAGGCATGCGGGTTCCAAGGGTGGGAGACCAAGGAGAGGGCTTCCACCCCGCATGCAGTTCACACACCCAAAGCACGTTTTGGGCACAGCAGCTGAAAGACGGACAGTGAAAGCCATTTAAGTACCTCGAGAGATGGGCTAACGCTGGAAGAGATTTGGAGAAACAGCAGGCTTTGCAAAAGATCAGGCACCTCCTGATGTCCCGGCGGGGGGACGCAGGACCCCCTGCGTGCCCTGCTCAGCGTCGCTCGGCGCATCCCAGCACCGATGCCTCCGTGCAGGAGGGTCCGAGGGCTGCGTCTGGCTCTGACGTAGCGGGGACAGGGATGCTCGGGGTGTGTGAGGATGCGACCGGGGCATGAGCGGCAAGGTGGGAATTCGGGGGGGGGGGATGCTTCTCATCTTCTCTTACCCTTCCTTTGAGGTTTTGAGGTCCCCAGGGACATGGTGGTAAAGGTGTGGACCAGCACATATTTTTTGCTTTATCACTAGGTAAACCTGAAACAAACACTAATGTGTGGCTCACCAAAAATATTGGGAAAATATTGAAATGATGCAGGTTCCCCAGCACAGGAGTCGGTGACTTCCAAAGCTCCCCCAGGATTTCAGCTGGTTTTGTTATATCTGTGTATATATATTTCATTTATTTAAAACCGAGGATAACTGTGTTGAGTTATAAACTAAACTAAGGGGAAGCTCCGTGGTGTTCCTGGAGTTTCCCTCCTGACTGCCTTCCCCGTAGGAAAAGCTCTTTGAAAGGCAAGAAATCAGAGCCCAGAATTAAACAAATCGCGCTTCTCTCAATTTAAAAATTTATTTAATATTTTTCTTTTGCCTGAGCAAGACGTAACCACGCTTCCCTAGCCTTCGTTTAAATGCAAACCTATTTCAAACCCGTGTCCCGTGTCTCGAATCGCTTGCCATATGCTCCCTCCAGTGGGCGAAGGACCTCAAAGCAAAGGCAGCAGAAACGCTCCGACTTTCTGCTCCGGGACGCTAAGGCAAACCCGACCCGGCCAAAAGAACTGGGACCAGTTTGGGTTTGACACCCAAGGGCTCAGCCTGCTTTTCCGTGCTTGCCCTGCTAAAAATCCACCTGCAAATGTTACTTCAACTGCAGAAGGAAGGTTAAGTTTTGCTGGGGCTTGTTCAGCGTTGGTCAATCCAATCTTATCCAAGCTCAGGAAGTCTCAGGCCACCCGTTTCTTCTCTGTTTTCCCTGGCTGGTTTTAGGGTGCCTTTTTAGGATCCCTCACCCACCCATCCCCATGATCACCTTCAAAGCCTTGGCCAGGACCTTCACTGCCTAAATAAACCGTCACAAGCCAATTCTTCCTTGGAGAGCTAATATTTCATTAAAAAAAACCCCACAACCTCTGATGTGCAACCTTCATACAGCTACAAAATCACGTTGTTCCTCCTGCCTCAGCCATAACTAACTTTTCAACACCCGCAGCTGCAAAATGGGAACCTTTGGTTAATGAACAATGGGAAACCCATTGTTTGGCAGTTTTAGAGGCTAGGCAGAAAGAATGCACGCTGTCAGCACGGCTCTGGGTCTCAAGGGGAACAGAGTAAGAGCACAGTGACCCACAAGCTGCCATCCAAAACCAGCTTTCCCGTCAAAGCAACAAGTGCGCTCGCACCGGCGCTAACACACCTCCGGCTTGCTCAGATTTGTCGTTTACGGCGCACTCAGAGCTTGAAATTTGGCTCGCGGGGCGGGGGGTCATGGTGCCTGAGGAGGATGAATATATCCCCAATCCATGTTGTGCCCTGGAAATGGGGTGCGCTTCTGAGACACCCCCGGGCACGGGCGCGGGGTGGGGAAGGGCACGCTGCCCCGAGCTGCCCATGCATTTGTTCACTTATGAGTTTATCCCGTCTCCTTCTAAACCGCTGATGTATTTGACCTCTTCAGCATCCCGCGGCGGCACTTTTCCTAATTTCTCATCGACATTGAAGGCATACTTTTGCAGTGCTCTCCCCCCGGGTTCGGTGTGGTTTAGAAAGGCTCCTTTCTCCGCGCTGCTCTGCCCATGTGGCTGGATGTCTGCAGACAGACGGGTTTAATTGCGGGATCACGGCCTGTGTCATTACTCCTGGCATCCCGTGCTCCCAGGAACAATAGAGCTCCCTCTGCTAAAACAAGCACCTACAGCATTAGTTAAATCAAAGCCCTTTCAAACTGACCAATTCCCCCCCAAGAAAATGCAGTTTTCCTATCAAGCCTGAAAGCAATTATCTGGGATTAGCATCAGATCAAAAGGGATTACTTCCAGTATTGTTTTCAAAACCCTCAGGGCTGGCAGAATTATGATACCGCACCGCCGCCGCCGGCATGCCGAGCCGCAGCTCCTGTGCCGGGCTGCCGGAGGATGCCCACCATCCGGCACCCCGCCATGGCAGGGGCTTTGGGTGTCCTGGGATAGCGTCGGGGTGATGCGGGGCACCTCAGCAGGCTCAGCCCTGATTTCTGTCCGCTCCCCTGGCGTGCTTTGGCAAAGGATGAATCCCGTTTTTTTGGGCATGATGGTTTGCACACCCTGCTACCCCTCCTGGAGGGTGTGATATTGCCCCACATCGCCCCTGCCCTGGTTTCAGCTGGGGTAGAGTTAATTTTCTTCCTAGCAGCAGGCACAGTGCTGTGGTTTGGATTTAGGATGAGAATAACGCTGATAACACGCTGATGGTTTAGTTGTTGCTCAGTGCTGCTTATGCCAGGCAAGGACTTTCCAGCTTCCCGTGCTCTGCCAGGGGCACAAGAAGCTGGGAGGGGGCACAGCCAGGAGAGTTGATCCCAACTGCCCCAAGGGCTGTTCCATACCATCCGGCGTCATGGGCAGTATGGAAACTGGGGGGGTTGGCCGGGGAGCAGCGATCGCTGCTGGGAACTGGCTGGGCATCGGTCGGCGGGTGGTGAGCAATTGCATTGGGCATCACTTGCTTTGGATATTGTTATTGCTACTATTATTATATTGTTACTATTAATACTACTTTTTTACTTTATTTCAATTATTAACCTGTTCTTATCCCAGCCCAGGAGTGTTTCTCACTCTTGCTCTCCCCCATCCCACCAGGGCAGTGAGCGAGCGGCTGCGTGGTGCTGAGCTGCTGCCTGGGGCTGCACCCCGACAGCCCCGCGTCGCACTGTGCAGAGGGCACGGGGCCCTCGGGTACCTCTGCGGGTGGGTATCGCTCGTGGTCCAAGCACCAGGGTGTGAAACCCCCAGCCTGCAGACCCCAGAGCTGCACCCAGCTCTTTGGTCCAGCAGCTGGGCTCATCACGCTGACTGCCTCAGTTTCCCCACCTGTGAAAGGGGCAGGGGCTGTTGCAATCACCTCTGGGAAGCCCTTTGGGAACACCCACTGAAGCACAGCACATAAAAGCCAAGGGTTTTACCCCCCTGTGCCTCAGAAGCCTAATTAAGACAGTGAAATCTGAAGGAAGGCTTCAGAGAGCAGAGCAGCCAAAGGTGCTTTGTAACATCTGCACTTCTCTTTAATCCTACCTGCAGCTCCCGGCGACCGGTTATTGCGCTGCCAAAATAACGCAGGAAGCAAGGTCTGGGAAGGTGGTCAAGCTCAAATGAATGCAAGCGTTATTTCAGGTAAGATGCTGAGGGGCAGCGGGACCTTGAGGGTGAGGGGTCTGGACCCCTGGGACCCCGTCGCCCACCAGCCCCGTGCTCTCCTGGCTGATGCCGCTTGCTTCTCTTGCACGATTTAGTGGGGTAGGTCCTCGTGGGAGCAGGAGCTGTAGATCTGCCGCAGGCTTGCTGGCCGGCCCGGGATAACATTTCATCCTCCTTTCCCCTGGGAAGCGGGAGGTGAGGCTGGTTCAGGGCGATGCGGCAGGCGGGCGACCTGTGAGCAAGGCAGCTCCGTGAAGGAGAGGGTGCTGAAGTGGCAAGGTGCAAAGGGTTATTATTAAACCAGCAGCGTCACGGTGCCTGCAAAGGTCTGGAGATAGAAGCCACGTAGGCTCTGTGCAGGGAGGCGAATATTTTTTATCGGGTGGTTGGAATAAAGACAGGCTTTTGGGCTGGGTGGGTTGGGGAAACTCCTGATTTCTGTGTTTGTATCGAGCAGGCTAATGAGATGGCTCAACTCTTATTATTTGGCCAATTTTATTTTTAGAGTTTGTTCCTCCTTCCCCATGTGAACAAACTCCCCTCAGCCACACAAAGCAAGCCTGCATTTTAAAGGTTTGGGCGATACCACATTTGGAAACAGTTATTTTAGGAGCTTCCTGTGAATACTATATAATTCAGCATTTTTGAGGCAAGGTTTAGTCTCGTCTTTATTAAACTTCTGGAAGTAAACAGAATATTATTAACTGCTGAAGTGCAGCTCCTCCCGCGTGCGTGAGCCGGAGGATGCCAGCGGCGTGAACACCCAAGCGTCGGTGATGAGCGGAGGGAGGACCCGGCGGGTCTTCGTCCCCATGGCAATTGGGGGCAGGGCTGGCAATTTTCTAATGGCAGGAATTCTGCTCGGGAAAGGCCAGAGCGGAGCAGTTTGGCGGGGTTTAGGCCCCAGGACCCTGCAGAACCACCCAGAGGTTTGCAGCAGCCCAGAAGTCCTGGCGAGGAAGGGAGCAGCCACTCGATGATGCTTTGGGAGATGGGAAAGGGCTCTGCCTGTGACCTCCCACTTTTCTTTCCTCTTACTCAGCAGATCTGAATTTTCTCCATTTGTAAGAAGTGTGTTTCTCCGGCAAACAGGCTAAAAAGAAAAAAATCTTACCCGTTGAGGCTCAACGAAGAGGGACCAACAGGTCCAGGACATGCAGGGCTGCTAAAAGAAAAATAGGTAAACATCACATCTACTTATAGACCGGTCACAACTAACCTTCCCGACTCAGGTTTAATGGCAGGGATGCTGGGTTTTCCCCTCCTATCCCACCCTAATATTTAGCAGTTTCTAGTTATCTGTCACGGCACAGTTGGAGACCTCTAATTTTTCTTTTCTCGCTGAAAAGGAACGATTCTTCTTTGCCCAGCGCCAGCAAGGTAATGAAAGTCAGTCTAATTTTTATTTTAGAAAAAGCAATTTTCATAAATGGTGTTCCACTAATGGCTCATGATCACATCTAAGCCCCACAGCAAATTATTCTTAATCCAGTTTGTCTGTGTTATGTTACCTGAGGGAAATAATATCAATCCTTTCTCTTTGCTAGCAAACTGTTCGCCGGGACTTCTCCAATATATATTAATCCCATCATTTATCTTTGTCAACTGAGAACAAAAATAATTTGTGGGAGAGTAAACAGAAGAACATACAAGACAGGAGCTCAGCATTATTAAACAGCGGAAAGCAGGTGTTCACAAAACCAAGCTTATTTTTATTGCAAAAACTTGAGTAATTCTCCTTCTGCATCCGTGCATAGTAAACAAGAGTTTAGGGAGATTCAAACATTTTAGAGGAAACTGAAATTTCATCACTCCAGGAACAATGCACAAATAACCTAATACTTTATGCCGTCTTTTTATTTGCTGTGAAATTTGTTCAGGACAAAGGAATGAGCTGTCTCCTCTTCTCCTGGCATGCTCAGCGGGCATCACTGGGTTGGTTTGGGTTTTTTTTTTTTGGAGGAGATGCTCGGTCCCGAGCCGGGCGAAGGCAGGAGGACCCTCCGCGGGTCGCAGCAGGGCACAGAGCAGGCAGCGTTGGTTGCTCGAGCGTTTTTGGGTGCCGTGGGGGTGATGCCTCCGCCTGTCCCCTGTGCTGGGAGTGCTCCTGAGACGGGGTCCGGGGAACGGACCCCTCCCCGCCTGCCCTTTCCCTGTCCTCCTCCCGCACCTCCGTGTCCTGCTCGGAGGCCGAGCCCATCCCCAGTGCTTTGGGGACGGAGTTGGGTGCCAGCTTGCTCCAAACCCCCCATCTCCTTGGGGGCACGCGCTCTCGGCTTCCTCTCCTCCTCCAGCACCTTCCACGTAAGAAAGCATTGCTTCTCATTCACCGTCCATCCCACGGGTGCACCCAGACACCCTGTTTGGGAGCTTTGCCTTGTTTTTTCCTCCTATCGTCGGTGCTGTTTTTGCTGGCATGGTGTCTCTGGATGATCATTTCCAGTGATTTTTTTTTTTGGAGATAACGTGTTTGGGTTTCTGCAGTTCTTTGGCGGAGGAAGCCCCACCATCAGCAGCACGCCTCTAATCGGGGCCGCTGACCCGCTCCACGCTGCAGAAAGAGCTATTTTTCGTCTGGCTTAAATGGGGCTTTAAATAGAGCTCCATAATGAGCCTCATTACAGCAGGTACTCCGATGTAGCGGGGATTAAATTACCCGCGGCAGGTATTCCCCCCGGCCGCAGCCTGCCCGTGCGGCTGACAGCTTGCACACCCACGCACACCCGGACGGGGCAGGACAGCCCAGGCGTCACCCCTCGCCCCATAAAGCACAGGCGAGGAATGAGCTTTCCCACGGGGTTGTCACCAGCGGTGTAGGTGAGCTGAGGGTGCTGTCAGGGCACGGGAGTTATGGGGTGCCGGGCGGCAGTGGGTCACACACCCCTCATTCACCAACGGGGACATGCACCCCCTCCCCGAATAAATAAATTTAAAAAACCTCCTGGCCGTTCCTGGGGCATAAAGACCGCTTTATTAAACGGCAGCATCCATCAGCAGGTTTAATTAACTGCGCTGGGGAGGGCGGCCGAGCCGAGCGCGCAGGCAGCAGGGACACGGCTCTGCAGTGCCATTGACCGGGGACACAGCGGGCATCCCGTACAAGCTGAGATGCCATGAGAAAATCCCAGAGCTCCCCCTCTGACACTTCTTTTTTTTTTTTTTTTTTCCCCTCTCCAGGTTGCGCTCATCCAAAACCTTGTAAAAGAAACCGTGATGTGAAATTGAAATGACCTCTTTCATACCTAGCCGGCCGTTTCGTGCAGCTGGAGGTGCGGTGCTCGGCACCGCATATTTCCAGGCTCTTAAAAAACAGAGCGAAGAGAGATTGCTAAATGAAAAGTCTCTGCCAAACCTTTATTACCATTTTTTTGCCAAAAGACATTTTCTCCAGCTGTCTGCTCCCACGCCCCGGGAGCCCGCACGCTCCAACCAGGGTGGCTGGAGGCAGAGCTGCCCAGCCTGGGCTCCCCGGCACGGCTGGGGCAGGGAGCGCGAGGCTGAGATGTCCCCGGGCCTCCTGGTGCCACTGGGATGCAGGACGGCGTCGGCAGCCCTCACAGGGCTTGGGTGGTCCTGGGTGCCAGCACTGTCCTGGCTTCGGCTGGGATAGAGTTAATTTTCTTCCCAGTAGCAGGCACAGTGCTGTGGTTTGGATTTAGGATGAGGATAACGCTGATCACACGCTGATGGTTTAGTTGTTGCTCAGCACTGCTTATGCCAGGCAAGGACTTTTCAGCTTCCCCTGCTCTGCCAGGGGCACAAGGAGCTGGGAGGGGGCACAGCCAGGAGAGTTGATCCCAACTGCCCCAAGGGCTGTTCCATCCCATACGGCGTCATGGGCAGTATGGAAACTGGGGGGGTTGGCCGGGGAGCAGCGATCGCTGCTTGGGAACTGGCTGGGCATCGGTCGGCGGGTGGTGAGCAATTGCATTGGGCATCGCTTGCTTTGGATATTATTATTATTATATTGTTACTATTAATACTATTTTTTACTTTATTTCAATTATTAACCTGTTCTTATCTTACCCCAGGAGTGTTTCTCACTCCTCTGATTCTCTCCCCCATCCCAGCGGGGCGGGGGGATTCAGCGAGCGGCTGCGTGGTGCTGAGCTGCTCCCTGGGGCTGAACCACAACAGGCACAAAGGGCATCGCCTCCAGAACTGCAGCGCTGAAGCTGAGCATCCTTGCATGCCAAGGGTGAGGTCTCAAGGGAGACCATCAGTGGTGGCTTGCTCCTGAGCCCAGACTCATCAGGTGGCTGAGATTTAAGAAGGAAGGGGCCACCGCAGCTCCACGGACTGGGCTCCATTGCATTGTTGGCTTTGGGTGATGCTGTGCACCCATCACCTGGGACAAGCAGGCTCCTCCAACGTGTGTGCAAAGTGGACCCTCTGAAAGCGCTGGTCCTTCATCTTTGGAGTCACTAGGTGGCAACCTAAGGCATCCTTTGTGTTTGGAGAACTCTTGTGGAAGATGGAAATGCCTCTGCTTCTGCCTCCAATCTGCTCCCCCTCCTTTTCTCTCTCTTTTATTTTTTTTTTTTTTAAATCCTGAATTACTGACAGACACCATAAAAACATCTCTTCCCCCATGTTCTTCAGCGGCCGAGGGTGGAGGATGGTTCTGGATCTGCTTTATCCCAAGATTGCACCCAATAACAAGGCAAAGGCAAGCAGGTGACCACATGCTGTGCAAAGCCCAGAAAGGATGAGGTTTCGGAGAGGAAAAAAGTGATTGAGGGTAGAAAAGGGGGAGTAGAGTCCTTGGCTGGTCTCACTGGCAAACGAGCTGGCAAGGTAACAAACACTGGAAATCCCTGATTTGGGTTGTGTTGGGGAAGTCTGTGGCCAGCTTAATAGGAATTGCTGGTTGGGCGCACATTTTCAGCATGGTTTTGCCTTTATTCCTTGCCCACATTTTGTGGGTTCTATTTTCCGGGCCTTTTCATAGAAATATCTGAAAATACTGATTTCCTTCCCCCACCCCCCCAAAGAGGATGGATTTTTTTTTTTAAGAGGATGTTCTGCCCAGGAACACAGAGTTCATCATGCATTTACAGCCTACAAAATGCAGCCAGACTTAGAAGGGAGGATGATATTTTTTTTCCCCCAAAATTTCCCATCAGCATTGATGTAATTATCTCTTTCATCCCTGTAAGGGACGTCCTTTTAACTAAACGTGGACGTGGACAAGTCCCTTCCAGCTCAAAAAGCAACGAGCTCTCCACTCCCCCTTGCCACCAGCGGTGTCCTCTGAAGGGGGAGAGTCGCAGCTCTATTGCTCAATAACCCTTTGTTTATCCCACAACCTGTCACTGCTTAATCCGTCCGCTCTCATGACTTTCTTCCCCCCCCCCCCCGTTGCTCTATTTGAAGCTTCAAATTTGTCCTGCCGTCCCCTCGCGTGAGGAAAACACACAGAGCTAATCCTCAGCGCTGCGAAAGGCACGTGCTCCCGCATCGCCCGATCTTCCCTTAATTCCCTCCTGGTGCCCTTCTATTAACTTCTGCTGAACGTCGAGTCCTTCTCCCCAAAACACGGAGCCTCTTCGCGACTCCCACACCCACCGGCCTTGACAACCTGGAGCAGAAGGAACACATCTCTCTTTGGCCATGCCAGATAGGAGGCAGGAGACCCGCTGCCCATGCCGGTACCCACCTGGCCAGGGGACAAATCACCATCCCTCGGCAGCGCATCCTTCCTGGGCATCGCCTGCCAGTGGGAGCTGAGCTGCTCCTTCCCTGCGAACCGGGCTGGAAAAATGTCTGCTGGCTTTACCATTTCTCCACGCAGAGAAAGGAATCCATTTACACCTTCCTCTTATTTAATTTGGCTCCCAGCAGATCTGTTTTATAGGACTGTCTACTCTGGGAACAGGGATTTTTCAGAGGTTTTATTCTCTCCAGATGTTCTGACTGTCTTTGGTAACCCCGTTCTGGTGTGAATGTCAGACAGCGTCCTCCCTCTTCACGGGGTGTGATTAGGTAAGACAGCTTGCTCCTGGGTATGAATGTTAATCGCAAATGAAAGGGAGTCGTGATTCAGTGCAAAAGCTGGGCACAAGGTTTTATGAGACCTCAACCACTTCCCCTGTCCTCTGAACTGCACTGAGAAGTTAAACTCTCAAAGGAAAAAGTTGGAGGGAACAGACAGCTTGAAAAGGTTTTTAGACTCATCCAACAAAAGGTTCGTTTTGAAAAGTTTCTTTTGGAATTCAACCCCTTGAAAATATAATGAGGATGTTCACAATAATTCAGATTTTTAGAAGAAAATAGCTTGGGCCGGTTGGTTTACAACACCCTCGCCATACCTGCGTTTACAGAAAGCACAGCCAGCCATCGGGCATCACCTGAGTTCAGGGGACAGTCAGGTCAGTCATCCCATTGAGGAATAACCATCTTAAGGGAAACAACAACTCAACGCTTTTGCCCTGGCATGGTCTGCTGCTTTTTTTCACCAGCCTCCATTGCGCAGAGGAGCTGATGCTCCGTGCAGGTGAGATGAGGTGGTTGGAGGTGGATGGCTTGATGGCAGAGCTGGGAACAACCCCCAGCATCGCTCCAGCTTTCTGCTGGACCATGCTGTCCAAGCCGTACAGGCACTTGTTTGTCCCACCGGTGCGGTTAAAGCTGCTCTCTCGCTCGTGCCCCCGGTTCATGCCTCAGTGGCCAGTGCTCCTGGCCAAACCCGAGCCCTGGTGTAGACAAGACGAGGCACAACCGGAGCCGAGTGCTCCAGCCAGAGAAAACAGCCTTTGCTGGAGCATGGAGAGAGAATGGCCATTTATGGGTTTCAGGCTACAGAAACATGATCTTTTACTGGGTTTATAATGTGGAAATAGCCCGAAAAGACTGGATCTCTCAGACTGGGCATTTGGCTTTCGGACAAAGAGCCCCACACATCATTACTTTGGCTTTGATTCCTCCCCCGATACAAAGGGCTGCTTTCTTAGCATGGCTTTTGCTCCAGGATGGCCACCTCAACGTGCCGATCACTGTCCAGTTTCTCACAGTAATTAAGTGGCGAGAGTGAAGAGGTTTTGGTCTAGTATCAGCCAAATGCCTCTTATGCTTCGTTCCTTGGTTGTTTAACTACAGATCGCTCCGACACCAGCTAAGGAAGAACGCAACAGGTAAGATAGCCGCATGTTCTTCCTGCCTTAGCCTTCGGTCATGCCTAGCTGGAGTTTCAAAGTCTTGCAGGCTTCACCCCTGGGTCTTGCCTCCTTCCATGCAGTCCAGGTTAGGAAAAGGCATGAAAGACCATGGCCAGGTCTTCATCTGCCAAGGGAGGACCGAGTCCCCTGCTCCAATGGAGCCAATCTTGCCCCTGGCTGCTGTCAGGTGGGAGCTCAGCGCCCTGCACGCGAGGATCTGCAGATTTGCGTTCTCGCCCAGGAGCTTGTCCCAGCTCTTGGACACCTGCAGCTGTGGACCAAGGTCTCTGCTCCTCCCTGGTGCTCCCCTGCTCTGCTTAGACCACAAATGCTTCACAAGAGACACCATTTCTCCGGCACACGAGGACCATCAGCTCTAGGAGATGAAAGCTGGCAGCAAACAGGATCCCTTTGTGGAAAGTGAGTTGAATATTCCCGGTTTTGGATCGGTTTGCTCATTAACAAGTTGGAGCTTGTTTTTGGTGATACTGTATGCTTGCTTGTTCAGTATCACCCAATCTTTCTCCTGCTGCTACGGCATGAATATTTCTGTTTCCCTTCCCTGTACAGACCTGACTCCATACCTCAAAGAACTATTTATTTTATAGGGTTTTTTCCAGGCAGATCGCTGAAAAATATTCCTGAGCAGTTGTGCCAGGTTTCGATCACCAATCCCAGGCAGAAGCACAGACAGCAGCTGTGGGACAATATAAATGATGTGCCAGAGTCCAAGCACGTTAGACGAAGCCCAGGACTGCTGTCCTTAGGACGATGTGACGTCCAGCTCCTTGGGCTGGACCAGAGCGGGTTTATTGAGCTCGGTGGAGGAACCCCACCATCTACAAGTGAAAATCTAGTTCCTATGGGCTCCGTGCTTGGAAGGCTGTACTCACTTCTTTCAACAGCAACATTACCAGGGGGGTTTCAGCTGTTGGGATGCAAATAGAAAGATTTGTCATCTTCTGAAGATGCTATTTTTTATTAGAAACACAGCACAGGGCAGGCTTGCTGAGCAAAGACTTCTCGTAACCTTCTTTAGCTTTGGAAAGAGTTAAAGTAATTTGTAGCTGGGTTAATAAAGAGCTGGCCAAGATCTTAAAATGATTCAGTTTTGCTTTATGTACTTGTATTTATCTGACCTCAGAATACTGGCATGTCTGTGTATTGCATTGATAATTGTCAAATAGTTGTGTTTACAGCACTGCATAATCCTGGGGCCCCCTCTTCTCCTTTCTCCCAGCGTGCTGCTTCCACTCAGATTTAGACGCGATTGGCTTCGAACAAAGACATGTACAAACTAGCCTGATTTTCTCTGTGAAACAGCATCATATTCTTTTACATCCTTCAGAAAGCCAGCCAGCTGCTGGCGATGCAGGCGAAACCCTTCACTCGGGCTTTCCGATGGCTAAAATTCATGTCAGATTTCGAAGCCAGCAGCTGCAGGTTTAGTTTTTAGAAATACAGATCTCTAACCAGGGAAACGCTCGAATATGCACGACGAAGGCGGCAGCCACATTATCAAGCCACGGTGCACGACAGGGCAGGTCTGCAGCACAACACACGGTGGGCTGAGCGCCTCGCGCCCGCCTTATTTGTATTTTTGGCGATTTTATCGCAGCTGGTGGGAAGACTGAGAGGGAATCCAGGAGGAACCACAGAGAGCAGGCGAGATCCAGAAAGCACAACCCGCAAGGAAAGCTCCAATCCATCAGTGCTGTTTCCTCAGCAGGCTGAAAAAAAGACACGATAAACACGTAAGAACTGAATACGTCTGGTGGGTTCAGGAGCATCACCCCTTCTCCCATTGCTCCGACAAGGATGGCAACCCACAGCCGACGGGCAGACCACAGTACTGAGACAGGGAAATTTTTATCCCAAGCTAAAATAACCCATCGGGGAGTGCAGAGCGTGGGCTGGAGCCCCGGTGCAGAGCCTGGGGGTTGCTGCCTGCCGACCCCCCCTGGCCGGCTGCTCCCGGGCGCCTGTGCAGCAGCCTGGCCCCACCAGGCATTTCAGGGCTTGGGGTTTCATATGAGCTTTATTAGCTTCAGACAAGTTTTATTTCCTTTTGAATTTAGGAGATGGAATAAAACGTGATAAGCAGAATACAGGAAACTCTTGCGGCAGGAGGAAAAACGCTGGGAAGAAGCGGAGTTCAGGGTAATGAAACAGCTAGCGGATGTTAGCACCATCCCCAAACCAAAACCAGCCCCTTCCCCAGGGCCACGAGCCTGCAGAGGCTTTCCAGCGCGGCTGCTTTCCAGATCACTCCCACCTGCGGAAAGCGTTCGGGGATGCTTGGTGGGGTTTGGAGTTTAGGGGAGCCCGCTTTCCCGTGGCAGTGTCCCGAGATCCCTGGAGCCCTGCGGACAGAGGGATGGGGACAGCGGAGTGGTGTCTCTGTCACTGTGCCCTTGCCTGGAGAAGGGTGCAAGAGCAAGGCGGGTACGTGTGACACCCCTCCCCGGACATTTTCATAGAGTCATAGAATAGAACCATGGAATCATTTAGGTTGGAAAAGACCTTGAAGATCATCCAGTCCAACCATTCACCTAACACTGCCAAGCCCACCACTAAACCAATTCAGGGGAGAGTAAGAATTAATTTCATGTTTCCTGGCTTGGTGGCTGGATCATTTTTAATGAAAGTAAAAACTAGGAATCACTAAGGTTGGAAAGGATCTCTAAGATCATCAGCCCAACCATCAACCCAACACCCCCATGCCCACTAAACCATGTCCCAAAGTGCCACCTCTGCCTGTTTTTTGAACACCCCCAGGGATGGGGACTCCCCAACTCTCTGGGCAGCCTGTTCCAGCTGTTTCTTGGGTTAGAGGTATTTTCCGATGTTTTCAGCCACCCTCAGCCTTCTCTCATTCCCATAAGTTTGCCCAGCCTTGAAGCTGTGTGAAGCTTCAGCAGCCACGATGCCCAAAGGCCCCAGGTCCCCAGCCTTCTGCCTCCCGAGAGCAAGGACTGCATGAAGTTGGGTCACCTCTGTTGTAGCTTCTCTGGTGTCTGATGCTAGGGCTGAGCTCACGCGGCACGGCCGGACTACCCCTCTTTGGCTCCTCCGAAGCCGCTGGGCACATCATGAACCTCAGACATCAGCTCCTCTGTCTAATTCACTTGCACCAAAAGGTCCAGGAGTTATTTGGGGCAGGGGAAGGGGAATTACGGGCAGGCAGGCGGTGTGATTGCAAAAGCCGTGCTTCCTTTGGAGACCCAGCTAACAAATCTTGGGGTGATGAACTCAGGGTTTCTCTCTACTTCCAAGCCTATAGGTATGTGCATTCTGAATCATATTCCTCAGCACAAAAGCAAAAAAGATGTGTCCTATCTTTGGCCAAAGAGAGAATGAAAATGAAAAAAAAAAAAAAAAAAAAAAAAAGTCGGTGATGTGCCAGAACTTTTACTTTTTATTAAAAACTTAAGTGCAGATGACGAGGAACCCACCTGTTTTTGATTTTTTTAATAAAAAGTCAAATAATCCCCACAAACAATTCCTTTGCAATGGTTTCAATATCGGAACCATAAAGATGAACTTTAAAGGCGCTTGTAAAAGAAAGAATATTACAATAATTTTAGTGCAAAACTCCAATATCATATTTTCTTTTATTTGAAAGAAAAAGGGGAATGTCCAGAGGATTTCTTTTCTTCTTTCTCAGGATGCAGCAGTTTCAGATAATCTATTTACTTACGAGAAGGGAGAAGAGAGGAGGAGGAGGAGGACGGGGAAGCTGGGGCCGCGGGCAGATGCTGAGCGAGAGGTGCGCCGGGAGCGGATGCACGCTGCCCGCCTCGCACCAGCAGCATCCTCTCCCTCTCCGAAATTAGGAACCGCATCCTTGGCTTCCCCGCGACCCTGCGGTGTCTAATTAAGGGCCGTGCGCCTTCATCAGCCTTGCCCCCAGCAAAGGCAGAAATAGCGTCTCCCTCACCTGCCCACCTCCGTGCTCTCCCCTCTCTGGAGCGAATGGGTATTTCGAGATGCTCAGGTTCAGTAAATGGGCAAAAGGGGCTCGAAATTGCTGGGGGAGACGGGCAGAGAGAGGGATCCCGGGGGGTCGTGGTGGCTCACCTCCCTCTCCCGAGCAGGGCAGGCTAGAAAGCTTAACTGCTTGAAATTCCTCCCTAAACTCGAATCAACCCAAAACACAACCCAGCTCCCCATAAAAGCGCAGTACTATTGCTTCTTTTAAAAAAAAAAAAAAAAAAAAAAAATTTCATAACACTGAGAGAAAACAGCCTTACCCTAATCTTAACTTTTCCTCCCAAAGTGCCAGAAATGTCGTAAAATTTCTTGGGGATTACTGTGCAGGGGGGATGCTCAGACCCCGCAACCCACCTGGGATGCCGATGGAGACGGGGACAGGCGCTGCCAAGGGCGCAGAGCAGAAGCTCCCCGAGCCAAAGCCCTGCAGGGAGCAGCGGGGCTGGTGACAAGGGGCTGCTCGCCCGCGGCATCCTCTGCGGCTCCCGGGGAGCCGGTTTGCCGGCAGGGCAGTCGGCCTTACCCTGACATCAGAATTTTAAAACATATGAGAAGCGATAAAGCAAACTTTAATCTCCTTTAAAATGTATTTCAAACTGGGGAATTAAAGCTGGTGAGGATTAGGAGGCGGTCAAAGAGTGCGTTTCAAAACCGCTGGAAATCCGAGGTTTTAAAATGTATTAGCAAACAGAAGCGGAGCTTTGGAAAAGCCGTGCGGGAGGGACGGGAGCCGGGAGCGAGCGGCATCCTCGCGCTGGCTGTACCCGGCACGAGGGAGCGCGGGAGATGCTGGGCAGAGGGGCTTTTGCCGGCTCCGGCACGGTGCAGAAAGGGAGAAGTGAGAATATGGGCCTAACTGGGGAAGAAATTCAGGCAGAAACAGAAAAGTGAGTCTGAACCCGGCAGCGTAAGCAGATCTAGGCTTGGGGGAAAAATGCAAGGCTGACCAGTAAAACGCATCTTTGCCAGCGGCGGCAGAGGGTTTCTTTCTGTTTCATTCCCCAGTTCTCTAGTTTTTTGTTTTTTTTTTTTTTCTCTATCCAAAATTGGTTTACCAGCTCCGATTTCCTGTTTCCATTTTGGCAAAAGAAACACTCACACAAAAATTCCTCTGCCAGGAGTCACGCTGAAAGCATCTTCAGGCAGCGACTTGCTCAGCTCTGCTGGGGCGAGCTGGCAGTCGTGCCAGAGCAGCCTTTTTCACCTCCTTTGGAGATTCAAGCGATGGTTTGTAGACGTCTCGAATCACGACAGCTGGCCGACGGGCTCTTTGAGAGCTCGCCCTTCCCGAGCGTGGCCGCGGGGCTGCGGAGGGGAGCAGCGCGGCGTGGAAGCGCGCACGGCCGGACCGCTGCAGCGCAGCCCCTGCCCCGGAGACCTCCCGCTCTTCGCCTCTCGCCCCTGCCACCCCTGCACCTTGGGGTGCTCACACCAGCACCCGCTCTTCGAAGCTTGATCGGCAGGGCGGGACGGAGCTGGTGCACGCTACGGGCTGGAGGCGAGAGGAAAACGGCGGCCGCGCGTCGGGAAGGGGCTGCTCAGAAACCCGCCGAGGATGGATGGGCTGAGGAACAGCTAACAAGACCTTGCAGTTTGGTCAAACTCCCCCACGTGCTTGTAAATGAGCAGCAATTTGCTGCCCGTGGTTTTGGGGCTAGTCTTGTGATGCCCGGCTTTTTCCTGAATTTCCCACTCCCTGGAGTCATGGGACGATGTGTGAACTCCTGCCTTCAGGCACTGTCCTGGTTTTGGCTGGGGTAGAGTTAATTTTCTTCCCAGTAGCAGGCACAGTGCTGTGGTTTGGATTTAGGATGAGGATAACGCTGATAACACGCTGATGGTTTAGTTGTTGCTCAGCACTGCTTATGCCAGTCAAGGACTTTTCAGCTTCCCATGCTCTGCCAGGGGCACAAGAAGCTGGGAGGGGGCACAGCCAGGAGAGTTGATCCCAACTGCCCCAAGGGCCGTTCCATACCATACGGCGTCATGGGCAGTATGGAAACTGGGGGGGTTGGCCGGGGAGCAGCGATCGCTGCTGGGAACTGGCTGGGCATCGGTCGGCGGGTGGTGAGCAATTGCATTGGGCAGCACTTGCTTTGGATATTATTATTGCTATTATTATTATATTGTTATTATTATTATTTTACTTTATTTCAATTATTAACCTGTTCTTATCGCAGCCCAGGAGTGTTTCTCACTCTCACCCCTCCGATTCTCTCCCCCATCCCATCGGGGCGAGGGGATTCCGCGAGCGGCTGCGTGGTGCCGAGCTGCTCCCGGGGGCTGAACCCCAACAGGCACAGTGATATTTTTCCACCCTGCGGGTTGTGCAGGAAATTCTGGAAATAATTGAGGATGACAAGCATGAATTTTGCCAATGTGATTTATGCATTTTTTTAAAATTTTTTTTTTTTTTTAAATCCTCCTGATCTTCAGCCCTCCCAGACGTCTTTCGCTGCCCCAAAGGTACCGGCAGGGCTGAAGGCTGCCGCTCCAGCGGTGATGATAACTACCTGCGTGCACCTTCTTACCCTTTCAACCTGCCCAGGCACCTGCGCTGCCCCGTCAGCAGCAAACAGAGCCCTCCCACCAAAATCATTCAATTAGGGACGTGTCAGCAAGCGGGGGGAGCCCGGCCCCCCTCTTTGGCGGAGCCCGCTCCTCTGAGCGGGGCTCTTCCCCCAGCCCCTCTCTGCTCACCACTTGTCCAAATAGTCGTAAATCACCGGCAAATTCCTGGGTCTGCTGGGGGGGTTTGGGCTTCAAAGGCGGCGAGGGGCAAACAGGAACCTTTCATTAACTGTGGGAAAAGCTTCCCCGTGCCTTGGGCAGGGTTGAAAAGTCCTTGCCAGGTATTTGAGGTGGTGGAAAAAAGGGGGGGAACATAAAGAAGGGCACCAGAGACGTCGTAATCGGCTTGTCTGGAGCTCGTGTCTGGTTTGGACCCCCGAGAATTCGTGGAAGATGGCAAGGCGAGAGTGACGGGACTCCGCATTTCTTGTGCCTTTGTATTTATTGATGTATTTGCATGTGTGTCATCCGATTAAGCGGGCAGCTATCCAGCACCGCTAAGCTGCCGTTCAGTGTTTTTTTCCCCCTTGGTTTTCCTCCTTGTTTTGTTTTTATTTTCAGTATCAGGCTTTTTAGCACTGCCAAGGAAATGCAAGTTTCAACAGGAGTCTTAACTGCGAAGGGGCGATGCGGCGTCTTCAGCTGGGATTGTCATTTCCTTCCAGGGTGACCCCAGCATCAGATGGCTGACTTTTCAGGAATCAAGGTGAAGAAGAACAAACATTGCACCCAGACCAGGCAAATAAAAAAAAAAAAAAAAAAAATAGAGCGCCTGAACTGCGTGGGTGCTGGAGGCAGATCTTCCTAGCTGCCAGCAAGCTGCTGGGGTTTGGAAAACTCATCAGTGGGCGGTCTGCCAGAGGTAAACCTTGGATATGGGTGGTCACCGAGAAGAAGCAGAGAAAGAGAAAGGAAAACGTCTGCAAGCAGATGATTTTCCATGAGGTGATGGGTATCTGTTTGACTACACGGCGTAACTGCCGCCCTCCTGTTGAAAGATGGAATTATAGTGATGTAAGGAGGAGCTGTCGGAGGGCCGGCTTTGGGCAGGGGCGGGATGCCTGCAGGTCCTGGATGTGTCCCCCGGCCACGTGCGGCTCAGCGGCGGCAGGCTCGGTGTGGCCGGGAGGCTTTGACTTTGTCCCTGGAAAGGATCGCGGTGGTACCTTCCTCAGCTGCATCTCCGGGACCACCCAAAGCAGCTGAATGGTGGCCGGGAAGGACTGGCCATCACCCACCCATGTCCCTACACCTCCCGCCACAGCCTTTGCTCCATACATTTACCCCATATATATATTGTCCCATATATATACTCCATGTATCCCCACCCCTGCTGCAAGCTGACCCTCTTTTGATCTAAGAAAGTAAGTCAACAACCTTCAGGAAACTAAGAAGGAAAACTTGCAAAGGAGAATACTTCGGGACATGGTTTAGTCTAGTCTACCCTTAATTGGTTTAGTGTGGACCTGGTAATGTTAGGTTAATGGTTGGACTGGATGATCTTAAAGGTCTTTTCCAACCTAAACGATTCCATGATTCTATGAAAATCCAGTGCGTTTCCCAAAATGTCGAACTTTAAACGTGGTGCCAGCTCCTCCCCTGCAGACATAGAGCAAAGTGATTTCCTTAGCCCCCAAATACACGAACCCTTTGGATGGAGATGCTCTGGAGCTAGCAGAAGGTGCACAACTGCCCGCGTTTGCACTGAACAGATTAACACTCGGAGTTACAGGCTGCGTCAAGCATGTTCACACCTCTGGACTGGGACTAAATTCATCGCCCCCCAAACTCCCAGCCACCTGGACTTAGTCTGGGTTTAGGAAAAGGCATCAAACTCTCCTGGGAACAACCAGGTGTCAGGGAAACAGTTAATCCTCCCGCTCACCACACTTGTGCCTAATCGACACCTTGGGCCAGGCTGCCTTGGAGCCTACTTAAACCCTCCCCAAGGTGCTTGCTGCTTGCTGTTAGTCTTGATGCTGCTGGTTCTCCTTCCTAGAGGCTGGCTGTGCTGCTGCCTTGCGATGCCGGGGCTCAGCTGAACTGCCTTGGCTGCAGTTTTCCTGAAGCGAGGCACGCTAAGGGTGTGGAGCTCCGAAGCCATGAGTGGAAGCTGCTGAAGGTGGTGGTGGCTGAGCAGGAGGAAAGGTTTTGAAGAAGGTGATGCTGAAGCAGAGCCTGAGTGAAGGTAAGACATGAAGATACAGGAAAAGGGAGAAGGAGGCGCAGGGAGGCTGCAACAGAGCCAGTGGTTGGGCTGCTGCGTGCGGTCAGGCTGGCTGAGAAAGTCCGAAGGTGAAGCAGTAACCAGTGCTGATTGAGCGGAGCAAAGTCACTGTGCTGCCTGCGTGGGAGCTGGTCTTGCCTCCAAAAAACCAGCATTGAAGCACTGCTGCCTTGCTAGCTGAGAGGGCTGCAGCTCCTCTGCGTAGATGTGTGTAGTAGAATCATAGAATCATAGAATCATAGAATCATCTAGGTTGGAAAAGACCTTTAAGATCATCCAGTCCAACCATTAACCTACACTACCAAGCCCACTCTAGACTAATCAAGGGTAGACCAGACTAAACCATATCCCGAAGTGCCACATCTACCCGTTTTTTAAACGCCTCCAGGGATGGTGACTCCACCACCTCTCTGGGCAGCCTGTTCCAATGCCTGACCACCCTTTCCGTAAAGAAATTCTTCCTAATCTCCAGTCTAAACCTCCCCTGGCGCAGCTTAAGCCCATTTCCTCTTGTCCTATCGCTAGCTACTTGGGAGAAGAGACCAACACCCACCTCACTACAACCTCCTTTCAGGTAGTTGTAGAGAGCGATAAGGTCTCCCCTCAGCCTCCTCTTTTCCAGGCTAAACAACCCCAGTTCCCTCAGCCGCTCCTCATAAGACTTGTTCTCCAGACCCTTCACCAGCTTCGTTGCCCGCCTCTGAACACGCTCCAGCACCTCAATGTCTTTCTTGTAGTGAGGGGCCCAAAACTGGACACAGTATTCCAGGTGCGGCCTCACCAGCGCCGAGTACAGGGGGACAATCACCTCCCTGCTCCTGCTGGCCACAGCATTCCTGATACAAGCCAGGATGCTGTTGGCCTTCTTGGCCACCTGGGCACACTGCTGGCTCATGTTCAGCCGGCTATCTACTAACACCCCCAGATCCTTTTCGGCCAGGCAGCTTTCCAGCCACTCCTCCCCAAGCCTGTAGCGTTGCATGGGGTTGTTGTGACCGAAGTGCAGGACCCGGCACTTGGCCTTGTTGAACCTCATACAGTTGGCCACGGCCCATCGATCCAGTCTGTCCAGGTCCCTCTGCAGGGCCATCCTACCCTCGAGCAGATCGACACTCCCACCCAATTTGGTGTCGTCTGCAAACTTACTGAGGGTGCACTCGATCCCCTCATCCAGATCATTGATAAAGATATTGAACAAGACTGGCCCTAAAACAGAGCCCTGGGGAACACCGCTCGTGACCGGCCGCCAACTGGACTTAACACCATTTATCACTACTCTCTGGGCTCGGCCACCCAACCAGTTCTTTACCCAGCGAAGAGTATGCCTGTCTAAGCCGTGAGCTGCCAGCTTCCCGAGGATATTATGCGAGACGGTGTCAAAAGCTTTGCTAAAGTCCAGGTAGATGACATCCACAGCCTTTCCATCATCTACCAGGCGGGTCACCAGGTCATAGAAGGAGATCAGGTTGGTCAAGCAGGACCTGCCTTTTGTGAACCCATGCTGGCTGGGCCTGATCCCCTGGTTGACCTGTACTTGCCTGTGGAGTTCGCTCAAGATGAACCTCTCCATAATCTTCCCCGGCACCGAGGTCAGGCTGACAGGCCTGTAGTTCCCCGGGTCCTCCTTCCGGCCCTTCTTATAGATGGGCGTCACATTGGCAAGCCTCCAGTCATCAGGGACCTCCCCTGTTAACCAAGACTGTTGTCGATGCCGGTGTTGCTCCGTGTTGGGAGGAGCGGGACAGCTTGTTCCTGTGGCTGGCGGGGAGGGCAGATGTATATAAACCCCCAGCGCTTCGGGTGTTCGTCCAGGTTGGACTAAAGGCACTGGCCTGGCTTGGCTGGAGTCTCCCATTCTGCATTTCCTACAGCAGGCATTTTGGCACAAACCCCTGATGCTTAAGGAAGACTTCAGGCTGCACCGTCTTGCAGGTGGCAGAGCTCAAGTTGCCTTTTCTGGCTAACGCAGCCCCTTTTGCAAAATGCTGCAGTACTGACGGCTTGCTGGTAGCGTCGGGAGGAGAGGGGACGCGGTGGGGACACGGGGAGCGCACGGA
Source organism: Pelecanus crispus (assembly GCF_030463565.1). NCBI lineage: Eukaryota > Metazoa > Chordata > Aves > Pelecaniformes > Pelecanidae > Pelecanus > Pelecanus crispus. The sequence goes on along the minus strand of NC_134645.1, from coordinate 1,162,200 downwards.
GGGCATCAGCCCAGCTCTGCAAAGGGCGTCCGCTCTGGATGGAGCACCGAGCAGTGCTGAGGGATGATGCTGCTGCAGCCTTCCTCCCCTCGCTGTCACCTGCGCAGGGGATGTCCAGAGGGGCAAGGCCACCACCAGCCTCTGGAAATCCTGCTGCATCGTGCACGGTGCTCCCGGGTTTAGGCTTGTTCTTGTTAGCGAGCAATGGTGCTGTGAGTCTGCTCGCTAATTTTTTTTCTCTGCAGATAAGGAACAGTGACTTGCACTGAGTTTTTGGAAGCTGGCCCAGGGTCTCCAGAGAACCTGGCTCTTGAATGCACTGTCGTACTGCATAACTGAGTTTATTTTAGCAGACCCTCTTCTCTGAGCAGCCTGCAGCCCTGCGCACTTGCACGCACGTGTGTAAGGGTACTGGTTCCCACAGCTCAGCTGCGCTGCTGCACCACGTTTCCTCCAGGCTCTGGGATTTTTGCCCTTGCAGGGGGAAAAAAGCATGCCACAAAGTGTAACCTTTCTGCTCCAGCTGCTGAGATCCCCCTTCCTGCCTGCCTGACGGATGCTGTGGCTTGGCCACTGCCTGCAGCAGGCGGGTGCAGGGAAAATGTCGCGCTTGGGGCGGCAGGACTAAGGGAGCCCCGTTTCATGGAGATTTTGTGGCTTTGGAGGGACCGGAACTGCAGGCTGCTTTTCCTCTCCCTCCAGCAAATCCGTGTGAAATCTCAGCAAGTGAGAGATGGGGTGTGCTGGGGCTAGCGGGAATGGTGTGGATGCTGTTGGCTCCCTGGGATGTGTACGGAGCGTCCAGCTGCTGCAGGCATGGAGGGTCCCTTTGCTTTAGTAGGAGCACTAATACAGTCTCTCTTCTCTGGACAATTGCTGGTTTTTGTTTTATCCCCCCTCCCTAATTTGTTGAGCTCTAATTCTCTTTTCTGTCTGGCTAGAGCTGAGCAGCAGACTGAAAAGCTACGGGGAGAGACTTTGGTTTTGGTGGGGAGATGTACACTTGAGAGATTACACAAACCTCATTTCTTTAGGAAGCCAGGCTGAAAACCCACAATACTTATTTTCTTAGAAAATAAACCACTCCAATACATCAACTGTCTGCGCATGGGCGGGACGATCACTGTTTAGCAAAATAACTATAATTTTCCCTTTTCTGTCCTTCCAAAATGACTCTTGTAGGCTTGGACCTCAAGCAGCCTGTAAAATGCAGCTACCAAAAAAGCTCAGCATATGCAGATGCTGTTTATTACATTACTGCTGAGCGCTTCTGTGGCAAAGAGCTCCGAGTTCAGGGATATTGGGCAATTGGGATTTTTATTCCAGATGTTTTTAGTGCTAGCTCAGGGGGTCGAGCTGTGCGTGGGGGGCGGTTGTGGGGTACGGGAGCGTGGCGGCTCCCTGTCCTCGGGGTTTGCACCCAAGGTGTGGTTAATGTGCAGATCGCTCGGTTCCCGTGGGATTTATTCACGTGGGAGCAGCGCCATGCCATGTGGTTGTGCTGCTGACAGCTCTGGTGACTGTCAGGGAGGCTATTCCCTGCCATGTGTGTGCCATGAGCTGCTCGGAGTTATCTTTCCGGGAGAAAGGGGTGGTCCAGGTCAGGAAAAATCGATCCTCAGGACTCGCCAAAGTCCTGTTGCTGATCCTCTGTGTGAGAATTAATTTAACCTGCCATTCAGCATGGGCGTACCTGCGCAGACTTCTAGTTTCCCATTAAATATCTCTTGTGGTAGACATTAGGAAGATGCTGCAAGGTGTCTTTTTTAAAACCCCAATGGTATTTGTTACTGGTTTGAATGCAACTGGGGATGACAACTTCTGGCTCTTCACTTGAAGCTCATATTTCTGGTTGCTCTCTAGAAAAGCAGCGGTGTTTTTATTAGGTTTTGTGTCAGTTTTGCATTGCTCTAAGGCCCAGCACAAAGGGGAACCCTGCCTGAGAGAGGGGAAAAAAGGGTTTCAGACCCACCAGGTTCAGAGCGGAGCTGAGCTCAGCTCTGCCATCTCCTGGCTGATGGACTTGACCCGCAGCCTTGCTTCGAGGTCGGGTGTAATCAGCAATTTCGGACCCGTTTGTGCAGGGTTAGCCCCGTCCTGTGCCTGATCCGGTGGCAATTGGCTTTGGTTTATTGCTCGCCAGCTCCGCTCCCCACGCCGCTGATCCCCACGGCAGCCCAGGCAAGAGTCGCGCCTGCAGATGCCAAGGGGAGCAAGACACGGGGAGAGGGTCCTGCTAAGCTCCCCAAATGCCACGAAAATTTGTCTTTGGTTCTGTTCTAGGGGTCAGGCCCCCCAGATCTAGGTGCCTGAACTCTTTCGCACCTAAGAAATTATTGGGCCTCACCCCAGATGGGGAGGGTTAAATGGGCTCACACACACATGCTCCTCTGACTTTACGTGCTCGTAATATTCTAGGTTGCTTTCTGGTCCCTGATGGCTTAATTGTATTTTGTGTTTGGTTTATAACTTGCAGGTGGTTAACGTTATTGGCAAAGGAGTAAATAAAAGGTAAATGGTGCCTGCGTTCTAAAAATAAAAGCCATGCTGTTAAAAAAAAAAAAAAAATAGGCACCCCAAAAATCCAGGTTCCCTGGGTTTGTCTATGCAGAGGCTGAAGCTTTGCCTGGCCTCCCACCTCCGAGCCGCGTTTTGCACCTATTCTCATTTGCCCAATTTAACCGGGGTTATTCATTAGCCCAGGGGCAGCTGGTTAATGGCAGTGTGAAATCAGACTCTCCCCGCTGTCGGAGGAGGAATGTCTCCAGCTCTGGAGGTGGGATTAGGGTTTGCTATAGTCCTGCCTGGTAGGAAACCTCCTTCCTGGCAGCTTCCACCACCCCACTCTGCTGCATTCGTAAAAGTTGCTTCTATTATTTATACCACTGAGCTTGGAGGGTAGTGGCTGTACAGGCTGCTGAAGAGACCCAAGAGGCTCCGGTATTTTAAAAGGGGGGAAAAAAAAAAAAAAAAAGGAGGGGGGAGGATGTCTAAGAAAGTGCAAGTCTGGCAAGAGATTTGAAAACACGGCAAATAAAAGTGCGTGCTACTCTTGGTAAAGTTGTCTATTAAAATTTCAGCTTACCAACTTTAGTCCTTCATTAGGGCTAATGGACAAAACCATCTCAGTATTTTTTTTTTTGCTCCCCTGTTTGGTGCGTTTGTAGGCTTTATTAGATACCCCCACTGCAGTACTAAAACCTGAATTTTCCCCGTGTGGAGCTCCCTTTGTGTTACGGGTGAGACCGTGGCCCGTTGACGTCAGTGGCTGACTTGCCATTGATCTCAATAAAGCTGGGATTTCACCCAAAACAGCGTTCTATATTCTCTGCATTTTGCAAGCAGCAACTCTGTATCTCTGTATATGTGTGTATATATATATAAAGCTTGCTAGCTGGCCTTGGTGTATTGAAGCTTAATCTTTATTTGAGGCCTTTCAGGAGGTACAGAAATGCATGCATGCAGTTGCTCCTTCGCCCCAGCCTCAGCTCTCCATCACCGAGCCTGATGGGTGCTGCAGTGAGAGTAGCTCAGCTTCTGCTCGAGCAGAATAAGTAGGGCTGTAGTTACACAGTCTGAGGGCTGGAGCGTTTCTAGATGTTTCAGAGTTGGGTGGTTGACTTCCACTATGGGGGGAAAAAAGATGATTTGGTCTGGTTTCTGCTCCACCATCCAGCTAGATTTCTGTTCAACCTGAGGGATATGTCTCATCTACCTTTAGAACCTCACATATCTGAGCAGCAAAAATACACATTTGTCCATTCTTCCCGGATGGAGCAGGTAGGTGGTACAGTTTGCAAGCTGGTCCCTGCCTCGTGCCCTTCGTTTTGATCTCGATTTGAAGGCTGGGAGGAGCGGGCTGGGACTTGAGGCATGAGCGTGAGCGTGCCTGCAGGAAATCTGTGTCAGAGCTGGGTTATGAAACAAGAGCTGCATCCTAGCCTAGTGCTTTAACCACAAACCCCAGCTTTCCAAGAGACTATTTTTTTCCCCATGTCCAAAGCCCATTCAAGTGTCTGGAGCAGCTGAACATCTGGTATCAACTGCTCATCCCAGCACTGGGTTTTGGAAAAAGAGTCGAAACCGCTGGAGTAGTCATATCCCAAACAGATGAGTTTATCCCTCTAACTGACCGTTTTGTTCCAGTTTCTTCTGTTTCTCACTCTTTTGCTATCTGTCCTCTTCCAGGACCAGCCAAGCAATGTTTTTGAACAACTGTGGCTTTGTGCTGGACAAAGGGTAGGAGAGGATCACTGCTGGAGGCACAGTCATTATGGAGACCAGGTAAGGGTTTCTCTCTTGTCTTTGCTGCTGTTGTCTTTGCACTGTGTTAAAAAAAATAGCTCTGGCTCGGAGCAATGATTGGCTCAGCCCAGCACCCTGCGGCTGATACTGGTTGGTGGTAAAAAATTGGGGACTGTGCGTAAGAGGCATCAGGTCCCGGGGCTGTTCCTCTCCAGCTCCGTAGCATGGGGTATGGGCAGGAGCTGCTGCTCTCCGTACCTCGGGCTGACCGCATCAGCCTGCTGCGGTCCAGGGCCGTGGGTGTGCAAGCCGATACCTCCAGCCTCCGAGCCCCTGTGCTCCTCGCCGCTTCTGCTGCCAAGTCTAATGTCCGCCGGGGTTTGCCGGCCGGTGAGATTTGCAGACGGGAGTAGCGCCGCACGGCGCGCCGGAACAGCGGAGAGGGGTGTTGGTGTCCGAGCTGGGTCTGTCCTGGTTTGGGAAAAGCAGCACAACGCGAGGCAGGTGCCACCAGCACTGAGCGCTCCGAGCCTGCGCGGAGCCCGAGATGTACCATGGCTTGAAGGAATAACAGAAAAACTGGGATTTTTACCATAGAGTTAGCTGTGTCCCTTCCACCTGGTGCAAATTTTTGCGTTTTGCTGTTTTTCACCCTTGACCAGAGCAGAAAGTCAAGACTTGCTTGTTTGGTGGCATGAGAAGCTCAGAATTACGTATGCTATAGGAAAAAGGCGCCCTGTTTTCAAAACAAAATACTTTAGAGTATTCAAACCTGAAACATTTGGGCTCAAGTGATGTAGCTAAGCGAAATATTTCATTTTGAAATATCTTCTCATAAAATAAAAACATTGTTGAAGTCAGGTTTTTTCCCTCAGAGATGTTGGTTTTGATGGAACTGCTTATTCTGATAAAAAAGCTTATCAGCAGAAAACGTTTCACCGACAGGACTGCTAGGAAATACCACTCCGCGCTTCCATGGACGCACGTCGTTTCAGCTTTAAATCGCTCTGTATTCAGACACCTTCTTGCAGTGCTGCACATGCGTTGTGTCCTGGCGAGCTGGAAGGGAGCATTGCACTGAATTGTAGTTTAAGAAAATATATCAGGGCTTGAACTGTGGCCGGTGTCTGTTATACGAACGCGCTTCCATGTTGTAGTGAATATTGTTGTGAGGGGATGTGCAAGGGTGACAGGGATCAAATAAGAATTAGAATTTTGCCTTGATTTTTTTTTTATATACCTTGCTTTGAAATAGGCGTCATCCCATCTTCAGTCAGGGTCTTGGATTTAGATGTCTCTGTTCATGGGCTTCAAAGTAAGAAGGATGGGAAAACAGCTCTGCTAAAATCTGCCTTGGGTTTTCTGTGGACTTTTGTGGGGACAGGATTGCACCCTCTGGTGTGAGGCTGTGCGAGGAGGTCTTCCAGGGCGTAGCTTTTGAGGTGGGAGTTTGCTGCTTTACCTTCACCCTTGTGAAAGCTGAGGCTTGACTGCATCCCATCTGGAGCTCTCCAAGCCCCGTTTCCCGGTGTCTTGACTGCATCCCATCTGGAGCTCTCCAAGCCCTGTTTCCCGGTGTCTTGACTGCATCCCATCTGGAGCTCTCCAAGCCCCGTTTCCCGCTGTCTTCTGCCTGGTGCTTCCTCCCAGCTAAGTTTCGCCAGCAAACACCAAAGCATGGGTGAAATGAGGCCGTGTGAAGGCTGCAGCATCACCAGGTGGGGTTTTTTTGGGCAGTAGATGTTGCAGCATTGAGCTGTGTGCGACTTGACTAGATGCCTGCCAGAAGGAGCAGATTTACCAGTGGGGTAATGGGGTGCTGTCCTCCTGTCTGCATTTAAGGGTCAGGGACCACTACGTTGGTGCGATTCTTGCAGCCTTTTTACCACGTCCCAGCCCTGCCCAGTGACCCTGAGCGAGCAAGCTCAAAGCTAACAGCGGATATAAGATTGCATGGCTCTGCCTGTGATTGCCTTCTCAAAACAAGGACAAATCTTAATACTGATAGACTGGAAGACCTCAGAAAGATACCAGTAAAAAAAAAAAAAAAAAAACAACTCCTCCGTACATTAGTGTCCCAGTGCAGATTCTTGAGGCTCTGGGAGGGAGGGGATAAGACTTTTTATTTAGAACTGAATGAGAACCATGATCTGGGCAGAAAGTGCAGCTGAGGGAATGAAGAGTGATTTGGGGAGCAAGATTCACCGGTGCCTCTCTTGGAAAACAGTTTTTATTTAACTTGAAAAACATGCCAATAACAGAAAGCATAACTCATCTCCTGAAAGTTATGGTTGGCTGTAAAAGAGAATACAGAAAATTTTCCTACTCAAGCTGAAATGTTTTTCTTTTAATTCTTTGGTATTCTCTCTGCAGCACTATAAACTCTAATTCATGTCTTGGCCTGGGCTGTAAGATCTAGCTCTGCTTAGCAGAACGGGGTCCACTTTCAAAATTTTCAAGATTTTAGGTCGCACACCTTCCGTAGCATTAAAACCCACCATATGTCCGCTGGGTTTTTTTGCATTTATGAGACCTGTGGCTTAGGGGAAAGGCAAAGAGGAAGACTGGAAGGTAAATAGCTAACTAAATGGGTTTTAACTGCTGCATGTTGTTTTAAATATCCTTTTAAAAAAAAAAAAAACCCTAAGATTGTAAACTGAGATGGGTTCCAAGTTCAGGGGATTGCAGATGTCATTTATTTTCTTTCCAGGTAGTTCTCTTAGACCATATAGTTCCGGCTGTGACTTAACGTCGCGAGGTTAAATGGAACCGTATGCAATTAGCCATTGGGCAATATAACGACATGGGTTTTGAAGCGCGGGGAGCCTCCCCCAGTTTTTGTTAGGAAATGACTTTCTGTGAAGGTCCTTTATGCTTTTTAGAGCTACAGAAGCCATCGGCCTCATTTCCCCCTGGACCCCCGCCGTACGAAGAAGGCGTCTCTGCCGACAGCGGGCTTTCCTTGCGGCGCAGGGCTCGGGAGGCCAGGTCTGCTCGCGGAGCTGGGCGAGGTGCTGCTGCGCCTTCCCGCTCCGTTCCCCGTGCCGCCCCAGCATCGCCGCGTTGGACTTTGCACGTTGTTGGACGTGTCACCATCCCGGGTGTTTTTTTCATCCAGAAACAGCATGAAACAAATGCTTTGGAAACTTCCAAGGAAGAGAACAAAAATAAAGAAATCCCAGTTATGTTTTCATTCTGGTGTCTTGAAACCCACAGCATCTTCTTAGATTTTTTTTTTTTGGCTTTCTTCAAACCATTACATATCAAGATACCACTTCCACTGGAGCATCTACTCCCTTTTGCGAGACACTTGAATTCCGTGAAAGCTGCCTTGTTTCCTGAAAATAGGCTCTGACCCACACTTCCCACTCCACTCAACATACAATATGTAAGGCACTGGGTGCATTGAGTATAACTCCAGTGCCCTGGGCAAATAAATGCGGAGCATTAACTGTGGCTGGCTCTAGCCGGATGGTAGTTGCACGTTATTACCATGCTTGCAAAGTCAAAAGCTTGGATGTTTACTGTACATGTTAACAGGACTTATTCCGCAGACTCATAATAAATCTTTATAACCACATGTGGCTGCGTTATAAATATCTGCAAAGAGCAGGGGGGAAAAAAAATCGACCAGATTACAGAAAGGTGTCTTCATGGCTTTAAGGGCTTGATACTATCTTTAAGAAGTTGATAGCATTTTTGAGATGGTATACTTTTTTTTTAAGGTGGGAAAGTTTTATATTTCAGAAAGCGAAGGGGAGTTACCTGGGCAATCTAGTGAACTGGGAATATCGACAGGCAGCCTGAAGAAACAACAAAGCACAATCTGCAAGACGTCAAAACGTAAACTCCTTTAATTCTAGTTATGTGAAGGAACCTCTCTACCGCCTCTAGCCTGAAAGCCAGAAGCTTAAGATCTTGGTGGAGCACAAGTTTTATGGCCCCAGAGCCCTGTCCTTCCCCAGTCTGGGTTTTTCCGCACCCAGCAGCAGGTTGCTGCCGCAAGCCCTTGTCCCAGCTTCGCCGCTGCAAGAGCAGCTCGTTGAGCCTTGGAATGCTTTGCTTATAGATGGCGGCAAAGGAACAAACAAAAGCTCAGGGATGCCTAAGCACTTGGAAAAAAATGGAATAAAATAAGGAAATATTGATTTTTTTTTTTTTTTTTTTTTTTTTTAAATGGACTTGCTCCCAGGCTTCCTCCTTCTGCGTTGGGTGACCCTGGGTGTGTTTTGCAGCAGGGCTGGCAGGGCAGGGGCAGAGGTGCAGGGGAGAACCGGAGCTAGGCGTCCGAGCGGGCACAAACACGGCGCTCGTCACCTTGCGGGAGTCTCCCATCCAGGAGCGAGATCTGCCCATAAGGTTTCGCAGAAGCCTGCCTGGACCCGGACCCTTTCGTGGTATAAAACTGATGTAGCTCCGATTTTTTTTTTTTTTTCTGGATAAAAATACACTCCGCTTGCTTCGGGGAGATAGGCTGTCCTTGCAGACGCTCTCCTGGACGTGCTGCATCTCCGCTGCCGGCTGGCCAGATCGCTGTTTTTCCAGTGACAGCTCATAGTTAATAATAACAAAACGAATGCAACAAAGACCTCTCCTGTGAGGAAAAAAAGAAACGGTGCAGGCGAATGCTAGACAGGCTAGTCAGCTATTCATCTGATGTTCATAATTCATAAAATATAGATCGTTTGCAAAGTAAATGATTTATCATAGAAAAATAAAGCACAGTTTCCTATAGGCTCCTTTTCAGAACCCTCGCATTTATTTACCTTCACAGCATGGCTGTTTGGAAAACGTATCTCATGAAATATTAAACGCGCTTTCTATTTTTGAAGAACTGTCAACATTTTGGGGAAATAGAAATAGAATTAACTAAAAAGAAATCTGGAAACCTGCAAGTGAGGAGGGGAGCTGCAGGTTTTTCTGGGTTTTAGCAGGGGCAAATTTTGCAAGTGTCAGTAATATGGGTTTGGTTGTTTTTTTTTTTGGTGGTGCTCCCTGTTCAGCCACGACTTAAAAGATTGAAAATTGTTTGTGCAGGATAGCTTCCTCGAGGTCTAATATTAGTACCTTATGCTGGAATACTATCGGACCAAATTCCCTGTTTTTCTCCCGATGCGGCCGGTGGGTCCGCAGGGCAGCTGGGAATGTGCCGTGGGAGGATTTACGGCACGCGCTCCCTGCCAGGATTCAGCTGAGTGTACTTCTTATTTTAAATGATAGCTGGATATATTTTATCCAAAGCATTACGATAATAAAAGTACAACGGTGCGTGATACTTTTCATTTTGCAACGGAGCAATCGGGGCTTTTAAAAGGCCAAAGAACGTTGTGTTTCGGTGAGTTGGGCGCTCATTTCCAGGTGAACAAAATGTTCTTTTACCAGGGCCATTTTTAGCAAAACTGCAGTTATTTAATTACTGAGAAAAGCAGCACTGCGAGTAGAATACAATTTAATTTGGGCAAGCAGCTATATGGTTTATCCATTTTTTTTTTTTTTTTTTTCAAGGATATTTCCTCGCACATACTGAGCTTGTGTTTGCACGGTGTTACATACCTAATTGACACGCCGTAAGGAGCTCAGCAGTGTGAAATAAATTCCACGCGTTGTTAACGTTTGCTTTCACGTATGGTCAGAAATGTCCTTTCTGGGCTGTTCGGATAAGCCCCTCTGACTGGAGCTTAATAGCTCCCCGTCCTCAATAAATATTTATTATTTTTATAATTTTTTAAAATAACTCTTTTATGTTTATAACATCTGGAAATGGCACTTTTTACTAAATAAGGCGGTCACCCTCTTTCTGGAGCGCAGGGTCTCTGCCTCACCACGGCACGAGCAAGGTTGGCGGAGGCAGGAATTTCTTCCAGAACCGGGAATTTCCTGGCGGTGGCTGGTTTAAGCCGTTTTATTTGGTGTATAAATATCGTGGATTTATGTAGTAGAGAATGGATTTTTGCAGTCTCGCAGATAAATGAAAAGAGTATCTGATTGCCAAAAGCCTCTGGAAATGTATGCGCTTGTCCGTAGGGGTTTGCATCAAGCCATGCGACGCGGGGCTGCTAAATCAGAGTTTTAGGACTTCCAGCGTAGCCATTAACTTCTTTTATACCCGTTATATTAAGCGATGCTAATTGCTGTCAGCGTACCTTCGTTCTGCCAACTGTAGGCTGTCAATGGCAACCGGTTTCAGGTTTTTTAAAGACCTTTCACGTCTGACGGAATTCGGAATCGCTCAGGGCAGTATTTCCCAAAGCACCTTCCCGCAGGACAGTGCGCCTGCTTGCTGATGCAGTATTTCTGGTGAGCACTGTCATACTATTCTTCTGAAGCCCCAGGTCTTGGAGTCACGTTGTTTGCAATTTTTCTCCTTGCACTTTAATTTTCTAGTAATTACGGCTAATAGAAACATGAAAAATGGGGAGCTTGGACAAGCTGAGCCTCTTCTGTTTGACGCCGAGAGCAACGCGGCTCTGCTGCTTCAGCTGCTTGTCTGAACCAGCACCGCAGGCGACGCGAACGCGGGGAGAAGTTGCATTGGAGCAGGAGAGTGGGTTTCTCCTGGAGGAAGGCTTGTCCTGTGGAGCCTTCGTCAAGACTGGTATAATTTTTAATTGCTTTGTGTCAGGGCTGGCACACCTCCAGTAAGCAAGGGAGTTCAGGCTGGCCAGTATTGGGTAAGGTCTGGTATTCGGAGCCTGGGTGCCTCTGTCCCCTCAAACACGGAGATGGGCTCTGAAATTTGGCAACGGGCTTCCAGATGAAGCTGATGCAATAAGTTTCCCAGTGAATATAACTCCCCAAACACCAGTGCACCCATCAGCCCGGGCATCCCTTATGCTCCGTGTGTTATCCCCCAGGATACAACCCGAAAGACCAATGCCATGTTGTGCTGCAGCTGGTGCTGCCGGTTCATTCCCAGCTGTAACTCTGCGTACGTTTGTGTTTCTGAGAGTGATTAGGGCAGCAGAGACATGTTTTCACTCTAAGATATGTTGCTATGTCCTGAGGAAGAAGAGGGACTGCTAACCCACTTTAGGAGGGACCGCTGTCGATAGCTTTCCTATGGTAATCTTGCATCTGGCTTTGCACAGCTTAACATCTTCAGGAATAGGAAAGGGAAAGATTGAAAAGAGAATGAAGTGACTGAAAAGCAGCTTTCCCCTGAAATTGCAGAGAGAGTGGTCCATTCCCAGGGCCTCACTTGTGTGGTTTCCTCAGCGGAACAAGAATTTTTGCCCAGGTCTTCCGTGCACCGGTCAGCTGCCTGATGGGTTGCTCTGTACCGCTTGTCTGCGACTTCTCTTATATGTTAATATGTTAATATGCTAATATGTTAATAAACAAAGTCCGGTCCTCGGGGCAAAGCTTCCTTAAGGCTGCCGGGAGCCTTTTGGGATCCCGCCCCGCACATCTCCCTGGGGCTGCGGCAGTTGGCGGGCAAGGCGCAAAGCCGCTTCTGAGCTGTCGCCGCTTACAGCTGCCGCGTTGAACTGGCTCTGATTTTGGTTTATTTTAAAACTCCAGGCTGTAAACCGAAGCAGTTAAAGTTTAATGTACTGACAGATGTGAATCAACACCCGGGAAGGCTGAGCTCTGCGCTGGGGCAGAGCTCCCTGCTTCCACCTCTGCTTCCAGGACGTCACCCCTGCCCACAGCTGGGATGGAGCCCCGGCTCCACCGCCCTCATGTCCCGCTGAGCACGGGGCTGCCAAAAGATGCCAAAATCCTCCTCGTGGGCAGGGACACCTCCGCAGGGGAGCGAGAAGGGCTGATGAGCCTTTGCCCACCCCCATTTATTAGCCCTGAATCCCTTTGCTCCTGGGATGTGGCTGCTCCAGCCCTGAATTTTCCATTATGGCATAGGTGGAGGGCTCTGATTTTTTTTAAATTCAATTATTTTCTGGATATTGATGAGACCTGAGCTGATGCTTTGGAGAGAAGGTGGCTTCTGTAAGAGCAGGCTTAAGTCAAAGCCAGAAGATCTGGTATTGAATGCACCCCCCTGGCCCTTCAACATGGGGGTGACTTGCTTACGGTCTGTTATTTACGGACATTGCCACACGTCTTCCTACATAAATTGATTTGTAATATGAAAAAGCAGAGTCAGGTGTTTAGCCTTAGAGTTTCTCCTGCGCTGTGTTCAAAGGCGCTCCCTAGATGAGCTTAGACACGCGCTTTGTGCACCTTGTGGTCTTCAGCCGGTTAGAAAAATTAAATGTGGTGTTATTGGCAGTAATAACAAGAAATATTCCCCCTCTTCTACCAACAAGCCTCCAGTCTGGAAGGTTTCAAGTGCGTGCTTGTTTCAGTTACCCGTATTTCACTTGTCAGGCAAAGGCATGAGGGCTGTTTTAGGAAAAAGACATTGCTCGACGACCGTCAACACATGCAAAGCGAGGAGGTGACACGTTTATCTGCATAAATTTGGATGTTTCGTATGTGCCTGGAGTTAAGCGGCGAGTGGCTAGAGCTCGACTCCTTTGGGCAAAGGTGAAATTGCTGAAGTTCGAGGTGATGGGCGAGGGGAGGGTGGAGGCACCTCGGCTGCACGGGCTGCACCCAGGGCTTCGTCTTCGCGCCGGGAACGCCACGATGAGCCGAGGCTTCAGCGGTGCGCCTCTTCGGCTCCCCGCTCCGGCAAGCGAAAAAGGGAGCCGCGCTTTTTGCAATCGGGAGGGCTGTGCTAATGAAGATCTCTCCGGGCATATGGATCCCATTTGTACGCAGCGGTGAGAATATCCAGGTCAGCCTGTATATGCTGGGGTGTCTGTCCGTCCATCTGTTTTCACACGGCTGGCGAATGATGGAACCCTCCAGACCCAAAGGATCGTAAATCTCCACGACGAGCGTGGCCGCTTTTCCCATCCGTCATAAAACAATGAATTAAATTCATGCCTGTCAAAATACGCCGCTGCGAGCTCGCCTTCTCCTGCGGCCGGAGGAATACAAAGCCCCATCTCATTGCCGTAATTTATGGCCTCCCGGGGAGATTTGGGTGATTAGGGCTTGGCCCACCAACACGCAGAAAAACAGTAGGAACTCCAATAACTCCAAATGGAAATCTTGGGTCAAATTTATCAAACAAATCAGAGAGAAATCTATTTCTGTTTGGAGAAGGAGGAGATATATTACATGTTTAGTAGACGAGTACAGCTCTGGAACATTTGGCTATTCGGTATTTGTGAGTTTTGGAATTTCTAGCTTAAATAGTATCACCAGAGGACATGTGATGTATTAGACATGAGCACATTTTTAGCCAAATAAAATATACAACTGCAAGCAAAGAGGTTTTTCAATGTTAACAACAACATATTTGTGCAAATGATGTAACCGAAAATTTTCTAGGTAGGACTTAAAAAAGCAGAGTTTTTTAGTACTGGAAAAATACACCGGGGAAAAAAAATGATAAAATATGTTAGAAGTGGATGACAACAAAACCAGAGCTGGGGGGAGGAGAAAGTGATAAGGTGTCGTTATTCCTTATAGAATAGGAATTCTTATAGAATATAGGAATTCCTTATAGAATAGGAAAAACTTAGAGGATTATACTGCCTGTTAATATTTGATATTTGGGCGGACTCGTTTAGATCAATCCTTTTTTTTTTTTTTTTTTTTTTTCCCCAAACGAGACCATTAATCCGAAACGCGCACTGGCCATCCCCTTTGCTGTTAGAGATGTGCTGAAAACCAAACACAGATAAGTGAGGGCGTGCGATGGGAGGCACGCGTGCTCCCACCCCGCCGCGGGGGTCTTGGCACCCACCCCGGGGCCGGGGTCCTTTGGGACTGCCCGGGGATGTCCCGGGCACGTCGGACCCCCCGTTCCCCTCGGCCAGGCAGGGCGGTGATGCTCCCGGGTGACAAGCTGGTGTGCTAGCTGCTGCGCCGCACCCTCGCTCCTCTGCCAGGCGCGGGATGTTATTTATACGTGCGTTAACAGCGCTGCGCGGGTGCGCCAGCAGCTGGGAGGGGGGAATCTGGTGGTTTCTGCCGTGGCAGGAACGAATTATGGGGGAAACGCTGGGGAGAAGAGCAAGCCCGGGGCAGTGCCTGGGCACAGCGCGTGCTGCGGGGACCCGGGATGCGCTGCAGGACACCCCACGTGCATGCATGTGCGCGTGTGTATTTGCCTTAAGAAATTATTTAGCCGCTGGAACTGCCTGCCGTGAGGCGTGCAAGAACCGAGCGGGGTTTTATTGAGGATTTGGTGTTCAAACAGGCTGTGAGGACATCCATATCACAAAAAAAAAAAAAAAAAAAAAAAAAACCAAACCCAAAAACCAACACACCTTAAATGGGTTTTGGAAAGATGTTTGCGTTTTAGAGATTTATTGCTCTCTATTGCCCTGTACCTGGATTGGTGTCTCTGATCCATAATCGGTTAAAAATGCCCCACTGGGTTTTTTCTAAAGCCCGGGGACCTCAAAGCCAGGCTCTGCCGCGTCTGTGTGACTCCAGCATCCCCATCAGCGGATTCACTGGAATAACCTCTCAGGAATAGGAGACAGGGCTTGGCCAGCACCTGCATATATTGCAAGCATGTTACGATAACGCTTGAGCACTGCGGGGGAAAAAGAAAAAAAAAAAAAAAATCTCTGTCCTAATTGCACTCCATTAGCCTCTGTAGGAGAAGTAACCTGTGTAATCTAAAGGCACTGGTTTATTGGTTCGCACTTCATAAAGTAAGTTGCTGTTAGTTTTATGGCAGCCTTGCTTTTTCTGTTTAATGGGGGAGAAGGTAGTTCTTTACATGACAGCCTCCATTACCTGGCCAAACTGCGCACAGGCTCTGCGCTGCAGCCTGCTCAGCTGCTTGTAAGGCTCTGTTAAATAAGAACACATGTTTCGAGGGGGGAAAGACCGCTTTTGCCGTTTCTGCAAGGCTGCTTTTTTTGCAAAGGCGGGGGTTATACAAGCTACTGGGCTTGCACCTCAGCAAAACCCCAACAGGGGACCGGGGCAGGGCCCTGGGACTTAAGGAACAGCAGGAAAAAAGCTGGCTGCGTGGCACGGTGCTGCCCTAACGCAGATGGGAGCGTGGGGTAAGGCTGTGAACGGCGCGGAGGATGTGCTGGCTCCTACTGAGATGCTGGGGCTCAGCCCTTTGGGGATATAGGCTGCTTATTTATATTTTATTTATGCAAGGCAGGAAATGCCTTTTTGGCTGTAGAAATAATATTTGACTATTAAAAAGTCATTCTTGTCCCATATTGGGATAAAAATTTGATTCTAAAATAGCTTGCACACCCAAAGGTTTTAGAGAGTAATGGTTCTGGGTCACTTGAGCTGCTCTGTTTTGATCGGTTTGAAATGTCTCTGCCCACCCCAAATTATTATTTTTAGCATATGTAATTACCTTACATCTAAAAAGGAAAATCCTTTGAAAACCAAATGATGTTTTTGGAAAGCAGTGAAATAAATAAGATCAACATTTTTATTTTCAGAAGCTGTTTGCAGCAGGGAGGGAAAAGAAAAAAAGTGTTGAAGCGAGCCCTTTACCCTGAAAAACGCGGATTTCAACAAATTGCGGATTCCTCTTGAAACCGTGTCGTCTTGTTTGACTTTTCTCATTGGGGAAGATGGATCACAAACTATTAGGAAGGGAACAGAAAACCACACTGGAGAGATGTAGGGAACCCAGGAAGCAGCAAGCGGCTCTTGGCCGGGATGCCGTGTATCCATAAAACTCGCCCCAAATGAGATGCTGAGCCGGTCAGTACAAGGTGAGAGAGGTGAGGCTGAGGTGATGCTCAGCAGATGCCACCAGCTTCTTTCAGGGCCTTTATACACTCCAAAAAAACCTTCCCGGCCCCCAGCCCACAGAGCCCCTGGGTACCGCTTCCCCGTGAGTGTGTTTTCCCTCATGCGGCTTCTGGCTCAGCCCCGCGGCGGCGGCGTTCCGCGCAACTCACGGCTCGGGTGGTAAATCATAGAATCATAGAATCATAGAATCGTTTAGGTTGGAAAAGCCCTTGAAGATCATCCAGCCCAACCATTAACCTACACTACCAAGTCTACTCTAAGCCAATCAAGGGTAGACCAGACTGAACCATGTCCCAAAGTGCCACATCTACCCGTTTTTTGAACGCTTCCAGGGATGGGGACTCCCCCACCTCTCTGGGCAGCCTGTTCCAATGCTTGACCACCCTTTCCGTGAAAGAAATTTTTCCTAATTTCCAACCTAAACCTCCCCTGGCACAGCTTGAGCCCATTTCCTCTCGTCCTATCGCTAACTACTTGGGAGAAGAGCCCAACACCCACCTCCCTACACCCTCCTTTCAGGGAGTTGTGGAGAGCAATAACGTCTCCCCTCAGCCTCCTCTTCTCCAGGCTGAACACCCCCAGCTCCCTCAGCCGCTCCCCACCAGCCCTGTGCTCCAGACCCTGCCCCAGCTCCGCTGCCCTTCTCTGGACACGCTCCAGCACCCCAATGTCTTTCTTGTATTGAGGGGCCCAAAACATCGTGACAAAAAAAAGTCGTGACAAAACATCTTCAGAGCCGTCGTTGCTCTGTGTGCACGCTCCTGCCTTGCTCTCCCCCTCCCATCAGCAGAGGAAAGCGGCTGTGGGATTTTTTTTTTTTGGTTTTTTCTTGTAGTGAGATGGAGCTTCACAAGCAAACAGGAGTGATGAAGTAGTGCTGTGTAGTTTAGGTTATCTGGGAAGGAGTATTTACCTAGAAAGTGCTCCCAGTGCCGGTGAGAACGCGCATTGAGAGGTGGTTGGGGGAGAGGTTGCTGCAGAAGAGCAATGCAATTAATTTATATGGCAAAAAGAATTATTTGCGGTAGCAGGGAGAGGGAGGAGCTGATGGAGAGCCACGCTCCTGATGAAACACTAGGTATTAATACAGAAAAATAATTACCAGCGCTCTCAGGAAAGCAAACATACCTCTGCACGGCTCGAATTCCCGCTTTTTCTCTCATTTACTGGAGAGCTGGCGCATCTTGCGGGTCTGCGGCGCCCGGGAGCACCTGGCAGCGAACCTGTGAATGACGTTCCGCAAGGCGTCGCTTATTTACGACAGGCATCTCGGAAAACGAAGGCAAGGGTCCCACGCCTGGCAGTAATTTCAGCATTTCGGAAATAGCTTAAGTGTATGGTAGCCACATGGAATCAAAGCTGCCACAAATCATTTCCAGCCGCCCGGAGCGGCAACCTGCGCCGACACCTCCAAGCGAAGGTGTCCTGCGACCGCCCGCCAGACCTTGCCCCTGCGGGGCTTCAAGGTTTGGGTGCAAGCAAATTCGTTGTCATCAAACTCTAAATTTGGCATGCTTTGAGGGTCTGCCCTCATATTCCGCCCCCCCAACTAAAGTTCAAGCTGTCGGGAATCGTAGAAGATAAAGGTTTGGGACTTGCAAAACGCAGCGTGTTCCCTATTTCCGTAGAGTTGTTTGATGTCAATACCTCTTCTTCTTCGCAACAGCCCATGCGCGGGGACCAAAAAGCCCTCTTTAAATAGATACAGATTTGTTTGTGACCTTTAAATTAATACTTTAAGGATTTGGGGAAGGAACCAAATGAGGAAAGAGAGGTTCGCAGCCTTTGAAGACGTCGAGGCAGGTTTTCAGCACAGATCTATAAGAGGCAGTGCTCAGCAAGCCACCCTGGTGGATCTCGGTTCAGTGCTTGTTGTGCCAGTCAATGAGAGGAAAAACCACGATTTCAAAATCTTTGTCCCGGATGGCAGCTTGCAGCATTTTAGAGATTTTGCCTGTTGTGCCAGTGAACGAGAGGAAAAAACATGATTTTATAAATCTTTGTCCCGGATGGCAGCTTGCAGCATTTTAGAGATTTTGCCTGTTGTGCCAGTGAATGAGAGGAAAAAACACGATTTTATAAATCTTTGTCCCGGATGGCAGCTTGCAGCATTTTAGCCATTTTGCTTTGCGTGTACGTGGTGCAAAATGGGCAAATACTCGCTCGTTCAGGGGGGTCCGGAGCTCCCAGGTCCTCCTGGGGGGGACAAGAGCTCCAGGAGAAACTGCAAGACCCAGTGGCAAAACCTCAGCATTTGCGGAGTTCGTTTCTTTACCAAAAAGACCGTGTAGCCAGGGGGGCACTGGTGAACCTCCTACCCAGCGTCTTTGCATTCATGTTGCTTTAGATGACTGTGTCTTTTTTTTTTTTCGGAGCAATGATGGGATTTCAGTGTTGCTCGTGCTACCGCAGCCCTTGCCGGTTGTCCCAACGGGTAACAAAACCACGGTGCAAATGGTTTTCCGAGCCTGCCTCCAACTGGATTTTTCAGATCCTCAGCTGGGCAAAAGAGTGAGCTTTGCATGGTTTCCCTTCATGCTTTTTCTATAAATTCAGAAGAATCTATTTAAGGTCTCCCTTGCCAAGGGACGCAACGTGTGCCCATGTCTTCTGGACCTTCCCTGCCCACGTAGACAATGCCAATGCTGTAGAGTATCGAGGATGTTTTACATTCAGGGTAAAGCCCTCCGAAGCCAAGAGAGATAAAAACAAGGCAGCAAGGCTCCCAGAGTTCATTCTGACAGTTATTTTTAAAAATAACTCTTTATATTTACCTTTCTTACGTTAAACCACAGCAGAAAACACTTGTAACTCAGTGTAAGACACTTGCACTGTTCAGCTTCAGTCATGCAGCTCAGGCATACAAACGAGCTCCAGGTTTTATATGCAGTTCATTCTTCATATTGCCTTTCTTGGCTTGTTTATGTTAGCTTAGCCTCCATCAAAATGATGTCTTAATTAAATCTGAAAAATGGACATTTGACTTTATTTTAAGTGATGATTTCATTCTGCCATGGGTATAAATTTAAGTTATACATAACAGACATGCACTCTGCACAGCTCATTCCTGGTTTATATATATTATTTAAACGATAGCTTTTTTTCTCTCCATATTTTTCAACTATTTGGTTAAAAAAAAAAAAAAAACCAAAACCCACCACAACAAAACCCAAGCCAACCACCGCACTTTCAGCTCACATTAAAATGAAAATCTGTACGAGATTTCTAGCCCTATATCCGAAGGATGGGTCTGTAATGTATAGTGTAATTGGGTACTTTTGGAGAGTAAATCCTGGGAGTAACGGTACGTCTTCATGCTGTCTCTGCCTGCGAGCCCCGAGTTCTGCCGTGCAGAGCATCAGCGCCAAGGTGTCAGCTCTCGCGGGTAACGGGGAGCTCCAAAATACGGGGCCGGAGCTGCCCCTTTGGCTGTTGGCCCCTGTCACGGCTCCCCCAGCCTCAAGGCTCATCCTGATATTTGGATTTTTCAGGTCCTGCAACGAAAATGTCCACGCACCTCGATGAGTGGCTTATGGGGGCAGGCACAGCCTCGCCCCCTTACTGAGGGCTACCTCTTAGCCCGGGGGTTTGTTTCAAGATCGCCTCATTGCAAACCACACACCTGGTTAAAGGCTTTGCTGTACTGTTCACAGAATTTGTGCATTTATGAGAAAATAAATGACCCAGCTACAAAGTGCCTCCTCTTGCCCCCCGCGCAACTGTCCAAGCCCTGTTTGTGGGCATTCTGGATTTACGTTTCCAGCAGCTGTGTCTGCCGTGCCTCTTGAACGATCCCTCCTCCACCAAATGGAGAACAGAGGCCTTTAAAATGTGGAAAATTAAGAAAATGCAGAACACATCATTAAATCATATACTCAGGAAGCTGTGGCAATCTTTCCTTCCACTCACAGAAGGTCCACTATAAATGAAATCTATATTTTAATGATTTCCAGTTTGGATGCCCCCAATGTGCAATAGAGAACCTCCACTGTTTGCCGTAGAATGAAAGGGAAAATTGGGTGGTAAAAAGAAGAATGCTGCCGCTAATGCGGAACAGTTGCACGTTTATATTCCACATTGCCCTGAGCAAAACTCTTCCTTTTATTTTGGAGAAAAAGCAATTGCTTTCCTCCCCGGGTAGAGCGGCTGCACTCACGTTATGTTTACTCCTTGACTCTGACAGGTTTACCCGGAGCCGCTTGCTGAAGCAGCTGCTCTCCCGGCATCCGCCGGCCTTGGAACTGTTCTACGTCGCGGGGCGAAAGCACGTAACGCTCTGCTGGCCGTTCAAGGTGCGAGGCAGGCAGGGCGAATGTCGGGGTGCAGCCCCCGGGAGCAGCTCGGCACCACGCAGCCGCTCGCGGAATCCCCCCGCCCCGCTGGGATGGGGGAGAGAATCGGAGGGGTGAGAGTGAGAAACACTCCTGGGCTGCGATAAGAACAGGTTAATAATTGAAATAAAGTAAAATAGTAATGATAATAGTAACAATAAAATAATAATAGTAGTAATATACAAAGCAAGTGCTGCCCAATGCAATTGCTCCCCACCCGCCGACCGATGCCCAGCCAGTTCCCAGCAGCGATCGCTGCTCCCCGGCCAACCCCCCCAGTTTCCATACTGCCCATGACGCCGGATGGTATGGAACAGCCCTTGGGGCAGTTGGGATCAACTCTCCTGGCTGTGCCCCCTCCCAGCTCCTTGTGCCCCTGGCAGAGCATGGGAAGCTGAAAAGTCCTTGCCTGGCATAAGCAGTGCTGAGCAACAACTAAACCATCAGTGTGTTATCAGCGTTATCCTCATCCTAAATCCAAACCACAGCACTGTGCCTGCTACTGGGAAGAAAATTAACTCTATCCCAGCCAAAACCAGGACAGGGAACTGCTGATGTGTTTTATTTTTTGTGTAGCATTGCCAATTATGGAGGGCTGGAATATCTCTAGTCTAGTCTACCCTTGACTGGTTTAGTGGTGGACTTGGTAGTGTAGGTTAATGGTTGGACTGGATGATCTTAAAGGGCTTTTCCGACCTAAACGATTCGATGGTTCTATGATTAGCTCCCAAGCCGGTTTTGCGGAGGTCCGTCGCAGGGTGCGGCGTCCCTTAAACCCCGCCAGCCGCTCCTCGGGCTGGCCCGGCTTATGTCAAGCTAAATATTGGCAGGTCCTACCCTGCGCGTTCAGGTTGAGATGGGGTTTGCTGCCTCAATGTATTTACTAGCCAAACGCAGCGGGTCTGTGGTACGGGCTTATTTCTATCAAAAACCTTTTTTTTTTTTTTTGGCTGGCTAATAGACTATTTGATTTTCTTCTGGAAGCATTGGACCAAATATTTCCCTTAGAAAACTAAGAGCGTAAAAAGCTAATTATTTTTTTTTCCTGTTTTCAGACAAACCAATTTATTAGTCACATAACTATATATTTATGTATGTTTACATGCACGTGTTTCTACAGCTCCCTTTTCCCAAACAACTGAGCTCACAAATATTTATCTGTTACTAACTGGAAATTGTCAGACGGACAAACATTGCGTTTGACGGGGAATGGGTGTCACGTTGACATGTGCCGCTAGCTGAGGAAAGGTTGTCGGCAGGAAAAGAACGTCAATTGAAAAATGAATATTAAATACTCTTTTACTGAGTTTTAACATTAAGGTATATTTAATACAAAGAGTAAAACTCAAATTGCGATCATAGGGGCGTGGTTTATTCTATTTTTCTCGCTATTGGAGTGCAAACTGATGCCAGTTTGGTGAGAGGGCATTTCTGGGATTTGAGGTTTAGCCACGCTAATAGTGGCAATGGGGCGCGGGGGCTCGTAGCCCGGGGACCGCCCCGTGCATCCCTCCCCGAGGGGAAGGGCCATCCCTCTTGTCCCTTGGCTGCTGGCTGGATGCTGGCGCGAGCCAGAGCTCTTCTGAGGATGTGCGTCCTCCACCACGCCGTGCAGGAGCCGGGCTTCCCTGGCTTTGCTCTTTCCCAGGATAAACGCGTGTAAATCGGACTTGGCTGGTTGTGTCCGCGGATGCAGGTTGTTGTAATTCCCCTGTTATTGGGAATGCAGTTGTAGTTTTTCTCCGCTGGCTCGGCGCTGGCAGGGAGAGGATGCGGAGAGCCGCGCGGCTCCAGCAGCGCTGCCCGTGGGTATCTCTGCTGCATCTCGGCGTCTTTGGGGCAAATCCTTCCATTTTGGAAAGCACTGCTAGATATACGGCTTCCTCGCTGCCTTGTGCTCTCCCAGCGTCGAGGATGTAGTCTCAATTTCCAGCCAGCTCCATAGAAACAAAATACTAAAGGGGAAAGAAAAAAAAAAAAAAGCAATAATTTTCTTTTTTTTGGTGGCTGTTGTGTCTAAGTTCATCTCATACAATTGTGCTGCGTAACGTGTTTCCAAAGCTTTCGTGGGCACGCACGCATCAAATCGCTCTGGGGAACATACAATTAGCTATCCTCGCCGCGTCCCTTGCTGGAAACCACCAGGATTTAGCCTTGTCTCTCTGAGCCCGTTTGTTTCCAGCCTCTGGTTTGGGATGGAATTGCTCACTTTCCTACAACCGCGTCATCCTTACGCTCAACCCCTCGGGATTATTCCCTGCGTGAAGGGGGTGTAAATGCTGCTGCTGTTGTAGGCTGCGTGGGCGCGTTCCTGCCCTATTTCTGCAGCTCTGAGCTGGGCTTAGGTGTAGGGCTTTGCAGGGAAGATGGTCTCGGGCTTTTCCCTGCTAACCGCTCTTGCATGCAAAATACGGGACTGCGCTGCCGCCCTCCGACGGGGAGCCGAGGGGAGGGATCCCACCCCGGGGGGGTTATTCCCAGTATTTATTATTTGCATTGCGGTAATGCCTAGAAACCTCCGTCATGGCACATTGGGCTTTGTTTTTCATTCCAGGCAGCTTGGCGAGGGCGAGCACACTCTGCTGAAAAAAATAAAGCGGGGGGGTGAAGCCAAACAACCCAGCGGCTGGATTCTTGACTGGTGTAAGTCAGAATAAACTGATTTATATGGGCTGAAGGGCCAGCCCTATGCTTCTGGCAGTTGGATGATGGCTTTGGTTTTTTTTCTGGGCTTTGGAAATCTCAGGTGCTAGACCGAAGCGGGTAAACATGCCGTGCTTTGCCTTGCCCTACGCTGCTGATTTACCGTGCCTCCTGGCCCTTGCTGGCTTCCCTGGCTGCTTGCTGGCACTTGGCAGCGGAGCAGGGAAGATGGGCAGGGAGCGTTTTTCTTTGCTCTGTGGTGAAGTGCATTGCTTCAGATCCTGGGTGGGTGTAAATCAGCCCCGTGCCAGCATCCCCCGCTTCGAAGGCACTGCATGCAATGGGTCTTCACCGCGCTCTTGGCTTTCTTCCTCTTCCCTATTTCTGCTTCATCTGCTCACACGCAAAATCCAGTGGGAAGCCGAAATGTTCAGAGACTCCAGAAATGCTCAGGAGTAACCTCTTGACGAGCAAAGTACTTCTTAACTCCATAAAGGAAGAAAAAAAGTCAGAATTTTGGGATGAGAAGTTACTAAATGGGAGGGAGGAGCATGGATGTCTTCTAGATTCAGGGTTTTGGACTTTTTTTGCAGCGTTTTTGCTAAAAACCAGTCAAGAAATCCAAGTTCTGTCTGACTCTTTGAAACGCCTTGTTTTCTGTTTTCAGGTCAATTGAATTCTTTCTTGTTGAGTCCCTAACCTTCCTGTAAAGGCCAGATGGAATAAAGACTCTCTCTGCTGTCCTGTGGAAAATTACACAAAACCCAGAAAATTGATTTTCCGGGGCTTGTGCGGTTTTGTGTAAAAGCCAGACAGTTTTCATTTAGCCTGGCCCTCGGCGACTGGAGTTTGGTCCTAAACGATGTGATTTAATGATGATTGCTTGGTAGCATCTCTTCCTCGGCCGCTGTAAATCAGCGATTCCCCACTGGAGTCGATGGGGGTGCGCCAGTTCCCACCAGCTGAAATTTGGCCCTCGGAGACTTCTGTAAAATGTGAGAAAAGACATTGTAGGTGGTGGAGCAGAGGAGAAGACCTCGGTGCTCTCCCGTGATGGGCAGTGGCGGTGGGCCGTGGTGGGAGCGAAGCTCCCGTGATGATGCTGAGCCCCTGCGGGGTGGTGGGTCCCGCCGGTGGTCGTAATTGGAAGGCTGTATTTATTTTACAGCAGTCATAAGAAAGAAATTGGGGAAAGCGTATAGCTTAAGGTCTAGACTCCTAGTGTATTTTTCAGCACGTTTTTGGAATTCCACCAAATACTGAAAACTTACTCTTCCTCACCTCGCGCAAGGTGTTCGAGGTAGGGACCTGAATTTGCTCGCAATTCTGGAAGCTGGGCTAGTTATTTCGGCAAATAGCAGGTGTTGCAACAGGCAGTCGCTAGGCGAACACTCATTTTTAGCTCTAGATTAAAAGCAAAGCGTCAATTGTCCTAACCCAAAGAGAGTCAACAGAATTAGGTTGGATTTTGGGGGCTGGATTTCTGCATTCAGTTGCAAACAAAGATAGAGATGGCAACAATGTCTGGGCACAAAGGCGCTGCGTTCTGTGCTGTGTGAGGTCTGTAAGCGTCACCGCAGGATAAAACAGGAGGCAAGATTTTGATCGAGGCACAGGGTCTTGGTATTTTCTTTTCATCTCTCGCTGCTTCTGACCGTGAGCATCTTCTGTCTTCCTTAGAAAAAAAACCTGCCTACTGGTTTTTGGCCAGATAAGCTGCTGGTCTGTGGGTTAGCTCTGCGTGCTAGTGTCTGCTTTTCACCAGGCTTGAGCTTGAAAGGTCCTTCCAAAAGCCAAATAGTTGTGGCTCTGGAAAAAACATTGGCCTGGATGTGATGATTTTAAAAATTGCGATCTTGGTTGGTTGGTTTTGGTTTTTTTTTTAATTAATTTAAAAAGTGTAAAAACAAAATTATATCAGTGACTTAAAAAAGAAAGAGGTTTGAGGTGCTAGGTTTATCTGAGCGGTTGCTAGAAAACTTTGGATTTGAAAACAAAACCTTCTTGGTTTAGTATTATTTCCTCTGCCTTTTTATGACCAAAAAGGGAAATGTTCAAAGGAAAGAGAGGGAGAGGAGGCAATGCAAAGAAAAAAATTAAGTAGCTTGTGTCCATAAGAAAACAGAATTTTTTTTTTTTTTTTTTCCAAATTGCTTTTTTGGTAGCTTAAAGCCTCCCTGGACTGTGCTGAGGTCAGGAGAGATTTGCAGCCGTACTGGTGCACTGTTCCCTTTTCTGCAGCCGCTCGCAGGCAAATCCCCTTAACTGAAAACACAGCAACTAGACAATAATGGGGAACAGAGCCAAAAATTACCCAATGACAAAATATTTATTAGCAGATAAAAAAACCCAAGGCACGGCTCAAAGGAATGCCTCATCTTAAACTTATTTTGGCCCAAATGTCACCCGCTTCATGGAGCCTTTTATGTCGCAGTTGTTTTCTCGTGTCGTTCCTTCTGGCAGATGTGAGAATTTCTCTGTTCCATCTCGAACCCGTTATCTCGCCGGCAAGCGCCGGCCGCAGTCTCCGACATGTCCGCTTCTGCCACGAAACTTCATTGGAGTTGAGTGATGCATTAATTTGTTGGCCAGATTTTGTTCTTTCCCTTGTAAACCCATCTCCTCCCGCGTTCGGCACGCGGGCTGGTACCTGCTGAATATCTGAGCGGCCGGGGATAAATGTAGCCTTTGATCTTCAACTTGTCGGAGAGGTATCGTGCGGTTTCTGCAGATTCAAGACAGATCCCTTTACTTGGCAAGCTGCTGTCCCGCACGGGGTTAAAAAGATTACAGCACAAATGCACGGACTCGGAAGGAGAGGGAGGGCTGAGTGTTTGCATAACCAGAAAGGCAAAATGTTCGTGGGAATTAAAAAAGAAAACTAAGCAGTTTATGACTTGAATTTCGCAGTGTCACTAGGATCTGTTCCCAGCTTACAGTTTTAATGCAGGAAAAAGTCTCTGTGCCCTGGCTGCGACACAGGGTCTCTCGGATTTGCCTGGAGCAGCTTAATAAGTTATTTTCGGCAGCGCCCAGGGGCTCCTCCGCTGCGTGGACCGCTTTCCCCATGCTCCTGGGTGCAGGGTTCGGCCACGCTGCCTTCAGCAGGAGGAGCTGGTGAGATGCAGAGTGGGGCTGTGCAAGGAGGTGCTGAATTAGCCCAGCCTAAACGCCTCCAGGTTTGAGTAAAGCCAAGCTGCGCGTTTGCCTTAGCTGGGGATTTTCAGGAGCTTCCATCAGGCAGGGAGTTTACTCCAGCTGATGCCATGGCTGGAGTCGGTGCGCGTTGTGATGATGGGGAGAACGGCAGCGCCCACGAGGTGTCAGCTTTGGCTGGGATGCTCCCGTCCTGGCACCCCCCTGCCAAAACCTCAGGGTGCCGTTATTGTCCTGGGTCTGTATGGAGACGGGGGGGTGGCCTGGGGGGGTATCTCACTCCAGTGCTACGACCTGGGAGCAGCAGGCAGCAAACCTGGTCCCAGCTCCAGCCTTTTCCACCGGGACATCGGACTCGCAATGCATGAGGCATCTTCCAGTGCAGGGGGCTGCAGCTACGGCCCCCTTTTTGGCTAACAACTAATCCCGGAGCACCTAGGCTTGTAAGTGAACCACTACACATTGGATTTTGCATGAAGCAGAGAAGAGGGAAACCTCTGAATCTCCAGTGTGGACTTTTCAGAGGTTGGTGGCATGATAAAAAGGCATAGGCTAGCATGGGCTACTCCCTAATCCAGCCCTGAAAGACACCTGGAGCAAGGGCAAGGAAGATGGTGACAAATAAGACTGATGCTCTTGTAGAGGTAATGCAATTTATGGTTTGTCTCCGAGGAACTGGGTATCTCAGAGGCGTGCAGGATAGTTTGTATCCTGCTTCCTGAGCTCCATGGCAGGGTGAAGGGCTCTGGGAGCATCGCTGCTCTGGAAACCTGTCATCCCAAGAGCTCGGACGGCGTGGGCGCTGAGGGACACGACGCGAGCAACCGCTGGAGTTTTTACCTCCTTGCGTTCTGCTCCCCAAAGCCCTGCCATCGTTTGCAACTCTGCTGCAAGTCATTAAGGTTCTTCTAATGGCATTAAGCCTGAGCTGGAAAGATGTAACCCGGTCCAACAGTAATGCAGTCGGGTGAAACCTGGGTGGAAAGCTGCCACTGAGAGCGCAGCTGCGGAATACGAGTGCCAAACGGTACAGAAGGTTTTCACTGGCTACCAGGAGAGCGGCCCTCTGCCTTGATGAATATCTGCTCCAAAACACTGTCGGGAAGGCACGTGCCAAGATATTTGCACGTTACCAGGAAGCAGGTGTCGCTTAGAGGAGAGGTGAGACCTCAGAGCCAAGAGCAACAGCGGAGGCAGAGGAGAGCCCGTCCTTCCTCCACGTGTGCCGGTGCGCGGGCGGCAGATGTGGCGGGGTGTCCCAGCACAGCCCGCCAGCACCAGCATCCCCCTGACGGATGCTGTCCTGGTTTTGGCTGGAATAGAGTTAATTTTCTTCCTAGCAGCTGGCACAGTGCTGTGGTTTGGATTTAGGACAGGAATAACACTGATAACACGCTGATGGTTTAGTTGTTGCTCAGCACTGCTTATGCCAGTCAAGGACTTTTCAGCTTCCCATGCTCTGCCAGGGGCACAAGGAGCTGGGAGGGGGCACAGCCAGGAGAGTTGATCCCAACTGCCCCAAGGGCTGTTCCATACCATACGGCGTCATGGGCACTATAGAAACTGGGGGGGTTGGCCGGGGAGCAGCGATCGCTGCTGGGAACTGGCTGGGCATCGGTTGGCGGGTGGTGAGCAATTGCATTGGGCATCACTTGCTTTGGATATTATTACTATTATTATTTTATTGTTACTATTATCATTACTATTTTACTTTATTTCAATTATTAACCTGTTCTTATCTCAGCCCAGGAGTGTTTCTCACTCTCACTCCTCCGATTCTCTCCCCCATCCCAGCAGGGTAGGGGGAGTGAGCAAGCGGCTGCGTGGTGCTGAGCTGCTGCCTGGGGCTAAACCACGACAGACGCAACGCCAGAGCTCTGTGTAACAAAAGGCGTTCATGGGGCAATAACTCATTTTCACATTCCTTCCACCTTATTTTTTCACACCGCGGTGACCAAGACGCGCGCGACGTGCTGTAACGCGCCTTGCGGAGGCTCGGGTTTCCATTTGGTGCTGCAGGTGTAGAACCCAAGCCGCAACCCAAGCCACCCAAGTGCCTTGTCCCAGGGCAAGCCAGGAGGCAAGAACCGACCCCATGTTTGCTGGGTGCCTGCCCGGCGCACCACCCACGAGACCCCACCATCACCGCTGCGGTGCAGGGACGCGAGGACGTATCGTAGCGCCCCGTGGAGACACCCCCCCTGCATTGCGTCCGCAGTAGCATCGCTGGCGTGAGCGGTGCTGTTTCAGGGGAGTGGGCTTAGCCAAAACGGTGCAAACCGTTGCACTAGCCCCATAAAAATAACCCACGCTTCAACACGTGCATGCAACCGTTCCCGCACACGAGCGCTCTCAGGAACGCTTCAATCCAAGCTTTTGCAACTTTAGCAAGTGCCTTGACAGAGTTGGGTGTATTTTTTTTTTAAAGCCCTGGCTTTTGAGCCCAGTTATTACACACAACTGTGTTTTTAACAAATGGAAGCCTCTAGGCTTCGTAGCTGTAGAGGAAAGCTTGAAAAGATCCTGAGTCAAAAAAGGGAAGGAAAATGAAAAGAGCCCAGGATTTATTATATTTCTTATTATTATTTGCCTGGTTTCTGAGCTTGTCTTCTATTTTCTTTGGAGCTAGCTTATGATTTTTGAACTCCTGGGGCTGACAGTACTAGAGCTGCGCTCCAGCAAAAGTGCCTGACTGCTGCATTTCTGCTCAAGCAGCTTTTACAGCCTGTAAGCAGGACAAAGCAAACACATTCGTATAATTTCTGATTTACTAGAGGCTGTATGAGGGAGCGGGTTTGTTTTCTGAGGGCTTGCTTTCCTGCTTGTAACACCCAACTTCCATCCCTGCTCCTCCATGTTTTAAATGCAAGACTCCTTGTCCCACTGTGACTGTGTTCAAAAAACGGGCAGATGTGGCACTTTGGGACGTGGTTTAGTCTGGTCTACCCTTGATTGGTTTAGTGTGGGCTTGGTAGTGTAGGTTAATGGTTGGACTGGATGATCTTAAAGGGCTTTTCCAACCTAAACGATTCTAGGATTCTATGAAGCGAGAAAATCCCCTTTAAAGCTTTGAGCCTTTTGCCTGCAAGGTGCTGGAGGTAAGCAGGTAACGCTCCCAGGGCTGAGACTTCAAACCGGCAACCCCCAACCCCAAAAATGAGCTGCCAAGGCGTCGTCTTGGGCCGTCACTGTGGGATGGAGGGGGCTGTGGCCCGAAGCCCGTCCTGGGGGTAGCCAAGCACCCAGCAGCCGTGACGTGCCCAGCTTCGCGTCGGTCCCACCGCGCGAGTCGGTCGATGAATCTCATGGCACAGTTCCTCCCCGGCTGTGGGGACCTGGCTTGCTCCTCCGCCCATCCACACATCTTGAGATGAACCTATATTTTCCTACGCTTAAACATGGTTAATCTGGACCTAAGCCCAAAAGTACATAATGTTACAAAATCTGCCAGTAATGCGGGGGAGAAATAAGCAAATCTACTACTTTCCTTTGGTATTTTTGTTATGAATCATGTTCATTACAGGACCACTCACTGGAAAGCTTCAGGCTTTTCTTCTTTTTTTTTGGCCACTTTGTAGGTTTGGCAAACATCAGTGTCTTTTGGGAGGGTGGAAGGGTCAGAGAGAAGACTGGTTGCTGTCCCTGGAGCTGTAGGAGATAACAGGCAATGGAGAAATGCACCGAGGGCTCAGCTCAGGATTGGCAAAACTATTAAAATCCCAGTTTGTTGCCAAAAAGACTTTATAAAGGTCACCTCCCAGCAAGATGGGAAGTGGATGCATGGACTTTCCAGAGGCTGGATAACGGCACCTGGAAACGCAGGGGCTTGGCTGGGTTTGAAGACATTTCTTTTGCAGGTATGGGGCTCGGGCAGCTGGCGCTTTCACAAGGACACCAAACAGTTCGAGGTGCTCTGCAGAATTATTTAATGTTGGATGTGTTCGTTTCGGTGTCCTGGCTTATGTATTTAGCATGCGATGCAGGAGACATCGTGGTGTGAGAACTGGTGTGCCGAGGGATGCCTGCGCTTTAGGTCTGGTGAAGTAGTGTGGGGTTTAGAGCAATATTTGGTTTGGCAGCCTCTAGATCCGTGTGATCTCCTGGATCCACTTAAGAAACCATTTCAGCCGGCTTCCTGGCCCTGCGAAGGGCTGACCCGGCTGAAAGGATCTTCCCTTTTCATGGCAACTGCTTTTGGAGCAGCAAAACCCATCTCTAGTTCAACGTTGTGTTATTTCCCTTGTGTGTCAGTATGACAGCTGGCGTTTAAATGGAGGAAAAGAACCCAAGTGAAGGCTAAATGAGAAGTTCATTGATTTCTCACTTAAATTCTCCAAGAAAAAGCCTGGAGCTACAGGAGCATTGTGCCAGAATGTCTTTTTACTGCCTCCAGACCTAGACGCATGCTTGGCCTGGAAAAAGACGTATTAAGTGCAATAAAGGAGTTGTCCCTCTCCAAAAGGCCATTGGAAGGACAGGGGAGGATGTCCCCCAAGGCAGACGCACAGGGAGACAGAGCAGTGCGATAGTTTATACTACAGGCACGTGTCGGAGCGTTAAACTGGAGCCTATAGGAGGCATTTCTGCGCCTATGGATCGTTTGGTTTGGAGAGCGAAGGCGAAAAACGACGAGCCGTGTAAGCAGAAGCGAGAACAGCACTTTAGATCCCAACGGATAAACTGGCAAGGGTATAAAACCGGCGCCCGCTTGCAGAGCTCGCAGCCGCTCGCTCCGGTGCCCGGCGCTCGGATGCATCGGGCTAATTGAGGCGTCGCAGTTGACAGTGGCACATATGGAATCAGTTATTGCGGATGCTAAAAATCAATTATTGGGTGTTTTTGCAGCTCTGAGCCGGGCTTGGCGTTGGGATCCTTTCTGTGGACTTTGTCTGCACTAATCATTTTTATTGTCACAGCGAGGGAGGAGGAGGAAGAAAAATGACTCCTTTACTACTGGTGGTGGGGATTTCTTAAAATATTAAGCTGATGCAAAAATGCCAAGCATCACAGCAGTAAAAATGTAAGCCGCTAATAAAATAGAGTTAATGTTTCACAGTGCATACGTTTCTCAGGGTTTCCTGCTGATTTCAAGTGACTTGGCTTTGGCCCATATATTTAGCCTTAAAGCAACATTCAGCCATTGTGTTGTGATGAAGGTATTGGTCTATAACAATAAGCGATATCATTGCGAGAGTAACTGATATCAATTATTTTATCAATGCCAGGAGCTTTGCCAAAGACTCCAAAGCCATTTGTAGAAGACCCTGATCCCAGGATGGTTTTGGTTGACCGTATGTGTTGTGATTCACTCCAGGGAAATCCGCAGGCGCTGGCACAGGAGTGGGTCTGCTCGCAATGGGTAGAGGCATGCTGACGAAGGACAAAGAAATACAGAAAAAAATAAGATATTTGCTTGTTTTAATCATATGGGTACCTTAGTCTGCCCCTATTTCAGTATTAAGTGTGGACTTCTCTTTAAGATCATGAAGTGCATTCTTGTGGCACTTTGGGACATGGTTCAGTCTGGTCTACCCTTGATTGGTTTAGTGTGGACTTGGCAGTGTAGGTTAATGGTTGGATTGGATGATCTTAAAGGGCTTTTCCAACCTAAACGATTCGATGATTCTATGATTCTATGACAGGTCTTGAAGTGAATAGTTACCTTCAACATCTATTTTTGCTTCCATTACTGAGATCTTTACCCATCATTTAATTCGCAGTAGACTGCAACCTGGCAGTCCAGATGTATTTCTTCTAATAAGGCAGAAAGTTTCTTAAAAAAAAAATCTGAAGCGTGTTTCCTTAGATTTCCAACTTCTTTCAAGGATTTGAAAACAAAACAAGAAACAACAACAACAACAAAACCCTCAAGCCCATTTTTCATGCAGTAACTGGTTAATTTAATAAATTTGATCCTCCCTCAGGAGGGTTATAATTTTGTATTAATTTTAAACGGGATCTCTGTGCTGCAGCTACTTTTCGAATAGCGTTCTGCAAGATGTGCCAGGGCTGTTCATCATGAGCCCTCGCTGCCGGGCAGGCAGCGTCCGAGGAAGGGGGGGGCTTTGGGGCAGCCTGGATGAAAGAGCGACCTGAAATATTATCGGGGGGGAAAGATGGAGCGTCATCGGCCAGGCGCGACGGTGGGTCCCCACGCTGCTCCCTGCCCCATGGCAGGGGCTGCTCAGAACAGGGAACTTCAAGGCCGAAAGCGGTGTCTCCATCCGAGCCAGGAGAGCTGAGGGCTTGGGGAGGAACCGAGTGAAAAATGGAGTTTCCAGCTGATGGGAAATACCAATCTCTTTCTTTTTTTTTTTTTTTTTACATTATTTTTTGGTGGTGTTCTTTTTTGGGACAAGGAGTCAAACCATTGCACCCATTTGCCAAATGGAAAATCTCTTCCTCCCCAAAAGCAGAATTAATTTTGGAAAGACTGAAATGTTTTGCTTTGGCGTCTCTGATCGCTGTAAAACGTTCTGATGTTTCCCCGCAGCAGGGATTTTCTCTCCGATTTTTCCCTGATTGCATTGGGTGGAATTTTCCATCCAATTCCACAGGGGAAAAAAAAAAAAAAATCGACTTTGGAAAAAAGCAAGACTGGCCCCAGGAGCAGCATCTGGCTGAGGTTGGAGACCCACTCCCCTGGGGAGGTCCTGCAGAAGGAGCAAGGTCCCTGATCCCCATGGGGACACCTTGGGCCAAGGGAAGCTGTGCCTGCTGTTTTCCAAGCATCCCTATCGTGTTCCTATCAGGATGTGCTTCCTTCAAATTTTTTGAAGCATCAGGTTGTTTGTGGTGAGCAGCGGGCGCTGCCAGGCAATGCCCATCTCTTCCCCTTCTCCTTGGGCTTTCGGTGGGATGGGGTCCTTAGCAGGTGTGAACCGATGCAACTTCGTTTCACCTTCATAGTTTCTGCCAGCACATCTTTTTTGGTCATCTTGTAAATAAGTACATAGGCATCTACAAAATGACTTCATTAAAATCGTTACTAGTCCAGCTCATTTGTCGGAAGCAATGTGAACACGTGCTTTGCTTGCTAAGGTAAAATTGCAGAGTCTACTCTTCTCAAAAGGCAAAATAGCTTTTAAATTTTTTCTTAAAAGAATGTATTCAGCAAAGATCTTCTGGTAATAAGTCGGGTTTTTTCCACTAAAATTGCATTTTCATGATCAAATGGTTTAGGAATCTCAATCAGCCTGTTTCAAAGCCCTTTCTGCCTCCTTCAGCTTCCCTGGCATATTAATGAATTTGGAGGAAATTGCTAAAGGCTGAGCTTTGTGTAATATTGCTCTAGATCAGTTCTGGTTTCACTTTATTTGCTACCAACAGAAGACATAGAAATACCAAATCATGATCAGACTGTAGTTCTAAAACATGCCGGGCAGGTGAGAAGGCGTTTAGCTTTCCAGTGCAATGCCAAACTCCCCTCCTTTTCTCTCCATTGCAGTCCCAAATGGTGGCCCCCGGGTGCTTTAAAGCAGCAAGGGTAAAACACGGTGAGTTATCTTTGCAAAAAGCCGGTGGGTGTTGCGCTGGCCACAGCCTTTCAGCTGTATCAGCCCCGCAGAGGTGGCACCCAGTGCATGGAGAGCTCGAGCGGAGGGTCCCTGTCCCATTCCACAGGCCTTACGAGGAGCGGCTGAGGGAGCTGGGGGTGTTCAGCCTGGGGAAGAGGAGGCTGAGGGGAGACCTCATCGCTCTCTACAACTACCTGAAAGGAGGGTGTAGGGAGGTGGGTGTTGGGCTCTTCTCCCATGGAGTTAGCGATAGGACGAGAGGAAATGGGCTCAAGCTGCGCCAGGGGAGGTTTAGGTTGGAAATTAGGAAAAATTTCTTTACGGAAAGGGTGGTCAAGAATTGGAACAGGCTGGCCAGAGAGGTGGTGGAGTCCCCATCCCTGGAAGTGTTCAAAAAACGGGCAGAGGCGGCACTTTGGGACATGGTTCAGTCTGGTCTGCCCTTGATTGGCTTAGTGTGGACTTGGTAGTGTAGGTTAATGGTTGGGCTGGATGATCTTCAAGGTCTTTTCCAACCTAAACGATTCGATGATTCTATGATTTAACCGTGCTGATGTGCCTCTGGAGCTGCTCTCCCCTGGCTCCATCAGCCCCTCGGTGGGTCCAAAGCTGGTCTCTCCAGGGCTATTTGCACCATGGGTGCTTCTCGTTCTCCTGCTGGACATTTTCTCTTGAAACGCCAGGCTCTTCAAGAGCTGGCTGGGTTCTCGTGAATGCAGCCATTATTTCATGTAACTTGACATCTGATTAAGACAAGCAAAAAAAAAAAGGGGGGGGGGGGCGGGGAATCCCATTAAGATGCAGGAGAAATGAAAAGGAGAAATATTCTGAGCACGTAACTTTATCTGAAATAATGATATGGAGCATATTCTGTGCAATCTCAGCTCCCTCTGGACAGGGTTCAGAGAAGAGAGCTGAAAATGATCAAAGAGCTCGAAAAACGTTCCTCTGCAGGCAGCATGAGACGCTTGGCTTCGTTAATCTGGAAAGGGAGGTGAACTGTAAAGCGAAAGCGTGCTGAAGAGGACTGGTCGGGAGGAAGCATCTCTCGTACTTTTCACGGTGTCTGGGCCGTTTCTCCTTCTGGAGCATCTGTCCCTCTGCCGCGACAGGGTTTGCATCGGGAGAGGGAGGTGAAGGAGGGCGCAGAGGCTTTGGGAAACGCGCACGTGCTCCCAGCATCAGATCCCTCCGCGCTGCGCTCTGATCCCGTCAACGGCAGCATCCTTTCACCGCTGTCGTCGCAACCCTCTCCAGCCCTGCCCCTGGCATGCAAGTAAATACGTTGCATGGTAAACAGGAGGGAATGAAGCCCGTGGATGAATGCCTCCGCGTTCTCTGGGCTTAGCTGAAATGGGGGATTTCAGGATGAAAGCATCAAGTTTAGGCTTGTATTATGGGATAAAAGACCAAGTACTTTGGTGAAAATCAGGAAAAGTGTATCATCAGGGCTGGATTTAAACCAGCTGAGAATCTCATTTAGCCCCCCTTCACCCAAAATTATGCTCTTCGCAGCTGCTCTAGCTGCAAAAATTCTAATTATTTGGGGGTTGTGGAGCAAATCCACTAGCCTAGAGAGCTGATGTCACGTCCCAGTTGTCCAAAATGCATATTACTGGGTTGAGCAACACCTACAGGCACGTTCTGCTATTCCTTCATCCCTTCTGGCATCTCAGATGTTTACTTTCCTTTGCGGCTGGGAGGTAGGGAAGGCTCCGGCTGCACCAAGGGGCGATGAAGCGGAGGAATAACATGTCTGCAAGCTGTGCGTTGCAGCTGGCACCGTGGGATGTGGACAGCCAGCACAAACCACCGTTGGCCTGGCCTTTCCCCAGCAGTGCTCGTGTTTCTGTATTGTTTTCTGCACCGGTCAGGCCACGTAGCTCTTTTTTTTTTACCTGGAAGGGATTCGTGCAGCGCTCCGAGCTTCTGGATGTAACACTCATGGTGCAGATCGGAGCACAACATCTCTGCAGTCATGTGTCCGCTCATCTTATGGTCAACCTTCATCCAAAAGCTGAGCTACTCAGAGATAATATTTATTTTTTCCCTGCAAAATGTTTCTTAAGCGTGCTTTGACATTTTTAGGTAAAATCCTGGCCAGGTACTATTTGGAGACACAGGGAAATTCTGCTCAGAGTTGCAGTGGTATCCTTCTGGAGTGACCTGTCTTGAGTTGAGGACAAAATTTGGGCGCTGTCTGCAGGTATGAGTTGCTCTCCTGTACCTTGAGAATGCCCAGCCAGGGCTCACCCCACAGCCTGTGGAATTAGATGAGAAACGCAGTCTCGGTTTCAACAGAGTTTGGATCAGTCCCCAAAACAGCACATTTCTTGTTTGCATTTCACTTCCTCGTTTAAGATTAATCGATATAGTTCCCTGCTCAGCGCAGGAATGAGGGTGGAAGGGAGAACTCAACTCAGCTTAACCCCCAGTGTTGAAATCTGCGCGAGGAATGCCTCGTTTTATTTTCCTAGCCTTTCTTATCCTGCTTTGCTCCTCCTGGGAGCTGTTTGCATGAGTGTTTTGGTGTAGTTCTATTTTTGCTAGCTTCTCCTAATCCACCCAGCTCTGTGGGGTATATGAACATTTAACATAGTTTCGTGTCATTTCCATGTTGATCTTGCACACTGGAATTTTATTTTAATGAATTACATGTATATTTTACTCATGAAAGCAGGCAAAATGCAGCTTAAAAGTGAGAGGAAAAAACCTATCAAAAACTCTAGATAGGCAAAGCGGGCAAAGTCTGAATGCGTTTGAACACGCCACCGTTGCCATTGATATTTTATCACTTGCGTTATGATTACCGTTAAAGGCATCTGCTGAGATCAACCTTTGAATGCATTTAATATGTAGTAATTCCCACACCGAAGAAAGGAAAACTACGGAGGGAACTTACTCACACAATGGTATGCGCCGCCGAAGCGTAGGCGTTTTGAGGCACACACCAAGATCGGGGCCGATTTTAAGATGTTGTAAGAATACAATGGAGAATCCATAAAGGAAGGAG
Organism: Pelecanus crispus; assembly: GCF_030463565.1. NCBI lineage: Eukaryota > Metazoa > Chordata > Aves > Pelecaniformes > Pelecanidae > Pelecanus > Pelecanus crispus. The sequence goes on along the minus strand of NC_134645.1, from coordinate 1,125,535 downwards.
AAGCATATACACTTTTGTGGTCCCAAACCTCTTTGAATAGTGGAAGTCCTCATGCTGACTCTGACCTGGCTGTGAATCAGAGGTACTTGCTAACACCTTCAGGGCTTTGCTTACTTGTGAGGGTCTCCTGTTTTCGGGATGAGCAGAACCTCTTAGCAATTGTCCCCACGTTTGGCGGTCTGCGGCTGCATTGGGATCCTACAGTCAGAAGAATGGTCCCCTGTGGTGAAATGTTTTGAGTGCGTTCATCTTCTCTTTCCCTCAGATGAGGAAGAGGAGGCATATGGAAGCGTGGATAACGTCAGCGGCTGGGTTTTAGCTCTTGAGTAGAGTCAAACGTCACAGCAAGCCATCTGTGCTGCTTGAGGGTTCAGCATGAACAGCCCCGTTCCCCGGGCACTTGGAGGTACCACGGCAGCGTCCGTTCCCGTGATGGATGGCATCCTTCCTCCGTGGCTGAGTGCCAAGAGCGCCTCGTGGGACTTGTAGATTATAATATAACAGGGATGAAAATATTTGCGGGGGGGTTCTTATTGGTCATGTTGACTTTTCATGGCAAATACAGGTCCCCCAATGTGTTCGAGTCTCCTTAGCCGCTCCTCGCTCTTGCATTGTTCTAAAGGGAGATGGCAATGACAGTGCAGTGATCTGTATTAATGTTAAGTTAATGAGAAAACATCTCCTGTCAAAACCGTTCGCATCCTGTTGTGAAAATGAATTCAACAAGATCACTTAAAGATTTTTTTTTTTTTCAAGCTTGAGTGGGGCTTGTCATTCTGCATTCATGCCTCATTTCCTAATAAAAGTCGCTGTAAAGACAATTTTCAGGAGCTTGTGCATAGCTTGAGCCAATAAACACAACTGGCATGAGCAGAATGGGAAAGTGAAATGCAAATCGGATAGGGATGGATGGGAAAGACCATTGTTCTGTCTGCGGGAGAGATGGGAGAGCTAGGACGTTAACTAGGAGAGAGGAATATTTGTAACCATGTTTGATCCTTGCCTGCTTCCCCTTCTCTGAATTTTGAAGCTTTAGCGCTCTATCTTATTGAAATCAGTAGCGCAGGAGCGGTACGTGATGCCGTAGCACCCACTGGACAGCATCCATTGGATGCCTGAAGTTATTTCACACGCGGCAGCTCTGGGTCTGTGCGCTCCTCGTGGCTGATGGCCCCGGGCACCTTTGTCTTTCACGCCTTTTCCCTCCCAAAAGCCTTGTGAGAGGGGGGCGTGCTGCCCCCCATCTCGCAGGCAGGTTGGTACCCAAGCGTAATGCTCCCCCCGTGGCACCCCGTTTCCTCCTCCACACCTGAGCAACAAGCCGAATGGCCAGGCTAATCCCAGATGTCTGCCCTAGAAATTCCCTTTTCTGTCCTCAGTAAAAACTCCCTGAACTTTCCTGCTCTGTCATCTTGGCAGTGTTGGAGATGCTCACGTTTATCCTTTGCTGCCCTCTTTTGCTTTCCAATAACCTGATACTTCAGCAGATTTATTTGATGTGACTCCTGAAGCACACTTTTCTGACAGGGTAATAAACAGGATTAAAAAAAAAAAAAAAAAAAGAAAGAAATTTGGACACTGGCAGTGCTTTTAATTTAAAATTGCCTAATGGAGCTGCCTGGGACACCTGCATTATGTTGAGACCTGGAATAAACGCACCTTCATTTAGAAATCTGCCCAAACCAATTTAATGTATTGATGATACCAATATTGAGGCGTTGCAATTTCTCTGGCCAAAATTATCCCAGTCTCCAGATACCAAACACAACCAGGGCACCTGGGCTCAGGCTCCTTTGCAGCTCAGAGCCCCTTGCTTGCCTTGCCAACACACGCAGAGTTCAGCTGCTTTGCTGGGGAGGCTTTGAAAAACATTTATTTCCAATGATCCGATTATTTTTTGCAAATCGTGAACGGCGATGACATTTTTGGCTTGCAACTTGACTGTAGCCGGGGGAATTTTGGAAGACACGTCACTGGTGCCAAGACTGCTTGCGTGCCTCGGTGTCAAGCAGGGAATGTGTCTGAAGCCTTCGAAACCTGGTTAGTTTGGTTTTATTTTTTTTTAAACAAATTTGATACTTGTACCTCCGTTGCTTTGTTCTCGGAAATGGTTTGTCCCTTGATTGGACTGTGCAAAAACAAAGTAATCTCAAGAGAAACACAAACAGCCCCAGCGAGGAGAGCTGGGGTTGAAAATTGAGGCATCGAGCAAGGGTGTAATCAGAGTTTCAGGGGGTTGCTGCCGGCCCCTTTGGGTGACCTGGCTCCCAAATTCCCTGCCTGGCATGTGGGGACAGTAAGGCTGGAGCTGCTGGTAACGCTCTCCCGGGTGGCAGCTTCTCGCATCGTACAGCCCCAGCGCGGCAACTTTGGGTACCGTCCTGCGGCGATGTAGGCATTTGCAGAAATATTGCAGGAATTAAAATAATGGTGATTTGGACCTCCATCCTGCAGGAAATTTTGTTTAACGATCAAGAAATCGTCAGGTGACACCAAAATGTCCTTTTGATGCCTAAGCGGGCAAGCTGTCGCTTACCCAGCTAGCAAGTCGCTGTTGTGATTGTTGCGCCCCGGTTTGCAGGCTGGGGGAAGACATTTGGTACCTGTTGGGGTAATTTACTGTCGCTGTGTTTGTTTTGGGTTCAGGCTGAGGTGACCCATGAAAGGCTGTGGCTCTCTTGGGGCAGTGGAATAATAAAGTACAGCCCTTCCTAAAGTTTTTTTTTTTTTCTTTTTTCCCTGCTTTATTTTGTCGTCCAGTTATTTCTCACCATCCAGCACCATGTTAGAGAAGGCAACCAGCTCTCCTGCATGACATATCGTGTTTCCCTTCCTTTTTTTTTTTCATTTTCCTCCCTTTTCCCCATTTGGCAGATGAGATGCTGCTTCCCCAGGTTTCTCTGACTTTTATTTGCATTTCCTGTCCTCTGCAGGCCATGCTTTTTCTTTGCAATATTAAAGGGGGCTTTGCAGCATTGAAGATTTGGGCTGGCCTCTTAGCTCTGCAAAAATACACCTGTGCTAAGCGTAGGCGTATGCTTAACTTTGTGAGTGCAGGAGGTTTGGTCTGAGGTTACAGACAAGCAGGTGGGTGCGTTTTTGCAGCGTAAATGCTCAGAAGTGCAAAACAGAATAAGCAAGGCTTATTCTGTCGGTATTTGGTAATTTTGGAGGACATAACAGTGGCTTCCACAGAGCTTTCCAGGGGTTGCGGCCCCAAGGCTGTTAGAAAGGGCACTGGGGAGAGGCAATCTGCCCTTCCAGAGACAGAGACAAACCTGAAAGGCAGCAGCACTCCCAGGTGGAATAAAATTCTTAAGGGGTTTAAAAAAGAAAACCATTCACTGTCCTGGCTGAAAATAAATCAGCTTTAAGGAAGAGCCTTTTTTAGCCTTGGTCCTCTCTACATTATGGCCCCTTGAGCTGATTTGGGAAAAATTCAGAGAAGCTGCACTCTCACGTGGAGGCAGGTGTCAGGAGAGTCTTCGTTGCACTGAACGCTAAGTTGCTTCACAACCTCTAGAAATCGTACAGCAATTTTACCCGTGAGCTCAGACAGATAATTGCAGAATGGGTCCGTGACTGGCTTGCAGAGGCGCGTGCTTGAGTTCTGCCCACAAAGCAAAGCGGGATGTTGCTGTTCCCGGACGTAGCACTTGAGGCTTTTGTCCATTGGTGCTCCAGGGAGAGGGATTCTATGGTGTGAAACATTAAGCAGGGCTCAAATAGTATTTTTGAACACTTCCATATATCTGTTGGAACTCTATTTCCATGTATTTCCAATATTTCCAACTGCAGTTGTACCCCTCTGGAGCAGGAAGCGTGTCTTCATTTGGCCTCTGCAACTTCTTTTCTCGATGGGGCAGGTTGGATGTTTGTGGGGTTTTTGCCAGTTTCGTTTGTTGGGTTTTGCTTTGTTTGTTGGGTTTTGCTTTGTTTGTTTGGGTTTTTTTGAAAGATCAGCTTATGTGATTCAACAAAGTCAGGAAAGTTGCAACAGCATCTGAAAACTATGCACCCATCCTACTGAGCAGGCATGGAATAAGCTGCTTTTCTGTTAGAAAAGAAATTAAAGCGCGCTCTGCATACTTCTGCTATATTTGCGCAGAGTGAAATATATATTTTTTATCCGTGGTTAAAGGCATCGTGGTAACAAAGAGTGGAACAAGTTTTGAGGTCATCGTGCAATGCTGCAGCCCTTGCAACGGGAGCTAACTGTAACATCTTTCAAAGTGTTCTCCTGGGGTCCATATGTGTAGACTGGTAAAGCTGTTAACGTTCCCAATTAGGTTTTAATTTATCTTAGTTTCCTCAGCGTTGCCATTAAAAGTCACACCATACAGCCATTAAACCTTAACATTACAGTCGCAGAGTTTTGTCAGGTGCTGGCCAGCAAATCTAACTGTAGACGAGCGGCAGAAACTGGACTTTAATTCCAGCTTTTTTAAAAAAAAAATGTTTAAATGGGTCAGGAGAATTTACCCTGGACATCTGTTTGACGTATAACGTGAGGATATTTAAAAGTCTTTTAAGAAAAACAAATAAAGGCTTCCACATTCCCAAGGACAGAAACCATTTAATCTACTTGTACAGTCCTTTCAAGAATTTACCATTTTGGCAGGAGATATATGTCATTAAAGAAACAACCAATAAGATTTATTACGGCTAATTTATGTCTGTAACAGCTAAGACATGGTTTTGGGTAGTAGAGCTCACCACGGGCAGTATTTTCCTTCCTGCACATTCTTATTGTTTTAGTTTATTACAGCAGCACGTCTTGTGAGATCATTTATTGCTTAACACGATGGTACGACGAAGCCATTTATTACTGGGAGACATCAACACACTGAGTGAGATCACTCCTTTTCCTTGGGGTCGGTGTACTGGAGGTGATGAAATCATGTATTTATCTACAACTTATTAGATGCATTTGATTGACTGGGGATCAGTTTTTGTTTAACCAACTGTGCTGATGAGGAAGTTTCTCGGTGTACCACCGCAATGTTCCAAAACAGCCGTTAAAATAATTATCATAATATGGGACCATGGGGCAGCCCTGTAACACATGTTTGCAGCAAGAAGAGGACAGTTCTAGCAACTAAAAATATAAGCCAGATGGAAAACTCATCCAGCTCCAAGGGGGAAAAAAGCTCAACCTGTTGTAGGTTTTTTTATAAATTGGGAATGGTACAGTAAATGTTTGGGATAACCCAAGTCACCAGTAGGTCTTTCCTGCCATTGGTGAACTTCTGACCTTATTTCCTTGGAGGGCTGTTAAAATGAAGTCAGAGGGCAAGCAGAGTTATTTGCCAGCGCCGTTTTCACTTGTGTGGTCTAGAAAGTTAACAGATTTCACCCACCCACTGCCCCCCACCCCATGAGACAGACACGGTGATGCGGGGAAAGAAGAGATAGCTTAATTAACCTTCCCAAGTTATTCAGGGAACCGGGAGCAGCAGAGACGAGCCTTTGGCAGCATCCTGCGGGATGCCAGACTTCTCCATGATGGTTGCAGCACGCGGGCTGGCTGGGTGACATACGTTACTGGACTGGAAATTGCTTCTATTTGGTGGTGCCTCCTCCGGTGCTTCCCAAATGGCGTTTCCATCCCGCCAAGGAAGACTTGTTCGTTGATGGTCGAGGACAACGTTTTATGAGATTCTGGGTCTCCCCGGTGGTGTGATGGGAAATAGTGACAGAGGGAGAGATTTGCTGCTCTGGGGTTTCAAACAGATGGGGAGAAGTCTCTGGCCAAGAGAGGGTGGCCAGAGAGAGTTAGTTCCCTTTGTGCTCACCCTCAACTCGCAGACTGGCCAGGAGGGTGGTTTGCAGGATGCTGAGCACCTCGAGGCAGGAAAAGAGCATCACAATGGACGAGGTTCTCAGTTCTGGAGTAAGGCTAGAGCTGGCAATATTTTTGACAACTTGCCATTAAGGTGACAGTTTAATTGGTAGCTGGACAGCGAGTCAAAACAGAGCAAAATGAGCAAATGAGCTGGAGTACATCTCATGATGTCGGAAGATTATCTGAGGGCAAGGTCTTACGGGCTGGAGCTGGCCCGGAGGTTGCACCAGACGTCAGTGTCTTCATCCTCTTGACCACAGAGTGCAACCTCTCCTTACGTCTCCTTCCTGCTGATTGCATTGTAAAGGTTCTTACATGTCCCTGGCGTTCCTGGGACCTTGTCCCAAAACAAGCATTGAGTGTTTCCAGAGCGTCACATCAATAATGATAGCTATCAAACCCTAGTTTACGCTTTTGATGACTCTGTTGGAAGATGACACAGCATGGCAATGGGGTTTCTGCATGGTCTTCTGCAAGGTGACACCTCTGACACCTCAATCAAATTCATAACCATCCTGCTCCTTTGCAGGTTGCTGTCCCTGACTCAGCTTTTGGGAAAAACACAGCCAGCTGCCTTTTTTGCCTTGTTAGTGTTACATGGTGTCTCCCTAGGAAAATAGAGACCAAAGAGCAAGTGTCTGTAGTTCTTCTGTTTTGCAAACACTCCAGGCTTCTCTGGAAACAGAGCTGTTGATGGCCACGGGTGAGCTGTGCTAATCTGTACTTGGGTATTGTTCAGCACATCTGCTGCTGGAGAAGGAACGGGACTTTGTTTCTGGAGGCCAGAGCCATGGGCAGAAGGAAATGAGGCTGAGTGGGGGGAGATGATCCCACACTGGGGTAAGCGGATAAGTTTCCTCGGGGAGACTGGGGCAAAGCAATAACAGGAAGGCAGATACCTACCAATGTCTCCATTCCCATGGCAAACTCAGTTAAGGAGGACACTTAAAGAAGTCATTAGCCATTAGCTTTCCTTATTCCCTTCCCCCTGCCCTGAAAGCCATGCTCTGGGAGCCAGCTTGGGCTTTTATGTCATTTGGAGGGAACCTGCTGGAAATCCTAACCGCTGCATGCCTTGGCTGGCATCAGGTACACCTCAGCTTTTTTTCCTCTCAATTTCCTGGCACAGTAGGTTTCCCTGTTACTACTCTGATAGCCTAAATAAACATAATTAGTCTCTCTTAAACGTGCATCCCACAGTTGCGTGGACCTCTCTGCTTAAGCCCTTTTTAACAGGAGGGCATTGCTTTTCCTTTTTAAAAGGCATTTTCTTTTTCCTACCAAAATTGGATCATAATTAAAGAATCCACATGTGCATACCATTCCACCCATCGATTCATGAACTGCTACATTAATTGTTTCCTACCACCAACCAAGTTCATTGTCTTTTCGCTGCATCCCAGCCTTGCTCTGAGCTCATTCCCCAGGTTACGAACGCGGGAAGACGACATTCCAGGGGTTGAAATTACCGCGCCAGCAATATCAGGCATCCGACGCTGGGAGGATGCTCGCATCCAACCAGCCGCGCGCAGGTTAACGTACTGCTCATCTACGTCTAATCGCACGCGATGAATTAGCATGAAAAGCAGTGGCAGCAGGCAATCCGAAACGGAGCTGAAGGGTAAATAACAGGCGGCATGTTTCACTTTATTGCTGCGCTCTGGCAAACAGCAGACATATGTTCCCTGGCATGATACAACTCCACGGCCCGAGGTAGATCATACGAACCACCAACTACTTTCAGCTGTGCCGGTGTGATGAAATGTTTCAGACATATGGTCCCAGGGCTAATCCGTACATAGACGATGCCTGGAAACAGGGAGAAGGCGTTTGGGAATGAGTGGTGCATGTAAGTGGATTCCCGGAGTCTGAGGCACATGGGGGGCTCTGGATATTGCATGGGGGGGGCGAAAACCCTGCTGCTAAGATCATGGCTCAGCAACTTGGGGATTTGGTGGCCAGCTTGAGTATTTCCCCAAAAAAAACCAAAACCAAACCAAACCAACCAACCCAAAAAACTAAACCCCTTGCAAAGGATGAATTCTCTGCCCCTCTCCTAACGGCTCAGCCCTGGGTGAATTCCTTTTGGAGCAATGTGGTCAGGTCAGCTCGCTGGGACGTGTAAGAGGTCCAAAGGTAACCCAGTGCCTTGCCTCTGGGTGTCACCAAAACATTACAGTCCCAGTGCCGACACGGTGTGTTGCACCTTCTTCATACGCATCATTTGCTAGGGGTTTGGGGAAAATTCCAGTGGTTTGGTGATCTGTTGGATAAAAGAGAAGGCTTTTCCAAGGGTTTGCAGAATTATAGTGGAAAGCTCACCCTCTCCATCTGTAGCAACTGGTGCTTGGGTGATTTGATGCTGCAGGGAAATGAAGCAGAGCCAAGGAGTTGGCCTGGAGCGGGAGACAGTCCCCGTTGCTTCCTACTGCCCTCCTGGTATAGCCTATCTAGGCCAGCCCGTTGGCTTCGGTGGGAGTGGAAGGACCCACAGGAGCAATGTCCAACAGCCTGAAGGCTTAGGGAAGAGTGTGAAAACTGAGCAAGTAAATAGGATTTTTTTCTCCCATGTTTTTCCAGCTCTAGTTAATATGTTGGTGTATATGTACTCTCCCAGCTGCATTAGACAGAAGGTCCTACTGTAATGCTCTAATGGTCCCTTATGACCTTAAAAATCATTGACATTACCTGGTTTGGGGCGGGTGGTTACAAATTTGTCCGTCTGTGTGCAGACCTCTCCTCGTAGCTTTGTAAATCCAAGAGTTTTGTGGCTTGAAGGTCTCAGCCATGCTTTGATGGATCTAATTTCTCATCCAGATGCAGTGATGCTCACCGGTCTGAAGGCAAGTTCTTAAATCAGGGTAGCGGAATATTCCTGGGGCACACTTAAATCAGCTTTAAGTGACTTAATTCAACTCAGGCTGATTCCTTATCGATTTAAATGACTCATTTAATCTAAACTTTAATGTCAATCAATCTTCCTACCTTGCTGCTCTCATCTTCTGAGGCCAGAGAAATGGGATCCAGCTGTTTGTGTTTAGGTCTGTGAATGGCTGCCAAGGCAGAGAAATGTGGGTTTTTCGGTGTGCAGTTATCCAAACATTCCAGAAGGTTAGCTTCCCGCGCAGGGAGACGCACGGCGTGGCATCCCTGACAAATAGGACTGGAAGGGGTGTGGAGAGGTCTTCTCATCCAGCCCCACCGCAGAGCGGGCTCAGCCACACCAAGCCCCTTCCCAGCAGTTGCACCCAGGGTCTTCTCCTGCCACGAGTGATGGAGATCGCACTGCCCACCCAGGCAAGCTCTTGCTGAGTTTCTCTGACCATTACAGAAGGTAACTGAGTACGTTTGCTCCTTCCTTCCTTGGGGGTGATGTTTTCCGGACTTCTGATCATTCCTGGTACTCTTCACTAGCTGTCTCCAGTGGGTCCGTATCTTTCTCGGAGCACAGGGCTTTGCAAAGCATGCAGTACTAGCCTCGCTTTGTCAATTTGAAAACTGAGCTGTGTAAAAGGGTGAGGAGAAAACCACCACAAATACAAATGTGCAATGAAGCGTTAGGATTTTTAGTGAAGTATGAAAACAAGATATATCTCCAGAAAGTCTTCCCTGTGTGGATTCACCAGGTTCACAATTCTTTACCGCCAAAGCATCGATGTCCAACCCTAGACACCCACAGCTTGAATGTTTTGGATAGACGGATGACAGCGGAGTCCCTGGCTGGAGGAGGTCAGTGCTCAGCCTAGCAGACTGGGCTCCCTTCCTGCTGCCAAAGAGCCTGGGACAGACAGCAAATTGGGGATAGACAATAGGAAACTTGTTGAGAATTCCCATTGACATCTTGAATAACATTACCCACTAGCACAGGTGGGAACTGTTGGAGAATATCCAGAACCCTTCAGGGAAACAGCTGATAAACCCATCCCAAAATGGGGAGTCAGCTATGTATTTCAAATTCCAAGGAAAACAGCAGATGAGGAAGTTATCTCCATAACCGATGTAAAGAATTAGCAACAAGTGGCCATATGTATGACAGCTCAAAAAACCCAAAACCTAGGGATGAATTCACCTAGGGTCTTGCATCAGCCAACAGCTGAACCACGATGTTCACGTTGTTCCTGGGGGGGTCTGAGAGGGCGTGCTGAAGACCATGGGATGGCGCACATACCTCCAGCTCTGCACCAGCCTACGTACCTCCCTAAACCTTCCTTCCTGAAACCTGAGAGCCCCCTTTCTGCTCCTTGGACGTGTGGCAGACCTCCTGAAGCCGGTTTCAATTGTGGTCGCAGCAAGAAGCACGCTTGAGTTGCAGCGCCCTGCCAGCCCAGCTCAGATACTTCTGAGATGGCACTTCTACTATAAATCTTCAACTCCCATCCTCTTTCTCCGGCATCCAAAAATTCCTTCTGAGCTGAAAATTGGCACATATGGTCTTGGCCGGGTAAGAACGTTTTTCCACCAAATTTGAAAGGGAAAAAAAATTAGGTTCAGCTGGTTTTAATTTAGGAAATTGGTGGAGGGGGTGTGCGTAGGTATTGAAATGTTTGAAATCTCTTGCCTACACATACCCCTGTTTGTTTGTTTTTGTTTTGCTCTGAGCCATTGAAACATTAAATATCCTCTGGTTCAGCTGGAGAAAAGAGCCTGGTAAGGTGAATCCGCACCATCCCTCTGCATCGTGACTTTGGGGCAATGTAAATCCTCCTGCTGCCCGTACAGTTGCTGAAGCATTTCAGTGTGTTATTTTGTCGTTATTCAGGCCAGGCTGTAGGGCTCTCCTTAATGGGTACGAAGCATTTGCTTGTTAGTGCTGGCTGATTATGTATTTCTTGCGACGAGGGACTGAATTTTAGTTTCTTGTGCCCTGTAAGAGCACTTGGCTGCGGTATCAACATATGACCCAGTCTTGGGTTTTGTGGCCTCTTGGAAATTTTAGTTTTGGCTAAAAACCAGGCTGTGGGAGAGTCATCAAAGAACCTCTGTGAACCGCGATGGTTGGGATGCTCACGCAGGATGAGCAAACCCTGGATTTAGGACTTCAGGTTAAATCAGTTATGCCCTGGAGCAATGATCTGGGGGCTATTTCAGGGAATGAGGACCCTAAAAAGAGGACTGGTGGGGTTTACTGGGGTCATAGCCCCTTATTCCCGCAGGCTGGATTCCTTCTGGCTGTTCCCACCAGTCTGCTGCTTTCCCAGTCCCGTCCCTTCCTCATTAAATGATGGAGGCTCACCATTTTCCCCAGCCCACGTCTTCCATGGCTTCTTCATCCTTAGCCTGCAGTCTTAGCCATGATTTATTGTCCTATCAGCCGTGGACCTAAAAATGGATGGTTGCCTTCCTATCTGCATCCACCATTCGCATCTTTGAAGGTTTATTGCCGTGGTCACACTTGGGCTGCTCTGAAAGAAGCTGGGCTCATTTCTTTCATCGAGCAGGCCAGGGGTTTATGGGCTCAGACTGTTCTCCAGCTTTTTCTCTGGTTCTCAGTACCCCATCTCAGACCGCTCCAGTCTGGAGCAGAGCCACGTGTCTTGTGGCAATGCTGTCAGTGATGCAGGCAGATGTGGTCGCCTGTTTTTTGTGGGTTTGTGTTTGGTTGGTTGGTTTGCTTTGTTTTTAAGCAATAGCAAGGTATACTCCACCTAGGCTCCATTAGGTCTTGGTTTTGGTTCTTCTGCAGACCTGCCTCTCTGCCGGATGCTTCCCTTCCCAAATTTCTGCAAACGATCTTCAAAACCTGGAGTAAAGGCCTTAAAAAAATGGCACTTGGTTGGGTCCTTCAGGCCCAGCTACTGGGTACCGATGTAGCGTGCAAGCCTGGCCAGCGGCAGGAGTTTGGCCAAGCTGGAGCACAGCCAGTGCAGAGAAGTCTCAGTGATTTTATTTTTGGCACGGGCAATTAAAATAGTCCCTGTAATTCTAATAGTTCTCCAAGCTATATCGTATTTTATTTGTGAGCTCTTAAAATTTTAGACTCTTTTGTCTTCAGTCCATGTGAAAAGTGGACAGTGCTGTATTTTAAGTATAATTATGTGGATTTGAAAGTTTCCTTTTCCATTCTTTTTACTGTCGGAGCCTTAAACGCTGCATGGGCTATAATCAGCTGCAAAACATATCCATGTGCGATGCACATGGCAAAAGTATTTCTAACTGCATCGCCGTCCTAACAGCGCCACTGCACTCTGGAGCAGCCGGAACTTGGATTTCCGCTCCAGAAGAAATTCTTGCCTTTCACATGTTGTTTTCCTGCTCAATCACAAAACAGCAGATTTTTTTGTTGGGCTTTTTTCCCCCCACAAAACAGCATTGTAAAAATTATCTTGCACCATTGTTTAGACAAAAAGTGAATCTTTTAATTTTTGATGTTGGCTTAATTTTTATTTAGAGATTTCAAAATGGTTTCCAAAGAGACCATCCTGCTCCGATACGTCCTCTTCCATTTCAGTGTTTTATAACAAGCGTTTCGAAGGCAGGCTGGTCTCCTAGAAAGTTTCATTTTTTAACGAAATGGCAGTCACTAATGGAAAACACTCCATCAAAATCATCCTGACAAACTTTGGCTATATTCTCCCCAATTGCTGCTTCTGGTTTTATATTACCACTGGTATCATAACTGGTATTTGTTTAATACGGTGCTGTGTTTCTGAATAGCTAGTGGAATAAAACATCTGTTTGGGAGGAGAGCATATTAAAATAAGAGGAATGATTTGCTTTAAAAAAAAAAAAAGGGTTAAAATAAGGGCATATGGGTATGTCACTTGGGGAATCCTTATGCTCCAGGCACACACGTATGTGCACTCGGTCTCCCTTGGAAAGAAGGAAGTTCCCAAACTATTTAAAACCTTCCCAACAGACCTCCCACAAATGATAACTTCTTGAAAGCCCAAACGTCTCCAAAGATGTACGTGGCTTCAAAAGGGAATCCCCTCCAATGATTAGAACCGTACAGCCTCCCATCTGGATTCAAGCTCCAATAATAAGGGTCAGGACCTTGTCCATACATAGTAAAAAAAAATACTGTAAGAAAGCACTTTTTTAGTACTTCCAGATGCAGGGAGAACATTTTTCTTTTTGAAATACAATGAGAAAGCTTTGTCAAGCTTTTTTGGAAACAAATATATAGGCAAGCTCAGCGAAGAAAAACATTTTGCCAAATATAAAGACACGTTAGGACAGGTGAGTTTAGGGGTTGGCAGCATGACAAGTTACCAAAGGCCAGCAATTTTTGAACTGTACTGTAAATGGGATTCATTTAAATCAAATGGGGAATCACATTTTAAATAGATTCATAGATTTTTCAGGCTAGAAGGGATCATTAAATTTTCTAGGCTTTTCTCCAGTATAACCTAACCCATTGAATTTCCCCTTCAGTTACTCCTAAAGAAAAAAAATGGGGGGGTGGGGGTGGGGTGGAGAAATTAAAAAACCCAATAACTTGCATTTGGGTGATATTTTGGACAACCTGCTTTAATCAGACTTGGTGTCATGACTTCAAAAGCTGCAAGGTCCACCACTGCAGCCGGTCATTCAGATGGTCAGTCCCTGTGTGCTTTGTTTCACGTTTGCGTTTGCCTGGCTTTAGCCTTCAGCCATTACTTCTTTTTATTCCTTTTTCATCATGATAAATTAAAAAAAACCCCCAAACCCCAACCCTTTAAGCACGTGGTATTTTTATTTCGCAAAGGTACTTATGCACCATAATCAAATCAACTCTTCATCTTCTTTTTGATAAGTGAAACAGCTGATACTCCTTGAATCTTTCTGGTTTTAACTTAAGCCCTTCAAGAATTCTTCTGGCTGTCCCCTGAACTACGCCGTTCAAGTGTGATGTGAAGCTCGGGTATGACTTCCTTTCAAAACATGCCATGAGGAACAAAATTAAATGAAAAGGGCACTTCTCTGAGAAAAAAGAAGGTATCTGCGTGTCTGCAGACAAGATAGCATTGCACGTGTTTGCTAATTTCAAACGTGGATAACTGGATGCACATGGAAAATAATTCCATTTCCTTGAAAATTTAAAATAAGCAAAATATTTTTCAACATGTTTGGAATTTGTCCTTAATTTTTTTTTTAAAGCAGCTGAAGTAGAAGCATTTTCTTAGTTTCATTTTTATGAGGTTTTGTATTTCATTATATACCGCATGTTTTGCTTGGATTTTTTGGTTCATGGGGTTTCCCTTGGCTTTTTTTTTCCTTTATTCCCGTTTAAAGAATAGGAAAAAAGAAAGGAAAGAAGGAAAATGAAAGATTTAGTGCATTCCTAAGGAGAAGGTCTTAATTCTTCTTTTTTTTTTTTTTAAAAAAAAAAGCATTGGTTTCTTTACAAGCTGCTTTGGTTGGAGGAGAAAGAGCATCTTGAGGGATTTTTTTAATTTCCTCCCTTCTGGCTGCCCTAATAGTGCTGTGAAGCCCGGCAGTAGGATGGCAGGCTTCTCCGGGGTTTGGTCATCACACTGCGAGGACAAGACGGCTGGGTCCGTACGGAGCATGCAGCACAGCCCCGGCGTTCACCTTTCTCCTTTGGTCACCTTGCCTGGAGCATCCTCCCGCTCTTAATATCGAGCTTGAGCCAGAACATGGGAGATCTTGTCTGATGTGGGCTGGTTAAGGTCTTGGAAAATTTTGTGTGAGCTTAGTTCTACCACTTTCGCTCCCCTAAAGCGTAGCTCTGGGGTCAGGCCCTGGGGCTGGACGGTGTTCGCGGACTGGAGGTGGGAGCAGGATGGCACGTCACCAGGAGCGCATCCCGGCAGCATCACCCCGCTCCATTCCCTGCTTCCCGGGAGGAAACAAGGCTGGGACGCTGCAGTGGCCGGAGCCAAGTGATTAGCAACCACCGTGGTTGGTGCTAATCACACGCTTGGACACAAGTTATAGGTAGAAGCGCTGCAGGTCAAAATATCCCCAGATTTATCCGATTTTTTGGCCTGCGAATTAGGATGGAGGCTTTACGGATGGGATTACGAGTTTATGCATGTCCAGTGCGGTAGTAATTCCTGAAACAGGGCTGAGAATCTGGAAAACTCAAATATATGCATAACGCGAGGGCACCGAAGAAGGATGACGTGTACTCTACAGGCAAATTTAGCACAATTTGCTTAGCTGGGGAATTCATGTGCTCACTTGGATGTCACTGATATGATCAGCTCTGGCAGTTTGGCACCGTATTGCTGTAGGTGGGGATTTATCGTGACAGCTGGTGAGGTGCAGTCATGAAGGTGAGACGAGAAAACGTTGCTGCGACTGCTGAAGGACAGGTTAAAAATGCTTATTTTGCATGAGTCTAGTTGGCCTCTCTCTGTTTTTAAGGCAAGAGCAACAGGAGTGAAAGGGCCCGCCAGGTCACAGCGTGTTTATGAAAGCTCAATTTCCTGGAAACGTGGGACCTTATGAGACTTTTGGTTTTCATTTTTAAAAACACCATGTTTCTAGCCCGTGTGACTGCCGAGAAAAACTCGACAATATCATCTCTGTGGATTACTGAGGCTCAAAAGGCATTGGAGAGTGAAAAGAGGAGCCTTTCAAGTGCTTTCACTCTGCAGCTGATTCCACAAATGTTTGGGTCCTGACTCACCATTTTGAATGTTTTTAGACTTGGCAGTGCACGTCTAGTAAGCGCTTTGTGGGATCCAATTCTTTCAGAGACGGTCTAGATTTTGCTGGTGTTTTGCTTGGGTTTGGGCTTTTTTTGGTTGAATTTCTTTCCCTTTTTTTTTTTTTTTTTTAATTTAAATGATCCTTGAAGTTTTCATGCTGTTGTCAGCCAAATACTGTCTTGGTTGCCGACAAGTACTAGCAGAATACCTAAAGGAATATAAAAACTTATGGGCGCCTTTTGCAACCTAGAATGAGCAGTAGTAACCTGTTGTTGAGAGTCCAAGAGTTTATTACGAATGGTTCATTTGTCTTGCCTCTTTCGCGTTGAATGGTATTCAGGAAAAAGCTTTAATTAGCAAAGTATAACCGCTTGCATTTAACAGAAAACGTGCCTGAAACATTAATGTGCCCTTTAAAGGCACAATTCCCCTTACCCGAGATCCTCTCTGCCTCCCCCCATCCTGGGCTGGGAGAAGAGATGTATTAATTAATCCTGTGCTGTTAATAGCACTGATTCTGCGGCCCCTCCGCTATCCCGCACATCTCCC
The DNA here is from genome assembly GCF_030463565.1 of Pelecanus crispus. Lineage (NCBI taxonomy): Eukaryota > Metazoa > Chordata > Aves > Pelecaniformes > Pelecanidae > Pelecanus > Pelecanus crispus. The sequence goes on along the minus strand of NC_134645.1, from coordinate 1,109,542 downwards.
GCAGGATGAGCGATGGGGCAAGATGGAGCCGCGCGGTTCTCCGAGCAGCGTGTGGAGTCCAGTTTCATCCATCATGTTCCATGCAGCTGCTAAGTGGAAGCACATTGCGGGACCCTGAGGCTCCCCGCCTGCGCCAGGGTGCTGCAGCGACACAAACCCTGCAGCCGCTTGCTGTACGGGGAGATTTTTATTTAAAAAAAAAAAAAAAAAATCTGTGCAACTTCCTGGCCTTTTTGTTTGTCACAGTCTTGCCAATTCTTGTATAATCCGAACGCTAGCTTACTTAGTTTTGCTGTATGTTAGTTATTTGGAACAAGTTTGTGCTGATTAAAAAAAAAAAAAAAAAATTGCTTTCTTTGAATGTGAGGGTTTTAGCTTGTCTTTAACTTTTTTGTTAACTTGAAGAGGAATTCTGAACTGAAACTGAACTGAAAATAATAATAAATAATAATATTTATAATAATACATAATATAATATAATAATATAATAATATAATGATATAATGCTATAATAATAAATAAATAATAATAAATTATTCTATGATTCTATATTTACAGTTCTGTAAATATTTTTTAAATTTATAGACCACATATGACACGTAGGTATATAGTCTAAAATTTGCACCCAATCCCAGGTGTTAAAATCAATTTTAGTTTAGTTTCCAGAAGGAAACAAATGCAACCATGTCAACACCGTATCGACTCATGATACAAACTATTGCGCACCGATTGCGTGCATGCGATACAGCGTGCGTACGTGTGCACGTACGACTGTTTAGATCGTATCTGCAAAATGCGATGCGGCGCGGGAACCAGCCCGCGCCAGCGGTGCCCCCGGGAGAGGGCGGGATGTCGCTTCCCCTCAGCCGCCTTTTCCATGGGGTAGGAACTCCGGTTCCTTCCGCAGCAACTGGAGCCCCGAGGAGAGCTCGCCCGGCTGTGGGGGCGCAGGGGGTAACGCAGGCGATGACGCCAGAGCAGCAGCCAGTTGCCCAAATTCACATCCCTGCCCGGAGCAGCGGCGCCGAGGCAGCTGCAGCACGTAGCCTGCGGCATCGCCGGCCACGGAGGTGGAAGAGTCGCGGCCCAGGACTTTCCCTACCTGGGGGGGTGTCGCAGCCATCGTCCTCTGCTTTTCTGACGTAAAAGGGTGAGGGTCTCAGCCACCACGGCTGCAGGTCCGTCAGGCAATGCCCACTTCTGCCTAGGTCTCCTCAGCTGATTCCAAACCTTGCCAGTCCCACCTGCCCTGCCTTGCAGAGAAGCCAGCCCTGCTCACCCGGGAATTAACTCCCCCATCCAGGCTATCCCCATCGTGCCCCTCGGTGAGTGCAGCATCTTCTCCCCTCCGGTGAGTCCAGGCTTCCCTGCCTGCGTCCCTTCCCAGCCCCATCACTCAGCGTTCCCGCGGCTCCCTTCTCCCTCACGTCCCAAGTCTTGGTGGTGGGGAGATTCCCTTCCTGCCCCGTCCCCACCCGCTCCCTCCTCTCCCGCTCAGTGTCAGGTCGATGCACGCACCATCCCTTCCCAGTTACCTTTTGTGCTTTTTCCTCACCCTCGGGGGGGTTGGTCCCTACGAATGTGCACCAAGCTACCCTGCTACGACCTTCTGAGACCCTCCTTAAAACACACCGCCATACCTGCAGGAGACGTAGCCTGTAGTACAGCTTTTTAAAATGCAATTTGAGCTGCTCTCAGATGCTCCTTTATTGCTTTTTATGTTGTTTAAGGAGAGAAAAAAAAAAAGGAAACAAAGACCTAGCTGTGTAGATTCTCATTTCGCTTGCAGTGCGGCTTTCAAGCTGGGAATTTGGTCTGCTGAGTCCAAAAGGTTAAATACCAGACAGAAATAGTTTATACCCGTGTTGGTGTATCTAATATTTAATTATGGAGTAGTTATGTTTGCTAAAAGCTCAAACCGTGCATCAGACAAGACCGCAGGGGCTAAGAAATGGAAAGGTATGTTTTCTAGCGATAAATCCACGGAAGAGGCAGCGTTTGCACACCCGGCTGCGGCGGCAGGTGCCGTGGGAAGAGGTCACCGGTTCTGGGGCCCCCACCACCGGCCATGGAGGATATCTGCCACGCCGGTCTGGCACCACAACGGCTTTTTTTTGGATATTTGGAGGCTGGATTAGCTCAGTAGCTCCAGTTTGCTGTAAGACCTCCATGAGTTACACCTTTGCCAAGAGGATCTGCTTGGAGTAACCAGGAGGAGCTATGGTGGTGGATCTCAGGAGGCAGCAGGTAGGTTAGCCCTGACAAAACCACCCCCATGAAATGCATCAGCCTAACTTGCCCTTGTAGGGATGCCCCACCTCCAGCAAGTGCTCTCCAAATACACTAAATGTCACTCTATGCAAGGAATTTACATCAAATTTGCCCCTTCTAGCAGCAGTACCAGCTGTGAGCATTTAGAATGGTCCTTACCCAGACTTCTTCCAGACTTAAACCAAACATACTTGGTTCAGTGGGAAGCACTCGCCTCTTCTATTCGTGCTTTCCGACCTTTATGGCTGTCGGTCCCTCCTACTGGAAAGGCCCTTACCTCTCCAGAAGAAGCTAATTTAGCTCAAACTCCTCATCTCAGAGGTAGCTGTAAAGGAGCAGAGGTCTTTTAGCATAGCTATTCACCATGAATACCACAGCTTATTTTTCTATAGCCTCCCAAGCCTCCATGAATCAGCATCTTCACAATGCAGAGGGCAAATAATTGCAAAGGAAGCGTGGTTTTTCTATACACATGTTGCTGTTTTGTGTGCACGGAGCTGAGTTTTTAAAGCGAGGGGTGGAGACGCAGTTGTTCCATTAACAATGGGTAGCTTGATTCCGCAAGAGTTAAAAGAAATACCCAGATTTTCTGCATTCCACTTCTTCAACTTGATTTCAGCCTGTCTGGTTGCCTAGTCATGGATGGATTTCAAACTTTTGATTGAAATACGGACAGTATGTGATTTAATCGGTACTTGTTTTATCTGCAATGCTCTGTTTGAACTCTTTGTAGCATGCTGTATCTTGGCATGTTCAGACATGCTTCAAATTTGCCATCTGGTTTTGGAACCGAGTACCTGTTTCTTTTACGGTTGCACTGCGTATCCCTCAGGGGGTCTGTTCGTTTGCTTTACCGTTTTTTGATTTGGGATTCCGCTAAGGACAGAGCCCTCCTCTATCGCAGCCAGGGAAGCAGCACAAGGGCAGCAAAGAGCTGCACGCAGACCAACAGGCAAACCTCAAAAGTTTTTTGAAGCGTGGTTCGGATCTGTGTCCAAAAGTTGGGATGCTTTTCTGAAACTCATCCAAACATATCTGAGACTCTTTGGGTTAGGAATTGGGTTAAAACCCAGGAGAATAGTCACTTTTTATTTTTTAATCCCCTCTCCAGAGTTGCTGTACTTACTGGTTCTTGCAAAGCCGGGACTCCAGTGAAAAATCGTAATTCATGGGGGAACTCAGTAATTCTCTCTCTGCTCTTGGAAGAAATTAAGATGAGCAGATGTATGCAGTCATTGTGGATGGGAGAATAGGATGAAGTTAGGCCAACAGCTTGCCCCCACCGCGTGGACTGTGATCGGGACCCAAGCCCCGGCTGTAGGATGCAGAGATGCCCCCCAACGTAAGCCGTCATCTCCTCTTCCTCTGCAAGCTGTGTGTTTTCTTTTGGCATTTTACCACCAGTAAATCACTCTTCTCTAGTTGCTTCATACACACACACACGTGCATGGGCCCTAGATCCGCCCTGATGCCTGCGGATCATCCAACCTGGTGATCTGGAGGTCCTTCACCCCAGGGGTTGCCCCACCAGACCTTGCTGGAGGAACGTGTTTAGCAAAGACAAGCAGCGTGATGCTCCATGGAGAAAACCTGCTGGCCTGCCCCAAGGTCTCCAGTGCCACCGGCAGGCTCGGAGCTCAGAGGGACGGGCACCATCCTGCGTGCAAACCTCAAAACCTTTGCTTGCCCTGGCTAAAAGGAACGTAACTCTGAGCTGAACCACACCGTCAAACCCAGAAATTAAATCAGGTAGAACAAAATGTAGTCATTTTCTCCAAGGCTATGGCCCAAAGAGCATCTGTGCAATGCTAAAATTTTATACTAAATCCTACAGTACTGATATATTAGCCTACAGTACTGAAATATTAGCCCTAGGCAGCGTAAATCAGAGCTGCGTTGCCGAAGCTCACAGAGCCCTGCTGATTTACCCCGTTATTGCCCGGCGCGCTGACCTGCCCAAGGGTTTTAATCAGGTCTGAAGCAACTGAAGTATATAGCCAATAAATTACCATGTGCTCTTTGATAGCACAGCAAAGGTTTCCCGCTTGAAGAGGTAGAATATCTGAAATCAAACCATCAAAATACGGCCTCGCCGGTATTTTACCCCTTCAGCCTCAGTTCATCAAAAAGCCAGTAAAAGCCTCTGCGGATACTGCCTGGCTGCTACTTATTCTCCTCCTAATGAATGTGGAAATATCCATGGCACGTGGAATTTATGGATGAAGGAATTCCAGTTACCATCATTTCATCTCCGCTGTAATAAGGCGGGCTGCGGCTGACAGCCCTGTAAAATACTGCCAGCTCGCCAAAAGAACGCTGAAAAAGGGTCGTCGGAGCCCGTCCAGCCTGCATCCAGGGGGGAAAACCACCTTTAAACCTCCAGAAGATGTTTATAACATAGTGCAGCTCCTGTTCCTTCACAGGCCTCTTCTCGAAGCCAAATGAAGGCGAACCAAATACTTTATTGAGTGGGCTCTGATGACCTTCGCTTATTTTTTTTTTTTAAATGAGCAGATCTGCTTAAGGAAAAAAAAAAAAAAAGGTATATGAAAAACACAAACTAACTTCAGATGGTGAGTTTAACCTCCAGTGGTCTCGTGGATTAAAAAACATTAAATCTTTTTATCTAAATTCTAATAAAAATCATGTCTCCCATGGTTTTAGTGACTGCTTCCAACTACACTTAAAAGCTTATTATTTTCAGGTCAGGTAGTGTGCACTGCAAAACTTTTTGTATTCTTCTTTTTACATTTTAAACCCTTAATTTAAGGTTTGCTCTTACTACGAAAAACTACTGCGTTAAATATTGTTGCCTGTCACAATTTCACCCAGGAAAAGCTTCATGTTTAGAATGAAGCAACATCAAGTTTTAACTAAGAGAGGAGAGAATTTTAACGGCAAATCAAATCCATTACGCATTTACTGACCTTCTTTGGTACAGTGTTATAAATATAGCATATTTTAACGTATTAGCTGAGAAAAGTATCTTTGTCTTTTTTTAAATCTTCTGAAATTAATAAAGTATGGAAAGGCTCGCGGCAGCTTGACTTCATCCTCAGGTAGAAGCCTCCCCAGGGGTGATGCGGAGTTGTTGGTTTCACTGGCTGGAAAAGCCTCCGGAGCCGAAGGAAAACACACGCGCTCTCCAGTAAAGGGGAATTCTGAAGGTTTTAGGGGAATTAACTGCAGATCCTGGCAAAGCTGAGAGGGGCACAACTTGCTGGCTGAGTAGGCTATTTTCAATAGAAAAACTGAAAGTTTCGGGTGACCACAGCTATTCATTAATTTGGTCTGGATTCAGCACAGCCTGCTGGCAAGGGGGGAAATGAGGAGGGCAGATTCAAATTGTCCGTTTGGGGTGCGGGGGTTTTGCTGGTTTTTTGGAATATGTTTTGAAATACATATTGGTATCTTGAATTGTAATTCCAAAATGACGTTTTGAGTGGAAGTGTAGTTGAAGTGAATGGTTTTGTTTGCTTGCTTTTTTGCTTTTAGCATGCAAAATGGGCAAAAACAACCCCCAAGACAAAATGATCTTGTTTCATTTGGGGTGAAACAAGGCATTTAATTCAATCCAAACTTGAACATTGCTTTTCTCCCTTTTTTCTTTTTTTTTTAAAAAAAAAACCAACCCACTGCTTTTTTTTTGCTTCTGGTTGATCCAAAATAATTGGGATACGCCTGAGGTTTCATTTATCATTGTTCTCCTGCTTTGCCCGCTCAACTGAAAACACGATGATTCCTGTGGCTTTGTCGGGCGCAGTTTTGGGATGTGGACGGGAGGGAGCAGAGACGAGCAGGGAGGGAGCAGCATCGCTCGGGAGCTCCGCGCTTGAGCCTGCCAGGGTGGGAGTTTGGTGGGGTACAAAGACCCTAACACTGCTGGGTGGGGGAGAAAATCAATCCAGCTCTCCGTGCCGGCAAATCCCGCACACGCACCGCCCAGCCAGGGTCTTTGATGGGTCCCCTTCCCACTTTTGACCTTGCCCTTTCCTCCCTTTGGCTAGAAGCGATTGCTCTGGCACGAGGTCAAAGTCACCATTAGGAGTTGGAGTGGCTCTTCAGCCACCTCCTTGCAAACCATTGCGCCCCAGTTAGCCTACTGGTTGCGCAACGCTTCGTTGGAGCAGCTCCCGTTCGGCATCCCGCACTGGAACGGAAAGCCTTCCGTCGCCATCCCCTGCTCTGACTGTAGTTTCTGGCTATTGCCAAAAGGCAAAAAGAAATGTGTCTTCTCACTCTCCCCCCGGTTCTGCATTATTAGTGACAGTTTTCGAATGAACAGACCAGACCGATTGCTGGAATTAGATTTGTTCCCCACCTACTTAAAAAACACCTTTTTAATGGCCTTAGCCCTGCCAGACAGGGAATTTTCCTTGTGTCCTTCTGCTTTCCAAATTGATTTTGTACAGTTCTGAGATTGCTATGTACTTGCTTACATATATTGCTTCTCCTTTTTTTTTTTTTTTTTTTGTGGTAGCTAAAATCAGAACGTCGTGAAGGACGGCAAGAAACCATGCAACACACCAAGCTGTGTTTGGCTTCCACCAGGTATGTGATCCCAGTGCGCTTTATATGGAAAATACAGTACTGGATCTGTGATACTAGCGAGCATCATACATTCAGCTGATAAATCCAAAGATATCTTAACATCCCCAGTGGTGTTAATGTAAAAATATTGGGCTACGCCAATCTAAGGTGCCTCTCGGAGCAGCCGTCGGTCGGGGCAGGAGCAGGTTATGGTGACACCTCCCTCCCCTCGCAGCGGGGTGCCCCCAGACCTTTTGAAATACTCTCGGCTGCAGCAAATCCATAACCCAAGAGCTAAATCCGGCTGTTTGGAGTCTCCCTTTACTCAAAAGGAAGCAAAAGTTAGCGGGAATACTGAAAATCTTAAGATAACGGGATAAACCAAGCAGCTGATGTCCAGACCCCCTCTTCGGTGCAACTTCTGACCACGTCGGAAACCAATATTTCCCTCTTTAAACATTTCTATTCCAACAACTAAACAACCCTCGCACTCGATGGAGGCATTGTGGTGCCAGAAACATGGGGGAAAAAATTGGGACTTTCCATTGGCGAGGGCATTTAAACAACACTTGACATCAAAGCCCTTTCATTCCCCGGCCGGAGGAGTTATAAATGGGGCTCAGTGCAATCGGCACGGCTCCTGCCTCGGGACGGAGGGCTTCAAGTGCCTCGTGCTTTCAAATGCCACAACATTAATATCCACCATCCTGGAAGTTAAAAGAATATTTATACACGTACACATCACATTAATAATGCATCGATTGACTGCTCTTATATTTAGAAACTAATATATTAAAACAAATTACCAAGTGACAAAACTTTCTTGACAGGGAATGAAATATGTTGGTCTGCTTTATTGTATGTTATATATATTATTAGAAATCAAGTAAATTCTTCCCATACTGTGACTTTTTAAAATAAAGTCTTTGTGTCTGATTCTCATTTATGCTCCAAGCTCTGCATACTCGCCTGCTCGTGTGAAGTGGCAACAGGGCAGATAAGAACGAAGTCTTTCAGAACCAAAGACTTTAAATCTCCTTATTTAGGATGTACTTGATGGGAGAAAACAACCTTCTGCCCTGCATGTAGCTACGGTGAGGGTTGGATATCAAACGCTAAGATTTCAGGACCCCGATGCTAAAATTTTGAAAGGTCTTTAGCGTAATCCTTTAATCTGTTTACCGTTAGATACAAGAGAAAATGCTTATTTACAAGAGTAAACATCTACTTCCATTTCAAATAGGAGTTTAATCTGTTTAGAGAAAGGCTTGGGAGGAAATAATTCAAACTGCTTTAAAGATTAAGGTTATCATCTATTTTTTTTTTTTTCCTTCAAAGGAGATCACAGGCAACCTTCAGAGGAAGCCGTATTCATTCAAATTAGCCTGAAAGTGTTTAAAATGCTCAATTATTTGACCTCGCCACAGTAAACCTGAATGAGAGATGGGCCAGTTTTTGCCTCTTTCGGAGTGACTGCAAGGGAGGCTGTGAAGCGCGTGGCCCCGCGTCAGGTGGGTTTTCCGTTCTGCAGACGTGTGCACGGTTCCAGCTGCTCAGTTCAGCTTTATGGGTGGCTCTAACACAGCCTAATTTTCAGGAGAGTGCACGATTATGACATTACATTCCATTTTTAGTCCTCTATTTCAGTCATCAGCGTGTTCTGCAGCAAACATTAGCGATATTTTTGAAGGGGCTTAGTGCTTAAATGCTTGGTTTTCTTTTGAGTCTTTATTTAAATATACTTTTGATTAAAACCACCCGTCCTACCAGTCAGCCCTTCGTCGCACTGTGCATCGATTCCATGCAACACCTTCTCCTGAGGACAGAATAAATTGACTCCCATTTACTGTAAATCTGCTTACCCTGGTGAAAACTGGGTAAAACCTATTTTTAGAAGCAAAGGTGGATGCTGAGCTCCCAGCAGCTCATCAGGGGACCGGGACAGGGCCCAATGGAGCTGCAGCACTGGCTGGGTGGGAAGGATCTGGACTTAACGTAGCAGCTTTCCTGCCCAGCCTCCTTCAAGGAGGCAGAGGGGATAAGTAGCCAGCTCCAGAAATTTACCTCCAGCACTCAGACAGGGCTTGGTCTTGCCAGATGTGCCAGCACCTCCTGTCCTTGAGCTGCTGGAGCGCTTTGGCACGTGCTTGACGTTTGACTTTGGTGGGTCCGCTCATGTGCCTACAGCCAAGTGGGTGCTTTCATCACCTCTGCAAGACGGAATCCTCGCAGAGCCAAACGCGGCCGCTCAAAGTCCAGGTTGGTGCTTTCTCCTTTCCGTCCCCACCAAAGCGAATTTTAAATTCTACTGAAAGGTCATCCAGAAATGATCCTTTCAGGCTTAAGGGATGTTCTCCCTTAGGCAGCAGGGCTTGGCTTGGGTGGTGAAGGCTACCCTCTGCATGTGAAGGGGTTTTTCACTACCCAGGATGGTCTCTGAAGTTTTGGAGTGAGAAGGCTTAGTAGCCCTGCGGGACTAGAGCACAAACCCTGCTCCTCTTCGCCAAAACACCACCTCGGTACCATGAAACATCAGCGGTGGGAATGTCACCGTCTCCCACAAGAAAGCGGTGTAGCATCAAGTGGCAAGGATCGTGATTAAACTACCCATGATGAAGAGTTCAGAGGCTGATGTAACATGGGTTGTCTCCTGTATTGACCAGTGTCACGTTCATTTTGCATACATATTCTAAGCCTTTCCCTTTAACCCTATTCACTGTGGGAGACACAACAGCATGGACAAGTGCCTGTCCCCTGAGGTTCCTCAACCTTTTGTTCCTGACCCTTTTCTCATGCAATTTGGACATCTCCAGACTCCTTAACCCTGTTCAAGTCAACAGCAAAACCGCCAGGAGTCTTGGTAGAGCTGAGTTTTTAACAGGATGTCAGCAGAAGTAGCCACGCTATGATCTCATGGACTTACCTTCAGCGGAAGCAGTCACATCCCTTTACATTATGTCTGAATTTGTCCCTGGATTTGCAGTCCTCGAAGTGCAAGTAGTGCTCTCCTGGCTCTTGGGTAGCTCCCTGCTCTCCTTGCTCCACAGAAGTGCCTTGTCCCACAGCAGATCTCAGAGAGCTTTAAAGACAAAATCACTTTTTTTTCCCCCCACCTCCTTTAGGTCCAAAAACTGGTGGTTATAAAAACCAACCGGGAGCACTGATGCCGACACATCCCAGATATATCAGATATCTCCCAGCTTGCTCCTCTTGGCAAATGCAAAGATCAGGGCAGTCTTCCTCCAAGAGTCTTCCGGAGGAGGACATCGGCAGATATGCAGATGCGCTGTTCAGCATTAATATGGAAGAACTCACCCAGTGTGTTGTTTTTCAGGCTTTTGTGAGGGATGAATATCTGTGTGTTTCTGGGGCAGTTGTAAAGCAAGAAGAATCCAACCCAATTTGATCTCCGTCCTTAAAAATGTTGTTTCTTTTTCTTTGTTCTTCAAGGGAGGTAAGGTATGCATGGGAGGGGGACACCAGAAAACATACTTAATAAAACATTCAATAAAGAATGTTTTTATTTGTTTGTTTGGATTTTTACAGGCATGGGAAGTACCAGCTTTGTTTTATTCAGAGGGTGAAATACCTTTTGATTTCTGCTCTGAACAGACTGTTCTTCCCCTCGCAGAGAGACGCCATCGAGCACCACCAAGGGAAAACCACGGCAGAGGATGGGACCATCAGGTGGACTTCCCTCCGTTCAGCAAGCATGACTTTCTTCTCGATGCCCATGTTTCTAGATGTGCATGTTGCACCCAAGGATGGCCCACAGATTGTCCACCTTCCCATGAACCTTGCATGCAGTAATCCTGTGGCTTTCATTATTTTTTTCCCATTGTAGTTATAGTACGGTTGTAATGAGAGTCAGCACCACACAAAAATGGGAAACCCTGAGGAACGGCGGTAAGTTCTTGGTAGGAGTCTGATAGTTTTATCTATTCCCACCCTGAACGTGGCCAACAAAAATAACCAGTGGCAGCAACGTCAAACATAAAAAAATGAATCAAACTCAAAGTTTGAAATTGGTTTTACAAGTATGAGACTGAAGATATTGCTATCAATAATGCTGAAATTATAAAAGCATTTTGAAATGCTTTCCTGCCAGTCTGGGCTAAGGAGGTAATTTGGGCTGAGCAGGTAGGGCAGAGGTGTGCCAGATCCGGCAGCTCTGCGGATGCTTCACCCGCGTACCTCTTCCAGCTTCCCTGTACGCCCCATAACCCTCTCTCAGCTTTTACAAGACAAGGCAAGGAAGCACAGCATTTTTAAGCAAGAAATTTTCATGTCATTAAGTTGAAATGACAGAATTAGGTGAATAATAGAGCAACGTCTGAAACATCTGGCTGGATGTAACAGGGGACGGTTTTCCCCATACAAACTTGGGAAATACAAACAGAACATGGAACAAACTTGTGAGGTTTTGATGGCAGCATTTTTGCAAAAAGCCCTCAGTTTCACCTTTCCTTTTTGATGGAAATTTCAATAATTCATGCCCATCTCAAACGAGTGCAGTCCTCACTTTCCAACTGCGAAGAATTCCCCCGCTGAGGTGTGATCTAGCTCTTCCAGAATATGTGAGGGAGTCAGCAAGGTGAAAGTTAATTTCTTTGTAACGAGGGTTTAATTTAAAATAATTATTGCTATGTTAAAGAAGCAGTGTCCTCCATTATTTATTTACAACATGCGCATTAAAATGCTTAACTAGAGCTCAACTTTATTAAACCAAGCTGCAGCATCAGCATATTACTTAGTAAATTTTGCAGCCTCCTCAGAGAGGCTGAAATGATCCTCCTTTATATTTTTTTAAATGCAGACCCCAAAGTCACACTGATGTCAGTAAGGGATTTCTTACAAGGCAGCGAGTAAAGCCGTTATTCACATTCTTATCTGGGCCTAAAATCAGAGCAGAGCAGCAACGCACTTTTAAAATGTGCAAATATGGAATATTCACATGTAAGGAAGTACAGCTGGGAGCATGTGCCAGGTTTCATTTTGGTTTTGGAGTCAAATAGGAGCAATTACAGGGTGTGTGGTATTGTGGAACCCGTCCAGATTTTTTTAAGAGGGACTGCTGATGCTTTTTTAAGACACGATCCTGCCCTGTGAAACGAGTGCCTTTCTTCACCACCTCTCCAGTAAAGCAAAAGGCTTCATCTCTGGACAGTGCCAGCACCAGAGCAAGGCGGGGTCTGGCCTCAGCTCCCTTTATCAGAAGAAATGAAACACGAGTCTTCATAAGACTTAAAAATTTGGTGGTGGTCTGAATGAACATTAAACATTCTAGATGATAAGTTGGTGTTGAACAGCATCCTCGTTTTTATGTAGGGAAGTAAAATGCCCTGGAACAGCCTAACAGTCCCAAAACACAGGCTATTTTTGGCTGATTTTTCCTTTCTCCCCATTACAAACCATGGTCCTGAGTATTTATCCTTCCAGTCTCACAGCAAAAAATAATGAGATCATGAAACTCATCCTGTGCCCACCCCTAAGTGAGTGCACGAGGCTCAGGATGGGACAAGGTCCCCTCCATGGGAATCACTGCAGAAAGCAGGCGGGGTTTTGTCCTGGAGTTTGGCTCTAATCTCATTGCTCCAAACACAGGCATTATTTCCAGGCATGGATTTTCCAGCGTCGCAATGAACACTACAGGCAAAGCAAGCAGGCATGTTTCTTACCTACCTGGGCATGGATATGCAGGTTTCTATCACACTTACCCTCCTTTTGCGGCAGCTTAATTAATGTGCAAGGCAAAAAACTGTACCTCTACTCTGCAGAAAAGATTTTTCAGTGAGTGCATCAGTGGCTAGTGACAGCCTTGAGGGACAAGTGACATTGCAGGCAACAAGAAGGGGCACGGGCGGGCTTGTGTGTAATACCTTCAACGTATGGAAAAGTCCGTACGGAGCGAGGTCCAGCACTCCTGGTCTGGCAGCTGGGCAGCAGCAGCAGGCAGGAGGTGCTGATGCACAGCCGAGAATCATAGAATCATAGAATCATCGAATCGTTTAGGTTGGAAAAGACCTTGAAGATCATCCAGCCCAACCATTAACCTACACTACCAAGTCTACTCTAAACCAATCAAGGGTAGACCAGACAGAACCATGTCCCAAAGTGCCACTTCTGCCCGTTTTTTGAACACTTCCAGGGATGGGGACTCCCCCACCTCTCTGGGCAGCCTCTTCCAATGCTTGACCACGCTTTCCATGAAGAAATTTTTCCTAATTTCCAACCTAAACCTCCCCTGGCGCAGCTTGAGCCCATTTCCTCTCATCCTATCGCTAACTCCATGGGAGAAGAGCCCAACACCCACCTCCCTACACCCTCCTTTCAGGGAGTTGTGGAGAGCAATAAGGTCTCCCCTCAGCCTCTTCTTCTCCAGGCTGAACACCCCCAGCTCCCTCAGCCGCTCCCCACCAGCCCTGTGCTCCAGACCCTTCCCCAGCTCTGTTGCCCTTCTCTGGACACGCTCCAGCACCCCAATGTCCTTCTTGTAGTGAGGGGCCCAAAACTGGACACAGTATTCCAGGTGCGGCCTCACCAGCGCTGAGTACAGGGGCACAATCACCTCCCTGCTCCTGCTGGCCACACTATCCCTGACACAAGCCAGGATGCTGTTGGCCTTCTTGGCCGCGTGGGCACACTGCTGGCTCATGTTCAGCCGCAGTCGACCAACACCCCCAGGCCCTTTTTGGCCAGGCATCTTTCCAGCCACAACGCACCTAATGCACCCATCCTGCCTGCGACGGGGCTGCCTGGCAGGTACGGGAATAGGTTGTCCATGGTGAACAGAAAGAGGAGAAACCGTCTTCAGTTACAGCAAGGAGAGGTCCTACTGGCAACGGGTAGCAGCTTGCCAACAGCAGTGGAGAGGAGTCCCTAAGGAAGCTGTGACATTTCCAGCTAAAGCTTTGGTTAGTCCCTAAGGGTTACTACTCCCTGTCAGGAATGGCGAAGAGCTGGCCCTGGTTTGCAGCTGAGGGGTGAAACTCCTGGTTTCTGGCAAGCCCAACCACGGTGGCTGCTGCCTTCTGGCGTTTGGCCACTAGATGCCCCTGCGCACTGCAGGGAGCGCAGGGCCACCACCATCCCCCTGGTCAACACCGACACAAAGGTGGAGCTCAAGCGGTGCGCCTCTCCGCTTCTGCAGCTCCTTCTCGTCGTGCTTGGGACGCTTTGCGATTCTGCATACCTCTGTAAAACGATCAGGGTCTGCAGAGAGTCCACCTGTCCTGGTGGGAACAAGGCATGCTGTAAAATAGCAAAATTATCACGAGCCTGCAGCTGCTACCCCAGCCGAGGAGCTGAATCTCTACGCCCCTTAGACCTTTGTCCCTTCTGCCCGGGCTCGCTGCCTGCTTACCAAGGACTAACTCCGAATTTCAGACCGCGGTATCTCAAAAGCGTTTCTTCAGCAGCGGCTGGAGCGCAGGAAACTTGCCCTTGGTCCGCCTGGGCTTTTCCCCAGCGTTTGACAAAGTGCATTCGTGGCCTCGCATTAGTTGCAGAATTAATCACGCCTGACAGGCCAAGTGCAGCCCCGTGCGAAAGGGCAGAGCTCCAGCAAGGCCAGCGGCTCCTGCCAGCTCTGCCCCGGCCTCGTCCATCTGAAGCCATTCTTTGCAAACACTAATTTATTTTCTAGACAGAGCAGGGGGGACTCATTTTTGGTGTGTCCCCTGGGCAGGTTTTCATTTTTTAATGTGACTGGCAGGGTCAAGTGACAGAAATGCTTTTCTTTGGTGATGGACAGCAGAGAAAGGAAGCCTTTGTCAGCATGGAGCTGCCACTCTTTTTTGGTGACACCTTTCTTCCAGACCTGCCAGCGAAGGTGAAAATGGCAGTGATTTGTTTGGTAACTCCTTATGGACATGCCTCTACTTCCACCAGGCAGGTCTATTTATAACCTGAGTTTATAACCCTACCGTAGCCCCCAGCTGTACGTAGTCAACCTATGTCATTAGGCTTGGAAAAGGTTGCAGCCATAGTGGTTGGATATTTAAAAAAAAAAAAAGTAAATGCAATGTTGTTATTCTTTCTCTTGTTATTTGAATTGCATAACTCGCATTCTGTGTGTATGCGTACCCTGTTTGTTGCACTAAGTACCCGTGCTCTCTGCCTGTGCAGAAGTCTGCAAGGTAGACAGACTGCTGCAACAACGTCCCGCGGCAAGAGCAACTTGGACCGCGCTCTTCTTTCTCCCCTGCTCCCTGAAACGGAGCAGGCTGGTTCGTTCACACCGCGACTTGTGCAGTCCTGGAATGCTTCAAGTCCACGAGTCCACTGCAACAGTGGCTGCCACAAGCCCCAGTGTCCACCAGCTGTGCCACCCTGCGTGCCATCAGGCCTGTCCTCTGGGATTGCCTCTCCAGGGAACGCCAGCATCAAATCTGGGGTCTCCAAACATCAGAAACCCTAGCTATAAGCTTTGCTGCTTCTACGAACATGGTCTTTGATCAGAGCTGGGATGGTGGGTCCGGTGGGTTGGGTTTGCTGAGCAGACATGGAGGACTTCTGCAGGAGTTGGCTTTGGAGTGGTCTACCAAACTGGCCCTCCTGGCCACCAGGAATGGCCAGAGGTGCCACGCTCCTCCAGCATAAAGGCTCAGTGCACGGTTCTTGTGTTTCGCTCGCAATTACAGGGATTTAGGTGCACGCGCCCAGCAAAGCATGTGTTAAGGCTGAGAGACGAGCGTGACAGAAGCAATGCCTTGAGTGCATAACCCATTTCTTCAGCTGAGTTTTCCCTGAAATAAAACCTTCTTCAAGAAAAAACCAGAACCTCTCTCACCTTCTGTGCAACAAGCAGCATGATTTTCTCGCATGCCAAACATCAGTAAAACCGAGAAGTCCCAGGAAAAACATCCTCCGAGTTCTCCCTCTGTAAATGTCCTCCCTTCAAGCATGCCTTCCTTTTTTCAATGCCTGCGAAACCCACCTCCCTGCTTTTCTTCATCACACTCCCAGTCCCTTTCCTTCTCCAGAAATAAATCTGAATGTCTCTTGAACTCATTTATACTGCTCGGTTGCCTTCCCCAGCCTAACTCGTTCCATATGGCTATTGCTCTTTGCGTGGAGCAGTTCTGCCTGGGTTCCCTCATTTACTTCCAAGATTCTTAATTTTATGAACAATTTCCTAACAATCAGATCAATTAGAATGTGGAAAAGTCCTCCAAGGGAAGCGGTAGGATCCCTGTCACTGGTATAATGCAAATTTGGGCCAGACAAAGCAATTCCGCCTGTCCGCTGCGGAACAATCCCTTGGATGGGCTGATCTAATAAAGCAGATATTTTCCATCTTTGCATTCCTGGGGCCTGATCCTCCTCCCAGTGACACCAGTGGCCATGCTCTCCCGGCTCTCCGGGGGAGAGGCTGGGTTCCCTCTGCCCATCACGCCGGGGCTTTGCCTTCTACGCGCAGCTCTGCCTTTTTCCAGAGCGAGGGCCACGTGACGTGAAATCACTTTGGGTTATTTCGGCTCGCTTTCACAATTATAGCTGCTGCTGCTTTGCCATTCTTTTTTTTTTTTTTTTCCCCGCCTATTTATTCTGAGTAATGCCTGACACATGCTTATTTCATGCTTCGTACTGATATATTTCAACGAAAGGCAAACATAAAGTATGAAACCAATACAGTTTTAATGGATCAAATACCATCCTACTAAAAACCACAATTTTCGAATCAACGTTTTTATTGAAACAGACTTTCATTCAGAGCAAAGCATCCTACTGAAACCCAACATTTTTTCAAACTCTTGTCCAACAGTCTCTTTTATTTTCCCATCTCAAACAGGTAATTTTCCAATCAGACCTATTATACCAAATCAATTTACATTTACCAAAAATATATAATTACAAGAATTAGCCCAAACCAACGTATTTTTTTAATCCTTCGCCTGTTAACGCAAACCACATATATCTGCAAGTAGGAATTCTTTTGGAGACCAATGGAAATGTATTCCAAACAATGCATTCTTATTCAAATTCTTATACATTTTAATCAAAAAAATCTTGTATTATCTGCAACCAATATCTTCGAAGTCAGCCCATTTTATTTTGTTTAAGTCAGACCGCTTTTACTAACCCCCTCGTTTATATGGAATTAATATAGTATGCGTATTGAATGCGATGCCTAATGACTTTGATATAATAACACAAGCAAGTTATTTTCAGTATATATATAACGGATGGCTATATTGCTGATATTTACCAAACCAAAACATATTTTTATTGAAAACAGGAGGGATACCCAGCAAGGACTAGCTTTTTCCCTGGCCTCGCGTGGCTGAAAGGGACGGGGTGGAAGCGCGGAGGAGCAAAGGGCGGTGCTCAGGAGGGAGTATTCCCACCCTCCAAACTTCTGCTGTCTCAAGTAGCACACACGAGCGCAGGACGGTGACAGCGCTTTGCGTTGGAGACTCCTACGTCGTCCCATAACCCATACCCTCCATAACCTCCAAAAAAACCACAGATGTGGGAGTTTTTATGGCCACATCTTGTATGGGAAAATTCTTTGGGACCGTCTCCGTGGATGGTTGGGAACCTTCTTCCAGCTGCGGACCAGTGGAGATCCACCTGCCTGGAGCCGGCACTGGCCCCGCTGGAGCTTCTCCATCCCTGAGATGGGGTCGTTGGACAGGAGTTGTATCTGCTCTCGGCTTTCACTTCTCTTGGCTAAAAGACAGGCTCTCCTTTCTCCGGGGTTTCTTGGAGCTCTTCTCTGTGCTGCCTCTAGCTCCAGCTGAGCTTCCTTGCACGTGGATGACCAAATTGCCGAATTCTCTACTAGAGAAAGTCTCAACAGAGTCTTATAAAGCAGCAATAAAATTCTCCTGTCCTGGGTAGATTTGCGCCACATGATACGTCCCCTCAGCTGTCCACCTTTTCCTGCCTACGGCTGAAATTCCAGCTGATAGTTCCCATGACCATACTAATCTCACCTAGCTTTGGCAGCCATCTCAAAGTGAAATACTCGGTCTGAGCTAGCATGGGAAAGAAAGGTGCCTCCACAGGGCAGGTCCTCTGGTCTTCCCGTAGCTTGGGTCACCCTTGGGAGATGCTGGTCTTCCTCCAGGACTGCGAGAGGGAGCAGGCAGCAAGAGATAGCTGCAGTTGGGTGGACAACCGTGCACCGCAGCACCTGGGAGTGCGCCGGTCCCTGGCTAGCTGGCGCACGGACGGTCCCACCCACGCGGTACCTGCAAAGGGGGACGGGGCAGGTGGGCTTCGTGGCACCGGCAAGTCCCGGTCTCCATCCCTGCCATGGCTTTTCCCGTGGCTGAGGAGAGGGTTGAGACGGGGCTGACATTTCGGTCCCCGCCAGCCAGCAGGGAGGCTGGGAAGCTGGCTTGGCTAAATTCATTTTCTCCTCTGCTTGCTCCTTTATTTATTGAGGGGCTGAGCAGGCTTGGCAGTATTCTGGTATTTCAGCAAAATTAGATATTAATTTTCTCCTAAATGCTCTATAATTTTATTTTATTAAAACTTTTACAAGGGGAGAGAGAGCATTTTGTTGCACTATCCCAAATGGGTGCCAATAAAATCTTTATACCCTACCGCAGTCTCAGGTACTCGACGTTTGCAAAGAAAAATACGTTATGCAAAGAAATCATTTTTTTTTTTAAATATATTTTAGAGAAAGGATATAAAACTTTATTGGTGCTATATTTCCTACCCCTCTACTTCAGAAAGCCAACTTTCTCAAGTATTATACACCAAGCATACAGTCCTGAAAGGGAGGAAAAGGGAAATAAACCTTTAGGCAAACGCGGGGATCTCTGAGAGCACTTCCAATAATTTTTACTGTGAAAGTAATACCCTGGGTTTAAGGTCTGGCGCTTTGGGAACTGAGACGAGAGGCGAGCAGCCCAGGCATCTGCCCCTGGTTCGAGGGGCCGGGAAGACCGCGCAGGCAAGGCAGCATCCCTTGGACGGGGACGGGACTTTCCAATGTACCCGTGCACGCAGAGGGGTTTTCCTCCTGCCGTTTAATCTCGGGGCTTTTGACACTGCTTACCCTTTACCGTCGCCTCTTTCGGAGCAGGGGGGTTTGCCCAAAAGGGCTAATCCGCAGCTTGGCTAAAGCAGGGTAGCCCTGCTAGAGCCAGATGAGCGCTCTTGACCGAAACCAGCCAAGAATCTGGTCCAGCTTTCTCGTCTTTAATGGGAAAATTTGTTTACAGCTATATACTGGGCAAAGGAAGCTTGTGCAGCCCTTCTACAGCGCTTATTCGCACAAAGCTTTAATATTTGATAATGTTATTTAATAAACTCTGTTACAAGGTTCTTAAATAACTCTTTATGACCCTTTTATGATTTATGTCATGACACATAACCTCGGGTGTATATATTTTATGTTATTACAGATGTGTAAACTGATATTAATTGTACACATTTTTTCCCCTGAAGTATAAGAACTTGTTTTTTTTCTCTTTTTCCCTTGGCTATATAACTAGACATATAATAATTTCTACAGAAGGTAAAACCAGCACATATAGTAAAAAATGGATGAAAAATGTTTGCGCAGCTCTGCCTTTCATTTTAAATGAATATAAATGTTCGTATATGTCATAAATTTAAGCTGCAAGTAAATTACTGCCAAGTTCTGAGCCCATCTCATGTTTGAATCCTGGAGTAAAATAGAAAACATTTGTTGAATCAGTCTGCTGAAAGCAGCAAGGAAATGATGTAATGTTTATGAAATATGCAGTTTTGATACAATCCAATTAGCACTCCCGGTTGCTCTCTAGCAGGCTTGCGGCAGGTTTGCTGGGGGGACTGACCCCCGCGGCAGCGGGGGCGGGTGGCTTGCCTCGGGCGGGTGCCCGAGCAGCTCCCTGCAGCCTGCAGGTTATCGCTGCTGCCGCTGCTAATCGTGCCCCCAAAATGCTCCTCGAGGCCGCCAGCCTCAACCGCGCTACCCAAGGGTTCTTGGTTAGGTCAGGGCAAATGGCAGAGAAACACCCTGAGCAAATCTGTGTTTCCAAGGGGGCCTTTCGGTGAGAATTGCTAAATCTTCCCTTTTTCTCCGGTAGAACACCCGCCAGCACCTGCCGCCTTCCCGCGCGGTAGGGACGGCGCAGTAGCCCCTCTCTCCACGGGTTTTTTACGGAGTGAAGCCAGGACGCTCACCATGCCCAGCAAAACGGGGTCGGGCCACACCATAACGTCCCAAAGCAGAACTACGGCACCAGGAACTGCACCCTGGCTTTCTGAACCTACAGGATTTTTCCACCCCGAAATCCACCTCTGCAAATGATAACGCCGGCTGAGGAAGCCACGGCATCAAAAAGAAGGAAAATAAAGCCAAGATACCTTTCTCCTCAAGTGTGATTTACAAAACATTTCAGTGTCTGGAACAAGGGACATTAGTTTTGATTATTTCCTTATGAAATTTATTCAATTTGTTATACTTAAAACTATTACTGTTTTCTATTCTATCTCTCCCTCACTCTGTTCTTCTCTTTCATCCCCATATTTCTGTTCATTTCTCAAGCACAGCTAAAGGAAAAAAAAAAAACACAAGGGCAGGAAAAAAAAAAAAATCAAAATATGTCATCAGTGTGGCCTTTTTTTGTTTTATGGCATTAAACGAACTGCCTGCCCAGGCAGAAAAAATAAAGCAAGTATTTGAAGTTTGACGTTATAACAACCAAAGGTGAAGCAGGAAAGTGAGCCAGTAATCAAATACTTGGGTAGCGTATTTACCCAAGCCTCTGCTAATGATGGTGTAATGCCGCTGATGGATGCACACGCGTGTCTGCCGTGGCACGGGCTGCAAGCTGACATGAAGTTAACTTGAACTCACGTTCAATATCAAATTAAAAGTAGCCGTGCTCGGATGGCACAGGGACACGAGCCTCACTTGAAGCTTCATAAACCAGTCAAAGCTGCAGAAATCAGCCCGGAGATGCCGGCAGATGTTCTCAGCGGCTGGGTCCAGCGGCCGCAAGTCTCCTTGCTCCTCGCCCTGCATGAGGACAACGGTGGTGTCCCATCGGCTCCTCTCGCCCCTCAACATGCCCATCCCAAGGAAGGAGCGGCAGGGATCTCACCCCACCAGGGAGTCTGCGGAAGAGCTCCTCATCAAGCTGGGCCGATAATGGATTTTTTGGCTCCCTGGCCAAACAGACCAAAAAAAAAAAAAAAAAACAAACCACCAAACCCAGCACATGTTGAGTCTCATCTTTTTTGGGGGGAAATATAAAACCCAAAACATGTCATGTTGGGTCATCCTGAAACATCGTCTTTGATTCCAATCCGAAGTACTTTGTTTTGCTTTGCTAGGTTATTTAACTCGTTTGTTCTAACTTTTGTCTTTTAATTTAGGTCAATCGAGAAATAAACAAATGCTGTTTGGAAACAAAAGCTTAAAGGTTTTGCTTGGGAAATGTCAAATATTTTAGCAAGTCTAAAGTGAAATGTTTTGACATTTCCAAAAAAAAAAAAGAAAGATCCGTGCTTTTTTCTAGCTGAAATCAATAGCTGAATTTGACCTGGAAGTGTGAATAGTTTCTCTTTTCTTCTAAAACTCCATTTTTAAATGAAATTCCTTTCAGTGGCAAAAAACCCCAAAAAGCTATGCCCAAGCAGAGTGCTTTTCTCCTGTTGCAAGGGAAGCCTCCAGAAGCCCTGTGTTCTCCTGCCCAGGTGCCCGAGCCGGACGTGTGCTTCCTGCAGGACCGGGGCACTTGCGGATCTTCCTTTTCCATCCACCAGCTATTTGGACGTAGCCAAAATGCATCTGTTAATAACAACGCGGGAGATGGCTCTTCATTTTAGAGTAAGGACCTTGGCCAGTACAGCATCTGCAAATCGCTTCAAATCCCTTCTTCCGCCCGTGTGCCCGTGTTAAAGCCCGCTCTCGTTAGATGGCCAGTTGTTTTGTCCAGGGAATAGTCAAGGTCTGCTAAGGTCAGTGTGGATTTTGGTGGTGTTTGCGACTTAAACGCGTCTCTCAATGTGGTCCTCTCTTTGCTGTTTTCTCCTCTTCAATGCCTGCGCGTATTACAAGTTGGCCAGTTGCTCCATCCTGAGCGAGCAGAGTTTATTTAAGTTGGTTTACAGTGGCGTGGGATAGAGCTGGGTGTCACAGCACACACTTAATAAATTGCCAGCTGGTGAGAAATGTGTTTGGACAATGGGGACAGACAACAGCTGAGATAAAAAAGAGTAAAAGTCATGCCTGCTTTGAGGAAAGCAAACACAACGCTGCCAGCAGCCATCCCGCACAGGTCTGAGCTTGCATTTTCCACATCTCCCACGCCTGGTCTAGCTAACCTTTTCTCTGGGCATTCCGATGGCAGATCAGGCTCAGAGCGTGTGAGAACCAACCCCCTCGGGGTCGGGCCAGTCCCTTTTGCTGTACAAATGCAGAAGTTTTAGTCTAGTCTAGTCTACCCTTGATTGGTTTAGAGTAGACTTGGCAGTGTAGGTTAATGGTTGGACTGGATGATCTTAAAGGTCTTTTCCAACCTAAACGATTCTATGATTCTAAGAAAAGTCCAGCCGGGCTGGCATGCATGGCCATCAGCCTACCTAGTCCCGCGGAACCACACATCCCCTTTCCAACCTCACCTGGTGCAACGCAGCAAGCTTTGATTTTCCAGCCCAGGGTGGGATTTGTAATGAAAGAGCAGCAAAACTGTTGCAAACCAGTTTGGCGATGACTGCGGGTTAACACTGGCACCATGAAATGCTGGTGCTCCGTCTCAGCCCCGCCGGTTAGCCCAGGCACTGCGGGGAGCTCGGGAGCTCTTTTAGCTGCCTGCTGAGGCGATCCGTGAGGTTTCTTTGCTCCCCACCCAGGCAGAAGTGCAATTCCTCAGCTCCCAGCTGCTGGGAAAGTTTACTGTGGAAACTGATACTCTCCTAAAAGTCCTTCTTCGCCCCAGTGTCGCTGCAGGTAGGGCTGGGTCAGAGGATTACTCTGGGGCTGCCCGCCACGCTCATTGTCCTCCAGAACATGAATGAATGGGGTAATTTAACCCCGAGGAGATAACGAACCGCCGTGTCTGTACCAACAGTTGTTATTAGCATTTCCCATGAAGCTGCCAGGTGTTGGTTTAAAGGGTCTTTTAACAAATTATCAGGATATCTGGCTCCTTCCAGGTGCTGAGTGTCTCTGTGACTCGGCTTCTCTCTGCTCATCAGCTAAGAACCGGCAGGAAAGCTTTAATTACCGCCAACGCTCGTTACACGCCTGTCGGGAATTTGAAGCGGGGCTGGCGGGTGGTGGGTGCCACGTCTTACACCCCGGCGCGCGTGGTCCATCCTGCTGGGGAAATGTTGCTCCTCAGACAACGTCTGCACTCAGGGAGCTTTATGAAGCATTCATTTCTCCACTTTCCTGGGTATGTGCCAATGTTTTTCCATCAGAGCTGGATTTAAATAGGCAATAATTGCACCGGTTTAGGCTAATCTTGATACCGCTTATACCAATCCGTATGAAAAATGATGAAAAATATATCAGTCTAAGCTTATATTGGTTAATTCAACTGGAAATCAGTTGTCCCCTTTGCCAGCTTTTATGGGTGGATGTCTTCCACAAGCAGCTGGGCATGTTAATCCGGGCTGCCTATTGTATGCCAGCAAATTTCCCAGCTGATGATAAGAACGAGGTTAGCTGGAACGCCTTGACTGGTTAGCTGCAAAGTTATTCGCTCCTTATGCAAAATGTGATAGGACAAGCGGAAATGGGCTCAAGCTGCACCAGGGGAGGCTTAGGTTGGGTATTTGGAAGAATTTCTTCACGGAAAGGGTGGTCAAGCATTGGAACAGGCTGCCCAGAGAGGTGGGGGAGTCCCCATCCCTGGAAGTGTTCAAAAAACGGGCAGAGGTGGCACTTGGGGACATGGTTCAGTCTGGTCTAGCCTTGATTGGTTTAGTGTGGACTTGGCAGTGTAGGTTAATGGTTGGACTGGATGATCTTAAAGGTCTTTTCCAACCTAAACGATTCTATGATTCTATGATCCACCAGTGCAAGCCACCCAGATGCCCGAATTAGCAGAGCGGCACGCGGGCTCCCGTTTCACACGCCGTCCAGCCCTCCCTCAGCGCCCGGGTTCTCGGAGCGTGCCAGCCTGCAGCTGGGATGGCTCAGCTGCAGCAAGGAGGGCTCCAGGGACCCATGGGTTCTACTTCTCATTTCGGGAGGGCAGCTCGTCACGGCTTGAGCCATCGCAGCGCAGCAGTTCTTTTTTGGGCTTTTGCAAAGGCAGCTATTTTTTTTCCCATGGCTGGGGCTCTGTTGTGTAATTTCCCCAGAAATAACAGCCTCTCCTTCCCTGCCTTCATGGCTGTGTCATTTTTGCGCGTGTCCAAGAGAGGCTGCGTGCAGTCGGTGGGGTGAAAAATGCAGGCTGCGACTGCTCTATATGGCCCCTTATCCTAAAGAACACCATCACCCATACCTGGGGCTCCGTGCCCAGCCGAGACACCTGGTAACAGGCACGGAGCTCGGGATACTTCATTTATTTGCAGGCAGAGGCTTCAGCGTTTCAGTGCCTATCTTCACGAAAGCCTGCAGACCTTAGATCAAAATTTTAATTTCGCTTTGCGTCAGGTTCTCCAGCAGATGAAATGCATTCTGCTCTGGGAAGCCACCTACCATTGCAAATGTCCAGCATAAAACAGCGTATCAGTTTTATTAAGCAGGATGCTAGGCAATTTAATAGCATGGTTTAATTCGGTAGAATTCACCCAGCTTAAGTATTTTTCCATCTTCTACTCAACCCGTTTTATGATTTATCAATTACCTATTTCACATATATCATGGGTTTCACTTTTTCACTCTGTAAATCATATTCCTGGCTGAAGAAATTTTTTTTTTTTTTTTACAATTGAAAGAAAAAAAAACCAACTCATCTCTCTATGTAAGAGGCATAATACCTTCTGTGAAATATTTAAAACACCATTTACAATAGATGCAATTCAGCAATGAGTCAGAAGACTTGCAGGATGCTCGCGAGGTTATAGTGACCTTTCGAGGATAAACTGTATTAAGTATTAATCTTTCCTACAAATAAACCTGATTTCCATCAATAGGCAGGTTGTTTTTTTTTTTTTTTTTCCCCCCCGATAACTATGCCACCCCTTTTGGAGAAAGCCTCTCCCCGTAGCATCGCTGGCGTCTCATGGTTTGAGAGGAGCTGCCCTCCCATTGAAGCACAGAGATGACTTTTCATTGACGAAGGGAGGTTTGTGGGTGTCTCCCCCAGAGCCTTATTTTGTAAAGCACTTACTGAAACGCTGCCTGAAAAAACAAACACGAAGCTTAAATCCCTCACCCGCATCCCGAGGGGACATCTCCATTCATTCCGGCGGGCGCTGGCCCAGGCTGCTGCTGTGCAAAGGCACGGCAACATAATTGTAATAGGGCCTGCGACAGCACTGCCAAATTAAAATTAAAATTTTGTAATTCTTTTCTTTTAATTGTCCATTGTATCCGACCCTGACCGAAGACTTTAAAAAAACCAGACTGCTGGGTAAAATCCTGGCTTCACGGAGGTCAACGGCAGAAACTTCCGTGGGCTTAATGAGGTCACGGGCTCTCCCCATGTCTGCTACGACTTTATTTATGTTGTGGTTTAATGAATGATTGTCTAATGCAGATGCGTAAATGACTCCAAATGAGACCGAGATCCCTGCGCGGGTTGGTGCAGTACGGAAATGTGATATTAGGCTGTCTCTGTCCCAAAGACCGGGGGCTGAGGAGAAAAGATAGGGAGAAAAATACAATGACTCGCCTATGAATTTTAAGCCCGGTGGTTAATTTTGCTATTTTTGCGGTGCCGCTCCTCCAGCTCGAAGCCACAGCACCGGCAGGCAAAATGGAATTACGACTTTGCAAAAATTCCCCAAAAACGCAACAAAGTCAGACAGGAAACCTGCGCCAGGAGAGGGTAAAGGCTGAAGCCCACCACAAAGCCCTCTACTTGGCGATTGCAGCTCCTTTTTACGGTCGGTAGTGTTATCGATCCAGCAGCATCCAATCAATAGGGACTGATTCCATGAACTGACGTGATAATTCGGTGGGGCTTTATGGGTTCAGTATGGAACAAGACCGCTGGCGAGAATGCTTTTGACTCGAGGTTTTAGCATGGAGAATAAACCTTTCACAAAACCAGAATCACCCATTAAAGTTGATGATATTGTGAAAAACACTCGTCTCCTCCTCAGAAATGTACGTCCTTTACGTTTTAAAGAAGTATAACAGAAAACATTATCAAGAGCATTAGAGGGGTTGGGTTTTTTTTTTTTCCTCTGCCAGGAACCAGCCGGTTGCAAATGCTTTCAAATGGAAAGAACTCAGAAATTTCAAAAATGTTTGCAAAAAGGACATTTTCACTTTTCAACCAACTCTGTTATTGATTTTCCAGGCTGGATAAGGAATGCTTGTTGAATTTTATGGAAACTGATAGTGGGACTATATGAAACTGGCCATAAAAGATAACAGATTTTGTTTTAAAGTCAGATAAAAGTTATAGTCCCATGTTATTTGGCATATGAATTTCCTATGATACCAATAAAAATGTTAGTTATAAAGCATTTCCTGAGGAATGGTTGTAACCCCAAATGATCATGGTTATTTGCTGAGGAAAATAGGTTTTATTCCGAACAATAAACCTATGCAGATTTATTAACCTGGGAAACACACAGCCATTTCATGTACCAATCCGGTTTGAGCTGATGGAATTAATAACACTGATATAATGAAAAATATCTTTTTACACTCCAAAACCATTGCCTGCATAATGTCACACATAAAAGAGTTTACTTAGCAGCCCTTTAGCTCTATTTTCCCATTCTTCGCAGAAGTCTTCATTCACAATGGATTGGTTCTATTTAAATGGTGATATTTGCTATGTATCATGTTACCGCGGCACTATTCCCTGCAGATGAATGAAAGCCGAGCACGAACTAACAAGAAAAATACTCGGAAGATGAAAATTCGAAACAACGGAAAATGCCTTTCATGCTTTCAAGGTGATGGCAAGCGAGCCCGATGGGCGCTCGTGGTACCTCCGAACCCTCCCCGGGCGCGCTCTGCAGCCAGAGCGCCTTAGCTCGCCTTTGCTGCGCGCGTAAATAGCCTGAGCCCCCCTGGAATTCAACGCGGAAAATAAACGAGGAGAAGACGAAATGAAGAGTTAAGCGGCGCTTGTTCCGCAGCCCTCGGAGCTCACCTGGGAACCTGCCCGCTGGCTTGGCAGAGGGCTGGATCCGGGCTGCGATGAGTAGACGGAGGCTGAGCCCCCATCGTAGGTGTCGGGAGCGGCTCAGGGGGTCTCTCCTGTATTTTCCCTCCCTTTTGAGACGGCAGCCCCAACTGCAAAGCATAACTCTATTAATAAAGCAGCAGAGCCGTAAAAGCTTGAGCCATCAGTTTCATCCTTTCCGGTTAGCCGGCGGCAGGACCGCACAGCTCCCGTCCTGCCGTGGGTTTGGCTACGCAGGGACACAACTCCCCGGGTTGTTCTCATAAGCCAACGAAGTTTTTTCACGTTACCGTGCAATTTTATATCTTTTTTTTTAATGTGGGAATAGCTGTCTTAAACTAAGAGACACTGCAAATAGGCTCGCTCGGTCACCAGCTATCTGCTGCTGGGGTGGGGCATATTTTTGGAGGGCAAAAGCTAAAGCTAGGATGAGGACTCAGCTTTGGGAAAGAGACAACAGAGGTAAATCCTGAAACAGCCAGCTGAATCTAAGGCTTGCTTTAATTAGATATTAAAGTCAGTGCAAAGATAAGATTCAATTAGAAGAATAAGGCATTTTTTTTTCCCCCCTAACGTGGCTTCTTTTAATTTTTCTTCTTTTTACCCTGAAACCAGCTACCACTGTTTAATTCATTCCACATTTCCCAAGGTCGAAGACCGCCATCCCGAGCAGCAGTGTGCTCCACAAATGTTATTTCTTTGGGAGCACAGAACAATAAGCGTTTTATCCCATCCGCTGCCTTCGCATCCTCAGGATGGTTGGAAGCGGCGTCCGGTGGGACAGCAGAGCTGTCGGAGAAGGCTGGCGTGAGCCCCGTCCCACCTCAGTGTGTGGAGCAGAGAGAATGAGGAAGAGGGGGGTGACGGCGATTTGGGGAAGGTCTGGCCCCAGGACTCCTTGTTTCGAGCCAAGGAGATGCCAGTATGGCTGAAGCAGCGCCCCGAGGCTGCAGATGCTGGGTGCTGGACACCTTCTCGGCAGCCTCCTGAGGGCCAGAAGACTGGGACAGCTGAGTCCCATCTGTGAGCTCTGCCTTCTCCCACACAAGTTGGGTAGTCTATTTTTTCCAGAATAATTCGCCTTAGAAATGCCTCCGAAACCATCACTGGAAAAACCAGGTGGGAAACCCTGTTTTACCTGATTTTGGTCCCTCCTCTCAGAACCCCTCAGCTCTACCGATGGCTGTTGTGGCGGGGATCGGCGTTTCCTCCGCGGGATCCGCTCAGCAGCCTTTAAAGCCAGGGGCCCCCGCGTGCAGGCAGAGCACTGACGCGCTCATCCCATGCACCGGGGATGGGCAGGAGGGCGCGTGGAGCGCAGCTCCCGCCCGGCGCCACCGACGCAGCAGGCACCTCTGCACCAGAGAAAGCACGCAGAGTCACCCAAACCCCCCTCCCCAAATATTACACGCTCACCTGACGCACGATGCTCGCCAACGGGAGGGAGAGGGTTAACACAGGAATTTGGGTTTTGTACAAATCAGCACATTCTGCTTTTATAAATGTATGTATCTATATATAGAGAGCGGGGTGAACATGCTGGCTAAATTTTGCCTTTTTATAAGCAGAACCTAAGTCTACAGGCCACGTATTAAGCCAAACAGCATGTTTTCAGGTAATTAGTGTTTATAATCAGTTTGTAAAGCTAAAGTGACTCCAGATCACAATGCACTCAAGAAAAAAAAAAAAAAAACATGTAGAAAAGAATTTTTTTTTCTTTGCATATGCATGCAAATGCCAAATTAACATCTGCATACAATATATGCTCTGGTCAGACCCAGAATATTGTTGTGGTTATGGCCAATTCACTTAAAAGCCTATATGTTTAAAAACCTCACATTAGTATGGATGAAATGTTTTCTGTTCCTTTAACTTTTTTTAGGGTTGGGGTTTTTTTTAAGTTAAAGTTTCACATTAATGGTACTTATAAACCACAGCTGTTTCACTGTACTATATAACAATAGTGTTTTGTATCTGAGCAAGTTTGGAAATCTTCATGCTTACTCAATTCTTCCAAAACCAAAAGCAACCCCACTTGTTCCTTGAAATGGAAGAGGTATCTGTAGTGTTTGCAAAACAATTAGATTCTTGACAACTTTTCGTAAAGATGATGTTTTGTTATTGCTTTGGAGATGAGATGAAATTCAATCTCGGAGTCAGATGAGATTCAATAATTTTGGCTCTGGGACCCTTTTTTTTTTGTTGTTATTGCTAAGGAAAAGGGAAGGCTGAGCGGGCTACCTCACTTGTACCGGTGGGCATCTCCAGGGATGAAGGCACACCTCGGGTGCTGCAGGAAGGTGAGCGGTGCCCCGTTCCTCGCCGAGGAGTGCGGCCGAGCCACAGCCGGTTGGCTCATCATATATAGATTATAGCACCTACGCGTGCTTCCACAGCGAAAACGTTGATCCTCGGAGCTCAAGCCGGTTGCGCAGCCTGGGGGTGAAGCCGTCAGGTGAACTGCTGCAGGTCCCCTCTGAGGAGCTTCAGCAGCAGGAGACCAAAGGTCTGCAAGCACGCAGTGACTAACGGCCTCGTAATGCAAGGCGTTTTTTCTGCATAGTCACCCTCACGAACGTGGTTTTTGGGTGAGGGCTTGGAAGAGCGCTTTGCCCTCCCAGGCTGTTCCCATTACGCCGTGTTTACTTTTCCCTGTCCTCTTCTGTCCCTGGCTGGCCTGATTGCACTGCCCAAGCTGGCATGGGAAGGTCTGCACAGAGTTACCCTGCGTCCTGCCCGGCTGCTGCGCTCCAGCAGCTGGAGATGTGCGTGCACACGCGCGTGCGACCCTGACCCATCCATCTACTGCATTTATCCTGCAGGTAACCACCAGCTTGGCCAGTCGCTGTGGGTAGCCCTCAGTAGAGGCAGGTGGTCCAGCTTGGGCCAGCAAAGGCTGGCCAAAGCATTTCTTCCTTGCAGTGGCACGTTCATGCCAGGAGCAGAGAAGGGGACGTCAATGAGGTGGGGAAGTTGCTGGCGGTGCAAAAACAAAAGCCTGTGCGAAGCGCCGCAGAGGGATCTTGGGAACAACCCAGCAGTAAAATAGCAGACGAAATTCAAGAAGCCTCTGGTAAGACCATCCCTACGTGGACACAGCGGCAGCTACCGTTAGCACGGCAGTTCCCTACCTTCACGTTCAGACTTGCTGGTGGTCTCCAGGCCATGCTCTAAGACCCACCCAGGACCCAGGTTGCGCAGCCCTTGTGCAGGTACTGCTAAACCCTAAGAGCCTTTGCAAGCCCATGCAGCCACGGGACTCTCTGCTGCAGATTCCAGGCGTAGAGCTTGGCTTTGAGAGAACGTGGCTTGTGCTCGCTGGCTTTGGAGGCCGCTGGTTGACGCCACTGGCGACCATGGAAAGAGATAGGTGTGCGTGAGGAAGCGTGCAGGCAGGCTACGTGCCGCTCTCCTGCCAAAAGCAAGGAGAAGATCAAGTTCCTGACAGGGTATTTTATTCTCACTTTCAAGCAGATTATGAAGCAGTTGTTGGGTGGGGTTTTGGGTTTGGGTTGTTTTTTTTTTTTTTCCTCAGCATATTTCATCTCTTTCTTCAAACCTCCAGTTTTCCGGGAGAGGTTTTGAAGTGGCCTCATTTGTAATCTGACCTCGCTTCTTGTCATATTTGCGTCATCGGCTCTGGGGGCCGTGCTAGGATGCTGACAAGTATTTCTAACTTTAAAATATGACTCTTTGGCAACCCAAAGAAGAAAAAAGAAAAATACCCCGCTGTCTTCGGAGTGTTTCTGCAGTAAAGGGATGAGGGTTCATGGCACAACACAACTGTGACCAAGATTGTCCAAAGTTGCCTGGATCCCACCCGGATTTATTCTCGCTGGTTATTGTGAGCCCAGTTATTTTCTCCCACGGGCCAAAGAAACTGCATCCCGAGAAATGCGGGGAAGCTGAGGTTGCTGCTTGCTGCACAGGGAGCTGCGAATCTGAACCCTGCACATCTCCACTGGTCTCCTGTCTTCTTCTGGGGGGTCAAGTGGGATCAGAAAAAGGCTACGGCAAACTGTGGTCCTCTCCCAGTGGGTACCACCTTGCAGGACACGGATGCAACGGGACCCTGCGCATGGCCCCACAGTCCTGCTGAGCTGTGGCTGGCCCTTGGGTGTTGCACATGCCCGGAGCAGCCCTGGGGCTTTCTGTAAACGCATGAGGTTTGGCAGGTCCAGCCAAGGCCACCGCAGCTGGGATCAGCTGGCCAGACCTCCTTTTTGGCAAAGGGAGGTCTTCCCTGTGGGAAGGGGCACAGAAACAGCACTGGGTCAGAGCAGAGGCAATTACAGCTCCTAAGAAATAAGCAGGGACTATTTTAAGGCCATTTCCCAAGGCTTACAAAACCAACCCTGCCCATCAATCCCTCCCACCTCCCCTTCCTCATGGAAATACCTTCTGGCCACCGCTGCCCCATGTGCCTGAGCAAGTGCTCTCGGAGAGGTCTCCTTTTTTACATTTCTTGTGAAAAACAGCTGCCCGATGGCTGAGACTGGCCCAAGTTAGCATCACCCTTTGGTGTACCGACAGGCAGGGCTTGCAGGGGAGAGCCTTGGCTTTACAGCAGGAGAGCAGGCAGGGAGCAGCACAGCTCTTAAGGGCATTTAAAAGCAATCTGCTGCCCTTTAACCTTCCCACACCTCACCTGTGAGGGCTGCCCAGGTGGAGCTGCTTTCCGACCCACCAAAGCTATCCCTGTGCTCGTAGCAGACCTGCCTTGTAGCTCACAGCAACCTTGGAGCCTTGTGTTCACCTTCCCCTCGAGACTGCACAAAATTTTGTGTGATAAGTAACACTTTCTTGTTGTTTTCCCAACCATGAAAGGAAATCTGTTAGACCTTTATCAGACGCTTTCTTTATAATAAAGTTAAAATACCTGACGTTAGAGCTCACACTCATAAAAAGACATGCATCATCACTGACTCAGTGGAGCTACGCAGATTTCTGTAATCTTGATGTTTAAAAAAAAATTAGGCCTATGTAGATTTAGAAGTAATCTCTATTAATCCCTCAGTTCTTCAAGAGACTCTTCAAGAGTTTAGGGTTTTACATGCATGTAAGCATCTGCAAGGTTGAAACCAAAAGATGTTTCAGCCAGCCCCGAAATGAAAAACGTAAATATGAAATATTAAAACCAGATCTGCTCTAGAGAAGAACTTTGACATTGCCACAAATCTGAAGAAGAAAGGGAAAACTCTGGCATATAAATTCAGGATGACATCACTTTCTGAGAACCTGATGCCAAAACAGTGCTATCTCTGGGAGAGCTTCAGTGAAAGCTTTTGTCATCTTTGCCAGGTTAATATAACTTTGAGATAAAAAGTACTTTCATATTTATACTGCAGGATGGGGGGCAGGGGGGGAGGGGGTATTACGTTCATCTCTGTAGTATCAAGTCAAGAAACAGAGGACTTGCCATCTTTGTGCAAGTCATCGATCTTCCTTCCCCAACTTGCTCCAAAATCCATTGACACACGATGCTTCTGAAGGGAGACCGAAAACCACAGTGCTCCTTGGTGGCTGAGAAACACTATACTTAGGGTTCAGCAAATTTTTTTGCTTCAATTTATCATCACCAGCTTTCTGCAAATTATCGAGAGGAGCCTTTGTCATAGCTCTGACACTGCTGCTCTGCTTTACTTGTTCTCCTGCATCCATCAATTTGGGAAGGGGATGTCCAAAAAGATAGAATGAAATGCGAAATTGTAAGCTAACACTTTCCTGGAAAACACCTTCTTATCGAGTGCTATCTTTGTAACTCGCTCCCTGCAGGAATCCTGCCTGAGGTTGTTCCCTTGCAGCACTGTCTGTCCTCAGGAGCAAGTGATCCGTGTTTTGTCACGAGTCAGCGCAGTTGTTTCCAGCGCTGCTCAGAGAGCTGGCAGGGCCAGGCAGCCCCGGGTCACCCCGGTGAGCACTTCACGGCTGCAACAAGGTCTGAGGCTTGTATGGTGGGGGAATCGTGGAGAAAAGAGCTGTTCACATCTTTACCCTGGAATCCAGGGAGGAAATTGGGTTTTCTCCGGTTGTCTGCAGCAGACAGAGCTCGCACGCGTGCACGGTCTGTACGCAGTCCCAGAGAACCTGCAGCAAAGGAAAGAAAAGCTGCAAAAAGCTTACGGATCCCGTAACCGCAGCCTTCAAATCAAGGCTAATGCACGTGGCGGATTTGCAGCCACGCTCGGTTCAAGCCAGGGCTCTTTTCTGTGACTGCCTTTGCTGACCTCCACACACCACAGACCGATTCCTGATGGTGGTAGTTCCTTTCCCTCTAAAGCTTCAGATTATAAACGTCTCTCAGCACCTCCAGGAAATAAAAGCCTGTTCTCCAGCCGCTCGCTGTCAGAGCGGACGCCTTGGGTACCAAGCAAGCAACATAAATATTGCAGCTGCACTAGGTGCCGATGTTAGCAGGGGCTTACACGAGCAGAATTACAACTGCGGAGATTATCGCGGTCATCTTTGGGACTCTCTGGGTAACACATCTGGCCCAGCAATACGCTGCATCTCTCCGTGTAGGGGCTACATCGGCAGGGCTGCAGGCTCCAGGGATTTCTGTTCTAGAGCTATCCCGCAGGGAAGGGCAGCGCTCAGTAAGCAGACAGCAGGTGGAAGCTCTCCTGGGGGTGACGCAGCACCACAGTCGTCTCTTTCTTGGGAAACTCTGCGTTTGCTCAAGCTAACACCAAAATTCCCATTGGCGTCCAAAGGGGCTGGGTTTTCACCCAGCGCTCTCTTCTCGTCTGAGAGCTTGCTCAGGAGTGGTGAGGAGGCTGGTTTTTGGCTGCCCCAAGGAGAAGGGGGGATAAGGTGCCTGGCAGCGCGTTGCTGCCGTGCAAAGCTCCGAAGGAGACCCTCGGGCCATGCTGGTCCTGCTGCTGAGACCTGGCGTCGTGCGAGCCACGGTGGCAGGGGACGGACAGGAGGTTAAATCCACCCTACACGGCAGCAGATGCTGCTGCACAACCAGCCCCTGCGTATTGGCGGTGCTTCTTGTCACGGGCCAGCAGCAAAACCAGAGAGGACTTTGTAGACTTTAGAGAAAGAGCTAAGGGGGCTGTAAAGCTTTGGATGGACAAGCCGTCCAAGATATCTGCCCAAGACAAATCCCCCATCAGAAAGGACTGCCCTGGGGACGCTGAAGCATCCAATCCGCCGGATTGCCTGAAGCGAGGCAGAGATCCTGCTCGCTACGTGAACGCCGTGGCTTTCTGGCAGAGAGCAGCCGGCGCAGGCACACGGGAGGTGGGTTTGTAACCAGAGCTGCCAGGGAGATGGACAGCCTAAGGAAGAGGGACCCAACAGCGGGGGCCAGGTTTCAGAGGCGTGAGCTTTTACGGGCTGCAACCCAGCCTGGGTCGCGTAAAGCTCGTCCCTGCCTATCAACGTTCCTAGCAACGCTTGTCTGAGGCACGTTTAGGTTTCATCACCTCACATGTTTGGGTTCTCCCCCTGTCAAATATATTTGCTGTTAATTAAGGCGATTGGAACAAGGCTGGGTGACTGTCAGGGCAGGGATACGTTGGGATAGCCCCTGGCACAGGAGACACAGCTGCCGTAGCCCCGTGACTGCGCGGGGAGATGAAGAAGTGAAAACCTGACGAGTGGAAAGCTCCGGAGGCTGCGAGGCATGGCTACACGTGCCAGCGGGGCTTTACCTGTGGTCTGGCTGCAATCTAGCCGAGCTCACAAATCAGAGGGAACTGCCTGGGAGGAGGATGAAAACTGCAGGCATACGGGTTTCTTGGGGAGGAAAAACTGATTTATTCACTTGGTTCAGGTCTAGAGTACAGGCTGCCCATGATGCAATCATTTTTCTGTCCATATTATTTTATTTACCCTGCTGAGCTCCCACTCTGGAGCACCTAAGCTCTGCCCAGAGGTCTACCAGACCTGGGTGCAGTGTAAGAGTTAATCACCAGGCTGGTGGCTCCTAACATCAATGCTCTCTCAACATATCAACGGATCTCGAAGACTCATTCGGCTTTGGACAGTTATTAGGCATCTCGGGCTGTGAAAGGAGGAGCTGAGCTGGGATTTTCTCCTTTGGCCACAGGCTGTGAGCAGCAAGGAAGCAGTCAACACCGGTGGAAATCTGCTGGTGAGCAAGGCTGGGTCCCATCCAGTCCCCCACCTAAACCAAGCAAGCTGAGTACCCAAAAGGCTATTTAGAGGAAACGTTATGAAGTGCCTGAGTGATTTGGGAATCAAAGTCCCATTTTCAAAAATGACTTAAACAATTGTGGGAAGGTTTATAAATTCGCAAATGATGGTTTGGTTTATAACTTCTATTGAGAGCCAGTGAGAGCTGGGCGCTTACTCTTGTGTGTTCGCCCGCAAATGCTCCTCTAGGAGAATAAGGATTTAGTTACAGAAAATGCAAACTATTTGAACCAATCCAATTTTGAACATTGCACGTAGGCTGTTTTCAAACCTAACTAGCATTTACTGACAACTGACCCCTGTCTGAGGGCCAGGTCTTTGGCCAGCGTGATCTCCAGCGACACCGCTCAGCCAGGTGTCCGTGCCCCTCCAGGCTGAGTTATTAACGCAGCCCTACAAAAAAACCAAGCTGCTGCAGGGAAGGTGCCTGGCGAAACCTCTCATAAGGAGAAAAGGCTACAGCCTCGAAAATAACAGTTCTAGCAAATGCGCGTCATCAGCCTGAAGTTCCTCGTCTTTGGTTATTTTCCAAGCGCATCTGTATTTTCCTGCTGGTGCAATAGGAAGACCCTAAGCGCATGGAGTCAAACACAGGGATTGGCACAAGCTGGCATCAGCCGGGACTGGATCTGGGTGCATATGTGTGTATATATATGTGTGTGTGTGTGTATGTGTGTATATATGTGTGTGTATATATATAAACACACACATATATATGTATGTATATGTATAGGTATGTGTATAAGTATTTGTAGATATATGTGTGTGTGTGTATATATATGTGCATAAGTACATGAACACACACCTGTATGTACGCATGTGTATATGTATCTATACATGTATGATTATATCTATGTGTATGTATGTGTGCATAAATACTCTTTATACACTTCCCTAGGTACCCACCACTGCTGCGGTTGGAGCTGGAGCAGGGAGGCAGCGGGATCCTTGAGCGCATCAATTCTGGGCTCTTAACAACGAGCAAAAGTCTGGCTGTCACCCGCCGGCGTGACCTGGGCTCGCCAGCCGGGACACGGGACGCCTGGGGTTACGTAGGACGAAAAGGGTTTATTCTTTCCTGGGGTAATATCCGCGTGGCTCGAGCTCTGCGGGCACCGCCGCTCCTCCAGCCAGCTCCTGTCTGCGAGCTGCTCCACGCCCTGACAAAGAAACCAGAGCAAGGTGAGATGCGCAGGGACCTTGTCCGGAGCCCGGCGTGCTCGGCATGCTGCACCGCCGCGGAGGAGGGCTCGAAGCACCGGGCGATGGGGAGGCAGAGCTTGCGAGAGCAGCCGCAGGTCTGTACTTATGCCAAACATCTGCCAGCCCCACTTCCACGGCATGGCTTGTTTCTAACCAGAGTGATGTTTTTAAATCTTTATGATTCTTAACATGCTCATAAGAAAATAAATATGTGGTCCACCAGCGAGTCTCCAGTAACAAAGTGCAGGTCTTTGAACGAGGGCTGTAACATTCTCCATCCTGCTCCGCGCTCTCGAAAGAAACAGTGCTAAAGATATATGGGGCAGGTAGAGCTGATGGAAACAGTTTCAACCTCATTTTTTTCCATCAGAAAATGCCATTTCATCAAAATTGACATGTTCCGAGGGATGGTATCGATTTTGACAAAACCGTCGCTGAAAAAGTGTCAGAGAGGATTGTTTCCACCCTCTCGCTTTGTTCCAATAAATTCAAAAAGTTCCACTCCGATCAAGTCCAATTTTCTCTGGATTATGTCAGTCTGCCCGCTGCAGAGAGAAATTTGCTGTGAGGCCGGATTGCGGAGAGGCAGCGCAGCACTTCACGTCGCCCCGCTTAAGAGTCTGATTTTTATTTCAGGATTTGTTTGGGGTCTTTGCTCCCAGCAATTTTTTTTTGTGGTGGGGAATGGATTAGCTGGGGTAGACACTGAGTTCTCCCAGCTCCCCCCGGGGATCCTCCATATGGCTGCTGGCCTCAAGGCAGGACTCCACCAAAAGGCAGAATAACATCTTGCCGTCGGCAGTCTTGCAGCCAAACTCCGCGAATTCGCCTGTAGAGGAGTGATCCCCCTTCCATGCTGGCTCAGGGAGCCAGGCAGCAGCTGGCTAGCCACAGGCTGTGCGTTCGGCACCTACGCAACGGGTCCAGCACGTCTACCATGCACGAGGCACGTTGGAGATTGCTCTTTCACTGGAGGACCCCGCATATGCACGGAGCCTGGTTTCCAGCCTGAAGCCAGGCAGAGCTGCTGCGGATGCGTGGCCCCAGCCCTCCTTTGCCCTCCAAAAATGCCATCGTCTTCCCTTCTCTTTTTATGGAGCAAAGTGAGGCAACGAGCCACCCTCTCACCTTTGGTAGGTCTTAGTCCTTGCAGGAGGCAAGAAAAATTCTGCGTTAGCTATAGCCCTGGGGAGGTCTCAAGGTGTGAATTATCCGCCTCCCAGCAACTTCCAGTCCCTCCACCCCTCAGATCCCCTGTAAGGCCCCCCCAGCCCCTCTAAGTTCCCCTTTCATGCTGTCTGCATTCAGATCACCCCTATGGCCCTCTGGCCACAAGCAGCAAAGGCTGAGCACTGCGCTTTTCCCTCCTCAGTTTGGACGTTCACACCAGGGTTTGAACCCCGAGCATCCTGGACTTCCAACTGGAGAGCGCCATGCCCAGCTCCAAAGAATCTTCAGTGGCAATCGTTATTGTCGTTGCCATTATCAACATGGGCAAAACAATGTATTTTTCCTTGTTTTCTCAGAACGCAGGGACCTGCTGCAGCTGGAGCTCATTTTCCTTCCTCTTCACACTATGTTTTTCTCCGCTGCTAAAACGTCAGCCTTAGGAAAGTGCTTGTTGTGGCAAATTTCACCCCAAATAATAATATATCGTGCATTACATTTCCCACTGGGAATGTCTAAATTTCTAACTGGGAGTGCCTGGTAATCTCAGTAGTACCTCTTGCTGCCAGAGCCATCAGCACTCGTGCCCTGCTGCCAGCACCAGGATGCCCGTTTTGCTCTCGTAAATGCATCGGTTGTTCCAAGACCCCTGCCCGGATCACATCCAGTTGTCCCCCCTCGGCTGGGCTGGGCTGAGCTGGGTGCCGCTGTTTATACAGCCAAAAAGACGCAGCCTGTGCCGCGAGGCTCGCACGCCTGCAGCAGCGTGAGGGGGGGAGCGTGGGGCTTGCTCCTGGGGGGACACGGGTACCAAGAGCGTTTTCCCACCCAGCAAGGTTTCTCCTTAACCCTCCTTGCTGGGGACACCAAGCCATGGTGGCCTCGACCTGCATCAACGGGCAACAGAGGATCTGCACGGGCACAGACCACCGGGTTTTGCTTTTTAATTGCTCTACCTGCACCACAGACGCTGCTAGGAAGGGAAACGGGGGGGACAGGCTTCGAGGTGAGCGGCTGCGGGTCTGTGCGTGTGCACGGGCATCGGTCAGGGCGGAGAAGTGACCCACGGCTTCCTTGTGAAAGCTCCTCTCTTGCAGCAAAGCGTGGGGTGAAAAGGAAGCCAGCTACCAGCTTTGAAAGACCCGAGTTAAATCCAATGGCTGAAACAATCCCCTCAATTTTTTTTTTTTTTTTAAATGAGAAAGTCCCTTCCCTAATCGTCATTGTTAAGATTGCAGCTTTAATAAAGGCTACCGACAGTCAAACAGCCAAGAAAAGAACAGAAACCAGAAGCTTGGCTGCACGAAAGCCACTCCGCTGTTCCCCGGCGTGCTTCGCTCTGCTCCCCGCGCCCGCGCCCCTTTGAGCGGCACCCCAAGGACTGGCACCGCGCCTCTTGGCGGCACCTCAGCCCCAAATACCTGCAGAAAAGCAGGTTTCTGCTGTGGCTGGGAATATGCTCTGCGTGTCTGTCCGTCGCCGGCTGGGAAAGCGGAGGCTGGGAAAGCGGAGGCTTCCTCGCCGGCTGCGGCAGGCTGCGGTTAGGTGTTTGTGGAACAATAGGGTCTCCCTCTGGTGGCAAATTCCGCCCGAGGTCTGCTGACATCGCGGGCCGCCATGGGCTGCAGGACAGCAGAGCTGGCTACCAGCCGCCTGCCCGGGCATGGCACGGCTGCATGGCCCCAGCTGTCAGGCTGTGGGGATGAAGGGGCTCATGGCCCCATGGCCACTGGCCCCTGCCTGGGACGGTGCTGCCCAGGATGCCCAGGGCAGCACCACTGGCACAAGATTCCTGCAGAAGTCTCTGGAGGACTGGGCACACGGTGCATCCCGTCACAATGCATCCCATCACATGGTGCATCCCATCACACGGTGCATTCCATCAAACGGTGCATCCCATCACACGGTGCATCCCATCACACGGTGCATCCCATCACACGGTGCATCCCATCACACGGTGCATTCCATCACACGATGCATCCCATCACACGGTGCATCCCATCACACGGTGCATTCCATCACACCATGCATCCCATCACACAGTGCATCCCATCACACGATGCATTCCATCACACGGTGCATCCCATCACACGGTGCATCCCATCACACGGTGCATCCCGTTACACGGTGCATTCCATCACACGATGCATCCCATCACACGGTGCATTCCGTCACATGATGCATTCCATCACACCATGCATCCCATTACACGATGCATTCCATCACACGGTGCATTCCATCACACCATGCATCCCATCAGACGGTGCATCCCATCACACGATGCATTCCATCACACGATGCATTCCATCACACGGTGCATTCCATCACACAGTGCATCCCATCACACGATGCATTCCATCACACGATGCATTCCATCACACCGTGCATCCCATCACACAGTGCATCCCGTTACACGATGCATTCCATCACACGGTGCATCCCATCACACGGTGCATTCCATCACACGGTGCATTCCATCACACAGTGCATCCCATCACACGGTGCATTCCATCACACAGTGCATCCCATCACACGGTGCATCCCATCACACGGTGCATTCCATCACACGATGCATTCCATCACACGGTGCATCCCATCACACGATGCATCCCATCACACGGTGCATCCCATCACACGGTGCATCCCATCACACGATGCATTCCATCACACCATGCATCCCATCACACGATGCATTCCATCACACCGTGCATCCCATCACACGGTGCATCCCATCACACGGTGCATTCCATCACACGATGCATTCCATCACACGATGCATTCCATCACACGGTGCATTCCATCACACAGTGCATCCCATCACACGATGCATTCCATCACACGATGCATTCCATCACACCGTGCATCCCATCACACAGTGCATCCCGTTACACGATGCATTCCATCACACGGTGCATCCCATCACACGGTGCATTCCATCACACGGTGCATCCCATCACACGGTGCATCCCATCACACGGTGCATTCCATCACACAATGCATTCCATCACACGGTGCATCCCATCACACGATGCATCCCATCACACGGTGCATTCCATCACACGGTGCATCCCATCACACGATGCATTCCATCACACCATGCATCCCATCACACGATGCATTCCATCACACGATGCATTCCATCACACGGTGCATCCCATCACACGGTGCATTCCATCACACGATGCATTCCATCACACGGTGCATCCCATCACACAGTGCATTCCATCACACAGTGCATTCCATCACACCATGCATCCCATCACATGATGCATTCCATCACACGATGCATTCCATCACACGATGCATCCCATCACACGGTGCATTCCATCACACCATGCATTCCATCACACGGTGCATTCCATCACACGATGCATTCCATCACACGATGCATCCCATCACACGATGCATTCCATCACATGGTGCATCCCATCATACTGTGCATCCCATCACACCATGCATCACATCACACAGTGCATCCCATCACATGGTGCATCCCATCACACGGTGCATCCCATCACATGGTGCATCCCATCACACAGTGCATTCCATCACATGACGCATCCCACCACATGATGCATCCCACCACATGTTGCTTCCCACCACACGGTGCATCCCATCACACGATGCATCCCATCACAAAATGCATCCCATCACACAGTGCATCCCATCACAGGATGTATCCCATCACACAGTGCATCCCACCACACGATGCATCCCATCATCGCATGGATGGAGCCCAAACGGTCTCAGCCCCGAGGCCGGCTCCCCGGGCTCGGGCTGCGGTGCCTTGCCTGCGTGCAGCGCTCCTCCGGCTGCCTGCGCCCAGCGAGCGCTTGCGAAGCGATGCCTTTGCCTCGCGGCTGCGGCGGATGCTAAGCATCAAGTTGTTGTTTGGGGTTTTGGCAGGTTCATGACAGTCTTGGAAGCGAATAACTCAGGCACTCGCACACCACTCCAGCAGCACGCTAATTAAAAGGATTGGACTCTGCACTACATCTCTGTCCGACTCCAGCACTCATGCCTCGCTCGTCCCAGACGTCTGTCAGTGCCCCCGGTCCCATCGCCGTGGGGTGCAGGACCACTGCCCCATCCCGCAGGGGATGGGGGAGAGGAGGGCTCACAGCTGGGTCCCCACGCAGCAGGGTGCTGCGAGCCCAGCTAACAGCACATACCAGCAAGAGCCTCAGGCGTTTAGGGTGCACCCAGCCCTGAAGCACCCCAAGGGGCTGGGCTTTAGGAACCAGGAGGTGCCGCAGGGCCAGACGCAGCTGGCAGAGCAGACCAGCCGCTTGCAGGACACGGCACAGCATTTTCAGGCCATTTCAGCCTTTTTGCAACGGGCTGCCCCCGTGGTGGGGGGCATTCCCACTTACCCAGCCCCCTCCGCAGCGCGGGAGCTCAGCACGGGTAACCGGCTTCTCCCAGCTCCCCAGCAGAAGGGCGTTTTGGCAGCCCTATACACAGGATAGACCAGTTTCTTCAGGCTCCTGAGCAGCAAGGTTTCAGCATCGGGGATGCAAAGGGCTCCTCTGACCTCCCAGACCCGCGGAGTCCGAGAGAGACAGGGTTTGGGCTGTCCCCATCTTCCCCTCTTCCCTGGGAGAGCTGGCATTTCCCCGGCTGCTGCGGCGTTGGAGTGGACAGAAAGGCCGTGCGTGCTGCGTTCCGGCTTTAAGGGTGTTGCTGTCAGTCATCTTTTTCCAAAGCTGCTCTGCCACATATGCGGATGTAGCTTGAAATGGATAAACCTGGCAGGGGACTAGCCAGGGCTGTTTGTCATCTGTTTCAGGTGACTCGTCCATCCTCGCATCCTTTAAAATGTAGTCAGTGACAGCTTGGTGGCGGATCTGGCCCTGGGACAGTGCTCTCGCCTGCTTAAAATTCCCTCCTTTCCCTCCCGTGCTTTGTAGTCGCTTGCAAAGACCAGCTCTAGCTGGAGGCTTTGTAGCAGCAGAGGCAAAACTGAATTTTGCCACCCCGAGGTTGAAGGCAAAATAATTTCCTGGGGTGGGATGTCAGACTTGGCATCCTTCTCGCTCCCTCCCTCCCACAAAGACACACTCTCTGCAAAAAGGCAGGCGTGTATTCTCCTGCCAGGATATTTCCTCCCTGCCCCGCTGTAGGACCTTCCCCTTCTCCAGACAATGAAGGGACCGAAGCCAATGGCAGCGGCTGGTGGAGCCAGGGAATGCAAAAGCCCAGCGGAGCCCATCCTGAACGCGCCCCAGCCAGCCGGACAGGAGGGGGAGAACGAACCCCGGTGTGTGGGCTGCGAGGGGCAGCCCTGCCGCCGGCCCCCCGCTTGCCCGCGGCCAGGTGAGGTGGGTGGGAGCTGGCCCGGGGCCGGGGGCCGGCCACCCACCTCCCCTCCTGCACCCAGAGCCGGCCCCGTAGCATCAGGAGTCACCCAGCAGGGCCGCGGCCTCGCCGCTGCAGGGGAACCCCAAATCCGCACGCGCAATTAGGCATGGGGAGCGGGGCTGCAACGCACCCACAGCCTCGCAGGGCTCCGGGGAGGGTGGGTGCGCGAATCCAGAGCCGGCCAGGTCTCCGCTGCTCCCAGGCACCCGGTGGGTGCCACCTGAGGCTGGGGGACAGCGGGAGGAGCAGCTGTGCTCAGCCGGACCCCGAGGGAAGGAGGTGGGCGGCGTGTGCCCACGGGAGTCACTTTTTATTAAGGTTTGTTATTATAAAAATATATCATAAAACGTTGTGGCATATTTGTCCATTTCCAGTCCGGGGGCAGAGGCACTGGAAGGCTCGGGCAGAGCGGGCTCCGTCATGCAGCTCCTCTGGCTGCGGCGTGGGGAAGCCGGAAAGCGTTCCCCGGAGGAAACGCCGCTCCCTTGGGCTGGGACAGCGCTGGGGATGCCCCGAGCAATTGCTGGGGACCGGAGGCGTTCGCTGCCCTGCATCCAACAGTCTTCGGGGAGGAGAAAGGAGAAAGACTGAAAGCAAGGAGGGGAGGGAAAAAAAAAAAAAAAAAAGACAAAACAAGGAAGAATGAGTCTCTTCTGTCACCCCTTTCCAATCGGATGGAGGTAAAGCGTCCCTCCGGGCAGCGTGCGTGAACGTCCCAAGCGTGCTCCCCTGCGCAGAGATTTGCCGTGGGAGGAGGGCAGCTCTCACCACCCGGGCTGTCTTCGCATCCGGAGGCGGTGGCGTTTTGGGCACAGTTCGGTGGCACTTTGGGCACAGTTCGGTGGCACTTTGGGCACAGTTCGGTGGCACTTCGGGCTTCGGTTACAATTTGCAGGTGCTTGTTCCCAGAGGCACTGTCTCTTTGCTGCTCCGCGGCTCTAGGAAGAGGAGGCTGGGATAGAGAGTCCATGGATGGTGTTTAGAGGGTCTGCAGATTTCCCCACAGGGCTGGCAGGTTTTCTGTCCACAACTGCAGGAAGGG
This sequence comes from Pelecanus crispus, assembly GCF_030463565.1. Classification (NCBI taxonomy): domain Eukaryota; kingdom Metazoa; phylum Chordata; class Aves; order Pelecaniformes; family Pelecanidae; genus Pelecanus; species Pelecanus crispus. The sequence continues at coordinate 1,065,583 of NC_134645.1, read as the reverse complement.
GAGGGGAGGGGGGAAAAAAAAAAAAAAGACAACAACCAGGTAGTGGATTGATGGACTCCAAGCACGTCGCTGCGGCTGGGCACGTCCCACATCGGCACACACACACACACACATGGATCCTCTTCCCACGGCTCCCACCGAGCCCCCCATCTGCCTGCCCCCAGGAAAGCCACCCCTTCAGAAAGGGGCTGCCTGCTCCAAGGATCAGGGGAAACGGAGGGGAAAGGGGGGGCCGTGATGGTGACAGGCATGCTCTGCCGTTGCCGGGGATCTGGATCTGCCGGGGGGGGGTGACCCAGACCCACCCCAGCCGCAGAGAGAACACGTCCCACGCGCTTTCTGAAAGTTGGGGTGCCCTGGGAGGGGACCGTGCCACCAGTGCCGGGAAGAAGGGGAAAGGAGCCGCACACCGTGCCAGCCGTAGGCCAGCTCCTGCTGGGCTTCTCCCCAGCCCCAGCTCATCCCAGGCACAGCCGGGCCCCGGGAGGCACCAGGGTGCAGGGCCCAAGGCGTGCCCGGGCTCCATGTATCCCCCCGCACCGTCCACGCGCGGGCCGGGGGCGACGCGAAGCCCCCTGGGGCTGCTGTGGGCATTGGGATAAGCAGGGAGAATTTTCGGAGGGGATAACGGCTGTGAAATGGGAAAAGGACTGAAACGGAGGGTGAAATTGCCCGGCTGAGTTTGTCTTTTTTCTCTCTTTCTTTGTTTCTTTCCTTCTTTTCTTGCCCTTTTTCTTTCCTTCTCTCCCTCTTTCTTTTCTTCTCTCCCTCTTTCTTTACTTCTCTCCCTCTTTCCCTCTCTCCTTCTCTCTTCCCTCCTCTCCCTTTTTCTTTCCTTCTCTCCCCCTTTCTTTCCCTCCTCTCCCTCTTTCTTTCCCTCCTCTCCCCCTTTCTTTTCCTCCTCTCCCTCTTTCTTTCCCTCCTCTCCCTCTTTCTTCCCTCCTCTCCCTCTTTCTTCCCTCCTCTCCCCCTTTCTTTCCCTCCTCTCCCTCTTTCTTCCCTCCTCTCCCTCTTTCTTTCCCTCCTCTCCCCCTTTCTTCCCTCCTCTCCCCCTTTCTTTCCCTCCTCTCCCCCTTTCTTTTCCTCCTCTCCCTCTTTCTTTCCCTCCTCTCCCCCTTTCTTCCCTCCTCTCCCCCTTTCTTTCCCTCCTCTCCCCCTTTCTTTCCCTCCTCTCCCTCTTTCTTCCCTCCTCTCCCTCTTTCTTCCCTCCTCTCCCTCTTTCTTCCCTCCTCTCCCCCTTTCTTCCCTCCTCTCCCTCTTTCTTCCCTCCTCTCCCTCTTTCTTCCCTCCTCTCCCTCTTTCTTTTCCTCCTCTCCCCCTTTCTTTCCTCCTCTCCCCCTTTCTTCCCTCCTCTCCCTCTTTCTTCCCTCCTCTCCCCCTTTCTTTCCCTCCTCTCCCTCTTTCTTCCCTCCTCTCCCTCTTTCTTCCCTCCTCTCCCTCTTTCTTCCCTCCTCTCCCCCTTTCTTTCCCTCCTCTCCCTCTTTCTTTTCCTCCTCTCCCCCTTTCTTCCCTCCTCTCCCCCTTTCTTTCCCTCCTCTCCCCCTTTCTTTTCCTCCTCTCCCTCTTTCTTTCCCTCCTCTCCCTCTTTCTTTCCCTCCTCTCCCTCTTTCTTCCCTCCTCTCCCTCTTTCTTCCCTCCTCTCCCTCTTTCTTTCCCTCCTCTCCCTCTTTCTTCCCTCCTCTCCCTCTTTCTTTTCCTCCTCTCCCCCTTTCTTTCCTCCTCTCCCCCTTTCTTCCCTCCTCTCCCTCTTTCTTCCCTCCTCTCCCCCTTTCTTTCCCTCCTCTCCCTCTTTCTTCCCTCCTCTCCCTCTTTCTTCCCTCCTCTCCCTCTTTCTTTCCCTCCTCTCCCCCTTTCTTCCCTCCTCTCCCCCTTTCTTCCCTCCTCTCCCTCTTTCTTCCCTCCTCTCCCCCTTTCTTTCCCTCCTCTCCCTCTTTCTTCCCTCCTCTCCCTCTTTCTTCCCTCCTCTCCCTCTTTCTTCCCTCCTCTCCCCCTTTCTTCCCTCCTCTCCCTCTTTCTTCCCTCCTCTCCCCCTTTCTTTCCCTCCTCTCCCTCTTTCTTCCCTCCTCTCCCTCTTTCTTCCCTCCTCTCCCTCTTTCTTTCCCTCCTCTCCCTCTTTCTTCCCTCCTCTCCCTCTTTCTTTCCCTCCTCTCCCCCTTTCTTTCCTCCTCTCCCCCTTTCTTCCCTCCTCTCCCTCTTTCTTCCCTCCTCTCCCTCTTTCTTTCCCTCCTCTCCCTCTTTCTTCCCTCCTCTCCCTCTTTCTTTCCCTCCTCTCCCCCTTTCTTTCCTCCTCTCCCCCTTTCTTCCCTCCTCTCCCCCTTTCTTCCCTCCTCTCCCCCTTTCTTTCCCTCCTCTCCCTCTCTCTTCCCTCCTCTCCCTCTCTCTTTCCCTCCTCTCCCCATCCTTTCCCCCCCCGCTGCCCCTCTCCCCCCCGCCCTCTCCCCGCGGGATGCGGGGCCGCGGGGGCCGGGAAGCGGGGACCCGGCCCGGCCTCCCCGGGAGCGGGAGCGGTGCGGGACCACCAGACCCCCCCCCGCCGGCTCCGCGGTCCCCCCGCCCCGGCGACCGCCCTCCCTCCTCCAGCCCCCCGCCCGGGGCTGGGGGGGCGTTTGGCCGGATAAGCTGATATTTGGGTTGTCCCAGAGAAGTAGCGGAACCAGAAAACCGATCCGGATGAAATTAAAAAGAAAAAAAAAGCTTTTAAAGGGGAAAAAAAACCCCACAACACACAAAAAAAAACCCGAAAAAAACCCACCACAAACGTTTAAAGAAAGTCTGTGGGCCTTTCGGCAGGCAGCTTGAAGACTGGCAAGTCAGGAAAGTCAGTCTCCAAGTCAAAATACCTCGAAAAATATAATAAATACGCGCAGGTCATCGTCCCTCCTTCGTTCGTTTTCTTCCCGTCTTCCCTTCCTTTCTTCTTTCTCTTTCCTTTTCTTTCTTTCTTTCTCTTTCTTGCTTTCTTTCCCTTTTTCTCTCTTTCCCTTTTTCTTTTCCTTTCCTTCCTCTCCCTCGCTTTCTTGCACTCTGTTTCTCTTTTCTTTTTTCCCCCAAATAATTGGTTTATAATTATCTGTTTTCACCCATTGATTCTCGCAATAACTCATCCCTGGAACAGCTGATGTTATGACTCGCAGCATGTTGCCGTAGTTAGAGAGAAACGGCAAAGGGTCGTATAGAAAAAGACAAACAAAAAAATTAGAAGAAGAAAAAAATGAAAAGCAAAAAAGTGAAAAGCAAAAAAGTGAAAAGCAAAAAAGTGAAAAGCAAAAAAGTGAAAAGCAAAAAACATGAAAAGCAAAAAACATGAAAAGCAAAAAAAAAAGAAAGCAAAAAAAAGCAAAAACAAGAAAAGCAAAAACAAGAAAAGCAAAAACAAGAAAAGCAAAAACAAGAAAAGCAAAAACAAGAAAGCAAAACCAAAGAAAAACAAAACCAAAGAAAAACAAAACCAAAGAAAAACAAAACCAAAGAAAAGCAAAACCAAAGAAAAGCAAAACCACGAAAAGGAAAAAATTTCAAAGCAAAAAATTTCAAAGCAAAAAAATTAAAAGCAAAAAATTTAAAAGCAAAAAATTTAAAAGCAAAAAATTTAAAAGCAAAAAATTTAAAAGCAAAAAATTTAAAAGCAAAAAATTTAAAAGCAAAAAGCCCCCAGCAATAAAGAAATGGACTAGTAAGTGGGAAATGCATCGCAAATGTGAGAAAGAATAGAAAGTCCAACACCGTGGAAAAGGAGAAAAATACCGACGGGGATTTTATAGCCAGACCAGAGGAGTTGGGAGTTTTTCAGACCGCAACGGCCTGGCCGGGGGCTTCCAGCGACGAGCCGCACCGATGAGCCGGAGACCCCGGGGAAGAGGCCAACGCACCCCCAAACCGCGGCGGGGGCTTGGCAGGTGCCCCCGGCCGAGCCCCCCGCCCCGGTGCCGCGGGTACCCCCGCAGCGTTGCTCATGTTTGGGGGGGGCCGGGGCAAAAAGCTCCGAGCAGCCGCGGGTCCGGCCCGCGCCCCGCAAACTGCACCCACAAAAGGGGCCAGCGGCCGGGGAGGGGCGCGGGGGGGGCAAGGGGGGGGGATTTGCCCTAAATTTTCCCGCACCCCCCACGGCTTCCAGCGCCAACGACGGGGAAAAATAAAATTATTCCCAGTTTATCATCCCCGTGTGCTGGCTGAGGCGCTGGGCGGGGGGGGGCTGGATAGGGACCCATGGAAAACTGCGCCGGGGGTCCCGGGGGGGCTCAGAGCCCCCGGGGGGGGCACGGAGGGGACGGGGCGTGCCCCGAGGCGCGGGGAATCGGGACCCATGGAAAACCGCGGCGGGGGGGTCCCGGGGGGGCTCGGGGGTCCCGGGGGGGGGGCACGGAGGGGACCGGGCGTGCCCCGAGGCGCGGGGGAAACGGGACCCATGGAAAACTGCGCCGGGGGTCCCGGGGGGGCTCAGAGCCCCCGGGGGGGGCACGGAGGGGACGGGGCGTGCCCCGAGGCGCGGGGAATCGGGACCCATGGAAAACCGCGGCGGGGGGGTCCCGGGGGGGCTCGGGGGTCCCGGGGGGGGCACGGAGGGGACCGGGCGTGCCCCGAGGCGCGGGGGATCGGGACCCATGGAAAACCGCGGCGGGGGGTCCCGGGGGGGCTCGGGGGTCCCGGGGGGGAGCACGGAGGGGACCGGGCGTGCCCCGAGGCGCGGGGGCAAACCCCGGGGGGGGGAGCGCAGCCGCGTGGTGGCGGAGGGGGCGTTTAATTACGGATATTTCAAATTTTGAGCGCCGTATGCTCTGCCTGAAGGTGGGGGGACGCGCAGCGACCCCCTTAGCCCCCCGCCCCGTTCCTCTCCCGCTCGCCCCGCGCCCCCGGAGGGGTCCGCAGCCGCCGCGGGGGTGCTGCCCCCCCCACACCCCCCCGGGGTCCCTGCTCACCTTCCCGCCCGGGCTGCTTGAACGCCATCGCCGTGGCCAGGTCGCCGCCGTGCACGGCCACGCCGGGCCCGTGGTGGGCCAGTGGGCTACCTTGCGGCTGCCAGGGGTGGCCCGGGGGGATGTAGCCGCCGGCCGGGCCGCCGTAGACGCCGTGCTGGTTGGAGGGGGGGTAGGCGCAGGCCGGGAGGAAGCCGCCCACCGAGGGGAGCCCCGGGGCGGGCTGGGGACAGGCACAGGGAGAGGCGCAGGCTGCGGGGGGCAGCGCGGCTCTGCGGGCCGGGGGCACGGCCGAGCGCCGGGGGGGGTCGCAACACCCCCCCCCAACCACCCCCCCCCCCCCGCCATGGGTCTGGGGTGCCCCCTCGGGAAGGTGGGGGCCGGAGGGGGAACGGGAGCAAGGGGAGCAAGGGGAATCCCCCCCCCCCGCCCGCCTCGTCCCCCCCGCCCCTCTCCCTTGTCCCTTCCTGCCCCCCGTCCCCTCCGGCCCCCCTACATTGTCCCCTCCTGCCCCCCAACCTTGTCCCACCGCCCCTCTCCCTTGTCCCCTCCTGCCCCCCGTCCCCTCCGGCCCCCCTACATTGTCCCTTCCTGCCCCCCAACCTTGTCCCCTCCTGCCCCCCCGCACCCCCAACCTTGTCCCCCCCGCCCCTCTCCCTTGTCGCCTCCTGCCCCCCGTCCCCTCCTGCCCCCCTGCATTGTCCCCTCCTGCCCCCCAACCTTGTCCCCTCCTGCCCCTCTCCCTTGTCCCCTCCTGCCCCCCGTTCCCCCCCGCCCCTCTCCTTTGTCCCCTGCTGCCTCCCATCCCCTCCTGCCCCCCTACCTTGTCCCCTCCTGCCCCCCCCGTCCCCTCTCCCTTGTCCCCTCCTGTCCCTCTCCTTTGTCCCCTCCTGCCCCCCCGTCCCCTCTCCCTTGCCCCCCCCCGCCCCTCTCCTTTGTCCCCTCCTGCCCCCCGTCCCCCCCGTCCTTCTCCCCTGTCCCCTCCTGACCCCTCCCTTGTCCCCCCCTGCTCCCTACCTTGTCCCCTCCTGCCCCCCTCCCTTGTCCCCTCCTGCTCCCTGCCTTGTCCCCCCTGCCCCTCTCCCTTGTCCCCTCCTGCCCCCCTCCTGCCCCCCTCCCTTGTCCCCTCTTGTTTCCTTTCCCTTGTCCCCTCCTGCCCCCCTAGCTTGTCCCCTTCTGCCCCCTCGTCCCCCCCACCTTGTCCCCCCCTGCCCCCTCCCTTTTCCCCTCCTGCTCCCTGCCTTGTCCCCCCCGCCCCCTCCCTTGTCCCCTCTTGTCCCTCTCCCTTGTCCCCTTCTGCCCCCTCCTGCCCCCCCACCTTGTCCCCCCCACGCCTCTCCCTTGTCCCCTCCTGCCCCCCGTCCCCCCCCACCCCTCTCCCCTGTCCCCTCCTGCCCCCCCATCTCCTCCTGCCCCCCCCGCCCCCGCTGCCCCCCCGCCGCAGTCACCTGCGGGTATTTGATATCTCCCTCCATGGCAGCCTTGTCGATGCCGTTGACCGCCTGGGGCGGGGGGAAGGCCGCCCTGTTCACGCTGGGCCAGTCTTCCATTTTGGGGGGGTAGGCAGACCCCTCCGTGCCAGCCAGAGCCCCTGGGGGGGAGAGCGCGGCGGCTCCGTTAGCGTCCCCCCGCGCCCCCCGCCCCGGCGGGTTTTGTCCCCCGGAGCAGGGATTGGGGTGAAATGGGGTGGGGGGAGCCCGGGTTCGCAGGTGCCCGCTCGTATGAACCCGCTGAGGGGGGCACACAGACCCGCCTCGCCTCCCCCCGCCCCCCCGACACCGGGGGGCACAGCCCCCCACCCCGCCACCCGGGCGGCCCGGGACCGCCTCGGTCCTGACGGCCCAAACTGGGCGCACCCCGGTTTGCACCCCAGCGGGGGGAGAGGCCGCCGGCCCCCCCTGCCCAAACCCGGTCCCCCTGCCCAGCTCCCCCCCCTCCCCACTTCCATGCTCCCGATAATTTAGGAGGCCCAATTTCTCTTCTGACGAAGGAGATTTATAAAAGTGACATCGGAATTTTAAAGATAAATGATTGCACGGAGGGAAACGCATGCGGTTGATTTACTCGGGCTTTTGGAAGGATAAAAGGGCTCCCCCGGCCCCCCCCGGCCCCTCCATGCCCCCCCGGAGCCGGCGGGGCCGGGTGCTGCCGGTGCTCCCCGGTGCTCCCCTCGCCTCCCGCGGCTGCCCCAGCCCCGGCCGCTGCTCGCTCCCTCCTCCTCGCTCGGTTTTTAGGAAAAGCAGGAACATTTCTCGGGGGGACCCCGGGAGCGCCCTGCCCGCTTCCCGAAGTGGCCTGCTTCCCTTCCTCTCTTTTTTTTTTAATTATATTTTACCCCTTTTGCCTTTCCATGGGATTGTTTTCTCTCCTTTTTACCCCCCTTCCTTTTTTTTTTTTTTCCCCTTCCCTTTTTGCCTCTCCCCGGGATCGTTTTCTCTCCTTTTTTTTTTTTTTTTACCCCCCCCTTCCATTTATTTATTTTATTTTTTTCCCCCCCTTTTCTTGCAAAGGGAAATTCAGGGCTCCGAATTTGCGGTCGGCAATCTATCATCCCCAGGAAAATATTTTCCACATTTTTCATAAAAAGTTCAAGATGTCTGTGCCTCGCCGCATCTGGCCCTGCCGCCCCGTCCTGCCGGAGCGATCGAAAAAAACCCCCAAAAACTGAAAAATAAAAACCAACCCCAAAACAGCAAAACACCCCAAAATAATAAAAAAAAAAACCCAACAAAATCAAAAAACCACCCCAAAACAAAAAAAGCCCCAAAGCAAAAAAGCACCCCAAAGCAAAAAAACACCCCAAAACTAAAAAACCACCCCAAAACTAAAAAAAAACCCCAAAGCAAAAAACAAAACAAAAACCTCAAAACAAAAAAATCCTACCCAAAACAAAAAAAGCAAAATCATAACAAAAACCCCAAAACAAACAAACAAAAAAACCAAAATAAAAAAAAAACAAAGAAATAAACCCAAAACAAAAAAACCAAACCAAAAGAAAACAAAAAAAAACCCCAAACCCCCCAATAAACCCCAAAACTCAAAAAAACCCCAACCCCCCCGAAAAAAACAAAACCCACAAAAAAAACCCCAAAGCCCCCAAAAAAACCAAAACCCCAAAAAACCCCAAAACCCCCCAAAAAACCAAAACCCACAAAAAACCCAAAACCCCCAAAAAAACCGAAAACCCCAAAAAACCCCAAAACCCCCAAAAAACCCCAAAACCCCCAAAAAACACCAAAACCCCCCAAAAACCCAAAAAAAACCCAAAACCCCCAAAAAAACCCCAACCCCCCAAAACCCCCCAAAACCCCCCAAAACCCAGGGGGGTGAGGGAGCGCCACTCGCCATGCGGGCAAGGGGCGAGCCCTGCCCGGGGCTGCGGGCCGGGGCAGCGGGGTTGGGGCGCGGGGCCGGGGGGGTCGCGGTACCCACCCGTCTGCTCGACGAAGGTGCGGATGCCCAGGATGTTGGTGACCGAGTGGGCCGAGGGCCAGGAGCGGGGCAGGCCGACGTGGGCCGCGGGCACGGGGGCGGCGGGGTGCCCCCCTGGCACTTTGGCGGCGGGCGAGGCGACGGCGCCGGGGTAGGGGTACTGGTAGAGGTGGTTGTAGGGCAGCGCCGGCTGCGGCGGGGGCTGCTTGCTGCCGTCGAAGGGGCCAGCGGGCTGCGAGAGGCTGCCGATCTTGTTGCGCAGGATCCTGCTGATGGAGCTGACCGAGGGCACGTTGTATTTGTCGCAGACGCCGTCGGCCAGCAGCCGGTCGCGGATCTCCCAGGCGAAGATGCCCGGGTCGCCTTGCTTGTAGTCACGGATGTGCTTGACCACGTTGGGGGTGGTGACCCGTGGCTTGCTGCCACCGATAGCCCCGGGGAGGATGGAGCCGGTCTCGTTGTAGCGGGCCAAGATTTTGCTGACGCAGCCGTGGGAGACGCGGAGCTGGCGGCTGATGTCGCAGGGCCGGATGCCGAGCTGCGCCAGCTCCACGATCCGCAGCCGGATGGCGTTGGGCAACGGCCGCCCGTTGACGAAGACGCCGCCCAGTTGGTTCACCTCCCCGTACGTGTGCTCTGCGGCGGCCCCGGCCCGCAGCGTTACCGGGCGGCCGACGGCAGCGTCGCCGCCGCCGCGGGGGACGAGGGGTGCCGGGGATGGGGTGGCCGCAGGGGCGGGGGGGACCGGGGGGGACGGGGGGAGGGATGGGGACGGGGCGATGGAGGGACGGAGGGATGGAGGGATGGAGGGACAGAAGGATGGAGGGACGGAGGGACAGAGGGACGGAGGGACAGAGGGACAGAAGGATGGAGGGACAGAGGGACGGAGGGACAGAGGGACGGAAGGACAGAGGGAGGGATGGGGGTGGAGGGACGGAGGGACGGAGGGATGGGGACAGAGGGACAGAGGAACAGAGGGATGGGGACAGGGGGACAGAAGGATGGATGAGGACGGAGGGACAGAGGGATGGAGGGACAGAGGGACAGAAGGATGGATGGGGACGGAGGGACAGAGGAAGGGATGGGGACAGAGGGACGGAGGGACAGAAGGATGGAGGGACAGAGACGGAGAGAGGGATGGGGACAGAGGGACAGAAGGATGGAGGGACAGGGACAGGGGGATGGACGGCAAGAGGGATGGAGGGACAGAGGGACGGAGAGAGGGATGGGGATGGAGGGACAGAGGGACAAAAGGGATGGAGGGACAGAGGGATGGGGACAGAGGGATGGAGGGACGGAGGGACGGCCGGCCGGAGGGCTGAAGGGAGGGATGGGGACGGGGACAGAGGGACAGAGGGACGGGGGGGGTGGGGATGGGGACAGAGGGAGGGATGGGGACAGAGGGCCGAAGGGACGGAGGGATGGAAGGACAGAGAGACGGAAGGACAGAGGGAAGGATGGGGATGGGGCCGGAGGGACGGAGGCAGGGATGGGGACGGGGCCGGAGGGCCTGAGGGACAGCGGGACGGAGGGAGGGATGGGGATGGGGACAGAGGGACGGAGGGAGGGATGGGGATGGGGACAGAGGGACGGAAGGACAGAGGGACGGAGGGACGGAGGCAGGGATGGGGACGGGCCGCCGCCGTGCAAGCCGTGGGCCCCGCGGGCAGCCCGGGCGGAGCAGGACCGGCCCGTGAGCGGGCGTGGGGCAGAGCCGGGGCTGCAGGGGGAGAGGGGAAGGGGGAAAGGGAGAGGAAAAGGGGGAAAAGGAGAGGGAAAGGAACAGGGGGAAAAGGAGAGGGGGAAAAGGAGAGGGAAAGGAACAGGGGGAAAAGAAAGGGGGAAAAGGAGAGGGAAAGGAAAGAAAGCAAAAAAGGAAAGAAAGGGAAAGAGGAAAGGGAAAGAGGAAAGGGAAAGGAAAGGGAAAGAGGAAAGGAGAACACGAAAGGGAGAGGGAAAGGAAAGAGGAAAGGGAAAGGGGAAAGGGAGAGGAAAGAGGAGGAAAGAGAGAGGAATGGGAAAGACGAAAGGGAGAGGAAAAGGAGAACGAGAGACAAAAGGAGAAAGGGAAAAAGAGAAAAGGAGGAAGAAAGAAAACAGAAGGAAAAGGAGAAAGAAAGAAAAGGTGCAATGAAGAGAGAAAAAAGGGGAAACAAAGAAAAAACGAGGGGAAGAAAAAAAAAGACGGGGGGGGGGGGGGGGGGGGAAAGCGTAACAAGGAGAACGGGAGAAAGAACGGAGAGACGAGAGCAGAGCGCAAGAGCGCGCAGGGAGCGGGGAGGGGGGAGCCGAGAGCCGCCCCGGCCGGGCCCGCCGTGCCGGACCCCCGCCCGCCCCCGCCACCCCGGCCCGGAGCGCAGCGCCGCAGCGGGGGCCGGCGGGGGTGCCGGTTCGGCGACCCCCACCCCCGGTAACCCCCCCCCCCCCCCTCCTCCGCCCGCGGAGCCCGTCCCGGAGCCCTCCCCGCCTGCGCCCGCCCTTACCCATCGCCCGGCGCCGGGGCAGCTCCGCTCCGCCCGGGGGGGGGGACCCCCGCCTGCCCGAGCCCCGGCCCCGGCCCCGGCCCCGGCCCGGCATAGAGGGCGCGGGGAGCGGCGGAGGAGCGGGCCGGGCGGGCGGCGGGGCGGCCGGGGGTGCGCTGGCGGCGGCGGGCCGGTTCCCCCGGTGGCGGGGAGCCCCCGCCGCTACTTGGGATCAATTTGACGTGGGAAACACGTCAATCTCGGCCGTCACGGTGGAGGCGCCGCCGCCGGCCGCCCATTGGCTCCCGCGCCGCTCCTAAATGGCCGCGGCCGCCGCTCCCCGCCGCGGGGGGGGGACCCACGGAGAAAGGGGGGGGGCACGGCACCCTCCGCCCGCCCCCTCGGGGCCAGCGTCCCGCCACGGCCGGGGCCGCCCGCGCCATCCCCCCCGCTTTTCGGGATGCGGGAAGGCGGAGCGGGGTAAACCGTGGGGGTCCCCACGCCTTCCCCCCCCCCCCCAAATCTTCTTGAGGTCTCAATGCCCCCCCCCCCCCCCCCCCGGCCGCCTCCCCCCGCTCCTTCCCACGCAAAAAGCGGAGCGCGGGCACCTGCCCCGCCTCCAGCCCCGACGGGGCCGGGACCCACGGGCGGGGGCGTGGGGAGGGGGCGTGGGGGGCGGGGGGGTGCTTTCGGGGGGAGCCACCGGCTGCCGGTGCGGGCCGGCGGCGAGGGGCTGAGCTCGGAGGCGCCCCCCCCCCCCCCCCGCAACCCCGCGCTTTCCCACCCCCCAAAAATCACGCGCGAAGGCAGCCCCGTAAAGCGTGGATGGGGCGTTTGGGGGGGTTCTGGGGGGTTTTCCTGCCCCCGTCCCCAGGAAAGGAGGAGGGGGAGATGGGGAGTGTTTCCCCGAGGGGCGGGGGGGGGGGGGGGGAACCGCCTCGCAGCCCGCCGCGGGCATCGCCTTTGCAGCCGCATCGAAAACCCGCTCCCCCGTGGGCTTCCAGCCGGGGGGGGCGCGGGGAGAGGCGGGCAGCGGGGCGGGCAGCGGGGGGGCGGGCAGCGCCCACCGCCCCGGGCTGCAGCCCCCCCGCAGGCAGCGCGGGCAGCGGCGGGCGGGAGAAGCAAACGGCGGCTCCTGCCAGGGCACGGCAGCCGTGGGGGGACGGGCGCGGGGGGAAGCCCCCAGGCGCTGCCCACCCGGCCGCCCCCTCCTCTCCCCCTTCCGCGACCCCCGAGGCGGGGGGGGGGGGGTTAAACCCGCCGTGCTCGCTGCCGCCGCAGTTTTTTGGGAGTCGGCCGTCGGGAAAAGAGAGCGGATCGACTCAAAAGCAGCCGAGGATGGCGAAGGGATGGGTGCCTGCTCTGTGCCTTCCCCCCCCCCGCACCCCCCGGCTGCAGCCCCCGGGGCAGCACCACGGCGATGAGTTTGCCGTCCTCAGCCGCGGGAGCGGCTGCCGGCGGCCGGCGGGGTGCAGGCGATCGAAAAGCGGCCGGGGAAACCGGCTGTCTCCCTCCCTGCCCTGCTAATCCCACGGGACGATTTTTTGGGGGCGTGTGGGGGTCTCCTCCCACCCACCGAAGAGCTTTTCCCCCCCCCAGGGGCCGTGGCCAGCTCGCCACCCGCGCTCGCCCGCCAACGCCCGCTCGCCCGGGGCCGGGGAGAGTGGCCCGCAGGCGGGGTGAGGAGGGGGCCTGGCCGGGGGACGGCCGGGCAGCTGCTCCTGAAGCCCCCCCGGCCCCCCCCGGCCGCTCGCTGCTCGGAGCAGCCCGGCCGCAGCGGCTTCCCCGGGCGGCCCGACGGGGCGGCGGGGCCGGCTCGCAGCGCTGCCGGGCCAGTAGCCCCGGGGAGGGCGGGGGGGGGTCGCCGGGCCTGCCGGGGAGCTCCGGCCCGGGGTCGCCCGGGCCCACCCGCCCCTCCGCGGCTGTGCCGACTTTTTGTCTCCCTCTGTTGGGAAGCGCGGAGAAATCCGCCGGCTGCGGACCGGGCCCGCGGTGAGGGGCGGAGGGGAGGGCAGGGGCCGGGGGAGCCGGGGGATGGGGTGCTGGGGGGGGGGGTCCCTAGGTGTTTAAAGCAAAAAATATACACCCACCCCGCAGCAGAAGCAACCCCCCCTCCGCCAGCCCCTCCGCCGGGCACCTGCCGCGGGAGAGCATCGCGCCCGGTGCAGCCCCCCCCTCGCCGCGTCCCCCCCGCAGCCCCCCGCGTCCCCCCGCCGCTCTGCCCGGGGAGGGCGTCAGGGGCTGCCCCGGCGGCCTCCGCCTCGGCGGGCGCTGAGCCTGGACGGGCACAGGAGAATTTCGGCCTCCTTGGAGGGGTCGGGAGGGGCGGCCGCCTTGTACCGGCGGGAGGGTGTCCTCCGCGGGCCGGGCGGGTGCAGGCGTGGGTGCGTGGGAATAGCGGGGAAGGGAAGGAAGAAGAAGAAAAGGGGAAGAAAACGAAGAGGGAAAAGGAGGCGAAAACGAAGAAGGAAAAGAATAATAAAAAGGAAACGAAGAAGGAAAAGAAGAAGAAGGAGGAGGAGAAGAAGAAAAAGAGAACGAAGAAAGAAAAGAAGAAGGAGGAGGAGGAGAAGAAGAAGAAAAAGAGAACGAAGAAGGAAAAGAAGGAGGAGGAAAAGAAAGAAAAAAGAAAGAAAAAGGAAAAAAAAGAAGGAAAAAAGAAGGAAAAAAGAAGGAAAAAAGAAGGAAAAAAGAAAAAAGGAGAAAAGAAAAAAAGGAGAAAAGAAAAAAAGGAGAAAGAAAAAAAGGAAAAAAGAAAAAAGAAAAAAGAAAAAAGAAAAAAAGAAAAAAGAAAAAAGAAAAAAAGGAAAAAAAAATAAAGAAAAATAAGAAAGCAAAAAGAAAAAAGAGAAAAAGAGACGAAGAGGGGCCGGGGGCTGCGGGGAGCCGGGCCGGGCGGGGGCGGCTGGCGCAGGTAGGGGTGCGGGCAGGGGGGTTCCCCTCTCCCCCTCGCAGGGGCCTCGGGGAGGGAAGGGAAAGGAGCCCCCGGGCCGGGCCCAGCCGAGCCGAGCCGAGCCGAGCCGAGCCGCTCTCCCGCCAGCCCGGCTCCCCCTAAAGTAATTAATAAAATGCCCCGACTGCCCTCGGTGGGGCTGAGCGCCCTACGGGCAGTTGGGGGGCAGCGCCTGGGGGCTTCCCGGCACCCCCAAACCTGCTGCCCGGCGCCAGCCCCTCCCGCCCGCCCCCCGACCTCGCTCCGAGCTGGTTTTAATTTGCTCCGGCTCTTTTTTTTTTTTTTTTCTCCCCCTTCCACCCCCTCTTTCCCCGCTCCTCTCTCGGCCCTCTCGCTTTATCGGCGTTCCCTCCCGCCTCCGGTTTTGATTTAGCGTCGGGAGTCCGGCATGGAAAATATTAGGCCGGGGCTAAAACTTTGGGCGGCGGGGGGGGAAAGTCCCTGTCCTGTCCCCCGGGTGAGGCACGGGATTGCCCCGGGCCGGGAAACCCTCTCCCGGGAACGCTCTGCTCGGGAAGGTGCACCTCCGGCGGCACTTATCAGAAACCCATAAATAGCTTTTTTTTTTTTTTGGACCCCTTCTCTTGCTACCGCTCTGCCGGAAAGCTCAGAAAAAAAAAAAAATCACCCTCACTGTATTTGAAAAAAAAAAAAAACAAACCCCTCATTCTCACCGTATTTGCAAAAGCTGCCGGACATTTGCGTATATTTTTACGCCGTGCCTTGCAAGGAGCTGAGCTTCGTGTGGCAGATGCACGACTTTGCATCGTTACTTTTGCTGAATAAAGATATATATCGGCAGTGAGGCGGGCAGCAGCGCAAGCTGGTTTTATTTTCAGATAGAAATCCCAAGAATCTTGCTGTCCTGCAGCAGCTGGCAATTAGTGCAGTTAAAGGTAGGGCTTCCCATGTGTTTCCCCGTTATTTACCCTATACTCGTTAACGATTCAGAAATGCTGTGGCTCTTAGAGGGGATATTTAGTTTAGTCATGGTTATGGAGCTCATTTGCTGTCACAATCCATCAAAATTGGAAAATCCTATTGCAGCGGGCTGAAAACGAGCGCCTGTTTGCGAAAGGCACGCTGCAAAGCGTAACGTTTCTCCCTCGCAAAGTGGAGTGCAATATTATCTGGGTGCCTGTGCGCGTGCTTTTTGTGTCAGAAGGATCACAAAATTACTTCTGACAATTTTTTTTCTTGAGCGTTTTGACACTGGCTAAATATAGAGAGTTGAATGATCCCGCTGTCATGACAAAAAAAAACGCTTTCTGTTTTCTGGAGAAAAGGCTTTGAGAGCTCAAAAAAATAAAATCATTCTTCAAAGCTTAATGCGCTGTCTGAGCCATTTTGTTTAATCATATATTTCAGTTTGGTAAAGGCCACAGGTTGAGTAATTAACAATAACTTGGTTTCATTTGTCAAAAGCAATTTAACTGTGTAAAATATACTCCACTCCAAGCCAGAAGGCTCCTCAATTCCACATGGAGAGAAAAAAAAAAATACTAAAACCCCCAGATTTTTACAATTGGATTTCTTTTCCTAAAGACTAAATTTTTTTTATCACAGATTCTTAATGTGAAAATGACAGCGGGATCCTGGATCCTTAACAAATTCTCTCCCGTTCTTGTGTAAAACGCTGTGGACCTGAGGACAATACAGATAATTTAAAATTATTCCCGTTGCTTAAGTAAACAGCTGTGGACATATCCTGCTTTTCTTTTTACTGACAGTACCCTTATTTTCTTCTCTTTTTCTGCCTGTAAACCATTTCAGATCACTTGCAAGTCACTGCGCGCGCATTTGAAATCTCTTCTAATGCCCTGAGGAGCATGTGGGCAGCGGGAGGGGGTTTTTTGGTTTTTTTTTTTTTTTTTTTTAGCTACAGCCTGAACCCGCCTGTGTCCCATCAGCCGTGGAGGTGCACAGCTGCAGGCCATCACCTTCGCTCGCTAGGTACCGAAATTTCAAAAATACAAAGCAATTTGAGAAGAATATTAAAGAAGTCTCAGCGCTGACGGCACGCAGCGGTCTCGCTGGAGGGCTGCGGGTAGAAGCGGGCGAGCGGGCCGGGGGCTGCCGGCTCCGGCTGGCTGTGTCTCAAAGGAAGGGGCAAACCCAAGCCTCTTCCTTGCAAAGGCTTAATACTGCGAAAAAGACATCTGTCAGGCGTATGCGAGGGCGACTGGCTCGCAGGAACGGCTCCATGAACCGGCGGGGTCGGTATTGAAATTCAGCTCAGCTGCCTGGGGATGGAGCAGGCTGGGCTGCGTCGGCTCCTCGCTGCAGGGGAGGAGGCTGCAGCGGTGGGGGTCTCCGAGGAGAGGAGCAAAGCACCGTCGCATCGCAGCCTGGCAGCTCCGGGCTGTCTTCCCAGCGGCGGAGTTGGGGGAGGATGAAGGCATGCACCCATCCTTTAAAAAGCAGGTACGAAACCCTGATTCTGCAGAGGACAGCACCGCTCTCCCCAGGCTCGCGCGGAGTCTCGCGCTGCTGGCCGCAGCGGCACGGCGTGAGGGGCAAAAATCCCCAGAGCAGGAGCCCAGCGTCTCTTTTTCTGGCTTTGTTAGGGCTGAGACGCAAACCATGGTGGAAAGCCGCGCTCCGGCATGTAATGTCGTCGCGGGGGCTCTGGGCAGGTGCCGGATCTGCTCGCAGGCGGTGGGTTTGTCCCCACGCCCCCCCGCGTGTGCGGCGGCCCCTGCCCTGCTTCCGTGGGTGGGAAGCGAGGTCTTGCACCGCAGCCGCGCTGGCCGCAGGCCAGGAGGCAGATACCTGTCCTTTCGTGTCACGCAGCCCTCACGGAGGAATCCCGAGCCGAGGGCGTCGCTTTAGCTTTTCAGTTTCCTCGGTTTGCTGAGCCCGGTACAAAAGGACGCCTTTCAGCTTCTGCGTTCAGGTCCTTTCTTGCCATCTCGTCTTTAGGAGTACCGAAGACATCGTCTGCGCAGCCCCCTCCGGGGCGAGGGCAAACGCCCCTCCAGCCCCAGCGCCACACGGTGCTGAGAACCCACAACCCTTGTGACTTTGGTGGGAGCCCTAGGTGCTGTGAGAGACGAGCAGCACCTTCTCAGATGAAGTCCTTGTCTCCCGGCTGGCCAGCTGCCCCCGAGACCGCTGGAGTCGCCATCTGTCCCTCTGTTCACTTTGGTGAATATTTCTTTGGTCCTACAGTGCACTGAAAGAGAAACAACACACACACACACACAAAAAACCAACCCAAACCCCAAATATTTTCCTTTAGATTAAGCTCTTGCTTAATGTTAAGCCCACATGGAAGTCTTTGCCTGAGCGTAAATCTCTGCAAGATCCGCTTAGTAGCTTATGCCCAACTTTGCAAACAAACGCCACACGTGCTCGCCGACAGAAGGGACGAAGGGCTGCTAAACCTATTCCTTTGTTTTCTTATTGAAATGGTTTTCTCATGACCATAATGAAGTGGGAAGGCCGCACGCTTGGCAAAGAAATGGATGTTAAGTTGCGCTGGTGGAAAAACACATCGAGTAGGCTGAAATAGCACCGGGTCGGCTTGTTGCATTTGGCACTGCGCGTACAGAGAGCGGCTGCACGCTGAACGGCGCAGACGTGGCCCCGGGGGAGGAGCGGGGAATCTCCTCCACGTGGAAAATATTTCGGATGAGATTCGGATACCTTTGCTCACGCGTAAGTCCGCCAGGCTTTATGGCACCGATCTATCCGGCACATCAGCCCCGGTTCTCGGAGATGGTCCTCCATCGGTTTTATGCGGGAGGTTCTCATCCCTAAGGAATCCTGGAGAAGGACCACGGGGCAAAAAGGAGGGGCCGTACATCAGGGTGACCTGAGCCGATGGTTCGGAAGAGAGGCAGGATAAATAATCCATCCAGATATTATGGAGGAACAACCTGCCCTGCCTTTCAGGCAGCGATGGACTCCACGAACCTGAAGACAAGGGCTCGCCTGATGGCCAGGCTCTTCTCCTGCTTGCAGCCAAGGGGCAGCTGATGCAAACGCCGTCCGGGACAGCTTCGGGGGGCAAGCCCGGCCCCCACCTCGCGCGTCACCTGCTCCACTGGCTCCGAAGACGTGCCTCGCGGGGCCCTTGCAGGCGGCCGTGGCGGAAGAAGGCACCCTCCAGCTTGGTGCGCCTCACGCGCTTTGCTCAGCGTCTGGCTTGGCACGAGGGGCGGCGAAGGATGCAACAGGTTAAATTTTATACTGCTGGGCTACGAACGTAACGTGCCTCCTGCAGCTCTTTACGAGCCGGTGCCACACTTCGTAGCTCTTAACAAGGGCGCTGTATGAGGTTATGCGCTCGGTGTGTTGTTCCAGCAAGCCAAGAGCTGCGTTTCACGGTGTTGTACCAAAGCATTTCACAGAGTTCAGAGCCATTTAGTGGCAGGTAAACTCTTTTCAGGGATCATTTCACAGCAGAAACTTGTATCAATATGAAAACGCGCCGAGGTAGCAGGGCGAGAGCGAGGTGAGTGGCAGAGAACATTATAACCGTCATAAAGACTCTGAATAATCGTCGCAGGACTCTGTTTATTTCTCCCTGTATGTGGCACGGGGGATATAAAATGGGATTTACAGCACGTAAAGCTGTGAAGAGCTGCCTTGTCCGTTCTAGCCGGCTCCTTCAGCCCTGAAGCACCTCTGTGGGAACTTCTCCGGTGATGCTCCCTTTGCTTCTCATCCCTGCCCGCACATGCTGGCAGCACACTCCTCACACAAGGCCCTTAAAATTGAAGATGAGGGGGGGAAAAAAAAAAAAACCAACCCAAAACCTTATCTTCACCACCCTGGAAAATGAGCAAAGACTAAGAGTGGGCACTGTGAGCAGCAGCCTGCCTTGCACAGCCATTTCTCCTCCTCCCCCTCCTTCTCCTCCTCCCCTTCCTCCTCTTCCCCCTCCTTCTCTTCCTCCTCCTCCTCCTCCCATGGGCGCAGCAGCTAAACCCTGCAGACCGCAGTTCACCCCACAGAGCCGTGGAGCTGATGCACTCACGGTCCTGTAGGATTTGTTTCATGCATCCCTAATTAAACATTGCCAGCTCCTGGAGCTGATTTTACCAGGTTTGCCC
This sequence comes from Pelecanus crispus, assembly GCF_030463565.1. NCBI lineage: Eukaryota > Metazoa > Chordata > Aves > Pelecaniformes > Pelecanidae > Pelecanus > Pelecanus crispus. The sequence continues at coordinate 1,046,763 of NC_134645.1, read as the reverse complement.
ATACTCTCCCTCCCCGCTGCCTGGTCACAGCAATGCACCATGACCTGGGCACGAAGCTCTCAGGGGGGCAACAGGATTTTTCTCAAGGCTTCACCTCAGCCAGGAGCTCTCCATTGGGTCGATTGGTGCAGCTCCAACACCAAAACCATGGCATGGCCGGAGGGATGAGCTGCAGGTGATGGGAGGCAAACACGAACCCTCTGAGGGGAGGAAGGACCATCAGCTCCTCCCATCCCCTTTGCTCCAAGGGGCACGCTGCGCATCCCGGTCCTGGGCCAGCCAAAGACGGGGCTGGTGGTACAACCATGGTCCTCCTCCCTGCCGTAGGAAAGGGGAAGCCTGCGAAGTGGGTGACGATGCAGCTTTGGAGGAACTCCTTCAGATGAGACTGGCACCAGCCGGAGCCCAATACTGGAAGGTGACCCTGCGTAAGACACCTTCCCACCCTTCCTGCTAAGGCCAGTGTTTGCCCCGGGCTGTTACTGGCTTTATGCCCCGCTCCCTTAATAAAAGCACCCACAGGTAGTGATGGGTGCTGCACAGCTTTGGGACCAAATGGCATCACACCTGGGCATAAATTATTTTGGAATGGAAGTGATTGCTCAGTTCCCCTTGTTTCTCTGACTTCACAGGGCTGACAAGAGATGATAAAAATAAATGAAAAAAAATAGTTATTTATGTCCCTATTAATTGTTTTCATCGAAATCTTTCTCCAGGGGGAAAAAAATTCCTTGGAGCCAAATGGGTCTTTTTTTTTTTTTTTTTGCAGGGGTGTGGGTTTGAGTAGACATGTTTTGAGACAAAAATATGTTTTTCTGACTGTGTTTTTTTAATGACAGATGAGATAAGAGAAAGGGACTAGTCCTGTATGGCTGGAAAAGCTTTCATTTCAGGGAAAAGCCAAAATATTTTTTGATCTCCCTGGTTTGGGTTTGATGGGGAGTGCTCTGTTAGTTTGCTTTCAAAGAGGGGAAAAAACCTCCTAGCATGTTTCATTTCAAATTGCTCCTGGAAAACAGACACAACATTTTGCAGTAAGCTCTTATAAAAAAAAATATATTTGTGGCACTGGTCTGCAGCTGTGAGGGCATATGGAGGGGGAGAAGAGCTGCTGAATAATGCGAGAGTGTTTTCACAGCCACTTCTTCAAACCAGGATCTCACTTTCAGTCATGCCCTGAAACTTTCCATCTCCTCCTGGCCCCGCTTCACCTCTGCCTCAGTTTGCATCCCTGCCAGGCAGAACCCAACCTCAGAGCTGGTTTCACTGGAAAGTGTTGGGATATAATAAATACAGTTGTCATTTGAAATCGGATGTTGTGTGAGGCTGGTTGCGTCAGGTCCGATAGAAGACGCTTAGCACCCCGGCCCCAGAAATGGGCATAAAAAGACCCTTTCTTGCTCTACACCCTCCCAAGCGAGCTCCAGAATAGAGGGACTTGCTGATTTTTTTTGCATGACATGCCAATGGGTTTAACTTACGTATATTTGTCTAATCCTATGAGTGCCGGTGGGGAGCTGGGAGATGAAAACAGACCCAACCAGGAGCTGACTGGGACTTGCAGAGTAATTTCATCGTGCAGGAAGCCAGGCATCTTCCAGGGAGCCTGCACGGACCTGGCAGCTCCTTCTTTCTGTTGAACCCGCGCCCATGATATCAGCTCCTAAAGATTTTAAATAACAAATGAAACATGTTGTACATTAGGTGAATGCTGCCGCTGCTTTCTGGTAGTTTTCCCGGAGCAGCGGCGGCGGGAAGGAGCGGTGAGCGTTGGAACGGGAACATCTGCATCACTGGCTGCCATCGTCGGGATGGGGACCGTGGACCGCAAACAAAGAGCGGCTCCTTTCTGGAAATCCCCCTCTAAATCAAGTGCTGCTCCTGTAGGGAAAGCGTACAGGTTGAGTTATTGTGTGTTATTGGACATAGGCAATGCCAGAAGAAACAGCAGTATAGCCATTTGCTGTTCCCGAATCGAACCTGAACAGCTCTGCTCTCCACGTGAAGATTTATTTGCGTGGTATGCATGGTCCCGTCTTCTGGCACAAACCTTATTTCCCTCCGCGCTCCCTCTGCCTTTGTTCAATCCTCCTTCTCCAACAAGGATTTAGGGGGGTTAGCAGCGGCCCAGCCTCGCTGCCCCCATCGCCGTCGGGACCGGCAGCCGCAGGCGCAGGATGGGCAAAGCCAACCCCCAGCCCCCACGTCGCACACCAAGTGCCAAATCCTGCCCTCTCCTCCCCACCCCGAGGAATTCGGCATTGCCATCGCAGAGTGGGGTTCCCCCTCAGCCTGGGACCGGGTGAGCGAGATCCTCGTGGATGGCCGGGCCAGTAATTTGGTTAAAACGAGAAAGAAACAATATAAGAGGAAAATATAAGTACAATTTGTAAAGGCTGCACACAAACAATGCTTCCTGCTATTAATTCAAAGGCATCAATAGTTGAGTGCTTTCAGGGCACAGTATCTATTCTGTTTTCCATTTATATGCTAGAATTGTGGTAGATGTCAGGAGAATTTAATACACATGATGTAGGCATATGAATAAGCTGGATCCTTTTCTGGGAACAAGTATTCATAAGTCTCCATGTGGTTCCACATCTACAAAGACATGGGTATTTATTTCATGAGATCTGGACTCCATTTCAGGCAAGAAAAATCCCACTGAAGCCAATGGGGAATCTTTCTGTTCACGTCAATGGATCTCAGAGACCAAATTCAGGAATGCACTTAAAACACATGCTTAACTTTAAAGCCAGGCTTAAGTCCCACCGAAGTCCATTAGATGTAAGCGTATGCTTTTGCTGAAAGATGAGGAATTTAAGCAAACATTTATGTGCTTACCTGAATCAGCGCTTGGCTCGCGCTCACAGCAGAGCGAAGCTGAGGCTCGTAAACGAAATACTACAGAAATAGCACACATTTGAAGTTTTACGGGTCCAGGTTGTCGGTCTGCGTTATCTGACCAGCATGGCAGGGAAAGGCTCTGTTGCAGACGAAGGCAGGGCTCGACACGCGGTTGCATCTGCTCCGATTTCCTCAAATTGCCTGGGCAAGCGCCGCCCATTTGCACGGCCGGCAGCGAGCCTGTCGGTGCACAGCCCCCGTGCGCTGGCCAGCAGCCCAAGGCGGTTTTTGGGGAGGCTGCTCTGCCCTGCCCTTCCCCTCTTGGCCATCGCTTCCCCGGTGCGAGTGAAGCTCGGTGGGCGATTTTCAGCACTCCCACCGCAGCCCCCCAGCTGCCCTTCTCTTGCCTTTAGGGTTCGTCCATGCTTTTTCATCAGAAAAAGGCAATTTGGCCAAATGGGTGCACTCCCCTCCAAACTGATGGGGTTTTTTGGGGAAAAGGCCCTGCTGACCCATGGCTGAGCGCAGGCTCCCACCCCACCGGGGGCTCGTGCCTCCCCGCTGCGTGGCCGAGCACAGAGCCCCAACTTGTGCCGGCGCTGCCGCACCACTTCAAGGAGAAAGACACCTCTGTCTTCCCCCGGCAAGCACTCGGGTGTCCCGGGTTCGCTCCTTGCCCGCGTGAAAGCACCAGTTCCTCCCTAAAATCTTTCCTCCGAAGCAGCCCGGCTTTGCCCGGCGGGCTGGAGGAAGCCCCAGCAGGTGCCACAGCCCCCCAGGGTAGCGGTCTGACCCAAGTTATTGTCCCCCATATAATTTGGGGTGAGCAAATGCAAGTCCAACAGGAACCCGATGGCTTTGCATCCCCACCTTGGGTACAAGCTGCTGCCAGCCAGGTTGCAGAGAAAGCCTGCGTTATCCATAGTAAATAACATCGGCAGGTCAAAAAATGAGTCTCCAGCTCGGGCAGAGAGAGAAGGGGATTCCCTGGGCTGGCTGTGGGGTGGGACAGAGGGACTGGGGGAGCACAGGGGCGGGAAATCCTCCGGAGAGACGGACATCACCTCATCCGCTTCTGCCGTGTATTTATTTTCCCTCTCCTAAGCCCTCGCTCTGGCTTTTAGCAACCCGCAGCTGAATGAGTGACCTGCTCTGGGCTCCAAGATTCAACATCTGCAGTGATTAATTTCCTCAGGATAAGTTCCTCTGATTTAAAACAACAGATAATAGCTAATAAGGGGAAACATCCCTATCATAAACACTGCTTTGGCATTTACCATTTGAAATAATTTATATTCTCTGGTCTAGTGGGTTTGTATCACCAGACTTAATGACTGTTTCTGTTTAATTTTCAGATGCTTAATTGCAGTAGAACACTTCAACACCATTAAATTAAAACAAGCTACCAGCTTTTCCTTGCCTATGCTGCTGGCCTGGCTCCAAGTGACATTTAAAGCAATCTCAGATGTTTTATTCCTGCCACACAGGCTGCTTGCTTACGAACAAAAAGTGTGTGTGCGTGTCGGGGCTGAGGGGGGAGTACATAAAGCCACCAACATGGGAGCATTAAAAACAGCGTCCAGAATTGGGATGAGGCTCGGTAGCCACAACTGCTTTCCCTCCTCCGGAGCAGATCTGCGTTACCTGGCCGTGCCGATGGCCAAGTTGCTGCCGGGCAAAGGGTTTGGGGGCACGGAAGGAGCCCGAAATGGGAGCAGACCCCGGCAAGGAGCCATCAGCCCCCAGCCTTGGCAGACCCCCCCCTTTGGCCCGACACGAGCTCTGCTGGGCCTTCGCTGGAGAAGATTCTGCTAAGGGGTTTTATCTCGGGCAATTTCACATCTTTGAGCAAATTTTCCAATGTGGAAGTACTTTGGGTTTCAGGTACCTATTAAAAAGGAGTAAGAGGAAATGGAGTTCCTCTATAAGTTAATATTCTTTGGTAATGGATGTTTAGAGTTAGTATGTGTCTTTACAACATCATTCATAGGGGTATTGTTTGCTTCTGACAGTTTTTCTTTTAAGATTAATGTGCTTATGAAAACCTTGTGCACTGCTCTATGAGGCAAGCTTGAAATCCATCAGCAATACCATCGCCATGACACAATGCTGGGAGAGGAAAGCAAATGACAAACAGAATCTGGTTTTTCAGAAACCAGTGTGTGTTGAAGAGAAATGATCTGAGGCGAAATCTGGCCTCTCTCCAGCCACCCTTCCTGTTCTGCTGTTGGCACTACCAGAGAAGAGGGAGAGAGTAAAAATACATGCGAGGGAGTGAAAAAAAACAAAATTAATTGGAGGGAAAAAATAACTCAAACCTGCTAGTGTTTGGTCTCTTTTTAGCAAACAAGCATATGGAAAATTCATATAAAGTTTAAAGACTATTTCAGCCAAACATGCTTGTTATACATATAAATAATTTCATCAGAGATCAGCGGAAACAATGCAATTAAAGGCGAGTTGCATTTAGCATGTTGGGATTGCATCCAGTTGACGTGCATCCTCGTGAAAATTCAAACATCATGGACCAGACCCTGAGCTACTCTCAACTGCCCAAGCTGTGCTGATTTTTTTTTTTTTTTAAATGGGGTTTTTAATGTTTGCTCCCCCAACCCTGATTAGACAAGACAAGGGTCAGGCCTCACTGCTGCAGGAGACAAACCAGCGTGCAGCACGAACGCGCCGGGTTAAGTGTTACATGCTGTAGCTGTGCTCAGGGGAGCCGAGAGCCTTGCAGGAGGTATGAAACCATCGCCGGTAGGCAACGGTGGGACTCAGCCTGCCCTAGCAGGGAGCTGCAGGAGGAGGGGGGACCGATGCGCTGCTCCGTGGGGCCAAGCCCTTCCCATGTCCCCCCCCCAGACCGTTCAGAGGCTTTGCAGAAAATTGGGTGAAAATGGGTGATATTTGGACAAAAAGTTAGATGTTGCTCTTACTTGGGCAAAAGTGGCCTTGTATTCACTCCTGCGTCCTGGTCATGCGTAGGAAGGAGAAGACTGTCCACGTCCCAGACAACCCAGGGGCTACGTGAAGGCAGCACCCTCTGCTCAGGGCTGGAATAGACCAAAAAAGCCTTAAAACAACATTTGTGCTGGGTTACCTGATCCCAGCGCCGGGGTGAACGCAGGAACAGCCTGGATTCAGCCTCTCACACTGCTGGTTTGATCATTGTCTCAAGAGGAGACACAATGCCCTGTTTTTCTTTTGATGTCAGCTATCTGATAAATGCACTTAAAATTAAATTAATTTTCCCAAGCTCCTTAGCAGAGCAACAAGCAAATGCAGGAGGCACAGACCCAGACCTGTGCAGCTCCTCACACTGAATCCGCTTTCCTGACAAAAACTTGTGACACTGTTTAATAAAGCCTCTAATAAACCTGAAAATGATTCATTTTCCTCAGAAAGCCCGATGGTCGAAATCATCTTGGATCACCTTTCCATGTCCTCTAGGAGCCCATGCAGCTCTTTCAGCTTTCCGATGGAAGGAGACTGGCAGGGGCAGGCTGTCAGTCTGTCCATCCATCCCTTCCTCTGTCTTTTTGACCCCTATTGCTTGGTGCCCACCTACGCACTCTGCCATCCACTGGCAACATCAACAGCAGCCTCAAAAATACTAATTTTCTGCCAGTGAGATCCCAAGCTGTGCCCTCACCCCAAGGAAGGGCCTCCCCCGAACAGCCATGAGAACACAAGAAAAGCCCCCAGAACTGCTTCTCATTACTCCATCTAGAGTAATTTTTCCATCAGATCAGGTTCCGACAGCATCTTGACTGTGGGTGCCATCCACAGCCCTAGCGAGGAGGAGGCTCCGTGCCAAAGAGCTTGCCCTGGTCAGCAAAAGAGGGGAGATGAGCAGAAAACCAGAAGCCCAGGAAGGGTGAGCAAGTGCCCCAGGATCATTTACTAGAGGAAAAAAAAGAAAATGACAGAGAGAAACCAGAGAAAGCTGCCTTTCCATCAGCCCATTTTATTTCCCCATGGTCAGCTGCTGCTGCCTTGCACAGCACCAGCACCGTTGTCTCTTATTTAGGACACTCGAGTCCCCAAAATTTGGTGAAGCCTCAACGCCCGTTTTCCTGGACTGTTTTCCAGGGTGGATCTGCTGCGTGAGGGCTCTGGCTTCTGCTCTTCATCAACTGCTCTGTCACTCCTCACCGTCACCATCGTCACTTCTGGGATGGTTGTTTGCAAAGCTGGACTGGCGCAGGCAGGGGGAGCACGAGGAGATGAGAGCCACCACGTCCACACCTCCAGCTTCTGCCAAAAAAATAACAGCAAGCGAATGCCAATTTAGTAGGAAAAGGACTCCTGAAGGGGATATCTTTCACCTCTTTGTGACTTCTTCCACAAATACGTCGTCCTTCAACACCTTTTTGTTGACAAAATCTCTGTCAATATAGCCTGAACTTCAAACTTGATACCATCGCGTATCAAGAGGAACCGGTTGCGCCAGAAGTGCTGTTGTAAGAGGTGTCTGCGTGGAAACGCAGCCTCCTGCCCCCAGCCCTGACAGCAGGGCTTGGCACGCCATTCGCTCTGCGGAAGGGCATTTCTCACTGCATACATGGACAAATTCAGCCCACCTGGGTGCAGGGTGGCCAAGGGCAGGTGATGTTGAGTTGCTCCATGAGGGTATTTTTAACATGAAAAGGCTTTAAAGTACGCTGTTTCTTTGATACAGCAGAACACAGGGAATAAGCCCATGGCTTTGAAGATCCTATTGCCATGGAGGTGCTTTGTAGGGCCCTGGGGCAGATGCTCAACCCACCGACAGCACCTGTAGCCTTCCTCTCAAAAAGCAGAAGCCAGCAGCAAGTTCAAATGCATTCATGTAAAGAAGGCGGTAGCAGAAAGCTTATCCAGGGAACAGCAGCCTTCAGGACACCAAACACATTGCAATACACTAAAAAAAAAAAAACCAGGCTCTAACATGCTGCTTGAGACTATTCTGGAATAAAAATCCCCATACACTGCAGCACCTTCATTTGTTGGACAAATCTGGGTAGTTTTAAGGGAGCCACAACCCAGACTATACCTAGAGGAGCCTGGAAAGCCACGGCTGTTAGCAGCTATGTGCTGCACATCTGCAGTCTTGCACTGACCCCAGGGCACACCATGGCCACAGAGCCATGGAGAAGGGCTTTTGCCCAAAGCACATCTCTATGCGGGATCCCAGCCTAAAGAAATATTTAGTCCAGTGGTACAGGGGACACCTTGCTAACCTGGTGACAAGAACAGAGTGACATAGCCATAACTTGGTGCCCGGAGCCAAGAGGGAATTTTATGAACTCTCAGACCCCAGTTTTCCCATCAAGATTTGCCCAGGAAGCATCTCCAAGGAGCCACGGATGGTGTAAGAGGGGCTTGCTCTCACCCTGCCTGCATTTTGTCGCAGGTAATCTCAGAAGCAGAGCACAGAGCGGAGGCAGCCACATGTCGGGGCGACCAGCTCACAGTGGCTGAACACCGCAGCGAGCCCTTGAGGGATGGGAGCAATCCCAAGGGAAAAGTCCACATGAGCAGAAAAAACGTTGCTCCTTTCTTTAAACCCTCCCTCACTCAAAAAGTCACTGAAAAAAAGAAGTGTATTTACATTAAAGCTTTTTTCGTTTTGGCAATGTTACCGGATTTAAGGGGAAATGAAAAAGCAGAGATGAAGGACGTGCCTTTATCTTATCAGCCATCATATTTAGAAATGCAAAGGTCTGAAATTTGAAAATGGAGATAAAGTTCAGCAGGGTTTCTTTGGCAAAAATTAGAAACATTTACAGATTGTCAGCACTACCCCCTACATGTACATTTTCAGCAAAGCTTTAAATTTTTAAGATAAGGGGGGGAAGTAATTTTTCTCAAAAAAAAAATTTCTCAGATGAAAGAAAGCTCAGGGCTGGGTTTTTTTTTTTGTTTGGGGGAGAGTCTTTAGGATGGTTACCAGCTCTTCGAGCCAGGTTGTATCCCCACGCACACCTCCGGAGCAGGTCAGGGTACGCCGAGCCCATTGTCAGAATCGACCAGAAAGTCTTCTGAACAGGGAAAAGGGGGGGGGGGAATAGAAAAAGGGTAGAAGTGGTCTCCCACGCTAGCCCAGGGCTTGCACAGCCCAGGGCTATGCCGGCGGAGGGACCGGCTGCGGCTCCCTCTAGTGCCGCTCCCCGAGAGGTGCCGGGCCCTGGGTGCCCGGGAATGTTATCCTAAAATCAGAATCGTGTAGGTTGGAAAAGACCGTTAAGGTCATCCAGTCCAACCATTAGCCTAACGCTACCAAGTCCACCACTAAACCAAGGGTAGAATAATAATTAATTTCATGTTTCCTGGCTCTGGTGGCTGGATTATTTTTTAATGAAAGTAAAACTAGAACAGAATCGTTAAGGTTGGAAAGGATCTCTCAGATCATCAGTCCAACCGTCAACCCAACGCCATCGTGCCCACTAAACCACGTCCATGGAGCCCCATCAACATCCCTTCAAGGGAAAATTTTACAGCCACCGAGACCATCGTCTTGGAGCAAGGGGTGGTGTCAGCTACTGAAGGACGAGCCCTCCAGACCATGTCCCAAAGTGCCACGTCTACATGGTTTTTGAACCCCTCCAGGGATGGGGACTCCCCCATCTCTCTGGGCAGCCTGTTCCAATGCTTGACCACTCTTTCTGTAAAGAAATTTCTCCTAATATCCAATCTAAACCTCCCCTGATGCAACTTGAAGCCATTTCATCTCATCCTATCGCTTGTTATTTGGGAGAAGACACCGACCCCCACCTTACTACACCCTCCTGTCAGGCAGTTGTAGAGAGCGATAAAGTCTCCCCTCAGCCTCTTCTCCAGACTAAAATTATCTGGCATCTCGGAGCAGGAAAGCTTTCTTCGAGGAGACAGTAACCAGAGCTCACCCCAAGGTGAGTGCAGGCACAATTGTTATTCCCTGCTGGTAATCTGCTCACGTCCGCCCCTCAAAATGCTGTTTCATTGACCCATTTGCAAGCCGGTGCAACCAGAACACCTGGACTTGGTCCCACGGGGCAACCAGGGCCTTCTCCAGCTCCTCCTGACAATCCCAAGAAATGATGGGCAGCACAGCTCTTGTCTGATACATAGTCCCTGCCATGGTCTTTCTGTGGCAATTGCAAGAAAGTGTTAAAAACCATAGGAAATGAGAGGTCCAAGCCCCAGTTTACATACCTTATTATATACCTGTGTACTTGCCAACACACACAGAAGTGCTAGATATCAAATATTTGCCCAGGGAATCAGATTCAGTTCATCTGCAAAGAGGAACTGAAATAAATGAGGGGGGCTCCCATGTGCAGTCAACATGAACCGTAATCAACGCCTGCACCAAAATGAACCCAGCTCTGCTGATTTACTTCTACAAAACTCAAACCCAGGACCCAGCAAAAATCAACGAGGCTGCTTTGCCCCGCTCCACATGCAGCCTCTTCAGCCCCGTCAACATCCCTTCAAGGGAAAATTTTACAGCCACCAAGACCATCGTCTTGGAGCAAGGGGTGGTGTCAGCTACTGAAGCACGAGCCCTCCAGACCATGGCAAAGCATTTGTCCAGCAGGTCAGACACTGCCCCAGACCCTAAATCTCCTCCCCAGTGGGAAGCAGCCTCATCCCACCGTGGCCTGGCCAACACTCAAGCATCAAGGGCTGCCCAAAGCCCAGAGCACCCGGTGTGCGCAGAGCTGCCTTCTTACGGGGTCAACCTCTCCACACAGTGCCATGTCTACCCTCTCCCTGCACAACACAGCTCTCCAGGATGGGAGACGGCTGCAGGTTTAAGCGAGAGATGAGAGGTTGCTGTCCCGAACCACCACCCTTCCCCGCTCCAAAAAGCCTCTCGACCTCTCCCGCTGAGACCCGGTGGCATCCGCAGGAGTGGAAAAGCTCACAGACAGAAGATGAAGCCAAGATGAGAAATGATGGGCGTCAAGAGAGCTCCTCACATCACCCAGGCAAGCTGAGGTAAACACAGCTACATGTGACAGGTGCAGAAAAAACACAGGAGAGGGACGCCGAGATCTACCTGGACCACGGCATGGGGGAGGTGGGTGCCCCCGTGGGACCTGGGCCCTGCGAGGGTGCTCACCCACCGGCGATGCCGCGGCAGCACCGTGCAGCTTCGCGGCGTGCCGGGAGATGGCAATCTTCATCTTCCCTCTCCCTCCGCCCGGGAAGGGAGCTGCAGGCCTGCTACCGAAACACACAGGGAATAAAGCTATTAAACTCAACAGCCTCACAGATAAGTCCTGCACAGGGAAACACCTCTTAAACATTTTTAAATGAATGGGGATTTATTTTTGTATTTAAAGCAATAACATGTATTTGCCCTGCAGCGCATTATCTCCCTCTATATTCTCGAATAAACTACAGAAAATTAGAGTGTCTCTGTTATCTGTTTGCTATCTGCGGTAGGATTAGAGGCGTCATGAACTAAGCTTTGAATCAACAATGCTTTATTGGTTCATGTCACTAAAGGCTGGTTACGACCGAGCTAAATAAGACATCAAGCCTCCCTCCCTCCCTCCCGCAGCCCAGGCTGGAGCGCTGCGGATGCTCGCGCAGGCAGCCACGGCTCCTCTTTTTAGGGAGGGGAGAGGAGAAGGGATTGCACCACGATTTCCAGCATTCCCTTCCTTCCGCGGGGGCCAAAAGAGCAGACAGTGCTTCTGCTCCCAGGGAAGAAGGGGATGGCTACAGCATGCTTGCAACTGCCATGGCCAGGCTGAAAAAGCTTTAGTGTAATCACTGCTTCTCTATCATGTGTCTAGAAATAGACTTAAATACAAAAAAAAGCAACCTGGGAATCTGCACCCTGCCTTTCAGAGGGCCCCCATCATGCTGGGTCCCTCTCACCTCTGGAAGATGGAGGAGAGGGATACATTGCAGACACAAGTAAACGCTCGAACCACAGCAAAACGGGAGGGCAAAGGGATGGGTTTTGTGACCTCTGGAGATCTCTGACCACTGGCAGCCATCAGGACCAGCAGGAGTGGGTCTGCCAAAGCCCAGGACCACATGGCAAGCCGGTCTCCTCACCCTGCTCAATTCAGAGCAAGCTTTGGCCATTTTTTTAAAAAGACGGTGAAAGGGTCATCCCTGGGGAGGCTCCAGCCCTGACCTACCTTCAGCAACCACAGCTCCTAGGCGGGCTCCTTTTCTCCAGGTAACAAACTCGTGTTTGGTTTTAAATCACTATTTCTAACCACCCAGAAACAGGGAGATGGCCCAAAAAGTGCAGCTAGGTCTGAGGCCAGGATGAACATCTCCAGCAGCACCAGTGCTGCACAGACCTCATGGTCCAGGAGCAGGGGAGTACTAAAGCAGCAGGTTTGCTTTATTCACCCCTGTTTGAGCAGTAGGGAGGCTTGGATGCACAGCCCCCGCCCCGCTCTCCTGAGTTTCCCAGGAGAAAATAAACGTGGAGATTTGATTTAACCATTTTCACCTCCAGCCACCCAGTTGACTTCTCTTGCAGAAAGAAAGGTGAACAAAAAGCCACTTAATGGGGAAAAAAATGGCAAAGCAGCTGACTGCCATAGACTTTCCAGAATTTCAAAGCAAAAGCACAAGTTTTTAAAAAAGGAAACAGCATGTCTACAAGGGAGCCCCAAATTCCGCCCCCAGCAGTGCCCAGCTGGACTGCCAGCCAATGCTGATTACTATGATGCTCTAAAAGAAATCTGATTTACAGCCCCAAAGGACATAGCCCACCTCTGCACTCACATGAGAAAAACCCGGTGGTGTGTTTGGTACCAGCTTGCAGTTCCATTTCTCCCAGTGGCTCCCAGAGCTGATGGCTGCAGCGCAGTGGGAAAAGGGACCAAGGACATTTGGGAAAGGAAAACTGATGGATCACAACAAAAAGAAGGGGAAGAGGGAAAATGAAGAGTGAGGAAGGAGACGTGCCCGACTACCCCAGTAACCTGGGCAGAGCTGCCATCGTGTTGGTGCTGATTCCAGCCGGAGATGCCCTTCCTCCCTCCTGTGCCACGCTGATCCCATTTTCAGGTCCAAAGAGGACAAACGATGCTTCTTTCGCAGCACAACACCCACCCTGGTGAGACCCCAGCTCTCCCTTGCCTGTCCCCATGCCCAGCCAGGGCAGCCCCTTCGCTTTCCCCACATTCGAGCCCCACGAGCAGTTTGTAACCCATCGCCTTGCAGCCAGAGTATCTTCCTCCCAGCAGAACAAGACTTACGGTAGTTGCAAATATAATTTACATCTTCCTTACCTGGCCAGTAAAGGTCAAAAACCTGGTTCCAAACCTGTTGCTGTGACTCTTCCTTTCCTCCTTCCTACTCATTTTTTTTTCTTTTAATTGTATAAGTGGCTTTCCACAACCCCATAAGCCACCTGGAGAACAAAGTCAACTGAGCGGTGACAATCATGCACGAGAACCGCAGTATTACCATTTGGATACTTGCGCTGGGTGCGTCGCGCTAGATAGAGCAGTGAGGTTTACTTCGCAGTAAATAACCTTCGGTTCTCTTGCATATAAGAAATGCAGCCAGGCTGTTTCCTCCTTACTTAGTTTTTCTATTACTGTTATCAGAGCGCATCAAAACAGACAGATGCATTTACTGTTTTCCATCAAAAGATAATAAAAAGAAACAGTTTATAAAATCAGATTATATGAAAAATTGCCTAATGATTATAATTTCTAAACCCATTGCTGAATAATGATGTATTCAAGAGTTGTCATCGAATGATGAAAGAAACCTAATATGAAAGATTTTCTCTATGAAGAATGACTACAGATGAATTGCACAGAGATACAATCCTCTGATAAAGGACAATAAGAGCCTCTAGAACACTTAATAATAGACTACTCAGGATGAATTGAGTATTGCAATAAAAGCCCATAAATTAAAAAGTTTCAAAATGATTTCTGATAAAAGACATGCCAAGGTGAAATAAAAAAAAATCCTTGAAATCAACAGATATACTGGCTACAGCGCATTAGGTGATAGAAAATGCATTCTATAAACTCAAAATAATTGATTTTTAAAGAGAATGCTATCACACTCTACACACAGCAAGCTTTTCCTTGCAAAAATCTTCTATGTAAGTCAAATCAGGGTATGGACGTACGTGCGCTGGCTGCCCGGGAGGGTTGGCCGCTCCCGTGGGTGGGAGCGGGCGCGTTTGTGCTGCGCCGCTGAGCCCCTGTCCCGAGCTGGAGCAAAGCCCAGAGCTCTGGGGCTCTGCGAGGACGAGCCCAAGGGCAAAGGTTAGATCTGCAAGCAAGGAGGAAAGCGGGGTTTAGGACTGGATGATCTTAAAGGTCTTTTCCAACCTCAACCATTCTATGATTCTGTTCTGACAGCCCCTTCTCAGCCCAGGGCCCCCAGCACAGTTCTAACCTGCCCTCCAATCACTGAAGCCCATTCGGCTTTTTGGCTTTTGATGTTAAATTGCTTCCCAGCTCCCTAAATCTTTCCAGCACCATGTCAGGCAGCAGCCGGGCAGGTGGGCATGGCAGGGCTCCCCCGGGATGCTCCCAGGTCCATGGTGTACCCCATCACCAAGGAAAAGCCAAACACAGCTGCATCCATGACCCCCCCACCGGTGATGGACCCTCCTGGCTGCAACAGCCGGGGAAAGGCCAGTGCCAGGCGAGGAGGCAGAGCCAGGAGCCCATGCTCTTCGGTCTCGGAGGCAAAGAAAACCAATGGGATTGAAGATTTACCCTTCCCTTGGGCATCTCCTGCCAGGCTGACCCCAGCACAGCGGGTCTGGAGGCACCCCGGCTGCATCCCAGCTCGGGCACCGTACTTGGAGCCAGTGGGCCTGCCGGGAGGAAGGCGGAAAACAGTTTTACAATGTTAGACATGGTCTGTAATGCAGATGGCTGTACTTAAAATAGCCCTGCTCACTTGCCGTTGCACAGGGAACCAAGATGATTTATTATAAGCTGTGCCAGCATATATTATTCATGTTGGAAGCAAGGAAAGGTCTTTGATATGTATCTGAAAAAGCTTCAAATCCATAAAAGAGATAAACTTGTATGAATAGTGTCATCCAGAGTATAGATGAAACTCTCAGACACATCTTCATATCACATAACGGAGTGTAGGACTACTATACTTATACAATCTGTGCATTAATTTCACTTAGGAGAGAAATTCATTACCATATCTCTACAGAGGGAGAGCTGACCCAGCCAGGGCTTTCCAGGCACATTATTAAGGCTTTGTTTGCTTTTGATGCACACTACAGCCCGTGTTGGTGTGCACACCCTGGGAGCCTTGCTTACTGCAAACTTCCCTTTCAAACCCACCGGTTTGGGCTCGAAATGACATCAGTCTGCCCCAAATCCCACGTCATTTAGGCGGTGAGTGAGGGAATGGCAGGATCTGTCAAGGACCCTCTTGCTCCAGACTGAGTAGTTACATCCCCGCAGGTCTCCTGCCAGCACTGGGATTAGACTGTGACTAATTACGGCTTTATTTCCTTTAATAAAGAGACACCCAAGTGTTCGGCACAATTGCGGCAGAAAACAATAATCATAAAGTCTCCCACTAAATGTCTGCAATTAGAGCATTCACTATTAATCGCGCTAATTAACCTCGTGCACAGAGCAGCTGGTGGAGCGGGCGCGGGGAGAAGCGGCTCCGGGGAGTTTCCCCGGCCGGCTGGAGCACGGTGCACCGGGGCTGGCGGCATCGCGGAGCAAACCTCCCTAAAGCATCCTGCTGCCACACAGGACCGTCCCAGCCCGCAGAGAGCGACGGCAGCGCTTCCCCAAACTGCACAAATAATAAAGCTGGGGAGAGGGGGAAGGTGAGTTGGGTGGATTTTGATGCTTATTATGGCCAGGTGATTTTGCCGTCACCGGTTGCACAGGGAAAATGATCCCTTGCACAGGATTAAAAGCAAATATTTGTGGAAACAAACTCAGGCCTAGAATACCTGAAAATGGGCTGGAGTCCTTAAAGAAACCAAACCCCAGAGGAAGCGGAGCAGGCCAGAGCATCTCTGTCCAGCACACACCCACATCAGATGCCCTGCGTCTTCAGCTCTCTCTTCCTAGCTTTGCTCTTGTTCAATTTTGGTTTGCTTGGGTCTTTTTAATTTCTCTCAGATTATTTCCATTTTTAACTTGCTAAACTCCAGAGAAATCCTTTAACTTTCCTGTAGGCTCTCCAATTCTCACAGCTCATTCCCAGAGTATACAACACAATAAAAAGAAGGCAAACGAAAGTCAGGGAGACCAAAAGCCCGAGCATCTCTCCCAGTAAAGCAGCCATTGTGCTCTGAGTGAGAGCACAGCCCTGTTTTATCTGGCAGCCAGGGTCAGAATTAGAGGAGAAGGAGATGTTTTCTAATTTTTCCTGCCTCCAAAAGAACCTAGCTTTATGTCACCTCATTATTGCTCCTGCATGAAACTGCTACCAAAACCCACCACGCTGCATTGTAGGCAGGCAGCAGAACAACACGGAAAGGGAGCAAGAGAGCCCATAACATTTTCATCCCAAACTTTCTGCCCTTGCTTGTGCTACCAGCCTTAATTCACTCACAGGATTTGCTCCAGCCAAATGTTCTTAATCCAGGGGTGCCTGAGACACGGATACCCCTGCACCCCCTGGCCCGTGGGGAAAGGCACTCTGCAAACAGTGCTGGGCGCAGATTTCAGCTTTCCAACCTATGCCGACCCCACCACGTCCCTCCCGAGCCGCCGATGCTCTGGGAGAGGGGCTGCCCCAGCTCTCCGGCTTTGGACCGATCTCAGAGCCATTTCTGGGAGAGGTTCAGTCCCTTTCTGCTTGGCTTTCTTAGCCAGAATATTCATATTTTCCCATCTGTGCCCTAAATTTAAAGCCCTTTCTCTCCCTTCCTTCCTTTTTGACAGCAAATGTGAGGCTTTTGTTCCCATTCTTTCTCTGGCCCTGATCCTGTGAAAAAAAAAAAGCCACAGCATCTGAAGTGGCTGCACAGTGGGTAAAATCCTGGCTCCCTTGAAACCGAGAGTAAAACACCCATTCATTCCCCTCCGCCGTAGCGCTCACCCCGTGACTTCAATGGGACAAACTCACAGGGCATAAAGTTGTTTGTTGTCCCTTAAATGGCTCCATTGTCTATTGTTGGGGCTCTTTCCTGAGCTCTAAATCTTCCTTTAGCTCTGCTCTCCGCCTGTCCGAGGGCCCTAAGAGGAGAGACACCCTCCAAACACAGCGAGTGCCTTCGCAGGGTCCCGGCGTTGCTCTGAGCAAGAAGATATTTGTTTCCCTAAATACATTTTCTGCCCCGTCTGTGAGGGCCGTTAAAGGTCTCCCTTTATTAATGGGTTTATGTTGTAGCAATAACAAGTAACAACTTTTTTTTTTTTTTCTCTCCTCAGAAAAAGGACTCGGTGACCCCCTACCTGCCTTGCCCCCCAGCCCTGCCATCCGCCCGCAAGCCAAGGCTGTGCCGGGGAATTGCTCTGCTCCTCGGGCCCCGAACCAGGCAGAGCTGAGCTTTACAGTGCCAAATCCTTGTGACTGGAAGGGACTAAGGAGAAAAAGCTTTTTCTGAGAATACATGTAGCTGAATACATTAGGCATGCTTCCTCTCCAGAGCCTTGTGCCTGCCGAAATCAGAGATAAAAAGGTCCCTGTCCTTCAGGAGTCAGCTTGCTTTCAAGAATGGGGCACTTGTGACTACTGCAAGGAGGGGGGAAATAAAAATATCTTGGATCGGTTGGGATGATCCAAGCAGGTCTTTCTGCGAAATGCCTGAATCCAACTCATTTCAAGCCACCTGGGGAACCTGGAGTTGTTTTCGGTACAGCTGCATGGGAGCGGGGAGAAGGGGATCCGCAACCCGCACCCAGCACCGCACGCCCCGTCCCTCCACGGAATGACATTTGTCCGTGCTCCGGGGGTATTTGGGGAGGATTCGGGGGAAAGGGGGGTTAACCCCCGCCGTTGCCGGGCCGCTGGAGCTGCCGGGGCGGAGATGCGGGGACCTGCCACACGGTGTCAGCGGAGATCGCGCATCCACCGGCCCCGCACCGCGCCCGCACCGCGCTCCTCACCCCCAGCCCCAGGGACCCCATCGGCGGGGGCCAGAGGGTTTCCCCTCCTTCCCGTGCTCCCCGTGAGCCTCCCGGCCCAACCTGCCGCATCTCGTCTCCGTGGTCCCTTTGGTTTTGCTCCGCCTGCGCTGAAAAATCCATGGGTCCCTCCAACGTCCTTTCATAAAACTGTTGAGGTTGGCACCCATGTCCTTTCATAGAATCATAGAATCGTTGAGGTTGGCACCCATGTCCTTTCATAGAATCATAGATTCGTTGAGGTTGGCACCCATGTCCTTTCATAGAATCATCGAATTGTTTAGGTTGGAAAAGACCTTTAAGATCATCCAGTCCAACCATTAACCTAACACTACCAACTCCACCACTAAACCAATTAAGGGGAGAGGAATAATTAATTTCATGTTTCCTGACTTGGTGGCTGGATTATTCTTTAATGCAAGTAAAACCAGGAATCACTAAGGTTGGAAAGGATCTCTAAGATTATCAGTCCAACCATCAACCCAACACCCCCATGCCCACTAAACCATGTCCCAAAGTGCCACACCTGACCATTTTTTGAACACCACCAGGGATGGGGACTCGCACACCTCTCTGGGCAGCCTGTTCCAACGCTTGCCCACTCTTTCTGTGAAGAAATTTTTCCTAATATCCAATCTAAACCTCCCCTGACTCAACTTGAGGCCATTTAATTTCATCCTATCACTTGTTACTTGGGAGAAGAGACCAACACCCCCCTCACTACACCCTCCTGTCAGGCAGTAGTAGAGCGCGATAAGATCTCTGCCGGTGTCCGGAGGCAGATGCCTCTGGCAGCCTCCCAGTGCCTGGTCCTGCCCCAGGCAGTGCCCTGTCCCAGAGACCCCCAAAATGAGAAGGGACTGTCCCAGACAGAGCTTTTTGGCCCCAGCCTGTGCCACACCAGTGACACAGACAGGGACCACCTAGCCCCAAATCAGGTAACAGGCACTTAGCAATGCAGAGATAACCTCTGCCAGTATTGCTTCCTCTCTGGTGTTTTTTTCCCCCTCCCCTTTCCCTTTTTCTGCCCATTTCTCCTCTGTACCTCTCATTCCACCCATCTCCCGCTGCCAGCATCCCCAGAGCATCCCCAGCCCTGGCCTTCCCTCCACACACCAAAAGGCTCCTTGGCACGAGGACACAGCCCACGCAGCACAGCTCAGGCTGTTTATTTGCTGGGCAGCCTTAATTCAGTGTTTCTGTTTTAATTGCTGGGCACTTACATTTTTATCTGACTGGTCAGTTAGATTGAGCCAGACAATTTTAATGGTGCTACACCAGCATGGTGAGTGCTAAAGGTGTATGTTTATATCATGACTGATTTACTCCAGGACCGTGTGGAAATACAGGTTTGAAACATGGCTTCCCAGGATTTATCCTTGCCTATTTCACATTGAGAAACCATAAGAGACCTTACCAAATGGACAGGCCTTTTGAAGCAAAGTGTTGCTTTATACACTGGCTTTATTCTGGCACCACCAAGGCAGCGTTAAGAGAAAAGGTCAAATGGCACAATGATACTTTTTTCTAGGCAGAAGAGACTACACAGCTAGCAGCGTGGGATATTTTCCTTAAGTGAGATTTTTAGTAACACTGAGCCTTCACTACCACAAGTACCGACTCAAAGCAGCCCACAGGAAAACTCTCCCAATGCCTACAGTAGTGCAAGCGGGACAATGCCAACATCCGAAAATTCATACCCGGTTTGAGCCCTGCTGTGCCATCAGCATGGCCTGACCCCACAGCCCAGCACAGGCACCGAGGCGGGTCACGCTGTCAGTGGGGTCTGACTCCTGTGGTCCCCAACCCTTGCTGGGGCGGGTCACGCTCACTGCCGAGCACGGGCCAGACAGCGGCCGCCTTCTCCATCCCACTCTTGTCCAAACAAGGAATGGAAAGCCCTGAAAAGTAGCAAGTTCTGCTTCAAACATAACACAATCTTTAAAACGCAGTAGGTTTCTCTACTCATCTTCACGTGTCCATGTCCTTTGAATGCACCTACTTCAGTTTTTCCACTGCAGGCAGCACCGCTAGCAATTTTTCTCCCCCGTTAAACCAGAGCAGAGATCACACAAGAATATAATAGCCAGAATCCAACAAATGAGGCTCTAAAACTACTTGTGTATTCTGGGATTTCCACTAAAAGGATCAATAAATCCCAAGTATGATTTTATGGCCTTCGGCAATATGAGACTGGTTGAGCTGGGGCATCTGAACAGACACTTTGCAATCAGAGAGACGAGTATGAAGAACAGTTTTCCAAGATTAAGCAAAGGCAATCGCTCCCTTTGGCCAGAACCGCACCGCCTCCAGCACAGCAGGGTCCCAGTTCATACCTGGGCTCCCAAATATTGACGGCTACAAAAGCCATTAGAGCAAACGCAGTGGCAAATGGCAGTCAGCAGCGCAACCCCGCGCTTTGCTATAATGAAGGAGCACACATCTAGATCAGGTAGGAGTGTTTAGTCAACTTTTTTTTGAAGTTTGGATTTTTCCTTCCATCCAAACTTCCCTCTGCTTCCCTTTCTCTGCCAGCTGCCTTCCCCTGTGCTCCAGTTGTTTTCAGAGTCTGGTATTGGCCAAAACTCTGTTTTCCTGCAAAAGGGACCTGAACTGCTCCATGGAGGAGTGAAACGCTGAGATCTGAGCCCACCCCTCCTCAGCCTGGGCACACTTAAAGAGTCGTGGGCACAAACGTGCCGTATCACATCAGGCTCCATCAGCTCTTCCCCCTGCATTCCTGCCATCCTAACTGTCCCCCTGGGGAACCCCATTACAGACCGAGACCCATCACACAACCACCGAACACAGAGATGGGCTGTGTCGGGATTGCCCTCCTGGCAACGTTATCGCCGGCTGCTCCGCTCTGAGCAGCGTTTTGAGCAGATGGCTCCGAGCACGGGTGGGTTAGACGGGGTGGGAGTTGGGTGCAGGGCCCGGGGGAGTCACATGGGGCAGCAGCTCTGTGCCGCCAAGGGCTCCCCACCTAAGGGCAGAGGGAAAGGTGACCAGTTTGCTCGGAAACATTCACTAGAAACCCAAAGAAAAAGGTCTGTATGTCTTTCCAGAACAACAAGCAGAGGTTTTGCAGAAAACCAATTCTCTTTCAACAAGAAAATATATATGTTTTGGTTGGAAAAGTTCTCTCCACACAGAATTTCAGCAGGCTACGTTGGAATTTTCACCTCGGGGCAGACAAGCGGTTGGGATGATGTGAAACGCAGCAAAGGGGGATGAGTGGAAAAGCAGGCTAAGCCACGGCAGAATAATCTTTTGGCATATCCACTGGGACTCTCTTCTCTCCGACACCAGCATAAACACACTTCACATAATGCTATTCTCAGCCAGAAGATTATCGGTGCACTCGCGCAGGCATAAAGAGGAGGTCTGCTCCGCAATGAGACACCTTGAACAAACAGCACGCTGAACCCTAACCTCCGCCGGCACAGCGCGCCGAGGATTGCTGAAGGCAGGTCAGCACCGCTCCCGCTGCCACCCGCACCGCTTCAACACAAAAGTTACGGCTCTGGCTTACTACTGAGCCAGCCAGCGGGAAAACATTTACACCAGCGAGCGTGAAAACAAGCTGCACCCGTACAAGGCATGTCGGTGCGACAGGAGTTACGTTATTGTGGCCATTTTGGTCAAAAAAAAAAGTGTTCTCCAAATCAAAATTGTTATAGCACTACAAAAGTAACACCTAGAACATATACCTGTTTATAGGGGGCAAGAATGAAATCAAAGGCTGCTACCTTTGCCTTGCAGAAAGCTGTTGAGATGCTGGAATTAAACCCAAACAATCTCCCAGACAGTAAAACAGTATCTTCAGTTATTAAGGAAGAATATAGCTTTATAAAGCCTGTATTGTGCAACAGGGCACTGGGGCTAGGAGACAGTCAGAGCTGGTGGTAGGAGATTCACGCCATTTCACGGACCCCGTATAGCTACTCCCAGAGCAGTTACACACCTACTAGAGGGAAAAATTTAAGCGTGCAGTAATTAAGAGGCAGCAGGACTGCTATTGGTTTCCCTCTGTCTAAATGAGTGGGTTCCTGGTTGCATGCATGGTCCCCTCCCTCCCACCTCCGAGCCCCCGCCGCCCCCCCTTTCCCCACCGCCTTCCCAGCGGCGGGGACTTGCGGGGAATGTGTCAAAGCACATTTCAGAGTAATATGGCTGGAGAGCCGCATTCAGATCAGCGTGTTGTAATGTGTCTGACAACATTATATTCTGATCCAGCTCTTCACGTAACCTTCAATTTATTTCTAAGCCCCTGTGTTTATTTAACCGAATCTGTCTCCCGTCGTTTGGAGCAGTAGCACTCAACCTTTAAACAGCCCAAGAGCCACTTCAGCCTCGAACAGATGCAGAGAGCTCCCGAGTCAGGGAGTCACAAAAGAGCCCGGCGCATTGTGCCGCAGGCGCCGAGGCGCACCGAGCCCCGTATTATTCATCGTGCCGGCGCCGGCACCTCGGCAGAGGTTGCGAACCGCCCGGCTTTGCTCAGCGCTCGGGGAGGGAGTGGGAGTCTCAAGGCTGGGCAGTGCCAGCGGAGCAGCAGGCGAGGGTGGGCTCCAGCACAGCGGGAGCCGGGCAGGGAGGTGCGGGACCTCTGCGGCTGGAGGGCTGTAAGATTGGGGCTTCGATGCGGTGCCGCGGATCTCTCCTGCAGCCTTGGAGAGCTGACCCTTAGCGTTTCAGCACGCTAGCCACCCATCTTTCGCACGGTTACAGCTCGGGGTGCACGGGTGACCATCAGCAGCTGCCGGCCCTGGGGTGCCAGCACCAACCCACAGGCAGCTTTCGCAGAGGTGAGCCGCGGTATCACCGTCTCTAACAAAGATCACGGCTTGCGCAATTATTTGTGAGCATCATCGCATCCGTGCAACACTCATCTCAGGAAAGGCTCCCTTTCCCCAAGGCTCTCCTCCTACCACCCAATACTTCCCAGCTACAAGAGGCACCCAAGTCACACGCCGGACTGGTCCCGGGTGGGAGCAGCCCCGAGCGCGATGCCATGGCCGCACCGATGCCCCGACATCCAGCAGTTCCCCCCACCCCACTGAGGCACCCACCCCGCCGGCAGCTACCCCTCGGCAGCAGCAGCGCCCGTGTCAGCACCCGGGCACAACCCATCAGCATCTCAGTCATTTGCTGCTACATTCCCTCAAAGCACAGAGTCACCAAGAGACCCCAAGAAGCTGGGAACCCTCCCCAGGTGCTTTGCAAAGCCAGGGGCTTCGGGCACCGGGATCAGCCCTTCCTTTGGCAGGGGCTGGGGAGGGGACAGAAAAACTTTGGCAGCGACGAATCCATCTGCCCCTGTCTGTGCACTTGTCACCTGCAGAACAAAACCCCGACGGTTTCCTATTGCTTTCTCTTTCAATTCACCAGAGTTTTGTGCTGGCTTTGGGTTCACCACGTATCATTTAGAAACCTAATGCAACTTACAGGAAAAAAAACCTTGGCTTGCTTTTCTGTTTACTGTTCCCAAGCATAATGAAAATGTTAAAATGCTAAGTCACTTGACACCTGCCACCCCGGTAATGCACTTGCTTTACTTATTTTGTAGTTACAAGAGTTGGTGAATATATTTAAAGCTCTTCAATTCACTTAAGTTGAGAAAGACGTGCTGCATATTCAATGAAATGCCACAGTTGTGACATGTTCCATATCCTCCACTGTGTTAAGTCTCTTCATTTATTCTTTTACAGACAGTCACAGAATTTATTCTGTTATGAATAAAATTATCTCTGATGTCCTTCAGAAAATAATGTAGGGCTTTTGACTGAATGCAGAAAGTTCAAGGAAAATATTCCAGGTGTCCAGGACATGAAGAACAAGTCATTGAACCTCTTTCATCGAGCTGTCAACTCTTCCTCCGGCTCGTGTGCTGCACCCCTGGTTCCAGACAGGCTTCTGCCTTCGTGAATAATGATTAACAGCACCGAAGCCTTTAGTCTGCTGAATGCCAGCCCCGTGCACCAGAGTGATGTGGGCTGCTGCTTAAAAAAAAAATAAAATAATGCCCGTGGCCCAAATTCTCCTCTGGTACCACCAAAGCAAGTTACCCAGTGAAACCACGGGGATTTGTAACAATGAAGAAACCATTTCTGTTACCCTGCTGCACACGACAGCTAACATTTTGCACTAAAATAGTGCTTTGGGTTGGCTCGTTTCTTCTAAATCTTTTCAAGAGGCAGCCTGAGCTTCCTGGCCGCAGGTGGGAGTCAGCCACATTGCAGCTTCACCCGATGTACCGCCTGCCTTTAGCTCTGGTTTGCTTTTTCTGCTGGCACCAAATGAAGCACCCCGGGAAGCAGACATGGGGGAGGCATCCCGAGGCTGGGAGCAAACTCCCAGGAAGAAGAGGGAGTGGGAGCAGGATAGCAAGGGGAAGGCTGCCGGCTCGGCACGCCACGCTGATTGCCGTTCAGTTGGTCAGGTAGCGCGCAGCAGGCGAGCAATTTGCTCACGCAAGCCTGTTTCTCCTGAGACAGTGACCACACCACGTACGGTACCTGCCCAGGGAGGCTGGGATGCGGGGATGGGGCGGGAAGCAAACGGCCAGGCTCCCCGAGGACTATAGCCCCCGAGCTGCGAGCGTGGTCACCCGAAATGCAGGTATTGCAAGTGGGAAGAGGCCGGTTTTGGGTAGCTGTGCTGCAGTCAGCAGCTCTGAGCCCCGCAAACACTAGCACAAGTGACTCAAGGCAAGCCTCGACTGGTGACTGTGCAGAGGGCGAGGGAAGTAATGCTTTTCCTTGGGTTTCTTGGGGTTTTTTTGTTTGGTTTTTGGATTTTTTTTTTTAAAAGTAAGGATCCTGATCCTGCTGATGAGTTTGGTGACAGCCAGGAGGGCAGAGAAACCCCTTTGAACAAGCACCTACATCCCCCCAGGGTGCCCGTACTAGGGATGCACTGGATGAAACAGCTCCTAAACGTCTTCAAGCTTGGACCACCAAGAAAAGCAACCCTTCCAAGTACATTTATGCTGATGCCGACAGACTTCCCTCCACCCACAGCTTCAGTTGAAGCCACCAGCAGCTTCAGCCTCCTGGAAGTCAGAGCAAGAGTGGCTGGAAAAATGGGAACCAAAGAGCCTGACTTTCAGACCTGGGATTTAGAAGCACCAACCATTTTTTGCTACTGCCTGAGGCATCCCCTTTCCCAGAGAGCTCCTGCTTTATCCACTTGAAATCATGTACTTTCCTACCTGAGGTCACAAATCCCATGGTGCTTCCAATTGTTTAACATGACCGTGTACTTGTGTCTTTTGTAAAAATCTGAGCAAAAGTAACCCAAGCGAAAGTTGGTCATTGTATTAATTTGGAATAAGGATACAGAGATGCTCTCTGAGCAGCAGAATAAAGATGGGGATATGGACTCATTTTTCTGTGCCTCACAATGTAATTTCTTCCTCTATTGTCAGCATCATTGTTGATCCTGAAATTATAGTGTCTGAGGAGTTATTCAACAGGAGTTGTTCGACATGAAAAAAAGAGTCTCAGAAAATAACTGCAACGAGAACATTTAAATAAACCCAGAGATTACAGAGGCAAAATACAAAAGTGACTCCAAGAAGCTCATTTTGTTTCATTCCACTACATTTGAGTGTTATCTGAGAGCGGGAGGAAAAAAATCCCAAATTGGTTAGGTACGCTGAGAAAAAGCCCAGGCATCTCTCTACCTGCATCACAGCCTATTAATTACCCTCAGATTATAATGTGGGTCAGGCATTCAGCATCCAGCTAAACCTCTAGTCAAAAGCTTTATCAGCTTGCCTGCATCTCTGCTCCATGGAAGAGCTTGGTTTTTGCAGAGGACTAGAGTAGAATTCCTCTTGTATAGCTCAGAGTGGTAGGGTTTGGGTTTTTTTTTTTTCCTCCCCTTTTTTCCAATTAATCTCCTCCTTTTTAAGGCCTGCCTGCTGATTTTTCTCTGTACACATAGCAGTACAGTCGGACATCGTTCCCAGTTTCCCCTACACCCCCAAATAGTTGCAGCAAATGGATTCAGTAAGCCGTGGAGACGAAGCCGGGCTTACCAATGCTGCTCTCCTCCCAGCAAAGCCAAGCATCCAGCACCTCCACCCACCCAGCAAGGAGCATTTTAAAGGCACCCAATTTTCTGAAGAACCCCTAAACCAAAGTCCCCAATCTGGCCAATTTCTACCCAACAGCAGTTTCGCTCCTCTCTGTCTCTCGCTTAAATCAGGGTTTTCTGAGACTGCAGAATACCTTCCAGTCTGCCGTGGGGGAGGAAATCAGACTGCTGCTATTGGTGTGAATAATATTTTTGTGATAAGTAAATCTTTTAGGTTTACTTCCAATTATTTTTTTTTTTAAACAACAGGATCTTATCTTAAAAAGAATCAACATTTCTCTGCCTTTGAAGAGCAGAACCCTCCTGATATTCATTACTTGACTCAGCTGTTCACTCAGGTCTTTTCCTTTGATGAAAAACTTTGGTTTACAGACAGTATTTAGCATCCTGATTAGTACATAATGTGACCTACTATTGGAATAAATGGAATAAAATCTCATAAGCGAAAGAGTTTACTTAGTTGCACTAAGAGGGGAAAAAAGAAAACCAAACCCTTGAGAATCACTATCTAAAATAACTACTTTAAAAAAAAGGGGGGGAATCAGGGGGAAAACAACCAAAATGGGCACTTTCTCCTTCCCACCTTGCTTCACAGAAAAGGAGGATCACATCACAACTTATCACCTGCCTAAGACCTGCCAGCCAGTGGCTTGTCCTACTTCTTCCTGGGCTTGAAGTCCCAGATACTTAAGTCTTACACAGGGAAAAAGTGCAAATCAATGAAGGCATCTCTACAGCAAGAAAGTCGGGGTTACGCCAAGGAGAAGGACCGATCGATATATTTTTTAATTATTACTGTGGCAAGGCTCTGACTAGCAATAGCTCCGGCAATGCTATGAGTTTCAACGTGTGTATAAACAATAACCATGCAGCACCTTAAGCCTGAGCATCCAGGGGAAGCAGCACAAGTTCACCACGCCACTCAACTCCAGCAGCTCGGTGTTTGCAATTCCGAAACGTGACCCCACGGACCAGGCAGCAGCAGCCGCAACGGCTCAGGCAGCCCAGCCGAGCAGGCAGGGGAAACACTAGTGTCTTGTTAGCCAGGTTTTAGCAGGAAAACAGACTCAGTGTAAGCTGACTTTGGTGCAAGAGCTCCCCAGGATTGCTTTATGGCCCCCAAGGAAGCATGTAGGGGCACAAGAAAAATATTTATCCATAAAGATCAAGAACATCAAACAGACTGCCCAGCACACACCACCTACCTCCACAGGCACAGCCCCCACCTCACTGAGCCACCTTAGCTACTGGGACATCCTTGTGGAAGGGAGCAGCGAATATCTGGGATTACACATTAGCCAGAGCAGCCACGCCAAGGTCCCCACTAATAGGAACGGTTACGAGACAGAAGGAAAAAGCAGTTGGTCACACTGTTAATGTGTAACGCTCGTGCCACCTTTACCTTGCCTTCTGCTTGCCTGCTTTTGGGTGTCAGCATCTGCCAGAAGCCCCAGGGAGAGAGCAGCCCAGGCAGCAAAGCCTAAGCAAGCCCCCAGGCAGGGCTTATGTACCTCTCAGGGTGGGGTGGGTGGGCAGAGGGCAGGGCAGGTGGCGAGGGAGGGGTGGGTGGCCTCGTTTGGCACCTGGCCGAGCCCTGCGTGCAAGGGGGACCCTTGCCCAGGGTTCAGGAGGGGCCTTGATGAGGGAAACCTGGTGAAGTTTGCTCTCATGAAAGGTCCCTCAGGTGCTCTTCTCAAGATGCTCCTGACTGTGCAAACTCCTGCCGGGGCTGTCGTAGACCTCGGAGCCCCCTCTCTCCCTCGTCCTGCTGTTTGCAGACCCTCCCGCTCCCCGTCCTCTCCCCAGATCAGCTTTCCTAGTGCTGGGGGCTTCAAGGTGCATGGCTGGAGGGAGCAGGCTTCATCCGTCCCCCCGTCGGGGCAGCCCCCACAAGAGCTGCACTGTTCCGCTGGGGACAGAGCTCGACTTTTCTTATCACTCAATTTGTATCCTGTTTCCACGGAAACGAAAGAAACCGGGCAGTAAGCTCCCTCCCAACCCAACTTTGAACAACCCTTGCAGTATTCTCTGTCACGCTGTCACTCTGGATGTGTCACGTTTTTCCCAGGGAAGTCCTTGAAGCACATGGTGCTGTTGACCTGCTCCGGCCGGGGTTTCGCCGCTGCACGCCAGCGTGCCGAGCGCTGTACGTGCCCGGGAAGGTCGGCAGTCAGTGCTTCCACTGTCACTGAGGTTTTGCGTAGGGAAGCCCTGGTACCATCATTAGTGCTGGGCAAGTTTGGCTGAAAAGTGATGAAAACGGATCAAAAATGAGCTAAGCAGCACTTTATTTCGGCTCCTGGATCTCCCAGAGTAGCCCTGTAGCCAGCGAGTCCCATCTCCATCAGCGTATTGGAGATGATACTAGGTCAAATCCTCCATGGGCACTTCTTGGGAAGTCACCGAATCAGGTGATGCCACCCATGGTAAGACACCAGCCGCTCCTGCAAGGTCTCCTTTGATGCCAGCCAGCACCGCAACCCACGTCAGCAGCATCCCCACCGACAGCCTCCCTGATCCCTACTGACAGTGATGCCGCAGCCGCGCTCCCGTCCGCTCCCGGCGCGCAGGGGTCCGGGCGCCTGGAGATGGACAAGTGATTGATGGGGCGCCTGCGATACGCCACGATGCGCTCCTTATCTGTTGCTTCCCAGTTGGTTCCCATGTCGCTCGCGGGGTTTACGGCATCAATGTCACTTTTTTTCCCTTGGATTTCACTTTTTTTAAACCACACGCCCCGGTGAATCTGTTTCATCTTCAGCATTAGTAAATTCGGGCAAACTACTCCGGGCAAGACCCATCTTTCCCCACTGTCCATGGGAAACGGGTGAGTTTGAGGAGATGGCTACCTATTTTTAATGGCAGGTCCACTGAAAGCTAAATCTATCTAAAGCATCTTCCACAGGAATTCTTAGTCAAACGTCGCAATGGCAAGTGTCATCCAAAAACTTGGCTGCACGTAGAAAGACCAAGGGTAGCTATGGAAAAAGAGAAGCGGATGGACAGGCTTTGTTAAGAGGGGAGAATAAAATCAGTCTGTGTGGGGACGTTATGGACACCACCGGGAGACCCTTCCCTCTCCCCCTTTTTGGGCTGACAGCTCCTCCTCGCCATGGACGTGGAGCTTCACTTGAAAATGCTGGGAAACTTCCCCCCCTGCATGTGCTGTGAACAGCCCTGGCTTTGCCAGGCAGGTGAGACCACCAGCACAAGCCAGCAGCATCCCCAGGGAGTCCCCAGAGCTTGTGCAAAACTGCCGACATTACGGGACCCCCTCTGCTCCCCGCCAGCCCCCCAGCACAGCGTCTCCCATGGCCAAGGGCTGGTGTCTGAGCACAGACATCGCGACTTGAGCTTGCTGTGTCCCCACCAGCCCCCCCAGCCCAGCCGCTGCACCTCACCAGCTCCCACCAACACTCCAACGCTCCTCCCCATTGCAGCCCCCGGGAAAAAATAAAATAAGAAGAGAAAAGATGGATGCCCACTTCCAAATCAAACCTGGCTGAAAGAGGCCATTCACATCTACGTCTCCATAGGCTTCTTCTTTCCCCTCCCCTCTTCCAGCCAGCCAAGACACTATGAACAGGAGCCAGCGTGAGCCCCTGGCCCGGCCAGCGGGCTTTGCCATTGCCAGATTGCGCTGTGTGCTCAAACCCGCCAGGACAACCCGCGGCCATCTGTTAATCCCAGGTGTGTACACGCCGCGGCTCTGCCAGCAGAGATAGTCTTCTGGCTCCTCAAACACACCGGTCGCCCGATTCGGTGTGCGTGGGGGTTGTTAAAGCAGCGTGCGGGTGTGCTCCCCCAGCCCCTCTCCCATCTCCTCCGTCACTGTCCCCAGCACCAAAGGCTTAGGTGGTGAAGAGGTTGTCTTTTTTATTCATTATAAAAAACATGGAACAAGGGGCAACGCAGTCCAGACTTCACAGAAACTGTTCCTGCTCTTCACCGAAACTTGACGCGTCCTGACACGCGGTGCCATATGAGCACCTTCCCCAAGCTCTCCTCCTCTCCAGGGCAGAAGGTCCTTCTGGTCATTTTGAATTCCTTCACATTTGTGAAAGGAGTGGGCTTGTGTGTATGACAAGTGGAAATATATTCCTTCAGCCAGGGAAATTTTGGGTTTATTTCACCCTACCTGATCCACCCTGAGCATCCCAAGCCCAGGCACCAACGCTTAACGTTTCCCTTTGATTTGCAACAAAAGATTTGTCCCCAGATTTAAGACCTCTTGGGAATGCTCGGGCTCATGTCTGCCCCATCTTGTGCAGCCAGCCCAGGCTCCGGATCTGGTCTTAAACTGGCACAGACGCCTACGCTACCACAGCCCGAAGTTCAGCTCCTGAGAAGGGGTCTCCCCGGAGCCCGTGCTTGCATGACAGCAGCCCACGCATCTTCAGCCCCCCTTGGCCGTATCCGAGGCTTCCCCTCCGTGTACCATCGGACCAGCCCCTGGACAAGCCAAAGCAACAGGGGCTGGCTCAGAAACGCTGGGAACGGGCCCACAGGAGCACAAGCGCATCCTGCGTGTTGTGCCCGTGTCATGCCCCGACTGCGTCAACCCAGCCTCCAGACATTGCTTCCCGGGGGCACTGGGGATCGTGCACATGAAACGTTGGAAGGGGGTTATTGAGGGCCAAGGTAGCCTGAGCTGGCTCAAAATCAGCTCCAGCAGTAGCCCAGGGTTGTCACTTTGAGCGATGAGCAGGAGGAGGGCAGGCAGCTCCGCCACCCCCTGCAGCTGGAAGAGCCTGCTGAGAAGTTGGCTAAGCCTTGAAATGGGAAAAGCCCTTTCCCCTCCTCTGGGGCACACGGAGACTCAACTCCCAGTCCCGTCCTGAGCCGGGGGCACAAAGAGGTGCCAGGGGACTCTGCACGAGAGAAGTTGAGGCTGCGACTGCGGGTACTTGGAAAGAACCATCCTGTAACAAGGTGGAGCCCACCCAACCTCCCCAAACTGAGGTCCAGACTGCCCACCCTGCACACCCACCTCTCCGAGAGACGCTGCGCAGGATATTTTAGCAGCAGGGTTTTCCACTCTTGCCTCTTTGAGATGGGCAGTGTGTGGGGTGTTGGGAGGGAGGGCGGTGGGGATGGATGGGGGAAGCAGACATCTGCTGTCCCACAGAGCTGCTGAAGGACCAGGAGATGGGGAGGCTGCCAGACCACGGGGGAGGGCTGAGCAGCAGCTTAGCAGTGCCTCAGTGTCATTTATCCTCTCCCTGGAGCTGGGAGGGATCCGGCAGCTCTTCCCAATGCGTCCTCATGGTTTGAGAGACCAGCCTTCTCCAACAAAACCATTACAATTATCGGGGCTGTTTAAGCAAGAGAAAACAAACCCGCATAGAAAAGGTGTCCCGACCTCTGCTCCTCCACTTTTTTCCATACAATCATACAATAGAATCACAGAATCGTTCAGGTTGGAAAAGCCCTTTAAGCTCATCCAGTCCAACCATTAACCTAACACTGCCAAGTCCACCACTAAACCAATTAAGGGGAGAGTAGCAATTTCGTGTTTCCTGGCTTGGCGGCTGGATGATTTTTTAATGAAAGTAAAACTAGGAATCACTAAGGTTGGAAGGACCTCTAAGATCATCAGTCCAACCGTCAACCCAACACCCCCATGCCCACTAAACCATGTCCCAAAGTGCCACGTCTGCCCATTTTTTGAACACAGGCAACACCTCCTGATGATCCTACGAACAAAGAAATATCTAAAAAACCTCCCCCACCTGTGAAACATGCCCCCCGATAAAACCTCCCAGCCTGTTTTTACTCACCAATAAAGCCTTCATTTCCACGGCTGAGTGAAACGAGGCCGCGCGGGATTGGCGTGGAAATCTGCACCGTCGGCTTCTCTCTCCTTCCCAGGGCCCAGCAGTTTGGCTTTCAGCAGTTCGAGGGGATGACTCGAAAGGTTTGCTTTCAGTAATGAATACAAAATGGTTTTATTAATAAAATAATAATCGCATATTTTGCAACACAGTCTGAGAGACAGCTTGTCGCTGTCACAGGGGATATCAGGAGCCCATCAGGCGCTGCTCTGCCCCTGGAATGCTGTCAGTAGCTCCCGTGTCACCAGCATCGGGCTGGGGCTGAGCCGTCCCTTGCCCGGAGGTTTGCTGCCAGTGACGGGGCAGCAGCCTGGAGCCCAGGCTCGAATTGGGCTCCTGAAGGGGCAGCTCGCTGCTCCTGTAGCTATGGACCATCCTCCTCCTCTCCCCACCTCCAGCCCCATCTCCTCATCCAGCTGCTCCCTCCTCAGGTCCCAGGTTGCTCCCTTTGACCCTCCCTCACCTGCCCCAAATCCAGCTGTTGCACCCTTGCCTTTCTCCCACGCTCCTCCTCCTCCTCCTCCTGCTGTGCTGGGTGGATGTCAGGGAGGCAGGAGCCGCAGCCCGGGAGGTGGTGGGACCCTCTCCCGCAACCCGGCAGGTGGTGGGACCCTCTCCCGCAGCCCGGCAGGTGGTGGGACCCTCTCCCGCAACCCGGCAGGTGGTGGGACCCTCTCCTGCAGCCCAGCAGGTGGTGGGACCCTCTCCCGCAGCCCGGAAGGCGGTGGGACCCTCTCCCGCAGCCCGGAAGGTGGTGGGACCCTCTCCCGCAACCCGGGAGGTGGTGGGACCCTCTCCCGCAGCCCAGGGCGCAGCAGGCTCTGCCGCAGGGTGACCTGCACGTGCCGTGCACCCAGAGCTCGCACCTCTTATACAGGTTTATAACAAATATATAGAAGTGCAAGCTCGCACCTCTTACACAGGTTTATAACCAAATATATAGAAGTGCAAGCTCAGGTCCCGCTGCGCAGCTTTACC
Source organism: Pelecanus crispus (assembly GCF_030463565.1). Taxonomy (NCBI): domain Eukaryota; kingdom Metazoa; phylum Chordata; class Aves; order Pelecaniformes; family Pelecanidae; genus Pelecanus; species Pelecanus crispus. Next base: position 1,013,957 of record NC_134645.1, on the reverse strand, counting down.
TGGGCATGTAGTAAGACACATCCAGGCTGAACTTCTTGTCACAAAAGCTGAAGACTTTACAGGTATGTAAATAAAGAAGTGACTATTTACATTTGTATTTTCATGTGGGCAATGGGATTTTTTTTTTTTCCCCCCTAATTTCACTCCCTTGATCAGCAATCTGGGCACTTCTCTAGCCAAACAAAACAAGCTTGGCAAAGTTATTAATTGCTCAGAACAAGATCTTTATTGATTAGTGTAAGGATCGATCACCTTATCTGCAGGCAGCTCTGTTAGAGCTCTGTTAGAGCTGCCTGTGACTGGGGTATTTAGCTAAGAGATATCTGTCCTGGGCCCTGGGGAGTTTCACAGAGGAGTCCAAGGTCTCTCCAGTGCTTTTAAAAGTACGGTGGGTGGCGGGGAGAATTCAGGGGAGGTGAGATGGGGAAGGGCCCCTGTGACCTTCCCTCCAGCCCCAGCAGTCACCAGGGACACCCCTTCAAGGGGACTTTGTGCGTCGTCCTGGGGAGATGTGGGCAGGGGAGGGAGCTTTCCTGAAAACGGGAAGCCTCCGGGCTTACGCCGTTTGCAGACCCCGGGGTTACGGCGAGGCAGCACAACCTTTTGCTGCGTGGGGTTTGACTCCCGGGGAGCTGCCCTGGCTTCAGCCGGGCCCGGCGGTGTGGGTGGCTCCTGGGGGTGGGCAGCGGCCACGGGGCTCACCTTGCAGCGGGGCTGCGCTGGCGGTGTTTTCCTAAGCCGCAGCATAAGAAGGGAGATGGACTACCAGGCTGGGATGCCCAGAAAGCCCTTCGGGCCAGCTGTAACCCCCGTATATTTCTGCCTGCATTCGCACCAGGTCGTACCTTTTGCAGGTGCCTCTTGCAACCGGGTCCCACCTTGCATCCCCAGCTTCAGGAAAGTCGGACAGCTCCACGCTCCCCCCTGCAACTCCATCGCCTTTTCTTCGCCTCCCCTTTAAAAAAAATCTACATAAATAAATAAAATTACAATTTTTTTTTTTTAAAAAAAAGGAAAACCAAAAAGGGGCAGGGGAGGGGGGCTGCAGCTGGAGCCGTCTCTGGCAAGCCAGCTCTAATCTCTCGCAAACCCCCGCTATCAAAGCTTGGATCAGCATATCTAATGTAAACGAGCTTTCACACATAAATAACGTGCCACATCTGGCTATTTGGTTTTTATAGCGTCTTAGCTACCGAGCGATTTATAGAGGGCGAGCTTGTTAAAGAGCAGCCCGGGCTGGGCCGGGGGAAGTTGCGGGCTGCCCCGGGGCGGAGCGGGCCGGGAGGTGCGAAGCAGCGAGGTGGGAGCGGTGGGCGAGGGAGGATTTGGGCAGCGCCCGGGGCCGGGGGGGTGGGGGGAGTCGGAGTCCCCGCGCCGGCAGAAAGCGGCTGCTCCGCATCTTTGGGGAAGGGGGGCCGGGGGGAGGGCTCTGCCCCCCGGGGGGGAAGAGGGGCCGGCTCAGCGGCAGGGCCGGGGCAGGCTTAAAAGAGCCATCCAGGAACCGGCGTGTTTGCGCTTATAACCAATTTATTACCGCCGAACATATGGCCAGTATTTCGCCTGGCGTCACCCGCCGGGGAGGAAAGCAAACAGAGCGCACGATGTAAAGCCGGAGGAAGGAGCGGCCGCCCTGCACTCGGCGGAGACAATGCGAGAGCCGCGGAGCCGCGCTCAGCCCCCGCCCGCGTAGGGCCCCCGGCCCAGGTGAGCCCCGCCGGGCGGGCAGGGGGGCCCGGGGCGGCCGGGCTGCCGCAGCGGGGGGACCCGCACCGCCGGGGGGGGGAGGAAAAAAAAGGGAAAAAAAAAAAACAAAACCCCACCGGAGCGCCGGGGCTGGGGTGCAGCAGGTGGGAAGGGGCTTGCGGCGCAGGTAGAAGTTGTTGGGGAGCGGGGAGCGGGGGGCGCGTCCCCCTGCCCCGACGGCGGGGTCCGCCGGGCACCGTCCAGCGCCCGGCGTGGGGGGGGGGGGGGGGGGGGGGCGGCGGGGCGCTCCGCCCGCCTGGCCCGGGGAGGGGGGAGCCGGGGGGGTCCCCCCCGCTGCCCCGGTGGCGGGACACTTCTCGGCTGCGACGGCAGAGTACGCCAGAGGACCGGGAATGGCCCCGGCCCCCGCCCGGCCCCGGCTCTGCCCGCCGCCCCTCTCCCTCCTCCGCCACTGCTTCATCCCCCGGTCTCCCCCACGCCGCGCGTGTGCGCCCCGGCTCGGTCCCGGGTGCTCGGCTCGGGTCCCCCCGGGGTGCCCCTTTCCCCATCCTTCTCCCGAAAAAACCCTGACACCCCCCCCCACCTCCACCCGGCGGGCGTGCGGGCAGCGCAGTCTTCCTCGCAGGCTTCCCGTGGACCCCCACTCGCGACACGCACCCAGCCAGCTCCCTGGGCACAGCCGGGCTCCCCGCTAAGCCCCCCGTGCTGTGGGTGCGGGTGTGCGAAGTGGAGCCCGATAAGAAAGTGCTGCCGGCCCCAAATCCCCCCCACACACCCCCCCCAACCCCGCGCTGCCGTCGCCCTCGGCCAAGCGGGCCGGGTTTTCTCTTCCCGAGGAGAAAACGTTCGTGACAAAGCTTAATCTCATCGGGACGCGTTTAATCATCCCGGAGACGGGAACGAATCCGGCCGGGGGGCTCGCTGGCGGGGGCGAAACGTTTGCCCGGCAAATAAAACAGTTTATAATAGACTGGAAAGGGGAAGGGAGGCCCCGGGCCGGGCTTACAGCTTTCGCCGGGGGTGTGGGGGGGGGGGGGATATGTATAATAAAACAAAAAAAAAAAAAAAAGAAAAAAACGTAAAAAAATAGCTGGGTCGGGCGGCTGCGGGTTGCGGGGGGCTGCGGGCTCCCGGCTTTGTGCTCGCCCGCACGGCCTTAACGAAGTGCCCCAGCGCTATGGGCAATATTTTCAAAGATCTCATTAAAGTGCATTTATCAAAGCCCTAACATGTGCCCTCCGGCTCCGCCGTAACCCCGCTAGCCCCCAGGGAGGAGGGGGAAAAATCCCAATTTCTATTACAATTCACCGCCTCGGGAGGTTGGTTGGAGGGCAGGCTAGACCTAGATCTACAAATTTATAAGTAATGTCGGTGAATTGGAAGGATTTCTCCGTCTTTGAAGCTTCGGGGGGAAGGAGATAGAGTAATCGTGAGAATAGGAAAGCTCATTTAGATTCCTATGTCCTGGAGAAGATTTAATTGTCTGCGGGAGAAAGGCAGGCCGGCGCCGAGATTTTGGGGGGTGGCAGGGGCTTTCTCTTGCGCCTCGATAGGGAAGGCTGCTGCCGGCTCCTTTTCTGTGTGCGGGGGAATCTTCCCCCCTTTTTTCCCCCCCTTTTTTTTTCTCTTTTTTTTTTCCTTTTTTTTTCTCTCTTTTTTTTCCCCCTCTTTTTTTTCTCTTTTTTTCCCTTTTTTTTTTTTTTTTTCCTCTCTTTTCTTTCCCCCCGAAACATCCTTAACGCCTTTGTTAATGCCATTTTTCCAGCCGCGAACAGAGACGGGAATTTCACCCCGCAGAAACTCCGAGCCCCGCGCGTTGCAATTAAGTTCTTGAAAGCGGCGGAGGATTCAGAGCCCTCTGAATCCTCCTGATTTCAGGAAATACGATTTTTTTTTTTAATTTTTTTTTTTTTTTAACACTCCCTCCCGCGGCCAGGATGCCGGTGTGCAAGGTAATCCCGTGGCGTGGGTTCCCCGTCCCCGCTCCCTTTCCCACGGCCTGGCGTGGCCGCGTCCCCGCCGAGCCGGCAGCATCTCTGCGGAGCTACCGCTTTACGGCTGGGGAAAAAAAAAAAAAAAAAAGAGCAAAAAAGCAATTTAAACCCCTCCGTGCGGGGCTCGGGGAGGGTATATTTCAAAGCGGTAGTTTTATTTTGATTTGTTGGTGTTGCTGTCGGTTTGGGTTGGGTTTCTATCGCCGACAAAAGATGTCTTCTGTAAGGACGCGACTCCCCTTTCCCCCGCCGCACTTTAAAACAAAGAGGGTGCTGCTCACAGGGGATGCTCCCGAGGTGAAGCTCCTAGGAACAATTACCAGGAGCGACACGGGCTGCGCGCCCCTTCCCCTATTTATTTCCAGTGTCGCTCAGCCTCGGAGAGAAAATAAACCTGTCCCCCCAACAAAGGCTTCGGGCGCCTTCGCTGATCCGTGCCGAGCGGCGAGGTGCAGCCCGGTTTTTGTTTGTTTGTTTGTTTGTGGTCTGGAGCGAAGGAAAACAATAGCTCGCACCTTGGGGCTGAGCAAACAATGAACGGATCCGCTCGACGCCTCTTACGGGGGTGCGATGCGGGGCCGGGTTAGAGGCCAGAACCGCACGGGGAGGGGGGGAATAGCGGGACACCCCTGCCAAGCCCCCTTTCAGTCATTTTTTTTTTTAAATACGTGGATATGTATTTTGCATTATTACCTGTGACACACGCACGCGGTGCCGCTGGCCAGAGGAGGGCTGGCAGCGAGGGGCGCGGGTGGCTCCCACCCCAGGGGCACACCCGGCGCTTTTTGGGGACCCCTCGCCCCGCGGGAGGACGGAGCGAGCGAAGGCACCGCGCCGCTTCCAACACACCACCCACGGGTCTCCCGTGGCGTGGCCAGAGCCCCGCTCCGCCCGCCCCCCCGGGCCGTGGGGGCTGTCCCCCGCTCCGCCGCGTCCCCCTGCTCCTTTTTGCGGGGACGGGGTCCCGGCTGCCACCGCCACGCGTGAGCGGGGAGCGCCGGCCGGCCCACGCCACCACCCCCGGGCACCGCAGCGCGGAGAGCCGCTGGGAAGGGCTCTTTCCCTCTCTTAGCCCCCCCCCGAGTGCTTCTTCCCCCCTCTTAAAAAAAAAAACCAACAAGCTTTAATGCCGCTAAAACCAGCACCCGCCGCCCGTGGGGTGGGGGGCCCGCTCCCCACGCAGCTCGGGGAAGCGGGGGACGAGGGGGGGAGGGGGAGCGGGCTGGGAGGGCCCCCCCGGCAGGGTCTGTGCCCCCCTCACCCCCCCGGGCGCCGTGCCACCCCCTCGCCGGAGCATCCCCCCCCCCCACCCGGCGGGTCCCGCGCGTGGGGAGGGCCGGGCCGCCGCGGGGGGCGGGCAGCGCGGCCGGGGGGGCTCCCACGGCGGGAGAAAGGCGCGCAGGGTGGCGGGGAGCGGCCCCCGGCGCTGTCGCGATAGCCGCCGACCTGCCGTCGGGTTTTTTCTCTCCGCCCCCCCCCCACGCCGCGCGGCTGCGTCCCGGCCCCGCGACCCCTCCTGACGTCAAAGGGCCCGGGCCGCTCTCACGTCACCCGCCCGCCGGTGACGTCACGGCGTCCCGGGCCGCTCGCTCGGTGCGGGGGGGGAGAGCGGCCTCGCCCCGCAGCGTTGCCCCGCGCGTGGGATTTCGCTTATAAATATAGCGAGGGGGAGGGGGCCGCGGCCCCCGGGGCTTTGCGTGCCCACGCGGGACCGCTGTCCCCCGCGGGTTAACGGGCCGCCGGCCCCGGCTCTCCGCCGGGAGAAGCTTTACCCCTCCGGTGGTGCCGGGGCCCGGCCAAAGCCCCCCACCATGGGGGGACAGGCCAGCCCGCAGCGACCCCCGGGGCCGTGTCCGCCTTCACGCGGCTGCAGGGCCCGGCTTCCTCCCGTGGGCGGCCCCTGCTGCCCCCGCCGTCGGGGCCCCACGTCGCCGGGGGTTCGCAGGACGCGCTGCCCGTGTTGCGGCACTCGGGTTTGGCTGGGGGGCTCCTTATTATCATTAGCATTATCGTTATCATCATCATTCTCATCACCACCACCCTCCTCATCATCACCACCACCATCACCACCACCACTATCATGATCCTCATCACTACCACCACCATCATCATCCTCATCACCACCACCATCACCACCATCACCATCACCACCATCCTCATCATCACCACCACCATCACCACCACCACCATCCTCATCATCACCACCACCATCACCACCATCACCACCACCACCATCCTCATCATCACCACCACCACCACCACCATCATCATCACCACCAGAACCATCATCATCACCACCACTACCATCATCATCATCATCCTCATCACCACCACCACCATCACCACCATCATCATCATCACTTAAGGCCTGGCTCTTCATCCCCAAAGAAGCGGGGGCCACCGGCCCCGCCGCCCCCAGGCTCTGCCCACCCCTCCCCGCCTCGGCTTCTTTCGGGGTTCTTTAATTCGGGACGTTGCATCGTCGTCCTGCCGCTGTCGCGACTGTCGCTGTCATTACGGCTATTTTGGGGGGTTTCCCCCCCTCACTTGCCTGAGGGTAGGAATGAAAACCCCATCTTGCCCCATCCGAGGGAAACGCGGCCGCCTCCCCCTCTCCGGGCAGGTCGGGGGGGTTAGGGGGGGATATAAATCCCTATCGATAAGGCCGAGATTTGCTGGAAATTCGGGCTCCGTGGCTGGTGCGTGGCCCAAGCCCCTCCCCCGGGGAAGGGGACGCGGAGCGGGGGAGCGCCCGCCCGAGGGGTTCCCTCGATATCGGGGAAGGACTCCGAAATGGATGAAGAAATAGCCATTGAGTGCGGTTGAATACCATGACAACTAGGAACAACCTCAGATTTATTCCCAACAGTTAGGACACATTGAAAGAGGGCGTCAATCACGTATTATTTCGCCACTGAAATAAATGCAAAAACTGCGCCGAGACAAAGGGTTCCAACAGAAGCCGGACATTTGTCTACATTGCGGACATTGTTTCCAGCTTAGCCATAGGGTTGTATTTGTGTTTGCGCGGGTCCGACCACCCAGGATGTGCTCAGGGGCTCGCTTAAAAAAAAAAAAAAAAAAAAAAAGAGAAGGGGGGGAAAAAAAAAAATCCCTGGGCATTGTCAGCCACATCACATACTTTATGGGAGGCAGGCTGGGGGCTGGGGAAGGGAAGATGGGGGGAGCGGGGAGGGAGAGGAGGGGAAGGTGCGAATCCATTGCTCGGCAAAGGGGAGGATGGCGGGGACACCGGCTTCCTCCGCTTCCCACCACCCGCGGCCCCCTTCCTGCTCCTTCCTCCTGGAAGAGAAACTCGGTCGGAAGTTTTCCCAGAAATAAAGGTGGTGGCGGGAAGGCCCTTCCCAGATTGGAGCCCCCGCGCCCCTTCCCTGCCCCGCACACCAGCATCGTCCCGGGCCGGGGCCCGGCTGCAGGGCGGCCCAGGGATGGGGAAAGGGAAGGGGAAGGAAGGGGATAAAGAAGAGGAAGGAAGGGGAAAAGGAAGAGGAAGGAAGGGGAAAAACGATGGGGAAGGAAGGGGAAAGGGAAAAGGAAGGAAGGGGAAGGGAAGAGGAAGGTCCGGGCCAGGGTGCGCACAGCCGAGGGACCTCGGCGGGCGCAGGGAAGGGGAGGAAGAAGGAAAATGGAAATAAAAGTTGGTGGCAGACAGAGAGAGGGGGAAGAATTTGGGGAGGGGGCTGTTGGCAGCCCTGCGCCGGGCAGGGGGAGCCTCCGTGGCCGCTCCACCGGGACCCGCGGCCAGGGATGCTGCGGGGCTCGGCGGCTGCCGGTGGCGTCTGTCTGCGGATACCTGGAGGTCCGGCCTTCCAAAACGCCTTTTTGGAAAGCAACCCCTTCTTTAGCCCCCCCCTCCTTCCCCAGATCCTGAAAAAGAAAGGGGAAAAAAAAAAAAAAAAAAAAAAAAAAGAGAGAAAAACCTGAATTCAGCCGTATTTGTATGTCCGTCGGGCTCCAGCCCATCGCACGAACCACCCGGGCTGGGTTTTATTCCCCTGGAAGAAGGAGGCAAAATCACTGAGACCTCTCCAAATAAAGCCCCCCCCCGCGCCCCCCGCCCCCAGGTAATCACCTCCCGGATCTCCCCGGGTCGTGACTGACGATCGCGTTTTGCCAGTTCGGTTAATTTCGGAGCAAACTAGAATCAATTACTGGCTGTTTAATTTCCAGCCTTCATCCCTAAAGCCTCAACCAAAATATTGACCTAGGCGGTTTAGATAAGTTGGTCTCTTGCCATCTGAGCCGCCTCGCGTTTCGGGCCCGCGCGGGGGCTTTGAGCGCTTCCCCGAAAAAAAAAAAAAAAAATTAAAAAAAAAAAAAAAAACCAAACCAAAAAACGCTGTCCGCGGGTTTGCGTGGGCGCGCAGGCTGCGCGGGAGGGGCGGGAAACCGCGCACGCAGCCGCCCTCGCTCCTTATCACACCCCACCCGCCCCCTCCCTTAATTTCCCCCCCCCCCCCCGCTTTTCGAGGCAATCGGTGGAAAACACACTTTGGAGTGCGCGGAATATCGGGCTGGTGTGCGAGGCTCTTTGTATGTAAATACTGTGTTTTAAGGAAAAAAAAAAAAAAGAAAAAAGACACCCCCCCCCCTCGCTGACACACACACACACGCGCGGAAGGGCCCTCCCCACGCCGGTAATTAACTGACACGTTATACCACTCATCACCAATGGTGGAAGCTCGGAGCTCGCCCAAAACCCGCAATTTCACATCTGCAAACACTGTCTTCATCCACTTGACTTCCAGGACCCGCCCACACGTGGCCAACCTTTCGCGGGTTTAATGTATTTTTTTTCTCCCTCCTCTCGGCAGGTTCATGTGTGGGGACCAGCCTTATATGGACTGCTCGCTCCAGCAATGGCTCGGTTTTTTCAAGCGGCAGGCACGGGTTCGGGGTGTTTAAGCAAGATCTAGAAGTGATTTTTTTTCTTTTTTTTTTTTCCTTTTTTTTTCCTTTTTTTTCCTTTTTTTTTTTTCCCTTTTTCTTTTTTTTTTTTTTTTTTTTTTTTTTTGGCATCTCTTTCCCCCTTTTCCCTGGACTTACAAACTATTTCCGAAGCCAGCTGCTGCCTCCCGCTCTCTGAATTTCCCCCGTGGCAGAACGAGCCCGTGGAAACCACCACCGCAGAGATCCACCGCTGCGGCTCCGCTCGCTTTTTTTTTTTTTTTTTCTTTTTTTTTTTTTTTTTGGCACAAACCCCTCCGGTTATTTTTTTATCTATCTATATTCTTCTTTTTTTTTTTTTTTCTCCCTCCTCCACGCGTGCCGCCGCCCCGCAGCCTCCTCCCCCGGCTGCGTGGCGTTGTCCCCGCCGCTCCCCGCGTGTGCGCCCGTGAGACGGCGGATCGGCCAAGCTGCTCCTTCAACTTTCCTGCCGAAAATTTGCCCGGAACATGTCTCTGACCAACACAAAGACGGGCTTTTCGGTGAAGGACATTCTGGACCTCCCCGACACCAACGATGAGGACGGCTCCGCCGCCGAGGGAGGCGAGGAAGAGAGCGAGGCGCCGGAGCCGCCCAAAAAAGCGGGAGTTTTGGGACAAACCCCCTTGGACACTGTTCAGACGCTGCCTTTGAAGAACCCTTTCTATGATAACAGCGATAATCCCTACACGCGCTGGCTGGCGAGCGCCGAGGGCATCCAATACTCCCGTGAGTACCGCGGGGACGGCGACGGCGGGGACGGGGCTTCCCCGCCGGCCCCGGGGGCGAGCGGGGGGGCTTTGCCGCTCGCCACGGCTGGCTGAGCCCCGGCCGCTGCCTCCATCCCTTCCCCCCCCCCCCCCCCAAAAAAAAAAAAAAAAAAGGAGGGGGCGAGCCGCGCTGCTCAGCGCGGCCGGAGGGATGCGGGGGGCGGCGGGAGGGATGGGGGGGGGTGGCCGGAGGGATGCGGGGGGTGGTCGGGGGGATGCGGGGGGTGGTCGGAGGGATGGGGGGGGATGGTCGGAGGGATGCAGGAGGTGGTCGGAGGGATGCAGGAGGTGGTCGGAGGGATGCGGAGGGATGCAGGGGGTAGCCAGAGGGATGTGGAGCGTAGCCGGAGGGATGCAGGGGGTAGCCGGAGGGATGCGGGGGGATGCAGGGGGTGGTCGGGGGGGTGCAGGGGGTAGCCGGAGGGATGTGGAGTGTAGCCGGAGGGATGCAGAGGGATGCGGAGTGTAGCCGGAGGGATGCAGGGGGTGGCCGGAGGGATGCGGAGCATAGTCGGGGGGATGCGGAGCGTAGCCGGAGGGATGCAGAGGGATGCGGAGTGTAGCCGGAGGGATGTGGAGCATAGCCGGAGGGATGCAGGGGGTAGCCGGAGGGATGCGGGGGGTGGCCGGAGGGATGCGGGGGGTGGCCGGAGGGATGCGGGGGGTGGCCGGAGGGATGCGGACCCCCCCCTGCCCCGCTGACGGCTCTCTCCGGGCCGGACTCCCCGCAGTGCACGGGCTGACGGCCGGCGGCGGTGGCCAGGACCCCGCCGGCAAGTCGCCGGAGCCGTCGGCCGACGAGTCGCCCGACAACGAGAAGGAAGCGGCGGGCGGCGGGGACGCGGGGAAGAAGAGGAAGAGGAGGGTGCTCTTCTCCAAGGCGCAGACCTACGAGCTGGAGCGGCGGTTCCGGCAGCAGCGGTACCTGTCGGCGCCGGAGCGGGAGCACCTGGCCAGCCTGATCCGCCTGACGCCCACCCAGGTGAAGATCTGGTTCCAGAACCATCGCTACAAGATGAAGCGGGCCCGGGCCGAGAAAGGTATGGAAGTGACTCCTCTTCCCTCCCCGCGGCGGGTGGCCGTGCCGGTCTTAGTCAGGGACGGCAAGCCCTGCCACACGCTCAAAGCTCAGGACTTGGCAGCCGCGACTTTCCAGACGGGAATCCCCTTCTCCGCCTATAGCGCCCAGTCTCTACAGCATATGCAATACAACGCCCAGTACAGCGCGGCCGGCAACCCCCAGTACCCCACAGCACACCATTTGGTACAAGCTCAGCAATGGACTTGGTGAACGCTGGAGGGGAGCGCGCACACACGCACACACGGCCCGCACACACACAAACACAAAAAAAAAAAAAAAGGAAAAAAAAAAAAAGGAGGAAAACAAAAATAATAAAGAGAGAGAGAGAAAGAGACAGACTGATGCTCCAAAAATAAAATCAAAACTGCGGGGGGAAGGAATGGAGAGGGAAACGCTATTATTATTATTATTATTATTATTGCTATTATTATTATTATTATGTTTTGTTTTTTCCCTCTCCCGTTTCTTTTCCCCTCCATTTTTTTTTTTTTTTGGGGGGGGGGGGGTCGGTTTCATTTCGGGGGGAGGCGGGGGGAAGGGAGGGGAGGTGTTTTTTGTGCGTCATTGTTTACAGAAATTTTTGCGCCATTCAGAGTGGTCCTGTCTACCTACAACTAAAATAAAAAAAAAAAAGGAGGGGGGGGGGAATCGTCACAATTTAAAAAAAAAAAAAAATAAAGAATAAAACCCCCCCGCTGCTCCTGTGGTTTTGTGAGGAACGGGCGTGAGCCCGGAGCGCCGCGCAGGGCACCCCGACACGGGGACCCCCACCGCTTCCCCCCCTCGGGCAAATTTTCGGCCGCCTCTAACCCCCGACAACGATTAGCGGGGGGGTTTTTGCACCTCGCCGTGACTCTGGCTGCCGTGGGGAGCCGCCGGGGCTTTCGTTTTGGTTGATCTTATTTGGGGGCTGCGCACAACTATTCCCGAGTAACCATGAGCGGGGGTGGGGGGAGAAACGCGGATTAAACCCTCGCTGCTGGCCGCCGCAGGAAAGCGGGCTCATTGTGTGCAAAGCCAGGCTTTCGATATTTTAGTACGAATTTAATTTTTTTTTTTTTTTTAAAAAAAAAAGCTGTGTTTCAAGGGAAAGAAAAAAAAAAAAACTGGAGAAAGAGAAGGAAGCGATAACAACGACGAACCGGTTTTGTTCGACTCCTCGGTGCGGCCGGCGTTTCGGCGTGGGGCCAGCGTGGCCGGGGGGTCCCCGCGGGGAGACACGGCCGAGCAAGGCCCCACGCCCCCCCCCCCCACGCCCACCGCCCCGCAACTTCTTTTTTTTTTCGGGGGAAAGCGGCTTTTTTCGGGGCAGTCGGCTTCAGCCCGGCTCCTCCGCAACACCCGGAGCTGGCGAAACACGGAGGCGGGGGCGGGAGAGAATTATTTTATATCTGTGCTCGTGCTTTTATCCCCCTCAGTGCCCCCCCCCCCCCCCCCGTGCAGCTGGGGTCTGCCGGCTGCGGAGTTTTGGGTACCGGCATCACGGCAATGCCCCCCTCCCCGGGCTGGGGGCCGTTTGCATGGGGGGGGGGAGCGGGGAAACTTCTGGTTCAGCCCTCGGGGCTGCGCCGGCGGCTGGGGCAGGCCAGGGGAAAGGGTTAACAGCTGGGGCACCCCCAAAAAAAGCACGGGAGGGGGGGGATAAGGGAGAGGAGAGAGGCGAGGCGGGGCGGCCGGTTTGGGTGCAGCCGGGGCCCCTGCGCGCTCCTTGGCCCTCCCCTGCCATTTTAGGATGGTAAAGGTGCTGCAATTTTTTTTTTTTTTTTTTTTTTTTAACAAGGCTTTGGGGTGTGATGGGGCCGGGGCAGCGCCCGCCCCGTCCCGCCGGGGCTGAGCCCGCCCGGTTCGGCTCAAAGCCCCGAGCAAAGCGATGCTGGGTACCGGTACCGGCCCCTCCGCCGCCCGCCGGCCACAAAGCCCCGGGCACAGCCTCCACACTCCGTGTTTGTTTTTTTTTTTTAATCCCTTTTCCCCCGTTTCCCCCTTTTTTTTTTTTTTTTTTTTTTTTCTTGTTCCTCCTTCCCCCTTCCCTCGCCTCCCCGCCGGGTCAGCCCTTACCCAAACCACCCGAAGCCGGGGAAGCTGCGGCGGGGCGGCCCCGGGGACCTCCGTGCGCACCGGCGGGGCGGCCCCGGCGGCAGGGAACCGGCCCAGCAAGCGGGGCAGCCGGCCTGGCAGCCCGGGGAGGCTCCACCGGGGTCCCGGGCTGCGGGGGGGGGCACGGATGTGTGCAGGTTTTCCCCCCTCCAGCCCCACCGTGCGAGGCAGGAGCGGGAGAGAAGGAAAATTGTCACTTTTTTTTTCTCCTCCTCCTTTTTTTTTTTTTTCTCCTCCTCCTTTTTTTTTTTTTTTCCTCCTCCTTCCCCCCAGGCTCTGCTAAGTCTATAAAACCAGTTGTGTGGCCCTAACCTCCGTGGCCTTATATCTCCCATGCTGCCGGGCCAGCTCCGGGCAGTCTATCTTTGCACAATATACAGTAGACTTCACAAAACAGCACAATGGGGGAGGCAGGGAGGTGAGCATGTTAGAGGCGTGCATATTAAAAAGAGACGAAGGCAAAGGCAGCCAGGGCTGGGCCGGGGAGGAGAAAAATAGGAGAGACAGTTTGGGGGGGGTGGGCCCCCCTCCCTGTGCCTTCCTTCCCCCCCCCCCCGCCCCCCCCCGCCTTCTTTTTAGGGCCATTCAATTCATTTATGGGAGGCAGTCCATCTCGGAGTCAGGGAGCAGTGTCCTTTGCGTTTTGTTAGGGCTGTCACTCGTGCTCATTGTTAGGCGTGTTCTACATGTTGTATCCCATATGGCCAGCTGGGCCGGGGGACCCCTCACAAAACCCAAATTGTGCCCAGCTTTCAAAACCAGCATTGTTGTCTGTGAAAGGAAGACGAATTAAAAATTCGTGCTATATCTATTCTGGAAAAAAAAAAAAAAAAAAAGGAGGGGGGGAGGGAAAAAAAGAATCCCTCTCTCTTTCTCTCCCTCTCTCCTCTCTCTCCCTCTCTCTTTGAAGACTAACAGAGGCCCTCCTCTTCTCCTGGTCCCCGCTGACAAGTTTCTCTCTCATTTCACAGGAAATTAGGCTTTCCCCCCCCCCCCCCCCCCGCCCCAAAGACCCGAGCACATCTCCCCCGTAAAACCCCGGGCGCTGCCCGCTCCTGCGCCTCCGGCCGCCAGCACAGCTCTGCTGCCCGCTCTGCCTGCCCTGCCTGCTCTGCTCTGCTCTGCCTGCCCTGCCTGCTCTGCTCTGCCTGCCCTGCCCTGCCTGCACTGCCCTGCTCTGCCCTGCCTGCCCTGCCTGCACTGCTCTGCCCTGCCTGCCCTGCCCGCCCTGCTCTGCCCTGCCTGCACTGCCCTGCTCTGCCCTGCCTGCCCTGCTCTGCCTGCTCTGCTCTGCCCTGCCTGCTCTGCCTGCCCTGCCCTGCCTGCTCTGCTCTGCTCTGCCTGCCCTGCCTGCTCTGCTCTGCCTGCCCTGCTCTGCCCTCCCTGCCTGCCCTGCCCTGCCTGCACTGCCCTGCTCTGCCCTCCCTGCCTGCCCTGCCCTGCCTGCACTGCCCTGCTCTGCCCTGCCTGCCCTGCTCTGCCCTGCCTGCTCTGCCCGCCCTGCTCTGCCCTGCCTGCCCTGCTCTGCCTGCTCTGCTCTGCCCTGCCTGCCCTGCCTGCTCTGCCTGCCCTGCTCTGCCTGCTCTGCTCTGCCCTGCCTGCCCTGCTCTGCCCTCCCTGCCTGCCCTGCCTGCTCTGCTCTGCCTGCTCTGCTCTGCCCTGCCTGCACTGCCCTGCTCTGCCCTGCCTGCCCTGCTCTGCCCTGCCTGCCCTGCTCTGCCTGCCCTGCTCTGCCCTGCCTGCACTGCCCTGCTCTGCCTGCTCTGCTCTGCCCGCCCTGCCTGCTCTGCCTGCCCTGCCTGCTCTGTCCTACCTGCTCTGCCTGCCCTGCCCTGCCCGCTCTGCCTGCCCTACCTGCTCTGCTTGCCCTGCCTGCTCTTCCTGCCCTGCCTGCCCTGCCCGCACAGCGTGGAGGCCGCTGCGGGCAGCAGAACAAGGCTGCGGGCAGCAGAACAAGGCTGCGGGCAGCAGAGCAGGGCTGCGGGCAGCAGAGCAGGGCTGCGGGCAGCAGAACAAGGCTGCATTCAGGGCCGGTAATGTTATGCAGGCAGCCTCCCTGCCCGGCCCGGCCGTACCGCGCGGCGGGCTGGCACGTCCCGCTTCGGCCCCGGAGAAACGGCTCTTTCTTGTGGCAGCAACTCGTTGTGCAAGGCAGGCCGGCGGGGGTGGGGGCGGGGGGAGAGAGAGAATGGGAGGCCAAAATAGGAAAAAAAAAAGAGAGAGAGAGAGAAGGAAAACGAGAAGGAAAACGAGAAGGAAAAAGAACAAAAAGAGAAAAGGAGAGAAAAGGAGAGAAAAGGAAGGAGAGAAAAGGAAGGAGAGAAACAGGAGAGAGAGAAAAAATAGAAAAGAGAAAAAGGAGAGAGAAAAACTAGAAAAGAGAAAAAGGAGAAAAGAGAAAAAGAAAAGAAAGGAAAATGAAAAGAAAGAAAAAAGGAAAGAAAAAAGAAAAGAAAAAAGAAGAAAAAGAAAAAGAAAGAAAAAATAAAAGAAAAGAAAGGGAAAAAGAAAACAAAGGAAAAAAGAAAAGAAAGAAAAAAAAAGAAAAGAAAGAAAAAAAAAGAAAAGAAAGAAAAAAAAAGAAAAGAAAGAAAAAAAAAAGAAAAGAAAGAAAAAAAAAGAAAAGAAAGAAAAAAAAGAAAAGGAAAAGAGGGGGACCCCCGAAGCGAACCCTCCTTGCATTCTCCCCGCCCCAGGCAGGGGCGCGGGGGCTGCGCGGGGGCTGCGCGGGGGCGTTGCTCCGGGGCGGGATCGGGCCCTCAGCGCTGAGGCTTCACCGGGCTCCGGCCCCTCCGCCCCCGCCCCCCCCCCCGCCTGCAGGTTTGGCAGCAGCCCCCACCCCACCCCGCCCCGCTGCCCGTGCCCCCCGTACGCCCCCCGCCCCGAGGAGCCGCCCGCCGGCTTCAGATCGCGACGCGCTCCGCCGATCGCGACTTGGGGCACAAACGGGCGCTTGCTGGGGGGCGGTGGGGAGCTGAGCCCGGGCTCCAGCCCCCTCCTCGCCCCGCTCCCGGGATCCGCTCCCTTTCCTCCCCCTCCCCGCGCCGTTTTTCCCCCCTTTTCTCCTTCCTCTCGCAGGGAAGGAACTATTTAGGCGCTCAGATAACCTGATAATGAGCTGGAAGCCCCCTTAAGCCCTGGAAATAACTTACTTTCGTCACCTATTGACTGTTTGGCTTAGTTTGGAACCGGTGTGGATTTTTCGGGTCTTTTCAAGAGCGCCGGTCAATGAAAAGCTAATCCAATATTTACAAAGTATAAGGGCAATTCTCGGCGGTGTTTATTAAGGGGCCGGTGGGGAAAGGGCTGCGGGGGGACACGGGGCGAGGGGGGGGGGGGGCTGTGTCGTGTGTGTCCCCCCCCCCCCCCCGCGCCGGCTGGAGCGGCGAGATAGGGCCCGGGGCGATATTTCGGGAAATTTGCACTTGTGGCTTCGGGAGCGCGATGCTCTCCCCGCATCACCTCCCCCTACCCCCGCACCCGCACATAACCCCCCGCAGCCCCCCGCCCGCGGCCAGACAGCCCGAAAAAGGAAACAGCTGGTGAGTTTATCGTGGTTTTTTTGGTTGTTTTTTTTTTTTTTTGCAGCGGGAGGGATTTATTTGATGCCCCCCCCGCGGTGCGGGGCCCGGTGGCCGCGGGGAGGCAGCAGAGCCCCGCGCAGCCCACCCAGGGAAGGGGCGGCGGGCCCCGACCTCTCGCTCTCCCCCGGGGTTTGGGGGGGGGACCCAGGGGAGCCGCGACGGTGGGCAGCGACCCCCGACACCCCCCCCCCCGGCGGGGCCGCGGGCGGCCGCAGGGGGGCGCTGCTGGATAAGGGACGCGCCGTCGGGGCTTCCCCGGGACCCCCGCCCCCCCCAAGGACCCCCACTCTGGGACCTGCTCACAGCATCACCCCCCGGGGAAGGGACCCTCCGAGCCGGCCAGTGACACGGCAGCGGCACGGGGAGGGGGGGGATGGATGGGGAGCACGACCGGGGTGAGGTGGGTGAAGGGGAAGGGGAAGGGTCCCGCCGGCACCCTGCCTCCCCCCGCTGTAGGAGGGAGCGCCTCGGGGCCCACAGCTATTTTGAGACGCGGCGCCCAGCTCAAGGTGTGAAGTCCCGATGTGAAAATATCCCCTAATCCTTGTGTGGGGCAAGGCACCTCTAAAAGCAGGGACTCCTGCCACCCACGCCGGTGGTACCTCTGCCCCTTCTGCCCCCCCCAGCCCCAGGGGTCAAGCAGACCCCTCAAGACCTAGCAACCCATCTTTTCGGCAAACACCGTGCCTCCAAGTCATTTTGCTGCAAAACATCCACCCCTTCCATGCAATGACGAGCACCAACCACACCAGAAGAACAAACCAACCCACCAGCGCGGGATACCACAGCATTTCAGAGCGCTGAAGGCGAAGCGGCGGCGCACGCCAAGTTCCCTCCCAGCGCTCCGTCTACTTCTCACCCCGGCGTGAAGTCGGAGCGGCGGCAGCCACGGGGCTGCAGCTGCCTTGCTGCTTTCGGACGCACCGGGGGCACTTACGGCTCGCACGCTCAAAGGTATGGAGGCATCTAAGCGTGGCAGGTAGGTGCTTAAGGACATCCCTTTGGTGGTCGGTTTTTTTGGTGGGTTTTTTTTTTTTTTTTTTTGAATGCTCCAACTCAGAAGCACTTTGGAAAAGGCCAAATAAACGGTAGCCACTGGCTCCCCTTGCTGTGCCTTTAGCAAGTCTCCCTGCCACCAGCAGATAGCCCACCACACTGCGCAACAGCCACAGGGATGCTCGGCTGCGCTTTTTTCCCCCCTCCCTGCGCTATTCAGCTTGCTGTGTAAGCCAAAACAAGCTTTACAAGAATGACGGTACTCACATTTTGTGTCAAAAACAAGAGTCCAAGCCACGGGTTTTGTCCCCACTTCTGGCCTTGGAAAGTATCTGAGCAGCAGGTTAAAGCTCATAGCAAGCAAGTTAGGACACCTTTGCAACAACAACAAAAAAAATTTCAGTTCTGGGAAAGTGTCAGCTCTCATTCCTGAGAGCAGCGTTGCGTGCTCACCCCCTTCCTTACAGCGATCTCCCCAGGTTGACCCCATTAGGAAACACTTCAGGAGGAACAGATGCAGCCCTCGCTTAAACAAAGTGCCAGGACAAGGCTTGGCACCGCTCACCTCCATGCTACCACCCCGCCGGGGCACGGCCAGGGTTGCTCTGCCACCCTCTCTGGGGTGGAGCACGACTCTCCAAAGCAGAGATCTCCATTTCTTCCCCAGGACATAACCCATTTCCAGCCCCAGAAAGGTCCATTTTTCTTCACAGGCTCATCCATTCTGTGCTTATTTCTCACCGGGTGATGCATCGCTAAGTTTTGCATTCAGTTCAGTAAATGGCAAGACTCATTCAGCAACTTCACCATCCCGTGATGGCAAATTTGCTGGTTTTTGCAAAACAGCTGTTAACTAATGATACTTTTATATTT
This sequence comes from Pelecanus crispus, assembly GCF_030463565.1. Lineage (NCBI taxonomy): Eukaryota > Metazoa > Chordata > Aves > Pelecaniformes > Pelecanidae > Pelecanus > Pelecanus crispus. The sequence goes on along the minus strand of NC_134645.1, from coordinate 995,911 downwards.
ATAAGCCAACAATTCTGGCTCCTTTTGTTTTTTTATATGTATATGCACACATATATAAGAACACCTAGAAACAGCACGATCATCCCACTGGCTGGGGACACTGGGGTGAAGACCTGACTGGCCAGCTACTCCTCGGAGGTGCACCGACCCAAATTCCTCCCCACGCAGCGCTGCTCCCACCTCGCACAGCCGCTGCTGTGGCTTTGCAGACAAGCTGGCCTGGCAGCCGTCACTCACCTGGGGTGACACACGAGCTTTTTTTCTTCTGCCGCTCCTGGGTGCTTGGGCCTTACCTGAGGGGTGACTGTCACCCCACTTCCCAACATGAAAGGCTTCGGACACTTCCAGCACCAGCTCAGGTTGCTTCATGCTGCCCACTCCAGCTGGCCCAGGGGTTGGACAGGAGGGACCCTCCCCCCCGTCAGTGTCCCCCTCCACCCCAGCCCTTCCAGGCAGCAGCCCCTCTCCTCCCTCCCTGGCCATACCCAGGGCTGGGACAGGTTGGTCCCCTCCAAAACATTCAAATGGCCAGCAGGTTCAGACATCCTGGGGTGCCCCGGGTGCAAGGGACAGGAGTTTGGTTGGAAAACCAAAGGATTTAAGCCCCAAAAGCGTGTTACAGCTTGGGTGCAGCATCCTTCCCTCCCGCAGGCTCCCAGGCTGACCACCCCTCAACGCTCTGCAAGTCTGTCCCATGGAGAAAAAATGAGCATCAACATGCAGCACCCCTCGAGGTGCCACAGGGCCACTTTGGCATACAAATCTGACAATAAATTCTTTAAAAAAGGTTTTATGCATCAGGCAAAAATAATTTAAAACATGACTTATCACATCTCCATTTTAATGTTTAACATATTTTATTGTTTTACGCAAATAAGGTTAGAGCTCTTTGAGGTAAGTGGGGTGCATATAATAGGTCCTAGTTCCACTTACATATTTGGGATTTAACTGCTAGAAATCATGTCAATGCTATCAACAGAAAACATTCAAGATGTGATGTAAAAAATCCAAGAGCCCACAGAAACTTGCCTTGAATTGTTGCAGGTTCACTTAAACAGAGCCCCTTGATTCTGCATAGACAGCTGCTGTATTTCATGGGCTTTAGCACCATTTCAGGGAGAAAGTTACCCACAAGATAAAAACTGCAAGCAAAGCTGCTCGGAATAAATTGTGTAAAGTCATATTATCACCACCACCACTGGTCAAACAGGCTGAACTATTTCAACTGTTTAAGGAAAGAACAATTGAAGGAAACCAGTGTACGTTTATTTTGTTCTGGTTCGGGTTTTTCGTTTGTTTGTTTTAAGTGCAAAGAATGCAAACCAAAAGTATACCAATCTAACTCTGAGAAACAAACATCTGAGAAACAAACACAAAGAATTCAAGCATTAACACACCAAAACCCACACTGACCACATGGAATACATAGGATGGGGAGGTTTGGGGGACTTAAAGCACAGGATCCTTTCAGCACCTAAGGCTGTATCTTTACTAGTAAACGAAGCAGTACTGGGAATTATTTCTTGGAACAGCGTGCTCTAAAGCACCCAACTGCCAGGAGAGCCCCTGCCTCGTCCCCAGGTTACCGGAGCATCGTTTCAGTGCCATCCCTGAGGTCATGGCAGGGGCTGTGTCCCCAAGCCCTTGCCCTGCGGTCACACTGCCACTGCGAGCCCTGACCAAGGCTGATGGAGACGCGCAGGTTGCAAACAGCGCACAGGAGAGCTTCTCTCTCCCCCGACCTTCGGGATGCATCGCACGCATCTTGCCGGAAAGAGTCTTTTGCAGGAAAAGAGTACATCTCCTGTTGTCCAAGACTGTAAAAAACAAAAAAAATCCCTGGAAAGCTTCCCCAGTCACAGAGCTTCCCTGCTGTTTTCTTATTCAGACATTTCCCCCCCAACACCCTTCAGTTAAAGTTGTCCCGCAAAAGCCCCAAAGTCACTGACTCCTAAAAAAAGATAACCACACACACGATTTGTTACCCAAGATCAGACCAAGTAATTCAGCTTCAATATACTTTTGATAAATATGACCTTAAATCCCTCATATCCTCCATCCAAGGCTCAGCCCAGTCTTCATCCTCTGCTACATCACGGAGAAGGACTTGGCACCATATCTCGCAGGGTAAAACAAGTTCCTGCCCTCTTTGGTGCAGTTATCACCTGCCCTGCTCCACGTTCAGCAAGCCAAAGGGGTACGGCGTGGCGCAGTGCTGCTCCCAGGGGATTGCAGAGCCAGACAACACTGCAAATGAGGGGATGCAACAGCAACGGTGCGGGACAGAAGAGGCACCTGCGATGCACGCAACGGGAGACATGCTCTTAAAAATGTCTCGCTGCTGCCTGGGCGCAGACCAGACCCGCTCCCAACAGAACCGTGGTGCTGGGGCACGTGGCTCCCCGCTGCATCTGCAGTGGCAACTCCCTCCACTTGTCAGATAAGGAAGCTCAAGTCGTGCCGCGGCCGTTGGGTTTGCTTATTCCTCTTCCTCCACACTTCTGCTTCCGTAATCACTCCAGTAGTCGAGGAAGGTCTGGTCCATGGTGCCCAGTCCGTGGTGCAGCTTTCCTTCCACAACCTAAGCACAAGCAGAAATATGCTCAGTTCAGAAAACATGGCAGGAATCATCCTGAAACATGTGCTTTCAAATAAAGTTGCAAAGCAGCCCTTAAGGTTTTTTCCCCAGGTATATTCACATGATCCAGGAACAGCCAGAAGAGCCTGCTTAAAAGTATATCGTATTCCCCTTGACTGAAGTGGGTGTAGAGCACAGAGTGAGCCTGGAAGACCCATTTATATACAAGTGACTTCTAACCTGGCCTTACTTTGCCCCAGAAGCGAGATGAGACATTGCCTTTGCAGAGATGCATGCAGAGCTCAGCATGCACCATGTATACCCAAAGATTTTTGGAATTCCCACACTGCCTTCCTCCCAGGTAGAGAGGCAGGGGCTATGTCAGACCCATCCCTTTCACGCTCAAGTACCATGATGGTAGGTGAGGAAGGAAAGGGAATTACTGGTGATTTTAGAGGTTGCCACAGAGCCCAGATCAAGGGAATATCACACCAGCCCTGCCCCTCCTGCACGCCTCTTACACATGCATGCCAGGTAACCACATCCCCAGCACCTTCCAGCAAACCGTTAGAGATGTTTGGGGGAAACCCCGACTCTGCCAGAAACCAGCCCAAGTTTTGCAGGGCTGAGATCTCCTTTTTCCTTTGACCCATCTCCTGGGCACGCGTAACAGCGCATGGAAAGAGGACGCTGGCGAGCACTGTCACCTCGCCCTGCATCACCACGCTCAACTCGTGTCACCAGCAGTGGCCTGAAGCCCCTGGAGAGCCAAGCACAAGGTAGGAGGTGGGAAAGTGTCCTCAAACCCACCAAATGGGCTGAGAAAGGGAACAATGGTGGCGCGCATTCGCTGCCATCCATTCCACCCTCACAGATCCTTTGCCCCACTGACACTGCCTTCCCACCCTCATCCATCATGACCACCAATAATCTAAATCTATACGTGCTTACACGTGTGACGTGCATGAATTTACATACGCACTTAAGAAAGGCAAGGAAAGTGGTGCCGGCAGCGCTAGACATCTCATTAACTGACTCTTGCCATAGCAGCATTTCGGCCAGGATGAAAAATACATTGGGTTCATGTAATTCTTACCACTGATTTCCAAAGACAAAGGTTTTAAAGGTCAAAAGACTCACCCATGGCTTATACGATGCTTTTTGAAGTAATGGATAAATGCGGAACTTGCCTTTGATGGTCCCTTTCGGAGTTAGGTAACAGCTGGATGAAAATCCACTACAACAGAGAATTCAATGTTATCATTAGCGGTGACTTTGGATAGCAGCTGTTTGCTGCGTTTTTCAGAAGACTACTTGATTCGTCCCTCTCAAGTGAGGCCACTTAAAACTCCATATTATGGGCAAAACACCAACTGAAACATCCCCAGCTTTTTGTATTTTGGCTTTCTTAAGGTAAGTGTTTCAGAAAGAGGCAAAGACAAAACCCAACCTGGAGTCCACAAAGAACAATCAAGCCGATTAAGATGGGAAAGAGAAGCAAAGAAGGTACGGTCACCCAGTCTGTACCAGCAGGCATCCGACCACGCTTTGTGCATTTTGGGCTGGGTACTGCCCATGTACAGTAACTAAGCGCTCCCGCCTTTCTGACATAAAGGCTTGGGAAAAATAAATCAACAAAGATAGATGGATTACAAAATTAATCTAAAACAACAGAGGAATGGTAATATTGAAAGTAATTTTGCCTTTTTGCAGTCCAGGACATTCAGGATTATTTTTTAATTCTTCTCCATTCGTCTTGAAGCAAGCACTTTTGTGTTTGCCACCTGTAAATAACCACCACCTGATTATTAAACAGCAGCCTCAGTGCTGCATGGCCCAATTTGACAGAAACCTGGTCAAAATTTGGTCTGTCCAAACTCACTCCGGAACAAATTAACAGCAAATTAGGGACTGCCAGCCGGTACACATAATCACAAAATCATGACATTGTCTTCAGTGTGAGCATAAATTTTCAGAAGGGATTTAAAGAAGAAAAGGATTATGGCAGTGGCATATCAGCTCTGGGAAAATGCTTGGGCGAAAAGCATACGGACATCAAGCTTGACCTATGCTGATACGTACAGGTCCATCTTCTGCTGACCCCAAGCCCACCGAAGTCGGAAGACACCTATTAACCTCATTAAAGAATGCTTTTGCCTTTGGAAGACTCAGACTTTGGAAAATATTGTTTCTGGACACCCCAGCATCTGCAAAGGAATAAATCAACTCAGTGGCATGTTTTAAGCCATCTGGCCCAAGGTATCATCAGTTTTTTAGCACTGTCATAAAAAACCTAAATTAGTCTAGACTTTCCATTCAGCTAAAACCACTGCGCGAGTATTTAAATGGGAACCTAAAAGTAATCACTGTTAAATTTCATCCCCCTTTCAGCTCAAATGTAAAGCTGAAGCTTGGCAGTAAACAAGGTAAGACTGTTTTTCCACAACCAGTCAATTTTGTTTGGCTTAAACTAAAATTCTAGGGCTGTATTTTCATTTATAGCCATGCCTTGTGTCTAGGTTAAGGACTTTAAAGTATGCTAAAGACAGGCTTTTGTTCTCCATCTACTTGCTTTTACCTCTCAGTTACTACTGAGGTCAGATCTTCAGCTAGTGGAAACCAGCATCCCTCCATTAGAGCCCGTGGGGTGTAACACTTGCTTCAGCTGAGAGCAAACTGCTACGAATGTGCTCTCTGCTTCACAAATCACCACAGGTCACCGCTCCGGAGGAGCTCCTGGACAACTTTCTGTATAATTCACAATCGCTTCCTGGAGTAAATAATGCTTTCTGCCCTCCCCACGTGCCTTCGGTTATTGTGCTCCTTCAAAGGCCCAGACAAATAAAAGTTTGATGTTTATTTTATTTTAAAAATGGCTGTTTACCCATCTTCCCTATTCTACCTTTATCTTGTTTACTACCTCTTACAATAGCAAGAAGTCACTGCCAGGTAACCCCTTTCATTTCAGCCCTCTCCTTGGCAAGTAAGGATGCGTAGCCTTCGGTCACGCTGTTTGCTCTGCAGCTGAGCTACGCAGTTTCACTGCGAGAAAAATATGCCGCACTTTCTTCAGTTCTTCAGGTAAAGTGCTGACATCTGACCCTTGTCACGTCTCCAGCTTTCCATTGGGTTTGATCTGCCTCCTTACCCTTAAATCACATTCGCTGCGTACACCAGTCAGGACTCGTTTGCCAAGCATCCGTTCTTCGTCGGAGAGGCAACGTGCCTGGTCGCGGGCAGCAGGGTGCCAGGGCCAGCTTTGTGCTGGCGGCGGCGGTGACCAACAACCTGCGACACAGGGCTGGTGGAGGTGCTGGGAGGGCATCCGGGACCAGCTCAGACTAAGAACAGTTCATCACGTGAGGGCTGCTCCACCATCACAGCTCTCGCTCAACACGGTCTTTATTTGGGCGTGTTTCATGAGAGATAAATATTAATATAATTCAGAAACTGAAGCACATGTGTCTTTGCATATATTTGAAACAAAGGTTTTGGAAATGTGAAGGACCTGGTTTCCAGTAGCACCACCAATAAAGTTTAAGTCATTGCATCTTCTGAGGAGATACTTGGCTATGCAAAGCATGAGAAGTTCAGCCCCAACGTCATCCTCTGCTCACGCTCTGGCTACGTGCAGAAAGTGGTACCCACTTGGGTTTCAGGAGGTTCCTGTTCCATCTCAGCCACAGAAGAGCTGAAGAACTTTGCTCTTCCTCCTCCAAAGCAATGTCACAGCAGAGCAGAGCTTGGGTTCGCCCTCAAGACTGAGTTTCTTGGCTGCCACTGTGCTGATACAACTGTGGCTCTCACTGTGTCTCTTGGGATCACAAGAACAGGACAAGCAGCCTTCTCAGCGTAAGGATTACCCGTGTGTGTTTACACCCCGCACCCATACCCATCTTCAAAACATTTCTCCTCAAAGCCTGTAGAAGATATTAAAAAGCAATCAGGAAAAATAGCCCTTTCCTTCACTACAAGCATCTTAGTCAATCCCACTGCAGTGGGGAATGGCACTATACTGTAACCCCTTGCCAGAAAGATGAACAAAACCATTTCCCTGCCTCCCTTCCAAGAACCGGTCGCGGAGGGGGCTAACTAATTCTATCAAGTGCCTTTTGTTAGCATTAAACAGCTATTCTGAGTTTGCTGGATAGGATGCGAGTGTTCACCAGTGTTTTGGCAGGACACAGCCCTCCATGGCTTCCAGACAGGCAACGCTGCAGGCGTCAAAGCTGTCACTCCTCCTTAGCTTGGCTGCTTACAGCACACGCGAGGGGATGGAGGATCCGATCAGCAGTTTGCGCTGCCTTCTGAAGCAGAGGTACTGGGGCTTCGCAAGTTACCCGAGCTGCAGACACATCCTCCTGAGTGTGAAAGAGTCAGTTATTTACAGAACTTGGCTAGACTGAGTACGAGTATCCTTACTTAATTTATGATAAACCACTGATGGAGCCAGGCTGGGGTAGATCCCACGTATGCTCTTTCATCAGCTCCTGTTACTGGGCACTGCCAGGGGCAGCGGTAGGCTGTGGGAACCTCTCACGTGACTCATGCAAACAGTAATTATGTTCCTAAATATTCAGTTTCTACTTTCTTCAGCTTGATTTTAAAGGCAAACAGCAGCTTTTCTAGTTTTCATCAATTATTCATGGGCCACTTCAGATAGCCATCAAATATATAATCAAATTAAATTAACATATCTTGAGTTTTGTAACCCAAGATTTCCTGTTTCAGCCCACAGGATGCCTGCTTCTGTTTGGGTTGCCACTTAATCATTGCATAATATTTGTTTTGGCTTGGTTGTGTGTAAGAAGAGATTTATACCGTTCCATCTGGCTGCAGCATGTTCGTCAGAGGATAAACGCTACCCTTAACTCCTCTATAGGCTGTGGTAGCATAACACTGTGCTGCTTTATGAAGCTTTGGAAATGAATACCAGAGTGGAGTAACTAAAAATACATACAACTATCTAGTTTGCCACACTGTTTGTCAACCTTACCCATCTTTAACAAATAATACATGCCCCTGGAGTCTTCTCCCACCTCCTAAATTGCCTACACAAAAATACACAGCTCTCAAAGAGGTAACTTGCAGTTATAGCAATCCTAGTTTTGTCTATGCCCCTCCAAAAACAAAATATAAGATGTGGTGTGATACAAGGGTTTCATCTGAATTTATTTAGGATGACTTCACCATCATTGTCAATATAGCTCTTAGGAGCCTCAAGATGAATAAGGGTCCCATCGTACTAGGTGTATGACACTCAAAGCCAATTCAAAGACAGTGCCTGCCATCTCAGTCTAAAGAAGAGCTTGACTTGACATCCACTGGAATCAATGGAAAGACTCACATTGACTTCAGGAGACACTGAGTCAGGCTCTCAAAGGAAGACAAGCTACAAGAAGTGACTGATGGATATAGGCTTCACATTTATTGGCACTTGGAGATGTAACAAGTTCTGACAAGTCAGAGATGCAAAAAAAAAAATCAACAATAAAACTCTACAACATCATCTATAATCAAGTGTAAAATAAGTGGAAATAGCAGCAGTTGCAGCACAAAGTACTTCCAGTGGTACTTGTTGCAGATCTGCTATCAACACATTGGGGTTACAAAGGATAAGAGCAGAGACATTCACACAGCAGAGCTGGATTTGCAAGGATTCAGTCATTGCAACAGCTCCTCTGGGAGGGGAGGGGGGAAAAAAAAAAAATCAGAGGGAACATGCCCTCCTGTTAATCCTACCTGCCACTCCTGACTGATGCCCTGCAGCCATCTCCTCAGCGTGACCGCCTTGCTACCAACCCCTGTGTAACTGAGAGGCTCTTCCAAAGACATCCTCACAAGGTCCTTCAAACCCAGTGTGACCCAAGGGCAAGGGGTACACGTCCCTGGTTTTAGCAGAGTCATTTTTCCTCTGTATCCATCATTAGCAGATTCCAGCCGTGGCTGTGACACAAGGGAGAAGACAGACACCCATTAGCATGATGTCCCTTCAAGCCAGACCTCTTCTGACCAGCGGCAGCACTGACCAGGTCCCTGATGTCAGCACAGTGCACTTGCAGGATGCTTTCCACCACCACCACACGCACGTGACTCCAGCTGACCTACCTGTGACAGCACTCTGGTGCCACTCGAAGGCATCGCAGCATCCTCTCCTCTTGCTGGCCAGAGAACCATGGTGCTTGCCATCAGGTCTGGAGTAGCAGGAATGCATCTTCCCCCCAACTCCTGCCAAGGCAGGTCTGTAGGCAGGCTCCTCCTGCTGATATCTGCTAGCAGCATGGTTGTGGAGTACTTGGGATAGCATCTTCCTCCTAGCATCGGCCCTGGCTTCCACCGAAGAGGCTCCTCAAGTGTGAAGTCAAGGCTGGGACTTTGACTGCAGCCACCCGTAGAGGCCAGGACCCCTCCTTCTAGCAGATCACTGGCAGACTCCTGCAAGATAAACACGTTAGCTTTCCATGCAGCAAGTCAACCCGCCCACATGCCAGAAGAGTCCAGCCTTTCCAAAACCACAGGCTGGGAGACATCGTGCACATCTCTGCATGCCACACACAGGCTCCCTTTCCTTTACCGTCAGAGCTGGGGTGACCCGTGGGGGGTTCAAGGATTGCTGGGCTCCAGTGGTGGGCAACAGTGACCACCCTCCTTTACCTGCATTCCCAGCAGGGGACCATGGATCAGGAGGCTGCACCCACCCAAGCTTCCCCTCCGACCTCTCAGCGCTGTATGGATGGGGATTCAGCTTCTTCACCCACCCACATTACTGGCTTGGACAACTGCACTGGCCGTTGCATTGCATGGGTGTACATCTGATAAAGGGGGAGAAAGTCAATCCATACCTGCCTGTCGGGTCAAGCACAGAGGACGAACCAGCCTCCACACAATAAGTGCAAAGAAACAGTGGGGCAGGTACCCCGGTACTTTCTCCCACGGGACCACCAACACCCTCCTTTGCACATTGGCTCTGGGGTAGGCATTGCATCTATGCACAGATAGGAAAGTTCCTGGAAAACCTCTTATCCTTGGTATTCCTGCATGGGTCCTTCCAGCCAGCACTTTATTTCCTAGGAAAAAGAGTCAATTTAAAATGTTATTTTAAAGAAGGGAAAGTAGATACCATCAGAAGGCAATTTGCTGAGCTGAGTAACAGCTGAACAGGAGAAGCTGTTTTACTCATTGAGTGGCATTTTAGGCACAATGGTTTACATTTTAGATAATTCAGTGTATCAACTGCGCAACAAAAGTAATTCAATGATACCATTTTCAGCTTTTGAGCAGAATGGATCTTAATTGCCAAAGAAACATTTTCCTTCATATCTCTGGATCTGTACTTCACAATTTTTGTACTTTGAGCCTCAGAAAATTGCAGCTCTCTCCTGATTAAGTGCTTAATTGTGGTCAGTGCTTTTCAAAGTATTTTCAGCAGTTAGCTTAAGTTCCACTTCAGACACGCACCGTTATTGACTTCTTTATCAACTCACACAATTTCCCTGCATCAAATGCTTTCTGAAGTATACTTGGTGGGCCTTGATCACATCCCTGTTTCGCAGGGACTCAAGTGGAGAGCCACATGCCCGGAGAGCCGGACAGCGCTCGCTAGCTCAGGCTCCAGCGAGATGTTTTTCTACCTTCCTTCAAGGCCCTTTCTCATCTGAAGTGGCAGAGTTGCACTTCACCCTGGGAAGCACAGGCAGAATTGGCAGGCAGCTGCCTGAAACGCTGTCCGCCCAGCAGACGATTGCACCAGGCACTGACCCCTTGCCTGCTCTCTGCACGTGCAGCAGCAGAATCCCAACTATTTAGCTGGATTTGCCAGGAAACCAAAGGAATTTAACCATGATTTTAAACCAGGAAGTACAGGCTAACATGGGATGCGCTGGACAGCGGCTGAAGTCTATGGATGCGGTGCTGAAAGCACTCCCCTAGTTTTAAGACCTTGCTCTAAATTAGGAAGTATAAGGGCTAAAACTCTTTTTTCCTCAACTCTGAAGCAGGTGACCGGTTAATACTGTCAGTTCCTTGCGGTGTGGGAGCTTTTTCAGATGCCCAGTGAGTCCAGTCTCCAGCTGCCTGCTCCAAAAGGTCTCAGAGTGCCTTTTGGACAAGGGCATGGGTAACCCTCTCCTGGGAGCCCCTCCCAAGATAAGTGACCACATTTTTTTCAGGGATTTCAGTTTCAGACCAATGCAAGAGAATAGGGAAGGTGGCATTTGCCACGGTATAAAAAGGTACCTACCCCTTTGGCCAGGGTGCTGCTCCCGGGGCCATTTGCCCACCGCAATGAATACAGTCCTGCTGTCACAGTCTTTGTTGCGACGGTCCGGCTGCAGCTGAGGATGATCTAGAGCTGCCCAAACAGCAAAGTCTGGTTAGCGCCAACCTTTCAGGCTGACAGCCAAAACGCCAGCTGGACCACGATAGGCTGGGTTGCATCAATATTGTTGCTATGTTTTGGTGCTGCGGATGTCTTCCTCCACAGCAAAGATAAACCACAGCCGCTTACCGAGCGGCACCCAAGGACAGCACACGCCGCGTGCTCCGCAAGCACTGACGCGGGATCCCACTGCCAGGACCTAACCACTGCTGCGCATCAGCGGGTGCCAACAAGGACTCGCAGCTTTATCCCTGCCTCTTACAAGACCATGGGAACACGATGATGGAGGGTTTGAATTTATAACTTCATAGCACTAGGAAATTAAACATGATGTTGAAGCCTTAGAAGTCTTGCAGTAGATCTCCACGGATCACTGTCACATTTTACATCTTCTGTTGTGTATTGTACCACTGTAAACTATCAAGTGTAGATTACTGTTGGGGTGAAGCTCTCACGAGATTTCCACTCTTGTAGTATTCACAGCTATGTGATAAAAGTCACATAAAAAGACTGAAACTTGTTGGACCTTAAAAACAAAGAATATCTCAGCACAGTTTAGAAATACTTATGTTTGGGCAAACGTATTACAAATCAGCCTCGATCCTTACCTGCAGATGTTTGAGCAATCACCTTGCAACTGAAGGAAGTGAACAGCTGCTCATCTCCCCCCCGTAACTCACATGAAACTGGACCTCTTTGGCAAAAAAATTGTTCAGGTTATATATCCACCACGAAAGCCAGTACTTGCAGTACAGTGCAAACTTGCACCCGTTTCAAACACCGTATAGTCTGACAGCTCTTTGCTTTCAAGCAGCTTGAAAGCCATCAATGCACAGGAGTGCTCAGGAACACACAACAGAGTCAACCTTGCATGGCCAGAACTTAAACCCTTGTTTAAACTCAGTCCCGTGCCTCTGATTTGCACGATCGATGGCTATGATTGCCGAGGTAAACCGAACGCTTGCCCATGCAAGTGGCCAGCAAGGACCACTGACAGATCTTCTGCTCATTTGGATGGGCTGTGGCTCAGGAACTAAAAAGCCATTAATGTATAGAAACACAACAGCTACTCACAACCCAGAGCGAGGCGTTGGATCTCTGCAGCGTAGGGCTCATGCTGTAGTGATGGCCGGGTGTACCTGAGCTCCACCCTGGCTGGGGACAGGCTGCTCCTTGCACCATCGCATGAGCAACACCGTGCAGACAGGCACGCAACAGCTGGGAAAAGCTCTGGCCTCGCCACGCAATTAATTGCCTGCTCTCTCCCCATTTTATGTGAGTTTGCAAGAAGCTCTTGAAAAGTTTAATAGCTTCTCTGCACTGTGGTTTTGAATTTAGAGGGTCAAGAAAAAGCCCTGGCTAAGGTCAAGTCTCCCTCTGGGCACCCTGAGGTGTCTCGAGGGGCTCAGTTCAACTGCACAGCTCTGAAAAGTTTTCTGTAAATTACACCTCAGGAATGGAGTTAACCAGCCCTCAGCTACATGTTCAGCCATGAAGGCTTTGAAGAGCCTCATCATTTCATGGACACTTCATTATACTTGAGCCAATTATCACCTGCTAGGAAGAGCTGTGCATCTCCTATGTCATAGTTCCTGAACAAGGATCACCCACAGCTCCCCAAAAAGTTTCCATCTGTGGGAAAACTGGTGAGGTTTAAGCCTACAGAAGCAGCAGATGACATTGCAAGCAGTGCCGCAGGCTGATGTTCAGACAATAGAGCTGCTAATGGTTAATATAATAATATTTTCATTTCGTTGTACATGAGAAAAGATAATTACTTTCAGGGTTTAAGAACCGAATGTGTTGATCCAAATGTAATCTCTGTATTTTAGCATTTGATTATTACATTAGAAATACAAATGTCAATGGGCTGTAGTAACCTAAGTTACCAGAAGAAAAAAAAAACAAAAGAGATGTATTACTTAAATTACAGTACAGAGGGAAGAGCAGAAGCCAACAAGGGACTTGTAACTTTTGTTAATTAAAAAAAAATACTACTGCTGAGAAGCATTTCAGGAGCTGAGAGCTTTTATTTTTCTTAAATGATCCTTTTGCTACACCCAGGACAATGCAACCAGAAGAGAAAGCTACGGATAATTTCCATTTCTTGATCACCCAAATCGAGATGAAGACCTGAATGGCTTGTCTTCCACAGCGAGGAAGTTCCATGTTTTATAGCCATTTAGTGGCAGTCTAGCTGTAGCCACAATTTAATACAAGAAACCCAAAATACACCCTTGGAGATCAAGGTCTGAGCAATGCTTCATTGACACTTCTCACGGGCTCAGAGACTGAAGATGCTTTTGTGTTTCTACTCTTTCCCCCCACCCCTCCCTTCAATCCCGTTGGCATCTTGCTTTGGCATCTTTTTATCTTTGTAAGCCCAGATGGGCTTGTTTGTCCCTCTCATCCTAAACCTGAATCTGGCATGCAGAGAATCTTCTTTACACCCCAGCCCAATTCAATGCAAAAAGGCCACAGACCTAACCAGCGGCCCCAAGGGAGCAAAGCCCGTCCATTAATAGTTTAGAAATGAAGCACTGTCCTCCAGGAAGAGGCCCCTACTCTGAACTTCTTGCTAAAAGCACCTAACACAAACTGGAAGCCAAGACTGTGTGTAATAGTTAATAACAAGAGTGTGCTGCCAAGAATTGATTCAAATTGTTATGATTTGCTGTTGAACAAGCTATTGCCTTGATTTCTCAGCAAAGTTCAAGTTTACAGCAGACTGATTAGTCCTGCTAACATTCCTGAAGCACCTACCGTTGTATGAAATTTTATTAAATTGCCAGCATCGACGGCTGTTCAAAGTTTGTGTGCCTTATTGCAATTGATGACAGCAAAATAAGGAAATAAAGAAAGGGGGAGGGAGGGGAACTCTGTTTGTTAAGGTTTTTTCTTTTTCCTTTTCAATAAAATGTCAACTCCATTATATAGATGTCAACTCCATTACTGTAATGCTCCTTCTGTAACCTCAACATGTAACTATCTGCTAATAAAACAAGTTTCTCAAAGGGAGTGCTGAGGGCAAGCATACTCGCCGTAGGTTTCAATCTGTTTAAGAAAATGCCTGTTTATCCCTGCAGGCACAAATACCGTTTTCATTATTCTGTGTTCCTGCTTGTCCTTGTTGCCCAAAAATAAAAACCTGCTCCTTATCCCAAAGAGCCCATGGTGGTCACAGACCTGTTTTTGTTACACGAGAAGCCAGAAAATATGAAGAGCGATGCCCAGCATGCTGGCAGGGCCATAAAAAAAGCTGCATTAGACAGTAGCAAAGACGGGAGAAACCGAGGAGCAGCTGCCCCAGCGTCCTGCTCCAGGTAGGAGACCCCCAACATGCTGCCAAACCCTCTCAGGGACCTGCCCTGGGCAAATGCCCCCCAAAAGCAGCGAGGTCCAAAAGCCTGGGCAACACCACAGGCAGGACGCACCGTAGCCATCAGCCCACGGGCACTTTCAACCACACCACCAAACCCCTCGAGGGGCTTAGACAGGTTCATGAGGTCAGGATACGTGTGGGAAGAGAAGACGGGTGTATGAAACCTGGGGCTGTTTGTACACACCCTTCCCCCACAGCTTTTATTTTAAAAAAAAAACAAACCTCTGGTTTTAAATAAACAAAAACATGATGGGGGAAGACCCTCAACACTTCCCAGGCGATAGCTGCGAGAAGCCTGGAGGACAGATTTCCTCCTGCAATCTCAGGTTTGTTGGCTCTACACATCAATACGAAGACAAAAATGAGTGCATATTTAAAGAAGAATAAAGAAATCCATTCCAGAACAGGAGTTGTTTAGATAATTGATTTCCCTTGGACTCACAAGCACTAAATAACACCCACTGAGCCACATCTCCGAGATAACCTTTTCCTTCAAATCTCTCTTCCAAAGGAGTGGCCTTTGACAGAGGCATCTTTCAAAGTGCAAATCTAGCAAGCTTTAAGCCAGCTCATAGGTAAGACCTTTCTGAAAGAACGCGATGATGATTCCTCAAGCAATTATTTTTCCTTAGTATCCTTTGCATAGAGAGAGCTAATTAACTGCCTGCCAGGTTCTGCAGATTCACAGTGAAAAATGAAGTAGTACAAATGTCATAATTAATTAGCAGTTTAATGCTAGAATGGACATAGCAAAGGTGCTATAAATATTCAAGCGGCAGGACCTCCACACCAGCATGCGCTGGCTGTGCAAGCCTGCCCCGGCGGGGATGTTGTTGGGGATTTCGTAGGGCAGGGACCACACGACGGGGCCCCAGATCGCCATCCCTTAGCAGTAAGCTTAGCCAGAATTGCAGAGGAACGAGAAATAATCCGTCGTCTTCCACCTTCAAGCTGTTGGCCATCTTCCCCTGAGGAGCCGTGCAGGGGAAGCTCACGCCAGGCAGCGATCTCGCAGCTTGGACCCCCTGCTCTGCGCAGGGTCCCAGGGCTCGCGCCAGGTTGCACAGCCCCAAACTCCGCTGCTTTCCAGAGAGGTAAGGTCAGTCCCACCTCTCCCCCTGCCCCAGCTACCGGGATGTTTTGTTTCTCTATTTTTAGTGACCACAGTGGTGCTAGTGGACATCAGCCAGCTTCCCAGCACCTCTCGCAACACAGTTCCCTCCTTGCATGGGGTAGATATGAAGACACAGCCATTTTTTTTTTGCACATAGACCTGAAGCCTTCAAAAACCTCACATGGGTAGCAATTCCATCGCACAGACAGGAAAGGAGCACTTCAGCACGCAGAGTTACCAGCTTCCCCATGGACCAATGCAGACGGGGTGTTTTAAACCTGGCCTCACACCAGACGTGCAACGCGAATTTAAAAAAAAAATTTTAAATCATCAAGATTGGCTCTTGGCAAGAGCAAGAACCTGAGAAACCCCCATGAGAAGACACTCAGCCCTCCCCTTGCCCCTTGAGCAGATATGCCCAGCACTTGCAGGCACTGGGGAGCGTACCCACCCGTACTTGGAGCCCAGCGCAGGACAGCTCTACATGGGACACCTCGCACCATGCTGGGGGCCCTGGAGCAGCCCTCATAAGCCTACGAGGCACGATGGAGCAGCCCAGGCATGGGCTCCCACCCTAAAAATAAATGGCCCTGGGGCTCAGCCACGGTTCCCACCTGGAATGGCTCAAGGGCTCTGGAGCAGAGCAGGCTCCTGCAGAAAAAAAAAACCACCATAAGTGGGGTGAACTTATAGGTGTCTGTGGCTGCTTTCAAGCATGGTGCCCAGGCACCCTCAGCTCCTCCCTCGTCCCCATCCACCTGCAGGAGATCTTCACAGGTAAAGAGTAAACAGATAAGTGAAGCCTCTCTGCCAGGCACCCATCTCCAGAGCATCCCGGGCAGCGGTGCCATCGTTGCCATCTTTTCTGCTGGTTATGGAAGGCAATGCTTCTTTTTAAGTTTTGTTTTTTGTTTTTTTTTTTTTTAATGCCACTATCGCTTTGCAGACTGCAACTCCATGGTGACAAGCACCACCAGGAAACCGGTGACACTCATGGGTCAGAGCCTGCACAGCACGTGTGGCAGCAAGGGAAGAAAACAACCAACTGGAGCAGTAACCCGGGTATGAAAAAGAGGATAGCCTTGAGGATGAGAAAAGTTAAGGACCTTCTCTGCTATGTGTTAAGTTTCCTCTTTTTTTTAACCTAATTTAATCTGTTATTAACGCAATCTGGAAGAGGCCAGCACCTCTTGAACAAAGCATCCAAGCAGATGTCTAAGTATCAAACTTCTCTTTCCTTTGACGGGCCAGGCATGTTAAAACAGCGGAGGCAATGGCATATTTAAGCACTTCAAAACCGTGATGTTTCCAGGTTTTTTTTCCCCCCCGAAAAGTGCTGCCTCCTGCAGGTGAGAGCAGTGAAAGATGGCTGGGTTATGTTCATCGCTCCTTAGGGTACCAGGCGCCGTGGAGCTCAGCCTGTGAACGCCACTCCTCGGGATGCAGCAGCCTGTTCCAGAAGCCGGGAAGGCATCAGCAGCGCGCTCGCTCCCCTGCAGCCTTCGAAACGCCACAGGTAATTTCCCTGTGCGACAGCTTTGGAGCTACAGTGATAGGGATTTCTATGGAGACAATCTGGGAGATGCCTTTCCAGAGTGCCTTTTACCACCACTGGCTCATTTGAGAGCAGAACTAGTCTCGCTCCAGGTTCACATCATTCATAAAACCAGTTTAACCAACTCCTCCTGACTCGGTCTTGACCTGGCCTGTTATTTCCCGCTCTGGCTGTTCACCGCACCGCTCTGCTCCCCTCAATCCGGATCACCTCCATGCCAGGCTGTCCCACAACCTTTCCTATGCATTGAGCGCCACAAAACGCTAAGCTGCAGACTCACTGGATATATAAATCAGATTTAAAGAACGTCTGCGTGGCCTTTGCCAGCCCTGCGCAAGAGGCTGACCCTTTACAGGCACACTGCGGTGTTCTAATCGAAATATCAATCCTGGCTGAGCCAGGCAGGGCAGCACAGCAGGGAATGGCGAGGTGGTAACGTGGCTGCCCAGTGCTCAAACCAGAGCTGGCTTCGCCCCAGTGGGATTTATAAAGTTATTTCAGTGCCTGGAGATGCTGACAGGCACCCAACAAGACAAAGATGAGTTGGTACCCAACTGCAGAGTGCATGGATGCTCTGGAGTGGTCCAGCGGCACGAGATGACAGCCTGAAGTGCCCGATGCCCTCGCAGAAACCACCTCCCAGTTAGGAGCACGACTCCCATTGATTTTTCACTAGGGTCTATGGTCCTTCATGAGATCTGAAAAACCCCATGCACATCACACAAACTGTCAGACAGCCTGGACACCCCCGAGCAGGCGCGGGGTAGCCTAAAGGGAAACCTCCCTCTGCACAAGAGCGCAGAGAAAAGAGGCGAGCAGGGCACAGAGACTCCCTCTCCCAGCCAAAAACCACCTTGCACAGCCCCCACCAGCCACCCCCTCTCACGCCAGCTTGGCTCTGCTCTGCCTGTGTGACAGCATTCGGACCCGAGCTAGTTTGGTTAATTTGTTTCAAGTGTTGCCTCTTGATTCCTGATAGCCAACGCTGTAAGTCATCTTACAAGCCTTGGCTTCCCTCAGTGAAATTTAATTAAAAGAAAAAGCTCAGACATGGTTTCTGCTTTAGAAAACTGTCTTTCTGGTGGCTCCATTACCCCCCTCCGATTTCTTGAGAATATTTGTTCTTTTATTCTGCATATTCCGGTCCTCCCATCACAGGGAGCATCACTACCCGTAATTGCCCAATGCCAGCGACCCTGGGGACCCACACACAGAAGCCACAGGCAGCCGAGTCGGGCAAGCTGGCTGGGGTGCCAGCATGCCACATGCAAGCTCAGGTGCCCTTTGCAAGGTCCTGACTTGAGGCGACCCAGCAGCAGAGCTGGCTGTCACACCACAGCGCCCGCAGGTCTACCCCAGCGAGAAAGCTCTGCCACGTCCGCTCTCTGGCTCCTTCCGCGCCTGGGGACCGGGGAGCAAGCCCCAAAAGTGCCAGGGGCGGTACTGCTCTGCTGCGTGCAAACCCCACTGCGTCCCCTCCCCGGTAAGCACGCACCGGGGAAGGCGGGAGAGAGGACAATATTTCTACCCTCTTACCCACTGCTTTTAGCAGTCAGCGATGACACTGTCACAGTCCTCATCTCCCAAAACAGCCGAATGCCCGTGGAGCAGCCTCACCTCGCGCACCCACGCTGCCCTGTGGAAACGGCCACATCCTCCTCTCCTAGGTGGGACGAGCAGGAGCTGCTCCTCAGCTCCCCTTCGCTTCATCGGACCAGACGATGCGAGCCCTCCCTTCGCAGGCAATTGGCAGGGGGACAAACAACCTTCAAGGCCAGCTTCACAGCTGAGCGCCATTGAACACCAGCACCCACACCTGCACCGCTGACGAACGAAGCCCCAGGGACCGGCTTCCCTCACTCTCCACATCACTGGGACACCAACCATCTCCCTACGCCCCAGCCTGCGCCCGGTCTCGCACCCGCGCTGCCCTTCGGACACGCTCCTACTCCCCAGGCCTTGCACAGAAACTCTTCCTCCAAAAGAGGCGTTTTCTCCCTGCTCCGGTTGCCACCTTGCTCTGCTCAGCCTCCCGGAGCCAGGGCTCCGAGTAACTATGGTTACTTCTAATTGTACAAGGAATATTATTCTGGCTTCAAAGGTAACGGAGAGGATCCTTCAGGAAGTCTCTCTACTTTGTGATTTCCTCACACGGTATCTAAACCTAACCCAAAGAGTCACCTTGACCATGCACTGACATAAGGATGCCAACAAAAGAAATCAGGAGATGTCATCAAATGAGTATGGAGGGGTTTTAATTTTTTTTTTTTTTCTTCCAAAGAAAACCCATGCGTTGCTAGATGCCTATCTGGGGTTTCGTGTAGAGCCAACTCTGTGTCTGAAGCCTGTCTAACTTCTCGAGCTACTATCCAGGCTGGATACGGGCAGCCTTTGACTCTTTAATCCTCCCTGTTAACGTAGAACATTTTGCTAAATAAACCGGTTGTAACACGGACCCCTGAACATGCAGAGAGACCAGTGTCCCCTCCAGAAGAGCTCGGCCCTCTGAAGGGAAAGCAACACGCAGCCCTGAAACCCTCGGGCAGACGAGGACCCAGCAGCTACAGCAAGCGCCGATACCAACGGGGGGTCAGAGTTTTGCAAACCAGCAACGATGTCAGACCTGGCAAAGAGCTCAGCTCAGCTCTCTGACCTGGGCACAGGAGGGAATGGACATGGGGAGACAAAAAAATAGCATTAAATTAGTAAAATACTTAAGTAAAGGGGGCTTGGGGGAAACACCGAGCCTTCTTTGACAGAGGGAAGAAGCCACGTGGATTTGGGCAGCCTCCACATCAGCAGGAAGGTCTCTCCTGGACGACAGAGCAGGACAGGAGAGGCGTCATTAAAATTCACCCCAACGCCACCAAAGCATAACAGAGCCCCGGCATCTTGTGCACGCACCTAATCAAGCTGCCAAGGAGCACGAAGACATTTGATAATCCCTCTGCCAGCGCTGCGCGCAGCCCAGGCACAACACGTGGACAGACAAACCCACACGTGCCGCGCGAAAGGGCCCCGCTTCCAAAGCCAGAAGCGCTTGCGAGCAACGTGCATCAGGAGGAAATTTTAAACAGCGACAGAAAATAACCTGAGCAGTAACTCAGGAGCCCAGATTTTACAGGTGTTCCCTCGCAGAGAAATCATCGAGCCCCACACAGTGCAGTGATGAGGAAAGCCAGCCTCGTTATTCAACCCTACTAATTAAAAAGAAAGGGAAAACAATATGGAATAAAAGAACACTATATCAACAAAGAGAGAAGGGGAAGTTGGCCAGGAGGCTGCGGCACAGCACAAAGGAGCCAACAGCAGCACAAGCCCGCTGCTAGCCAGAAACGGTGCAGGGTTCAGTGAACCTTGCAGAAAGGGCTGGGATGCCAAATAAATATTTACATTCTGTTATTTGAGGAAAAGCTGGATGAGATGCCACTGTCACACAGCACTGGAATATTTTCTAGCGCATCAATAATTAGGAAAACATTAAAAGCAGCTCTTGGATATTTCATTTAAGCGGGAGGACCAATGTTCCCCGCACGCGAGAGTCCCACAGGAGACAGCTCTGTTCACATAACCATGTTTCTCTTGCCAGAAACTTTTTCCAGCTGGATCTGAGGGCACAAGACATTTACCTGGGATCTCTGTAGCTGGAAAATCACCTTCCACAGGCAGGAGGAAAATGGGCTCATACTCCCACAGCCACAGAAGCTGCCACCCAAGCCCTGCAACCAGGCAAAGCAGAAGTGGGGCAGCTCCTGGGGAGCACCTCACCTGCCCACGGGCCTTAATAAACTCGCGTGTCTCCACGCAGGAGGCAATCAAGGCTCCTCATAACAGCCCCCATCTGTGCGAGCTGCTGCAGCCGGCTGCGCTGACTCGTGCCTGCGGGCTGCCAGCTCGCTGGCACTCCACGGCAGGGCACGAGCAGCTGGCAAGAAACGCAAGAATGGGGAGCTGGCAGCAGAGTCAGCGCCCGTTAACGTGCAAAATGCGTCGGGGTGAATGCTCTTGTCATTATTTCAATGAGAGGAAAACACGCTTAGCGGAGGTAACTGCTGATATCGCCTAACCCAGGCCCAAGGGATTCACCGAATGCAGAATCGGCGCCGGATGAAATCAATGTAATCCTCGTTAACAGGATCGGCAACCGATCTCAGGTGATAGCTGCACCGACTGCCAACCCACAGGGTGCTTCTAGAGGGGTCTGGTGCTGCTCAGCATCTCAGAAGAAAATCTGAGAGGACCACGAGTGTTTTCAGCCACCCTCCAAATTAACAGCACGGTAAACGGCTAGAGGAAGAGTTTACTTCCAAAAGGCGATCGGAGGCGTGCAACGCCCAGCTGTGGTCGCACACTGTGGGTTTAATGCAGCCAAACGCAGCGTCCGTGTGCCCGGGCACCGAGGGCAGAGGAAGGATGGACCCGCGCGGGCTCTCTCGGGAGCACAGCCAGCAGCCACCCGGGCGATGGGGCAGGCGCTGCCCTAAGCCCTCCGCGAGGACGGGGCAGGCACAGCCAGCCAGATAAACGTGCCCTCGCTCTGCCCGGCCGTGCCTCCCGGGAGCAGCGGGTGATGGGATGGAGAGCCGAGGGCTCAGGAGGCGATTTCAGCCCAACACACGGCGCCTGCGAGGCGCTGCAGACACCCTGCCCGCTGCAGGTGCTGGGGAAAAGGGGTGAGAAAGGCTCCTCGGGGAAAAAAGCCCCAAGGAAAAAAATCCATCTAGCAAGCAGGACTTGCAGGGAAGGATTTGAGAAGCGCAACATCTTTAGTGGGTTTTTGCCCAAAACGTAGCATAAGGAAAACCTACAGTCACAAGGAAAAATATTGTAAAGGTAACTGTCTGATGGTAATTAGCGTGTAAAGAGAGGCAGGATGACAGGAACCCTCAAGGTGGATAGATGTCGGGGGCAGCGAGAATAACGCACACCCCTCCACAAGCCTGCCATTGACTTCAGTATAAGCAAACCCCCCAAATCGGCGACAACGTCCCCTGCGGTGGCACTGCCAGGCGCTCCGGCCGGCAAGCACCGCGTCCCCTGAGCAAACACCCCGGCCATTAATTCCTGCCCACAATTACTTTTTAAGTGCTTGATTTCCCCTGGGAAGGGAGAACGCACACCCACCCAGGCACAGGCAGCGAGACCAACATCTGCAGCAGGAGCAGAGATCTCTTTATGCCGCAGAAATATCTTTCTTTCCCTGTGAACAGGCCATTTAGTGACACTTAAAACTACTAAATCTGGGGTTTATGTGGAAATGATTTTAGAGTGCACTGGAAACCCCAGGTTCCTTTTTCAATCTAACAACGTCTTTAGAAAGCAATTCTTTAAGCCTCCATTTCCAAGACCCTTTTAATCTCTGCAAATTATTGGTAAGAGCTGAATCAAGGCAAACTGCCATCAACTGTGATCACAACACTGTAACTCGGCAATGAGCGACCATTGCTGATTATTTAGAAGAAACTATTGCTTTTAGGCAAGCTGCCACAGAAATAAATTAGCATTTATACTGGATTATTGAAAAACGCAAAAAAAAAAAAAAAAAAAAAATCAGCCTCTATCTATATGTCAATTGTGTCTTGCCAAGGTCAATATCTTTACTGTAATAGGCACGGTCTCAAATAGCAAGAACAACTTACGTGTGGAAATGAGCACCGTACGGCCAAAATATGTCATTATTATCAGAAAGACAAACTGATCTCTGAAATAACATCTGCACTCCCACAGCTTTAAAGAAAGGTGACCTTCTGTGGAAGGCGTGTAATCAAGAAGCTAGGAAAAGAATTCAAAAAAATTAAAACCTAATAGTTTGACTTCTCGGTAGGTTCTTTCCTGCCGCTTTCAGCCTTATTGCATTTGTTATGTCTTTTTTGAAAAATCTTCTTTTGAAACTACTTTGCTTGAAAGCTGCAGCTTGATTTTCCCAGGCTATGGAAGGACACGGTCCATTTTTGCATGGCACTTCCAGGTAATGACTGATTAAGTTAGAAAAATATACATGCCATAAATGAGGATGATTTTTAAGGGGATTTTTTGTGAAACGTTTGCCGCATGCATAGGATTTTCTTTACCACCAGTCCAGCACATTCTAACGGAATGAAACATCTTCTCCCCCTCAGAAAATCCAGTCACTGAAGTTGAACTGGAACAAAGGAACGTGTTGGGTTTCTGCTAGAGTAAAAAAGCAAAGGGGAACAAAAACCACCTCAAATGCTTCATTTAAACGGAGACCAAGTATTTGATACCGACCCTGCCAAAAGGCTCCGTTTCAGGAAAGTTACAATGCCCGGTGTAAGAAATTATGAAAGCCTGTGCTACAATGTTATGCTTTTTTATTTAAAAACAACAACAAAAAAATAGTGCTACTGATGTGGGAAAAAATCCTGGGGTGTTTTCAGTGTAGAACAAACGTGAGGGATTTTGTTGGCTGCGTTTCTCTCGGCTCCCCCCAGGCCGCGCTTCCCCGTTGGCTTTGTGAGGGGATGCAGGGAGCAGCGGGCTCTGTCTCCGGGGAATGGGGCGAGGGGTGTCCCCGGCTCTGCGGAGGGGCCGGCGGGCCGGAGACCGAGTCGGTCCCTGCCGCCCGCCCGGGGACCCGCCACGCACCTCGAGAGCCCGTGCCAGCCCCGTCGCCGCCGCAGCACCCCGCCTCGCCCCTCGTCCCAGCTCCTCGAACAGGAGGTTGGCCGCGGCTGCTGTGCTCAGGGTCATTTTTTAAATTTTTTTTTTTAATACCGTCTCGCCCTTCCCGGGCTGCTCTCCTGCTGGGCAGACCCGTTGCGTTTCCCTCCTCGTGCACGAGGTCCCCGGTTAAATGTCTGGGTGCGTGAGCAGAGGCCAGGAGTGCTTGAGCCCCTTGCTCGCGTCCTTACGGACCACCTCGTTCGTGCCAGACCCCGAAGACGCGGGTGACACCTGCCAGGCCCACGTGCACAGGGCCAGCCCTGCTCACCTCTTCACCTTATTTCCGTCTGGTTTGTCGCCGACGCAGCACCGAGGCCTCGGCGAGATCCCAAACCCCCTCCCTGCCCCGACGGCTTGCAGGGAATCGTCTCCGGAGCACCAGGAGCAGCCTGTCCCCTCCCCGGAGAGGAGCAGGAACGCCGCTCACCGCCTCTCCCGGCCGATCCCCATCCACCCACCTTCCCGGGGGCCTCACCCGCACGGAGCCGGGGCTGCTGCGGGGTCCCCGGTTTGCCAAGGTGCAGGTTAACCCCAGGGCTGCTCCCCCGCAGCGCTGCCCGGGGTCCCCCTCCCGCCTGGCTGGGGGGGCTGGGGGGCTCAGGCCCCATCCCCATCCATCGGGGCGATGCCACCTGCCCCGGCAACAAAAGGGCACCTCTAAGTCCGGGGAGGACGGCGTTCCCAGCAGCTCCCAAAGGGACAGACAACTCTCTTCAGGAAAGAGAGGGGCGGCAGCAGGCCCTCCGCGCGGCTCCCAACGGCAGGCAGCGACGATGGAGGGGTTTTTTAAATTTTTTTTTTTTTTTGAAGGAAGGAGGGGGCAAACAGGCGCAGGGAAAAATAACGCAGGCGCCAGGAGTTCTGCCGGGGAAAACTGCAACTGAATAAAGCGTCGCGGGGAAAATTCATGGGGAGGAGGGGAGTTCGGGACAGCCGAGCAGCAGCGCACGCAGGGGTCTGCATGTGTTGAACAACCGCCCTGCACCGGGGGTCTTCAGAGCTCAAGGGGGGGGGCCACAAACTTTAAGAAGCAGAACTGCCCTCTCTCTGTTTTTTTAATCTTTTATTTTCTGTGCTAAGCACCCCAGTGCTGGCGGTTCTTTGCCCAGCAGTTCTTGCCAAAGGGGTCAGGGAAAGGATGGGGTTGGAGAGGGGATGGGGTCCGGTCCCGAGGTGCGAGACATCCCTGGCTCCCCAAAATGGGGCTCAGCCCCCCCCGGAGGGCGGCCAGTGCCACCCAGGCTGGCCCAAGGGCCAACCCTGGGAGTGGACGGACAGACGGACGCCCGGCGGGTGCAGCGCAGGTGCTGCTTTACCGCAGGCACCAAGTTTTATCTGTCTGTAGGCAACACGCAGCTCCGGCTGGCCCCCACTCGCAAAGGGCCGGGCGTGGGTGGGTGCAGCAGCCTGTGCGGGTGGGCTGGCACCCCGGCCCGGCTGGACAAGGGGCAGGCAGCCCCGGAAAGTGCAGGCAGCGCCCCAAAGTGCAGGCAGCCACGGAATAGTGCAGGCAGCCCCCAAAGTGCAGGCAGCCACGGAATAGTGCAGGCAGCGCCCCAAAGTGCAGGCAGTGCCCCAAAGTGCAGGCAGCCACGGAATAGTGCAGGCAGCGCCCCAAAGTGCAGGCAGCCACAGAATAGTGCAGGCAGCCCCCAAAGTGCAGGCAGCCCCGGAAAGTGCAGGCAGCCCCCAAAGTGCAGGCAGCGCCCCAAAGTGCAGGCAGCCACGGAATAGTGCAGGCAGCGCCCCAAAGTGCGGGCAGCCCCCAAAGTGCGGGCAGCCGTGGAGCAGCCCGCGGGCCTTTGGGAGGGCGCACGCCCCGGGAGACAAACCCCCGGGCTCCCGTGGCCTCTGTGCGGGACCAGCTCGCCGCTGCGGGGCTAGCCATAGCCACCCACACCTATAGCGGCTCTATAGGCGGAGCGCCCGGATCGGCGCGGAGCTGCGGCCGCCCCGTCGCGCCGCCCCGGGGCAGGGGGAGCAGAGAGCGGCTGCAGCCCCCCACGGCGGGCAGACCCCCGCCCCGCACGGCCCCGCAACGCGGAGCCCCGCTGCCCCGGCCCCGGGGGGCGGCAGGGAAGTTTGGCCGCGGGATGGGGCCGGGGGGGGGGCGGGCCGCGCCCCGTCCTCTCCGGCTGCCAAAACGGACCCCCCTCAGCTCCCCCCTGCCCGCGGGAGCGGCGGGGGCCGGGCCGGAGGCAGCCCCGGGCGCTGCCCCCCGACGGGCGCCGGCCCCGCCGCGGGGGTCTCGGCAGCCGCAGCCCGGGGCGGGGGGAGCGCATCCCGCGTCCGCCCCGGCCCGCAGCCGGGGGCAGGGGCAGCCCCGGGGGAGCCATTCGTTATCCCGAAACCAAGGAACAAACGAACAACGACCGAAAAAAGAAAAAAAAAAGAAACCAACAGCAAAACAAACAAATAAAAAGAAATCGAAGCGCAAACGAAGCATCCCCCCCAAAAGCGCAGCCGGCGCTGCGCGGGTCCCCCCCGGCCCCGCACCCCGGCGGGAGCGGCTGCGGCGGCCCCGGGGCTCCGCTCCCCGCTCCGAGGGGCCGGGCCCAGCCCCCCGCCGCCCCCCGGCTCGCAGCCGCCCGCCCCGGGGTGGGGGGCCCCGCGCCGGGAGAGGGGGGGTTCCCGGGCTGCCGCCGCCGCGGCCGCCCCGTCGGGCCGGGGTCCGCAGCGCAGCCGTCCCGCGGCCCCCGGGGCGCGGTTTGGGGGGGCGCGGGCAGAGGGGAGCGGGCAGGTACTTACGGGCGAGGGCCGCGGGG
This sequence comes from Pelecanus crispus, assembly GCF_030463565.1. NCBI lineage: Eukaryota > Metazoa > Chordata > Aves > Pelecaniformes > Pelecanidae > Pelecanus > Pelecanus crispus. Next base: position 969,456 of record NC_134645.1, on the reverse strand, counting down.
CTCGGCCCGGGCCGGGGCCGCTCCGGCGCTGCCCCGGGGCCGCCGGGCTTAAGAGGCGTCCGGACAATGGCCGGGAGGAGGGGGCCGGGAGGGCGGCGGGAGGCGGGGAGGGGACGGGGCCGCCGCCGCCGCCGCTCTCCCCGCCGGGCGCTCTCGCTCCGCCCCCCCGCGTCTGGCGTAAACCCGGCGCCGGGCTAAAAGAAACGGCGGAGCTACCGGTGCCCGGGGCTGCTGGCCGCCGCGCCGCGCCTCGCCCGCCTCGCCGGTGCCGGTGGCAGCGCCCGGCCCCGTCCCGGCCCCGCCGCCGCGCCATGTCGCTGAGCCCCAAGCACACGACGCCCTTCTCGGTCAGCGACATCCTCAGCCCGATGGAGGAGAGCTACAAGAAGTTCGGCGGCATGGACGGGGCGGGCGGGCTGGGCGCGCCCCTCGGGCCCTACCGGCAGCCGCCGGTGCCCCCCGCCGCCGCCGTCCCGCAGCACGTCGTGGCGGGCCCCCCCGGGGCGGCCGCCTACCACATGCCCCACGGCGTCTCCCAGTTCGCCCACGGCGCCGTCGGGGGCTACTGCAACGGCGGGTTGGGCAACGTGGGCGAGCTGCCCGCCTACCCCGAGGGGATGCGGAGCGGCGCGGCGGCGGGCGGCGGCTGGTACGGGGCCGGCGGAGACCCCCGCTACTCCGGCAGTAAGTGCAGGCGCGGCGCGGCGGGGGGGGGGGGCTGGGGATTTGGGGCGGGGGGCGGCGGGGGGAGCGGCTGCCCCCGACGGGGCGGGCGCCGGCGCTGAGCCGCCCCGTCCCGCTCAGTCTCCAGGTTCATGGGCCCGTCGGCGGGGATGAACGTGGCCGGTATGGGCGGCCTGAGCGGCATCGGCGAGGGGGCCAAGGCCATCGTGCCGCTCCACGCGGCCCCGCGGAGGAAGAGGAGGGTGCTCTTCTCCCAGGCGCAGGTCTACGAGCTGGAGCGGCGCTTCAAGCAGCAGAAATACCTCTCGGCGCCCGAGCGGGAGCACCTGGCCAGCCTGATCCACCTGACGCCCACCCAGGTGAAGATCTGGTTCCAGAACCATCGCTACAAGATGAAGCGCCAGGCCAAGGACAAGGCGGCCGCCCAGCAGCTGCACCCCGACGGCGGCGGCCTCTGCCAGCAGCACTCGCCCCGCCGCGTCGCCGTGCCCGTGCTGGTGAAGGACGGCAAGCCCTGCCCGCCCCCCGGCAGCGGCACCCCGGCCCCCGGCCAGCCCGCGCCCCCCGCCGCCCCCGCCGCGGCGCTGCCCGCCGCCGCCCCCGCCGCCCACCCGCACCCCGGCTCGCTGGGGCAGGCGGCCGACCTGGAGGAGCTGTCGCCCAGCCCGCCGGCGCTGCACGGCCCGGTGCCCGCCCTGGCCCCCGTGGACTCGGCCGCCGTCGACTACAGCGGCGGCATGGTCAGCCCCAACCTGCTCTACGGCAGGACGTGGTAATCCCCGTGTCCCCGCCCCGCCCCCGCCCTCCGCCACCGACCCTCCGGGCCCCGACGGCCGCCGCGGGCCCGGCCAGCGCCTGCGGGGACCCCCGAGGGCCGCCCGTGGGCCCCCGCCTCCCCCGCGCCCCCCCCACCCCGCAGCCTCCGCCCTCGCTTCGGGGCTTTTTTTTTTTTTTTTTTCCTCTCCATTTTTGAGACTTTCCGGGCTTTTTGGAAACTTGGGCGCGAAGGCAAAGCCGCAAGCGGCGGGGGGGGGGAGCGGCCCGGGGCGCGGACACGCGTGGGTGGGCGCCGGGCCGCGGGCGAGGGCTTTGCGCGGCCGCTTGCGCGCGTTCGCGGGGCTCCGCGGTGTGGGGGGCTCCGCGGTGTGGGGGGCTCCGCCGTGTGCGGGGCTCCGCGGTGTGCGGGGCTCCGCCGTGTGGGGGGCTCCGGGTCCCTTCGTGCCGCTGTGCGCCGCCCCCGGGGGCCCACCCGGGAGAAGCCGCCCCCCCCCCGACGGGGCGCCCGGCCGGCCTGGGGGGAGCCGGGGGGGGCACCGGGGGGGTCCGCGGGGCTCCGACCCCGGCCCCGCTCCGCTCTCCCGCAGCCGGGCAGCGGCAGCCAAACCCGAAGGCAGGCGGGGAGCACGGCGCCGGTGCGCGTATACCTTACAGCCCCCATTGAACGCGAACAATAAATCTTCTGAAGTGCAACTTATCTGCGCAGAATTAATCTTAGGAGGGTGCCCCTGAAGTGCAATTTCATTATTATTTGATTGAAGGCGAATTGAATCCCAACTCAAGGTCGAGGAGGCGGCGAGCGGGGCGAGCGGCGGGCAGCCCCTGCCTTTTGGAGGATGGGGAGCGGCTGGAGCGAGGAAACCAAACTGGCAGCGGCGGAGGGGGTTTGGGCAGAAGAGCTCCGGGACGCCGCTGCTCAGATTTAAAGGGGGGAAAAAAAAAAAAAATAGCGTTTTTTATTAATTATCGCTCAGTAAATGAAGCTGCTGGCGTGGGCGCGCTGCGCGCCCCGTGCAACCGATGCGAAGACGGCGCCGCAAATCCTGGCACTTTGCTAAAGCTTCCGACGAGCTGCAGGGATGCCGGAGATCCCAGGCGTTCCCGGGACCCCGCTGCCCCGCTGGAGATCCCATGCATTCCCGGGATCCCGCTTCCCTGCCGGGAGAGGGGGAACCGGAGCCCCGGCCGCCGGAGGAACGGATCGGGGCCGCGGTGTTAGTCCCCTCGCCTCTTCCCCGAGGAAATCCAGCACACTGGGAAACGCTTCTCGGAAGTTTCCTGCAATTTTTCTTTTTAATTTTTTTCTTTTAATTTTTAATTTTTTTTTTTTTTTTACAATAAAAGGAAACGTTCTCAAGAATTGGCTGCTTCGTTCTCGCTCTACGTACGGATGCAGTTTGACCGCCCCTGGACAACTCCAAAATCCCCTGTTTTTCCACCTCTCTCTCAGCTGCCGAGGGGATTTCGTTCCGTGTGTGTGTGTGTGTGTCCCGCCATCCTTTTTGGGGAGGGATCTGCTGAACCCCAGCCTCGGGGACCGCCGGGGCTCCGCGCCGCTGCCGGCTGCGCCGTGAAGGAGCGATTCTGGGGTGGAAAAAACGGATTTTGGCTGCTGCGAGCTCAAGGGCCAGCCCAGGGCCGGGAGGGGAAGGGGGGGACCCCCGCCGTTCCCCAACCGGGGCTCCCGGTTGGGGAACGGCGGGGGTCCCCCCCCTTCCCCTCCCGGCGGCTGCTGCATGGGAGACGGGGCGATGCGCGGGGACCCCCGCAGCTCTCCCGCCTTCCACGGCCGGGCTCGCACGGAGCGTTTCTCCCGGCTTGCTCCCACGGGGGACAACTTGCAGGATGGGGCTGAGCCCCATGGGGTGAGTGAGATCCCTCCCCCCCCCACCCCTGGCAACGCAAGGTGGGAGGCTTCAGGCTGGGAAAACATAGATAGGGAGAGGTTCAGCAGTTTTAGGACTGCCACGGGGATCCCGTCCCCAAATATCCCAGCAGCTCTGGGTCCTGGGATGCAGCGGGGCCACGCGCTCGGGCAGGGGGGACGCACAGGGAGCCGAAACAGCCGGCGGAGGGGCGATGCTCCGCGCTCAGGCCCCGCGTCCCGCCCCTGCGTGATGGTGCAGAGGAATCGCCGAAGCCCCCCGAGCGAGCGCGTTGCTCCGAGCATCGCTCCGAGGGTCCGGGTGGGCACCGCATCTCCCAAGAGCCGAGGGCAGGCTCCGTTCGGGAACGCCAGCTTTGAGACTCGCAGCCATCAGCTAAGGGGGTGAAGAGGCGGGCAGGGGGAACCGGCAGGGACAAGCCCTCCCCAAATTGTTTATCCAGCCCCATTTTCCTACTTCCCGCCCCCAAACACAGGGAGCGAGGGACAAAAGCCCACTCGCACCCCAGGTTCACCCTCGGGAGCCGGGGACACCTCCGGCGGTGTAAGGACGAGCCACCCGGCTCCTTCCTCCAGCCTCGCACTCGACCGCTGCATTTGCATGAAAATTCACCTTCGCTGCTGGTTTTGTTCTGCTCGAAAAGCAAAATTACTTTTTTGAGACCCAAATATTTTCCCGGCAGAGGGAGAAGGCCATTGGTGAGGGCCGACGGCGTTTCCCAGCGCCGGGCAGGATGGCAACTCTTTGCATTACAATGAAGGATTCCGCTCCACCCTCAATCACTTGAAAATAATGAATCCAGTTTCACGATTTCTTCCTCCCAAGGTTACATGGGTCTCGTCTTTTTCCTCGTCGCTGGTGATTAACATCTGGGCCCTGGAAGGAAGGGGCCGAAAAACCACTCACTGCCTTGCAGCCTCGCGTAGGGGCGACAGCGAAGCTCTGAAGTTTACCGATGCACGCGATTTATGTCTCTCGTGGAAAAGCCCAAGCGCGGCCCAAGGGAAAGATGTTACATGAGCATTAATGCCGCTCGTTTGACTGGAGGATCTCGTCTTTTTTTTTTTTTTTTTTTTTATTAAACAAAGATTTTAAACGCTATTGTAGAGGCTGTGTGGAATTCTTTTCCCAAGAAATTAGTATAAATGTGTGCACGCAGGTACAGCTAGAGGATACAAACACGTTCTGGAGGGGGTTGGAAAGAAACCACTCGATGCCGCTCAGAATTTCAAAAGCCACTTTATAAAGCAAATAAAAATATTTACTGATTTGGTACACTCACATGGAAAATCCCTAGAAAGAGTGCTAAAAATGAATGGAAACTCTGTATTCTGCAGCTATTTTAAATTATATATCAAAACAGACAAATACACCGTCCGTGCTTGTTTATGTTACAATAACAAAGAAGTCAAAAACAGGCACAAGTTGTAAAAGTTGAAATGTTTTACTTCGAAGTCCGAAAAAAATCTCCTCTCTCTGTGAGAAATTCAAGGAAGCATTTGACAAGGAATAGCGACAGACGTGTCTTCAAACACCGTGCTCCGCAGGCTGCCTGCTGCGTCTTCCCCAAGAGTTAATAAAATCCGATTTCTATGCATTCTTTAAAACTCCGTGTCTGTTTTCAGGCTCTTATGTGTGAAGTAAAGGATGTTTGGAGTTCAGATTGACAGGCACAGCTAAGCACAGCTCGTATACGTAATAAAGACAAAACAGCACTTCTACCTCATCAAATGTCTCACAGGCAAATTAGCAAGTCTAGTTTACTCGTATTTTGCAATACGCTATTTCCAAGCGACATAGCCCCCCCGCCAACAAAAAAAAAAAAATGAAGTTTGGTAAGAAATGTGCACATTTAAAACAATATAGTTTAAAAACTACAGGGATGTTTCTGAAGGATTACATTTTTCCCCTCCCAATCAATAAAAGAACAAAAACCCCAGACATTTTCTATACTTTTAAAATAAAAAACCAAACAAAACCCCAAACCCCAAAAAACCGCCACCAACAAACAAACAAACGAGAGTCAAGAGCTAATTCCAGCTGTATCTTCCTGAGGGAGGTGGTAGCGGGTAGGGCCTCCCGGGGCCATATGCCTACAAACAAACAAAAGCAAGCATTTATTTTTTGGATTAACATCACAGTAAACAAAGTTAGCCGCGCTTCAGGCGCCATACAAAAATGAAACAATGCATCCTTCGCGCAGAGGGGTACCACAGCCAGAGCCGAGCGCCTCGTCAGGGCGCTCAGAGACGCTCTGCGGCAAACACGAGCTCTAACTTCCACCCGGGGAGAGCGGCTGTACGGCACCGGCCTCGGCTTCCAGCTGCACCAGCGACGCCGCTAAACCAGAAATAAATTCGCCAAAAAGACCGCCCTGAGGACAAGTCACTCCCGGGCTGCAACACCTCTGCGTGCTCTTTGCTTTCAGCAATGCTGGCAGCAAAAAAAAAAAAAGTACAAAATGATAAAGCCACGTGCACGTCCACATTCACACACACACACACACCTGACGGGCAGATTTGAAATGCAAATTTTTAATTCCTACAGAAACGCGGGCTTTGCAGTATGTACGCTTAGCTTTACACAGAGCAATGATGTAAATGTCATTTTTGTGCACTAAACTATCGATTTTGAGATGCACAATGCATGTGTACTGTTAGCAGGATTAGTCAGGTTTATTTTTTTTTTTAGAGGAAAAAAAAAAATTTTCCCTCAACTACCAGCATTCTGTTTTCATTGTAAGCACTCTTACACTAAAGCAAGGCAGGTATTTTTACAGATAAGCATTTTAAGGAAAAAAAAAAATTGTATTTGTTACAGCAGCAGCATTTTTCAGCACTAATTCATTTTAGATAATAGGTGAAAGACGCCTAAATCCCACCTCGGAAATCACTCCGAATTAGATGCGTTTTTGTATTTAAATTTAGATGAGGCATTCTGCACATCAACTATCCAGTGAAAAAAATCTGTCGGAAAATTTCATAAAAAGTCCCCTTGAAACATTTAAAATTATTTCAAAACCCGATATATTGCAGAGACCAGAAAGTTCGTTAAATGTGATGCACTAACGACAGCTACTGGGCTGGCTTGCTTTGTTTCTTACTTGGATTTTTTTTTTTTTGGTGGGTAGGGGAAGAGGGGCTTCCTTTTATTCTTTAAAAGAGAAATCCATCTTTGCCCTGTCCTTCCGCTCAGAGATAACCGCGGAACCTGCAGCTACAGCGAGCCAACCTGTGACAGGGGAGCTTCGCTTCAGCCTGCTTGCGTCAGGCAACCAAAACCGACTTTTGGACAGAAACCGGTTTGTTACACCCTGTTTGTAAGGGATGCTGACAGAGACACGCAGAACACGCTGTTCCCACTATCGGGAAGGTTTTCTGTTTGTTTTCGGGTTTTCTGTTTGTTTCCGGGTTTGATTGTAATCAATTAAAAAAAAGGAAACAAGTTGACTATACCCCTTGAAAAATCCTTCCAGCTACATAAACAGCAGCAACCCCTGTGCAGATCTACAATTTAGAGGCCTTGTAAGAGCTGCCCAAGGCATTTATCTGGACATCCAGTTGTGCATTACCACAGACTAAAATACAAACGTCAAACACCTGCACAACAGGATCAAGTTTATTCTTTAGTTTTCTGGAACAGCTGGAAGACACCAACAAACACCCACTACCACAGGGCAACCCATATCCATGGCAGTTGCATTAATTTTGTAAGCACTCTGTAGCAGCGCGTTTATTAACCTCTTCAGACCATGTTCTGTATGCTGTAAAAAAAGAATTCAGAGGTGAAAGGGACCAAAGATAATTATTTATGCTGCTATGTGTCACCACTTCCACTTGAATCCCTTTTCAAGGCTTTAAAGCTTTGAAATTTACAGGCAGCAATGCTGGATTCAATTATTGGTTTTGCACCCTAAACCCTTTAAGGTAGCTTCTAATTTTACTCCAGTGCTGTCAGCCCTGAGGAAATAATGACATTGGAAAGTTCATTTAAAAATACCAACCCTCCCCCCCCAAAAAAGGCAACAAAAATTTAAAAGGAGATAAAAACCAGCTGGAAAGCAACACAACTGCAAAGGACATTTTTTTTAAGGAAGGAAATTTACTTGAGCTGAAAGATTTGTCCTTAATAACCATCACGTATGTGGATACAAATAAAAGCCTTGTCACCACCCAGTTTTAACTTCGTTTCATGATCCCGCGGACGCATCCCGCGCTAGTGACAGTGAATTGTGTTCTGGGCAAGACCACGGTGTTACCAAGCAGCGATATGCCTCCGAGTTAATCATTCGGGTGGCAAACAGCTGGAGAGCTGCGAGGGCAGAGCTTTTCTGCAGATGCCCACGCTGCTCCGAGCCCCCGCAGTGATGAGGCAGCTTTCCAAATGCTAACTAACAGGGGATGCCCTCCCTGAGCCCACGCTGCAGCCACTTCTGGCAGCCAATTCCCGTCCACCTAGGCGATTCCAGCGGTAGCTGTCACGCACGCAGATTTAAGGTCGGGGATGAACTAGTTTAAGCACCGATTCCTTGTGCAAATATATCCGCCTACGCTACCCAGGATAAAGGGTAGAGCAGAGTACGGCGCAGACGACGGACTTTTTTCAAGTATCTGTTTTCCAGCCCTAATTAAATACCACCCAGACTCCACCAGCATCAAAATCCTCCACTGATTTTTCTGCATTCTCACAGCAGCCCCCGTTACGGATTAGTGCAATTATGCATTTATTCCTTTGCCTCCAGCGTTTTGGGTAAACCTGTGTAACACAAACCGAAAGATTTTTGAAAACCCATCCTATCGATACACCCCATCCAAGTTTGAATTATACTTAAAACACCACTGGGGACTATAGCTGGGCAGCACAGCCAGGACCCAAGCCCCACTGTTTCCCCATTAAGCCTAATGTGATCATAACTCACGCTGTCTGGTTTTGCTTATAGGCAAAACCAGTCCTGGAAGGACTTGTACTGGTAATGACTCCCCACTCAACTGGGAGCAAGAGTGCACGGTGGCATACTTGCCTCTCTTTTTCGCCCCGTTTCTTGCCGCAACACCAATATGACAACTGAACGAGCTAAAGATGATTCTTACTCCAGTCTCAAAAGCCTCCTCTGCGCTAAAAATGCTTCAGGGTAGGAGTTGGGGGGGGAGAAGGGAGTCTCACTGCTGCTAACAAGGGTTCAGTCAAACAAGAGTGTAAGAGTTGGGAGCGCTGGGGCAGGCTGCTTGCTGTCTATAGATCTTTTCAGCAGCACCATGTAATCCCGCAGTCGGCAGACAATGCTGAGGACGGTATTAGCAGCTCACAGGCTGTCTCTGCTGGGCTTCGGTCCTGACAAGCTGAACCAGACAGAGGAGCACACGACACTCTGCAAAAAGCTTCCCCAGCAAAGGCCAAAGGCTCTTCTCTTACAAACTTGGTTTGAACAGTATGTGTTTTTATTCTATTAGCCGCCTCAAAACCCCCACACCGTAACAATGTCACGGTGCAGAAAGTGGTTGTGGTAGATAGCGCTACCCGAGTCTCCCAACCAGAACAGGGAAAAAAAAAAAAGAAACCCCATAAAGCAGAATCAGAGAAGCGGTAAAAATGCTGTAAGATGACTTTCACATATGCTGTGACATTATGTATGACATTCCAACTTAAATGGATTGTACTCAGTCCCTGCTGTATAAGCAGAGGAGACTGGGATATTATCCAATACACACACAGCAGGACAGAATTTGTACCTATGTGAAAATGACTGCGTGCTGCCAATAGCACAGAGAAACAGGCCCAGAAGTCAAACACCAAGTTGGACTGTGTTTGTGCTGTACCGTGTAACACAAGTATTTGCCTACTTGGGAGATGGGCAGACTGGGAAGAAGAAAAGAAAAACTAAGAGCGTACACTAAGAAGTGTCTTGTCTCGAGCACGTTTATGAGAGGTAGCTGAACTAGATCCCACAGAAGGCAAATTTCAAACAGTTTGTGCCTTAGTTTCCATCTAAAGGACTGGGAAACAGTGCTGTTACCAAGCAGCTGAGTGCTCTTCCTCCTCTTTCTCCATTACTGATCAGTAACCTTCCCACAGCTGAGTAATAGTTCTGACTTACCAAAACAGCAACTGAACTTAAAAGTTTAATATTAAAGACCTGAAATTTATTTTAAACTAGTATATAGCATTGTAAATACTCTAATTTCTAGTACAAGAGTATATACAGGTTATGTTTTTACTGGGAACACACACACACACACAAAAAATCACATAAAATCACCTGCTGCTTTCAAGAAGCATTTTCATTCTGTAGCATTTTCATAAACTGATGACAAAGTCACCTATAATTTTGGATGAGGTTCTCCTGTCACATTCACTTGTCTTCATTTAACCACACAAAGCTATCTTCACATGTACTTTCACAGACGTTTATTTCTCTGGCTACTAGGATCTAACATTTGCACTTAAGCAGTTTTTCAGCTGAAAGCCAATGAACATTTCAGGGGAAAGATTAATGGAGTCATAATAATCTACATTTTAAACGTACTGGGGAGAAACCCTTCTATCCCCAAAAATGTGTAGCTGATAGATTTCCTTACAGAAGAGGAAGACTCTGGTTGAAATACTTGCCTTCAGATTATGCTTTCTCCGGCTGCAAGAAGCATGTGACTTGGTAGCATGTTTGATCTACTTTTAACGAAGAGCCGTGGTGGCAAAGTCACGATGAGGGCCTTTTGCCAGGGGTACGCACGGAGGGGCTGGACAAGGCTGGGAAGCTTACCTGCCAATGCTTTCACTGGTGACACAGCTACTGGGCTAAAACCGGCGCAGGAATGCCTACCCGCGCTGCATTCGCTCTCCGCAGCCACACACGAAGGAAGCCTTACTCAGGAGGAGAGAACAAAAGGTGCAAAATGGGGCAGGGTTTTCATACCTGTCTTCCCCTGTCCATCCGATCTTCGGGTCTCTGTGGGTAATTCATTGGTCCGCCCAGCCCCTGGTACTGACTTGGCGGGTACTGATTTTGGGATTGCAGCATGCGGTTCCAGGCAAGGAGAGGAGCAGCCCCAGCAGTTCTGTAAAAGAAGAAACACGCTGCAGCGTGAACTTAACTCCTAGAGAGAGTTTTGCACCGCAAAATCCAAATTTCTACAGTCTCATATGATAAATCATTCAATTTGTCTCAGAGTTAAACACTGTCACATACAGCTATGCCCGCAGCGGTACTGCAGATGGCCAAGTTGTTAGAGATAAATCGCTGAGGGGGGAAATATCCTCCAAGATTTTCTTACCAAAAGGCCACATTTGCTCGCTGCTTCCTTCATCACAGCTTGAAAGCTACAGAACCAGGTACCACCACGAGCAGCAAATTCAATTTTACAAATCAGAGATTTTTCAAATTCCTTGGAAGGATTCTGTCCAGCTTTTATTTTAGGGGCAAATTTGCCAATTCATCCGCACTGATCGTGAACGTAGATTAAAACCCAGATATCACCAAGTTGGCTAAACGTAACACACCATCCAAAGACTAAACATGTGCGATACAGGAGAATGAGGCTTTCTTTTCTAAATGTCCAGACTCTTTCTGGGAGTCCATTCTTTCTAGTTAATTGCAGGTTGCAAATGAATTCTTACTGCGAGTATTCTGAATCTAGGGTAGGGGCCTTGGCTGTTTTTTCCCATCCATTATTCTGCTCAATATGTCAGAAGGTCTGATCGGGAAGAAACCTTTTCAAGTTCTATTGATGCCGTTTTCAATTGACCACGGTGACCTAGCAACATAAGCACTAATTGGCATGGGCTGACTGACATTTGGTGTACAGTTTATATGGGAACGCAAATTCAACATCCATTACAACCTAGTTTGCCATCCTAGATTACTAACAACGAGAAATGTTTTAATTGCCTTCAAGTACCTATTCTAACATTACAATTAGAAAGCAACAGGTATAATACATCAAATCATTGTTTGATTAAAAATATTTAGAAAAATGATATAGCCATGAGATAGTCTTTAAAGCTGAGCACGGGTAAGGGTACGATTCCTTACAGAATTCACAAAGTTATGTTTTGCTGTACAACATGTTGTTGTAAAGGAAAAGCATTGGATAGTCGAGACAGTTAATCTTTTCTGACCCCTGTTTAAGAGAGAGTCAGTCGAAGAGTGTGCGACCAGCCTGCTGAGAGACAGGAATAGCAGAGAGCATGAGCACTGCATTTCATGTTCACCTGCTGCACCGCTGAACTGAAAGTTACTTTGGAGACGTACAAAGAGCCTCTGCCTAGATTTGCCGGATTAAATTGGCGGGACTTCAGCCTCGGAGGAGTAACCCTCGCCAGAGGCTGCTATATTCTTTCAACACACACGCAGTTCAGGGAGGAGGTATCACTTTCATGACCGAGGGAGGATTCGCAGCCAGCTGTACAATGTTGGGGAAACTGAGCTTTGAGCAACGGAGGAAGCGACGCTGGGAGAGGAAGGACTTTTAAACACACATTTCGCCAGCTGGAACAGCGGCAAAGCCGGAATCAAGACAGGCAAATGTAAGATGAATGACAACAGGCATTTTGGACCTGAAGGCTTTCTGGTTTGGGATGCAAATTGCTTTTGGTTTCACACTAAAGCCTGCAAGACAGCTGCTCCACCTGGTCAGATTAAGACCTGCCTGAATTTTAAAAAGGCAGAAGAAACTCCTACCATCCCTAGAAATGAAGTAACTTGATTCCTGTTTAAAAAAAAGTATGAGTCTTACCTGACAAATATGCAATTTGTAACTGCGATGTGCAATACATGCGCTAAAAATGAACATGCGCAAAAGCTAAGTGGTAGTACTGAACTGTGTGGCTTTATTTTTAGCTTCAGAGGTATGTCTAGAAATGCACAATGTCATCCGAATCATGCATTAGGAGGAGTAATACTGCATTTAAAGTTAATAGCACATTACACTTTCAGGGACTAAATACTCAAAATCAGTATTCGAAGTATGATATTCCTTTTGAATAAGTATTTTGAGTAGTAACACCCCCCCCCCCCCCCGCATCATTCCTAGAAAACAGCAGACTCTCCAGGAAGAATACACTGCTCAGCCTTAAGAAAAACTACAGGGAATTACCTACATAGCCCCAGCTCTAGGACTTCCATCAGCAGTCACTCCGTCTCTACAACTTTGCTAATGCACTTGTGATAAATACGCTCAGCAACTGATGACCACAGGCCAACACTTGCTGCATGCCTAGAACGGGACAGTTCGACACAAATCTCATTTGACATTAATATGTATTTGGCACAGAGTTTAAACTTTTTATTTTAATAACGTGCTGCTTAAGTAAAAAGTTGGGGTATTTACCAAATGAAACACATTAACGCTAATATCACTATTATGTTGGGGCATTTTTGCTTCAAGGCCATGTGAAAGAGTAAAATTGGCAATTTTCGGTGAGAACCACTACATATTCTAGAGGAAAAGCCTAGTAGGAAAAGAAAAAAACAAAACCCTGCAATGCATTTTCTGATCTTAAAGCCAGAAAAGCAGCTTACACCTTTTTGCTGCTCTTAATTCACAGAACTACGTACTATTTTTTAAAAAAAACCCAGATTTTAGATTTTCATCTGGTAAACAGAAATCAGAGTCCTTGCAGCACTTGACTTCATGTTCGTCTAGTGGATGTATTAATTGCCAATTCAAATTACCTGAGGGTGGAGATTTGTACGCAGCAAAGCTGTGCCTCATGGGTAACAAAAAAAGATTTGTGCCCCTTGGAATATCACGAGTTCATATTGGCAGAGTTACTCAAATCCACTATCTAGAGCTACATTGACTTACGATTAACCTACAGTATATACATACAGGATACCCAAAATACAACTTCAGGAAACTTTATACAGTAAAACATTTCTGTGTTCCAACCTCAGCCTCTTTGGAAATCTCTTCTAGGAGCAGGTTCTTTTTGCTTAACCAGATTACAAATTCCCATCAGCCAGGAAACCAGGTAGCAAATATATATATCTAACCTCTGCAACATATCAGATCACCAGCACTGAAGGCAAGAGCATGAAATAATCTTGTGCAACCTCCAGTAACGCAGCCCAGTCAGACCAGAGCCTGCACAGGACACACTGAAAGCTGTCCTGTTCAACGGCAATGCACCGATTTTATTTTACTTGCTGCGCACTGAACTGCATCGCTAAATTTAAAAGTAAGAAATCTTATGCGGGAGACAAGATCATCTGGGTTATGAAGAAGCAGCTTTACGCTACTGGGTTTTTTCCACCCAGGCCTGTGAAGCAAGAGCTAGTTTAGCCCCCACTGCGATACTCTATCCCTGAAATAGCACAAAGGCTCAAAGCTTTGCTGGCAGGGACAGGGCTCCTTGCTTATCCCTTGCTTGATGTTGCAAATCAAGGATATCGTAGCCTCCTGCCAACCCACTTCATCTGAAAAGGCTGGAGCAGGGGCTGGCCTCTCCCTCAATTACTTTCTTCCCGGGAGCAGAGGTGATGGAGAACAGCAATTCCTCGCTGCTCTCCCCGGCAGCACCTTGTTGCTCCTGCAGCACCTGAACCCGCAGCAGCAAGCGGGGACAGCCTTGGGGGTAGCGGTATGGGAAACTGGCAGCTCCCAGGGAATTAACTGGGAAACTGAAAACCTCTCGGGGGGGTTCAGTCCCACAGGTTCAGCCATTTTTTCTGGCACAAAGCCTATCTATCTTTATGTTTCTGTTTAAACTTTTGCTTAAGTCTCCATGCTTATCTCTGTGTGGCAACTAACTCAACATGAGCCCTAAGCAGCTGTTTGATTTGTTTCCCAAATCAAACACCTTCCAAGAACTCGGCAAAATTACTTATCCTCAGCACTGAAACTGGCCAGTCAGTGATTTTTCATAAGCCATCAGAGGTATAACAAAGCACTGCCAGGGAGGGAAAGCATTGTAAGTACACTGTTGTCACTCGAAAGCTAGACCAGCATTCTCCAAGCTTCTCTAAAGCTTATTTTCTAGGTGAAGATGGCACATCTTCAATTTAAAGTCACCTCAGGGGACTTCCTCGAGTTTGGAGACTGAATAGTAAGGTCAATACCGCAACACCAGAGGCACGCTGGACAGGTGAGCAGATCGAATCACCAACACCATCTATCTGCAAAGATGCTCCGAAGTACTCAGGCAGCATGCCGTCACTTCTAAAAATACTAGCACAAACCAAGCACAGTAACCTTATGATAGGGTTCCGATTAGAGAGACAGTCGATCATTACAATTGTAATAAAGATGTGGATTTCAAGTGAGAAACAAACAATAACTTCTTTCAGCCAGAAATTCTAATATGTGAATTGAGGAACTCTTTCACTTTGCAAAAATAAACAGCCTGGTAAAATGATAAAACTATAGCATTGTAAAAGTAACGACAAGTTACAGACCTGTAGCGGTATTTCACAAAATGGTACTACATAAATTGGATTTAATTAAGGTGTGGGAATAGCAACTCCCATGGACAAAGTAATATTGAAGTTTGTAATGCAAGATTCGTTTATAATGCAATATTCCACGTTGACGTGGCACAGGACAAGGCAGCCGGACTTATTTCAATAGGGATCAAAATGGTTGCCATGGAAAGCGTGATTGTGGGGAGCTCAATAAATTCTCCCAAAGCTGATATTTGCAATGGTTAACATTTGCAAATCAAATCATGAAAAAAAAAAAAAAAAAAAGTTGTGCCTCAGAGCAGAAACTTCAAAGATCTCACATACGCTCTCATTCCTCCATAAATATAGATAGATATCGTTATTCATAGCTTTCACAGGTACACTGGAGTTTATAAAGTCCATCTGACTTAAGGACATACAACCCATCAATGAAGGAACGCACGTAAAACATCCCTTATTATCAAACCATGTCACATTCCTTCTATTCGATGGCACTTATTGGACTGCAGATTCCATAATCCTTCCCTGAGTCCCTTCTGCATTTAATTCAGTTCAGCCTTAAGTAGTTAAAGAAACTGTTTTCAGTGGCAACTAATAACTACTGACCTACAGTGACACTGCCCTACAATAGGCTTGTCAGGCCTGAAAAACTTGTACCAAAGAAGCTGATTAGGACTTCAAGAGGTTTGTAGCAAGAATCAATGGCTAGTCTGTACTAATGCTGCGGTTGCGGCACAGAAATGATAAAAGTGGAACACCATTAGTTATGCCTCATTAAGCTCCACAGCCCTCCTAAAAAGAAATTTGTTTAGCCTGTCCAAAATCTAATGCAGTTTTAAGCTCTCTGTGTTCAATTTCATAGTATCTCAAAAGCTTCAATAAGATAAAGGCCAAAGAACCAAGAACGGTACCAAAGCACCAACAGTAAAGTTAATTTTGAAGTCTGAGTTTTAATGGAAAGTGTTTTTGCCTTCTTTTTTTTAATACAAAGTACTCGAGCCTTTTAAAGGATGAACACCACGTAGTGCACTCACAAAATATAAATAAATCATGGACATTAATTAACTTAAGAAAAGCCTGCTGTACAGCATGATTTCAACAAATTTAAACAATAAAGTTCAAAACAAAGAGGGGGGAAAAAAAATGTTGTGAAGCCTGGCAGAAGCAAGTACATCCTCCTGGCCACGTTTTACAAAACTTCAATCCCTCCTGCCTTACCTTTGCGGTGTCTGTTGAAACAAGGGCGTAGGACCTCGCCAAGACTCCTGGGGTCTAAGATCTAGAAGGTAAAACAAAACGTTAAAATAGTTTTAAGAAGTCAAACAGAAAAGCTCAAACTGGATATACTACCAAATACACTTCACCAAGTCGTTGGCTACTACTGCTGATTTTGGTAGAGCCCTTATGTCCATCAGTGGCAAGCTTAGTACTAATTAATAAAAGGCAACTTTTTTTTTAGTATGTCCAATAAGCTTCAAGTTATAAGAAGAATCAATTTTAATTGCTAGAACTAGCATTGGTTAGTGCTGAACGCTTCACATATATCTTCCCTTGAATTTTTAAAAATGCAAAACCATGTCTTACCATTAACAACTGAAGACATCATTTAATGTTTACATTTCTTACAAGCACATTCATCTCTACGCTACATGAAAAAGCTACAGACACATATACACGCACCCCGCTGTGCCGTCACCACAACGCACCATGTTTGTGAGCAACACATTTTTAATATTCAAAATATGTGCAAGTTTCCCTCTGACAGGCTGAGTTATTCTATAAAGCAAACTAAAAGAATGACCAGAGCATGTAACAAAGCAAACAGTTCCACTTTATTCACGTTTAAATAGTTATATTTAGAACATATTTAAAGACAGTAAAAATATATTTAAAAGTTAACCTAGACAATGATAATATAATAATAAAAATCTATTAATGATCTCTCAGATAATGTAATCAGACTGAATTAAACCCTTTGGGGTAAAAACTTGGCCAGAGACCTAGCATTGCAGTTATAAGAAACTGCAATGAAAAAGACCACCCACTTCTCAATTGTTTCTTCTACCCAAACTAACTCTGTACAAAGACGTAGCAGTAACAACATTGCTTTAACAGGACATGCAATTAAACGGTTGTTGTTCTTCTAAATAAACTGCTCAGTAAACAGGATAAAAGAAACAGCTAATCAATAGCTCCCCGGTCAGTCCACAACACTCAAATTGTGCATCAATCAAAAGCTTCAGTTTCAGTGACACCTTTGATTATTTTCAATGGTGTTTAAGTGTGACCTAATTTCAACAGCTGCTTCCAGAAGTTGTCTAATGGACGTGCTGCGATGGGACAGTAAGGCCCTGTTAAACTGCCAATACTCAAGTACGCTGAAGCTTTGCAATAATTTGAAAGAAAAGGGGAAACAAAAAACAGAGGGAAAATCCGTGCCTCTCTCCTGACTCTGGCTGGATGGTCCGAGCCGGACAGAAACCGTTCACAGCAGCACTCGAGCGTGCAAGGGAGGGTGCGGGCAGCCCCCGTTGAAGATAACACCGTTTCGTCAGGGGAAATAAATTCTGATCGCCAGCAGCTCCGCTGTTCCTGCCTGGGCCTCCTCCGGGCAGAGCTAATCCAGCCCACCCAGCCCAGCAACCGCCTGAGCTGCAGAGGGGTACGAGCTGTGTCTTATCTATTTATTAAACGCTGCATGCATACACACCCCCCAATATATACACCTCTCTATCCTTATATATATACACATACACACTGTTACCAACCGATGCTCATAATCAGGTGTAACTGGTTATTTCATATACACTGTAATCAAACCAGTCTAAAGCATCACAAGGACTAAAGATAGATATGCGGCACTTCTATACTGTGAATTACAAGGACTTTTACCCACACACCAGACCGTACTAACACCACGCTTTAGTGATGCTGTGTTTGCTTTTGAATACAAGATTAGTGCAACACAAGAAAAGGAAGGCCCATAATGTCTTCAGCTACTCTGGGGGAAACGAACAATTAAGACGCAATGTTAAACTGAAGCTTAAAAGATTAAAAAAAAAAGCACAAAGATGAAATTGCTAAAAAAAAAAAAGGAAATAAAAACATTTGGTAAAGCCCAAGCATGTCATTATTTTCAATCAAAAAACATCCTAAGACAACTTTATTTCTAATAATTTCAAAGTTTCACAGACACCAGAAACCACAGAAATACATGCAGTACAGAAGAACTGAGGAGTTCTGCCACGAAAGCTTTCAGGTGCACAAACCCCCTCCTATCTGTAGTTCCTAACACCTGTAGCTCTTCACCTGCAGCTACCAGGATGAGGGCCAGGTTTTGGCGCTGTCACCACAACCAGACCTGCAGCTCTCCTAGGCCTGGCTCAGTTCTCCTTTTGCTTGCCGGCAGACACAAACTTCCAGGAAGAAAAAGCCCTATATTCCAGGAAAAATAGTGGCCGCGTTTCCCCCACCCTTCTCCTCTGTGCAGGCTGGGCTAGGCAAGACCCCCAAGTATCCGGACAATTACACAGACTAATAGAGTCTCTCCCTCCCTGGTCAGAACTTCACATTTTAATTGAAGTTTATTAACACGTTTTCCATTCCACTGCCAGGGTCAAATGGTGCTCTAGTGAGAAACCCAGTGAGATGACGCTGGTCTCGCCCTGGTACGGCGCTTCCCATTCATACAGACCCCTGCCTAAGGGCTAGTTAAAAACGTCCTATTTAATCACTTTCTTTCCATCTGAAAAAGAAAGGACCCGGCTCTCCTGCTGTAACCACATCTTTCTGCAGCTCTAGGGAACAGTTAAGAAAGAGTTTAATGAAATCATCATAAAAACATTTAAAGCCACCTTATTACTATTCATTCGTATGGCTCTGACAGAGAACAATCTTCGAGGGAAAAAGCTTGGAGCAGTGAATTGCACTTCAAAAAGGTACAAAATCGGAGGAGAAATGAAAATTAATATTTTCTTTAGTTGTCAAAACTTAGGCATTTCCTAGAGCTATAAGGCCAAATAAACTGCCTTCTCTAGCAGCTCCTCAAGTAACAATTTATCTAATCAGTGTGGCAATCAAAGACGAGATTTTGTGTTTACTGATTGCACTAATCAAAATCACTTTTCAAATGCAGCTAATTGACAAGTTTACTGACTGAAATGAAAGTCATAAATCAGATACCCTGTGCTGCAGAAACCAAATATGCCATTCACAGAGTACTGCCATACTGCACTTGACTCCCCAAGTTATCAGCACAGACAATTATTCATCAACTGAAAATTGGCATGTCAAAGTCAAATCAGAGAACAACAGTAAGGAACACCCACAGCAGGCTCTTGAGGAAGAGATGGCACTTTGGTTGACCGTGTTGCCCTTCTAGAGTCTAATTTTACTTCACCATACATATAAGAACATAATACATAAAATGTAAAGTTGCTCTGCATCAATCCCACAAAATGTGGGAATTTTAACCACATCAGCTCTAGTTTTTCAGGAACACGCGGGTTCCGGACACGTGGTTTCCAATCCAATTATGCCACAACATACAGCTGTTCTCTCACAATTATATAGCTGATGAACGGGACTTAGACACAAAAGAGATAATCTGCTCCATTAAGAAAACTCAGCATATGCCTTCCCATTCCTTCTAATTTGATTTTGTAGTTGGAAGATACCTGTGCTTTGACAGAGACATTTGTGCTTGAACCAAAGGGGGTGACTGCAAAAGGCAAGAAGATAGCTGTGCTGTCAGATCTAGGAATGCCTTTTGGTACTCCTAGATACCCAACGCTGTCTGGGGGAAATTGGCCCACATGCTCAATTCTGACCGCTAATTTCCATCGGAGCAAACACGCTGTCCATGCAGGCTGTTCCTGTTCAATAAGATGACCACCAGCTACTGCAGTGAGGTTCAGAGTTGCTGACACGCTCCCATCTCGACAGGTTTGCTTCACACTCAACCCACACAATCCATAATCCAGGATGTGTTACGGTGTCCACGTGTGGTCCCACTTGCAAAAGCATCCTTCAGTGTGAATGTCAGAAAGATTGATTTCAGCACAAACTTTGGACTATGACACTTGGACATATTCTTCTAACAAGGGTTTGACCCTTTTAGCAGGGTCTCTACCTGGTAAAGGAGGAGTTAAGACACATGCGGCCACTTAGCATCGATTAAGTCAACTGCCACTGCAGTTAGTTGTAAAGACTTCACACTGCAGTTGGTTTAAATCAGAAGTTAACCAGAGTTTAAGACTAACCTCCTAGGACAGCTTGGTATCATTAATAGAAGAGGAGGAGAAACACAACAAAGTTAACTGACAAAGAATACATTTGCAGCATGTCGCACAGCAGTCTCCCACAAAAACAGAGAGTGCCAGGAACCAGCTTCTCGACTCCGGGATGAAGAGCACTGAGAGCAATGGCAGGCGCACAACCCCTGCTGTGTGAAAAAGCCTTTGTATGACGACTGCCGGCAGCATGCAAAGCAGCGTGCCGCAACGGCGGCTGGAGGGACCAGCGGGTTGACCTGGCACCTCTTTTTGCTGCCTGAACAGGAAAGCACGAGATCAACCTCTGCCTAGTGGAAAAAGAAGCATTAAGTGGCCAATGAGGTGGGGGGGAGGAAATCAAACAAAAAAAAAAAACCCACTTTGCTTTCAGATTTGCCAGGTACATACACCTGCAGAACAGCAGCTGGGGATGCCTGAAGCAATTTGAGGGTGAGGAAGGGGCAGGAGATGAAGGGAGGAAGGGATGCATGAAAGAAAGCCACCAGTCAGTTTTTCTGAGGCCAACAGATGGACTGGGATTTCATATCGATCAGTGGATTCAAGCCTCCTCAATTTGAAAGAATGATGGCATTGGGGCATATTTGCATGTGGAATGCTTCCTATACAACGCAAGGTGCTCAGATGCCAAGAGGACGAGAGCTTTTTAGTACCTAATTGGCAAGATCAGCTCCATGTACGTAAGGCACAGAAAACTGCTTTGAAATAAGTATTTCCTACAAAGTGTCAAGACTCAAGCTTCAGAAGACATGAACAGCAGTATAGGGACTGATGGGCTCACACATACTTTCTCTCTCCCCAAAACAACACAGACTTTCTCTTCTTGGAGATTAATACAAAAATGCGATGCCTGTCTGGTAGTTCTGCCTTCCCATTCCCCACACTCTTCTTTTTAGATCTTATTTCTTGTTTGTTTAAAAACCCACTTGCTTTCCTTTAATCAAAGTTAATAGCTCCAGGCTCTCATATTCAGTCTGTCTCTCCACTTAAACTAATCTGATTCCTCGCACAAGAAAGCTTCTGCACCCACTACTCAACTACACTTCATCTACTTTGGGACTGGATAATAAGTTTAATTCAGAGTAGCCATCAATATTATTTATTTGTTGTTTCATATGCAAAAATGCAAGTATAAAAAGGCTGACAGCTTCACTATGCAGTAATCTGGTCTCCTACACGTGACAGAAGGTTGGAGTTCAAATGAGTCAGCTGTTTAAACCTCAAACACTCACATAATGCAATATTGCAAGAATTCAGCTGAGCAGTGAGAACTTCTTACTTTAAAGCACCTTTTAGGCAGTTTAGCCAAGTCTCCTCCTGTCTCAATCCCACCATTACAGAAATGCAGCTCCTGATCACAGACGAAGAGATGGGACTCTTACCTAGTGTCCTTCTGGGAGCCCTTCGCACAAGCGAGTCCTTCCCAGGATGAAGAACTCCACTTTAGGTCACGCAGAACTTATCTTACCGCTTCCAGTGACCCGCTTGTTCACCAAGCCAACAGCAGTGGCATCCCTGACCATCTCCTACCACCTCTTTGCCAGAAGTGGCAACGCCTACCGCAGGCAGAAGCCAATACAGGACTGTGAATTAGCAATTTCTGTTCAGTCTGGCATCTCGGCACCAACCACAGCTCTTCTGTCAGTCCTACAATCTCTCCTGATCTACCACCATGCCTTGTGCATTAATTGTTTTCTGTGGCCAGCTTCCTCCTCCTGTTGTTCTCTTCAGACACAAAGCACTGAGCTCCTACTAAGTCTGCTGATGCTGGTGATGTTGCGATTCAGCCACATGTTGAA
The DNA here is from genome assembly GCF_030463565.1 of Pelecanus crispus. NCBI lineage: Eukaryota > Metazoa > Chordata > Aves > Pelecaniformes > Pelecanidae > Pelecanus > Pelecanus crispus. The sequence continues at coordinate 947,624 of NC_134645.1, read as the reverse complement.
TATGTGCCAGATAACAGACACTAGGAAACCTTAGTAGACAAAGTGCTATTTTTCCTATTGCACTTGAATACTGGGCGCAGTATTCAAAATGGGATCCCACTTACAGGCACATAATTACATTTTAGTACATTTTACTACAGCAATTCCATAAAGGAAGAACAATAGAGAAGAGCAACACAAGGGTAATGAAGACGGATGCCTGAATCCACTTTTTTATTTGTAATAGTGCAACAGACCAAAAGAAAACTGTACTATTTTTCAAACTCTAAAATGTAGAAAACAGAACCCACTTACTTGACAACAATTTAGGAATCTGCTGCTGCCCACTCAGAAGTGGCCTGGTGTACGGGCTCCCGTAAGTTCCAAGAGGTACTGCGTTGGCATACATTCCTGGCATCCCTCTTTCCCTTGGCATCGTATGGCTATTATGTGTAAGAAATGGAAAGGAAAAAGGATAGGATGTTTTTATCAATGCCATCTTACAGCACAGCTGCTACCCAGCCCATCAAATACCCCAGCTCTCCCCAGTGGAGACGTGCACAAGCACGATGCAGTGACTTGCTTACAGATCAGGGTCCCGGGCGCACCACAAACAAAGCACATGCTTTGTGAGCTGGTCCCAGCAAAAATTCTGAAGTTTCTACAGCAAACCACAATAAGCAGAAAAACATGTATTTCCTGCAAACTGTGTAGGAGTTCAGTAAAGCTGAACTGCTGTCACATTTCCTAATAAGTGAGAGTTGACAGAGATGCAGGATCTGCAAATGTTGGCGTGTCAATGTTTGCCAGGCCTTCGCTCTTTTTCCTGGGCAGTACTACATTCACATTAAGACTTTGATGCTTGTGGTGTCTGCTACCCTGGACAGCAATTTAATGAGGCACCACATGTAATCAATAACACAGGTATATTTTTTTTTTCTAACTATGACATGGAAGAACAGAAGATGGTTCACAAGTGTAGCACTGGAACAATTATGCTTTTGAGCACACAAATGGAGGGAAGGGTGCTGCTTTTTCTTCTCCCAGCTCCTCCAGAGCTGTAAGATGAAGGTATTTTTTCTTCCTAAAAAGATACTCATGTTCAGTTGCTCACAGAGTTTAATTTTATTTGCTAGTATTACAACCTCCTTTAAAACATTCTCTTTTCTGGCTCCAATAAACGTATGGCTCCTTGCATTCCCCAGTAAGGAAAAACATTTCATTTTATCTGTAATACATAACCCCAGCTCATTCTCTCATCCGGAGCTCAGAAGCATTCTTGTACTACACTGCAGCACCTGAGAAAGTTACTTGGACTTTTGGAGAACTAATAAAAAATGACCATGGCAATGCCTTGAAAAATGACAATCAAACGGATTGTACGGTGTAATGCATGTGCTTCAAACAAGGGTTTTTAAAACCCATTTTTAAAAGCATAAAAGGCATTACCGTCTTCATAAAAATCTTAATTATCACTTGTGTGCAATATTCTCATTGTACCTTCTGTACTTCAAGTGAGCATCCACCAAACAAGTTGAAAAAAACCAATGGGAAAGCTAGTTAGAAATATTTAGTAGAAAAAATACAAACCCCAAATCAAGAACAATGCAAGGCATTATGGCAAAATCATCGTAATATACAGTTTTCATCAATACTGAATTTAAATATCACATGCCAAAGTTTCCAACATGGAACACCAGCACCTAATCTCTGACAGTCCACCCCCCCCCCCTTTTTTTTTTTAAATAAAAAAAAAAGCAATAAAGGAGTATAGTCATCTCAGCAAGGCAGTAAATAACAATGCTGCTCATCTTACCCTAAAGTTCTAAACACTGACTGGTCCAAATGGACTGGTTTTCTGTCTCGATTAAAACCAAGCTGCGGTCTCCAAGGCCTGCCATCATTGTTGGTTTTTTCCCAGTCTCCTGGCTTCAGAACTGGAGCAGGTTTCCTTAGTATTAAAAATAGTTCCATAAATATGTATCAGAGCAAATACTCAGATTAATGAAAGAAAACAGAATCATTTGAAAACTGACAACTGATACTTACTTTGCACCAGGTAACACTGTAGCCTTGAAAACAAAGTCTTCATCAAATTGTGGATCTTTGAAAGAGATGCTAGGAGAAAGTATTGGAGGATTAGGTTTACATGATAAGCAATACAAGCAAAATTAAAAAATAATTGCTGCTTTATTAACAACGATGTACACAACAGAAAAGATAAGATTCAAGAACCCATGACTTAAACCGCAAAGTGCATTTCTTGCACACGGATATACTGACTATATTGGACTTGGATGTCTCAATTATTTTCCACAGGGTGACCTTTTTCCTCTTCTGTATCAATAGCCAGTCCAAAAGAAAGTTTAATGTCTAGAAAACAGTTAGTCCTATGTATGGTAATGAAAGTATCTTCTGCAGACCCTTGAGTACAAATCCTCTCGTCAAAGCCCTGATTGTGCTTGGTTAAGTTCAAAGGCTGCCACAGCGTAGACAGGAAGGATATCAGCTTGCTATGCAGTCTAGTCAAAAGTGTACGAAACTTAGAAGTGGGATTTCCTGGGCCAGGGAGTTTTTATCCTGAAAGGCGGCTTTGCAGTTGCATGCAGTTCCTGTGGAGGGATATACACCTATTTGCAGTGACACCTCACAGACCCTGCATTTTGAGCTGTCTAGTATTAGACACACTAAATAGTAATAGAGGAAAGAGTGGCTGAAAGCTTAATTTCTGCTGGTACAACGCGTTAAATCGCAGCTTGGGTTTGGTCTAGGAAGATTCATCCACGCTCCTAGCAATTCCCATCTCCTGGTGTAAGTATCCAGGTCTCAGGTAGGTCCCACCAGGGACATGTTTGAAGTACACGGCACCAACCTGCTTCACTTCCAGTTCTCTCACTACCTACCATTTGATATAGAAGAATGCTTGGGATGCCAAGAAAGATAAAAGCAAACAACTAAGCAGAATAATCTCACTCTTCCAGCTGAAATACATCTGTTCTTCAGCAGAGAATAATGAGACTCAAAAGGAAAGAGAATAATGGTCCCTTGGAAAATTCAGCCGAAGTCACAAGAACTGAAGAGCAGAATCATGACTGCTCATACTATCTCAAAAGACAGGAAGAAAAATCCTTGCAACAGAGAAATAGACAGAAGCGTAAAACAATTCAAACCTCCTGACAGTGGCAGATAGAAAGCCAAAAACTACCTTGAACTCATCACTCAAAGTAACTAAATCCCCATTTCAGAACATCCTTTCTACAATATCCTGACAAGCCACAACTTAACATTTCTTACTGCCTGTAGATAGTTGTTCTAGTTGCCTCCTTGGAGGACAAAATTATGCAGACAGATCACAAGTGATTGTCAGTGTCTCAGGTATCTTATGTGGCTCAAGAAGTGAAAGGTTATAGGCTCAAGCATTACATACCTATCATACTGTGCCAAATTAAGTCAGAATGACATACAACACACCAGATCTACAGAAATTTGATGTCAAATGCAAGAGTAGTGAAAGTCTTCTGTGACCCCAAGATTGACTCTTGGAAACTCCGCATTGTTTTTTATTCATTATAAAGTTTCTTCTTATTCTCCGAAATGTCACATTTAGGCAAAATTAGTATTAGTCCTTTACTTCTTAAGGACACGAAGCTTATATTCTGTGGCACCCTCTGGGAATTGCTAGGAATGAAAATGGATAAAAATCCAAGAGGCAAAAATCAACAGCTGGAGGGCTTTCAATCAATACCCAATTCTGTCTCAGAGGCTTGCTCTCATGAACTTTTGGTTTTGTTTAATTTAAAAGGCTTGATACAGACTATCAAGTTCTGTAGGTGTTGCTTTTTGCTTGCCAAAGACCCAGAAGTCCCAACAGAGGGGAAGCAGAAAAGCAACAGCAGGAAAGAGGAGGTATTTCTGAAGGGATGAAACACACTGCGTTTGATGCCCTGAGAAACCACTATTTTGGACATCTCTGCAGGGCACGCCACCACACGCTCTGCTTAACCACCCTAACCCAAACCTGCTGCATTACAACGTATCTTGGATTCAATTCTCACAGAAAACCAGAAGCATTTAAAGTAAAAGCTTCAGTTTTATTAAGAGAGGGATTCTGTTGCAAATTCAACAACACAAACCACCAGAATAAACTGAGTTTTGATTGCTGTATTTTGTACGCCGTTGCATTAAAACCCAGAGTTCACTTACCTGACTGCAGAATTTTGTGCAAGATCACGCAGCATTGGAACAGGAGACTCCACTGTCCTGGTAAAGAGAAAAACCTCTGTCAAAACGTTTTGTTATGGATTTCTCACAACTTGCTCCACTTTCTCTGTTGCTAGCACTCCCATTCCTCTGTCAACTAAGCCTGCGACACATAAAAGGGGTTTCAAAATTAACTTGCCTTTCCCCTAAATCAGACACTTTTATAAGCAATGGAATTACTGGATCCTTATTTCTTAATGTCACTACTTTTGCAGCTGATCTGTGTGGATTCTCCAGTGTCTAACAGTGAGTTCATGCACTTCCCACTACCCAGTGGCCTGTTTACAAACCTTAATGCTATTCTTGGAAACTTCCAGGTACTACTAGGGTTTGATTATAACAAACTGACAGGTTCTAAGAGGGCAGGGGAAGACCAGAGAGACAGACACACATGAAGACACCATGGAGACACAAACCTGCTTCCTCTACTAGGAAGAAAAAGACTTTGAAGTGTAAAAAAAAAAAAATTAGCAGCTGTTTTCCACAGTCTCCTTTCTAACTGAGATTTAATAGCCTGACATGCAGTTGCACCTTAACCCTTTCCTTCTTTCCTCAGAAAACTTTACCCCTTCAATTCAAGCAGACAAATAACATGCTTGAGAAAACTACTCTTACCAATCAGAAACCAGATTCCTTTGTTCACCTACTGCGCACAACTGTCACATACTCACAATACACAGAGGTCGCAAACTATATGCATGCTGGCTGAATTTGATCCAAATCTTTTTAGCAAAGTAAGACTTAAAGTGGTGATATAAATGCCTGCCTTCATATCTTCACAGAATTCCTAGCAAACTACTTCTCCAGGAAAAAAAAAACCCAAACCAACCAAAACCATTTCCCACACCCTATCTAGGGAAGGCAATGCCAGAAGAGTTTTCTTTTTCCTGCATTGCTATTTCCTCCAAGAACAGCTCTGATTTGCTCTTATTCTTTGCAAGCCATGACAAGAATAGAGAAATGTATATTAGTAAGTGTGACCTCGGATACATTATCTGTCCAACAAAATCGGAGTGTTTGTGCATTTAATGCAAATGAGTTACTGAACACCTGCTTATGCCTCTAAGCAAAGTTAGATAAATGAATGCATATCCTACAATGTGAAGATTGCACTGATAATTTCTCAAACTAAATGCGTTATCTAGAAAACAAAAAATATTAGCATTTTTTGTATGTGTAGCTGGTAACAGTCCTGAATTTAGTGCTATAGCCTGAATGGAAAATGAAAAAAAATATATCTCTATCTGGACTTTTTCTTTAATGCAATTAAGATTAGTATATAAAAAGCAGAGTTGTTGGGTTTTTTTTAAAACAGCATGTGCTATTGGAAGTTACATCAGACTGCATTAAATTATCATTCACACAAAAGCTCAGAGGCCAAATCAACATGACCTCACCCAATAAGGCCACTGTTCACTACTACTTTTGTTATACAATCCCTATTTACCTATTAAAAAGTTCAAACATTACTAAATACATAAAAACTAGTCTTCCACAGATGAAGCGACAAAAAAAAAAAATATTCACCAGAACACATATTAGAGCACTTCAAAGATTTCTGATGCTGCTTTAAAAGCCTAGTTCTGAAATACAAAAATAAAAGGATCATGGAATGAAAGTTTTACTTGCTTGTGTTTTTACATTAAGTGATAATAATATACACCTACTATGAAACCTAGTGGAATGCATGTTTAGCCTCAGACCTAAACACATTGCCTTGTCAGGAGTTTTAGGTTTCTTGTTGTGTGCACAAAGAGATTTTTATTTAAATGCAGGCATAATCGAAGGAATATCCTTTAGCATCAACCAACCCATAGCAAAAGCTATACTCACTGGTCTGGAAGAACAGCATTGTCATTCAGTGTAAGCTTTCCCTGGATTCCATGGCACAGCTCTGGGGGTATATCCACTGGCTACGGAAAAAACAATTTTTCAGCTGAAGCACTTCATTAGACCTCCACCCTCACCATTTACACAATCCCTTATGAGCAAGTACAACCTACCTCTGTATTTTTGGTCTTGTACTGTTCTACAATAAAGTCACAAAGTGGATGGTGTTTTCCAACAAAGAGAACATCACCACCAAGGCTATTTCTTCTGCCTAGAAAAGATGAAGAAAATGGGATAAGAGTTCAGAGCAAAGAGGGAAGGAAGAAATACAGCAGACCAGCACACGGTCACGTTGACATATCCAGAAAAGGAAAGCTTCATTGTCATTTAGCAGAAAGCGTTGAACATTCCTTGAAGAGTGCTGGAAAGAGAGCGTCTCCGCCCAGAACGGGATGTCTCTGGTCACAGGGTAGTTGGCAGACAGTAAAACAACGGGAATCTTGTGTTCAGTGGGAGGAATGTTGAATTTAGAACAGAGTAATGTTGAAGATACAGACAGGCTGGGTTAAAAAAACAAACAAAAAACCAAACCACAAACAAACCAAAAACCCCCCAAACCCACACAACTCCCGAGCAGTTTACCTACAAGAACCAGCTATTATTTTTGGGCAATGGAGAAGGTAGCACGTACATTTGCCTATATAAGCTGAACAGGAAGCTTCACATACCATAACTGGACACAGCCAGCCTACTGGTCAGAACAGCCAAAACACCTACCAAGTTTTACCAGCAACTCTAACCTTGGAAACAGAGTTTATTCTTTTGATTGCAATATATTCATCTAACAAGTACTTTGACAGAGCATACTGGTAGAAGCTTTTCATATAATTAAGCTGCCATCGAATCCTCACGTTAAGTCTTATGCAGGTCTACCTGAGTAAATGGGAAAAGTAAGTGAAAGCTACAAACACAAACCCACTGAGGATCATTCTAATTACGAGCACCATACATGAAGAAGAGGCTACAGCCTGCCATGATGCAATGTAACCAAACAGCTATTATCCCTTGCTCATTTAGGGTGAAACGCAGCAGTAATAACAAGCTGTAACAAAATATCACAATTCTTACTTTCTTCAGGAGTGAGGTCAGGGTAGACTTCTTCCAGGGCAGCTCTAAGGCGTCGCTCGTCAACAAATGGCAACAACGCAACACCTAGTAAAACCAAAACATTATTTTTTCCCCACTTGTTGCAGGGGGAAGACACTAGCATGGAAAGCTCCAACAGATTCTTTACCCAAGAAACAACTGTAGCATCAGTCACGAAAAGAAAACCCTACATTTTCAGAGACTGTGGCCCTGCAGGCTGTTCAGAGAAAAATAGTTCAGTGGTAGTGCAGGTTGAAAAGGGAAGCTTATCCCCAAGCAGCCCTCCATCCTCCTCCTCCTCCCCAGTCCTGGGTAGGCACTGGGAAGCAGTAACCTCTGCCCACACCTGCCTCAATTCGGAACAAGACGAGCTCAGTAAGACAGTCATTATTTGTCTCATTTGCTACAAATACTCCCCTGACAGAACTCAATGCTACTCTATTCAAATTAATTTATTAAGAGACAACAATGGAAGAAATCACTCCAAGTTCAGCGACAATAATATACAGATATTATCCATTAGGGACTATTCATACCAGCTATTAATTTTACTCCAAGATGACACGGAGGCTCCTCTCAGGATCAAAATCCCTCACTAAGCAGCACATCTCAGAGCCCACTCAATCATATGGGATGAAGCTGGAGAATAGCCTTGCCTGGTATGCTCCAGTATATGTTTTCTTCCGTTATAAAATCAAAAAATGCAGAAGACATTTACTATGAAAATTCTTCGAAGATTACTTGTCACTTTTATTATCAGTTGGAATCTGGAGTAATTATTTCAGTTTACCTCCCTTACTATGAACACTAGAGCTTTTCCTGACCAAGATGACAGCAAAGGCTTTCTACTAAACTGATATTCATAGTTTCCTATTTGTGCCTGTACCAGGTCTACCAGCAGGCAGATCTCGTCATCGCTCTAAGGTACAACATTCACCGAGACTTTGGACTTCAACAGACTTAGACTCCCGATCTAGAACTCGGTCTGCCTGAAACACTTCTACTTCAGAAGTTAGATCTTTATATGGCTTTATTAAACAAATACTATTGTCCTGGAGCTGAAGGAAAGGGGACAACGTAAAACTTCACCTGAAGTGTAACTACACCAGAAGCTCCCACCCTCTCTTAACAAAACCAGTTTGGAACAAACCTCAAATAAAGTGTTAAATATGTCAGAAGTTTAACTGAACCAGAATTTTATTTAGCCTACTGTGAAATAATGAGGAGCAGAGCTGTACAGCCTGCTGTTGCCGACCTCACCAAACAAGAAATCTGCCCTGTCCCTGCTCCTGACGTATGAGGATAATCTTCACGCAGACTGACTACTGCTTTATCAAAGACAGCCCCAGACCTCAGCCATGTTCAAATTTCAGCTGGAATGTAACTACTTGTGAAGGGAAACAGTGATAAGCCTACCCTGGAAAACAAACAATTTATTTTCACCTTCACAACACACTGGTGGAATGACAACAAAGCGGGAAGTGTTCATAACCCAGGAGATTGCAAAAAGGATCAGTGCTGAGCTTTCAGAAGCGTAATGACATCTCTAAAAGGAAAATCTTCAAACATTTCATTAAGAGGACAAGGTATACTCAATGCTTTTTAACTGAGATAGTCTGTAGTTGCAGCTCGGAAAATATGTGTTTCACAACTGCCTCTTAAGCATGAGAATTCCAGATGTTAACCCAGAACAAAGAGTTTACAATGCAATTAAGCATTAAATGAATCAAAAGTAACGTTACAGGCTGCTGAAAGCATGTGGGAGCTACTTAAAACACTACTGCTTTAGACTGTAGATTTGATAACTGGACAGAAGGACTACGGAGAAGTTGCCGGAATTAGAACAGGGGTAAGAAAGGGCTTCAAGTTAGAGGGAAAACCTGCTATGCAACACATCTCATAATGCCTAGGAATATTCTCTTTGCTTTTGCAACACTGTCCTGAGGTCAGATACTCTTGTGTCTAACTGTGGCTACTTCAAAACATAAGTGAGCTGCCTTGGGGAAAGAATCACAGAATCGTTGATGTCAGCAGGAACCTCTAGAGGTCATCCAGTCCATCCCCTCTGCTCCAGCATGGTCATGGTCATGGGCTGCAGCAACCTCTGGAGGTCATCCAGTCCCATCCCCTCTGCTCCAGCATGGTCATGGTCATGGGCTGCAGCAACCTCTGGAGGTCATCCAGTCCCATCCCCTCTGCTCCAGCATGGTCATGGGCTGCAGGAACCTCTGGAGGTCATCCAGTCCCATCCCCTCTGCTCCAGCATGGTCATGGTCATGGGCTGCAGCAACCTCTGGAGGTCATCCAGTCCCATCCCCTCTGCTCCAGCATGGTCATGGGCTGCAGGAACCTCTGGAGGTCATCCAGTCCATCCCCTCTGCTCCAGCATGGTCATGGGCTGCTCAGGTTGCCCAGGACCATGTCCAGCTGAGTCTGGAATATCTCCAAGGATGGAAACTCCACCACCTCTCTGGGAAATGTGTTCCAGTGTCTGACCACACTCAGAGCAAAAATGTGCTTTCTTATGCTCAGATGGAATTTAATGTGTTTCATTTTGTGCCCAAATCATTATTTATACCTATAATTGAGATGTTACACTATTGGCTGAATAGTGTGACCCGCTACAAAATTTGGCAGACCTTTAAAATCAATATTCTCTAAAGAAATAAGAAGCTGCATTAAATACTGTAGCTGTTTTTTCATTCTTTGTATGCATCCAAATATTTCTATATTCCCCAAAGCATTTTTTGCAAGGTACTAATGAGCTACTGATTGAACAGAACAAGATCCATTAATTAAATGCAAAGGAGACAAAAGACAATTACACAGTAAGGCTGATAAAAGTAGAAAAATGATTAATCTAGTTCAGGACAAATTAACAAATCTAGAATGACTGCTGAAATTACTAATAATCATTGCCAATCCTAAATCAGTTACTGAACCATAATTTGTTTTTCATACTAATTTCTTTTCAAAAATATACCTGCTGCAAAATACTTCTCCCCCACACCAAGTAACACAAGTTGCCTGTGTGACTGCTGCATCGTTATCTCACTAAGATAATTTTCCATTTTCTTGCTATTTTTACATAGATTCTTAAGACTAAGGTCAAAACTATAGACTATAGCAAAAAAAAAAAAAAAGGTTGAAATTTCACCTTGCCAAGCGTATTTCTTCCCATTTAAATCAATAGCAAAATCTTCAGGGTAGAAGTCAATTATGCTTGATTCCTATATTTGAGAAAATAATAAAAAAAAAAATCATTAAAGCCAATTATGAAATTGATTCAGAATGCCATGTAGTACTGTGCTTCGCAGAGAGTGAGCAAACACAAAGCTAAGGAGGATACAAAGAACTTTGACTAATAGAAACATCTGCTATTAACTGCCATTTAAACATAAAGTGGGGTAGGGCATATCCGTTACTTAGAGTATCAAAACAAGAAATTAAGCAGGATAGAATAATTCCAGGTAACTGGGTTAAGGTATCTGCTCCCCAGTTAAGTTTTGCATGGTTTCTATAAGAAAGTAAACAATCTTACTGAAGTGTAAAAGAGTCGGGAAATAATTTTTCCTCACTGAAACATGTGAATTCCAAGAATTACTTTTAACGATCTTTGAAGAATCTCTGCAATCTACCAAAAACGTTCCCTCCTGGTCTCCATTATTTTTCTGCCTGAAGTCGAAGCAGCAAGTCCTGCTCACACAACTGCAAGATGACATAACCTTACAGAGAGGGATACAACAAGGATTCTTACCGGATCTGTCATGAGCTTCCTCCAAGTTGGTGGCAGAAAATTTCCACTTGCAGCTGGAAATACTCCCATAAGTTGTTCAAGAGGCTTAAACTGTTGAAATTAAACAAGCAGATGTAGGACACTTCCAGCGAGCTGTTAAATCATGAATAAATAAATAAAGATGCCCTACCGGTTTTGAGCCTTTCTCAAAGTCTGAAGGCATGTCTGCAATACCCTCAAAGTCAGAAGCAAACGGAGCATAGTGAAAAGGGTAATACCAGTTCCAGGATGCGCAGCCCTAAGATAGAGAAACAAAATCAGACAAATCAGAAAAGTAAAAGAAAAAAAAAAAAAAAATCTCATAGCCCAGTCACTAAAGATGACAAAATTTAGCCCAGCATGAACCGGGAGAAAGAGGAGTCCCCATGATTAGAAAAGAAAGAGCTCTTGCCTCTAAAGGTACTCTGGACTTCAGGTTGGGACACTTAACTTTTCATAGCCAGACTAGAGCGAGTGAGTTCACTGGGCAGTGAATGGAGACCTCGGGCATTTCCTCGGCAGCACAGAACAGCAGATAGACTTCTATGCCAAAGTACTCTTGCTATGTGCTAGGTTTGAGTCACTAAGGGAGACAGCCAAAGAGACAGGACCTAGCACCATAACGACACAAAAGACCTTACAGCAGAATCTTAACCTTAGCTTCAGGACACGGTAACGTACCTCATGCCTTTTTCCTCCCCCTCGAGAAAAAACACACGAGCATGTGCACATAAGCCCGATAAAACCAAGCACAAAAATTTCTTGCAAAGAGTAGGAAATCACAGTCTATCCATAGCGTTAACCAGTCCCTGGGGCTAAGCTGAGGAGCCTGTAACAACTGGACACATTTTCAACTTGTGTAGAGTTGCTACTACGTCTTGAACAGGGAAATGCACGCAGGAGACAGAGGAGGAATTTCCAAGTTCTCCGTAATTGTATAAACGGCAGAACTGTGCCAGTCAGAAAGCCATTACAGAGGTCTCAATAGGAACAGAAGTAGTATTTTTCTGGCAGCACACAGGTTGCACTACTGTGTCTCAATGCAAAAATCCCAACACTTAACTTGGGAATATGGGGGACCAGAGAACCCTGATATGATACACTCTACAAGGTGTGAAAATGTGAACAATATTTGTTGCAGGTTGAAAAGTATTGTGGTTTTAATTGTTAACTTTTCTATTCAGTACAAGCACTAATATACACTTTGGGTAACATTTTGATTTCCCCCCTATTATTCTTCTGTCTTGAATATTGGGAAATATAAAGTGCATTCACTTGAAAGAGGCAAAATAATCCTCAAAAAGGAGAAAATAAAAGTAAACTCAAACACATCAGAACACAATGCACTTTGTAAAGGAAACACGGCTCTAGAAGGTCTAAGTCAAGTTTTCACCTCCTCAGCTATTTTTCTTAGCAGTACCACTTGAAACAAAAGCCTACTATTTTGACTTCCAATTCTGAGTAAGTAAATGTCAATGATGCTCCTCCAGCGATATTTTTGGTATAAAATTACAGAGACTGTAATTATTAGATGCAATTCTTCAGATGGTTTCAGTATGTTTCAAAAGCCAGGTGGATTGGTTTCTTCCTTTTCTTTCTTTTTTTTTTTTCTCTCCAAACAGATGTTCCCACTAGTGGAACATGCTTTGCATTATTAGCTTTTTATAAAAATAGAAAAGCAAGTAATGTATTCTGTCAGAAGTTTTATGGACAATGAGCAGTAGTTATTGGAAGCAATTCTTATTACGGTAAAAAAGAAAAAAACAACACCCCTCAAGCAAACGTATTTTGAAATTCCCCGAGTCCAACAGCTTCCTATCTAAATTCCATATGGGCAGAAAGTGATTTGACTGCTACTCCACACCAATACAACGGACTGCCCGCGTACAGCAGGTTACAGTATCTTGCCTACACGTAGTTCTGTGACGCAAGTATAAACAGCAGGATGTGCACATATTTAATTGCTGCACTATTTAAGTCTGCAAGGTAATTTTTATAAGGTCTAGAGAGAGACCTGCCTTCTTTTAGAGTAATCTGGACATGAAGCAAAACGGCAAACAAAGCCCTGAACATTTGTGTACTTTCATCAAGTTTTTTTTCAGAACATTTCTAACCCAGAAAATATTTTCTGTACAGTCACTTTTCCTTGAGGTCGTATTGGCACTCGTCTCAATTTTCTGGAGAGCACTATGGTCCTGCCTGAAGTTGTTGTCAACCTCACCAATTTATTCTCTTTGCCACTGTAATCATCTATCACTTCTATATGCATCAGTCACTACAGCCAGAACATCTACAAACTCAGAAGGACATAGAGTCACCTACATACATAGCAATAATTAAATTGGTTTTACAAGCTAAACTAGTGAGCATTGCATAGGGACTTACCCATACTGTTTTAAGTTTGGTATACGCCTGTCCTACAGCTCCTATACATTTAAAGCCTCAAATCTCCCAACAGTGCACATGCAAATGTAACCCCAGTTTGAACAGTTATAAAAGCACACGATGATGTCTGCACAAGGCCATGGCCACCGATCACAGAGCAACGAACGCGCACCCCATGCACGCTTCTTTGAATAAAACAAACTTAATTTTACAGTCTTCAAATGAGTATAAATATTTTGGTGACCTCGTAAATATTATCTCAGCTTTGTTATATACTCCCTTCCTAAGCCCTTCAGTTTCCCTTAAAATCCAGACTGCCTTTTGCAGTGGTTTTGTACTACCGCATCACTGAAGGTCACGCTGACAGTTTTCCAGCACGTAGACACCTACAGCTCATCTGAAGATTCATTTACACACTTTGGAGACACACGGGCACGTATAGAGTTCTAGGAATATATCTTGCCACGGTTAACAGGAACGCAGTTTGCTTTCAGCAGACCTTAACTGTGCGCAGGATCATGGCAATTTCCACCTGTAAAGGTGTCCAGGTGACATCTGTCCTTTGCAAAAGGAGCTACTCAAGGACATGGAGAGCTCAGCTCTCCTGCAGATCAACTGCAACGCACTTGCAAACCTTAAACTCTGTAATCTTCACCCACCATAACATGCAAGTCAGAGCCCAGACTCAACTAATTAATACAGTGGAAGTGAAGGGAACACACTCTCCCTTTTTGTTCCAAGGAGGGGGGGAAGGGAGTACACGTTAAAATAAACTAACTTTAAGACTGCTGCATAGTTTTTTGCAGGTATGTGAGGTATTTGCTCTGCCTGCGCTCTAAGTTGGACAGGTGTGAGCCACCTATGAGAAGTGTGCAGTTTTATCAACATGGCACTGCGTTCAAGCTACAAAGTCCTGCTCAGATGGATAAACTTCACTGGCTTGAGCACATTCTGTTCCCAGGTCACACACAAAATAAAACTTACTTTGTCTTCAGGGCACGAAGCTAGTTATTAACCATCGGTGCAACAAACCCCAATACATCTACCTAATCTCTTGCCAATCTGACATCTCAATTATCAAAAGATTTAAATCAGATACAGATTACTTCAATCACAATACACTTCATAGAACATCATTACAATCTATGGAGGAGACTGACAACTCTGTTCCTTTCAAATTCTTACTAGCATTTCACAGGCTTTGTCCTTTGTTCACTCGTTTAGTCATCTGCAATTTCACTATGCAAGGCTATGTATTGCAAAGGAAAAATATGCATCAGTCCTTAATAAACTAACAAGCGCCGTTACTGTATGCGAGAAACAAAAACTGCATTCAAATCTTGAGTGTCAAATAGAATGGACACCCACTTACTTTATATCTTCAAAAAAAAGCACTGCTTTTCAAATATGAGCAATGGATAATTATTATTTCCTGAAAAGAAATAGGGTGCAGACACAAAAGAAAACTGAAGTTTCAGAGAAGAAATTTTGAAGTACCTGATAATAATATCTGAGAACCCAGCAAAGGCCTTCCACATAGGACTGTACAACTTTACGACGGAATTTCTCATCAGATGCATCAACATCAAATTTGTTTTTATAGTAGCGCTGTTTCCAACCAGTTTCCCATAACCTGCATAACAAACACAAACAGATGTCAATACATGTTAATATATGCACATTTACATATCTGAATTAAAATATAAGCCAAAGTCACTTGCTACTGCAATTCCCATTTTTATACAATTTAAATGAAAGCATAAAAACTGATACTCAACAGCAAGAGAATAAAATCTGATGGTTGGCATCGTAGAAAATCCAGACAAAATTCTGGAGCTACCATCCTGATAAACACATCTTCAAAGTACCTGTTAGGAGCAGGGTAGATTTTCAAACATATGCCTGCTGCTGTCAGGACTTTTCAAAACAGTAGCGATCCTAGTCAGCAATTTCATCTTTCTTATTAGGAGTCTACTACCAGAACTTCCATTTGAACTTTGTTCTTTAAGTTCTCCAACTATTAGAAAGAGAACAAACTCTCCCCCTTCCTTATTTTGTTTAATCTACCCTGGGCCAAAAATCTTTATTTTACTGCAATACCTTCTCACATCAAGTTCATTCCTCTAGTCTTAACACCCCTCTCAAGCAGAAAAGTGATATAGTTTCTCTGCTACTCAAAATAAAAAGCAAGCAAATAAATAATAATGACAAGCAGCAGCTTGATTTCTATATTCTATTGCTGTTCAGACAAGCTATGATTACCAGCAGAATTATCTGCAACTCAGGAATCCCATGCTTGCTGACTCACATCAGATGAGTTCCCTTTTACACGGGGACTTTCAATCTTTTGTGACAGAGGTGGATACTGGAGTCAAAAGAGCTGTCTCGGACACCATTTATCCTTACTTCACACAGCTCCCCCTTATGTCTGTCTACAGATGGGGCAGGGGAAAAACAACCACTTGCTCATCTTTGACAGACAAGCACCTGAATCCCTCAGTTCTAATGTATAACGTTAGGAAAAAAGTGGATAGTGTGCTATACTGTGCCACATTTCAAGCAAGAATATTCTGTGAAGATTAACACAGACCATAGGCTCCTCTGAAAACTGAGAAGGCAGGGGGAACACAGCTGTGGTGGGCATGGGCACCAGCAGGAATCACTGCCTACAGACTCCAGAGCTCTTCTTCCCTTGGACATTTTATCCGCTCACTACATCTGCCGCGTTCCCTGCCATTCAACAGGCAACATGACAATTTTGTGAGAACAGTTGTGCCACAAGCAAGGAGCTATTAATATGCACATAAAAATTCAAGTTGTCAGTCCTAACAGACACAACGTAATCTGGGGGGAAATTCCAGTTCAATTCAGAGACTGCCATCTAAAAAGGTAGTTTAGGTAACGGAAAGATTAAGCTCTACTTAACATTTGGCTCAATCATGATATCATGCTTCAGAACTGGCCTCCCTCACAAAACTATTTGGGTTGGTTTTTGGTTTGTTTTGTTGGGCTGGTTTTGGAGTGGGGTTGTTTTGTGTTTTGTTTTTTTTTTTTTAATTTAAACCTATTATTCACTATAGTGCATATGTTTAACACACGTATCTCAAAGTTCACGTGGATTTTGGTATTCAAGTGAACTAAAGTAAAGCAAATTACAAGTTTGATTTAGAAACCGGTTAAATCAGATAATCCCTTAATAATCATTTTTTTTTTAATCAGAATTTTATTCTCAACAATTCAAAACTTAGCACTGATTGTCACATCTGAAAATCACCATGCAATATCCCTTTCCACAAAGGCTGTGACCACTTTAAATTACGTACAGAACCTGAAGCACACAAGTAACCTGCGAGGTCAGCTCAAACTTACACTTGTCAGAACCTCACAGAGCAACAAAAATAGCATATGAAGCCTTTAAGAGAGAGCAAAGATCAATTTATGCTTTTTTACATGATGCACATCCTTTTGGGTTTGCAAAGATCTTCCCTTGCATCTGTTTCAAGTTAGTTGCCCAGTACAGCGGTACTTTTTAAAATCTGACCTGAGCTAGTCTAAAGATGATTCAAACTGATGAGGAGGTAGAGAAACCAAGAGATGTTTTCAAGACTTTAAGAAAGCCAGGTGAGCAAGGACAGAGCTACTTGCGCTAAAGTTCTTGACTCTGTCCTTCAAGACATCTGCAGTCTATGAGCATCTGACCCTAGGAGCTCCCCAGCAGCCACACACTTACATAAATTTCAAAAACCTTTTCTATAAGGTAACAAAACCCAACCTGCTACCTGACTAGAACTATCTGTTCTAGTTTTAAAGTAATTCTAAATACAAAATACATTTTTGCAAACAACTTTGTTGCATCTAGTACATTTATGCAGTTGTTTTTACTTACAATGAGAATCATAACATTATTTTCCACTCAGAAAAGGATCTGAAAAAATTTTCTGAGGTACAAAAGAACTTAAATAACTGTGGATGAATGTAGCATATGCTTTTGCTTGTCAATACCAACCCTGTCAAAACTGTTGCTACTCGTAAATCACCACAGTTCATTCACACTAGTTGCTACAAAACTGTTCAAGCCTCATTTAGAACCTCTGCTAAAATTCAAATGGAAAGCAACATTAAAATTTATCCTGATTTTAGATAAAAAAATTCTGCTTGCTCGATTAAAAAACCCAAAACAATCCATTCAGACCTGCACATACAGGAAAGAAAATAAGAATGCGAGCTAGAGTATCTGCTATTGGAAGATCTGACGGGCTAGGTGTCACAAATACGTGACAACAACAGTGCTGGACACTAGTGATCAGTACTTCATGATGAAGTAGCCCTCACTGTTTTTCCATGTCCACCTACATCCCCTGACTCTACAGAAAACAAAAACCTACTGGTTGCATTTATCAGGGCAGAATCTTTAACAAAAAATTGTAAGGGCCTTCACCCTCGACTTAAAGGGCGATAGCTTGATTTAAACCTTTGATAAATGCAGACTCACTGGTAATTCACTGTCAGTTAATTCTCATAAAATTCCTATCCCTTAATCATCGAGGGATCAGCCGTCCTAAGACATTTAAAGAACTCGTCGTAGAGGAAACAGGGCCTGCCACAAATCAAAGATGGAGGAAAACATATTGTGATACATAATGCTGCACACGTGAATGTAACTGAATTTTACGGGTTAAATAGCTCAAAAATTCAACTGCAAAACAGCAGCATTCAGCTCACATAATCAAAGCTGAACAGTGAATGTCTAGCCAATCTAGTGCTTGGTCTCAAAGGGAGCAGTGGCTTGGAGGATGAAAACCTGCACGCATACTAATCTAGATACTTAGATTTAACAGCTATGGCTTACACATCTCACTGGAATTTACTGAATATTCTAACCCTCCACATTAATTACCGGTGGATAAAAAGATCATAGAAAAGCATCTGAAGGCAGTGCTGCTCTAAGCTAAATGGCATTAATTAGACTGCATCTATTTCAGCAATTTGCTAACAAAGTGCTACAAAAAATGGCTTCACCTGATATTATCCTCTGGCTCAGGTTCACTGTCACTATCTTCAGCTTTTCGCTTAATTCCTCCTGCCAGGGATGGGCTGCCATCAGAAGTCAGGCTGGTATTTGGAGATGATGAAGTTGTCTAGGGTCAGAATTATTACAGATCAATAGAGGCAGGGGGAAAGGATTTATGAGGCATTTTAAATTCAAGTTAGAATTAACAGCTTTGTGATAATCACATGCATTATTTTTAGATCCCCCAAAACTCAAGGCAAAAGCTACACAATCCTTAAGTCAAGTAGCAAAAGCAAAGAAGAACACATCTTTGTATTAAAAGGCAGGCATTGATACACACAGGCAAAAAGATCATTGTATTTGAGAAAGAAGAAGATGCAATAAACAAGACAGTATAAATTGATAAAACATCTAATTTTGGAACGGTTGTCTCTAGTTCTACAGCTTATGTTACAACTTCATTTTACAGCAACGGTGAAAAATGCATACACAGACTACTGTAAAAACGCTGCTTGCAATTCAGAACTGGCAGAAATACCCTGAAGTTTCTTCACAACTGATCTTCTAAACTCCTTTCAAATTTATCTATTTTAATATTACAGAGTCCAGAAGAAACTTCTCCCATTCCATAAAGGAACTATTTGCTTAACCCATGAGCAAAGTTTCAAGATTAAAAGGGAAGAATAGCACAAATTATACTTTGAAAAAGCATATTGTGTTTATTTAGACTTGAGAGACAGAACACACATCTTTATGATAAGGACCTTTAATGTGTTCACTGTTTGGATGAAGATTTATGCCCAGAAAGAAAATATTTGTCATAACTGTTATTTAAAGTTAACAATCAAGACTTCTATCAGAGCACTCAACTCATTTCCAGTTTTCCCTCACTTTCTAATACCTTTCCAAAAACTTCATCTAAGTTTCTCCTCTTCCCAGTGAAAAGCAATGCTTTGGAAAGTAAAAGCTGCTGACAAATATGTAGCTATGCAAATCACAAGTTTCCAAAATACAGGTATCTGTGTCTGTGTGTGTACACAGATTCCAAAAAGAGTATTAAAAGACCTCCAGCTCAGGTACTCAGTTTGTGTCTCTCACAAACCTCCTGAGGAAGTTCCTAAACCTGTACTCACAAGGAGGTTTGACTCCACAAGTGCCAAACAAGTTTGGGGAGAAGAGCCACCATATTTGACCATATTGGATGCATTCACCTCACACTTGCCCTCCCAGAACTGTTTAACAAACAGTATCATACCAAACATTAAAATAAAGAACACAATTTTATTCAAGTAGTCTCACAAAAATTGATTATTAAAAGCCACTTCCTTGAAAAGTAAGTTTTTTGGTGCCTGCTTTTCAAGAAAGCTTGATGGGGCAGAGAAAAAGGTGTCCAGAGTAACACAGGATGTGATTATTTCCCCTTCTATGTGTGAATACCTTTGAACATCTACTTACAGAATTCTGTCTGTCATGCATCCTCATCTCAAAGGCGGCTTGTCTAGGGTTACTGATTGCCTGAGGACTAGATCGATTTCCCAGAGCTTGAGGGGAAAACTGTCCACCAGGAATAAAAGAAGGCTGATCCCTCTAAAAGGTAAATATATACAAGTATACTGAAAAAGCTGTGTGATCTCCACAGCAGCGTGATGATGCTCTCTCAGTTTTCAGATTAACTTGTTTTATATAAACAAGCATAATTTACTCACTCAGTTCAGCTTAAATTACTTACATTTAACAATCTCAACCAGACATAAGATGACACTTACAAGTGAGACTCTTATATTCCTATAGTTTATTAAGTTTTTTAAGTTCTTTAAAAAAAGAAAACACGAAACCAAAAACCCACAAACCCAAACAAACCCTGCATTTTGTGCCCATGTTCTTTCTACATGGGCTGAAAGGCAGTTTTTTGGGGGGAAGTGAAACTTCATCTAACTTACTGGGAAGAATGTATTCTTTGTAAGCAAAGTGAATAACCTCCTCCACTCTAATAGGGATAGTCAGAAAGTATGTAATTTAAAAAATAAACACAAGATCTAGATAGTACTCAGAGTGGGGATATCATACACCCTGAAAGTTTTGGAAGCTACACTAATCTGAACATCCTAACCAAGAACAAAACTATGTTGAAATGAACATACAAGAGCCCATTTTTAAAATATCAGAATATTTTGTGACTAGAAGAAAACTCAACATCATTCCAATAACATAATTTTAAAGAATTCAGCTTACATGGGTCAGAAAGGGCAAACACATTCCCACAACATCTCATGGTTCTCTTACATTTGAGAGATATTTGACAACGCTGACTTGCTTGCAGGCAGAATGTGAGATAACCATAGCTTGGGGTAAGCCTTCCTTGTTTTTTCAGAAACATAGCTCTAATCAAGCAAATCCATTCAATGCAACCTGGTATACGTATTTAAACCTAAACTCTTAGGCTAACTCCACTGCCCTCAGCAATACAATTGCTGAGAAGACTTGTGTCAATGCACGGAAAAGCAATTCCTGTACAGTGACCATGCCGAAGCATCACTAAATAATCATGGAAGTGAAGATTTGTGCAGATTTGAAGGACACAACATACAGCTATCATCCAGCCATCCAGCGCATTCAACATTCTCCCTCCTTTCCCTTTTAAGAAACCTTTAATATACAATTCCTTCTTTCAAAGCTCCAGTCTACAAAAAGCCATGAAAAACCCCTTTAAAATAGTTTACACAAAGGCCAGAAAACACCATGATTACAACTGCAGTTTCAACCAACACATCTGCTGAAAGCTGTAGTATACATTTTAATTCTTGCTAGTTTTTGCATTGTGAAAGGAATCAATTTACCTTCATTCTTTTTCTTTTTTCTTTTTGCCGTCGTTTAAAGTTATCCTAAATAGAGAATAAAGAGAAATAAAGTTAGTCAAGCATAGAGATTTCTTAGAAAAATATTTCATTATAATCCTCTACTGACCAGAAGGCCATGAGATTTTTACATAATTTTCTGAATAAGACATAGGTCAATTCTTGTGTCTGTAAATCCAACGGAAATGGGATAGAATTTTCTACCCTACCCTGAAAACCTATGGGGGGAAAAAAAGTAGCTGTGTATTCAAAGCCCCGCAATTTTGGTAATGACTTGTATCATCTACTAAGTTGAGCTATAGCCTTACTTGAAGGTGAAAGCAGTGTCAAAGGAGACAAGCTCCTTGCCTGGACTGGAGCAGCCGACAAAAAAAAAAAAAAAAAAAAAAAAAAAAAAAAATTAGGAGACATGAAAGTCCTAGAAACGGGAAAAGAAGAGGCTCAAGGAAAGATATTTCTTATTCTTGGGCCATGGAAACTGAAAACTTGGAGGTGCAGGCTGTGGCAGTTATAAACAAAACATTTTTTTGCCAGCACTGGCACAGTATTTTCTGACTGGAAAGTAAATACAATTCTGCTCTTCCATTCACAAGGTGTTTTATCCCCTGTACTTAAGGAATAAACTGAAATATGTCTGAAAAAAACTGCACAAACTGCAGAGACAGACCAAAAGAACAACAATTTATGGACACATTTCAAATGACAGGAGGTATCGCAAGGCAAGAATGCACTTGGAATTCAAATTTAGTGTTTCACCCTGCTCGTGGCTTGCACTTCCACAGGTTGCAGCAAGTAACAAAACAATTCTTTCTTCAGTTTTCATAGCGGCTATTGAAAAAGCTGCAGGCAGTAACAGAACTCACATTCACTTTTTGTTTTGCTGTTACTTGGGATAACAATCAGAAAAACAGGCCTTGCAGTCCAGGAAAAGAAAATCAACTGGAAGCACGCAATTCTTTTTTGAGTACAGAAGAATTCACTAGAGATTATAATAAAAAATACAAAGTTTGGGTTTTTTCTTATTCTGCTAAAGGAGTGTCACAGGCTAACAGTAACACATGCGATTAAAACCAAACTTGAAGAATGTAACAAAAAGAATTACATCGTCATCTTTTCTCTTTTTGAAAATACTATCTTCAACTTCTCCAACAGCTAACATGATCATCTGTACTCGCTGTAGGTTGACAAAACCACTTTCTGTGAGGTATCCCTGCAAATGAGAAAATACAGTTGAAAAACAAGCCTATTTTTGTAGCAAACACCCAGATATTTTTAAAGAAAAAGCAAAAAATTTACCCCAGTTTTGTGCACCACATTTTTATATATGTTAACCAAGCGATCAATTGCTCCCTCCCTAAAAACAAACAAACAAAAGCATGAGGTTCTTGTCATTTAAAACCACAGTAGGTATACTTGCAGGAAAAGAAGACATATATTTTCATCTACCTGATCTCCAAAGATGGCAGATGAGGAAGAAAGTCATTTCCCACAAAGAAGCACATAAAGACCCAGTCATCAACACTTCTTTCAAAATCAAAAGTGAAAGGTAAACTGGCCATAGTGAGTTCTCTTTCCAAATACTGCAACACACACACAAAAGGACATTAGAAAACACTGTGTATGGAGTTTAAAAATATTATTTATATAAAGCAGATACAGTAACTGCTTTCAACATACCTCTCGCAAAACACATAATCGGATGAAGATAAATTCTTGTTCAGCGATGGGAAGACTGTCTGCAAACTGATCATGCTAAAATAAAAGGAAAGAGTTGCATTACACCCAAGCTCACCTTACCGTTTCTCCCACTCAATGTTAAAGGCTTACTTTGCGAGAAGTTAAGTCTGATCATTGCATCTTGCCAGCAGGGAAAAAAACCCCCAACCAAACACACACACCAACAAAACACCAAAAGTGAGGATGATAGGTTTGGCATAATAGTTTAGTGCTATAGAAGTACAATTTTTACTTACTAATGTAAGAGGAAAGCTAGGTAATTCCAATAATATAATTTGCATTATGCTTCAGCCAAAACCAACAGCAAGAACAATTTGAGGATCTCATTAAAACATAAATTAGCTTACAGATAAAAAGGATTTCTAGAAATAGCAAAATTCTTACCTTGCCTTGTTTTTCTCTGGGCAAACCTTGGCAATCCTTAACCTCATGACCCATCTGGTTACAAAGACTACATGGCTTGGGTTTATTTGGTTTAAACTCCTCCCTAATTATTGTGAAGTTTGGTTCATGTGTAGCTAACCCAAGCATAATCAGATCAGCTACCAATCAAAAGAGAAGAATAAAATAAAATGAAGGATAAACATTATTAAACTTTTTTTTAAAAAAGGCTTAAAAACAAAGCACATTCTACCTTAGGCAAGCGTGAACACACAGATGTGCTTACCCACAAACTACCCAGACAGTACAACTAAGCGAAAGAGCTCTTCAGCTATGGACAGTGCTAGATCTTTCCCCATATATTACATAGAACTTTCAAAAACTCACACACACACTGGATTATTTACACAAATACAAGTGAAAGCCTAAAACTACAGCCCAACTCAATCACAAAACAGCACAAGAAACCTTAGTGGGACATATTGCTAGCAAAAGAGAACTCACCATCAGCCCCACACAGACAATGATGAGTGTTTGGGTCATGGTTTGGTTGAGCTATACAAAAGAAAATTACATTTAATCAACCAAAGTCACGTAAAATAAATTATTACTGACCATACCTTAATTTAAAACAAAACATTCACATTTATCTGAATTTTACCTCTTTGTCTTCTAATGTAATCCATGATTTTATGTTCACCTTCACCAGGAGCACTAGCATCAGACAAAATAACCTGCGAAACATTTAAATTATGTAAACAATTTATGCTGCCACAGTAAAAAACCCCAAACTTACGCAGTTCATATACTGAACACTGAATCTGACTTACGAATACTTGAAATTTTAATTTGTAGTTTTAACTAAAATACGATGATTCAAAATGAAATTATTTTAAGCGTTTGGAACCAATGAACAGAACTTCATTTTTCTCTACTAATTCTAGGATGAAGCTGACCTATTGATTCAAATACCACTGAAATTATCACATCATTAACTAAGATATTTCAAGTTCCCTGGTATCAGGGCAATCGAAATATGCTCTAGAGAACTAACAGATAAAGCAGACATATGCCCGCTTCCCTTTAGATCTTCCAAACTCGTATATACACTGATACATTATCACGTTACACACTTCCTTACACTGATGTCCAGATGAGCACTAGCATTTATAAAACTCATGTCTGACAGAGGGAATTAAGCAGAGTCAACTGCCCTCTAATTAAACCACTTTAACAGTCAACTTATGGAAAATAAAAGACAGCTGCCTCTGAGGAGATTGACTATTCTGCCCCCTTCTACAGAGCAAACACAGGGTTGTCAGAAACAAAACTCAGTGGGCGTGGAGTGGTTGGGGAACAGGAGGAGACAATTTCAGTCAAGAAAGCTGCTATGCATTATTTTCGTTGCCTGTGATCTATTGTCATCCATCATTAGAATAACAGAGAAAATGCAGCCTACCTGAGGTACTCAACGAGTTAAAAAAGGAACAGTGAAAAGAATACATATACAACGTATCCTGACACTTTTCCCCCCGGAAGAAGGAAAACTATTCCTAAAACACTGTCCCCCCCATTATATCAAATTGTGCCTTCTACTATCAAATCTTTTCATTGCTCTTAAATGAAATAAAAAAAATGGTGCTGTTAGATTGTGTTATTAGGATGAAATGTATCTCTGAAGACCCAGCAGAATGTGCAAGCTGGTCCATTATTAATAACAGCACAGTGCCAGAAGATGAGACTAATCTGTTAAATTTATACTCTTCAATCATATCCCAACCCAGCCTAATAGATCACCTTAATTTTCCTGAAGTATAAAACCGTGAAACTTACTGTCAAATTTTTCCACCCTGGGTCGCTGTTCAAACGGTCAGCAATGTAATAGCGGAGACATTTAGCGAGATTGTCCATAAACTCTGTTCCCTAAAAAGTGACAGAAGAAAATAAATTAAACCTTCATTCGGACACCGGCAATTGCTGGTTAAAGTGCAAGATTACTTACCGGAGTAATACAGTTGCTGTCAAATCTCTCTTTCACTTCTTCTGGAGGAAGAATGCCACCTAGAGCAATAAAAATATTTAACAGAAGTAAATCAATATGGAACTTTAAAAACATTTTTGCATGATAAAACCCCAGATGGCTCCCCTGATAACAACTAACACTTACTGAAAGTTAGTTTGTTTAAAAACAAACAAACAACAACAAAACTAAAACAGCTCTTACCATTATATTATCTCCATCTTAAAATAAGGTATTAGTACATTTACAAAAGTTGTTGTTACTTCAGAAAAGTGATTTCACTACCTATTCTGTCAAAAGACTGTGAAAGAAATCTCAAAGAAACTAAGCTTGCTAAATGAGATAAAACATTAGGAAATAATTATTTTCTTACATATTCTCCCCTATGTTTCCACTATCTATTCACTTGGGCTCACAAACAGGGTTACACCAACTTCTCTCATCTCTGAGCTTCATAAAGGGTCTTCATAGTCTAGAAATGCTACAGGAAGAAATGTTAAAAAAAGTCTTTGTCCTCCCTTTTTAATCTCTACCTAGGTTACACAATGCCCTCTCACTTGGGCGACAGCATTCATTCCTCCTACACAGTCACCTGAATTAATTGCTCCAGCCCAGACCGCATGCTTCAGCTACACACACTCCTTTCACTCGAGTCACGTCACTGTCACCCTGACTTTGTTTCCTCACCGAGTTTAGAGTTTCCACTGTCAAGTAACTACCCTTGCTTGCAGCTCATTATTCCTGTGCAGCAGTATTTTCATTGGATCCCTGCTTGTAAGCCTCAAGTCTCCTTTCATCAAGCCCTACAAACGTGTACTTCCTTCCATAAGAGTTTTGGTTAGTTTCCCACTACTACATTTATCCCTGCTCTTCTGTTATATTTTTTTCTAAAGGAATTAAGAGTACTCAACACAAATCCATTTCAGGCAGGAGACAGAAGAAGAAAAAAAAGTGACATTTTGTTTTATCTTAGTTCTTAACTTCAGAAAACACAGATGCATCCTTCTGTAGGCTTGCTATCCCCTTCTTCTCCTAGTAATGCACAGACAAATATCCGCTAAGCAAGACATCCCTTTTCTAAACCTTACTGAAGCATTCAAAACAAACAAGGTGACTCTCACTGGAAAAACCCCAGATATGGTCACAGTTCTACCTTTTGCCAGAATTTCTTGTCTTATTTTTTGCTTCTCTTCAGCAGCTTCCATGCCCTCCTTTGATGCTCTGAATCTTCTTGACCGCTGTTGATTCATTTTTGCACGTGGAGCCTAAAAAAGGTATCACAATGCTTGGTTCAGTTATTGCATCTGGACATTTGTTTCCTTCGTGGACAAGTCTTTTGAAACTGGCCAGTCTGTGATGATACAACCATTTAACAAGACATCAGTCTAAACCGCAACCGAAACAGGGGTTTCTGTTGTCCCTCCCTCGCGTCACCACTAGCTCTCATTTGGCAGCACAGGGAGCTGCACACGTTTCTGAATGGGTCTCAAGCTTCTCCATGAGGTAAGCCAGCAGCATGCACAGCTCTACTCCCATCGCAGAAATGCACAAGGCTCAAGGATTCAATGCTTCCCTTGCAAAATAAATGAAATTTACAGTGACATGTATCTGAGAAGCATTATTTATTACATACCCTTTCTCCAACAATTGTATTTGTAACGCTTTTGAAAATAAAAAGACTACGGCAAACAGTAGCTAGCTATTACTTATGGCAGGTATGTTGGGGTTTTTAAAAGGATACATCAACATTTAGCTGGGATTACTTCTATATACGCACATACATTAGGAATCCCTGCACTTGAGTTCAGGTTGAAAATCTTTTTACTTAATGATACTCATTTTACCTTTGAGAAACTGAAAAGCCTAGAAAAACAGCCAAAGCTTAACAGGCCTACCAGCAGTCTGCTAGCCAGTTTGGCATCTCTCAATGAGACTATGAGACAATGAGTCTGGGTAGAAAAATACTCAGTAAAGTGAAGTTATTAAGAAAAGGTGGTATCTTTCATTAGACCAACTGATGTACCGAGGGGAGATGAGGATCAGGTAGGGAGAAAGACAAGCTTTCAGCTTCAAATGTGCCTTGGGGCTAGCCTGTGAAATATTCCACAGCACATTCAGTCACTGCCCATTTTAAGTGCATCTGCTTAAACGGTCTTCTGGTCTTTCCCAGCCTGTGGCATAAATTATTACTAAAGCCACAGAACAGAAGAACATAAGTAGCTTCAGAGTGTTACTGCCTTACAGAAGTTTCCTGCTCTACAGAAGCAAAGTTCAGACTGCAGTAGACTACATTAGCCAGCTCATATAAGCCCATGGACAACAAAACCCAGGGATACTTTTAATTACCCTCACCAAAATTAAATTAACGGTACATTTTACCTGTAGTTTCTCATTCTAGAAAACTATTGCCTAAAGGATCTCATGAGAGTGGGTGGCTTCTACCCTAATTCCACAAACAGCCATTACGAGGAATTAAATATATATCAATACTTACTACTCCATCTATAGCCATGTAAAGAAGTCGCCTTGGTCTTACAATGTTGAAGATCCTGTCGATATACTCAAAAATCGCAACCATCATCTCATCTTCATTTTTGGGTGCTGGCCTAAAACATAGAGAATTCAATTTAACATCTGAAATGCTATCAATAAATCCTACTTGTAAAGAGAGAAAGAACTGGCTTACTTGTCTTCTGGATGTGTACAAGGGTGAATTATACCATTCATATCCAAATACAGGTTATCAAACTCCACCTCATTAGGGTTAGGTTTGCTTGTATCAATCGGAGCCTTGACGCCATTGCACTCTTTAGCCTGTGAACGCAGCCGAAACAAATATTTCAGTACTTCATTACAGAAGTATTGCAAATAACCAATAGAGGTATTAATGTACAGGCTCATAAAAGTTTGGGTTTTTTTTCCAAGGGCAGTAGAAAAAAAGATAGCAACAAGTTACCCACATAATTACCTGAAGATGCATGCTTACACTATTAAAATAGCGCCTTTTTTTTTTTTTTTTTAAAGATGCTTATATACTAGCACAACTAGAAGATACTATGATGAGTTACAGCAGAGTCGGTTCATTTCTGTTATCAGCATGTATTATAAACAAGAAGTTTCCACACCTCATAGTATTCAAGAAGGCAATTCCTTCTACTGCCAGGACCATACTGGCTCCCTCAAAATTTAGCAAAGGGACTTCAAAGTTTATAATATGATACTATAACACAACAACCAAGAAGCATCAAAATCTTTCTACTTTAAACACTTAGTTCCCCAGACTGACACATCCATACAAACTTGCACCTCTGCCGTTTCTCACTGCAGTCCGATATTGAAGTCACACGCACAACTGGGGGAAGCAGGGCAGTAAAAGTGATTCACCTATGGCTGATGACACGACAAGCTTCCCAAAGTATATCAGCACATCCCGGTGAGCAAACGACGAGATTTAACTAGAAAGAGTCCTTTTCCCGGACTTCTCTGCACAAAGCAAGGAGATCCTTTCAGATCCCACCAGCCAAATCTCCAATTTGGGTATATATGTATTACTTTTCTTGCTATCAAATGCACCGAGATGCTCAAACCCCTGGACTCTTCAACTCCTGCCTCTGAGTTTGTCTGCGGGTATATTTGAAATGCTAAATAAAATCCAGTCCTTACCTTCCACTTCTGCAAATAAGTAAACTTTTGACTCTAATGCTTCACTTCTACATCAGTGCTTTTTCTACTGCCGTGCTGCTGCCTAATGAACACGAAACCCAGGCCACAGTGCAGATGGTAAACTTGATGCTAAATTATAATCAACCTTAACCACCTATGTTCCTGTACTAGTTCGACATTCTTGAACGCTTACAACAAGCTATACAAGGTAAACCCAGAGGTACAAAGAAAACAAATCTCAGCTGAACTGGAAGCAATAAATAATTCTACGCTATTTTGCCTATGCTGTCATGTCAGTGACAAGTAACTACCCAGGTGAAGAGAATAATCTCTCTAATCAGCCCCAGAGCAGAGACTGGAGTTGGCACTATAATACCTATATTAAAAAAAAAGAACCCTCATCCCCTTCTCTCAAGCTGTCTAAGCAAGCAGTTTTGAAACACTGGTGTTTCAGAGAGCGGCTCCTCTACAAAGTAGATTAACAACCATGTTCAATTTTGTTTCCTCACCATACTTTTTTTTTTTTTAAACATATAAACACCAACAGCATCAGGGATGGAAGAGACATGAGCTGATCAAGAAAAAGTCAAATTTATTTTCGGAGAAATTATGACAGGAAAGGGTTTTAACATATCACAAAGTTGGAATGAAGAGTACTCTTGAATAACTTGGCATAAAGCAAGGAAAAAAGTGAATGTCATGTTATTACATAAAGGCTATGATCACAGCATTACATGAGACAGGAGGGAAAAATGTGATACTACTTGTCCTCCGATTCATGTGAAACTTATCGGTAGCTGATGAACGAGCATCAAGCCCTTCCTCTAAACTTCTATTTGCAGACTTGCTGCTCACTACTCTTTTATTGAGTTTCCTACATCTCTTATACAGAGCTCAAACAATCAGCTTCAAAAGGAAAAACTTAGAGATTGTACCATCAACGTTCACGCAATTTTCCTGCTTAGAGTAGCAGCAGAACTAGCTGAACTTATCCCAGTCTTAAAAGGCAAAAATTAAAACCTCTAGAGGAAAATAAGTCTTTATTAGGTATTTACATTTTTCACAGTTATAGGTGTATGGAATTCTTTCAGGGCAATTTTGTGAAGTAATTTTTAAATAACTGACTGCTAAGTCCCTCTATTTCACTTCTTTAAAACAGGTGACATTTCTGCTAATTCACTTCTTGTGCTATTCACCCAAACTAGTCAAATCCTGACAGATGAAATCTGTTTGCTTCCTTTACTGAACTTTCTAGAACACACACAAAACCCGCATGGTTTTAGCAGAAGCTAACTGTCAGGTGCAAACACCGCACCGTAGCTTGCAGTTCTAACAAAGTTACTCTGGGCAGCCACGACCTACGATTTGAAGAGACGAGCATTCATTCTGGTTTACATCAGATAACGGGACGAGAAGCTTGCCTTGTGTTCTACTTGATCCTTCTTCAAACCTCTTGCCAGAGCTGACTGACTCACAAGACATCAAAGGCTTACAACTATGTGATATGGAAAATAAAACTGCCCCCGCCACAGATCTTATTTTCAGTCTTGAAGGTACAGCAAAATAAGTATGATCTCTTTCAGATGGCTTTGAAAGCCATTCAGTTCTCATCTGCATACTGCTATGTCAGCAAGTTTACCATTACATCCTCATAAACCTATCAGATTTTTAATGTAACAGCCTTGTAAAAGGTTTAAGTATCTGAGAGTGATATCTCTTGTGATACAACTAAACTGTTCACTTTTAATCTACAGCCTCTTTTGAAACCATTGAAAATAGATCTTCAAATATGATACTTTAGTTGCAGCTTTATTAATTCATATGAATTTGATTAAGAATATTCTCTCCTGGATTTTATATTATCTTCAAGATCTTCCTCTTATTCTTCCTGCTCAGCTTAAGAAGATGATTAATCAGATTTAAGAAAAAGAAATAATCTAGCAAGGTAAGAGAACAAGGATCAACTTTGTAATATTTCAAAGAGACAAGCTACCGGGAGATACAAAATTTCTGATTAGAGAGATTTCTAAGCAATCCTAAAATACACATAGAGCTGATTACATTGTCAGAGAAGTTTAAATTCATCTACAGTAAGACAAACTACGGCTTCTCACTACTGTCCTAGTTCGCTCTCAAATTTATGACCAGATTTGAATATAAAAAATTGTAATGAATATGATTTATCCATGTGCTGTCCTTACCGTAACTGCAATGTGCTCTTAAGTTGCAACAAAGCAATGTGGATGAGGACATCAGGATCTGATATTTCAGTTATTATATATGTCATATTTTTCCTTTTTTTTTTAATGAATAACATTTGATATTACAAGCTCAATTAGTAAAAAACCAAAAGGACAAATCACAAACTCAGTAAAACCAAGACTATATAAGCCTTTATTTTGCCTAAACACTAGAGCAGTTTTAATTAAATAAAAATTAATCTAAATGTTTACAAATGTGATGAAAAAGATAAGTCTGCTCTTAGAGGAAACCGTACTTAATTGCTGCAGACTGTAGATATATTTGTGTTTAAATTGTGACTGCTTTTAAATAGACAGATCTTAGAGCACTACCCAGGAGCAGCTGGACAAGCTTGTAAGACCAAAGAAGTAAAACACCCACTTACAGTAAAGACAACACTGTAAAAGAATCTACTTCATATTGTGAAAACTCTATTTGCCCCCTCTTGATCGGAAGAGCACTGCTTCAAAACATCACAACTAAACTTCACGTCGTGGGCTCTTGGCCGTTCCTGCGCGCCGAGGCTACCTCACCAGCGTGGTCATCAATGTGACAGGTAGCGGACGGAGCTGCCGTCTCCGCAGTCTAACTTTACGGCTGGAACGGATGTTCATTCACGCAAGTCAGCCTTGGATGTAATGAAGGAAAAGGGGGGTTTGGTGGATGAAAGGCTTGGACCGTACAGCCAGTTGTGATGCTGACTGTAAGCAAAAGACCGAACTATTCATCTTTGCAAGTTCCCCACTTTGGTGAAAAGGGGACAAAGCAAATCAGCCGGCGTGAGTTGAAGACAACAGGCAGGATATGTGCACGCACCTTCAGGCACTAGAGCTCTGAAGATCCACAGCCCCAGCTGCAAGAAGGCAGATGCCATGTCAACAGTCATATGCCAAATAGGTGCAGCTGGTAGAGACACATCATTCTCCAACTCCCCCCCCCCCCCCCCAATACCCTTGCCACCCACTTTTCCTTGGCAGATACAATCATGACAGTGTCCCTGAAAACCCTCTGAACTGGGGGTTACCCAGATCCTCAGAATAGATCACATCAGAGACACAAAAAACACGCGTTTGGTAAGGCGACCGGAACAACCACTCCTAGCTGCCAACAGCTTATTCCAGAGTAAGCATTCACACGAGTGGCTAATAAGCTATACTTGTAAATCCACAAACAGTCTTTTTCTGTAATAGTTCCCCCAGGCAGACAAATCCTCAAATCTCATATATCCACTGGAGTAAAAAATTCACTTCTTGCAGCTACAGGTAAATGAACTTCACATATCATGCTGTGAGAGGCTAACTGAAACCACAATTGCAATAAAAACAAAAGAGTAACACGCAGTTTTAACTGTGCAACATTAGATCAAGCCAAATCTACGATTCTGTTTCACAACCTGAATCTGAAATGCAAAAGCGCCCTGACTGTAACAAGAACTGAATACTAAAACTGGTCTGCCTGCCATTCGCATACACTGAAATCTTGCTGAAGGCAGACAGGTAATACATGCAGTCAAAAAAAACCCCCAACCCCCACTCAGTGTCAATACATAATTCTATCACTTTACTTTCTTTTCCCTTCTCTACCTCACCCACACATTTCTATCTTCCTCACAGGACAGTGTTTCCCAAATGTGAGGCACCTCTCTCCCAGGGAAGGACAGGAGGTAGCAAAAAGGCAGGAGCCACAGCGTGTGCTCCACAGCAGGGACGTGAACTTCCAAAAACAGTATTATGAAGAACAGCAGAACACAGCTAGTACAACCTGACAAAAGATGATACAAATTATTTGGAAAAGTGTACAGGAAAAACAGTTTGGGAAGCATGAACTCAAGAGTTTTTCTTCTCAGAAAAACTTTGGCTAAGTTAGCCCTGAAGAGAATAACTTGCCGTGTTCACCGCACTGTAAAGCTACCACAGTGCAGCCATTTAAACCCAATGCAAGGTTGTGCTGTTGCTGAAGGGAGATGCCCGCATCCTCCCCGTCAGCTGCCACCTCCTACTGTGTCCCTTAGGATGGCACAAGCTTTCAAGTGGCTGCAGCGACGGGCACAAAGGAACCAGCCTATCTGAGAACTGCCTAGCAAAAACATATAAACAAGCTCCATTTCAGCTGTGTTACTTCCTAGGAAGGTAACCATCACCAGATAACCATACAGACCTCACTGCTGGTCCAGGGGGGAGGATAAATATAAGCCATCAGCTGAAGGCAGTGACCAGCCAGCTTAAAGCAATCAGCAAAACGTATCTACTACAAGTTGTGGGTTACTGAAAGCCACCTGTGGGGTCCAGCAGCTAGGTTGGGACTAAGTCTTCACCAACAAGCATCATCTTTTACTCTGAAAAGCCAGATTTTTAGAGGCTGTCTTTTGAAAAATCAGCTCCCTTGTTTGGGCAGGAGATATTTCTCCTGTACTAGAAAATACCAGCAACAAGACAAAAAAAGCTGAAGCTGCTCAAGGTTGAAGAGTACAACTACACACTTGTTTTAAGTCTTGGATTCGAGCATGATACCCTGTGTTGGTGGATGCACAGGAAGAAAAATCAGAGTAAAGTATGAAGCTCCAGAAAGACTAATACGCAAAAAAAAAAGACTGACAAAAATAATTAATGAGACCCGAAAACGATACAACTGAGAAGTATTCAAACGCTATGAGAGAGAGCCCAAGGAAGCGTATGACCGTACGTACACCAAGACATCATTTTGATCTTACGTCAAACCGTGCAGCTGCTAAGAACAGCCCAGCTCCTTCTCAAACATCTCATTCCTGCCCTGGCGGCGGCTTTCCTGAGCCCACATCACGAGCAGGATCACAGAACCGATCCACTTGCAAACAGGGTGGTCTCAGGGAGACAGGCAAGCTTCCAGACCCCCACATATTTCTAGCCAGTTACATTTTTAGCCATTTACTTGCGTTTCCTTGCTCTTTCCAAGACAGGCAGCTTCACTTTTCTTTGCAACAAGTCCTAAAGCTTGCTTCAGCTTGTAGTTCAGAAAAAAAGTCGTTGAAAAGTAGGGACGACGAGGAACACGCACAGAAACAAAACAAGAAACAGCAAAAAGTATCCCCGCTACTCCCTATCCAAGTTCTGCCAAACACTTTCATAAAAATCTACTCTTTTTGCCCGAAGCAACACAAAGGCAGAGGCCGCCGTGCCGGGAAGGGTTCGCGTTTCCATCAACCGGCTGAAAATGAGAAAAACTACAGGAGGAACCCGGTTCCCTGCTCCACCACCACCAGCCCCCCATTCCTCCCAAGCTGCCGAACCGCCCCCACCCGCGAGCGAAAACCAAGCGGGCGCCTTAACTTCTCCTCGACACCGGCCGCTTTCACCGAGACTAAAAGCAGCCGGTACGAGAAAACAACCAACCAACCCAAAAAAAACCCCCAAATACCCCTTGAAAAGGCTCCGCCCGCCCGGGCGAAGCGGGGGCTGGAGGCGGCACAGGACAGGCACTGCGTACCGGCGGGTAACGCTTCCCAAGCCGCCCTGACCGCCCCCCCCGGCCCACAGCTCTCCTTTAGCCCCGGGGCGGCCGTCAGAGGGCCCGTCGCGCCCCGGGGCGGGACAGAAGGGCCGCCGGGGCTGGGGGGCGGCCCGCCTCACCTTCTCCTCCACGCAGTTGACGATGATGGAGGGGTACTTGCGGCTGAGCCAGCGGAAGAAGGCCGGCACTCCCATGGCGGAGCGGGGAGCGGCAGCGGCAGCCGGACCGCGGCTCTCGGCGGCGAAAGGCGCTTCCGGGGTCAGAGGGCAGCGCGGGGCACCATGGGGGAGCCCGCGGCGGCGGGGAGGGCGGGGTCACGTGAGGCGCCGCCGGCGGCGGCCGCCATCTTAGAGGCGGGCGCGCCGGAGTGCGCAGGCGCGGGGGGAGCAATGGCGGCCTGAGGGGACAGGCGGCGGTTTGGGCGCCTCTGCCCTGCCCTGAGGGGCCCGCGGCCTCACCTCGCCCCCAAATGTGTGGGGGAGCTCCTTAGGCGCAAAGGGGACGGGCGTAAGGCAGGCAGAAGGGAAGAGCCTGAGACAAGGCTGATGTCTGAGGCGGCGCCGCATGCCGCGCTTGTAAGGCTCTGTGTGAAAAATCGCCTTCAATTAACAGAAAACCTCGTTAAATAGATTGACAACACTGTGGTCTCCCGCCTCTGCGGGGTGGTTTAAGCAGAAGGCAGGTGACAAAAGTGACTGAGGGCATGGCTGCTCTCGCAAAGCTAATGCTGTGGGGCAGCTGCTCCTTCGCAGTAGGG
Organism: Pelecanus crispus; assembly: GCF_030463565.1. Lineage (NCBI taxonomy): Eukaryota > Metazoa > Chordata > Aves > Pelecaniformes > Pelecanidae > Pelecanus > Pelecanus crispus. The sequence continues at coordinate 912,098 of NC_134645.1, read as the reverse complement.
GAATTGCACAGCAGGCCTGCCTCCACACCAGGGGAATCCGACCGAAGGGCGAGGCTCGGCGAGAGGCCTCTTCCCCTTCGGAAGGCGAGAGGGAGCCGCTGGCAGTGGTTTAAAAGGAGCGTGGAGGTGCCAGCAGCAGGGCGGCAGTAGCTGAGGGGACGGTGCCAGCAGCAGCGAGCCGAAAATCGCTGGGTGCGATTCATGACAGTCGCAAGAGGCGGCGTAAAGAACCCCGTCCCACAGCTTCGCCCCTTGCATAAGCAAATACTATTAAGTTAGCCGTTGGACGATGTTGAAATGGAATTGAACTTTCAGGCATTAAACGGGATTAACACGAGGAAGATTTTTGTGCTCGGCTGTGTCCTGTCGCTGTACGCCGACTTCATTAGGAGGGCAGTGACGGGGGCGAGGACATGAAAAAGCAGCCTGGGAATCATTAACAAAAATAACAAAACCTCAGCGGTGCTTATTGAGTCAACACCGCTGATTTGGGGAGGGGAGAGGAACCTTGCTACCTTGCTAATTTGCTGTAGAACAAATTAACCCGATACGGTATTTCTCATTATTCTTAGCCTCACTTTGCAGCTCTTAAGCCATTTTCTGTTGTCACTCCTCTTAATAAAAATCTGTGACTTGAATGAATTTCCCCAGCAACTTTGTATTGGCACTGCATCTGTGGTATCAGCTAAAGACTGTCCTTTATCTGTTCCTTACAAAATGTACCCTGATTGAAGTTTCCCTCGTTCCTTCCTGATTGTAGTGCTTCTCCTCCTGGAATTTGGTATCGAATAAGACAGCTTAGCGTTAACATTTTGTTTGTATTGATGGGCAATCAGTTGTTTTTCTGATAATGCTAAAGAAGACAGAAGACAGCGGCACTAGCAAATGCAAATGAAATATGATCATCTTATCTTATAATTACTTGCGTAAACAAGCGCTGAAAAAAAAATTAATACCGCGACAAACATTTCCTTGAAAAGTCGAACTATGTTTTGCTTAAAAAAAAAAAAAAAAACGACAAAAAACAAACCCTTACAAACACCCTAAAGCAAAACTCATGCTGCACAAGCCGATGACCTCGGTGAAGGAGCGTACCTGGTCCTTGCTAGACAAAAGCACGCCTTTTTAAGAACAAGATGGGCACGGCAAATGTCCGATTTGGAGCAGGGATGAGCCCCTTTCTCAGCGTAACCCACTCTCCTGGGAAGCGACCGCCAGCTCCATCGGCTTCCCCAGCAGCAGCAGTTCTCCGCTCCCCACGCTCTCCTCAGTCTAGCCACCGCTCCTCTCTGCAGGGTCTTGGAGTCAGGGCTGCGTGCCCACACAGACTCCATTTCGGCTCACCAGATGCACTCCTCCGGCATTTTCTTTTTTTTTTTTCCCAGCCCCTATGTGCTAACTTGTTTTTGTGAGCAGACGTGCAGGGGCATGAGCCGAAGTTTCTCCTCACAACTGCGTGCATGTGACGCGCGAAAAAAAAAAAGAACGTAGCGCCAAGCCGTTGCACGTACACAGCAGGAATAGGGGAAGACTTTTTGTTACGGTATTTTCCATAGATGACTGGCATGCTGATTTAAATCTGTTTAGGCTGTATTGATTACAGTCCCCCTGTCCATCACCATCATCTGTCATCATCCTTGGGCTGCCAGTATGACAGCTGTGAAGGAGCAGCATAAAGTTGACTGGCAGGATGTTTTGCATCTAATGAGTCTGTGCACAATAAGAGTATAATAAATAATGCTCTGGAGGAACTTGGCTATCACTTAAACACCAAAAAAAGAGATATTGCCTTAGCAGAAGCTCCTAAAGCCATCCGTCATCTGTCAGGAGTTGCATGGCTGTGGCTGAGCTGGACTGAGGGAATGGAAAGCGCCATAGACTGGTGATGGGCGCCGTGTGTCACACGAGGAGATATCAAGTGGGCTGACATCGAGAACCAGGAATCGCTCAGGAAGAGCTTAAAACGACAAAGGCACCGCAGCTTCGGTGCAGCGTCACTTAGCGGCGCAGGCTGCTAGAGGGACTTTTTCCAGATGAACCTTGGTTTGATGGTCACTGAAAAATCAGCCAGCGATGGTCTGCCTGTGGTGTGACGTAGTGGTGAGCTTACATTTCGCAGATGGCTAGGACCGTCAGGAATGAATTACCACGGCCTAGGGACGATCAGAAAAAAGCAGTGAGGAGCGACGACCCAGGCGCCAGCCCTGACTCAGACATCAGTTCTGACGCTGGGCGACGCCAAGCCCGCAGTGCACAGAGGAAAATAAGCCTCCAGCATGCTGCTAGGAGAAGACTACCAAGAAGCCCCTAAATCTACCTGGTGGTCCACCAAAAGCAGCAGCATGGCAGGGTGCCAGCCCTTCTAGTCACATCGCCGTCACATCGCCGTCACATCGCAGAACTTGAGCGTCACAATTTGCAGGACAGTCCTGCGATTTCTCCGCCCCTCCGAGGCTTTGGTACCCGAGTGTTGACTGGGGTTGGCCACAGCGGTGAAGAGCTGGGAGCTGTGCCACCCTCTCCAGCAGCCTGGCACGGCCTGCGCCATCGCCTGGCATGTGGGAATTGCTGCTTTGGGAAGCAGGAGACCTCCTGCGCTCCCCACGGGCTGCCTTCTCCTCACCGTGCACCTCCCGTCCCTTGACCAACCTGCCCGTCGCACAGCACAGGGGCTTCTCTGTGGGGCAGTGCTCCTGCAGGACATAGCTCGCATGGTAAAAATCGGGAAGGGCAGAGGGATCTTTGCTGTTTTTCTGGCCGAGGCTGTATCTAGCCAGCCTCTGAAGGGAGGGATCACAGGTGCCTTAATCCAAAATAGCCTGTGGTGGAACAGGCACGGAAACCCCGGCACAGTGGGGGAGGACATTAAAGCCCTCAGTGAAGTCCAGCTTTAGTCCTTTAGTCGAGTCCAGCTGTCTCACAGGGCATCAGCCCTGGTCATACGCTCACCCAGCTCCGTCCTTGCGCAGCTGATTTTCCAAGCGTTGGAACATTCAGCGCTGCACCGTTGCCAACGTCAGAATGAAAACCATGAGACTAAGCAAGCCAGCAGACACACTTCTCATTTCCAAGCCTTCTGCGAGCCTTTATTCCATATTCTTGAGCTTGCCTCGGACTACACGCTCTTTTTATTAAATTAAATATTGTTACCATTTAAAAATTGTTTTTGATGGACTGGGCCCAAAGGTTGCTGCCTGTATTCAGAGATGCAGTACTGCTTTGCAGCGGAGTTTAATTGGGGTGCTGGTTTTTGCTTTTGAACTTATCGTAATTACGAACAGATATTTTTCTTTTTTTTTAATATGTCCCCTGGTTTCTCCCTTCGAAAGAAAAGCCCATGTTTAATGAACTTAATTTTAGATAAAAGGAATTAAAAGAAGAAAATTAAAAATGCATGAAGCTCCTAGAGTCATCCAATTACTGTGATGTCCATACAGCAATGCCAGCATGGATTTTACAAAGCAAGTAAAAGCAGAAAATCACTGGGGCTCGCCACATGTAAATGCCGCTCTATTCCAAAATGTGCCGAATTAGAAATGTACATTTTATGCATTTTTTCCTCTTGATCTGTTGCAGAAGATAAAGATCAAACATGCCAGCCCGCCCTGAGTAGCATATGTATGCATACCCAGAATGCTTGCTTGCTGTTTTCAAAACCACATCTAGCTCTGTAGTCAAAATATTAGAATACACACAGGCATCAGAAGAGGATGGTCTCTGCATTCACAGTGCAACAAAAGCAGCGGCCAGGCTGGCCAGAGGAAGCGGCACTGCTGAGCGGCTTCCAGTAAAACGGAGGCAAGGCCGATTTGACCATTAAACACTGCCGTGGGTTCCAGATCGCTCCTGAGCGGCTCCTCACCTGCGACAGCCTCCAAACCTCTGCCCCCGCCGGGGTCCAGCCCCAGGCAGCAGCTCAGCACCACGCAGCCATCGCTCACTGCCCCCGCCCCGGTGGGATGGGCGAGAGAATCGGAGGAGTGAGAGTGAGAAACACTCCTGGGCTGAGATAAGAACAGGTTAATGGTTGAAATAAAGTAAAATAGTAATGATAATAGTAACAATATAATAATAAAATCATCATAATAATAATAACATCCAAAGCAAGCGATGCCCAATGCAATTGCTCCCCACCCGCCAACCGATGCCCAGCCAGTTCCCAGCAGCGATCGCTGCTCCCCGGCCAACCCCCCCAGTTTCCATACTGCCCATGACGCCGTATGGTATGGAATGGCCCTTGGGGCAGTTGGGATCAACTCTCCTGGCTGTGCCCCCTCCCAGCTCCTTGTGCCCCTGGCAGAGCATGGGAAGCTGGAAAGTCCTTGACTGGCATAAGCAGCGCTGAGCAACAACTAAACCATCAGCGTGTTATCAGCGTTATCCTCATCCTAAATCCAAACCACAGCACTGTGCCAGCTGCTAGGAAGAAAATGAACTCTGTCCCAGCTGAAACCAGGACAGCCACGCAGAAGGGTTACCTGCCACGTGGCTGCGTCCCGCGCCTTCCCTGCCAGCACTGGGCAGGGGATGCTTGCTGTGAGCAGGGGCCTGCGGGCAAGCAGCTCCCAGCCCCAGTAACAAAAAAACGGAGGGACCCAGCTCCATCCCTCCTGGCAGAGGTTGTTTTGTAGACAGCCCCCACCCTCTGGGGTGACAATGCTCAGGGACTCAGGGACGAGCGCTGAGCAAGCATCTCGGAGCACGCGGACATCTCAGGACATATCTTCATTTATTCCCCCAAAACAAACACATCACAAAAAGGCTCAGTCTCACGGGGCAGGATTGCTGTCAGATCAGGAAAACGCTTCGCAGTTAAGAGAAAGCACACGTACAAGGCGGCCGTGTATAGTACCGAGTAATATTTATTTTGTATTTAAATTTTCTTTGACTATAAAGCGACGAGCTGCACTTCAGACAGCGGCACTCTCAATATGTACAAGATGATATTGTTTATTTCTTCCCAAAAGTGAGCGGGGGAATCTTAATCATAGAAGTCATCAAATTCGTCTGCTTCTGTGCTGTGAGTTCGTGGGCACAAAGCTGCCTCAATCTCGGAGCTGCTGTCGTCAGATTCGCCCCAGAAAGCTGAGGGTGAGGAGAAAAAAAAAAAGAAAAATTAAAATCTTTTCCACGTTTGTCATTTATGCCACAGACATGATCATTTTGGGGCTCTCCGGAGGCAGACAGACACCGTGGCTTACGGAGGGAGTCAAGAGTTTAGAGGACGGCAAGACCTAGATGTGCGTTTCCGACACAGCGTGCTGTCAACGCGTCGTGGTGCCCGGTAACGGAGCTGCCGTGGCCGAACAGCGGGCTCATTCACAGGGCCCACTTCATTGTTCCTCAAGGTAGCTTGAGAGAACATTTCCACTCCAAGCGATTTACTTGACCAGCTGCTGCCTGAATGACAGCTTTGTCTATTATCTTCCACTTTCTCCCTCTACTTGACCCTGCGGTGAAGTCACGGTCGGAGCATGACGTCACAGAGTTGGCATAAAAACGGCAATGATGTCACAAATGAAAAATCACCGCTTTGTGATAGGATCAAATACAGGCAAGACTGACTTCAAAGAACTGCATGGCTTTAACAAACAGCTCTGGGAATTAGTGAACAATTTCACTGAAATAAACAGAATGACATTTAAATTCAGAGTGCCTAGGAGATTCCTCGATACGTAAATTCATCTGACCCACGAAAGGAAGTGAAAAGCACGGCACAAGGGAAGTGTAAGTCGAGCCCATGGTCGCTTACAGAGCTGCGCTGTCTGCTCAGACCACTCCAGAGGGCTGCAGTTTGTCCAAAATCAGCGCCACAGCCGCGATACCCCAAAGGAGGGGTAAGACTCAGAAACAGGGAGAGGAAGGCTGTTGTGCCTCACACAGAAATGTCAGCTCACGTTTGACCGAGGCACTGGTCACGTGTTCAGTGCTTTTGAAGGCACAAGCTATATAAATATCTTATCTACAAATACAGCAGCTGCATCTTTCATCCTATATCCCCGGCCCCCTGGACTGCAGGTCTGCCCTCTGCCCGGCTTGGCAGCGGCGCCAGCTGAGCGCGTGGGAGGAGAATGGATGCTCTGAAAGGCTCCAAAATCCGAAACTCGCCAGCGGAGAAGGAAACGGGCTGGGGATGCGAGAGAGGCCTTTCAAACGGCACCAAAGCAGCCACTGTTTATGGCATCCTTAAGTCGGCTCAGATGCCACACCTCTAAAACACGCTCTGTAGCCGTCGGGACCGCGTAGCTCCCAAAGCTGAGCCCCAGGCAGAGCTCCCTGCTCCCAGCGCTGACTTCACTCACGGCAGGCTCCGTTAGAGGCGACTTCAGACACCAGCGGTTGTTACGGTGGTTAAAAGAGAAAAATGAAATGCAGGCAAGAATGAAAACACGCAGGGCCCAAACACCAATTTCAAAGAAAGCCTGCTTGCTCACGGAAAAAAAATTGTTCCGGACGCACACACACGGGTGCGCAGGCACCTTTGTGCGCCTGCCTGCTGTAACTGTGCAAGCACACGTGCTGCTGCCCGCCCGCTTCTGCAACCCATGTTGCAAAGGGAAGAGCAAGAAAACATCAGTTTTATTCCTCCTCCAGCTTTTCTCCTACCTGCTATTCGCTGTTTGATTTAAACCCTGAAGCAAAGGTTGCTGCTCCTTCCAGATCATATGCAAAGAGCACAACTCCTCCCACACCCTGTGCGCTATGCAACACGTCCTCTGGTCCAAAATCTGTCATCGTCAACTATCTGCTGGCTGCTGTGTTGAGACAGGGAAATTCCACGCTTTCCCATCTCCTTATGCTGGTATTTTATACAGTTCCATAGTGTCGTCTGTAGAGGTTTTCTACAATATAAATTACACTTAGAAGGACATCGATTTTAAATAGCATAACGTTTATTTCTTACCTTTGGATTTTATAGCAGTTACCATTGCCTTCCTAGTTTCAGTTCTGTAAAAGAGAAAGATTTCAAGTAATCAGCACAATGTCACAAAATTAAAAGAACTCAACTTTTTTTTTTTTTTTTTAAAAAAACTGAGATGGTTTAAAAAAATTCCAGCAACTTCCATAACTACTTTTTTTTTTTTTCTCTCTTTTTTAAAATGACTATTTTATCGAGGGTTTCTTCACCTTTATGTATTCTAAAAGGTGGGGAAATTAACATGCAGCAGGGACATCGGTCCAGATGTTCAGGCAGCGTGAACTGGAGTCATTCCTTGGTAACGGCGCCGATTTACACCAGCAGTGAATTAAGGCCACAAAGGATCAGAGCTCCGTCTATCTTTTGCAGCCTTTCAGATAATGCAAAGAAAGTAAAGACGAAAATCCAAACAAAAATAAAAGCACCCCCCACTGATGCTCACTGAACTTCCTTATTCCCCTTCCTGCCCGCGTACTCCTCCGGCCCAGCTCCTGGGTTCCCATAGCATCATCCACGTCCCTATGTAAATGTGCAATCTCCCAGCTGCCTTTGATCTACCTTGATGTATATGCAGTTGCGACTCTGCTCCGTTAAATGACTGCTCTTGTGTCTAGAGCATCACAGGCCCTTTTGAATCTCTCAAACAAGCTGGAATCATTTTGATCTTTTGTGTGTAGCGTGTGTATTGTGTTGGTGCTGCGAAATAATCACATCGGGGCAATGATGTAGGAGAATTAACCGTTATATTAACAATCCCGCAATAAGCTCTAAAAATAAAGCTTCAGCTGATTTTAATAAGGAAGATCAAATAGGAGATATTTGTGACATTACTGTGCAAACTAGTAAAATATAAGTGCGTGTCAAGCTGCAATTTGAAGCTGTTGCCACAGTCAAAACAGGACTCAATCAGCTGTCAAAAATTTCAGACCGGTTGCTGCATTTCGTTTAAAGACATGGCAGCTAATACAGAATTCCTTAAGGCGGGGAGTTAAAAATATTCTAACTACCATCGTGGAGGCATTTGTGAAGGAGATAAAAAAGCAAAAAGCAGAGATGATTCGTTCCTTGTCTTATACCACTGTATTCAGTAAGAATTTGTGACTGCAGCTGGAAAGCTAAACTTAAAAGCAGGGGGAAGTTTCATTACGTTACAGCTACCTATGTTACAGAAACTTTTGCTTTTAAATAAGAGAAAGCTCATACTGTTTAAATCGCATTCCTTTTCTACAAGCTGTGAACGCCATTAGCACACAACCTCCCTCTTTGCAGATACACAAACATTTGCATAAATAGAATATTAAATGTAGCCAAAGTTTAACCAAGATACCAAACTGAGGCTTAAGTACTAGTAACAAGTAACAGTACTAGCAGAGTATTAACAGTAACATAACTAATTATTAACTTATTAAGTAAAAGAAATTTCAAAATGTTAGCCTTCAAATGTTTATCTGACATTTTGTTAGCGTGCCACCCAAGCGCCCTTCCGTTTTATTCACAGTCAGACCCTACACTGCGTTACACTTCAGCTTCTCGTTCAAATACATTTACTCGACAGTATTTTCAGCAAGTATTTAAAGTCAGAGCCTCTGTGTTGAGTCCTGCAATACGCCGAACGCCCTTAACTCTTGCTCACTTTGGTGCGATTTCACGACCCTCAGCGCTTCCCAGGAGGTGCTCCACGTATCCCAGGCTTAGCCCATCAAAATGTGCTCAAGAGGCTGCAACTCGGGCGGCTGCATCGTTCTTTCCCCTGGGTGCAGAGCGAGAAACCACTTGTTGCTGAGCTACAAATTGAGAGGTGACTTCTGTGGCAGACCGCACAAGAACCATTTTATCTTCAAGTAGTTCAGTAAAACAAGATCAGGCAGCTGGCAGCTACCGCTTCCGCTGCCTGCTGCTTCGTCTCCCACTGTCAAGAAGGCAGGCGCAGGGGGCGTCCTTACTCAGCCACGCGAGGAGGTCCCTAAAAGTGATTTTTTTGCTCCACTTCTCTCTGCAGTTCAAGCCCAGATCAAACAGGAGAGGGTTGGTCATTTGGGACCAGAGCCTCTGCTGTACCGAAGACCACCAGGCACAACGGGGAGTGCGGGACCACCAGTGGAGGGCTGCCCAGGTCTTGGGCGGCTTGGTCCTCCTGCACAACTCGAAACGCTGCGAGGCGCTCCAGGTCCGGCTGGAGACCAGCGGTCTCACGGAGAAGTTGTGGTGGACAGAGACCACCATGGCTGTCAGAAAATCTGGAAACCTTCCCTCTTCTGCCCCAGCTTCCCATGAAGAAAAAGGTCAACGCTGACAGGAGAGCAGAGGAAGATGGATGTTTGTATTCTACCCAAACCCATCCATCTGTTGGGGTTCATCCTTCCAGAGCTTAGCTACTGCGCGGAGAATGGGATTCACCGGCAGAACAGCACAGAGCCGTAGCGCTGCAGCCCGGGAGCCGGGCGTTGGTGCGACGCAGCAGTCCGTGAAGAGAGAGACAGGGAACAGGGCGTCAGCAAAGGCTTGGCGTGAAAGCCGTGGGCCACAGAGAAAGGCCTGGGGAGATAGGGGAAATGGAGCTAGGACATCAGAAAGGCCAGATCGGCAATCGCAGCTTTGCCAAACCAAGCCTGGAAAATGCTGCAAGATAGCTTTGTAACAGGGAATAAAATTCCTGAATCACGTCTGAAGTGTGAGTCCAGGCTGATAAGATGCAAGACGACTTCTACGTTGCAAAACATTCGTATTCAGAAATCGGCAAATTCAATCATGAAAGTTATCATCTGGTATACCGAGTGCACAATAACCACACAGACCTCCGTGGAGAAATTTTAGGAGTATAAATGAACTAAAGCCAGTTTCACTGCCTCGACTAATCCCCTGTTGTGACCCTTCGATATCCATTTACACATTTGCTTCTTCCCTAAAATAATTCCAAACTGAACCCAGGCTCTAACAAAGAAAAAACCCAAACCAGTTTAACTTCAAAGGGCCATTTAATCTCTCCTTTACTCTGATGAAACAGCCTTTTTGTATTGAAGATGCTGCAACAATAAGAAATGAAAAAGCTCTAAGAAAACATTTTTCCCTCCATAGAGAAAATTAATATTAAAAGGAAAATACCAGACCAACGAGAGCCAAGTTAAGAGAGGTGGCTCACTGAAAACCAGCAGAAAATGTTTGCTTTAGCTTGAGTATCTTTTTGCTAAAGCACCTGTTGAACCTCTGTGTTTTAGTGTCAAGTGAAAAAAAGACACCCAAACACCAAGGGAGGGGGAAAAAAAAAAAAGACACCCAATTACAAAAAAAAACCCCAACCCTTAAACCCCAAAGAAAACTACCTAAACATCAAGGAAAAAAACCCCCAAACTAAAACCAACAAACAACACCTAAGTGCCAAGAGAAAAAAACCACTACCCAAATGCCAAGTTTTATCAGAAAAACAAACAAGAACGTGGAGCGCAGCAGCCTCGGGAACACCGATACTCCTGCTAATCTTGTCAGAGGCTCAAAGCCCGCGCGCCTCCGTCCTGCACACCCGTCGCTGCGGCAGCACGCCACGGAAAACAAATCCGGCATTTCTTTTTCGCAGGGTGGTGCTTATTAACCCTCGGCGAGAGAAACGACGAAGCCTCTCCCCAGCAATACGTGGGGATGCGGAGTCGCGGATCCATCTTTGAAAATCGTTTTTCGAAAAGCATCTGAAAAGCGGGCGGCGGCGAGCGAGCCAGGCTGCTCCGTGGCGGCGGCCCCGGCTGGCTGTCCCCCGCGATCGCACACTTCCCTGCCAGGCCCCGCAGAAGCCCGACAGCTCTGCCATTTTCTGCTGATCACTCACTAGAAACTGGGCACCACGGAAGCATTCCCCACCCTGGGAAGTCAGTATAAACTAAAAAAATCCATTCACCACACCAGAATTGGAGTAATAATATTGAATTTAAGTGATTACACTGCAAATAGGATATGACCTTTATTTTAGGATACAAAGATCTGTATCGAGCTACATTTAAGACTGTTCTCTGTTTAGCTATAGCAGGCTGAAGAAAAAAAAAAATTCTTGCATAGAGAAACCACTAACACAAAGACTGCATCACAGCACTGTGACGAAACTGTGTAGGAAGAGCGTAGGGCATCGCTGCAAATATAAACTCCATTTCCTCCGTGCTACAAAGGCAATGCATTTAGACAGATGTTACTGCCTCTCCCCGCAAACCGTTCCTCACCAATATTCGTAGAGCATCGCCACTACAACGTTACGCTTTCTGCAACAGCTGGGTGTTAAGATTTAGGAACCAAAGCTCGCAGAAATAATCTGTAACATCGGAAAAAAAACGTGCTTGAATTTACAGTCAGCTTCTTACAGAAGCGATTTGACAACTGCAAGCACGGCAGAAGTAGAAAACAGTCAGAGAGGGGCTGGTTTCGGGGTGCGCCTCGGGGGTCTGGAAAGACGCTGTGCCGCTTTCCCTGGATTCCCACCTCCCGACCACTCCCAGCCCCGAGCCCGGAGTCTCTCCGCAGAGAGGAGAGCTCCCCCCGGCCGGTTAAGCGGCCTCAGGGCTGGTTTGGAGGGGAGCGCAGAGCCCGAGTGCCCCCCCATGGCCAGAGCCACGGCCACGGCCAGTAAACATCGCCCCCGAGAATAATTAAGAGGATGAGTTATGATCTGCCAAGTTTTATTTGCATGTCATTACATCTGTGTTTGGTAAGGGAGGCTTTCAACTGAAAAAAAAAAAAAGAAAAAAAAAAAAGACCAAACAAACAAAAAAAAAACCACCCAAAACCCCCAAAACCCATAACACCACCCCCCCAAAAAAAAAAACCAGCCTTCAGAGACCAGACCGGATTACTTGCGGAAGAGGGATTAATCCAAGTTTAAAACACTTTACACCGTGTTTATGTCCTGACAAATTAAAATTGTTCTTTGGTTCTCAGTCGATAATGCATCTTTAATCTCCCGATTATTTTTGAAACAAGACAGCGCCAACAAGTCAAAGAAAAATAAACGGCTTGCATCAAAAATTGGGAATTACCCAGAAAGCTAGTGACCTCCACTGGCTGCATCCATCGCTACAGGACCACGAAATGCCACACACATCGCCTCCTGCCCGCTCTCGCGGAGAGATTCAGTCCTGACTTCTGATACCTTTTCCCCCAAGTAATTGTATAACGTAACGCGCTCTTTTCCGCTGCAAAACCCTAACTCTTCAAAGGAAAGTTGCATCTCCGTGCACGTAAATATTCCCCCGGTAAAGTAAATGAAGCCAGGAAAAAGTAGTTTTATAGCTCAGCGTAGAGCAGGACAGTTTATTTGCGGGAGAAGAGGAAGCTCTGGCATGCACCTCCGAACAAAAGGGAACAAGTGGTCTTTACTCGGAGAGCAGCTTCCTATTAAGACTCACTCCTTCGTACATTATGCCTTTCATCCCCACTCAACCACAAAATGATTTTGCTGTAGGAAATACAATGGCAGAAAAAGATTTACATTGAAAGAATCTTTAATAATAAACTGTTGCAGATCTGCCTACTTCCCCGTGATTTATAATACAATAAACATCGGATTCTATTAAGTCTCATGCACTGAAGACATGCACTGAAAAACCGAATATGAAAGCCCTCAATTCTTCCCGTCTCCAGTACCATAATAGTGAAATGAGCATGTGTAAATGTGCTAAGAGTATCTCTTTGCATCTTTTATAGCTTGTGTGTATTAATCTGTAAAGCTTATTAAGAAAGTCATTGCTATGCAAAGCAGCACCCAATCTCTTTCTCTTGCTTTTCAACAGAGCGCAGTGTTTAGCCAATAGGACCGGTCCCCTGCCCCTCATTCGGCATTCATAACATGCAACATTTGCACAATGTATCTCTCAAAGGCTGCTGAATAGAAAGCCTTAATACTCATGTAAACAACTGCAAACCAATTACTTAATGAATCAGGCCCACACATAATGAGGTGCCAGACAAAGAGCTATAAATGCATTTTTGCGCCCGAGCCTCCGCTTTAAAGTAAAATCCCTCAGCTGTAGTTTGGGCTTAACTGGCACATCATAATTATTGTCTGGAGGACATCAGAGGAAGCCATTTTTTTTATTTAGGTCCAGCAGGGTCTTCTGCGAGGTCACTCATCAGCTCAGTGACAAAACGGAGCAAAGAAGAATTTATAAAAAGTACCACGGCAGCGCTGCACGGTTATGTTTATTCTCAAGTAGTGGGTTTCGAGACCACTTGTAAAAGCAATAAAGCCTGAGAAGTGACTGCAGTAAGCGGAGCGCTTAAATGTGAGCGGCGAAGAAATTGCACGGCGTCCTGGCCGCAGACAAGTGGCCGGCCGCCCTCTCCGTTCCTCCGTCTTCCTCGCTACTTTCGCCGCTCTCCGTCTTTGCGGAGCTGATGCCAAGCGTCCAAAAGCGAGGGGTGTTTGATAAACGGCGTGTTTAGAAGGCTGCGTTATTTTTGACTCGTTTAGAAAAACTAACTTTAAGCCGTGGCAAGAGATTTTTTTTTTAAAGCAAAATCATCACGTATCAGCGCATGAAGTACGCTTGCTTCGCAGCACTGAAAGGCATGAAATTATAGGGCAGAGTGAATTATTTTAAAATCTATCGCAAATAAGAATTTGAAAGAAGAGTGAAAAAAATGTACACCATATGAACAGCATCTGAAAAACGCAGAAGTCGACGAACACATTATTAAGCAAGCAGTGCAACATCCAAGGGGGAAAAAAAGCTCGGAGACTTTTTTTTTTAAAAATTAAAAAAAATGATTCATTTTAAATTATACATATTTTATTCAGGTGCTTAGCAGTGATCCTTGTAAGCAAGTTCTTCAGGGCCCAATCCTTCTCTTGCTGCTGTGCTGGGCTTCAGTGAATGACTACAATTTAGCATTTAAAAAAAATTTATCTGTAGGAGCACCCTTGCATTTCATACCATTATGTAGTACAATTTGGAACATCATTCTCAGACAATGTTTCAGAAAATTTAAAAAGGAAAAAAAAGAAATTAAGAAAAAAAAAGAACACAGTTTGAACATACAACACTTAAGAATTAATCCTAAACAAAAGTGTGAATGCCATTCATCAATACTGCATTACAGCTTGTATTTACCGTAGTTGAAGAATTACAGAAATACCGTGATTTTAGCACAAAATGCAGAACGACACTTGCGAAACTGGAGCTGACCTCATCAGTAACAGCATAAAAAAAAGCTACCGGAAGATAGCGATGCCGTATAAACAGGAGGAGTTACAAATTTATCAAAATGCTTTAAAGTCTCCTCCCGAGTGCCATCGACGGCAGTTTTCAGACCAGGGGCCGCGTAGCAGCAGCACCCACTTGCTGGGCTGTTCTAACACGAGCAGATAAGGATCTGAAGCCCAGCCAATATTTCATGAGATGGCTGTATTATAGCCTATTTTCTGCCGCTTCCTGACCACTAATTTGATTGCTGCCGTTTGATTACCGTTACATGCCAATGAAGAATACAAGGAACATCCAACAGAACTGCTCAGGGACCCAAAGGGAACTGCTGCGGTTTTAAAAAGAAAAAAAAACCAAAAAACCACAAACAAAAAACAAACAAAAAAAGAAACACACCACACCAAACCACAACCAAGGTTTTTTTCTTTTTTCCTTTTTTTTTTTTTTAAAAAAAAAAAAAAAGAACAAACCGCGCCCTTTAGGTACATGTAAAGCCATTAATTAAACATACTCAGTTTGAAAGCAAGAAAGGCATGTTATAAATACCCCAGTATCAAACATTAAAAAAAAACCCAAACCCCAAGCCCATGAAAAGCATTATCCAGTTACAGCTAGTTTACATCGCGGATACAGGGAGAAGAAACCCACCACTTTATTTCTTGAAGACTTTATGTTTTATGTCTGCCCCTCTCCTGACAACTCCTATTGTCTGGCCCCTGAGCAGCCCTACTGAGAGCAGCTGTACACGCTAATTTGTGGTTCACTGAGATGTCAATTGAGTCTTAAAATGAGAAAACAACAGCTGCAAAACAATACTTGGCTTTGGCACAAATATTTTCTAAGGTGTACCAAAGTTTAAGATGTTTTATTAGATAAACATAAATACGAACCTTAACCCTAGACCAAGTGGAAAAAATAAAATAATCAGCGCTTCAGTCATTTTCTGTGGGTGTTCCTCATTCTACAGAAGCATTTCAAATGTTAAAGGATTTAAACAACGTTACCTTGAGAAGGGAGGAGTTCTCTCATTCGATGAAGAACTAGTTTCTGAATGCACTTCTTGGCTTGCTTTTGCTTGGGAACCATTATCGCCACTGTCCCAACCTGTTAAGTAAAAACATGAAATATAAATTTTCAAATAATACCGGCTGGACCTTACCACAGCGTGCAGTCCCTAGCAGCACCACACTCATATTTGCAAATAGATGCACGTAATGGCCACACTCTTGGTTTGATGACAAAGTCTGGAGAGGAGCACGCAGTTATGGCATCTGCCTCAAGACACCTTGCTCACGGTTAGGTGGAAATTAGTTAAAGACACAAGAAAATAAGACTCCCTCGCTATCAATTAAGTTATCTAATGATTTCTTGTGAATAGTGAAATTTTTGCACGTTTTACCTCAATTTAGGGAAAAAAGGAGAATGCCAGCATTTGCTCTAAGAGCTGTATTGCATCATGGCAGCCTGAAGCAAAACTTAAAGGATTTCTGGGGTCTTTTTTTTTTTTTTTTAATCCCCAAGTTCTCATTTACTTTAGTTAATCGGGAAGCAAGGTTATTTTTTATTCTCCTTCCCCTTAAGTGTGTATTTTGGATAGTTACAGTTGTCTTAATATTATTTGATACATCAGTATTTTCAACCATTCTCTTGAAATAGAGCTGTGTTTGGGAGACGCAAATCTTGGGATTTTTATGACTTAAACCAGCCAAACACCCAACTGTTTCAAAATCTTTTATCCACGTTTTCGTTTCTTTCCTTTCTCCCCGCTCTGTGTATCTCATTTCCATTCTGCAGAGATTGATTTAAAATAAAAAAAAAAAAAAAAGAGGTAAATGAATTCATTCACTGGAATTGTACAATTGCTCATCTTTGTACTCATTTCCAAAGGACATGATATGCTCAAGTACAAATCCCACTTTAAAAGGCTCCTTTCAATATATAAATATATATATAGTGCTGAAGTTATAAACAAGCCCCAATTGTTACCAACTCCATTCCAACCCAGAACGATTTAGTATTTCTGTACATGTTGGACACTCCTCCTTTCTACCCGGCGTGTCACCAGCCCGCTCCAGCGGCTCACACCGCTCTGCTCTTGGAGGTCAGCGGCAGAAACCCTGCCCAGCCTCAGGCACTTCCGACAGCGCGCGAGGCGTCCGACCGAGCCGCACAGGAGCCGTGCTGGCAGCAGCACGCCGCTTTGCGGAACAAAGTCTGACCGCTTCCCAGAGAACGCGTGAAGGAAAAAAGAAAAATCAAGAACCGAGGGGGGGAAAAAAAGAAAGAAAAAGAAGGGGGGGACCCTCCTTTTCCTGTGATGTACATTGCAGAGGAGCAGGGACCTGTGGAGATCGTGGAGGACGTCCTGGATGCACGACCGACGGCAGCTCGGAGCTGCAGGCTGAGCGACGTGGCCATGCGCTGAGAAACCACGGACCACAAAGGAACGAATATTCACGCTTGTTTGTACATCACTTTGGGAAAGTTTGGAAAAAAGAAAAAAAAAAGTAATTTAATCTAATCAAGTCAGAACCCCCAGAAACTGCTGTTCACTCCAGCAGTAAAGCACTTAACATAGGTGTATGTCGTGGTTTAACCCCAGCCGGCGACTGCGAGCCACACAGCTGCTCGCGCACTCCCTTCCCTGGTGGGATGGGGAGAGAGTCAGAAGAGTAAAAAAGTGAGAAAACTCATGGGTTGAGATGAAGACAGTTTAATAACTGAAATAAAATAATAACAATAATAAAAGAATATCCAAAGCAGGTGATGCACGATGCAACTGCTCACCACCCGCTGACCGATGCCCAGCCAGTCCCCGAGCAGCGGCCCCCCTGCCAGCTCTCCCCCCGTTTCTATACTGAACACATCACCATATGGTATGGAATATCCCTTGGCCAGTTTGGGTCGGCTCTCCTGGCTGTGCCCCCTCCCAGCTTCTTGTGCACCTCCAGCCTTCTCAGTCGGCAGAGCACGAGAAGCTGAAAAGTCCTTGATTTAGTGTAAGCACTACTTGGCAACAACTAAACCATCAGCGTGTTATCAACATTATTCTGTACTAAATCCAAACCACAGCACTATGCCAGCTACTGGGAAGAAAATTAACTCTATCCCAGCCAAAGCCAGCACAGTGTATTTTTCAGGGCTCCTCATGCACAGATTCAAACTACAACACACAACGCGGCCGAGATTACGTGCTCGCTCCTTGCCTGGGGGCAGAGCAGGCCTTGCTTCGGGAGGGCAGCCCTCTGCCTCGGGAAAGCCTTGCGCAAAGCGAGCTGTGCCCAGCTAACACACCACCACAGGCCACAGACTCTGCAAACGTTCAAGACCCAGTTACGCGTGCCCTCAGACGTGGCTCCGGCGCGTCCATGGCTCGCTCCCGGTGCGAAGGAGAACTTGAAGCAAAGGGCCCCCGCATGAATCGTCAGCTCTGGCCACCCTGCCCATTTCAGCCCTGCACAGAGGGACACATCCACCTCGTTAGTCTGTTAGCGGACTGAACGCTTTTCCTCCTTCCCACCACAACAGGTAGAGAGTTTCCAGAGCGGATGGTAGCTTCGGAGGGCGTTAGCACCCGGGTTAAGCAGCCGGATCCGATGCGTGCCTCTCAGAGCCTTCCCTTTGTTTCAGGCTAAGCCTGGGAACCCACACCTAGCTTGCGGTCGATGGGGTCCCCTGCAGCAGGAACACGTCTGCAGGCTCTGGAAGTGCTTCTGCCTGTGCAAGAGTAACTCTCTTGCTGTTGGATGCTCTTCCCGTCCCTCAGGGCAGCGACATGGAGCCCGCCTTTGATCCAGGCGTACCCACCACTCCTTTCCAGCTGGCACTTCAAAGTCCAGGTCTTTGCCAGCTCTTCCAAAACTCAAGCCGGGCCACTGTTGTCGCGCAGCTCTCCTTATGCCTTCTGCACACGTACCAGCCTCAAAAGACCATTCCCCCATGCTTTCTGTGCCTGCACTGGCTCCCCTTCCTTCACTACATCAAACAGTGACACAAACTACTTGTTCTTCACCTTTACGACCCTTCAGAGCCCAGCTTTGCCCTACCTGTCAATTATAATACAATGCTGGGCTATCAGTCCCCACTTCTGCCTTAGTTACACCAGACTGCCTTGCCAATTAGTCCAGTCGTTCCCCTCGAGCATCTTTGTGCTGACTTAGATCCTACGTACCCTACGGGAATGGGAGATCGGTTCTAGGAACTCCTAGAAGCTCCAGCTCACCTCCCTGGCAAGCCTGCCATGACGATTCACCTGGGTTACGGCACCCAGAAGCGACTGACAACGCATGAGCAGCAATGCTGCTTTGAGTGCTGAGCAATCACCCGGCTCTTACCTCCTCTTACCCCACTCATCCGCTTAATCCCCGTGCCTTCAACAACGTGTCCGCATTGTAAGTTGGCGGAAAGGAAGAGTCTCGGTTACAGACACGCAGCGCCGACAACAAAACCAGCCCAACCTGGGTGTGCGGCAATACTTGCTTCACCATCGCGAGAAAGCACAAGTGATCGGTGCAACGTACAGGGCAGAGAAGATAGAAGAAATACGCTGCTAGGGGAGAAAACCCTTAAGCACTTCGCTCCTGACAGAACTGCATCGTGCCATAAAACCCTCATGCAGATCAGTATATTTCCTTCATAAAACCGATCGTGGTGTTTAAGGTTAAATGCAATTTAGCTCAAAAAGATACTTTTATTCTGGGGTGTGTGCGCATTTCTGTTGTTTGTTTTGCCAGAAGCATCTACCTTGCTGGGTTACAACAGCCAAGCGCACCTTCCCTGTTGTAGGCTGGGGACAGCGAGGGGCATGCCGTGCTGAGACACAAATACCCATTTTTCCCTGAGCCCACAGCAGAACACGATAGCCCTGGCAAGAAAGATGCACTGAGTGGAGAAGAGGCAAAAAACCCAAACCAACCCATGGGTTTAGAGCACAACAGCAGCGTGCAGACTGAAACCCTTGGATAAAAGAATCGCCAGCGCCACAGAAGTCATTCAGCGGGGAGCAGCGGCACTGGGAAGCAGAAGCGGAGGCGAGAGGAGGGCTGTGGGCTGCGACAGTGCTGCTGGAGAGCAGCAGCTCCCGGCGGCCACCTCGCTAAAAAGCTCCTCTCCCTTCCCATCCAGCTTCGGTGAATTCTCGCTACACTGGGTGAAAGACAGACGCCATCTGCTCGATGGTCTCTTCCTAAACCGGTTTTTGGAAGAAGCGGCCTCACCACATCACCAGCTCTCATGTTCCGGAGACACCCCAGAAGCCGTGCAGGCACGCAGGGGTGAAGCTGTCCGGATGGGGTACTTTGAGCATCTACTCAGTCGGAACGGCCAGCCCGTGCTGCACAGACACAACTGAACAAGCTTGATAAAACTCAGTCTTTAAACTCAAACCGGGAGGTTAGTAATGGAAAGTTCTTAATCCAGTCGTTTGAGCAACACTGCGGCAGAATGGGAGCTGGCGTGTCCCAGGCGACGCAGCTCTCCTCACACCTTTCTCCCTATGCATTGTTCCTTCCACTCAGGACTAGCAAAGGATCTGCGATACCACTATTAATTAAAAACACTCCACACTTTTCAACTTTGAATTAATTGTGCAGTCGGCAATGGGTCAAAGCAGCTTTCATGTCAGCTTTTACAATTTTGTTCTGAACAAAATGGGTTCATTAGCCAACAATTCCAGGAAAAAGACGCCGTCATTGCATAATGAACCCCCATTATTTTGTTCTGCCAAACAGTTAAAGCGATCTTTAACCCAGAACATACTGTACCAGCACAGAACTGAAAAGAAGGTATTTTCTCCATGCCTTGCAGCACCTATCAGTTTATAGCCAAGCATAGCAGCTAAAAAAGTGATGCGATGTAATTTTCTGCAAATGAAGAGATAAGAAAACTCTTGGCCTTGTACTTCCAACATTTATATCTTGCTAATTGTATGCCCCTCTCACAGAGGAAGAGGCCCACACTTTTTAAACATCAAAACCAGCGCTAAAGCCCTTCACTGCAGAGTCCCACCACAGAAAAGTCATCTGCAGACACCAAATTGTCTTTCTAAGAACAATCCCCAAGTGCTTGACTCTGCCTGTCTGGAAATGGGAAAGGTAATTCATAAGGTTGCTGGGTTTTAAAACGCAGACTGGGAAAACAGAAATACTGCTGTGTTCATGCGTAGCTGTACAGTTTGTGAGCAAAACTGAGATCTTCAACCTAAGCGGCAGAGCACGTAAGCAAGCTGTAGAAGGAATACAGAGGTGCTACTCTACCGGGAGAGGAACAAGAGCACTTTGTACGCCACTCAAAAGCTATAAAGAGCTATCATCCATTATTTCCAATAACAATCAATAATCCCGTATGCAAACGGCAGTAGCTGGAGGGCAAAAGACCCCAGTGCTTTCGCAGTCTCAACCCAGGCACGTATCTGCACCTTCCCTACGCAAGTGAGAGCCTACACCAAAAGGAACTTTGCTTTTTCTGTGTACTTTTATCAACAATAAAATAGTTAGCAGCTTGGGTATTTCAGCTATCACTAGACTTCAAAGTCAATAATGCCTTGAAAGGAATATTATCAGGATCAGCTGAGCCTGCAAGCTGTGTAGTTTTACAGTTACCTTGGCAATAGCTATTGCATCCGCACTCAGAAGTCCTGGTAAGTCTGGGCTGCCATACTGCTAGGTCCTGTACCAAAATAGAAAGCTAACAATAATACCTGCCCAGAGGAACTTAAATCTGAACAAGCTTCTCCACCACATTAACACTAATTACCGCGCTCGCCGATAATCCACAAAGAGCCACGTGGGATTAAAGGTGGGCTGTCAGCTGCCGTGCCGCTGCCAGCACGCAAACAGCCTTGGGACCAGAGGTGCGAGTGCCGGCTGTATACGGGCTCTTATACACGCTGTTTCCCTCACGATAAAGCACAAAACTTGCATACGGAGAGAAGACAAGGGCTACCTGCAAATCTGATAGAAGGGTGTGCTCTTTGGAGAGCAAACAGATGGGAAAAAAAAAAAATCTCCAAATTAAAACCTGAGCAGAACACTGCAGTAACCAGCATCTGGAAGTAGGTCAAACACCAACAGATATCTCCTGCCCTTTCCTTTAAATGAGGAAAAAAAAAAAGATAAATACTGTTATCATAGTAATATACCAACGTACAACGCTATCCTCTCAAGAGCAGACACTTGGATGACCAGTGGACTCAGGAAATCCCACTGGAGCAAGCCATCCAGTCAGAATACTTCTAGAAGATGCTGCCTCCAAAGATCGAAGAAGAATTTTCCCCCAGAATTCCTAACTATAAGATGACTCTGAGGTCTTTCAGGAACTTAAGTCGAGCAGCGTAAAACATCACCTGCTGAAGTACGCAATACAAACTAATTTAAGCAAAACGTACAATCTTACGCTGTCCCAAGGTAGTTCTGCCAGACCACAACAGCAGCAGCGATTAATCACGTACAGATGAACTTTTTTTTCTTTTTCATAACAGCAGTTGCGAATGGGTTGATATCAAATGAAGCGAAAAGTTGGGTAGACTTATTAATGCCTTTATTAGTGCACTCCAAGTGGCACCTCGGGAACCTTTTAACTTCAAGCTCAAAGGAGGACCTCACCAGGAAGGACGCGTGGGCGTGGGAAAAGTGTTGGCAGGATTATTGGCTCATTAAAGGTGACCTAAAAAGGGAAGCAGAATTGGATTTGTGCTCTTTCATGTTCCCTTATGATATATAAAGAAGGGCTAATTTTTTTTTTTTTTTCCCTTAAGAGGGTTTTTCCTCCTTATTTCTACATTAGAGATTTTATACCTGGAGAGTAGCTGGAAGGTGACATTCAAGATGTTGTGAAAGTGAAGCCTGATGACTGGAGAAGTAACGCCATTTTTATTCAAATGCTTCATAGCTCTAACGTCTATTTAAATCAAAGACACAAATGAAGGGTAGGGTGAGAATCTGGTTTTGTTAAAGATTTAACAAACCTGCCCCTTCAATAAAATCAGCAGTTTCCTACTCATAAATGAGACTCTTAAACAGTCATCCAGCAAAACAAAAAATAATGGATTTTATCCTTGCTTTTTAATCTCGCATTATTCGCCTACCTCGGCAACAGCAAAGGAGCCGAACAATTTCTTTTACATGTCTTCCCAAGATAAAAACACAAAGCGACCATGAAGAAAATGAGAACAGGTCCACATATCCTCCTCTATCCTCATATAACCCGGTATAAATGAGATTGCTATTAATAGCTAACTCCTCTCTGGGTGAGACTGTACACAAGACGTAATCCTTTTAAAGTCAATTATCACAACATGGCCTTCCACAAGCGTAGCGCAAGGCTCTAGGAAAGAAACCAGCCTGATGCTACGAGCTATGTTGCCCCCGCGCTCCCAGTTGACTACGGGTTTGGGAAAAAAAGCTCGCGCGTCCTGCCACGGATGGAAACGGCTCCGCAGGTGTTTCAGTCCGAGCCCCTGTTCAGAAGAGCTCCGGGTGACGTCAGTCCTCGCACGAGCAGTTTTGGGCACCGACGCAGGCCGTCTCGAGGGGACACCCAACACCGTGCCAGCTACGACTCTGCAGCCCTTTTCCCAAAGCCACACAGCTACCTCCTTCCTCCCCTACAGGCATTAAATTAAAAATGCAAATATTTCTGGAATATTTACAGAATATTGAATTAAAGAAATATTTTGGTTCTTTTTTTTTCCTGTAACAGAAGTAAAATAAACCAAAACTACAGAAGCATTCGTAAAGTGCCATCACAGAAGACTGCTTGGAAGCACATCCATCCGGCTCTCACAATGAAGTCCATCAAAACCCAAAAGCCCCAAGGCTTCCAGTGTTCCAAACCAACACTTAAAGCCCTTAAAGAATGCAGCAAATACTGAAAAAAAAACCAAAATTTGTACCCTTAGAAAAACTCATACAGCAAAATGATCGTGTATAGAATGGACGTTAAATATCAGTTCATCTAAAAACACAAAGCCAAACCCCCAAACGAGTCATCTGAGCCCAAAAGACAGCGCACAGAGATGCTGCCTCTACTTTAGGCACAGAACAATTTCAGAGTGCCAGGGCCACAGTCTCCAGCAAATAATGATGAGCAAAAAGGAAAAAAGCGACAGGCTGGAAGGGCGAGGAGCCAGAAGAGAACAAGCAGCCCAGGGAAGATCATGGGCTGAAGATGAATCGCATCTGAAAGGAGCAACTTTGCTTTCAAGTGAGATATGAAAAGCCTCACTCCTAGAGACAATGTGACCGCTGGCTACTGGAAACACGCTGCCACAACACAGTAAACAAAGACTCGGAAAGAAGGGATTTTACACTGAAGTTACTGGTTTCAGTGCTTAGGTTAGGGAGAGCTCCTCAGCATTTTCACAGATGGGAAGTATTAGTATCTGCATGCCCATTCAGTAAGAAAACTATGGGAGAAGTGGGGAAGGGGGATGTCCATCGTGGCTTGGCGTTTGACGAACTGACAGCTGACACAGCAGCCAGCCGCACACACCGTCGGGGTCCCCAGCAGGAAAAACCGCAACAGAGCATTCCCTGACAAAACTGTATGCAAAATCATAGCCAAAACCAGCACCGATCAGTCATAAAATTCAGGGTGGGGAGAAGCAACCCAAAAGCATTGGCAGCTACAGAGATCCAAACTCAAGAGCCAGTATTCTCCTTAAAAAAAAAAGATTAAAAAAATTAAAAAAATCCTATCAGTGATGGCATTGGTTGGAGGGAGTCATCATTCCCGACACTGTTCTTGCTGGCGCTCTCTGCAGTTTAGGGAACTTAAACCCCAGTCCTCAAATTTGAATCTTCTTAAATTAACAAAAATGAAACCAATCCCAAGATTTGCAAAATTTTAGATTAATTTTCAAATGAGAAGTGTGTTTTGTTTCAAGAAAAAGATTTCAGGGGCTTTTAATTCCTCTGAAAATCAATGCAATTCACGTTTTGAAATACGTTGCCATGTGCAACTGAAGGACATTTTAAGAAGGAAAATGGAAAGCATTCTACTCTAGAAAAAAAATAAAATCTAAGTTTTATTGGGCTAACGTAGGAATATTATTACTGCAGTATAATTCAGGAATACAAGAGGCACATTTTTATATTTCAGCTGCAAATTAGGCTCAAAAAGCAGCAGAGGAAAACCTCTGTAGAGAAATGAATTGCTCTCCGAAAGACAGGTTATTTTGAAGCCGTAAAAAAGCAGAAAAGCAACAGCGAGCGTTGCATAAGCAGATGCCCTCGCACCTTTCTGTCGGAGTACACACCTGCATAAATAAATATTTAGCCAAACATCAAAATTTATAAAGAAGCAGCCCACCACTTTACGAAATCAGGCAAAAGCAAATTGAGACTCGGCGCAAAGAGCCCTGCCCTGAATACTAATGCGTTATTGATACCCCAGGACCGAAAAGCAGCGACATCTCGGGACCCTAAGCAAGCCTCATACATCTGCTGCGGGAGGAGCTGGACTCGTCTTGATAAAACCTTATTGCTAAAAATTTTGTGTTATCAGGCGGCTTTTGTAACAGAGGCAAAGGCACGGCTTCCCGGCTAGCAGGGTTTTTCCCTGCGCTTATTCTAATGATACACATTCAATTACTTGAGAAAAGAAAAGAATCAAATCGGAAACATCTGTAGTTTGCCATATAATTACTGGATCTTCCCCATGGAGACTGACCTTTGTAACACTGATACCAGGACCTGAAAGGCTAAATGACAGGATATTCACATGGTTTAAATGTATAACATGATTACAAGGAATTAAATAGGCGCTGTTATTTTCCATCTTAGTTTATGTTAACATAAGCGCGGACTTTATGATCTTGCGTTTAATCTTTGCGCTCAGTATGTAGTAGCTGAATTTACTCACTATTAGTGGACCCAAACCACTAAAATGCCATGTGTTGATTATATAATAAAGTTGAATACTGGATCCGAGGTTAATATGCAGCCATTACTTTTACCTGTAATGGGAATCTTTTCGACCGCGCTTTCTTCCTTGCTCTCATCTTCACACCAGCTTGTGACTTCTGGATGTGAACACACCATAATGAAACACATTTCAAAGTTGCAGTGATCAGACTGGTTTGTTTGCTTTTAAGCCCTACTCCCTTTAATTTCTCACTTTTGTTATCTCTTGTTTATTGATCTAAACTATCCATTACCGTTCTTAAAAGAGGCGCCTACTGTGAACTTTCCTCCCATGCGAGGCTACCCTGCCTCTCTGTAGCTTCCAGAGAAAAGGACAAGCTAACCAAATGTCTTAAATAATTTAAGACCCGATGGGATTTAGGAAACAAACAACCCACAGTAACTCTGCGATCTCGTCCGGCAGCCCGACAGCAGCAGCGTTTATCATACCGACTGCAGAAAATTAGTTTAAATCAAAGTCTCCGTCTCCTCCACGGATAAAAGTCGCGTGAATTTAGGAGGCCTAAAGCAGTTTGTTTACATTTGCTGTGTAAAGAGCATTGCAACCTAATTGCCTGTCTCTTCCGGACTTTGATGTAAGGGATGCTCTGAGAGCAGACCAAGCAAGTTGCCGTCGCCGGTTACTATGCCGGACTAATGTATTACTTCCTTATCTAAAGAAATTAACTGGGGTTTCACAAAGGCGTTCACCTTCTAAGCTCTGAAACGGCACTGCGCACCTTTCTCAGCATGAAACCTTTTATTTTTGAAAATTTATTCTGCGGTCTGGCTTTATAATAAAAGGCAACAAATGCATCCCACGGTTTCTAAATGGTAGACATTTTTTAAATACATGCACACCTATAGATCCGTTTTTAATAACTGCCACAAGGCTTGCTTTTCTACTCCTGCAGAAAAAAATAGGCACCATAGGCATCACTCATTTTAAGAGGTAACAAGAACGACAAACGATACTGAGATATTTAGGAAAATCCCCCAAAGTTCATTGTAAATACACACTAATTCGCCAGTCGCTATAATACAGTCCCCTGCAGATTTGGCTAGAAAAGACATACATACAGAGAAGGACAATAACTTTGAGCGCGCAGCCGGACCTTGTAACACTTGTTACCTTGTTCTCCTGTGCCGGCGAGCCGGGGAGCGTGTTTTGCCTGCTTTATTTCCTCGCTGTCGTTTGGGATCGATGGCAAGCTGTAAGATGATTCATTACTCTGAATAGATGACCTATCCCCACACTTGTCTGGAGGGACCTCTCTCAACACCGGTAGAGCCTGTAGCGTTAAAAAAAAAAAAAAAAATAGCCGCAGCCCTATTATCCTTCGTCTCGAGCGTTTTCCACCATACATTTAGGCTAATCTATACTTCACCATGTAATCTGTTTCCAGGGTGTTTTTGTTAGATGTTAAATTACCTCCGAGTTCAATCTGCGCTAGCTCAGGAATTGCATTCTGCCTTGAAGTAACACAAACTTTGAATTATTCTTTTAATCGCTAGGTTTTCTGGAAATTCTCAGTATTCCCTGCCTCCCACATTCAGGGTAAGCAAACCAGAAGGGTGTATCAAATACGCTGCAACAGCAACAGACTGAAAAGAAATCTCTCCGTTTGAGGCACGCAGCAGTGAGGCATGTTAACCCGCAGCGTTAGCAATAGCTGCAGCTTAAAACAACACCAAGACCGATGAACCTGGAGGCAGAGAACCCGGCGCACAGCTTGCCCGAGCTAGCCTCAGCCGGGCGCGGTTCCGATTTTAATCCTATTCCTGCACATTTGTAAAGTTTGTTCTCTCCTGCCTGTGCATGCAGCCCTCTGCAGCAGCACTGTTCAGACCTCTGTAGTTAAACGTATTTCTGACGCAAAGAATTAAGTTGGAAGCCAATACCTTCATAGGGAGCTGAACGTACCACAAATACGGCCGAGTTAAAAGCAGGCTTAAAATAAAGCAAGCACTTCTTAAGTTATCATTGACCTGTATTAGAAGTACTGTGTGTGGCTTATAAAGCCCTTTCTGAGAGCAGGAGAAATCATCCTTCCTGGCATTTATTATTTCACAAAGAGTGGCAAAGGCTTTCTGGGCATCCTTCCTGTCTCTCCTTTACTTGTAGGGTGTTCCTCTCCATTGTATTTCCTCGCACAAAATATGGACTCAAGTCTTTAAAAATCTACTAGATTTTCTGCTCTAGTTATCTGATTGTTTCATAAAACAGTTGTTTCATAAAACAAAAAGCCTTCAGCGATGAGGACCAACATCTTGGAGAGAACTCCAGGTTTTGTAACTTATTTTATACATTCTGACCTGAGAGTATGGAATAGCTTCAAGCCAAAACATTTTAGACTCATGAAAAAATGTTATTCTCCTGCATCTGGTCCCTCCTCATTAATCCATATTTATTCAGGAGCCCAGAATGGCAACTTTTCAGTCTTAAGCAAGTAGCTTGCCAAACTTTTTTTCTTTCTATTAAACTTACATATGGGAAGTCTCCATACAAAACCAACAGGAGCAAGCTGCTACTTCATCCAAAAAACAGGGATTTTAAGTCTCATTTTCTTAATGTCAAGAATGCCCTAAATCACAGGCAGGATTGGGAAATCTTTACTGTTGAAGGAAATTAATTCCCATGTAGCAGTTTACCCCAGTGGGGATTTCTCACACTGGAAGTACTTTGCTTACCTATTTGCAGTATCATTCAACATCCAAACAGGCGTGAACCACCACCAACACATACAAGCAACCAGTGTACACTCTAACACCACAATTAATCCAGGCAGAAGGAAGGTTCCCACCAGGAGAACCAAAGCTTGGCGTTCAGAGTCACAGGGACCAAGGCGACTCCGCGGTGGCCAACATCTGTCAGGGCATGAAGACATCTTACGTGCTGCATGAGCCACGCGGGTCTTATTCTTACAGGAGCATAACTTGGCTGAAAAGGGCACCGGGTTGCACAGCTTCCGCAGCCAAGAGGCTATCCCACTGCCCAGAGAAGGCGTTCCTACCACGCCAGCTCCCTACGGCTGTCCCACGTCCACAGGAACAACACCCAGTGTTCTTAACAAGGGCAACGGGAGAGATCCGTGAGAAAAGCTGATAGTAGGATGTAAGAGAATAGAAGACAGTCATAATTTAGTGATAGAGATGAGAAGACAGGCAGGCGGACAGACAGACTCTGTGGACCACTGGAACGGGCGAGATGCTGAAGGCACTGGAGGAGAAGGTGGACCCGCTGCTGGTTGTCACCAAACCTCTGCGGACCGCCAGCGCTGATGGGGACAGGGCTGGCAGACTTGACAGGTCTGTCTGTACAGTCAGGAGCTCACGGCTCCCTCCTGCACCTCCAGCCTGCTGCCTGGCCACGCAGTACCATCATCCGGTGGCGTTCTCGGCCGATCTTTAAGCCCTCAGAGAAAGAAGTCATCAACACAGGCCAAAAATTCAAATTTTGGAGTCGTAAATATTTAAGATCCTTAGGTTCTATTGCTTGTAAGTTCACTACTACATTATATACATCTTTACAGTGAAGCAACTGTTCCTGTACACGCACGTTCTGTAATTTATATTGATCCTGTTCTGTGCAACCTGCTTGGAAATAAGGTGTTTCAACGTAGGGGATGCATCCTGGCATTACAATTAATTGACTGGATCCACTTAATAGGTAATATAAACGTTAAGTGCATATGTGTGGGCCACAGTAACATGTAGCAATTGACAGATTATTACTGCATATATTCACCCATAAAGCTTGTGTTAGTGAGCTTTGACTTTGTAGAAGTTTTTACATGCAATTACAGATTTATGTACGGTATTTGTTTATCTGTCACTAGCGCAATGATACATTCCTTGGTCATCTCTTCTGCTTGCCTGAATGTTTTAAGGACAGAATACAAATTACTTATCCACATACAGAAAGAGAAGTTACCCTGGCTATTATTGAAAGCATACAACTAAAATATTACATCTTCATTATTTGTTTCAAGTGCTATTAAAACTAGAATATAGCAAAGCAGTTCAAAATGCTTTTTAACTTCTCAGTAAAAAGTAGAGGAAAGATATTTTTTGCCAAGATTTTTTGGAGCAGAGCACGGGGCCAGCTCGTCAGCAGCGGGCTGCCTGGCAGAGCTCCCAGCTCCCGCCGCAGGGGTACCGGTGCGGAGGCAGCCGGGACGTCACCCCGGTGCCAGAGTCCCCGCTCTCCTGGCACGGCTGCAGCTGGAGGCAGCGGGGACCGGAGCCCTGCCCTCCCCACGCCACTGGCTGCTCCGGCTTTCCAGCAAAAGAGGTCAGGGCACGCACAGGTCTACTGAATACCAACTTTTTTTTTTTTTTAAAATAGTTAGTTTATAGAATCATAGAACCGTAGAATTGTTGAGGTTGGAAAAGACCTTTAAGATCATCCAGTCCAACCATTAACCTAACGCTACCAAGTCCATCACTAAACCAGTTAAGGGTAGAGTAGCAATTTCATGTTTCCTGACTTGGTGGCTGGATTATTTATAATGAAAGTAAAAACTAGGAATCACTAAGGTTGGAAAGGATCTCTAAGATCATCAGTCCAACCATCAACCCAACACCCCCATGCCCACTAAACCATGTCCCCAAGTGCCACCTCTGCCCGTTTTTTGAACACTTCCAGGGCTGGGGACTCCCCCACCTCTCTGGGCAGCCTGTTCCGGTGCTTGACTACCCTTTCCGTGAAGAAATTCTTCCTAATATCCAATCTAATAACAATCTTATAACCTTTTGCATTAACGTTTAAAAAAAATGAGCATGCTACTATTTGTAAAATGCTCTGCGTATCCAGTGTACCAAACATAACTCTGTTTTAAAAAATAAAATACATCATTCATGATAAAAAGCTACTAAGCCACAGAGAAAGACAGATGATATAAGCCCCGTAATAAATTCACACAACAACAAATGTGTGAGCTTGTTTAAATAAATAACTGGTTTGAAGGGTGGAAAACACCCTCCCAGAGACCTTAGAGAGACTGTTTTCTTCATGGGATGAAGTGCTGTATGTGCTTGCCCCGAGACAACTGGGGAACTCGTATTCTCTCCTTACCCACCTCCCGACGATCTCCGAGGCCGATGAATGAACACGGACTGCCTGTCATCGCCCTTAAAGCCCACACACCGCATCGCATTGGCAGCACAGGGCCCGTCTCGCCTTCACAGTGCAAATTAGTCTGCAGGTGTCATTGATTTAGACATTATTAGATGCAAGTGCCAACCTGGCTGTCCTGCGCCTTCTTGCTGGAAGCCAGCAGGCTTTCAAACATCTCCGCCACGTCTCCCGTGAGCTGAACCTGGTGCTTTTTCAAGAACAAGGCGTGGTTGCTCAAGCAAGTCTGCAGCATGTCCATGTCCCACCGCTGGTCTGGCCTGAGAAACAAACCCAAGCACCGTTAGTGGGACACCCCACGTACACAGGTGCCATGCTACTCATTTATCTGCACAAGCGGGTCAACATGCAGTGGGAAAAGCCATCACATCTTTTGTTCTTAATTCCCACTTTTGCTTTTAAACATGTCCAAAGTGGAAAGCATAAGAAGTCACTTGTGACTTCCGCAAATGTGGGGAGGACGGGCAGGGGCGATCGTCATCATGTCTGTCCCCTGGGTCCCTCCTGATTCTCAGATCAGGAGACATTAAACCTTTCCTGCAGCCGTGGGCAGACCTCACTTACTCCATCAGGCACTGTGCTGGGCACCCACTTCCCCAGGCTCATCTTCTTTTTCAGAATTGCTTTTATAATTTTTGAGCAAAAGTGGCTTTTCTTTTAGCACAGAAAATATAAATACTGCAATCTTGTTTGCCAAAGATGTTTGTTTTTCCAGTTGCTCCAATGAAGTTTCACAAACAGAGGAGTGAATTCCAATTAACTCCACAAGTGTTTGTCCCTAAGAAACCATTCAGGAAATACAACAACATATTAGTGCTCGCAGGCATATCAGCCTCGAAAGGAGAACCAGGTATAGTTAAATAGACCATTCTTCAGCGCTCACAAGTGCCCCGATCCTGCTAACACTTGAGCGTTGCTGAGCCTGTAACAGGGAGGAAGGTCTAGACAGAAGCTAAGTAAGAAAGAATGGAAATTGTTTTCATTACTGTATTAAAGAGACCTAAAAAGAAGAAAAAAAAAATCAATTCTCTCTTGTCCTTGTGGCGTACGCACAGGAAAGAAAAAAACCATTTTGAATAACTGCGGATTATTGTTTTTAAAGGCTATATGCATCTTCTGCTTCACAGAAAAATAATTTGCTTCTCAAAATTACATTCCCCATCCTTACGTGCCTGAGACTCACGTTGAAGATCACAGAAATTACCAGCTAAGAGATCTCTGAAGTTAATATGTTTCCTTCCCCACCACAGCAGCCTGGGGCGGGAGATGCTGTGGACTGGGCAAGACGGGGGGGACCTGGCTGAGTGCTGCCTGGCGGAATAAGATTCACCGTCAGTGAACGAAAAGGAAAATAAATGAATTTGCTTAATGTTCTCATTTCGAGTCGCACGGCTGCTGCCAAGACACGCAGAGATCAGCACTCAGACGTCTTTATTTTCCAGTGCGATTGGAGGTCTGGCCCCAGGTCTGCTTTCTGCAGACTTTTCTTTCTTTTTCTGCACCAGAGAGGCAGAGCAGACTTGGGGAGGAAAGAAAAGAATGTTAATCACACCCACACACAAGTTTTGTGTCTGCAATACCTGGTTTGCTTTTCATCCACCGCTCTACCTTTAGCATCGAGTGTTTTCTCAGGTAGGAGGCATCCATTCAGCACGCTCTGTAATAAAGCCCGAAGCTGATGAAGGACGACTGCCTCGCATGCTTCAAGGTCGTCTTCTTTCAGACTGCCGGCCCGATTACAAAAGCTACAAAATAAAGCAGGTATTACATGCAACCTTTATTTAAAGCCCAGACAAGCCAGCATCAGTTTGGAGGCAGAATCTGTAACGCTTCCCCTGGCTAACGGGATAACTGGTGGGACAGCCCAGCGGGACAAACATCCGCGATGCTCTTGGCAAAAGATGCGGAACAGGACAGGGAGGTCAAACCCAGCGCTCAGAAAACGCCAGGTTTAATCTCGCACCTTTGCTTTTTGACAGATACAGGGGAACCTGCGCACATCCACTCAGTGGAACCGCTTCTTGGCCGGGCGGCCCTGGCTGTGCCGTGGCCAGAGCGCTTACGTCGCAGGAGCCCATCTCTGGCGGTGGGCAACACTTCCTCCTAATTCCCTAGAAATCCTCTAACCATCGAGTGCTTATGACAATCCTAGTTTATGGAGGCTGATGTATAATTTTAAATAAAATTACAAAGCTGTTCCCAATTCTTGTAATTAAGAGCCCTGTTGCTGCGGAGGGACAAAGAAGGCTCGCTGACCCCGGTTTTGTTAACACACGGGTTTTGGTGATTCTCTTTGCTCCTTTACCTTGAAGAAGAAATTATTTTTCTGGCTATTGTTGTCTACCTCAGTAAATCACATTAGCATTACTAGCCAAGGGGATGCTCTCATTCTTGGAAATAAGTATTTACTTCACCTAAGGGATCTGTGGAGCAAGGCTGCAAAAAGCGCTACATTTAGGAAAGAGTATTTGTTGGAGTAATTTGCGTATGCACTTCTAAGGGCCATATTTCAGCTCTCCGATGACATTAAAACAGTGGAAGGGGAGGGAGGCCTCTTAGCAACTAGCGATGTTTGTTTGCAGGAGCCCGCTGGCTCTTTGCGCCGGCCATTTGTCACCGCAAGAGCGAGGACCCCGGCTCAAACCTCAGCAGGCTCCTGCAAAGCTGCTCGGCAACAGCCTCTCGCCACTGCTCACCTGAATTCAGCTAGGAGCGCGTAAGCAGTCAACAACAAAATTACAAGCATTACGCTGGATGTACGGCAACGAGCAAACAAGGATGCAGGGGATGGGGTTAAGGCATAGGCAGCACCGCCCTCCTCCCCGGTTCCTGCCCGCTCTGCCAGGGCGCGGAGGGGAGAGGCAGCTCGCGGGGAAGCGGCATTAACCTGAGCAGCTCCGCCGTGCCCATCGTCCCCACGTGCTGGCCCTGGTACAGCGCCCGGTGCTGGGGGCTCGTCCTCACCACCACGTCTTCTATCAACTGCAGCGCACGGGAGAGCCCCGCCAGCGTCCCGCGGTGCCTGCGGACGGACAGCAAACGGGGCTTGAAGGGACTTGAGCTGCGACAGGTATTTCAAAGGCATTCCCATCGCACCAGTTGGAAAAACGAACACCCTCGTTTTAGCTTTTCAAAGCAAACAGCAAAAACCACATTGCTTGAGCTCTGTCAAGAGGGAAAAAAAAAAAAAGCACATGAGCAAACAAACCATCCAAAAATCAGCCAAGGCCTGAGATGCTGCATTGAAATTGCCCTGCCCCGAGTCGTTTAATTCCTTCACCTCCACAATCAGAATAAATCTGGTGACCACCTACAGGTACGGGGACATAACTGGGACCTCAGAGGGGTTCTGATGAAGCTGCACCTCTATAATGATGCAAATTAGGACTTAAACATTGAAACAATGCAGCAGGCTAATCCTTGAACAGAGGTGTAAATGGCTATTCAGGTCCAGGCCGGCTGCCTGCTTTGTTGGGGACTTTCCAGGCCAGGTCTCCACCAGCCATGCCCCAGCTGGGCCTGCGCCCGCAGAGCCCCACAGGCAAAATAAAGATTTTTTTTTTTTTTTCTTTTTCTTCCCCCCCCCCCCCCATGTAGAAGCTGACATTTATACAGTTAACCTTGGTTCACGCTCCCTCAAGTGAAAAGCTCTGAGCAAGAAAACTTGCAGCATTTTTGCAATCGTGTTAAGCTATACTGAAAGTTGTGTTTTCCGTCGGGCTGTTGGGCAACAGTGAACAATTAAGTGGGAGCTGCCATGCATTTAGTCGAGTTTCCTAGACATTTAATAAGCAAAACAATACCAGGGAGATCACATATGCAGTTAAACAGTGCTTTTTCTTTTCCCCCAGTCTTACAAACCCTGTATTTTAGCGGCCGGCTCGTTTCCCATTGTTTTCCTCCCGCTGGGTGGTCCTTCCAGGGTGCCACTCGAGAGGGATACAATAATAAAAAGGGAAGGGGAAGGAAGGGACACCAACATAAAGAAAAACAAAATGTATGACAATCTGCAGCAGGCTACGGATCAGAGGTCAGCAAACAAGAGGTCCTTCTCTTTTACAGGTTGCTTCCTGGAAACAGTCTGATTAAGCTGGCAGCTTGAATTATGTGTTACATTTTGTAATGCACAATCCATCTGTGCTAAGTCCTCTTCAATGCAGCTGAAGCAGCACAGGCATAAGCTCTGCCTTTTTCCACCCCCTCAGCGCAGGCCTTAAAATAGTCATCATCTTTCTCTGCGCTAATTCTCCGAGACCCTCTCCCCCCCCGCTCCCACTCCCGGGTTTAAGCCCTTAAAGAAAAGGCCGGGTGCTGTAAGGAATGGTAAGAGGATACGGAGCCTTTCACCTCCGGTTCAGCAGCTCAGACCGGCAGCGAGCAGCCGAGGACCGGAGCTATCGGGTGGCTTCACCTGGCGGGAGGGGAAATCGGGGGGGCCTTTACAGTGCCACTCGAACAAGCCAGCCGAGCCCCCCACTCGCCAGCGGGCTCCTGGGCTACAGACCCAAACGGAAAACGCGTGGATCGGGCTCTCGCGCGGGTCCGAGCTGGCGGGACGAGTCTGAAGAGGTGTGTGTACGAGCTCTGATCAACACGCCCAGCCGGCAGCGCTCCGCAGCACCGAGTTTAGTTATTAAGGATGACGATTTTAGAAAATAGGTAGCAAAATCGCAGCACCCCACTGAACTGCAACCAAGGCGCAAAACTTATACTAAATAACCTTTCGTAGCAGCATCACCTTTCTTTGGTTAATAACCTGATAATGTTATCATGATAACCATTCTTCTAGCTGGAAAATGCAGTTTGAAATTAGGCTGAACTCACCCAGAGGTAAAATAGGACCTGCAAGCATTTACCACAGGAAAAAAAACCCAAAACATAAAAAAAAAAACCAAACCACAATGCTACTTCTGCAGCAAGATAGGAAAGGCATTTTCTCCAAAAATATGAACTTGTGACTTCCTGACATGCAACAAGGATTTTGTTTTGCCTTTCCAGTGAGCTATGATCCCTGCACACAGGAGCTCCCCTCCCCTCCTCGTACTGATTTCAAATAAGACACCAAAAGTGCACGAATGGCCCAGAGACGACAGGCGAGGAATGGTACTTTGTTCGGATGCCACAGCCACGACACCGCTGCATTGGGAAAATCCAAGCTATAGATATTTTAATTTAGTACAACAGGTATAAACAGTTGCAAAATTTCTGCGTATTTCTTCAGCCAGTGTAGGAATTTCGTAAGAGAAAAACCACATGGGCCAAAGGGACATCGCAAGACCCGAGATATTATTCATTCTGTGAATCTGTGGCATGATATATTCAGACCAAAAAAAAGTTGCATTCTCATAGTTTGTGTAATTTAGTACCTGAATTTCAGTTATGTAATTACTTGGAAACTGTTCCCCAAGATTTTCAGCTCATGAATTATTTTGCAAGACTCGAGCGTGCACGCTGCATTTCACGTGCGTTGGAAAGTCGGATTGGACAGCCCAGCTGGTTCTAAGCGCCACAATGGCAAAGGCTGCTTAAACCTCCACGAGACCTTCCACGCCTGCCATTTTTGAAATTTTATCTGCATTTTAATTTCCAGGTAAAGCAAATTAAAATTTGTATCTTTTCTGCAGAAACAGCTAACAGTGGCAATCCCGCTTCCATGGCCTTGAGAAACAGAGGCATTCAGCTTGGCATAATGCGAGAGGAAACCTCCACGTTCTGGTTTCAGTTGTGCTCCGGAGATAATGCGAGCAGTGAAACCTTTCGTATAATTTGGCTGGGCTTCAAAAGCATCGCACAATATTTTCATCAGTTTATGAACAGCGAGGCATCACTAGCATCGACAGGGAGAGAACAAAAGGTTAAATTACCATCGCTCAGCTACGACTTCTCTAGCAAAGGCAGGCACTCTATGCAACTTCCGTACAAAGTGTTATGATTAACAGGTGTTATAGAAAAAAAAAAACAAACCCTGGGTAAAAGCTATTTAGATGTAAATTAGATGATGTTTCCATAGCAAGCAGTCTGATGCAAATGTGAAATGATAAAGTTACAGAAGTGTATATTGATGGCAACTAGTTTCTGCTCAACTGTGATCTATTAAAATACAAACTAATATTGAAATCAGTGCCTAAGACAACATGACCATGAATGTAAGAAGATAGATGCGTTAAGCAGATTAAATAGCTGCAAACAACCAAAAAGGGGAAAAAAAAAACCCAACCAAAACTGGTAAAAGAGTACTCCTCATTCTCCAGGGGTAAAACCACTGGTTTCTTTCGGACCTCGTCTCTCCCCAACGTACAGCCACCCCCCCACCATCAAGGTAGGGAGGCCCAAGGGGAGCGGCACCAGCTGGAATACAGCACGTGCCTGCAGAAAAGGCTTTCTTCAATATTTCTGTTGTGACCAGGGGCAGGAAAACGCTAGTGAGGAGGGAGAAGGGTGTTGAGGATACAGAGGACATGGAAACAGAAGCGTGCCGCTAAGGGAGAGCGGGCAGGCGAGAGGCAGCAGTCGTAGGTCACAGAACTGGGGGGCCAGGCAGTGCTAGGATAGCTGGGGTAAAAGGGGATGTGGACAGGAAGCACTGCAGAGGGAACGGGCGGCAAAGGGAGCTTCAGAAGAACTAAGAGAGAAAAGCAGGAGGGATGGTCCTGCAGCAACGCGGCAGGACAAGGTGGGGAGGCAGGAGGGGATGACGATGGTTGGCACGGGGCTGTTCGGACACAGCGAGGAAGCAAAGCCAGCCCTCCCGTGCGAGCTGGGCAAAGCCTGTGGACCATCTCGCAGCGGGTATCGCCCCACCGCGATGGGGATGCGCTTCCCTGTCTTAGGGGCGTGTTGCAAGGCCGAAAATCCAGCTGTGACTGATATTACAGCTGGTACGCTGGTATTGCAGTTGTTGGCAATAAAACCCCACCAACATTCACATGGTAGCAAAGGACAAGCCGTGCATCTGTGTCACACTTTCCACATTCTTTCTTGTTGTCTATTTCCAAACAAAATGCTGGAGAAGTTTAACCAATTGGAAATGTTAATCCACACAAAATACACTGTTTAGTAAGTTGTAAGTCTTATTATATAAACTTGTTGAAATAAGGTTTGTATACATTTAAAGAACATCTGTTGCATTTTAACAACAAACACACCTGACTTGTCCAAGTCTGACCTGAATGAGTTACCTGAAGCCATTTAACCACTAGCAGAGAGGGAGTGAGATATTAAATAAATAGGCAAGAAGTTTGCCCACCTGTACGCGGGCTTTAGTGCCACACATCAGCCAGGCTGTGAAAACAGCCTTGGGGCCACACGCTAATGAATGAGTACTGGCAGAGAGAAAATACGTAAGGACATACCCGCCTGGTGCTGAGCTCACCGAGGGCTCCTCCTGCGCCGTGGGAGGGTTTGGTGCTTGCAGCGGGGAGCCCTCCGCAGCCTGGGCATCCCGGCCCCGCTCCCGGCTGTCTGCTGGCGAGGCCGTTCCCCGCGGCACGCCGGGAGCGCTCGGCATCACCTCCTCGGCGCTCGCGGGCACTGGGAGCTCAGCGCTGCTCTGCCAGCTCGCCTCCTTGCAAGTCCACCAGTCACTCAGGCGAGGCTTTGGTCCTGTAAAAAAAAAAAAAATTTATTCCCAAACACTAGCAGGACCAAGGAGTACATCATAGCACAGGGAACCAAACTAAGATTTCCTATGCTGTTTGTTCACCTCTTTCACTGAACACGCCTGAGGGAGCATCCCTCTGCTCTCCCTTCTCTTTGGGTTTCCCTGCCCACGGCCCCATGTCCTTCTGCGCTCCCCTCGCAAGGGGGAGTGCGGGGAGGCTGCAGGCCTCCATGCTCGCGCCTTTTGGGCTTGCAGCTCCCAGCGGGTGCGAGAAACTCGGCACTCCTCAAAAACCATCACCGGCATGAAGACCAGCTACTTCACTAAATCATCTCTGGAGGAACAATGAAACAGAAAAGCTGGAAAAAGGTTTTCATAGGGGAAAAAAAGTGCACCTGAAGAGGCTACTGTCATACACATTTTTTAAACCTCGCAGAAGAAATACATGCCTGGAGGCTTTTAAACTCTGCACATTAATTGCCTTCTCTAAAAGAGGAGAGTACGGGGCTGAATCATGCTTCTAAGATGACAGATACATGCTACTTATCTTTTTATAGAATGCCAAAAGTTAATGGACCAGCTAGTGTGTAACAAATTAGCACTGCTACAGAAATTCCCAGTTTTCCATAAAATTCACCATGGGTTTAAATTAACCAGCATTCGCACACCTGCTAACACTACAGCACCAGCATTTCTGTTTGTCTTGGTCACAGAGTTTCACTGGAACCAAATCACTCAAGGTTTATGCCAAACAGTAGCTGGTGCCAGGATAGGCTCTTAGCGTTGTTTCCAAATTTGCAAAGAAATTATGGGCAAAAGAAATGTCACTACTGCGCTTGCTGGGAAACGAGGATGGAGAGGAACAGAGGGGGTTTTTTTCCTCCAGTTTGGAGGGTTGGGAGAAAGGGGACGTTTTCTTGCTTTGTTAACCTGGGGAAACAGGATTTGTTCCTTCCTACATTTTGTGCTGCCACTGCCTGGCAGTGGCCGGGGAGCAGCGGGAGAGGCTGGTGAGTGCTGCTCTGAGCAGGGCAGGCAGCAGGGCAGGCAGCAGATGCTCGCTCCAGGTATGGCACAGCCAAGCATCTTCACCAGCTGCCATCTTTTGCAGCGTGGAAAGTCAAGCTAGAGAGAGTTGGAACAAGCCAGTCCCCTCCACATGTTCAAACCTGGGCCGCATTAGCCTGTTCACTTTGCAGCAGGAGTTTGGCAGCAGACAGACATAAAGAGCCCCCCGGGCAGTCTGAGGTGATTACTGTGCCATTTGACAAAAAGCTCATTTCGATTTTGAACCCAACTGTACAGTTTCTCTGAAGGCAGAGATACTGCATCCCAGAAATTAAATGGGTATTTCTTTCCCAGACACGATGCTGGCCACCTCAACCTTCCCCACGGGGAGGAACCGTCGCTCTGCAGAGCTGCAGGCAGAACCCAGGGCTAACGTAAGCCAGGCTGGACTGGTCTCCTCCCAATGCCAGCAAGGACGGGCTTTCATTAAAACAAAAAAGTGGCAAATGCATCAGATGAAAGAAAATGAGGCGCAAATAAATTCCTTGGAGAAAGAAAAAGGAATGAAAAAAAAACCCACCCTCAAGAAAGAGGATGCCAGAAAAACCCCAAGAAGTAGCACAGAAGATCATCTGATGGGGATGCCAGCTTTCCTCTATAAAGAAAAACCACAATCATTACAGAAGAGGAGTCCCTGCATCATTAGGGTTGCCACCAGTTTCCATTATAAATAGCTCCATCTTAGCAATTGTTATGGGGCTTGGAAAACTAGCTTAAAATTGCTATGTTAACTGGCAAGGCAGGGAGAGTATTTCTGCAAGGTCTTAAAAAAAGGAACACACTGTTACTTAGCGACAAACCTTTGTCACTGCGACTTCAGAAACACGTCCATTAGCTTACTTCAAAGTAAGTAACCAAGCCACTAAAGCAGGAGAGAACGCATTTTGCCAAGATGGGGGGGAAAAAAAGGAAGGAAAAAAAAAAGTTGGGAGGCTGCCTTGGAGGGAAGTGCATCTTGTCCCAGAGCAAGAGCATCTCGGCTGGAAGGTCTGCACCACCTTTCTCAGGAAAGCTGGGAACAAGGCAGAGAACCACTATGGAGGAGTTAATCCAGCCACACAGGGGGACGTACCGACCCTCAGTCTACGCTGCCAAATCCCATTTTCCAAAATGGATGAACTGTTGTGCACAACTGTCTGAGGGAGAAGGAAATCAACCCCAAACAGAAGTGACGTACTCTGCCAGTGAAATAGGTTCATATTAAACCTCTTAAAATGAGGCTCAGACTACTTCAAGACACAGCACAGCAGTGAAGAAATCTTCACTTTCTAATAGTGAACCTGAACAGGCTCAGCCCCCAGCAAGCCCTTGCCTGTCCAGATGAGCGGCCTGGGAGGAAACAGAGCCAAAAGAAAAAAAAAAAAGGAGAAAAAAAAAAAGAGTGCTGCTGTGCTTCAACCAGTGCAGCACACACAGGGAAAACCAGCATCCGTGGGCACCACTCTGGTTGGGATGAGCGTGCCCCAGCGCCAGGCAGCGGCAGACAGGCACGTGCCCCACCGTACCTGGGACGCTTCCCCATGGCCGTTCCTCCTCAGGGCCGGCCGGTTCGGGATCAGATGCTGAGGAGATGAGCTGCTCGGAGCCTTCCTCACTGGCTGCCAGGTCCCCACGTCTCGCTGCTCCCTCCACTGATGCCTCGCTCTCTAAATCAGCGCTTCTGCTCTCTGGACCAAGTCCTTCAAGTGATGGGGAGCGTGAAGGCAGGCTGGGTGCCGAGCGGCTCTCTGTGGGCTGGGGGGGTTTCTGCTGCGTGCCCAAACTTCCAGCAGCCGAGACTGCTGATGTGTGGTGACCCATAAAGACTGTTGCTGGATGATACAGTCCCCTTGGCATGGCTGCCCCGCTGCTAATTCCTGCCCGTCTTCCAACCCGTGGCATCTGAAAAACACAGGGGGGAGATGGCTTAAGGAAACAAACAGTCACCGTGCTGCAAACGGAGCTTCTAGAGGATCATGTGTTGGTTTCTGGAGTGAAAAGTATCACAGAATGCAAGTATTTTGTACAGTATTATTATTACACAAACACTTGGCACACATTTCTTGCATCCTAGTGTGAAAACGAGGGCCCGGACATCAACTGAAGCTCCGTGAGCCAAAACAACCAGCAGCAAAAGCACACTGCACCCCCAACCCAACTAAAAGGGACTGAAATACACAAAGGACTCAAACTAATCTAAACGGTAACTGTTTTTTACAAACAGGCAAACTTTTAAGATTAGATTCCTGCAAAGGCTTTTAAGACCCTGGACCAAAGGATGACATTTAGATCTACCCACCAAAGTCACTGAAAACACCTTTAAGTTACTGACTTGAGTGGAAGCCTCGTGCTCTACTTGTGCCTGACTTTGCACAGCCTGGTAGCCTGTGGTTTAGGTACCGCAGCATCCTGAAGCCAAGGCTTCCTTAGGATCATTAGGACCCGTTGCAGTGTCCACGACACAGCCGGCCTTTCCAGAGCCATCCGTAGCAGCTGCTCCAAGCAACCTCCTCCTGGCTCTTCTTCTGGTCTTCTCTAGAAGGCAACAGGATGAGGAAGGGTCCCCAGGGAGTTTGAAACGTACATCTGCCATCGCTTACTTGCCTACATATCCAGCTTTGCTCGCAGCATGTCAACAAAGCAAATAAGAATGAGGCAAAAAAAAAAAAAAAAAGTCACTGTATTCATTGTCTTCCTTCTGCTCTTTCCTGTCTGTTAAAATCACAGCAAAGAGGAAGAACGACTACTCAGTTAACACCACGTAGATGAAATCGCATTTTCCACATGGCAACTTTGGGCACCGAGCAGAAACGTTTTAAATGGCACTTTCCTCCAAGAACTGTTGAACTTGCATAAAAATAGTTCCAACAGTATAACCACTCTGCTTCTAAATCCCAGTGTTTCAATACTTGCCTCTTTTTCTTTGTAAACCTACTCAATCAGAACAATTTAGGAGGAGTGGCTACTGCCACCACTACTACTAAAAGGTCACCGCCAGTTTATGCAAAGCCAAAATTAGCTATCGTAATACCATTGTTCATACTAAGCAGGGCTTACTTTTCAGCCCCAAATCACAGCAGGACAATTTACAGTCACCTTCACACCTCTCTCCTCTCTTTCATTGCCTGACCTCTTCCCACCATACAAAGTCAGCTGCCAAGCCCAGCTTAAAGGAAACAAAGGCATCTTGTCTAGTCTGTGACCAAGTTTCATTAAAAAAGCTCAAATTCCACGTAACAAGAAGCAGAACAAAAAG
This sequence comes from Pelecanus crispus, assembly GCF_030463565.1. Lineage (NCBI taxonomy): Eukaryota > Metazoa > Chordata > Aves > Pelecaniformes > Pelecanidae > Pelecanus > Pelecanus crispus. Next base: position 870,060 of record NC_134645.1, on the reverse strand, counting down.
CCATGAAGTTATTTTAAGAAGGAGTAAAGGTTTGCTACTCAGATTAAGTTCACAGCTTATTCCATCACCACTGCTCTTGGGTTCCTCCTAATTACTTTTTGGGTCTTGGATTTGCTGCTTTAAAATGCATCTAGCAAGTACTTTATGGATTTAGCAGCTCCTGGATGTAGCGTTCCAAAACAAATGCAATTCAGACAGGTACAAGTGCTTGGCAAAGTCATAGCAGACACATATCTCTAACAAGCTCCTCTTCGACTGCAGAAAAAAAATTAATCTCTTCACCACCTTTGCATTCTCAAAGCAGAAGAATGACAGATAACATTGGTCTACCACCAAAACCAAAAGAGTAAAAATGTGTAGATGACTTACCTAAAACAGTCAACAAAATTACTGACCTTCATGTCACTCCAGCCGGGAGTTAAATGAAGCCTCTGCACAAAGCACACTTACAATCCTCTTTTTGGTTGTGGCGTGTAGGCTCCCCACTTCCTCCTCCAGTAACAAATACAATCTTTTTTTATTATCATTAAAGTGTTTTGAAGAGAACAAAGATAAGAAAAAAAAATCCCTTCCATTAGGACTTACAAAAGGGCCCAGTCTCCCCCGGCAGCAGACGACCACGTGAAAGCTAGGGAGGTGAAGTCGAGCCAGAGGCTCGTCTCTCCCAGGGGCTGGTGACACCCCTTTCTCAGGGAAGGACGCTCTGCCACCCACCAGTGCCCCTGGGAGGTCCCCTGTACCCTACGGCCAACAGAACATGGCAGCGTCAAGATGCACAAGTCCAAAGTCCTCAAAAGACTTCAAGAAAGTGCTTCGAAGTTGAAGAAGCCAGACTTCATGGCACAACGGTTTCAGACACCCAGGTCATGCAGCTCTGCCAGCTGAGAAGGACCTCTTCAGTACAGGACCTCTCCTCCACCTCGGAACACCGGGCTGCCGTGACACTGCGCTTCAGAAGACTGCTGCTCAAGCCCTTTCCATGGAGCATCATGGTCTTCTAGACAAACACTGGGTATATGATTTCTGAGCTTAAGGACCCCCATAAAAATTGAGAGTCCAAAAGGTGCATATCCCATGGCTCAGACAAGTACCAGACATTCACACTGGTGTTTTAGGGGCACTGGGATACTGACCCTCTCTAGAAGATTGCTTCTGTGATTATCCTTCTTGGTCTCCAAGACGCATCACTGACAAGGTTATCACACGACCACCGGCATCCTGACTAGCCCGAAGGAAACCATTACGATACCAGCGCTGGTAAATAAAACCAGTTCCAAGCTGTGATGATTTGCATCCTGGATATACCACCTGCTAAACGCATGTGCTCGCTATGACTGACTCGCTGGCATGTCACCAAGAACAAACTCTCATATTTTGGACATAATAAACAGATTTTAAGTGAGGTGAAGGTGGTGGGAAACTGGCACAATCAGTCCGGAGAAAAATGGAGTCGGAGAGTAAGATCTGAGACACGGCATAGACAAGGCAGAAGGATGCACAACCTAGTTGAAGTTACCTCTGTATTTGAGGTGGGAGATGAGGAGAAAAAAGGGGGCAAAAGAGTCCACAATCAAGCTAGTAACTGTAATTCAACATAAAGTGACATATTTGGGTACGTACCAAGTTCTTGTACTGTCCAAAACCTGCTAACAGTTTTTAAAAATCTAAGTCACACCATGAGTCTTTGATGGTCTAGTGTTTATGAAAACTTTTCCATAGGATAGAATTATGTCTCCGACACCGACTGCTTTTCATTGAAGAATCTAGCATTCAAAAATCAACTCACCTTTTCACATACATCTGAATTAAAAATGTAATCTGCAAACTGCTGGAGGCCTGCTTATATAGGTCAAGGTTGCTCGGGTTCATCGCTTTGTATATTACAGTTTAAAGAATGCTCTAAATTCAAGGTTTTTAACTTTTTAATCTATGGGGAAAACTTCCTATAAACTCAGATTAACGACTGCTAATGCACTGAAGAAAGAAAACCGAAAACCTTCCTCCTACTATAAAAACAAAATAGTGTGGCCTCTGTTTCTTTTCTGATAAGAGTCTTAAATACCAAACATTTAACTGCATAATAACATTTACTGGCAGCCAGGCAGCCTGCTTAGCAGATATATAAAGCAGGTAAAAGGAGAAAAAGTTAATTTCTTGGCTGAATGATTCCATCGGTAGCTATAGGGCAAACTAGAAAGTCTTTTAGTAAAGTAGCAGTTGATTCTTCTATCAATCTGCAGCACACATACTCTTCCAAGGAATGCATTAAATATGAAAATCATATCCCGTTATCATCTGTTTCCAGCTTTCAGCCCAGTAAGCTTTTCTTAATGAATGCTGTAGCCTAAGGGACAAGCATGCTGTTGGCTTTTCTGAATAATGGAGTGATGCTACCATTTCTGCTTATTACAATATCAACTAGCTGAGGGGGTTTCACACATAGTCACAAGTGACTACTCTTGCCAGCATGCTCCAAGTTATTACAAGATGTTTTTAGACATTTCATCTAAAAGAGCTTTACTGCTTTTAGTGAAGAAAACAGCTACGGTCTTGAACTGTATCATTTATATGGAGATAGGAGGAGGGATTAGAAGCCTGCATTACTGCAGATATATAGCAGAATATATTTAAGTATTCCTTGTCAGTCTTTTTGTCTGTTACTTAGATATACAATCTCTTTTTGCTTCTTCTGAGAAAAGGTCAAAACGCACAAAATTATAAATACACTGTACGAATCGACTGCCGCATTTTTAAAAATATCATTCATTAAGAATATTTCCTCCTCGGTCAAGACCATTTTCACACTATTCGGCACAGAAATTACAAAAACCGACATGAAGATGAACAGAAACAGTTAGAGTTCTCCCCCCTTTTAATTCTAGTTCTTTGGCTGAAATAATTGCACTTTTTACCCAGGTTATTCTACTTCACTCAGGCACTAAACAGTATTTCACACTACAAATGCCACAACAAAAATCCCCACGCAGAGACTGCTTAGCAATGCCTGCCTCTTCACGCAGCAGCTCAGAGGAAAGCGCATCAGTGCAATAGAACGCATTTCCCCCCACTTCTTTCGCATTACCTGCTCGTCGTATGCTCCCTCCTTGTCACCTTCTGCTGACGAGTTACCCTCTTGAAGTGATAACGCACTTTTAATTTCTCTTCCATACCATGCCTAAACGTGAACAAATCCATTACACAAAATTGAAGGCCAAAACCCACCCCCACCACAAATCAACAAATATTACTTTGCAAATCGTGTACTTTTAAAGGTAACGTTCTAGTGCATTTTTTACTTGGACTATATTTAAAAAGCCAGAGATCCCATTTTCCTCCTAATTTTTCCGCTTCCCTGAACAAATGACATGGCCTGTACCCATCTTCTGCGGGTTTTTAATATACATTTATTCATTCGCGTAATTTAGAATGCTACAAAATAGTAATAACTTGTTGACTCAAATTTATTTCATCCCGACTCCTATTTGTAATGCCAAATTATTTCTGCTGCATCCAGACAAGGACTCTGCTGCTTTGGGATGAAATGAGCTTTAGAATTTGTTTACATACATCATCTCACAACTCATTGAGCTATTATAGGGAAAAATATATGGCAGATGTTGTAAGGAGCAGCCCAGCATGAAAGGCAACTTGCTGTAGTGTTACTAACAAACAACTGCATAAACCGTCTTCACCTCCACTACATTGTTTAATTGACCAAATGTAATGCATTCATAGTAGGACTACTGCTTAAAAGCCAAGCACATGCAGCACCTATAATTAATCCTGTTTGTTAGTAATTGTAAACCCCAATAACAAGTTACATTGGCCTCGAATGAAAGCACTTCAATACCTATTCTGCATCAGGTAATATGCATGAAAATAAATCTTTAAAACAATTAACTTAACCAGCTCTGCACTTCACTCCAGCGGTGCATTCAGCAAGCTGGCTATTTCCCAGGTAATAGAAGCTGTTCATAAAATTGTAAACAGGACATTTTAAGAACCAAAAACTAGACACATGAGAATTAAAGACGCTCAAAATAAACTCAAATGCAACTACTGGATTTTCCCCGCAAGCTTAAGTGCATTTACTTATACTCCCCAAAATTACTGAACAAATTGCAGACACACAAACACAGGGGAAAAAAGTGAGTCTTGCAGAAACAGCCACATCAAACTGTGTACACAGTTATGATAAAGCACTCCTAAAGGGCATTCTCCCTCTGTGAAAAAAAAAAAAAAAAGAGAAAATAGTAATAATTTCTTTCCACGTACTTCATGATAGATTAAACGATTACATGCTCCATAATTCTTACGCAATCCACAACAAGGGGGCTTTTCATAACTGTAACTTAGAGGATATGTAATCTGCGCCTTGTTCAACAGCTCAGGAAAAAATAAGTCTAACCTGGCAAAAATAAAACGGATGGCACAGAAACATCAAAATGGACGCAACGAACGAAAGCCCTGCATGCAGATCAACCCGTGGCACAACGTGACTCACACCGGTATGTTCTAACAACCCACCACTAGTCAAACGGGTGCGCATTAGGGTTGCTCAGGAAAAAAAAAAATTCCTTTAAAAACAGAGGAAACCTAGCATCACAACATACCCCCCGGTCCTGCTCTGCTTTAAATAAAAATTTAAACAAGAAAGAAAATGTGGGGAAACCCTGCACGCGCAGCCAGGGACAGTCTCTAAACTGTATGTCACTGAACTGAAGCAAGGAAGAGACGCTCTGTGAATGTCACCAGACCCCACAGGCTTAGAAGAATTACCAGGCGCTAGCTGGGCTACGGTTGTGCGAGGAATTGATTCGTGTGAGCACGCAACCATGGAGCGTTAGCCAGCCCATTGGTTTAGTGGAGTGGAAATCAGTTGCCGCCGTAAGAGACTTTAGTATAGAAGAGTTTCATCATATTTCTGCACTAATTATTAAAAAAAAAAAGAAGCAGCACTAATGTAACTGTTCAACCTACAAATAGCATTACTGATACATAACCATAAGGAAAAGACTGAAGCCATTTACCCCAAAAGGGCTAAGCAGGAAAAGAAGTCTGTTCACATTTATAAAGGAGGGTCTGAAAGACTGGAAAATTAAGAGAATCATCAAATTTTACTTCAGCATAAAAAAAAAATCATAGCAATTCAGGCCTAGTGGTAACTGATCTTTATATCTCAACACAAATGAAATGACTATAAGTGCTTTTTTTACTTCCACAACTCCTTTTTTTCCCCTCCCATATTCTTTTAAGATATTAAGGTAGATTGACTACATACTGGAGGTACAGAAATCCCCATTTCATTATCAGTTCTAGCCATCATGGGAAACAGGAGCTTGCCAGAAGACAAATATTTTTCTCCAAAAAGAAAACGCTGCAGAGTCAAGCTGACTTTTGACAACTGTTTCCACAATGAGAATTACAGACCAACCCAATCAGAACAAGCTGAGCAAACAGCAGAGGGTGGCTAATGTAGCTGCTGAACGGTCACTTTCGTTTGTCCTCATGAGAGCTTTTATTCTGTCTTTTAAAATGTAATGAGCATGCATGTTTTCTACCTGTTGCGGTGATTTTTAAGAAATTAGTCATTTAAAAACAGAACAAGCATGTATTAGTTTGACAGCCTCTTTCATCAGGATAATTCACCCCAGCGTGAGTTCTCAAACTGGTGACATTCAGTGACGTCAGCAATAAGACCTCTTTTGCAAATGCAGACCTTTGAGCTGACAGCAGTCAAGGCTATGGGTGGGGAAAGGAAAAGCAGCACAGCTGCGGTCATCTTGGAAAACAAAGATGCTACAAAGACGACAGCAAGAAGTATATTCTATTGCATATTGGCTCTTTTAAAGTAGTCATTTGGTACCACCACACTCCTACCATGTCAGTTATGGTGCACAATTCAAGTATATAAGGTGATGAAACACTCCTCGGGCTTTTCTTTACCAGCCCAGAAGGACGGTTTGAAATTTCCAACTCTGAAGGCACGTGAACCAAATCTCTCTGAGTACATGCAAAAACGTTACCAAAAGCAGAGATCCGGGCGATGCAACAGGATGCTGGAGGAAGTAGTTTATTCTCTTACCACTGTTCAAGTATTGCTAGTTGACTGTTCAGTAACAGAACTAAGCGTGACCTCATTTTAGCTCAGCTTTAGTCCAGGTAGTTCAAACACAGTAATTGTAGCAGAAGTTATTTACTCTTACACTTCCTCTGCCGATAAAGACTGAGCAATATGCAAGGGCAAGACTAACTATGGCTATTTAGGGTGTTCACACCAGCAAAATCTAAAATATGTCCTGAAACGACTTCCATGAAATGTATTTGAGTATTTTTAAGTAATAAAAGCCTTACTAACATACAGTCTTATAACAAACTCTTTATGAAAAATATTACAACTCAAGTCATCTTTTTGTCCTAACCCAGATACTGCTGGTTTATCATCTTATCACTAACACTCCAAACACACGATCCATTTCCAAATGTTTTTGATCTCTGTTCTCCCTCGCTTCCAAGAGACTCAGAAGCATGGGGCACTTTACTGTAGACTAAATGTAGAGTTCCACGAGGTGTTGCTGACTACCTCTGCAGCTACAGTAGGGTCTATTACATCATATATTACAAGGGTTTGGGTTCATTTCAAATTCCCAAACATTACCGCTTTAAGCGCTGCAAAACATACGACGGGGTTTCACTAACATCTGAAGCCTTCATGTGCATAATACTCAGACAAAACCAATTTAGCAACCCTGTAGTAATAGTAAACACTAACGTATTAAGTCTTATAGAAAGTTACTTCCATCTTCTGAATCATCTCTGAACTTGAAGTTTTCATATGAGCTTCAAACTGGTTGAATTCCTTTAAAAATGCCTGGTTTCGCAGAAGAGCTCCTTTTTGTCGTTCCTCTATTTCTTTCAAGTATTTTTTCAACTCCATGTATTTTAGTTTCATTCTACAGGGGGAAGAGAAACAGTACTTAAAGAGTACGAAAATAAACAAATCTATTACAATCACTTTTCTTCAGACACATACATACTAACACTCATGTAGGAGCCGGTCCCCAAAAAGGAGTAGACACATTCTTCTGCACGGCTGTCTACAGCTACGTTATACAACTGACAGGATGTATCCCACATAACTTCAGGTTTAAACAGGGGGTTTGGTGTTCAAAAGGATAAGTACGTTAAAAAACTCTTGTAAATGTGTTTTAAATGGATTATGTTTTAGTCGCTTATATCACATTAAATCAAAATGAAAATTATATTTAGAAGAATGTGCTCTGAAAGTCGCACAAATTGTAATGTCACATTAAGGCTGTGGTTTCACAACTGATTTAGGCCAACCCAAACCCACACTGCCTCCAAAAGGGGCATCTCACCCTGCACTCCAAGCCCTTCTTTTTTGTGCCAATACTATCTGCTATGTGTCCACATGGCAAATTAGGCCAAGAGTAATCCAGCTGAAAATCCATCTAAACCAGTTCTCACCCACCCAAAAAAGAGGTTCACTTTCAGCCAGACCTATTTTCTTATCTGATTACAGGGCAGCCACGCACGCGTTAGTGCCAACAAAGGGGAAATGTGAACCAGGGGCAGTCAGGAGCATCTTTTGGTCTCGATCTGCCTAGAGGTCTGCTTAAATCAGTAGTGAAATTGCAACCTAAATCCCCCAAGCTGGCAATTTTTTCAGAGAAACGTCAGTTCAAAACCTGCTAGATTGAAATAAATCAAATAAAAACAGAAAACAAAGTACATGTGATGTTACCCCACCCGTTAAGGCATTTTTTTCTTAAATTTATATGTTCATTTTCTAATCTAAAGGCCCTCTTTCAGAAGAGAATTCCTAAGGGATTGGCCATTATTGCACCTAGCCCTCAGCCCCTTGAGCCAAGACAGAAAAGTGACCTCCATGAGCTTTACAAAACACATTTGAGGAAAGCAATACTGGATGAGACACTTTTCAGCCCTCTTGTTGTTGTTTGGGGTTTTGGTTTTTTGGGGTTTTTTTTTTTTTTTTTTGCTTTGTTGTTTAGGGTTTTTTTTGTACAGACTGTATATGCAATTTACATTAAACAGGTAATGCAGAAACAATCCAAGGAGCAGGACCAGAACCTAGGATATCCTCTAGCACTTCCTAAAACTTTCAGACTAAGGCCCTAGTACTTTCTAGCACACACTATGCTACAGGGATTTTACAAAAGTTGCATAAAACCAACTTGCATGTTAGTTATTGCTAAGAAAATAACATTTCAGTATTAACAGAATAAGGTAGTTATGTTATTGCTGAGGTTATTTCATCAGTAACTTAGAGACATGAATCTTACATTATACTCAACTATGAATATAAATGTATTGTTATAAAAAAACCTTCCAGATAACATTCTAAAAGCATTCCATGATACCCAAGACTTTGTAACTAAAATAAAATAACCTATAAGAAGCTTTTAAATAGGCTTACAGGCACGCATCAGACTTTCTGTATTCCATCAGTTTTCTTTCTAATTCCAGCCTTTTGGCTTCACTGGAAGAAAACAAACAACATAGAGCAAGATAAAACTATTTCACAATTTAAGTTCTCAAAATGCAAGAAATAAAGCATTTCACAGAGCATAAACTTTTCAGAGCAGAAAGCACATTTTTGCTAGATTGGTAGCCTTACAGATTGATCTACCATCCAAGCTTATCACAAAAAAACACCCCAAGCCCCCAAACCTCAAAGCTTTAACTTCTCTCTTTGCAACTCATTGGAACAAGAGCGAGGTTGTTTTAAAGGGAAAAGCTGCCTGAAAATCTATGTATCCACACAAGACCCACCAAAATAGCCTGAGACTTCTGCCCAGCTTAAGCTGCTGTTTCAAGTCCCTTCTCCAGCAGCCCCAGGAAGGGCTCTAAACCCCGGGACCGGCATTCACGGGCTCCTCTCTCCCTTTCTTCCCACTCCAAGTCCCCGAGCAGACGGCTTTCAATGCAGCTTTGTACTCGTTCAAACGGACAGCTCCCCAGAACTTCTCATAGGAATCTATCAACACGTTAAAATAGATTTCCAAAAAATCCCAACTCTTTCCCAGCTTGCAGACCCAAGGCGCTATCCAAGCATTTCATTTAACGATTTGAACTTAAAATCAAGTACGTATTTCACAATTATGCATTAAAGCCAAGTACATCTAGAGATATGCTAGCACTACCTGCCAGAACTTACTAAAGGGTAACAGATATAAGTAGCCATCAAAAATATTTATGGTTGTGAGAATGCCACGAGGCTGTCTGTATCTGCCAAAAGCAATGCAAGGGTATAGGCCCACGGGGGCGATCAGACTGCTTAAGAACAAACTCCAGACCTCACCTACAACCTATTTCAAAGAGAATCTACTTCCAGGAAGATAAAAGAGTAAAGCTGATGTTATTTAATAATTACAAATTGCATATGAGGATGAGCAACCATCCCATGAACAGAGGCTTCCAGTAGATTCACATTACAAACCCTGCAACAATTAAAGCAAGGACCCCAAGTTGCTTATTAAAAAATAGTATCAAATTCTTATTAGCCAGGAAGGCTGTACACGTGCAAGTGATACGGGCAGATGCATGAGATTGCATGCACCCGTATGGCCAGGCACGCTTATCTGTGGATTTGTGCACTCCCTACAAATGTGTCTGTGTCACAGCCACACACATTTGCCTCCTCCCAGCTGCCCGGAACAGAGGAAAGCAAGGAAAAAAACCCTTTCTGCTTCTTAGTCTGAGAGATCAAGGCATCCATTTTACCCATCTGATCCTGCCACTGTCTGAAACAAGATTAGGTTTTCATGTCATGTATGCAATTTAAAAGCCACGCTTCATCTGGGATCTCATCCTTTCAATTTCCTTTTACATGACGGACAGCTAAGCAAAAGCAGATTTCAAGATCTTGTTTTTACACTTCTAGAAGTAATTTTCATGACTCAATGACGAACACTGATATCCTGATGGATGTAAAAGCCGACAAATGTGAACAGCCATTGGCTCCAATCCTATTTCTCATTCTCCAATACCACAGGTAGCACATCACATTCCTTAGCTCCCAAAAGAGCGTTCCCTTTCTACCAGCGTGGTTTTTCAGCATCCCAGTCATTAGTCTGTTACAGCTATTTAGACAGCCCATGAATGTGTAAGTAAGGTCTTCCCAAGGCAAGACAAAGCAGTGTAAAAAACACCAGGTAAGAGCCTCTCAGCATCTGAGTATCATCGTTATGGATGCCTAAAATGGTTACCGCACAGCTTGTGGTGTTTCCCAACGCAGCTCTGTCCAAGCGGTGAATTAGAGGCAATCAAGACTTTACTCGCGGATTTGCTTGCCCGGGTGCTGGCAAGGTTCCAGCACAGTTTCTTTGTGTCAGCGACAGAAGCCGAAGCTTGAAGCAGTACAGGGATCATCCTGGCCACTCCACTGCACCACCACCTCCTTTTGCACATGAAAAAAAACCCAAAGCTCTCTGCCCTGAAACTTTTATTTGTTCATGCAGTTGTGCATTAGGCTAAAGTGGTGCAAACAGTCAGGTATCAACTTTTTTCTTAAATGGGCAAAAATAGCACACTTCAGAACTTTTTAAGGACCCAGGTGGCTCACTTTCAAACAACCCTGAATCTTCAGTCTACAGAGAAAGAGCGTTAGCCTGGGATTTGAGAGCAGAATTAAGTTCCCCGGTCAGCCACAAGCTCTCTCTAATCTCTGGCATTTCACCAGGCATCGATCTGTAGCGATATTTGATCCCTCACCTCCCATTTAAACCAGCAGGACTGAGATGCCTCAGGGTTTTTTGAGATACCAGGCCTTAGTCTCTTTGTGCTTCAGTTCCGCATCCATAATGTAGGAATAACAGTACTCCTGTCATGATACCCTGTTGAGATAAGTACGTGGAAAATTGCGCAACACTTGGCCACAATGCAATCTTCCCATAAAAGTAAGAAATGTTATTTTTACAGTTGTTTTTCTACACCAGTCTGACATTAAATCAACTGTTGAGCACCGAGCTGCATCCACCTTACTAGCGTGGAGCCTGGGCAGAGCCTGCTCAAGCCTTAGCCAAGAGCACGGGTCCCCTGGGCAGGTTAGAGGGGGCCTGGTTAGCACCATCTTCTCCACCCAACTGATACCAGCAGATGGTTCTGAAGCTAATAACCCTACCTGCTTTACATTCCCTGTTCAGGACATCTCGGTATTTGTACACGTTTACTGCAAACCGCCCTTAGCATGAAGCATCTGGCCTTGCTGCCTGAAAAGCGAAGCTAATTGCAAAGTTAGTCACAGTGTTAAGTACAGCACTTAACTATATCATTCATTTACTTCATCGCCCACGCTGCTCAAACACTGCCTTGCTCACCAGCAACCGCTGAAGATTAAGTGCTGAGTAATCACAACACGGCCAGCTCTGTGTAAAACACAGAAGGCAAACTCTCTACCCCACTTCACTTATCTTAGACACCTTAAACCTAACTCTCTACAATTTTGTACGCAACACAGATACCACTGACCTACGTACAGAGACCTACGCATGCAGTAATTTTTATATTTAGAGCAGACAAAGTACCAGCGTTAGGAAATAAAACATGGCCAACAGAGTCTAACATGTAATTTCAGATACAGCTATGGGTTTTTTGCACAAGGCTCGAGGCAGTCCATGCTGACTGTTTATCAGAAGCTTAATATCTGGTGGCTAACTTCTCAAGCACTTCAGAACTTAGATATTTAAAGAAAAAAAAAAAGATTTATGAGAACAGGTGGAAGAGAAATATTCATGAGAACTCCCTTCTAGTTGACCAAGTCAGATAGGAGACATAACCAAGCAGCAGCTTCCTTGCCATATTCAAGCTCTTGTACACACGGCTTATTAGTAGTGGCTCGTTGTTTGCTTAAGCACAACTGCGACCTGAAAGCAGGACTGCAGTCAGGGGCGAAACAGCTGCCGGGTACTTCAGGTCTTAGAACAGGTGACTTGGGATTAGATCAGTGCAGAATTCCAAAGCAGGACTTAAAAAGATGAAATGCTCCAGTGCTTTAACCATTTTTTTAATATTTTCCACTTTAAAAAGTTGTTTAGATAAAAGGTATCACTTCGAGACATTCTGAAGGGGCAACGGCCTCTGCAGCACCATTCCCAGAGGCCACAGCAGCATGCAACTTACAGTCTGGCATAAAAGAATTACTCCTCGTTTGTCAACACCACCAAGTACAAATACATCTGTTATATTTTAAAGTACATACAGCAGAAGTGTGCCAGGAAGAAAAGGTCTGCTTATCATCACAAGACCTGTTAAGTGGGCTCTCGCCTATGCAGTCATGTTGCCTGTCTGCCTGGAATTCCCCTTCCCCAAATGACTCCTGAATCTTTTGGTGCAGCCAAATTAGACAGAGGAGCTGACGTCCGAAATGTACTGCGTTCCCAGAGGTGTCGGAGGAGCCGAAGAGGGGTACTCCATTTGGGCAGTGCGAGCTCAGCCCTAGCTCAGGCAACAGAGCAGCTAGAAAAGGGGTGACCAGCCTCCACGCAGATCGGGCTCTCGGGACGCGCAAGACATCTCTAGTCCTAACACGAGGGACATCTGCACACAAAGACATGGTTTAAAGCAGCATGCAGTCTAGAACACTCAGATTTTAGTCTGCCCCCTCCATTTTCTAATGCTGCAATTTAGATAAAGTGTTTTCCCTACCCAGGGCCCACATCTTTAATAATTTCTATACAATAAACGTATACTTTGTATATTCTTATCCAGTCTTTTAAACAGCAAGTTATTCCTGTCTTGTTTGCCAGTGGTCTTCCAGACCAGAACAGGATATTAGTGAAAATATACGCAGCATTTTCGTAAAGCGCTATCTACATGCGAGTTTAGATGCTGATGGCCATGGTGTTACTACTTCTGCTACTACTGTATGTTTGAGATGCTAGCATGAGACCCAGAAATCAGAGTCTTCTGTATTAGACAGAAAACAGGTACTGCTCAAAAAGCAACTTCATAACAGTACACCATAAGTGACCTCGAGAGACTTCCTCTGGCCAGAAAAAAAAACCGCTAATTGACACCAATTACTGCGGTTATTGCAGCGAGTAGCAGGCCAGGAGCATCGCTAATTGCGCACAGCTCCAGAGCCGACCGTTGACTGGGATCCTTCAGGCCAAGGCCCCTTCCGAAAGCGCACATCGCCACGTACGCTTGCTTTTTTCCTGAAAGTCAGACCTGCCCCGAAGCACCCACAAACCGAAACACCTAAAAGATGTTTTTTGTAAAGATTAAGATGTCTGTGAGAGAAGCATCGGTGCATGTCCATTCATCAAGTAGCCAGCTGTGAAGTATCAGCATCGATATTATTTGCTCGGTTGCTTAAAGCAAGTCATTTTCACAGAATCACTGAATCCTTTAGGTTGGAAAAGCCCTTTAAGCTCATCCAGTCCAACCATTAACCTAACGCTACCGAGCCCACCACTAAACCAATTCAGGGGAGAGGAATAATTTCATGTTTCCTGGCTTGGCGGATTATTATTAATGAAAGTAAAACTAGGAATCACTAAGGTTGGAAAAGACCTCTAAGATCATCAGTCCAACCATCAACCCAACACCCCCGTGCCCACTAAACCATGTCCCAGAGTGCCACATCTACCCGTTTTTTTGAACACAAACTTTTGAAGTTGCTGCTAAAGCGGATGAAACATCCCCAAAACCACCGGGGCCGGCGCCGATTCCCACCGGCGAGCCCCGGCACAGCCGGCGTCCCCCCCCCCAAGGAGTGCTCCGGGGGAACTTCTCGGGCAGGCAGCAGCAGGGGCTGCAGCGCTTTCGGGAGCCCCCCAGGGTGCCGACACAGAGGTCACGGAGCAGAACGAAGCCGGTAAGCCGGCTTTACACACCCTCCGCACACAGAGCCAGCCCGCAGCAGCGCCCAGAGCCCCAGCTGGGGACCCCCCCGCCCGGAGGCAGCCCCCAGGCCCGGCCCCGCTGCGCCCTCCCGGGCACGAAAGCACCGCGCGGGGAGGCGGGACCCCGCCCGCCCCGGTCCCCCTCGGGGCAGGGACCCGGCAGCCGCCCCGCGGGGCGCCCAGCGGCCCGGCCCCCGCGGAGAGCGGCGTGCGGTGCGGGCCGGCCCCGCCGCGCTGAGGGGAGGCCCGGCGGGACGGGCCCGGGGCGGCCGCCGCCGGGGAGCGGGGCCGGGCGGAGCGGCCTGCGGTCTCCTCACCTGTCGCGGAGGCGCCGCAGGAGGCCGCCGAGCGCCTCGCAGCCCAGCCCGTCCTTGCCGCCGGGCCGGGGCCCGCCGGGGCCGGGCCCGCTCATGCCGCCCTGTTTACGGCGGTGGCCAGAGCGACGGCTCCCGCCCTGCACCGCGCCGGGCCCGCCCCGGAAGCCACCGCCCCCCGCGCGCGTTGCCATGGGGACGGGGCGGGGCGCGGGCCTGCACTGGGTGTGCACACAGGGCCCGGCGCCCACACGCGTCTGTAGGTGTATGCATTTCATAGAATCGTTTAGGTTGGAAAAGCCCTTTAAGATCATCCAGTCCAACCATTAACCTACACTACCAAGTCCACACTAAACCAATCAAGGCTAGACCAGACTGAACCATGTCCCCAAGTGCCACCTCTGCCCGTTTTTTGAACGCTTCCAGGGATGGGGACTCCCCCACCTCTCTGGGCAGCCTGTTCCAATGCTTGACCACCCTTTCCGTGAAGAAATTTCTCCCAATATCCAACCTAAACCTCCCCTGGCGCAGCTTGAGCCCGTTTCCTCTCATCCTATCGCTAACTACGTGGGAGAAGAGACGCGTACGTGCGCACGGCCGCGGCGGGGGCACCTGCGGGGCTGCAGCCCAGTGAGCTGCAAGGAGGAGGGGAAAGGGCTGCGGCCCCCCGCCCCGGGCCGGCCTTCGTGGCGTTTCTAAGCCTTCGTGGCGTTTCTAAGCCTTCGTGGCGTTTCTAAGCCTTCCTGGTGTTTCTAAGCCTTCGTGGCGTTTCTAAGCCTTCATGGCGTTTCTAAGCCTTCCTGGTGTTTCTAAGCCTTCGTGGCGTTTCTAAGCCTTCGTGGCGTTTCTAAGCCTTCGTGGCGTTTCTAAGCCTTCGTGGCGTTTCTAAGCCTTCCTGGTGTTTCTAAGCCTTCGTGGCGTTTCTAAGCCTTCATGGCGTTTCTAAGCCTTCGTGGCGTTTTTAAGCCTTCGTGGCGTTTCTAAGCCTTCGCGGTATTTTTAAGCCTTCGTGGCATTTTTAAGCCTTTAAGGCACGTTTAAGCCTTTTAAAGGCTTCAGAGGGCTAACGAGAGCGTTGCCAGGGCGGGAGGCGGCAGGCGCGCCCTCGCCTTGGGCATCTGCGGCATAGGCTTCGGGGCTGTTGAGATTTAGAGCATTTTTTCCTAAATTATTACTTCACCTCTTCATATAATAGTATTAAACCTGTTCATTCAGGTCTTATGACAGCAGTTAAAATGGCTGTGGTGCGCAGTCAAGCCTCCAGGCCGGTGCTGAGGAGCGCCGGGCCCCGGCCTGTCCGTAACGCGGGGCGAGGCAGTGATCTCCGTGTCTCTGGAAAACGGGGGAAATAGGGACTTGGCAAGGCGCTAGGATGTTAATTCAAAAAATAATTGGGAGCTGCTGAACCGTTACAGTAACAGACACCCCCCCCTTAAAAGTCTGTTTTACTGAGTTTATCATACACTCTGTTTTTGAGGAAAAAACTAACCAGAAAATGCAAATGGCTTATTTCCATTTGTACAGAAATCAAACATCTCAATAAAATTCCCGATTCTGTTGCCTCTGAATTGCCGCTCTGTCTAGCTGGCAGAGCTCGTTGGTGATGTCCTCTCACCAAAATCCATCGGTCAGTGGAGAAAGCCACAGCACCTCCAGTGAGCCCGGACAAACCCTGCATTCACATCTCCAGCTGGGAAACGAAGTAGAAAAGAAAAACACAGTTTTTAATTGTCAGACAAAAACTTAGATCCCTTTGAAAGGAAGTTGCCAAATCAGCGCTTAGATTCCAGGGCCCCAATAAAGAAAGTTCAGTCAGCTACCGCGAGGGTATTTGAATTTAAGGAGAAGAAATGCTACATCCACAGAGAAAATGGCGGAGAGCGATGCAGTGCTTAAGCAGAATTAGAACTGCAGTCGGTATACAATGAGTACGAGATCATCCTCATCATCACTACCCTTCATTAGAACCAGTGTCCGACGGCCGCCACGTGAAAGCGTCGGCCGTAGCTGCGAGGCCGTAGCGGCACGGCTGAGGACGCGGCTCGGGAGGCTCCAGAGCATCAGGACCAGCTTTTGGGCACCCACGGGGCGGCCCCGTCCTGCGGGCCCGGGTTCCTCTGCGGGGTTTCGGTGCTGCGTGACGGCGTTCCTAGTGTTTTTCAAGACCTTCAGCCTCCAGCTCGGATAAACCGAATTTAAATGTAAAGTAAAAAGCTTTGCTGAATTGATGTAGCGGTACTTAACAGTCCCCAAATTAGCTTCTGTCACTTGAATAACCATAGCTGGCTGGCTGGCTTAGCCTTCGCATATCCGCTATAAATAAATGGCTCAATAAGATATGGAAGGCTTTAGCTCATATAAAAGCTTACCTACTCAAGAAAACACATATGCAAAGGATTTGCAGATTTGGGAGCCTTTTATTATTGAATTCACATAAAACGCACTCATAATAAAAGACGTACTCTTCTTTCTCGTTCCTCAGTTTATTGAAAGCAAAGACGTGTTATGGAGAGCTCCATCACAGCGCGCGTTCACATTCTCCCAAGAACTGAGGGGTGAGAACTGGGTCTGAGCTTGCCTACCTTTCTAAAATTGGGCACTTTTTTTCCCCAGATCCTGACTTTGCAAGCCAGGTCCACCACGGCTTGCCCTTTTCTTTAAAAATACGTGGGGGAAAAAATAAAAATGGAGCGTTGGCATCTCAGCTGCGGACGCGATCCCCTGCCCTCCTTGAGAGTTACTTGTAGAGCTAAGACTTCTCCGGAGCCTTTGCATCAGCATGATGTTCCTGCTCAGTCGTGGGGGCAGATAAAATAGAAATAAAAAGGTTTTCGTGGTTGCTTCATAGTTAAATTGCTTTTCTTCCCCCCCTAGAAGGTCCCTCATAACAGCTCTCATGGCTAATATCTACGTTAAAATAAATAGTCTGCCCTTTGACACCGAGGTGAGACACTAAAAACTTGTTATTTCAGAATGTCAGCCATGAACCGCGCTCTGTCGGGCTGACGCGTATTTTGAATGCATCGCTGACTGTCAGTGCCGAAAGCTGTCAAATGCTGTGTGGCGTTTGAATGAGAAAACACTTTCATCTACTACAATTTTGTTATTTTTCAAAACAGGCAAAGAATCTGGCTTTCTAAAGCCTGTACCAGTGACGTACCAGGTTTGGTTCTGGAAGACTAAACTGCTTTCGAAAATATTTGTGCTTGCTAAAATAACATCAAAACTTTCAAACGCTTCTGGTACTATCTAAAATTACGAGCACACGTTATATTTACATACTGGAAAACCTTATTCCCAAAGTAAGCTTTCCAGGTCGCGGTTGAGAGGGGTTGATCTCCACCCGACAGCTCGGGGCGGGAGGTGAGATTCACGGGACCGCAGAGTTTATTTCTTTAGCAGACCTTTCCAACCCTGGTAGTTTTTTTTTCAGTTGTGGACCGCGGTGGAGCGACCGCGAAGGGGTCTCGAGGGTGCCCCGTTGCACGGGGGCCAGCGCTGCTGCTCAGGAGGAGGCGGGCGGCTCGGCATTGCCCTGCCGAGGCGCGGGCTCGGAGGACTGCCCGCCTCCCACAGCCTCCCTCGCTCCAAACCTCTCGGCCGGGGAAACGGGCAAGGCACGGCGGAGGGTCGTCATCCCGGGGAGGAGCTGCGGGGAGCGTTAGGGGTCCTGGGGACAAACTGGGGAGATGGTGGCAAAATGGTCCCGGTGGAGGAAAGGGGCCGGGAGGGGCTGGGGTAACTGGCGTCCCAGAAAGGAAAGCAGACCGGGTTAAACAATGTTCTGTTAAACCAAAAAATAAGGAAATAAGAAGCCTTAGCCTGGTCCCCGCCCCAGTATTTTTCCCATTTTGCTCCTCTTGCCCTTCTGTTCCGCGCCGCGGTGCAGGGCACGCGCTCGCCCTGCGCAGCCCCAGGCCTGCGACACGATCCCCCGCGCCGACACCGACGGGCTCATAATCCACTGGGGAATAATCTTATTACTCACATCCCTGATAACTAACATCAGCACCCAGTCCCTGAAAGCCTACAAAGAGGCGTGTTTTGTTTGTGTTCTCCCTTCAGTACTTAACACTTCTTTTAGGTTGTTTTAATTTAATTTTAATGTAATCTGATAAGAGCTGTAAAACTGTCAAAGAAATCTGTCTCCTTCTGTCTTACAAAATACACTTTGAATGAAATTACGTGGTTTTCCCCAATAGCTGCCAAACGAAAGTATCTCTCGATTCAAATGCAGGGATTGATGTGCGCTCAACAGCTTTACGCACTCTTTTTAATTTAGGGAGGAAACCATGCGTGCTTTTAGCATCCTGCTTTCCTCTGGAGCTGTAGCAGTACCCCGGAAGGTGCAGAATTCGCCTCACTGTGCTGAGCATCCGGCCACAGGCCGCTCACCTGCGGGAGAAAAAAGGGATGAGAGAAAGAGAAGAAAGTGGGAAAGAATATATCTTTGTAGGGGAAAAAAAGGGGGCGAGGGATGGACGACGCATGCTTCCAGAGGCAGCCTGCATTGCTGTCTTCCAGCGAAAGGCTCGGGGGCCGAGGCGTCACCCCGCGCCCCCACGCCGAAGGGCTGCGCCCAGCAGCGTGCCCGCAGTGCTCTGCAGGGTGCCTGCCCCGCTGCCACAGCACGATGGGTTCTGCGGCGCTGGCAGCCGCGCTCCCGGCGGGGCCGGTCCAGCCCCCAGCTACGTCCGCAGCAGGACACGCTGTCTGCGGTAGAGCGGGGTCACGCCGCGCGAGGGAGACCGGAGTGAAAAATCATACGTTTCTGCCTCTCCCACTACTGGGATCTTTCCAAAGATTTCTGCCGTAATCTCTTCCTGCCCTACTTATCCCTTATCTGCTCCGTGCTTTTTCTTCGCAGGTGCTACAGATCGCCTGCCCATCTCACCCGTGGCCTCTCCCCTCTCACCGGCCCTTGACTACATCCATCGGAGATCGCTGTCCTGGGGTTTTCCCGAGCCATATATCCACGCACAGTGTGTACCCGCTGCAGATTGTCTGCCACAGCCTCTGGTCTAAAGCCGGAAAATGGAGGGGACGCCACTTGGTCCAAGAAAGATGGGAAACTCTTTATATAAAGTAGAAATCGTCGGTGTCCTGGTGTAGGGTGTCTTGGGACGAAGCCTCCCCCCGCTAGCCTCTGCACACCCCCCCGCCTCACACTGCTGCCGTGACGAAAATGATGAGCTTTTACAGATTAAGGGCCCTCCCTGACTGTAGTTGAGTTTCACTTAATGTGAGAAATCCAAATATTGCCTGACAACGTCTGGATTAGAGTAAACCAAATCACGACTTCAAAAGCATTAAAGAGAAATCGGTGATTAAAAACAAAAGGGGCGATTAGCTGCAAGCACCGACATATACAGCAGACACGTGGATGAGAGAGCCGGAACATTTCAGCTTAGTTCCTTGCCACCATTTTGCAATTTCTGCCAAAACACAGCAGGCTGGGGTTTGTGCGTGAGTTCTCCAGAAAGGGATTTGCAGAAACACAGGCTGTGATGTACTGAAAAGAGGTTTTTTTTCCTCTCTGCACTTGTTCGATCTCTGAGAGTGACTGTACATCTAGCTAGAGCTTACCCACAAGTCAGGACAGACCTGAATACATTTTCTTTCTTTTTTTTTTTTTTTCTTTTCTTTTCAATTAGATTCATAATACATGCCCTGGTAGCTATGTAAAAGACATACAAAAAATTTACATAATGCCCATATAAGTCTTTTTGTTAATGAATCAAGTCCCAAATGAAGAGCACTAATAATACATTAGTAATCAAAGAGCAAATAACACCAGTGAACATATCTCAGCAGAGCAGTTGTGTGGATCCATTTCCGACTGTCAGTGTCAATGCATGGAAATAGTAATTAACGTGTTGAATTTAATGTTTAAATTTTAATAAATTTTCATGTAATAAAACGCTTTTATTAAATGTTACAGTTCCTTGAAACCTATTATTACTCGTTTCTGAGGCATAAATAGAAAATACATTGTCTTGCTGAAGAAGGCGGTTTTTGCTGTCAACAGGACAGGTGAAATGAGTTCCTCCAGCAAGAACTTGTTAACGCAGAAGCCAACGATAATGGCTGATTAAATAAAAAACTTAAGAACAAGACTACAGCATTTAAAACTATATAATGTTTATTAAGAACGCAAGGGCCTTATCCAAAGCCTGTTGACATAATTGAAAAGTCTCTAGTAATGTCACTGTCAATGAATTTTGAATTAATCCTGGAGAATTTAGTTACAAGCACATGCCATTGTTTAAGGCTCCGTGGTGTTAACGAGCACCAGAAATGCCCGGCCTAGAGACTGTCTGCCGGGGAAGTATCCCTCCCTCCGGCCATCTCAAAGTGCTTTTCAAGTCTCCTACGCGGCATATGAGGCTCCAAGACCAGAAGGGATCAGGCGTGACCCGACTCGGGTTTTTCCAAGGCCAAGGGGCCTGGAGAGGATGTCTGAGAGATTTCGGGTGTCTCTGCTTTCCCAGTAATTCCAAGTCACTTCTGTTTCTAAGATGTAGACACGAGGAATTAACCAGTCTCCATTAAGTGTCTGCTGTTGTCTGAAGTGGAAAGAGGAGATTGACGGTGTTGAGTTTCTCTGTCGAAATGAGAACTGAATTTGGGTTTTCTGAGATGCGAGACAAGAGGCTGAATTTGAACGAGACCGCTCACAGCAGACCGTCAAAAGGCTCCATTCCTGTCTTCTCTGAAAGCATCTATGCCTTATGCTCTGGAGTGCCCTGCACTGCCACCGCTTTAATTTCTGTGGCTCAATCTGAAACAGTCCTGATGTATTCCTGTGCAGGAAAGACTCTTTTGTGCTATTTTAGATCATTATGGAATGTCTCTTTCAGGCCTGCAGTAACCAAAAAGCAAGCAGGAAGACGACGACGGCTCACAAACACGTAGCCAAAATCGATCCCACAGCCGCCCGTTCGGGTCCCACAGCGGGGAGCGGTACTGCGCTGGGCTGGCTGCAGCTCGGCCCCACGCGCCGGGGCAGAGCCTGCCACGCATCGCGGACCGCAACCACCCAGAGTTCGACTTCGTTACGGATCGCGGGATGGAGAACATCCGTCACGGGGTTCAAATCTGCCCCTGGCAAACTCTGCCAATGGACGAACGACTCTGTGCGCCCGAGCGTCTCGCTGCCTGCTCTGCGCCCGCAGCACGCAGCCGTACGTTCATGAGCCTGCAGTGAGCCTACAGAGGCACAGGGGAGATTTTTGCACCCCAACATTCTCCTAGCCACAAAAGCGTCCTACCTCGCCTTCAGCATGTGGTCCTTTGCACCAAGTCAAGATTGTGCCATGTTTTTGCCAGGATCCTCTTTCTGGAGAGCAGCAGCTTCGTGGCCGCATCATTCCCAGCTCCCCATCCACCGTCCATTCCCCATCTCCAACGAGCGAGGCAGGCAGCGCAACCGCGCGTTGGCCAGACAACTCCATCTTTCTCGATCTTAACACTTGCTGCTGCTGCTGCTTCTGCTGTAAAGGACAGAGATCTATCAGGCTCTTTCATTAGTATTTTAACAAATGAGTGAATTAATCTCGTGTACCGACTGAAACACTGAAAAAGTTTTTCTTCTACGAGTCATGAAAAATTAAAGGGAAACTGTAAAATAGCTGGGAAATTCTTTTGACTGAATTAGGTAACGTTTTCCTTTTAGCACCACATTTTATAGCGATCTGTTTTGAAGAGTTGCTTTCTGCGTTGACAGGGACAAGGCATTTAGACAAGGTAAAAAGCCTGGAAGATCCAAAACCCCAGTCTCAAAGGGAGAGCGTCTGGCCTATTGTCTGTTTTGATTAATGAAGCCTTTTGCATAGCGAGATAATATGATGTTTGCTGAGCAGCGAACGCTGCTGCGCAGCAGAAATATCAGAAGTATGAATAATATTCAATATGATAACGACATCAATAAGCTAATCTATGTAGCGCTGGATTCTGCTCAAAAATGCCTCAAATGATATTTGTTTATTTCATAATTGTCAGCCACTTTGATGCACTTGTCGTCAGGTTCAACAAGTGCTCCAAGCTACAAGGGTTTGAAACAAAGGGAAGCACTTGGGCGAGCCTCGCCGTTTAGTGCTGGTTGGGGCAAGGGAAACGAGATCCGACGGCGGGTCCTAAACCGGCGGCACGGGGCGCGAGACCCCGCTCCTTAGGCAGACATCGAGCCGCTCGAGAGCCCCTCGCTACCGTCAACCAAAATATTGAAACCCCCATAAAAGACGTTCATATTTCAGCACGAACGTTTGCAAAGTCATCACCGACTCTTTAAAACGAAAGCGAGCAAATCAGCAAAACGGCAGCGCGCGTGGAAAATAAATGCGTTCCCCCGAGCTAGAATTATGTGTAAACCTGAGCCGATTTCTGGCCGCTGTTCGGTCGCTGTCTCCATTTTATCTTTCCTTCTGCCTGAGGTTTGGAGCCGAACGCCCGGACCCCGCGAAGCGCCGGAGAAGCTGGCTCGTTTTTCAGCAAGCGCCATCTGCAGAGCCAGGCCAAATTTCACAGCAGCTATACGCTGCTTCTCTGAACTCTCTTATTTCTTTGAAACCCCGTTTCGAGCAGACACGGTGTTTTTCACTTCCTGTCCCAAACCACCGTGCTGTTTTTCTGTGATTTATTAAGCATTTTCCCCTCTGTCCTGTGCAGAGGATTGTTCTGGTGATGAATGAAAGGATCCATACGTATAAACGGTTTATTCGTTTGCAAAGCAGGAGAACAAGCGTAAGACTATTAAATTAATTAAACTGTGTCTGCTCGGGGCTCGGCATCGTTGGGCCCTGCCCTCCGCGCTCCAGTTAGTATATGCAACTGTAAATAATCGCGCCAAACACGAGCAGGAACCTGAAGCAGAAGCTGGCAAAAAGGCTTGAGAAGAGACGCAAAAATATTCCGACGGTGCATTTCGATAGCGTTCGAAAATGCGTTTCAGATCTACTTTTGAGGAAATACTCACGTCAGCTGGGTAAGCAGGTGGGGGCTGCGAGCAGCAGGGGTCTGGGCTGAGTTACAGGCTCCAGGTCCAAAAACGCTTCGACCCTTTGCAGCCGCGCACGCCATCCGGGACCCCTCCCCGCGCAGGAGGGTGGCCCGGAGCGTGACCTCGTTCCCTGAGGAGAGGGCCAGACCCGGGGGGACCTGAGTGTCTGGAGGCGGCCCTCGCCCCCAGCAGCCCCCCCAGCAGCCCTCCCGGACCCCTCCTGCAGCAGCGCTGCGCCCCGGGCGTTACAGACCGAGGGGCAACTTCGTACCCCCCCGGCGCAGCACAAACAATTGCAACCACCCAGCAAACTTTTTAACGAGCAAGCCTTTACTCTTGCTCAATTCATACACTTCTGCTCGCAGGTTTTGGTTTTTTTTTTTTCCTTTTTTTTTTTATTTTTTGCCCTGCAGAAATGCATTTATTTGCTGCACCCCGAAGCGCCCGGGGCCGCGCTGCCCACCGCACGCCCGACCCTTTTAATCGCGATTTATGCGGCGATTAGCGAGGGCCGGGGTGAAAGCGGGGATCGCCGCTCCGGCGGCCGGGGCCCCCCCCCAGCCCCTGCCGCTAGCCCGGGCGGGGGGCTTGAAAAGGAAGGGAAAGGGGAGGGGGGGAAGAGAAAAAGGAAAAAAGGAGGGGAAAAAAAAAAAAGCAAGCTACCCACCACCCCCTCCAGCTCCAAGCCAGCAAGCGGAGGAAAATCCCCTTCACCCGCCGGGGGGGCAAAGCGCCGAGGCGATTTTCGGGAGCGCAGCCCCGCTCCCCGCGCAGCGCCCGGTCCCTGCCGCTGCCACCGCCGTTACCGAGAACCGGCGAGCCGCTCCGCGCCGCGGGGTGCCCCCGGTCCTTCGGGGTGCCCCGGGTCCTTCGGGGTGCCCCCGGGTCCTTCGGGGTGCCCCCGGGTGCCACCGCTGCCCGGCCGGCCTCGGGGAGCTGCTGCCCGGCACCGCGCTCAGGTACGTCCCGCTTGCTTTTCCTCCTCTTCCTCCTCCTCCCGCTTGCCGCCTTCCTTTCCCTTTTTTTTCCCCCCATCGTTTCCCTCGAGTGGTTTAATTCTGGCGATTTTATCATTTCGGCGGCGCGGGCACCTCACAGCCAGCGGAAGGGACGCTCGCTCCCATTCCCCCCAAAAAAATCGGTATTGAACGAACCGGCGGCGCGGCGGCACCCCGGGAGAGCCCTGCCGAACGCCGCGCCTCCTCGGGCTGCGCGGCATCGCCGAGCGTCCGTCAGCGATCGATGAGGATCGATGAGGATCGATGAGGATCGATGAGGATCGATGAGCGGAGGCAGCGGCGGGCCGGCCGGGAGGCTGGGTGCGGGGGCACCCCGACAGCCGCTCCGGGGGCGGGGTGGGGGGCACAGGGGCGCCGGCCAGGCCGGGCTGTCGGGAGGGGAAGGGGCACGGGACGGGGAGGGGGCGCGGCCGCCGGGGTCCCCGCGCCCCCGCGCCCCTCACCTGCGCGCCGCTCCGCCGGACCCCAAACCATCGGCACCGTAACCACAAAGCGTGCGGGTCTCCCCCAGCCCTCCCCGCGGGGTGCGAGTGCTGGGGACCCCCCCCCCCCCGGCCCCGGGACCCCCCCCTGGCCGCAGGACCCCCCCCCCCCCTCCCCGGGACCCCCTCTCCTCCTCCCCGGGACCTCCGACACCCCCCTCCTCCTCCTCGGGACCCCTCCCCTCCTCCCCGGGACCCCCCCCCCGGCCCCGGGACCCCCTCTCCTCCTCCCCGGGCCCCCCCCTCCGCCCCGCTCCCAGCCCGGCGCTGGCGGCGTTTAGGCCAGGATTGGGCTATAATGGCAATATCACCAGCAGCCAATTACCTTTCCAGAGCATTCACTTCTCCTCCCAGACACTGTTATTTGAGAAATAGGATCATTTGATTTCATATTGCACTAAATAACACCCAGCCGTCTCAAATTGCCAGCTTCTTAAAAGCCACCCATTGGAATAAATTGCAGAGCGACTCTTTTGGCTCTGGCTTTTTTTTTTTTTCCCCTCTCCCCCCCCCATATTTTTTTTTTTTTTTTTCCTTCCCCCCCTCCTTCTTCCCCTCTGCAGCCCACCGTGCCGGGGCCCGGTGCTCCCTTCCCAGGCGCTGGATCCGCCAAGCCCGACCTGCGCGGGTTTTGCTCCTCTTTTTCTCTCCCCCACCTCCCCCCGTGGCTTTTTTTTTTTTTTTCCCTTTCCTTTTAAAGCCAGATTTTCCCCCGTTGCCGCCCGGGTCCGGCGGCTGCCAAGGTGCGATGTGCCTTTGCGGCTATCGGTGCGCGCCCGCTAATCTGGTCATCACAGGCTTCATTATATCGGTATTAATGTCATCCGCGGATTACTAATTAGATTTGCGGGATAAATGAAATTACCCGAATGGGCTGCGCGGGAGGGGGGAGCGGAGTCTCCCGGCGCTTCCCGGGATTTACGGGGAAAAAAAAAAAAAAAACCACAACCAAAAAAAAAAGGGAGAATAATTAAAAAAAATCCTTTTCTTCCCCCGCTTTTTGCCACCCCCCCGGCCAGGCCGGCCCGAGCCCGGGCTGGGACTCGCGTCCTAATCGCGTTCTCCTCCGACAGACACTAATCAAGTAATTTCCCAATCCCAGCCCCATCAAATTGCTCTTTAGCTGTTGAACTGTGGAGTTTTGCTCCTCTTTTCTCATGCTAATCAAGCCCATTCAGCATCTCTCTGTGAGGCTATTTGTAGTGGAATAAATCTCCTTGTTTGCCTGCTGCATGATTAATTGATATTGTTGTATGGCTTTTGTTTGGGCTGCGGAGAGCTGAAAGGCAGCGCATATTGGATGTGACGAAAGGAGCTTGAAACATCATTTCGCTGCTGAGGTCTTCCAGAGGTCGAGGGATAGACCGATCGCATTATTCATCCTATTTATTTATCCTTATTAGAAAATATGATGAAAGAATAAGGCCCGGAGTCTTTTTTAAACATTGACTAAACAGTGCATACACAACCCCAATTAAAAAAAGTGCCCAAGATGAGGCCTTTTCTCCATATTAGAAAAATAGCTCTTTTTAACGAGGACCAATTAAATCGTGCTTCATTTTACCTGGGATCTCACAATAGGCTTGACAACAAATTGCCTTTCTTCCTCACTGTTAATTACTGGCGGCATCGGCCACGCTCCCAGCGGCGTGGAGCCCTCCCCAGGCACCCCCCAACCCCGGGCAGCGGCGGAGCGGGGGGCCCCTGCCCGCCCCCAACCCCACCAAAATCCACCCGAGATGCGCGGGGGCTTCCAGGCGTCTCCCGCTCCCGCCGAAGGCGGCCGGAGCCCCGCCGGCCCCTCCGACCCCGGCCTGTGGAGCTATTTCGGCCTGGCCCTGCCCTCCGTTCCCTGCCCTCCGTTCCCAGGCCTCCCCTGTGATTTTAAAAACTGCGTCCATGCTCCCAGGGGACATCATCGCCGCAACCAAGAGATTCAATTAAATAATCCCGGTCCTTTGCTTCTCCCACAAATGGCTTTTTTTTTTTTTTCTTTCCCTCCCCCAAATATTTCCAAGTTCCTTTTCAAAAAGGGAAAAAAAAAAAAAAAACCCAAACCAAAAAACCAAACCAAAAACGAAAGGAAAAAACCAAACTGAAGAACAACAGGAAAAAAAGAAGGGGGGGGGAGAAAAGAAAGAAACTGTTCTCCTTTCTTTTCCCTGTATGCAGGGTAATTGATAGGCTCTATCAGAGGTCAGGATTTGCATAAGAATTAAGAGCAGTAAATTAATTTAATATTCCATGCACATCTCCAATTATTCCTGCAGACCTTTGTCTCCACGGCTGGCAGAGAGAAGGTTCAGCTGCTCTTCAACCAAACAACATCTGTGCAGTTAATAATTTGATAAACAGCTCATACAAATAGTTTCTGAATTATCTGCCAACCCAATGACTATTCAGTTCTGAAACACTTGGCAAGGTCTGCGACGCGCGGTCGGGGCTTTGTAGCCTTGCTGCCGTGATTGCGCTGCCCGGGCAGACATTTTCCCTCCTTATCTCTTCGATACAATCAGCTACTTGCAACAGAAAACCATCAATAACAATACATAAAGTAAGTCATTACCAGTAATTAATAGAAGCCGCCCCCGGCACGCCGGGCGCCCGGCCCGCATCCCCGGTGCGGGTTCGCAGTGAGCGCGGGTGCCGCACCTACGGGAGGTGAAACGCGCCCGCCGGCTTTTGGCGTGGGCCCCCGCCCTGGCTGCGGGATTTACAGCCCCCGGGCTCCTTCCTTTCCTACACAACGAACTGCAAAGGGGAGAGGTTTTCCTGGGAGTCCTGGCGGTCCCCCTGCCCGGGGTCTCAAAGGAGGGATGGCTGAAGGACTTAGCGCCGCTCAATCCAAATTTCAGCCCAAGGAAGGATGGCTGAAGGATTTAGCCCCGCTCAATCCAAATTTCAGCCCAAGGAGGGATGGCTGAAGGATTTAGCCGCGCTCAATCCAAATTTCAGCCCAAGGAAGGATGGCTGAAGGACTTAGCGCCGCTCAATCCAAATTTCAGCCCAAGGAAGGATGGCTGAAGGATTTAGCCCCGCTCAATCCAAATTTCAGCCCAAGGAGGGATGGCTGAAGGATTTAGCCGCGCTCAATCCAAATTTCAGCCCAAGGAAGGATGGCTGAAGGACTTAGCGCCGCTCAATCCAAATTTCAGCCCAAGGAGGGATGGCTGAAGGATTTAGCCCCGCTCAATCCAAATTTCAGCCCAAGGAGGGATGGCTGAAGGATTTAGCCGCGCTCAATCCAAATTTCAGCCCAAGGAAGGATGGCTGAAGGACTTAGCGCCGCTCAATCCAAATTTCAGCCCAAGGAGGGATGGCTGAAGGATTTAGCCCCGCTCAATCCAAATTTCAGCCCAAGGAGGGATGGCTGAAGGATTTAGCCCCGCTCAATCCAAATTTCAGCCCAAGGAGGGATGGCTGAAGGATTTAGCCCCGCTCAATCCAAATTTCAGCCCAAGGAGGGATGGCTGAAGGATTTAGCCGCGCTCAATCCAAATTTCAGCCCAAGGAGGGATGGCTGAAGGATTTAGCCACGCTCAATCCAAATTTCAGCCCAAGGAGGGCATCCTGATTTTCACCCATCGGTTCCGAGGGGAAATCCAGTCTTAGGAAGCCGAGGTGGCTCCTTCATTCATCCCAGCACGGATGTGGAGGTCCAGCTCCGTGTTGGCCAACCACCACATCTCCCGATACAACCCACGGTGATGAATCAAACCGCCGTGATAGCGCTAGGCTCGCCTGATTTATTTTCAAATGCACACATTTAATGCACAACCAACAACAATAATTACAGGGATAATACCCAAACGCTCCGCTCTCCGCAGCGTAATCGGGACGATAACCTTGCGCAGACACGGACGGCCCTTGCTAATTTCCTCTTCTGCATGGCTTGTACTTTTAGCATGGCTTCTGCTACATGTTAATAAACGTGAGTGAATATGTGTAGAAAGAGAAGGATTTACATAGATATTGGGAACCCACTTGTAGTGAGCTCGGATCCAGTGAAACTGCGTGGCTAATGAAGATGAATGGAAGGGCTAATTTGTTCCAGTGTATTGCAATCTGCCGCCTTCATTTGCAGCGGGAGCAGAGCCGGCCGAGGAGCAGGTGCCGGCCGCCCGGCAGGATCCTGCCCACCCCACCGCCGGTCTTTTCAACAAATTGACTTCCCAGCGCAGCGGCCGCACTGTATTTCAAATTGCTATTCCAGCGCCTGCATCGACGGAGCTAAATTGAATGTACAGAACTGTTCCTTGTTCTGGTTAATGCAACACGCATGGCAAAAGCGCTCGAAGCAATTGAAAACTACACCGAAGTTTGGAGTAGGCTTGATAAGAAGTGCTAGGCTCGGCGTCCTTGCACTGTAATGAGAGTCCCTAGCATTGATCTTTAGATGCTGCAAACGTTCTTCAGCGCAGAGGTCTAAATACGCAGCTGCGCAATGGGGCCGCGGCGAGCGCGGCGCTCCCCGGACGGCGCTGCGAGGGCATCGCGGCAATTACAGCTGGGCGATTACCACGCGAAACCCCCGAGCCTTCGTCCGAGGTGAATCTGCTTGAGGAAGAGTCGTGTTCCACACGCCTCGCGCGTTTGCTTTTTGGCCGTGCACTGACGAAGGGGATCGTCCCCTGGGGTGGATCGCAGGGAGCACGTTTCCAGCTCGTGCTCCAGGAGCACGAGTGATTTTTTACGCAGGGCAAGACACAGCCAGGGAATGCGGTTTCCAAACCTCTCCTCAGAGTACGTATAATTGCATTTGCCAGACAAATAACTGACCTTGTGCTTTGTCCCTGCCCTGGACTGCACGTCCAATTACTCTGCTGGAGTGCAATGGGAAGGAAAATTAAATTTGCACACTGGGTGCTGTTAACAGATCCAGTGGCCACCTCATTCTTCTGCTAACGAGCCTCCCGGCCGGGCCACCAAGGGGTTGCGCTGTGGCACCTCCTGATGTTGTCCAGCTGCTCCGCTCCGCTCCCCCGGCCCCGAGGGAAGCCCTGTCCAACCATCAGAGCCGCAGCACCCGGTCCCGAAAAGACGTCCGCGCTGCCTGCCCCGAGCACCCAGCGGGTGCTGCCTGCGCAGGGCGGGCTCCCGGCAGCGACGTGCTGCAAGGAGAGCTCTGAGCAGCGGGCTGGTTTTCAAGTCACTCGCCGTCAGCGGCGTGTCTGAAGAAGCTGCAGCTGGCCTGCGGGCACGGGAACGCGAGGAGAGGGCACGCCGAAGGATGGGAATTCGCCCCAGCAGGAGCACGGCAGAGCCGGCGGCCTCAGATACCTCCCCTCGCCGTCACACGCTGCGGCTCGGGCTCGCTGCGCGCTGCTGGTTCTCACAAGATTTTGACAGCGCTCGGGGTAGCGCGGAGAGGCCCAAACCAGCGTAAGCACTGCAGGAGGCACTGCTGCGTCTCGGAAGGGCAAAAAGCTGCTGAAGGTGGGACGTGGGGGGCTGCACACTCGCCGGCTCAGACCCTGCTGAAGGCATCAGCGTGCAAGCGCAACAGGGGAAAGAAACGGGCAGCGGGGCAGTGCCACCATCCCCGCAGCACCCACGGGCACGCTCCGTTTAGGCGTGGCTTTAAATTACACACCTGAGACGTTGCCAAGAGTTCCCCCGGTGATGCCGCTGCTTCTCACTTCCTTTAGGCGTTAAGCGTCACTCCAAAATTAATAAAAAGTTGATTTTAAAAAGATTATGAAGTTCTTCAGGCCAAAGGAAAGGTTAACGCTCCTCTCCGTAGTCATGCAACTTTCATGTTTGCTGTCATAACGAGGAGCTGATTGTTCTCTCCCTTTCCAAGAGAAAGTTTACACGATGAATAGGAATCGAGAAATAGTGACATAAACAGAAATGAAAGGATCAAGTGCCAAATTTGGACGGATGCCTGGGGCTTGATAAACCACTGCAGGCTTATCCCAGCGTGAATAAAGCTGGCCTCAAGGCGACACTCGCCGGTGCGGGACAGGCCAAATAGCGAATTACCTGGTGCCTCAGCCGGGGGAGGGAGAGCCCAGCGCCGGGGTGGAGACCCCGCTCTGAGATTCAGCGGTCGCAGACCCAGTTCCTGCTGTTGACAACCCACGCTGGGGCACGGTGGCACCCGACTGCGGCCCCGGATTCAGCAGCATCGCACCAGCGGGCGCCCCAAAGCTCACCACGGCGAATCAGCCCCTCGAATATTCAACACCGGCAGCTTCAGGGCTGCTCAGACTCAGGGATTTGCTAGTACATGGACGCTTTTTTCCTCCTTTCCAAAATTCAGATTCAGATCAACGCACTGTGCTGTCTCCAGAGCCTGAGGCTGTTCTGACCTGAGACTGTTTTGCCCCAGCTCTAATTAAAAAAACACATGCAAACCCAGTTTTCATTTTGGAAGCTAAATGGGCTGCTTTAAGAAATTCAAATCCCCTTCTACAGCCCCCAAACCCGAACGCTCCGTGCTGCAGGGAGGGAACCGGACCCTTAGCTGCTTTCTGCCACCGCGGCGAGGGGCATCCCCCAGCTCCTCATACGCTTCTGACGGCACGGGGCAGGGTTTTAAGGCAGCCTCGGGCCTGGCACAGTGGTTTTTAAAATCAGGAAGATGCAGCGCTGGTTCTTGAGAGCCAGGACGCTGGAGACCCTGCATCTTCGCTGCCGTCGGTTCACCCCTGAAGCTCTTAAGCCCCTTTGGTCCCTCAATTTAACCACAGCAAGAGGATTTCAACACTAACACTTGCCAAGCGGTGTTAGGCAACTTAATTAATGTTTGCAGAGCTTTGAGCAGACAGCGCTATACGTGCATAAATTTTGTCTTATTCCAGCCAGGCCGCAAAACGCACGGAAATCCCGGCACTGCCACATCAGCCAGATCCGTGGCTGCACGGATGCGCCCCCCCTGCAAGGAGCTCCCTCCAGCATCGCAGGGGCGATGCACCCCGGGCTGCCGGAGCCGGAGGGCGGCTGTGATGCTCAGGCTCCAGGAGCACAGCTGTCCCCAGCTCCTCCAGAAACGCCGCTGAGAGGCACCGGCACGCCGGCAGGCCCCACGCACCTTCCCCGTTAAGGTAATCGAGCAGAGACCAACTTTGCTCTGCCGGTCAAACACGCTGCATCGCAACTCTTGTACCAGAGCTAATGCAGATGGGAAGTACTTTTAAAGAAAACGCAGCTGGAAGGTGCAGATGCAAAATAAACAAGCTACCGAACAGCTTCAGGGGCTGTGGGATTTTTTTTTTTGTGGCTGTTTTGTTGTTGTTTGTTTATTTTGTTTTTTAAACCAGTACTCACACCCTGTAGAGGCGGGATAAGATGCTGCAGGGACACACGGTGGGATAAGATACGTGGGGACACGCTGCTGCTCACTGACACGGCTCGACCATTCTGCACCAGCTCCAAGAACCAAAATCAATGTGAGGTCGCTGCGGGTCTGGTTCGGGAGAGCACCCCCAGGCAGGCACACACCCCACGCTCTTCTGCGTAGCTTTGAGTTCACTCTCAAGCATTTCCCCCAAACAGACACATCTAAGCAAATGTTCTTCTCAGCTGTGTTTAAGGTTTCGGGCCTTATCCCAGGCGTCAGACCCCTGCCTGGTCCCGGTCCCACAGGTCCCCCCGCACCCCTCCTACTTCACACGCACACAAGACCCTTCACGTTCGCTTCTGGTTGCACGCAGAAATCCAACATCAGGAAAATGGTTGGACTGGATGATCTTAAAGGTCTTTTCCAACCTAAACAATTCCATGATTCTATGAAAAATCCCCTCCGCCAGTGGAGAGGGGCAATTATCCCCAGCCTCCAGCCTTCACCCCGCCAGCGACCGGGCTGGGGGTGCAGGGAACAGGCAACCCCTCTCCAGTGCCAAACCGAAGGCGAAGCACCTGCACGGGGAGCGAGTCCCCCGAGCAGCGCTGCCGGCGTCACGTGCCATTTGCACGCCCGTCCCTATCGTCACCAAAGGCTGCTGACAGCCGTCAGCAGAGGCAGTAAAAAGCAAATCAGGTCTGTGCCACTTTTTGGAGCAACCTCTCTTTACGGACTTGCTAATCGAGTTGCCGTACCACTCTTTTTTTATTGAGCCATAGAAGTGTCTGTAATGAGAGATTAAAATAGTAGTCGTGCCCCGTGATTTATTTTTTAAATTCTTGTGTCTACACGCGTGTAAACTACACCAAGACACCCGACTGTAGACCGAGGATAAATAATGCATCGCAATATATTAAGCGAATGAGAATGCAAACCACAGAAAAATATGTAGAAGAGGAAAATGCATTTGCTGGGTGGTAAGTTATTGGACCTTTAGAAGCAGGGAAGGGAGAGGCTGGCGGGGGGGGGGCGTTGCTCCTGCCTTCCCTCCCGCAAATAAATCACCGGCCTCGCAGTGCTCGCGCCTGAATAAAATATGACAGGTCTCTCTCGCAGGGCCGGCACGCGGCTCTGTTACAAGGCACACCGCTCGCCATGCATGCTGACTGCAAATTGGGTGGGTTATCAGACGCCGCCATAAAAAAAAAAAAACCTCTTCCCCCAACTGATTATGAACCTCATGCATAGCAAATGACAGAGCAATAACGCTCGCGTTGCCTGCAGCAGAGGTAAAAAAAAAAATAAAATATTTACAGACTGACAGGCTAATGGACACTTTCCCAAAGAGCGGTTAGAAAGAAGTAGTAAATGGGCCCGTGCTGATGCAGGGCAGCGGGCCCGGTCAGGGATCAAGACACACAGCACCATATCGGATAACATATAATTGGCAGGTCACATCCAAATGAGTGTAGTCATGCATCATCCGGAAGGCTTTTGCTGGTTATAAAGACACTTGTAAACAATTCAGCCGCTGAACATGGCAATAATATGTTGATCCGGCATGTAATGAGGTGTTCCTGGAATCAATAAACTAGTCATGAAGAGCAGGGAGCAAGGTCAGCGCCTGCCTTTTTGATGACCTTTCCTGGCTGGTAAGGACATCATATACTCTGAAGAGGACTTTTCTCATATTGCAGAAGGCGCCGAGTGTCAGAACTTCCATTCGCAGCAAGCAAATGAACAGCCGGGCTCTGCATGCTAATGAAGTCCAGGCTATTTTCCACCTTTTCATCTGCACATTATGCTCTTGACTTTGGAGAAGGTGGGAATTAGGTTGGACCCTCGTGTCAGACTGCCTGATGGCTCGGCTCCGGAAAACTGGTAATTGAAGCTGATGACTGATGCGGAGGAGGCCTGAATTTGGAAATAAACAGTTTCAAGCACTGCATGTCATTTCTAGAGAGACTGCTGAGTGAATGGAAATGAGCTCTGTTTCTCCAATCTAATGCAGTTTCTCAGCAGGAAAAACACCATCTTTGAGACAACAATGCCAGTCATTAAGATTTAAATGTTCTGGCGATAATGTAAGGAATAGCACCTGCCTTTGCAAACAGCACTTACGGAAATGCCGCCCCACGCCAGGGTCTGCGCTTAATCTGCAGCCCCCCAGCACCGGTCCTGGAGGAGTCGGGAGGCTCCGGACGCCAGCGGCGGGGAGGGCACGCGCGGCGCTCGGCTGTTGCGAGCCGGGTCGAACCGCTGGAAAAAATGTCAGCGACGCCGAAAGCGTGGTTTTGAAGAACCCGTAACTAAAACCAACGCTTACCGCGCTGCGTCTGCACCGTTTAATTGCTCTTCCCAAGCACATTTAGCAGAAAGCCTGCTGGCCTCAGCCTGGTCCTCCGCTGCTGCTGCTCACTGGGCTGGCCTTAATTCACGTCAGCCCAGCCGCCGGCCCCGGAAAGATAAAAAAAAAAATGGAGTTTCTAGACAAGGCACTTAAAGGCCAATATTTTCAGACTCGAATACGAACGCTCTGCCATCCTAGCTGTTGGGAAATAACGTTAAAAATGTTATAAGCCCTTTCAAAACCCCACCTGGTGTTGCGAAACTGAGCAGAGCAACTTGTTTGCTGGGGCAGAGGCAGCCCAGCAGCCTGGCAAAGGTTTTCAGGGCTTTGAAGCATCGCTGCCGGGACACGACCGCTAGTTAATGATTCCTTATCTAAGGCGCCTTAGCGACGACGTGCGTGGATCTGAACGATCACCTAGCCGGTTTTGTGCTGCCAAAGAAACAATATTTTTGGGTCTTGTTTGGAAACAAGGGTGAGCGGGGGCTCGGGCTGCAACGCGTTCCTGGCTGACACGGGAAGCGGCGGAGGATGCTTCGGCGCGCGTTGCTCCCGTTCGACACCGCTGCTTCCACCGATCCAGAATGGTTCATACACAACATGGAAAATGAGAGCTATTTATGCTTTGGATTTTTTTTCCTCCCCCCCCAAACCCACGTGCCGCCCCAGCTGTGAGCGCAGAGCTTGCTGGTAGCTCAGCCCCCTTTGGGGGGTCGCTCCCCGAGCCTGGGCAGGACGGGGACCCACAGGCTCCGGGTTTCTCCACGCCGAGGTATAGGCTGGAGGGCGAAGGCGGGGTGTGCTGCAGACAGGGGCTCCCCAGAAGCCCCTTGGCACCCCATCCAGGGGCCACCGCGCTCCCTGTCCCCCCTGCATCCCCACCGGGGCGGCCGCCTCCCGCTCCCCAAAACTGCTGCTCGCTGCCGAAAGCCGCCGCCGCTCCCCTCGGAGGTGGCTGCATCTCAGGAGTGGGTCTGTTTGTATAATAGTTTGCAACCCTTCAACATGAAAGGATATAGAAGGATGCAAGTTATTATTATGAAAATGAACCAAGCAACAGACAAAAATATTCAGAAGATGTAATCTGCCATCCCTACAATGCACTCGCGGAGAAGAGCACTTGGCAGGCAGAAGAGTAGTCGCCAGATACATTGCCTTTTGTTAAATTGCTTTTGCTCTGACAATGCCTTTTAAAACCACATGCAATCTTAATTTAAAATACCTAATACCTAAAGGTATAGGGGCCCGATGCTGGCCTCCAGTTTGGGATTTGTCCAAAGCAATTCCGCTGGCTTAATGCCACTATTGCTCATTGTAATCACACAACAAACGTGGGAGGCTGAATTCCGCTCGTAAGAAACCGTGGACCTGATCCAAACATCGCTAAAAATCAATTGAGCAAAGATTTATTTCTTTAAAGAAGTGAAGCCCGCCTGCCACCTCACTTTTGTCCAAACCTTTCTCATGTTCAACTACTAAGAAAGGTCCTCTCCCTATGTAGCCAGCTTTATCATGCAAGATGGGGGTAAATGCAAAATTCAGCCTTTTTGTTTTTTCATAGTTTTAGAAAATGGTGCCGTGGTTCAGCCCCAGGCAGCAGCTCAGCACCACGCAGCCATTGCTCACTGCCCCTGCCCCGATGGGATGGGGGAGAGAATCGGAGGAGTGAGAGTGAGAAACACTCCTGGGTTGAGAAAGAACAGGTTAATAATTGAAATAAAGTAAAATAGTCATGATAATAGTAACAATATAATAATAATAGCAATAATAATATCCAAAGCAAGTGATGCACAGTGCAATTGCTCCCCACCCGCCGATCGATGCCCAGCCAGTTCCCAGCAGCGATCGCTGCTCCCCGGCCAACCCCCCCAGTTTCTATACTGCCCATGACGCCGTATGGTATGGAACGGCCCTTGGGGCAGTTGGGATCAACTCTCCTGGCTGTGCCCCCTCCCAGCTCCTTGTGCCCCTGGCAGAGCAGGGGAAGCTGGAAAGTCCTTGCCTGGCATAAGCAGTGCTGAGCAACAACTAAACCATCAGCGTGTTATCAGCGTTATCCTCATCCTAAATCCAAACCACAGCACTGTGCCTGCTACTGGGAAGAAAATTAACTCTGTCCCAGCTGAAACCAGGACAAATGGTTAAAAGTAAGGAAGTGCTAAATACAGCAGTGCAGGCAACTATTGCATTTTTATTTTCCATAGACTGAGTAGTGGGGGAAAAAAAAACAAACCCAGAAGAAGCCAGCCAGCGCTTTCGTGCCACTTGGTCTTTCTCCGTTTTTGCCACAGCAGGCTGCGCGTCGCTCCCAACCGTTCAGCGATACGCCGAGCCCAAGACCTCCAGCGCCGGAGGGTTTGGGTGCAGGGGCCGGCTCTGCACCCCTCAGCCCAGTGCCTGCTCAGACGGCCCCCGGCGCCCGCAGCGGCCCGTCAGGTGCCGGCTTTATCCTCCCAGCACCCGAAGGGAGCCGAGAGAGCGGGAGCGAGCGGCGGCATGGCCGGCGCCGCGCGTCGTGAAGCGCAGGTGTGTATCACGGCAGGGTGACGCCGTCCCTGGGCTCACCCCATCCGTCAGCGCTCCTCCCGGCCTCCCGACTTCATTAATAACCTCCTTCCCTATGCTAATACCAGCGGAAAATTATGCAGACTGTTTATATTTCTTTACAGCCAGAACAGGCTGCTGACACGAATCAGCCATTAGCGATTCACATTGAGGAGTCTCCGCTAATTGTGCAGAATGTAATTAGTGATTATGTAATATCTAAGCTCTTGCAACTGTCATTAATGTCCACTATTCACCAGAGATAGTTCTTACTGAATTAGAGAATGATTACTGCATGGTAAATCTACTTAATCCTAAATATGCTAATTAACACCGTATGCACTTTAGACAGTGGTTAAAAGCACTAGTAACCTCAAAAAAGGTTGCAAGACACCAGAATCTAAATTGCTTGCAATGGATTTTCCTTCGAAAGGTAAATTTGTTTAATTAAACGGTATAGCAAACCGTTAGGCACAGCTATTGATTAGTGCAACCCAAGCAAGGGGTTTCTGTAACGGAGCTAGTGAGGTGCCACGGCAGGACAGCGACGCTCCCGCGGCATTCCGGGCCTCCCGCGGCATTCCGGGCCAGGCACGGCCTCGGCAGAGCCTCTCGGCAAGGGGGGCCCCGTGCGCGCCCGTACACAGGCGGGTACTCCCAAACGGGCACGCGACCACCGGCGCGGCCGTGTGTAAAATAGCTTTCTGAAAGCTCTCCCTCCAGGATTAAATCCTACCCAGCTGAAGCTGGCTTTCTTTTTTTTATTACCGTATTCCTTAGGTCGTAAACCACAATATTACTACAGGCAGATACAGTAGCCTCCCTCAATAAATCCTTACTTAAATCTTCATTTTAAGATTTATTTGTGTAAAACAGACTTCAGATATTAAATGTTACCTACTAAACAAATGGAATAAATAGAGCAAATGTACAGTTTTTGAAACGCTGCTTTTGAATGCCTGGGGTGTTTAATGTATTCTGGTTTATCCGTTTAAAAAAAAAAAAAAAAAGATATGGCTGTCATGAACCCCGAGGATAATAGCGTTTTGTGATTTATGAAGATTCTTCCTGCTTATATATTTTATATAAATAATACTCCTGCGTGTATCTCTGCACTCATTCATAATCAAAAGCCGCGCGGGCTGTAAAAAGAGTTTGCATAGTAACATATTTAAAATCAGCTTACAAAAATTGGATAACTAATATATCAGACACAAAATAAGTCATTGTAGCAAGCATACCAAAAGGAAAATTAACAGCACAATGCAATCCACGACACGCTTTTATCAGCAGACTGACACAACAAAAGAACACAGAACAAAAATTCCCACAAAAGAAAGTTCCCCAGTACAAAATAAGAAGTGGAAAGTACGATAAGAAATTAAGCACACTCTTCATTTACCTGGGCGGGTTAAACGTTTGCAACTGGATTGCCACACGCTCTCTGGAAGCTGCGCAACATAGCGTGCGTCGAACCGACACGGCCTCTTTGGGGGCGCAGATTTCACCCTAACACCGCTTTCTTCTGCGGAGCACAGACCCCAGGTGGCCCTGGGGTCAGGGCTTGGGTGAGGAGCCCACAATTCTTTCTCCGTGGTGGGCGAAATGCACGACGCCCGCGGAGCCGCCGCCACGGCCACGCTACAGCTCCGGCAGAGCCCAGCCTGGGACGGCATCGCCCGTGCCGTCCAGCCGCGCTGGATGCCGGGAGCACGTGCCGTGTGCTGGGGACGAGGGGACACCCCCGGACCTAGATCTGTAGAGTCGCTGAGCTTGGAAAAGACCTCTAAGATCATCCAGTCCAACCATTAACCTACACTGCCAAGTCAACACTAAACCAATCAAGGGGAGAGGAATAATTAATTTCATGTGTCCTGGCTTGGTGGCTGGATTATTTTTTAATGAAAGTAAAAACTGGGAATCATTAAGGTTGGAAAGGATCTCTAAGATCATCAGTCCAACCATCAACCCAACACCCCCATGCCCACTGAACCATGGCCCCAAGTGCCACCTCTGCCCGTTTTTTGAACCCCTCCAGGGCTGGGGACTCCCCCACCTCTCTGGGCAGCCTGTTCCAGTGCTTGCCCACTCTCTCCGTGAAGAAATTTCTCCCAATATCCAACCTAAACCTCCCCTGGCGCAGCTTGAGGCCACTTCCTCTCATCCTATCGCTGGTTCCTTGGGAGAAGAGACCAACACCCCCTCCCTGCCCCCTCCTGCCAGGAGCTGCAGAGGGTGATAAGGTCCCCCCTCAGCCTCCTCTTCTCCAGAAGAGCTGGACCCGCTGCAGTCCTCAGCTGCGCTCGCCCGGGGCGGCTGGAGGGGCTCCGCTCCCGCCGCTGCAACGCCTCCGCCTCCCTGCGAAGGGCCTCCCCGTCCCCGCTGCTTGCAGGAGACGACCAAAGGGGACCTGCGCTGCAAAGCGGCTCCGAAAGCATCGCCCTGGGGTTCCAGGCTTATGGTCCTGCTCACCTGGGGAAAAAAAAAATTGCTCTAGATTCAAATTCAGAACCCAGAGCTTTAGACCGGTGTGACGGCTTTAAAGCTGCTGCCTGGAGCTCCCATAACACTTTTGGATTTGTTCACATCTATTTAATGAAAAATACTTTAAAGCCCAGCTGATTTGGAACTCTTGTCGTTGCTGTTCTTGGCCACCCATCCACCTTGGGTCAAGGGCAGGGTGCTCACGGGCCCTGCGGTGCTGGCTGGGGCCGGGGTGCCCGGCGGCTTTGCGCAGGGCAAAGCTGTACTTTAAACAGCCCGGTTCGGTGGGTTACAAATGCGTTGAACATTTATATTCATTCTTTAATGAAAGTTTCGGGAAGGTTCAGACTCAGCAGGCTGAGTATGTATAGGTGACAGCCTCACAATCCAGCAATTTACCAGTCCCTATGCATCTCCTTTATAAAGGAGTTATTGCAGCCCACGGCATTGCAAAGGAGACGTCTCTGGCGCCTAAATAAAGATTTACACAGAAGGCCTGACCCTACTACTGACTTGGACGATTATTTTCAATCATCATTGTCAATAACACGGGCCCTGAACTTGGCAAACCCTCCCTGCCCTGGAAAAGGTTGGCAGGGTCAGCTCCATGTGTTTTAAATGCCCCTACACATACGGCAGCCTGTAATTGCGAGATAAAAATATACGTGCAGAAGTGGGGAAGAAGGAGGGCAGGGTAAGCCTGTGAATTCACACGTGGCATCCCTGAGCCACGGACGGATCCCACGTGGCTTTCAAAACCTGGGTTGCCTCTGCCCTGCCCTGCCCTCCTTCCCAGAGCCGCCTTCCCGAGGGGGGCTCACGCAAGCACCCCTTCAATTCACCCCACCCTCTGGGGCATGAGGTTGGTTGGGATTTTGTTGGCTTTCCCAAAATCCCCAGCTGCTGGAGCAGCGCTTCCTGAGAAACTCAGCTTTTCTTTCTTTTTTTTTAAAAAGAACATTGCCAGCACGTGCAAGGATGCTAAAGTCCTCAACAGCAAGCCAGGCAGCAAATAAGAAAACAGCCTCAGTGTTTCAGAGTTACTATTATTTTTTTTTAAATGCCAGAAGCCCCGGCTCCCAAATCCTGGCTGCCGCCAGGAGAGGAAGCACTTCGCTGTCATTAGCGGCACCAGCAGGCAAGCGAAGCAGAGTCCCCGCAGCCTCTCCGAAACAGCTCATTCCCCTCGCACGTGCTCCCGGGCTCCCGAGCATCGCTTTCCCCCTCCCCGTGCTGCTGCGGTGTCGTCTCATTAACGCAGCCCTTCCCAACTGGTAATAGCAACCCCGGCCTTAAATACCTCCGTGTAGCTACATTAATTCCTCAAACAGCGCTCTCACCTTTTAGAACGGTAAGCCACAGAAGGCAGTCAATAGATGACGAGATAACGGTTGTTATTTCAGTCCTCCGTGCGGCTGACGGGCTTTCTCCGCCACAATACAGCTCACTCCAAGGCGATAAGGCAAGCCCCTTATCGCAGCATCACGCTCTCCTCGTCGGCGCCCGGGGGCTGCGGCTGCTGCTCCCGCCGTGCTGAGCCAAGCCGCCGGCTCCCGGGGCGGCACGGCCGGCCACGGGGACACATCCAGCCCAGGCACGGCCAAGGTCAGCACCACCATCGCTCGGGCAGCTGCGAGGAACCCGAGGGGACATCAGGGCTCCGCTGCCACCTGCGAGAACAGCCTGGGCATCTGCAAAGAAGGCCTGGCTGGCTGCAGCCCGAGGGCTTTTTTTTTTTCCCTCTGTCCTGGTTTCGGCTGGAATAGAGTTAATTTTCTCCCTAGTAGCAGGCACAGTGCTGTGTTTTGGATTTAGGATGAGGATAACGCTGATAACACGCTGATGGTTTAGTTGTTGCTCAGCGCTGCTTATGCCAGGCAAGGACTTTTCAGCTTCCCAGGCTCTGCCAGGGGCACAAGAAGCTGGGAGGGGGCACAGCCAGGAGAGTTGATCCCAACTGCCCCAAGGGCCATTCCATACCATACGGCGTCATGGGCAGTATGGAAACTGGGGGGGTTGGCCGGGGAGCAGCGATCGCTGCTGGGAACTGGCTGGGCATCGGTCGGCGGGTGGGGAGCAACTGCATTGGGCATCACTTGCTTTGGATATTGTTATTGCTATTATTATTATATTGTTACTATTATCATGACTATTTTACTTTATTTCAACTATTAAACTGTTCTTATCTCAGCCCAGGAGTGTTTCTCACTCTCACTCCTCCGATTCTCTCCCCCATCCCACTGGGGCGGGGGGCAGTGAGCGATGGCTGCGTGGTGCTGAGCTGCTGGCTGGGGCTGAACCCCGACACCCTCCTCCAGCTTATTTTGCAAAATTCGTGTCTACTTGTGCCGTTGCGCGTCTCTAGCGGCAGCGGCCAACCCGCCTCTGAAGGCCAGCCGCGGAGCGCTCTGCACCGGGGCCGGGCGCGGGAGGGACCCCGCCAGCACCCAGGGGCAGCAGCTGGAGCAGAGGCTCCGACCAGCCTCCAGCCCAGGGCTCCTGCTGCCTCCAGCGCCGAGGGACACGCGCCCTGCCTCCGGAGCTGGCTCAGCCACGTATGCACGCGCCGGATTAAGGAGCAGGGCTCGCCGCTCCTCACCTCTGAGTTGCTACGCTCACCCGGGCCCCCAGCACCGCTGCAAGCCCTCCTGCCCTTTGCTGATGCAGCGTCCCGGCACCAGCAGCACCTTCCAGTGCTCGCACCCCCCCGAAGCCTGCTGGAGCCCCCCGGCAAACCCCGGCTGCCTTGTTCCCCTACCTCGTACAAAACACAGCAGTGCGGTCCTGCAGCTCCACGGTCCCCAGGAGCCCTGGACGGGGTCACAACAGCCACGTTACCCCCAGGAAAGGGGCTCAGACGAGCCCAGCCCCGCCAGCCGGGCTGGCTTAAGGAACTTTGCCATCTGTACCTGCAGGTGCTCACCCGGGACTGAACTACACCTGAGCTACAGACCCCCAGCCACGCATCCACCTCCTCCTTCCCGCCTGGAAGGCACGGTGGGGCCAGAACCGTGCAGGAGCGTCCCTCT
The DNA here is from genome assembly GCF_030463565.1 of Pelecanus crispus. NCBI lineage: Eukaryota > Metazoa > Chordata > Aves > Pelecaniformes > Pelecanidae > Pelecanus > Pelecanus crispus. The sequence continues at coordinate 827,663 of NC_134645.1, read as the reverse complement.
TCCCAGCTGGGGGGCCGGCCTGCTGCCTCGGTGAGGGGCTTCACGCCGGGCACGGGCTGGGCCAGCGAACGCTGGGACGGGGCCTGAGCTCAGCTCTGCAGAGCTGGCGCTTCCCGCGCTGCTGGGCTGCAGCGGGCACAGGGTCCCGCACCCCGTACCCGCCCTGCTCACTCCGGGGCGTTGTGCTAATTGCATTTGCTCCCTCACCAATCTGTGGTCTCATTGCTGCCAGGCACAAAAGCTCATCTTCCTAGAGCTCTGCCTTTAGGGCTTTGGGCTAGACGCGTATCGGCAGGGAACGGCCAGCAGCGCTCCCTTCAAAGGCCAAATACCGTGTTTCAGCCAACGCTTGTACCCTCTTGGTAGTGTTAATTAGCAACGCCTAATTATTGCCAGAGCAACTTACGGAGGAACTGAGCGGTGGTGTCGTTAAAAAAGAGACAAGAGCCCAGCATCGCGCGGTCCAGCGCTGGGCCGTGCAGTGGGGACGCTCGGAGGAGGGACGCCCCGGCGAGCGGGGGGACGCGGAGCACCCACGGCAGCGGTGGGAGCGTGTGCGTGGCGGCCGCTCTCCCGCTGCCTCCGTGTGCCCCCAGCCGGCAGATCCACGGGGGGCTGCGGGGAGCAGCCCACGCCGCCGGACGCGGCCTTGGGGGGGGCGGTGGCACCCGAAAACAAGGGGCCGGGGAAGGCACCACCGCCAGCATCGTCCGCTCCCCACCGCGGCGTCCCGGCCAGGTCCACCACGCCCCAGCACTCGCGGAGGCTCGGTGCTGCCAGGCACGCTGCACCTCCCGCTGCCAGGCGGGGGTTCTCCCCGATTTGCAGGGGGCTGGGGGCTGCAGAGCCCCCCCGGCCCCGGCCCCCGCTGCTCGGGAGCTGGCGATGCCCGTCCGCAGGAGCCGTGTGCGTGCAGAGCCCCGCGCAAGTTTGCTCCCTGACAATGTCTGGTTTGGCCAACACTTATTTTTCAGCAAAATCAAGTATTTCAGTGAGACAAATTCAAATAATTTCTGGCTGTAAAGTCAGCAGCTTCCCCTGGAAAGCTTCTGCGGCGCCTGGCCGCTCCTTCTCCCCCGAGGGGAGCAGCACGGGCTCCGGAGCGAGCAGCCCGCACGGCTCCGCAGGAGGCAGGGACGGGTGAGGACGACGCGCGCTGTCCCACCGCGCCGGCCAAGCTGCCCGCCGTCCCCACCAGCCTCTGGGGACGGAGCTGAGCTGTGGGGCCCAAGGTGGGCAGTTTGCAAGATGGACAACGAGCGAGGACGGGATCAAATCGAGCGCGTGTGCCAGGCCTCTGCAGTTGTCTGCACCGTTGGCCGCGGTGACAAACTCAGAAGTCAACTGGGGAAAGAAATGGAGCCCCTTCCTCCCGAAAATGTGCCGCAGCAGCCGTGCACCAAGCACGGAAGCTGCGCCCTCCCTCCTCTACATCCCCCTGCTGTGACGGAGGCAGCGGCGCTCGGGGAACCCGACATTCCCGCGACGCCGGCGCAGGACGGACGCAGACGGCCGTACGGACGGGGCTAACCGGTACGGGCAGGGGCACAGGCAGTTTGAAAGGCGACGCACGAGCCACGTCGCTCACTGTAAGCCACGGCCGTGCAAGCGTGCACGCACACGCACGGCTATATGTGTGCATACAGGCGCGGACGTATACACCGGTGCACACGCATGTGCCTACGTGTAAACACGGGCTCTCGGCCAAGGGGACGGCTCGCGAGTCCTGCGTTTTGTAATGACAATCACCAGCGGCGGAAATGAAAGAATTAGCCACACAATAAACCCCTAATTGCCTGGCAACAGCATTTAGGCCCCATTAGGTAGATTTGTAACTGCTTCCAGAGAAATAAACTCCTGTGTCATTAGATAACAAGGAAAGAAATAGGTTATTTCCTTTTTGAAAGGTATGAAAGCTTCCAATTGCCTGATGTATTTGCTTAGTAGATTATTTTCTGTCATCTCAGTTAATTGAATTTTATCCATTGCTCTTAGAATTCCTCCCTTTCGTGTAAGGTTAAAAAGTTCAGAGGAGTCATATTTTTGAACCTCGGCCATTTATCGCGTAAGTCAACTCCAGCTGCACAAAGTACGCCAGGGAAAACGGAGTAAGAAAAAACTATGCAATTACTGCTTTTTAGCGTCCGGCTGAATTGGTGTCCGAATAATTGTAAAACATCGCTTTGCAAAACGGCGCCCGGTTGGGATGCTGTAACTGGAAGACGTTTACTGTGCCAGGCAACGCGCTGCCTTTGGGAGGTCCCATGGACCGGCCGCCTGCACGATGGCCTTCACCCCCTCCACTAGAAAACCAAACTGGAGACCCAGAATTAAACTAATTCTCTAAATTCCCCAAGGGCGGAGACCCCTCCCGCCGGCAGCCAGCCCCGCGAGGCGCAGTCCCGGCTCTTCTCGCTGCTGAGCCGAAATAACCGCGGATGCGGCCGGGAAGAGTGACAGCTTGGCAGCGCTTATCTCCCCGCATCGGCCGAGCGGCAGGTCAGCGCCGGCACGCGGGGGCCCGGGGGCGGATTTTCTCCTCGCCTTCATTGTTGGCCTCCATAGGACCAATTTCAAACCCGTCAAAACGTATTATGGCAAACCTCCCCTGAACAAAACCCGACATCCAGCCCTTCCAGGATGTCTCCTTGACATCCCTCAGCCCGAGAAGCCCTTCCCAGCACACACCATCGCACATCATCCCCGCTCAGCTCTTCATGACAGCATTCCTCAGCTCCCGCCCTTCTTTTTCCCTTGGTAGCAACATCAGCAATGCTCAGGCTTGCTTTTAAACGCTGTGCTATCCCTTTCCCTCAAAACAACCGAGGTTAGAGATTGAGAATTACCTGGGCTGGAGATCCCTCTTCCCAGCTGAGACTTGCCTGGGGGAACTGCTCTGGCCAGCCGCTCCTCCCGCCCGCTGCCCGTCCCTCCTCTGCGGCTGCCGGAGCAGCGGGCAGCTGGAGGCATGCCCCGGAGTGCATGTGCGGCGCTCTGCCCTGCACAACTGGGGTTACGTTTATCCCTGCAGAATAAGCCGGTCTGAGGCAGCGGCACGGTACCTCTGAGCGTGAGATGCGTGCACCAGAAACGTGTCCGAAGAACGTGCGCTGCGCGCGGATGCCGAGCCGGCGGCAGCTCCTGTCCCCTTCCCGGTGAGCAGAGCAGCTCGTCCTCGCCAACGCCTCTGGAGTCGCTGCCCTCCGCAAGCGGACGCTCTTCTGCCGGGCCTTGTATCTCCACTGGGGTAAAAGCCCTGGGGAAAAGCAAATGCGCACGCAAATTACACGTGCCGCCCCGCAACACGTCGGTAAGACGACGTTGCGTGCCCAGCTACGGGATGCAGATGTGAGAGGGGGTGCACGCGCTTGCGCCGCGGCCATGCGGACGCAGAGGTGCGGGTGTGTGTGGGTGCCCGTGTCCAACACCCAGACGTGCCGAGGGGGGTTTGTTCTCGTACCGCTCCTCCGGCGGCCGCGTCACCCCGCACCACTCTCCCGTCCCTCGCCCCGAGCACGGGCAGCGATGCCCAGCAGCCCCCTCGTTTCTTCCCTTCCGAAGCAAACCTAGGCAGATGTTCTTAATTTCTGAGTAAATCCGTAACGTGTGTCACCCCTCTCATCATCACTCAGGCCGCTGCTCTTAAACTTGCCCACTTTCTCCCCCGCCTTGCTCCCAGCTACTCCTGCGTAGCACCGGCACCTTTTCAGCCCCCGGCCAGCGCTTCCTTGCGGGCAGCTGCCAGGCAAAGTTAAAGTTTAATGGGGGAGAGGCAGCTTCATTTTGATCATGTGCAATATTTGCTTCGCAGAATAGCACCGCCCTTAATGAGATGGGATTGCTTGGCCGCCGAAAGATTACCTAAATAATCAGTTGGTGACTCCGGAGCCGCTTGATTTTAAACACTTCTGAAAAGCCAGCTCCATTTTCTGCTTTGGTGCATACCAATTCCCCACGCTGGCATATTAGAATAAATCAGCTCCGTCGGCAGGGCATTGTTATCCAGTTCCCAACTATTATAACATAGTTTCTATCAGAGCAGTTTTCTTCTCAGCCAGTCGAGTGGAATGATCCCTGAAAGCAGTGGTTTGTGGCAGAAATGCGCTCGCCTTTCTCCCCCCAAAGTCTCGGCATCGTCATAAATTTGTGATTGCCCACACGCACGGCAGCGGACAACGGGGCAGCTTAGGAGAGTTCGCGTCCGGATAACAAGGACGTGGTAAAGTGCCTGGAAAGAGCGCGGGGCTTTGAAGTGCTGGGGAGGGAAGAAGCAGCAGAAAACCCAAGGAGGGGAGGAAAAAAAAAATAAGCGTAGAGAGATAACTAATCTGGGGCAGCCAAGCCCAAGGTAATAAAGCCTTCCCGAAGGCTTTCTTTGGTCCTACGTGCATGCACGGGAGGCAGCAGTGCACGGACGCGCCTTCCCTCGCCCGCCTGGACCGCCGGCATCCCACCCTTGGGCTGTCCCCTACTCCTGCTCCCGGTGCCCCTGCACTGACGCGCAAGGAAACCTCCCGGTTATTACAGATGCATTTCAAACCTCAGGGCTCAGAGCCTTGATTTGCCACCGCTTGGGGCTGGCAGGGCGGCAGGCATCGCTCCCAGTCCCCAGGCCTGGGTCTTTCAGGCTTGGGAGACCTGTTTTGGGGGGCTGGCCCCCGGTCTGCTCTCTTTAGCTCATTTCTTAAACGCTGATGGGGATGGGGGAGACCCCGTGGCACCGCCGGGCTCACGCGCACGGACGCGATCCCCTGCGTGCGCGGGATGGACGCCCGCTGCAGGGCTGCGCTTTTCCATGCCGTCTTCTTATTTTGTTTGTTTTTAATACCGCCCCAGAGCGCTGTGCATTAAGCATCCTTAATTAAAGAGGGAAGTAAAGAGCCGCAGGCGCCGGGGGAGCGGGAGGGCGAGCGGGGCGGGAGGCGGGCGTCGAGCCTGCGCCGGGGAAGACCCCGTCCCTCTGCCAGCAGAGCCGTTCATGGGGTAACCCTGTAATCTACAGAAATCTGGGAATTACTGTGGATGTTACATAAATCAACCCCCCCCGTGTCAGTAAGGAAAAAAACATTTTTAAAAGAAAAGCAGCTCAAAATTAACCCTGAGAGCACGGTTTTAACCCAGATCACCTTGGAAAAAGCAGCAGAGACAATGGTATGCATTCATTCCCTCTCCTTTATCATTTAAATAACCTGGCCTTCATTAGCTTCTGATGGATTGCTTTAAAATTACTAAAAACGGAGGTTTGTTTTTGATGTGTAGTTGCGTTTATTTTTTTTCCCCCCTCATTTTAATCAAGTGAACCAGGGTAAAGCATCCCGCAGCTCCCAGTTTGTGCAACAGCGGGGTGTTTGCAAACCCATCTGCACGCTGCCGAGGTCAGAGGGAGTTTGGGGAGGCGACACCGGCTCCACGGCAGCGAGACGGCGGCGGCTGCGCTTTAACTGTGCGGCGGGCACCAGAGCACGTGGGGCTCCTCGAGTCACACCAGATCAGAAAAGCAAAATAATCGCTGTCCAACGCCCCATCCACGGTTGCCACGGTCCTCGCTGGTGCCGCCAGCTCCGCTGCCATCTCCAAGCGGGCGGAGTTGAAGGATGCATCGCTGGGGGGTCACCAGCTCGCTGCTCATTAGGAGCAACCTGCTGAGCCCAGGGCAGCGCAGCGAGGCTAAGCTCACGGTGCCTCAGCAGCGCTTGCTGAAGAGCCCCGCCAGCCCTGCCTGCTCCAGCGCGCTGCAGCCGGCACCCACCGGGCAGTAAAAACAGGTCGTGCCTCAGGCAGCCGTCAAACCTGGCCCAAGGCTGGCCAAAGCCTAGGGATCCAGAAATGCGGGTGACTGGTAGGAAAAACTCACGGGGAGCACCAGCATGGGACTGTACACACGGACGGGAAAATAGGGACCTGTTTGTTTTCCCCTTGCAGCAGAGGGCCTTCCCAAAGCCCACGGCCAGCAGCACCTTCCCGCAGTGAACAAGTGCATCAGAATATTAAAATTCCTTCAGCTCCTTGGCCCAGCCCTGCGGGTCTTGTTGATAACGGGTACTGAAGGCAGCAGCAGGCTTTTGCTGCGGCGATTTTGGACAGTAAGCGAGAAGGCTGCCTTTTGCCTTCCCCCCGAGGCCTTCGCAGGAGCCTGCGGGTGCCTGGTGCAGGCGGAACACGCGGGAAGCCGCAGGCGGTGCCGGCAGCCCCGGCAGCTCCCTGGGAAAATGGCTGCATCGGCGAGCCCAGGGCTGCTCTGAACTCGTGGTTAGGGAGGGATCCAGCTCGGGTGACCCGCTGGATCCGTGTGTGCACCTCAACAGGCACGGAGCTCATCACCTCCCAGGGCTGGCGTGTCTCTGTGCGTAAATCTGGAGCAGTATTTGTATATAAGCCATCTGAAATCTGACCACTGGAACACATGGATTTTTTTTTTTCTTGAAAGGAGAAAGCCTGAGTTAATTTAAGAGATGTTTCTTTCACAAAAAAACTCAATTTTAAAATCCTACTACATCTTCTTAGTTTCTTTCGCAAAAAACTCAATTTTAAAATCCTACTACATCTTCCTAGTTTCTTTCACAATTTTAAAATCCTACTACATCTTCGTAGTTCATAGTTAACAAGCATCTGGCCAGTTTTGCTCTCATTTAGGTAAACAGCAAACTCGCCAGCATCCTCAAGCCGGTCAGAATCAGGCCCCGAGGGAATTTTCTCTGGGCGAGCTCCTGCTACCCCACATCGCCTTTTCTTAACGCTCCTTCCTTTTTCTCTGCATCCATCATTATTTGCAACACATTGTCTGAAAACCATATTAAATGCTGTTCTTTCCTACTGTTCTGCCTCCCTGCACGTGACCTGTGTTTCTGGGTGGCGAGCGCCAGAAACGGGCTAACGCCAGGGACGGCTCGGGGCAGAAAGCGGGCGCAGGGCAGCGGGAGCGCGCTGGCCCGGGTGGCTCTGGGGCGCAGGGGGACGGCGCCGTCCTGCCGCCCCGGCACCGTGCCGTGCCACCCTGCAGGCGGGAGCCGAGGGGTAACTCCCGACCACGGGCAGCTACACCTCCGAATGACAAAATGCTCTTTCTTCTCCTACCTGCTGATGGGAAACCAGGCAGGGGTGTTCCCGTGCACGGCTCTGCAACGCCTGCGCACCAGGCGCACCTCCATCGGTTGGCTCAGCCCTCGCTGTCGGCCTTCCCCGAGCCTTGGGCAGCTCTTCCCTTCACACCAGGCTCCTTCGGACGCGTCCCTCGGCGGGCTGCGGACCCAGCTCTGTTTTCCAGAGAAGGTGGTGATACTACCTAAATAAAATAAAACAAAATAAAACAAAATTTAAAAAAATAGAATAAAATAGAATAGAATAAAATAGAATAGAATAAAATTTAAAAAAAAAAATCAGATAAAACCACTCTTTAGATTGAAAGTGGTCACCCTACAAGCAGCAAGGCCAGGGCACGTGCTAGCCGGGCAGGGTGTTTGCGCGCTGGCCAGGCATTTGCAAATGGACAGTGTTTGCACACAGGCAGGGTGTTTGTTTGCAAACGGGCAGAGTGTTCGCACACGGGCAGGGTGTTCGCACACGGGCAGGGTGTTCGCAAATGGACAGTGTTCGCAAACGGGCAGGGTGTTTGCAGATGGGCAGGGTGTTCGCAAAGGGGCAGGGTGTTCGCAAAGGGGCAGGGTGTTCGCACACGGGCAGGGTGCTTGCAAACGGGCAGGGTGTTTGCACATGGGCAGGGTGTTCGCAAATGGACAGTGTTCGCACACGGGCAGGGTGTTCGCAAACGGGCAGGGTGTTTGCAAAGGCGCAGGGTGTTCGCACACGGGCAGGGTGTTCGCACACGGGCAGGGTGTTTGCAGACGGGCAGGGTGTTTGCACATGGGCAGGGTGTTCGCAAAGGCGCAGGGTGTTCACACACGGGCAGGGTGTTCACACACGGGCAGGGTGTTTGCAAACGGGCAGGGTGTTTGCAGACGGGCAGGGTGTTCGCACACGGGCAGGGTGTTCGCACACGGGCAGGGTGTTTGCAAAGGCGCAGGGTGTTCGCACACGGGCAGGGTGTTTGCACACGGGCAGGGTGTTTGCAAACGGGAAGGGTGTTTGCAAACGGGCAGGGTGTTTGCAGACGGGCAGGGTGTTCGCACACGGGCAGGGTGTTCGCACACGGGCAGGGTGTTTGCAAAGGCGCAGGGTGTTCGCACACGGGCAGGGTGTTTGCAAAGGTGCAGGGTGTTCGCACACGGGCAGGGTGTTTGCAAAGGCGCAGGGTGTTTGCAAACGGGAAGGGTGTTTGCAAACGGGCAGGGTGTTTGCAGACGGGCAGGGTGTTTGCAGACGGGCAGGGTGTTCGCACACGCGCAGGGTGTTCGCACACGCGCAGGGTGTTTGCATGGAGCCCGTCGGGCAGCCAACGGGCAGGGTGTAACCTGGGCAGCAGCCGCACGCGTTGGCCAGAGAAGCCGTGCACACAAGCATCAAAGGGAGGGCACGCAACCTGCCCGAGTCACCGAACGCTGCTCGAATAGGATTGCTGCCGGTGATGGACAGATCCTTATTTGTAAGTATTTAATGTTTCTTAGGAAGCACTTCTAAAAGAAATTGGTATGTAATGACAGCACTCACTGGAAAACAGGCCGATTATAAAATGCACTAACTTATCTGGTATTCATTTGAAAAGTAAATGGATGCAAGTAAAGGTGAGAGTTCACTACCAATTCAAATATTTTGCTTTAACAGGCTCTAGCACTCCTACTTTAATTCAAGCAGAAGCACAAGTATGAATAATCAAACTGGATGACGCTCATCAAAACCTTTGTGCCTTGCACCATTTCAAATGGTCATTGAAGCTTAATGGCAAAAAATTTACATTATTCCTTTAATTTGTATTCTGTTCCTTCCTTCTGAGTGATGTGATTGTGATTTTCTGTTGCTGGCTGTATTATTTTGATGCAAATGTTATGTGCTGCTACAGTCCAATTTCCTGCTTTGCCCTCCCCTTTTCTTCCCCCAGTAAAGAAACGACAGCTAAAATAGTTCAAAATTGGGGAGGGATTTTGAAATAGTTCCTTAACTACTGCTCCTAATTAAAGCAAACAATGCAGGGTCTTGAAGCACCCTGAAAAGCTGAAAATTAATTATTAGCTGAAGGGGGAGGGAAGTGGCTTTACTCCCCAGACCTTCAAAAAAAAAAAAAAAAAAAAGAGAAAAAAGTGAGGGATCCCAATTCTGCCTACAAAAGAATTAGAAAAGAAAATTTGTAATTCAGTTAAAAACTCCTTTTGCTGGAACATAATCACCTAGGGATGAATGCTTTATTGAGAGGCATGGGGTTGCAAACCAAAGCCTTGCAAACAGGAGGCCCCCGGGGTGCTCACGGCACGTAATATATGCACCGACTAATTTATTGCGCTGTGACTAATTTCCATTCCTTGTGCTTAGAGTTGCCTCGCTAATTACAGGGATGTTTTCTTAACTTGGGTAATTGCGCTGCCCGCGCGCCGCCCCCCACGCGCGCCCCACGCGGGCTTTGATGCGCCCCCACGGGGCGGCTGCGGCGGGGCGCCGCCCTAATTAGATTGGCTGCCTTAATTAAGGGACATGTGTATGTGTGTGTGGGGGGGTGGCGGCGCCGAGCCCCCCGCTACGCAGGCACGCGTGGGGCTTGTGCATCCCGAGGCTGCCCAGATGTGCGGGGTGAGGCCAGCCCCCAGCCCGGCTCGCGAGGACGTAACCAAAGCCAGACGACCCCCGTACCCCAAACACCAACATCCATGCATCCATCCCATCCAAGCGTCCATCCCATCCCATCCAAGCGTCCATCCCATCCCATCCAAACATCCATCCCATCCTATCCAAACGTCCATCCCATCCAGGCATCCATTCCATCCCATCCAAGCATCCATCCCATCTAAGCGTCCATCCCATCCCATCCAGGCGTCCATCCCATCCTATCCAAGCATCCATCCCTTCCAAGCGTAAATCCCATCCAGGCATCCATTCCATCCCATCCAAGCATAAATCCCATCCAGGCATCCATCCCATCCCATCCAAGCATCCATCCCATCCAGGCATCCATCCCATCCAGGCATCCATCCCTTCCAAGCATCCATTCCATCCAGGCATCCATTCCATCCAGGCATCCATTCCATCCAAGCATCCATTCCATCCAAGCATCCATCCCATCCAGGCATCCATCCTATCCCTTCCAAGCATCCATCCCATCCCAGCATCCATCCCATCCAAGCATCCATCCCATCCCTTCCAAACATCCATCCCTTACAGGCATCCATCCCATCCCATCTAGGCATCCATCCTATCCCTTCCAAGCATCCATCCCATCCCAGCATCCATCCCATCCCAACATCCATCCCTTCCAAGCATCCATCCCATCCCTTCCAAGCATCCATCCCATCCAAGCATCCATCCCATCCCTTCCAAGCATCCATTCCATCCAAGCATCTATCCCATCCAAGCATCCATCCCTTCCAGGAATCCATCCCATCCCATCCCATCCAGGCATCTGTTCCTTCCAAGCATCCATCCCTTCCAGGCATCCATCCCATCCAGGCATCCATCCCTTCCAAACATCCGTCCCATCCAAGCATCCATCTCCACCAACTTCATCCCTACCAGAGCAACTGCACAGGGCCGGGCTCCTACCAGGAGCATCCCTAAAAATAAACCCTGGGGGGAACGGTCCTGAGCGTTTGTGTCACCGTGCTGCCTGCCGTGTGTTCATCCCGTCTCCAAACCTGCTGCCTTGGGCTGCCTTAATTTTATATGTGGAAGTCACTGATGCATTTAAAATTATTAGACAGATAATCACTTCCTTGAAATAATTTCAGCACTCATCTATAATAAAAAAGATTTCTTTCAAAGGACCCTTAGTTAAATGGGCTCGGTGCTACTTTCTGTATCACGCAGGTCAATTTGATTCTGCTCTGTGCTCTCTATACAGCTAAACAATTGCTTTTCATAAACTGAAGAGCAGCGTGAAAGCAGCCTGTAATATCCATCCAGAGATGGCCTTGAACACTTTCGTTAATAAAAGCTTGACATCTGAAATTCTGCTTCTTTATTCCTCCCTTATCAAAGAGTTGGTCAAGATTTCAGAAAATTAATGTCATATTAATAAATACTAATAACCTGGCAGCGAACGCCAGCAGGAAGACGACGAAGAAAAGCCCCCGGCCCGCCGGGTGCCGCATCCCCTTGCCCGGCCCCGGGGGTACCGCGCCCCCGCGCCAGAGGGTGGGCTGAGGGCCGGGGAAGGCAGGGTCGGGCCACAGCCACGTTGCCCGCATCCCGAACGACCTTGCCGGAGAGAGGCCAGGGAGAGCCCGCCCGGGAGGCAGCCCCGGCGGCGTGGGGAGCCCCGAGTTTCACCCCAACCAGTGAAATTCCAGCCGTGGGCTCCGACGGACCCTGCGCTTCTCCAGGATGACTTCAGACCCTCATTACGTCTGAAGATGCATTCCCCGGTGAATTTGGGACCTCCCACAGCTTGAAGAGACGTAGCTATTTTCCTTTTGCCCTAAAATAAATAGAGCATTTCAGCTATGTTTAACGGCAACGGAGACCTGGTTTCAGAGACCACTGATGGAGACACAGCCACTTGAGAAGGGAACAAATTCAGCTTCTCTCCCCCAAATTCATCGATATCAACACACAGGTAGGAGTCACGCGTGGGACACCCCGCTCCTCGTGGGACTTCTCTCCATCGCTGCCCTCCCCACCCCTCCGGCCGCAGATCCGCTCACTTCCCCGTTTATTAAGCCAACACGTCGACAGACCGGAGGGGCTAACCGTGTCTTCTAACAGGTTTTGGTGCTTGGTTTTTCAAGTTAGACAGACTTGAAGCTCCCTGCAGCCTGTTGTGCAAACACAGAGAACTGCATTTTGCATACAACGGGCCGGGCAGAAAGGTTTTTTCTACCTGGGCACATTTTCTTGTCTCTGCAATTCGTGACAAATAGCAGTCTAAGGAAGGGGAAGTTGCTCTGAGCTTGAATTTTTAAAGAAAAAGATGACAGCCCAGGCAACGGCCCATTCACGGCTTGTCTGGCCGCTCCTGCGGTGCCCTGAGCCTGCACCCCTGCTCCAGCCCCCGCGCAGCGCCGCTCACCTGTCCTTTGGGCTGGGGAGTAAAGACAAGCCAAAATCCGCACAGCTCCTACGCGGCGATGCTGCGCAGCAGACACCCCCTCCAAGAGCTTGGAGGCTTTTCTGAAAGCAAATTCAGCAGCCAGCCCTGCCCTCCAGTACAGGCACGCTAACTGCAGTTACCCGACGTGGCGCATTGAACGTACACGGGAGCGCCCCGCCGGCACGGCCAAGCGTCGCCGGCACGTGCCGGGCTCTGCCCCACGAGACGAGGGGTCCCGCTTCGCTGCCGCATGGTGCGGAGCCACCGAGGACCGAGCCGCACGCGTGGCACCACGCTGTCGGGGCTGGGGATGCGCCTGCATCCGCCCTCGCACCCATCCTGGAGTAGCGGCCTCGGTAGTAGCGCTGGAAAAGCGTACGGAGCACCGAGGATAACACGGCGGCCGCGGGGCACCCATGCTTGGGGCACCCGTGGGTGCTGCGAGGGGCCGGCAGCTGTGAGCATGCAGCGCGCGGAGCACACGCACCCCCGGATGCCGCTGCTGGGGACCGCGTAGGCGTGCGAGATGCTCACGCGTACAAAGCACCTTCTCAGGCTCGTGCTTTGCTGTGAAAAAGAGAATTTTTTAAAAAGAGTCTCCCTCCTGCGAAGCTGCCTTCAGCACCTCCTTTCTAATAACTTGGCATATTCACTTAATACAGCCCGGCTCCTTCCAAGTCGTTAGCGGCGGCGGGAGACACAGCCTGAACATTGACCTGGTTTGCTTGCCAAGGCAGAGCAAAGAGAAACCTTCACATAATCATTTCCAAACATTAAAATGGCTCCATTGTCATTATAGCTGAGAGATTGAATTCGCCTCATCAAAGCGGCGTATGACAGGTGACTCAATAGGATGGTGCCAAGCGCGGAGGCAAGGAGATTAGCAGGGCACTGATATCATTATTTCCGCCTATCACAGATTCGGCAGGGAGGCAATTGTAATTTCTGGGCTTATTAGTCTGCATTCGGAGGAAAAAACCTAGTGATAAACCTCAGTGTGACAGCCAGGCATTTGTGCAGCAAGTGCTGTCATAGTGACACTTAGAAAATGCCAATGTGGATACGTTGTCATAATCCCCCCTAATAGAGGTTAAAGCATGGCACAAAGGCACTCTTACCAATGATCGGGACACTAATAACATTTGCATTTTTAAGTTAAATATAGTAAGTAAAGAGTAAGTCTCCTCTTTGCGGCTTTGGCAATTAACTCGGCGTTGGAAGGATAAAAGCAAAGCAGAAATTTCAGCCGGGCCCCCATCTCGTCCCCGGCGGGCGAGGATCCTCCGCAGGCCAGCGTTCCCGGGACGGCCGCCGGCAGGCCGGGCACCCCGCAGCTCCCCGCCGTGGATTTCTGCGCTCGGGAGCCGATGACGAGGCTGGGGACGGGCGCTGGCAGAGGCGGGGGACAGGCAGCTCGCGGGGAGCGGAGACGAGCAGAGACGAGGAGAGACAAGGAGAGACGAGCAGAGATGAACAGAGACGAGCAGAGATGAGCAGAGATGAGCAGAGACGAGGAGAGACGAGCAGAGACGAACAGAGAGGAGCAGAGAGGAGCAGAGACGAGCAGAGATGAGCAGAGACGAGCAGAGACGAGCAGAGACGAGCAGAGATGAGCAGAGACGAGAAGAGACGAGCAGAGATGAGAAGAGACGAGCAGAGATGAGAAGAGACGAGCAGAGATGCTCACCTGGCACAGGAGCTCCCGGGAGCTGGGGTCGCAGCTTGCCCCGGGTGCTGCCCTTTCCCCCGAGGAGGGGAGATTATTCGGGTGCTTTTACAGACTGTTACAAGTGGTTTCGCTTCGGAGGGACAAAACTTTTGCGCGGGGTTTTCCGCTCCGTGGCGCAGGGCGGGCTTGGGTTTTCCGTGATAACTCCCCCCCGGACGCAGCCCCAGCACGCGTGCATGCACACGTGCGCTCTCCGCAGGAATTTCTTAAGGAAAAAAAAAAAAAAAAAAAAAAATTACAGGTGGTAAACTGTTACTTTTCCACATTTAAATAAGAGACCAATTAAGAAGACTATGTAATTCAATTCTTGAGTGAGTGCCACTGAATTCAATTTGTTTCAGGTCAATGAATATAATGTGAAGTTATTAACAAAAAGGTCAGGGACTGCATATAAAATATACACACATGACACAAGCAGGAGTAATTAGTACACATTTCACATGTTCTGTTGCTCAGACATATGGTGTAGAAAATCTTAACAGGATTAGATGTTAATAAAAGTTCCCCTCTCCCTCCCCCCGCTCCCTATTTAAATGGGGTTTAGAGCTATTCCCCCCGGTGTTCCCGGGATCCACTGGAGGTTAAGGACCCGCGGCTCGCACGCCAGCCCCGGTACCGGGATCCTCGGCCACGGGAAGGCACCCGACTCGCCAGACCTGGGGCTCTGTGGGGTGTGCCCTGGCCACCACCTCCTAGAAGCGAGTTGGCAGCGTCTCCCACGCACGGGAGGGTGAGCGGCGGGGACCGCAGCATCCCCAGGCTGCGGCTCCACCGCTCCCGCGCAGCCCGCAGCGGCCGTATTTTGACATCTGCTCTGCAGCGGAGGGGAAGAGCAGCGCCTCGGCTTTAACAACAGCTCCTGCAGCACGTCTGTTATTCCGCTTCCTAGAAATGCAGGTTATTTGCCTTTGCTGCCCTTCCTCTCCCTCCCCGGGGCACAGCGGGGGACGGAGCCGGGGGGAAGGGGTGCGGGACTGCGACGGAGCCAGGCTCCGCTGCGTGGGCAAATCGCTGGGGGCCGGATCCGAGGAGCGCCTGGAGCCACGTGCCATCGCGTGCTGCCGCAGCGACGCCCGCTCGAGGAGCTCGCGCCCCGCACCGCGCTCGTCCCCCGCGCCACCGGAGCCACGCCGTTCGTGGCATCCCACCCGTCACCCTCCGCGAGAACCTCCCGGGCAAGGCGCTCAAACGCCCCGCGCAGCCGGGACGGCCGGCGCGAGCAGGGGCACCGCCGCGGCAGGGATGCAGGGGGGTCCCCTCCACGTACACACGCGGGACGGTTCCTGCGGGAAGAGCTCCGCCTGCTCCTTCCGCACCCCCGGGGACCCCGCAGGCGCTCCTGCACCAAGAATCGCTAAATTTCCCCATGCAAATTTGCTACAAGCGCGTATTTAATGTGAAATTGTTATATAAATAATAAAAAAAAATTCAAATTACTATATAAACACTATGTTTAAGCAGTGATTGAATTCGCAGGTCTACAGCACGTGAAAAAACCCAGAGGATATGAAGCCCTAAATGCCTTTGTGACTCTACGCCCAATATCCCCTCTCAGGTAAGGGTGCACTTTCACGGGGGAGGAACACAAGGATTTGGGCAAAACTCCCCTAGAAGTTATAGGAACAAATCCCAAGATGCAAGAGCAGCATCTGTATTGCATAAGGGCTTTTTAAAAAACTTACAAGGAGAGCAAATGGGGGAAAATTTCTGATTTGCGGCAGTCCTGTCTCCGCAGCGAGGGAGGAACGAGCCCCCCTTAGGCGCTGGTGAAGAGTCAACATCTCTGATCCGTGTGGAGGGAAGCGTCCTGCCTCCAACCTGCAGCACCTCCTCTCAGCTAGCCTCGAGTTAACGTTTTTGCTTGGAAATTTTGAAACAGAGGATAATTTAAAGCTAAGTGCTTGAAGGAGTAACGGTGCCACTCTTTTTTTTACGCAAGCTATTCTGCCCGCAGAAACCCAGAGATTTTTCCAAATGGCCGAAGCTCGGTGAAACTTTGCGAGCAGGCTGTGCGTCAAGGACGTGCTGTAATTAGGTGAAGGTGTCGAGGGGTGCCCCATGCCGTTACCCCCCGCAGGCAGGAGAGTCCCTGCGGTTACGGGTGCTGCGACGGGGTCAGACGAGCATCCCCAGCGAGCCTCCGCCCGCATCCCTCCGCGCCGTCGCTCCCTGCGGTCCGGCGGCTCCGAGCGCCCGCGGTCGCTCTGCTCGAGCCAGATCTCACGGCTGCTGACAGGCGGTACCGGAGCAGATAGTACTGTTTGCCTTCGGAAACGTCGCATGAGAGCACACGTCTCCGGGTGTCAATTTTTTAAAAGTAAATTTTAGAGGCCAGATCTGGTTTCAGGCTAGTTCAGCGAGATGCTGTCCTAAGCCATGGCACGGAGCTGAATTTCTTTTTTATCACTCGCGACCGAGATAAGCGTCCTCCGTTGGCACTGTGCGCAGACCTGCAGAATTGACATAATTTGGCTGGGTACTACTCCGCTGAGGAAGACATTTGCATGGATCGTAGCTGATAAAAAGTCTTGTTAATAATTTTTCAGATGAACGGCCTTGCCGCGTTACGTGCCAAGTGCATCCCCTTTCCCAGTGCCTGACGCAAGAGGGAAAGCCAAGGTCCCGGGGCTAAGTCGTCCTGCGGGACAGGGAGATGCTCTCGGAGCCGGTGGCCCTTCACCGCCTTCTCCCTGGCAAGGGACCACACACGCGTCCCTACAAAAGCCTTCCGAAAAGCCTGCTGAGCTGCATCTACGCGTGCGCATTCATAGCGAAAACCGCCCAGCCCCGGAGGCCTTCCGGACCACGTGCGTGCCCCGACAACGCGCGCTAGGAGAAGCCTTCGCTAGCCAGCAGCGTGCCCCCGCGTCAGCCAAATACCCCACGTTACACCGAATATACGATAAGGCACGTACGTGCCCTCATCTGTCCCCACTGGACAGATTCCTCCGTTTCAGCCAGCGTTCATCCTAAGTCAGTAAAATATCTATCTTTCTACTTACAGAGACTTAAGTCCCTATGTTTTCACTGGATGCCAGAAGATTAATCCATGGCTAGTTCCAGTACCAGGTTTGGGAAGCAGGATATATTTGGGACTACGGAAACATCTTTACACGTGAATCGCTCCGATGTTTTTGGAATGAGCAGCGAGAGAAACGCTGCAAAGGACAGGTTAACTGATGCCTGGCAGCTTCCCCAGCACTTGCTGTGGGGAGCTAAATCTGATTTATAGAGATGCTCTGGTGTCCATTCAAATCTGCTTGAGATTCTTTACTGGGAAAAGATAATCACGTTAATGAGCCAGATGTGTTTGCTCGCTCTGACATTTTTCTTCGCATCTTCTGTTCAGAATGAAATATGCAACCAATTTCCCAAGTTATACTTTATCTCCAGTGTTGCCTGATGTGTTAAAAGAATTAAGTCATTTGTATATATTGACTAATAATTGTCATTTATTACTGAACCTATTAACATACTCCTCAACTGGAGATATTTGTTTATTTTGCCTGCATATCGCTGTATGGTTTTTGTATAACTGATTGCAGAAAGCAACAGGAAAATGTACGAGCAAGAAACGGAGAGCTTCAATAATGGACACGAAACGTGCTACCATATGGGTACAGCCCCAGGTACGTACGGGTTTAATATTTGTCTGCAAAGAGTGAACTTTAAAGGGAGGTTGGCTCATACAGGTTCGAGGGTGAATTAAATCTGAGATGAGTGCGTTAATTAACATTTCCCTGGCTAGGTATTCAGGACAGGATCCTGCCTCCGGAGCAATCAGCAGAATTCCTTGGGTTTGCTCAGAGGCGAGCCAAGTTAGCACTTACAGTATATTTTGTCCTTAACAAAAAAAGGGAAAGGCACATCGCTAGTTCTGGAACAGCTCAATTCCACCTCTTCGGCTGCCTCAGCACATCACGCACCGCTACCCACCCTGCAACAGCCCCTCGCTTTTTGCTTCGAGTTCCCAGGTACCTTCTCCCGCGCCCCCCTCCCCGGGAGGACGCTGCTGCGCACCCGGGGACAGCGAGCGGCTGCCTGGCCTCGCCCCGCGGCTCTCGCCACGTGCCAGCCTCGAGGCACGGCGCAACGGGCAAAGCGTCGTTAGGACGGGGCAAGGTTTTAATCGGTGCTGCCAAAACAATTAACTTCTCCCCGCTTCCAAAAACGGCAACATCGCGTGTTCACCGGTAAGAACAGATGTGGTTCAGCTCAGCAGTTTACTGAATATACCAGGTGGAAAGGCAAAAAAAAAAGGCAAAAAAAAAAAAAAAAAAGCTAACAAAAAAAATCTATTACCTTTTAATTAAGAAGGGATTTCTCCCCCAAGTGGTCCATTTTCTCTCCCCATGATTTCCTGGTTTTAAAAAAACCTGAAGCAATTTATTTTTAATTTTGCTGTTCGGCTTGCACGTTGGAAGAAAACGAATAAAAATAAGGGAAATATCTACGTGAAGCCTTTGTTTTTTATTTCCCCCCGCCTTTTATGTTTTCTTTTCTCACTGAAAAACAGGACCAGCTTTCCACCGACGACACAGCTCCCAAAACCTCTCCCCGGCTTGAGCGAACCCAGAAGGACGCCCCTGGCCCGTTCCGGCGCCTGGAGCTGGGTGTTGGTTGACGGGGCTAGGATTTGCTCGGCGTTCCTGCCCGGGGCCCCCAAAGCCCCGCAGCCCCCCACCCGAGCAAGAGGGGGAAGCGGACCCCCCGGGCGCCAATGTCGGCGGGGCCGCCGCGGCCCCCAAGCCCCTCAGTTGGCCCCCAAGCCCCCCAGGCAGCCCCCAAGCCCCTCGGTCGGCCCCCAAGCCCCCCGGGCAGCCCCCAAGCCCCTCGGTCAGCCCCCAAGCCCCCCGGGCAGCCCCCAAGCCCCTCGGTCAGCCCCCAAGCCCCCCGGGCAGCCCCCAAGCCCCTCGGTCGGCCCCCAAGCCCCCCAGGCAGCCCCCAAGCCCCTCGGTCGGCCCCCAAGCCCCCCAGGCAGCCCCCAAGCCCCTCGGTCGGCCCCCAAGCCCCCCAGGCAGCCCCCAAGCCCCTCGGTCGGCCCCCAAGCCCCCCGGGCAGCCCCCAAGCCCCTCGGTCGGCCCCCAAGCCCCCCAGGCAGCCCCCAAGCCCCTTGGTCGGCCCCCAAGCCCCCTGGGCAGCCCCCAAGCCCCTCGGTCGGCCCCCAAGCCCCCCAGGCAGCCCCCAAGCCCCTCGGTCGGCCCCCAAGCCCCCTGGGCAGCCCCCAAGCCCCCCGTGCGGGCACGTGCACGGCGGTCGGGGGGGCTCGAGGCTGGGAGCGTTCCGCCTCCAGCAGCCGCGGGGTCAGCGCCTCCCAGCTCGGCAGGCTCTTACCACTCCTGTTCCCCGGCATTTTCATTAACTGAAGATTGCGAATGGGTCAGCAGATCTATACACTTTTTGTATTCCCTCTGCTGGGTTTATTTATTTCTTTTTTTTTGCGGGATGCTGAATAACTAACCTTTTCTTCAATAGATAGATTTAAAAAAATAGGATCCATCACACAGCAGCAGGATAGCCTTGCTCTGTTTTGACCTTTCTGAAATTAATTTCCCAATCTTAGCTTTCAAAATCAGAGATTGAAAAGACCTATTAGATCAGCCAATCCATCTTATCACTAGTACGGCAGCAAGCAGAGACCCCTGCTAAGTGCTCCTCTACACGGGGAAAATATTCTGGAGTAAGACGGGGTATGAATTTAAAGTGAAATACCAGTTCCAGAATATTCTGCACATGGACACGTACTCTGGAATAACTGCAGCTTTTCCCGAGTTTGTTCAGTTGACACCTGGCTCCAATCACCGTAACAGGGCAGGGGGGGGAAAACCCTATTTTAGGATGAGAGTACCTACCTCTGGAGCTTTTTTCTGGGGTAGCTGCAGGGAATAGCTCGCCCTGATCCTCTTCCCCACGCAGGCTGTTGTTCACAGGGCAGCGTCCAGCTGGGAGAGGAGAAGGAGAAGGAGAAGGAGAAGAAGAAGAAGGAGAAGGAGCGAACCCACTGCCCAGGGCAGAGCTGCCCCCAGCCCCTGCGGGTGAATTCACTCTCCACTTGCAGAATCTATGATTGCCTTAAAGGATTTAGGCCAGAAGGACGAAATTCTGGTCTGCAGCTACTTAAGGAGTCAGTGATGTTGAAACGCACCCCTCCCAAACTGCAATGTAGCACCTTTGGCAGGTGGCACAGGTCTTCTCAGAGGATCGGTACTTTTCCATATAGCAAATAACCCAGTACTTTGGGGTAAACCCCCAAAGCTCAAGGGTCTGCACAGCACATCCCGGGTGCCGGGAGCCCAAGGGCACGGCCAGGTCCAGCTGCCCTGACCGGTGCTCCTGGCCCAGCACGGGGGTCCCCAGGGAGGGCTCCCGGTGCCCAGTGCCCCCATTCCCCTGGGTGTTACCGAGTGCCTCGTTACACCATTTCTTGTGGTATTCCTCAGTCTGCAGTTAGTATTGCTCTGTACCCGCCGGGGGCTCCGGGGGTTGTGTTTTAATGCCAGCACTGCCAACCCTTGGGGAATACCCCGAGGGGACCCCAAAATGCAGCTCTGGCCTGGAGACAGCAGGGGCAGGGGCAACGTCCCTGGGAAAGCGCCTGCCAGAACAGGCTTACAGAGAGAGTGGCAATAGATTTCATAGGTGGCAATTATAAAGCGAGACACCTGAACGAGATTTCTGGCTGCTTAACTGCCAGAACAATGAGGTTTTAGAATGCTTTTAACCATATCTAATACAACAATCTAATCCTTTTTTTTTTTTTAAAATCCTACAAAACTCTGCTCCAGCAATACTGTGTGAGCATCACAAGTGAATGACCGCGGTACAGAACGGTGCTTTGCTCTAAATCCTCAGATGCCATCGCCTCTCATGTGACAGGTCAGTTGTATTTCACATGTAGGGGTGCCCATCAGCGGGATCTGGAGGGGCTGGGCTGGGAAGGATGAAATCACAAGATTCCATCGGGGTCCGGCCGGGAGAAATCACAACCCAGCACCGCAGCAGCGCGGGGCCGTCACTGTTTAAGGATGCTAAAGCTCGGGGTGATGAAAAGGCAGTAGGGTTCGATGAACGCCTCCGTTGGGTGCTCGCACCGGAGGGGGACGACGAAGCCCCTTCCCAGCCCCTGGCTTGGGGTTCTCTCTTGCTGCCGGAAGGCGGGCAGCAGCCGGCTCCCCGCTCCGCAGCGGACGTGAGAGCCCACCATCCGCAGAGGGGATGGGTCGCTCTCCGCAGACCTCGGTCTCCGTCTCCATGCTCTGCAAACCCACCGCCCCGCCCCGACGGCTGCGGCCGGCAGGAATGCACTGCCCGGCTACGCCTGCGAGGCTCAGACGCCTAAGGTGCGGGCATTCCCAGCCTCCCTCGGCTCTCGGGAGCGGCTGGGGACGTTTGACGGCCGTGCAGCCATAGAGGCTTCGGAGGAGCAGCGCAGCGCCGAGGAGCACCCCACTTCTCACAAAGAGCAAATCGAACTCAGCCAATGTAGCATTGCGGTAGATCAGGTCTTGTCAAACCAACCGGCTTTCCTACTTTTGATGATGCTACAAGTGTAGTCAATTAATAATAATAAAAAAAAAAAAATCCCCCCTGCCAGTCCAGAGTAGATTTGTGTGAAGCGTTTCACAGCAGCCTTGGGGGAACATTTGCGCTATAACAAACCGATCCGTGTGCCATGCTGATTAAAAAGCAGATACCTAGCAGACCTTGAGAAGTCATCGAGGGGAGGAAATTGCTAGCAGGTCAGTGCTTTCTGGAGGGCCCTTGAGGACCAGCAGGAAGCCTGATGCCAGGGGCGGCTCCACCCCGACTGGAGGGAAATCCTTTGGTGCAGGCGGCATTGGAGATCCCTCCAGCAGTACCACACCGAGCCCAGGCACGGCGTTTCCTCGTAAAAGGGATGCTGCAGGCATACACGGAGGGAGAGGAGCCACCAGCGATGCCAATTTACGCTACTGGTAGTCGTGGCATTGATATCACTTACAGGCTTCGGTCTGGGAGAGAGGAGAATGCATTCTAAAGTATTTGAAAATGAGTTTCTTGCTATCAAATTAGATAGGAACAAGCCTCTGCCTAAGCCTGCAGTAAGTGTGTTCACAAAGACTGTAAATTTGTATAAAAATACATATATCAGTTTAAAGCCCTTTTACATTTTCTATCAAGCATTGCAGTTTGGTCGACAACTGCAAGTCTTTTTCCATTAAAATGCCTCTATTATGCCTCTGCAGTTACTGCCCTCCTTAAACATCATTACATTGCGAGGAGCTGCCACTATATCCATACAATGGGGAGAATCGAGAGCGCACAGATAAACCGGAGCCGCAAACTTTGCGCACTCAACAAGTCCTCTCCGCAGACAATTAGGGCCAAAAGATAAATATTGACACATTAGACTGTTTTCCTCGATTTGTTTTTTTGTTGATCAGCTGAGCCATCTGATGGGGCAAAATTCCACTTTTCTGGTATCTCAGATTCTTGGCTAATAGAAACAAATAAAGTGAAAGCTTCTGTCCACAATGGGTTAGGAGCATCTATTGTCGGGAGGCACTAATCGGATTAAATTGGCTCCTGGCTCTATTGCTAGGAGGCTAACTCATTCCTAAATTTCTCCCTTCTCAAGGGGATGTGTCATTGTTGCTTTTTTTTTTTGCCTTTTTTTTTTTTTTCTTTTTTTTTTTTACTATTTAAATCTGACGGATAGAAAGAAGTAAGGAACGGCTTGAGATGAAGCGGTGCCCGCCACCCTGCGAACAAAGAGCGGGGCCGGAGCGGCACCGCCGCGGTGCGGTGCGGTGGTCCGCGGTGGCCGGAGGGGCCGGCAGCAGCTCCCGCAAGCCCCTTCTCCCGCCCGGAGCCGGTGTGGCACCTCCGCCGCCGCTCCCCTCTGGAAATGCCATTTAAACCCCAAAGCCAACGCAGCCGGGCAGGGAAGAGCCCGCCGGCTCCCGCGTCGGCTGCGCTCAGGTTGTTCCCCATTAGCATTTTAATACGTACCTCTGGCACCAGCCCCTTAAAAGCAGCAAACCCGTTTATGCAAGCAGCCGGAAAAGACGGCCTTAAATAATGTCGCCTTTGGAGGGAGGCCCACGAGCCGCGAGGTACATTTTTGCCCACAGTCTGATAATTTTCAAAGCTATTGGCAACCTGGGAATTTTCCTGCCTTATCACCAGGGCTCAGCTAACTTCACTAACACTAATCAGAGCTGGAATCATTCATTCAAGGATTGCATGATCATGTTTTTCTTTAGCGGTGACAGCTGCCTGAGCCGTATTAGCAATGCAGATGAGTCAGCCTAATAGGTTAATGCAGAACACGCGAAAATTAGGTTTAATCCCCAGTGAAATAATCTAACATTTTCACATTTCTTGATGTTGGGATAGAGACATTGGTGGTGACTCAATTAGGTGTAATGTAGATCAAAGCAAATTTACCTTCTGGCTGAACCTTCCCCATAGTTTAGATGGAGGAATATAAGGGTTCTTTACTAATTGGCCAATGGCTGTGGGGAAAATTATATTAAAAGCGTGCGTACCGCAAGAACGGCGTTTCAGATTTGGACCCAGTAATGGCTGGGCTTTGCGAACACCCAGGCTCGTCGTTTTGCCAGAAACCAGCGTTTTGTGCGCAGCACCTTCCAACTCTCAGCTCTTTTCAATGCAACGCTTACAAATGAAGACATTTGTGGTGTGGTTTTTTTTTTTTTACTCTATTCATTTTTAATGTCCCGTACTGAAATATCCCCAGTGAGGTTTGAAAGAGCGTGTATTATAAAAGAAGCATAAAGAAAAAAAAAAACCCCCACCACTGTGTGTCTATCTAATGTTTTCATTCTCGGGGAATAACATATCAAACAGCAATCTCTTTCAGCCATAAAGGGAAGGAAACAAAAAATTACATGCCCTCAGTTGCCAAATTATTTTTTGCCTTGACATCTTAATTCTTAATCCTTGTGTGTGGTCAAATCAGTCTACTATAGACAACCAATCAAGCAATTATTCCTAAATTATATTTGCCCAACTCACATTGATTGGTTATTCTTTTCTTATTGGGTAAGCTCATTAATTCTGAGCAGCTTGCTTATTATGCTTTCCACATCATTTTCTTTCTGAGCCTATCTACTCACACCAGCCTGCTGATGTTTCAAGATGCCATACAGAAAAAAAAGGCCGAGTGATCTATTGCATTGTCTCTTCCAGCAATTACAATTCACATTGCTGATTAACTTTGATGTGAAAACTAATGAGATAAGGCAAGTTATCAAGGCGGACCTGATCGTCATCTCATTTATAGAGCATTTGCCATCGGTGAATGACAAAAACTAATGAAGATGTATCTGACAGCAGGCTGAGCCGAGGCAGAATTTCGTTTCTCATCAGCAAGTGCTCTGCTTCGAACTCATCAGTCTATCTGAAACATGTGGAAATTAGCTTAATAATGAAAACACTTCATCCAAATAGACAAATGTTTACATTAAAATAGCTACATGATAAATAGATGTTAAAGATTTTATGCCTTCTTGAGTCTAAACAATGGAGCACAAAATATGTTCTCATATTCACTAAATCATCCCTATAAACCTCCGCACGTGCTGCTGTACCTGCAAGCTCCCCGCTTCATGGCTCAAAAACATTTCTGGGCTGCGCTTGGCCCTTTTGGAAACGTACGGTCGGGGCTGTAATTAACTCCCGTGCAAGGGGGGCTGGCAGGAAAAAGGCAGAAGGGCCCGGCGAGGACGGCAGCGGGCAATTGTCTCCGTTCGGCAGGGACCCGCAGGAGATGTGGGTGCACGGAGCTCCCGAACGTACATCTGTAACAGGGCTGTAAGAGAAGCAAACCAGGATGCATGTCGTGCCTCAGGAACAAATTTACACCATGTATAAAAGGCATCATTTTTTTTCCCCGGGCACAAAAATATAAAGTACAGATATAATTCATGTAAATACATCAACATTTCTTGCCCCAGCCATAGCTGCCAAAAAGTCTCCTGTAATATCAGTTTAGTTTAGAAACGCTCCTGATAAAAGGCAGGCAGGCAGAGCTACTCCCATTTTTAATATTGTGGCTTCGGTATCTTTATTTATGAGAGACTATTTCATATTTGTTGTGCATTATTTCACATGCTTATACTACGTCCAAACATATCCCCAATATGTTTTTGTATCTGGAATAAAATATTCATTAATCATCTAGGATCAAAAAAATTGTTTTGAATAAAAAAAAAAAAAAAAAGACGTGCATCTGTAAGGCAGAACGGTGAAACTCGCGCTTTAAAAATGATTTTAAAAATTGTGTGTGCTTCGGTTAAAATGAACAGTTGGTAAAAGATTCTTTGCTATTATTGTGATTTTTCCCCTCTCTGGGGTGGGGGGGGAAATATATGGACAGCCTGTACCACTGCCTCCTCCAGGAAAAAAATAAAACCAAACACAATTCTACCACAACATAAGAGGAATTTTAAAATAATTGATTTAAAAAGTGATTATCCAAGTGGACTGAAAAAAATTACAGACTTTCCAGAAAAGCTGCAGGAGCTCCCATAAATTACATACACTGACAGCTCTGTGCATGCACGTGAAAAAGGCTCAGATCCCAACCAAGTTCGGAGCGCAACGCCCGTGCGACAGGAATCACGGCGGTGCCGGGGCTTTCCGAGCGCCGCTGGGTGCAGCCCCCCCGGCCCCGCTGCCGGGCAATTCCCACCTCACCATTCCCATCCTAACGAGCTCGCCAACTTTCATTCCCTGTATTTTAAGGACATCCGAGGTCCAAACCCGAGATACCCCGAGCAGATCGGCATTGTGTGTCGCAGATTAGCCCGCACAAAGAGCCCGCATCCCGGGAAAGTTAAAAGAAAAGCCCGTTTTAAAGCGCTAGCAACAAATTACTACTTCAACGCTGGATTAAATTTAAAAGCTCTTCACAGAGCTGCAGATAAATCCTATATATTAGAAGAAACATAAAAGTACTTGTTCAAGAGCTAAAGGCACAAGTGGAAAGTTGACCCCAAAGATTTCTTTTCTTTTTTAATAGCCTGCTAAGTTTATAAAATTTCTCAAGATGTAGAGAGAGAGTTACGTTACTTCTGTAACACTCAACAGCACAAAGCTAACACGTGCTGGTTTGGCCGATTAATGAAGTTAGACGAATCTGCAGCAATCAATGCAATTCATTAAATAAAATGACTGCCGGGTTGGGGTTTTTTTGTTTGCTTGGCTCTTTTGGTGGGTTTTTTGTGTGTGCGTCCCACTTTTACCCAGCCCAGCAAATGAAGCAGGGTGGTTTCTCTTTCACCACTCGTGCACGCAGTGGGAAAAACATCGATCCCATCCTCATTTTCCTTTTCACGTGGGGCCATAAGCACAGGTAGAGAATGGCATTCCTCCCAACCTGGCGCCAGGCATTTACATGAAAATCCCCAGCAGCTCCACGGAACGCTTGGGATGCTCTCCCCGCGGTTGGGACGCAGCATTTTCCTTTCGGTTCACCAACACGCGTGATCTGTTCACCTTTTAGCTTTTCTTTCTGCGCATCCATTATTTTACGTTTCTGAAATGCAGGGCTCGGACATCGTGACCGCTTCCCTTGGTCGCTGGATACGTATGCATCCGTACATCCGCACGGAGGGATGCGCGGAGAAAGGAATGCTGCTCCTCCCTCCCCCTCCCTGTCCTTTATCCCGGTAGCCTATTTTAATAAATAATTATAGGCAGCTAAAGGATTCGTTAATTCCAAAAGGTCTCCCCTTCACATTTCTCAGAGGTTCAGCTCAAGGAGACACCGTGATAATAAGGCTGACTCGGGATCCCTACTTCACAATGTCATTGTGAGCTAGCATTTAAAATGAAAAAAATATGTATATTATACCTAAAAGCGTTACAAGGTTACAGTCTTGTCTCCGAGAATATTTAATGCTGCTGGGAAAGCAGCGCTGTTCCACTGAGGAGGAGGTAAAGGGGGGAAAAAAAAGGAGAGAAAAATCCTTTTTGAAATACAAGCTTAGAAAAAAAGATGTTGGGAACAAGCATGGAGTTCATTTGCATTTCCAATGACGAGGGCTAATCCTCCACCACCACGTTTATATTTTTCTTACTACTTTTCCTAATTACCTCCTTTTTTTGCTCGTAGCTTTTTCTCCTCTCCGCATTCCCTACTCCTCCCCATCTCCAAACACCCAGCGCCTCATTGTCTGCTTGGGGCCGGATGAGCAAGGGCTAGCGACGGCCCGTCGCGCCGGCCCCTGCAGCCCCTTAAAAATGAGGGGGCGAGGGGGGGTGGGACCCCCGGCCCACCCGGGCGCCCGCGGCACGGCGGTTCGCTTGTTGGGGGCTGCTGAGAAACGTCCCTGGGGTCCGTAAGAGCAGGGGGTGCCCGTGGGGTGCCCCCGGGCGAGGGGCGTCCAGGGCTCGGGGGGGCTGCGCCCGCCCGCAGCCCCCCACCACCCCAACGCCCGCGGGGGCTGCCCCGGGCGGCACCGCCGGCGGAGGCGGGGAAGGAAAACAAACCGAACCCCGCCACCAAGGAGACGGGCCCCCGACGCGGCCAGCATTGGAAAACCTCGCTTTATCGTCATATTGAGACCTTTCTAAAAACCAACGCAGCTTAATCTTTAAAGCCCCATTCAAAATGGCACTTAGCTAAGGGTTAGGCATGAAACTGGAGCTATATCTTAACGTTAATATACATCCTCTATCTTTGACAAGTAAATTACATTGCTAAATGCCTGTGTGAGACCAGCCACTAAACTGCTATTTCAATATTATCCTAAAATTTGTTAATAGCAGCGCTTTCAAATAAATTATTAAGTGATAATGAAAAAAAAAAAAGCCCTGCTTTGAATTTATATATATTTCAGCAGAGAATAATGTTTTATTTAAAATAGTTACAGCGCGCCTTTTGATTTAGAGTTTAAAGTAAATAATATTTGTACATCTAAAACATACTCAAGACAAATGAAAAGCCTCTAGATGCTTTTGTATGAGATGCTGAAGAGCTCTACAAACTTAAAAGCACAACCTCAATTAAGCCCATCTTCATCTGGAAAAAAAATTAGCAACTGAAAGCTGAATATATTAGATAATGCACACTTGCAGAAGAGCATTCTCTTAGCAAAAAATTCTTGATAACCAACCTAAAGCTGGCCTTAGAGTTGCTCAATGCTAATTTTGTTTGAAACTGTTTAACTAACTATGAATAGATATCCATATTCAACAAAGACATAATTAATGGCAACCTTTTCTTCTGCTTAGAAGACATCATAACAAGCAGAAAAGTACAAAAAGATTTTTATAGTAACTAATTTAAGGACAAAGGGTTGACCTCTAGCATTTCATTAAATAAACTGAGCGAATAAAAGAAGAGTGACAGTATTCATCCTTGTTCAATTCAAGCAGCCAATTTCAAAATGCAAATCATAATCTGCAGATGTTGGAGCCTGATATATTTTTTTAAAATATCATTTGTTCAATTTAAGAACATCAGACATTTGAATTTTAAATAAAAAATCAAAACCAATTCCCAGCTTCGGTTTTAGGCGTAGCGTGGCCGTGCGCGCGGTGCCGCCGAGGTGCGCGGGTTAGCCGGGGCTCCCCTCCCTCCCCAGCCCTTCGAACCCTTCATTTTATATATTATTGCCAAAACCTTTTAACGGAGAAGTTCTATTAAGCCGCGCATTATTTCCGGTTAGCGCAGCCGGCGGGCGCTGCTGCGTGCGGGACCCGTGTAGGGAGGATGAGAAGCCACAAGCCGAGCCCAGCGAGCTCCTCCATCCTCCCCACCCGCGGAGACCCCGCGCCCGCGCATCGGCAGAGGCGCAGGCGGCGACGGACGCAGCCCCCAGCCGCGATGCCACGGGGCCGGTCCCCCCGTGGGGAAGAGCGTCCTCGCCCCGGCCCCCAAAGGCAGCAGGAGCCCGGAGCCCCTGCGCGGGGGAGATGCCGTGGTGCACCCCGAGCGGGGCGCGAAACCGCAACAGGAGAGGAATTTCCTCTGCGTTTGGCAAGGCGACCCCGGATCTCGGCGGCCTGGGTTTTCTCCCAGGTGCCGGGGGAGATAGCACAGCAGGAAGGAAGGAAGGAGATTGTGGTTGGACTGCGGGTGATGCGCAATCTTTGGCCTCGGGAAGAGTTAGGTCTCAACCCAGCGCACGCGTGCCTTCCACGCGGATTTCGGGGAGCTGAACACGTGCTGAAGCGCACCGCGCAGGCAGGGGAGCCAAGGGGAGGCACCCCCGGTTCAGCAGACACCGCGCTTTGCCGGCTACGGATGCACGGCTCAAAGCCTGGCACGTCCATTGAGGGTTTTCTTCTTCGTTTCCGCGCTTTCATAAGACTACTTGCGCATCTCTTACCGTAACAACCGACGTCACAGAGGAGATGCTTTTAACGTGTCTAAAGAGACCAGAAGATGCCTTGCCACCTCTGACGCAACGGCAACGCAAGTTCCTCTCTCGTCTCTACGCCAAACCCAACAGCTGCCTACAAGTTTGCGGAGGATGACCCACAGGGCACGGCATCACACGAGCCTGCAAAAGCACGGAATCGCTTCGGGGTGTTTGGAAGGGTTTTGGGGGAAGCAAGAGACCCTGTTTATTTTGCCCACTTAAATACACAGACCCGCAGGATGAGTTCCTGGCTTCACTGAACTCGGCCGTAGGCTACAGTGGACCAGCGCTGAAGCCTCCCCAGCGAGTCATTTCCTTCCTTCATTAATAAAGGGAAAGCATCCCAGGTACGCGTCGCGTGGACCTTAGTTACTGCTAAGTTACAACGAGGGACAACAGCTGTAAAAGCGCGTATATTAACGCAACGGCTGTTGATTAGAGCTCATCAGCGATTCACGGCAAGAGAGAGGAACCGAAATAAGCGCTCAGGAGCATCACTCGGGAGAAGAGAGCAGAGCTGCGCCGTGGCTGGCAGTCGGTGCTGTTTCTCCCCAAGCGGAGCGGAGTCATTTCTGACGTGCGAAGCGCGGGTTTTTTGCGAAACCCTTCAAAGAGCGCCGTTGAGGAGCGGGCGGCCAGCCCGCCCCGGCCCCGCCGGCGCTGGGCACGGGGAGCGAGGAAGGGCCGGGGTCTTGCCAAGCGCCTGCAGCCCTCCTACACAAACAGACCCTGCAGCTGTCGCGGGGCGAAATAAATGACTTCCGGAGGTTACAGAGAATAAATGAATTCATTCATGCAAAAGTGAAGGGGACATTGTTTTCCTCCTCGAGAAAAAAAAAAAAAAAAATCCCCAACAACCTATATATTAAGGTATCAATGAACAACAAATTCATTCTGTTATGACACAGGAAATCCAAAACAGAATAGGCTGCAAAACAAACTCGATTTATCTTCGCCACACATGCAAAAGAAAAAAAAATTTCTCTTGTTAGCTGTTCTGATTAGAGCGCTCTTTGACTGGCGGTTTTGGCTCACATGCCTCTTGACTAGCGCTTAGAATTCAAGCCACACATGGAGAATTTTTTGCCGGTGCTTTAGCGGTTGATGCTAACTTCTTAGATTAAGATTGTTTCCTTAGGTTTATCCTCTTCAGTGACAATGTGTGTACAATACGCCTTTAGAGCGTATTTAAAATCAGGCTGCAGATGCACATAATCTCTGTCTTCCTGCGTTACAAACAGGAGACATGGAGGTTTGTGGTTTTTTTTTTTTAAAAAGGGAGAGAAATTACTCATTCAAAGAGAACCCGAGCCTTTCATTTTCACTTTAGCAACCTTCATTTTTATAGTAAAAAAAAGAAAAAAGGCAGAACTGAGATTGGAAATGCAGACTCAAACCAGACCCTCTTTCTCAAAATAAGGCATAGCCAAGGGCGAGCAAAAGACGAAGCCACCTCCACCAGGCGCTCGCCCTTCCCTCCCGCACGCCGGGGGACTGGAAGGCTCCGGCACCCCTCAGCTCCGTCCTCTGCCCACCAGCCAGCGCCCCGAGCCCCCCGGGGGACCCCCATCAGCTCCGTAACACACGGGCACGCACCCAGCCCGAGCGGACGCGGCAGCCCCGAGCCCGGGAAGGACAGAGGTGCCGCGGGCGCGCTTCTGGCGCGGCGTCTTCCGCTTCCACATCCCTGGAAGAACAAGCGCCATCCGCACGGCCGCTCTCCCTCCCTCCCACCCTGCTGCCTCGCTGAGCTGTTCCCCCCTGCCCTTCCACGCGCCCGCGGCGCCGCAGCCCGCCTGCTCTTCTGAACCCGCTCTGACTTTCTGTTCAACACTACAAACCCAAAATATGGCCGAGAAACAAAGCCCATATTGCTCCTATTTCCAAAACGCTTACGCTTAGCTATTTTAGCAAAGCAACATTAAAAAGAAGATTCTCTTAAAAATGAGCGTAACCGGTCAACCCTGCTGTAGAAATGGAATGTGTACACTGGTAGACAGCTGCAAGAAGCGCTCAGCTCGCAGGGGAATAATCCAAAAGGTTTTAATTAGGAAAAGCAACAATAAATAAAAGGATATGAGCTTGGACGAGAACACTTGAAAGCAAAAATAACTCTGAAAGATGAGATACATTTGCGCTTGGAGAGGAGATCTCCCTCAGAAGGGCAGACGTGAGCATTTTTTGCCCTGCCCAGCAACCCCGAAAGAAGGCACAAAGCATTCCCTGGCACCCGCATGCCCTCCCAAATCAAAGGGGCTCTTCAGCAGAACACGCCTAGGCGATGCCTGGCGCCTTCAGGTTAATGACCAGACTCCATGATCTTAAAGGTCTTTTCCAAGCTAAGCGACTCGATGATTAATGCAGAGCACAGCCCCGAGCCCGTGTGCGGCCGAGCCAGGAGCCCACCCCTTCCGTCAGCTGGTGACTTCCTAAGCGTCCTGGACAGCTGTGCGTCCGTCTGCGGCGCCCTGCGTCCCCCCGTCCTGCCCGGATTTCTTGGGACCGCCGGCTCCAGAGGGGGTCCCCGACAAAGGCAGGATGCACCCCCGGCGCCGGGCTCGGGGGGCCGGGGCCAGGCAGCGCGGTCCTCCCCGGCCGCTGCTTTAAACCCATGTCACACTCCCACAACAACTGCTCCTCTGTGCTTGTTTGAGCTGTCCCTCCCAATTAGCGGTAATAAGTGACTCTGTAAAGATGAGCAAACACAGAGCATTCATTAGCGCCGGCGGCCCCCTCCCTCCCGGCACGGCAGCCCCGAGAGATCCCCAGGGCACCGCTCCGCCGGCGCCCGGAGGATGCTGAGCGCATCTCGCCTGGCCTCAACGAGCGCCGGCAAAAGGCAAATTAATGACAAGTCGCTCGAAGAGTTTGCCTGAAATTATTTTATTCTGCCCATCTACCCAAGAATTGATTACTCTCGGCCTGAAAATATGTCCAAATCAATACGCTAAAGCTAAGAGCAAAAAAGACATGCGCTAGCCCCATTTATTTAATCCACTTTTTTGAGGAATGGCACATAATTTACCGGGCAGGAATCGCTAAGCCTTTCCAGAGCAAGGACTAATGACAAGCTGTAGGCAACCTGCGCCTCCATCCATCTCCCAGCCGAGCCGCGGGTCCCCGCGCCCACCGGTGGCGGCCGTGGCGGCCAAGTGCCCTGCGGTGCCAGGACGTGCCCTCCGGCCATCTCGCCGTCCCTGCCGGGCAGACGGGTACGGAGACGGGGCACATGGCTCAGGGTGCCAACTGAGGAAGCCATTTCAACCCTTCTTAAATAAGAATATTCTTAAATATTCTTAAAACCAGAAAAAAACCCAAACACCAAAAAGGACAACTGGCTGCCCAAGATGGCATACCCCAGTTTATTCACGTTTGCGTATCTCGGACCATTTTCTACAGATAACACAGCCTGCAGACAAATACTCGCTCCGGACTATTAAAGCACAAAATAAACATCCAAAACCCACCGAGAAACAGCCTCGCATGCTGTCTTACAGCAGCAAACTCTAGGAAAAAGAGCCACCGCCCTGCAGCTATTGCATGCACAGGTAGGGCAAGCATCTCACTCCCTCCTGAGATAACTCCCATCAGGCATCCAAAACCTGAGGTACCTTTTCAGAAAAGCCGAAGTCTGCACCGGCGTTAAAATCACGTGAAACGGCTGTCCAGGAGAGACGTGGGGCTCTGTGACAGGGCCAGCTGTGAAGGCAGGCGCTTTCTTACCACGAGACTGAATTTGGGGAGGGGACAGGCAGCACGCAGGTGGGGTTGTCGGCTTTCCCTGCAGACCTGGCCCTCGTAGGGTAGGCTAAAACAACTCTGAAGTAAACACTGGTTAGGGGGTGAGCTAGAAGTGATGCTGAACGTATACAGCAGGAACACTGAAATTACTTGAGCAACGTCCGTGGCTGGACTCATCATTAGCAGAAAAATAAATGCATTCCCCGGAGCGCCTGAATTCAGTTCCCAGAAATAAACGGCCCGAGGGACGCTTTGCGGAGCAATGACGTGCCGCGTTATCAGCGGGCTGAGACTCAGGTCTGGGGGAATTTCAGCACCACATGCCGCTTCCCGTAGAAAACGCTCGGAACCCACCTTGCAGGTGACACAAGAGCCTGCTAACTGACCGGCAGAGCAGCATCTGCAACGCACCCCATTTGCAAATCCTCCGCATGCTCCACAGGGTCCTGGATTTTCCAGGGCATTAAACTCTATCACCCCTCAAAAAGCTTGGCGGCAGCTGTCATCCTCCTGGAGGGGGGTGGACGGATGGGCTTCTTGGAGACCATCAGTGTCACTCTCGAAGGAGGCGGCAGCCCCGCCTGCCCCAGCCGCCCCGCCGTGCCCGGGAGGGCAGAGCAGCGACAGGAGCATTGCTCGCCTGCGCCCACGGGTTTGTCATTACTCGCCCGAAATGGAGGCGCGAGATCAGCATCTGTGGCTGGTGTGCAGAGGTACGGCAGCACACCTGCATGCACACACACCTGTACGGACTCAGGCGTGGCCTCCCATGCACTGTCACAGGAAGAGTCAAGGAAAGGACAATTCAGACTGCTTTAAACAAGTGAACTCAAGCCTCCCTACTCACGCTGATCCCTTAAATTCCCCTGTACTCGGCGCTGGTGAGGCCGCACCTGGAATGCTGTGTCCAGTTTTGGGCCCCTCAGCACAGGAAGGACATTGGGGTGCTGGAGCGTGTCCAGAGAAGGGCAGCGGAGCTGGGGCAGGGTCTGGAGCACAGGGCTGGTGGGGAGCGGCTGGGGGAGCTGGGGGTGTTCAGCCTGGAGAAGAGGAGGCTGAGGGGAGACCTGATCGCTCTGCAGCTCCTGGCAGGAGGGGGCAGGGAGGGGGGGGTCGGTCTCTTCTCCCATGGAGTTAGCGATGAGAGGAAATGGGCTCAAGCTGTGCCAGGGGAGGTTTAGGTTGGAAATTAGGAAAAATTTCTTTACGGAAAGGGTGGTCAAGCATTGGAACAGGCTGCCCAGAGAGGTGGGGGAGTCCCCATCCCTGGAAGTGTTCAAAAAACGGGCAGAGGTGGCACTTGGGGACATGGTTCAGTCTGGTCTGCCCTTGATTGGCTTAGTGTGGGCTTGGTAGTGTAGGTTAATGGTTGGACTGGGTGATCTTAAAGGGCTTTTCCAACCTAAACGATTCTATGATTCTATGATCTTTATGTAAAGCAAAGAAACAAAGCAGCAGAGCATTGCAAAAATCAAAACGCAGGATTTGCTGGCTTCTCCTGGCAGCTTGTAACCCAGGCAAACCCGCTCCGCGGCGTGCCACGCTGCTCAGGCTGGAGGCTGCTCCCAGCCGGGCCACGGGGCTGTCCCCGCTCGGCTGGCACTGGGCTCGCGTGGGACAGCCACGGTGGCAATGCCAGCCACAGTGGCATCCCGCCGGCGTCACGGTGTGCAGAAGCTGTGCAGTACACGGCTACAGCCCTGCAGGTGCTCCATGGGGCCGGCCTCCAAATCAAACCAAACCCCAAATCCTCCTCCGCAGGAGCCATCGCCCTCCAGCCCCCGGGCAGCCGCAGCAGGGAAAATGCCCGCTCTGTCCGGGGGTTTGACAAACCCCCCCTGCTCTGCGCAGCCCCTCAAGGGCATCATGTTCCCAAGCCCACGGGCTGGAAGAGGATGACTGTTGGCCCCTTTTCACAGATGACTCTGACCTGGGGAGATGCCAGGGCAGGGGAGGGAGCCCAAGCAAAGAGCGAAACAAAACGGGGCTTGAAGCGAGACTTGTTGAACCCCAGCCCAGCTCCTCAGTCTGAGCAGGGGGGAAAGAAAAAAAAAAAAAAAAAAAAAGGCAATTTTCTATTCTGAGAGAGGCTGTCTGTGCTCTGCATTTCTGGCACCGCAGCGGGCCCAGGGCCACCTCGGGCAGGGATCACGTCCGCGGGCTCCGCGGAGCCGGGAGAGGGGCTGCTCGCAGGGCGGCTGCAGCCCAGCTGATCTGCTGCCTTCAGCTGCCGCTGGCTTTACTTGGAGGGGATTTTTCTAGATTAGAAATGCTGGTTCTCTCCCATTCAGAGGGGGAACATTCATGAAAAGGGGTCATTCATGATAAATTAGTGAGTGCTGGGTAGGAAAAAAAAAATTCAGTGTAGAAAACAACACCGCCTTTATTTTTTGGCGCTGGCTACTGAGCCCCCGGGCAGCTCCTCCGCAGGCGACGCACCTCCCGCAGCAGCCTCAGCCGGGGCTCGGCGCAGCCCACCCTGCGCCCAGCCTTTATCAGCTGCATTCGCACGGCGTTACAGGCGCGGGGCAGGGCGGCCGGAGTCATAAAGTGCAAAATGGCAGGGCCGGGGTACCCATTTCTTTACTCATCTCCCTTACATATTAACAGGCACAAATCCCCATATGTGGCAGCAATGTAAACTAGTTTTATTACTCAATAAAATATTTGAAACAAAATAAATGGTTTTGTCAAACAGTATATCTCCTCAAATAATAATGCAGCGGCTTAAAAAGAAAAACCACCGACATTCATATTCTATTGCAAAGTTTTATTTCCCCTCCCAGAGGAGAGGGAAACGGGCGTTTCAATTTTGAATTCAAATACTGTATAGGAATACAGTAACTATAGTTCTCAGAGGGTTTGTGCAAATGCCAGCAAAACAAACCCCAAATCAAATTTATTAGCTGGTGGAGATCTCTAACAATTTTACACAGTGACTGATAAAGCTGTCTGGGAATTCCTTTCAACATTAAGTGATTTAAAGCCCCTACAGAAACTTCATTGTCTGTTACAATATATAAAGAGTTTATCAGTATCAAGTAATGCTAGAACAGCAGCGATTGGGTTGTTTATTATTGCCAGCGTATGCTTTCTTTAATCTGGAAAGCTTACCAGGAATCCTAATATCCAGAGTCCTGCGGAGAACTATAAAGGGAGGAAGTGAAATTAATTAAGAACCTTAGTCTGTGTTTTAAAGGAACTATCTGTATTTTGATTGCAAGGTTGAGATGCTCACTTCTGCTGCAAGTGTGCTTGCAGAAAGCGATACGTATCTGATCCCCCCATTAGGCTCAGCCATTAAACGCCCACAGTCTGCTCAGCGCAGGGCACATGTGCCCCCAGGACTCCCAGCCCCGCAGACCCTGCAGGTTTTGGACACAGCCAGCTCCCACCAAAATAAATGGGTGCCAGAATTAGGCTGGTTTGGGGCTGCTGCGGCGCCAAGCTGCTTTCTTGGGGAAAACAGCCGCGAATGCGGCCCGGCTCCCGCTGCGGGATGAGCGAGGCGCTTCCTGAGGATGCTCGGCGGGAGGAAGGCGAAGGCGCAGCGGTGCCTCGGGCATCCCGCGCTCGGGCAGGGGAGCGGCCGCATCCGCACCGCCCTGCCCGGGCCAGCTCCCTCGGAACCGTTTTTAAAAGCAAAACCAGAAATGCACGACTAATTGCCAGATTTTTATCACGCGCGTTCGTAACTGTCATTTGCATTTTAGATGTTAAAATATCAGGGGGTATTTAATCAATCATCATAGTTTACCAAGTCCTAAGTGAGAGAGTATTTTTTGATTGTCTCTGCTTGTATCTAAACATTTCGCAAACCCGACAGACAGTTCTTCATTTCAATTAGGGGAATGCTGATCGTTAGCTAACTAATAAGGACCAATTTTCTGTCACAACTATTTCCTAATTAAATTCAAAACAGAGATTTCTAACCCAGATGGTCAGTGATGCTACAGATTTGTTTAAATTTGGTATCACAGTAACAAACTACTAATTAGGGTTTGTAAATACACCAAGTCCCTTATGACTTAGTTGTTAGTAATGCATACAACCGGTTTATTAAAGCACTAATTGTGTCTGGCTTTACTTGGGCCTAACACATAATCCACTTATCACATACTGGTACCAACTCATTTTGAAGGGATTATGAATGAAATCATAAATGAGGTCTCGCATCCAGTTCCCCGGTATTGTTAATAAAGGTTTGGTGTCATATTTAGATGATTTTCTGCCTCAGAGCGGCCCCGCAGTGATGCTGGTCCTCCGTTCCCCAAAGGGTATTTAATGCAAAAAGTTCTGGATGCCACTCCAGTGCCTAAACCAGGGGGTTCTGCCCCAGCTCTGCTCGTCAGCACGTCACCACATCAGCCAGGCTCCTCAAAAGGAGCCCCAGTGTTTCCCAGAGAAAGCATTAAATCCACACCTAATCCCTATTTCCTATCCAGGTCAAGCTTAGCACCTCCATGGCTCTGGGCCTTCCGCAGGGGGCTCGCAGGACCCCCAGCCCTGTGCCCGGAGGGCAGAGACCTTCGCGAGCGCAAGCCTTGCTCGCTTCTCACAGAGGGGCAGAGGAGACCTGCCGGCGCCGCCGAGCCCGCTTGCCACGAGAGCTGGGTCTCCTCTCGCCCGTGCAGAGGGACAGCCCTCCCCAAAAGGCACCCTGGATTTGATTTCACGGAAACATGCATTATGAAGAACACCAATCGGCAACGCGCCGCTGCCGGACCGCGCGGGCTGAACGCCCCTCGGCTGCCTTGGCTTTATCGAGTGTGCGTAAAGTAGGAAATAAATGATAGATAACTGTGAATTGCAAGGTTATGTAAACATGGAGGGGGTTTTAGAAGAATCCTATTAAACCATAAAAGAAAAGCATGGATGGTTTATCACATCACTAAGACCCAAGAATGCATTAATAAATAGAATAATAGATAATGAACCATGGAGTACAAGGCTAAACTATCAGCTATTGTGAGGATCCTGTGACAGTATAAACAATGAAGGGGAAGAAAAAGCTTTGTTGGTCTGTCACCAGAACCTTGTAGTGTATCTTTTATAGCCTATTTTTAATGAATTCACAGCACCTATCAGTTATTCTCTGCCCAAATCCCTCATTTTCCTCCCTCTTGAATGTAAATTCCCATGCTCGGCTCTTCCTTCACCATGACTTCCCATGTTAAACTTTGGGTTTCTCTGGGTTTCAATAGCCTTTCAGCCACAGCAAAAACAGATTTCTGCTTCTGCTTTCATATTTCCAAAGGGTTACTAGGGTGTTAACAAAAGTGTTTTTTAATGCAAAGCAGGAGTACCTCTCAGCTCTGTTACATCCCTTGCTTCTTCTGTAACAGGAGCGTGAATAATCAGACAGGTCCAATTCAGCCCCAAGTGATGATGCCCACAGACACGCCTGCAAGAAAAAAAAAACCATGCATCAAAGCTGCTGCTGCTCCGACTGTTTTCCAGCCTTCTGCAAATAACAGAATTGTTGGAGGGGACTTGAAATTAATTCAAGAGATAGTACCCTCTTTGTAGACACTACTGAGACTCACTAACACTTTATTTTCATTGCACTGAGGTGTTTTTACCACAAAATAGGTACCCAGGATACATTTACTGTAGATTACTTTTATTTTTACTACAGCATCGTTAGAACAGAGGACTAGGGATACAGTGGTGACCACAACAAGCTCAACTGCAGTAAAAACCCTCCGTCTCACCTCCACTAGAGTCTGAAATACCGATATGATTTCTGTGTGAGAAATGCAAAGACTTTTGCTGCCGTACTGGCAGCTTTGTGGTACCTGGTGCTGTACCAACGTCCTCCGTGCCTATGGAGTCTCAAGCAAGGCTGTCAGAGGGAGAAGAGGGTCCATATTAAAGATGGATGAACTGGGCGCAGCAAGACAAATGCTCAAGATTCCCAAATTATTTAGGTGGCAAACACTACCTGAAGCAAAAGGTCACCCAAGGAGCCTGCATTGGCTTTGAGGTGCACATTGGTAACTGCTTTTTAACTCACTACTCTTCACATTTCAAAAAGATGCTGCAAGTAGCCATGAAAAGCCAGACAGCTGTTGGCTTGCTCCTTACACCAAAAAAGTGAATTCAAGAGACTTGAACAAAACCCAAGCAATAAGAAGTTTGGATTTGCTTTTTTTTTTTTTTTTGACTATTCACGCTGGAGTTCGTAGCAACATTTGATGCCTGTCCCAGGCGCATCCCCCCGGCGCTCCCAGGTCTCCGGCAGAACGGCCGCACCAGAGGAGGGGACGGGGCGACCGCCTCGCCTCTCCTTTGCCGGGTGCCAGAGGCAAGGCGCGGGCAGGGAGGCGGCTGCCCTTGCTCCCAGGCCGGAGCTCCTGGAGGAGCCTTCCTCCTGACCACGGAGGAGGCAGAGAGCAGGCGGCTGCTCTGCCGGGAACACACTTCACCCCGGTGAGGAGTACAGCCATGTGCTCAACAGGCTCTGGGAATAAGTGGAAGTCAAATAAGTTTGCCACTCTTTGTCCCCCTCTTTCAATATCTAGCTTTGATCAAAATCCTTGGATACTCAAGTGGTTGTTGACTTAATGTAGTAATGAGACGTAGCCTTAAGTGAGGCTATTTCCATGCCCATTCAGCCTCTCAGAGCAAGAGATGCAGGAGGAAAGACCTCTCCTGGTCTCCGTGAGCTGGAGACGGCTCAGCAGAGCCCAGAGCAGAGGCCTGGCTCCAAGTACCATGAGATGCAGCAGGAGGATCTATATGGTCACAGCCACACGAGATGCACCTAACATCATCTTTCTGCGATACTACCTTATTAGAACAGCACCTGGTAACATCAAGAAATCAACTAAAAACACCTCGGAAAGCTGCACCACCATGCTAGTCGTCCCCAGAGCACCTCTAGAGATGGTCTAGGAGGAACCCATTTAGAAACCAAACCTTCCAGCTCTCAAGCACCCGATGCCACACCGTCCCTCGAGGGAGCAACGTACTGCAGGATTCGGGCACTGAGGATGCCTGGGCTGAAGCCAGGGCTGCGG
The DNA here is from genome assembly GCF_030463565.1 of Pelecanus crispus. Classification (NCBI taxonomy): domain Eukaryota; kingdom Metazoa; phylum Chordata; class Aves; order Pelecaniformes; family Pelecanidae; genus Pelecanus; species Pelecanus crispus. The sequence goes on along the minus strand of NC_134645.1, from coordinate 787,667 downwards.
GCTTCTCGCAGCATGTACGGCCTGGAGGAAGTCACGCAACACCAGCCTCTCGCCAGTGAACACCAGTACATCCAGGTTTTTAGATCTAGAGTTTTGAAATTCAAATTAATTTTCTCCTTCCATGTACACAGCTGGGAAAAGGAAGCAGGAGGCTCAGGTAAGGTTTCTCCAGGGAGGCATTTAACGAGCCAGCTTTATCGAGAGGAAAGCTATTATGGTGCCTTCGGAGCGCTGTGACTTGCACAGAGCAGGACTGATGCCTCAATCACACTTTGTCTTCCAGGCGAGTCCCCTTTCCTACCTCCTTAATACAGCAAGCAAGCTCCAGTTTTGCACTGACACTGGGAAGCCAGATAAAGTTTATTCCGGAAGGGACAGCGCACTCCAGAGTGCGCAAGGGCATTTACCAGTGCCACTGGAAGGGACATGCCTCCTGCTCTGGGAGGTGACCCAAGGAGCAGCTCTGCATCCCACCTCTGTCTTTTATCACACCCCTTGCAAGGCAACCCACCCTAAGAGCCGAACTCCAGCTGGCGCCTGGACATCAGACACTGCGAACAGCATGGCCTCCTCCGAGACCACCGGTGAAGGGGGTGGCATCATCCCAAGGAGAGGGGCAGAGCTTTCTACTTGTTCACATCTCAGAACCATAAAACAGAAGCAGAAAAGCGAGGCGGGAGGGAGGGAAGAGCCCAGGAGCCTTGATAAAAACATCAAGCCCTGAGAAAAGTAAAAATTCTCAAACTGACAGGGAGCAGCTCAGCCAATTAGGTTTTTAATTCCCCTCGTTATGCACAGTCAGTCAATAAATTCTGCACCAAGCAGCTGCTCTAATTCTTAAGCCCATTAAGCCCTACATCTGATAGGTGGGAGGGAGGGGCTGCCGGGGGGCACATACGGCACTCCTTGAGATATGAAACATTTCCTCTTGTGCATCTGGGTCACCCCCACCCAGCCCCACTCCTAACGGGTATTTTATGAAGCTGGCGAGTAAGAATTTATATAAATATACATGCCAGAGACACCCACAACACATATGGAGAGAATAAATAGGTAACTGAATTAGATGCGCTGAGGGATGTTTCTTGGTGCTCTCAAAGCGGGAGAGCAGCGCCCGAGGGCTCGGGGCTGTCCGTCCAGCCACAGCAGCACCGGCACCCCGGGAGGAGCTGGCGGAGGGAGCAGGGTGGCTCCCGCGCCATCGGGTGCCCTCAGCCCCGACCTGACCGCAGCGCGAGCCGGGGAGATCAGCGCCCGCGGCAGCCTCCTGCCATCAGCGCCGAGACAGACGGGTTTAGTGCACAACCTACCTGATCTGCTTGGGTCATCTGTTTTGTGGCTGGGCTGAACCACACGCCCTGGAAGAACCCGTCTCCATCCCTTCCCAGCGAAGGGCGGTGGAGGTGACCCACCACCCGCAGCCACATCAGGGGAGATGGCTGTTTGGACCAGTCCTACCCCACGCATCCCATGCGGTCCCCGCTCTGCCCGCTGCAGCCTCCCACGGTCAGGGGCCATCTCGGGGGCGTGCTATCACGACAACGCTGCCCAGCGCAGCAGGTATCTCACCTCAGAGCTGAAAGGGCAGATGGAGAGACCCTCAAGACCCTCTTTGTCAGCCCTGCTGGTGCCTGTGACTCAGAGACCCCCTCTGCTGCTACCAAAGGGCAGAAGGACACGGCCATACCCATCTTCAGTTCCTTCCCATTCTTCAACCCAAGCTTCTCATGCAGCCTGGGCTGCAGATGAAGCTTTTGCATCTCCACAGCAATGCACGGCCTTCTGGGGACACGGCAGTTAACCTGCCCTCTCGCTCCCCAACCCACTCCACTGAGGTGAAGCCACCATCCCCTCAGCAACACAGAAGCTTCCTCCTCACCCAACAAACCTGCACAAGAGTCAGCCACCATCTGGCATACTAGAGAAATATCCCCAAACAGCTAGAGTGCCTTTAGAGCGATAGGGAAAAACCAAAACCACCACAAAACCTATCTCACAAGCACCAGTGAAACATGGGAGACTGCTTGGAAAGTCAGTAAGGGGAAGGACTGGGACAGAGCAAGAGGATTGCGGTGTCTGAAGTCAAGGGAAGGGATCCCAAAGAGCTAGACAGGCAGCCAAGAGTGAAAACAGGATCAGAGATGAAGGGAGGAAGAAAACCACGGAGCAGCAAGGCAAGCCTGGAGAGGGCTGGATCTGACGCAGTAAGGGACCAGAAGCTGCAGCAGCAATTCCCAGAGTGAAGGGGCAGATGGCCTTAGCAGTAGCATCCGACTGACTGCAGAGATGAAAGGCAGGAAAGAAAAAGGGAATATACTGGGAGTGGAAAAGCGTTCGGCAGCCGAGACAATTTTGCTTGTTAATTGGCAACCAGCTAACACATTAATTACAAAGTTACTGTATGGTCAAGAAAAAGACTGGCAGCAGAACAATTTGTATTCCTTCTGAAATGCACTCCTTGCTGAACAGACCTTGCTTTTGAAACGTCTGCTTCTGCTGCCATTAACATTCAGCACTTCAAGCGCCCAAAGTCTTGGGAGTCATCACAAAATGCAAATGAATCCGACAGCAGCCGCATCCAAGCGGACCTGACGAGCAGCTTGAGCCGTGGACTTCCCCTCTTCCATGCTCTGGATTAAGCCATGGCCATCAAAAGCCTTCAACGAAAACACATCTTTTTATGAACACGGGGCTGCCGTGCCAGCCACATCGTCCCTCGCACGCTCTTGGCTGCAGAAACCTGACCGCAGCCGCTCAGGCAGCCTGGCTCCTGGCAGCGCTTCGACTAACGATGACAGATTGTTATACAGCAAGAAACACGCTTGCTCGGTCATTTGCTAACTACTTACGACCCAGACCCTCGAAGGCATTTTCACACTCAGCACCCATTGATAGGAATGGGGACCTAACATTTTCAGAGTTTGGACCTGACTACTGGGATTAAAAGAAGTCGTCCCACTTTTAGCTGTGGAGCCTTCACTAAGCTCAGATTAGTTTGAAAGATTAATTGCAGGACACATGCATCTAGCCAAAATTCATTCCTTATTCATCTCAGATAAAAATATGAAAATAAGCTACCCCCTGTAAATTGCATACCCACTGCACAGCAGGAAAACAACAGTCCTTCTTTCCCTATCAGCACGAAAAGGCACTAGAGGAGCAAGCAGCGACAAGCCCTTAAGCTTTAGTCAAGGCAAGGAGCATAAATGAAAGTTTGCTCGACTTCTGTGAAAATACAGGCTGCAAAGAGGCTGTTACTATAATCCTATCCAGCCTAAAAATGTAATTTCCTCACTTCGAAGGCTGGATGGAGCTGCTATTCATGTTCCAGCCCTGAGCCAAAGCCCGATCTCTCGCCAAAGGCAGCTTCTAGACTGGAAGTCAAACACGGGTTTTATTGTGGGGAATCAAATGGAGCCATCGGCACGTGCTGGAAGTTGCAGCAATCAAAGCCTTCCCGCGGCGCCGCGCTATCTCGCGCCCGCCACACGGCTCTTGAAAGGCAGGAACGCAACGTTGGTTGGAATCAAACGGCGAGCCGGGGGCCTGGAAGCCCGGCCAGCCGCAGCGAAGCCCCCAGACTTTCTCCACGCTGCATTACAGATCAAGCGCAGCCCGCTCCGCCGCTCCAAACCTGCCAGCGGCCAAAGGGGAAGCATGGCAAAACTCCAGTCTGTTGGACAACTGCTATCAGCAGCGCCCTCCGTTTATCTCAAATGAAAGAATATTTCACTTTCCCCGAACTTTCCAGCAGTTGGAGTCTGTTGGCATACTTTTAGTTAAAAATCTAGTGCTTGCAGCTGCCCTCCTAAAACCCCTCAAGTTTTAGGAAGGCTGAAAAAAAATTTGATTTTTTTTTTTTTTTTTGACTGCTTGAGAAGAACAAGACTTAAAAGGACCTCTGAACTTCTGCTTTGCTTCCCACAGGCGCCGCAGAAAGCTGCCAGGCAGGGCGGGAGCAGTGGTGGACCCCCCATCCCAGTGAACCCCCAGCTTAGTGCAGGGGCAGCAAAACACCCCGCTGAGGAGTCGGTGCTGTAATAGGGCTCCCCGCCTCCCTGTGCTCGCAAGGCTCTTTCCCATCAGGAGACACAGAACAGATAACTACTTGAAATAAAACATTTACATGTTGCAGCTTTGATTTACCCTTTTCCTCCTGCACAATTAGCAGAGTCACCATAAGATGGAAAGGATCCGACGACTCTTAAGCACTGACGGCAGCATCCTTTGGCAGTGCCTCCTTTCCCCCAGCTTCGGAGAGGGACCCGAGAAGGGATACCTCTGCCGCAGGGAAAGGCAAAGCGGGGTGCTGCTGCAGTCACACACAGGTTGGGGGACTCCAAGGGTCTCCAGCAGCCGAAACAGCGGGCTCTTGACCTCCGCACTGGCACGGCTATAGGGGAGGTGATTTCGAGTGGCCTTGAGCAATATACCAGCACATTTTGCAGGCAGCAGTTTGGGAATGACAGCAAAATATTCTCATTTTTCCAGATGCAACACCGATGTTACCGGAAGGTGTCTGGCCTTAAAGATTTATTTGTTCTTCAGGAATGAGGGGGATTGCTACAGGAGCACACAGAATTCACCCGACAGGACAAGCGGAGTTTTAAGTCTTCACCACTGAACATCAGCATGTGCTAGAAGGGACCGTGTAAATTAGCACCAAGCCTGTTGCCTTGGGAAATCAAGATTTCTTGATGATCACTACCAGTGTGGAGGCACTAAGTCTACATCAGCAGCCAGCCACAGGAAAGCCACTCTCCAACCCACTCCATGCAGTTAATGAGATTCGCCGTAATTAGCTCTGTAAGAGATGTGAAACTAATAAATGGAACTAGGCACTGAATCCGTAAATAATTATTTTTATGCTTTCTTCCTTTTGGTTCTCATATTGCTGGAGTAAGCATCGATTTTATGCTTGAAATGAAATGGCACACATCTGCCTTGGGAAGGCACGGGGCTGCGAGCAAGCAGCCGCAGCCTGCGCAGGGCGGAGGTGGGTTACGCAGCACCGCAGGGTCCACACCGGAGGAACGGCGAAGCCTCCGACACGCGCTTCCCGAGCCCAGAAAGCCTCAGAACAGAGCTTGTGGGTTCAAAGCTCCCTATAATAGTTTTGCACTTGGCTGGTAAATTTACTGCCCGAATGCGTTAAGGAACAAATCCATCTTAGGAATTACGGATGCAGTAGCTACAGGGCAGGTGAGCCAACCCATCCCGCGCACGGAGCAGCAGCCCCCAGGGCTCCTCGGTCAAGGCAGGCACGCGCCAGCCTCTCGCAGCTCTGCCCGGCTGGCGACAGGGGGGCTGCAGACACCCCTTCGTGCGGGTGTGGGAACCCGGGGGGCTCCCACAGCCCAGGCAGCGCTGAGCTCCGGGGCTTTCGACGGGGGTCACGCCGCACGCAGGGGGAGAGCGGCCAGCCTCCGCTCCGACGGGTATCATGCCCACGGCGCGCAGACGCATTTTTGCATATTTATTGCAACTCCTGTAAACAGCATAAGCTCACTAATAATGGTACAGATCAGCAGTCGCTGCTCCAAGTAAATTAATTAGAGCTGGCATTACTGTAATCAGATTAGTCGCCATCCCTCCACCTCATCGATTGAGACAGATTGTTACCAACCTTGCCACATTTGCCCGCTCATCTTTCAAACTCCATTAAAAGACACTCTAGCAAGTTTATACAGCCAGGAGGATCTGCAGGGCTAGGTACATATTGAGGACTAGTAGAAAATGGTTTTACAGCCTTAGCAAGTTTGTCAAGGCCAGTTTATTCAAGGTAATTAATCTGCCATTCTAAGAGCTGCCCCTTCTCGGAGATGCTCCCCAGGGGTGTCTGCCCCTCCAGAGCAGGGTCACACAGCCGAGCCGGTGCTCGGCGCAGCGCGGGCGCAGGACACGAGCAAGCCCCAGGAGCCCGGGGAAGCGAAGCCTTCGGAGGCAGTCACCCCAGGGGGGATGAAGCCTTCCAGGGGCAGATTCTGTTTTGGTGCTTTCCCTTCCCTGGCTGCACATTGCCACCTCCCCTCCGCTGTGCCAAGGGGAGGCAAACCCCTTTGTGACCAGGGGCAGGTACCATTTCTCTTCAAGAAGTTGCACTACTGGAGTTAATTACAAAAAAATTAACAAGTGCCAAATTAACAAGTCTCCTCCCTTGCCTTACGTATTTCCTCCACAAATCAGCTGACAAGACAATGCCTCCTGCAGAGACATCTCTGTATTGCTGGCCCCAAGAACACGGGACTCAGGGATCAGCCTTTCCCCTCCCAAACCATTGCATTGGCTGACAATTAATGATTATACAGGTTGGCTTCTCTCACTTGCCTTCTGGGGGTTGAACTCGAAGCTCTCAATTTCTTCTCAACTGTGAGAATCAGGAAATTCAAGACAAAGATCACTTAACACTACAATTCTGAAAAATGTACCTCAAAAGATCTATGGTTGTAGCTACAAGAGTCAATCCTCCAAGTCCTGAATTGTAATGCTCACCATTTCACTTGTGGTAGCAACACAGGTTTGAGCACAGAAATATCTCTATCACTTCAGATTATTGTAGTTCATGATTTATCAGGAAATCAGGTTCCCGGTGGTCATTAGCATTAATTATTCTGAAATGCCCCACCCCTGAGAAGAGGAAGTGAATAAAGATGCTGCAATACACCAAGCAATTCACTGATACAGGATCTGCCTATCAATTAGCCGTCTGCAGCAGAGAGCGTTTTAATTAAATAGAACCAAAAGCCTCTTTTGAAGTTCTAAGAAAATAGCCAGCAAACAATTGTCGAGGACAGTTCAAATGCATCTGTGCACTCGCTGTACAGTATTCATGTGGTATTACACTGTTGTTGATTATGATAAACGAAGCTAGAGATCAAAAGGAACAATAGTCTGTAATCAAGGATATCCGCATAATAGTTTTCCTGAAGGATGTTTGTGCAGGTGAGAAAGGAGTAAAGCATTGTTTCATCAAATGGTAATTTCCCTGGATCTCAAAGACTGAATCCCATTTGCTTGTCGGGGCATAATTCAATTAAAGGGGAGAATCCTACGAGAGGGAATGAAATCTATCTGTTTGACTGGGATGCTGCAAATCACACCAAGAAAGAAAATGGCATTTGGTCCTGACATTATGATTTATTTCCTACTTGGTATCTTGTAATTCCTACAAGATAAGCCAAGACTAGAAATTATCACGTGTACATGGGGGCTGTGTCTGATCCTCTTTATTTTCTCTTCTCAACTGCAGGACTGCATGTTTCAACCTTATCTTTAAAGAGGCCAGTAAAATAAGTGGTAATATTTTCCACAGAGACAAACCAACTCTTGCTCTGCACGCAAGGCGAGATCAGCTGGTGTAAGCCCGCCCCACAGAGGGGGTCACGGGGCGGCTCAGAGCCATGCCAAGGAGATCCTCCCCCAGCACTGCCCGTGCCCCAGCCCACCGGCACATCCCACCGCTCCGGCACCCGGGGAGCTCTGCTAGCCTCACCCCGAACTCCTCGTGCCTGCCTGTTCCAGCAATCCCTCTGGAAACAGCAGCCCTGGGCCAGCCCAGGCGCCCCAGCTTTGGGCTGAGCAGCACCTTCCTCCCTAGATGTCGGCAGCTCACCAGCAGCGCTGCCGGGTTTGGACATGAGCTCCCATCAGCACAGCTTTGGCCTCGCTCACAGCTCGCACCCGCTGAAGAGCTGCTCTCGGACAACGGGAGGCAAACTCCTCTGCTCCTCCAGATGTCTCGGACATTTAGCCAGGTCCAGCATGGGACCAGAGGGCCCCACCGCCAGGCCTGATCCCAGGCTGGGCTCTCTTCCCCCCACAATCCGCACCCCCCTTTTCCCCAAAAGGGTAGATACACGCCAAAGGAGCACTTTGCTCAACGAAGACGTCTCTCCTACTATAGGCAAAAAGTTCCCAGTGGGAAATGTCAGATGGTTTTTATCTCCGAGCTTGCTATCGGCACCAGATGTCCTCAGCAGCAATGACTTACGGCTCCCATAGCCTTGAGCTCTGCAGGTTTTCCTGGTGCTTGAGGCCTTCTCCAAAGGCAAAACGCCCATGAGGCAGGCCTAGGCTGCTTCCTTCCAGCTTGTGTGGGTGGGAGTCAGGTCTTACCTCTCCACGCAAGGCTGCATTTGAATCCCCAAAATTCCTATGAGTAACTTCAGCAGTTACGGATTGCTAGGAACAGTCAAGTTGAGACTCCAACCCAGTGTCCAAAATTCAAGCGGTGATTGGGAACAGCCCTATTTCTGCTCTTGCAGTGGATAAGCAGCAAGTCTGCAATTTGGGTTTACAGTAGAGACCCTATTTTTGCCACAATTCATAAATCCACTGGTAACCGAGTATGCCGTGCTCTCATCGACCCTCCTGCTCCTAAACCCATATGGGCAGAAGCCAAACAAAAAGCGTGAACGTAGCCAACCTGACCTCCATTAAAAAATAGGTTCAAGCGAGTATTTGCCAGCTCGGAGCAAGGCAAGTTTCCTACAGCCGCGGCAGGACCGTGTCTATTTGAGGACTGCGCCCAGCAGCAGAACTGGAGCTCGCCGAGCTCTCTGAGGCTGAAGAATCAGGATCAGCAGTACAGCTCCAACACAAGCTGCCACTGGCTCAAGGCCACCACCAGCTATGGAGGTTCAAATGGACACAGCGTCCTCAGGCTTTCCAGGACAGCGCTTGTCTCGGATTGGGCTCGGATAAGAAATGAAAGCCCCCAGCTCATGACTTTGCACACATTTTGGGTTTGTAAAGCAGCATGCCCTGCGAGGCTGGCTAGCTGGGGCCATGCCCTCAGCCTTGCGGAGACCTGCACAGCAGAAGCAGGAGGGAAGGAGGCACGTGGGGTGCCAGCCACCCCATCCCAGCGTCCAACACAGCACCCAGCGGGCCCTGGCACCCGGCACAGCGCTCCGATGCGCCAGGGGCTGCAGAGGCAGCACCTCTAGGAACACCTGCGGCACATGCCCATTCCAGCTGAAAAAGAGAAAAGGAAAAGCGTACCTCGCAGGCTTCCCTGCCCCTCCTCCAGCACAGCCTGCCAGCCCCCGCGGGGCTCCCCAGGGTGCCCAGCACAGGAGAATCCTCAGCAGCTAGGAAATCGCAAGATAAGGCTGTCAGTCATCCTCACCGGCTAAAACCCGGGCTCGGGAGCCCTGCCTCGGAGAAGCACCATTGCCTGCCCGCCCAGGGACGCTGCCCATGCTGGCCACGCTCGGCCCCACGCAGCCTGCCCGCATTTTTCTCTCCTCCCTCAGCACCAGCCTCTAAGAGAACCTCGGCTCATCTCCTTGGCCACCAGCAAGAATGCCCGGGAGGGGGGATGTGTTTTGATGCCTTTGCCCTCCTCGGTAAGGATGTCAGGCCCCCCTAGTCTGCTAACAATTTGTGAATTCATTAGTCTGGCTAATGTAGCTCATCTCTTTTGCTGTTTATTTCACAGCCGCCTTTTTCACGGCAGTGGGGAGAAGCCGCACACAGTATTCCCAGCAACACTTGGTTACCTTCCGAGAGATTTTTAGTTAATTGACCCTCCTCCTCCTCCTCCCAATTGGCTTTAAGGATCCTAAAATCCCCCCCTTCTTGCCATCAGGGGAGCACCTTTTCCTCTCCAGGCCCTTGCTCACACTCCAAATACCCAAGCACAGGTAAACAGACATTTATTCCAGCCTGTCACAGCAGGCAAGAAAAGCTAATTAAAATATCTGTAGCGCTGCTGTATGGTATTGCAATTCTCTGCAATTGGATCAGAAAGCCACTTGGCCAAAAGTTAGTTGTATTTGAATTTCTTATATTTTTATTTTATGCAGTTCCCTTTACTGTTACTCCCCATAACATCTCTAATTATCGTAAAAATGTCACCGCTCCACATAAGTCTCTTTTCTCATTGCCGCAGACTTTCCCGAGAAGTCGTGTGCCCATACAAACTGCCTGATTTGCAAAGCCCTCTTGTTGAAGCCTGTTTTCTCCTAAGTGCACCAAGACATTTATTAAACGATGCTTCCAGCTCTGCTTGGTGTGAGCAGACAGGCTGGGGACGCTGCAGCAGAGGAAAAGCCACCTCAGTACGAATCGGAGGAAAAGATGATTTTGAAAAAAATCATCTTGTGCTTCACGTTTCACCCCCACACCGTTATCTGCCCACACTGTTTCCCTCAGTTGCCGCGTAAAGGAGCACTTCCAGGAGGTCAGCGGCGACGAACTACAAACCTGCGTTTTGCATGGCGTGCCGGGAGATGCAGGCGTACCAAGTTACTTAAAGTTTTACTCCGGAACCGAAAATTAATCTAAATCTAAAAGAAAAAAAATTTGAGAACAAAAGTATTCCTATTTGTCCTTGCACGTCAAGGATTACGACTGTTGAAAGTTTTCTATTATGGGCTTGTCACCTTCTCAGCTGCTTAATCTCCTTCCCTCCGCTGCCCGCCGGCTCTCCCACCGCCCCGGGGATGCTCAGCCTGGCCGGGCGAGCCCCCGCGGGGTGGCTGGTGGTCCGTTCAGCTCCCCAGCGCCAGCCTGACCCCGCTGCCCTGCGGGAAACGAGGGGCCGTCGCACGCCGCCCGGGGACCACCTGGCAGGTCACCGGGACCCCCCGGCGAGGCAGGGCTGGGGCGCCTGCCGCAGCCCCCACCCAGCAGCAGCCCTGCCCCGGGGGGGGACGCAGGAGGAGCTGCAAGCAAACGCCGTGGTTTCCTTTGAAAACAGCCAACACCCTGCAGGGGAGAAACCCCATCCTCCAAAATGCCATCCTGCCTCCAGGCGCCTCACCTCCTCGCTCCGCATCCCGTGGTGGGGCCTCTTCCTTCGCAATCATCAGGCTTGAACCCTGCCGGAGAAGCAACAGCCACCAAAAATAATTCAAACACCTAAAACCTTTTGCCAACAGATTTTTTGACAAGCATGGATATCCAGCAACACGAGCAAATCCAAGTGCTGCAGATCAAACCCGTGCTGTTTCAACCATCTTGTCTGATCCCCAACACCTTTCGGTAATTAAGGTTTCCCTTTTCACAGACTCCCTAACATTCATCTGCTGACAGAACAAGGCAAAACCCGCGAACGGCTGTTTTTTAAGACACTGGGAGTGTTTTGGGAACTTGTGCACCAGTGTCACACGCACTAATAGCCAGTGACACCCGAGTGCTGTCACATCAGTCAGCACTGCAGCAAACGAGCATTATTTGCCCATCAGCCCCTGAAAACCATCGCCATGACCTGGGAAAGAGACAGGGGACATTTAACACGTCTTGGATGAAGTCACCATCGAGCATCGTTATCCGAGTGAAAGAAAAACAGTTCGTTTTTTCAACCTTCAGCAGAGGAATTCAGTGCTATCCCCTGGCTGACACAAGGAAATCTTAATGCAGCTATTATCCGAGAGCAAACTGATTTTGTAGTTTGCAAAATTAATAGTATTTAGCCCGCTAGTTTCCGTAGTAACCAGCCCAGCCATCCATCCCTGCCTGCGACAAGGTCTCTTAAGCATTTCACATAGTACTTATCCATTTTCTTGCTCTCACCTCGCTCTCACCTTTACTTTCAGCGCAGAATGCAACACAATCCACCGCCACTAAAGACTAGGCTGAGAGTCAGATTAAAATTATCCCTGTTTGCCCTGACCTCTTTTCTCTGCAGGTGAGAGTGTCCCCATTCAGCAGCTAAATGAAGCAGAAATGATGGAGTGTTTGTTTTCCCTGACTTTTCCTCAGCTTGCCAGTAAATTTACAGCCACGAATATGAAGTGTTAATTTAATGTTCCCACTGAGCATCTCATTGTCAACAAAGGCTTCAAACCATAAGAGAGGAAAAGGTTAGCTCATGCAGAAAATGACCCTTATGGTTTGATTATCTTCTGGTCCAGACTAGCAGCAAGCAAAAAGCTAAGGGCTTTGACTTCCAGCTTAATGCATTTGATGGCAATAAACGGAACCTCTCTACCTCCGCGCAGAGAATCACCTGTAATGCTCACTTATTTGTCTGTGCAGGCAATCTCCGCAAAACCAAAAGGAAAGCGGGCCTCTCTTCTCGCTCCCACAACTAATTTGACAGAACCGAAAAGTTAAACCCTTCATTATCCCAAACTTAAACGGAAGGGGCTTGCTCGCTGGAGATTACAACAGAACATTAATGGTGGCATGAACCATGAAATTGCTTTCTTCACCTGGTGCTTCAAAAATTTAAGGCCTCCGCTCTGGCGACACGCAAAAAAGTTCTTCCAGGGAGAAGTCATGGAAGGAAGAAAAAAAAATTAAGGTTTAAATAGTCAAAAGCCTTTTTGGACTTTTTGCAGCAGAATTACACATGCAGAAGGCTTTATTCCCAGCACACTCAGTTCCCTTATCTGGTAAAGGGAGCTTAATACTTGCTGTAAGAAATGTTTACAGAACTAATTGACAGACCAACCAGAGCATGAGCAAGAGAGCCACAATATGCTTTTTATTAAAGCTAACCCTGTTTGGTATCTTTAGAAAAAAGTGAAAGCCTGATGGTGCTCTGGAATAGTTTATGAAAATTAAAGACGACTCAAATAGCAGAATTTTTTTTCTGACAGCTAAAACTAAGCTTGGAAGCAAGACGGAGGTAATACATGCTTACACATACAGAGCTGGACTATTCAATGAGACGACAAGTTAATTCAGCATTTTTTTTGTACCCTTGCAAAACCCCTAAATTGGCAATTTCACAGTCTGCTTGCATTCATTCCGCGTACGACCACACAGGTGTTTTTCAAAACAATTAATAAGAATTAGTCTAGGATCTCACCACCACCTGTCACATTCCATTAACTGGTCATTTACTTGTTATGAACCCATGCGCTCTGCGTTACCAGGAGAAGCGCTCCCCGACAGCTCCCGCCACGGCAGAGGCAAGGTGCGGCGAACACGCGTGCTGCGACACCTCCCGCTACCCCACGGCGCGCCGGGCGCTTGATGCGCCAGGCACTTCAATGCATCTGAGCGTGTCCGGCAAAGCATCGCAGTTGACTGAACCAGAAAAGCGTGAAAGCAAATCGGAGCGTACAGTAAGCAAGCTGTCTGCTTTTTGTTCTCCCTGATCACACAGCATTCCCATTCATTCAACAAACCCCTTCCTGTCAACGTTAGCTGTGGGCCTGAACCAGAACACCAAGAGGCTACGGGATCTACACGCAAAGCCAGGACCCAAATGGGATGGGACAACGGGACCGACCAAATGGGATCCTGGCAAACCCTCCGGGCCCAAACTGACAGGCTTGAAAATCCAGATGATGCACTGCCACGGTCTGCTTTCTGAAATTAAGTTCCTTTTTAAAAAGCCAACTTGGCAACATTTGTGTTTCTAAAACTAAGCAAAAACCTCTGTTAGTAGCCAAAATGTAAAAAAAAAGCATCCCAACCCCACCCAGAAACTATTAACTTTAAAAAAATCCACAAAAATGTTTCTCTATGAGCACAGAACACAGGCACATTTTGAAAGCCCTATGTTCAGACACGACTTAATTTGTGGTAAAACCTTTTGAACTGCTGTCATTTTGACTTCCGTACCCTACTTGTATTCAAATATAGAAGTAGAAGAAAATTTTACAAAACGTCCAAGCAATGTTTCCAGCCCATGTCTTACCTGTAGCAGGGCAGACAGGTATTTCAGAGGTCAGAGCTGAAGCGCTGGGGTTTCATAAAGGACCTAAATTACCTACAGGAGTTTCTGTAACTGATCGGACTGACTGCTCGGCTCTCGGGAAGCAGCCCCTTGCGTCCCACACGAACATCATTGAAATCACTGTCCCAGGAAAGCCAAGCTGCTTAGATACAGGCAAGGCTGATGGCCTTGTAGGGACATAAAAACATTCACAAATAACAGTGGAAATCGAATTTTAAAAATCCCTTTAAATTGTATTTCCTTCAGTAATAAACAGACATAGATTTTGAATGCGTCCCTCTTTTTAAAGTGCCTGCGAGAAACATAGGCGTGTCTGAAGAGAGACAGTTGCTTTTAGTCAGAAATGTATTATTCAGCACACGCCAAGATGTGTTTAGAAACACCATGCTAGAGTTCACTAACATTATATACAAACCCACCCTGCCTTTGGTAACCATTTGCCGGTCACATTGTCAGTTAACAGTAGTCATTTTGAAAGCAGCAATTCACACTCTACAGTCCTTTCTTAACACAATTTTCAGCCTGCAATTTAGATGATAGGAAAATTACAACCCTGCTGCACTATATTATGTGATATAAATGTTATTGCAATTAAGCCAATGAGGAAAAATCCCAGAAAACAAAGATGTTTAGTTCATGCTTTCTCCTTATTCTTTCCCCAAAACTCAAGCAGTTGTCAGAGGGTAGAAAAGAGGAAGAAGTGCTTCCATTAGTAGAAGACGCGTGCAAACAGCAGGAGCTCAAAAGCAATGCAAACCCATAGCTGACATGTTGCTTTTTCTCCCAATGCCCTAACAAGTCATTTGCCGAGGGCATACATGAGTGACAACAGGCATTATTTGAATAATGAGGTATAGCAAAAAGCAGTCCAGACATCCAGGCATCCTTCTGGCAATGGAATTAGTCATGCAGGATACCTCCGTGAGGATTTCCCACCAGCTACACTGGAGATTTTCACTCCTTGCGTTCTCAGCATCCACCCAAGGTTTTGTTCTTCCAGCCACAGCTCCAAATGCCTCTGAACTTTGGGCACTGGAGGGTTTTTATGTGTCTGGAACATGTAAGACCAGGTAGCAAGGCAATACCTCCACATCCAGAGCAGGAAAATGGTATATATACATCAGAAGTAGAGGCTTATAGCAGCTAAACACTTTTAGTTTTGGCTCACTTGTTTCTTCCCACCCTCCAGTCACAGATATACAGGACACATGGTCTTGTTAAGTGCCCTCCACATCAAAGTCAATCAACTATTTTTAACCATTCCTGGCCAACATGCTGCCTGTCACCAGTCACTGGGTGAATCTTGCAAGGAAAAATATACCTCCAAATTATTTTGCTACTTTTAAAGTCATGATGCATATATGGGCAGTATTTTTATAACAGCTAGGTTAAAAGTCTAATATTACTAAACTACATATGGGGACAATCTAATTGCCATAGCAGCTCAGGCAAGTGAGCTGGACTGCACTGAGAGCACACAAGAACAGACAAGTTTTGGACTGAAAACACTTGTCTGAAGCGGCCACAAGTTTGCCCTGAAATACAGATGTCTAATTAGCCCCAGAAGGCTGAAACATCCCAACTGGCATCAGCAGCCAGTGGCCATGGGAAGCAAGAAAAATCAGCGTTTTCTTCCAGACTCCAGCTATGCAGACAAGGCACCGGGGACACGGGGTGTTACACTCAGAGCTTCACAAAAGCCCAGCTAGAATGAATAAAGGTCTCACTGAAACATCCCGATTGATAAGAGTGCTAAGGAAGAAATGAACACATCCCAGGCAAAATTTCTTCCCCCAGACCATTACCACGATGCAACACAACTACAAGTAAGACCTACATGGTCCCATGGGTGGGTACAGCCCCCCAGTTTCACAGGTAACCTATGGGCAGCGCTGCTGGTTTGGACAGGCTCAGGGAAAAAGCTTGTTTGTGGCACCAGGCTTGCTTTGCAAACACCTTGCACCTTTTCTTTAATGATCTCAGGTGGGTGTCAAGCAAATGTTTACTTACAGAAGCATCAGACACATTGAACTACTTTTATTTTGCTGTTTCTGAAGGGGAAAAAATAGAAACAAAGAAAAAAAAGAGTCCTAGCATTCATCATTTACTCCAAGGTGCTGTAACCAGGTGGAAACTTGTCTTTTTATATGCTGAACTGTGTCCATGAAAACACATTATCTTTAAGTGGGCACTGGAGGAACCACACACAACATTGACTTCTTCATGCCATCACTAAGACTGGATACTTCAATCATTTGAAGATTTAAGTGGAGATTAGCAGAGACCTCACCCGCATCCTTCTCTGCCAATTCAGTGTGTTTTGGACATGCTCTGCAGCAGCAAAGCTCCTCGCAAAGGCAAAGCCACAAAGCAGCCCTGAGCTCTGTCTTCATAGTTTTGTCCTATTAAATAAGAGCAAGGACAGGCAGTTGCTTGTGCCCTTCATGAAGCCAGAGCAGCTGCTCAGAGGTTCCCAGTGGACCAAAGAAAAGTCACCAGCTGGAGACAACCCAGGAAGACTGGTTTTGCCTGTTGGAAAGAACAGGCCATCGGATGAGGGTTTACCCTGGGTGCACCCCTGGAAACGCAGCAATATCGGCCGAGCTTTCTAGGAAGCAGAACATGGCCTATGCAGGTCAGCCTGTGCTGTCTGTATCCACACCATCAGGCAGAGGCCAGCTAGCAGGATGCCAAGGTAGGATTTTTTTCCCCTTTGTCATCCCCAAGCCCATGCCAAGACTTTTGCTGAAGCCCAGAACCCACCCATCCTGCACTCCAACATGCTACAGACCACCTCACACTTGCGCTTAAATTAATTTCTTGTCATATACCTCAGAGCATTTTGCAGAACGAGATGTCTGTCATAACCCCCATCCTGGACAAAATCAGAGGTGCAGAGGTCAGACAGCTGTGGAAACCGCTGGCCGCAGATCATTTTGGGTGACAGGCAGGAGACCCTGGGGAAGGTCTCCAGAGCTCCAGCCCTTCAGGAGGTGGAGAAAGCCCCTTGCAGAAGCTGGAAGGGAAGACTGGGTGCTTACCACACATGCCATTAAGAGCGGGGCGTACCGCTCACGCCCTCGTGGCTGGATGCTCCCCAGCCCTTCAGAAGCCTCTTCCCTTCCGCCACGTGCCCAGGCGGCGAGGGCGATCCGGCAGGTTGCGCAGGAGCCGGCAGCGCTGCCCGGGCACGCCGTGCTGCAGCCACACATCCCTAATGGCTCTCTCCGATGTGCTGCCACGCTTGGCTGATTAGTTGCGGGTGATCTGAAATGTCAAACTATTAGCCTTGACAACTACTGCCAGGGTTACTATCGGCTGAAAATATCTTTTTAATAATGTAACTGTTTGTAAGTGGGAAAGGTGATGCTTAAAATACAAAGCAGTAATAAGTATGAATTACTGAAACAAAACAGAAAAAGCCTTTTGTTTTCAGTCAGCCTTTCCGAGGCATGTCCTGCCTGGTTTTTGAAGGGATCATGTCCTTGCAAGGCAATTTGCAATACCGTAATTAAGACAGCAGAACCATTAAAGACAATAAAAAGCCTCCTGCTAGAGGTGTGATGGGAGGACACTAACACAGAGGTACTCGCACACCCACCCTGCTATGGGTCCGTAACCTCCACTCATACAAACGCTCCCATCCCCATCCGGGGTGGGAATACCTGGAGGGAAAATAACTCCTCCCGCAGAGGGAAAGGGGAACAGGGCTCTTCACAGCACCTGGAGCCAACGCAGCACTGAAGGAAATGCCCGCCCTGATTCAGGACAGGACAACAGCAATCAGCTCTTCCGCAGATGCCTTTATCCCAGTGGTTTCTTCTGGAATACGGCTATTTGCCAAGATGTGCACGCTTTCCCTCACTATTAGCGATTCTGGAGCAGACAATTTGAAAATATTCACAAAAAGAAACCCAAACAATGCTGCATGCAGCTACTGTTATGCTTGACATTTCTTATGATTTCTTGGAAAAACATTAATTTGAAACATTTTTATACTTCATGCCAGTGCCACAGCAGGGAATAATCGGCATATTTCAAGCTCAGAGCAAGACTCAGATACAGGCAAAAATTAAACAAGGATAAGAGCAAGAAACTGTTAATGATCAAAAATATTTTACTGCAGGTTCAACAACAAAGTCTGGAGGAGATAAGTCTGTGGGTACTAACATTATATAAAAAGTGATTATTCAGCCATTCATGGGAACAGAGCTATTGATTCAAGTAACAAAGGACACTATATAAACTGCAGTGTTTTTGCTCTTTTTAGCCTGGGAAAATTGATTTTCTTAAACTTTCCCTTGAACCTGCAGTAGGGTTTAATCTGAACCTAAAGGAGCCTTCTAAGAACTCCCATATATTAAAAATATATCTCTTCATTTTGCACATTTCGGTTCCTGCTGGTACAGCAGAAACCCAAGAAACATTGGAGAAAGAGGTGAAAGTGATAATTGCATTTTGTTACAGTGTTACCAGTACGTGTTTGTTTACACACATTAAAAAGAACATGTAAATATTGGATGTAAGTGAAGCAAAACATAAGACAGCTTAATACTACTGCAAGCCTTAAAGACTGAAATTTAGCAAGAAAAGAGAAAGATAGAGGCTGTAAGAGTACAGTAGAGAAGAGGCTCGTCACAGGTGATGTGTGAGCAGACAGAGGATGCAGAGCTGCCAGCAAGCCATGCTTCTGTCCTCCGGGCACGTTTTGCTCCGCAGACCGGGCAGGGAGGCGAGGATGCCCCCAACAGCCAACACCAAACCCTTTCTACTTTGTCGCGCTACAAATAGGTGGCAGATGGAAGCGGCATCCGGGGTGGAGGTGCTGCACCAAGCAGCGGTCCCACTGGAGCAGCAACAGCAGAACGTGGATACAGGCTTGAGGCCAGCCTGGGTCTGATCCCACCCGGCTCTGCAGCCGGTCCCCAGGGATGTCCCCGTGCCCCTGCAGCGCGATCCCCCGGGCCGGAGCATGGTGTCAGGAGGGGACTTGCACCCAGCCAGCAGGAAGCCCCAGGTGAGAGGCAAGGGTTAACTGGGAACATCTAGGGTGGCAAATACCATTTGCTGTAGCAGTCATTAACGCCAAGGCTCAGCCAGAGCACTCAAGGCTGAGTCTTGGTAAACATGCAGGTTAAATATTGGAAGAGCATGTGGAGGGGGGCTTTGGTTAGAGCACCCATCCATCATCGCCCCGGTGGCAGCCCATCCACCCAGGGTGCTCAGGACCTGTGCCGTTCCAGCCCAAGGCTTTCAAGGGACCCATCACCTTTGGAACCACAAACAGTTAAAGGCGAGACAGTTGCTCAGCCTGACCACAACCAGCAATCTCTGTTTTTGCAAGTTATAATACAAACGATGTCCTTGTCAGCATGCCCTGGTGGGAGTTGAGTGGCAGACTGACCTTGCCCGGAGCCTGCTCCTGCCGGCTGCCAGTGCCCCGATTCACCAGCCACGTCCCTGGCTCGGGCATTCGCCACATCCCAGTGATGGCAGCATCTGTGCCTTGATCAGAGACCGAGCACTCGGCACCCGCTAGAACTGAGCCCACCGGGGCAGGAGAGGCTAAATACAGCGGTGCTGGCACCAACGCCCGCCACTCCCAGCCCTCCCTCGCCTGGCTTTCCCCCCCAGGGCACCACGACGTGGGAGGCCCCACGCAGAGCCAGGATGGGATGCCCGCTCTCTGCATGGACCGGCAGCTCCCCTGCTTGCCTGTCCCTGCAGTGCTGGGTCCCATCAGGGTGCTGAGCACCCCACACATCCCACCTGTCCCTGCAGTGCTGAGCATCCCACACATCCCACCTGTCCCTGCAGTGCTGAGCATCCCACACATCCCACCTGTCCCTGCAGTGCTGAGCATCCCCACACATCCCGCCTGTCCCCACAGTGCTGAGCATCCCACACATCCCGCCTGTCCCCACAGTGCTGAGCATCCCCACACATCCCGCCTGCCCCTGCAGTGCTGAGCATCCCACACATCCCACCTGTCCCTGCAGTGCTGAGCATCCCCACACATCCCGCCTGTCCCCACAGTGCTGAGCATCCCACACATCCCACCTGTCCCTGCAGTGCTGAGCATCCCACACATCCCACCTGTCCCCGCAGTGCTGAGCATCCCACACATCCCACCTGTCCCCGCAGTGCTGAGCATCCCACACATCCCACCTGTCCCCGCAGTGCTGAGCATCCCACACATCCCACCTGCCCCTGCAGTGCTGAGCATCCCCACACATCCCGCCTGCCCCTGCAGTGCTGAGCATCCCCACACATCCCGCCTGTCCCTGCAGTGCTGAGCATCCCCACACATCCCGCCTGTCCCTGCAGTGCTGAGCATCCCCACACATCCCACCTGTCCCTGCAGTGCTGAGCATCCCACACATCCCACCTGTCCCTGCAGTGCTGAGCATCCCACACATCCCACCTGTCCCTGCAGTGCTGAGCATCCCCACACATCCCGCCTGCCCCTGCAGTGCTGAGCATCCCACACATCCCACCTGTCCCTGCAGTGCTGAGCATCCCCACACATCCCGCCTGTCCCCACAGTGCTGAGCATCCCACACATCCCACCTGTCCCTGCAGTGCTGAGCATCCCACACATCCCACCTGTCCCCGCAGTGCTGAGCATCCCACACATCCCACCTGTCCCCGCAGTGCTGAGCATCCCACACATCCCACCTGTCCCCGCAGTGCTGAGCATCCCACACATCCCACCTGCCCCTGCAGTGCTGAGCATCCCCACACATCCCGCCTGCCCCTGCAGTGCTGAGCATCCCCACACATCCCGCCTGTCCCTGCAGTGCTGAGCATCCCCACACATCCCACCTGTCCCTGCAGTGCTGAGCATCCCACACATCCCACCTGTCCCTGCAGTGCTGAGCATCCCACACATCCCACCTGTCCCTGCAGTGCTGAGCATCCCACACATCCCGCCTGTCCCTGCAGTGCTGAGCATCCCACACATCCCGCCTGTCCCTGCAGTGCTGAGCATCCCCACACATCCCGCCTGTCCCTGCAGTGCTGAGCATCCCCACACATCCCGCCTGTCCCTGCAGTGCTGAGCATCCCCACACATCCCGCCTGTCCCTGCAGTGCTGAGCATCCCCACACATCCCGCCTGTCCCTGCAGTGCTGAGCATCCCCACACATCCCACCTGTCCCCGCAGTGCTGAGCATCCCCACACATCCCACCTGTCCCCGCAGTGCTGAGCATCCCCACACATCCCACCTGTCCCTGCAGTGCTGAGCATCCCACACATCCCACCTGTCCCTGCAGTGCTGAGCATCCCCACACATCCCACCTGCCCCTGCAGTGCTGAGCATCCCCACACATCCCACCTGTCCCCGCAGTGCTGAGCATCCCCACACATCCCGCCTGTCCCTGCAGTGCTGAGCATCCCCACACATCCCACCTGTCCCCGCAGTGCTGAGCACCCCACACATCCCACCTGTCCCTGCAGTGCTGGGTCCCATGAGGGTGCTGAGCACCCCACACATCCCACCTGTCCCCACAGTGCTGAGCACCCCACACATCCCACCTGTCCCCACAGTGCTGAGCACCCCACACATCCTGCCTGTCCCCACAGTGCTGAGCACCCCACACATCCTGCCTGTCCCCACAGTGCTGAGCACCCCACACATCCTGCCTGTCCCCGCAGTGCTGAGCATCCCCACACATCCCACCTGTCCCCGCAGTGCTGGGTCCCATGAGGGTGCTGAGCACCCCACGCATTCCACCTGTCCCTGCAGTGCTGAGCATCCCCACGCATCCCACCTGTCCCTGCGGCGCTGGGTCCTGTGAAGGTGCTGAGCACCCCGCACATCCCGCCTGTCCCTGCAGCACCAGGTGCCTGTGAAGGTGCCGAGCACCCCGCGCACCCCGCCTGTCCCTGCGGCGCTGGGTCCCGTGAAGGTGCCGAGCACCCCGCGCACCCCGCCTGTCCCTGCAGCACTGGGTCCCGTGAAGGTGCCGAGCACCCCGCGCACCCCGCCTGTCCCTGCAGCACTGGGTCCCGTGAAGGTGCCGAGCACCCCGCGCACCCCGCCTGTCCCTGCAGCACTGGGTCCCGTGAAGGTGCCGAGCACCCCGCGCACCCCGCCTGTCCCTGCAGCACTGGGTCCCGTGAAGGTGCCGAGCACCCCGCGCATCCCCCTCGGCACCCACGGCTGACACAGCCGCATGTCCACACGTGGTGCGCTGGGGCTGTTTACAGCTCCCGCACACCACCTCCTTTGTGGAGCCGCTGAAAAACCCCAGTGTGCAGTACACCACTGTACATTTACGTTGTTGTTTTTCCCCTCAGTAAGGCAGTAAATGACCTTTTATTCAAACAACAATTCCTAAAACAAAACCAAAAACCGCCACCGTCAGAAGATCTGTGAGCAGAGAGGGATGATTTGTTATTTAAGTAGCAGCCAGCCCTGTGTGCTATGCAAACAAAACCCACGCTCTGTGCTCTCACAAGCCTCCTGCTGACTTTGCAACTAATTTTGTTAGCAAGAACACACTGCGCTGACATCAATGCATCAGTGAGACCAGAGACATTTGTTCATAACTTTGTAACAAACATTGATCAATCGATTTTTGCCCGTGTGGGGAGGGAAAAGCCCACAAACAAAACACATATGGGGAGATTTTTTTAATGGCACAAAGGGCAATTAGGCACCCAACCTTCTGGTGAAATTAGGTTCCTTACAGTCCTCTGTGCTTTTAAAAGTCTTCCCCTTACACTCAATGGAAACAAAATCTACTGTCAAGCCTCCCAAGGAAGAAAAAAATCGGCTGCAACCAAAAGAATGGTTAGTGGGCCTGCAAACAGCATTTCTGAACATAGCAGAACAAAAGACAGGTAAAGGCTCCTTGCAAAGTGAAGGAAGCCCTATCCCACATGAACTGTCTTTTGTAGCATGTACTACATTAGTGTAAAAATGTCAAAATAGAGAAAACACTAATTAGCTATCAAAAATAATTAAGTGTTCTGTAAATAGTGGAACATATGCGTATTTACTCAGATACACCTCCTTAATGCTAATGCCCATTCCCTTAGCTGTTAGCACTACAGCAATATTGTCAGGCCACATCCGAGATCTCGCAAGGCGTAATACGGACTACTCACGAGAGGCAGATCATGCCCCAAGGGGACTGAATTTTAAGTACACAAGGAAAAAAGGCAAAAGGTAAACGGAAAGGATTTGGTCGAGGTGAATCGTGCAAGCGCAAAACCAAGGAAAAGCACTCAAGCCCGCGGTTCGAAGTCCCACATTCCACGTTCAGAGGCTCAGGTTGCTCAAACCCCATCCCCTGCGCACCAGCCCAGCGCAGGAGCTGCACAAGCCAAGCTGTGCCACCCTTCCAATGCTCATTCGTAAAGCTCGCAGATCGACTGCCGGAACCAGCCACCAAGCGACGGCGGCACACCACCCTTGAAAGCCTCTTTTGGAAGCACAGTCCAGCGGCATCACGGTGTCACCCTCAGCTTATTTTCTATAGTAATACATGTACACATTTCAGATGTGGAATTTCCAGCTGCAAGCTGTGGAGATGGTGGCTACTAACAGTGTACTCGCTGCTGCATCAGGGCTTGTGGGCATGATTTTGTCCAGAGAACTTCCCTTGAAGACCCCCTTATCTCTCCATCCTTGTAAAAAAGAGACAGGAAAGTTGCAAATCAAGTTACAGAGCCAGAGCCTTCCAGCTAGTTCTTTCCAAGACTTCATGAAATAGAGAAACCTGGTGCCTGGCTCCTTCCTAGCTAACTGACTGCGCTACAGAAATGCTACGTTAGTCCAACACATACACACAAAATGCAGTCTGTGGAAGCTGACAAATGCAAAATTCAGTTGCAGGAATAGCTGCACAGCTAATTTGATAGAAGGTATAGAAATAGGTCAATGAATATGGGGAGAAGTATATTTTTCTTCAGAGAGAACTGACCCAAATTCCTCTTTTGGATCTGGGTTTGGGCTGTGGAACCAACCTACTGTTTTTAAATGCATTTACTTAACATACAGCTAGATGGCAGAACAGCACAGAGGGAACACCTGAGCCCCTCACCTAGCTGAGGCAGGACAGCTTATCCCACAGCAAGATTCACAACGGCACAGCTGCTTCAACCTCCATTACCTTTGATGCATCCATGCCCTTAGGTGTGTGAAACAAGTTGCTCATCTGAGCAGCCCGGTATTTCTGCAGACTCCCAGCCACTAGCATTATGATTCTGTTCAAAGGGAGCTACAGGACACGTTTTTATCACAGGTCTAAGCAAAACTTTCTCTCCGCATGTTTCACCCGAGCTCCAGCCTTCAGCTTGTGCCAGCAATGTTAGATTTCATTTCCATGCCCAGAACTGCTGCCTGACCCCAGGTGGCTCCTGGGATCCCGCTTGCCTTTTGCCTAGCAAGTTGCTCAACACTTTGGAGGCAGATTCCTCATACCACACGCCCGCACAGCGCCTTGCACTGCACCGTAGTTGTCCTGACATCTTTAGACACAAGGATGCTGCAAATAAACCAAGGCAGCTTTCAGGTGAACTCACACAGGAGGTATGCTGACCCCCTCGGTAAGAGCGGAGCTGCAAAGCAGAACAGCTCGCACACAGTACGACCTGGCAAAAGCACAGCAGTGGCTAGGGCTGCCAGAAATACCTCCAAGGAAGATGGCATTTGATGTAAGAGCTACACAACAGCAGCCAAACGGAGAAGAGATGAAGCACATCTGAAGTTTACTCTTGCAGCCTAACTAATAGTTCACAACAATATTTACTCGGCAAGTATTTGTGACCTTATTTTTCCTTTGGAAAGACTGCACTCTGAGGTTGCACTGAACCAGATGATCCTGCTCATTAGCTGGCTGCCTGAGCAGGGAAATGCCACAGGGACCCATGTCAGCGCTGTCTAGTGCTCCCCACGCACAGCAAACCGCCCGGAGAGGCTGCTCTGCCTGGGCTGCGTCCCTCCTGCAGCCGGGTGACATTTAGCTGGCCTCTGCAAGCCCCAGAGCTCGCGAGCATCTCGCTGTCAGTCACCTGCACCGCATCTCTGGGGGCCTGCAAGAGCCCAGATCACAGCAGCCACCCTCTCTGCAGTCACTAACCATCTCCCTCCCCAGGCTCTCCCCCAGCTGCCTGTGTCCACAAAAATAGCAGAGCTCCCTTGCTGCGAGACCAGCGCTGCTGCCAGCTTTGCCTGGAACCGGCTGGGAGGAGGACGAGGAGGTGGCACTGGCTGCAGGCAGAGCAGGATTTTAAAGTCCTCCGTGATAAAATGAGCTCTCCTAGCAGTTTTGAGCATTTAAACAATTACAAATATTTACAATTTTTACGTATAAGAATCAGCATAGCTGAAAAATATCGGGAGGGAGCTGACAAGAGAAAACATGAATGTTTCATGGATTTAGACAAGTACTTGCATCCTGCCTTGATGACAGCACCAGCTCAGCTCCAGTACACCAGCGTACACAGGACCGACACTAGGGCTGCTCTGGTTTGCGCAGGCTGAGGATCCAGTCAGTGAAGCACTAAGCACTATCACTCACCATAAAACGAGGGTCTTTGGGAGCCCTGTATCTGCATTTAGTCCCGAGCTGCTCGCTTCAGAGGCAGGACAGTTCATGCAGTCATCTGGCCCCCACCCAGCCTGGCTGCTTTAGCAGGAGTACAATATGTATTCTCCCCTTATGCTATTTACTCACAGCTACAGATGTTGACATAACAAAGAGCTAAAGACAGACAGACAGAAGGGGAATAGTGTTGCAGCGCAGACACTAAGGGCTCTATTCTTCAGAAAAGAGCCTCTGACTTCCCCACCCAGCCCTGCAATTCATTTGAAAATCATCTGGGCTGGTGAAGCTTGCTTTCCTCTCCTGCAGGACACAGATGAATGGAAGCGAACATCATCTTTGCTGTTTGTTTCTGTGCTGAACTGAGCCCTTATAAATCCACAGAAAAAACCAATTGTTTCAAATCAAGTGGCTAAAGCTCACGGATGTATTGGGCAGTGTGCAACTTCGTCTCCTGTTGCCCTGCCCCTACCAAGGGACTGTGCTGGGAAGAGCATAGCTTTTTACCAATATTATCTTTAGAGAGCCAGATTTAAAGGGCTGACTTTTTCCACAGGAAAAAAAACTCAAATGCTTTCTGGGGGACACCACCTTGCATTTTCAAAGCTTTGCAACTACACATAAAAAAAGCTCAAACAGCAAGAGAATACAAGCATTCTGAAAAACATGACCAGAAATGCTGGGGAGGATACAAGGAGGGGCTAGCCTGGGGCTCAGCAGGATGGGTCTCAGTGGCCCATTCTGCTGTCGGGTTGCCCAGCACAGCAGCAGCTCACCCCGCTCCCAGCCTCTGCATCCTCCCTCGCGCTGCCAGGAGATTGCTGCAGCAGGGTGGATGCTGGGGTTTAGGACTCAAGAACCCAGAGGTGCTTTGTGAGCATTTACCAGTGGATTTGGAGAGAGCTTTTTGGAGTAGGCTGGTGGTATTTTAGCTGCGAGTCCCCAACATGACACCTGCACAATGGTCAGAGGAGTGAAACACCCACAGAAGGTGGCCAGTGCTGGATGGCCAAAGAGATGTCAGCAAGGTTTTGTAAAAATCATGCTTCAGCGCTGCAGTGCTTGGTCCTGTTCTCCACATGGCCAAGTATATTACTACATCTTTAAAGCTCTGCTTGTCTCATGCTGTTAATGATGCAGGCGGTGACGCTGACATTAAGTCCATCCAGGAAAGCCCACACCAAGGCCAGCAGGTTGAGGAACCTATGCACTCATGCACGGTCTCTTTGCATGCAGCCATCTGACCCTCTGGAAGCCTTGCTCCGCAAACCAGCTCTCCCCCAAGCACCATACAAGACAGAAAAGGGATTCTGTTTTTTTAAACAGTCACTTTTTTTTAAGCTTCTCCTGCAAACTAAAGTTCACATCCCTCACAACTGGTGGGAAAAGATATTATTGCCTGGAACCATGCCCAGAAAAACTCAAAGCTGAGCCTCCTTCATCTGGCTTGCCAGCTCCCACCGCTCAGGCGCGATGCCACCTGGTGCTTACAGGCAGCAAAACCAGCCACTTCCCCAGCAGCACCAGCGCTTCTCCTGGGCTGAGTTTCCAAGATATTCGGGGTGGGGGGGAATAAGCAGCCCCCAGGTTAGCAAACACACAATAATTGACAGCATTTGTCCTGCCAGAAGATTAACATTCCCCTTGCACCGCATTGACTCGCAACCCATCAACATGTCTTAACACTTTAGGTTGGGCTTCAAGGAGAACATGGGTAATAGTTAAAACTCTTAATTTTGCTAATGTCTCCACCGGATCGGGATTTGCAGGTTTTTGGACCGCAGACATCGCTGCTGCCAAAGAGCTGTCCTGGCACAGCACGCAGCACCGGAGCAGCCTCCCATCCCAGAGCCACACGCTGCTGGTCCTGAAGGGGCTGTAAAGAATCTTTTCGAAGAGCAAATAAATGAATTGACTTCATAAAGCAGGGAGCCAAGGATGCTCCTTCCCTCAGAGAAAGAGACTGAGTATGAAATAGGTCTGCTTTGCAAGAATTAACAGCAGTGGTTTTGTGGATAGTATTTCCCTAAAAAAGACATCTTTCCTATTAGGAAGGCGGTCACTGACCTTTCATCTCAATCTCCTGCAGTTTATGTCTATGTTCCAGCAAGCCAAAGCCAGATAAGTTTTGCTCTATTTCTCACCAGCAATCATGCAGCAAGAGACAGAAGTCTGACTCTTCCCCACTGATGGATGCTTAACAGGAGGTTGTTTCCTAAAATCAGCCCCAGCCCCTGAAGGCAGGCACCTCGCAGGCAGCTTCCAGCCTGGGCACTGCTTTGGGAGCAGGACAGGGAATTCGCCTTCCCATGCCAAAGACTGACTGCCCCTCTGACCTGCTGCTGCCCTTGAACCTTGCCTATTTTTATCCCGCCCCAGCACATCAGAGGTCCCAGCTCCAGAAGAGCAGATGTGGCTAGCGCAGGGGATGGCCAGTGGCCCGCAGACCCAGTGCAAGGACAACTGCCTGCAGGCGAGCTGCTCCGATTCGCCACATCATCCCACCAAGATCCCACAACATCACACATCGCTTCCCTGCCGCCAAGCGGTGCAAAAGTCACAGCTGGGCACACACTGCTCCTGCAGCGCCCAGGATAACCCAGAAAATTGCTTTTGAGCTGCGTTCCCTTGGATTTAGCCAGTTTTGCCCTCCCCAAGGCAATACAACAGACGAACTCAACACTCTTTAGGAGGAAACATCATTCAAGATTGTTTCCCAGCATTGCTGAGGATAATCCAGATCTGCAAACTGATTTACACAGTATAAACCCAGTTTGTCTCAAACATCAGTACACTATTGCCTAAATACAGAGTCTATCAGTAGGTCCTGCTGCACCCAAGAGACATCCTTCCTTTGCCGTGGGGTCCAGTCTGGAAACATTCCCCACCAAAAGCAAGGGGAGGTGGAGGTCACAAGCCACAATGCTGCTTCCATGTCCGATACCCAGAGAGAGCACCAGCAACGCTACAGGTACATCAACAGGCTGTGTGGGAACAGACCTTCAAGTAGGAAACTGGCAACACAAGAAAACATTTTCCAAATATTCAATGGGGAACATTTGAACCAAAAGCAAACATACAGATTTATTGAAGATACCCACCAGCATGAAAGAAAGTAGTAGGCAGAGAGATGTTAGCCCCTTACAGGTTTTTTTTTTTTTGTCTTAGAAAAACAAATTTACATTCTTACACTTGTAAAATCTTTCTAAAATAGAAAAGATGCTTGCAATCTTGTACTACCTCCTGTAACAGGACAAAGTGTCAACAGAGTTGAATCTCAAGGCTGAGCAGTTTGATCTTTGAGAAGTGCAGCAGCTTTCGGGCAGCAACGAGAGCATTTTTATTTCCTTGTGCACATTGCCACCTGGTGGTCTTCCTCCCCTTTTCTAGAAGAGGCCCCAAAATGCACAGATGCAGCCAGATGGCACATGAAGTTATTTGGAAATATTGTCATTTGCTTGATCACAGCCTGCAGCTAGAGAAATAACAGGCTACCAAATAACACCGCTTATAGCTACAGAGTTCAGAGGTAGCTTTCTCAGCCTTTAATTGCATAGCAATATTTTTCCTGGTTCCAGTTCATACCATCTAACATTGTGGTAGTAAACGAGATCTGGGAACTAAAGAATTTTGCACATGGGATTATCTACAAAAGCAGCAACTGCAATTTTTACATTTCTCCTGTTTCTCTGCTAATTGCTGTTTAAATTAAACAGGTATGTTAGCTGCATAATTATTTGTTTGCAGATGAGGTTGACACTGGTTTACAGAGTACAGACAACCATGTAATTCCTCTGTAGCTACATGGTAATTATTGCACTATTATAGAGTAATTAAACCTTCAAATAAACATTAAAACAAGGATTCTGTACAGGAGCTGCCAACAACCGTAGGTCAGAAAACCAATAGTAATTCAAATTACATCGTACTATAGTGGTACCAGCTAACGCAGGTAGTTAAGAGTCTATCATCTTTACACTACAAACAATTTTTGTAGCTTTTCTGGCTGCACAAGTGTCTGGCCTAACGACCGAGGAGAGATCTAATTTTGCAAGTTCTCTACACAGGTTAATCATTTTGCCATCCAGCTATGCCTCTCCTTTTCCTAAGGACAGGAGCAAACACACTGTTTATACTGAAAACAGTACAAGCACTCCAGGGGAGCGCTCTCCAGAAGACCTTTCACCGCAGATGTCTCAGCCCTCCACAAAGCAAAGCCAGAACTGCTGCTGCCACCCGAGCCCGGGGTGCGGCAGCCCGGTGCCCTCTGTTCAGCCGGGTATATTAAGACCAAATCTATTCTACATTCATGTTTTATTTCACCTAGTTCCTGCTCAAGCCTAACAAAATTCCCATGTTTCCTCTAATGCTGGAATTTAGCAGAATGCTTGTTTTGACATTTTAACTCTGCACATAGAAGTTAGGGCCACATCCTACCCCTTCAGCCGCATATGCCCATGGATTCTACACAAGCAATAGTCTGGCTTTGCCCAAGTTTGTTGCTTTAAGAGGCAAACTTAAATATTAACATACTCATGTCCAACTGGTAGTTAGTTAACTATCCTAAGTGAAGCCCAAACACCAAGTACTTTGTTACATGCCAAAGTTAAACTATTAAAAACAACCTTTAAGTCCATGCTGAAGCGAGACCACAAGACAGTGTGTATCATGTACAAGGGTAGTACTTGACCAAACTCAAAACTCAGAGTTCTTTTTTTTTTCCAGAGACTTTCCCCATGCATTTTTTTACTTTTTTTTGATACTGCAATGAAGACCCTCGATAAGAAAATGGCTCTGTTCAGGAGCAGCCCGAATACGGCAGCTCATGCCAAGTGCCACAAGCGAGGGCTGAGATAAAGCCCAACGTGCCCCTGCAGCACCGCACAGCCTCCCCGCTGCTTCCCCTGCAGCAGAGCAGGCGTAAGCACGCAAGTTTGATGCAGGCACATTTCGGGCTGTCCAGTCCCCGGCAAACATCAGCCTACAGGAAGTGAACTCCTGGACACGTTTTGTTCAACTCCATT
This sequence comes from Pelecanus crispus, assembly GCF_030463565.1. Taxonomy (NCBI): domain Eukaryota; kingdom Metazoa; phylum Chordata; class Aves; order Pelecaniformes; family Pelecanidae; genus Pelecanus; species Pelecanus crispus. The sequence continues at coordinate 757,447 of NC_134645.1, read as the reverse complement.
GCTGACGACAGACGCAACTTAAAACACCTACAGCTCATCCCTACAGATCTTCCGGCACCTGATTTCAGATCAAGAAATCGCTGCAACAGGCGAGATGAACTATAGTTCATCCTATAGTGCAAGGTATCTGGTTGGTTGAAATATTCTTGGTTCATTGCAACAAGCGAACTAGACAAGCCGATGGGAAATTCTGTGCTGTATTTAAGCAAAGATCCTCTTATTGAGCAGGGAGGTATGTTTAAGAACAGTCTATCTTCTCTTGTGAAAACGTCTCTGAAATTGCACGAGGGTGTATGAAAGGGCAAAGTCCCATTAGCCGGGGAATGAGGGGATCATGAGCAAGCAGGAAGAGAGGGGCTGTGGCAAAGTCTGCAGGGGTAACACAGGAACCGCACATCAACACAGAACCGTACGCTCAGGAGATCACAACACACATTGGGACAAATAAGCTTTCACAAGTCAACAAGTTGTATTTTTACTCCAAGTTTCCATCCAAGCCCAGCTCAGGAGGACCTACACCTTCAGCCATCTTTAGGAAAGGATGGCTATACCGTGCAATACAGCTACACGGGAAGCATTAGGGATCTCTGCCCTGTCACGCTTACTGGAAGGAACACCTGCCCCAAAATAGCAGCTCACTTAATTTAGTCAGTAACTTTAACTGCAGAAGCATTTCTGTTATGCCCTGGCTTCTTAGGACTTTTACGCTAGTCCAAGAAGATGCACAAGAAACTGATTTGGGGCAAGTTTGCATTATTTGTGGCAAAAGCGTTTTCCATAACTATTTAACACTCATACTTGCACTTGATGCAGACAGACAGATATTAAGCCAAAGGCCATACCATAAATCATTTAAGACTAGGACCAAAATACAGCAATTTCCATTTCTTTGAGTCTCCTCCAGCAGGCACTTTGCAGAGGCTTGATCCCGTGCCCGCTGCAGTCAGAGGGAAGCTCTGCCTCCATCTCGGGGGAAACTGGATCTGGGCCCACGCACGCTCAGTGTAAAGGCACAGATTAACAAAAGTAATTTTACTTGCACTGCCTGCAAGCCCAGCAATTAGCTGTTCTTCATAATAGTTCCCCCTTCTGATCACATGCTGCTACTACCAAAGCGCATGCACCCATTTAAACCTTGCAGAGAAAAATCCCCCTGCATATTTATAGAGGGGGAATAACCTTCCCAGTGACCAACAGAAATAAACAGATTTATTTTGACCATGGACTGATTACCAAAATGCATACCAAGGCTTTACTGACCCTTGGTTGCCTTGCTCTGTTTACAAGGAAATCCTTGTGACACTGGGAAGCTGCATAGTTTTAAAAGTACCATTTTATTACCTTTAATGCATATATTTGTTAAGGTAGCAATAATAATCACAGCTACTGTTAGCCCTTTCTTGCTCTGCCCCCTCACTTAGCAACCAGTTTGAGTGTTACCAGCATTATTCTTGGCTTGCCAAGGAAACTATTTCTGTTCCTTGAATTTAATTTCCTAGCAGAGTTTAATTTATATTTTGTTGCTTTATGGTTGTCATGAAAACCCTCCTGTCCCTGCTAATTACAAGGTATGCTGAGATCTCCCCCTCCCACACAGATCACCAGCTGTTGAAGGGGCTGGAGCACTACTTCCATCCCTGTGACCACACACACATTTTGTTGAGGACTACTTGTAAGTATATATGCAAAAAATAACATCTTTCCAGATTTTGTTCATTGGCATCTTGGAAGAGACTTCTTAGGAGACAGGAATTTTTCCACCTCTACACTGAATACAAATCAATGCCAGAAAAGTCAAAACTCCCTGTAGAGGGAGCAGGCTCACCATCCCAGCACACCCAGGATGCTTTAGCCATTTCACCAGATGCAAGCTGAAATAACACATTTCAGATAAGCACATGGCATCTATCATCTAACTTATTTGCTGAACCTTGCCAACTCCATTAAGGTAGCTTGTTTTTTGAATGAGAATTAAACAGAATTTCTGACTCAGGGCTCCAAGTTTCCTTATTCAGCATCACTGGCACGAAGCACAGCTGCAGATGTGTCCCAGCATACAGAATTAGGAAATAACTTTCCCACACTGTTGAAATTTTCTAGAATATTGGTCAAGTAGTGCTGGAAACAAGAGCACCAGGCCAAGGGACTCAGGGATGTGCGTGTCAGGCTGTCTGATTGCCCCTCCAAAGGCACCCTGCACCAGAACATGCTGATTCACTTGGATACCCATGAGAAAGGAGCAAGACCGATAATTATTTTACATCTTACCCTCCCTGGAGCTGGGAACCCGGAGCTGGTACAGCATCACAGAGACCTCTCGCCAAGCCTCAGCACACTGCAGATACAGGTGAGCTTCACCTGCATCATCATCTCCAGAGCTCATGGTGCTTTGCCTCCAGAATAGAATCACAGAATCGTTTAGGTTGGAAAAGACCTTTAAGATCATCCAGTCCAAAGAAAAGTCAAGAAAAAGTCAAGGCCATGCCAGGGACATCACCACTGATGCCAAGTGGGTGTCAAAAGGATTTACACCTTTTCAGCTGCCAGAAGAGAAGGAAAACGCCTCTGTAACATGAGCTCAGACTCATCAGCACAAGCCACACACACTCACAGCCAGCACCGCAGATGGGAACAACTTGCACAAGGAGGGTACAAACACACACGTTCAGGACTTACTTTTAAACACCAAAACAACTCCTCTGGGAGGCTCCTGAAGGCCCTCTCCAGCCAGCCTAGGCTTCTCTGCTGCTCTGTGGTGCTTTAGGACCCCTGAAAGCACCAAGACCTGCCTGTGCACGCTCGGTGAGTGAATTACAGGTGGGTTCCTACAGCACGCAGCAGGTCTGGGGGCCATTCTCCCTCCCAGCCCCACCAGCCAGCACACAGCAGCAGGGATATGTGGCTCACGCTAAGCCTGAGGTGCAAGCGGGGTACCCCCACCCCACTGGAGTCAGTGGCACCGCTGAGCAAGGGGCTGCTTGCAAATGCACAGGCAGCAAAGGCACAAGGGAGGGGAAGGAGGGGCAGAGGGCACCCACCCCTCCCCGAGCAGGGCCAGCACCCAGCCAAGGTGGTGGCCCAGGTCCAGGGGAGCAAGCAACAGGCCCAGCCCAAGAGAAGAGCTACCTGCAGCACTGGTCCAAGATGCATTCAGAAGTGAAGAAGCCAGGAGCAGTGCTGAGCACAAGAACAGCCCCAGCACAGCCCAAGGAAGAAGAGGAAGAAGAGCCTGGCCCCGAGCTTAAATGGAGCTCCCAAACCAATGGGCAGGGGCTGCGTGGGTGGGGGCCCAGGTGATGCTTGGCAGGGCAACTCAGGCATATTAGTGCCTGCCGTGCTCCCACATCTCCTCTCACTCTGGGCTTTACGAGCCTCTGCCTCCTCTCCGTGCAACACAGAATGCTGACCAAGCTGGTGGAGGGGCAGGTGGGAATGTAGCCTTTTCCCCTAAAATACAGCTTTCCCTATATTAGGTGTAGCTGGGAAGTATATGCTAATAATCTGTCAAACCCTGAACTGAAATTGAGGATAAGAATCACGCTTTTTGTCTAGAAAATTGAAAATGAAATAGTGTCTAAAACTGAAGCTATTACACAGCACATTATCTTGAAGGGCTTTGGTATAATTTAGATAAAACACCCTATCTCTTATTTCAGAAATGTCAACATCATTCTACATGTACATGTGTTTTTCCCTCGGTTTTCTATGAAGACTTACAACTCTACAAACCTCTTTCTCTTGTTCCCTCCATTTTCTTTTTAAATTGGTAAATGAGCATTCAATCTTTCAAAATTTCAGGTACATCTTTACATGTGGGAAGAGTGCATGTTCAGAGATGCCCCTGCATGGCTCCATTATGCATGTTATCAGCTGTGACACACTACCAGAAATAAAATCTATGCATCTGGATGAAACAGAAAACATTAATACCGAGCTCCAGAACAAGGATGAAATGTTTCACTTGCCTCCTGCACTCCTGCTATTTATGTTGCACTTCATCCCTATTGCTCTGTACGTGGTGCATTGGCGTGGGGGGGTGTGAATTAGTGCCCCAGGCATGGGGTCCTAGACTGAAATGAGAACCCCCCAAAAAACCTTCAGCGTGGGCAGGCAGTGGCACGAACGACCCAGCTGGTTGCAGCTGGGCTGCAACACTGCGCTTCGGGAAAGGGCTGGAGCGCAGGAACCCCCCCGAAGAGGTGCTCCCCATCAGGGCTGTCTCCGCTTCGCAGAGGGCTCCTGGCTGGGCTCAGCGCATCCCTAAAGACCCTCCGTGCACGCCCGGGGCTATGCAGCAACCCCAGGGGCTGAGGCCGGGGCTCCAGTGGGGAGCAGGACGTGTAGGAGTTCGGCACCACAGAGTCCTCAGACCTTCAGCCCCCAGCACATCCAAAACCTGAGCGTGTTGAGAGATGGAGACAACCATTCCCCCTAATAACTGCAGCTTAATATAATATAATTAATAACAGCACGGCACAGGTCCACGCACGCCCGCGCCCACGGACCCCCAGGCAGGACAGACCAGTGCAGGAGCAAATGGCTTCTCGTCCTGTGTCAGCCAACCTAAACCCCCCTTCTTGCAGGGGCTGCGCTTCCCAGCCCGCTCCCAGACACCCCTGCCTCCCGGCCAGCCCCCCCGTTTGCTCTCTGCACCTCTCCCCAAGTGCAGCCCCCCAGGGCGGACCCAGCTCCGCCGGAGCTGATGGCAAAGGGAGTGGAATAATTGCCTGCCACGTCCCACACACCATTTGCTCCCCTAGCTGCGTTTGATTTTGGGAGAGGCGCTCACGTGAGAGCCTGGGATATCCCCGTTACCCTTCTTTCCATCACCACAGCTTTTTCTTCAAACCCTGGCAAAGAGGACAATACACAAACTGAAATACAGGCAATTCCAGTTAAGCATACAAAACCCCTTTTTTGGGTGGTCAAACACTGGCCCAGGTTGTCCGGAGAGGCTGTGCAGCCTCCATCCTTGGACGCACTCAAAAGCCAACCAGGCACGGTCCTGAGCAACCTGCTCTGGGTGCCCCTGCTTGAGCAGGGGTTGGACTAGATGATCTCCAGAGGTGCCTGCCAACATCAACCACTGCGTGGGTTTCTGTTTCATTGTTAGTTCATAGGAAAATGTGTACAATTAACATGAATTTTATCCATGCTTTGCCATCTCCAACCTCTGATCAAGTTTCAGGAGTGTTTCAGACCCGCAACTAATTGCTCTCCAATGGTTTCATACCATTCTCCCTGGGAGAAAAAGCCCTCCTGCGATGGGAAGGGGAAAACAGGGTGTTGGCACAAAATAACCATGGGGATGTGCATCCTGGCAAATGCTGGCAAGCCGAGAAAGAGGGAGGACCGATCACGCAAGCAGGGCTTTGCTGCAGCTGCATCAGTCCGCCTGGGTACCTGCTCCCCAGTGCGAAACGCCCGTGCGTGCACGCAGCCGGATGCGTGCAGCTGCTGTCGTAGCTGGTGGACTTACAGCATGGCTGGGTTTGGCTCTGTTTGCTTTGTACCTGAATCAGCAGTTGGACAAGGAAAACGTGATTTTTCCCCCAGCACGTTTACATTCTCCTTTACTTCTATGCAGGCTCCCCCTTCCTCCCACCTGGGAGCTGGAGCACATCACACACAACCCACCGCTGTTGGAAACCACCAAGTACTATGGAGGAAGGTTGTGGTAGCCATTTATCCTACTTAAATTGCCCCTTAGAGCGTATAAAGGGGCATATTTACACAACTTGGCTGTTCGCTGTCACAAGCAAAGATGAAGTCACACATCAACGCTTACCCTGAAGTACCTGTGGTTGTCTACCGCTCCTAACAGTGTACTACATGAATAAATAAAGAGGTTTCTAATTAGATTAAGACTGATCAAAAATACATAATGAATTACCATTCTTCTTTTTTACAAAGCCAAATATTTTGTGAGATGAACGCCGTCCCGAATTTAAACCTTCAGCTTAGCATTCAGCAATTCCCCATATTAAGCGTTGCCCCTTCCCGCTCCCAAAGTGCCGTCGGTAGCTCGGGGCACTGAGAGGCCATCGCCAGCCCGCGAGGAGACACGGCCATGCAAGCTGCACTGCACCTCTGCAGCGGTGCTGGCGAGCGAGGATGGCGAGGCATGGCTGGGAAGGGCAAACCTAGGACAGACCCCGGCCAGCCCCGACAGGTAACGGCGCCTTGCTGCGTGTCCAACATCCCCCTTCTCATCCTCCCCGCTCCCCGGCGCTCACTCTTCTCCTCTTTATTTCCACTCAGCTTACTGTCCCTGTTCGCCAGAGAATGAGCGGACGGGGCAGGGTGGGATGTTCCTGCAGAGAGGAGCGCGAGGCTGTCTGCAAACACGGGGCAATTTCCCCGCTCCGAAGAAAGAAGGGTGATGGTGCCGAGGACGACGGCTGCAGCAAGCTCCCCCCCAGCCCGGGCAGGGACCCCAGCGCATACGGAGAGAGCAGCCACCGACACCACCTTTTGCACCCACTCCTGCCATGCACGCCACGAGCACCGATATGCCACGCGTGTCCCCAGCGTGACCAGAGAGCAGACGGCGCGGCTAGCAGCGGCAGGGATTGCTGGAGTCCCGCGCGGGGCCCGGCGACGGCTGCCGTCCCTGCACGCACGCCAGCAGCCTTTGCTCGCCGCTTCTGCATGCACAAATGGCATCAAACAGGGGGAATGTTCATAGGGACGCAAGTCTGCAGCTGCAATTTACAAGTTCATTAACAGTGTCCCTGCAAAGATCATTTTTTTTAATTGGAGCCCTAATTAGCAATGAATTCTCATTATTTTTCATTGAAATCCCAAAGCAGCTTTGGCACAATCTCTTTGTTCTTTTGAAAACAGGGAAGTGGAGAAGCCTAGGGGAGATAAAGAAGCAGCTGATGATATACTAGGGGGGCTGTTTTCCCCCTGAGCCATTCCTTCAGTTTAATACATTTTGCAGCAATTTTACTTATTATTTATGATTTGAAGAAATAAGTATTTCCATAAAGAAACATTAACTTCATCACGGCTGATCGCTACTCTCTATCCTTCCCAGAAAGAGGTGTCACTGGGATAACGTGCACCCTGTAATGAGGCCGGGTTCCTCTTTCAGGCAAAATCTCCATTGACTTCAAGAGGAATTTTACAAGCGCGGGGGCACAAATCCAGAAAGTGGCGATGAGAAAAGGTCTGCCTGAGAAACAGCAGAACAGCCCCCACAATTACAGCGCGGTGGCTCTGAACAGGGAAATGTTAATCAGATGGAGAGGTTTGCCAAAACCTTCATTAGTGCCAACAAGGTCAGGCCCCAGAGTGAGCACCTGGCACCGGGAACCGACCCTGGCACCTCGGGGCTGTTTAATGTGAGCGGCAAGGACCGGCTGCCAGCAGAAGCCGGGGGACAGGCTATTCCCAAAGCGACGGGCGAGATGCTTGGCATCACCGGGGGCACCCAGCTCTCCCCAAAGATGAAACCTCTTCCGCAGAGGGTCAGCCTTCCAGCCGGAGCAGCCGGCACCCAGGGCCACGCCGGCTGCTGGGGGAGAGCAGAGGCTGAGCTGGCGGAGAGGGGCTTTCTTGCAGCCTGGGGGTAAGGGGTCCCAAAAAGCCTCCAAATGTTGGCTCGACTCATTAAAATGAGTATTTGAAGGCAGCGGTGTGCAAAGCGGCAGAATGAAATCTTTACATCGCCTCGGAATTCATGTTTTGGTATCACCTGGGTAAAACGAGGTTTTCCCTTTTTGAAAACTGGCAATTAGGCTACACCGAGAAGCCATCATCCCTTGCTGGAGACACATGGACGCTATTTTTCTCAGACGGGGAGATACACAGGCTGCGAGGTTATTTAACGGCGTAGCAGCAGCACCCACATCCTCAGGCAGAGGAGCAGCGCTCACGCCTGGCCGCCGCTCCCTGAGGATTCACCACGTCTTTTGCCGGGTCTATCGCAAACGACTGCATTTATGTTCCTACGGCTGCATCAGCTTCTCTGTACAAACACGGCTCTTGGGGGCTGAGCTGCACCTTGCTCCTGAGTAATCCCCCCAGATTTACTAGGCTCTGCTTATCGGACCCTCAGTCTGCTCATTCTTCGAGACGTAAAAGTGAAAAGTGGCCCTTCAAGCAAGTATAAATGTAATTTTTCCTTGGTTTTGGCCCCTTTTCACGGCCTGAGCGTCTTGGAAGGGCCACAGTAGAAACAAGAATCAGCCCCAGTAAATTTCATCACTCAGTTTTATTGCAGCTCATCTCACCCCAACCCTGCTAAACAAGCGAACCATGAAAGAAAGAGAGATTTGTTTCCCTGGCAGAGGAATGGCGCAGTGCCCCGTGGCATCTCTCCCTCCCTCTGACCTGCACAGAAATTTGCTCACAGGGATGTCACCGGCTGGCTGTCACCTCTCAGGGGACACGGAAGAGAAGCACATCAAGAAATGGGTGACCGACGCACCCTCCGGTGACCAGGGGATTCGGCGCTGGAAAAGAGTCCAGCTGTTTGACCGTACCAGTATCTGCTCCAAAACAAAACCAGAAATCCTTTGGGCTCTTGGTAAATTTTGAGATTTTTTTTCAGAGGGCTGAATAATCATCACATTGCTTCTACAGTCCTTCTACAAATTATTTTGATAATAAAGGACCTCCTGTGACATTAAGTACATTTTAATTACAACATTGTCTGTAATGCATATATCTAATTGCAAATAATTATTTTATCATATTTTGTCTGTATGCCTGTTATATGCATCAGATATTATCTTCTGACTCAGTGGTACAGGTTAATTAAAATTTCTCTTTTAATATCGTTTCAAAGCTAACCACATAATTTCATCTGAACACCAGCTGTGTTGGTAAAAATTATTTTTTATTCTTTTTTGTCATGCTTGTCCATGGAGGAAAACCTGAGCCATTTCCGAAGGCTATAATTACTGCACTGCTTTCTGCAGTCATTTGTTTGCAAAAGAAGAAAAGAAGGAAGAATCTGTGTAACATCAGTGGCCAGCGGTTGCTTTGTGTGTTTCTGGTTTATTTTGAAGGGTTTTTTGTTCTCTTCCTTATGTACAAGAGAACTTGAGGTCTTACCTTCAGAAGGAGAATTTAACATATTACATAGCCATTAGATAAAGTCTGGGTTGTCGGTATAAATTGCACTCAAGGTTAAGACAATCTTCAGGGTCATTCTTGATGTTAACAAAGCTCAGCTTAAGGGTGATCCCAGTCAACTGTTTCCTTCCTCATCTATTGTTCCTTAGAGTGATTAAGTGCAAACACAAGCTGAGAGAAAAATGAAAATACTGTTGAGTCAAAAAAAGAGAGCTTAGGTTAAATATATGGCAATATAAAAACCAAAACAGGAAAGCTGAGCAGAGGACAAGAGGAAAAAGAAGACTCTCATTTCAGACGGGAGAGCACTTCATCTGTAGCTTGTACTGAGAAATGACCTTTACTTCTCAACCTCTGTGCATTATTTCTTAGGACAAGAAGTATTTCTGTAAGTCGGACTGTCAGCATCTCACTGCTATTTAAGACCGTACCGCTGACGTATTCTGCCTGTCTGTTCGGAGTCAGCTCCAGGGAAGACGGAGGGGCGAAGGCCGGCAGGGAAGGGGTTAAGACATGTCCCCAAAAGCCAGGATACAGCCAGGCAGCCAAAGGAGGGGAGCAGGGGCTCCCGGGACCTCCGCCGATCCCGGGCAGGCAGAGGTGAACGCTGCCAGGAGGAAATTGCTGGAGCTCTACCGAGACCACGAGTGACCTTTTCCCTTGGAGAGGGGTGCAGTAAACAACACTTATCTCGGATTTAGTGCAGTTGAGACAAGCAGCACTTTATCTCTGTACCGCGGCACACGGCGCAGGGAAGCAGAGTAGTGATTTTCCTGCTTTTACGGTGTAAGCTTTCTTAGTCCGGTCTCAAGTTGATCTGTAACACGTCCTCACAGAAAGATCTTGGCTAGGGCAGTAGGTTATGGGCTTTCACAACTTGCCATAAACCTCTTCATGCACTTCAACCTTTTGCAAGCGTAGTTTGATCTCTCCTTAGTGGGTAGATATTTTTACTCCATGAAATTTCCTCATTCTCTGTGGCGTTTCCTTTTGGAAGGCATCAAGGGACATGCAATCCATGTTCCTTCTATTTTGGATATTTTTCCGTCCGTAGACATAAATTCTTCTCTTTCCCTCTATACGCAGTTTGCAAATTCTGGCAGAAGGAAATCTGATGTCTTTTTTTGACAGCGTTTTTTTCCTGTCTATCATTTTTACTGTATCAATGACATTTTAATGCCTCATATGCTGCAAGGGTTCGAAATTTTCCATCAGATTTTTCCTAAGTAGCCCAGCACCGAGAAGCTCCATTCCCTTTTACTGCCAGATTTCCAGGGTTAGGGACTTCTGAAAACCCAGTTCCCAACCACTACTCGGCTTGGGGACACTCCTGCTCCCAGCTTTACGCGTGCTTTATTCCAGCATAGTTTATTTCAGCGCTATCACCCACCGTTTGCCATCCTGCAGCCTACTGGAAGTTGTGCTCAAAAGAGGGCCAGGGCCAGATCCTGCCACCTCTCTGAAGGGCCACTGACCTTCACCCTGCCCTGCCAGCCTTGTGCCTCGCTTGCCGCGTCCAGAGCCTCACACCTGATGCTGTCGCTATGGCTGGATGGGAAAATTCCACAACTTCACGCTCAGGCAGCTTAAATTAGAACTAAATCCCTCTGAGGAGGAAGCACTTCTGCGTACCAAAGAGTTCCGTCTGCTTTTCCCAAAGTAAATATTCAACTCCTACGAAGTAAGTATTAAATAAGTGACTCATGCGGAATAATTAACTGTTTTCTGGGAAGCCTGCGGGCTGCAGTGTGCCTATCTGAGAAGTCAGCACGCTTCTTCAGGGGACGTCCTCTGCAGACGGCATGCACCTTTGAACTGCTCTTCTCCACCCGCCAGATAAGCTGCGGCAGTGGTTGCACCTCTCCCGACTCGCTTTGCGTTGCCAGCCCCTCCAACACTTTGGCATCTGTGTCATTAATTCACCTGCAACAGGCAAAGGACAATAAGAAACCCTTTGGTTGCCAGATAAGAGTCACTGGGGGAGATCCGCAGCGAGTGTAAATGGACGAGGCGCCTCTGCTTTCATACACCCATCAAAACTCCGAACCTCTGCAGAAGCTGATCCACGGAAAGCAGTTTGCAGGATCCAGACTTAGGAAAAGTCAGGTGTGTGTTAGAAATTAAGCACTAACTGTACGGCTTTGAGACTAAAGCAGTACCGTGGAGGTGCAGGGATCCATGCCTGCATACCCTATAGGAACACTGTTAGGAAAATATACCACCAGAGCCAGCTGGAAAAAACTTTTACACAAGCTTAGTGATATCAAGACAGAGAGCGGAGTCTCTTTTCCATACGCGGCACGCTGGCACAGTACCAAAGCTCTGCCAAGCAAACCGCACGCTGCACCTAAGTCAGGAAGCGTCAAGTGAGTTGATTCAAAGGCAGGAATAAGTGTGCCTTAATGGATGTGTCAGACCAAGGATACGCAACAGGACACAAAAAATAACTTTCTAAATACAATTTGAAGCATTTGGTCTGAAGGACAAATAATACGTACTGGCATCCTACGCTAAGGAAATTATTATCTCACCTGCACATTATTTACAAGGCAAGTCTCTTTTATTTACTTTTCCCCTACCCTTTTTTCCGGGCTCCTTATAAAGTGTTATACTGACACAAGTAAGCAGAGAAGTTCTGTAATTCAATCTCTGTCATTAAAATTTCAGACTCAACAGGAAAAGTAACCTTGCCTGTTCATCAAGTCCGGTGAACTTCAGGCGGCCGTATTTACAGCTGCAGCGGAGGGTTTCACCTTTCCACAAACTCTGCAGCAAGAGGCAGAGTTTCTTACCACTGCCCGCCCTTGCTTACGGCAGGTAAGAAAACAGGACAGAGATTCCACCCTACCGTGACTGAGGAGCTTAATGCATTAAGAGCACAGAAATGCAGGCCAGCTCCTGCTTCTCCTGACCCACTAAAGTCAAAAGATTGAAGCAAATGAAGCACATCCTGGTTTTTTATTACTTTGACTATGATTCTGTTCAATACATTTGTTACACGCTGTGGTAAGTCACTGCTGTCTGACCATCGAAACGTGCTTTGTGTCGTCTTTCTGATGTGAAATTTAGAAAGTAAGCATGTCTTCAAGACGATGATAAGCAAGCCCCTGAGACCCGTAGCTAGCCTTCACTACCCAGGCCTGCTATGCTCTTACACAACGCATCAGAAAGAAATTTAGGAATTTAGAAATGAACGAGGACAACATGGGACATGTGCTTGTACCCTCAGGTCTCAGGTCAGTTGTCCGTGGCAAGCCGAGTGCGCAAGGCAGAAGGACTGGCAGGTTGTGGCTTCCAGGAGCCAGCAGCAGGCCAGCGCCTGCTGCCGTGGAGCGGTCTCTGAAAGAGATCCCTGCGCAGGCACACAGCTCTCTCCGGGCTTGAGACCTTGCTGAGCTTTTCCTCTGTCCTTCGGATGGTGCTCAGGCCTTGGGCACGCCTGACATTGGGAAGAGGCGCAAGCAAGCGGACGCACGGGATGTGGGAAAACGTCTTTCCTCGGAGGGCACAGCAGTGGACCTGCAGCTTTTGTGTCTCGGGGAATTTCAGGAAGCCTGTTCCTTTCCAAGGCAAAAGTCTCCGGGGACAGCACTGCTCAGCATCCTCTCCTTCCTGTGATCCGTGCCCCAGCGACTCGCTCCAGCAGAAAACGCGCAGGGGACGTGTCCTGCCGCTGCTTCGTGGGCTCCCATTAGCCGACAGCCAATGTCCGGGCAGCTGGCAGGCTAGGAGCAAGTGCAGAAAACATGACCACAGACCAGTACTGCGCGCTTTGCTTCTGCTGCCCTGCCCCGTGCATCCCTCACGGTGTCCCAGAGGTGGCAAAGGCCGGCACCGAGCGCCAGCGGCACGGGCTGGCTGCAGGAAGAAGCGAAGGCAATGCCTGCTGCGGGGTCATCGCTGTCGGCGTGACCCCGTTACTCCCTGGAAATACCACGCTGCTTCCAAGAGGGGAAGAACAAAATGCGTGAGCCATGCAATTCAGGGATAGCATGCCTGCCTGTAGCGTAAACGCACGTTAATAATTCAGGCTATGCTCTTTTAGACCGGAAATGTGCTGCCCCGACCTGCATTGCTGATACGCAATGGGTGCCTGCACCAGCACCTCCCCTAATGGCTCTCTACAGCAACAAGAGCGCGTACAGCCAAGAGGGGCTGTGACCAGCAGGCAGGCTTTCCTCCTCAGGGCAGCCGCAGCAGCCACACGGTTTCCAAGGTCATCATTTTGTCTGTGGGGTGCTGGCTGCGCTACGACTTGCCAGCATCTCCCCCGTACTGATGTGATGCGGGCCTTCCTCCACCGGAGCCAGCCCGAGCCGGGGTCTGCCCACCACGGCACCCGAAGGAACGCGCAGCTGGAAAGGCAGATCCTGCACAAGGGAGTGATTTGTCTAAATCAATACTGAACCCATTCACACCGCCGCCGTGCTTACGTTTGTATGTTCAGCTCAGGACGTTGCATTGTGCCGTGACTTTTCAAAATTCAGTTCTGTGGTAAGCGATTACTGCTTTGTCCCCTTAAATGACTGCTTTATATAGATTTTACTTCAGATCCTGAAAGCTGAATGACCAAATCTCTTTCAGGAAATTATTCTACCTTAAGCATCAACTTTCGGAAACGCATCATCTGACTTTCTGGGAAACTGCAACTATTATATTGTTAGAAAATACAAGTCATAGGATTTTACAAGCGGTTCCCCTACGCAGGCTGAAATCATTGCTGCAAGTTTACTGGGATTTCTGGTTTGCATTACGCTACATCAACTCATAAATGAGTCACTTGAAAAATTGTACTGTATGATGGTTTAACTAACAGGTTAAAAGTCAGCTGCATAAAATTCTGAGTTCCTAAAGGTTTATATTCATTCGGATGTATTTGCTTACCTAAAACTCAGAGGAGAAAGTGTGAAATGGGTTTTCACCTTGCTGCTATACTGACTGCTTGTTCTTATTAAAAGACAAAGGATTTTTACAACACGAAGATTAGCCAACGTATGGTGATGCATTTACATGCAGAACAAAATATTGCCTCATGTTATATGACACATGACATGCAGAAGAAAATGCAAGTTAGAACATCCACGGTTTATCACTCAGTTTTGTACCGTGATGATTTGGCTAATGCAAAGACATACAAAAAATAAACAGGAAAATTGTCAGAAATCTTTAGGATAACTTCCATTTTTAAAAGGTTTTATTAGCCTGTGTATTTCCAAGTAATAATGCGCTCTGAAAGCTAGGAGAAGAAACTTTTGCAAAGCAAAGTCTCTCATCACACCCCATACGGAAGTGTCTTAATTTCTGGGAGCTTTGAAGTTTTCCTCATCGCAGCCAAGCGGCCAAAACCCCTTCTCACAGGAATCACTGAATTACCTCAACGCCTGTCCCTTTACCAGCCTGCTTATTTCCTATTTCAGAAGAGCCACCAGTGATACAGAGATCAGATTTTGTCCTCGTTTACGCAGAAACCACATGAACGCTTTAACTGCAATGGCAGCAGGGTTGAATTTGGCCCATGTGCCCTGCACTGGGCTTTTCAACGCTGCTGGAAAGACGCAGGCGGTCTTCAAACCTCCTCTGGCTGCTTGCAGCTGGATATCGCAACATTTTTGCTCACCAGTGTCAACCCTCCAACCTCCAGATATGACTGCCTTGCCCAACAGTGAATTAACTCCTACCATCTACATACAGCATCGGAGGCACTTTCTCATCTCTGCAGCTCACTGATGCACAAGAACTGAGTTTAAGTAACCTTAATTCTGCGATTAAAGCCCACAAATAAAAGCAAAAAACCAAAACCACTCTGCTTATGCTAATGTTAAACGACGCTGACTCACTGAGCTCTCCACGTGACCGCATTTTCCAGGACCTAATAGGGAGAGAAAGGACTGCCCTCCTAGAGCTCCGCAATTCAAGTCATGAAATCTATATTCTGTGGAGCTTTTCACAAGAAGAATTTCTGGCAAACTTTAAAACAGCGAGTGCCTAAAGCTATGCAGTTAGGTGCTGAGCACCAAAACGCTTTATCACAAAACTTATTAGACGTTAGAGCAGCTATATAATCACAATTGCTTTTCTGCAATAACAATGATGTTATTTTAAGAAAGCAGAAAAAGACAAAAACACGGAACGATTAGAAATTGCCAGAAGAGACAAACTGAAAGTTGTTTTTCTAAGGCAATTAAAATAAAAGGGAAGGGGAAAAAAAAAAAAGAAAAAAGAGCGAGCCAAGATTTTAGCCATGTGCTTCCTCAGCCAACTGCATATATTGATTTGTGGCAATGAAAGGGAAAAGCTGGAATGACCCAATTCGCTCCTCTCAGGAAGCTGCAGATGCTCGATTTGCAAAACGTGACCAAAAATTTTAGACAGTTGTGGAAGATTTATAACGTTTTCTAGAATGAGACATTGTGTAACAGTGGTATAGGAAGAATACGCAATATGAATTACTGTAAGCCTGAAACAGGCTCCAAAACAACAGACTATTAGGCGACACTAAATTCTCTCTGTGTCTGATTCCAAGGTCATGCATTCAAACTTTTTTGTATAAGAAAAAGGATTAAAGTTTTTTTTTTTTAAAAATGCTGCATGTCAGCACTATTCCTCTTCCTATGACTCCAGGAAGTGAATTCTTAAAGAGCAGCAGGAACGCCACAAGCTCTGGCGACTGGACAGGGGAGCACGGCGAGATGCGGCCAGTCTTTGCCCTCCACGCCC
Organism: Pelecanus crispus; assembly: GCF_030463565.1. Taxonomy (NCBI): domain Eukaryota; kingdom Metazoa; phylum Chordata; class Aves; order Pelecaniformes; family Pelecanidae; genus Pelecanus; species Pelecanus crispus. The sequence continues at coordinate 741,643 of NC_134645.1, read as the reverse complement.
CAGAATCCAGCTGTGCTTCAAAGGGGAGAAAGCCGTGCCGCAGCCACAACCATGTCACGCAACCAGCAGCGCCCACGAGCGCCGACTACGAGCCCCTTCCACCACAGGCTCCTGCCGCCTGCTTATGTCTTTGTTTATTTTGCCAGGTTAATTATCACCCAGACCAGTTCCCTGATCTCGCTTGCCTCGTGGCCATCCCAGGGGTGGTGGGAGAAGCTGGGACCGTCCTTTCGCTAGCGGGACACGTTGGGGGCTTGTTGATGTTTTGCTTTGGTGACTCCAGGCCTTCGCAGAAGCAGCCATCCCTGAGAGGGCTCACAGGAAACAAGATGTGGCAGTGATGTATTTTCCGGTCCTAACAATGGTAATTCTTGTGTCATTTTGTTTTTCTACAATGATTCATGGCGGAAAAATAATTTCTATATATATGTGATACAGAAATTAATTTGTAAGCGATTTTGTTAAAAAATAAGACGTATACATGCAATTTACTCCGCTGAAGCACACTGTTTTCTTTTTTAGGACCTCATCCTGCCTTGGAACTTATTAAAATTTACTTTTCTACCCAGGATTTTTACTGAGAGGATCTGAGGGCCTTCAAGTGAAACCCTCCTGGCTCCTAATTCCGGGGCAAATCCCGCTCTTCTTGTGTTACTACGAATCTACTCAGTCTTCTACCTTCCCTATGTATCACGGGAGTAAAGACGGCACTTATTATTTACGTATTTACGGTGCAAGCAGTTATTCAAAAGGTTTTTCCCATAAATAAAACCGAGTGTAGCAAGGCGCCATTCCCCAACGGCGTGCCCGTTTCCGACACGCCGGCGTATGGCATTTGCGCAGCTCTCCCGGCTGCGCCGCGCCTCACTGGCAAACCCTGCCCCAAGCCGTCGCCGTCCCCAGCCCCGGCCAAAGCTGGATTTTCCACGCAGCGCGGCCCTGGCACCGGCACCTTCGGCGGTCCCACCGGCCACGCTCGCTGCTGCGGGAGGGCTGGAGAGACACCGAGGCTGGCGGCGGCAGGCCACGGGCTGCCACTGATGGATTTAAACTGAAGAAGAATAGATTTAGACTGGATACAAGGAAGACATTGTTTACAGTGAGGGTGGTGAGGCAGTGGCCCAGGTTGCCCAGAGAGGCGGTGGAGGCCCCATCCCTGGGAACATCCCAGGCCAGGCTGGACGGGGCTGTGAGCACCCTGGGCTGGTTAAAGCTGTCCCTGGCACCGCAGGGGCTGGGCTGGGGGGGCTCTGAAGGGCCCTGCCCACCCAGAGCACTCTGTGGCTCCACGACAGGCCCACCGCGGCCCGGCCTCCCCCAGCCCGCCGGAGCCAGCGGGGCTGAGGCACGGCCGCCTCGGCGGGCAGGCCCGGGGGCGGGCAGGCCCGGGGGCGGGCAGGCCCGGGGGCGGGCAGGCCCGGGGGCGGGCAGGCCCGGGGGCGGGCAGGCCCGGGGGCGGGCAGGCCCGGGGGCGTGACGTCAGGGCGACGCCGGCGTGACGTCAAAGGCGACGGCGCCCCGCCAGCCGCGGCCGCCCGCAGCTCCCGGCCTGCCCCGCGCGGAGCCGCCCGCCGCCGAGCGCGCCGGGGGCCGTAGTCTTCCCGCCCGGGGCCGGCGCGGCTGCGCACTGTGGCGGCCCGGGCCGGGGAGGGGGGGCGGGCGGCGGGGCCGGCCCGGGCCGTGCCGGCACGCCCAGCGCAGGGCGGCGAGCTCGGTCGCCCGGCGGGGACGCTCCCATCCTCTGCCCCCTTCCTCCCTCCCTCCCTCCCTCCCCGCAGCCCGGGGCGGCGCGGCCGCAGCGGGCGGGGCCGTGGGCGCCCGTCCCCCGCACCTGCCCGGCCGCCGGGCCCGCGGCCCCTCCCGCCGCCAACAGCCGCGCACGGCCCGCAGCCGCCGCGGCCCCGAGGCGGGCAGCCCCTTCCCCTCAGCCGGCGGCTGCCGCCCGCCCCGAGCCGGGATGTTCTCCAGGAAGGGCCACGCCGATGTCAGGAAATCCACCCAGAAGGCGCTGGACCCCAAGCGGGACGTACTCACCCGCCTCAAGCACCTCCGGGCGCTGCTGGGTGAGTGGGGGGCGGCCGGCGGGGCGCTCGGCCCTTTCCCGCCGCGCCGTGAGGGGCCGCCGGGGGCGGGGCCGGCCGGGGGAGCCCCCCGCCCCCTGGTTCCCCTCAGGGCTGCCCCTCGCTCGGGCGTCCCCCGCCGCGGCGGCGGGCGGGGAGGCGGGAGCGGGCGGGGGGGGAGACCCCGGTGAGGGGAGCGGGCTGGGGAGGAGACCCCGGTGAGGGGAGCGGGCGGGGACCCCCGGTGAGGGGAGCGGGCGGGGACCCCCGGTGAGGGGAGAAGCTCTCGGTGAGGGGAGGAGCACCTCGTTAGGGGAGCGGGCGGGAGGCCCCCGGTGAGGGGAAAAGCCCCCGGTCAGGGGAGCGGGCGGGGAGACTCCGGGCAGGGGAGGACCCCCCGGTGAGGGGAGAAGCTGCCCCTGAGGGGAGCGGGCGGGACCCCCGGTGAGGGGAGGAGCCCCCGGTCAGGGGAGCGGGCGGGAAGCCCCCGGTGAGGGGAGGAGCCCCCCCTGAGGGGAGCGGGCGGGACCCCCGGTGAGGGGAGGAGCCCCCCCTGAGGGGAGCGGGCGGGACCCCCGGTGAGGGGAGGAGCCCCCCCGTGAGGGGAGCGGGCGGGACCCCCGGTGAGGGGAGGAGCCCCCGGTCAGGGGAGCGGGCGGGACCCCCGTGAGGGGAGGAGCCCCCCCGTGAGGGGAGCGGGCGGGACCCCCGTGAGGGGAGGAGTCCCCCGGTGAGGGGAGCGGGCGGGACCCCCGTGAGGGGAGGAGCCCCCCCGTGAGGGGAGCGGGCGGGACCCCCGTGAGGGGAGGAGTCCCCCGGTGAGGGGAGCGGGCGGGACCCCCGTGAGGGGAGGAGCCCCCGGTCAGGGGAGCGGGCGGGAAGCCCCCGGTGAGGGGAGGAGCCCCCCCTGAGGGGAGCGGGCGGGACCCCCGGTGAGGGGAGGAGCCCCCCCTGAGGGGAGCGGGCGGGACCCCCGGTGAGGGGAGGAGCCCCCCCGTGAGGGGAGCGGGCGGGACCCCCGGTGAGGGGAGGAGCCCCCGGTCAGGGGAGCGGGCGGGACCCCCGTGAGGGGAGGAGCCCCCCCGTGAGGGGAGCGGGCGGGACCCCCGTGAGGGGAGGAGTCCCCCGGTGAGGGGAGCGGGCGGGACCCCCGTGAGGGGAGGAGCCCCCGGTCAGGGGAGCGGGCGGGAAGCCCCCGGTGAGGGGAGGAGCCCCCCCTGAGGGGAGCGGGCGGGACCCCCGGTGAGGGGAGGAGCCCCCCCGTGAGGGGAGCGGGCGGGACCCCCGTGAGGGGAGGAGCCCCCCCGTGAGGGGAGCGGGAGGGACCCCCGTGAGGGGAGCGGGCGGCGGGGCGGGCAGCGCGGGAGGGAGCCGCTCCTCGCCTCCTCAGGCAGCGGCGCTGGCCGTGCCCGCCGCGCCGGGCGGCCCTCGGGGCCGGCGCTGGACGCGCTCCCCTGCCCGGCCCTCGGCGCGCCTCGGGCCGCTGCACAGCGCAGCTTGGGGCGGCGGGGCCAGGGCTGCCCTCACGGCAAGAGTAAAACTGGACAAAAACCTCCCGCAGGCAACCCCTGCTGAGGGGACCCTTTGCTGCCTTAGGTCTCCTCACCTTTCTTCAAGCCTCCCTTGCAGTTTTGGGGAGCTCTGCAAGCCCTCCTGGTTATGGCTGTGGAAAGGGACCGTGCGTGTGCTCTCAGAGGTACAGGAGCTGTTAGAGAAAGTTACTGGTGCGTTCTGCTGCTCCTGGCTTTGGGAACTCGTGTTGCCCAGCGTCAAAATACTTGCGATGCAGCGTTGTTGTTTGGTACAAACTAGTACCTAAATGTGTTACCTGCAGGGTGCTTCAGAAGATCCATACGTAGAAACTCTGCTCTTGTCAACAACATTAATTTGGTGGGGATTTGGGGTTTTTTATTTGTTTTTTAAACTTCAAAGGGGGTCACATAATTTGATTTTGTGATGCCCTTCCCGTGTCTGTGGCAAGGTTGAATTCTCTAGTGTCACCTTACAGGTGAAGCCTTAACCCCTGGTCTTTTTATTCTGAACATTGAAACCAGTTGATGTCTTTCAGCTGTGAGCTATGATTGGCAAGGATTTGGGTGGCCCGGGGTTCTCTGTTAGTCAGCAAACTGCAGCAGGAAAAGGCTCTTTTAAGAGCCTTTTGCGCGCTGTCCCAGTTCAAGAGAACTGTTATTTATCTCATTTTAGATTGTTCTCCTGAGAAACAAGAGAAAGTGATCTCATTTGTGCTTCTTGCATACTCTACTCATTTTTTAGTTTACCATTTTAGTCAAGTTTGGCAGGTACGTAGGAGCCTCAAAGACGTTGCGTTACGAGCCGCAAGAAGCAGCTGGAGGAGAGGGCCTGAGGTTAGTGGCTCATCGAGAAAGTCGGGCACCATATCTTCTGCTGAGGAGCTGCTCTCTGGTCGGTCAGCGTTCATGGCGTTCCCCTCGGAGCCGCTACGTGCTCGCCCTCGGTGGCGTGAGGGATGCGTGGAGCCCGAGTGCCCAGGAAGGAGCTCGGGCCTTGCAGGGCAAAGGGGCTCCCCTTCAGTCCTCCGCCTGCTACGTGCACCAGGCCGCAAGGCTTGCCCCGAGGAACCTCACTGTGCTTTGCAGCGTGGGCTCATCGGTGCTCGAGATTGAGATGAAAAGGTTTTTCGAGATTGAGATGAAAAGGTTTTTCGAGATTGAGATGAAAAGGTTTTTCCTGGGACATTCTGCTGGTAGGAGAAAATACACAAAAGAAATTTTGAATGTACTGTAGCAAAGCGAGGAGCTTTTGTGGTGAGGACACCAAGTATGATCCTGAGTGAGAAGAGTAGCGATTCGGCTCCCTTGGGATCATCCCTTTGAGAAGGTTGTACTCTCCGAGAGCGTGGAAACAAATGAGTAGAAGAGTCTGTGATAGTTTAGCTTGTTATGGCCATCTCACTGTTTTTTTGGGGATGCGTTTCTTACAGGTGTGAGTAACCATCACTCTAATTTAAAGACGTTATTCCCTTGTGATCTCCTGCATTTAAGCAGCTAATCTGAAAAAGATTTTTGTGGGTAACTGATTAGTGGAGAAAGTACTGGACAAATCCATAAGTGTTTTTGTGTCATGCTCTAAAAGTGGCCAGGTCTTGCTCATCTGTGAGCAGCAGTACGTGTAAGTTCGACATGCCCAATCCATAGATGTTTAAGCTTCACAATTTGGACTCGCAAGTAGAGCAGTTCTGACCGCCGTGCCTGGTGCTGGGAGACAAGAGGCTTGCCTGTTAGTCCCTCAGCACCTGCAGTCTCCACATCTTCTGTGAACAGTATTGAACCTTTGCTCTGGAGTTAGCTGTGAGTTGAAGGGTACGTGACTGCTCTGGTTATGAATTCCTCCTATTCCGTAAGTGTGTGGGGAAAAAAAAAAAATCTCCACAGTTAGCAATCTGGTGGTCGGTTTGTGTTAATCTCTATTTGGGGACCAAATGTGTACATTTCTTGTACTGGAGGTATATAAAATACTTTGTTTGCTTGGTGTTTTGGGGGTTTTTTGGGGGCCTTTTTCTTCCTCTTTGTGTTTTTTTTTTTTTTTTTTTTTTTTTTTTTTAAATTGTACCAGGTATCTAAGTGCCTAAGGGCAGGAATTTGAAAAGATGGGAGAAGATAACCTTACCTGCATTGTGATATGCTTTTTAACTGTACATGTCTTCTTGCTCATGAGCTGTACAAACAATATTAAAATAATGTCAAGTTTCATTGTAAAAAAAAAAAAAAATTGGGGAAATTCTTTGTTTGTGAGATGAGGTTTAGAACATTTTGTGAAACCATCCTGAGAAAGATTGGTCTAAGAGACTGTAGCGCGAGCTTGCAGACCTTACATCTCTTCTACCAGCCTCACTAAAATAAACGGACTTGAAGAAATAAGAAATACAGCAACTTTCTGGTAATGTTCCCCTCTCAGCCTCTTGGAAAGGCACACCTGAACCCAAGACATGACTAGTTTAAGATGAAGTACTGGACTTGCTACGGCTCTTTTATACCCATCTTACAGGAGTGCTGCGTTTTTGTGTGGCGGTGCAGTACAGAGGAGGTTGTCAGGCTCCTGTGATGGACCTGACGGGTGGAACAAATGGAAAAATACGCCTATTAGCATGACGAAATTAATTTATGTCCCAAAGCAGATGGTACAGAAGGTAGTGTCGTCTGGTGGTTTTCTGTAAAGAGACTTATTACCCAGTTGGCAAGCGGGGAGAAAAATACACCCGTCATTTCTCAGGAAATATCTTTTCTTCCAAGTGTCTGTTACATTTGGAGACCCTGACCTGATTTTTTTGATTAAACTTGCTATTGAACATTGGTTTTAAGTGAAAATTGTTATCGGCACCGGAGGGCTGAGGTAGCATATTAGTGGCGTATTGGCTGAAGTGCTGGCTGTCTTCTAGTGGGTAAGTTTTACTGCAGGGACTATGTCAGAGCAGGCTCTGGTTATGTTCCCGAGATGTCTGCTTTTCAGAACATCAGTGTAAACATTTCAGATAATACGGGAGTGGCTTTTTGAAGATAATATCTTCATAGATATCATTGTAAGTGTGTGTTTTATGGTATTGTTCAGTGCAGAAAATGAAGCCATACATGGTAAGGACTTCTCCCATGTTTAAGGAAAACAAGGCTTGTGGTATAAAGGCTCAAAAAGAATTGGATGTTTCTTCTTTTTCTTTTTTCTTTTTTTTTTTTCCCCTCCAATGTGGCACTCCTTGTGCTGGCCGGGGTAGGAATGTGCATGTCTTAGTGTTCCTCCCACCCTGGTCGTTTCACTCCCTGTCCCCAACTACTTCACTCAGGCCATGGTGGCACATGTTCTCAAAATAACTGTTCCTGTTTTTGTTTCCTTCGGAGATGCCATCTTTTCTTCCTTTGTTAGTTTTAAATCACAGGAATTAAATTGTAAACAAAACGACGGTTACTCTTCTGAGATCCTACTGATGTAGGAGGATAAAAATCAGAGAAAAGATGATAATAGGGGAGGAATGAGGGAAAGGAATGTGTATTTCCGTAAATAAGGGGCTGTGTGAGCACCAGGATCAATAATGCCCAGTTTTTGATTGCTTCAGCTCTCTTAGCTACCACCTGTGTAAATTTGTCCTATAAAAAAACTGAAAGAAAAGATTCCCTTTTTGTGTTGCTTGTAACATCTCTCAAGTCTCTAATGCCCTTTAGGATCTGAGTTCTTGCTTCTGTGGAGTAGCCTACCTGCATGACAATACAAAATGCGAACCAGAACAACAACATTATTTTAAAGTGGATGTTTGCTTGTGTTAGGTAAATGACCAGAAAATTTCCTTTATTTTTTTTTATTGCTATGAAAGGTGTACTAACTTTTAGAACTTTCATAAAGTCAGGAGGAACTTTTTTCCAAATACAGTGTGTGGAAGTGTCAATAGCGTGGTCTTTTTTTAGGAGAGACTTGAAAAATAATGGTCTTATGAATGGCTGTGGTGACGCACAAGTTTGTCTCTTTCAGACTGATTGGCTGTAAGTTAAGCCCTCTACACTGTTTCCCAGAGTAGTTTCTGTGGGACTTTTTTAGCATAAAAATATATCTGTGCTCTTCAAGACTTTGTTTCTGTGGCTGTTCTTGGTAAAAATATTCTTTTTTTTTTTATTGAAACAGCTCTTTCAATATTTTCTGCTCAGGTACAGTTGAAATGCTTAGTTTAACATCTTTGCATGGCTCAGTGTATTTCCCTTGAATTTTTCTTCTGGCTTCAAAAATTGCTCTGTCATAACACAGTATCTCTTATGAATAATGGTGCAACAGGAGCAGCAGCTACTGTCTGCTGCAGTTCTCCAGTAATCTAGATGATGTCACTCTTTGCTCATGCATAAAATGGGATGAACTTTAAGCTTTTATTTCATGAAGGTAATGAGCCTTGTCTTCGTGGCGTTGTTATTCATACTAATTTCAGAGTGTGATTTGCCTGAGAACTTTGCTTGTTTAAGGCTGGACATTATGAAGTCAGTCTATAGGTAGTCTCTGTGAACCATCTCTAGTGATTTAAGTTGGCCACCACCATTCACGTGACACTTAGAAATAAGAAAAAAATGGGAGCTTACCCATGGCTGCTCTTGAACATGCTGCGAGCTGCCTGGAAGATGGTGACAACAATTAAGTTGAATTAAGGGGCTGGATTTTCAATTTTTTTGTACTGAATATTAAGGATGATAACCTTGTTTTGAAAGTAGCACCAATCTGGTGCAGTTGCCAAACCCAAATTGTTTTACAGATTTGTGGATTGTGTTGATCCTGAACTTTGATATTTGCTGGGGTGGGTTGTTAGACCGTGTATGTGCTCGCACTTGTTTTTGAGCGTACTGAGGGACTGAATCGTGCATCAGCAGACTGGGTGCTGGCTAGTGTTGGAATTATAACGCGCACTTCCGTCCTGGATGCGTGCGTAAACCTGGGCTGTTTTCACAGTTACAGTACTTTACACGTGTTTCAACTGTGGCGTTGAAGAAACTGTCATTTAAATCCTGGACTGGGAAATGGCAATGGTTTGCGCTTTGGTGTGTGATTAGGAGTACTACCGCTAACAGACGCGGGGTGCTGCTGACGCCCGTTGCTCTTAGCCTTTTCCCTCTTGGGCAGTGGACAGATAGGTGGTAGACCTGATGCGGCCACACACAGACTGCAGTTTAAATTAAATATGAAACGTGGTAAGTTACCAAGTGTAATCCTTAATATTTTTCTTTTAAAAATGTAAATTAAGAAAAAAACATGTTTTTCATTGAACTCCCTCAGTCAAACATGAGATAATGAAGGAGAGTAGTGGCGTTTTTTAGTTATGGCACTGTCTTGGTTTGCACAGTTCTGTACAGCTAGATTAACACAAGCGCAGTAAAAATTTTCATTTAGAGACATTCAGAAGTAAATGCTTCCGGACTTCTTGCTGAACTTAGAACAGCTGTTGTTCCTCAGATTTCATGTGAAATTTGAGCTGTTAAAATTATTTTAGAAATTGTTCGAATTGGAGGGGATTTTAGTAACGGTATGTTTCCATGCTGACATTCCTTTGAAAAAATGAAGGAAAATTGTCTTCTAGGCTTTTATTTAGCATTTAAAGCTGTAATCTGAAAAAGTATGGGTGGGTTTTGGGGTTGGGGTTTTTTTTTTTTGGAAGGTAAGTAAAAATTGCATGTCGTTTCTGGGGCAAGGCTAGTAATAAAAGTTTATCATTAACCAGGGTATGACTGCAAAGTTGTCTCTTCATCTCCTTTAATTTTTTAAGTACTCAAAATAAAGAAAACCCTTCAGGATTGAGGGAACTTTGTAGAAATAACATAAAGCCAAGTGACTTTGGAAGTTCATGAAATTAAGGGAGGATTTCTAACTACTTAAATGGCTGCAATAACATTTGGTGGTTAACAGAAAAATAACAGGAAGCCTGGTGTGGTAAGGACATGATTATTGTCCTCTATAGTTTGTTGTTTTTTTTTTTTTTTTTTTTTTAATAAGAGGAAGAATAATGAGAGCTTGGCAATAAACTCAGATTCTTACTAAATGCTACCTGAGTAGTTTGTTTCCCTAAATTTTAAGCGTAAGTAGTAAGGCAAGTAAGGGTGGCTTGCAGTCATCTAATGAGCCACCTGTTTCTTATTTTATATTGAAGAAATGTCATGTGCACCCTCACGAATGACTCGCTATTTCCTATATGTTGCTGTAAAAGCTGTAAAGTGTTAATCAGAAGCATTAGCTAATGGATCACCTATCCTTGTTCGGGGAACGGAGTTAGATTATATGTGGTTTTGGAAATCCACTATGTGTCTGACAATGTTTGCCAGCTTGCCTTAAATATTAGTGCTCAGAGTTTTGAATTCACTAGGTGGCTGTTTTCAGCATCAGTAATCCAAGAGTTATTTATCAGTAAACATGAAAATACAGATATAAAAGTATAACCTGATACCTGCAATTCAGTCACAGCCTCGCTGTTTAATTTCCTTGAAGGAAATACTTCTTCAGTCAACGTGATTTGCCAGAAGTCGGTGTTTTTATCTTAGTATCTTAAATGATAAATAATGCATGAAACTTTCACTGTTTTCCGTATGAAAAACAGAAGAATGTGCCTTATCCTGCTACAAGTTAAACATATATATAGTAGTGATCCAAGTTGCTGTCTTAGGCATCCTGCCAACGTTTAGTAAATCCTCTTGAGAATCCTCCGTCTTTCTTGTCACGGGCTCTGTCTGTGGTGATCGTTTTTTGGTGAAATGGGTGGGAGAAGCTGGGTTATGGGGAGAGCCAAAGCAAGAGAGCAGTGAAGGAACGTGTGAGGCTCGCATGCGCTTGCCGTGGTGCTGCCTGCGCAGATGCTTTCCCTGCAGCCCGGCGTGACGTAGAGGGGAGAGAGGCTGCTGGCAAGGGGGTTGTCACCGGCTTGGCTGGGCCTCCTGCCCGCCAGCGGTGGGTTTAGCAGGCAAAGACATCGCCTGCCTCCCCTGTGCCCAGAGGAGCAGGGTGAAGCACTCGTGGCCAGTGCTGCGTTCCGCTGCTCATCGCCATCAACGCGTGCACGGTGAAGGAGTAGAGGAATGGTGTTTTCTTAATGTACGCAAAGAAGAAGAAATTTGGTAGTGGAATGCCCAAGAAAGCTGCATCTCTGACCGAGCATTGGAATTGTTGGGTGTGTGGCTGACTCGTTATGTTTTGGATTATTTATTTTTTTTAAGTGAAATGGGCAGTAGTATCAGGATGACAACTTGCATGCCCAATTGCAAGAAAACCTTACTTTCCGAGAGAATATCTGCTCTTAGGGTCGTAAATGGGAGTATTGTTGTTGCCCTCTTTTAACGTTAGAAATTGTTTTCCTGTATATCTTGCAAAGGAATATAAGGAACAAAATAGTTCAACAGGAGGAGGATGTAGCTGTAGGAATGCATGCTTACATGAGAATAACAGATGAGTCACCACTGAAATGCCACATTTATAGGAAAGGAGAATTTACTTTTTTGATTAGGCAGTTCCTTTCTCCTCCTTTCACAATTTGAAGGGAAAGTTTCCTTTTTGTTTAGATTTTAGTGACCTCATTCCTTCATATGAAGTCCTTGTAAATGAAAGCCTTGTTTTCTCCTAGCGTTGTATTTAACAGAATGCATTCATAGAGAGGAGTAGTCGCACTTAGCTTGCGAATTCAAGACCAGTAGTTTGTAGGAAACAAATACAATGTAAAAGAGTTTCCATGCACTAATTGTTTCAATAGCACAAGCAACCAAACAAAGCCTTACTACTGAAAAGGTATTAATTTAAAAAAAAAAAAAAACCCAAAAAACCAAAAACATTGTCCAAGGCTAAAGTCATTCTTTCTTCTGTAGTTGTGTGATATTATTGGGTCTTCTTGTTGCAGTCAGCTTTGTTGTCTTGACTAATGAACAGGTATCTTGAGAGGTGGAACTTCAATGAGAAGATGTGTTGTTAATAATTCTTGCCCTTTATCCTCTTAATTTTGGGTGGAATCATCTATCTTTTCTCGACGAAATCAGTTACAATAAGGAGCAAACAGATAAAAGTTTAAGTGTGTTTCGCAAGTGTCAGGTTTAGAAAACATTAGGTTTTTTTTTTTCTTAAAGAAATTTATTTCAAATTTTAGACCTAAGTTAAGGCTTAGGAAAGTGATGCATGCTTGGGTTTCCATTCTTTTTTTAAATGGATTGGACATATGACATTTTCTGAATTGATCTGCTTGTCAGATAAATTTAAGAACTGGATTTGCAGTTTGCATACAGAAGTCCATTGCTGGTGTTTGTTTTTTTCAACAGTACCTGCTTGTTTTGATGATACAAAAGCTATTTAGATAGCTAAGACACACCCCATCTTTTTTTATTTTTTTCCCCTCCTTCTCCCCTCTTACAAATGAATCTAAGCCACACTGCAAAATTTCCTTAATTATAGGGAAATTTCCATTTTCACTCTTTACTTGCAAGGATGGAATCACAATTTAGTATAGAGTATTTAATGTAGTCACTAAAATTGTTTCATATTGCATTTGTTTCACTCTCTAATACTACATTTGCATGAAGACAACAAATTTAAGCTTTGTGATGTTGTATAATAACTCTGTTCCTCTTTTCAGATATTGTGGATGGAAGTGACCTGAAGCAATTTTTTGAGAACAATTATTCTCAAATTTATTTTATATTCTATGAAAATTTCATAACACTGGAAAATAGCTTGAAACAAAAAGGTAAGTTTTACAATCGGTTTTCCCTAACTGTTCTCAAAAGCATTCTATTAGAGCTTATCTAATGATTATATAGTCCACAATTATCTGTATTTGCATTAATAGTTTCATGCATTATTAATTAGTATTAATGTTTTAATTTTATGGTATCAGAAGAGGTGAGCACAGAAAACTGCTCTCTGAAATGTCATAAGTAACTGAGAAGAATTCATTTTTATGGCTAAGTGTCATTCCAGCACAAAAATTAGGTCTTGTGTATTTACATTTGTATCCTCTCATCTTGTTTTGAAGTATTGAAGGCCTTCATCCTACAATTAGGCATGTGTGTTCAACTGAAAGAGATCCACAGAACAAATCTCTGTTGAAGCTGTGTCAGTAGGAATAGCTGTTTGCTTGGAGATGAGCACAATGACAGTGCTTTGCAGATCTGGAATCAGAATCGAGAGAGAGAGGCACTGAAGTTCGGAAACGTCTTGCTCTTTTGATATTAGATAAAGGTGAAGAAGAATGGACAGAGTGCAACATCTTTGGCTTCAGTTGAATAACAGCAGCGCAATTCCACCGTCTGTCTCATACCGTATCTTTACAGCAAACAATATTGTTTTCTGTCTTGCAGGGAATAAATCACAAAGGGAGGAGCTGGACTCCATTCTCTTTCTTTTCGAAGTAAGTTTTTCCATACCATGAAACTAATTTTTATTTTAAATCTCATTGTCATTATATGCTTACTTACACCTTTATAATGAGGGGTGAAACCAGGTATCAATCAAAATGACAGTAGGTGTCCATGACTATACAAGGTGAAAGGCAGAAAAGAACTAGGGTGTGCGTTATGCTTTCAGATACAACAACAATAAAAATTTTATTATGTAATGGGAACGTTGGTGGAATGAATATCCAGAGTTAACAGATTTTATCAAAATGACTTGAAAATCATACAGCAATATATTTGTCCTAAGGAACTGAGGATCAACTCTTTGAAAATGTCCTGTTGTTTTTCAGTAGAATTTGGGAGCAGGTGATCATAGTTACATAGACTCTCTTAGGCTAAAGCTGTCAAAATAGTAGTTTTTCCTTTTTTTTTTTTTTAATTAAATATGTTCTTACTTCTGTATTTTATGGGGGGGCTAGTTCAAAATAACAATACTTTTTCCCTATGCTTTGTCAGTATGAAGTTCATTGTAATGTTTGTTTTGAATGTGTCACACCAGGAGTTTGGGCTCTGCTCCTTTCAGATGGAGACATCTATTATGATCGCAGTATTTGGTCTTGCAGCACAAGGAAAATAAAAGGATAAGAGTTGTCAACTACCATGTATCAGTTTGAACTGAGTGTGTGAAATGTTAATTTGTTTAACTTTTTTTTTTTTTTTTTTTAAAATTCAGTGGAGCATCTTTTACTTCCAGAAGCATAATCTTCCCAGTGCTGGCGGTCATAGCATTTGTAGTGTCTAGGGAGGAAATATTAGCTAGTTAACTTCTGCGTAATCAAATTAGGATGCCTTTAATTTAAAGAAGAACAGACTGTGGTAGATCATTTTCCAAGGGACCTCTTTAATTTGAGTTATTATCTAAATATATTTGGATATGAGAAAATATCACTGGATCAGATGAAAGCCTGACATATAAAAAAAGTTTATGTAATGCACACCAGAAGTCTTTGCATAAACTCTACCTGTCTCTGAAGTCAGAGAACAGTGGTGCCTTTAGGTTTTTGGGTTTGTTTGGTTTTTTTTTTAACAATTCATTAGGTAAATAATTGGCCTGATTTCTTTCTTAAGGGTAAATGCACACATCTTCTGTTGATTTCTCTTTGTTAATCCAACTACTAACTTTTCACTTGAGTATTGCATCATAGAAATGTTATCTTTGTTTATGTTGTGGGTTATTTTTTGGTAGGGGTGGTAGAAAACAAAATTATCAGTGGGACTCTAGAAAATGAAATTAAAATGAAGGTTAAGTGTTCTCAACTCTTATCCCTCTCTCTAAAAATGGGAAAAAGAAACCCCAACCCAAACAAAAAACCTCAGAAGTATATGGCTTCAGGGTTTTTTTATTAATGTATCGTTTGTAGTTAGGATAATATTTATATTGACAATAAGAATGATGCTGTTTAGCCTAACATGCCTGTAATGAAAAATGGCCGTGAAAATGATGACACAAAATCCTGGATTTTTGTGGTCTCATCTTCTGTCTTTCATGATGTAGCAAGTTCATCCCCTTTTCTTCTTCTCCTTCCCTTCACCCCTTTAACTACAAGACTGCATTTGCAGACTGAAATCTGAAAATCAAATTGTGTTTTCTGCTACTCATGATATTAGTAAAAGAGTCTGCTTTAGGGTTTTGCGTGAGGCAGCGTCAAAGAACATGAGCTCATGTATCTGCTAGGACTGTACTTGAGGCAGGAGAAATTATTCTTCCTCCTCTCTCCCCACCCCCAGTGGAGAAGGTATCACCACATTTACTGAGCAAGGCAGTGCAATTTAATTGGCACTCATTAATACACTTACTTTGTGGTCTTGAATAAGTAATTAAATATCTGTGGCAATGCCATTCAACGGAAAATAGCTAATGCTTACTCACCCAGTTAAAGTGAATAAATATGTATTCCTGTGTCTTGAAAACGGGTGGCTAATAACCACCTGCTTACTACCGCTAAAAAAACATCTGGAGAACAAATTGTATAGAGAAGAAAAACCTGTAGTTATAGATGAACAAATACATATGTTGCTGTGGGTCCTGATCGAGGAGAATTGTATTATAGCCTAGTCATCATCAGCTTTGAGGAAGAAGAAATCATTTAAGATATTTGCGTGGAATTTGGAGCAATCTGCTTCACGGTGTTTATCTCCTGGAAGTGAGTTTGCAATCCATTTGTAACTCTAACACTTGGCAATTTAATGCGTTGTAGGAAAACAGCTTTTTAGAGGGCCTTTTAGCGCATGGAACAATAGTGCATCAGTCTGAACACAGGGCAAGAAAAATGTAAATGCCAAGTAATTAAACATTCATGTTATAAGCCATAGGAAACAAAACTGATTGATTGTTAAGCTTGCCATATTTAATCTGATGTCAGCGTGAGCCAGAGGTTTCCTAGAGTTTTCTTCTAATTAGCTAAATAGGTAATTACTTAGGATTAACAAATCCTGAATCGAGGTGCTGAGGGTTAACAGTTTAAAAATCAATAAAAAAAATTATGAAAGGAATTGACTTCTGCCTTTTCTGGTATAGTTTGGCGGGTATTTTGCTGTTGTTCTTGAGTGACACCTAGTGTGTGTATTAAGCAAAAGTGACAAATGCCTTTTCCACAAATGCTTTGAAAACTAAGTTGACTCAGTTGTAATTTATTGAAGTCTTAATTTTACACATGAGCTACATAGCTTGGCCACTCAACAATAACATCAAATAACATATTAATCAAAGAAGAAATAGTAGTCAAAAGGGAGTAATATGAAAGGTTAACAGTTCATTTTGTAAAGTGCTCTTTTACAATTAATATTACAAAGTTC
This sequence comes from Pelecanus crispus, assembly GCF_030463565.1. Taxonomy (NCBI): domain Eukaryota; kingdom Metazoa; phylum Chordata; class Aves; order Pelecaniformes; family Pelecanidae; genus Pelecanus; species Pelecanus crispus. Next base: position 725,865 of record NC_134645.1, on the reverse strand, counting down.
TTAGATCTAATTTTATATTCTCTAAGGCTCTTTGGCCTTGTCTTTTTCCAAATAGATACTCATTAAATGATACAGCAACTCTAATTATCTGTAGTATATTCCCTGTTTCAGCTAAAAGGCCAAAATGATGTGAAAAACAAATTTGCTTTTTCTCTGGTAAGGCTTAGTTGTCTCCAGATTTGTAGCATATTTTCAGAACATATTAATATCGTTTCTTATATCACTGTTCTCTATTATTTGGGGGCATTGTTTGTTATAGCTGTCAGCTGAGCGCTATGTGTCAGAACTCAGGAAAGGTGCTCTACGTTCATGTAAGTTTTCTAGGTCCTGTAAAAGTATTATGCCATCATTTGATTGTGAAAGTTTGGATTTTTTTTTTTTTAAATAAAGTATCTTTTCTTGCAGCATCAGATACTGATTCCTCTGACACTGCTGCTTTTTTTTTTTTTTTGCATCAGTAATGAAATGAGCAGGCTGATGGTTTTGATACAATGTCGATCAATTTCTTTCCATTCTCTGTACTTATGCTTTATTAGTTAAGAACAGCCACATCTCTTATGCTGATGCAGTCATAAAATTTGTTACGCTGATTTAACGCTTTCACTGTATGAAATACTTTTATTCTTAGAATTTTTCAGATACTCTTTCTAATGTAGTAAAGCTTCCCAAAGTCACTTACAATAGCCGCTATTGTTGCTAGAAGTTTTTCAGACACTGTCAGTGTAGTTCAGGTCTCTCTGCGGTTTTGTAGATAGCTGAGAAGAAGGTACTCCCACCTCCCACAGGTAAGTGTGCTGAAAGCTTCTCAGTATGGATGGTTTTACTCGTTTATTTTTTACCAGTGCACATTAATATAACATAAGTGCCCTTGTGTTTTATGGGTCCCTATTTATAAAACCATACTGTGTTTTTTCATCTAGTTCCTAGAAAGAGGTTTGTTTATGCTGTATTCTCTTAACTTCTGTAAGTCCGTGCTTTGTACGGAACATCTTGTTTCTTGAACCTGGTGAAAATGGGAGCACTGTGAGTCCCTGGGTCTGGACACAGAGTAAGCACAATTTTTTTTAAGAATGTACAGAATTATAACTCTGGAAGGGTATCTAATGTAACGCATACCGGCCTTGCTGTGATTATGCTTCTAGGCCCTTTTATCTGTCAGGCCTAGCCTTCCCCCATACGCCTCTTGCCCTGCTGAAACGAGGAGAGGCTAGCTGTGCTTATAAACAGGAATAGCCAGAGCGGTCTGTTTTGACCTTCCTTAGAAGTTCAGCAGCAAAATTTTAATGTATCATTCCTAGGTCTGATTTGGAGTACCCTGAGTATGTACACAGCAGGTGGATTTAAGTATTAGGAGGATGTAAAATAGAATATAAATGTGCTAATAGCCTCTGCAGTGTTTGTATTACACACACTCAAACTCACGGTCTGCTTTGGCTTTTGTAGAGCACTAAGCATTTTTCCAGAGATGATCATCAATAAACTGTTAGAACTTGCCCAGCCATACTTTGAGGTCTTTGTTTTGTACCTGTAGCTACTGCTTTTAATACAGTATTGTTGTCCTTAGAAGCACATCTAAATGTAAACTACAAATGGCCACATACTCCGACGATTAAGATGCAGTATAAATCCATTGAAACATGGATTGGTCTGCTATCAGAATGTGAACGTAATGATTGCAGAAGCTGCTGTATGGCCTAAATTTATTACTGCAGATGTGCACAAGTTACTTGTTCTGGAAATGCTAATGATAATTCAGTATAGGTTTATAATTGGCTATAGTCTGTTAGCAACCCTTTTGAAAAGTAGATTACAGAGCATACGCAGTAAATACACTGCATCTGTCAGAGCAACACCTGCTGTGGTGGTGGGCGACCAGAGAGCTCTATGTACTGACGCAGCTTAGGAATATAAGCCGCTTTTTTTAGTACTGCCTAGTAATGCACATAAATATAATTTTTAAAATGTATAACTTTGGTTCATTCTGGACTAAGATTGCTGTGGACATTTTAAATATCGAATTCTTCCACCACGTTGTAGGTCTACTTTATATAGACTGCTGTGTGAGTTAGCAATATTGGTTAAGCAGCTTCAAACAAATCTCAAAGCCAGTGGTGATTTTTAGCAGGTCTTTTTCAATTTCATAAAAACCTGCATCAGTGAAACTTGCAGCAGTTTTTGATTCGTAACTGTTTTAGAAGACTTCAGTGCTGTGTCACTATTTTTATGAATGTGCAAGAGGATGTTCTTTTGTATCTGTAGCATTTTCTTAGGGTGGTTTGCTTATCTTAGGATGTTGCTCCTAATTACTTGCTGCATTTTGAATGAAACTGAGTAAAATTGAATTCTGCAGAAATAAATTGTGTATTGAAACTGGCCAATGTGAAAAGTACTTGTAAAATTCTTCACGAGGAATAATCAAGCCAAGTTATTGTTGAGTTCTAATTGCCACAGGACCTGGTTTCTCATTTCTTGGGGTTATCCCGTTTAACTTTCTTTTTACTATTTGCATTTTCCTCATGTCTGTACAGCTCAGTGGCTTAATTTCCTCATCTGCAGGCTATCTCACGCTTGAAATCAAATTACTATTACGAGTCCCAGCTTTAAATTCAGGTTCTAGGTTCTGTTGCAGCTTTTCAGTCGGTTCCCTGTGCCTACTGTGATTACCAGTTCCACTGTTTAAGCTCAAGTCTATCACACAGACTTGGTTGGCTGATTCTCAAGCTCAGTGGAGTAAGAAGGGCTTATTTGTTTATAACAATAAAATTGCTTATATCCTTTCTTTCCTACACGTAGAAAACTACTTTTTGAACCATTCACAGTTTGTTCTGCTGTAATTCTGATTTGGTCATCTATTATTGCTCTTAAAATAACATTGATCTTATTCTTACAGCGTTCTGTTGTAAATTCTAACTATTTGTTGCATATGTTTGACTGCAGAGACCTTGCTGTTTAATGTTATGCCTAGGGCAAGAATAAGTATCTTGCGTGCTTTGGGCAGACATTTTCCCTCAATGAATAACAGTAAATAATTTATTGATGCAATAAATGGAGTATCCCTTTATTTAGATTGAACTGCTGCAGGCATACTGACTTCATTGGGCTCTTGGCTTCACCTAAATCGGGGAATAATAGCTGGAAAATTTCTAAATTACTGCAGATTTTAGTAGTTGAACATTCTGAAACTCTTGTGGAGATACCACCAAACAGTACTTGAACATAGAGGCACAGGAGAGCTATTCTACATTTGACTTGGCTTAAAGTAGATCCATCTGCCACTGACTAATAGAAACTCCTTATCATATACAGGTTGTATCAAAAAAAGCTATTTTTTTCTCAGAATTCATTCTCCTGGAATGAATGTTACTCTGAACTTGTCATTGACATTGCCTCTGAGAGCACGTTCAATCATCAAGAACACATTTGGTTTTGTTCTTGTTTAATAAGAGACTCTGCATAGCATGTTACAGAACAGCTTCTTGTAGCTCTGGAAGGCAGAACAACAATGCTTATCGTCTCACTTTTGTGTAAGTTAAGCTGGAAAACATTCAGGCTGTAGGGATCTTCAGTGTAAGGTTTGATAACAGCCTTAGCTTCCTCTGCATTCTACAACAGGGTAGTGCAGCACACAATAATAGGCATAAAGCTACCAATCATGATATGATTCAACTAAGTTGGCAAAAATAAAAGACTTCTTAAAAGAAATTGCAGTATCGGTTAAGTCAGAGTGAAATACAAAGCTTGGTATTTTTTTATTTTACTTTGATAAAAGAGAGATCTATCTTTCAAAAAGCAGCATCCTGTGTAAACTAAGATTTAAACTTAACATTATTCCTAGTCATGCAGGAAGACCAGAAGAAAAAGAACTATGGATAATCAGTTAAAAGAACTGACAGATACCCTGATGTGTTGATCAGTAGTAATACCTAATTTCTATTTCAAGTGTGCTATAATGGATTACCATATAGATGCAGCAAAGCACTAAGCATTAAATAGATCTGTGTGTTTTCTGAAAAAGCAATATTATTTCGCACTGTGGGGTTTCTTAAAATATTTCTTATTAGTGTACTGTGAAACTAGAAACAAGATGTCAATAGGCAGTTTGGATTCACAGCGGTATTGCTGCTAAAAGTCTAGGCTGGAGTGGAAGAAACTATCATTTGTTCTATAGGAATAGCAATATGTGTTTTTTAGACCACCAAGGGCTGGGAGAGTGCAGAAAATGTTCTTGGAAATTCTGAGTTGAAAGGACAACAACTGGAGCTTGTTCATGACTTATGCAATCTTACGTCACACCGTAACACCGTCTTAGTCTGGGGACTCTAATGCACGCGTGTGAAAATTGCTAGTTAAAAGGCATTCGAGCTGTAACTTTGAATTAATTTGTAGCATTCAGAAGTTTTTGTTTAAGAGTGTAGACTTTTAACCATGATAACTTATTTTTGCATTGCAGGAGCAAATGTGGACTCTGAATTTAGATTACTTATATTCATTCTAATGTGCTGCAAAGCTTTCATATCTTCAGTAGGTAGCTGTGATGCTACCGATCTAATTTGGTTTTTTTATATGGCTTCTGTTTACTGTTTGGTAGTACTATGCAGGTGATGAATCACATCTTTGCATTTTTTCAAAGTGCAGCCGTATTTTTTTTTTTCCCTGGTTTTGAGATGCTGAAAAGGAGAACAGCATGAGAAATCACTTAAGTGTCTCAATTTTTGCTATATGAAAAGATTTTGGGATATGGAAGCTTTCCTCCAATAGGAACTTCTGTGCTCTTACTATTTATTTCAACCCTTGAATTGTTTTGATTCAGTCACCTGACAGGGGTGTTTGATTCTGTGTTTTTTAAAGAAAAAAACCTGTAAACATGTTCTTTTCTTCCCCAACCCTCCCAGCTTCACGCAGTTTAAAGTTTAAGCTTGCTTTTCCTGGTGATTGTTGTACAGTATTTGTTTTCCATGTTTTCTCTGGGCATAACCTAAAATTCACTAACGTGGATGTGAGAGTTGTTATTAAAGACCCATTTTGAAAAAGAACTTATTATGCACTTTTGCCACCTTATCAGCTAACACAGCTTACACCTTGTCATAGTTTACTTTCTGGAAGTGAACTTTGTGTTCAAGTTTAGGTGAAACATGTAGGATACTGCCTTTGCTGCGTGCCATCGTGCCTCTGGCCTTCCCAAATAACGGTCAACGTGCTCTGCATCTTGCAGAGAGGGCGTAGCAAAACCCAGCTTCCTTCAATATGCTATTGTGTTTTGAAACAACCAGCAAGTGGTGGTTATTTATTTTGATCCTGAATCAGCTGGGATGTGTAAACTGTAAGATTACTCTAAGCACATTGCTGAAGCTCTTGGGAAATATGTATTGTTTCTTTTAGCAACTAAGGGAAATTTATTTGTACATCATCAGATTACTTTCACAAACTTTCATTCATGAGTATGCCATGCCTGGTGTTTAAGTAAACATCAGACAGTAAAGTAGACCTGTATTTTCTAAATACAATTTTTGTTTTACAATAAAGAATTTTACTGTAACATCTGAAATATATTAACATATGCATTTTCACTAGTAGTATTACCAGATTTTGACAAATTTCAAATGAAACATACTGATGCAGAAGTGGTGCTTGATTTTTTCGAAGTTTAATACGATTGGTTGTCCTAAGTTAGTGTTTTGAAACAAATAAGAGAGAATTTACATCCAAAGACAAGCTGAAGGTATCTTGTTAGTGTGGCCTGTAAAAGAAAATTGGTTTTGCTCTAACGATCTACTGTACTGCTAATGACTTAAACAATGGAAACAAAATATATGTGGTTTTGTCTGCTTTTCCATAATAAACATGAAGATGTTTGAAGGTTCCTCCCTGCAGTGTATTCTGATACTTGAATCCAGAGCACTTCTTGTTGCCGGTTAGTTTTAGGGTTTTGTTTAATGGAGCCTTTGGGCTTGCGGTATGGGATCGGTCCAGCGTGAGCCTGGATACAGACCAAACTCTGCGTGCAGAGTGCCGCCACTCTTGCAGTGACCTGAAGTATCCATGATGTAGGTTAGAAGCTCCTTTCTGCCCGGTGCCAAGTTAGGTAAAGATTAATGTCGGAAATATTCATGAAAACTGGTGGGCTGCTAGTATTCTAATATTTAGATGGATAATGATAATTCTTTGTCTGTGGATCCTGCAATCTGATTGGCAGAAACGTGGTCCTTAACTAACAGGTAAAGCCGAAATGTGAATCATGGCCTCATTTTTAGCCAGTCAGATCCTTCATCCCAAGCGCATTCCTCCTGCCCATGGACAGGGAGCTAGACCTCTGGCCACCAGCCTCCCGCTCCTTCAGTCCCTGCTGCCACGGCGTCCTGGGGACGGAGCTGTGGGAGCAATGCTGAAACAAAACACAACGAGAACGTAGAAGGGATGTGCCTGATTTGTATTTTCATTCTAGGTAAAGTTTTAGAAATGCCAAATACTACTTGGGGAGCATGTGCTATGGTAAAGATGTGAAAGAACACCAGTCTGTCTGTGTGACCTGAGGTCTAGTTCCCTAAGTCTATGAACTTGTCGTGACTTCCATCTTCTGCCATGGAGAAAGGAATGTTCCATTTTCAAAAAGACTCTATTTTGAGTGCTGTATATAATTTCGGAAGCACTTTGTTGTAAAAAATTAAAAAAGTCTGTCTTATTCCATCTCTCAAGCATACTGTTTTTAACAGCAATAATGATTCATGTGTTGGCCATTTCTGAAGGATTGCCTAAAATGCCAATTCTTGCTTTCTTGGCTGTGACGCTTTATTTCCTCTTGTGAGCTTTTATGTGCAAAAGACCAACAAATGGGTCACCGTTGCTTAAATGACTTGTCATTCGTTTTGCATCCTGCATGTAATATTTCTGAGAACTTAATGGCGCTTTGTTGTGCAGAAGTTTGTTCCAGTGATTTTGTTTGATAATTACAAAGAACTCTGTTAGTCATTTATAACATTGTTTAATTTAATTTTAGTTCCAAAAGTAGATGTTGAAAATAGTTTCCCCTTTAAATATATCTTCTTGATTTCATATTTCAGTGGCTGAAAAGTTGTAAGGTCTAGACACATTTTTCTGTGAAATCTATGTGAATCCATGTTTGTTCTCTCACTTTTTTTGAGAGGCTGAGCAGCAATAAGTTAGCTGTCCTGCACTACTAATACACCTACTTGCTAGGCCTTAGTCTATACTGCCTATAGTTTAAAAAAGAGGAACAAAAGGAAAAAAAAAAAAGGTGTTTTGGAGCCTGCTAACTTAGTCATTTTAAAAGGCATATTTACCCAAGTAGCACCCCCAAATAGTTTTGATTTATCCAGATTATTTAATAGCATTACCGTCCACTAAACTGACAAAGAACAACATTTGGTAGCCTCAACTGTTCTTTGCAGCTAAGATTATAAGACTCCATTCAGGAAAGCACTTAAGCATATGCTTAAATTGCTTTGGTTTGTTGGCGCCCTGTAGTGTAACAAAACTAAGGGGAGCGGGTTTGACCACAGCCTCTTTCTTTGTTTTTTTCTGCCTCTGTTAGGATCAGTCCGAAACCACAGAGGCAGACCACTACATATTATTCCACATAAGTGCTTTATTAACTGCATGTGCTGTGAATTAAATTAGTCTAGCTTTGTGTAATTTGGCTCGGTTTCACTCACCAACTGAAAAAACAGGTAAATCATCTCACAGTAAAAATAACTGTGCCACTGTTCCTCTTTGCCTTAGCTGGGAGATCAGACCCCATTAGTTGATGAAAAGACAGACCTAAGCCACAGAAGCTCAAAATCTGGACGGTATCAGTCTAACAGTAGTCATTACCAGACACTTCAGAAAAATGTAACCCAAAGGGAGCTGCTTAGAAATCTGTGACTTCTTCATTAGAAATCAGTTTATATTCTGGAATACTAGGGTGTTGGAAAACAGTGGGAGAGGGAAAGCGTTTCATGAGTGTGTCACGGTATTTATTCAGGACCATTCCAAGTATCTTTCTCCGTAACAAGAGAGTAGGGTAATGGGCAGGAGTCCTTACTATGATAGGTATTTGCTTTCTATTGTGTTCTCTATGTATACATTACCATTTCATTTATGTCTTGTGTTTTGGTTTCTCTGTATCCTCTGAATGAGCCAGTTTTTTACAGAAAATTTGACTATTTAGTTTTGTTTCCTGCAGAAAATATTGCAGCTACTACCTGAGAGGATTTTTTATCGATGGCATTTTCGCAGTATAGGTAAGAAGGAACGGTTTAAAAATATTCTGGTACAAATAAAATCAATGTTTTCTGTAGTCGCTTCTCTGGTTCTGCAAGTCCTGTTAACCACAGAATCCCTTAGTATTGCCCATACACAAATAGTACTTACATACAAGACTTGCAGCTGAAAATTCTCGAAGCATATGGAAAATCTTTTTACCTGCTATAACAGCTCTGTGTGTTCCTTGTTTTGTGTGGTTTTGGTTGCCTGCTTCATTTTTATTTTGCATGAATGCACTTTAAATTTTTATATTCTTGGATTTACCTGGGTCCTCTTCCCTTTCTTCTCTTTCATGTGCTAGAAGCTATCAAGATGATGGGGGTTATAAACCAACACACCTTTTTCTAATTAGGTCTCCCTTTGTATTCACAGACAAACACCAAAAATTAAGGTTGAGGAGGGTTGTGGAATCTGTATGTGACTCTCTTGCAAAGTTGCATTATGGAAGTCTTTTGCAAGTGATCATATACGAGATGCCCATGCAGATTTGTACGCGTTGCTCTTTGCCTAGCAATAGATACTGTGTTGAACTCGACCCTTGCCGCCTCCTGGAAATTTATTCTGTAAAACTTAAGCTGTGAATAGGTGGCTGTTTGGTAGTTGAGCACAGGCTGTGCTAAACTAAATGCAAACCATTGGACTGCTGCAGTGAACAGGAGCTTAATTTCTTCTCTGATATTCCTGTATTCTCTGTGCAGCTTCATTAATATTTGTGAAACAGGTGTCACATTATTTGTGGGAATTAAATGAGGAATTTCTCGCTTAGAGCTGGGATAGTGAAGGAACGAGATTAAGGACAAAAATGCAAACTGTTTAGTAGCTCTTGATCAGTTTTAATGAGTGGTCTACAATTGTACTGGCCTTTACGGGTGGTATTACGAATACGTGGTATGTCTGCAAGCTTGGCCCCAGCTGTCTTTCTCTGATTCCCATGTAATGGAGGATTTGCCAAGCATCACGTTAGAATACAGCGTTGGCCATGGCAGACATGATACCTACGGATGGCATTCACTTGGTCAAAGTGAGAGACTATCCGTTCTTTCCCTGTGCTCCTATGGTATTTGCCGTGCATATTCTGGCTTCTGGAGCAAGGGAAGGAACAGGAGTCGTCCAGCAGAGAAGTCTTTGAGTTAGTAAAGCTCTGCTGGTTTTTGTTTGTTTGTTTTTTTTTTTCCTCAGTCTCCTGCCCATTCTGCATGCTTTGTGGGGCAGGTGTTCTGCAGAACTGAAGATTGTATTGCAACATATGCATAAGAAAGTGTAAAATAAAGTTGCCAACTTAGTTAAGGCACGCACTTGGAGTGCTTGGCTTAAAGCACTTAATGTTCTTCTGCTATAGTTGTTTCCTTTTAAGCATAAAGATAATACATATCTAACAGGCTTAGTTTACTCACTCATGAACTTTGGAAATCTAAATGAGAAAAGCAGGATTAATTTTTCTGAACAATTATCATGTTTTTTAGAAGTTTTCATATAGTTCATGTAGGACTTTCAACTAGATTTTAAAATTGGATTCAAACGTTAATGATATTGGGGGGGGGGGGGAAGTTTTATTTTCTTTAGTTTGCAGTTAGCTTTTTAATGATTTAAATACCCCCTGTGGCCTACAGTGCTTGTATAGTGAATGTTTTGACCTTGTGATCATGTACAGGAGCCAGAAAGCAAAATTTACTCCTCTCCTCATTTGACCAGATTGAATAAAGCTAGAGTCAAATGGGCACAGAAATATTGAAAGGTGAAATACATTTTGTTGATAGTCAAAGCATCTGGAAATCCAATGAAGTAGTTTAGCTTGATAATTTCCTCAGAATTAAACATCTTTGATCCATCACTACTTTGAAAATTCTGCTTCTGAATGCTACCAAAGTGGCTGCAATATTTTGCTTTGCTGTTTGTTAAAGCAAGTTTTATGCTGCTTTGGGGGGCATATGTTTCTTCTAAGTAGTACTTTGTTGTTGTTGTTTGGTTTGGTTTCCAGCACTATTCCATCAGCTGCCGTGTTTTTTGTCAGAACAATGAATTTGCTGTTGCAGGAGAAATAACGAGTGGAAGTTAAAGGTCAAGGAAAGGGCTGTTGTCACATTTCCAGTTAACACTGACAAAAATAAAAGGAGTTATCTGCTTGACCACTTTACTAGTATTTCATCTGAATTAGTCCAGAACGAATTGGTTTTAGTCAGTTGTTTTATAGCTAATATTCTTTATATTTATGCTTCTCTTGAATAGTCATATTTGGGTAACTTTTTAGCTGTGTCCAATAAATAAGCTACAAAATTTGGCAGTGCAGTTATTTATAGCTGTACCTTGTGATTTTGCTTTCTGCTTAATGTTCACGTGCATTAATATGTATTTGCTATATATGTTAATAATTTCCGTTTAATACTGTGAAATGGTGAGATCTTGAGGGAAGGATCACATTTAAGGAATGTATATAATTCACAAAACCAGGAGAAATAACAACTGAGTGCTATATCATGTTATTTTTCTTGGAATTGGATTAAAAACATTTTTTAACTGAAGCATTTGATGTATAATCTCTATCTGATTTTTAGGTCAGGTATTTGAAGTTAAGGGCAGTTAGCCTGATATTTCTAAAACCAGAATCGAAATATTTTCCAATTTTAATAGCTGTGTTTTATATACATGAATGTAGTATAGATTGCTAGCATCTTATCGTTATTGTCAATATTAGTGTATTTGAATGCATTCAAATACTACAAGTTGGACTTCTTGATTTCTCCAAATCTAGTAAGTCAAAATTTCCTCCAGATACCTTATTTTTAATGAAAATAATTTGAGAAGTTGTCATCTGACTAAAACCAAAGTACCTCACTGTACTGTAAAGATACATTATATTTAATCTTATAACACTGATGATGATTATAATTAGATTAACTTTGGGTTTTCTCACCCCATGGTTTTCTTTTTCTTAAATACCAGTGTAGTAGCCACATAGCAAATGGCATTAAACTAGCCTTTTCTGTAGTATTTTTTTAAAAAAAACATTCTGGTGGAAAGTGACCATCTTGGTATCTGATATGCGCCTATTTAATTTTTCTAATCCAGGGTCGATTCTGAAGAAACTTTTGCACACTGGAAATTCTCTGAAGGTATTTCTCTTTTATGATATATTTGTGTTCCTTTTCACTTTAGTTCTTATGAAGCATATTACCTTAAAATTTTTCCAATATGAGTGTTTTTCAGCTCGTTAGGCTTTAATTTTATTCACCTTTTAATGATAAATTTTATTACTGTAATTCTGGTATTTTAGTATTTATCTTCTTCAGTCATTTTGCGGTTCTAATGACCTTTGTAAAGTTTACCTGAAGAAGGTATCAATATATTTTGCTTAATACTTTATTTTTTCATCTCTCTCTAGCATTAAGTATGCTGTATTAAACATATTGGTTTCTTGTTTGCCAAAGAGTTTTAAATCAATTTTTCTAAATATATTGCTAAAATTAAAATTGTATCTTGTTGTTAAAAAAAAAACGTAAATAAACTTAGTAAACTTACTGAATACTCGACCTTGGGTGGTTTTGTTGCATCTTGGCATTCATGAGGATCTTCTATCGCAGTGATGTTGGGACAACAGCTTGCTTTGACCTCTGTGGGGCCAAGATCTCAGACTGGGTAGGGCACGAAGTGTTGGCAGCTCCCCGGTTGTGCGTTACACACGCTGTTGTACTTCCAGAGCCCCTTTAAGATTGAGTCTTGAGACTAGCCAAGACGCAGTTGGCCTGGGGAACTGCGGGAGTGGAACTAGAACTCTTGGGCCTCTGGAGTGCTAATGCTATCTCCTTGGAGTGTCACTGCCTTGGGTACAGCTTGCTCCCACCCTTCTCTGCTTATAATTAAATTAATAATGTGATTACTCTTGGTGTGATGGAAAGACTCACCAGCACATAGCTGGGATGAAAGTACTTGTTCTGCATTTTTTAACTATTTAACTGTGTTACTGTACTTGCAAATTTATTTTAATATCTTCTTCTACAAAATCATCCCCTTGTAGATAAGATGTGAAGGAATCCGACTGTTTCTTCTCTGGCTTCAAGCGCTTCAGACTAACTGTGCGGAAGAGCAGATATTAATATTTGCATGCCTTGTGCCTGGCTTTCCACCCATTATGTCCTCACGAGGTCCCTGTACACTAGATAACCTCATTAGTCCTCCTAATTCGCCAGACGGTGAGTCATGAACGGAATTTCCATGAGGGGTGTATTGCCTCCCCCTTACACTGAGGTCGTCGTGAAGCTGTAGAGTTTCTTGTGGGGAAGATGTCACACGGATGATACTATTTGTCTTTATAATTCAGAGATGTATTGAATTTGTGAAGCTATTGTATTTGTTGCAGCTGTATAGCTTTCTGATCTTGTCATTCTGAGTTCAGAATGGTTGGGTTTTGTTTTGGTTTTTTAACTGAGATGCAGTTATATGAACACGTTACTGCAAAATAAGTAGATGTGCAGATTTACAGCTTATTGGTTAATCTGCAGTGATTGCTTGTGTTAACCCTTCCAAACTGCAGTAAATCAGAGGTTGGTGCCGTCCTTGATTATAGGCGGTAGGACTTGGGGAAATACGGGAAGCCCAAGCAGTTACTGGACTTTGACTTTGTACAACTTAGTAGCGTATTAATGATTATTTTCAAATTAATCTTCTTATAGAAAATATCTTTTTATTTAACTATTTTCAGGTTTTCTGTTTAAAACATTTTCTTTTTATTTTAGCTAAGATTTTTCCAGAAGAAATAACCCCACTTTTGCCAGCTGTCTCTGGAGAGAAAATTGCTGAAGACCAAACCTGCTATTTTCTTCAGCTACTGTTAAAATATATGGTAATTCAGGTGCGGAGGATATATGTTTTTAACTATTCATATTTGGTGGAACGTACTTGTGGTAGAAAATTAAGCCTGCACTGTATCTATACAGAGATGGTTTTGCCCCTCCCCAGGAAGAAGCTGTCTTCTGCACTTTCTTATTCTTGTTTTTAAAAGGAAAATCATCCCAAAGGTATTTCCTTGTTCCATTTTTGGTGAAAATAAGAAATTTTTCACACTTGGGATAAGAATTAATGAATGTTATCCAAACTTGCAGGATAACTGACTTTTATGTGCTTGTGGTTGCACTTAGAAAATTGGTATGGGGTAAAAATGCAATTTGTTCTGTTTGGACACATACATAGCTGAGAAGACGTGTAAAGGAGTGCTGCAGAAAGAGATAAAAAAGGAGATATGGCTTCTGAGATTTTTTTTTTAAAAGGATGCAAGTAACATGTAAATCAAAAATTTTAATTAGAAATAGATCAGATTAATCTGTACAGCAAAGAAATTAAGATAATGTATATACTTAAAAAGTACAAGTTAAGCAACATTTTAAATAAAGTGGAAACTGTATAGACAATGAACATTAAAGAACTCAGTATTAAAAAAAAAAAAGAAAGATAACGAAATACTTTGAGATACATTTCTTTATATCAAAAGGCAAGACCCAAATGGTATTTGGAAGGGGTTTTGTCATCTTGAATAAATGCTTTATTTTGAAAAGTGGCTGTGTGAAATTATCAACTTCCTACACGGCACTCTTTGTTTCACATATGAGAGTCTCAGAACACTTCAGTTAAAAAAATATTTTCACTGTTCTTTTTATACTCCTATTACGTGTTTGGGATCTAAAACCTGACTACCCTATAAATCCAATTGCATTGTGGTTCATCAACGTTAATTTATTTGTGTTGCTTGGTAGAGAGGAGCACAGCTGGGCAGTAGCCTTCTTGCTACAGACAAGAGATGAGATTAAAATAATCTGATGCAAGTGCAGAATGATCGCTGGGAGCCAGAACATAGAGCAAATCTACATCTTCAAGAAAATTTATGTCTGGGACTGGGTAGAATTTAATATGAGTCAGTTTATTTACATAACAAAGAAAATGACACAAAACTTCAGAAGTCTTGTTTCCAAGCTCTACACGTGTATTTTGCAAAAGTAGGACATTGCAAGTTCCACAATTTTTAGAGATTTGGAAAGAAAAAGATTAAAAGAAAAATAAATAAATAAATCTCACATGACTGATTTAAACAAGTCAGTTTTTCTTTAACTTAATAAGTTATCATCTTGGATATAGGTTTAGTGAACTTGTCATCTGATATATACAATTGGACCTGCTTTTCTAAGAGCTTTTACTGCAAAAAGAAATTAAGAATCCTGTAGTCTTTTGATGTTGCTTAAAAAAAAGGAAAGAAAAAAAGAGGTGGGCCTGAATTTAAAGTATATGTCAAAAGAGAAACACTTTTAGTGCTCACTTGGGTTGCACAAAAAGAGAAGTGATGTAAGAGACTAAAACCCAGGTAGGTTTAAGTCATCAGTGGAAAAAGTGCTTCATTGTCGAGATGCGTACTTTTACTTATTTGGAACTGTATTGGATTTTCTTATACAAATAAAGTGTGTGCAGCTTATTCCAAATTGAAGGTGTTTTAATAAGAAAAGAGCAACTAATTGTCAAAATTTGGCACAGTCTTCCAAGGAATTGTAGTTCAAAACTGTTGGTAAAGAGCAACTTCGAAGTACGTGTATGACTCTCTGGTGTTGATCTCTGCAAGAGCGGAAGAGAAGCTTTAAAAACAAAGCTAGATGTCAGCCTGTTCCTTGTCAGTGGAAATTGTGCCTTGAGCAAAATTGTCAGAGGAGTATTGCATGTGTGTGCGCAACCGTATTAAACATGGGCATTGAGTATGTTTCTGGTGACAAATGTATTTGTGATAAAAGTGTAGCCCAGAGTAACTTGGTCTAAATTTACAGGTAAGAAGCAATTTGATAAAAACATTAATGACGTTTTCTGTGCTTCACTACATTAGAACAGCCCAAATATGTTGGCTTCTAATGAGCTTGCTGCCTTTGAATATGCTAAAGCCCTCATGGTAATATCTTATATTCTTACTGCAGTTTGTAAAGTTTTTTTGGGACAGTGCTAATTTTTTGTATCTCTGTTAAAGTGTAATTGTTTATCTTTTGTATTCAATGTGGAATGATTATCAGTGTAACACATTAACTTAAAGCTTTTTGTTTGTTTCTCTTTACCTCCATGACAAAGGCTGCAAGCTTAGAGTGGAAGAATAAGGAGAACCAAGACACTGGGTTTAAGTTTCTCTTTACCTTGTTTAGGAAATACTATCTTCCTCACTTGTTTCCATCTTTTACAAAGCTAACCAACCTCTACAAACCTGTTCTTGGTAAGTAGTGAATTTTGTCTTTGAAGTAGAAAAAGAAATAATGGTGACTCTTCTCAGCAGCATTGTTACCTGCTGGCATATCGCTACAGCTCTGTTGAATGAGGATTTTTTTTCTCCCTTGTCTCATGCTTTGATTTTTTTCCTAGCACAACTTTTGATTTTCTCAGTCCAGGAAGCTGCTGCTGCTCATCACTGCCTAAGGGCTGGCCTGATTCTCCTTTCCTAAGGACATTTCCACTGGCATAACTTTTATATCGAGTGAGCGAGGACTCTGTAACTGTGATAAGTGTTGAAGACAGAACACGCTCATGCTCTCCGAGTTTTTTAAAGAATCAGCAAGCTGTGCAAATGTGAGGGAGTAGCTAACTTATTACTCTTATTTTACTTCCTGTTTCCTTGAAAAGGAGCATGAAGGGCCAAATGAAAGGAAATGGAGATGTGCATCTACAGTTGCAGGATTAAAAGCCTGTTATTTCAGAAACGCTCACGTTTTCCCTAATTTTCTACTGAATTATGTATTAAGAGTCCGTAGGAACAGTGGAGTTAATACTCACCTGATGTACTGCAGCCTCTTCATCATCCTTCCCCTCCCTCCTCTGACTTTTAACTCCTGTCTTTAACTCCTGTCCTTTGCAGTTTAATATTTGGTGTCTAAAATCACCTCAGTACCACTTCAGCTGTATTGCTCACAGCTAGAGCCCAGGTCTTCCATGTTTTTCAGCTGTGTACAAGTGATTGTTCCCTAAATCTAAGCATCTGAATGAATTTTGACCCAACCTATCTCCCTTCAGCAATCTTCTGCTTCTTCCCATGTGTTTTCTTTCTTTTATTTCAGCTTGTGCAGTGCTCTTTGCTCCTGAGTTAACTTCTCTTTCTGATGTGCTAAGTATCCTTTTTCTTCTTCATCTTTGCTCTATTGAGTGTTCCAGAGCTGTCTTCGCTTTCTCACTGTATTTTTTTAATAAACCCTGTGAAACTTAGTTAACTTACATTGTAGTAGGAGCAATTCTTTGTTTCAGATTTTGCCCTTCTTTTTGCAGCCATTCTCTTTTGCTTTCCTTTGTTTTGCGTGATGCAAATTATAACTTTCAGGAAAGATCTGCGCTTTTATGTTCTTGCTTTTCTTTAGGAGTAATAAAATTATGATAGCATATAAGCATTAATATAATCAAAGCAGTCAGTCATTGCATCTGTTATTTCTTATGGAGAAAAATGTTGTTGGTGACATGTTCAATGCATTTAACCAGAGTCTGGAAGCAATTACAGGGTTTTTGTTTAAGATTAGATTTTCTTTATATCTTCTCTTTTTATCTCACCAGATATTCCTGATATAAGACCAAGACCAGTATACATTACTGCAACACGAAACAATGAAAATGTCTATAGCACAAAAATCCCATATATGGCAGCTCGAGTTGTTTTTATTAAGTGGCTTGTTACCTTCTTTCTTGAAAAGAAATATTTAACTGCTGTTCAGAATACAAAAAATGGAGGAGAAATGCTCCCTAAAATTATTCAGGTGTGCTTTAAAGTTTACCTCTCTTTTCTTATGTACATGCTAATCTTGCAGATGATCACAATGCACTGACAACTGAAGCAAGAAAGAAATGCTACCCCTGAGTGAATAAATTATGTACTTGATTATTTGATTTTTTTTTTCTTTGATGGAGGAGGAAATCTAAGGGGAAACCCTTTAGTAATTTACTATTATTTTTTTTTCCTCGTAACTGTTTTTCTTACCAGCTTCATCAGTATTATGTTTAGACTTCTGGAAGTTAATCTGTAAACTGTCAAACTTACTTGTGCCATGGGCCATTTCCTAGCAACATCAAAGGCTGCTTTGTTTTCCTCTTGATTATAGCAGCTGTTTACAATGAGATATTGGAAAAATATTTCACTTCCCAATTGCTGGTTGAGTCTCCTCTAGGATTAGGGACTTTGCAGTGAATTTTATAGAAATGGATGCTTTTTCTTTTAAGAGACTCCAGCTTCCTGTTAAAAATTTAGGATCAATGTCAACTTATATTCCTCTCTTGAATCATAGGGCAGTGTCAAATCTGGATTCAGTGGAAAAGCATACATTAACTATTATGGTAGAACTGTATATTTTCATGTCGATTGTTTTTGGAGTTCTTCACTGTAGAAGTGTGAAGCCCTAAACCAGCTAAGTGTAGCTTACCTACAGAAAGTGTAATTGATAAAGATAAATTGATCTTATCTTTCTCATTGGAAATTCCACCTTTTGTATAAACTGCTGTGCCATTCCAACAGACACAGCCTGGAAAAAGAATTTTCTTCTTTTTGCTGCATTTTATAGAGAGCTGACACCGAATACATATTTAGGTTGCATAAAGGCATTGCTGCCCTCAAAGTGGAAACTGGTCAAAAGTTATCACTTACCTGAAGCTGTGTGCCAGCTGTTGGCACATGTTGACTTCTTAGTGGCTTTGAAGTTCACTTACTGTAGCCTGTGCCTTGCTAGTGTGGCTGAATCTTGCCAAAAAAGTTAATGGTGAAAAGCAGTAGAGATGTTGTTGCTGCTCTGTTACTGCTCACTTGGTCAAACAGAGGGTGGCCTTATTAATGTAAACATAAAGCAGAACTGCATTTGGGCGATGCTTTGAGTTAGTGTAAGTTGCGGTTCTTTTTCTGGTAACTCAAAAGCAGTTTTTTAGTCCTCTCTCTTCTCCTGACTGGATCATTTTAGCTAGACACAGTTCAAGATGTTGCAAATAATGCAATGCCGGAACAAAAGAGTTGTCGGGAATAATAATGTGCAAGAGTACGAGCCATTTATAGTGGTATGATCCATGTTTTCCCAAAAATGAAGGGACTTGGGCATTCCTCTCCACTGTGTCTGTGCATTCCTCCACTCCCACCACTGCACCCCGCCTCTTTTTTTTTTTTTTTTTTTTTTAATCTTATGGAGTGGACAAGTCAGTCAGCTGTTCTGGGCCGGGGGGGCCCATATGAAGTGTACATTATGTAGAGTATAAGACCAAATTCCTTCTTGAATCAAGTAGTAGACTAAAAATTACACTTCCTGACTGCTGGCATCCCAGTGCGTTGTGTGGAAAAGAGCACTAGTATCTTGAGTTCTACGTAAGTATTCCAGATTTTTGGTGTACGCTATTTCAGTTATTTAATTACGCATGTGTTTTCTTCTGTGTAGACTGTTGGTGTTGTAAACCAAGATAAAAATGCAGAGCTGGAAACCGGTATGTCTTATGTGAGCGAGCAGGAGAGAAGCCATTCTAACAGCAGCACCTTGTCTGACAGAAGGCTCAGCAATTCCAGCCTCTGCAGCATCGAAGAGCAGCACCGGACTGTCTATGAGATGGTGCAGAGAATCCTCTTATCCACTCGAGGATATGTGAACTTTGTTAATGAGGTGTTTCGACAAGTAAGTGTGTTTGTTTAGTTGCTGTTGTGGTTTGGGGTTTTTCTGTTGATGTTTTTGGTTTTTTAAAGGAAATGTCATGGTTATGAGAGAGAACACTTCGAAGGCTGTTGGTCAGGTAACTGGTCAAACTTGATGCTAATGAGACCAGCACCCTTTTAGTTCGGAGTTCTTCCTAGGTCTAGTTTTAACCATAAAATTATGAAAATTTTATAGGAACTGAAGCTTGATGCCTGACTCCAACGTGTATTACTTGAATGGGCCACTTTGTTTGTTCTTGGTATTATGATGTAATTTAAAGGTGTGTAAAGAGCTATTAGCTTGCAAATTCATTATTTGAATTAGTAAGATTTGTGTTCCTGTGATCAGTGTCAGTATTTAATGTCTTTTTGAATGGTGATTGCTTCTACTAGTATTTTTCGTTAATTAATCATCCTTTCAATTGTTTGGGATAAAAATACATATGGACCTGCTTTTTTTTACCCCTCTTTGGTACCGAGGTAGAAATTGGTTGAAGCAGCAGTTCCAGGTCACATAAGCGTGCAGAAGATACTCTCCAGCAGCTGAGCTTTACTATGAAGTATCTTGTGTGGCACAGTTTAGGAAGTACCAGTGTGTTTCGGTGGGATGGATGGCATTTTGACAGGAAGGAGTACTTTTGTGTATGTTAAGAGCTGCTGTGGCATGCTGCCCTCTCCTGGTGTTTGTTCAGAGTTTGTAAGGTTAGACCAGCTTCCAGGGAATAAAGGCTCATGTGATGCGGTACTTCTATCTTTATTCAGTATGATCAGTGTTCAGTAATTGAAAGAGATAATTGTATTTGGATCCTTTTTGTGTTTATCTCTCCCTTACAGGAATCTCACTAGTCACTGTGAATTCCTCTTCTTTTTTTTTTTTTCTTCTTTTTTTCTTTCTACCCCACTTAGCCTTTCCAAAAGCATTCTGTGTAGTGCCCATTCATCCCACTGATGAGCTGCTGTTTCTCTAATATTCTAGCCATTGGCTTCTGGCTTTTTTTAGTTTCTGCATCCTTAATAAGTTGACAGTGGCTGTGAAGATATTTTCAGAAATTTCACATACTTGCTGTATGGCATATTTAAGCTTGCTTTTGCTAACGCTCTGATTTTTGTTGAAATCAGCTGTTGGATGGTGCACTTCATGCTGACTGGAGACAAGGAAGTGTACTATGTGATGCAAAGATTTGTCCCTTGACCTGAGCAAGATACCTTTGTAATGTTTTTGCAGCTAACCTGGGTAGAGGAAATGCTATAGTTTTTGACCCTGTTAATCATGGAGAGTGGGTAATCTCTTAATAGTTGAAAGGGCCTACTTTTTAGTGTGAAAAATGTATTTTCATCTCTTTCAGTGATTTACAATATAATGCATATTGGTATCAAAGATTTTCTGTTGGCAAAATAGGCTTTTTTTTGTACCAGATAACATTTTCAGATATTGATTTCTGTGCCTGTTCACTGCAGTGCAATGCTCTTCTGTCACTATATTTCTTTTTAGTCTCTTAAGACCTCTAGAAATGTGGGGAAGCAGCCAGTCTAGCCTTTGAAAGCTTTTGGAGAGGATATCTTTACAGAACGATTCCATTGGATAACATGTTGAAAATAAATTCATTGTGGTGATTTCCAAAACTGTAGTGAGAAAGGATCGAATGCCAGCCACTGTTATCCTCATCACAATTTACTGTCTTGTCTCTACCTACTCTTGCTGAAATGGCATTTCACATCGTGTACTGCTGATGTAATTTGAAGTCATCTTCTCCAGAAAGTGCAGCGTAGTACCCAAGTTTAGCCTGCCAGACCTCTCTGGCTAGTAATGGCTTGTGAGATGAATCCACGTTAAGTTGGGCAGCTTGCAAGGAGCAAGAACAACCTCTTTGGTTTTGTCAGAATAAATACAACATAGAAGTAATTTGGAATTAATAGTTACGGAGTTGTGAATGGTACAGGTATACGCATAGGTTGTTGATTAATCGTAACTCCTTCTAGTACAGACGTAAAAGTAAAAATTATGTATCCTTTCTTTTTCGAGCTGTGTTATTTGTGGGTGGTGGTGTGTGGGTGTGTTGATATATGCATGCACATCTGTGTCCTATATATAGTAAAATTAGTTAACTTTTCAATTTAGGCTTTTTTATTGCCACCTTCTGATATATCTGCAACACGAAAAGTGGTTAAGGTATATCGAAAGTGGATACTGCAAGAGAAACCTGTGTTCATGGAGGAGCCAGACAAAAAGGAAGACAGTCAGGATGCTGTTGTCAACTTAGAGGATGCATCGGTGGAAACGGATGGTAAACATGTATGGTATCAGTGTTACTTGCTTCATTCTGTTTGCCTACAATAGATGATTTAAGTTTTAAACTCGCTTTGTAAATAAGTAACAATTTAAAAAATGTGTGGAAAATCAAGATTAAAAAATGTTTTTATTTAAGGCCCAGAAATTTAGATAAATATTGAGAGCTCAGTGGCCCTTACTGAGTGCAGGGAAAGATTGAAGCTATTTTGAAAAATGTAATCTGTTGATTATTCCCTGTCTATACAAATATGATAAGAACTTAATGGAAGAAATACTAATATGTTCTGCAGTGTTAAAATTTACACTGTCTGTTGGCCTAGGGCATGTAGGACTGTTTCCTTCTGGTGGTAGTTACTTAAGAATTTGAAAATATCTACTGATCTGTATATACTGGATGAAATATTTGGATTCAGACACCTTAATTTAGGAAATTAGTGTAGATACAAATTCTGTGCACCATCTTTTTAATATCCTATATTGAACCATCAGTAAAAGTTGGCTTTGACACTATTGGCACTGTGAAGCTATTTAAAGGGAAGTTTTGTTGTACTGAGAGGTTCGAGTTGTAAAAACATAGTGAGAATTACAAGGTTTTGACAGATTATTTTTGTAGGGGATTTACAGTTTTGCCAGGCTTAAATTCAAATCTTACTGCAATCAGTGACTACCAAATGTGATATAAAATATTTTAAATAACATAGCTCTTAAGACTTTAATGCACCTTTACACTCCACATACTGCCTGTTTGTTCAGAGACTAAGAAATAATAGACACAAAATGCATGTAGGACATGACGGTTCCCCCTTTTTTGCTTTTGACATTTTAAATGATTTTGAATAAATACGGACATACTCCTTTCTGCTTTGTCACTAACTGAATCATGTTTTTGAAAGCTTTCCTCTGACCATTCAGGACATAAGCGCTCATCCAGCTGGGGAAGAACGTACTCCTTTACCAGTGCTGTTAACAGAGGATGTGTGTTAGAAGACGAGGACAAAAATGTTAAGGCTGGTGCTCAAGCTGCATTACAGGTGTGGTGTATAAGAAAGGCTGCAAGGCTGTAACTTACATAATCGTGTAATTTACGCTACAAATTATAATATAGTCTCTGTGATTAAGGAAAGCAACTACTGGCAGTTGGTTTTTGTAAGATACGACTTGGACTTCATTTACAACTTCTAAAAAATGTATATTAAACCATGTGACCATGTCTTAGAGCCAGATAGCTATTTTAAGACAGAAGGTTCATTTTTTTTTTTCCTACTGTGGGTACTAGGAATTAATCAGAACTGTACATTTGCTTTTGTTGAGCCTCCTTTATTGGAAATACTGGTGGTTGCTCAAGCATATAGGAAGTGAGTAGCCGGAGGAATGGTACTCTTGCCTGACTGAATAGAAGAGATACCTACAAACCTGATGCTGTGTAATGGATGCCTTTGTTGGGTCTGTAATGGCACCTGAGTTTTTGCTGGAATGATGTAGGAAAACAAAGTGACAGGTAAAACATAACACTTGCTCTAAGGAAAGTGAAAGGTTTGACTGGAGGAGAAGTATTTTATTGTAAGTCTTGACTCTCTTTATTCCTGACACTACGTAAACTGACTGTAAATGCCTGTCTTGAAGGTATTCTTGACAAACTCTGCGAATGTTTTCTTGCTGGAACCATGCATTGAAGTCCCTGTGCTTCTGAAGGAGCAAGTTGATGCTTGCAAAGCAGTTCTGAGTATCTTTAGGCGCATGATAATGGAACTATCAATGAATAAAAAGACATGGTAAGCTTAATATATTCTGCACCACTTAAGACAAAATTATGAACTTTTAAACTTTATGGGAGAATTATTGGGTAGGGAAAAGACTGGCTTTCTCAGAGGTAGACCTTATTACATGTCACGCTTGTGACTTGCCTCTGAATTGATTTGTGAGATTGCAGGTTCTGCTGAGTCATTGTACTGTTTGACTTCAATGTTCTGGCTGGTATTTCCATTCCTGACTTCGTGTTCTCAAAAATTAGTTTTTACAGTCTACAACCAACTAATGTTGTTTTGCAAATGATCTGTGAAGTCTGAAGCGTGACCACATTATCAATAAGTAAGGTTTACTGGAGAATTCAGAGGGTTTTTTAGTGCGTGAAAAATTAACAAGTACAATTAATAGAACATGTGAACAAAAGGTACAATTTTGTTTTGGAACCAGGGAACAGATGTTACAGATACTCCTTAGAATAACAGAAGCTGTGATGCAGAAGCCAAAAGAAAACCAAATAAAGGATACATTTGCTCAAAGCATGTCGGGATTACTTTTCAGAGTGAGTGTTTGGGGTTTTTTGTTTGTTTGTTTGGGTTTTTGTTTGTTTGTTTGGGGTTTTTTTGTTTGTTTTTCATGATGATTACCCATAGTTTTAGTTAAGTACTATTGCACAGTGCTTTGAAACTTCCTTTGCAGTAACACAAGTAATTATTTTGTAAACTGTTCCTAACAGAGGGAGACAGATTCCAGGTGCTGCAAGCAGTTGATTTGCTCTGTTTGTCAGGGCTCTACCACAAACTGTGGTAGAACAGGCAGGCACTTGGTCTCTTTGTGGGATACCTTCAATGAGTATCTCTAAAGTGTAAACTTGATGTAACTGTTTTCCTAGAAGTTCAGCTGGCAAGTCAAAACTGAGTTGTATTGAATGAGATGGAAACATTTATATATCATATTATACTCTGCATGCTCAGCTACAGTATCTAGGTCTGTCACCAGCGTAGCTCAATCACTACAATCATTCTGTAGGTGTAGGAGACACTTCTTCATTCTATTATTATTATACACAGCGTATTATTTCAGTTTACCGGAGAACATAGAGACCACCTGAAACATACGTTTCGGAATTTTTGGATTTCCTTAGTCAGTAACTTTCACAATTATTTACCCACCAATTTTTGGGAATATTTTTTTTTGATGAAAAAAATCTGTGCATAATATCTGTGCATCATGAATAATCAATGCTAATATGCAGGTCCGTGTTGACTTCATCAACATGCGGGTTGGTGTTGGTGTGCTGAATTCATCTTGACAGAAATGCATGAACTGTCACTTGTTTCTTTTCTCTCAGACCCTCATTGTGGCTTGGATCAGAGCAAACCTGAGCGTTTACATTTCTCGGGAGCTGTGGGATGAGCTGCTCAGCGTTCTGTCTGCCCTGACGGACTGGGAGGAGCTCATAAATGAGTGGGCCCATATCATGGACTCTCTAACAGCGGTGCTAGCAAGGACCGTGTATGGGGTGGAAATGACAAACTTACCCTTGGATAAGCTCAGTGAACAAAAAGAAAAAAAGCAGAGAGGAAAAGGTTAGTCTCTATGCTTGAGTACTTCTTGTATCAAACAAGTTAAATATTTAAGTTTAAACTTAAAAATTAATTTAACATTAAGTATTACTTAATCTAGTGTAAGAACGTGTTTAATCACATGAGAAGTGCTTTGGATTTATGTATTCTCATCCTTCGTTGTGGGAGGAAAGGTAATTGGGGTCAACAGAAGATAGCTATCTAGCAGTTTTTAGTATGCACTTAAAATCAATCTTTTCTGTGTAGTGGAAGTGAAACGTGGTTTCCTGTGCTGTAGTCTGGCAAAGTCATCAATGCAAAAATTCTTTTCCATGTATTTTTATTAAACTTCATTAATTACAGTATTTTAGCTACATTTATGTGCCACCTTGCAATTGATGCACATAGTTGAAGTAGTGATTGTTTTTAATAATAGTAAAAATTCATCTACATTGTTTAAAAGATTAATATTTTTCATGGCTGAGTGCTTGTAAGTCCATTCATACTTTAGGAAAAATATGTACCAAAGCATGCAGTGATATAGAATTTTGTTTTCTTTATCTCTAAGGTGGCGTTTTAGAGCCTCAAAAGACAGCTGTAGTGGGAAGATCTTTTTCATTAAGCTGGAAAAGTCATCCTGAGGTTGTGGAGCCAATGAGATTCAGAAGTGCTACGACCTCTGGAGCCCCAGGAGTTGAGAAAGCAAGAAATATTGTTCGTCAGAGAGCAACAGGTTAGACCGTAACTAAATGCTTATGTTTGCAAACAGTAACACTCGAGTTTTAAATCTGCCATTGTGTTGTGGCTGCTTCCACAAGTCCTGCAACTTAATAATTAAATGCCTGAACAGAGATGTTGCGTACCTGTGTCTGGATGTCTTGACCACTACCAGTATGAATAAAGAATCAAAGTATTTTGGAAAATTCTAAATATATGCTTTTAAGTACATTACACTTAATTGCAAGTTAGTCATGTGCAAGTTAACGTTTTTTTGTAAAGTACGGTACATTCCTATTTCTATCAATTCATAAGAAAGCATTTGTTAACATCAGTCAGATAATCTGTATTGCCTCTGAACTTCCATACAGCTAGCTATTTACTGTGAGCACAAGTAAACCAGATTTAACAAACAATTTCATTCTTATTTGCTTTATTTGCTTTCTTTTATTAGCATGATGAGGTGTGTATAGCATCTCCTTTTCCTTTTTTCCTCTCATCTTTACTTCTGGAAAGAGGAGAACAGGGGTGAGGAATGATGGAGGGAATGTCTGAGATGCCAGGCACTGAACGGATACCTGATTTTTCAAGCATTTCAGCAGCCTGAATTTGGTTATTTCATGGTAGCATGATTCTGTGTTCTAATTCAATGGGCTATGACCAAAACTCTCCATAGAAAATCTCCTGCTTTTGAATAGGAGATACTTCGCTGCACAGCTTCCTTCCTCATTCATTACAGATTAGTTGTGTTTCTTACCAGGAGAATTTGAAGGTGATTTAGTATGTTTTTGTGGCTACAGACTTCATAGCTAAGCCACAGTCTTCAGCTTAGGTCACAAAACATTTTGGCATTGGAGTCAATTCATTTTTTATGTCTGTTTTACTTCTAAATTCAGTGGGTTCCTACTTGTGCTCCAGCAGAGAATTCTTTCTCTCATATGCAACAGCATTTCTTCCCTAGACTTCTCATGAGAGCAGCAGAGGGAACCTGGGAGTATTGATTGGCAAGGACTTGACTTGGTTGTGTATGTTCAAATTAAAAAAAACTTCCTACCTTTAGTAAGAAAAGCTTATTCGGTAGGGAGCAAGTAGGTTGTCGGGTAGGAGGATGAACTTCATGTGTAAAGAGCCCTTACTTTCATTTTATGTCTTATGGTAATATAAAAAGAGAATTATTCTGGCTGTCGTGGGATTTGTGATGATCAATGGCTCCCAAATCAGCAGGTGGAAAAAAGTTTTATATTTGCACATGCAGTTATAACAGATAATAATTTCAAGTATATAAAATATATATCCCTTTTCCAAGGTGAGACTATTTAGAAACACACAAAATGCAGCTACTAAGCCTCCAGAGGTGTCATCTTTCAGAATGAAATGCAGCAGTCCATAAGGTGAATACAGAAGCCAGCGCTGTGCGTGGGAGCGCTTTCTTGAGCAGAGTGGACGTTTTATGAAAAGTGTCTCCCACTGGGGGCTTTTTTAAATCCCTAATATTCTCCCTCCTCCATTTAAAAACAACAACAAAAAAAAACCCCCTAAGTCAACATACAAATACCAGAGCACCTCCTGCTTCCAGGAAAGACTTTCTTTTGATCTGCTGCTTGTATCTGGAGTTGTAAGGGTAAGAGCAGCGTATTTCTGCAGCAGCAGGAAATCTTTTGTCCACTACCCTACTTGAGTATTTTTACTTCCTCCCCTCTGTCTTCCTGAGTGTCAGCATTGACACTGCTGTGTACAGGAAGGGAAACTGCACAGTGAATAAGATCCACCCCCCCAAGAAATTTCTGTTAGAGACATCTGTAATTCAGCATAACTTTTAGTAATACAATTGATGATAACTTGCTGGTTTTCTCTAAAGGAGACTTTAAGCTTATGACTTGGATATTAATCCATAAAATACCAAGTTTTTAATGATGTTAGACAGCCTCTAGAGTGTTAGCCACCTTGCAAAGTGTTTCTCTGGTGGCCATTCTAAGCAACAGTGAACCCATTTAAGTGTTGCTATTTTGAAGAGAAATTCAGTAAGACAGGCATTCAGACTGCACTTACCTCCTACCTTCCCTTGTGGGGACTTAAGGACTCCAAAAACTTGGATGTAACTTGTGTGCCTTTCATCATCCTGTTCAGAAATGTGGAAAGCGGGGCTCAGTACGCCAAAACCAGAGTCCACAGCGTAATTCAGGGTGTAAGGCACTTCATCAAGTCTAACCTCCTGCTTAAAGCAGGGTCAGCTGTCTGTCACACCAGGGTACTCGGTATTTCATCCAGGCTGGAGCTGGGATCCTAGTTTTAAAAGCAAAACCAGGGGCAGTTGTATCTTTAGACTGATTTTTGAGAAGCATGCTATCCCACTTCTCATATGAAAGTGGCTTGTTTTCAGCAGAGATGAATGAATGTAAGAGGTAGCTGGTTTCACGGGGGGCATTGCTAGTAGTGGAGAATTTGAATAAGTTTTCCATCTTTATTTTTGAGCTGTATGCACTGCTACAGGTACTTCAGTGAAAAGAAAAAAGGCTAAGTCAAATTAACCTAGAGGTAGGAATCATACACTGACAAAATGAAATATTTCACATTGTGGAACTGCTGTGGTTCAGAAATCACCGATTATTGCACTTTCAATGTGTGAGATACAGTTGCACATTGTTAGCTTACAGTTTATAGGAAATAATTCTGGGCTTAATGTTGTAAAACTGGTTTGTTGTGGGGTTTGGGGTATTTTTTCCCAAAATATTTGTGTTTCATTGTATCATGACATTCAAACCCCCAAATATTTCATAATTTTTTCTGACATAATTATTGCTTTATTTTTTCCTGGAAGCTAAGCGAAGCCAGTCTATCAGCAACTGTGTTCATCTTTATGAGGCTTTGCCAGCTACTAAAAGTGTACCTCTTCTGCTTCACACTGTGAGCTCTCTCTTACCTGGTATCTCTTACACTTCTTGCTCTCACAGACTGTCAGGTACTGTACTTTAAAGTCATCTTTTATATTAATGTTCTTTATATTTTTAAACTGCTGTCTGTCTACTCCCTTTCTGTCCAGTTGATTACTCTTCAGTGGTGTGGAATAAGATGTTTTGCACTGGTTCTGTTTCCTGTGCCTCGGATCTGTTCAAAACATGGTGTTAAGTAATATTGGTAGCCATTACGAGACGAGCAAGTTTAATGGGAGCATATCTTGTCCTTTTTCAAAGTTACAAAGGGTGGCAAAAAGTGGCTATTTCTAATGCTTTTTTGTTACTCTGTCACTGGGCTCATGGTCAAAATAAGTAACCTTTTCAGGGCAAAGGAGGAGAGCAGCATCTTTTCAAGGAACTACTGTAGAAACTAGTTGACTGCTTGAATGTATGAGCTAGTGCAAGCAAAATACGCAGTCAAAGAAATGCTGCTGGTCAAGCTGCTTGATTTAAAAGAAAAATCTCATTCGGTCTGTGTTACACTCAGTTACAAATCAGTGCTCACAAATGTGGATTTTTTCCATCTGGGATCAATAATTACAGGAAGAATTCTTTAGAAGAAAAATCTAAAAGATTTGTCTGTGCCTCTTAGTTCTCAGATAGTGTTTGATTTCTCTCAAAATGTTTGTAGTACTGCAAGCAATGCAGGTTTTGTTCATTTTAATATTAAAGATTACCATGAGTTACAATTAGATTTATATTCCCTAGTAACTAAAGTACAATTTATTTTAATTTCTTAATAAAGAAATGCTTTTATTCATCTTTACACTTTCAATTACTTGATTTATTAAAGGTTTCCAAGCAGTTGTTAAAGTTTTAATATAGTGCAGACCAAATATACTAAGGATTAGGAATGCAAAAACTAAAGGCAGCAATCCAGATTTGGGCATTTTAGGGGTTATTTAGACTGAAGTGGGTGTATTTTTGCTCAAAAGTGTAGTAAACTTTTCCTGCTTTTGATACAGTCTTGTCCTGTGGAACTTGCTGTTGTCACAAATAAAGCTTGAACAAACCCTAAGCATGCACCTTCTGAACTGAATCCTGCACTGGTACCCAGGCACAGATGTGAAAACCAGATGTAACGGCCTGAGGACACAAAGCTGCTTTGTTGTAGGGCATTCATCCTGTCACCTAGCCAAGACGTGTTGGTGGAAGCCGTGAGACTTCTCTATCATGTTGGCAGACTTTCTTTTATTTCTGTTTCCAGCTAGTAAGTCTCTGAAAATAGGACTTTCTGTCACCTCCCGCTTTTCACTTCCTGGGAGGGATTTCTGACTCTTGAGCCCTAACCAGGGTCGTTAGCTGCTGTAGCAAGCAAGAAAAGAAGAGTTTTGCATGTGGTGCATTATGGATCTCTAGATTCCTATTCTGTGAAATATCTTCAGTGTTTTTTCATCTCACGCTGCTTACAGTTATCTTCAGTTGCAACAGTGAAACTGTTCTAGCTAGTGAATATGGGCATTGACCTGAAAGATGAACATTTTTTTAAATTATTAATTTATTGTTTTATTTATTGCTTTCTGTAAGACATTTAAAGTCAACAGTGATACCTTGAGGTCAGTAAATACCAGAACAGTTAGTTTTCATACATGTGTATTTATGAGATAATTTTCTGAAATACACACAATGTTTGTTAAGTATTTAAGTATTGTTTAAACTCACGTTGTAGTGTAGATTGGATGAACTAAGCATACCGTCCTCCTCCCACAGGCTGCTGCTGCAATCTGTGTATCAATATACAGATCTCTGTGTGTGTGTGTATATATAGGTCTGCAATATACGGGTCTGTAATTGCGTATCCCAAGGGGCTGTACTTTCTGCGCCTTTCTGAATAAGTGTAGCCTCAATGTCAGTGCCTGTGGAGCAGACAGGTAGCAGAGCAGAGGAAAGGAGAGAGGAGGAGGAGAATAGAAAGGTGGTGGAAAGGTCACTTTTATTTAATGTGCCTACTATGTAGCAATATGCTGAAAGAAATCTAGAAGACTTAATTCAGCCCACGTTCTTTGTTGAAAGAAAGAAGTTCAAGGGCTCTCATAAGAGTTGCTACAGCAGCATTTTTCATAGTTTTTTAAAAAGAAAATAGCATTGGCTGTGCAGGTTGAAGACCTTGAACAGTCTGCTGGTGGTGGTTCTGTTGGGTCAGCTTTGTTGGGGTGTGGGGGCCCTCTCTTGACTGCTTTCCAGGGAAAGAGTTAGAAGGTATGGAGGTGGCATTAACCAGTGCCACGGCCATAACTAAGAGCACCGCTACTGAATGGGATCATACTTGATCCCGAGTGTTACTGTCTTCTTTTTTTTTTTTTCTTTTCCCCCTGCTGTTGCTAGCTAATCTCGAGTTCCTGTTGCTCCTTCCCCAGTATGTCAATTTGCCGCCTCACTTGAATTTTCATGCCTCTCTCATCTCTCTCTTTTTATTTCTCATTTTCAGTTACAGCAAAAAAGCTGCATGATTCAGTTTGTCCTCACAAGCTAAGCCCAAATCATTTGTAGCTCAATCTTTTTAGCTCACATCTTTTTTTACTGTGTTTGAATTTTTGCCTTTTTTATTTTCCCCTTCCCCTCTTTATGGAGGAAAAGTCAGTAAGCACAGTCATCTTTTCTGCACTCTGCATTTATTGTAGTTTTGCTGCCTCTCCTCTATTCTCTCTGTTTCCAGGACAAACAGCATCTATTTTGGGTCTCTAGCACTTAAAAACATAGCTTTTGTTCACGTGACATCCTCCCACCCTTCCTTGTGCGCTCCCAACTCCCAGAGTAATTTCTGTCCTTTTTCTGGACTTTTTACCACTTACACTGCTCATACATCTCTCTCTAAACCACAATTTTTCTAAGGATATTTTATAAAACTTAAATTAGAACTCCTTTAAGTAGGAGTTATGTTCTAGCTTTGTAACTTGGGAGTTTTAAATACTTAAATGGGTCACTTTTTCATATAGCTTTCTTGGGTAAGGAGTTCACATGCGTATATAATTCTGAAGTCGTGCAAATACTTTGTGTTTTAATTAAATCAACAGAAGTTGAAGAATCTCAGCAGTTGGAAAATTCAACAGCAACAGAAGCTATGGGCCTATTTGCAGACCAAGAGCAGCAGCTAACTCGAAGTAGCAGCACTTCAGATATTACAGATCAGTTTCCATCTGATTTTTTTCACGGTAATTTTGATAAAATATAGCGATACTGTACTTCTGAAGACAAAGTGTTGAGACCTGTTCAGCCTCATAAATGCTACTTTGGTTTCCAGCTGTGTTCTAAAACTTTATCTCGTTTTCTCAGTAAATATATTGTTGGTATCTTGTTGAAAGAACTGTTTTTAAGAAGTTACAGACCACAAATGCAGGACATGACCTTCTATAAAGCAGGGCAGTTAAAAATGAAACCTTTGAATGTATGCATTTTGTATGTAACTCTCAAACTTTTCTTTTGTCTGGCTTGCATTTAAATTTTGTGTATTAAAGCTAACAGTTCTACTTCTGTTCCTATTGTGTAAGTATGTTACGCTTATGAAGGATTTTTCAAAACATCATGCATTCCATTTTAATGTTGTATTACTTCACTTAGCTATAAATATAAGTGTATATGTAAATGTAATTGAAACTTTCATATAATTTGCTATGTACTTTGGTCCCACAAATGTCTATATTTCTTGTTTACTTTCTAAAAATTCTAGGTAAAAAGGCTGGGAGTTCTCATAATTTAACTTCTTCAGACTCCAAATCAGTTCAGGAAAACAAGGGATATACAAAGAAGGAACATGAAGCTGAGCAAGTAAGGCAAAATAGAAAATGATTATTGATAAGATTCTGACAATGTTTTATTTCTAATCAGATGCCTTCTAGTATTTAGAAACTCTAGCAGCTGAAAGTGTGAAAAATCATTAATCACGTTTCTAGTATGGAATCTGGAATTGAGCTGTAGCTGTTCTTTGCGCTATTTGGTATGATCATTCTGTGTCTCCCGATCTTGTCAGCTGCTTATGCAGTTTTATGTAATTGGCTGTATTCTAGTCTTACACAAGACGTTTGTGCTTTTTTGTATTGAATATAAACAAGAAGTTCATACCTTTTAAAATATAAATAATTCATGACTATTGTAGAGCTACAGTACACTGGAATAAATGTTCGATGGTTTAAAGTGCTGGGGGAAAAGCTTTCCTTCAGCACAATTTGTATCACCGGCTGTGTATTGCAGATGTTCATATAAGTTAACTCTGGGACAGGCAAGCTTCATAAATTTTTAATGCAACTTTTGAATAAATGGTAGCAGTAATAAATGGCTGAGGCTGATCGTCTTTGTGGAAGCATAATGCACTACAGCATGGAGGACTTCAAGCTGAATCTCTTCTTTGGACCTTGGCTCTCCCATACATCTAGACTTAAAGTACCATTAACATTAGCTGTAGAAAGGAGAGACCAGCCATTTTCTGCAGAGCGCTTTCATTAATCGCTTCAGGAATGACAAAGTATCTCAAAAAGGAAGGAAAACCTAGTTCACTTTGCATGGTGGAGGGGAGGGAAGGGAGAGAGAAGTAAGCTCAGTAGTTGGGGGAATTAAAAATTAACCTGGCTCCCATTCTATTTTAGTGGCATGCATTATAAAATATTCACAAGCAGCTGGGCTGTTACCCATATTGCACTTTCAGCCTTTCTACAAATGGAAGCTGGGGTTTGACCATGTATTCCCTGCATAACTTGCTAATGTACCATGTGAACCAGTTGGGCTTCATATCACAACCCACTGAAGTATTGGCATCACTGATCACTAAGAGACAGATATGCTGGGGAAGAAAGACCACTCTGCAGTCTATCAGGCAGCGCAAGAAAACATGTATTTCCTGGGAATGATTGGCAATTCTCTTACAGTTTTTAAAAAAAAAAAAAAATAGCTACAGTGTTAGATAATATAATAATAATTTCTACAAGCCCGTTGTCTCTTTGGCAATAATTTGCTTTCTCAGATGTATGCAGAAAGAACGAGTGGATTAATGTCTGGCCAGTGGATCAGAAATTGCTTCAAGAAACTTACTTAAAAATAGTAATACTAATAATTGCAAATATCAAAATGGAATTTCAGAAATGTTAACGGAATTGAGTAATTTTAGAGTAGAGATTCCTTCAGCAGTTAGACCTAGTATGCTCCTGGGGGTAAAGCATTGGGGCTTTTTGTTGCATATTTGCAGTGGAAAACATTATACTCTATTTTTCTGGCAGAAATTGAGTTTTGCTATTACAGAGGACGTGGAGTTGCAAGAAATGTGAATTTGAAGGTGTTCTGCCAGATATAAAGAAAATTATGCTTAGGGACAGCAGTGTCATCTAGAAGCAGAAAGTTGTCTGAAGGGTTTTCAGCAAGTAGGCTATAAATCCATTTGGTGAAGAAGGTGGCGGCAAACGAAAGACCAGCTGTCTTTGCATGGGTTGGTTTGCAACAGAGAAATGCCCTGATGTCAGAGATAACTACTAATTTCTTACTGATGGATTTTTTGATACTTTTAAGTGGTGAGTGATTTCAGATTTTTGGAAAAACATAAGTAAAAAGTCTTGCTTGTTGGTATGAAAACTGAGTTTAAGAAAGGGAGGATACCAACTGAAATTGAAAGCGTGATGGTTTCCTTAAGACATTCAAAGATATTTGGGTAGTCTAAATATTCATGAAAATATCTTGACTGAGTTGTAATTAATTTCTAATAACTGTGTGTGTATCTCGAATTTGCTAAAATATAATGTAGTTCTCAAAACTGTAATAGGCTGAGATTAATATTTTTTTTCTCTGAAGGTACTAGTACGAAGAAGCAGTAGTACAGCTGAATTAGATTTGAAAGCAGACTTGCAGCAATCACATGGAAATTATAGAGAGAGAGAAAAAAGTGAGTTCCAGGAAATACGGTATTTTTCCTAAGTGTAGCAATTGGAATCATTGTCATAATTTTGTCTTGTTACAGATATATTAGATGCTTTTCTCAACATGCTTTGCTAATGTGGTCTTTAAAAACAGCGTGTGTGATCTTTATTAATCCCCTTCTTGCTTTAGGTGAAAGCGTTAGCAGTGACACATCCATTGGCTATAATAATGAAGTAGAGATCGCACTTATCCCCTGGCAAGCTTCTGAAGACGACCATGAAGTTAATGCATCAGCAGATGTGTGTGTAGAGCCTGATGCACCTCGCTGGCTTCAGCTTAGTCCTTCAGATACTGCAAATTTAACAGGTACTGTAGTCCAGAAAAGGTATTTCCTATTTTAGATTTTTGTCTCAAAAAAGAGTTTATACAGTTCAGTTTGCTTATAAAAAGTATGTTTCGTTTGGCATATATCACCAAGTTTCATTCAGAGTATTCATTCAAAAATGAGATTTGAATGCCCAGAGTTTTAAGGAATTTGGATAATTAGATTGAAGCTGACATAGGTGTCAGTAAATTGTGATCCAGAAAATGAATACAGTTGAAAATAATTGGGTCGCTTACTGTGCTAAATTACTGCTAATCAACTGAGATGTGATAGCTGATCACTTGTCTTCTCTTAGCCTGCCCCAGCATTCAAGTAAAATAAAGTAACTTAATCTATATTTTATAGCAGAATGGTCTAAAGAAATTCCATACTATATATTTTGACTGATAGGAAATAACTGGTTAATTCATGATAACTTCTCTCATCTTAATCCTGCTACCCTCCTTATATATACTTCGAAGTACGCAATGCCTGTGCTCCAGTAGGATGTGGTAAGTGGCATTCTCAGAAGAGTTAATTTGGAAGTAAAAGTCCTTCTACCTTTTCATTTTTTTTTTTATAGTGTCTTTAACATATACAACACTCATGGTTATTTATTGAAATATTTTGATTCCTTGCAATTTGTAAAGGTACCTTCCTGTCTAATAATGTGAGTCAGAGATGTTAGTTCAGTAACTTAATGCAGTAACATATGAAACTATCTTATAGGCTGTTTTTGCTAACAGATAGATAGTTGCAAGGGTATTTTTTTCATATTCACTTTTTCTTTGAAATATCTCTAACTTAATGAACCAGCACACCTAGTTCAACAGTTCAGACTGCCATTGTACAAAAGGTAGCATGTAATACAGTACACGGTAAGGATTATTATGA
Organism: Pelecanus crispus; assembly: GCF_030463565.1. NCBI lineage: Eukaryota > Metazoa > Chordata > Aves > Pelecaniformes > Pelecanidae > Pelecanus > Pelecanus crispus. Next base: position 690,590 of record NC_134645.1, on the reverse strand, counting down.
GTAATAAATTCATTGCTGCTTTATGTCTGTGATATAAGACATCGCTCCTTTGTGTGTACAAAGAGAATGAATTACATAAAATAACCTGAAAGGTAACGTAGACTGAAAAGAAAAATGGGGTAACAAATGCATAATTTCCCAACAGAACCAGTGTGCCCTTGCTGCGTTTCTGGTTCTCACCCAAGAAGCAAAACTTTTTTTTGCTGTAGAAACCTCTATGGTATAAGGCAAAAAAATACTGTGACACCAGCACTGAACAGCATAGATGCAATTTCCCTGACAACAGATCTGTTGAAGATCATTCTAATGTGCTTAATATGTTTGAACACTTTGGGAATTCATAATGCTACAACAAACAAAACAAAAAAAGCAAGAGGAAAAAAAATCCCAAAAGCTTTTTTACAAATAAATGCAAGTAAATGGAAAACCATCTAAAATGGCTTTTATTTTGCTAACCTTCTTCGGGTTCTGGGAGAACACACGTTATTTCCCTCTGCGTGTGCAGAGGTTTCCTGCGGCTTCCCCTGAAACGCTGGCTGCTGCGCGCTGCAGGCTGCCACGCCGGACCATAGGCCTGATTCTGCCCGCAGACGGGCTGCTGCGCAGCTTTCCCTGGCCTGGTCGAAGATAATGTAACAGCTTTTGTCTTTAAAATTTGCACTTCAGTATGGAATTTTTCCTTTACTGTTTCAGCATATGAATTCCATTATCCTGACAGTCTTCACAAACCCCTGCTTTCCTTCTCAGTTTGCATACTGCTGTCTCAGGAGCTGCTTCTGTATCGAATGATAATGCCTGAGCATATTGTTCATCGCCAGTAGTGCATACTTTTTAGTTCCTTTGTTCAGTTCCATTTCCAGGTCATTTTATACTGTGTGATGTTAAGAAAGAAAGGACTCTTTAGCAATAGAAATATTGCCTGTAAAAGCCAGGTATTGATTGGATAAATCTCTCAGAGTACCTGAATGTTCCATTTAACTGCATTTGCCTCCCTGTTAAAAAAGCCAACCCTCGAGTTTGGGCAGTCTGTCGGATACAAAACTGATCTGTAGCTGTGTCATCTCCATGTGGAAGCCCTTTAGCCTATGTGTTCTGCCATTTTTTTTTTCTTTGAATCATGGGCTAGCTTGAGCAATGAAAGAGACACACACGTGATTTGGTGGGAGAGAATACTTTTGAGATGGAAGACAGTTAGAAGGAGCAATGTTCCTATTTTATTGGCCAAATTTATATTGTACATGGCATTTCTAATTCATGGAAATTGAACTTCTTAAAATTTACAGACAGTAGTGAATTCCTTGCTGATGACTGCAGTATAATTGCTGGTGGAAGCCTTATCGGTTGGCATCCTGATTCTGCTGCTGTGTTATGGAGGAGGATCTTGGGAATTCTTGGAGATGTGAACAATATACAGTCACCTAAAATCCACGCAAAAGTTTTTGGGTACCTCTATGAGTTGTGGTATAAACTTGCAAAGGTATTGTATATGGTGCTTACATCTAATGATAATGATTTTTCTTTTGTTGTAAAAATTACTATTAAACTTGATTTAGTATTAGTGTCTGGAACATAAGCATGAGATTTGGAGGATTCTGTCATAAAGAAAGATAATCTTGTTTGATTTCTAGTAGACATCCCCAATAGAGAATGTTCCTGCTGAATGACAAGAGAATTTAGATTAGTTAATTTAAATGGGGTGAGGAAACAGTAGCAAAGAAAATAGAAGTATAGAATAGAATACTGCAAACGTTGGTATTCAGTGTAAAAGCCCGTGGCATGACCTGAAATGGAAATATTTGCTTAGGCTGTGGGGAAGCACTACAGAACAAGCTTTCCTGGTAGTTTTGGCTTAAGTAGGAACTCGGTATAGTGCAGGGTGTAGTGCATTTAAAGTAAATCAAATAAAATGAAAAAGTAATAATATGAAATAAAGAGCATTAATAAGTAAGCTATCGGTTTCATTAACTCTCTTCTTTTAAAAACATTAGATACGGGACAACCTTGCTATAAGTGTGGACAATCAGTCTACTCCCTCTCCACCTGTCTTAATTCCTCCTCTCAGAATATTTGCATCATGGTTGTTCAAGGTAAGTTTTTTCTTAAAATTTTCCACACATTAGTATTCTATGTCAGTACTGAATTTGTGTATGTTTAGTTGTGTTATTTTAATTTTTACAGTCACTGCTGGCTAAGAAGGTTAATACCCTCCAAAGGCTATTTGGACTCCAATCTATTTTAATAAATACACAGAACAGATTTGCTTTATGGAAAATCTGTTGAAGATACAGTTTTGTGTTAGCTGGCTACTAGGAAAAAAAAGTATTAATACAAGGTTTTTCCTTTTTTCAGGCAACCACCCTGCCAAATGAATATAAGGAAGGCAAACTTCAGGCATACAGGCTGATCTGCGCTATGATGACTAGGCGTCAAGATGTTCTGCCAAATTCTGATTTCTTGGTTCATTTTTATTTTGTGATGCACCTTGGCTTAACAAGTGAAGACCAGGTACAAGCTTTATTTAATAAGAAAAATTAACTTATTACTGTGTGCTGATGGAAATGCCTGTATTTTCATATTTGAAGATCTGAAGCAGAAAGAAGGCGATGCTTTGCAACAATTGTTGCATGAAATTATCCTGCGTAGCCTAGTCTGTACCTCTCTAGGTTACGCGGTCCTAACTGTCTCATTGCTGTCCCAGTTACAAATTTTTAAACAACAACTGCTTATTTGTGACTTACCATCACAGCTGCATCACAGGCTCTTGTTGATGTTTCTTTCTCGGTTTCCTGACATTTCTGAGGAATAATCTGTGGTGAGTTTCTGTCCGTCTGCATTGCACAGTTAGTAGGTCAAGCCGGTCATGTTAAGAATGTTCAAACACTCAGCTGATACTAAGTCTTGAGCTACGCTGTGTGTTTGACCAGTGTGTTTAAACTTTGGTTCTGCCAAAGTGGGGCCCTTGTGTGTCCGATGGCCCTACCACGTTCCTGTACGAACTGTGATGCCGTGGAGTTGGTGCTTCCAGAGCAGCTGCTGGAGTTGCTCTGTTGTTCGCATTATTTACAACTTCAGGGAGATAGCGGTTACTCCCAGCTCTTCTTACAGATGTTTTTACCTTCTATCATGAGATAAAATGCTGGACACGATCTTGGGCAAAGGAGGGGCTGCAAAGAGCTTTATGTTAATTTATGAGCAGCGTCTGCTCTCAGCACACCCTTTTGAATGCCCTGTGCCATTGCTTGCAAGGACATCCTCAAAAATTAGAATTAATGTTGTCCTCTCCAGACTTTTCCCCTTCAAGATTAGTTCTTCAGGGGATGTTGAAAACTGTCATACCAGCTCTTTTTAACTGGTGTAAAGGGGACTGAAGGGAGAACCGAGGCAGAAGGTTATCTTACCACTGTAACCAAGAGGTGCTGCCAAAATGTTCTGTTTCTGTGGATAAATGTTGTTTCTAGGTCCCTGTGTACTGGGTTGGCCTAATTAATAAAGTATTCAGTGGGAGATGAGGAAAAGACTTAATCCGTTGAGATGTAAGAAGATTATTGGGCCACAGAAACAGCTAAATACTCAAAAAAATGTAAGAAACACTCTTTAGACAAAATAGAGACTATCTAAAAACTTTTCTGTTTTTATAGCTGTAGAAGTGAGTTTTCTTCCTTAAAAGAAACAGTATAATGGAAGCAATGGCCCGAGCTGGGGATGCCAGCAGAGGGCACACAGACCCTTCGTAAATCCTGTAGCAGTCACTGCTGCTCCCGAGGGTGATTTCTGGTGCCTTGAGCAAGGCAGCAGGAAGAGTTGCACAGGCTTGGTTCTTTCTGAGATGAGAGAGAGAAACAATGAGTTGCTACCGGACTCTTGCCCTCTGAATCTCAGTTCCCCTTCTGAAAAGTTAGCGCATTTGGAAAATATTCCTTTTAAATAGATAATGGGGAAAAAAGAACAGAAAGGAAAGGGTTTTCTTCTGGAAAAACCTACGAGTCCTGGCTGCTGCTGAAACTTAGAAAAAAACATAAGCATATGGCATTTATAAAGCACAGATAGGGAAAAATAGAAGTGTAGTGGGAACTCCCCTTTTTGCCACTCTCAATATGTTACCTGAGAGTAATGAAGAGCTTGTGACTCTTTTACTAATGCCATTCAGATTTCAGACAGATTTGTGCTTGGCGTACAGAGTAACTTCATTCCCCTACAAAAATAAAGACTGTGTAGTAACACCCACTATGATCAGACCCCCTGAATTTTAAAAACCACCCAGCATGAAATCTTCTCACATAAACCACACAACTGAAGAAACTAAAGCGTGAAGTAGACCAGATTTTAAAAAAAAAAAAAAAATAAAAAAATCACTTTTATATTTGAAAAACAAATGCCCTTAAATCAGTATTGCACCCACTGCCAACACAGGGCCATAGGGGTGGAAAATGTCAGTAATTTTAAGACTTAAGTTGTTTTCATCTACACATTTCCATGAAATGGCCAGATTTTCAGAGGCATTCAGCTGTTGGCAGTTCCTTTTTTCTAAGCTAAAGGGCACTCTATCTTTTGAAATCTGACCACTTCCTGGAGAACCAATTCCTACATAGAAACTGGGAGATTTTTTAAATGGGGGGTTGGTTGTTGTTGAACTGTTTCTCACCCTGTTTATTGCATTTTGGTGTTAATAAGAGTTCCACAGATTTTAAGCCTCTTGCTTTGTTGCACACGGGATTTCAGTCCTTGTGCAGAGCTACAGTCCAGAAGTTAAAGATGATGAAGCGAAGACTGCCCAGTGAAGGCAGATCCCATATTGCACATCGTTCCAGGGCTCCCCAGATATTTTGCACGCTGATGCTGCTCTTTTGTTCTTCCTTGCCTCGCTCGGTTTTGCTTTTTTTGCCTCTTGGTGGCACACTTGACCACAAGTTTTTTCTTCTGTTACTGTCCTTCCAGTTTTGCTTTTCTGAGCTATGGACCTGGTTGAGGTGTCAACTCATGGTGCTTTGGAGCTCGGATTCTCATGCAGCGTGTTGATGTGAAGCACGATCCTTATACCTGTTTCTGTATTTCCAGTATGATTAGCATCAAGGCGCTTCATGGGCGTTGAGACTAGTCAGACAATTTGAGGGTAACTACAAATGCAGGAATGCATCGGTTGAGGCAGAAGTACCTCCTCTGATACGTGCAAACAGTAGCAAAGCATCAAGTGTGCTTTGGAAGCACTTTGCTCTCACAGGGTCTCGCAGCTTCCTGTAAGAAACAGGATGATGTACAATGAGCACGATGCAGTATCGGTACTGATTTTGTGATTTTTGTACTTCTCAGTGATTTTTGGTATATGCTGTTACCTGATAAACTTCTTATAAAAGAGGGTCTGGTATCGTGGAGCGCAAGGATCACTGGAACGTGGATCCTAGTTCTGCGTAACACTGCAGAATCCCCCCTGCCAAAGCATGGTTTCTGCGATTCAAGTTATTGCATACCAAAATAAACTTTGGTGCAGACTTTTTTAGCACAGATTGGTTTTATTTGCTAAGCACGAGCATAAGTTTCTCACTCTTATGGAACATTAACAGGAGAAAGGAGAGGGGGCGTTTCTCATGGGGGAATTTTCTTTCTGTATGTATGACTAGTGCAAATTCAAAATTTATTGGGGGGAAACAACAGAAAGGTAGACCGACTCCAGGAAATCACATTGGCTACTTTAGAAGAGCTTTTTAAGTGGCTGTGTAATTTTTAAAAATTACAGTCAGAAACCTCTTTGACCTGAATGTGACTATCAATATTTCAGTTAGCATCAGAAGTGTTTCTTTTTGAAATATATTTCTCTTTCCACTCCTCCCTTAGGGATATGAGTATACAAAATTTCTGCTCTACTGTGCAGATTTTGGAGTTGATAGAAAAACAAAATAATACATTTTTGAATATGGTTAGAAATGAATACAATATTATTCCTGACAAGTGCAGCCTAACTTTGCAGACTTGTCTCATGGGGTATATAAAAGAGCAACGTGGGGTTATATTTTATAGAAAGCTCCCATGGCGTTCTGAGTTCAAGATGTAGCAATTAGCTTAGCAGATGAGAAAGGAGATAGTGAGGTAATGATCTGCATCTGATTTGTCCGTGTGGAAGTGTGTAACAACAAACATCTCTGAAGAAGTGAACAATTCTCTGCAACAATTGCATCACCTTTTCAGGTGGGAGAAGCCATTGCGGCAGTACGGAGTAAGTCGCAGTCTGGCGTTGTAATTACTTCCAGCTTGCGAAGGGGCCTGAGGTTAGGGGGCAGGTGACTGTCTGCGCGATGATGATTCGCCTCCTGTACCGCTCACGTCAGCGGGCATTTTTCCGATGCTGTAGTGAGCCTGGATTTTTCCCTACAGTTTTTTTATGAATGAAGCTCAGTGAGGCTCACCACCTCCCCTCCCTGACCTCCAGTGTAAAGAAGAGTTAATTCGGACGTTCACTACCACACCGTGGGTTAGTGAAGGTAGTTCACCTACAGTTGCTCCAATTCCTCATCTAGATGGTGGCAAATCATCACATGGGGTTTGATTTTTAGGAGATGCCACGGGATAGCCTGTTGCAGTTTGGGTAGGCATAGCTGCCTTATGCTGCTAGGTGACACTGACGGCTGAAAAACCCCCATTCCAGTGATTGCAACTATACACGTCTCTTGATTTGGACAATAAATACAGCTTTGTGCATTAAACCAAAGTCTAATACTGCAGCGCACAAATTTTGCAAATACCTGAACTGGGAAAGAAAATGTATTTTATTGTTGCTACTGGTTGCTTACTGTAGCAGTAATTTTTGCTTTATGAACTTGAAAAGGTACACAAGCATCTCCTTGCTTCATAGCTTCCTTGGTTTTGCTGAGGAACAAAAGTACCAAAACGCGGTTCCAAAATACTACTAACACTCTTCAGCCCCGTTCTCAGAAAAGCAACTATTGAGGTAATTCTGGTTCCTCAATTCTGGTACTTTTGGTATTTAAATAATCCTTCTAGATTACTGGTGTTTTTCTCCTAAAACTTCTGTGGATTTTTGTGACACTGTCTTATTTCTGTCTAAATTTGCACTCTTAGTTTGAGAAGAGAGTGCAGTGCAAGTTAGGCGCTTACCTTGTAGTTAGGCTGTAAAAGAGGCAGGTTTTCAGTATTTTTCACATTTCAAACCACCAGCTGTTTAGTGTCATTTTTTCAGAAAGTCTCACCCTACTGCCAGGGCTTTAGCATCAGTTAACGTGCTTGATGTAACCTATTGACAACACGTGCCACCGAGGTTTTGCCCAGTAGTGAAAAGTGAGCTAACAGGTTACTACATTCCTGACTTTTGAAGTGAGTTTTAAGAAATAAGTTTAATAAATGTACAGTTGTGCTGGCTTGTCAGAGTGTCTTTGGAATACAGTGCTTATATATAAGAAAATATTAAGGAACATAAGAAGTATAGACCTCAGAAATTCTTTGTGGAAAGGACAACTAATAGACAAGGAAAGAGGCTGTGCCGATGGCTTTTTTTAGTTTAGTGATGTTAAGGGCAGAACAAACTTTAAGTGTGGAAGGAAAAAAAGACAGCGCAAATCCAAATGAGTTGACAGATGTCCTTGGTGATTAAATTTCAGCACATGCAGACTGGACTGCCCGCAGGACGCAGCCCAGCTGTAGACAGAGAAGTTAACAGCTATGTTTTTAGCTCGATTCCTTTTAGTAGAGTATTTCACCCAAGTCAGCCTTTTACTATCAGTAAAGATGGTGATATACTAACGTATGTTATGCTTGTCTATAAGCCCCTTAATTTGTTTAAAATGTACTGTTGCTACACCAGTTATGCAGTAGGCTTATGTAGAAACACTTGACTACAGCTCTTTGCGTGAGAGATGGCTAATTTATAATATGAAGCATTTTTTACTAGAGGTGCTGCTGGAGAAGCCATATTAATTACCTATTTGTATTAACATTGATCTGAATTTTAAAAAAATAAAGTACCTGTGAGCATTTATATCTTTCTGTTAAGTTCTTACTCAGCAGTGAGGAGCAGTATACAATTTCTAGACTGCTCAGCCACTAGTGCTGTTCACTGGGACATGTATTAGCTGGGTAGAGCATTGTCTTCTAAAGGTACAATAAATGAGCAGCTTTGCTTTTGTACGCTGTGGAGTAAGTGCTTCTTGCCCAGATTTCTGCCTGATAATGTTGCACATGAGGACCCTTAAGTTGTACAGCATTTCAGAAACCATAATGCATTTTAGGTTCCTTTCCAGACTGCCATTAAAAGAAAATAATCATAATATAGTCTATTAAGGCTTAAATTCCTATATTTTAGGTTTTTATGACTTTCATCCAATGGCTACCGTGATTTTCTCCATTTTTTAATCTCCCCCATATCTCACTTTCTGTAGAAAATTTGCCTGTGTGCCCCCATTATGTGTTTTGAAAAAGTGTTAACAGACAGCACATTTCCAGTAGAGATGAAAATACAAATGCCAAGGCCTCACAGGAAATCCTGCATACCCCTCTACTCACTCAGAGTAGGATAAATTGGAAGTGCTGGAGAAAAATAGCTGCTAGTATTGACTTGGAAGAAAGGGAGAACCAGGTAATGCCAGTTGTAGAGCTGTGCATTCTGGAACAATTTTGGTAGTTTGTTTTTTTGTTTGGTTTCCCCCCCCCCCCCCCCTCCTTGTAACACTTTTGCTCTTTCTAAATGCTTCCATCCCACCCAAATTTCTGTTTTGTAGTCAGTGTTCTGTCTGTCTCTTCTGTATTCGCAGCAGTACCTTGCCAGAGTGCCTGCTGCTTGTAAAGCTCCTTTGTGAGGATTTTCTGAACTCTGTCCAGAACAGAAATAGAGTTTTTGAAACAGCGGCAACATCTCTCTTCCTTCCATTTCGCTCTCACCTTTTCTTTCATCTCTCCGGTCATTGCTGTAGCTTTGGGATCTCCCAGAGTAAGTTTCTTTGTTCACGTGCCCCTGCAACGCAATGCTGTTTCATCATCCGTCATCCTTAGCTCTCTACTTGACTTCCCCCTTTCCCGCTGCTTATTTCAACTAGGCTGTGTCTTCAGGATCCGACCTCTTCCCTCTGCGTGCAGTTGTGCTTCTCTGCTTCAGACATGGTTTACTTCAACTTCTTGCTTAGCTGTTATCTTTATCTGTTAAGCAAGGCTACGTGACACATTCTGAGAGTGACTATTTTAAGCAAATCAAGGTTTAATGTATTTGCTGGTTTTGGGGATGTTCTAATAAAAATGTGCAAAACAGTCCCTTCTCCTCTGCATGTGTTCCTCCATCTTGAAAACTGATATGGCACGCAGGTGAGAGTGAAAAGTGTTAGGAGTGCTGCTAATTGCCGCCTAAGGTGGAGGACCTGCCTTCCTGCTGTGCGCTGCAGGGAGCTCCTTTGCCTGTCCTCGCAGAGGTGCGCTCACGTGCCCTTCCCGAAAACCACCTTCCCGCTGAGCGGCTAACCTTGCGCTCTACAGGTGCGTCAGCACTGCCGCCTTGGTTTCTTACAGTCGGAGGCTTCGAAGGGGTCCTGCCAGAGGCACCTGGGAGAAATCCACAGGGGCACACAAAGTCGCCTCAACATTTCACGCAGTGCCATGGAGTAGTAAGCGTGTTCTCTGTACCTGTAGCAAATGGGTATTCAGATATTTCCCTCGCAGTGTGCATGAATTTAAAATATTTCTTCCAATTTGAAGTGTATCCTTGATCCCAATGGTCTCCTAGGTTGTGAAAATATTAAAGATACTCCAAAAGGGGAGAAACTTTAAAGATTTGGTTCACTTCATTTGTTTGTCTGATCTGTCTTAATAGGGCATCTGAGCACCTGTCTGTCAGCACAGGGGCTTTGGGGTGGGGTTTTTTTTTTATGAATATGACTTTAAAAGAGAGAGCTTTCTAATGTAGTTTAGAGGGGAAGGAGCAATTACCAGCAGGTGACTTACACAGTAATCTGGCATCTCTAGCACTTGTGAATAACCTTATCCATGTTTTACAGATGCAGTGTTATTCTGCTTTTGAATATCTCTCCCTATTGCATTCTGGTCACAAGATGCTTCAGCAAACATAACTTTTTTGGAGGTTAGATTTAAATGACAGATGGAAATGGATTTTTCTGACAAGCTAATCCTGTGCTTTCTGAGGGTGTCAAAATACTTCATAAATTTTTATTGGAACTTAATTTTTGACAAGTTAACTCTTACCTAAAATGTAATGATAGCTAGGCAAACTTGGAATAAGTAAATGGAAGCATTTGTTCCTTTAAAAAAAAGGAAAATGAAGGATTTACCACTTAAGTCTTGTGTAAAGTAATAATCTTTCCCGTGCTATAAATTTCAGGCCCTAATGAGGTGTCTCTCAGTGAAGAACAGAGTGAACTTTAAGTGAAAAATCCATGTTGTTCCTGTTGAGGGACAATTGGAAACGTGATGAAGGCAGATGGCAGGCTATTTGGTTACACCTGTAATCTGCAAAAGCTTGAACAAAAATTAGGTGAAGAATATTTTTGTAATTGACCTTTTGGTGAACTTGCATAAATTTTTTTCTCTTACTGAGTGGATGTTTATGACCTTATTATTTGGATTACTAGATTAACTTATTCTGAAATATTATGCCATTTATAGGGTTAATGCATTTGAGAAGGACATGCATGTGATTGCCCCCTTCTCCCCCCTCCTCCCCATTTTTAACACTACAGAGCATCATTTTGAATTGAAATAGTCCATAATGGTCCTTTTTTTTTTTTTCACTTTTCTTTAACAACGTGAACACTAAATTATAGCTGTGCAATTATGTAAACAATGGAAATGCTTCCAGAATGAATACTTCCTTTTAAATTTTCATTTTGTGTAATTGCTGAAAGGTTTGGAGCCATAATAAACCAAAATTATTTTACACATTTATCGTTCTAAAGGTCAATTATGAAAGAAGTAAAGAAACAACACTGTACAGAATGAGTAAACCAATTTCTATTGCCATCACCATATGTTTTTCTTATTGCTTGTGTTTTTTCCAGTTACTGTGTACATAGCATTCAATTAAAGTGATTCATTTACTAGGCTGTAAGCTGCTGAACAGAGTTTACATTTATAGAGCAGCGCTTTGAAGGGAAGGAAACAACTTGCCTCTGTTTGAATTACCTGATTTTTGCAGTATCACTGATAGGACATATGTTCTCACTTGGTCGCTTTCTCATAAGCCTGAGTCTTCTGATAAGCTCACAATGCTACTGAATTACTGCGTGAAATCACGCTTGTATTGTTAGCTGGGTTGTGCATGAAAGTGTGCTAATTGGGAAATGGGAGGAAAATGTCAAATTTTACCTGTAAGTGCCTTCCTGGGGTGTGGTTTCTTTCCTGTCCATTCTGTTGGGAGTAAGCTCAAGTAGAACATCGATATTATAGTCAGGACATATTCCGCCTCGTATTAATTTAAATGAAGTCACTCAAACTATCGCAAATTTATACTGAAATGCCCAAGATGAAAAATGGCGGTGGAAAGCTAGGCTGAACATGTTTTTGTCTGGGCTCTTATGCACTTGTACATTGTTAACTTTTAACAGTTACGTGCGTGTCGTATCGCCGCAGCATACGATCTGTGCTGTGAATTCATCGGATTGAAGCTACGTAACAAAAAAGAGAGATTAAGGATTGTTTCGTGAGCTTTTCAAAATAAATTTTTCAAAGCTTTCTTACTATGAAAAATTTTTTTTTTTTTTGAGTAGTACATCTTGTAAACAGCAAGTAGATCCATGGAACCACATTCTTAGAGCTTTTTGGAATGTGTGTGTTGTCACAGCATTTGTTAAAGCTGTATGAGTTATGCTGTGCTGTAAACTCACAGGTATTGCTATATTAGGGTAACGGGTTTGCAATTTCGATTTTATCCTCATTTTCTAAGCGTTCTGTACAGTGACCATAGATAAGGGTTGATGAAGCCGGGCGATCGTTACGGCGGTATTTAACAGATGGGATTGATGGAGCGAGGACAGGAGTTAACAGAGTTGTTTGTAGCAGGTCTTTGTACGTCCTACGTTCTGTTACCTTTCGGGCCAGGTTAGCACGGGCTCTTCTATTGTGGCATATGTCAACAGAAGTGTACTCCCATCTGCTGCTCTATAGTTTGATGCCCAATTATTCAGAGACCAAACACATCGCAGTACCTGGCTCCGTTCGTAATTACAGGTGTGCTGTGCTGTGAGGAGCCCGGTGCATTAATCAGACCCTTAATTATAAAAAGGTGGGTCTTTTGTTCTGCTCCGAGTGTGAGTTTACCACCCACATTATGAGCTGCTGCATCCATCTGCTCTCTCTTTTTGAATGTTTGCATTGACTGATATTGACTTTAAAATGTATCAAAGGAAGTGATTAAAACTAGTTTAAACATTAACTCGAGTGGCATTTTAGCTTATTCAGGGAAGTGAAAGCATTATCTGCTACTATGTTAAAAACGAATATTATTGATTTAAAATACATAACACAGTTATTTCATAGGATGTTACTGCTGTAAATACTTAGCAAACACTAAATAGGTTCTGTCCAGGTGTTTAGCAGTGCTTTTGAGAAAATACTAGTGTAGTTAAAGCATATCTTTATATAGAGAAAAATGAGTTTGACTTTTTTAGTTGCTGATGTAGAAATTGAGCATATGGACACATTCTGGGACTAAACTTAAGTTCAAGCCTTCTTTACCACATCATAAAACCAGTAAAGATGTACACTGAAAATGGTTTGCCTTTGCAAGTTTTCTTTGAAATTTTATTGAGACAAAAAATAATTTTCTACTCAATATAGAAGTAGCTTTATCTAATTCTTCAGCAAATATAATGTTGCAGGTAAGGATTATATAGATTTTGTGCCTAATTTTAAGCCTGCTGAAACCTTGTAGGAAGGAAATCTTAGCTCGAATACAGGAACTTTGCTCTGATTTGGAGAGACTGTGAAGAATTGAAATGTGGAAGGATTAAAGTTGAAACGCTTATCTCGAATGCGTTCTGTGTCACAGGGTAATGGTGAGAGCGGAGCTGTGGTTGGTGGTCTGTTCTTACACGTACGGTGCCACCTCTTAAAAACAGCAAAAGCCCTCTGTTCTTTCAGAAGTTCAGCAAAACTCTTTTTTTCCCCAAGGCTTATCTACATTTGCTATCTTAATTATTTAGAAGAAGAGTGACTTATAAATCTATGCTAACTAGATCATTCTCTGTTACCGCGCTGTGTACGATCACTTCTTGCATTCGACATCCCTGTTTCTCAGCTAGTCAGAATAGCTGAAGTACCGCCTGTGCTGGAGCAGCCTGCCAGCAGGAAGCCACCTGCTGTCAGTTACTGCCCTGAGCTCCTTCAGGGCAAAGGCGGCGGTCATTTGTGTCATCTCATGGTTTTATGGCTACAGAATTTTGAGTAATGTGATTTTAGAAACTGGAGTGCTGTAATGCTTCATCTTAAATTGATTAATGGTTTCAGTGGTTTGAATCCAAAGTCTTATTTAACAGGAGAACAGTTCTTTCATGCTTAGACAGGAAGAGACATGGGGGGGGTGGGGGTTTGTTTTGGTTTTTTTTAACAGGAATTTAACAGTACAAATATTACCAAAATACAAGATGTGCTTTTCCTACTAAACACATCTGCAGTGGCAAGCAGTGGTTGTTACGTGAGGATCGGTTATACATAGAGCCTTGTGGCTCTGTGAGTTATCGCCTTGATTAGTGCGGAACTGGGCAATTGCAAAGTTCAGTTTTCTCAAACTCTCTCTTTTGGTTTGGGGCTTTTTGTTTGCTTGTTTTGCTTATTTCTTCTAAAACAGATAACTTCTCTTTCAGGATATCTTAAATACCATCATAAAGCACTGCCCACCTTGGTTTTTCTTCCTGGGCTTGCCTGGCTTTACGATGCTGATAGGAGACTTCATTACTGCTGCGGCCAGGGTTCTGAGCACAGACATGCTGGAGGTGAGTGTGGCAATGCCCAGTGCCCCGTCCCCCGAGAGCGCGCTTGCTAACGAGGCTCGGATGTCTCCACTCTAACAGGTGTCGACTCATTAGTGCAATGCGAAACAGGGCTCTTGGGGCAGATACCATGGCAGCTGATGTGTGAAATTGTGGGATAAGGTGACATACTAGTATTGCTAAGGTGTTTCATCAAAAGGCCAAAGTGTGAGAAATCACATCCTCGCTAATATTGCAGCACGCCTGTGCGCTAAAAGCAGGATTTGGATTTCAGAATCTCATTAGCTTTTTTTCAGTGAGCATGTATTGAAAATATGGAGCTCTTTTGGTAATACAGAACTTCTTACTAAATGTCAACACTAATAGAAATGTGATTCTAAATGATTAAATTAGTGAAGGATAAGTAAAATAGCAAATCAGCGATGGGATGCAAAAAAAGGGTAAAGTCTGGCAATCCTGGGAAAAACAGGAAAGCTTTGTTGTACCTGAAGCACCAGTTCGGGGGAGACCTTTCTGTCCGTTTTGGCCAAGTGCTTTTACTGCTGCTCCTGACATTTGCGTGGCTGAGCGGGTGGCCCTGCACAGGAACACAGCCCTCTTGTATTTCAGCAGGACTGGAATGGTGAGCCTAGCCACGCTCTTTCCATTGTCCCTCAAAGAGTTTACAGCCATTAATTTTCTGACATCTCGTTAAAAAAGCCTGATCAACCTGATCATTGATCCAAAGCTTAAAGTGCTAATACGAAATGAAAACTCAGCTTTCCATGAGAGGAAAAAAACCCCAAACCAAGACCACCCTCCATTTCTCCTAGAAGCATAAAACTTAGCATGCATTGTGTTTTTGACATTAGACAAGGTTATATAGGAGTAGTCAATGCATTTATAGCTCATGCCATGTGGCTTTTGATGGTTTCATAGAAGTAGGAATCTCTCTACGCATTTTCATTATGTATACAGTCAGTTTGAGTGCATTGTGCTGTCCCTTGTGTCACACAAGCAGCTAATAGTAGTGCTGGATTAGTGCTTAAAACTTTAACTCAGCTTTTCTTTTGGTTGTTCTGTATTTTTTATTGACACTGAATCGCTGGTAGTTGGATTGTGTAATGACAGAGGAGGTATTAAAAATGTAGAATATGCTTAGGAGCCGGGCCAGGCCCCTGCTGGAGGAGAAGCTCAGCCTCAGAAAAAGAGCAGAGCAACACAGCAGCAAAAAGCATAGACAATTAAGTGTCTGTAAGTTGCGGCTTTAATGCTGCTTCTGCTGTAGTTGCAAAGGCCAAGCTGCCAGGACGTGTTCCTTGCATTGTGAATACAGCACATCTGGTATTTACGGTCGTAGACACTAGCCTCATAGCTTATGCCACTTGCATAGTTTTACAAAGAAAATGGTTTTGTTTACTTTTCCTTCGTTAGGCTCCTCGTTCAGAAGCTCATGCCATCCTTGGTTCTCTTGTTTGCTTTCCAAATATCTACCAAGAAATCCCACTCTTGCGGCCCATTTCAGAAGCCGGTGATATCATCGCAGGAACAGCAGATGTGAAGGTGAAGTCACATTTTATTAGCAAATCCTTATGTAACCTAACATATCTCTACTATATAGTCACTTCATTTTTACTGTGCACTGTTCGTTTAAAAAATAAACCCCTTCTCCTCCAAACCCCACAACTGCACACGTTATATGTACTTATTTGATAAGCATTGCTTTGCTTAACATGCACCATAAAATTAACAAAGCTAGATACTGCAAATTACATTTTATTTTCAAGGATAGTGAACTGGCTATGATCAAATGCGATGTTTTCCAGCCAGATGCCTGTCAGATCAATTCATTAAATTATGTTGGTGGTATTATTTAAAGTGTCCGTTCGTTGTATCTGTGTATCTTAGCTTGTCCTGTAAGAGATGTGGGGTGTGCATAAGGGGAGATATTTTTTGCCTTATTGGTATTACAGTAAAATATTAAGAAAATTCCACTATTAGAACCGTCAACTTACGTGAATGGTTTTTCCCTGAGAATTAGTTTCAGTGGGACACCCCAAGACATGAATTGCTTTGCGGGATGGGAAGCTTTTTAATTTAATGACCTTCACAGCAATAGTCTTGGTGGGGAAAAAAAATCACACACGCCGTCCCATAAAGACCCAACAAAGGTGACCTGGAGCATCACTTGCAGGTGAAACCTGTCTAAAAGGTTGCCCTCAAACAAGCCTCTGTTGCTTTTTGATAAACTTGAGGCACCACGCTGATCCACTGCACAAAGTTAGGTAAAGCTGGGGAGGAATCTCTGAATTCTTTGTGTGGCCCAAGGAGGTAGAACTGGAGAGAATGCAAAACCCTTAGCACATTTGGCTCCTGTTCTTGCTTTCTTCATCAGGCCTCAGAGTCATTGGAGGTGTGTTAAAACAGTCTCGATTTTAAAAGTGTCTTTTCTGTAGTAAAAAATACACTAAATTTTTCAAAACATGGCTTGCTTAGAACTTAAACACTATAGTTTGTATTATCAAGTGATCACCACTCATCATTAGTAAATACCTATCAACTCTGAAAATGAATTGATTTCCATCTTGATGCCTGTACGTGATTTTAACTTGATTAGATTTATCCACAAGGGCCTATATATTTGAGCTGTAATCAGTAAGTATTTCTCCCTTGACAAAATAAAATTGGCATGTAGTAAAAATGCTTTAAGAATAGACTGAGAATGGAAGTTATTTCACTTGTAACTATGTCAAAATTAAACAACTTCAAGTGGATGTATGAAAAAGATGCTTATTCTAATTTATTTTATTATTTCAGTGCTACCTCATAAATATTTTATTGAAGAATGCTACAGAGGAGCCAAGTGAAGCTGCAAGGTAAAATATTGAGTAAAAACGGGAAGGTCTGTCTTGCTACTGATTTTTTTTTTGGTGCTTGTACAGCTGAGTTGTTACTCCTGCCTTGTGGTTTGATCCTATTTGGATGAGTTATTCACTTTAGCCCTATTGAGATGAGGTTCACTCCACGCCATGAAGGTGTTGACCTGTTGTGTGACCTGGGAGAGGGAAAAGACAGATTGCACCTTTGTGCATTTCTTTCTTTTTTTTGCTAAATATTCTTCTAAAACTTCTGACAAAACCACTTTTTCTTTTAAAAAAGATGCATAGCCATTTGTGGCCTTGGAGTTTGGATATGCGAAGAACTAACGCAGTGCACAAACCATCCCCAAGTGAAGGAGGCCATCAATGTCATAGGTGTGACACTGAAGGTATTGCTATGACAGTCTCTGTAGTCAATAAACATTGGGGGGGGGGGGGAAGTTTTTTCTTTTTTCTTTTTTTTTTTTTTTTTTTAAATACTTGCTGGTTATATGGAGCACAGTCTCCTCGTTTCTCTTTTCATTGCTTAAAGCACTGACAGGATGCTGCTTAACACACAACTGCTCAGGACTTTTTGCAGAGTGCTAGCGATATGACGTTGGCCATCTTCAAAAAGATGTCTCCCAGTTCTGAACCCCTGCGTGTAATGAGTAGCTCATTATGTTCTGTGAGCATGGTTCAGACCCTTGTGGCTCCTGTGAAGTTGCCAAGGAGTATATGCGCAGTTCTTCAGTGTCACCAAGGTGGTATCCTGTACAAAAGTGCAAAATATTTGCAAAAATAGCACGTGATTATGTACCTAAAGACCCTTTCCACAACAGACCAAATTACGATTACATGGATATTGTCAAGCCTGCTCTTTCCTAATGCTGACAGTGTGATTTTGCAACAATAACATTTTTTATTGTTTGTGTAGATGCAAAATATTTTAAAATGTAGAAAAACTGAATGCATTGTATTGTATCTGGATATTTTATTTGGCTTTTAATCATCCTTTCTTTTCTTCCAGTTTTCTAATAAACTGGTAGCTCAGGTAGCCTGTGATGTTCTTCAGCTGCTGGTTTCTTATTGGCAAAAGCTTCAGAAGTACGAATCCTCTCTGTCCAGAAAAATTACTGAAGTATGTCAGTTTCTTTAAAATGTTTTTATGGAAATTGTATGCAAAATTGTCTTAATTCCTTAATGCCTTACTTGAGCTACTGTAACTGTGACTCTGTGTTAACTTTTTCTTTCTTCTGCAATTATTGTTAGGAGATGTATTTGCTGTAGCCCTAGGACCAGTGTACATCTGTCATTTGTAGTGGCTTATTTCCAAAATCCTCAGTAAAACTTTTCGTTTCACTTGGACATTGATTTACAAGGGCTGTTAGATGTTCCTAAGAGAATTTAATCTTTTTCATAGCCTCCTCAAATGAAGTTCATGTGCTGTCTTTGTAGCGAAAGAAGCTAACTGTCTTTCTGGAATTTTTCTGTTTATTTCAATGTAGATTCTTGTGGCCACTATTGCATTTCTTTTGCCGAGTGCCGAATACTCCTCTGTGGAAGCAGATAAAAAGGTACGTCACGGAAAAGAGCAGTGTCCATTCTTTCTTTGTGCTGTTCAAGATCGTTATTAAATCAAGTTGCTTGGAACCAGAGTCATATTTTAAACTTTCAAACTCATACCTTTAAGTTTGGATGAATTTAATAGAATATATCTGTGTTACATGTTTTTGTTTAGTTTATAGTTTCACTGCTGCTTTGCTTGTTGGATTGGTGTATGGCATTACCTATGAAAATGCTCCTGGAGCCGGTGTCTGCTGGTGTTCTTGAAGATCAACATGCATCCAAAGCTCCTTTACTGGACTATATTTACAGAGTGAGTATGAGGAATGAACGTGATTTATTGTGTCTAGATGTTTAAAGAGGCATTTTGCAGATCCTGTTAGGCACAGAAGCATGTTTAGCAAGCTGTAGAAAATCATGAATTCTCGCAGTGTGGGCAGAAGTTGTACAGATGAGAAGTTAAAAAGTAAAATGTTAAGATGTTAAGATCAGAGATGTAGAATAGACAGAGGATGGTGAAGAGAGAAGGGTAAACTGCTTAAAGCAACGAGCCAGGGAAAATAATCTTTGCAGAAATATTTGAATTATTTGAAATGGGCTGTTAAAATACAAAATAAGTCCTGAAGTGAGCTTTTAAAGTCCAAAATAAGTGCTGACGAAGAGTGTTATTTTAAAAATGCTGTATTTAGACATAGATGTGTTTTGTAACATGTCCTGGCTTTCACAATGTAAAAATTATGGTGGGTCACTCCTCATTGAATGTGCTTAAGTGGGTACTGTAATGTATTTTTTTATTATTCCTTCTTCAGTGCCGTGCTTGTCTACTTGCAGGTTCTGCACTGTTGTGTGAATGGCTCCAGCACGTATACTCAGCAAAGCCATTACGTGCTGAGTCTGGCGGATCTCTCGTCCAGTGATTACGACCCATTTTTGCCACTGGGGAACGTCAAGAGCTCTGAGCCAGCCCAGTGCCACTCCTCCGTGGATTTGGGCAACCTGCTCACTGTTGCCGAAGGTAAGAGAGTTCACAGCGTGCTGAGGGCTGGGCATGTCAACGTTCAGCAGCTAGGAGATAAAGCTTTCCAGGTTACATCTCTTCCCTGAAAATGTGCTTCTCCTTACCGCGCGTAGCAACTATTCCTTGAAAAATGGGCAGCGCCCTGGTTTTAATGAATTTCAGTTGTCTCTGTAATAGGATGTTCGAGTTTCTTGCTGACGTTGATCTTTACGAAGATCACAGGAGAAAGAAAATTACATTAAGGTGCTGTATAGCGAGAAATTGTGCAGAGATAGGATAGTCCAAGAAGCTGGTTTTACCTTTGGGTACTACTTATAATTTAGCATATAGAATTAATTCAACAAATAAAATAAGCCCCAAACCAAACTTCTTGCAGAAGCATACAGCTGTCCTTGAATTTTTCAGTAGAAATGACCCCATTGTAATAGATAATTTGCTTGTTCTGAGTGATTTGAGAAGAACATGTATGATTTGGACCAAATTCCGCATCTGCATAAATATGCCATTCCTGTTGATTCGCAACCTACCTGTGTCTAAAGTGAAAAGAGATTATTTGGATCTAGGTACATTATGTTACTGACTTTTTAAAGTCAACTTAAATGTATGCATCCAAACATACAAAATAATTTATCTCTAAGTGATTTATCATAGAGGTCATCTTTATTTCAAACACTTGTTAAAAATAACCTCTAAAACAATGCCCATTCAACTATGAATTAAGTCAATTCTAAGTAATTTCATGTATTAATATTCATTAACATTTCTGCAGAAGAATCAAAAGTACAGATGCAATACGAAGTTGTGTGAGATACTCTTGGACTGGCAGTGATGCTTTAAAAGAGTATTTTCAGGTTTTGATACTGTACTATTTTTCAGTCCTACAGCTTATTTTCTTTGGTTTTGTGTATGTACTTTTAGTTTTAACAAAAAGGTTAAAACCACTAAAACCTATTCTACACAGATTTCTTGCCAAGTAGGACGTGTAGTGAATAGCAGAAAGATAAGTTATGTGTCAGGTACATTTGTTGTTTTGGGTAGAACGAGATGTTTCTCATGTTGGATATGTTAGTGCCCTACGAGTTCTTTGCTTTGCTTGTTTTTCAAAAAGATTAATTCAGAGATTTACTACTGGGGGATTCAGGAAAAGAATAAAGAGCCTTTTTTATGAGAGGAGGCTGAAGAATTTTGGCTTTTGGGGGCTAGCAAAAGGCTGAAAAGGGATATACCTGTTGTTTAAAAGTACATTAGAAGGTATAAATACCAAGGAAAGAGGAAAATGCTATAAATTAAACAAAAATAGTTTTAAACTGAATATGAACAAAAACTGGAAATTAGAAGGCTTCTGGCTATAAAAGGGGTAATATTTCGGAATAACATTCCAGCAGAAGTGGAGGCACAGTGTATCTCTGAGCACCACCAGTTTATGAAATAACTGATGTATTTGCCTGCGCTGAGGGCAATGTCTTGAGATCCAGAAAGTCTCTTCCTGCCTCGTGCAGCAAACTTTACCACCATGCTGCTAAAGATCGAGAAGCATTGGTTTTTAATTGCATCTCTGGTTTACCTTTGCTTCTCGTGCCCTGTCCCGCTCTTGCTGCGATTGCTGTGGGGATGGCTGTGGGAATACAGGCGGTAAGGAGAAACGCCTTCCCTGCCGGATGAAACCGTAATGACAGCGGGTGCTGTGGGATCGGTGTGCGGGACTTTTGGCAGGGTGGATGGATTCCTGGATGTGACTGTAGGATAAATGTCAAAGGGCACGTGGTAAAATAAAATGAAGTGTGTGACAGTTAGAATTTCTTGGAAGGTGACTGTGAATATCTTCTTGAACAGGAAGGATTAGGAGGACAACTAAGGCAAGCCTCTCAAATATGACAGAAATTTGCAGATGCTCTTTTCAATTACCTATTGCTGCTCTTATTAATCTATTATCTTTTCATTGATCATTTTAGAAAAAAGGCGGAGGAACTTAGAATTGATACCTTTAACGGCACGGATGGTTATGACTCACCTGGTGAATCACCTGAGCCACTACCCGCTCAGTGGAGGCCCTGCCATTCTCCACAGTCTCCTCAGCGAGAACCACGACAACTCCTACGTGGAGTCCTCCGAGCTGTCCTCAGAAGTCTTCCGCAGTCCCAACCTGCAGCTCTTCGTGTTTAACGACAGTACTCTCATATCTTACCTCCAAATCCCCGCAGAGAAGACGACAGGCACTGAACCGGCAGCACCCCCCTCAGACGTAAGGGTAATTGTCAGAGATATCTCAGGGAAATACTCTTGGGATGGCAGAATATTGTACGGACCTTTGGAGGGCTGCCTTCCACGGCAGAGCGCAGCGAACACGTTTGTGATCTCGGGCAACCCTGAGCACCATTTTGTTTCCCAGAAAGACATTTCTCAGGTGGAAGAAGGAGAAGATGCTCTTGACCAGTTGCTGGAAAAGATTGGTAACACCAGTCCTGAATGCCTTTTACATCCCCAGCGAAAGCTGAATGAGCCATCGCCGCCACCCGTCGGTGTGAGCTGCGACCAAGAGAATGCAATCACTGAAGCCCTGATGAGGCAGAGCGCCCAGGAAAAAGAGTATATATTTAAATGCAGCTCAGACTTCAGTATGAAGGTGGCCCGTCAAGAAGAACCATGTCCTGCTGAACCTCAAGCGTCCTTTTATTTCTGTCGGCTGTTGCTAAATGACTTGGGAATGAACTCCTGGGACAGAAGGTAGGAAGAGAGGATTCAGAACGTGTTTACAGTACTCTGACTCCTCTCACTTCTACCCCCAAACTACCCATAGCTGGGTGGTGCTCAGAGCATACTTTTGAACTTTTACGTATACCTGCTTCAGTGATTATTTTAAATACACATCTGCAGATTGTTTGTAATAATAATAATTTTAAAACTTTGAATCATGCTAATTGGTTTCCCTTCTCTTAGGTATTTGAATGAAAAATACGTGTCTGTACTGTGTTGCATTTTCCTTCAAATCTTTTTTTATATATTTATAGAAAAAGCTTTCATCTTCTTAAGAAAAATTCAAAATTACTGCGAGAACTGAAAAATCTGGATTCCCGCCAATGGTAGGTAATGTTTACTAAACACACCATTGATACGGTTAGTATTTCTAAAGAAAGAATAAGTACGTCACCAAAACCAAAAAGTCATTAAAATTGCATGTGCTAGCAGTACAAACATTTGTATGAAAAATGGATTGTTTGTTTCTAAAGACTTCTGTAGCCTGGATGGACAAGCTATTTTCGCTGGTACTATATATGTTAAATTCAGTAGCAAATAATAAGACACAGCAACCTATTTCCTGTTTTCTTTAGAGGGGAGGGGAGGGAAGAAGTTCCAAAATTTTTGTGACCTTGGCTCAACTCGCACAAAGGACTGTTTTCTGCAGGATGATCCCTGTGTCAAGAGCAGTATTTTAAGGGGTAATCTCCGTACAACTACTCTACAGCTAGGTAGTGGCAGAATAGAGTTCTGAATATTCTGTTTTATTTTTCATTACTTGACATACAGCTATTTGAAAAACGTCTGCAGCATTAGAGAGTTCTGATTTTCTGGTATCCCAACAATTTTCATACCAAATCCACTCAGCTTGTTTTCAAAGCAGCCAACTGTCACTGTCAGCCTTATAAAACTCAACCCAGGATCTGAAAGTCAATAACGCTTTTTCTTTCTCGTATATCATCACCCTATAATTAAAATTCTGTAGGTCAAATTATGCTCCCGTTAACACCTGTGCAATTTTACTGTCTTTGGCAAGGTTGCACAGATGTAAGCGATTAACCCTGTAATTGGAACTTGGGCATCAATTCTTTTGCTGATGCACAGAAGGAATAGACTTGGCTCCGCTCTCTGAAGTGTGGTGTCTCTGCAGTGTGGTCATGGGGGAAAAAAATGAGTGAAAATACATTTCCGCAACTGAAATTGAGCTATGTATTTGTGTGCATAAAAGAAATGGGCATATAGAGTTAAACATGGTCACCTGTTCATAGCTTTTGAGTGCACGTGATGCTAAAAAAATCATTGTGAGCTAAAACTTGTTTAACTTTCATTTCTTCTTATATCTAATTACAGCCGTGAAACTCACAAGATTGCAGTGTTTTACATTGCAGAAGGACAGGAGGACAAATGTTCAATACTGTCCAACGCAAGGGGAAGCCAGGCATATGAAGATTTTGTTGCTGGACTGGGCTGGGAGGTAATAGTCATAAATTTAGGCAAGCTAGCATACGTTGCTTTTCATACATCTTCAGATCAAGTAAGCTGGTTAAAATAGGTAAATGGGAAACAAACTGCTTATATGTGCGTATTTTTTAATTCTCAAAAAAGAAAGATAAATTTTAATACACACTAATATTTAGCAGTACTTAAAAGATCACCTTTTTAGCAGAATTCTGTAAATCCACATGCTACTTCTGGATCAACACATCCTTCCTGTTTCTGATGGACAGGCGGTGCTGCAGTGGACACTTCTGCTTTCCGCATCGCTAAGAGCTGTAGCATGACGCTACCTTCATTTTAGCTCCTTTTAGCTCTTCACGTGGTCAGACCACTGACCCAGCCACGTGACTGCTTTATGAAGGACAAAAACATTTGGCTTCAGTTTGCATTGTTGAAGTGGTGTGTCAGTAACCTAAATGACATGAACATTTAGGTTTTTTGGAAATACATAGTAGCTGCATTTCATGTTTAAGGATTTAAGTGACATAAGGTCTACCAGGAGAGGTAGCATCCTCAGACTGATGCAGTTGGGAAAATAAACAAGCTTTGGACACAGGCTTGTCTTCAGCAAGGCATTTCTTTTGAGTAATCTTCTAGAGTAATTTCTTCTGAGGTTTTTGTACAAATCTTCAGTTTCTTTCGCAGTTTTTCTGATTGTTTTCACTTTCTGTGCCCTTCATTTCTCACCGTGTATGCTTTGAGTGGGCGTGCTAAGCCATGCGTAGCCCTTGGAGCAGCTGCGCATGACAGGATGCTTTTGCTTCCTTGCTGTCATTTGCTGGAAGGAAGGTAAACTAGCCATACAGAGAAATGACTCAGTGCCTAGTTAAGAGATGTTTACTTTCACTAAATGTCAAATACAGGAATGGGAAACACAGATCTAATGCAAAGATCACAAGCCTGTAGGGGAGGACTTCTCTTTCTCTGGGATGGCTACAGAATTCCAGAGTGACAAATTCACCAAGTCTTGATATATAAATAAATACTCATTATTCATCAGTCTTTTCAGATTTCTTCTAATTATGACTTTCAATCAATCAGGTTGATCTTTCAACACACGGTGGGTTTATGGGCGGCCTGCAGCGCAATGGCAGCACAGGACAAACAGCACCCTATTACGCTACCTCTACCGTTGAAATAATTTTTCATGTGTCTACAAGAATGCCATCAGATTCAGATGATTCACTGACCAAAAAGGTAAATGATTTGCTGTGTATTTCAAAATGTTGTCTGTAGTGTTCAAGTGCTTAAACTGAAACCAGATTGTGCTAACTGGTCCTAGCAGGCCGTCTTTGCTGTGCCACATGGTGCTCTGCAGCTAGATTATCTGAATTAAATGGCATCTAAATTCTGGATTCTGAAACACAATTAACATTTCCATGGTAGCCTCAAATACCACCATTAGTAATAATATTAGCAATGATTTCATTTGTATATTGTCTGCCTGCCAAAACTGTTGTAGTTTGGTAGAACAAAACAACCAAATGCAGCATAATAAAACCTTACAGATGAATCGTCCAGCGTGTAACAGAAAAGAAAAGAAGTGAAAGAGAAGTGACAAGCATAGTACCAAAAGCAGCCAGCTGATATTTAAAGCCATTATCCAGTTATTCACAATTCTGACAAGCAGACTCTGCTTCAAAGATGGCCAGAACCCAGCCCAAAATTTTGTTGGTATCAGTACTTAATCATTTGTCTTTCCTAGCAAGGAGTGGTTTGAGATTATGGTGCTTGCCAACTGCTGCTTAGAGTCAAAGAAGATTTTAGGTGCATACCGAATCTTTGCCTTTTTAATTAGGATTGGCAACTTGTCCTACCTAGCTTGTTAATGTGTGTTAATAATGCTACTACAGCCGTCCAGTCTACCATGTGATGCTATTGTGCTCTGAAAATTATCTATAAATATGTCACTGGGTGATTGTATTTGTTGTCCAGTGAGTTTCAAAATAACATGTGCTTTTCCTTGAAATAAAAAGGTGGAATTTCTGATTACCAGTCCTGAAAACTTGCCCAGCATTTAATAGTAAAGCTAGATCCTTTCTTTTTCATTGTGATATCTGTCATTTTAAAAAAAAAGTCAACAAAATGACATGTTTCTCTTTATGTATGCAACTCATTATCTTCGTATTAGTGGATTTACGTGGTTATGGAAAAAAAAGTAATCTGAGTACTTCAGGGTAGAGAAGTAGGGCTGTGGTACAAATGAAGAGTCTGTATAGTCGCTATCAATTTACCAAGGTAGAACTATCTGTATTTTTATTGTTCCTGGCCAGTATTTATCTAGCTGCTAGTTTAAAAACTCCAGTGATGAATGCTTTACAGTTTCCCTAGGCAACATATTCCTATGCTCCATTTCTTGTACCATGAGAAAATTTCTTGTAGCATCTACTTTGCTTCATTTTCAGCCCATTTATTCTTACCCCATTCCACAGGGATATGGAGAACAGATCATTTTGCAGCAGACTTACTCATGTTTGAGAACTGCTACCATGTCTTTCCCAGTCTTATTTTTCCTACACAAGTTGTGGTCGTTTAGTCTAATCTTCCCTTTGTAAGTCATAGCTCCTGGATTTTATGGAAGCATAGCAAAGGCAGTGAAATATCGTCTAGCTGTTGAGTAATACATCACCTGGGAGAGGAGAGAGCACAGTCTGACAGAGCTACCACAAGAGGAAAAATGGGTTTTAATTGCAAACAGTCTATTATACTAATTCTCCTAATTCCCACCCACGTTAGGGATTAACACAGACATTGAGAGAGTCTGGTTATTCTATTTAATTGTCTTCCCTGTGTTTGCTTTAAGAGAAATTCTTCTTTGTGAGAAAGAAAAAGCAAAAGCATTTAGTAGTTGCCAGCCTCTGAGTCTTGAAGTGCTAGGAAACAAGGCCAGCTCCAGTACATATTATCCACAGAAAATACCGCAAAGTAATTGCTTTAAGACTTTTAAAAAAACCCTTAAATCTGCTATAGGAATGGAACCCTGCAGGGATCAAACTGTGTATTCCTGTAAAGAAGGACAAAGCTCTGAGCAACCTAATGGACCTCGGGAGCTGGCCACGCTGTAAGCGGTGGGTTGGACCAGATGACTTCCAGAAGTCTTTTTTTAACATATAATCTTCCGTGGTTCCATGCTTCTACACAGAACAGTTTCGTTTAATTTGTCACAGCTGTTTTGTAAGCAAGCATGTATTTCTGTGCAAATTAGCATAGACTTCTTCACAAATTTTACAAAACTGCAGCTAAGACTAGAGGCAAGGTGCATTTCGGAAGCACCATAAAATTTCTGGAAGACTGGTAGTTCTCTAACTCTTTGCAAAATGCTGATGGACGAACGAGCCTGCATTTAAAACCAGTGTTTTGAGCGTGAGTGTATATCCAAACCATTTCTAAAGGCAATACTAAACATCCTGCAAGAACCCTTATAACCTACAGGTGTCAATTCCTTGACGTTTCACTTGTGAACCTTAGCTGTGGAGGCCCCATCCTGAAATACGTAAAGGCAAGTCCATCGGTGCTTTAGCAAGGAAACTCCTCAGTCCGCAGAAGTCCCATGTTGATTTTGGCAGCCTTTGCATGTGCAGACCACAACTGGTGTGCGTGCTTGAAAAGAAACATGTGCCTGCCTGCAACATACTCGTAAACAAGAGGGAAATATATTTATTTCCCCCACCTGTTGATAACTGCGCTTCTGAATTCTGCAGTACCTGGTTAAGAGTCGTGATCAAATGTAACGTTGCTTCTGAGATTGTGGTAACTCTCAAGATCATCACAAGCATTTTAATACTTGCTCACTGAACAGCTAGTGCATGCTGGGCTTAAGTCCTCACTGCAGATTATTGGGGCAGTATGTCCAGATTAAAAAGATTATTTTGTATTTATTACTTCTGTCCGTTAATGCCTCTTTTTCATAGCGGTGTGTGTGAGGGGAAGGCAGGTTACAATGCTGTCATTCAGTACCTGCTCCGTTTTAATGTTTGCTGTGATAGAGCGATATACGGTGTTAGAGGACGATATTACCGGGAGGAAAAATTTTATCATGTTTCCAATCAGGATGCAATGAGGGCCACAACTTTTTTCTTGCATCCCCCCTGCTTCTGTCAGATAGGGTTGCGTGGATACTATCTGGAATCTAAGGCCCCCCTTATCTCTGAAATCTTTATGTCATTTCTGTGGTTTCTTCTCTGCTTATTTTGCCTACAGACAGGCAAAAAGAATTCAATACCAATCAGTGTGCTTGGCTCACAAGCTCCAGAGCTGAACAGAAGGTCTTACCACCTGCTGGCCAAGGAAGTAGTACAGCAGGCCATAAATTCTGTGGGCTGGGGAATTAAGCAGATGCAGTAATTTTACTTAAATATGTTATTATGGTTCTTTATTTTTACTGAACACAAGAGGATAAATTCATTTCTGGTATAAATTCACAAGAACAAGTGCACTTCCACTGAGGATGAATTTGGCCCCTTATTTTTGTGCAGTACAGTTGTAATTTGCAGTTGTATTCCTTTATCTGGCATATATGCTGACATATTACATCGCTCATTCGGGGGAGGAAAAAAAAGAAAAAAAAACCTCTCCAAATAAGTCTTAGCCCTGAAAGAAATCTTTTCTAGTGGAATAATCAAAATTCAGCTGATATCTTTTGCTGCTGTAAGGTTCAGCATCAGTGGTTCTAAACTTTTTTTTAATCTGGCTGTCTTGTGGCAAGAATGAAAATCAATCATAGTAACAGCATCCTACCTTCCCCTGTCTTGTTCTACATAAATTGTACCTAATGGTTTAAAAATGAGCTGTAGAATTTTTAAGTGATTTATTCCATCTTCTCCATTGTCATAGCAGAACTTTTTCAATTCAGAAATCTGGTTGCAACCCCATACTGAACTCTTGCTCCTTCGCTGCAGAAATTTGTTAGCTAGAGCTAGATTAGATTTTTAGCAGCTAATCTAACTGCTGTAGGGGTTTGCAAAGTGGGGACAGAGCTGTGCTATTGGATTTGTCCAATTCATTTGACTCCAGGACTATAATTGCACTTATGTCTTACAAGGCTTTTATAGCCTAGGGCTGGCGAGCAGCAGAAAAACAAATTGGCAGTGATACAGTAAGAGTGAAAGGGAATGAAAGGCGCACATTATCAGTCTCCAGGCAGCACTGTTCTGGCAGGAAGTTTCCCGGTTAATTTACAAATAAAACTTAGATTTTAGGATGGGTACACTGTCAGCCAGACAATGGGGATGTCAGGCCCGACTGTTACTTAGCAAAAGTAGCAGCCATGCCTCCCCAAAAGCAGAAATTCTTCAGTCAAACAGACGACTCCTCTCTGGAGCCAGCTGGCTGTGTAATGCAATTAGCAGGGAAAGGAGGTCAGGCCATTAGGTGTGTACCGTGACCGGTGTCAGCGGCGGCGTGTTGCCTGGCAGGCAGCGCGCAGCCCAGCCGAGGCTGGGAGCCTTGAAAACTGTTTGCTCAAGCGAAGGGGAGCGGCGGCGCTCGGCGAGCCTCCCAGCGCGGAGCCCGGCCGCGCGGCTTCTGGAGCTGCCGGCTGCGCTCCGGCACCCGCATTAGGGCTGAGGAAACGCAGAGCCGACATGCTTAGCAACGGCGTGGCGCACGTCGGAAGCTATACATTGACCCAGCTTCCAGGCGCTGGCTGCCCGGCGTAGCTGAGACGTCAGGCCGTGGCTGTGTCTGAGCGTGTGCAGCTGAGGACGTGCATATTTTGTTCGTGTTAGCGAAACTGCTTTTATGTGCAGGCTAGAAACTCACGCACTGTCGGCTCACTCGGGGAGGAGAAGCGATTGCAGCTTCAGGAGCTGCCTTCCCTGACCATTTGTAGAGAGATCGTTCCAGTCAGCGGTAAACTTAAACCTGACTACTTGTGGTTGAGCTGCTCTGTTCTTTGGTTTTGCTTTTCAATATACATCTTCTTTCCTGGCTGCTCTTTTTTAATGTAGGCTTTTTCTTTTTTTTTCCGCACCCCTAAACTGCCTGGAGAGCATTAGCGTGGGACTCTGGCTCCAAATGCATCGTCTGTGTTGCTTTGGACTTCCAAGCAAAACTTGCTTATGTCCTTCAGGGTACCGAGTCTACCCCACAGCTCATTTTTTGAAGGAGCGATACAGGAAAAGAGCAGCTGGTTTGTTGTCACTGATAAGATTATTATTTTAATAATCTTTTTTATCAGTGAAATGGTCTTTCAAGAACAAATATTTTGATTAATACCGATTTTATATTTGTAACATACCTTATAAATGCGATGATTAACAACGTATGACTTCAAAACAATGACAGGTAGTAACTCAAGCTTTAAAATGAGTTACTGGCATGCGATGAAGACTGTAGCAAAGGCAGTAATTTATTATCACAGGGTGTTTGCAAGATTTTGAGCTCATAGCCGTCACTTCCTGTCTCAAACAAGCACAGCAAGCTGCGGTTGAGCTAACTTCTCCCTGTATACTGAATTTTGTTCTCTTGGATGTGATATAAGTACAAAGTGTTTTGGGATTCCTCAGTATGGAAAGTATTTGATTATTATCAGAATAGTTCCTTGTGATTTAAAAAGGGTCTCTTAAGCAGTATTTGGACGTATTTTGATTACTGTTTGTATAGCGGTACATGCTATTTATCACTCCAAAAGCCATAGGAGGCAAGGCAGTACAGAGCCTTTTCTTCACGGTTCGTTTCTGTAGCAGGAAGAGCTGTGTTCAGTTTGTGAATGGCCCTGTGCAACTGGACAATTGCATCACCGTACAGAATTCTGTTTCCGTATTTATTTGTTGGGCTTTTTAAAGCAGAGGTTGCTAAATACCACTGTTGTGGGCTTCCTCTGTGTTGCGGAGCTGGTGCCAGAACTCACTCTGGTATCGGGATGCGTTGGGTTCAGCCTGATAAATCGTGGGCCCTGCTTACAAATACGTTGCCGTTGGGCTGCTCTGAATACAGCTGCTGGGAGCTGGGTCCTTCCGTCGCGCAGCTTTCAGAGAAAATTACAGCTCAGCTTCGCCTGTGCGCGGAGTAGCCTTGCCAAACGCTTAGGTCCTCAGTGTGTAGGACCTGTTGTGCACGAAGTCTTGTAGCCAGACAGATTTTTTGGTTTTTTAAGACTAAACTTTACATCTTGCTTTGCATTGCTTTTAAGGTGACCTAGCTGCATCTGTTCACAGAAAGTGAAATCAGGATTTTGTCGTGCATGTAAATTACTGCTTGGTTTTCTGTGTATCGGTCTGCACTGTGATATTATCAACATAAGTATTTTCTTGGATGTTGCTTTATTTTTACTGAGCAAGTAAGAAAAGATAAGAGAACGCACAGAAGTCAGGGTGACGTTGAGAATAGTAATTTGTACTGATTTTTGTACATGTAAGAAGCTGTAGTAATAGTATTGTTAATGTTTCCATGTTTTTATAAGACACAAATGGTTCCTATTGTCTTCAAACAGAACTAAAAATGTCTTTTATTCGTAGGCATACATAAAATACAACTCTGTCTTCTGTTTCATTTAAAATAAAGTGAGAATCTAAGTCGCTTTATGAACTTAACTTTATTTTACTCTGCTAGATTACAAGCTGTAAGCAGAGTTTATAGTTTTAACTTTCAGATTTCCAAAATGTATTACGTTTTTGCCACGTTTCCCTTACAACTGGGGTACAGCCTGCCACCCAGTATGTAGGAGTGAAAGTCTGTGCTTTTAAAGGTGCTGCCTGGTTCTGAAGAGGGAAAATTCAGTGGTACCGTATAGGCTGATACAAGGCGTGTTGAAATTTCTTAGTTGTTATTTACCAATGAAAATCACTACCTTTTTTTTCTTTTTTCTTTTTTCCCCCCCTGCACAGAGACAGTGAAGAAGGCAGAGCTACGTTTTGGCTTCTTTGTTAGGTCTATTGTGCACATTGTTCCCGGGGCAAGCACCAAATTGGGGGGGGTGGTCTTTCAAGCTTTAAGTGGGACTTAAATTCTCTCTGTGCTTTGGGCTGGCATTCTGCATGTGGATTAAATTTTAACTTTAAAGCTTACGGTTGAAACTATTGTGTGTAGCTTGTACATGATTGCCAAATATTTTTTGCCATCTGTTAGATCACCTCCGGTTCCTCCAATAACAAAGCAAACACACAGGCTTTCAGATGCATTTTGTATATGCCACATTTAAATTTTATCCATATTGTATGCAACTCTGCTCCAAATAAAAAGGTGACTCCCACAGTATTTCCCGTTCTTGTCTAATTCACATTGCCCAGATATTTTGCTTATGTTTTCAAACAAAAGTCCTCTCCAGACAGAGTCAGCAGGGAGATATTTGCAATATAATAAATTTGGTAGTAGTGCCTCATGATGGAAAGTTTCTTGACACCCTGAGTCAAGGCATTTCATATTTCTGTGACAGCTACCTTATTTTAGCTGGAATATGATGTTCTGTTGGTTAACGTTTTGTTCTAGTAATTCAGATTTCCATCTTAAATTATTGTAGGTAATGTACATTTACATATCGTGCTAATGGCTAGTTTGATAATTACTTAATTAAGCCATCAGACAACAATGCCTTCTGAATGAAGCAAATTATTTAGCTGATCTTTTCATGAGCAACTGGAGAAAAACAATATTTTAACTTTTTCTGTAATGAAATATTTCTACTATTGAGCATTGTAATTCAATTTGTAAGCCATGACCCCTCATAAACTGTTGTTATCACTCTGATTAATAAAGAGCCAATTTGCTGTTGCAGCTTCGTCACTTGGGAAATGATGAGGTTCACATCGTCTGGTCTGAACACACCAGGAACTACCGCAGAGGCATTATACCAACAGATTTTGGAGATGTTTTAATTGTTATTTATCCAATGAAGAATCACATGTTCTTCATAGAGATAATGAAGAAACCGGAGGTACGTTTTGCTGCTTTATTGGATCTATCGTATGTGTTATGCAAGTGACGCAACAGTTTTGTTGCTTAAATAAAGCTCAGTGGTTTAGAGTTTGGGTTTTTTTTTTTCCCCCAGCAAATATGAAATATAGTCTCTCCATCTCAGTTTAAAAGCATGCTGAGCAATGAGCTTTTATTTTAAAACTAGAATTATTAATAGCAATTGAAATGGCTACTAATTAATTTTATCTTCATGCTTAGCGCTTAAAGAAGTATTTCAGAATTCTCAACCCATAGGAGCTACCATACAAAGAACAATGTTTAAAATCATTGTGAATTTCCAATGTGAGGCAATAAAAGCAAAATAATAAAGATGTAAGTTCCTCACTTGCTATTAATTCACCCCAATCGGCTTGGTTACTCTTGTACATATGGCACCGTGCATAACCTCACATGTTTTTGAGACTGTCATCGTAATCTGACTCAATGGGATGATGTAGGCATTGGGTATCCTTACATCAAACAAAGTATTTGAGGTTTAGTGTTTTCTGTTTAAATCATTGTTACGCAACCACCTTTTTAGACACGTTTTGGAAATAATGGATTTTTTCTTTGCAAAATGTCAGGCGTGTCTGTATGTACATCTGTGCGTATCTATAAAAAAGCTACTTTAATAAGTGCTTGTCTGGTACATTATAGATGCAAAAATGTATATAAAATATACTTCAGGAAAGTAATTAGTGTGGTGAATACCATTTCCTTTATATGAGGGACAATATTGGTCCAAGAGTAACCAGCTGTGGAAAAATGCATACATCAGATGACATATTTACCAGCTGTATACAATATTTTTTGAGTTGTGAATGACAGAGCTATTATATGTTAACAACCAGTGGTTTGCCAGTAGATGTTTCAAACTTGAAAATTTTTTATAAATGGAAATAGTGGTGTTTTTTCCTACACTTGATTTTGAGCTCTGCAATTTACTTCTTGGGAGTTTTAGCTTCTAATGTTCCATCAGGAAAATCAGAATTTAGCGTTATGAACATGCTTGAAAATTCTGTGAACCAATCGAGAAAAGCTATGTCATCTTACATATTAGTCAAAAATACCCAACGGGCAGAAAGAATAATAGCTAACTGGAAATTTAGTGTTATCCCTACATTTAAAGTACAAACCATTACAATGTAATAAAATTAATCCAGACATTTCCAGGGCAAGTGTGGCTGACCTTTTGTTCACCAGCTACTGACCCCAGGGTGAATGAAAGAGGCTTGCAGAGAGAAATGTCTGTTGTTTGGCTTCAGTCCCTGGTATTTAAATTGCATTCCCTAATCAAATGAAAAGGCTGTCCTCTCTATCAGGTTACAGAATCCATGGCAACATTTGGCCTTTTATATACATAATGTTAGCCTTTTTGTTTGCATCTAAGTAGAGACACCTGGAGCAATGTTAACATTAACCGATTTAGCATTAATAGCTTCATTATATAAGAATTTCTGATCAGATAGCTGTTACTTTTGTTATATTGCTTCAGCTTGTATTGTTTTCATTTTTTATCTCCCTGCTTGGCAACCGGGCAATGATTTGCAAATTTTTTTTGTCTTGATTAATTAAGCAATATAATTATCAGGAACCGTGATGCAGTCTTTGCTCGACAAAGCTTCTGAGAGAAGACAATAGTAAGTCTGTTAGTGTGAATGCATTCCACGCGTCACAGATGCATGAGGATATTCTGAACAATGAGACGAAAAGCTGCCTGCAAAAGAGGACAAAGAATGCCAGGCAGACTCTACACACTGCACATACCGCCAGGGACATACTGCGGGTTCCCTGGGACACAGATGCCTCGTTAGATTGCAGCTAGTCATCAGAGATTAATTCTCAGCCATTTGGTACAATAATTTACCCATTCCCCACTCTTTTAACTAGTGCTGCTTGCTATAGAGGGGAAGTCTTTGTGCTCAAAAGGTTTATTTAACCTTGCCTACTTTTACTGCGTGCAACAGAAATAATTATTTTTTTCTTGGAAATTGTAATGAAGCAGGTGTTTGCAATGGGCTGAATATTAATTTTTGTTTCATGGATAACTTGCATTGACGTTTGGAGTACTCAAGGAAGGGGATATTTCCCTTTACTTTTTTTTTCTTTTTTTTTTTTTTAAATTGAGTCCTGCCAAACCATAGTATATTTTTTTGTAACCATTCAAAACACTGTTTTCCTCCAAGGGGTATTTAATGCCAACTTACAGAAGAGTGCTGAGCAGAGAGCACGTCCCTGTGCATTCAGTTGGTCTCCCCCCTCGAGCTCCTCGTTAAGGCAGAGCCCCCTGTACAGATGGAAGCTGACGATATGCGAGTTCCATTGACTTTAATGACCCTCGGCGTGGCCGGTAGATCTGCTCGGGGAATTAATAATTCCAAGCTTTGTGTCCACGCGGGCGTATGGTCTGGTTGCGTGCTCCGCGTATCGCAGCGCGCTCTGCGGACCCCGAGCCTGCCAGGGGGCGGGAGGCCTGCTGGCTGCGCTGCTGCCGGAGGGCAGGGCAGCCATGCCAGTGCCCGTCTCCGGAGGGTTAGCCCTGCGTGCCGGAAAGCTAGGGACGGATTTGGGCAGATACGGCTCTTGGTTCTGGTTTCATGTGGGTTACGCTTGCTTTTCTTGGGTAGTGTAAAATCCGTCGCTCTTGTACAAAGCCGCTTCCATCCTTTGCATTATTTTCTTTTTGCATCTGCCAGCGTATGCCAACTTTGGGTCGTGCAAAATGTGTACTTTTTGAGAAAACGCGTGCCTAGGACACAGTTCTTGAAATCATCTGTTTGAATATTTGAAACGTGCTTGAAAAAAGGGTGTTTCCCAACTTCATGAAAGCCACTCCGGAGAGCGCCCACCGTACCCTTCCCTCTACGCTGTGGGGACAGAGTTCCGGGTGCTAAGGAAAGCTCTCAGGTTTCAGGGTTCAGCTTGAATTAGCCTACTTCTCTGTTTAAAAGGAGTTCTAGAGTAAAGTGTGACTTGGAGTACTGGAGTTTGACTATTAAACTGTCAGAGAAAACAATTATTAAACTTTTTGTTTTAAAATGTCAGATTGGAGATATTTTTGGTAAATTCGCTGGAGAGTGCCTGCTGAAAGATTTTTTTAAAATGTGAGCATATATTATATATGTGTATGTATTTATCTACACACATATGTAAGTTGTATAAAAGATACACACCTTGTCTATATTTTAGGTATATAAATTCTGTAATACCGTGTTAAGAAAATCTGCCATGCTGTCTAGACTCCAGGTGGTTTTGAAACAGTGAAACAAAGTCCTGTAAGCAAAAATTGCTTGTCAAAAAGCCTGGCAATGAATTTCCCTGTACAGTAGCATATGTAAGTGCTAATCCGACTTGAATCATCTGGCATTTGTATGTTGGTATAATTTTAATACTACTGTGTACTTAGCCTCCTTATTTGTACTTACATAAAAATACAGTTTTACTTGGGTTTTTTTTTTTTCCTCCTCTTGTCAATACTTGTAAACAGAGTATGTGTTAAAAATGTCACTTAGCAATGTTATTGCTTAGAGAGGAAAAACTTGATACTCTAGAACATTACCACTTTGGTGGCATAGATTTTCTTCCTGTGACCTTTCTTTCCAACTGCCTAGATACTAATGCAAGCATTAAAAAAAAGGCAAAACCACTGTGGAAACATTTTACACTAATCTATTTTTTGGGGGGCAGGTAATTATTTTCAGTAAAGGAATGACAAAATAACTGTGTGAAAAGACAGCTGTCACTTGCAGATGTTATATTAAAACCAAATTTCTTCTGTAATTCATTGCCACTTCTAATTAGAGGAATTCCCTAGATGCAGGGGATTTATATTATTCCCTTTGTCCATTTATTGAATGACTGTCACAGTCACCCATGAGCAGTTGCAGAAGAATAATAGAGGGTATTTATTTATGTGATAAGCCTCTGTACAGATGGAAAAAAATCCATAGCTTAAATATTGATAATTGCTGCTAGCTTCTGTTTAGGGTTTTGGTTGTTTTTTTTTTTTCCTTTCACTTTGAGTTTGTGAAAGGGAAATGAGTTTGACTACTTGTAAATACTAAAACTTATTATATATTTAAACATCAAAATTGTCTGGGTTTGACATGGCACAGTCTGCTATGTATATGCAATTCTGGACATTTTTCACTCCTGTAAAGCGTCTCTTTTGCCTAGCCTGGCTGTTGTTTGAAGAGCCGTGTGTCACCAAATGGCATTGTGTCCGGTGCCTCCGGAGGTGGCCCTGAAGGAGCAGCGGTTTAGCACCCTGGGTGCTGTGCTGGGGGAGCTGTTGGTGCCTGGCCCAGCCGTGGTGACGGGGGGCTGCCTCCGAGACGGGGTGGTTTTCCCCCATCTCCTCTGCTTTCCACAGACCTCGTGATCTTCGTTCAGCTCCATTATTTTTTTTTTTCCTTTAGTGAAGTCCGTGGAAGGCGTTTATAGAGGATTATCTGAAACAAATAGTTCTTTGCAAAAACTGCCAGTGGTTGGATTCAGCCAGTGAATCAGGGTCTCCTGTTGGGATGTGAGACAGAAAACAGCTCTTAATATCTACTCAAAATGGAATATCGATGTCAAATTCATAGATTAATTTTGTCCATATGCATAACAAGCCCATGTTCACCCAGTTGAATATTCTGTGAAATGTGCATATGCATGTAAAGTATGCTGATGGTAATTATGGAAGATTTAAAAACTTAAAATTGGGGGATTGATTTCACACTGGAAGTTTCTGTGTGGAAAACACTGTGGTCATACCGTTTTATGGCAAAATAATGTATTGGTCTTCTGTAGTGGGTCTGATGCTTATTATTCCAAATGTCAATAATACAATGCAAGATACAGCATGGTGTGTAGCAGGGGTACAGCCGGCCGACTGTGCTGCCCTGGCTGGTAATGGCCCTGCAGCCGCAGCCCGTGGATGTGGGTTGTTTCTGTGTTCTGCTGTACTTGGAGTCTCTTTGTGCCCGTGATCCAGAGAGATTAGAGCAAGCTAGCGCTTGTAATGTAACCGAGTAACTTCGCTGTCTAGAGCGGGGCAGTGTGAAACTTGCCTCCACTTGCCTCCCCGGCGCCTTTCTCAAGCAGCAGATGCCTTGCTGTGAAAATCCCCTGGGAGTCGGGCACGCTGTTTCTGTTTGTGATTCTGGAAGTTGCTCCCGTGCTCTGCGCTACCTTTC
Source organism: Pelecanus crispus (assembly GCF_030463565.1). Lineage (NCBI taxonomy): Eukaryota > Metazoa > Chordata > Aves > Pelecaniformes > Pelecanidae > Pelecanus > Pelecanus crispus. The sequence goes on along the minus strand of NC_134645.1, from coordinate 652,933 downwards.
AGCATCCATTCGCTCGGCTTTACATGCCTTGTTTTTATCTTGGGGTCCACAGGTGCCATTTTTTGGTCCTCTCTTCGATGGAGCAATCGTGACTGCAAAGCTGCTGCCAAGCCTCATATGTGCCACGTGCATCAATGCCAGCAGAGCCGTCAAGTCGCTCATCCCGCTCTACCAGAGCTTGTATCCTTTCCTCCTGCTGGGGCAAGGCTCCCCTTGGTAGGGTTCTTACTTCTGAATGCTCTTCTGTGGAGAGGTAAGCTTTAGTGAAAATCCTTCCCATTTGATTTTATTGGAAAAGGTCAAAGCTCAATGTTTTCAGTCGTTCACACCCAGTTACCATCCACTGTTTTAAAAATAGGATCATAACATCACAAGAGTGTTCTCACCAGCAGCCTCAGACAGCCTTGCTGGTGGTGCACTTGGACTTGACGCTGGTGCTTTGAAATGTAAGTAATGATAATACTCAATTTTCTTTCACGCTCATAGAAGTTATCTACAGCGTGTATTAGGCTAATACACAGAGCTCAGTTGTGTTCTTGTCTTGTTCAAAGAAGTAGTCCAATTGACTTTACTTGGACTTATTACATTAACAAGACAGATGGGACTTGGCCTCAGATACAGATGTTTCAGTTCCCGAATTCCAGTTTTATTCCAGCCACGTCTGTATTTGGGCATTGTCAGAACATATTTTCTAACAGTTCCTGGAAGATGACTAGGTTGTATGCTGCTTCTCTGTTACAGAAATTGTAGCATAGACTTTTATTCTTGTGGGATATACAGACTAGCAGCATTCTTACTGGTTTTCACTTATTCTAGGATTTTCTCATAATGCTGTAATTATGCTAGAAACGTTTTATAGCTTGTTTTGTTAATCATATCACTTATCTCAGGACCAATGCTCACTGCATTTCATTTTCTGTGGGGAACTTTTGGTTTGAGTCTTTTTCTAACCATATGACTTCGAGAAAGAGTTTGTAAATTAAATGTTTTGATCTTTGAAAGAATATTGATTGATTAGTTTGAGACGCGCATTTTGAAAATACCAAATAGCTTCAAAATACTGTTTTTGTTGGGGTTTTTTTTTTTAAGGTGAAATTTTATCCAGTGTGCTTTGCAGAAGTCATCGGAAATTAAAAGTAGCATTGTGGTTAAATAAATTTTCATTTTATTCACTTCATTGTGTACTCATTTTAGAACAAAGACAGTTGGTGGCTGTTGCGTAAGCAGCTGAATGCAATACATCAGCTGCAAAACCGTGGCAGTACCTAACAGATGATTCAAAACTTGCCAAGCTTTCCACTTTTGGTTGATGAGAGAAATCTAGCTAATTACTAGAATTCTTCTATGCAGAATTTAGCTTAATCCATCTGCTTCTGTAGTCAATGTATACTAATAAAATAGCAGTGCAGTAAAATCATACATAAGTAACAGCAGTTGCAAGAATGAAGAGATCCTGTTGCCTCTTACTGCTGTCCCAGCGCCTCACTCCCGGTCGGAGCCCTCTGATTCCCGATCCCGCTTATCTTTTGGCTTTCAACATTTTGTGAGTGAAGAGCGCTCACCAGCCTGCTGTGCTCCTGCTTTCTGACAGGGTCTCTCTCTGGGTCCCTCCTTGTCCCCAGGGAAACATGAGCAGCACAAATATGATAGCACATGCCGCTTCTCAGCATATGTTCGAGGTCTAGCTGAAATAGCATCTGTCCCCAGATTCTTTTCTTCCTTTTCTGTGCCTGCTTTTGCACCAACGATATCTGTAGTGAATCAACTGCCACGTGTGTGTCTGGTAAATGAAAGTGGATTGAGAAACTTCTGAAACTGGACAAAGATAATGTGGTGGGAAGATCCCATCAGGATGACACTGGAGTGGGAGAGAAAGCTATTGCAACTCTTACTGTAGATAGTGAAACACTTTTTTCTTACAGTAAAGGTCAACAATAATTACTCCCTAAAAACACTAAAGATACACTAAAACTTTTAGTGAGCCAGAAATTGGAATGTACTATATGGATGTGTAAAGGCGGTGTTTGAACCTGTCCGGTGCAGTGACCCTGCTTGGCAGCTCCTGAAGGGCAGTGAGGGACTTGGCTCTGGTGTTCTCTCTGCTAGCTGCGAGCTGCTGCGAGGAGAACGGGGGAAAGCAGAGCCAGCAACTTGAGCAGAAGTGAAAGAGTTTAGTGACTCTGTCAGGCTGGAGATGCAAGTAACTCAAAGGTGAAATAACTCGAAAACATTTCAATAGAAGGGAGAAATAAAAAGCAATAATCCTGGAAAAGTAACAGATGATGTTTGGCAGCACATTAGACCTAACCTTGCAGTTGGGGAGAGTGCAGAAGAGCGTGTGTAAGGCAGAGCTGAGGAGTGGTCTGCCACTCCGTTTGCCACACCGGGCATGGTACCGTCAGCATCCATAATAAGGGTTAGTAGCTACAAAAGTTCTCGATTCAAGTGTGGTTAGAAATCGATTGAACGCCTCACCTGGTGTAAATGGTTCAGTGGCGGTAAGGCACCGAGTCCGTGGCGCTTGTGCTGGAGCAGCGGCAGGGTGTGAAATACCTGCTGGGACCCTGCTCCGAGCGGAGCCCCGATCCTCGCTCCGGCCTGGTAGGCTGCGAGGGGAAGGAGCCGGTCGGCGTGCCCGCGGGAAGCGCTGCCTGCGCGGGGTCGCGTGCCGGGGAGCTGGGGCAGCGGCTCGCCAGCAGTGACAGCTGAAGTCACTTGTTGGAAAGTCTGTAAACTCCGGTTACAGCTGCACTTGTCAGGGGCTTTAAGGGAAGTGTAATCAGCCACAGAGATTAATTTGCATCTCAATTAGGAAAGAGTCAGGAGGAAGCATAGGGTCTGTTGCTGGAAGGTTGTGGAAGAAATCTCATCAGGCACAAAAGGCTCCCAAGTCTCGGTGCTCCAGCGAGTGGAGGACAATATCCGAGTCCGGTTTCCATGGGGACCAGGACCGCAGAGCCGCGGGAGAATCTCGCTGTGCGCTGTAATCGCTTGGTCATGATGACACAAATTCCACTGTCGTACCCAAATACATTTTTCTGTTGGAAATCTCTTTCACAGTGAGGAAGGTAACTATGACAGACCACATTAGATTTTTTTTTTAAATAATTTTCTATGTTTTTGTAACTGTTTCTGTTTTAAGGAGTTCATTAGGGCAAGAGACGTATTCATTAAAATAATTAACTGTATTTAAACTTTAGTTTCAAGCCATTCTGGCTGCAAGTTCTTTGTATACATCAAATGCCATGCAATAGCATTACACAAGAGCAAAACCAGGGTAGTTAACGCATAGCTCAGTTGTCTTTTGAACGGTTAAAGCTCAGTGGTCGCTGTAGTTGCTGCAATGTTTACATGGTCATGGATGATTATACATTAGTATATGTTCAAAATAACCATTTTTTCAGGAGTGCATTCATTCTTGGCGCAGTGAAGTGTTGAGACTGAGCGGCTGCAGACCATACTAATTGGTGCTCTCACCATCCTTAAGTAACTGTTGAGTGCGAGGTAATGCGTTTCAGCAGCTTCCCCAGTCTGCTTTTTCAGACAATAATTTCCATTTTAAATATGCCTGTGTATTTTATGGAAATCATAAACAATAAGGTGATTTAAATTATATAGGAACAAGGAAGAATAGTATTTAAACTTACTAAAATTGTTGTATAAAAATTTATATATTTCTGCAAGTTTTTGAGAACATTAAAGCCACCTTTTTGTGTGCTGGGGAAAGGAAGGAACGACTAATCTCACAGCCGAATAATTATGTATCAAAACTAAAGTTCCTCTTAATTAAGCCCAGTTAAAGCAGAGGCTGCCAGTTGTCAGTATTTAAGACTAATGCGAGTCTGCAAGCAGGATGCCTTAGGAGATGAGAGCAGGGGTGAAAAACCGTGCGTTCATGATTTGGTGCTTTGGTAATTGTAATTGGGTTGAGCAGGACCCCTGAAGCAAGGGTCTGTTCTGGTTCCGATAACATTTCAAAAAATGGTAGGGGTGATGATATAAAACTGCATCTTTGTGCTCTCTTCCAGCTTAGGTTAAACTAGTTGTATGCTGGAAAGAATTATTGAACACTTGTACATTCTGGAGTCCCAGTCGACCTCAGCTGCAGCAATGCACATCTCTGGGAGCCGGTCTTGTCTGTAAAGATAAATACTGCGGGGGGGAAACAGGGTTGGTATTTAAATCTTTATTATGGGTCTGATTACAGCTGCTGTTTAAGCTGACCGTTTTTAGGCTCAGGTGCTAGTAAACCTCCAAATAAGAAAACGTAACTAAGTGTGCAGGTATCAGGGGCTTTGGTTGGTCCATAATTTAATGCTGTTCTCCAAAAAGACTTTGGGATTTGGGAATAGTGATGTCTGAGCAAAAAGCTCCTCTTAGAATGCATAGGGAAATGCAAGTTTGACTACTCAGAATCCAGATTGTCTTTCAAAATGGAGTAATTTCCTTGCTCCTTGAATTAAATTGTTCTTGTCTAGAGATTTGTAAGTTGGTCTCAGGTTTTACTTATGAAATTTCATGGCCAGGATGCTTATTCTTTCCCATCTCACATTTCATAATAACAAGAGGTAAACATCCTGGATTCTCATATCTTTTATCATCATCTTTTTTTTTTTTTTTTTTTAAAATGTGTAGTGCAAAATTATCTTCCCAATTAAGACAGCCATTCTTTAAATTACATTGGCTGAAAGACTGTACCAGACCTGGGTGGTTTTAGAAAAATGTCTAAGTGTAAGGCGGAGCAATGCTTTTTGAGCCTTTTCACCCGCTTCCTAACTGGAAAGAAAAGCTTCTCGGTTTGAAAAATGGCCACAGCGGTGAAGAGGAAACTTTGGTGGATTGCTGTCATGATCTGTGAAGTTTGTGAAGTGGCCCCGTGTTCCTGAACATAAATGCCTGTACCTCTGTGTTTCCACTCTTCTACTGAAAAAAAGCTTCTTTTTAACTGAAAAAATTATTTTGATGTTGTTTGTAGTATTTTACCACTTTTTTTTTTTTTTCACTCCACTATTGCAAATAACTAGCGTAATTCCAGTCCTGCCTGGTCTCACTAACTGAGTTTGAAGAAAAGTAGCAGAGATTCTGACATGTCTGAAACGTTACCCTAGCTTCCATCAGCTTTTTCTAAGCAACCGACTGGAGGGTGTAAAACGTCCCTGTGTGCGACCACCAGCTGGCTTTTTTCCTGCGTTCTTCGCTGATTTCTTGTAGTCTTTGAATTATTTTCTTAGCAATTTAAGCTACATGTATCTTCCTGTGAATGAGTAAATAGGGAGTTAGTTCCTGTTGGGGTTTATTGAGAATTAACATGTTTATTATAAAGTTATCTTTTTACACAGTCTCGCTTTTAGGATAAATTGGTTTGGTCTTATGGGAAAAAAAAGGGGGGTTGTTCTTATTCTGCCTGTTGATTCCTGTGTATTTTTCATACTCTTCTGTAGCATCTTGATTCGAAAACAGTGCTGCGTTACTCTACGGGGAAGACGAAATACCTGCTGGGGTGGGCGTGCGGACTGGTGTCTGTCAGCCACTGTTTGTGCTGTCGAAACTGTCCACTTCAGGTGGCTGTGCAAGTGTTCTTGGAGATGTAATCCTAAAAATTCTCTAACTTAAGCTGTGCTGCTTCTGCCTTTTTCATTAATGCAGAGAATTATATAAGGGCGACCTAAATGTTCTTAGTCTGGTAAGAAGAAGAAAATTACCACAGTGGCAGGTTGTGGTATTGTTTCCAAAGTTGTTTGCATTATTTGTTGTTCATTCAAAGAGGAAAACATGAAGGTAGAAGAGTTTTAAACTCTTCTTAATTTTATCGTGGGTGTTTGTAGTACTTTGCTGCAACGTAATGCATCTGTGCGTTAGACGCCGAAGGTGTCAACAAGAAAGAGTACGATGAGGATGCGTACACTTTACATGATATCTGAGCACTGGATGTCACCATTTCCCTGCTTACGATTTGCAGTCCTGTTTGTGGGCCAGAAGAAAACACAGCCCTTACTTTGGAGAAGTAATTTGATACATGAATAACTCTTCAAGTTTTATCCACTGTAATGAATATGGTATGCCCTCTTAACCGTGGCAAATAAGTAGTTCACTAGGATAAAATCAAAAGACCGTCTAAATGCATAACAAAAAAAGATGTCCATAACTTTAATTCATTATATTGCATCCAGATATTAACACATCTACTATATATTGGTATGTCATGTCTGGAATCGTGAAGATTAAGCAAAGAACATCAACTTTGAATTCTGAATGAATTCCTTTTGTTGGTTTAAGCCAGTTTCTGACTAACAATGTAGAGCGACTGATCTGCTCACCTGCTTTATCAGAGACTAAAAAAGAAAGATAGCTGCTATGATGGACTTAATTGTGTGAATGGCTGTCATATATTTTGTAGGTGTACGTAACGTCAGATGCCTGAAAACACATTTTGCGTACCTTTGAAAGCGTGCTTTGTTGAGCTTGCATTTGGAACTCTGCTTTGATTATGAAGGGGTGTTTGATAGTACCGTGAAAATAAAATAGAAAGCCTGTTACTCCTTTTAGAGAAGGGTTCACAATTTGTTCCCTTTATTTCATCCAAAGAATTTATGCCCTCAAGCTATATAGATGCTGTTAGAAATTACTATGAAATTCTAAAGCACGTGTCACAGGAGCTGTGACAATTTATATGACATGGCATCTGACAGTTTTCTGCCGAAGCAATCGGTTCTGGCTCGCAGGAGTGTCTGCCTGTAGCCAGTCCTCTGCCGCTTTTGTCTGCGGAGAGCAGCAGGTCTAACTTGCCGTCCTTCACCTTTCCGGCGGTTGCTGTAACCAGCCCTCGCGCGAGGGTTGGAGTTTCAGACAGAAGTATTTGGTCCCGTTGCAGCAGTCTCTCGGGGATGCTGATGAACGCGGCGGTGGCTGTACGGGGTGGTGTAGAGCAGCACTGACCTTCATTCTGCAGCGCAGCTCCCCGCTGGAGCGGATCGATGGCCAGGCTGGCTGTCTCCGCGGCTGCCTTCCCTCCTCGCAGCGAGAACCTTCTCCAGGCAGCGATCGATGCCTCTAATCTGCTCCAGCCTGTAATAAGTCATGCGAGGCAAAGCTTTTAGGTGGCATTACATGGGATTGTGGAGGCGGCTCTGCAGCTCTTATTCATAGTGCTCTTCATAGACTTGCAGAGAAATCTACTGCATCCCGCTTGAGAATATATAAAGAGTATATAATGCTTCTGCGGATTTAAACTTCACGTGCTGCTGAATGATGCACGGACACAATGGTTTTAAATTTCTGTATTTTTGTGCGTGCATCTGTACAGACCTGTCCCTGTTCACAGTTCCTTGTTAGGCACACGTCTTGTATATGCGTTACTGCGAACTGCTGGTCAGCTTCACCATTTGACAGAAGGCAAGGGGGGCAGCAGCGAAGTTTGCGTGTTAACAATACCATTTATTTTTCCGCTATAACATGGGGCATCGTTATTCTTCCCCACGGCTGGAAGCTGTAAAGATCACTGAGGGTTGTTGAGAAAGTCCCAAGCTAATTCTGTAGCAGAGGTTTAAACGGCGCTAACTGCTGCCCCTCCTGATGATCATCTCTGTGCAGCAACTGTACTCTTCAGTATGAGTAAATAAACCCCGGCAGTTCTAAAGGCTTTTATTTGCTAGTGATTTAATGGGTAGTTCCAAAAATGAACCTGTGGTTAAGTGACATCATGAATTTAATGTTTTTTTGAATGAAAAGTGAATTCACAGTGTGTTATATGTCAGAAATAGGGGGGGGGGAAAGAACCCCCAAGCTCAACTTTGGGTTTCTTAAATGACGTGCATGTGCACTAATTGAAAACAAGCTTCCTGAAATACGCAGCCGTACTTCTTTAGCCCCTACCAAAGACTGGAAAGCCATGATCTTGCTGAAAATAGTATAGTACATAAAGTATAAGCAGCAGATCAGGATTGGGAGTTGGGAATTTGAATCCTAACTCTCCTCTGCCACAGAGAAGCTGCTGCTTTGAATAAAACACTTGGTTTCTTTATTCCATTTCTTCATCATTAGGATTTTACTTGTTCATGAATAATTTTGCAAGAAACTGGGGGTTTTATTGAAATGCTGTTTTAAACTTGTGTCCTAGCGCTGAATCAAACTTGAGTTGTGCAGAAGGGTTTGTGTACCACTGCTGCTCTTAAGATTGCTGGGAGTAATGTTTATCCAGTTTAAATCTGTAAAAGCACAATACAGTTCTTTGTATATTCACAAGCAAAATGCAGTAGATTGCCCATCTGTGAAGAGCGCCATGAGCAAGGACTGAAGAGGGAAATGCACGGATTCTGAGGTTTGCCGACTGGCTGATAGCTGGTGGGTATTTACAGGGAGCGTAACAGGGTGCTTACGGCAGCCTGACGTTGGCCGCATCTCTGGATTAACTGGCCACTCATCTCTCACTCGCCTGCAGTCCGCCGGCTTTGGTGGCATTGCTCGTGAAATACCTACAGTTTGGTCAAGCTGACAGGGATCAGTGTTTCTTTTGTTCTCTGTGAAAATAAAACCCGTTTCTTGAAAGTGCAGTTTTGTTGGCGTAGTCATGCCCTACCCAAAGGGCTTCCAGGAGGTCTGTGATGGGAGTCTGCCTTCAATTCACCTTGCAATAGCGAACATCGAGTCAGTTGTGGTATAGGTTTTTTATTTATAACTTGAAAACACACCATTCATAGGAAGGTGTCAACTCAAGCTCCCACTCTCTTCAAGTAAGTTACACAGAGGTCCAAACACCTATTGGTGTTTTGTGTTTTCTGTAGTATTAGATGGAGAACCTCTAACTTGTGTTTAATGAGAGGCTCTCTTTAAGGTTTGACAGGAGCAAAATTGATATATTCAGGTTGCTGCTAAGTACTCTATTGAATCTTGGGGGGGGGGTTGGTGTTGGTTTCTTATTTTTTCAGTTATACGCTAGGCAAATTAAAGGGGTCTGTGTTCTCTGTATTTTTGAAGTAAGTTTTGCTGACTTTGCTGTTCTGCCCCTCCGTTGTGTCTTTTGGAAACTTGCTTCTGAACGCTTACTTGCTCTTTGGATTTCCTAGGGTTATTTTTGTTTGGCTTTTGTCACAAATGGGGGGAAAAAAGAATAGTAGAGTTTTATCTGAATGGGCTTTCAATTTAATTCAGGCTGTGCAGTCCTCGTACAGACAAAACGCGCATCAGCTTCGGCGTGAGTTTCGCCTGACTAAGGGTTGTCATCTTGGTCCGCGTGCTGCATCGCTGGCAAGAATAAAGATGACGTTTGTATTTGAGCGGAGCGAGGCACCCGAGCCCTTGCTGCGGCACCGGGGAGACCAGTGGGCGCAGGGGAGCAGCAGCAGTGCGGTTTCGAGGAGCGGCCTAAAATCTCCGAAATCTGGGCGGCTCGGGACCCGACAGCAGCGGGGTCGATCCCCTCTGCGGCGGGCTTTGTGCGCGCTCGCCGTCTCATTAGCATGCTGGCTCGCCGCCGCCGCTGCGGCGCGCTGGCTCTGCTAGCTCTGCTAGCTCTGCTAGCTTACCAGCTGTTCCTGCTGCTCCCGACAATGTCCAGCGTGTTCGGATCACCGGGTTCCTGCGCTCGCCGCCGCGCGCAGACAGCCTTTCCGCTGGGGATGCCCACGTGGCCGCCCGTCAGCAGCGGCACCGCATAAAGTAGCAGGCCCTCGCATGGCATATGGTGTCTGGATTCATACAAGATGCAAAACTATTCTGCCGCTAATGCACAATGACTCATAGCATTGCTAATTTTTCTAACAAAAGCCCACTTCCACACCCACACTTTTAACCCCTCAGGCTAAAAAGCCTCTTCTTTAGTTTCAAAGCCATGGAAATGTAAGGAGGTGGCTTCTGGATCAATATATGAAACCCTATATTTATTTAAAGCATATGCAAGTTCTAACACTTATTTTAAATTTCAGTAAAACACAGTTTTCAAATCACTGTTCTAACATATGGTAATTTTTTTTGTTGTTGTTCCAAAGTAGATTCATTGTCAAATGTTGGGAATTTTTAATTTTTTGGTAGTTACATATTACAAAAATAGTCAAAAGTCAGCATAAATAATACAAAGTTATTTTCATTTGAGAGCGAATCAAAGCAACGTAGCTAGTAGGTCTACAATGATCGTACGTTACAGCGCGAGTTACCAAGGAGCTTATTTTAAGAAGCTTGTAATATTTGGCTGTCTTTCCTATATACTTGCTCTTCGGGGAGAAAAATAATACGCTTTCCAACTAGAGGGAGCTGCTGATATCGCTGATGCTGATTCTTAACCTTCCAGTCTAATTCCTTTGTGCAGAATGTACAGCGATCATTTCTACATTTTAATAAAATTAAGTTAAATTACCCTGAGTAATTTAGATTAAAAGGATGCGTCTTAATTTTTACAGTGTAATCATCAAATTGAACTGCAAAATTCGGAGAAAACTAAAGCACGTCCTGGTTGCATGGCACACGGGTGCTCTGCATGAATGTGGAATTATATAGGTCATGAAAAGACTCGTTAGGAGAGAGAGTGAAAAGCTGAGGCTTGCTTACTGCTGTTATGAGACAAAAAGCATAAGGGAAGTATGAGCAGTAGGGGACGGAGCGGGGCGGCACGGCGGGAAGCTCCCCGCTCCCTCTATCGCAACAAAGGAACAAAGGGACCTGCGGTGCAAGATGAAGGTGGCCGAGCTCGGCGGCGGGGGCTCCCCGTGAGCAACTTGTTACAGGGAACCCCCGCGGGCGGTGCTTCGTCAAGGCTAACGCTCCTGCGGGGAACATTTTTAAGAAGTGCTGCCTTCAGAAAGTCTTTACTAGGGGATAGTTTGAGAGCTTTTGTGGGGCTGGTGACTCCGCACCGGCCGGCTGCGGGGTTCCCGACGGGTCCTCGCCACGGCCGAAGCCCGGGTGCCGACCTTGGAAACTGCACTTGTGATCCAGCAAGGCAGTTCCCGTGTCCCCAAAACCGTGCGCTCGCCTCCCCGGGCGGTGGGAAGGGCACAGGATGCAGCAGACCAGCTGGATGTGCACGCGCGTGTTTCCATGTGTGCGTCCCCAGCGATCCGGCCACTTGCGCTAATACAAATGTGTAATCGCCAGTAGAGGCTTACATCATTTTTCAAACTTTTCTTCTTTTTCTCTTTTGAAGAAAACCTGACTTCAGTATATGTTTTTCAAGAACCATACGTGCTGCAGTCACTTCATTCGAAAGTTAAGAAATCCTTTTCTAAACAGGAAAAATGTTTTTAGGTTTAGCTTTGAATTTGCTTAATTGCTTTGTTTCTCTCTCAGTAAAAATGAGCTTCTGAATTCAGTGTTGACCGTGAGATCACTTCCTGACATCCCTCCAACCTGACTGATTCCGTGCATCTGATACTAAGAGGATGAGGCGCATAATTTTTGTGCCTATTGTATAAAAGCTGCTTTAATTGGTAGCACCATAATCTTATATCATTCCTTAAAGAGGAAAGGCTTTCCCTCTACATGCACTTGAAAAACTTTTAAAGCCATCTTGTTAGTGGGGACTTTTTTATTAGGTTGGGGACATAAACGTGGAGACAGCAAGAGAGAGGAATAGGAGAAAGCTACTTTTTCATAGAGGGTTTACTGGCTGGCATATTTGTATTCTTGCTTTCCTCAGTTTCATACTTTTGTGTGTATTTCACAGTAAGATTAACTGTCAGGGTTCTAGCGTATAAACAGGAGCAGATGGCTTTTAATGATTTCTTAAATCTAATGCTAAGTAACAATCTAGTACATGTACGGCATTTTATGTTTAAAAAAAAAAAAACCCAACCCTCAGTTCATTTGCTGTTTCTTTGATACTTTCTCTGAGTTGGCCTGGGTCAGGTGTTTTTGGGAACCTGTAACTTTAACGTCTGCTGACCAGCTAGATTTGTTGTACCTGTTTAGGATTATCCATCTCGTTCCTTTTCACCTGTGTAACAATGTGGATGATCTTACAAAACCTCGCTAGTCCAGTTTGCAGGCTTCCTTAAATCAAGTAGGCGTTCTCTGGCCCACCTGTCAGCTGGGCAGAGTAGTGCTGTTCAAGTAGCAGTTATTTCACTTAGAGATCTTAGTGTTAGCACTGTAGCAAGCAAACTTGGGGTTAGCTCAGTTTTTCATTACTGCAAAGTCTTGATACCAAAAATGCAGCATCATGAAAGTGAAGTCATTAAAATTTAGAAAATAAGCTCAAGCTAGCATGCATTTTTCTTTTCTCTGAAAGATCTTACCTTTTCTTTCCTGGAAGATCTTACCTTAACTTGTGCTATGCCTGCGACTCCAATCAACCTCCCGATACCGAAAGCTGACTTCGGGAGTTTTTAAGGGCTGTGTCTGCCAGGCTAACGCCATGAAGGTGATGGAGGTGTAGCAGTACAGAGAAGATGATAGAAGTATGGAGCCGTTACTTTGGGGAACGAGCACTGAAGCTGGTGTTCAGAGACTTCGCGTACCATAAGTGAACTCATCCCCTTACCATCAATTTCTGTGTCCATCTTACCACCTTTCTCTCCCTGCTGCCAGCACCTATTACGGCTGGGGAATTCAAGGCTCTGAAAATGCTATTTCCCACAGGTGGCTCCAGTGGTAAGAAATGGAAGTGGCTGGGATTATTTTCCTGTCCTTAATTTTTAAATAAAACTCGGTGTTATTTAAAGCTTTGGAGTTGTAGGAATAGCAGTTACACCCGCATGTACCGGTCTGAGTAACCTCAACTACACAATTTTCAACATAGCTGCATTTTCTAATTGTACTGGTCTTAAACAGCCTCTGTACCCGATGTGTGGCGTCTCCATTTCACTGGGAAGATAAAAAGAAACATTGGTGTCTTTATTTTCAACACCACATTTGATGTGCGACAAAGGGTTCCCGTTCTTTTCGTGTCCGCAACCGGTTATTTTTCGGATGGTTGCCTTGTGTGCTTTGCTGTCGCTAACCCTTTAGGTGCTGTGGTGCCCTGCCCTCTCCTGCGGCTGATCAGCCCTCCAGGATGTCAGAGAGGGACAGCACAAGCCGAACAGTCAAATCACTCAGCGTTTTTATGGGGCTGGCAGCGGAGAGGAATTCTTCCAATCCAGGAGAACCGTTTCAATTCAGAAACGTTTTCTTTATAGGCTTTTGCAGAGCCTGTTGGGTTTTGTGCTCCCGTGTTTTATGACTTGTTGCCATGATAATTCAGCTCATCTTACAGGTTTCTCTAATTGTGATTGATGTGTAATCATTCATTTTATTGAACCTCATTAAGGTCTGCGAACCTCTGTACCAACTTACAGTAATTAGAGCCCAGATAGCCATTCCATCTGTTCACAAGCACTGTTTAATTAATGAACTTTTAACGTGTTCTTTGCCTTGTAAAAGCCCTTAGTATTCTCAAGTTGTTGAATAGGATTTGCATGCCAGCATTTCCTTTTTTTTTTTTAAATACCACAGCAACATGCATTTTGGAATCCCAAAAGTCAACACACAAAGTACTGGGATCTCGGAAAGCAAAGTGGAGAGATTTTACTTTTAGTTTCAATTCTTCATGTCAATTACAATATCTGTGAAACTGGTGCTTACAAATAAAAGGCTCACATGGACTTTAGTGTTCTTTTTAATGCCCAAAACAACAATTTTCAATCTTCCTTTGTATCATTGAAGAAGATATACAGAGACCAGTAAACAAAATGTTTCATTTTTCATTTGAGCACTTATTGGAAGAACATTAGAAATACAATGCACGCAGGCGCACTTGTTCCCTTGTATTTCATCTTTTTGTTACATTTAGAGCATCAGGACTGAGATGGCTTTGTTATTTTTTTGTAGTATTCAGTATAATGAGATTTTAGGGTGGCGTGGAATCCACCAGTACTACTGGAGTTATCATAGAGACTATTGTAATAACGGTCCAGAATTGTGAGAAAACAGTAGGACAGAAGTTCCTAAACACTTTGAGTGTTTCTGCTGCTTTACCTCTGTGTGTTCATTGTGCAGTAACATGCCGAGTCAATGATTTGCACAGAATGAATAAAAAGTTGCATTTTTTTAAAAATTGAAGTACATTTCTGTTCCCTGATCAGACAGAAGAGGCAATATTTCAGGAGTGTCAGGATTTTTAAGAGCAACAATCCTAGAAGACTTCTGTATATTAAGAATGTAAAGCCAAATAGTTGTGCTGAATGTGAATGTCAGATTACTATCATGACCGGCTTTGGAGCTAGAGAGATTAGTAAAGGAGAAGAGGGATGCTTTTTCCTAGGGCATTTTTGCGTTCATGATCTGTTGCTGTGTTTTATATGTGGCACCGTATTGTCGTACTGCAGTTGTGCTTTACCTAATTTGGATTGATCTGTGTTTACCTTAAATATTCAGGACAAGAATTAAGTCATACTCCTCAACTCCCTCAAAATCCTTTTCAGCATCCAAAGGCAGACCATCTGTCTGGTCCAGTCATTCTCTCCTCCCCCAGTACGCATTTTAGCCGGTGCTTTGAGTAAGGCTGTATCCTGGAGAAGTGAAACATGAAGTGAAAGAAAAGTCTTGGGTATGGGGCTGAACCCAGTGTGTTTAGAAAAGTGAACCGTATTGCCTGCCTCCTAAATTTCACACATTATTTGTGAAATGAGTAGAAAGAGCCCCTGTTTTCGTTGTACCTTCGGTGTGCTGTTCTGTAGCACTGTGGGTGTCTGAGGTAAGGCACAGGCAAACTCCCCTATGTTGTCACCGTTCTCGGCCATGTTCATCTTTTGTAATGGGTTTTCCTCATGCTACTGTCCTCTTTTGGACCAATTCTAACATGGATGTCGAGTGTTTTCATTGCTCTAAAAGAGAGATTTCCAAAACGGTTATTTTTAATTCGTTTTCCAGTATTTCCCCATGCTAACTCATCCTCTCACCACTGACCCACATTTTAACAGTCCATTTAGGCAAATCTAGATGTGGTCCGCTGCTCCTTTTTGCAACTGAAGTAGTTTAAATTTCAGGTCGCGGACATCGGCAAGAAAAATGTGTTTTTCTCAAGCATTGTGGGAAGTGCACCAGTTGGTGTGAAGTATCGGGTGTGTGAGGCTCAGCCTTGGTGCCTCCGCTTTCTCCATTGGTGACATTCTGCAAATCAAAGACTGTGATCTGATTTAAGTTCTTCCGAGATGTCATTCTACTGGCTGTGGTTGAGTTATAACCAAATGACTTAGGCTTTTTTTAGGAATAAACTCCTTCAGCATGTGCATTTAATAAGGCTTGTTTATAAAATCATGCCATTCCTTCACAAGCTGATGGTTGTGAGGCTGCAGTTCTATTTACGTGAACAAAACTCTGGGATGGCGTTTCTGTGCAGTCTCTTTCCTGCTCTCTGCAAGCATTTGGACTGAACAGTTTAACACGTTGTCAGTAGGAAAAAAATGTACAGACAATCTTGGTGAAATTTTAGCAGCAAACAGAGCATCCTGATGAAGGAATGAGAAACATCTTGCCCTTCACTCCTTTTCCCTTTCCCTCTCGTTCCTCCACAGGCAGGTGCAGGTCCATCTGGATGTGTGGCCACAAGTAACTAATATCCTGCAGCAATCCTCCAAAGCTGCTGTACCATCGTCTGGGCACATATCTGCGCTTACAGAGTTCCGATTACCTGTATTCTTCCTTTTAGCTGCTTCTTTAGAGGAACAGAATGAAAGTAAGTTTTGCCCAAGTGGAAAAGGGGTAATCAAAGCCATCCCGTCTGCTGTGTTGCGCTGCAAGAAGTAAGGATTAGATGGAGAGGGTAGAGAGAGCTGTATCGCTGAGGCGTTCTTGCAGCATTTGGTAGTATCGTGCTGTTGGCGTGTGCTCTTGTTTTCTGGAAAGGCTGCTCTCTGCGCTTTGCTGAGCAGAGAGCTGTCTAGATCAAACAGAGTAGCTCCTAAGTGTTTGCTTCTCCGGGCTGATTGACACAAGGCTTGCACAATGCGAGACGACCTACATGCAGAAATCTCTGCGCTTACTACAGCAGAATGAGCATGATTAGTGTAATATCTGTTGTATACATAATTTAGCAATATTTTCTTTTAAAGCTATAAGCACAGGTCCCATTCTGCCCTCGGTTAGCTAAATAGAAGTGCAAATTAAGTGATTTACACTTAAGGCTGTTCTGTGATGGGTAACTGATTTTAAAAGATAGACAAGATTTACATGAAGATTTTAATATTGCCTGTATTTTGTTTACTACTAATTTCTTAAATTTTTTTTGTTTTACAACTAAAATATTTATAACAGCTTCTCTGTATGTTGCCTGTAAAATGTGTTTTACATTATTTGGGTTCATTAAGAGAGATAAGAAGGATGTTGTTCTATCCGTTGTTAAATATTATTGCGTGTTAATCCATATTTTTGAAGTTCAAAGGCTGCGCTAGCACATCTTTCTCTGTTCTTTTTGCTGTTGGTAAAGATGTCCTCGTATCAAGCATTCACATTTGTGTGAAAAATAGAATTCGGTTCAATCCATGCATAGATTGTCAGAAAGATTAAAGTGTGCATCATGCAATTTTTCTTCTTTCAGAAAGGGGCCTTTGATGTGCTAATGTTCACTTTCTCTCTTTTCATTCAGAAGTGCTGGTCATTGTTTTGAGCTGCAGAACAGTATCTGCTTCATATAGGCAGATTCTAATACCCTGGTAGCCCAACCTTGCTCAAGGTAGCATAATATAAATATGCAATAATATTAATGGCATTATACACTGGGATCAGATAACAGTGTGCCTGCACAGATAAATACCACGGCAAAGCCCAGGCATTTATTGAAAATAGATGTTGCAAAAAAGCCAAATATTTAATTTCAAATAATCCACTTACGTGCGTCAGTGTTACTGCTGTTATACCAAGTCATGTAATTCGGTTTTAAAATAGAAAGAAAGCTTGGCGGTGCAATAAGCACTGTAGTCTGTTAAAATCACTCTTGAAGACAAGGCTGTAATGTATTTCCAAAGTTAATTAGCAAGTGAAATTATTTGGATGGCCTCATCTTGTGTTGCAGTGGATATTTTCCAGCAAATGGATGAAATTTTGCAGGCTGCTCACAGGACCAACTCGCAGCTCACGTAGCGGGGGACTGATGCAGGTCGTGACACAGTCGTAGTGACAAATTTGCATGGAGAAGGGCTGTTTATACCTACTCTTCCTTTTGCCAAAGACACCGATTCTCCTTTTGTTGTTGACGGTGAAGAAACGGTTCACTGAATTCCTCGCGAAGATAAATAAGGCAAGTGTTAGTGGGTAACTGTGCAGGAGTTATTTCAGTGTTGATTATATTCTGTGGAAGACAGAATAGTTGGCAACTGAGTGATTAAAAACCTTCCTTTTTAAAATTGGGTGAAATTTGGTGGTCAAGTTTTGAGGGAGTAAGTTAAATAACCGTAAACTAGCCGCTGGTGATGGGTATTGTAGGAGAGTGTCATCTAGTGCGCTGAACAGCTTTCTGCTCAAAATTCAGAAAATTTGCCTATTGTCTTTCTCAAGCAGCAGAAAACTCTAGCCTTCAAAAAGCTGTAATTATAAAACCAGTAAGTTGCAAATTAAACAGTAAAGCAGGTCATGTTCCAAACTTTCTCATATCGTTTCTTATTTTAATTAAAAATTACATTTTAAGTAAAAGATGTTAGTTCAGAAAGCTTATAGCTGGACAGGTATTTCATTGATAAACTTAAGTCTTAACAAAAATTGGAAGAAAACTTGAATAAAGTTTTCTTAATAAAGAAAAATCTTACATAAGCCTGTACTTGAAACATTTTCTAGTGAGGTGTGATGGCAGCAGCATGCAGCATTAGCTGCTGCGTAGCTTCTTCCCTAGGCCGCTCTCCCTCTATATTCACCTTCTCTGTTTGCTTCTACCAACTTTGCTTGATTAAAAATCCATCTTCTGCTCTGCCCCTTTCTCTGGGATCCCCATGATCTCCTTTTATATCTGAAATGACTGAGCAGTTAAGGATTTCAAAGAACTTCAGAAATTTACCTTGAGGGGCACTGTCTTCAAGAAATAGCGTTAACACTGAGCACATTATGCATTTCAGTGGAAGCCAAGAACAAGAAGACGACTCCCCAGGTTTTTGCTCCGTCTGTTTCTGCGATGAGGGCTGTGCAGCCTGGGCACCTTTCGCGTCCCGACGCCAGTTGAACAGCCTGACCCCAGGCATCCCGCAGAGCCTCGGGCACCCGGCATCCAGCTCCTGGGCACACGTGTTCTGTTAGGATCCTTCTTCCAGTCTGTAAAGCTGGAGATGGTGCTTCCAGGCACGTGCCGGGGAAGGGTTAACCCCTTTAGGTGATTTGTGGTCATCTTCAGCACAGTACACAAAGGAGCGTTTCTGGGCTGTCTGGAGAATGAGATGTGTCAAAAAGATCTGGCGGGAAGCAGATGGAAAGGGCTGTGCACAGCAGAACAGCTCTGCTCTTTCACTGGGGGTCTTACACAGGTTTTTCTGATGGCCTTGGAGAAAGGGACCAGAGCTGCCCAGTTGTCACCGGTTGTCACCCACCTCTCCTGCCTGGTGTCGGCTCACAGGGACCCTGAGCAGAAGTTACTTCTGACTTTCACGTAGGATTTCCACTCCGCATCATAGCTTTCTCTTGGGCAGCACTAGCTCACTCGTTTGCCTTCTCAAATCAGATTAATTTTCCGTTTTAACAAAGTGCTGCCATTCTGCGCATCGGCCGTAATCTCATCGCGGTGGAAGTGCGTACTCCATAACCCAGACACCTCGGTGATGGGCAGGAGCGTAAAGCCTTGGCCAGCGCCCCGTTGCTTGTGCAGCAGAAGTGCTCCCTGACGCTTTCCCCGGTGTCTTTGTGCGACCCCAGTCTTCTGAGCACCTGGGGGGTCTTCCACCACGGGGACGGGTCATTCCGCCTCTTTCCTCCGTGACGTGCAGCTTCCACGGCCCATCTCCAGCCTGTCTCTAGCGCTGCGGTACGCTTTAATAGCTTTTCATTTGAAAACACAGACTAAATGCCCTGCTCTGGAAAGGGCTCCAGTGGCGCTTCATCTGTTCTTTCTGACCACCTTGCTGGTTTTTCAAAGCCCTTCGCGTTGTTTCTATAATCTCATATCCTCCTATTTGCAGAAGTATTTTTTCTTTTGCACTGTCTTGGGGCAGTTTTCAGCACTTCTGTTCATGTTCCTCTGCGCATTATGCTACCAGTATACAATAGTCTGTTTTCTGATTGTGTCTTACTCACATTTTTTTAAAATGAGTTTAAAACTGACTAGTCCTAGGCATTAAAACAGTGACTGTCAAGTAGGGCTGCGTAGCCAGCCAGCCCGCCCTTCGGCATCCTCCCTAGTACTCTCTCTCCATTTTCACCAGAATTTCTCTTTTGCTTGAATTTAGAACTCGGTTGCTTAACTAGTATATCGTACAGCTCAGTCATTAACTCATCTCTTGCCCCATAATTCAATGTGATGATAAGACTCTATGGCCAACTTGAGTTACTTAAAACCTATGTGGAAATTTTTTTTTAGAAACAGTAGAACATTTAGAAGTTAGCAGCAGTGAAACTATTGCATTAACTTGCCTTTTTGTGGAGGAGTCGCTTACATTTTCAGTTTTCCTTCCTCCCCTCCCACTCACCCCCCACCCCCACTTTATAAGTAAAAAAAAAGCAGATTTCATAAACATGCACCAGAATTTTAATTTACTCCTTTGGGGAAATGGAGAGACATCACAGCATGCACACTGGCTGAACTGCGCAATGAAAGGGGAATCCATTCTCCCTACTGAGAGGTCACTTCCAGGGAAAAAAATGTTATTTTAAATGGTGACTTAATCATCTGCTTTTGGGGATCAAATTTTCCTGAAACGGCTGCGTGCCCGCGACAATGCTGCGTGAGCAGACAGTGGTGGGTACGTACTGCTGTACCTGTTGCAGGCTGTGTGCTTGGAAGAGTATTTTAATTTAATGGATTTTAAGCAACATTATTCAAAGATCAACAAAAGGCATACTGTGTTATATGAATAAAAGATTTCCTCTGGATACTTGTTAACCCTACAATGCCTAGCTAATGTAATTGAAGTGCAACCACCTGGCAGGGATATTTCACAGTCAGCTGCCAAGGAGGGCCCCGGACCGGAGTACCAGGTGTTGTGCCGTGCCTGCCCGATTGTCGCGGAGGAATAAACAGCGTGATTGCGCCGGGCGGCTGCGGCGAGGAGCGGGGGCGGCCGCCAGCCAGGGACCCCGCTCCCGGGGCTCCCCGGTGGGCTCAGGTAGAGCGGCACTTACGGGGGGCTCGCCCGGGACGGAAAGGGGGCAGCGCGGAAGCGTCGGCTTGAAGTTAAGCCCCCGCGCAGCTCTTGTGGCCTCACGCTTCACAAAATCGGACCTGAGAACATGCTTTTTGATGTGTCGTGTCTTTACTCAGAGCCCCGTGCCCAGGAGATCCCTCGCTCAGTCCCCGGGGCTGCTCTGCTTTGCAATATCTACAACAGTTGTAAATACGTCAGATTATAATTTTAAACCTCTCACTGTTTTGTTTTGGTTTTTTTTTTTAATTTAAAGCTGGGACATCCCCACTGATCTCTTGGCGGTCTTTTTCTAATTTGTTCTTCCTTCCTGTCCCCTAATGTAGAGCAATTCCCAGCCTGTATCACTGCAGCAACAAGTACATTTAGTGCTGAGCATCTTGCAAATGGTGTCACTCGTAATGGATGTGATAATAAGCCTCACGGTTACCTATCCCTGATTGTAATGAATGTAAATTATCCAGTATAATAGACCTGAAACTGAGCCATTTAGTGCTAGTCCCAGAAATAATGAAAAGATCTGTAATAAACTAGAAGGGACAAAATCATTTTGTGTGATTATATTTTGTTCTGGTTGTAGCTGCCTGATCCTTATATTCGTATCAAACTGACAGTGATGGTTTATTAAAAACTATGATTATAGATCCATCTGGAAAGATTTTCCCTTTACTAAAGAGTGAGAATTTGAAGGAGAGATTGCTCGTCCGTGGGTTATATCCAAGGCACAAAGGTGACCTTTGTACGTGTGCGACAGGAGGCGAAATCCCATCCCGGTAAATTCCAGGAATCCCATATGTCCGTGTGCTGCTCAGCAGCAGCTCGGTGCGGCCGGTCTCACACGCACAGAGCGCTTTGGCCGTGGGACAGTATGCGCTCTTAGAAATCCGTGTCGGTGCACTCGTTCCGGGGGGGGTGTGGAATCATACATGATTAAAGGTACTTCACTTTATTTTTTTCTAGACTATGTGTTAAGATCCTTTATGGTATATCGTCTTTCGAAAATAAATAATATTTGTAAACATTTATCACTGCTTCGCAGCTAGTAAGAGCTTGTATTTTCAGAGAAACTAAGCTTTCCAAGGATTTACATTTGGAAAACGTTTGATTTTGAAGAGCTGGAAACCACTATTAAATATCAAGAAATCAAATATATTTGTGCGAGTGATACGCTGAGTATTACATTCTTACAAGCAATGGAGCAGTTCATTCATTACCTCTCATCAGGCTTTACAGTACTTTTTACTCCTTCATTTAAGGCATAGATTCTCCCATCAACAAGATGTGTGTGTGAGGCAGGTAGGTTTAGCAGATCCTACTGTCACTGTCGGCAAAAAGATTGATTCAGAACTAACTGAATTACAATTTTTGTTTCAATTTATTTAAAATCAAGAAAGGTATCTCCCTTTGTTTGTGTAGATAACAACAGTCTCCTGACTTGTCCTTGGCGTATATGTACCACTTAAATACTACTTGTAGCATCTTGCTCAGAAATTTGAAACACAGACTTTTACCAGCAAATTTGTAGATTAATATAATCTCAGCTGATTTATGAGTCTGCAATTGCAGACTCAAATCCTCCCTGCCCCTGAAAGTTATATATGCAAATACACAATTAAGTGTGGACTCCTCCTTGTTCAACACAGATTTTCTGGGTAATGTTATCATCATCTCCTCTCACCATTCTGCAGGGCTGCACGTTTAGCTATCCGGTAAATTAGTAAGCAACATAGAGCATCGTGGCAAAAGTGTGTTATACATTAATCACGCCCAGGCGCGCGTTGGTTTTGCCGCAAGGAGCATTGCGGTTTCCCAAAACCGCAGTCAGTAGTGCAGGCGTTTCCCAGGTAAGGCAGTTCCAATGCTTTAGAGGAAAGGCCGAGCAGTTTACGGGGAAAGGGTCTGTGCTTTCGAAAGGTGCTTTGGGTCAAGGCTGCTTGAAGGCATCCTCTCGTTTTGCACGGTCCGGCGGGGAGCAGGGAGCGGTTTGGGTGGGGTGGCTGGGCGCAGGAGCTGCCCCCAGCACCCCCGCCGCAGGGACCCCCTCTGCCGCCCGGCCACCCGCACGGCTTGGCGTGCTCTGCCTCGAGTGACGCGTTGTGCGCGGCTCGGTGAGCCAGATTCCTCTCTTCAGTTATGTCAACTATTCTGCAAGTGTTTTCCTGCCTGTGCGCTGCTCGTCGTCTTTAAGCTGTCAGTAATTATCCCTTTTTCAATTTCCAAAGCGTCCAGATTTCTGAAGTGAATGTGCAGGGAAGTATTTTGATAATTTCTGCTTGCTTTCCCTTACCATTTAAATGTAATGTTGAGACAAAAGTTGACTTCTGATTTACCGTAGCAAAATTGCCTTGCAAGTTACTTAATTGTCTTGTAAGTCTGATGAACAGTTCTCAAGAATTTTGAATTATGAATCTGTCATTATCTCCCTCTTCCCCTGTCTCTGGTTGTTTAATTTTCAATGCTGAATTTTTCAAAGCCGAAATTTTCATTCTCAGACTTAGGTTGTTGCTGGTACATTCAGTTTTTGAATGGTTTTGAGTATGCCATTATCCTGGGAGATTCTTAACTGTATATTCACTTTGATACTGCTGTGATGGAGCTTGAAAATAGACTCTGAGGAGCCGCAGTGACCTGTACCCTTTCTCAAGGTGCTCTGTGTAACAGCGTGGGCTGGAGTAGAGCTGATGTGGCATTTGAATTTTTTAAGAGGCAGTGTACCAGTTTGGTGACGTTTCTGACTTCAGGTCAGAATATGCTTGCGTTTGGAGAATGCGATGGCAGTAAGTGTAGTAATGTTAAAACGCACTGAGAAGGGTGTACGCAGGCACGTGTTCATGAACAGAGACGCGTGTGCCTGTAACTCTGTATATGTATGTTTGCGTTTGTGTATTTTCATGTGTGCAATGACCAAAGTGTAACAACACATTTTCGAAAACTTTTGTAAGCCTCTTTCTTATGCTCTTACGGGCTATCATTTTTTTTATTATAAAATTTTAAGATACCAGTGGCTACCAACAGCATTTTGTCATCAGCTGATGCCATTAATAAAATAAACTCACAGACTTTGCAGGCAAGCCTGTGCCTTTCCTAAAAGTCTGAGGATAAGATGGGAAGGTCTGGTCTAGCTAGCTGAGTATCCCCCTGCTAGCAGCTCCTTTGCAGTCGTGGTGAGAGAACTGCAGCCCGGAGCGTGCTCGGCACAGGTTGTGCTCGCTGCAGAGCATCCCCGCGAGGAGGTCCCCCGGCTGCCAAGGCTCCACCACCTCGGGATTTGGAGGTTCACAGGATCCCTGTGAGCTCCACCTGGAATTTCATCCCGGGGAGGCGGTGCGGATCCTGGCCAAGTGGCTAGCTGTGTTCCCAACGTGGGTTCTTGCTTAATAAGCAGGCAGCTGCATTCTGCATCAGCTTGATTTTTGAGTGCCCCGAGGGTAAAGATACACGTATAGGACATTACAGCAATCTAATCATGAGGTACAGAGGCATAACTCACTGAAACAAGGTCCACAGGAAAGAGAAAAGATTCTCTCCTTCCCTCCTGTGTAGACTCAAAAGGTAATTGCTGCGGCTGCGTAAACCTCCGGGAACAGCCCGGCATTCAACGAGAAGGCGCAAGGCTTTCACGTACTTAACCGTGCTGCCGCCTTTATTTTCTGGCTGCGGCTCCAAGTAAATATACCACTATCTGCTGCGCGTGTTTTAGGACCAAATCGTATTATCTGACTTGTCCAGAGGAAGTTGCAGCCGTATAGGAGAGCCATGTGATAAACAGCTCTTCTAATTCCTGCCTGCCTGCCTCACTTATCTCCATCAAGACTATTAATATTTCCAGCGTGTAAGCAGTTTCCAACAGCTGTCAAATGCAAACAATAAGCTACCAGAAAAACTGTTTCTGCCTCTCCCCCAAACTTGATTCCCCAGCTAATACATGTACATGGCCCAAAGCTAAAGATGCTGAAGTCCAAGACTAACCAAAGCTTTGGATATTTTGCAGTCTGCTACTGCAACCAAAACTGGATGCTTTATCTTATGAGAGCAAGAGAATTTCTAGCTTTGCAAAACCAAAATGAGTTCTACTTAAGATTTTAAAACTACAGAATTCCTATTCATTAAAAAAAAATCCTAATTAAAGTAACAAAATTTTATGTTTCTAAAACGTATCAGCAGAAGTGTTTTAAAAATATATCATGGACATTTTTAAAAATTATTAAAACGGGAGACAGGAGAGCTGTTAAGGAAAAAAAAAATTGAGACCCAAGTTATTCTCTAGTTCCTTAACCACAAAATCATCATGTGTAACTTCTAAATACATCTTTCAATCTTTCTGTACCTACGTCCTCCGTAAAATGAAGGTACTAATACTCCCCATCTGTATGGTTTCCTCTCTTTTTAAGTGTAAAATGTTTGGACACAGCTATCCTGCCTTGGAAACTAAAAAAAAAAATTAATAGCATGGATGCAAGGTGCCCCATACAAGATAGGTGAAGTGCCAGAGCATTCCTCAGCATATTTAATTTATTTGTGTGGATATAGCGTATTTGCGTCTCACTTAGCATGTTCTGGTCCTTTAGTTTCCATTAGGTCATCCAATCCTCCAGTGAGGGTCTCGCACTCGGAATACGCTGAATAATAACCACGTGGCTTGGCCATCTGTAAGCGGTGAATTAATCGCAAACACTGGTGGACAATGTCTTTATGTTGCACATTCAGATCAGCTATATTGTGTGATAGCACGCACACTAGGTCTGACTAATTAAATACTTGGTCCGCACATGCTGCAAAAATGAGTGAGTTAACAGTTTTCTCCTTAACCTGACCCACGCGGTGCAGTCTGCAGGCTCGGAGAGAGCGCCCGCGGGTGCGCGGTGTGGATAAACCCCGCCAGCGATGGTTTGTGGCTCCCAAACGGCACTGCCGTCGCCTGAACAGTCTCTTCTCCGAAGGGCGCAGTCACTCGGTCCCTTTTTTCTCTGAAGAATGAGAATTACAGGTGCCAACCACCCGGTGCACACAGGCTTGGTTTCCCTCCCCGCGAAGTTTTGGGGAGGCTTTTAGTGCGGTACAGCGTCTGTCTTCATAAGGCGTCGTGTCTGCAGCCCCTTGAAGGATACCTCTGAAGCGAGTGCGCGTTCGGGAAGGATGTCGATTCGCAGGCTCGCATCCGCCTTTGTGGTAGTCGGTCTTTGTTGCTCTTATTACAGGGTTGAGTTTTTCAAAAGTTCTCCAGATTTGCCTGATAAAAGCTGTCAGTTTTACCGTCCCTCCCAAAGGGTGGTATGGGCGACTTTTAACGGTTCTGAAAATCCTACTACTGCTGTTCACAAACAAAAAATTATTAGAATACTGTTTTAGTGGAAGAATACTCAAGCTTTCAAGAGAAGCCTCCCCTTCCCTGTAACTCACATATGCTGTAACAAAGAGGCTAATACAAGTAAAAGGGGATAGTATTGCTGGTATGTGGCTAACAATAGTAGAGCGAGGATAGTATATTATCCCTGTGTGTTCAAGCAGCCAATTTGAAGGAACTGGAAGGCATAAGTAAATGACAAATAATTGAACCTTTGTACCTTTGCCCTTTTTCTAAGATGTCCAAAAGTAACAGCTCATTAGTGGAATTACTGAAATAGGTGCATTTTGTTAGTGTTTGAATAAAAATAAGGCTGCAACAAAGCACGGGGGAAGCATTGCTCGGTAACATGTGACCTTTCCTCCAGTTATTTATCCCTTGATGATCACCCCGTTTGTGGAACAAGCCAGATAATTGCAGAACATGAGCATCGGCGGCTGTACATACACTGATAAAATGGGACAGCCACGGTGTTATAATGATCTCTCTGAAAATACGACCTAGGGATTTGTCTTCTGCAGTCCTCAGGCAGCTTTCCTTCTAGGCCTGCGCGGCGGAGGCTCTGCGTGCCGGCAGCTCCCTTTCGGAAGCTCCCGCTCGCTGCGTAGGCAAAGGCAAGTCGTGGCCGGGCTCCGCTCTTGATGGGGTTCTTCTGAAGGTCCATCTCTTCCCGCAGCCTGCGCTGCCTCGGGGACACCAGCGGATCTTCTCGACCCTCCGCTCTCCGGGCCTCTCCCACCCACCTTTAATTTTGCAGTCTCCCGGTTATTTCCCTGGGCGAGTAAGTACTTTGCTGGAGGAGACGGCCAGAAGGTAACTGGCCCGCCGCGCTCAGGAGAGAGGACCTCTACATCTCTCTGCTCTGGGGCACTGGGAGGGTGGCTTTCAATGAGACCTGGGCAGCGTCTGTCCCTTCAGGGTATCCGCAGGATTGGGTAGGATACTTCCAGAGAAAATACATACTGGGGGGAATCATGCCTTGCTGGCCAAAAACTTGTATAACTGAAGTTGGTTAGAACATGGTGCTAATAACGCCAAGTTCACAGGTTCAATCCCTGCTCACTGCAGGGGGGTTGGGCTCGATGATCGCTCAAGGTCCCTTCCAACCCAAAGCATTCTATGATTCTATGATTCTAAGTCACGATAGTTCTTGCAATACAGAACTCCTTCAGGAATAGCTTCTTGGTGGTTCAATCTTTGTGTGCTCTGCAGAATGATTTACCAGTTAGGGCTTCTGCTGCACTAACTGATAACAGGCAATTATGTCATCATTTTAATCAGTTGAAATATTTTAATCAAAGCCTTATCAGTGTGGTGAAGCATGGAGTACAGCTGCTAAATGGACCTTGGATATGCAGAGGGCTGACTGTAGGATGCAAAACGTCCGGTGCCATTTTTCTAGGCACGCGTGCCTGTGGGAGTGTTGCCACTGGTTTGTGCACCACGGTAGTGTTTAGTTTCTGCTGTATTAGGAACGATCTCAGTCAAAACAAAGCTAATAAAGGAGATGAGGTGCATTTCTAACTTTTTTTTTTTTTTTTTAAACAGAGCAGGTATCTGTACAAACAGGAATACACGATAGGAGCATCATAAGTACTCCATGTTAGAATAAAGAAAGCTTCAGATAGGGATAAACGTGAGTGCCATTAAAGTACAGAATTGTATTACATCAGTAAAGTAACCCATTGTTCCTTCACTCTTACTACGAAATGATCGGTCTGTAATGGTACGACGTATCTGCTCCCAGGGGCTTCCCGCATGGAGGAGTAGTAGTAAATTAAGATGAAAGCTTGTTTTCTGCCTTATTCATAATAAATGCAAAATTCTTCCCTGAAGCACTTGGCATGACTAATGTGCCACATATTCGTGATATCCCAGAGCGGCAGGCAAGTGCTCCTGCCAGACTGGTGGTTCACAGCACACCTTGGGCATCGTGCTACCTGGCAAGCACCGGGAGCCAAGAGCAGGCGCCAGAGCGGGGCTCTGTGCAGAAGAGCATGAGCCGGAGCGTTTTGCCTGGGGGCACCTTCAGTAGGGTTTTGCTGTTACGTTACTTGATTTGTTACATTTCCATGGAGATGGTTTGAAACCATGTGAAACGTGTTTTTGTTGTTGTTTTGTTTCACTTTCCTCTTTAAAGCAATTAATGGCGACCGTCTGTGAGGAAACAAATGTGTTGCACCGTGCGTGTTGGAAAATGCGGTAGCAGTCTGCCATGTTAGTTGAAGCAATTACAGGTTGTTTTTTATTCTGTGTTATGGCCCTGTCTGAAGCCCCATCTCCATCAGTCAGGACGGAGATTCTTTTGTAATCCTGTGCAAAGACCCAGGCCCCACTTGGGGGGAGGGAGGTGGCAGAGCTCCAGACACGGTGCCGAGGCACTGGGCAAACGCTCCAAAAATGAGAAATCCGTTTGAAAACCCCTCGGTACCTGTCGGTTCCAGTGAGAGTCATGTCTCTTGTACACCAGGGTGTTCTGGGCTCCAGCCATCCCCCGTGACTGGAACTCCCCCCTCGAGTCCCCCCAGCGCAGTAGTGAGAGGGCTGCCTGTCTGCGCCATTCTGCACTGGGGGGTGGCAGAGCAGAGGAAAATTATGCCGCGGAGAGGATGAGCTCTTGGTTTTGGCAGCAGAGGATCGTCTGCCCATTCTGGATAAGGAGAAGGAACAGCAGCCCTGGCACTAGCCGGCCCCCTCCGCCGAGGGAGAGCACCGAGCCCTGCCTCCCCCGGCTGCGCCGCAGACAGATGGCCTTCTCGGGGGCTGGCCGCGGGGCAAGGGAGCCAATCTCGCTCCCCTCGCACAAAACCGTTGGCTTGAGTTGGGCGCTTACGGAGTCAGCCTCGTCTAATGCACGTCTTGCATCTTACGTCGACCAATTTCAGACATGCATCGCTGTGAGGAGTTTTAATCTCCGATGCTTTGGTTTGAAAAAAGCACATAAATCTGCAGTTGTTGACAGGTATAGTTTAATTGCACCTGTTCAATGAAGGATATATGTTACTAGAATTCCCCCAAAAGTTTTCAGTTAAATTTATGCAGTAGTGACGGTCACTAGACCATAAATGATGGCAAGCCCAACCAAGCATATTGAGTTTCACACTGAAATTGCCTATTGCAACGTTTTGAAAGCAGAGTAACTCTGTCCTGTTCGGAGCTTAAGGAGGACAGTCAGGTGCATAAAGGTTATCTACTGATACATTTATGTTAACCTCAATTTTATGGTCCC
This sequence comes from Pelecanus crispus, assembly GCF_030463565.1. NCBI lineage: Eukaryota > Metazoa > Chordata > Aves > Pelecaniformes > Pelecanidae > Pelecanus > Pelecanus crispus. The sequence goes on along the minus strand of NC_134645.1, from coordinate 624,120 downwards.
TGCCTTATCCTACTTTGGTAAGTCCCAAACATTTATGTTCTTGTTTGTTTTCGAAACCGCTGTTGTGGTGTCAGGAGCAAACCCTTTTTGTGGAACCATCTTTGGTTCTTCAGATACAAATTAGGAGGATACTGAAATACGTGTAACGGTCAGAAATGACTTACCAGTAGTTCTTTGGTACTGAAATCTTGAAAGGGCAGTCAGTAAAATGGGTTCACTACAGCCTTGTGTTTGCTCTGCCTTAGAGTCTGGCAAGCCTGCCTAAGGAATCAGCGATTCGCAAAACAGGTTTTCCTTCTCTTGTCCACATGCTACGTGTGTGATCACCTGTATAAGCACCCATGAGGCTGGAAAGCTCTAGCATGGATTTGGGAAACATGCTTTCTTGCATCAAACAATAAGTTCAAAGATTTTCTCTTTCTGCAAGTCTCCCTAGTTGGGTGGAAGACAGAATTGGCATGTGGACACGTAGACGGCCTTGATGTCCGACGGGCTGGAAGGAGCTGTCTACCTCCGTACTTGCAGTTTCTCCACTGGCCAGATGCCCCGAAAGCCCTTCTCGGGGTGGGATTCACATCACAGATGGGAATTGCAGTAGGTTCATGCCAACAGTCCGCATTAACTTCCCTGGCAATCCCTCTGGAGCTGGAGGAGCAGTCGTTTTAGTGTGTGCTCTCCATGGACCCGAGCGGTGGGGTTCCAGTCCTGGGCCTACAGCCCCTTGGCATTGGCACGCTACAAACGACGAGCTGTGGAGAGGAGCTAGTCAACTCTCTCTTTGCCCGTTCACAAACCCACAAATAATTCTGCCTTTTATTTGCATGAAAAGAGTGCTGTGTCCACAAAATGCACAGTTGTTTCCATATATTGTTGAGAGCGTATAAATGTTGCCAAAATGTTTGTATTTTCTAAAAATAGTGTGGGAAGGAATTGCTGGCTGTTGCCATCAGCACTGATGGGTGGCTGATATTTTCGCTTGAGGTCAGCACATTAACCTTAGTTAATAAGCAAAAGTTCTAAATTTTCAGGATCTGTTTGAATAATCATCTTCTATGTTCACGCTGTTTCTAAATACCTCATTATTCATGCTTTAACGTCGTGTGGCTGTGCAGAGAGGGAGACATTGGACAGCTCTTGACCCCAGGACGGCTCGGTTCACCTGCAGAACCCAGACGATGAGGACTTTGAAGGCTTTTCAGAGTCTTTACATTTTAAACCGTGTGCCTGAAACTGGCTCTGTGTTGTAGAGGTTAAATGTGGAAGTGATGCTACCGTGTACTGCATCTCTGGTGAATTTTCAAAAAATTCTACCTTTCATCTTCTTTTGGATTCTCCATCTGGAAGGAGGTCCTGCATGCGTTTCGCCACAGAACTTCACAGATCATCCTACTGCTTGCAATAAGATGACACAGTTTATTGCAAATAGTTAGTCTTAGCATTTTAATGTTTTTTTTTTCAAACAGCTTACACTGTATGGTTGAACTATTAAGATAATTGGTAAACTGATAAAACAGTTATAAAAGCTCATAATATTCAAATACTGAGATTTGATTGCTGTAGTCAAACTGGAGCTAAATTCCTGCTCTCCCACAGTTACATATATTCATGGTCAATAATTCACACCTTGTCACGGCTCTCTACATCATTCAGTAGATGAAATAAAAAAAGATGTTTGTGCCCATTGAAAATGTTTTGCTCCGGAGTTTTGCCTCGGTAGAAGCAAAATGTAAAATAATGCAGTCATTGAAGAGGTGGGTCAAATTGCCATACATATTAAAAGAGGCTGCTTTTGATCAGCTCCTCTGAATGCCTAGTATAACTCCATTTATCTGAAGATCTCAGGGGACACCCAAAACCTGCAGATAAATGGGGGCTTAGTTAATCAGGGAAGCCAGCTGTCCAGCTTCTTCACCGGGGTAGGGTTCAAGATCATAACCCATCCTCTCTGCGGCCAGGCCGCCTTCAGAAAATGATTTGCATGCTTGGCTTCAGCAGTCTAGCCTTCAGGCTTCTGTAGAGAAGCCAGCCAGGCACTTCAAGCTTCCTGCGGGCCCTGCTCGACCCGGAGCACAGCAGTGAGCTGGGGGTGGGAGTCTGCCGATACACGTGTTGCATTTTTTAGCAAGTCGTGGTTTATATGGCACTCTGCGCATACTGGCTTGATCTACATAATGCAACGAGGCTTAGCGTTCGTGGGCATCTTTGTGTCAGATACGCTGTGCTGAAAGCTCACAGGAGAGAGATGACACAAATTTCATAGTAAAAAGATCCAGCTTAACATTCTAACGTGTAAGTAAGTAAAATCGCATCGCTGGTTCTTAAGGATGAAGGCACAGCACGTTTCCAAGGGCTGCAGTTTTGACAGGTCCAGTGTTGTACTCGTGATTATCTGGGTGAAAGCGTTCTTACGTGGTGATAAACATGAAGCTTCTTGAGGCTGCAACTGAAAATTACTGTTTCAAACCGCTCCTGTACTGACCGTCTTGAAATGCTGACGCTTCTCCTCCACCCCCCATATATCTCATATTATTACTCTTTGGGTATGTTATGTTCTCTCGGATCCTCCAAACACGTTACTTGGGGCTCCAGGGGGTCTGACACTTGAGGCACGTAGTGGTGCCTGCAGAAGATTCTGACATAAACACAACTAAGTAGCAAAACGGTGGTTTTGTTCGCATACAAGAAGCGCAACTTGAAGAAGGTGCAGAACAAAGATTTTGCGTGAGAGATCAGGCAGTATTCGTGGTCATGCTGCTTTCTTGACCCATATTTACAGGCCGGGGGTATTTTTCAAAGGGTTATTTACAGCTTGTTTGTTATGTTCCTAATGCCTCCATTAAAATTCCTAAACTTCGGTAAAACTTTAGTTGACTTTTTTTTTGTTTGATGAATCCAAACTGTTTTCCCTAATGTGTGTATGTATTAAAATAGAGATAGCAGAGAGTTTAGCTTAATTTTCCTGCAGTGACTTGATGCTTTTTAAATTAGGCTGTAAGTGAAAATTAGCACGAGCGTTTCGCCCGCTGCCCGTATAGCAGGAGCCACTGTGCTGCCTGGTGCTCCTGGTAGTCGTGCTTAGGGGAGCCTGGGAGAGACACAAGGAGTGCGCTGAGCTGGGAAGGCTGGCGGTGAAGCAGGGCCGGTGTGTGCAGCGGTCTTCCTCGCCGAGCCTGCGGTACCTGCACCTACCGCTTTCAGCTTTTTAACCTGCAAGAGCGGCGCTGAATTGGGATCTTCCCCGTACGCCTCTGAAGCTGCCGATCGATCCGCACAGCTCTCCGGGCCGCGGCTTACACTCAGCTCAGTATGTTATTTTTCAGATGCCTCTCCTGTAGCTGCCCAGCTGTTTGGCTGAGCGGGTTTTCCCCAGTCTTTTGTGCGGCTAGGGGCATCTTCTGTCTCATAAATAAGGATTTTACGAGATGTAAAGCTAACCTCGTCAAAACCTCCTCACTCTCTTTTTCCGTGCAATATTTAGCAAAATCGGTACAAACTGCTGGTGTGTTAGCAGTTGTTCTGCGCATTGTATGCTTATGTGTTAGATGTGCAAGGTCTTTCATTAAACAGCAGGATATTATTAGGCATAGCGTGAAAAGCCTTTCTAGTCTCCCTGCCTTGTTTAAAGCGGGCCCACAAGCAGACTGCAGCCTAAAAGGCTGCGCAATGAATCGAGCGCTGATGGCCGGTCCGCAGGCTCAGGTGGTCGTCAGCCGCAAGTTTAGCCGAGCCCTTTCAGTAATTTGTCACGCCTGGGTCTGTTCCCGCTGCGCCAGCACGTGCCAGCTCCGTGTCGGAGGGGCTGTTCGCCAGACGGCCGCGCAGCCCCCGCGTCCCGCTGTTAGCGGGGCCGGCGCTCGCCCGGCCGCGCGCTCCGCACAGCCCTGGCAACAGCCGAGCGCGCCACGGAATATGCGTCTTCATAATGAGAAGTGAATGGCATCCGTCAGTCCCTTTAGAATAGGGCCCAGGCGTGTGCCTCCTCTCCTAGGAAGTTTGGCAGCCTATTCATTAACAAGAGTCATCAGGAGTTCAGCCCATAATAGGGAGGCAGCCCCAAACGCAGGCGGGCTAATGCTTGCGCTATCAGGAATGCGTTCTCCTGGGCTTAGGGAAAGGAGAGAGAAAAACTAAGCAAATAACGCTGTCAGCAGGTGCAAACTCTGAAATGCTATCTATTGATTTTCTTTCTTCAGGCTTCCACGGGAAGTTTGTAAGAAGATTTATCACATATCACTCGTCCTCTGCTAGCATTAAAAGCAAAATTCTTTTTTTCTTTTTCTTTTTTACCACCATGCCTATAGGAACTTGCATACAGTTAAGACGCGCTTTGCTTATTCCCCTTGAACGCTAGACCATCGCGTCCTCTTTTTAAGTACTGCTTTACTCTGATTTTTTTTTTTTAAATACTGTTTCAGAGTGGTTTTGTTAATGTAATGAAAGTCACAAATGGCACTTCAGTATTAATTAGTAATGCTTTTCAATTTTAAATACCCTCACCTGCATTATGTTGTCACTGGTGTTATTCTCACTGCTCCTAATTTCTAAATTTAAATTGGCCTTTGCTCCCGCCTAACAGTCTTGCAGAGTTAGAATGCATTTCCCCGCAACAAAAACACAATGAGGACCTGAAAACTTTTGTTTTAAATGAGGAAGCGGAGAATGAGATGTCATACTGGCTCCTGCGAGTGTTAATTCATAAAGTCATACGTGAGGTTCTTCAGCCCATTGTAGATTTGTTTCAGACGTTATCCTGTTATTGGAAGTGTATGATTCACCTTCTGAGAAAACAGAAGCTGCACACAAAAGGAAAAGATTTGCTTTCTCTGCTGTGAAAAGCTGCCGCAAGCAGGGGTCCTATTAAGACAGCTGGAAAGTTGCTTCAGCTTGTTACGCTTGTAAGTTTTATTGGTGACTGGTTTTTGATTACACATTTGAATGCTGTGTGTTCCAGGTTGCCGAGTTTTAATTAAAAGGCAATAGTCTTGATTTTAGATTGCTTTGTTGTCTGCATTATGCAGACTATAATGCATGCAAGTTGTGGGGTGGTTTTTTCCAGTGTGCGTTGTTTATTTAGGATACATAAGATTACACTTTCTAGCACCTGCCTTAAATATAAACTTCATGCTTTCAGGAACTGTGTTTATTACGGTTAATTTCCTTTAAGAAGTGCAGTGATCAAATAAATTGGGGGGGGGGGGGGGGGCACGTTTCTCCTCTGTCCTGTAGCTTGTTTCTCCAAGCTAATCATTTTTCTAGTCCGACAGGGTCATTGTAATAAGAATGTTTTGTACCAGGAACTTTCCATAATGCCACAGCTTGTCTGTTGGGTTTTGGTTTAAAAAAGCCTGCAGTCTGGGGGGGTTTGTTTCTGCCCTCGGTAACTTTAACAATCTGTCGGATTCTAGTGAGTCACTGCTTTTCCTTCATGAAGCTAAAAGATATTACCCTTAATTTCACGCCATTAAGTGTGTTCACTCCTCGTTGCTCACATTCAGAACTGTTAAGCAGCACTGGGCAATTTTGGTCCCCTCTTTTCCATGCCCGTGTACAGCCTGGGTAGCGTTGCTGCGAATCTGAAGTGCTGGTGTTCGTGGACACTGTGTAACAGCATTTAATTCTGTGCACACATTTCCTTAACCTGGTCGTTGCAGTTATGAAGAGCGAGCTCTGTATCTCGAAGCAATAATCCAGAACCATAAAGAAGTAATGACATTCGAGGATTTTGCTGCTCAGGTCTTTTCTCCCTCTCCCAGCTACTCCCTCGGTGGAACTGGTGAGTCTCTGCACGTTATTCTTCTCTTTAGCACTAAGAACCACTTGAGCGGCAGATGTACACCTGTTTTTTGTAGATAAATGCTTGCAAATTTAAGACGACCATTCTTCCCCTGAATCAACTAATGAATATCAAAAGGAATGATGACATTCATTTTAATTTGTTTTGCATCAGAGCTATTCACTCTGCTCCTTTCTTCAGCTATCCTGTTAACCCCCGAATCTAGCAAGGTTAATGAACTTTCTCTCAGTAATGTGCTCTGGTTCATTCAGGAGTGTGGGTTTCTTGCTGAGCTGGGAATATGTTGTTCAAAAGCTATGCCTGAATCGGTGCTTACTTATCGAAAAATAGTTCCTCACAGTAGAAGCCGTTGCTACTAATGCTAAATGGGGATTATGCTGCTGAGATACCAGGGTCAGGGATTAATGCAAAAGAAACGTAAGAATGGTGTTCTGTTAGAAAATCATAGCGGCGTGCAGTATGCTAACATTTCTCTTAAATATAGATGAGCAAATTTCAGGCTTCCTTCCAACGCCTGGCCTGGAACCTGTTTGGGGTTTTTTTAATGTATGTGTGGATATATGTACGCGCGTGCGTGTGTGTAAGTATATACACACACATTAACGCTGATCACCGTTCATCAGCCCGACTGAAAGATGAAGATGTAATGCTGAACTCTGAATTTGTTCCTTATGTGCTCTATTGAGATTTTAAGTTAGCGTGCAGTCAGTAAGATATGAACCGCTACTTTTCTGCTTTAATTGAGTTTAAACAAACGTCTCCTGAAAGGAAGCTTTGACTCTGAAATGCAGATTTCTAGTACCCTCAAGATTTGCTTTTCCAGCCTCCAAAAAGTATATGATCACCGCGTGTTGGACTCTTTAACAAAGATTCCTTAATCCCTTTTTTACACTCATAGGGTGAAACTGGCACTTTCTAATTCTTCCCTGCGACTCTTTCGGATCGTTTAATAGGTTATTTCAAACCTATATAAATGTCGCAGGACATCTGCTCTATTTCTCTTTAGCCTGACTTGTTAGCAAATATCTTCCATCTAAACTGAGAAATTGAAGGAAGAAATTAGATTTACTAAAATAAATCACTTACAAATAAAATCAGCCGTGCAGCATTGTTTAACGTTACTGGCTGCAATCCTCGAGCTTTCAGAGCTTTGTTAGGAGATAAGAGGTATATGCATGTCCTTGCATTGGTCGCCAGTAGCAGCAGGCAGAAGGCTTTGGAGATAAGCAAGCTGGCAGAAGTAAAGGGGAACCGGCGCTATTTACATAATCGCGCCTCTGCTTCCTGGAGAGGCGTCAAGAAACACAGGGATGGCCTCTATTGATCTTTGTTGAACTGGAATACTAAACAACATTAGAAAAGCTTATAACTTAAAGCTTTGATTAATGTTTTCTACATTAAAAAGTAGAACAGCTGTGAATTAAATTCTTTTATACACTCTGCCAAAAGTCTGAGACAAAAAAAATTATCAGTTTCAATAGAAATGTAGATTTCATGCCCAGTGTTGTTAGCACTTTGAATCATCATTTATCTGTTGACGTATCAGCAAATAAAAATGTAGATACACTGATATATTTTAAATGTTGTGCTCTGTGCACAAGTGTATTTAGTTTTCACGTTCTTCTTACAGCACACAGTGATCTTAGTATATACAAATTTAGTTCGACGAGCAACGACAGATTGATAATCATTTGATAAGACCGTAGTCATACTTTCTAAAGTCTGTGATACATTTTGCATGCCAAAAATATTTAAAACGTTTCCTAATAGCTACTTAAATTTTTCAGAACACTGTTAAATCATTAGTACCTGAATGCATTTTTATGATTTCATGGGTTTGGTTTTTTTTTTTTTAAGAGTAAAACCTGCCACAGTCAGGTCCTGATTTTCGGACTTCCGAACGTCAGAATTTATTTCAAGCTCACAAAGAAACTGGAGGCCGGTCACGACTTCTGGCGCCAAAATCTTTGCTTCAGGGAGTCTCCTCACGTTACCTACTGATTTTCTTGCCTATTTAGTCGCATATTGCCACGAGCTGTGTCAGTCGTTGCCGTTAGGATGTATTTGCCATCAAATGCTGTCCTGGCAAGCAGCAAGGAGGCTGAACGTAAACCTGGCAACTCAGCCGCTGCTGCCAGCCGCGGCGCAGCCCCCGCTCGGGCGAGCCCCCGTCCCGCGAGCGCGGAGCCTTGCGCGGAGCCGCGTACGGGCCGCCAGCGTCCGCCTCAGCCTTGCCTGTGTCCGTGTCCATCATGGTTTAGATCCGCGGGGCACTCAAATGTACCGGCAGCGCCCAGAAATAAAGCACGAACCAGCTCGGGTGCAATTTGACTAAGTTTGGAGCCGTCTGTTCATCCCTGTTAATGATTAGAAAGGGATGAAAAACTCTTCCGGAGCCGCCAGTTCCCCTGTCGGCGTGGGCACAGCCGGGGGCGAGCAGGACGGTCGCAGGCTGTGAACGGCGGCGGCTCTGCGTTTTCCAGCGGGCAGCCTGTCCCCCCCCGTGCCGCAGGCTGCGAGACCTCCTCCCGCCTTTGATTCACCTGTCCCGTGCCTGCAAAACCGGCTGTCTGCCGCTTAAGAAATACGGATGGCGTTTTTCTTCATGTAAAAGGGGAATTTCTGTTCTGAAATGGAAAAAATGAATCGCGGAGCAATAAATGTATGGAGCTGGCACAGGTCTGTGTCTCCCCTTCTCAAGTAACAAGCCCGCTGATACTACTAACCCTGCCTAGCTTAAACTTTTCAGGTAAATTTAAGGTGAATTCTCCTCTGATCTTATTCTTAATGCCACCTAATTGTAATCCTGTCATCGCTGCGTAGACACGTGCACAATAGAAAGGGTCAATGAGTAAGTACGCTTTTTATTAAAATTAAGATTGGTTTTAGTAGTTAACACAGTATAAGCAGCAAATCAAGACCATTAAATGAATCAAATATGTAGCTGTTAATGACACACATTACGGGTGTATTATTAACGACGATCTAGTTATTTGAACTAAATGTTTTTATGTTTGCTGATACTGCCCCTGGGGATGCTTCCCCTAGGTTGAGACGGGGTGTGGGTGTCTTGAAGTCTGCCCTGGCTTAGTCTCCCGTATCACAAATAGTCTTGCAGGCGCTGCATTTTATGCACGGAAATCGTCCAATTGACCTCTTCTGCTGTTTTCAGAAGCAGAGCCTTAAACTCCCTATACGTATCATGGATAGCCCTGTGTATCTTAAACACTGAAAATGCAGCCTGGTAGGCAGAATGGACATCCCTGAACTCATTTAGGGGATGTGCAGATTAGGAACAAAAGATGAGAATACGGTCCTTTGTTGTTAAACTGGTACATTACATGCTGTATTTTAATTAGGCTGGGTATGAGAGTCAGCCCAGGAAATCCTCAGTAATCCAACATTATTGAATTATTCTTATCCTTTCCCTCTGCAGATTTCTCTCGTTTTAGAGGATGGGGTTTTAAGCTGCTATCTTTTTCTGTTCTTGCTCCCTCAGCCAGAAAGAAAAACAGTTATTCGTCAAAATACTTGTGTGTTCTTTAAAAAAAAATCATAAAAATGAAACGGGCACAAACAGATACAGAAGCGTTCCAACTTTAATTACCTCTGCTGACTAAAGAGCGTTTGTTGTTTGTTTTTTTCATTTACTATCAGAAGCCAGAATCATGTTAACCCTTAGAAAATGGAAGCAGTCGGATATTCTAGAAAGGAAAAGAGAGAACTTTTCCACCAGAGATTTATATTTGAGGGGTTTGTGCTTACAAGGGTAGATTGCTACTTTGAAGAGAGCCTATAAACGCGCTTTTCAGCAGCGTAGACTTGCAGTTAGTGCTTCAAAGGGTTAATTGAAATGGGCACACTTGACTGCTGAGAGGACTGATCTAATCACTGCCATATCCAAGTGCATCTGTTCACCATGAGGTCATTCTTGTGCATGCTAATGATTTGGAAAATAAAGCATAATGCTTGACGTTATCAGAAAGGATATAGTGTAAATCTTTGCTTTTTTAGTTGCTAATAGCTATCGTGGAATGGAGCAGCAGGCAAAAGCATCTCGGATTATTGCTTTCCATTTTAATTTTTTTAAAGCAGCGTTTTCAGTGGAGTGTCAGGAAAACTGTGCTGGAAAACTCTGACATGTGGTATCTGTTGATAAATGGATTCTTTAATGAATATTATAGCATTGCCCAGGAGCAACACTTGAGTTGAGGAACTATAGACGTTTTCAGCATTCCCTGGTTTTAAAGCCTTGGAAGCCGTGCCTGCTTATTTACATAAAACTGAGATTTTGCAGCCTTTTTGTTGAAAAGGTGACACATGCTTTTCTTTTGTCTCCAGACTTTTACATGCATAAATTGCTTGTAGAAAATACTTGAATGTTCAACAAACAAGGTTTAGTTTATTTTAAAACACTTTTTGCTAGGTGCTGAGCTTTATCTTGCCCACTTTAAAGCAAAAGGAATATTTCAAATGGCCATGTGATTTTAAAATATATTTTTGACAGAAACAAAACAAAACACAGTGTAACTGTTGTCTTAAACAGACTTGTATTCTTTTTAATGCTAACTGAGCAACAATTCCTTTTGGGTTTGTTCGGTTTGGTTTTTCTGGGGTTTTTTACTTCTTTGTCTGTGCATTTTCCTTGAAAATCTGTAGGATCTTTTGTCAGTTCTGTGTCCTAGGTGAAATAAAAGTCTCTCCGGGTTCTGTATAATATTTTTGCGTCTTTTTAGGGAAGCTGGATGGAGCCAAATAGTAAAAAAATAACACATCTGAAAATGAGTAGCTGTGCCATGATATTACAGCACGCACAGCACGCGCCAGGTGTTGGGCTTGATCGATACGGCAGCGTTGCCTGAAACTGAAAAATTAGTTTCTAGTAACTGGGACTTAGAAAATTCCAGACTACCCTGGCAGCTAGGAGCCCACTGCTCAGCTGTTTCCACTGCGAGAAGAGGCGGTGCTGAAACCATCTGGCAATTGTTACCGGCCGGACCGGGACGCTGCTGTGGAGCTACACGCGGCGCCTGGACACGGGCTCGAACCTCTGTGCCGAATCCTTCCTTTTCCAGCACAGGCGTTGCCCTTCAGTGTGGAAGGAAGCACGAGAAGCCGAGCCATTAGCACAGGGCCCGTTACGAGGTCTGCGTGGACATAGTTCTCAGGAGGCGAGAAGGACAACGTGCAAGCATGGGTGCCAGGTGTTGCAATTGCAGAGGCTGTCCCGGCAAACAGAGAGGAGCTGAGGGAGGTGGAGCAGAGGATGTGGAAGAGTTACCAAAGGAGGCAGGGCTCAAGGTGGGGGTCTTTTGCCCCTTCCCTGTGAAGAGTATTCAGGAAGGAGGTGCAGGGACCTGGCCTGCTTCCCTCTCTGTTGAACCCAGGTACTTCTGACAGCTGCCCTTCAGCCAACTAGAGCGTCTCTCGCTGCCGGGCTAGCAGCTCGGGCTGCCCTCGGAGGGACCCCGACGCTGCACGGGCGGGTGCAGGAGGTGCTCCTTACCGCTGTGCTCTTGGTCATCAGTGATGCGTGCGTGGCTTCCCGCCCCGCTTCCGCAGAGCTGCCGCCTGCCTGGGCTTTCCCACCACCGCAACCGAACGCTGCGCTGGGGCGGCTTCCAGCGCCGTGCTGCCGCGTGCACGTGGCTCCTGGCTTGTACTCGTCGGCACAAATGGCAGTTTCGTAGCCATCCCCGTCACTGCCAGCCTCAAAACCCCTCGGCTCAGAAATACGGAGGTCTGCCATCACTGTTTTCCTTCCACGGTAGCTACCAGCTCACCTGAGAACTCGCTGAGGCTCTGTCTGCATCTCAGCATCGCGAAGAGGCACAGCCCGGGGGCGGAATCATCGAATCGTTGAGGTTGGAAAAGACCTCTAAGATCATCCAGACCAACCATTAACCTACACTACCAAGTCCACACTAAACCAATCAAGGGTAGACCAGACTAAACCATGTCCCAAAGTGCCACCTCTGCCCGTTTTTTGAACGCTTCCAGGGATGGGGACTCCCCCACCTCTCTGGAAGGTCCTTTCCTCCTTGGTGAAATTGTCTCTTGGCCCGTGGCAGCTGCTTGATAGCAGAGAACAAAAAGGTGCCTGACGAAATTTTCAACTGAATCAAGCTAATTACCTGATTTAATGAAGGAGGAAAGTCAGGATGTTCTGCAGAAACCCAAAATTTACTCTTTCTCCCCAGAGATGCCTTTCATCGAGACACATGGAATAAATCCATTTTCCATTACCTCCTTCCTGCCGTCGCACTCGGGGAAACCCGCGTGAGCGTATTCAGATAACATGACACAGCAATTCTGAGCTACTTTCTGGATCTTTTAATGGCAAAACTGAGAAATCACCATGATTTCTATGACGACACATGAATGCTATAAGCAAAAATCATCATTTTGCTGGATGACGAAGCAATGACTCCTCCCACAGGAGCACTTGTTACAGTCGCAAAGGCAGCCTAGAAATCAGAAACGCCTTTTTTCCTCTTTGGGGCTCAGGCAGTGAGTGAAAATCTTTTCCAGGCTGTGGTGTCTTCCTTAAGTCATTAATCTACTCATGCATTTAGCAGTCTGAAGAGTTTAAACACCTTGCTGGTCGTTACATGCAAAGAAATAAAAAGGAAGCTCCTGCATCCTCCATGCAAGGGGACTGCTCCCGTGCCTTGGTCAGACCCTTAATGTTTTTAAAAAGTCCAAGGCTATGCATGTCGACAGTATGATAGTTTGCATTTTTTCATGAAAGAGAAATACTTTCTTGAATTAGTAAAATTCTTAGCATCCCTGTGAGGGTTAGAAATGGTCTGTTATTAAATAGGGCAGAGTCATAGTAAACACCGTGGATTGTTAGGTGGCAGCAGCTCTGTACCCCCTGTAGCTCCTCTGACTTGAAGAGTCTGATGTAAACGTGCACCGGGATGAGCAGGCCTGGTTCAGAAGCGCACGAATCCAAGCAGAATGGTAAGGAAGTTGCATCGTTTACTTTGCAGCTCCCTGCAAAGCACTTGCAGACTGCTTTGGGTGCCGGGGCAGATCTTCCATTTGCCCACCACCTCTGAGGGTGCCCAGCCCGGCCCTGTCCCCCGAGGCTGCGTAGGTGCTGGGGTTGCTTCTCCCTCAAGCCCGGTGTAAGCTCAGGATCTCCAGCGGAGAGGGCGAGAGCGCAACATCAGGGCTCTCAGCCTGGGCCCTTTCTTTTTTCCATTTAATTGATTGTCTCAGAGGGAGCTCTCCCGGCTAGAGCTCCGGGAGAGGAGATGGCAAGGGAGGGTTTCTTCCCTAGCAATCAGCGCTGGGATGAAAAAAATATTAGCTTGACGGGCCTCTCTCTTCTGCCGGGTGACAGCTCCAGCTGCTCGAGCTGTCAGCTTGCGAGAAAGCTCCAGGCAATGTGGCCCCTTTGCATTCTCCCTCTGCGCTGACGCACGTCAGCCCTGCGGCCGCGGCGGCGGAGAGAGCCCGTGGTGCCGTGCTGCCCGCCGCAGGCTGCCGGGCCCGGGCAGAGGCTTTGGGCGGTGGTTTCAGGCCGCGCTTGGTGTCGTGTGCCTGCGTGTAAGGAGAAATAACCACTTGCTGTGGTCCCTCTGGCTGGCTGACCAGCGCAGAACTCATTAGCGGCTGCTCCAGGTCACGACTGACTGGAACGTCGATGCGTACATCGAGGATTTATTTCCAAATCTCTCAAACAATCAAGGCTGGGTACGTGATGGTGTCAAGCGCTCGTCACCTGTGCTGCGAGCTGTGAGTGCTTTTTTTAGGGTTGTTTCTGCCCTTGATTTATCTGTAGTTCCAGATTCTTCCTACCGCTTCAGCCATAGCTTTTCAAGGTAGTGCTTTTTTTTTATTTTTCATAACCAAACAGCAGCGGAGCAAACCTCATTCACCAATGTTCCGGCTGTTGCAGCGACTCACTTAGGGTCCAATCCGGTCAGGGCAGGCGGGTACAAAATCTGCCCTTGGCTTCCGCTGGCCCTGCCAGCGTGGCCGCCCAGGGCTGAGCCGTCCCTGCCGCGCCAGCCGAAGAGCGGCCCTCCTTCGGCCCTCGTCCCGCTCCGGCCCGAGGCCGTGCTGCTGCCGCAGGCGGGGGCGGCCGGCTCCAACGTCCGCCTGCCTTCTGCGGCGTTTTCCTGGCTCGGGGGGGAAAAGGGGCTGTGTAAATGCAGCTGATGGGAAGAAGCTCCAAATATAGCGGGCAAGTGACGTTCCGCGCCGTTGCCCAGCTGCCAGCCTTCGGTGGCCTCCAGCCAGAACACCCGCCTGTCTTCAGGGGATCCCCTCTGTCGCTGCTGAGGTCGAAGCGGTTAGCCTTCGGGGTCTGCTCACGGCCAGCCGATAAATGACAGACCTCAGTGCAGCTTTGAAACAGCGGTCGCTCCTAACAAAATATGAAATATTTTAACAGCTCGTACCAAACACGGCAGGTCACCAAAGGGCCCCGTGGCGTAAATGCAGTTCGGTCATTTCATCTCCTGCATCCTTAATGCGGTTGGTCGTTGCACCTGCATCTCAGACCATTGCACCTGCGTGCTTCCGCGTGAACACAGCCACCGCTTTTATTTAATGATCATTTCTTCAGAACACACTCCCCTGAACGCGCAGGCTCAGGACGCTGCTCATATTAGATTTTCAGCCTGTCCTTGTGAGTGGAAAGCAGAGCATGTCAAAATGCTAAGCGGATTTACTGGTATGATTCTCTCTGGCATTTTATTACCTTCACATTTACTGGGAAAGAAAACAAAGATTTCCACAGACCTGTCCTGGCTGACGGGTTAATTGGGGCGGGGGGGGGGATAGGTCACGGGCTGTGCGAAGGTGTCATGGGTCTTCTCAAGTATAAAGCTTCAAAATCCTTAATGATCACGCATGACGTCGTAATCTGGTTTTATATACTTGGGTTGCACGTCAAGAGCCACGTTTCTTGTCTTTCTCGCACGAGAGAAGCATCTACCCAGTAGGAGCAATAGCCTCGTGCCTAGGTTGTCGGATCAGCTCCTCCCAGGCTAGCGAGGCCGCAGGGCAGGACGCTGTCGCGCGCTGCGGGTGCTGCTCCGCCACGGCGCGCCGGGAGGGCGGGCAGCTTGGTAGCTTGGTACCTTGCTTTGGGCTTTGGTAGCTTGCGCTTGCCCCGCACTAAAGGCGGCTGGGTCCGGGGCGGTGCTCGGCTTCCGAGGCAGCGCAGAATAGTTCTGCAGAGATCACGTCCAAAAAACTGAACTTAATGCCAGGATTCTGCAGTAGCCCCTTAAACGCGTGCGTGGCCATGGTTAAAGGTTCGAAGGGTTTTCCTGCGTGCGCGTGGGGACGGGGCTGAGGGAAGGGCAGGCACGGGAGAGACAGCAGTCGCCTACCGCCTAGGTTTATCAAATAATTTCGACAGCAGTGAGCTGCTGTCTTTTTTAGGAAATTTTCAGTAGCGTTCTGATACACAAATTAGACCCTTTTTGTCGTTGTAGTTCTTAAAAGCAAACTCAGCAGCTCTGCAGCACATCAGCTAGGATGCCGTAGCTTGTAGAGCCATGTGAGGTGCCTGCTGCACTCCGTAAACGCTGTTGCTGAACATACTGTCAGCTTGAAAAGCTGATTTCCAACCACAGAAACTCTGTGGCCTTCTGGCAGGTTGGTTGAGTTGGTTGGGGGGGGGAGAAAAAAAAAACCTCTAATGTTACTGCACCTGAGAGGGGGCTGAGAGAGATGCTTTTAGTTTTGGTTCTCTGCCCGTGGTGGTGGCCCCGAGGAGGGTTCCGCCGGTTTTGGTGAGGAGCCGGACCCCCAGCAGCTCAGCTGCGTGACGGCAGCGCCGTAGTGCGCTCGTCCTGGCAGCGCTCCTGCCTGTCTCCTCCACGGGAAGGCCAAGAGGATGCTTCACCGTCATCAGTACCAATATTGCTGTGCTCATGTACCTGCGGAAGGGTGGGGAGAGGGAGTTACTTTGCTTTCAGGAGTGTTCATCTGCTTCACAAGGAGAAGAGAAATTGCTAAAAGAGCTTTTTTTCCTAGAGCACGTGCCCTGGCGGTGCATGAGACACCAGATTCCTTCCATTCAGTAGATTTAAAATAAAGTAAACTCTCTCTAGCTTTCCAAAAGATAACTCTTCATTTAAAGTGTGTTTTTATCTGTGTAACTAACTGATTTTTTAACCCCCTCCTGCAAGGAACATCTTTTAAAAGCTTAAGCCTTCATCACCGTAAAGCATTTGTACCTGTAGGAGACCGCAGAGGCACCTGGTCCATCATGCACGTGCGTCTCATTTGCGTGCAGGGTTTTTTTAGCCTGCCTGCAGTGTAAAGTGGTTTAGGTCTCTGTGAAGCCTCACATTTTACCCAGTCTGGAACGGTATGACCGCTAACGGCGTGGGAAGTGTAGCCGAAGTAAGGGGCGGCTGAACTCCCACAGTACCGCACCGGCAAGACTGGCAAAAGTTGAAGGGGGATGATTATTCATTCCAATTTGTGCCAACATTTCCTCCCTCTATTTTTTCAGTCAAGACCAACAGGGGCAAGGAGGAGGCTTGTGGGCGCCCACTGCTCTCCAGGTCCCTGAGGGTATCGAGGTGAACCTTCTACCACGAGTTGCCCTTGCAACCGGTGCCCACCGTGTGCCGAGTTTGCCGTGACGCCCGCGGCCGGTTTCCGCTGTGCCGGGCGCCCGCGAGCAGCCGGCCTGGCCTTCACGCGAGCGCGACGGGTGTGCTGTTCCTGTATTTATATGATTTTGTGTTCTCTCCCTTTAGATTAGAATATGTAACGGTCTCGTTACGGTAATTGCTGCAGGTAAGAGCGATGCTTCCCGCAAGCCCCGCTGCTGCTGGCGTTGTGCTCCGTCACTAACAGCCCTCCTCCCCCTCCTGCTCCTCTTCCTCCTCCTGTGCTCGGCGCGCGGCCGCGGCGGCTCTGGGGCTCTCCGGGTCTCTCTCTGCCTCTCCCTGTCGCCACCGCCCCATCCCCTCCCGCTCCCCGCACACCGAGCCCCGTGGGGTGCCCGCTGCCCGCCCAGCCAGCCGCTGCTCCCTCCGCCTGCCGCCGGGCACGGCCAACGCCGGCACTGCTGCGGTGGGAAGCACTTTGGTCACGGCTGGGCCTGTTTGCGTGGGTGTTTGTGGCCGGGGCACCATGGGACGGGGCGGCCGCCGGCCCGCAGTCAGCGAGTGCCCGCGGGAGCTGCATGGCATCACCTCCGCAGCGGTGCTCGCCCGGAAACCAGCACGGCGTGCAGCAGAGAGCTGCTGTGCAGCTTTTGGGGGGGGTTTCTCCCCCCCTTTTGCAAATTTCACCCATTTGGCTGAGTTGTAAATTTTAAGCACTCCCCTGGTCCACCTGCGAGTCAGAAACTAGTATTTTTTATTTACTACACCATTCCTGAGCTGCCGCTTGGTTTTTACCACTTACAATTTCACATTGCCTGTGCACCCTCTGAAACAAACACAGCGGGGCGGGGGGGGGGGGGGAACCCCACCTCCTCCATACAGCCGCAAAAAGAAAAAGAACGAAGCCTCTCACGGGCATCTGAACGTCGATGCAAACACGACGCTGCTTTTCCCGGGCACGTGCCGGCGGGCGCGCGCAGCCCTGCTTCTCCCCAGCGCAGCTGAGCGCGCGGAGCCTCGTCTCTGAACGAAGCTGCAGGCTCCCCTTGCAAGACGGCCAAGTAATTAGAGTTCGTGCCAGACAGCTTGCAAGTGGAATTATAATATTTGTATGAAAGCCTTTATCTTTTGTGGTTATTACTTGCTCACTCTGCAGCTGCTGTCTCCCTATCAATCAAGGCGGTTTCGGGGGAGCTTCAAGGGTGATTGCATAGCTGAGGACTCACCAGAAGAAAGTTCGGACTGAAGGAATGTGCCGGCTCCCGAGGCGGGCGGATGCTGCGGGTGCTCGGCAGCGAGGGGTGCCTCGCCCACGCCCCCGCCTGCCGCAGCCGCCCTGCTTTTCATATGCGCGGGCAATGCATTGTTCAGCACTTGCATAAATATTGCTTGAGCTCGTCCATTTGGCGAAAACTGTATTATTTTGACCATCTGCCATTCTGCTTAACTGCAGGAATGTAAAGTACGACACCTCCCTCACAGCCCTTCCCTCCCCCATGCCCTTCTCCCCGCGAACAGCACTGCAGGTTTTGTTTTTAATCCAAAACTGACAGCTCCACATTTTTCACAGAAAATGCCTTTACACGCTAAGTCACATTTTTCACCTTTTTTTTTTTTTTCATGCGATATTTCCCCTTCAGTCAATTGTCTTCAAGTATAAATCTGGTAAGTAAAGACTGTCCTTGAAATGCAAACGCTGGTTTGCAAACCGGCTGAGGGATTTCAAAGGACTTTGGGTTTAGCGCCCGGGACCCCAGCATTGTTCCCTTCACTGCTTTGAGTCATTAAAATATCTGGAGTTAGCTAGAGCATGCGGACAAAGTTTTAACCCTTGTAGTGAGGAAACAGAACGCGATGCTGCCTGTGCCCAACACACTCCCTGGAGTTTCCCAGCGTTATTCCCGAGAAGCTAACAGGATCAACGCAAGCTTTTAAAACGCACGGAGCGGGGCTGCTGCAGTTGCTAGTGATGGGGCAGGAGGTCTGAAGCACCCGAATCACTCGAGCCGCCTGTTGAAAACGCAGCTGGGTCAACTTGCGTCTTTGTAGATCGAGTCCCCAGCGCTTCACTGCCTGCGGAGCCCTGCGGCCGAGACCGTGCCCGCAGGCGCCCTGTCCGCCTTGCTAAACCGGGAGCGCTTTCCCGACACGTCACCAGGGCAGGGCTGGCCCTGGTCACGAGCGAGGTTGTCCCTGCTCGCCACTGCCACGGGCAGCTCGACCATCGGCAGCTTCGGCCAAGGCACTGGCTGTGTTCGGGTGCATTTTCTGCACGTTTGAGAGTCACCGGGGCTCATAAAGTTGAAGGGAGTGTTAAAGATATGCCTGTGTCAGTCCCGTAAACTAACAGCAAATAAAGGCGCAGCCTGAAAATACAGCCTGTTGGTGGATTGGAAATAGGTTTGTGCTGCAAAACACAACCGCCCGTCTGGAGTTCAGAGGTGGTCGCGCGGCTGCCGAGGCTGGCCCCGACCTTCGGTGGGGGCTCGGAGCCTTCCTCCGTGCTCCCGCGGGCTCGCAGGCACCGGGGTGCGAGGCTGCTCCTCCGTCCCACCACTGATAAAACCCTTTGTCTTAAGACACAGAGAGAGAGGGAATTGTAACACGGTTTAAAAATACCGTACGCCAGGGGAGCTGATGAAATGGCATTCACGCTGGGAAGCGCCCTGGGACAGGCCAGAACCCCAGCAGCAAGCGCAGGGCCGGGTTGCAGCATGCGTGTTTGCTCCTCGGCGCGCCGCTACGGCCGCGCAGGGGAGGGGCGGGAGCTGCACACGCACCTCAGCTTATTCATTTGCTTCTCAGTTTAATAGCTGTATCCTCATCTGTTCTCATTCAGACAACCTACTTAGTCCTGGCCTCTAGTCGTAATCGCCTGTGGGGAATAATTGAGATGTAACTTAATGGTGTTGAACGAGAAAGCATAAACACACGTAGACGCCCCGACAGCCACCCAGGTTCCCCAACCCGCAGATAAAGTTCTTGAATGGTGGCCGTGAGTGCACCCATACTGACGGCTGCTTAGTGTCCTGTTTAAGTAGTGGAACTAAAGAGAAAAAAATTGGGATATTTTTTTTTTTTTTTTAATTGGAAGCCAAGACACCTTCCAGGTAGGGTTTCAGGAAAGCATTCACCCTATGGAAACTTGTTTCCAGCTCTCTGTAGTAGATGAACTACAGAAGAGCCATTTAGTGACACACAGCAAAAAACAATTTGATGTAACACACGTTTGAGAGAAACATTTTTCAAGTTCCATTACATGGGTTCTGTTGGAGCTTTGAGCAAGCAGGATCGGTGCCTCCGCTCCCGCGGCGCGGTGCCTCGCAGCAGCGCAGGGCTGCGGGCGGCTGCTGCAGCCGTCGGCGCTTGCAGGGACCGCATGAACCTGCGCGCCTGCCCCAAAAGGGGCTGCTCCTCGCTTTTGCTGCAAGCTGGCAAAGAGAAATTCTTTATTGCTCCAGGAAAGCACGCTGTGGCGGTTCCTCAGCTGCCCCGGCCATACTTCTACTATAAATGTTAAGTTCACCGGAGTGATACCCAAAATTAATTTGGAAGGGGAGGTGGCGAGGGGCTGCAGTTTGCCCAGCAGTTACTCTGATGCAAAGACAGGCAGGTTGTTTCTTTCCTTACGTTATTTTCTTTTCTCTGCCCCTTCTGTTTTCCAGGCTGCCTCCCCACAAGCGCAAGCGCTGACCTTACCGTCACCATAGGGATAGAGTTAGCGGACCAGACCTCGCCCACCTTACCGCGTGCCTCGAAGAGCAGAGTCTCTGGGAAGCTTCGCCGCTCCGCCAGTGCTCTCAGCAAGTCTTCCAACTGAGGTGCTGCAGGAGCAGAACTCCGGCCAAGGGAACCCAAGAGACCTTAAAAATAGATAAATTATTTACTGCGTCTATAGAACTTGCAATTTTGGATGAGCGCGTGTTGAAGTGGGGGCGGGCAAGGGGTTTGCTCTGTAAAATTGCAGTTCTCGTGTATTCAAGACGCGGCCGATGATCAGGTATCGCCTGCACTAGTATCATGCATTCCACTCAATCGTTTCCATCACGAAGACAAGGAAGGCGATGGGAGCTCTCACCGCTGGCGCGGCGTCGGGCTGACGGCAGCACGCGCTCCGTCTCCCTGAGCACCAGCAACAGGGCACGAACCAGTACTGAAAGCAGTTATTTCCTGTAACTGTAGAGCGTTGCTTTTAGTCATTCCGGTCAGCACTTAATTGTGTATTAGGGAATTTTGTCTAAATGGAGGTTTTCGTACGACTAGCCACGTAACAATGCTCCCCTCCTCCAGAGTGCGGGTGAGCGATGGCGGTGCTTTCCAGGCTGCGTTCAACCTCTGCTCCCCTTCTCTTGTCTGTGGTCACCCAGCGCCGGTTTTGTGCACATAGCTAAGAATTAGTGATCGTCAAAGAGGTCTTTTACCTGAAATGCAGGAGGGTACTGCCAGTTTCACAAAGTGGCAGCACCTGCACGACAAGCTGTTTAATCGTGGTATCTTGTTCGAGGCCATGCGTCACTACCTGTTGTGTAAAATCCTGCAGCTGGAGATGCTCCAGCCGCCGCTCGCTCGTGCCCGGCCTGGCAGAGCAGAGGACCAGGTTCCTCCTCGGCGCCCACCAGCCGCCCGCCTGCGGTACCGGCGACTGCTGGGGTGGCAGCGTCCAGAGCAGGCGCGAGGCACCGGTTAGCAGCCGCTGCGCCAGCTGGGGTCAACATCACCGTCGCGTCTTTGCATTTATTTTCGGCAGACGCCCTCTTTCTCAGCACCGGCTTTGGCTTCGGGATTGCTGCGTCATTTGCAGTAGTGCATGCGATGGCTGCGTACTGCGAACTACTCACTAGAAAAGTAAAAATAACCAAATTCCTTTTTGAAGAGCAAATGCTGCACATTTGCCACAACTACTTCTCACCACGGTTTGAATAATTAGACAGTACACCCCTTAGGTAACCACCTCACCTTGTTGCAACACCAGGGCAACGGTCTGCAACCCGAAGCATCTCTAGTTAGGATGAAATAGATCTGAAGGCTCTTGAGGATGTGCAGCATCCCCCTGGCACTTTGCGTAGTAAGTAAATCTTGTATTTTCAATAGGAAATGCATTTCAGTCTACATGTCTCATAGGTTTCTAGGGGTAATAACTTTTTATAGCTAAAAAAGCCCTGTATTACAAAAACAAAAGAAATCTGGGAGACATCCTGCAACCGCTCGGTGTGAATGAGGACGGCCGGACCGAAGGCAGCAGTCCATCGACGCTGTACCGTGAAGGGAGCGGCGAGACGCGCAGAACGCCAGCCTCCGCCTAACGAGCGCCGACGCCGGGGCTGGCACCACGTTCAGCCGCGGCTTCCCTGGCCGTCCTGGCCCGAGGAGGTGGCTGTACAGCAAATAATACTGTGTTAACGTGGGGTTTTTTTGGATGTTTTGAACATCCGTGTCTGCCCATTCTCAAGTGTTGTGCCAGACTCCTCTGGCCTCAGGTCTGGTTCGCGTTGTTGCTTTTTGTTCCCTTTATTTTGTTTGGTTTGCTCCTTGGCATTCAAATGCGCACCTCTAACCTTAACGGGCTTTGGTTTAAGTGACGGGGGTTTGGGTTTGGGTGAAGCAAAAGGCGCCACTGGGCCGCCAGGTTTTTTGCACTTCTGCGTAGGCGTTAAGGTGCCCGTGTCCGTTTGCGAGTCAGCGTGCAGCCCTGTGACTCCCCTGTACGCTCTTTTGTCCGTGTTGCCAGTAGCGCCGAGGCAGCTCGAGGCTGCGCTGGTTTGGCCCGAGGGGCAGCCACCGGGCGTGCCGGGCGCCCTCGCCGCCCACAGCAGGAGCCGGAGCTGCCGGCGCCCAGCACCAGCCTGGCTGGCACACCGGGACGCGGGCACCGCAGCCGTCCCGCTGGGCGGGAGCCTCCCCTGCTAGGGGTTTTGACTGCCACTTTGATTTTCTGCCTCGCATTTTGATTTTGCTTTCTACTGATTGTGTGTCGGTAAAGGAAATTAGAATATAGAACATGTATTTTAATTTATTTTATATTTTCAGGACTGGATAGGCGAGGCTGTCTTGTTCTTAGTTATCCAATAAATGGTCTGAAATAATTTCAAAGGCATTCTTCTGGATAAAAGGAGACTCTTCACATTAGAGCAATATGCACCTAATTCAGGGAAGAATTAAAACACCCGTGAAAATAGTATTTTCCTGATGTCGAAAACCTAAAAATATTAATTTGTGAAAACGCAGCTGTGGTTTTGTACTATGAACTGGATAACAAAGCTGTTCTGTTACCCCTCACAAACTTAATAAATCTTAGCTCGCAACCAAACCCTTAGAAGAGCAGTGAGACGGTACGTGCCCGCGTGGCGGGCGCGGCGGCGTGAGGCGGAGGCGCGGTGGCCGGCAAGCGCTCCCCGGCGGCTCCGGGCCACGCACTGGCTCTGGGCGGTGGCACCTGGGCCCGAGCAGCCACAGCTGCTGGGCGACACTCGGGCTGCTGCAGGCGGCGCGGCTTCGTCACGCTGGTTCAAATGCGGTGGGGACGTTTTTGCCGGAGCTGGTGCACGCCGGGCGGTAAGGCGGTGCCACCGGCGCGGATTTTGCCTTCCCGCAGCGCGCACTGTGCTGAGCGCCGCGGCCGCAGAAACAGCTGCCGGCGGTGTAACCGGCAACATCACTGCCAGACGCGAGGGCCGTCTGGCAAAACTTTCGGTGTTAACACCCCACCGTGGCTGAAACGAAGGCACCCTACAGATTCACACCCCGCATTCGCCGACTGTGGTTTAATTTGGGGGCCCTACAACCTCAGCAATGCTGTTCACGGCCCCCGGGGGTGGGTACCTCCTGCTGCCCGGGGCGACGGGGACAGTCTTGCCCTGGACACGCTGCCACCCACCGCAGGCTAAAAGGCAAAGAACGAACGGTTTTGTTGGGCTGAATTCTGCCCAGCTGCTACTGAAAATTGCTTTTGTGAGTCTTAAGGAACAGCTTGAGGGCAAAAGAAGATGATTTTAACCTCCTCTTCTAAAGAATAAAAGTTGGTTGCGGAATTGTGCTCTTAGTACAGCGTCTTTACTTTTGTCACCATTCCTAAGGGCGGGCCACCTGAAGGAGCTGCAGCAAAAGCTGTTTAAGGTTTGCATTTCAGCCCAGGCGTCACAGGCGCGGTCCTGTCGCGAGCGGCGCCAACCGAGTGCGCCGGGGCCGGCCACGCTCCACCAGACTCATCCTTCCCGGCAAGCTCAGCCCCGTGCACACGCTTTCAGGTGCACCTCTACCATGCACAGGTACCGCTGGCCACAGAACAGCTCCCCTTCCTCAGCCCTTGGCTGCAGGCTGTAATTTTGGGGTTTATTTTTGTCCTGTCCCCGCCACGAAGCGTCCTTGGCTATTGAACGCCGGCAGCGCTGCCATCGGAGGCGCTTCTGCAGCTCCTACTTGGCAGCTGTCATTACAGCGCTCGGGCGGCCAGGGCACGTGTGTTTGATCAGTATTTTCAAAGCACCGGCCCCTCGGCTGAGTGTGGCAGCGGCCCCTCCGGGGAGCGCTCCCGGCGCGGCGCTCCCGGCGCTGACCCTGCCGAGCATCCTCGGCGGCCGCCCCGGCTGGGCGGGAGCCACGGAGCCCGTGCGACAAGGGCGTTAGCTGCGGCCGCCGCTGAAGGGGGCTTGCAGCAGTTTGCTAATAATAATTACGGACCATTACGAAACCCCAGAAGACGTTATTTACACACTATTCATCTCAAGAAACGCGTGATGACAAGGCTTCCCTTTCTAAGCCGTGTAATGCCTTATTGCTGCGCGACTCGCATAAACATTAAAAACAATACATTTCTAATGGTGATTTTCTACTCTGTGGAGACATTACTTAAGAAAATGAAGGGGGTCTGTGCTCTCAGTCGTAATTATGTCAGGGGTGCTTATGCATTGCTGCCCGCTCATGCCAGTGGGAATGCGAGGAGATTACTTGGCAGGGGGAAAAGACGCTCGGAAACGTCTGTTCCTTTGCTGAAAAGAGACGACAAAGTTCTCGCTTAAATTGCTTTCAGGTGCTTTTGTCAGAAATGGAGAATTAATCCAAACAGCTCCAGCCCTGCATGTCCCCATTTGCAGAAATGACTTTGCACGCTAGCTAGGTGCTAGGAACCCCGCTTCCACCCGTCCTTGCCAAGGAGGGTCCCTGGCCCAGGCCCAGCGCTGGCCACGCTCGTGTTGAGCTTCGTGAGCGGCCGGGAACCGTCCCTTTTCCCGGCCGAGGGCTAGCAAATCGTGCGAGATGGGGCAGCCGCCCGCGCCGCCGCTCAGGAGAGCCAGAGAGGGGCTGGGGCGGCACCAGCGCCGTCCCCGCGGGGAGCCGGGCAGCGGCCCGCACCGGTGGGGGCGAGGGACGCTTCTGTGGGCGCCTGGCCCCAGCCCGGCCCCGGGTCCCGACAGGGCCAGGGCTTCAGCCGCACCTCGAGCGCCGCCCTTCCCGCCCCGCAGCCCCGGCTGACGGCCCGGGGTCCCCGCGCGGTGCCCCAGCCCTAACCCCTGCATGTCGCTCCCCAGCCCGGCGCTCCGCCGCTGGCGCAGCCGCCGGAGGGGCTCACGCAGGGGGTCCCCGCACCTGAGCAACGCAGGGTGCGCCAGGGCCCAGCCAGCCGGGGCAGATGCGGCCAGCGCTGATCCCCCACGCGGGCGCAGCACCCGCCGCGGGCAGGACGTGGGGCGTGCGGGCAGGTCCGGCTTTACCTAATACACTGTATTATAATATACATTGATATAGTGTGATCTACTCCGTGTCATATGTTATACACTGTAGTATGTATTATGAATTATACTCATATGGATAAAAGGAATATAATTTATATATTTATGTAGAATCATAATATATTATACATAATAAATTCTATACTTCTGGTCTCTGTGTGCGCATAATTAAAATAAAATTTTCCAGGTCAAAATCTAAGTCACCATCCCATGCAGATGTTTGGCATTTTCCTCAGGTTTATGGTTTGGGGTGTTTTTTTCCCCCTTTGAACTGTTATTGCAATGCATTTAACTGACATATGAAAAACTGTAAAATTAGCACATGAAATGATGACTTGGTTCCTTATCCTGATAAATTTAAAAAAACCCACTCCGAACTGAAGCTGAATTGTGTCACTCACCCCCGCCGGCCGTTACCGCAGCCAGGGCAGCCCCCCAGCCCCCCCAAACCCCGTCCCAGGGCCGGGTGCGGCACAGGCAGAGCCTTTGCTCTGCTTTATATTACTTTCTGTGAATCAGTTTCCCCATCACCTGAGAAAAGGTTTAAAAAATTAAGTTTGTCTAAAACTGCCGTGGTCCTCAGGCCGTGGTAAGGCATGTGGCACGCAGGAGACGAGGCAGGGAACCGGCCAGGCTTTAGGCTCCCTCAGCGTCAAAGCCGCAAGGGGGTTTTATTATTATTTAAAAATAGCGATTCTTTTCCAAAAGTAACAGGTGGTTTAACTGGAGCTGGCGGACAGCTGTTAAAAATAATGTCCAAGTTACCGTAACGGGAGGATGTGTTCCGAAAAGCGTCCCCGTGCTGGTTCCCTTCCGACGGTGTCGGCCACCTCTCCCCGCACCAGCGCCGTCAACGCGGCCGCGCCACCGCCCTGCCGCAGCCACAGCGCGTCGCCGCCCGATTTCAGGCTCTCCCTGCCTGTACTGATGGTAAGGGCAAAATCAGAAGCCGGGGTCAGAACATCACCGGGATGTTTGTGCCTTTGCTAGACACTACGTACCTTTACAGCCATGCACTTAGATTAAATAAGACTTTTAAAAAACTAAAGCCCGCCGGTGTCCTGCCCTGAAGCCTTTATCTGTAGGCCAGCCCTACCAAATGAAAGGCCACGCCCGGCGTGCCCAGCTTGCCGATTACCATAGCAAATGTTTCCACGAGGCAGACCTTTGTTATGCGGATTGTAAACTAAAATCAATTAAAACCATTTAAAGCCATAATGAGGCTTTTTATCTGCGTGGAAGGATTTGAGATGTTTGAATGCAATGTGCAAAACTTAGGCAGCCTGGGCACCCTTGCCCTTCACCAAGGGGAGGTGCCTGGGTGCCCAGGTAACTCACTGCACCACCCAGCTGCAGTAGCCCCACTGGCCCAAAATGCCCACCGAGACCCAGCACCCTCACAGGTGGGCGATGGGCAGGAGGCGCGTCAGCACCGCTGCCACACGGCACCCCACAGCACCCCGCGGCACCCCATGGCACGCCACAGCACCCCACAGCACCCTGTGGCACCCCACGGCACCCCACAGCACGCAATGGCACCCCGCAGCACCCCACAGCACCCCACGGCACCCCACAGCACCCCACAGCACCCCACGCCCCGCAGGGGACAGATGGGCAGAAACGCCTGCAGCTCCATGAGTGGTTTCCCCCCGCCAGCTCACTGAAAAGCGACACGCGTTTTAGAACAGGTTTGCATGGGGAAGAGGTCTGAAAGCCAAAGCAAAAGGCCTGTCCCGGGCCCATTTCTGGGCTCGCCCTGGCCCCTGGGACCTCGCCTCCCACCCAAGAAACAAACCAGGTGATGCTCGGCAAGGCCGGGCAGCCCCTGCCGCACAGCCAGCCCCCAAAACCTTCGGCTGTGCCCAGCTGTGTTTCCCAGCGAGCCCTCCAAGCGAGGCAGCCGATGGACGCACCTACTGTATCGACGGCTGCGAGTGACCGTGGTGTTGATACCAAAATTGCTAAAAAATTACACTCAGGACACAGCACCACAGAGACTATTCCTCTGCTGGCGGCGGCGCTGGCGCCGACACCGCCGACAGGAAAAGCTCTTCCCAGCTTCTCACTAGCTCTGCGCCCACGGCTCAGTGATGGTGTTGGAGCCGCGTTTTTCAGGACCCTGAAGGTTCCTGTAATTAATCTCCCTGTTTCCTTTCAGTTTGCAAACAATCCGCTTCAGCCCATGTGTTCAGCTCTTTGTGTGCTCGGAGAGGAGGAAGGCTCCAGCGGTTTGCAAACCGGGCAAACATCCCTGCCCATGTGCACGGAGAGCGAGCAACCCCGTACCTGCGCGCCAACCGCCTCCAAGAATTGGAAATGGCGTCACATTTGGGGTAGGATCAGCATTTTCCGTGGTGCCCAAACCTGTTCCTGCTGGATGCATTGAGAGTCATCAGCAAATTGATTTGTTAGCTGACAGCAGGAGGCTTTGTTTGCACAGTGCTGGCCGGCCTGCGCTGCTGGATGGCGAGAACGCGGCACCGAAAAGGCAACACCTGCATTCCCAGAAGCTGCTGCGCACGGCGCCGGCCGAGCGCCCGTTTCGGCTGCGCCGCTCAGCTCTTGGCGTACCCACCGAGCTAAAAGTGGGCTTGAGGGTCTCGTGGACGCGGAGGCGGAGGCAGAGGAGAGCTGGGCTGAGGTCCCGCGTCGGGGGACAGCGCAGGGCAGGAGCCGCTCTGCGCTGGGGCAAGTTGTGAGGGGTGGGGACAGATCCCTCCCCGAAATACTGCCCGAAGGAGGCCTGCCGTGAGTGGGCGGCTTTGTAACCCGCCATGGTGGGGCGATGCCCTTCACTGCCAGGGTCTCAAGACACGAAAAGGTGATGGTGGTCGCTCCCCGTACACTCCCTCGGGAGCTGGTGCCTCACACTGACCCTCTCCCAAAGCTCTGCAGCGGCGCAGCCGATGAAAGGAGGGTGCAGCCCGAAAGGCCCAGCAGCTGGCTTCACCAAGGCTGCTGTAGCCCAGCGACGCCAAAAGCGAGTCCCCTGTCTAATGTTTGTGAACGGAGCCCAGTTTCCAAAGTACTCCAGTTTCACCTCTCCTTACTCCTCCCCAAAATACGAGCCTCCGCTAACCACACTTTCCACCGCAACGTATGTTCCTGTCAGCAGAAGATGCAAAAGCGTGGGTGCTGATGGCCACCCTGCCGGTTCCCTACAAACCTGGGGAATTCTTCTGACCCCAACAGATTTTATCTGGCTCCTACCGGAACAGGCATGAAGTTACTTGACTACTGGGAAATGGATACCGACGTGAAGCGGTTGTTTCGTGGCCTGTCGGCGCCACAGGCTTCGCGCACAGACCTCAGCTGGGGCCCTGCTGCGAAGATGCGGACGGAGCTTCTGGGTGCTCTGAAGGACGCACCGGGCATCGGTCTGGAAACAGCGGCCGGCAGCCCGGGAGGACCGCCACGGGCGCCGGCAAACCCCCCCGGGGAGCTGCCGCTTGGTCGGAGCGGCGTGAGCAGCCGGGCCGGCCCCGGACAGCGGTGACACACCGGGCTGCGACAGCCGTACCTGGGGCTTTCCAAGGCCAGGGAAGCTGCGGAAAGCAAAACCACACTTCTTGCCAAGCATGTTTCACTGCCTGTATCTCTGAGGCCGCTGAGGCCATGTTCTCTTTTTCGGTGTATCAGTTTACAGCTAAAACCACAGCTTCGCCTACACCTGAAGCCAGTCCCGGCGCAATGAAGGTGGTTTCTTAGGAATCAAGGCAGCAGGAGCGTACTAGCTTTGGTGCTTTTTAGGCTGACCGAACAAAAAAACCCAACCTTTCTCTAGAAAGATTTTCTTTCTCTAGAAGCTTTGCCACATCAAAAAATACTCAGACGTGTCCTGGGAAGCTTCCTTGCGGGAAGCTCCGGAACGTCACCTGCCTTTAACAGCCGCGTCTCAGTCAGGAGCCTTTAGGTGCGCGAACATGGCTGGAAACCTCTTCCAGCGAGCAAAAGCCTCCAAGGTGTTATCATCCCCGCAACGGCACGTGCCAAAACACCTGAGCCGAGACCTCGCAGCCCAGAGTCGGCCCTCAGCGGCCAGCAGGTGACACGGTATCTGCATTTGGGGTTGCCAAGCAGACCTGCGTGCCACGAGCGCGGCTCTGTGGCTTCTCCTGCTGGCAAAGGGAGAGAAGGTACGGCTGCGCCGCGACACCTGCGAGAGGGGTGTCGCTGGCCCAGCATGCATCTCCCCCACTTACAACAATTTTTGCTAAAAAAAATTAAGGAACTACTTTTTGACCAAACCCACGCAATTCCCCCGTACGGACACAAGCCTGGCAGCCCCCGCACACATCAGGGCTGGTGACACCGACCCGCTGCTACGGAAGACGCTCCCAGGACCGGGCACGTCCTGCGCAGAGCCCCGCCGCGGGCCACGGGACGCAGCCGCCTTTGCCCTCGCGGGGTGAACCGTGCTGCTTGGCACCGTGCTGCTTCGCACCGTGTTCTCCCCCTGCCCCATCGCTGCCCTGCGAGTTTTGTCACGCGCTGGTGTCCTCCCCTCTTCCAGCGGGGAATCCTAGCACGCCCGGTTTGCCAAAAAGCTGTGGTTATTGAGGATGCTGCAGAAATCCCACCACGGGGCAGAGCGGGAGCGGGCAGGAGCAGGCTGTAGCCTTGAAACCAGGCGTGCAAAAGCTCGGCCTTCCTCGCAGCCAGCCTCACAGTTCACAGCGAGAGCGGGACGCAGCTCCTCCACGTCCCCTTAACCCCGCATCCCAGAGTGCCGAGCACAAGGGAAAGCCAGCCAAGCAAACAGCGCATCCACTCCCAGGCAAGGATTTCCCCAAGTTTTCCACTTCTCCGTCGAAGGTGCCCCCCCCCCCTCATGTTTTCCCTGCAGCACTTTCAGGGGAAGGTCCCTGGAAGCTCTTCCCAACGGCCAGAAGCGGAGCGCGGGGACAGCGCAGGGAAGGGCCAGGGCTCGGGCAGCCGGTGCCCGCGGTGCACCCCTGCGCACGGGAGGGCAACCTCCCCCGGCACGCCTCACCCCTTCCCCCCCCGCCCTCTTCAATTCCTGTTTAATTAATCTGGCGAAAAGGTGCGGAGCAGGCTGGTGCCTACCAGGGCACCCTGCCAGCTCGAGTCCGGAGCCCGGCCCCAGCCCCAGCTCCCCCCCAGGGCCAGCCCGGCAGGGAGAAGCAGGAGGCAGCAGGGGCACGCTTGAATTTGAAAATATTTTATTTGAATAGTAAATAATTATACAGTTGAAACAGTTCTATCGAAGCACTCTATAAATAGCTAACAGTTAAGAAAATAATGTGTGTAGAAAAAGAGATTGCATCTAGAAGTAAGAGCTGTCAGTTGCACAGGATAAAATGGTTAAGATCGTGTGTTATTCTAGGTATAAAAGTTAAAACCTTTTTAGCAGATCCCTTTAGAAAAAAAGATCTTCTAAAACGCACAGTGAAATGGCAGGCGGGGAGACCAAAAAAAAGAAAAAGCGCATTAGAGTATCTGCAATCAAATAATATCGATCTTCATAATTAATATAAATAAATAACGAATAAATAACATAATTACTCAAACCAACATATACAGATAGTCAACTCATGAGCTACCGTAGTGAGGGCAAAACGAACAAAAACAGAAAGTTGGCATGTCACAGTTAAGGCAGTTTCTACAGCATTTTCTGGAGACCATCAACAGCAGAGTCAAGGCATTTGTGGCTATACTAAAGGAAATTCTCATTATTTCTCTGCAAGCGGTTTGAGCTGTTCACATTTATAAAAACCCCAAACGAACGAACCAAAAAAAAAAAACCTGAAACAAAAAAAAAAGGGGGGGGGGGGGGGGGGAAAGGAGGAAAAAAAAAAAAAAAAAAAAAAAAGAAGAGAGGCGGGAAAGGTAAAGGTAAAGCCAGATTGCAGCAGTTCACAAGCCGTATTAAAGCTAATGGTGGGGCGAGTCCCAAGCGCAGCCCGCGGGGCGGACGGGGCGGCCCCGGTCCCGGCCCCGGTCCCTGGTCCCCACTGCCCGGTGCCCGGTGCCGGCGGCGGTGCCGGCGGGCAGGGCGGCTCAGCAGGCGGGGCGCAGCGGCACCTGCAGCAGGATGACCTGCCTGTTCTCGGACGGGTGGCACTTGTTGATGTGCCGGGTGAGGCCGGGCGAGCTGTAGAAGGTGGCCGGGCAGTACTTGCAGGGGAAGACCTGGGCGGCGTGCAGCAGGCGCAGGTGCCGCTCCTGGCTGCTCTTGCTGGGGAAGGTCTCCCCGCAGACGGGGCAGAGGCGGCACTCGGCGGCCGGCGGCGCGGGCGGCTCCTCGGCGGCGGGCTCGGCGGCCGGGGCCGGGGCCGGGTGGCCCAGCAGGTGCTTGCGCAGGTAGGCCTGCCGGCGGAACCGCTTGGCGCAGCGGGGGCACTCGAAGAGCCCCTCCTCGGAGCCCGCCTCCGAGGCGCCGCCGGGGCTCGGCGTGTCCCGCTCGCTGCCGCTGCCGCTGCCGCTGCCGGCCGCCTCCTTCGGCGGCTCCTCGGGGCCGGCCTTGGCGGGCGGGCGCGGCTTGTGCCAGCGGCGGTGCGAGGCCAGGTTGGCGGGGCAGCTGAAGACCTTGTCGCACTCGGGGCAGCGGTACTCCACGCGCACGATGCGGGAGCAGCGGTGCTGCGCCAGCGCGAAGGGGTCCCCGTACTCCTCCTTGCAGAGCTGGCAGATGAACTCGCCCAGCGGCCGGGCGCAGCCGCCCCGCGCCTTGGCCGGCGCCTCCACCGGGCCCTCCTTGATGCGCAGCCCCAGCACGGGCGACGTGGTCACCTCGTCCTCGAAGGTCAGCTTGCGGATCGCCTTCGCCTTCTTGCCCGACGGCGCCTTCTGCCGCCCGGGCTCCGCCGGTCGCTTGGCGGGCGGCGGGCGGCCGGCGGCGGGCGGCGCGGCCGGGGCGGGCGGCGCGGGGGCCCCGCCGGCGGCAGCGGCGGCGGGGGCGGCGGCGCGGCCGGCGGGCGGCTCGGCGTGGCCGGCGGCGGCCCAGAGCTTGAGCTCGGCCGGGGCGAAGAGGAGCGGGTCCATGGTGGCGGGCACGGCCGGCGCGGGGAAGGACTCGGCCGAGACGGGCGAGCCCAGGCTGAAGCCGCGCTCCAAGTACTTGTCCCTGCTGACGGGCCGCGTCGGGCTGCGCAGCGCCTGCACGCCGGCATCGGGCGTCCCGAACGGCACCGGCGGCGGCGAGTCCCGCGGCGGCAGAGGCGGCGGCGGGGCGGCGGGGAGCGGCGGGCCGGCGTCGCGGCAGCAGCGCGCCCGGTAGGAGACGGGGGTGGGCCGCCGGCTGCGCTTCACCAGGAAGCCCCGGGGCATCTTCGCGCCGCCCTCCGCGCCGGCGGCGGCCGGGGCGCAGCGCTGCTCGCTCTGCCCGCGGCGCGGCCGCCGCCGCCTTTAAGCGGGCCGGGGCCATTGTTCGGGCCGGCGGCGGCGCGCGGGCCAATCAGCGGCGGGCGGAGCGGCTGCACCTGAGCCCCCGCCCGCGCGGCCCCGGCACACGCCCGGCCCCGCCCCCCGGCACGCGCGGCCTTTGTGTGCCGCCCCCGCCCCCCCCGGGCAAAGCGCAGCGCAACGGCGCGAAGCCGCCCCGCCGCCGGGGGGGGGGGGGGGGGGGGGGCTGCCGGCATCAGGTGCCGGGCGAGGGGGGGGGGTCTCGCCCGCAGCGGGAGGACGCGGAGCGAACGGGCCGTGCCCGCGGGGCTGAGGGGCGGGGGGCAGCGGCAGAGCCCCCCCGGTAACCTGTTAGCGGGGCCGGGGCCGCCCGGCCGCGCTCCCCGCAGTGCCCGGGCCGGGGCAGCCCCGAGCGGGGCCGGGGGCGGCGGGGCCGGGGCGGCGCTCGGGCGGCCGTCGGGACGCGGAGCGGGGCGGCGCGGCCCGTGTCCGGGGGAGGCCCCCGCGCCCCCTCCCCCCCTCCCGCCGCGGCGGGGCCGGTGCCGGCAGGTGCACCCGCGGCCCCTTAACCCTTTGTCCGCCGCCGCGGCCCACGCGGGGAAGCTGCGCGGGAGCTCCGCGCGTGGCAGGTGGCGGCACGGCGGGGACACACACCTTCCCCCCCCCCCCCCCGGTCCCGCGCGCCTTTGTGGGGGGCGGCGGGGCACGCGGGCGGCACGCGAGCAGCCCCCCCCCCCCCCCCCCCCCCCCCCGCCGGCCGCCTTTGTGCGCCTCATTAGCATAAAGCTGCGCGAGCCTCCCGGCGGGCGGCACAAAGGGGCGCGCGGAGCGGGGGGGGGGGCGCCGCTCTCCCGCGCACCCCGGCAGCGGGACGGGCCCGGGGGGGTGGGGTGGTTTAGGGCCGCCCTCCCCGCGCAGCCCCCCCTCCGCCCCCCCCCTTGCCCGCCCGGTGGGACAGGCGGGGCGGGGCGGGGCGGCCCGCTGGGCATTAGCATACAGCTGCGGGCCCGCCGGGCACGCGCCGCCGCCCCCCGCCGGGCTGCACCCCGGGAGCCGCGTCCCCAAACCCCCCCGGGGGGCTGCACCCCGGGAACCGTGTCCCCAAACCCCGGCCGGGGCTGCACCCCGGGAACCGCGTTCCCAAACCCCGGCCGGGGCTGCACCCCGGGAACCGTGTCCCCAAACCCCCATCGGGGCTGCACCCCGGGAACCGTGTCCCCAAACCCCCATCGGGGCTGCACCCCGGGAACCGTGTCCCCAAACCCCCATCGGGGCTGCACCCCGGGAACCGCGTTCCCAAACCCCGGCCGGGACTGCACCCCGGGAACCGTGTCCCCAAACCCCCATCAGGGCTGCACCCCGGGAACCGCGTTCCCAAACCCCGGCCGGGGCTGCACCCCGGGAACCGTGTCCCCAGACCCCCAGCTGCACCCCGAGAGCCCTGTCCCCAGCGGGGCTGCACCCCAAGATCTATGTCCCCGCCCCAGTGCTGCACCCCGGGAGCCGTGTCCCCAGCGGGGCTGCACCCCAAGAGCCGTGTCCCCGCCCCGGTGCTGCACCCCGAGCCCCCTCCCCGTTCCCCCCGGTGCGGCTTCAGGAAGGCCGGGGCGCGCTGCCCGC
The DNA here is from genome assembly GCF_030463565.1 of Pelecanus crispus. Classification (NCBI taxonomy): domain Eukaryota; kingdom Metazoa; phylum Chordata; class Aves; order Pelecaniformes; family Pelecanidae; genus Pelecanus; species Pelecanus crispus. The sequence continues at coordinate 590,026 of NC_134645.1, read as the reverse complement.
CGCTGCCGTCTCACCTGCGGTGGGCGGGGGTCGGGCGCCGGCCGGGGCGTACATGGGCAGGTGGGCTCGGTGGCGGCTCAGGTAGCGGCGGACGGGCTCCCGCAGCGGCGGCGGGCAGGGGCTCCGCTCCTCGGGGTCCCGCGGGGGCGGCTGGCCGGCGGCGGGCAGCCCAGGCACCTGCAAGGCAGAGCCGTCAGGCAGCCGTCCGGGAGCGGGGACGCGCACCGGGGAGCTGCAGCGTGGCGGCGGGGGCGAGGGGCTCGCGGCGGCGGCACCAGGTGCGGAGCGAGGCCGGGGGGCTGCGGGGCTGCAGCCCCTGGAGAAGACATGGCTGCTGTGGGGCTGCAGCCCCCCAGGAGGGCACGGGGGCTGTGGGCTGCAGCCCCCCGGGAGGGCACAGCAGCTGCAGGGCTGCAGCCCCCCAGGAGGGCACGGGGGCTGTGGGCTGCAGCCCCCCGGGAGGGTACAGCAGCTGCAGGGCTGCAGCCCCCCGGGAGGGCACGGGAGCTGCGGGGCTGCAGCCCCCCGGGAGGGCACGGGAGCTGCGGGGCTGCAGCCCCCCGGGAGGGCACGGGAGCTGCGGGGCTGCAGCCCCCCGGGAGGGCATGGCCAGCGGTCCCGCCGGTTCCCTGCTTCATCGGCACTTCCAGCCGGGAAGCGCGGTGCCGGTGCCGGGCGATGCTGGGGTGTTTATCCCTCCAAAACGACCAGCACTCGTCAGGGGGAACGGCCACAGGTGCAACGTTTGCGTGGAACTGAACCAACGTCTGCAAAAAACCCGCGGACGTGTCGGATGCAGCGTGGCCCGACGCCTTTCCAGCGCTCGCCGGAGGAAATTCCCCCCCGTGCCTACTGTACTAGCCGCTTTTAACCCACTCCTCCGCGCGACCCCAGCTGCAATTTGAAAATTGGACCATTCTTTCTTATCGAGGACAAGTGCCTTTCCCAGCAAATCTCGCGCTGCACATGTGTGCCCTCAGTTTGCTGTAATACTTCAACAGCTGATGTAGGTGCAAAAACCCAGCCCCGCCATCTGCATGTTTGCATAGCTGGAGCTCTGCATGTTGAAATAAACACATGTTAGCGATTCCGCGAAAGGGTAAACATTCCCCACGCCGCCGCTCGGCTTTCGGCGACAGGCGGGAGCATCCCGTGTGCAAGAGTCGGGCGCGCATCGAGTGCGGCGCCGGGGGTGACGATTTCAGTACACGGGCTGAAAATGTGCTCCCTGTCCCAGCTGTAACTGGCCTCTCTGCGCAGGTATTGTGTACCGCTAGTGAACATTTCCGTAAATATTATCCCTAACGCATGAGGCTGATTTCCAGTTTCTGTGGAAACTGTAAGCAGAAATGTCTGACTTCTGTGTATTTACACTCACAGTTCCTAAACCTCTCTTTCAAAGGTGTATTTGCCCCTCATTTTTACCGTTTCATTACTAGCCTATCTGCACGCCGAAGTGAGCTGGAACAGGAGCAACAGGAAGCAAAGAGAGTAGGTCTCCTGCTCTGGACAGAAGTACAGCCAGCACCCGGGCATTTAAGATCGATTCCCTGAGTGCACGGTACCTACCATGCATTTGGCAGCGTGCCTAGAAGGAACACCCAAGGGAAACGTATAAATGTGACATTTAGTAAATATAGTTAAAATCACCGTGAAGAAAATCCAAAAAGTAAAAGACAAATTTGCGTTCAGATGCAGACACCGTCACCTGTGCTCATGTAAGCAATTCTGACTCACAGAGGTGCTGTCAGTCCGTTCAGCGAGACTGTTTTTGTGTGTCAGGACTACTGCAACAGGAAAAGGGTAAGGCAGGCGAGTCTTTAATTTGTAGGATACCAATTCCCCTTTCTCTAAAGTTGTTCATGCTTACAGCGTGCGAAATGTGGTCGAACGATAGCAAGAAAAACACTTCTCATCAGGCCTCCCATTCTGCACAGAATTTCATTTTGTGTTCTTTTATAGGCGTCTTCCACAAGAATCTAAACCAAAGCGGCACTGAGGCACTTTCTGTATCCTGACAATAGGAGGAAAATTGCGTCCAGCCCTTCGGGGAGGAGGCGGGGGCCGAGCGCGCGTGGCTACAGCTGTGGCGTACGGCAGCACGCCGGTTCGGGCCGTGGAAACGGGTGGGCTACAGCCTACGCAACGTCCCTTCCTTTTGTCACCCTGCCTCCATTTACAGTGGATTCTGTTTGTTTTCGGCACAGTTAAACACGCCGTGAGCGAACGCTTAAAAAATACTGCCGTCACACGGAGTTCCATTGCGTTAAACAAAAGCAAAAGCAGCGTGAGGAGAGAGGGAGAACAGGTCCCAAGTAGTGGGCTGCAAGTATCAAGATCCAGACTGCAAATTATGTTTGAGATCAGCCAGAAATTCAGCAGGGGGCGAGGGAGGCAGTTCTTGGGGTTGTTGAAAATCTGCAGTTAGCAGTTCTTTTCGTGGGCTTTGGATTTTGAGCAGGCAGAGTTACAGGCTGCTGAGACTTTACGCCTCCGCCTAGGCTACTAAGGCCAAAGCTGTAAACGGCGTTAGCAAACATTTTCATTTCATCCTTATTCAGGAAATCCACTTATCACTGAAAAAGCCAGTTGCTTTTGCTGTTTCGGCTACAAAAGCCATTCCCTGTGGGTAGATGTTGAAAAATCTACTTCTCCTACGCTCAGCTGAGACAGGTTTAGGACGGCCTGTAGTATATCCGTATTAGGAAACATTAAGGGAAAAAAAGGGGGATAGATAACTGAACAAATAAGCCTCCAGATTCTGCTGGGTAGTTGTACCAAACTGCACGTATAACGCAAAAATGCCGTCAAGGAAAACAAAGCAACTTAAAGTTTTACTAGCAAATTTGCCTGATATGCCTGAAATATGAACTGAAAACATGCCTAAATAACAAAACCGAACAATATGCTGCGCTTGGTGAGCCCCCCGTGAGATGTAGGACCTGCTCAGTTTTCCCAGAGGAATTAGCTAAACAGAAATGTAAAGCTTTAGGAGAAAGATGGGAGAAGAAACCGAAGTGAACAACACTAACAAATTACCTAAATAATAAAATGCGCTTGCCAGTCATTTTTCTTACCTGTTCCGAGATCAGGATTTGGCGCAGTTCCTTCTTGAGATCAATAAACCGATCGTGATAGATGGCCATGGACCAAGGTTCCCTGAAGTAGCTGGTTAAAAAAGAAGAAATTTAGTTATCTTGTGAACCTCTCATTAACCACTAATAAAGTATTTACCTGCTTTTTTGCCTTTATAAATTACAGTTCTGGACCCATCATGATCGTTTGTTCATAAAATGCCTCCCGTAACAGCATGGTCAATCAATTCTTTTAATGGATGTTCCTGATGTACAGCCAGCTTCAGTAATTACATTTAAAGTGGCTTAATTCAGAGCTGTGGCAAGACCCAGTGAAGAATCCTGATTTTATCAGAATTTAAAAGCCTGAAGACCTGTAAAGAACGGTGTCTCCATTATCTGTCCTCATTTGAGAAAAGCAGATTGCAGGATTAACTGAACTGCTGCATAAACAAATTAAATTTGTGTAGACAATGACACAAATGTTGTTCATCATTAAGGTTTCTGGATTAATAAAGGCCAGAAAAACAGGCCACCACAGTGTTGCAATATGTTCTTTGCACTAGTGCGCTGAAGCTAAATTGAACCTATTCTAGGAGGAAGCTCTTGTAACTTTTTATTTCAGTGACAGCATTCATGACAGCATTCTTCGGTGAAAAAGGAGCAGAAGGATGGAGAGGACATGACTCGAGGTAGAACCTCAAGGCTGTAAATATAACTGGAGGCAACTAGATTACAAAGCTGTGATTTATTTCTCTTTCCTCGACAATGAAAAATAATTTTTACAGCTTCAGTGAGACGCTCTGCGTGTAATTCTTGTTAATGCTAACCGGAGCCAGGAGGTGCCCCACGTTCATCCCAGTAATGACTGAACAGATGCCAGCAGGGTCACCCAGGAAGTTTTAAGACGAGTGCATTTGCGTGGCTGCGACCAGCGTTCTCGTCTTGGGAACGGCAGCAGCACGCTCGGCACTGCTGTCAGGGGCACGCGTACGCTATCGCTTGATTCGGTTGCGCGGTCTTTAAATGAACATCTGGATAAAGCAGCTTAAAAGGCGCTACACAAGTTTAGTAATTCTGACCTACCTGTCTACAGAAAACTAACGTGCACTTTCCTTTTTGCAGAAGATTTTTTTTTGTCCTTAATATCAAATGGCAGGATTTCCCCCCTCCCACTCTTTGAACAAAACTTCAGCTCTCACTAAAGCCCTGCACAATCAATAACGCTTCGTGCACCTGGCAGAACTTTGCCGGGTTTTTTACACGCTCATCCCATCCTAAGCTCTCTTCCCACACTTCCCACCGTGCCCCTTCATCTGCGTTTCTGTCTGTATCGCAGCCTGGCTGGGGCTGCCTCTCCTAGATGTGCAGAGTGTCCAGCACAGCGGGGCTCTCTCTGATAGATGTCTTCACAGTATAAATGTTTATTGACACTACTACAAGTACTGCGTTCTTGCTATGGCGAGCGCTGCCCAGCCTAGGAGTCTCTGGTAGCACGCTACCCCAACTGACACCTATTCATTCGGATACGCAATGTTAGAAAAGATCAGCTCAGCTGTAAGTATCTTTATTTATATATCCATATATATACGCATACCTATATAGGTATATATATACACCTATAACGTGTGCAGAGAGCTAGAGAAGAACAGGATATTCCCCCAATATTTAAAAACCCATCAATTTCAGAAGAAAAACCCCACCCAACACAATCCTTTAACTCAAGCTTGATGTCAGATCGCAAAGCAAGGAAAAGGGGGGGTGTTATACAAGAATACATTAAGCTAATTAAAGACTCTCTATTTTTCCTGATATGCCCTGCTAAAAGCCATGTTCCACTGGCAGAGCATTTTGTTTTCAAGCTGGCATCTTAATTTTAATTCTAACCCTGATAAGGCGACTTCATCTCTTGACTGAGGCACATCTTCCAACTCCTTACCTTGGTTAAGTTGCTCCCCTACCTCACTGAGATGTTGCATTAAATGACGTTCATAAAATATTTCAGGGATGCTACATATTACTGCAACTGTTACCAGCTCGGTCCATAACCGCATTTTTAACTGTTCCTGTCACTATTCACAGGTTTGGAGCTCAAAACCTGAAATGCGTCACCCAGTTTGCAATATTGAATGCAAATAAAATAACTCTTTTTTGGGGAATGGAGAACGTCTTGTCTGTATTTTCCAGATAGGCTGCCAAGAGGAGCTACCAGTAAACATCATTTCTCCCAGCTTCCCTTTGCTTCCCTTCACCTGAGGAAATGGAACCACCAAAGGGAATTTAAAGATACGCTTCACAGAAACAATTCACGTACTTTGCTGGCTCTGCATTTTTATCTGTTTATCTTTTCGGTTAGAATCACCTTTCTAAAGGGGCACATGGTGTTTTTGAGAAAGCAGATCTACATATGGCTGCTAAAGGGAAGTTTAATAATGAAAAAAAACAAACAAACAAACCCAAACCATTTGAAGCCAAACCAACAAGTTGACTTTCTGAGGCTCATTCTGAATTTTATTACCACTTCAGCAGCAGTCCCTCAGGGCAAGCTGTAGAAGGCTGGAAAGTATAATGCTCTTCAGTGTACAAGATGAAGCTGGCATGCTACCAACAGAGGCTCAAAGGCTCCTCAACTATCATGAGAACGGCATCTGCCACATGTGTTTGCACCATTTAGTCTTTCATAACCTGCCAGAGTGATCAGGCTAAATATGTACAAGATGACAATGTTTGCCAGGAGCATAACGGGTTTTCAAACTTGGTCACTTCCTAACGGGGATCCCCTGCTGGCAGACTTTTATATTGACAGAAGCTATCATGGGAAGGCATTTGTAACGAGAGGGGATGAAACGGTCTCCTTTTGAAGACAATAAGCGACATCCTTTTTGTTGCTAGGAAGCTGGTCTCGCCTTTCATTGACAAACAATATTTAAAGTCTGTTCTGCCTCATTTGTGATGTGTAGCCTACATTAGATGAAAGGGGAGAAGGAGGAAAATATTTAGTGGCGTCCTGTAAAAAAGACACGGAATCCTTCCCTTTTCAAGAGATACAGCGTTAAATAAAATGGACAGAGTTGGCTCACTTTAGCAAGCAAAAATGGAGTACGCAGGCACATGGCTTTCTGTCTGAGAGCTCTCTGTATTTAGTCTCCACTTCATTTGCAACTACGCACCACTTTCGGAGGACAAGGCTTCCGCCCCTGTGAAAGCTCATTCTGAAGCTGCCGCACGTCTGCCGTGTGTCCTGGCACTCTAAAGCGGAGGCAGCGAGGACCCGACGCTGACCGCTGGCAGCGTCTCTGCCGCCTAGGTCAGGTCTAACGGCATGAGTTGTGTCACTGACAGCAAGGTGTTACAGCCAGAAAATCTTAAAGATGGAATGAAAAACCTTCACGATAACACACTCTGTTTGTACAAGAAGAAAACAGAAAGCAAGATATAAACTTAAAAAAAAAAATCAGTAATTGAAATTTTTATAAATAGTTTTAAATCCTATGACAAGAAAGTAATGGCAGAAAGGTGCAGACCAGCTCTGTAGAGTGAGCTTTTCTACTCCGGCAGACCTAATCTTTTATCATGCGCAAGCTTGGCATAACTGCAATACTCATACAGATCACTTCTATCACACCACTGCAATGTTTTCCAAACTTCTGCAAGCTGGGCTGCCCTTCATGAAAATGAAGCAAATCAAGGCCCGAATAATTTCTACTTACATTATTAAAGATGGGCTTCTGAGCACCATTGTTGATTTTGTCTTTATGCATTTCATATTGGGTGCTTTTCTTGGAAAATCTCAGCTGAAATCCTCTCAAAAAAAAAAAACCAAAAAAAACCCCAAAAAACCCAAACCAAACCACTGGTGCAAAGAGAAACTGAAAGCAATGATATGAATGTATCCAACATGGCAAAAAACCAGAAACCTATTTTTAAAAAAAGCTTTGATTTTTTCATTCCTCTTAATGTGAAAGTAAATCTCATTATTACAGCCTGAAAAATAGTGGTTTTCATTTTAATATGAGGATGGTAATATGTTTTTAATTACTTCCATTGCTTTTCTTGCTGCTTCCATGAGCCTGATGACAGCAGACGTAACCGGTGCCACCGCAGACAGGCCCGTGGGCACACCTTATGCACTGGGAATGCAGAGCTGACGGCTCATTAAACTGCGTGGAATAATCCCTCCCTGCAGGTGAGCTTACCAAATTGCCAGAGCGCGCGTGCACGCCGACACCGCCGTGCTCTGGCGCAGGATGCAGTTAAGGGAATCGAAACGGCGGCCCTCAGCAGCAGGCGCTCGCTGCTGCCTCGCCTGCGCTCCCGGTGACTTCTCTCTGCTGTGAGACCGGGACAAGGCTGGGGGTTTTCAAACGCTCGAAGGGCAGGTGGGCACCCATTCCTCGTGACGATGCCTTTGAAAAATCCCTCTGCAGACTACTGGCATGTTGGTAACTACAGATTTGGAGGACGCTGTGTCAGTCGGTGTTCTTTTGCTACTCAAAGGTTTTATGGGAACAATAACAAAACCAAATCCAACTCCTTACATCCTTGCTATCCCCGCTCTTTCACCAACACACATAAACTCGGAGGAAACAACTAAGTTCAGAAACTCAGACAATCTATGAAGGGGTTTCAATCCATTTGCAACTTTGTTAAATGTCTCTAAATAATCATTAATACAGATCTCTTGCAGTCTACAGTTCACTCGTGACGTGCCTTCCCATTAAACTCAGCGGGACTCCGGTCAGAGTTGTACCTTCCATCACCCAGCACTGTAAGCATATGCAGAGCAGCACACAATTTTTTAGTACACAATATAAGGCAGAGTCATTGATAAACTTAATCTCCTGTTAATCCGTAAGTAGTGTAGAGTCTCCTCTCCTCTCTGTAGCATCCCACACCTAGTACAACATGGTACATTTTCAAGCTGGATGTCCATTTTTCTGGGTTTAAATTTCTTTTTTTTAAGATGAAATGTAATGCTTGAAATGCAAAAATCTCCAGGCTGTATCAGCTACATCTGAAAGATCCTATCAGTTCTCAAATACTCAGACCTCAGAATACTCAAAGTCATTCCTTAGCACGTTTGGATTCTTTAAACTTGCATGACTTTGGCAGTTTATGGAAGCTGAGTTTCTCATTCTCATTTTGGCACGTGATGGAAAAAGCTGCCCAGATGCTGGTGTGCTTTTGCTGCAGTATACCTCATTCCTCCTTGTTTTTGCCACTACCTAGTCAGTAAGAAGAAAGCTGCTATTACAAACACCATGAACCAAGCCAGAAGGACAAACACAGATGAAACTGAAGCAGCTGGTCAGCTGACACGGGCTCAAGTGTAACACAATTATGCCAGGAGTGCCTACGAAGAGCAGGGATTCCACTTCCCAGGAGCAGGGAAAGTACTGCGGTGGGTTGGGATGCAATGCAATTTTAATTTCCAGGTCATTCTCACATTCCTTCCCAAACACAGTTTGCAGATTAGCAAACGTCTTTTCTCCAACACAAGTGCACGTGTCCCGTCTTGCCAGGAAAAGAGAAGATGCATTGTTTTGGGGACAATACATGGATGTTTTTAAGACTCTTAATTACAAAGATACTGTGATACCAGTAAAGGACATAGACTATTTCCAGATATACCTTGCATAGCTGGACCAGGAATCATAAAGTGTAAATTTAAAGACAATATAAATAAAACCACTGAGCATTTCCTGCTAAATACCATTTGACCAATAATTTTGAAAGACAGCTTGTTTATGTAGGTGAAAAGCAAGACTCATTTGCGTAAAATCTCATAAAGCACCACCTGAAAGCACCATTCTTAATCACAAAGAACATAAAATGTTCCCTGGTTTGCAGTTTCTTAAAACTCACTTACAACTGCTGAACAATCAAGCAAATGTCGAACCAACAGCATGGTTGTAGCAAGAAAGCTATTTAACTCCTTGCTCTATAGTTTTACTCACTGAACACTTGTTTGTCCGTGCATCTTGGTCACTCCTGTTAAATTCATTAATCTAGGACTCTCTGTTACTGCCCTGACCCAATAATTAGTGAAATCGATAGTCTTACGGACAATGAATCTGTGATTTACTTCATCAGGCAGATTTACAAAGTAACGCTAATGTTCACTAATTTATAGGCTGACATTTCTGTTGTACTTTTTGATAAGTAAATCGTAGAAAGGAAGCCTGTGCTTTTTTACCCCTTTTAACAGAACTATGACCAAGCCCGCAATGTCTTTTCTTTGGAAGACAACTGTTTTAAAACCTGTGGTTTACAAACCCCTTTTTTCTGTAGCTGCAATAGCAAAACATAGTGCAGTGCAACTGATCTTGCAGTTCTTGCTCGAGCAAAATGGTCACTGAACGCAGACCTCGTAGAGGACAATACTGATCCCACCGGGCCCAGTCCAAAACCTCACTGGGGCTACTGCAGGGACCTGCTGACTTGGGGGCATGTGGGCCATGGTCTGCACTTGCCAGCGTCTTCACTTTGCGGATGGGTTATCCATCGTTTCCGTTTTCTACGTTTTTAATATCCTGGAAATGTTACATTAAGTGCCATTACCTGGGGCACCATCAGAAAGCAGACCTTGGCAATACTCGTGTCACGCTGAGATGCTGCAGTCCTTTCCTATCCTAAGTGTCCTCAAGAGATACTCTCCGTTATTTCAGCACTGGAATTTGGCAAAGTTTAGATACTTTACTAGACAGTAGCAGTTATTGTGTAGCTGATTCTCACCGAACTGCTCTTTAAACTTTCTAAACTCTGTGCTCTTCAGAATTGATCTAAAAACATTGCTGTCTGCTCTTTTTATGAGGAAATTATGGCCGACCCTGAAATAAGGTTTATTGCATTTTTTCACAGAGTACTATTGAACATGTTGTGTATTATGAAAAACAATTAAAAGGAAATTAAATCTGATGCACAAAATCAACAAATATGCTGTGTGCAGTGGTATGATTTCTTTTCTGCAATTACTTGTTTATGAATTCAGAGTTCAATCACTCATAATGGTTTGCATAATTATTAATATGAATCAGCAAGGTTTGACTGCAAATTAATGTGGTAAGATTCAGTTGACTAGCCTTTACTTACTAATTTGGACGTGGGGTTTCTTAGTAACGTAGCTCTTCATTAGCAAGTTAGCTGCTCCTTAAAACCGACATTCATATCCAGAAATCTAAAGCCACCTAAAGGGGTCTACCATTTATATTGATTTGCTGTGCAAGTACAGCTTTACCAGTGCACCTTGGGGTTAGCATTTAATTCTGGTAGCAAAAAAGCTGTTAGTGCTTTGATATCCCTTCACGTATTCCTCTTTCCTTATCCTGTCTCTCTCCTCATAAAAAGCACACAATTTTTCCTCTAATTAGGCTGTAAAGTGTACTGAGTAGCATTAGTCCCTCTCAGCCATGCTCACTACCTGCCACATTTCCTTTCTGTTTTTTTTCATCCCTGCAGAAAATAAGTCTCACCGTCTGCGTGATGAACAAAAGCCTAAGGTGGAATCCCTTAAATGCAATCACGGTGTGCTAATGGTATGGGATCCGGCAAATTCCAGACACCAGTGCATTCTAGTATTTCTCTTAATGAACAATCACTCTTCATTTTTGAAAGTCTGGTTTAAAAACAGCTTTTCTATGTAGCATGCATTTCATGTTTAAATAATCCACAATTATCCAGGCTATAAGTAATGAATTTATATCGTTACCTCGTCCTTTTAAAAATAATACTGAAAACGTCAAGTGTTGTTCTTTTTCCTAATTTATTTGTTATATTGTGAGATTTATTAGAGTTGCGTCAATAACAGTCCAGTGCAGTGTTTCTGCTTAAACTCTCATTAAATGACACTGCTTAATAAATCACTTTTAGCCTACTGTAAACAGTCCTAGGATGTGCGAATTGAACTTCAGTAGAAAACATCTAAATGGTTACATTAAAATAAGTATATATTGTTCATACCGCTCAAAATATTTTTGAGCATATAGCTTGTATAGCTAATACGAAAAAATGTAATGTGAGTGCAAATGACCGGGTTTGAAGAGAACAGCTAAGGAAACATCCAGTGATGTTATTCACTTTTATAGTTTCTGGGTGGAATTTTCCAAAGTATCTTAGTGGAAGGGAGTTTGACTCCCTTCATGCATTTCTGTTGCACGTTGGGCAGCCTTGTGCCCTGTTGCATATCAGTACCTGTTGCTGTTGAAGCTGTGCCACTTTGTGTAGAGTATCCCTAATTTTTTTCAGGGTGCTTAGCCTCTTGGACAGCACCACCCACCGCGGCCAGGCTGCATGCAGGAACAGGAGCACTAGCCTGTACTCGTGTTGCCTCGCTAACAGCGGCGAATACAGATCTTCCAACAGACATCTGGGGTGGATCACCACAGATCTATGCATGGGTAAGGTTGCTCGCTGCCTTCACATGTGAGCACTGAATCCTACCTGCTGTTCTGGCACTGGGAAAAAAAATTCCTTTGTCACAACATTTCAGCAAAATCCCCTGTACTTTTTGTCCCATGCGCAGGTATCTCCAGAGTCATAAGCCACCCTCCCAACTCCTACTTGCCAAAGAGCCTCTGGTTAATGTCTGCCAGTGGGGGCTTCTCTCTACAGACCTGGCCCCTCATATCACCAGTCCCCAAACTGACCTTTGCAGATGGGTGCACGTACAAACCCTCTGGAGACCCCCAAAGCTTGCAGTGGAGATGGGGCACTCCGAGTGCATCTGCATCTTGCTGCAAATAGCTTTGCTACCGTGCGATGAACGGTGGCAAGTGCACCCTCCTCACGGTGCTACTTGAGACCACTATGCAGGGTAGACAAATTGTCAGTGAGTTAGACAAGTCCTCAAAATGCTAGAAACCAAGCATTTTGGAACCAAGCATTTGGAAACCAAGCAAACAAACAAACAAAAAAACCAAAGTCTTTTTGAGCTCAGCTTGGATGAGTGTGCCTGTAAGGTTTCTCCACTAATTGTCCTTTAAAATACACGCTGCCTTTTTGGACCCCTTCACAGGACTGACCCTGTAACATTCCTCAGCTCTTAGCTGGAAAGCCTGCGTATGTATACAGCAAAACCTGAACGTCCAGCCTGCGTGCACCGAGAAGGCTCCACGATGCAAACTGAAGCGTAGTAAGTACAGATGACTAAAAGCACACTTCTGGTAAGAACTAAATATAAACACAACATAAATAGAGCACTTAGTACTCTGGGTTATGTGTTTTATTCAAAACACTGATTGCTACACCATGTGTTAGCCTATCAGCATACTTTACAAACTGTTAAATACCAGAAGTGCTTAACATACAGCATCTTACGAACATCAGCATTACACAGAGAGTTAACTTGGTGAATAGGTACAAGAAGAAACTTGAGAAAGGGATGGCTGAGCAACACAGCATTTCAGAGGGTGCCTTTTAGAAACTGACTGGCATAATGATGTTGCCTCTGACAGGACACTTCACTGCTGTCAGCCCAAACCTGCGCCTTTTCTCCAGTGACGCTGCCTTTGCTGCGCTCGCCGTCATGCAGCAGTGGCACTCCTTTGCCTCGTCACCAGTATTACTGCCACACTAATGTGATGCAACCAGCACCTTCTGTAGGTCATGACTGAAAACAAGTTCACTAATGGCGGTATTACAAAATCCCAAGTAAAAAACCACTCACAGCTCATTTGTTAAATAAGCTACTTAAGTATTTTAGAAACTAGTGGGTCAGATTTTTTATGCATTATGTTAGTAGATTTGGTTTTCATTAATGCCAAATGAAGCCTACATGAAGCACTTCTATCTCATATTAAAGGCATGATGCCAGTGAGCATCCATTTGGTTGCCAAGTATCAGAAGACCCTTCTAATTATCACTTTTGTACTTGAGATGCAGCAGAGGGAGATTCCACCGCTCTGTGGACACGTTCCATAACTTGGCAACTGCCTTACAGTTGCCTTCATCTCAGGAGAATACAAAAGGGTGCAACTAGCTGGTTACATTCCTCCTCTGTGAAGCAGTATGGAGCACTGATGACCAGTAACAAATCTATAAGCTGAAAAATGAAAGAAAAAAAAATATTTCTGAGCTCCCTCCCCACCCCTCTCTTTTATCTGCTGCTACGGCAATGGAAAGAATTTGCAGGCTTTCAAGCGAGCACCGGAGACCTCTGAGGGAAGGGAAGAAGTGTGGTACAGGGGACACTTCATATGAAGCCTACTGGAATTTGCATTCTTTTTCCTGCAAGAGAAGGCTTCCCTGTTGGAAAGAGCCTCGCTCTTGGGTGCTCAAATTCCAGTTCAGCCTTTTTGAGATGCAACCTTATGGGAAATGACTACAAATTGCAGAAACTCCTTCCTGAAGTGGATTCCAAATCTAGGGAGTAATGCTGTTAACTTTCCAGGTGACATAAAAGGTTTGTATACAAAATCCTCGGCTTTAGGATACCGTGTCTTTGGTTCCTAGGGTTTTGCCTGCCCTGACATCGGGCAATTGCACAGTAAGACCTCTCTGCTCAGGACGGTAACGGCTGAAGGCCCAGATGGAGTGACTACACCTACCGTGGTGGCACGAGGCAGGCAGAAGGGTGACCGTCGCTGACGGCAATGCTGCTTTTTTCTTGTAGCACAACAACGAGCGAGGATGAGACTTTTCTTGGTCAGTAAATATTGCCTGTCCACAGGCCCTGACAATTTGCCCAGTAGACCTTGGCATCCTATAAAACAGTCAGAGGGATGAAGTGCATCCCACTGTGGTGCAGTCAGAAGAGACAGCTGTCTGACTGGATGTGGTACTCTTCTGGCTTAACAGCCTATTTCCTCAGCTGTTGTTTGCACAGGTAGAAACCGAAACATTGGCTCTTAAATTCGTGTTTAGCTAAGTAATGAACTGAGCCCACTCAGACGCTACTCTAAATTAAGCTGGAATACCTAACAGCTATGATAATCGGGCTCAAATATGGCTGCAGAAGCGTAACTATAGGCAATTATTTTTGAAAAAGACTAATATCTGTTGTTATCACATGAATATCTGCATCACTGGGATCACAGCTAAGGCAGCTAGGCATTCTGAGGAGCGTTTACTTTGACTGTGCAGTTGCAGAGTTGCACCAAGACCTCCTTCAAAAATGTCCGTAGTACCTGTCTGCTAAAGAAGAGGAATGGAAAAGAAACTTTAAAACTCTTTAGTTCCGTCAGATGCAGTGTTGGCTGGTTTAACTATGAGAGCTAAAAGCATTGTTTCGCTGAAAAAAGATTTAATGCAAAAGCATTTGAGGCTTTCCGTGAGCTGTGAAAATACTGTAATATGGAGGAGGAGTACCTAACTCACTAAAAGCTGACACTCAAGTGCGCTGGTGCATTTTGTAGCCAAGTGACTGTGGCAACACAGTCAGATGATTTTATGCTGGCTTTTTCGGTTACGGCTTGCTAGGTTGATAAATTCATGAACTTAAAGGCTTCCAGGGCGGCAGTCTGAATACACATAATCAGCAGTAGTGTGACTGTTGGTCTGGCAAATCTAGGGGCTGAGGGGCTTCCTTCCTGGGCACGGGGCTGGGACAGCAGCCACTGGCAGACCCCTCTGACCTGCAGCAGGGGTGGGCGATGCACGCCCACCGCCCTGCTCAGCTTCCTCCGCAAAGGACAGTCACTGCAGGGGGAAGGGAGGAGGCGAGAGGCGCGATTTCAATCTTTCATTTGGTTGTGGGTCAAGTCCTGCAGCTTTTAATCATGTTGAACTCATACTGAAATCAATGGAGCTTTTCTCTCAGCAAAGGGAACTGTTATTTATCTCATTATTACCATTAGCCGCAGTTTCATGCGCGCAACCGGAAGGGGTTACTTCTTCAAGTTAGCTGAATCTTGAGGGCCTGTTGTTAATGCTAATTTGAAAATGGCACTGGCACATTATGGTCAGGAAATCCGGTATCATGGGGTTAACTTTCAGCCCTTATACCGAACGCAAATCAGTGAGGAAATTCATTGCTAGGTGCAGTCTCTAATTATTTAAAAGATAATTTGCATGCTACACAGAAATAAATTAGCTCCCAGGTGACAGCTGTTCCACTGTGTCCATTCCTGGAACTAGATGCCATGCTGGGAAATCTAAATGCAGACCGAAAGATTAAAACAGTGTACTTTCTTGCCTTATAGGAAGGCCCTCCCCAAAACAGAGGCATAAAGAAGGGAGGAGGGGAATGAATGTTTCAAACCAGCAAGTTTAGAAGCCTAACTAACAGACCACAACATTTTCACAGTCTCCATTTTCTTTTCGCTAAGGGCAATTCACATCTTGCTAGAAGATACTGCAAGTGGATGTAAGTGTAATGTGTACTAGTTTAAAAGGGTTTTTTTCAAAGAGAGAAATTCAGTCCTAACATCAGGTTTGCATTCACGTGGTCATGTGAGATCATTATAGACCATGTGAACACCACCCAAAACAGTTCTGCTGCTTTTTATCACACACAGAGAAATCAGCGAATGCATTTTCACATTCCTTGCCAAAAGACCACCAAACACCACTCTTTATCTACGTAAAAGCCTCGAGACAATCTTCATCTCGCAAGAGATGCCAAAACATTTTGCAATTTAATGGTTTTCCAATAGGTAGTCTTCTCATGGCTAGGGTTTTACACTATATGGTTGTGTATATTGTACATATATATATATATGTACATTGTACATAACACTGTATTATGTGGATGTATATGTATTGTATACATGATATGATATTATATTATATATTATGACACTATATTGCCAGCCTTTTCCCATTGCTCTACCTCTTCCCGAAAGAAGCAATTTCCTGTGCCAGTTTGCTTTGTGCTGGCACTGTTACCCGGAGATTACAGGCAGTTTGCTTTTTCCTCTCACTGTCTCCTCCTTTTCTCACCAGGCCTTTCAGTCTGCCTTGGCTGGCTGCTAAGGGCTTTCCTTTACTGCAGTGGGTTGCTCCTCTGTCGCCCACCTGTTAAACTAGCTAGAGAATCTATCCTCCTCACACTGTAGACTTTTGTAACAGAAATATCAAGACTGGTATGAATGGAAATGTATGCGTGTGCGTGCCTGGGTGCGAAAGCACCGGAAGAAACAAGCGAGCAAGGATTCAAGAACAGCATATGTTAATTGCTACAGAGCAACATACGTGACTTCATTCAAAAGAAGAGAAGGAACAAACCTATCTAAAGATAAAGTATAAAGAAGATGAAAAACGGGACTGGAGGCAATGAAATAACCAGATAAGAAAAACCTGGCAACTGTTGTTCAGGAATTTTGCCACAGGCTAATGAGAGGTGAGATAAAATAATGAGGCAAAAGATCTCAAACAACATCCACATCTAAAGGCTGTAAAAGGCAAGTCCAAAATTAGTTCATCATCACTAATTAAGAAGAGCTCAAGAGATGTGATGAGGACCTGGTAAGTGGTGTCCCTCTGCGTGGCACGCTAGCGATCCTGGCCAGACCACCCGGACACGCCGGTACACGGCTGCGCGAGGACCCTGACCTTGCACAACTTCAGATCCTGGTAAGCAAAGCAGTTAAGATACAAGCAGTCTTGCAGGAGCTGATGACTCCCCCAGTGAGTGTATTTGCTGCCATCAGGTAAAGCTGCACTTCTCACTCTTACAGCATTGACTGGCCTGACTCATCCTATTATCAGATCATCACTGGGATCTTCATCTCTCCTGAGATTTTTAGATTCTCTGTGGATGTTTAGAACTTGATCTTACTCGTAATCCCCCGATCAGCTTGTGCACTGCGTGGGGATCCTATCATGATCATGAGAGCAAGAGAGGCTAATACATTCTTAATTTCTCTCATGAAGAAATTAGCTGTCCGTTCAGAAAGTTAATGGCTCATCTCTTCAAAATCTGTGTGCGTAGCTATCAAGGGTGCAGGTGAGCGCAGCCACGCTGAGGTCCCCGGGCTGGGCTACATGGCCAACGTGCAGCCACAGAGAGAAAGGGAACAAATGCTGGTTTTGTGAAGGTCAGGAAAAAACTGCTACCCGTGCTGGAGGCAGAAATAACAAAGCAAGATGATTTATTCTTCCAGATGTTGATACTGGTGTGAAACTTGCTAGTACATATAACAACTGACACTGTAACCACATCTGGGCAAACAACAAAGGCGTAAGTGTCTGGCAACACTTGTGGTTCGTAGAAAAGATTAGGTCACAGCTGTGTTTGCGTATTGTAACACCATGAAAAAGACTGATGATACCTTGCCACAACCTGAATACTGAGTTCCTTCCAGTGCTCAAAATGTATTAGCTGATCAGCATCAGCTGTGACAAGGAAAGAAAATTATCTGTCGTCTTAGCCCGTATCTCATACAACTGTGTCATCCTCCTTCAGTTTCTACTTAACACCTATTGACAATATACTGTTTATGTGAACTTTACATTTGCCGTGTGCCACTCCTCTCTTGTAAAACAAACCCAACATTTTCTACAAACCAAAATCAGTCCCTGTAGCAGCAGTAATTCACAAGTTTCGCACTCCTCTCAGCAGAGGCATACAAAGGTCTCCTGAAGTGAAATCTGTAAAGAAGCATTTTTATCCAAGAAACTTTTAAACCTCACAGTTGAAGTTTGGCTTCATCCTGTCTTTCAGTAAGAGATGAGAAGGAAAAAATGAGGAGCTGGACTCTGTAATATTTACAGTGAGGAGAGAGTGCAGGGAGAGGACTGCAAAGCACATCAGAAGAACTGCGAGAGCCGCACATCCAGTCCCGGTGAAGCCCTGCGTCCTTTTCAGGGGAGTGCACCCTTTGAGATGGCAGCTGATACCACTATTCTCAAAATACGGCATACAAACCAATCTTTTGTCATCAACTGAAGGGCCTGGCTGGATCCCGCCCCCCCGCCCGACTTCAGCAGACGTTCTCATTTCTCTGTCCTTCGCAGCATACAATGCCTTATTCTGGTGAAGCTTTTTGACACTGAACCAGCAGAAGTGCAAAAGCTAGAGAAAGAGGAGCAGGAATACAGAGGCTCTTAAGTCCCTGTCTCAAGATACCAGGTGCTTCAGTCCTACAGATTTTTTCTGAACCAGTAGGTTGCTATTAGCATGCAAAGGTTCTTTTGAACCACAGCACATCCTTTACAGTAAACTTCTACAAACTGTTACCTAAATAACTTTGTTTAATCTGAAAATTTTGCTACCATTTATGCCTTTCTTCAAATCAGTTATAAATACAACACAATCAGACCTGCAGACTTGTAAGGCACCACTATCAGCTTTGTATCATGATAAAAATTTACCATTTGTTCCTGTGCTTGGCTTTCTGTCTCTAAACCAGCTTATGTCATGTGGTACTTTGCTTCTCTATCTGTGACAGTTTAGGTTCCCAAGCCACCACTCGTGAGGGATTTTTTGAAATTAAAATCAAAATAAGATGTATCAGCAAGTTCTTCTTACCTCCTGTTTCAATTACATGCTCAAAGAATTCTACCCCATGAACAAAACTCAAGGCTGGGGTTTTTTTTGTTTTGGTGGGGGGTTGTTCGGTTTGGTTTGGTTTTTTTAATCAAGCTTGACCTCCAAAGCACTTGTTTTCACTGAGGCATAAGGAATAAAATAAGTTTGAGCTTTTAGGTCAGGTAATTTTTTAAGATATGAAATTCTGGAGAAGTAGCAGAAGATCAAAGACATGGTAGATGGCATTTTTTTCAGATACTCCTCTCTCCATATTAACTTCTTTAATTAAGTTTGCATTTGCAAAAGCAATGAAAAATCCTCTCGGAGGAGATGGCACACACATCTTGGCTAGAAATAGCCAGGTTCTTTAGTCTCTCGCACCGCTTGGGAGAGCCTCAGTCCTTGCCTTGGAACACCTAGCCCCCAGGACGGCCCTGTGCTCACCCGGGCGCAGCGGGGGCACCTCAGCAAATCTGCGAGACCCGCGTCACTGCCGCAGAGTGCTGTGGTGGGAGAAGGCCTGCAAGTTGGATGGGGAACCTCCACTACGTATGCAGAGTCCTGACATAGCCTCCAGCTGTGAAATTAAGTTAAAATAACTCCCTTACACAGAGAACACAGTCTAGAGGATAAACTTTAGGGTTTATCACCAGATAAGCAGGCAAGTTGTGGAGCGTGACTACCATCGTAAGTGATTTAAAATCTCCCTAGATACCTTTGGCTTAAAAATTTGATTCAAAGTGACAAAAATACTGACTTTTAAAAGTGACTTCTGAATATGAATCTTCAGTAAAAAAGGATTGTTCAGGTTCAGTTTAATGAGTTAAGCCTACTGAATATTCTAAGCAAAAGTCATAAAGATACTGAAATGCTCTTTCAGATGAAAGATGGCCAAGTAAACCACCGCTCCTCTGAATAAATCTCAAGACACACAGCTCTTTCCAGGAATGTCTTCAGGGCTTGCATTACCACTGATAATTTTGCCAAATAATGGAAAATATTTTTTAAAAAAAAAATCTATCTTTTGTTCTAAGGGAAAACAGCCAGAAGATAAACCGTAATAAAATAAAACTAAAATTCTGCCAGAATATAGATTTTATGCACAATGTTGAACTCTCTTACCTGTAAAGATCTGTAATTTGCCCTTCATTCCAGCGATAATGAAGATCATTAAGAAGACGCTCATGCTGTCCATACAAGCAAATGTAGTTGGAGACAGGAAAGGGTTCCTTTGAAAAGCAGGTGATGCTATCTACCATGCTATATTTGTTGATATGCATCCTGAAATAATTCCCATGTCTTGCCTCTCCGGTTATAATGTCCATCCCCTGGAACAGAAAATACAAGGAAGGCTGTGGAGACGGAACGAATGCCTGACTTGGCATACGTACAGGATCAGCTAGGGTTTCCTAGCTGATATTTACCATTTCTTAAAATCCACAGCCCCTTTTTTTAATCAAGAATACCCACTCCTGGCAACATGGTTTATACAACAAGGCACTTGGATATGGTTTGGACACGAAGATTTTCTGTGCGGTTTAGACCTTCATTAACTGCATGCAAAACTGTGCGGCATACAACTGGGTGTGCAGCACGGGCCTTGGCTGCCCAATCCTGAGTGCCATCTGAGACACCTAAGGGTATCCGGCCCATCCAAACTGGGATGGCAGTCATGGCACAGGATCCATGGGAGACCTGTGACCTCCTGGTGCAGCAGCTGGAGGTCAGAAGGGATGCCCTGGGGCATCCCAAACAACACTAGACGCCTCTGATTAGGCAACTGAATTGAAATCTGTTCATCCTAATTTATTATACATAATATATTATGTATAATATATAATAATATATAATAATAATAATAAATAATAATATATAATACATAATATATACAGTCCATATTACTGCATACACATGCATATCATAATTTACTATAGGATACCACCCTGATGAATGAAGAACACACTGGTGCATGTTTTACTCTCTCTCCAGATGTATAACTACACATATATATTTTTTATGTGTACAGCATATATATACGCACACATATACAGCATATGTGCAGAGACCAAATTTACAGCACATTGTAGAAGCTATACAACTGTAGGCAGAGGGTTGATACTACCACATTAATCAGTTACAAGCAAACTTCAATGTTACAACTCAAAGATTTATCACGTACCAATTAAGCATTTTTGGCTTTGTGTAGAAGTTTTCCAGGAGTCAGAGGTGGGATGTGTTGGAACAGCCTTCCAAGGAAAGAAATACCAAGAAGGACCCTGTTCAGTTCTAAAACAAACTTCTAAATTTTACAAACGGCACTATGCACTAGACGGTTGCCTGCAACTGCAGGAGGCTGGGCTTTATCTCTTCAGACGTTTCCTTCAGGCTATGTTCTAGACTTTTAAATGATGAATTATTATTGCATTAAAAAATATATATGTGTATACTTACCTTACATATATATATGCATATGCATATGTGTGTGTATATATACACACAAACACATATATATATATGATTTAGAATTGCTCTCAGTGACTCCCTCTTGCTAATTTGAACAGGGGCTGCCAAGTGTTGCTAACACCAACTATACTATCAATAAAAGAATAACCATGTTGGATGCTGGTGCTCAAACTGTAGCATTTCGTTTCAGCTAGTTAAATCAATCAGTTAATAAAAGACAAAAATGTAAAAATTTGTTTCAAACCTCACGTTGCACTGGGATGATCAAATGGCTTGAAGCTATTTTTTAAAGCTGTATTCATGTTCCACTTTCATATATTTCTAAAACCTGTTGCTAGGCTACAGTAACCTTTGTTACTTCCACATCTCTCAGCTAATACATTTCACTAGCTTCTCTTACTGCTTTCTTAGGAAATTCTTTTAGGATTTACATGAAGTTTCTGGAGTGGCTTTAAAGATGTTCCCTTTTCAGACAGCAGGTAATCAAAGCTGCAGCAAAAGAATTCTAATCATGTTCTAGCAATTTGGAGTGACAAAACCAATTTTTCTCTCTCTGATAGTCCTTTCTGCTTCCCAGTACATGCTGCTTTGGACAGCTCATCCTGCATCTGCAAAGCTGCAAAACAAGCTGAGCCATGCTTTGATTCCTCCCCACAAGGCATGGGTTCCTTTTTTAAAAAAAAATAATTTCTTTCTATAGACCATTGCTGTCTGAGTTTTAAAATCAGCACTGAAGGAGTCTTTTAAAAGCCACTCTTCACATCAACTACAAGAATGGGCTTGATGCAGAAATCCCTAAGGAAAAAGGTATAATCTGTACGAAACAGGAGCTTGCCTAGGTGGATGGTCCTCTCTGGCTTTAAAAACACATGAATCTAGTCCTTTTCTTGTTTCACAGGTCAGGTTCTCCAGTAATAGAAGCGTCTCCACGTTTGTATCATGGGACAATCTCCTATGTAGCCCAACTGTGTGAAGTGTTTCCTCCTTTCCTGTTCAAAGATGACTTTCAGGGTTGCAGCACTAGCTATTTTCTAGCAGCAAAGCACGGAGCATCGCTTCCAGAACATATTCTTTTCCTACTAGTCTAGAAATCAGCTGAATTTCGCTGATAGACTGCCAAGTTTTATCATCTGTATGCATTTATAGCACCTTATTCCAGGGAGGAACGAGGTTAAGCACTAAGGCTGAAAGCATATTTTAGTGAAATCCAGCTAATGCTATCCTACATCTTTATAGAAATCATGCATGTTTTGAGAAAGCCAAGTATCAGAAAGTATGGAAACGAACATCTAAGAGGTTCGGTTAGTTACCTAATCCATACCTGTTCACCAGCGGTACCTCATCTATACAACGCACCCAGGCTTAGCTGACTGCATTTGTGCTTATGCAAATCTGACAGCAAATGCCACCACTGCCTTGATGTGCTGTGTATTAAATACGTGCTAGGAACTTGAAAAGCAACATATTCCATATGACTGAGAAAATGACTTGTCTCTCTCTACAGAATCAAGCAAAGAGAAAGCCATTCTGAAAAAGAGAGTGCGAGGAAAAGCCAACACGATAACCTCCCAACCTGTGCCAAGACAAATGGCTCGGGAACCAGGCACAGTGCTGAGCCACCAGCTCTGGAAAAAAAGGGTCAAGGAGTTGAGCTATAGTGCCCCATTAGGGAGCTATTTGAACCCAAAGTGCTACAAATAGTAATGAAGAGTTCAGGGCATTAGGGCTTGACAAGTATTTCCGGCCTTCAAGGACCAAAAACCCGTTTGGTTTCGGTTGATTTCATGGCAAAGGAATTAAGAACTGCAGTAAAGAAGTTAATCAGATAATCTTATCTGTATGTAGTCCACATTTACAATATGACAGTGAATTTACATTAAAATAAATTAAATATTTTCAAATAATCACAGAGATTTGTTTTTATGTGGTTTGTTCCATGCCCACAGTTTACTGCTAAGTTCCAGCTCCGGAAGGTCTCTAAATACATACTTAAACCCATGCTTACTCAAGATGTTTTTTAAGATGCATGGTACTTACGCATGTATCTGTGCTATGCTAAATAAGAACATCTTTCCATATGGAGGACAAACCAAAGAAAAGTTAAATAATGTAACTTACGTGATCACACAGTGCAAGTTCTAAGTCCAAGCGGATGGGGATTTCTGGTTTGGAAATATGCAAGTAATTATAACCTCCAGGAAGAACACCTTCTGCCATGAATGAAAATATGAGATTTATTAAATCATAAAGAAAGAAGAAAAATAAAGTATTTGATTGTCCTCCTTCTCCCATAATCTTTTTGTTTGTTTGTTTACTAAGTGGCTGTAGAAAGAAAACACAGAACTTGTTTTGGTGGACTTCATGTTATAACTTTTTTTTTGTGCTGTTACACATACTGGTGCAGTAGCCACACATTGAGAAGTTCCAATTACAGTTTTACTGATCTTGAACTTGGAATAAAGACACTGGGTTTCACTGGAAACACTCCACATTTACTGCAATATAAATGAAAGCACAACTTGGTCCATCATTAGCAAAAATCTACAGCATAAGCTTTTATTGCAACTCGCCTCTCTCCACTGACTACGTACGGAGCTTTGAGGACTTTACTGCCATTGGACGGCGTCTGAGGTGAGATGGGCCTGCCCTTATAGAACAGCAAAAATAGCGAAGAGGGTATGAACGTATCACAGAAATCCATTTTGACATACCTTTAATTTTACATCCTTTGTACATGGGGATGAGTCTGTCTGTGTCTTCTGGTGGCTTAGAGAAGGGCTTAGGGGTTGGATCAAAGAGATGCAGCAGAGATGCAGCAAGCTCAAAGCCAATCTCTTTTGAATTGAAGTTGCTGTGTGTCCATTCACCTACGTAATATCTCCTGGAGTACTTTGTTAAAGGACCTGCAGCCCTGATACTGACATCATTAGTACGGAATTCGGTATCTATCACAAGTCTTCCATCAAAAACAAGGCAAGCATCATTAATTGCCTTAAAGGTTTCATAATCCACTGTCCTGTAGGCAAAGCTAAAAAATGCCTAAAAGAGAGATGTAAATAAGTGTAGGTTATTATACATTAGTTACTGGCTAATTTCATAAATCAAAACCTATGCTTCATTCTGAATGTTATTTATTTTAGAAAACAAAAATGTGAAATAAAGTATAATTTTACATACACAGATAAATCCTTCTGATCCAGTATTTACAGCTACTAAAATTAAAACAAAGACAGCAGAGGGGAGAATTTCTAAACTAGACTCATCTACTTTTGGTTATTAGATGACTTCTATTTTAAAAACTCAAATATGTCAAACAGCCTGAGTGGATGTGCATATTTTCTGTCTTAGTATGAGCATATGAAATAGACTTGCACCCTTTAGGAAGTTGGTTTTCTTCTTTCAAATGCTCAAGCCAAACTGAAAAACTATGTAATAGAAAAGTACAATTTACTTTGCATTTTAGCAGGATAACTGTGTATTATAGATATTTTTCCAACTATTGTGCCTAACTGTTTACCAAACTATGTTACTATGGTTACCAGCACAGAGATATTCAATGAAATGGAAAGATAGGAAATTCAAATCGTTCAGAGGAAATGTCATCCTCGTTCAAAGCAGAGGCAGAGTTAAAGCCAGTGGAAGCTGTGGAGGCCAAGACATTTGTGAGAGGTATAAAAGGACTGAATATTTACATGAAAAGGAAAGCATTCAGATTTATTATACTTGATAGCGTTGTAGACTTTGGAAAGCATATCCAAACTTTGTCAGGACTGAAACAGAACTCTAGCTATTCCAGACCTAGGTAATACTTGCTTTAGGAGGCAGACTCATCTGTACCTCCGTTAGTGCCTGGGACTAGTGCCCCTGCAGCGGCTGGGGCTGGCTGCTCTCGGAGACAGGCACGGGTCTAGGCGGACGTCAGACCCACCTGCACCACCCAGGGCAGCCCACTTACTTACTGTGTCTGTACGTAAAGCACTTGGCACTTTTGGCAGTCAGTCACTGAACCTGGCAATGAGCACAGCAGACACCCGTTCGCTAGGTTTTGGGTTGCAGGACTGAAAAAAGATGTGACTTCCATTCTTTGAAAACACCGCCTGTGCTGTCTTACTCCTTACAGAACTGGCCCCGAGGTAGGGATTTATCTTGGGACCAGCTTCTACTCAAGCCATGAGCTCGTCTTTCCCACAGGAAGATTTCAAGGGCATTGAAAGAAAATCACCCTAAATCCTCAAATTCCTCCTCTAAGTCTCAAAAGAAAAAAGCTAGTGATAATTCCCTTCTTTTGTCTTCTTGTGGCACCTGCATAGTCCCTCTCCTGGGACATGAGGAAGCAGATCAGACCTCATCTCCCCAAAACAGGAGCTGAGGTCGCACCGCCGCGACAAGCGCTACAAAGCAGGTGGTGCTGGAAGCGGCCACCGATTCGTCCGACGCGTTAGGCATCGGTGTGGAACAGATGTGCACGCAGCACATCATGCAAAATGTGCTGGATGCCTGAAGAGCCGCTTTGAAATCCAGCGCAGCGCGAGAGCGAGGACTGCAGGGTCCCGCCACGGCCCTCGCCTTTTGTCTGCCTGCTTCGCACAGGCTCCGCGCATTGATTAGCGGAGAGCAGCTTTCGAATCAATTTAGAACCACGCACATTTGACATTTCCCTTGATATGTGTTTTATCTGGTTTTTTACATTGCCTAAAAGTGACTTTAAAGAGGCAAAAGCCCAGCTGAAATCTGCAACCAAAAATGCGCTCGCGAAGGACAGAAGCGCCTATTCAGATGAAGCTGAGAGAGGCACTGGGGAAGGTAAAACCCGCGTCACCTGGAGGTGCCTCGGTTCCGAAACACGAGAAATGAGGAGCGGGTAGGCGAGGCTGGGTCCTCCAGCTTGGAACCAAGGGGCACACGCACAGAGCAGTCCCTGCCCCACGCCCTCACCTCCGTCAGAGCGCCGCAGAAGCGGGAGAAGCTACAACTACGAGCAGCTTCTTCGTAGTTGCCTCTTACAAAGGATAAACTGAAAGCTGGCAGAACAAAGGTCCCAAAAACAGTGTAAAACAAGAGTGCACACTGGACATTGAGGGTTAAAAGGAATAAAAACGGCAAGGTTGAGAGACGTTTTAAACAAGATCGTGGTCTGCAAAGGGTACAGATGAAGACTGACCATCTCATTGCAACAGCATAGTTTGTGAAGCTCCAGAGCCTTTATAAAAAGCCTTCCCCTTCATCGGTGCCCTCACCTTTTAAAATTATTAGATGACAAGTTGAAGGTTGCTGCCAACCATCAAGAAATATTACTGTACAGGCTGAGGAAAGGGCGAAAAGTTATCGGACAAGCATGTGTTATCTTGCTGCCTTCATCTTGAACAGCCCGAGCCGTTACCGTATCAGGGCAAACCAGCATCAGTAATAAGTCCTTCCCTCAGTGTCAGCCCCAGGGAGGACACGGTTGTGACCTGCATAAAGGTATTACCCGATTATAGCACCAAAGAGCTTTCCCGTGGACTAAGGGCAAGTGTCAGATGCTCACAAGCGGCTGGATGAGCCAGCCGCAAGCAAAGGCACAGGAGGGGGAAGGAAAGAGAGCTGGAAATTTTAGCAACACTGGTACAGCAGCGATGCAGCAGCAGAGGAGCCAGAGCCTCTGAGCTTGTTTGTATATAAAACAAGCAATGAACTACATGCAGTTAAGGGAATTCTAACCATCCAGTAGATCCAAAATCAGGGAAGCTCTGCCCGTGAGGGCAAGGGGACCACAGCCCCACGCGCTGCCAGCTGACAGGCAGGACGGTGTCACCAGAGGGGAGGGGAGGGGACGGCTGCAACCTCCAGGCTGGGAGCCATCTGTCAGCCCAGGAGGGGAGGGAGGGAGGCTGCCGCTTTAGGGAGAGAGGAGATTTTCTCCCGTTGTTTTTATCCTGCAGGACTCAACAAATTAAGCCCCCAAGAGCTGCCAATCAACAGTTGATATTGGCTCAAATCCCAAAAGGCCCAGAGCTGCTGCAGTGCCGATTCCTGCACAGCCTGCTCCCCTGCGAACGCAGCTGCCTTCCTGGCGAAGGCTGCTCTCCAGAGCCCTGTCCTCCTCCGAGCCCGTCCTCCCCGGCAACTAAAAGCAGCTACAGGAGCCACGCAAAACACCTGAACCAGTTTTGGAGAATACAAAGCCCCTGACATCACACGTAATTGCACATCTCTCATCTCAGAGGCTGCATAAGGGAGACCTTGAGAGGAAAGAACCGTGGCTGGAGAAGGACAGGCACGGGGCAGGGGGCACAAAAGGGCAAGAGAAACAAGCCACGAGGAAATGGGGGTCTTGAAGGAATGGCACAGGCCACACAGGCAAGGTGGTGGGGAAGAGAGCGGGGGCTGACGGGGAGGTGGTGAACGGTATTAAGTTGCAAGAACACCCTGAGATCTCCGGAAGAAGGATAAAAATAGAGGGATTTCAGGGAAAGAGGAGAAAAACTGAAGAGCTGTATATGAGGAGAGAGTGGGATGAACGTCACTACTGATACGGGGACCAAAGTCCGGAGGCTGCTAGCAGATAAAAGTGCTATGCAAGGTCTTCACCTCCATCAGGAAGGGCTCAACCATCCATACGTTAAGAAGAAAAGGGTTGGGAAAACCCAATGACTTAGAGCTTTGCAGCGCAGGGGAGCCGGCAGGGACCACCGACTCCTAGGGAGCTCTCCGGGGGAGGCACAGGGCTCTTCCTTTCCAGAATTACAACAGACTTGCTGCACAAAGCATGCGGGGTGTGTTGAGGGGCTCATATGGCTTCCTATAGATGCACGTGTTGAAGTGACTCTACTAGAAGCGCTCATGGATTAGCCCAGAAAACAAAACCAGAACTACTCTGGCCATTAGGAAAGGCTAAAACCTGTCCCACATCTCACAGTGGGGCCATACCTGTGAGCGTGCGTATGATTTACTTATCGATGCTACAGATGAACAAAAATGCAGTCACTAATGTAGAGGCAGAAAAATGTATTTAAAATATATTTTAATTAAGTTGCATAGTAGGCCTCCCTATCCTAACATTATTGGCTTCTACCATGACTTAATCAAATCTTAATCAAATGCACATCTATAGACAGGAGTTACTGTATGCATTTAAATAATAAAAGGATTTCTGGAATTATTTAGAAAATGAATTAAGAGTATTTGTCACTCAGCAGTGAACAACTATTCGTGAGTCAGGTGACTTAAATACATTTTAATCCAAATCAGTCAGGGCATTAACAACGGTTTGATTTGGATCTTTAAAAAAACAATCCTTTAGACTAACAAGTGAATGTTCAATCTTCCAGAGACAATGAGAAAAATAGATAAACCAACGAGGGACTATCTAAATTTGATGGTCTTTGTCTTAAAAAACAGACTGAAGGAAATACAATGAAAGCATATACTTACTGAACACTGCAATTTAAATGGTTTTGTATTAGTAGTGAAAGCAGCACATGTGATAAGGTCTGGGTCGTCGCCTTCGTTCCACTGTGCCAGGATACTGTCATCATAAACAGACACGCCAGCCTTTGACAGTGCTTCCTGAACAGCACTTTCGATTTCGTTGTTGTTAAGGCAAGTAACATTTGAGCTGAGTGGAGGCTGTACGAGATGGATGCGGGAACCATCAATTCCAAGAGATAAGAGGGTTTCTACCGTGGTGTAAATGTCAATTGTATTCCCATAGACAATGATGTTCCCTAAGGGAAAAAAAGGGGGAAAAATTTCTAAGACGTACAATGAAAACCTTATTAGTATAACTCAGATGATAATAACACGAAATTGCTCTCTTTGACCCTCTTATTTCTCTGATGCTATGAAGCAAACAATGTTACCTAGCAACAGTAGCTAAGATAATTTAGTGAAGAATCTGTACAAAACATCCCACAAAGTAGGCAAGTACTTAAATAGAAGTATGACATTCATTCTGACCCCATAATTTGAAATCATTTTGACTGAAAATCCTCTAGGGGGGAGAAAAAAAAAAAAAGTTTTTATTTTGTTCTGTTCTCCTGTCCCTCCTCAATTTCGCTCTTTCAAAGGACCTATTGCGGGGGGACAGGAGCAAATTAAATACATCAGGCAGAAAAAACCCCACAAACTGTGGAAAGACCAAGTTATATAAAACAAGCCATTGTGCAATATGGGAGGTCACCAGTGCTGCCGCTTCCTTCCGCGAAAGCCTAATCTCCAGACAATGGAGACGCCCCCGCAGACGTACCCCTGTGCCTGCTGCTTCCTATCTGCCGCCTTGTCTCACCGAACTGCCCCGCTGAGGGGCACAGGCAGCCGATGCGCTCGACAGGGAGCGGCTGGCAGCTCTGCACTGCTCTTTGAAGACAGCTGCCTCCCTCCAGCGCATGTCGCAGAACGCCCCAAACCGAAATGCCTCAAGTACGTGCTCCGAACCAGCCAGCCCCCGTCCTTGCTCACTGCCTAGAAATCGGCGAGCGTGATACAGACGTTTCTCAAGTTGGTATGAAAACAGCATTTGGATATTGCTGCTCCTTTTGCAGTGCATTGTCAGTAGAGCAGAAACCACTATTTAAAGCAGCTCCATCTTTCCACCCACCGGGTGAAGGGAGCTCCGATTCAAACCCACATCTTCCACCTTCCAGGGCAGTGCCCTTAACTACGAAGCTGCAGGCTATATGGTAGGACCTTGCAAATTCTCTTACTGAAGCGGTGCCACTTCAAACTGCACAGTTAAAGCTGAGAGCGAATACGTGCGGATGGGAAGAAAGCCGGTTCTGTGTGAGCACGATGTGACTCTCCAGCCTAACAGCTAAAGCCCTCCTGGCGAAGAGGGAGGCAGAGCTGGGATGTGTCAGAGCATCTGTGTGCTTTATCTCAGGATGGCTTAATATGAAACACATAAACATTCCTCTGAGCAGGGACTACAACGTGCTCCTCTCCTCCCTGTTCCCTCTGTCTCCCTGCTCGGAATAGGAACCTTTTTTCTGCTCCGTGATCCATTAAGCCTTCAAGTAATCCGTGCAAAATGGCACAGCTCTCGTAGGACAGACTGGGAACTCCTTTCCCGGTGGCTAAGGGCCCTTTGCTATGAGGCCACAGCCAAGCTCCTGCCCGAGCAAAGGAGGATCGAGCCCAGGCTTGCAGGCTCTTGTGTGCATCCAGTAGTAAGCATGCGCACAACCACCGGCTCTGCGTCTCTGCCGTGTTCAACTGCCCCAGCAAGCGGCTCAAGCTGCGAGGCCAAGGTCGATGGACGAACACCCAGCCTGTGCATTCTGACAGACCTTCAGAAAGATATCAGCTCCTACATGTTAAGTCTGATGGGTGTTTCAGCACGCCAAGAGTCTGATCTGTCAGCACAAGGATGCATCAAATCCCTGGCAGAAAGAGGAAATAACCAAGACATACCTACACAAGCTAACAGGTAAATATCCTTGCAATAGAGGACATCATACACTGCAGCATGGAGCTGGGAGAAAGGAAACTGCAGAAAAGCTAACACCCACCAAGTGTCACTTTTCCAGGTAATGTGTGTAAACCAGAAGAAAGCCAGTGCACAAATCCCAGGCCGTACTGGGCTTGTCCAGTCTCAGATCGAAGCTGAGGGATAGCACAGAGGATAGAGGGCCTCGTATGAGAAGACTGATGATATCGCAGAAGCTTCTCTGAGCTCTGTGAAAACAACTTGTAGTCTGGCATTGAAGGAAAAGCATAGGGTGGAATGTACTAAAGCAAAATCAGTGTTGAAACATATGAGGTGTTTCAGGAACGGCCTTTAATTGACATAAAGAGCAGCTGGCACTGGCTCCCCATAGACTACATAGCAGTAACTGCGGTCAGAATTTGGACAAACAGCTGACTTGCCTACATAACTGGCTTGATCTTGACTTTTGGCAGCATCTGTTTTCCTACATGGCAGGGCAGTAAGCAGTGATGAGCAGGTAAGAGAGCACCTCATGCAACTAACTCGCGCGTTTATCTCGGCATTGGCATTTATGTCTCACTACAAGTGATAGCATCCCCTACAACCTAAATGTTATTATTTCATAGGCTAAACTAATTTCACTGGGACCATGTTTTACTGCATGAGACACAGAGCAATACTAAACAGAGCATTCACAAAGCCCTAGCTCCCAAGAATATTAATGATAAAAATTGTTAACAGATGTTCTATTATTCCCCTTTGACTACAAGGTTATTTTATTTGTCCTTATCAGTTCGGCTACTTGTAGCTGCCAAATAAGCATATCTCTTCATAACTGCCAGAGAAAAGAATTGCCCCATGATTATACATGCTCAGAAATGACGGAAAACATATTTTTACTGTTCACATCAATGACCAGAGGGACAGAACAATTTTACCTGCAAATGTACTCACCTGAAATTATAAGAAGAAAGAGATCTTACTACGTTCATAAATATAATACAGAATACGTATAATGTGTGATAATGGGAATTCCGTCCAATGTGTACCTTGCTAAGCTGACTTGCCAAGCCAGAAGAACTCTTTCCGTTGCTTGTGCCTGCCAGGATACCTATCTGTAGGCAGTACTGTCCTCATGAGAGCGCCAAAAAAGAAGGAAGACGTAAGACTGATCCATTTTTTTCACTGCTGCAGTGGGGTGGGTGTAATGCAAGAAGTAAACAACCAGCACTAGTGGTAAAATAAAAACTTCGATATATTCATTTTTAGTAATCTAACGTGCTAATAGCGCAGGCAAGAACGTGGTACATGGATGCTGACAGCCTCACATTGCATTTACACATTTTCAATTAGCAAGGGGTGAAAAACATAAGCAGCTGAAGAGGATGCAGTGGCTGGGAAAGGGGAATGAGAAGTGCTTACCAAAGGCGTAGCCTAGCAAAGTTTTATTCTGACTCTAAGGCAAGCAAGTCTGGGCAACTGAGAGACCCTCAGCAGCCTCTTTGGAGGGAAGTTCAGTTATTGCATTATATGTTGGCATTTTTGTATATATGAGATCAGATTCAAGCCCTGCACTTCTCAAGGAAAATTAGAATTCTGTTTTATATGGTAATATTAAATACAACTACATTAGATCAAGGAAAGCAATGCTCCTTTACTGACCTCTTGTAAATCAACAATTTACGGTTTCTGCTTATTACAGTATTAGTGGCTTTTTAGATTACAGTGCTAGTAGTCTAGGAACTACAGATATTCATTATGGACTGAAATTATGTTCACTGGACAGACAGCAGTTCCTCAGGATGCTTTTATTATTTAACTACATAAAAATGTATCTATCTGTGAGTAAACATAATAATCTTCCACGGAAAAAAGCAGCCATAAATAAAGACCGTTAGAGTAGCTTTATCATTTATTACTAGAATGTCAGCGTTCTGTGGCAGAGCAGGCTCATTCATTTTCCACAAGTGGAAGCACAAGATTTCAGTGACCCTAGCATGACCTGAATCTTTTTAGTTTGCAAAAGCTAAAGGAGAAAACCAGTATTAGCTGAAGCATCAGTGGCTCCAGTTGGTGATTCATGCACTGGAATTTTAATGCGGTAGTATTCCTACAAACACGCTTTTAATAAGGCAGTAAACTATGTTTAGGTAAAGAGAAAAAATAATTGCTCCATTTTGGGCCATTAAAGCAGTTTTGTTCCTTACTTTACTCCCATCCTACTTTTTATTTTCATGGAAAGTGCAGAGCTAATAGGAGATGAATTTCAATTAGTCACAATTACAGTTGTAATAGGTTACATGCATTAGGTGGCTGGGTTTCATCAGAAGCGGCAGCGGTAGCCGTCGGGGCTGGTGCTCGCCCTGCTCCCGGGCCCTCAGCAGCAGGAAGCCCTTCCGGAGCCGCCAGCCCCACCGGCCGGGGGCAGAGCCCTCCGGCCCCAGCTCGGGGGGCCACGCAGCTGGACAAGGGGCTGGCAGCAGCAGACATGGCTCGCTGCTTCTCCCAGGGCCTCCTCGAGCAAGGCCTGCTGCTGCGCGCTGGCCAACTTCTCCAGTGGCCTCTCCTCGCCTCAGGCGAGGAGGAGCCCGGGTAGGAACGCTGCAGCAACCGCGCTGCTGCCCGCCTTGGGGGTGCAGTCGCTGCCGGGAGCCCCGCTGCTCCCACCATGGAGCGCACGCAACGCCTCCCGCCAGCACGCGCTACCGGGCTGATCCCGCTCTACTTACGACCCGCAAAAAAGCATCCACTGGTTTCATCCAGAATGCAGTGGTAACCCGGTGCTCACAGAGGGAAGAAAAGCAATTAAAAACCCTACCTTACCTCTTAATTAAAAGCTGCTCTCAAAATCAGTGCCACCAAATGAAGAATTCATCCAATTAGGCTAATAAGACTCACATTGTGAAGGTCAGCGATTAACACTTTCCTCTAAAAAACCTCCAGAACTACCGGTGGTCTTGGAGGCGCATTCTCCCTCCCCTGTCCAGGGCTTTTCTCCCGCAGTCGGGCAGCTCCATGCACTCGCCGTGCCCCCTGCCCGAGCCCCTGGGCTGGCTACCTGGGACCCCGGGGGGGCTCGTCTGGTGGCCGAGCCAGGAGAACGGGGCTCAGCACAGCAGGCTCCAGACTACTTTTGACAAAGGTAGCAAATGGCTGAATAAGAAGAGCACAAATAGAAGAAAGTTGTGTGGAGAGAAGACCGAGTACAAGCCGAGAAGAATTATTATTGTATCTGAAGTGGGAGGATGAAATGTCTATTTCTGTGCAGCTACAATAACCAGCATATATAGTTTTACTAGCCATAACATAAGCTTAAACATAAGCAAAATCCTATTTTTTAATGTTTTGAATTCTAATATGTTTAAAGCAGGTTAGCAGGAATTTAGCAAACAATACTTCACGGTTTTGACGAGATGAAATACATGAGGTGTAATACCACTATTTATTGAAAGCAAAACTAGGATGTGGAGAATTTCAGGGATGAAAGTAAATGCAAACATAAAACTTTGGTCATCCCAGTAGAGCAGTAGCACAGCCTGCAGAGAGCTGACAGACATCCAAATCAATTGCTGGACTCCACAGGAGCCTTGCCTCCGCACCTCTGTGAGCCCGTCGCCTATTAGACTGTCTCCAGAATAGGCTAGGGGCTGAAAAGTGGACTCATTTTCAGAAAGAGTAGGGATCTTGGATGCAGCTATGATCAAGTCTGAAAGAACAACATTCGTAAGAAATATAGCTGGAAAAAGAAGCAGGGTGAGGAAGAACAGAAACAGAGACAGGTGGAGAAAGACTTCTCCAGCTGGGCACTCTTTATAGCTCACACCTGCAGCGGCAGAGAACGTGGAGTGGGAAGAGCAACGAAAGGGAGCTGGAGCTGGAGCCAGAGGCAGGGGGGGAGAAAGGGGGAGGCGTTGCGTTGCGTCTCCCACAGACCACATCTCCAAAAAGCCCCTCCAGACAGGCCTCACCGGGAGTTGTGGATTTAGCTTATAACTGACGACAGGATAGTGCCTAATTAAGACATCCAGCTTTACATCACAATGAAAGTCAGCAGCAATAATGAAATTATGGTTAATGTGATATTAATTTAGTATTAATAACAACAGAGCATTCGTCCCAAAGCAGATGAGGTGCTGTCAGACTGCCGTTCGCCTAAAGAGCGATCCTCCCGGGCGCCTTGCAGCCCAGCCAGCGGCTCGCTCTTGGGCAGCGTTTCTGCGCAGGCGTACTGGAGCGCATTCCAGGACTGGGCACGCACGGATTTACATGGAAGACTAGCAGTAGCAAACAGGGAAAACTAACAACCTCATCTGTTTATGCAAACGCAGCTGTGCACGTCAGCTGGACATCAGGTAAAAGTGTGCTGGCAGGGGCTGGTATCAGCAGGAAAACAGGCGGAGCAGGACTGCTGAAGAGGCTCTATTTACATGCCTGAGGCCAGGAAGCTGTTTGAGGAAAATGTTATCATGTTTGTCCTCTCCTGTCCTGATCACAGCAAGACTTGCAGGATGATAAAGAATCTTCCAGTGTCTTGAGAACTTCCCTAAAGGTCTGCCAAGCAGGACATGAACCTAATAGACCACACCAAGTAACTACCA
Source organism: Pelecanus crispus (assembly GCF_030463565.1). Lineage (NCBI taxonomy): Eukaryota > Metazoa > Chordata > Aves > Pelecaniformes > Pelecanidae > Pelecanus > Pelecanus crispus. The sequence goes on along the minus strand of NC_134645.1, from coordinate 555,079 downwards.
ATTTTCATTATGTTCTCTACCAGCGAGCCAGGTAAACTACATCTTTAGGAAACTCCGGTGGTCACACTCAGTCGACAGCTACTTCCTAAAAAGTCAGCTTTCCTGCTCTGAACGCGGCCCCAATTCAGATCCGGCACGCAGAGCTGACATTACATGAATTCATTTACTGTTTCGTCTCTCCTCCTCTAGTGGAAAGTTTAACTTGGAAGCCTGGATGATTCCAGATATTTTCAATAGCATACACATTCAGTGAATGAACGAATGAATATATGAACGGTGCACACACGAACAGGCTGAGGAAATACAGGTATGCTGGACATCTGCACAAGTGTGTGATTTTAAGGGTTAAAAAGAAAATACTGGGAGCCTGCAGTTCTACGTGAAAATCTGTAACTGATGTAACTGAATACAAAGATGACAGAAAAAACCCCAGTTCCTAATTTAGACCTGTTTTCTTTGTGTTATGCCTCAAATCTAGATATTTTTCTATACAACAGGAAAACACATCCACTAATTAAATTATTATTTAATCGGCTAATTAATGACTCCAGCCAATTTGCATTTGGGACTCATTTTGGTTTATATAATAATTATAGATAATTAATCTATCTCAAGCCTTTCTTTCCTAGCTAAATATGCTGGGTATCAAAAATGACAACAAATTGTAAATTAATCTGGAAAACAAAGCACAGCAGATGAAAGACACTGTTAGAATTAATCAGGCACCAATTATACCATGGAATTAAGGAAACAATAAGCCTAGAAAACATTTCTGTAAATGCGCGTGTGTTAAGGAAAACCCTTACCTTCTGAGTTGACAGCGTTTTCTTTCAGCCAGTGCATTGCCTTTAGGCAGTCCTGATCGTCATTGAGAGTAAAATGATTGGAAGGGACTCTCCCTGTGTGTCTCTGTGGCCACTTACTTATGACTTCTCTATTAGTTGGGAGTTTACTGATATCTGCTCCAGTGGGAGACAGGACCTGGAAGAAATGAATAAATGAGTGAACGAATAGATGGTATATATGTATGTTGGAGAACGGTCAAGAAAGATTTTAAAAAACAATGGCACGAGCCATGTGACTACCTAAGGGTTGCTGCCCTTGCGCATCCTAACCCTTCTTACCGTTCAGCAGCAGCAAAGACATCAGTGGCCGCGGAGCAAATGGATTCATGCCAGTCTGAGTACACACACACACGGGTACACATGCATGTGTTTGTATTCCGTATTTTCTGTGGGATATGGGTGGCCATTTTAAACAGCAGTGCCAGAACAAGCGAATAACAATACGGGCAAAACACAAATGGAAGGGACTTCACAGCGAACAGCAGAAATGCATAAATATGCAGTTGAAGGATCTCTGCAGTTATCTGAATAACATACACCTTTAAATGACACTTGAAAATTCTTTGTGCAGCAAGACCGCCTCCACCTTTTGTCAGCAAAAATCAACTTTCTAAAATAAGAGAGATTTCGTCCCAGAGAAAGGGACCAAAACCTCCTTGATGGTTACAATGCCAGGATTCAGTAACGTCTTAATTGTATAATGCTACTTTACAGTAACAAACTCAATCAGAATTATACAGAGCAAAAAAAAATAAAGAATCTCATCTATGACTTCTACAGTGCCAGTGATTAACATCCTGAACAAAGTTCTCACTGCCAACTGGATCAACTGAAATACTATTCGGTCATATAAAAACATGCATGACATCAAAAGATCTTACTTACCCAACAAGTAAATCCTCTTAATCATAGTGAATAGGTATTAATCTGACTGCTTACCAAATAAGGGACAACTTATAAAAAGGATGGACTACAGCTTTGTGTTATGAACCAGAAACCAGATGATAAAAATAATTCCTTCCTATTTTTCTGTAGAGCTTAAAAGTGAGAATAGGTGACGCTAGGTTTTCTTCTTGAAGGCACATAAAACCTGTGTTTTTCCTTGCTTTCTTTCCCTTTCCCTCTCCTCCAGTGTAGTTACTTCCCATAACTTATTTTGCAAGTCTGAGTTACCTCCAAACTTCTTTTTTTAGGAGCACTTAAAGTCATTCAGACCATACTTCACATTTTGTTTGATCCTTATTGAACAGTGAATATGGATTGTTGTTTAAAGTATGACTGCTCCGAAAAGATATTACAGAAAAACTGGGACTTTCTTGCCCCACAAATCTGTTGCACACGTGCAGTCCAGATTTCACTATGGGGCTGAACATACCTCACATTCATGTTTGCGACTTACGGTGAACAGCAGTGCAACCACCCGTAGACACATGCTCGGTTTGATCCCCTGGTTTTAAAGGCAAAATACCTTGCTCGTGATTGCTATCCAAAACCAACTGGTAAGGCAAAATCACTGCAGGCTATGGGGCTATACAGAAGATGGCCATTTGGTTCACATAGTCTGAAGACCACGTGATGATACGCAAGAGAGAACCAACCCTGCCCAGGACGTCCGAGTCAAAGCTGAACCGGCAGGGCTGGAGATGAGCTTGGTTCTACACTTCACATACAACTAAGGGCCTGCTTCAATCTCACTGGACACTTAACTGTGTGCTACAATAACATAGAGTACCATGTACGTGCCTAGGCATGGTCATCATGTGAGATGAGTAATTAATTTGATAAGGAAATTGCCAAAACTAGGTCAAATGGTGTTAGACCAGCTGGAGTTCAGCCTCCTGTGGCTGGGGCCACATGTCAGTTGGGCCTACTCTTCAGCAGGTTTAATGGTCATGGTGGCAAAAATACTGGCAGCTTTGCTTAATAGCTGATACCGAGCAGTGACACTGCTGGTAGAAAATTCCGTAAAACCTCTCATCTCCTCCAAATGCTATAGCTGCACTGAAATAGTACAACCTTCTACACTGAAGGGATGCTAACATTCCGGTTATACACTTGCTAAGGACTGCTCTACTGCTTTGCTAATCACAGAAACACCATTCACTGTAAAAACTGAATATATTATTATGTTTTTTCACTCTGCACACAATCTTACCTGGTATTTCTGTCCCGTACAGAGAACAAGGTAGTCATATGGTACTTTTTTCTCCTTGGAAACAACTACATATTTGGCAGCGCGATTTATGCCAGTCATTTTACCCACCACAACGTTAACCCAGGAACAAAGTGACATCTGTGCATAATCTTCATCATTAAAACAGTGGCTGTGAAGAAAGAATATCTGTAAGTGACATTTCGGCAGCTGACAGCAGGCATTAATTAGACATCTGGTGAGTTAGCCGAAGTCCCCTAGTGCTTCAAGCCTGTTCTCTTGCTGTGAGTTTACGGCAGTCTATAGTAAAAGATTAGTCATTATGAAATACTCAGTTACAAATTGACAACTTTCTGCTCAAACCAAACAATCCCTCCCAGCGTTGGGCCATACAACCACATAATTTAAAAACAAAGTCAGAAATATACGCTTTACTCTGCTTTTTCTTTGCAGGCTGATGCGAGGAGGAGACTTTTGCACCTGCAAAGGACATATTTTAACAGTCTCTTTCTTTCTCCTATACAAGACTCCCTTAACAAGTTTTTTTCCACTTTCGCTTCATTTGGTATTCAACTTCACCAGTAGTGGCTATGGTAAGACACAAATGCAATAAAAGCACCATTGGCATTTTAACAGCCATGTTCCACAGTATTGGTCTGAAAAGCTTAAAAATAAACAGAAAGCTAGAAAAACAGTTGTCAGAGCTAGACGGAAAAGGCAGAGATCTCAAATTTTCTCTTGGTGACCCCTTTCCAAATGAACTTTTCCAAAATGCAAGAATGAAAAATTCTGAAAACATATTAAACTGACCCCCTATCCCCAAACTTTCAAAAATATCTAAGATGCAACTGAATTCCTCTGCAAGATGAACTGAATATTAATAGGAATAAAGGAGAAATTATCACATAGGCTATCCAAAAGAAACAAAATTAGCAGGTAAAAGAGAGAAAGAGACACACAAACAGTGCAGATGTGAAAAATAATAATCTTCACTAATTTGTAACTGAACAACAATTTATTCTTAATGAAGACGGGGAAGCAACTTTAATAATTTCAAAGCAATTACCTTCAGTGCTAGGTAACAAACAATATAAAGGTTTGTCTGTTTTAAGAAGCAGAGCCTTGTTCCCTATAGTAGTTATGGTTTCCAGAGCTTCTTGTCCCTGAACGTCTTATGGACTACATGTCGTCCAAATGAGATACCTCGATAGAAATCTGATTTTCAGGGTGCGCATGGTGCGCGCATCCTGAGCATCACGCTCTGGCAGTAGTAATTCAATATCAGTACCAAAAAACTAAGGAACCTAAAATCACTTGTCGATCTTGAAAATCTCAGGCAAGGTTTACTTTTGCAGCTCTTAAATTTCAGCGGTGTTACAGTCTGATTTCAGCGTAAAGTATCATATATATCCCTCTGCATGATGGAAGTATCAAAGATCTGGAAGTTGCTATTTAAAAAGCCAATTTGGAAGCAAAACCCAAATGGAACAAAACCTCTTTTAATGCCTCAGTAATGAAAATTAAAATTATTTCCAAAGGTCTTTTATGACTCAAGAGTATGCCTCCACCCTGCCCAACTAAGCAAATACCAGGATACTTACTTATTATTGCCTTTGTACTACCCTCTCTGCTTAATAGACTTCTAGAAAGACAAAGATTCCTCAAGATAAAATACTTCAATACAGATGTACGATAGACGCATCATTATAAAATGCATAGAGGACCAGAGATAACATTGTCAACGAGGTCCATTATGACTTTTGAACACCACTGAGTCTTGCAATAGCCCATTATGAAATACACAGTATGTTGCTGGCCATTCTGCAAATCCAGCTAGACTCAACTCAATACCTTCCTGATACTGAAAACTTAAACCAGGCAAAATTCTGTTAGCTTAGGTTGTTTCAGTAGAATTGAAGATTAATGCTAATCCCAACCCATTTATAGCTTTGTAGAGGGATGAACCTGCAGGATCTAGTGAAAAAGAATGCAACAGGTTTTAAACAAGCAAAGATGATGAATGGCTGGTGTTACACAGACGTCCAGTTTATGAGATCAGAGTGACATGGCAAGAAGATGGAACTTGCACGTCTTGTGTGAAAGGAAGCCGAGTCACACCCCTGCTAGAACTTCACGCCTATGCGGCAAGATGGGAATGGCCAATAAAGAAATCCTGGGCTTCACTCCGTCTGTGATCTGAAGTCACTGCAGAAAAAAATATTCCCTCTACCAAATAAAGCTCGTGGCCATTCAGAGGCTCAAGAGCTTTACTTTCTATTGATACTGAGTGATGAAAAATATTCCACTTTCTTCCACAGGACTAAACATAAGGTGATTAAATAGAAGGGGACTCGGCAAGCATTTGATGCCTCTGTATTATACCAGTGGCTGCAGCAGAGAACGCCAGAGAGAGACTCAGCACAAACAGCTGCTAGTTTGCCATTAGTACCAGAATATACAATCTAAAACAGAGCTGATTGCTACACATTAATTGCTGTTACCGAGTTCCCAAAATTGTCATACAGGATGCCACAGAAACAAATAAAGTTGCTTTCACGACCTGAATAATTTTAGGACTGAATGACCGGGCTTTCTGAGGTGCTCCGCATCCTCTGAACTCACAAATACCAGAGGCAGATAAATAAGGGAAGAAAACTACTGACAATTCTAAACTGTAATCATGTAGAAATCTATAAATAAAATGGACATCAAGGACAGATGAGGGTTTGCAAAAGCACCTTTATAATTGAGGTGCACAACTCCCAGGAGACTGACACTCCAAAATCACAGGGATGCTTTCAAAAATCATACCCTGCAGAGTTCAATTTTCACTCTTAATCTGCTTTCAAATTTTAACAGCTAATTCTGGCGAGGCAGCTATGAACTGCAACTTTCCGTCAGGAAGGATGTTCTGTTATTACAACTCTCTTTCACAGTATACTTAGGAAAAACAGTACATGCATTTATGTAAGCATATAATCCCCTCATTTAGTAGATTTGTATTTAAACACACCCCTTTCTACAAGAGAAAAATCGATTCAGGTACCCACTTACAAAAAATTCCTTGACAGGACAAAATTCCAAATGAGATAAGGTGGTTTTAAATAGGTTCACATCACACCATTTTCCTGTCTTCGTAGAGATTTCATATTTTAGGTTCAGCAAGCAGACATTGAGTTGTTTGTCATCTAAGGAGCTGGCCTTTGAGTGCATTGCCGCTTACCGAGTAAAAGATGCGGTAAAAAACAACGCGCAGGTTCCAAAGAGTCACATGCCAAATCTAAATGAACTGTACTAAGTTCATTCCCCAGCTACTCAAAATAACTGATTCCTTCTAATTCTGTGCTTCTCAATGTCCAGAACAACCATGTTCCTGTCTACAGTGAGGACTCCTAGTCACTATTTCAAAACAAGAAATAAAACGGTCGAAACAAATATACTAAATTTAAGTGAGAATGACGTGCTGTGAATTTTAATGAGGTAAGATTTTGTCCTACTAAATGGAAGATACTTTACTTATTGGCAAACAAGAAAACTCGTGAAATGTCTGACCACTCGCTAGGCACAAGCGTAGCTATCTTGCGCAACCTTCCCTTCAGCTGTTTTGCACCAGACCGTGGCTCTGCGTAAGGGACAGCACTCTGGCTGGGGCTGAGGCAGACTTCCACAGTCCAGCGACTGGCACGCAAACGGTTCACAAGCAGCAGAACTGATGCAGCACAGTTCTTCCAAATTATCAATAGCAACAATCCTAAACTTTCCTACGTATACTCAGCAAAATTCCCGCTATCATCAGTGTGGTCTGCATCTCGCCACGTGGCTGCTATAAGTAGATCACTGGTCACGTTGCTAATATTAATTCTTAGACATTCTTCTGTTCAGCATTATTTGGAACAAAACTCATGGAAGCTAAAAACTAAATATTTAAAAAGCAAGGATACATCTTTTGTCGTTTTTCTTTAATATGGAGATCTAAACAATCTAAAAAGTCATGGAAAGCTGAGACCATTGTCTTGGTATAATACAATGTATCGCTGTCCTGAAGTTACTGCCTTGCAGTATTTCCCCAGTACTAATTATATTCAACTCATTTCACAGGTGAATGCATGTTGTACAGAGAGATTTGATTATTTGGAGGCTATCTGTCTATGTATCTATCTAAAATTTAGGACAAGTTCACAAAGAATTACAAAGTGTTATGTTTTCCTTTGAAGCTATGGAAGTGTTTAGATATTAAATCAAACCTGTTAATTAAAAATCTTCTATGTTTAGAGCCCGGTAGGTCTTTTCCTGGAAGGCCACGAATTGAAATCAAGGTCACATTGTTGAACTTCAGATGTGGACTGTGGAAAGAAAAACAAAACGCCACCGTTAACCAGTGTAAGCTTGCCGAGGCTCCGTTTGCTACCAGCGCAACGCGAGCGCATTACAACGTATGGTTGTACACCGCGTTTACAGCTTGGCCTCCCAGCCCATCACTGCGACTTTAGAGCTGTACAGCATCCAGCACGATACTGTCTCAATCCCAACAGAGCTATTTAGACTCTACCATGTAACTAACAAGCTCTGCTCCTAAGGCCTTATGGCAGGACTTACCTTCCACAACTACGAAAAGTACTGGAAGACCACTGAGTCTTTGCTCAAACACCTTTGCTTTTCATAGCTCACCTTCTGTAAGCCGCAGGAAAGGAAAAATGAATTCCTGACAACTAGTAATTTGTCGGCTTCCTGCAACAGGTCTAGTAAAATTAGCAGGGCATATCAAAGGAACAGCACAGATTTTAATTCCATTTTCAGGACGATACAGAAAGTAATTCCTTTGCACAGGCCAGGTACAAAGTGTTTTGTCATTTTGCTAAGGCGCATGTGTCTTTGGACACAAAAAGGAGAACAATTCCACAGTAGTTTCATTAACGCCAGAGTGTGTGGGGAACAAGACTGACAGTATGTTGAACTAAATGTGATCTGACATTTAAAAACAAATAAATATTATGAGTGATTAAGCCTTCTAATCTTCAAGGCTTTCTGTAAGTTAAGTATGGATTGATGCAAATGGTACAAAGGAATCAGAATGTTTTTTCGCAACCAATGTTAATTTGTTATTCATACGTTTAAAAAATATATTCAAACAAAGTTAAAGGTCATACTTAAACCAAGGAATTTCAGGGTTATGGCTGCCCCTCTCAAAATGCATATTAATAGTTTAATTCTGGATTATGGATTATCTATGGTAAATCTCCATGCATACTCAGGCCGAGTGCAATGTAATAAATAACCTTAATGTAACAGAGTGCATATATTTATACAGATTATGGGCCTGATTCTCATTTAAATTAAGGTCACTCTGCAGAGGTGGGTGTAAATAGAATTTGCTCTTCATTTATGGCCACATTATGCTGGCTGAGTGATACAAAGTGGTCTTCATGTAAATGAGAGTTAGCCCGATACATTAAGCTGAATTTAAAGTGTACAGAATGCCATCTGCACTCATGGAGCACTCCTAGTGGGGTGCAAATGTGAACAATTACAATAACTTTACACACCTAAATAGTATGACTCCTTGGCATTTAGTTCACATGTAATTATGAGGAAAATTATTACAACAGTACATAAACATCCTAGACATTCTCTTATCCTGCCTGCCCTCATAGCAATGAAGTTTCTTTTCAGCTTAGAGCTGAAATCACCTCTGTACGTGCTGCATGGCCTCTTGCCAACAGGTCTCCCAATCCAGGTGCTACAGTAACATTAAGTTTAAATTACAATAACAGTATTTAGGATGCAAATGTTGCAAGCAAGCATCAGAAAAATGGTAGAATGAAGGTCCTAGGCAACGTTAAGATGCCTCTCTTGCATGACTGCACCACGATGCACTTTATTGATCTGGTCACATACTATTTTCTTCTGCAGATGCTCTACCTCTATTTAGTATGGACACAGTCATCCAGTATTTCCACAGTCGTACGGTATTTGTTCAGCTCTTCCCCATTGAGCGGGAGGCTTCAATTCAGACCTTTCACTCGGTACGATTTACTAACTAATGATTTACTTCTACCTCAGCGCTCCCATGGCATTCCCATATGCCCCAAACATTAATTCATGTTTCCCATTCATTAATCTTGTAGGCATAAAAATGTTGATTAGCATCTCCTTAGAACCCTGTGATGAAATGACAGCGTTCTCAATTTTACATTGAGAAAAATCAAGGCACAAAGAAAAATGGATTAAAACTCTCAGAAAGGCGCACTGATGTTGGAGGCAGAACTGAAGAGACCCAGAGGCTGGAACCTGGCACTGCCCCGTGCTCGGTGCGGGCACGCCGCCCTCCCGGGCCCGAGGAGCCGCAGAGCTCTACGCGCAGTTTCATGCAAATAATGGTCACGTTTTCAAACAGAGAGGTAAAATTCTTCTTCAGCTAAGAATCAAAATTTGTTAAAAGTTTAAGCACAGGCTGGCATTTCTGAAAATCATCAGAAACTTTAAATAAAATAAGTAAAAAAACTCCTAGCATCTTGTACTACAAAAACTTGATTTCAGAACTGTAGCTGGTATGCCTAACCTTAGGATTTTAAATATACATATACAGGCACTTAAATACAAGCCTGAAAACTACAGGCAAACTGTTGGTGCTTAGCCACGGTTACTGTCAGGCACTGGCACAGAGTTACAGGGAGATAACAGGTTTGAGTGTTTTGACCAGTGACTGTTATGCACATTACCACACTCTGTATCATTCTCCCCTTTCCTCTACGTAGCATTATTATTTCTAGGCTAACAAAAGGATGGTTTATTTATTATGGCTTTTGATTCCTTACTGCTGCCTAAAAGCTCTTAATAACTGAAAAACAACAAAGGCTCTGAGAAACAGCGCATGTTAGGAGAGTGAATGTCTTACATGCTTCTCATACATATACAATGCCTAATATGAAGTAGGGTAAAAGCAGAGGTTCCCATTTGGTGAAAAAGTCTTCAAGTTAAGAGCCTGAACCAATGCAACATTAAACAAGTGCACCTGCATTTTAGAAGCAAATAATTCCAGCAGGGATTCATGTTGCTGTGGATACAAAGGGAAGAACAGCTCAAAGATACTGGTAAAGCAGGGAGGGATTAGAGTATCTAGGGAAATAAGTAAAAGGTATTGGGTTTCATTGCACAGTTCTAGAGGACAGCTACAAAAAAAAGTCTGAACACCCTTGTCCTCAAAATAAAACAGGACTGCCAATTTACTGTGAGCATAATGAAAGGAACAAACAAAAAAGTTTTAGTACATTATTTATATATAACCGGACATTTGTGAATCTGTTAGAATATTCCTTGCTAGTTTTTCTCAATTTTTTGTCTGATGTCTTGCTACCTTTTTTTTTTTCTTGTGTGCGCGGTGTAATGATGAAGGCTTAGGCGGTAGAAAGTGCCTGAACAAATGATTTAATTAATTGCTTTCATTAAACCCCTCATTATCACAAATAATAAGTCAAATCACTTTCATTACAAAAAATAAAGTGCAGTAGTCTACATGAACCTAGGCATTTCAATTTACTTGAAATGAAGCATCACACTTTTTATTTTTCCAGTTATTTATAAAAACGAAAATAAAGAAGGGTGACAGAAGATAATGCTTTATCTGGTTACCAAAATTGGTAACCATGTGCACTATTCTCCTGTACGCATAATCTTTAAACAATAACTTTCATAACCGGATTTATAACCTATCCAAAAGTAAAATCCTAATTATACTGTATCCTCAACTTTGCTGCAGCAGAGCACTTGTAAAAATGGCAGCTCTAGATTGTTCTAAAAATGGTAAGAAATAGTCTGTTTCCAGCACTAGATGCTGAAAACTTAGATGTGATAAATTCTTGCATTAATGAAACTTTGAAATCAGAGAAATCTCTGTCCTGCAATAAAAAAAAGGAACCTTAAGATTTTTTGTGGGGAGGAAGGAGCCCAGAATGAGAGATGATGATTAAAAAAAAAAAAAAGTCTCAGCAGGCAATAACCTGGCACAGAAACTCAAAGTGCCCAGGTGTTCACTGTAAAAGACAGATATAGTTCTTCTTTTCCCAAATAATATAACAATTTATCTAAAGTAGGAAAAATTTTTTTAAGGAAAGATCAGCACCCCAAACATTTCAAGAACAAAGTAATTGAGACGTGACTTGGAGAACAGACTTCTCCAAAAGGAAAAGTTTTTCTAACAAATTTTCCAGCTCGACACAAAACTACAGATAGAAAAGCTCAGCTTAACAAAGGTTGCTAATATCAACACCACCACAGAAAACCCCACTCGTTCTTACTTTCACTAAAGGGTAAATATGTTACTTAGCACTATAGACTTTCTTTGAGTAATCTTTACGAGTAATGTGTTTTCATTTTCCCACTATACTAAATTGCTTTTGTTTCCTTGGACAAAGCCCGTTGCTTTCGCTGGCAGAGCTGTAAAAGCCTTCACCCTTCTCTCCACTTCCCACTCTCTGGGCAGCTATATTTGACTCAGACAAGTAAGAATCAACACAAAATCAAGTATGAAGATATGTGAAAACCTAGCAAAACCGTTTCCCTGTATGACGCTCATGATGCCATTCTAGCAGTAGGAAGGCTCTGCAACTGATCCTACAGCACTTGGTTATTAAGCTTTTAGTAAGAGAGTCAGTAACAGAAGCGGCAGAAAGGGTTTATTGTTTGTATCAACAATTGCCAAAAGCGTCTGTTCTCAAGAATCTTATGTAAGTGCATCAATTACAGACCTCAGAACAGGATTTCAGCTTAACTGCTGACCAACAGATGTCCATCTAGAAGTTATCCCTCTTTAATTACAAGTAAACAAAGATAAGCCAGTTCTCCATTGGATCCACCTTAGGAAAAAGTGTTAAGATTGTGAATGAATCTGCTCAATGAAAGAAGGGATAACAATAAAGTCTTTACTGGGACACTTTTCAATGCAAGGGTCAAGAAAGGGGTTTTCCACATAGTCCTTTGTTCTATAAACTGCGCCCATGATGACTGTTCCTCCCAAGACCAGCGATAGACATATCAAGAACACCACAAACAGAAATAAAAAGATAAGTGAACCTAATTGTCAGTAGCTCACATTTAATTTGACTGCCACTTTTGACACCAGGTGACAGATAAGTCAGTGGGGGACTGACATCTTTTTCTTCCCAGAACAGGACTATTTCCATTCCAAAATAGGCCACAACATTGAAATTCACCATCCTTTTGCATTTCAGAAAACACTCTTCTAAGTTGTCCAGAACACAGATTAAAAGGAAAACATTTGGTTCTGATTTTGATTTTAAAAAAATTCAAGGTCTAATTTCTTTAAAAACAGAAGAGCCGCTTTTTTTAAATGACACCTCAACAAAGTATTTTGTCATGTCCCAATTACTTCCTCCTGATACCAAAACATCATTCTCCTGTCAAAAACGTACATTTTGATGGAACAGTGCTTTTTATTAAAGTACTGGTTTTTCAGAAACTTCCCACCAGGTTTACTGGTGATTAATTTGATCAGATGCTGTACTCCAAAGAAGAGCAGCCTATAAGCCCAGACCATGAAAGCCACCGCTGTCACCACTTTTGACATCTTAGCAAGACTCATTAAAAAGCTAAGTAATATTTACTTTGACCTTTGACTAACACACTTCAAGGATGCGGCGAGTGTTTCTCTCTCCCCAGCTGGCAGCTATTCCTCATTGGGTCTCTCTCCAAATTTTGAACCTGATGGTTTGATTCTACACAGAATTTGGAGCCACCTCCTTGGTGTTGAAGTCTAGTACCCACTATCACCAACCCCACAAACTTTCCATAAACTTTACAAACACCATTTTGAACATAACTACATTTTTTTTGCCCCCGCTATGCCTACTGGAAGATGTTCTCTTTTCCAGTGACTAACTTCTGGCCTGTATTTGTTTTATTTATAGCTGCTTGAACTGGATAAGGACATCAATCACAAACTTAAATAGTTGGGGTTTTTTTTCATGTTTAAGATAGGCTTATTCTTGCAAAGCTTCTGTTGCCCCTGGAATTGTCACTTTACCTCCTTTTCTTCAACAAATATTTTCTGCTTCCTTCTTTGCTCTCACTAAAACCCGTGTCCCCTCTCTGACCCTAGCTCATGTGGTGTTCCTCCCCTGTAGCAGTCAACCCTTCTTCAACACCCTGTCTCAAAAGCTGCTCCTCTCCAGTTAAATTCTGATTCTCCTGCTAGGGTAGATCAATTAGTCCTCTCACTTTTTTTCCTTTAACTGGTTAGTCCTAGATTCCCTTCCATCTTGTAATTTTAATGCTTGTCTCTCTTTTGTCCTCTGTGCTGTCCCTTTTCCTAGACAATATAATTAAAAACATTAGCAACTCTGACTCCGCTGCATTTCAATTCTTTTATTAATTTCTCCGTTTTTAGGTAGCTTTATATCACCCCGTGATCTTGATTTCTCCCTGAACCTTACCAAGCTTGTCTTTTTCCTGTTTCTTCTTTCAAACTCCCACCCATATCATAATTCATTCGGCCACCCTTCTGTTACTGTCACCGCTTTTATCCCTTCTAACCACCTCTCATTCCCCAGCAACTGTTTTTGCTTTCCTCACCTATGACAACTCAGCTTTCCCTATTCTTTCTCTGCACCATTCTTCTCTAGCGATTGTGGCTCTTTACTGTAATTCAGTTGAGTCTTTCTTCCTTTGTTAGACTAATTCTTTTCCACACTTTGCTTCTCAAGCCATATTGACCTTTGCAATTTTACCACTGAGCTCTTCTCCCACCCTTAACCATCTCCTGTTAAGCTTTCTTCTCAGAAGTCTCTCTGACCCTGCATCTTGCCAGTGCTGGCAAGGTGTATACCAGGCTTCGAACATGCGTATCAATTAATACATGCAACACACAAACAGTGGAATACAGCATTTAGGAGCAAACTTCTAACACAACTTAAAACTAAGTCTTAGGTACTTGCTTGCTTACGTATTTGCCTATTTATTCCTTTAGTGTAATAATCACTTCAGGCTCACATGTGAACTGCCTTACCATTCTGCACTGAGAAAACACTGCAAGCATAAACTGAATTTTTGCAGCAACGTACAAACCAAATTAGGACTAATCAGACAACCCAACTACAGATTTCTTGGGAGGTTCTTTCAAAAACCATAGTATTCGCTCAAGATCTGTGGTATTTCCAGGGTCTAGCTTATTAAAATCAGCATGGCAAAGTCCTTACAGTGTGAATTGTTATGTGACAGAACAGGAAAATCGAAAGAGCTCTTTCCTTGGCCCATACAAAACACACAGCTGAATGAGACACATCCGTATACTTATGTGGGAACATCCATAGCCACAAAGTCTACAAGACTAGCACTACCATCTCAAATGTAAGTTGGCTTTGAATTTGACCAAATCAAAGTACCATCCAACCACTGCTTTAGTGAGAGCATTTCCTTACTAAAATTGCAATTTCCATTCCATAAATGTTTCAGCATTTCATCCTGTTCAAAGTATAAAACAGGGCAATTATTTTTCTAGACAGAAAATGAGGGATATCTGATGATGGCCTTGGTAGTTACAGTCTCTAGCTGTTTAAATCTAATCACCAGGCAGATTCAAAATCACAGTTGAGACACATCAACACCATTTTCCATAAATAAAGATACCATAAATTGGGCAGTAAAACTAGAGTGTGGTTGAAATTTTCCTGTTTTGTCTGCTCCTGTGTGCATGTTTCAGTGAATAACATACAGTGCAAATTCCAGCTTGTTAACAGGACATTTTTAACATTACTGGCCAATCACACATGTTAAAACTAAGGGGGGTTTGGGTTGGTTTGTTTGGTGTGGGGTTTTGGGGGGTTTTTTATTTTTTTTAAATGGCTGTCTACTTACCAGACCCCAATTTTCCGTATTATTGCAGAGGAGATTAATATTCGGAGTCTGTGACGTTGCTTGATGCAGATTTGGCAATGCTGCCTTCAGAGAGATGAAAAAGTATGCACCCTACAAAAGCCCATGGATGTCAAAAGAGAGACTGCCCCTGAACTTGAAGGGCTCGAGATTTGTACCAACGTTTTTGTCCTAGCTTATGGTCAAGGACCATACATTCTCCTCCCGACGGCAAGAGCGCGCAGAAAGATACTCATAAAAGTTGCATGTTCTGAGGCGCACCCCAGCGCCATGTCCTCTTGACAGAAAGCTGGCAGCCCAGGAAGGACAGGGACACGGCTGGTGGAGGAGTCAGCTGGGCCAAAATTCCTGATCTCAAACATCTGCATGTAGCAGCTGCAGATCCGGGCCTCGCAGCACCTCGAGCCCTGGCAGCCTGATGAGCACAGCTGCCTCACTGATATTGCATCCCTTAACGCAGAACAGCTCTGAGAGGTGCAGCACCACAAAGCCATGTAATGCCCATCTCTTCACCAGGGCAACATGATACTTCTTCCAACAGCTCCTTCCCAAATGGCCCGTGCCCTGCAGCTCACAGGAAACTGAAATTATGCCCGATTAATGCAGAGATGCTACTGACCACCGCACTCCTTGGGAAATAAACTACACAACATGATGCGTTACAGTTCACACCACAGTGCAGTGCGGTAACACGGGTACTGGAAGCAATCGAGGCACAGCACTGCGGAGCTCCATCTAACCTAACCAATCCGCATTAGAAGTTTGGGGAATCTAGATAACACAGCACGCAGTAAGACCCACCTTCCCATTACGATACCTTACACACTCCCAACTCTCATTTCAACGTAAACTGCATTCAGACTCGTCTCCTTCCTGGGATCTGGAGGGTAATCACAGCAATCCAGAAAAGGAACCTTAAAATTTCAGCTCATCAAGCATTCAGAAAAAACAAGCAAGTACCTTCAAATAGTGATCTTCTTTTGTCACAACCCTCACTCTGCCCGTTAAGAGTACACACATATATACATATGAACAGGAATCAAATCTACACTAATCACTAGAGGGAAGGATCACAATTTAAACAGCCAACTAATTCTTCCCCCACTGCAGCAGTCTGAACAGTCTTCTGTGCTTCAAAACCAACCCATAGGCAGTTTACAGACTGCTTTGAAGAACTCGGTAGTTACATCCACAACAGCTCTGGGAAACAAACTTCAAACAAAGAAAAATAAATATGAACAGAAGAGTAAGTACATCTCCTCCATCACTTTACCAGAGAACTGGAAAACCTAAATGCAGTGTTTGCACTTGGAATGCTTCTTTATTTGCTCTGAGCTGCATTGATCAGAGAGGTACCAGATGCTTCGGGTAGTCAGGTTACCAAGCTCTGTACAGAGCTGCTGAAACAGCCATGCTAATGTCATACTTAGTCACCAGGAGAGGTCTGATAAATACAAAATATAATTCTATACAAATTCTTGTGACATGCCAGTTTTGAAACAGGCCTTTTACGAGAAAACTACTATTTCCAAGATCAGTTTTAACATGCACCAAGAAGTTATGAGTATTCATATATAAATAGTAACAAAAGAAAATCTACAAATACTTACAAATTTGAAGTGTGAAAGAATAGTTTCGGCTCAGACAAATGTTTGCATATGTTTAAGGGGCAAGTACTTGAAGTTGAAATAATCTCATTTAAAACTGAAAACTGTCTCTAAAGCAAGAACAGAACTATAAAATAACACGTATCAATGCTAGCTGAGCATCGTTTTTTGGCAGAGGCATGTCAAATGGCTGTTAGGAAGGCTGATCTTGACCCATATCCTCTCCCCTAGTTTATGTCTGGTATCCGTCACTGACAGCGTTCATTGTGATCCTGACTGCGCAACAAGGCGAGATATGACCTATCTTATTTATCTCTGTCACAACTTGATCTCTATTCACCAGAAATGATGGAAGGCAACAATGTCTGAAGGACGCAGGCCCGGTGACACTGAACACATGGTCGACTACAACATTGTTCTGGATTTGCCTTGGTATGAAAAAAAGGCAGTCAAAAGGAAGCACATGTATATCAATTCATGTGGCAAAGATAGATAGTATAAAACAATGAAGATCACTAAACCATTCATTACATGTTAGCTCTGTGATCAGCAAGTAAGCACTAACTATTTAATTAGTCAACTAATTAGTGACAGGCAACATGGAAGGCTTCAGATGTTCTCAGACAAATGCAAAGATAAAAAGCCTAATTAAACAGCAAGCATTATGCTAACTATTGCCAAACAGGACAGATGTGCAGGATATTGTATAATACTGTGCTGCCAGATAACAGCAGTTGTAGCTGTTCTGTCAGAAACCGTGTTTTAAAAATCCCTACCATTTCTAAGCGAATCTCAGATACCTTTAACTTAAAGGGAGAAACCACCCTGCAGACAAACACTCACAGATTTACTGCGTTAGATTATAAATCTACTTTAAGAACAAAGTTCAGGGCTTCGACAAAAATGTAATTTAATCCAATTGCAATAATTATTTTAATGTACCCACATGGAAAGGGAAATATATGTCACAACATTTTCATACAAAATATTGTGATCTTAGCCACCATTCATTTATTGCTATTTTGTGTAGCACATTATGTATATTTCCAACGTCCTCAGAGAATAAGTCATTGTTTACACCAGAGGTTGGATTAAGGAGGTTTTCGAAATCATGGATTAAAAAGGGTTTTCCCTATAATCAGAAGACAATAACGCTTTCCACAGCTATATGCAAAGAGGTGGATAAAAAGCTAATTGGTTCACTACACTGGAACCAATGACAAGATACTGCTGTGAGCAAGCTTTTTGCATTCTTGCAGCCAAACTTCAATCACCTGCTGTCAGGGCATACTAGTTAGCATGCCGTTCCATGAATCATCTGCCAGAATAAACTGAAAATGCTATTTTTTTTTTTTTTTTTACTTGTATGTTCTTCTGGCCTAACGCTGCTGCCATGGCCATCATTCTTAAATTATCAAAGAAAACAAGAAAAAACAAAACCACCCTGCCCTCCTGGTAAATTAGTATTTAGCAATGAGGTTATTTTTTAAAGCATCTCAGTACTTGGGAATATGAAAAGAATAAAATGCTGGGCTGTAGCTTACATACATTTAGGGTAACACTGGTTTAACTGGGGACTATGCAACTCAGTATCCCCAATTCTAGCTGTTCACACTTTTTAAAACAAATTATTTAACTGCAGTTGCTATTTCTCCTGCTGAACCTCACATCCAAGAATTGGTATTTACAGAACTCTGAACTGAACCCATTACTGCTTTTCTCATGTTCATATTCTGTACTCATGAAAACAGATTCTACACTCGCAAATCATTTTCAGATACAATTTTCATTGAATACTTCTAAGTTGAATATTTAAAACAGTTTTTTTCATTTATAAATTTAGTATACGCCTACTTGATCTCAGTGGGGACGACAAAAAAAAGTTTTAAAAACTTCCAAAACTTCCTTTAGTCTTAAATCAGACTCCCTTTTAGGGTCTTCATTCACGTAATTTGTCAATGTTAGTGGCTCATAGTACTGAAAATGTAAGCGGGGGGCACACACGTATTTACCGCAATGTCTGAGAAAACTCTTTTTTTTGTATTTTTTTTTTTTCAAGACCAAGTCACTCAAGTGAAACTAAAAATAAATAAAATCTGTATTTCAGCTTAACCTCTCTTCGGAGTTTCTTTGACTTGATTCACTTGGACACTGAAAGGGCTTTCTCCCCACATCCTACAACAAAGGGGAGGCAGGAGCGCCAGTCAGCACTCGCAGTTTGGAGGGCAGAGAACAATAGAGGCTGAGACTCCACGTTGCTGGGCTGAGCTGCTTTGCACAAGGGGAGTATTTGTTCAGTTGCTGCTTCTCCTTTAGGACTGGACATCGCTCAGAGCTTACAGTGCTTTAACAAATGGTCTGATGCTGCTGCAATTTATATAAGCCTTGTCTTAGCGCTAGAGAGTGACCTAAGTCCTGGCTTTGTGCAAGGGGAAGCATATAATTGCACTGCCCAGGAGGAGCCTCATGCAGGAATTGTGGGAATCACAACTCCTTCCCTGCTTGCCATGCTCCTGCAGGGAAGTTAATTACTGCAGCAATTTATGATGCAACTCACTGCCCCCCTTCCACAGCGCCTCAGCTCCGCTGCCCGGCTCAGCTCCTCACGCATCAGGCAGCAGCAGCCGAGGCGCAGCCTCCAGAGCCGCTTTCGCACCTGTACCCTCAGACAGCCGGCCGCGCGAGAAGGAAGGCCAGGCTCTGTCTGCATCGCTGCCACCACTGCCGCCACCATAGTTCGCCTGGTTCTTGAATAAAAAAATTCATACGCATGCTAAAGAAAAGTAGCACTATCGCTGAAAACACGTCTGCATGTGATTACACTCCAAGAGAAAAAAAAAATCAGCAGGAGATATTTATTTGAATGGTGAAACATGAATAATGAGATCACCTTCACTGACCTAGTGTTCGATTAAGCACAACGGATGCAATTCTCCAGGGCTCAGAGTACCCCGCGCGTTAGGAAGAAGCTTCCCCTACTGGCAGGTCATTCCATATACTCATCTGCAGCGTTTCTGCGCTGCCCTTTGAAATAACGGGCACCGTTTTGGGTGCACCAGCGCTCTGACCTCTGTGGCAATCTCTGTTTCCAGAAACTCCAACCGCACGGTAACGAGCCACAGCGAAAGACTGAAGCAGCATTTTGTAAGGTAACAGTTCACAGCACACGGTGCCCCACTGCAGCGTGGTTTGGGTGGGTCAGAAGCGGTGCCCACGGTTTGGGTGGGTCAGAAGCGGTGCCCAGGGCTGCTCGGCGGCACTGCTGGAAGAGCGACAACGCTGAACTTCCCCAGGACCACTCTGCCGCAGCGGACGTGCCGCGAAGTGCAATCCCGCTGCCCCAGCACAATGGGAGCGAGAGGCAGCCTGCTGCAGCCCTCAAGTGAGGAGAGGTAACTCTCATAATTATTTCTGTTCAATGAAAAATATATTTCTTCAGTCTCAAACAAGTTGAAAACACTTGTAAAATCTAGTTCTAATAATTGTTATGTAGGTGAGTGAATTACATTTGTGTGTTTCCATGGTGACTGATAATGTAAAATAATTAAGTATGAAGAATAATGAGGAGAAAACTACTTCCTCTTTTTAAGGATTAGGGGCTTACAAATTGATTCAATCTAGCTATTTTTAGTGCCTGTAACCTTTGCAAAGAATGTTAGAAAATTATGAGTAAATTAAACTAAATTGTATTAAAAGGCCTTCACATTGATCAGACTATCTGCTGCTGATGTGAAAATTAAAAAAAAAATAATCTTTCTTAAATTTAGACATATATTAATATAAATTCTGTGACATTTTGCACTAAGTGCTGACTGCTTGCTTTCCGCATTCTCAGAGCAATACTCAATTTCTCTTAAGCGGGAGCACTCCATTTGTGCAGCACTGCAGACAAGCGCTCTCTCCCCTGTACGAGGACATGTTCTGCAAGCGCCCTTTGCTAGGATATGGTTCAAACAAAACTTCTGGCTGAAGAGTCTTCGCTGAGGTATCTCAGAGGAGGATACCTATAAAGGACTGCCCCCCTATATAAAGGATTGCCCCACAGACACAGTACTATGTGTATGTCCTGTTCACTACAGAAAGACTTAGCTTCTGGCTGACAGACTTGGTTGGAGCGCAAATACGCTTTGTTTTTCCTCGCAGTATTTTATACTGAAAGCATAGTAATAAACGGCACAGGATGAATAACAAGAAAGTGGCTAATAGCTCTAAAGTACATTTTTACTGAATTTTGAGGGCAACTGAAAGCCTAAAAGGTGCCGAGAATAGCAGGATGAGAGGAAAATTATTCTACCCTAAAAGGTGATGCTCTACAGGAAGTCAGGAACTAAGAAAAAAGAGCAAGCAGCAGGTTGGTGGTTTGTCTTTTTTTTTTTTTCACTGCTCCAGCAATATAACAACATCTATAAAGCACTTCATTTTCTTCTCTTGCCATATTGATATTTTCTGATGTCATTGATTTTTTTTGTAGAAATACAAACTCTTGGCTTAACTGAAAAAAATAGGCAAAATTTTCAGTTCTCTGCCAACCATAAAAATGCCAGCCTCCCTTAGTTTTTGCAACAAACGTTTTGTTGAAACAATCGCATACAGAATTTGAATTTTATATTCATTCCTGCAAGTCTTTCAAGACATTTCTAGTACATACGTTTAGTCTATGAGGAAAACGACAATTACATAAAAGGAATTGCACTGTGACATACACAGTCTAACTTCCTGAGAACCCCCTAAAACTGGTATGGAGGGGCTACTGGCATAGAAGATGCAAGCAGCAAGGTATCAGAGACAGACCACTCCTGTCCTAACTTCGGGAAGTCTGTAAAACAGCAGAGCTTGTATACAAGTTTACTCTGGCTTACACGGTGAAATGTATAAAAATAATTGCATACATTTATTCCCCTTCTCAACAAGTTTATACAGTTTATTTACTCCAGTTCGGGTAACTCAAGATAATCACAGCAATTCAATTTGCAGTTTTACTGCTGAAAAATTCTTTAATGTATGCCAATGGCCTGTGTTCTTGGTGGGCCACCGAGCAGGCTATGGCTGCTGGACAGCAGTGTCCTCTGCTAGACCTTTCCCACAACCACTCTAGGGTCCACAGCAAAAACGGCAGAAGGGCCAGAAATGACAGGTTTTTTGGTTCATGAACAATCACAAACATCAAAAGCCGCATCAGAATCAAAGGTATCAAAAGGTGCTACCAGAATCAAAAGAATCCCAGTGAGATTACAATTCAAGAAGCTTGTGTTGTACATTTCTGCACAGCTCTGAAAACACAGCATCACAAGGAGGTAAGAGAAGGGAGGGATTCAGACAGTGATTTGTGGTCCCACTGGGCACAACTAGCTTTAAAGATCGATGCTGCTTGGGAGCACACATGAAGGGCTATAGACTTAACCTCCACTTATAGGATTTTTGTGTAAGAAAGAGATTTTAAGTATGTGGAATTCTCATTTCCAGTGTGCCTTCCCCTTGAGGATCTACGAGCAACTTTTTCAGCACTTTTGAGTTCCAGAGTCAGCCGGGATGCAAGCACCTATCTCTTTACGTCCGCAGACACTCAGACCTTTAACATCTAGTACCTGAGTACAGACTCAAAGCATGCTTCTAAGTGGAGGAAGCAAGCCCCTTCAAACAAAAGGTAACGTGCTTCTCAGTAAAAGAAATCAAGTTAAAAACATACCAAAAAATGAGCGTTTCCAGAAAAGAGATTCCAACATCGGATGCACCAACCACCACAATTCTAGTGTTGATAGACGCTTTAGATTCCAGGACCAGCTTTCGATTTATGTGGTTCAGAGAATAACTCAACTGTAAAAAAAATATGTAAAATGACACAGAAATGCATTAAAAAAACCAGCAAAAGTCTGCTAAGAATTCATTAAACCATCAGTAATGCATTACCCCGTATTCATACAAAACTTATTATGGCTCACTGACATGACTAATACTATGATTTTTCTGTGCACAGCACAAGATAACACAGTAGACAAATGGTACTAAAATGCTGAAATATGTGCATGTTTAATAAGTCACAGAAAATTAGCAGACCTTAATGGTCTGGCTTCTGGAAAAGATGCTATGGAGTCCTTGTAAGAGAGGAGAAAACATTGCCCCTTCTATAATTTACTGCTATTTAGCTAACACCTGGGGAACATATATTTACATAACATTAAGGCCATTTTTATACCTTCTAGAGCAGTTTTTACCTTGCTGTTTTATTTATGGAAACGGTTTTACTTGTAAATTATTTAGGAACTTAAATCTTGAGTGTCTTTGTGTGTTTAATTGAAAACTCTCTTCCAAAATGATAGAATTAACCTTCTCTTTTCTTAAATACAGAGCAGCTACACTGAAAGCCAGGCTGTCAAATGAGTAAACTAGTATCTCAATGACACTAAGATCAATACTCTGGCCAAAAATCTTACTATAAAGTTTTTAATTGCTAGCTTCTCAGTTTCCATTCTTCTTAATGCATACACTGGTTAAGACAATAAACTCCATATTTTTTAATTTGTGTCTCTCAATAGCTAAGAGAGATTCTCAAAACAAATATGCAAGAAAGGGTCAAGAGATAATATTGCATTTGACAACTTTTTTATGCCCTGAACTGTATTTAGTTTTCAAATTTCTGATGAAAAACAGGGAAATACTTTCCACCTTGCAGTAGTACAACAGACTTTGCAACTGCTTTGGGTTGTATACATTCACATTTCACAGAATGCATAATTGCAGATTCATAAATGCACTGAAGAGACAATAGAAAATGGAGCTACTTTTATTATTTGTCAGACTTCTATATATTTCTGCTGTGTCACTTAGGCAGGAAGCAATCTAAGACTTCTAACAGGTTTTCCTCTGTAACGAATAGGAGAGAGGGGGCTA
Source organism: Pelecanus crispus (assembly GCF_030463565.1). Lineage (NCBI taxonomy): Eukaryota > Metazoa > Chordata > Aves > Pelecaniformes > Pelecanidae > Pelecanus > Pelecanus crispus. The sequence goes on along the minus strand of NC_134645.1, from coordinate 531,701 downwards.
ATAAAATTAAGTCCTCTAAATTCCTCCTATGAAATTACAGTAGAAATATATTCTCTATATATTAGTTGACAGAGTAACTCAATATACGAAGAATAAGTATTTTATTTTAAAGCTATGGTAATGACACTGGCCTTCTCAAGAAGTGCATGGCACATTCAGATCCCCAAGAGATCTTTTATACCATGTCTTCGCAATGGTGGAGACCCACAGCTGAGATTTCAGCACAGCCTCACTACAGAAGGTGCACAATTGTCTGTATAACACACTAGAGTGCTGTCCTACACCTTAAGGATTGTGGACCAATTACTTGCAAACTGCCGTCACCGTATAGCAAGAAATTTAAAATGCGACAAAATTAAATGTCGTCTTTGGTCAGGCAACGTGATTTTTTACTGCCAGATAAATGTTCTTCCGGTTGCAGTTCATCACAGTGCAATGATGACATCCAGTGGTGAGCCAGATTCATCTCAGGGACAGGACTTCACTAAGAAAATTCCAGAAGATGTCTTAAAAAAATATACTAGCCCACGGTGGCTGCTTAATGAGGTCAAATGTGTGAAACCTAGCACATGCCCGCAGTCTCGCAGGCAGCCCTGCACCAAGGAACGAGCCACAGAACGACTGTACCGCTGCCCAAACTGTTGTTACAGAAGTCATCCACGAGCCTCTACGAACAAGCCTAAATCTAATCCAAAGCCAGTGCTTTTTAACATGGTTAAACACTTCTCACAGCAGGACTTCCCAGCAAAAAGGGGTGTGATCATAAATGAACATATAACACTTCCACATTTCAGAAACTGAAAAAACCTTTCACATTTCATTGAAAACGTGCATCACCAGAAGAGATTTTAAGAAATGAGAAGAACCGATGCCAATTATTAAAGGCATGCCCCACTGCTTAAAATAAAACTTGGACTACGCTTTTTATAACATATTAAATGGCTACGCCCCGACTAAGACGTTTGACATTGTTCTCCAAGTGCTGACCCTTGGATACAGTACCACAAATAGGTGTTCAGGATATTGTGCTTAAGGCCCTAATCTCAGTATTCAGATAAATTCCTTGGGTTTGTGAACTCTACAGACAAGAACTCTGACAGGCACTTTTTTTTGTTTTGTTTTTGCTGCACACAGAGTTGCAACTTTCCAGAAAAGCAATGCCTTCTGGAAGAAAAATTATTAGTGATGTTTTTGCTGAAATGTGGCTTTTAACTAAATTAATAAAATGGTAACAAGAACACAAACAAAAACTACTTGTAATGTACCTAATCAACCAAAATAACTAGACAGGAATGTCAGCAGCTAATAGGATAAACCCAATAGACCTTACAGCAATGCCAAGTTCAAACATCTTCTACTGCAGTGCTGTGTTGTTTGGTGTGTTTTTTTTTTTTTTTTTTTAAATGTACTCCAACAATGAAATACAAAGCAGTAATACAATTTCCGAGGGAAGAGTTGTATCTAATTTATGAAATGGCTTCTGTATCAATGATACAAAGGCAGCATATGAGTAGAATATAACCGGTTTTGTTCACCACACAATGGCCCCAACACCAACAGCTGTCATGCTTCAGAAATCACCTTTCTAACAGCTAAGTACACTAAATGGCCCCAGGGAGTAAGGAATTAGGTGGATTGGTCCCATAATACCACCTTATTTTAACAAAATGTCAGGACAAATGACTACATATGTTCCCCAGAGGAGTAATCAGACATCATAATTGATAGGTCAATAGCAAACTCTAACTTGTTTATTTTGTATCCAATTTATTAAATAAAACAGCAATCATTAACTAATAGAAGGCAAAAGCAATAATTGCCATTGTTAGAAAAGGCATACGCAGCTCAGAAAAAAGTATTTTCTTTGATTATCAAAAAGATTATTTCCCCGCCGTTCCCCTCCGGTATCTGACAGCCTCTGCCACTGCACCACCTGTCACGGTGCTTCCACCTGGGAGGGCAGAGGCCCACGCTCGCCTCCAAACCCCACTCCTGGCAAAGGCGGCCTTTCTGCATTAAGCCACGGGGGATTTTTTTTTTCATGGGGACAGCCAGTGCCATCCACTTAGAGGCCTTCAAACGTGACCTCCATTAAAAATGCTTATCTCGGAATACTCCACTGAAAACTCAAACCCGGCGTGTAAATCACGTCTTTCACTTACCGTCTCACAGCACGATGTGTGCCAGAGTGGGATGAATTTACAGCATTAAAAATTCACATATCCTTCCACCCTATGTAACCAATGGAAAAAGATACATGAAATAATTAGCTGGTTTCAGCAAACGCGTTTGTATACATTTTTGCCTTTGCACTTTCAAATCAGGTAAAGCATCACACCCTCATTGTGCGTGCCCCGATCTCCCATCTGCGTAGCCACTCAGTTTGCATATTGCCTGGGAATGTATTTCTTGTACCTTTACTCGACAATATACATTGGTGGTACAAACTCTCAGATGGAGAATATTCTGTAGCTCCTTTTAGGTCTGTTTGTAAACATTGGACCCTGGACTATTGGTAGGATTGCTAAAAATATTTATTGTTATTGTTCTACAATAGGTCTGGTTTTATAGCAAATGTTACCTTCGTTTGAACAGAAAAAACAGGAACTGAGCACACAAAAATGAAAAACCAAGCTGGACAGAGGATTTCAACTTTGACAGAAGAGGAGCAGTGCGATGTTCTGAACTGGGTATCGGTAAATACATCCTAGCAAAACATCGGCAGTGCGTCGAAGAGCTGTTACACTCATTGCTGGATCTCTTCATGCAAAGACTCCATAAGGCAGCAGAATTTAGACTTGATTTTATTACACACTGAGGACTTGGGCCTTATACAGCTAAACACGCTTAAGCATTTGCTAAATTTTAAGTATGTTGAAGTGCTCCTGAATTCAGAAGGGCCGCTCAGGGTACTGCAAGATAAACATGGGATTGGCTCCTTTGTTATGTACTCAGCATCTTCACAGATCCCTCATTACTACAGGAAGTGACAGGGAACCACCTGGAGGGACCTTCCCAGCCCTGTCGTGGGGGAATTCTACGCCTGTCTGGGATGCTTTTGTTTTAATTTAGCATTTGTTACCGAGAAACTTGAGTGATAGTTACTGCTGTACAGGATCTACATAATTTGAACTCTTACTGTAAAAAAGATCAGGAGTAAAAATGATTAACAAACCTGTTCCTAGATTAGTGCTGAGGTCAGCGATACTGTCAAGCAAACAAGACGGTGAACAAACAGAGCTATTTTAATTTCAAGCTCCATTTGAATCACAAGAAAAAAAGAAAAAAAATACCAATGTTTACCAAGGAGATATGAACAAAAATTATTGGAAAAGGCATGCTTTTTCAGCCTGCATTATTTTTTTTTTCTTCTAAATTACCAACTACATTCCAAAAAGTCTCATTAGGAATATCTGTAAACATGTTTTCAAAAGCTGTTTCCAAGCATTCACAGATTTACACAAACACCAGAAGCAGAAGGAAAAGGAAAAAGAAGTGCAACTGTGACGAAGACCACAGCCTGAATTTTGTCATCTTTGTCAAAGAACCCTTCTTTAGTAACTGTGGCTCTATAAAACCGGTTTGCTCAGCTAATACCTAGTCTTTATATAATATTTTTCATCCATAGACCTCAAAGGCCTTTATGAATGAAGTCAGCCTTACTACACCAATCTTCATAGGGGTAAATGCTGATCTTCAGCATCTGGAAAAACAGTCTGTATATTCATAACCAATTTCCACCCCACAAGGTATTCTTGGAGGGAGTGGAAAGCGGGTAGTAAGCAGAATTCTTTTTTTGGTTAAGATTCAAAAAAACATACAGAAATGTAGCAATATCTAGAACTTCAGCCTGAAATACCTTCCAGGTATTATCCAGCTGGACTCACAGCATAAATGTGGAAGAAAATAGAGGAGGGGTTGGGCTGGATGGCTCTCCCTCAATTCCGTATGTCAAATTTACATAAACCATCATAGGCCTATTACACTTGACATCAAGCAGCTAGACTGATTGACTCCCAGAGGTGATCTGGCGGCGCCCAAAGGCACGGCAGCAAAACTGGAGCTTGAAATAATCATACAGTGTCTATCAATGCAATGCCAAAAGATTGTCTCACTGTCCAGCTCTCCAGAAGTCCTTGCAAAGGACCAACCTCCATAAGCTCAAAGTCTGTACAACAGGGAAACACGTACGGCCAGTCACTGGGTAAAGGACTCCTCTGAGAACACCTCGACTGTGCGCAGTTTGCACAGACACAACCCAGCAAGGAAAAAAGCTAGCAGCTTGCATTAGCCTCTGGAAATAGCAACTGGAATGGACACTGAGCCGATCTGTAGAGGTGGATAAACCAACATCCACACTGCTCACCAGCAGTGTTAGCTGATCCCGAAGTCTCACTGCAAATGCTACCACCAGCCATCACTCAGTCATCTGACGACAAGAATGACCAGCGCACCTGGTGCATCTCCACCTTGCACACAAACCCGGCGGCCATAAAGGTTCACTGTGCTGAGAGCAGCCTGGCAGACAGTACTTTTGATTGACAGCATTTCCCCCCCGCAGTGGAAGCGCGATTGATGCACTACGCGTCGAACGCTGGACTGAATCCTTCCAAGCCGGTGACCACTCTGCATGTCCACAGAGCGCTGCCTGCCGCGTTCCTCCGGTGGACGCCATGCCCTGGCAGCAGCGCCCGGCTCCCCACCACCACGGTGCCGCTGAGAATGGCTGCTCAGGCAGCACCATCCTGCGCCGAACCGCTCCCAGGGAGCGCGACGCAGGCAGGCACGCGATGCCGGGCCGCAAGCGGGCGGCTGCAGACCCAGCCCTGCTGTGGAGGACAGGGATGGCGCTGAGCCCTCGCCGCCTGTGCCGCTTGGTGCCTGCCCACGTGGGACGGGTCTGCTCTAGAGAGGCAGAGGTGCCTTGGGAAAGCCGTCATGGAAACCATTCTGCCGGGGTACCTCTCTGGCACTCTCGCTGCTCCTGGCAGTTGCAGCGAGGACCAGCAGCACCCTAGTGTACATTTTTGTGCCACGCTCCATGGCATTGGTGATTACCCAGCAACAAGGCTCCACAGCGCAGGGGCTGGGCAGTTCGAGGAAGCAAACTTCCATTTGCCTTTTCCCTGCAGCCCCTCTGTGCTTCCTGATGGAGGTAACAGGTCTGCTCTCACTACGCAGCCCTGCTTCTCCACATACCGGCAGCATAAGTACTGCCAGCTCCTCTCAACGACATGCCTTCTCCCAGAGAATGCCATTCATCTGTGACAGGTTAACAGTCGTCTTGCCTTCTTGGCAAGGAATGACAGCTACAGTTTCTGTATTTCTACAATTTAGCGTTTCAGCTTCTCCAGGCAAAACTGCAGGAAAGCCAAACCTCCTTCAGGTTCGCTGGTGATTGCACCAACAATTCAACGGGTGGAAAAATGCCCTGGAAACTGGGCACCCAGGAGCTCCTGCCTCATCGCACTCAGGAAACCGCAACCCTGGAAAAGGATTGTAACCCATACCTTTAAAGCAGACAGATGCTTCAGCCTACTAAGACTGCCATAAAAAGCTAATTGAATAACATGAAAAAAAATATGCCAATTTAGAAGCTGAAGACTACCAAGACTAATAGCTTGTACCGAACACATAATTTATACAATTAATTTTGGTTACTCATCTTTAAACAGGTTATTTGAACAAATTTCCAAGACATCCAAACAACGCTATTTGAATAGCCAACCTAGCTTTCACTGTTAGTCACGCAACCCTCAATGTCTGAGCATACCCTTTACCATGCACTTCCAGAAGGCAGAGAGAGAAGGTCCCAATTCCAGGTCCAGCAAGCACGTGCCTGCAAGCTTGGTCCCTGTCACTGCTCTGTGCCAAAAATCAGTCATGGCGCTGTGCACTCCTGCACGGAGAAGGCTGGAGCCTGGAGGGTCGAAAGAGCATGCAGATGCTTCCCAAGTATCCAGGCTGACAGAGAATTCTTTAAATCCTGCTTTTAGTGGCATAATTATTAACATGCTATGAAGTCATTCCAACTAGGTAAGTAAGTAGACTCCAAATTACATAATTTAAATCAAAACTCCTTCTTTACTGACAATTTCACAAGAGAAGTCGGGATCTAACACTCTGAACCAAAGCCATTAAAAATTAATGGGAAAATACTCATTTATTCTAATTGGCTCTGAATGTAAATGGATATGGAAAACACTTTCCTGCACTAGGGCCAGAGTCTGAGCAGCCAGCCAAAGACCATCATTAACTTAAACAACATCTCCTTAACTGCTCAGGTTTATTTTACAGAGTTGTTCTGCCATCAGAGGACACATTGATTATACTGCCTTCATGCAGAATAAACAAAACAAAATAAAATTAGGAATTGCCTATAAACAGCAAAATTATATGTAACTGAAAATACCACTAGCATTTCCAGACACTAAATATTCTTCTACAATGAATGAAAGGACTTCCTTAAGCTTTGATTTTAAGCAAGTCCTGCTTCACCTCTCTGGTCCAGCTCCAAAAGACACTATGAAAAAACCTGAACATCCCTGATGAGACTTAACTGGAAAAATATCTCTCAGCACGGGCTGGCTCAGGAAGGTTTGCCTCCGAGGACTTCTTTTGGGAGAAGACACCACCACAATGCATCACAGCTACCCCAATACCCACATCAAGACAGGATTGTGTACGCTCTGGAAAGGGAGAAGACCGAAGCATCTCTGTCCACTGTGCCTACTCTGCATACAGACTCATGGCAACAAAGTTAGCATTTTCTAAATGTACTGAATTAATTGAAAAATTTAAGAGATGCATAAAATTAAAAGCCTTAAAAAATCAAATGTAAAAAACATCACCACATTTCATAGTGAAAAAAATGAACACAAGGTAACTAAATAACAGTACTAGGATACAAGCGGAGATTGATTTGCAGCTTACTACAGAGTCATACTTTAGTGGCAGCAGCTGTGGTTCTCCATTTTGTAATAGCGAACATTACCTTTCTGTGGAAAAAATATCTATGCCCTCCTTACAAGCTGGAATTATGCTACTTCCAAAGTCAATCTACAAAATGCTTTGCAAAAGCTTTAAAACAAGTCTGACCTGTTTTTAAGCAGAAATGACTATTTTAGTTTGCTGCAAATGTCATTAACACCTGTATAGTACTGACACCATGCTTTCAAAATAAAGATAGGTCATCTTACTTTTAATTTCACACATGCACATAAGTGGTAAACATTCAGAGCATTTCTGTTAATGATGCCATCTGGTGCCTCCCATAATTGTGTAATATTCAGCCTTCCAAACAAGATGTAATGGCAGCAACACACAAAACCCACTGACATTTACAGTAAGGAAATTTATTATCAGCCATCAGTTCAGAATGACTGTGTTTGCATGACTACTGGCGCTATAAAATCATCACCTTTACCAACCAAGTGAAGGTACAATAAATAATGGATTTTAATCCATGCACATACTACAAAAACATTAAAAATTCATTACTCAAACACAATAGCATCTTAAGCAACAGTTACTTCTTTAAAAATTAATACTACTTTCCTGGTTAAATGAAAACTACACACACCAAGCCTTTGTTTGTAATACCAATGTGTTCACACACAAATTATAACACATAGGAATGCTTCTGGTTTAACTTCGATACATGAATCGATATTTAAAAAGTAGGGAATTCTCTTGCCCATCCTACGTAGGCTCTCTTTACTATATTTATTCTCTTATCTTAGTAAAGGCTTAATGATTTGAAAAAAAAAATCCATCAAAAACCTTTTGCATTTTAGCCACTTTCAGTACATTCCTGAGCCTCAACTGAATTCACACAGAACTGGAACTGAGCCAGAGTGAAACCTCCTATCACTAAGATTTTCTACAAAGAGAATACACTGTGCTGTAAGGCAGACAGCTATACAGTAAAATAGCACCAACAGCTTTTCTTCACCACTCTTAGTAGTTCAGTGCACTTTCAACTTTTATTATGGAGTACAGTTAGAGAGAAGGCATCTACACAAGCGTGGCTAACTATTTCTGCGGTAATGCATACCGACCCCGATGGGGAATGGATACTTCCCGGTAACTGCAGCTCCATGAGCTGCACTGAGATGCGCTCCTGCACACATTTACACTTCAGGTGGGCACGCACTCCAAAGCAAAGCCTTTGTTGCTTTATTGTACTCGTGCCTGTACCTGTCCACCTTCTTGACATTTCTCTTTGGATGCATAAGGCAGAAAATGCCTTGCTCCCTCAATTTCTTTCAACTGTTCAGTTAGAAGCAAAGAGCTTTGCTTGTTCAGAACAGATTGTTCTGTTGTACACAGTCTTTCCCCCCATGTTTTAAAATCTGCTTATTTTAACTCCTTGTTTTTATTACCTTTTAAACGCAGCTGAGCTAAGTTGTTCTAGCTGCACTCTCTAGCCTAGGTGGGACTTGTAGCCATGTGTTGCAAACGTCCTTTCCTTTTCCTCTGCTTTCCTCCACCGTGACAGCAAGGTGTTAACTAACAGTATATCAGTTCTGAGTCCTTTCTGTTCCTCTTCCTTGACAGGTCAAGGTAATGGATTATGCTCAGTCTGGGCTGCTGATCAAAACATTCAAGATCTTGTTCAATTTTTTCCAGTAAGAAGTATTGAGGAAGGTGTAGTCAGATGTGTCCCAACTACACAGAGACACTAACATACAAATAAAGAGTTAGGGCAACTTCTGATTAGGTGGCCTGAGCATAAGGAAGCAGAATCTACAGAGAGTGAAATGCCTCAAGAGTTTGCTGGGGGAGACACTAACATCTAGAGAAGTGTTTCCTATGCAAACACTCATATATATGTTTTATTTTCCTTTTTAAACAAGCTGCCCCAAAAGTGAAAGTTTCTGTCAAGCTTGAAAACGTTTTAGATTTGTTTTCAGTTTTACCTGATAGCTAACTTTTTTTTTTTTTTTTTAAAAACCATGGCAAGCATACAGGACCTACTTTCTTACTTTCTTCTATTTTAAAGTCCTGTAACTTTACAACGGACATAAAAAAGCTCATTTAATAGAGAATAGTCCAGGACAGTACTTACACTTGCAACCCCTTTGAGTATCTTCTGCAATAAAAAGAGTATGTATGAACTTGCATCTCAATGGAAGAAGGCATTAAGATTACTCTAAAAACGACAATGTATTCTTTAAAAATATTTTAAAGTATTTTAAAGTCTTAAGTATTTTCTCTCATTTAACTTTTTTTTTTAAATTATTTTAAACTGCGTTCAGCCATTTATTCATAGAACTTGCCATAAGCATCAGCATGGAATCAAGTAAACACACAAAAATACATGCATACTGGCACTGAAAACTATTATTAAGTTAGCAGTGCCTTGTATTCCAATTTCTTCTTGAATCTTACATTAACGTTTACCATTTCTTCTGTGGTTAAGCTTCCATTTTTCCCAGACTACAAACAGGAGGCCAAATTTTCATTTCAGCCTTTTCTCATGTTCTGACCCCAAATGGTTTCATGTGGTAGTGCAGAACTACATGCAGACAATGGAAGAATGTGGACCACAGGCCTGCTTTTCTTAGCTTCTCGGTTTTGCAAACCCCCTCTAGATGGTCTATAGAGTCATGGAGTCCACAGGCTACCTGTCTGCAAAACAGTACACACCACTGATAATGTGACAGAGAAAAGCTCCATGACTACTTTGAGGTGAAAAGACGACACTGAAAGTTTTGCTCAAAATGGTAAAGGAAAAATCCCCTTTTGCAGAAAAAAGGCTAACACTATTAGTAAGACTAACTTGTTACATATGAGTTAAGCAGACTTTACCATTCTAGTGACAATAGTTCAATTCACATAACCTGTAAAGCAATGCAAGTATGAAGGAGCAGAAGGATACCGCCTCCCAAAGCTGATGCCACTGCTCAGAACAAAAGCTGGCACATTTTCATGCACTGCATTACTGAATTCCATGTACATGAGGTCCTCGGATTCAAAACAGTATTTGTCCTGACAAGGTCCTCTATGTGCTCTTCAGTCAGGTAAACCAACTTTCAACTAAGTTTCTTGAGGAAAATATATAATCTCCAATAGCAGATTAAAGGATATAACACGAAAGTTATTTTTTTTTTAACTAAAGGACTGCTGAGGAAGCACACTGTTTAAGCACACAGAAATGAAATCATGGCCACTGAAGGAGTACAGAACTCACTGCTGTACAGGCATTCTTGCCCCGAGTAATTTCTTGGACATCTGTCCAGCCACCTTGGCAACACTCAACTCTTGAACACCTTTAAAGTCTAGCTCAGAGAACACAAAGCTGGGCTGAGCATCTGACTCCAGCTTTTTGCCTGATCCTCCTTCACTCACTACTCCTTGTACCAATTTAAACATTTCCAGTAATGCACCTGTAGCATCATTTGAGAAGTACAAAATTAACCGAGAAAGCGTTGGTTTGTTTGGTTTTGGGTTTTTTTTTTTTTTTTAAATTTATACAACACTACTGCAATGCTTTAATAACTGTTCTGTCCTTTTTATGAGCTGTAGCAGAAAAAACAATTCTGAACTGTGCAATAAAACCTGACAGCTTGAACGCAACCATGAAATAAAAAAAAATAAAATAAACCAAATAGCATGAATAATAATGAAAGGGCAGAAACAAGAGAATAATTCAACAGATGTGTGACATTTTTGTTCTTCATTGTGGATCAGTTATTCTTGTTAATTATATCACCTATTCTTCCCTTTTATTGATAATTACATGAAGCAGATGGATAACAGAATGCTCCCAGATGGTGAGAAAGCAAACAAGTTTATAAATTGTTTATTTATGAAGCTATCATTAAAAATTATTTAATTATCTATAGTTTTCTACTCCACCAATAATTACATGCACCGTAAAGGCCAGGAGCACTTTTAAGATAGTTAGTATTCTGTTGTAACCAACTGTTTTTTAACGTAACATTACTGAAATGACTGACAGATGTGCAAAACACAATAATAATCTAATCTGGTTTAACACTGTGGGAATTAAGATTTTGAATCTTTGGATCTTCTGCCAATTGGCCCTTCAATACTGGTTACTGATTCAGAATACAAAAAAAATCAGAGATTTCCTTTTGATTTGGAACAGCTGTAGAAAGTGTTTGATCTAATGAGCAGACAGGAGCTTTTTCAGGTCTTGTGTCATGAAACCCTAGAGCATAGCAGATGTATGGCCTGATGCAATTTTGAGCTAATGTGTGGAACCTCCGATATGCTTGCTGCAGAGGCACAGGCTGAACAGGCATCCCGAAGTCTGGGCGCTTCCAGGACTAGATGCAAATAAGATCGTTAGCATCTGTGCCATTCCAGAGGGCTGCAATGGGAGACAAGGGAGTTTAATGCCTCCCCCTCTGTGCCTTCTCAGTCAATCCTCACCCGATTTAGCCAAATCTCTTCAGTAGGGCAATGGGAGATAGAGCTTTGTAGGAACAGACACAGAAAATCAGCAGCAAAATGTATTTGCCATCTCAAGAAATGGGGTAAAAACATACTCTGTCATTAGTGACTGATACAGGAAGATATTACTATGTTCATAAGAATTTGCAGCCCTTTAGGAAATGGAGAGCCACTGCTTGGGAAGTGGCAGGTCTTCCGATGCAGAGATGAAGCAGCACAGGGTTGTGGTTTAAGAGAGAGAGTGAAAAAGCTTGTGGTTGCCTTAAAACCTATGCAAAGCTTTAATAAAAAGGCCGGGCAACAGAGAGGAGGAATGGGTAGAGTTCCTAAACTCCGTATTTCTTTGGAGTCATAGTCATTTTAACAACAAGCAAAGAGGCAATACAAACCAAACGCCTGGCTCAAACCAGAAACAATACTGAACCAAGGGAAATACCACAAGGACAGGGGGAGAACAGGGTGGCTGGAAAACTGCAGCTGAATAGCCATTCAGGTAATGGACAGTTATGTCTTTATATAATAAATTTCTGGATTTTAAGAGTAAATCTCTCTACATCTAGCTGTCCCAGACGGACTAGAGGAAAAAGGACCTATGCTTTCTTAGACACCGCGAAATACAGTTCACGGTGCCTGCTAGAAGCAGGAGTGAGCAGACCAGGAACTCATGGCAGGGCAGCACACGGGGTTTCCCCCTTTTTGATTTTTCCAGACACTGCAGTGGAATAGAGAGATTTGACAGAGGGACAACAAGAACAAGTTACCAGAGACTTAACACTTCTGGTGCTCATCTGTCTGTAACAACCAATCCAGACCTGCAGGAAATCCACCTCTCCAGCACAGCCGAGGTCCATCTGGATTGGCAACGCATGGGAATTAGCCGAGGGCAAAGCTTTTCTGATTTAGATTGCTGATTTCGCTTCTGGCTTTGGAGGCAGGAAACGGGAAAGAATCCTTGTGGGTCCTGGTTGAGTTATCTGTACTGGGTCAATATTTATGAGTGAATCTCTTCATGCTCACAAGTAGGCTGGAATGTATTAAAGAGATACACAAACTGATTGAGCCCCAGGGCTCCCACTGTGCACTCTCTCTAAGATATTAAGCCACTAATGGCCTACAGAGATATATATGCACAAATCAAGAGCTGTGCTTAGACACTGAATGGCTGAGCTGCTGAGCCCCAAGCTGTTACTGGTGAAAAATAAATTTTGCAGCAAGAAAAGGAGAGAGAGCGAGCTCAAAAAAGGCTGGAAGAAGAGGAAGGCAGACCACTGAAAAAGCAGTAGATGAGAAGCAGATGTTGATGGCTAGATATCAAGGGGCATCTTGTGGGTATCAAAGCAAGAATTTCATTAAAATTATCTCCATCATAAGCGATAGATACTCAACCAATTAATTAGGACAGGCAGTCAAATGAAAATTTTACATTTCTGAAACTGACTTGCATTTACAATCTTTGTATTATAGTTTATGTGAAAAAATCCTGCCATCACTGCAGAGCCATCTAAAACAAGAATTACAATGATAACCTGTCCTCCAGCTTTCAGGAACAAAGCGGGCACGGGTTAATGTCACAAAGAAGTGCTTTTTGATATGAGAAGGCAAAGCCCCCTCAGCAAAACAAGCTTGGTGAGCTAGAGTAGAGAAGTGTGATAACAACATGAGGAGCGGTCTCAACTACTTGGAATCCCTGCTTGCCCAAAGCTTTTAAGACCCTGCAAGATCCTGCCCCTACCTTGTTTAAAACCACCTTAACAAAGACAATAGCAGACATTCTCTCCTTACCGCTATCCAGGTGCTTGCCTCGGACATCTTCCCACTAATTCCTACTCCAGCCTCTTTGTCTGTGTTTCACTTTTCTCTCTTCTCCACGCTTTCCTTATGACACTGTTTTTCTATTTCCCTTTTACCTCACTTCCTAGCCTGCTGGCATGTTCTACGACCAAAATGTGTCTCGCCTTGCCTCACAGTATTTTTAAAGGTGACAATTCTCAAGCCATTCCATTTTGCAGAGTTGTCACATTTAACTCCTTGGTGGGGTATTTTGCTCTTTGCAACATGGATTGTGTCTTTCTGTTTACAGAGTGTCTGAGCAGGCCTTTTGATCGCTACAAAAATGTAGGAGTATAATAATTTTGTGCCTACTTCAACCTGACTATATTAATTTTATAAAATACACCTCATTTTATTTGCAACTTAGCTGCAGGATTTTGCAGGGAAGAGCAAGATTATTGATGGGGATTAATCTTCCTTTCTGAAACATTAGAATAGGGAGAGGGCAAATGCCTTATGCCTGGCTACTACCAGAGCTAACAAAACATCCAAGACCTGAAAGCAGCACCAGCTTCTTACTTTTCACGAGTACACTCAGTCCCCTATGGGAGGTTACCTCTTAAGTTATAAAGCTTTCCCAGTGTATGGTGGCCAAAGGTCATTTCATTCACTCAACAGAAGAGTCAATTTAGCTTTGTATGGTTTCAAATTCTCGGTATTTCAGAAAACTACAGGCAGCAGTAGCAGACTAGCTTTATCCTCAAGTTACCACCTAGGGATCAACCCCAGATGCCAGTTTTGATAGAACGCAGTCTGTCAAAAATCTATAATTAATGCTGGCGCATATGCATGGATACTTATACAGTACCTAGCCTTCATTTTTTTTTTCAGCAAAACTTTGTTAGTGAAAAATCTCACACATTTTACTAAACAGAAATTCATTAAACCTTCAAGATTTTAAACAATTATCTCACTACCTACAACTTTCGGAAATCCTCAGGAAGAACCTGGGAATGGAGCAGACAACAGATTTGCAAATCTCTCAAACACAGGAAGTCTGTGATTTTCCAGCTCCAACAAAAACGCTAAGATGAGCTCTTCTAGTATAGAGTAACAGTTCATTTTAAAGATAAAACAGGAATTGGTTTAAAGAAAAGCATCAGACAGTTTATTCTGCAGAGAAGAGGAAGGCAGGGATGTGCATGTTGAGGGAAGACTGTTCAACAAAGCCAAACTCAGATCAGTGGCCTCAGCCATGTCCCGGATTTTCTTTGCCAACTGCTGCCTAATTAAGAGTTTCAGATGCCAAAAATTACTGACTAACTGTGAAAAGGACAGCACTAAAAATATTATATGGGAGCCCATCTCAGCCAACTGGAAGTTAGTAGACAGACATAAAGCTCCCTAATTATATTTCTTTAGGAAATTACAGCTACCTACTGAGAGTATCCATCACTAATTGCGTTTTTCCTAGTATTTCAGCTTCGCTAGTTACTCTTGCAAGGGACCACCTTCACATCAAATTTTAGATACTTAAAAATATAAGACAGAATAAGGTGTAAGTTATTTAACAAATGAAATTTTAAGAGACACTTAGTTTAGAACCTCCATATGAGTGCTATGCAAGTAAGAACTGTTTGGCAGTGAAAACACTCTCTTCCTTTGCTGTTAAATCATTCCTGGTATTTTGAAGTGTTCTTTGAGATACCTTGTGCATAGAAGAAATGTGACTTTGGGACTGAAAAATAAAACTGAGTTAAGCAATTTCTACAGAAATAGTCAGAAGCATGACATTGTCTTTTTCCACTTGCAGAGCATAATACCTAAAAAAAAAAAAAAAAACCACCTTACCAGGAAGAAGGGCTAAACACGAAGTCAGAACATTTAAAATGTGTTGGGAGTTTGAGAGCAATGTAATGAAAAAATATTGTTCAAATGTAAGCATTTAGTATATAAACATTATAGTTCAGTGATTGCTGTTTGTAGTGCGTTTGAAATTCAAGCTTAGAAGCAGCGACGGTCGTGCAGAAGCGAAGCTGGGATTCTAAGGGTATGGACACCATGTTCAATGTAATTAAGAAGCAACCTATCAACAGTAAGATGGTAATGCCATCCCATCTGCCAAACCCTGCATTAGCTGGCACCATGCCTCTTGCCTGCTGCTGCTTCTGTTACCCACCTGATCCTTGGAGACCTGCTCTGATGGAGCGTTTATGCCAAGCTCTTCCAGAGGATAGACAATCTGTCGTCTTGGTCGCACGGGAACCATGTAATGAAGGGCAGATGTCAGGGAATGGGCACAGGGATTCTGAAACTGAAAGACAGCGATCTATATTTCAGCAGAGAGAATGTCAGAACGGTGCATCACAGATGTCTGTTGTATGGCTTTGCAAATACAAAATTCTTAGCTCTGCTGGCTAAATCTGAGAGAAAAATCAGCAAATAAACAAACATACTCAGAGCAGAGGAATGAATTGCAGATAATTCCTGACACTAATGAAGATAATTATGAGAGTAATTACATTACTATCTCTGTGGGAATGACAGATAAACAAGTGGTTTGGTTTATGGGATTTTTCAGCACAAGTATTTTCCCCAGGAGGATATTTTTCTCCATAGTGATCATGAATCAGCTTGATTTGACCTCATTAAGCTATGTTATCTGCTTACTGCTAACCTTTGCTTGTTTGGCAAAGAATGGTTATGAATTTATATAGAAATTCTATACCGACTAAAATGTCAATTTCATCCAAGTGATAAATGTTAATAAACCAGCATAAACTTGAAGTGAACAAAAACCCTAATGCTAATGTGAATATCATGGGTCTTCAGAAATAGCTGTATTCCATTTATTACAGCATGACTGGCTCTGTCATAACTTATGACAGAAAAGGAAAAAAAAAGAAAAAGAGAATTACAGGAAGTAGAGAATGAACATTAATGCAAACTAAATTACACTGAAGTTCCGTTCCATCCACAAATATTGAAAAAACTTACTTTACTCAGTTCTCAACACAGTAACATCACCACATTTACCACTTATTAGAAAGCAATAATTAGCCTAAGTAACTTAAAGGAACTCTGTAGCCTGGAAATAGGCCAAACTGGAATCATTAGGAAGATTTACCTTTCCTCTTCCATCCACTGCCATTAAACTGCATTTTTGTAAGTGCCTCAAGAATTTCAGAACCTAGGACATTGGGTCCTCAAGAGAACACTTAATAAAACTCCACAAAAGTGCACACTGGAGAAGCAGGAAAGAACATCCTGCTGAAAATGTACCTATTATCTAACATGTCAAAATTCCTATGTTAAAAATGGTGGCAATTTCAAAAACACTGAGGACAGAATTCATCGCAGTTACCATCTAAAAGCTAGGCGCTTACCTTAGCTAGCCATACAGACACCCCCCAGAGTTAGAGATGAGTGTCTCCAGAGGGCAATTCTTTCCGTCCTAAGATAGGCAGTTATGATCGATGGATGAACTGCCCCCTGGGTGCACCCTGTGTTCTCCTCCAATGCTGGCAGGAGCCACGGTGATTAGGCTGGGCCAGAAAGTAGCTTTAGGTGGCTACACATCAATGAGTTGATATGTTTGAAAGTTTTTCTTTGTTTTCCCTTTTCTGACATGAGACTGATGACAAGACACATGCATGAGTATTTTTTTGAAAGAAGCTTCATTCATTTGAAAGAATCTTTTATTTTGCTTCTACAAATTACATTCTTCTCAGAAATGGATTTTCTCACGCAGCATTAGGTTCTTATGGTTCTCCTGTGGCACTTGCAGAAACACAAGTCACATTGTCAATGACAATGAGGTGCCTAGGTCCCACTGACTTTTGATGAAACACAGTCTAGAGTACCTAAATCACTTTTGATGAGTTCTTATAAACCACCTGGATGTGTTTTTAATATTGTCCCCTTGCATTTACTCATGCTACTTTATGCCCAGTGACATCATTCCTTTTTTCTTCCCTGCCCTCCACTTTGTCCTCAATCTAAACAAATACTGGTACCTCTCAAAATTCATTATGCAGCTGAGTGGCAGTATGTGGGATGGTACAACTCGATCAGGTTCTATTATTAAACTATGACAGGAAATACAAATCATTGTTAAATATAAAAATACTATACATGCTTGATACCTTGTCTTTTAAAACCTGATTGGTAACTGATTTGCAAGTGACAAAGATATACCAGGTGTATTAGCACCTTAAAAGCAATTAAATAAAAAATATTATGTTGGTTTCTTCAGTTGATGAGTTGTGAGTTTCTTGTTTCTTCACCTACATCCAACACAAGGGCAAGAAACTAAGTCAAACCCAAACTACAGCTTAGAACCCAGACACATGGTCCTACTTAGGCAGGAGCGGGAATACTGGATGCTTGCTACTTCATCCTAGAACGGATCTATTGGGAATGGACAGGAAAGGGCAGAAACCTGACTATCAGAACTACAGCACGGGCTGGCACAACGCACAAGGCAACAGCAGTACACAAACCTATGTGGGTAAGAAGCAGATCTGCTTCTCCCAGAGACAAGTGAGAAGGTAGCATACAAATTATTCCTCTGCTGTGCTGCTCCCAGGGAAACATACCAATGTGTGTAACTTAAGACATCTAACTACATTTAGAGAACAGCTGCCCTAGGATTCTCTAAATTCAACTGAGAAACAGACATTTGCAAAGAGCGACTGAGCTCAGAAGGAGCCACCCCCTAGGAAGGGCTTCTCTCTCTTCACAGACTAGGTAAAGAGCCAAGGCCAAGTACGCTTCAAATTTCTGCTCCTCCACGTGCTTCCTGGAGATAACGGGCAAGTCTGGACTCTCGTGCACTACTGAGCACGCTATGGACTAACCCTACTATACAACAGCTATGTCCATGAGTGCAGATTATATCACGCAAGAAGAAAAGGAAGTACAATTTGCTGCAGATTACTAAGAAAATTCCTGTTTATAGTCATTCACAGAAGCAAAGAGAAAAATAAAGTGAGCAAAGGTGACAATATTTAATATAAAAAATACAAATAACTTTCTTCCTACCTTGCCTTCCACATACTGTGGATAAATAGGATAGTAAAGAGCAGATTTGTGGGCCAAGCGAAGAATCTCCTTTAGAAAGTGTTTTGTATAGTGACGAAATATAGGATTTAAGACAAAGTGGTAAAGATGTCCATGTTCCTCTTGCTGGTGGTGATTAAAATGAATAAAATCTTCAATGTTGTAATGCGATCGAATATACTCAATATCCTGGAAAAGAAGAATTTGGAATTCAGAAGTGATGAAACAGCTACATTTACAATATTTTAGCAAGTGCCCATGAGTTGCTTTCTATCAATTAAGGAACTGAATTTGAACACTGACATTAAGTGCCTTTGAGAGTTATCCTCAATCAAAGCACACTGACTGAACATATTTTTTTTGAAAATCTTTTCATTGTACCAAAATCTATTCTTGACCACCTTTATTTACCAGCAATGCATATTTGACCCTTTCACAAGAATGTCTAGTACAGGTTAATAGAAATTCATGAAGAAAAAAAAGAAAAAAAAAAATCTGTTTTGCCGAGTTCAAGACAGAGAAGCCTAGAGTGTCCTCTCGCAAAACTTAGACTGAAAAAGGGTAATTCTACAGAGAAGAGCTGCATAAGAAATGCCCTCCAACAAGTCTTCTCTGTTGAAGTGATAAGCTGAGATTTTTGCACATTTATACAATCAAAAGAAATTGCTATACCCTCTTATCTCAATGCTCTTAATATCATTAAGAGCTATTTTTGAAAATAGGAGTGACTACTCTATTTTAAAAACTGAGCATTACAGCTGTTGAATACTCCAAGATTCACCTTTTCAGTAACAGCAGAATGCCACAAAAGTAAGCCTTAAGGAACATTTACTTTTCAAGAATAATGTGCAACATTGTCTTTTTTTTGTACTCCATTAGAGAATACGCTTTTTATTTGTTTTGAAGTTAAGCGTGTGATTCATAATCACTCAGAGTCTACCGTTGGGGGCAAAAAAAGTTAAGAAAGCAAATCTAGAAGGACAACTACTACTCTTTGCAGTACGTATGGCAAAACTGCTTATTGCCTTTGGAAATTAGGGGGCAAAATAAACAATTACAAACATCTTCAGAGGCAGAATGGCTTTGTGCTAAAGAACCAAAAAGAGATGTAGGAGGCATACTTTCAGAACACATCAGCAGCTTCTTGCAAGTAACAGGATGATTTTTTTTCCATCCATTTGTCAATCATTATCTATGAGAAGGGAAATAATACAGTCTAAAGAAAGAAAGTGTATAGAATCAGTATCATTTAGATATACTTTCTGTTAGGTACACATATAGCGGCGAGCATGAAGCTCAGCCTTTAGTGTTGAGGGCTAAGTGTTACAGTTTTCATACAGAAATAGAATTTACCATTTCATCTCTAATAACAGAAATGCCAACTATTTGATCCAAAACTTCTGCTATGAAAGCCTGCACTGGAGTCCCATCCTGTAAGGCAAAAGCAACATATGAATGTTTCCTATTTCATTAGTAATCTTTCTTTTTAATTGTAACTGTATTTCACCACGTCAGTTAAAATACTTTCCTCCCAGTACACATTCTATACACTACCCCAATTTAACCACTCTTCCTTAACTCGAGGCATAATGTTTAAGCAGTGTATATGGCTGGACTCTTGACCATGCAGAACTGACGTTTCAGTTAGGATCTAGCTGCTACAGGAGTGCTATAGGCTCAGCCACTACTTTAGTCCTGGGTTAAGTTCTGATCTTAGGAAAGAATATTAATTAAAACAGGTATTTTCCATCAACAGTTGTATAAAATGGATCTCCCTACAGCTGTATGATTAGCAATTAAGAGCGCTTGCAGCATTTTCCATCACACAACAAAAATGCAGATGCTCCCTGCTGTCTGATGGGCATATGTCTGGCTGGCCACATTATGGGAAGGAGAAAGAGTCCCCCATGATATGACAAAACCCAAGTACATGTTCATCACACAACCAGATGTGCATGCAAGAAAAAGCGACAATGCAAATCAGGCGGTGGGTGGCCAAAAAAAACGCATCCAGCCTGCTTCTGTCCCTGCATTTGAGGAGTCTCCAAAGAAGAGGGTAGTTGTATAGGCCACAGGTTAGATTAACTATCACGTCAGGCTGTACTGACTGTTGGTACTGACTTGAGTACCTATATACTGTATATATGGTATACTAGTTGAGTAATGTCATAAATTCTGGATGTATTTACCAGTATTATCCATTCTCTTATAAGTATATTTGCAACAAATACTCACTGGATCCCTGCGAGCCAGAGTAAATATCTTTAAGTCATTCAATATACTTTCATTCAAGCTAAGGGTTTTAATGAGCATTTTGACACCAAGTAGGTCATTGGTTGTTGCCTTTCTTACATTAAATGACCTATTAAAAAAAAAAAAAAAAAGAGGAAAAAAGAGTAAAAGTTCACTCTGTGACAAATTAAAGAGAATTCCCATGCTTAGGACAACATGCCTTCCACAAGCACCAAACACATCTTTTAGAAGTTGAAATTGACTGCCATATGACTATTGTTCCCACATATGACTATATGCATAATTAACTCGCTGCGTGATAACATAAAAGATCATACATCTACTTAACGCAAGAATGCTGCTTTAACTGCTACTAAACACTCAGTCTTTATGCACCTACAGCCCAATCCCACAAAGCAATGAGCAGCTATAACCACAGATCTCACCTAATCTTCATGTGAGTAAGAGCCAGCAGAGAAAGGAGCAAAGAAGCTTTTAAAGTGAAAGTAGAATCCGTAACTGCACACTGACGCGCATGGGAAAAAAGAAAGAAAAGAAACAGAGAAAGATGAGAAAAAAAGAAAAAAAGGAGAGAGAGAAAAAAATAAAACAGAGCCAACTGTCATCCTTGGATATGGTACAAAAGAAAGGCAGTAACATCAATTCCTCCAACAAGAACAAATTACTAACATTTGTGTTAGGCCTCGGTTCTTCAAATAGTAATACACGAGGACAAACTTACATGAATAAAATGCCTCTCATAAATATAAGATTGCCAATTAGTAATCACACAACAGTGACATGGTATAAAAATGACTGTGCAATATATACAACCAGCAACATGTCAGCTACAGACAGCAATACCCTGGCACTTACCTAGTTTACACACTCTGTTATAAAACATCTTCCCACCCACTAATTATGAAAAAAATTTACTTCACAGTGACAGCCTACAACAGCTGAGGAGCTCCCTCATTTCGTCTGTTAAACGCATCGACCCTTCCTGGTTAAACAAGGCTCATATAATAAAGACTTACAGAGTGCTGTTCAAGGAACTGAACTACAACTTAATTTCCAAGAACTAAGTTCTTTCATCCACAGTTAACAAACTTGCAATTCACATAGTATAATTTCCATTCCTGTTGTTCTTGTTTTCAATTTAAACTTGTATGTGCTATTCTTCAGCCGAAGTCACCGTCACATTGAGAGTGATTTTGTGGAACATGGTTTTAATGAATAGCACTAGCACCTTAAAAAACAAACCTACCCAATATCTGATACGTTATGGGAAATTTCACAGCTCAGTCTCATGGATCATTTTCAACTCAATTATTTGAGTGCTCAAAAGCATACATTTGATTACTAAGTTACAAACTAATCCTGAACTTCTAAGTGAATATCAGCTTAGTTTCCACATTTGTTCACACATTTCCACAGACAGTTAATTACAGATCAAACAAGTGATGAGGATGATGGTCAGCAAGACCAGCAATATGGTTTACTCTGCAACCCATGAGCATGCTATCTTCCTGCCACTCCACTGAGCCCAACACGTCAGTTTTTCTCTCCACCCACGTCCAAGAGAAGGCAGTCGTGCCAATAATGGACTACATTTTTAATATGAGGAAAAACAGAACATGCAAAAATTCAAAACCGTTTCTTTTAAAAAAGAAAAACAAAACCACTAGATCCACTGTGAGTATGAAATAGTAGGAAGGACTATCCAAGGTCTGTGCTCATTTCTCTTCCAGTAATGAATTAACTCATTCTAGATGCCCAATTCCTTTGACTGCTCAGAGACCAGGACACTATTATTATTATGCTTTTTAGTGAAAATTGAGGGAAAGTATCCATTAAGCATTTCAGCCTATGCCTTGTCATCTGTTATTTTTTCTCCTTCACTGTTAAGTAGCAGACCTACACTTCCATTTGCTGCACTCTTGCTTTTTGTGTACTTAACACTTTTTCTTATTCCTTTTACAACCTTTACTAATCAGTATCTCATTTTGTGCCTGTGCCTCTTCTGATTTTGCCCTTTCATGTCTTCATATTCCCATCTTCTTACCCCTGTTTTTCTTTTAATCCATTTTCTGTGACTTCCTTTTCACTCACGCCTTTTGAAAGCCCTTGGTGCAAGTACAATATATTGATCTTTTACTTTTTCGTATTTTGGTTTTATCTGAGAGAGTATCTGCCGTTGTGCACCGAGTTTTTTTGTTCTTCACAAACTTTCCAAAAGCTTCATCTGGTTTGTTCCATAGCTCTTCTGATCCTAAACCTCAACAAAAGGCTATTTTTCCTTACTTTCCTGCACAGCTGAGGGGGTGGGGGGGGGTGGGGTGGGGTGGAAAATGCTACTAATGACACCATTCTGTTTTCATGGAAGGGCTGGTATCATTTGGAATATGCACAATTTAATCAGAATTGTAAGGCTTGGGGTTTTGGTTTGGTTTTTTTTTTTTTTTTTTTTTTTTTTTTAGAAACCTTGATAACAAGTTTAATTCTGACCAAAACCACAAGAGGATGTATGACTACCAATCCTACTGGTGGATTACTGAACAGCTGTGACTGAGATTAACAGGAATTACTCCAGTGGCTTTCTCTTCAGCCAGCTGGATTCTTACATAGTACGCAGAAGCCCAATTTCATCCCATGGTAAAAAGCTTCTGCATAGGTCCAAGAGTAGCTGGCCAGTTCCTGCGTGAGCTATTTGTATACCATCAAAGGTGATTAAGTATGCAATTAAAACAGAAGTATTTCTCTGAAACCATGCAGTATTTAGCTACATTAAGACAAAAAAAAAAGTCTAACTGTGCCACAGTTTAAGCTTGGTGTTTGGGCCAGTATAGGCCTGTTCTACAAAGCAAGCATTGGAAAACTCATACCATGTAACAGAAGTGACAGCAAGAGAGGTTTTGTGTACCAGTTCACCAGTATTTCAGACTACAGAAGCATTCAAAGTATCACAGAAATTGAAAGGTATGAAATAAATGATTCAACACAAAAAATAAGAGAGAAATTATATAGATACTCAAAATGAGGTTACTGCTGAGTTCTGCATGTTCCAGAAATTTCTCTTAAGAGAGTTATACCATGTTTCCAGGAATTAAATCTACAGCAGCCTTTCAAGTATCAGTGTTACGCAACCTGACCCAAGTCCAAAGGGCCAAATGCTGCACCATGTTTCTCTGCTGGCCCTGGTCCACAATGAGGTAACCTGAAGAAGCTACTTGTCTGTACCAGCATTCATTCTTTGTTAAGTTAGTACTGTATATACAAATTTTAAATTAATCTCATTGCACTTTTTGTTTTTACTTAAAGGGAACTATATATAAATGCTGGCAGTCAGAAGACTGCTTTCTTTTACATTTTTAATTATATCATTTTTTTGTTTCATTAAAAACCATGTCACTAACTACTTTATTTCACTGAAAATATAAGGCTATTTCTACACTGTCTAGTAGAGTGCTGTGTGGAGACACATCTGAGTAGGCTTAGGATTCACTCCAGAACAGGAAGCAAGACAGCTGCAGTAATGCTGCTAAAGACTAAGTTATTCAGCTCTGCTCCTAACTGCTCCAGGCACAGTCATGCTATTCAACCACACTGCTTGGGGGACTCAAGCTACCATTTTTGCAAGATGTTGTGCCATACCGTGCAGAATACCAGCTTGGTCTGACATAGCAAAGGAATACCCATCTGGTGCTAGGTTGGATGATGCAAGTATATGCCATACAAATAGCTCAGAGTACAACATTTGCTGTCACAAGGCACATGACTCACTTGAGCAATCCCGCACGGTGGAACACATAAAGCTCATGAGCAAGTTTGGAAGTACAGAACGGGACAGCTCGAACAAAACTCTGGATCAGGGGGAACTCCGGTATATGATGTGGCACAAGGATGACACAGAAGTCTTTGT
Source organism: Pelecanus crispus (assembly GCF_030463565.1). Taxonomy (NCBI): domain Eukaryota; kingdom Metazoa; phylum Chordata; class Aves; order Pelecaniformes; family Pelecanidae; genus Pelecanus; species Pelecanus crispus. The sequence goes on along the minus strand of NC_134645.1, from coordinate 507,292 downwards.
CCTGAAAAAGATTTGCAGACAATAAAGGCTCTTAGTGATCTCAATGTAAGCTTTACACAAAAGCTTCTGACTAGAGGGGGTAGAAAAAAACCAAACCGAATGCAGTGCTTACAATATACATGCACTCCAAGTATTGCTCTACCTAGGTGGCTTGATACCTGGGCAGCACAAAGGAACTGATGAGCTCAACATTAAATTGGCTCACCGAAACGGGTCTTTTAGTTCCCAGAGTAAAGACTTATTAGTTAATATCCTGGTATTCCCTAACAGTCCTTTTTTTCCACCCTCCCCTCTTTTCTTCCTCTGTAGAACAGAATATTTCAGTTGGAAGGGACCTACAATGATCATCTAGTCCAACTGCCTAGTAGGAACAGTATTTCTATGCCCACACCTTTAGTGCGAACATTTTCCCTTAAAAGGTCCTTTTTTCTACCTTACTATTCTTCTGTAGTGAAATTTTAGGACAATGTATGTCTGTCTGGGATCTTTTGCACCTTTGCAGCCAAGTGAGACCATCAAGTAGAGCACCATGTCCTAAAATGCTGAACAAACAGCCAGTGCGTATGCACAGATTGACTTCGCACTGCATGCACAGTAGACTTGATAAATGCAAGTTTGTGTATGTGTAATGATGTCCCGCTTGTCCCGAATTTAGCACTGCTGGCGTGCATGTGTTACAGGGTGCATATGCATAAAAGACACACTGTATTGGCAGTCAATGTAATCGTTCAGAGGCCTGTGCTGTAAATGCTGCAGAGGTGCAGAGGAATCTCCATTCAACACTCTCAGATGAAAGAGAGCATCCTCTGGAGATAAAACTGCACGCCACAAGTAACTTTATCCATTCAAACTGTTCAAGCATTCCCCTCCACCAGAGTCTCTCCCATCCCTTTCTACTGAATACATGTCTTAAGATAATCTCGCTGCACACAGGGCTGTTGGAGAACTCTGACAATTCAGAACCACGCTTCATGCAGCACGATACATGCTGAGAGACTCCCGAGTAGCACAGATCTGGAAGATGTTTAATCAGTTTACTCTGGCTGATTATTCCATGGCATCTTTTCAGTAGAAAGGTATTATTTGATTCTCACTCCTTTTCTTCTCTTTAAGCACACTATGTGATTAATTTTTCTTACTATGCTTGGTGACATTTTGTTTCAAGGTGCATTGTTGGACAGACAAGTTACTTAGAGATTTGAAATGTTTTCTGTTTTTACTTTCTCTAGGAACTTTCTTTGGTTTAAGCAGCATTTTTGAACATGCTGATATTTAAGGCCAAGCCTGGATCTCTGCTCACAAGGACCTGTCTCTAAAGGATGCTACCATGCAGTAATTTGTAGTGTGAATTTACAACTACAGCATGCATTTAGAATGTCTCAGACAGTGGACTCTGTTACCTCAGGTAAAGATTGATCACACAGGCCGTTAGCATGAAATAGCTACTGCACTGTAAATTCACATTCTTATTTGCCACATATTAGCTTTGCCCTAAACATAAACCTTCAGTGCTGCTGTTTAGGATATAGGTAAATGCTATGGATTTCCTTAATGCTGCTGTTTTCTAGGCTTTAACTCCACCTCCTTTAACATATTTTCCCTGATTTTATTTTTAATTTAGGTACAGCCTGGATCTGTACATGATTTTAAAGGAGTTTGAAACATTTGCTTTCTGAATCTGCACCTCAAAAAAGTCCCTACAGAACATAAACAAAGGACTTAGGTAGGCAATTCATCAAGTCCCAAAGCAGCCAAGGAGAGGAGTCAAATTCCTCAGGGTAACTCAGCCCAGGGTAACTAGCCATAGCATACTCCTGCGAGTCACCGACTGACTTGGGCATCATATCTAAATACCGTGGCGAGAACTGCACTACCATCCCATCAGACTACCACCCCCCAATACAAACTTTAAAACTTTAATTATACATACCGGAAAAAGCTTGAAAACATAATGCAAAAAATCCAGTGATCTGCAACCAAGAGTAAACGTTATTAAATAAAGCACATATCAGACAGATTCTGTACATCCCTATATTTCCATCCCCATATGTGCAAGGAACATTAATTCACAGCACTCATCAGACAGTCCTGCTAGTTCATCATTAATCAGCTGCAGATGTTACATGCAGCACATCAGTTGTTGACTTCTAGTGCTTAAAGCATCGCTATTAACAAGCATAAAACTGAGGTTTGAAATAATATCAAAACATTAGGCTTTTCACTGAAAGGAAAAAAAAAAATTGACTCTCATGTTGTTGACTCCAGCATTTTTCAGAAGTCATTCACGGACTGCCAGAGCAGCATTAGTATATAGCAAACATTAATCGACGTTACCAACAGTTGTTGCGATGTTCCACAATATTTTCATCCAGTACCAAGAGCTCTGTCACTATCCATTTGGTAAACCTACCCAACGTACTTTATCAGACTAACAGGAACATCAATACTTTGAAATTGTTTCTGAACACTTTACTTCTTTCCACTTCTCACCTACTGGTTTAGAGTAATTCCGCTCTCTTTTCCATGGTGACAGTGAAACGTGACATTTGAGTTTAACAAGACATGAAAAATCCAACAAATTCTTCCGGATTCTCCTATGTGTAAGGATATCAAAGAGCTCTAAACCCACCAGAGTTATGCTGAAGCTTTATAAAATATTTTTCTACTGTACAAAATGTGTCTTTTGAAGAAATTTAATACAGATATATATTACCTAAAATATTGATAAAACCCCTCCGCCCTCCAGACCTGTAGTTAAGTTCCCTTTAATTACTTCACCAATAATATTACTAAATGAAAAGAAATAATTTCTAATTAAAATATTTATGACTGAATGAAAACTTCAAAAAAGCTATAAATACCGATCTGGATTGGGGTATTATATATTCACCTATAGAATACATAATTATGACTAGTTAATAGAATAGCTAAACGCAGGAAAGGAAAATGCCATTGCAATCTAGTTTTCTATTCTCTGGTATCCAGTCCCTTCTTGGCAGCAAGGAACGCAAGAATGGAGGTAAGAGATTTTTCAGGGGGCTTAAAAAGGTATCAAATATCTGCAGATAAACTAGCAATTTCGTTCGTTTGCATTTCACTTTCAATGCACTAACAAGCCACATAACAGCTCTAAATTTAAGAGATGGAAACATTTAGCAGCTTTACTGGGTAACACAAATTCCTCAGGAGTAAACTTTCCTTGCGGGCTAAGATGCAATCATACCTACACTTCAACCAAACCACTACTTCTGGATCCACGCTGTGCAGGGTCAGCAGTAACTCCCTCAGGACAAGATTCCAAGATACAGTCAGGATTACTTCAAGCCATCCTTTCAAACATACTCACTTTTCTAACATTTCTTCTACAAACAGGTGGCTCAAGCAAACGCACACTAAGGAAGCATACAAGTAAAATATTTGAAAACACCAAGATCTACAGATTCCTCAGCTCTGAGAAGAGGATCTTGCATGAGTGTTAATCTTAGGAGAAGTCTTCAGAAAGGAATGCTGTCTTCTACACAGATACCCATCTTGGAATCCAAACTGTTCCAGAGATGTCTCCAGGGAAAAAAGAATGGAACTGCAGCGTTCAATGATAAACACTGTGAACGTATCTTGAACAGAAACAACAATGGTGCATGCGAAGGGCAGAATGTCGGAAGAGGGCAAAAAAAGTGACAGATCCTTATCCTAAGCAGGATGCTACGAGCAGAGAATTCAACTAGTCTACGTCGAGGTTATTTCCTGACATAGCTACAAATCACTGCTTTGAACTGCTATTTCAGTATAACAGTCATTCCTGAGCAAGTCCCTCACCTCAGTATTATTTTAAAATAAAGTTATTTTGTTCTGGAATAATTATCTTGCTTGAATTTTATTTTAGACTAGATTGTCCATAAATTAACTATTCTGGAATGGACTCTCTACAGTGGGATTGCTCTATCGTATGTATGTTGATCACTGTTCCTAAGTACACCACAGACTTCTAGCACTGCATTTCTCCCTCTCCCTAATGAATTCAAGCTATATTACTCGGTAAATATGTACCAAGAAGGCTATGTGTTTGCTTTGCTTTGGTAACTTAAGATATTTGCATTTGTAGCAGATTCACAGTGTTTAACCCCTTTGGGCAGGTCCCCTCCTTAATCAAGAAACAGCTTAATTAATAGAATTATTTTTCAAGGAGTTCTTATTTTTCTTCTTAAACAAGTTTATTCCTAAATTTCCTTTAAGCCAGGTAAGTTCAGATGTTGTCAGTCACCGATGACTACTACTACAAGTAGAAAGATGTTTTTTCAAATGGTACTACAGTTGTTAAACTCATCATCTAGAGAGTCCTTGCTACTGATACCTTGTGTCTCTAGAAATTACACGTATTTTAAATTGTGGAAGATCTTGAGTGTGCTCAGCCTCTTTCTGTCTACTTTTTTTAAGTATCTACATGTTTTAACTTCTTTTCTAGGATCTATAAACAAGAGCAGGTCTCGTTTATGATCAGAAAGGGCCCATGTTCCTGGAGAGGCTTTTGCTGATGTGGTTGAGTACAGGTTCTCTCTTCAAGTGTGCAAAGAAATTTGGAAAAAAAAAAAGTCTAAACCACATTTATAGATCTATGCTACTACACCAGGATCTAAGAGTTCAAGGTCAGCAGCAGCAATCATTTTAAGATAAAAAACCTTTGTCTTCTCCCTACTGTAGTGGATTCTAGAAAACTGAATCAATTCTCTCAGTGATGGGAGACTGAGTGTTTAGAAATTAGAACATTTAACTGCAGAGTTAAAACCAGCTTTATTGCCCCATGAGCAGAGATGACCAGTACCATAACATCTACCTCTTTCCAGAGTTAGCCAGCTTTGGCCTTCTTCCACAATTTCAACTAGTAGTTCTCCAACAAAAATAAATTCTTAACTTTTTGTCCACACAGTCCTACCAGAGATGGGAAGTGGCAGCTGGAGGTTGAAAATTTCAGTAAGTTGTTAGTGAAGGTAAAAAAGAGAAATGAAAAAAAGAGGTCAGAAAAAATCCAACCTAACTACAGCAAGTGCTGTCACTTTCAGATTTGTCCTAAAAATGTAACATTGGAAGTTGTTATTAAGATTAGGAAAGCAGAAACTATTCATCCATACTTACCTAGTTTCATGCTGCTCATCAATACAAAACAGACGGATACAGAACGCATTTGAAGCTCCTTTGTACACTGGATGAAAAGCATCTTCTTCAGTCTCAAGGAGGGGTGTTGCTGAGGCTTTGAAATCTTTGCCTGTGACATCATCTAACAGCAGATCAGTATGGGGAACAGTAATGGCTCCATCTTTCTGCAATAATAATAGACAAATGATCGCTTACAGCGCTTCAGAAAATATTGTCATTTTTTTTAATTAAAAGACCTTGCATCATTCCTATCTTACAGCATTCCAAGCAGTCACACAGGGATGTACTTTTTATTTGTCACATTTTGACAAATACAGAAGTTCAAGGGGCTATTTTTAATGTGATATCTACCTGTTTCTGAAATGCTAGATAAAAGTGGCCTTTAAAAACATATACATTCTTGCTGAAGAGCAATACATTCACAAACTAATAGTTACCATTAGAATCCCTTTGTGAGGCAATAAAATATTTATCTTTCAGAAATGTTTCTACATAAAAATTTTGTTTTCAGATGCATATTGAAAATACCTGAAAGTTAAAAACATGTTAAAGAAAATGGGATCAATGCACAGAATATTGTGGAAATGGAAATGAACAACAACAGGAAGAAAACCAAAGTAGCTTTGATACGGTACTGAGAGAGAGACTAGAGACAGATGCAACCGTTTAACGTTTCTTGGTATAAATTCTCTGCTGATTTATGCCGCACCAACACATTTCACAGTAACATTTTTATCAAGTCAAGCTTCACTCAGCAGAAGAGGCACAGACAGAACATATGCCCTTTAACTTCTATAAATTACAGGGGAAAACTGAAGCTATATTGCTGCTTTTCAGCTTTGGCAGCTTTCCATCAGTAGCAGATTTTTAGCTCAGTAACAGAGTCAAGTCAAAATCTCAGGACCCGCAGATCAGAATAAGACCACTCTCACCCTGTGTTACAGGAACGCTCTCTCACATCAGCAGAGGAGCCCACTTGAAGCTGTGCTTCCACATGCCTTTACTTGGCAGCAGATGTGCACAAACAGGCCCCCATCCTTTTTCTCCTCTCAGTGCCACTTTATTTCCACCCCTGTGCTGTCTGGCTGTTCATGTCGAACCGCATGGGAAAACTCATCTGATTAATACCTATAATAACCACCTCCACCCAGATCCTAGCTAGAACAGCTTCTGATCTATGCACAACAGCAGGTACAAGCGTGGGCCCATTCAGAGGACATTGCAGGAGTGGAAATAATAAGCACTGCTTGTCCTAGTAACCTTTGCTCCAAATTAGCTTTTAAAGCATTGCTGTGTACAGTGGTATTACCTGGACAGCTGCATCCTGATCATGAATATGTTCAAAGTTTCGAGATGAAACAGACTCTGTTTCTTGACTTGTTTGGTTGCTTTTATCTTCATCTGAGTAATGAAAAAGAACAGATGCATCAGGCTTAAAAATGTGAGCGTAACCCTCAGAATCACCGCAATAACTAAAGAGTGCGCCAGACTACCTCTATTGAAAGGTTTATTTTATTTATTTTTAAGGACCACAGTCAAGATAGACCCTCCTATAGTTACTTGGCTAGAACTTCATTAGACTATTTGATCTCAAGGCAAAAATTAGAGAAGTGGTTCTAAAATAAGAATTGAACAAGACACAGTTTGGAAGCAATTCCTAACTCATGTATTATATATAATAAATTTTCACCCCATCTGAAGAGAAAAATATGAGTCATTAGTTTATTGACTGGTATCTTAAACCCTGTGCCCGTTGCTAACTTGTTTTCTGATGATCATCAGCAAGGGCTCTTGATTCTCAGATTAGGTCTCCTAACAGAACTGAAATTCAGAATAAGTCCTAGTCAAGCCAGAACACTTACTTATTGGCGCAAGCAGGGACAAGAAACAGGGATTTAAATTCCCTTCTCAGTTGCTAAACCTAACTAGCTCTCTAAACCCTGTTTTACTTCTTATAAAAGGTTGTTGCTCTTTCATCACTCTTTGTCAATTTGTCTATTTCCTCCCCTCCAATCTAAGAATCTCTGCATGACAGGTCATCTTACCATCCTCAATAACATTATAGTAACATTCTAGTCTAGTTGGTTCCAACCTGAGTAATAATATTTCTGTGGGCAAACAGATAACTAAGGTGATAGGGTGAAATTACTTGTAGCCACCTCATGAATCAATATTAAAACACTGACTGCCATGATACCTACATATACGATGCTATATATACATACACTTTTTTTTATATATGTATACACACACAGCATACATAGAGCGTGTCTCTGGTCAAGTGCTTAAGCCAATTAAAGCAAGCATCTATGTGTTAGGGAGTTTATTTAAATATCACTATAGACTTTTTTTGCTATTCAATCCCCTGGCCAGGGCCAAATTCAGAGTGGATATTTAAAATATTAAGAAGCCACAGTAAAAATGTCCAAAGCAAATTGGGAACATATCACAGAATCACAGAATGGCTGGGGTTGGGGGGGACCTGTGGAGATCATCTAGTCCAACACCCCTAACTAAAGCAGGTTCACTTAGAGCAGGCTGCACAGGATCACGTCCAGGCAGGTTTTGAGTATCTCCAGAGAAGGAGACTCTACAACCTCTCTGGGCAGCCTGTTCCAGTGCTCTGTCACCCTTAAAGTTTTTCCTCATATTCAGATGGAACCTCCTGTGTTTCAGTTTGTGCCCATTGCCCCTTGTCCTGTCACTGGGCACCACTGAAAAGATTCTGGCCCATTCTCCTGACACCTGCCTTTTAAGATATTTGTAAGTGTTGGTAAGATCCCCCTCAGTCTCCTCTTCTTCAGGCTAAACAGACCCAGCTCTCTCAGCCTTTCCGTGTAAGAGAGATGCACCAGTCCACTAATCATCTTCATAGCCCTCCACTGGACTCACTCTCTCCAGTAGCTCCTGGTCTTTCTTGACCTGGGGAGCCCAGAACTGGACACAGTACTCCAGACGTGGCCTCACCGGGGCAGAGCAGAGGGGGAGGATCACCTCCTTCGACCTGCTGGCCACGCTCTCCCTAACGCACCCCAGGACACCACTGCCTTCTTGGCTGCAAGGGCACGTTGCTGGCTCATGGTTAACTTGTCCACCAGGACTCCCACGTCCTTCTCCGCAGAGCTAAGTACATGATGCATTATGTTTCATTTCAGTGACCTAACCATTATCCTATGACAGATCTTAGCAGTTTTACACAGCAACACACAACAGCCCTATAGAACTGTACTGATACCTGACGCGAGCGTGACAGAACCCACTATGAATTTTTCTAACATCATGATGCTTGCTAGAGAGCAGGCAATCGCCATTCCAGCAGATGTTACACACTTTGGGGAAAGCAGTTCCTAAATCTGTACGGTGACGGATTATTTTCATTAAAGTCAATGGAAGGTGAGGGTATTCAGAACGAGAAATCATCTGATAATGCATCATAAAGGTTACATTTAAAGTTAATGTTGTGGACCAAAATTATTTTTACCATCAACTTGGAAAAGAAACGTTGAAATACTAGCAAATACTACATATTACCCCAAACAACCACCAAAATTACTAAAGCAAAGCATCAGATGCTGTATTTTTAGCCCCTGAACATATCTTCAATAGTTCTGCCATTCCTTAAATTGTCACCTCCCTAATTTTACAGGTATGTTCAGGTGGTTTCCTATTTAAAAACAAAGCCTGAAAATAAGTTTTAACTAATAAACTCTTGAAGTGTAGGTATTGCTGCTGCAGAAAACGCATCAGGCCAGGACACCCTTGCATTTGAAAGCTCCAGTAACACAAGGAAGTCAAAGTTTCTGAGCTCCAGGAAGAAGGAAAAAAAACTTCAGAAAACCCAGCACAACAGAATTCTTCACTCCTCTCTCTGAACTTTACCTTGGGAAACCCATCTAAGTTACATTCACTGACATAAGCATTTCTTCATACAGTAATGAGCATTTTAAAAAAACAAAACAAAAAAACACTCAAAGGTTTAAAATAATTTAGCCAAAAGTATTTTTAGAAATCTGTTATCTGAAAATCTGTTTCTCTGTTAGTAGAAAAGAATGCAGATGCAATGTGCAGGGCAAGAAGAAACACAGGGGTTAGAAATCATGGTTTCTCCAGGGGTATCACAGATGTGAGACTTCACAGAAATGATCAAATGTCGTCTTGAGTAACACAGACACATTTCTCATTATAAACAGCCTTGCAGGTGTCAGAAGTTAATTAATACAAGTCTCTTGTTGTCATGTAAATATTGATATGTTATTTCTGACTTTATACAAAAATGAAATCCCTTAATGGCTCCACCATCCACTACTGTCAAATGTAGCTGCATCACTGTTTACATATATGCTGTACACAAGTGACTGGGAAGAACATAAATGTCGTTGCGCTAAACGAAGTAAGGAACATGAACAAAAAGAAAATTAAAATAATTCAGTGATTGCTGGGTTGTTAGCAGAGGTAACAGGCAGCAGGATCAAGAAGCCAGTTCACCATGACGCCTGATGAAAAGCCCTTGAATCATTCCCACTGCATCATAATGTTTTCTAGCTACTAATTCGTGACACCATATAGAGTAACAACCAAATTACTGTAATTACCCTGAAACATAAGTGGCATATCAATATTGTGTTAAAGACAGATTTTTGTACACTCTTTCACTATTATTCAGTATTACATTTTGAAAGGAAAAATAATATTAACCTGTGGTCTCTACTTACAAGCTAAAGAGCTTGAAAAAATATCCTTATTATGGATTTTTTTTTTTTAAATGTGGGAACATAAAATTACCCTACATATGAATGCAGCTTGCATTTTAAATTCTCAGCCTTTGAATTCATTAAAAGAAAGTCCACTTCCTCTATTGATGTAAGGTGCCTAGTGAACCTTCACTGCCTTCACATCAAGGGACAATTTGGCAGCAAATTTCCGATGCAGTAGCCTGCAGAAATGGGGCAATCGTTAAAATGACATTCATATAATCGTGCATGTGTTATGCAGTATAATCAAATATAAACTATATGTGACTGACACTATAATAAATTCCAAGGATATAAGTTGCCCATTTTATTAGAAAGGCGTAACAACGGACTACTGGGATGCAACTCTTATATAGGCTCTACATTTACAAAAAAGACCAAAAAACCCAAACAAGATAATTCCCTTTTTGAATTACATTTTTAATAAAAAATCAGAGAGGAGGGGAGTTGGTGCTTATGAGTTGGTTGGGGTTTTTTTTAGTGTAAACTTCTTTATTAGAACAGTGGGCTTTTTTCTTTCCTTTCTTAAGAAAAAAAAATATTACTTCTTTTCCTGGAAATTTTCATGAATGAATACTAAAATTAATTTTGAGTCACATCTCAGGCAACAATGAAACCCGAATCATTCACAGGGAAAGGGCTTTTCATTCAAACTGTTTGAAAAACATGGACTTTTTGTTTATAAGTCAAAGGTCTAACAAGCAGTAAAAAGAAAAGCTGTTTATCAAATATCTATCATACAAAGCATATATTTTCAATAAACCAGAACTTCTGTAACTTGTGACAAGCTAGTGCCTTATTGAACTTGTATTAGAAATTAGAGTAATAATAGCATACATTTGATTTTTTTCCTCTTTCTTTTTCCTTTCTCTGAAATTCAACTACCACAGCATTCAGTTTCATCTCTCTCTTTTTGGCCATACTGGGCAGGTACAAACAACAACTTATAATGTTTCAGGACAACCAACACTTCAAAGTGTTATAATTGTTTGTTTCTATTCTAAAATGTGCAAAGCTACAACAATAACTTTACTTATTATTCAGTGATAACAGAATTAATATTCCTGAGCAATGTATAGCCATGAGCTAATTCTAATTTTACTTTTAAATGTCTAGTGGCTCTTTCTCTCTAGGAATAGTATCAGTCAGGCTGTTAGCTTATGATACTCAAGTTCCTTCTGAGGAGGCTATCTTTGAGGCCATCGACGATTTGTGCTGAAGCTATCTGAAAAAGTCTACAAAGAGTTCCCTCTTTCCCCAGAGCTGCCCTTGTCATTTCAAATAGAGCGATACTACTAGTACTACTTTTAAAAATCTTACTTGAAGGAAATGCACAGGATTGCAAACTAGTATCAACCATCAAAAATAACATAGTTTTCAACCGGAGAGGAAAGTGAAGAGAGATGAACACGTGAGACTGCTAACCATGTCGCTTAATCCATTTCTGAAAAGCATGCAGATGCTAGATCGATTAGAGTCATAGAAGAACCCGAATAGAACAGTTTATGCTAAGTTTTCACATTTAGAACAACTCTCATGTATTTCCTAAATGTTAAAAAAATGTGTAACAGCTGTTAAAACCTATAACCACAGACTCATTAAAAGGCTCAGCAGCACAGAATTTGCCACAAAACATGGGCCTACAGCTTGCAGCCCCTGGACGAGGAAAGCACACAGAAGCGTCCAAGGGTTTTACCAGAACCAGGTAACAGTCACAGAATGGTCAGGTTAGAAGGGACCGCTGGAGGCCACCTTGTTCAAGCCCTCTGCTCAAGCAGGGTCACCTAGTGCAGACTGCCCAGGACTGTGTTCCAGCTAGGTTTCAGAAGAGACTATCGTGAGTGATCTTTTGTCCTCCCTCAGTCTCATTTACGTTTCTACCTACGTCTGTCACCTATTTTGACATAATACTCCTGAAGCTCCAGGAGCATGGAATGGTACAGGAGGAGATAGCTGGCTTCCTTCATCTCTTATTTGCAAGATGCTTCTTTGCAGGGGAGAGGAAGTCCAGAGCAGCAGCTATAACACTTTTTTTCTTTCCCTTTTCTGTTCCATGACTGTCAGCTCCGAGATACCAGCTGGTGACTGCTCTGTAGCTCCCTAGTTGCCTTTTTTGCCTGCTGCTTTGTGTTCAGACAAGCAGATAGGTAACAACCTAATGGTGGTTTGGGTTTGTTTTTTTTTTTTAATTCTATTACTGATAATTAGTAGATAGCAAAATATTGCCCTTCTGCACAAAAAGCCCTTTGACACTTAAAAATAAAGATGACAACTGTAAATCATTTACATGACACTTCTGTTCTACAAACAGATGACAAATTCATGTTACTGTTTTTTGTCATTTGCAGTAAGGTGGCTTGTAGATGCATTGTTGTATCATGCCCAATATAAAAACAGAATAAAGAGACAGTCCCTCATCTCCCAGAATCTTGTAACCTAGAAGACTGCAAACAATAAGCAAAGAGAGCAGAAGTTGGACTACAAGGAAATAAGACAACACAAGTCAATGGGCCAACATAATAGCCGTAGTTAACCAGCTGCTTAGCTACTGACAGACATTAGAACCAGATTTCAAAATTAAGTCTTCCATTAATAGTGCAACTATAGCTAACTGATAGAAAATATACTCGATGCTTTAGCTTTCTGAAACTTGAAACGTAGGTTTATCCCATACCTGGTATAGACCAGCTCCTCACAAACAACAATCACTTTGATTCAGAGAGCAGGACTATCAAAATTTCTCTCCTGAATTAAAAAACACCAGGCAGCCATCTCCAAAATAGCTACATTAACTTGTGTTTTCTTGCTAGAAAACGTATATCCTCTTCAACCTTTTGCAAAACTTACTCAGAAGCTAGAAATAAATGCACCTTGAATCTACCTAGCATTTTAGAATATAGATACCTTCTTGAATGCTGGGCTTCTGTGGCATTTTGAGAACATCTTCAGGATGTGGTTTACAGAGTCCATGGAAAGGCCCTAAGTCAAAACACTCTTGGAACAAAGAAACATTTACTTGAGAACATAAGCTCATGAATCCCACTGCAGTGTCACCATCCTGAAATATAAAAGCAACGTCACACATATGTAAAATTTGAGCATGTGATTTTAGGTCATGACAAAAAATTGAACAAAAAAATCTCTGAAACATAAAAGTTGGTGTTGCATCTCTGGCTGTGCATAATAGGAAAGTATAAAGGAACTATTTCAGCAAAAGTTAAAGATCCTTTTTTTTTTTTCCTTGTAATATGTGTATCAGGCCCTCTATATTACATGTTAAAATTCTTTTGTTAGCTACGACTTGCAGGAGCATTAGGATTATTCATATGAACCAAATAATGACTTATTGTCTCAATAACACATTTGTTACAGTAAATAAAAAACTAAACTTTTTAACTACATACCTCCAAAAAGGTATAATTTTTCTTTAAAGTATAGCTAGAGTAAAATCTGGATTTAGCTAGCCATAATGGCTGGCTAATTACTAGACACTGCTTTGTAAGTAAAATTGTGCTCAAACTGAAAAGTATATTTCCCTATGAAAATTATTAACTCAAGAAAGAAATTCTACAGTATATAAACAGTATCTAATACAGTATATGGTATGGATTATTTGCAGCAATTATAAGTGCTAAATATTTTCAAGTTCTGAAAAAAAAAAATTGAAGAACTAGTCTTTAAAAAAAAAAACAAACCCCACCCTGGCAAGTATGAAAATGACAAGAGCCCTGCAATGCTGAAATGGCACATTGCTCTGTATGTTTGACTATTACTGACAGAAAGTTGCAGTCTTCAGAAAGAAATACACTCTGAAAAATGAGAATTGGCATGCTGGAGGTTTTTTGGCTTTAAGCTAAGACGAATCTAGAAGAAGGAAGCTCTTCAATTTTTAGTACTATATGCAACTTTCTGGTGAAACACATAATAAATTTGTTTTTTTCCTTCATACACATAACGAAAGCCTCCTTTATAAACATAATGAAAACACAACGGCTGGATTTGTAGAGCTGTTTTATCAGGCCATCAGCACTCCAATAAAAATAAATAAAAAAAAGTTTAATTTTTTTCCCCTCAAACAACAAGTGATTGTTTGTTTGCCTTGTTTGCGTAACTGAACAAAAGCTGGGTCGCTGCAGTTGTCTGGCTGCTATGTAATTTTAGGCCCAAGGCTCAGCAGAGGCTGATTAACCAATCCATCTACCATATGTGCAAAAAGAGGCTGCCAGCTTCATTCTCTGCAGGGAAAATTGGCATCTATCTTGGTTCGCATGGAGGTGTCTTTCCAATCTGCAGCAGCAGCGGCAAGTATAAACTATGAGGGTCTGAAACACCTTTTGCTGGTATCATATTGAGCTATAAATGTACAATTGAAATGTATTATTTATAAAGATAGCTGTTTGTAATGTGCTATTACGCTAATGTTTTATTGTTTCCCATTTGGCTTCCAATGGTAGTGACTACATGTTAAGGTTTTACAAAAATTATTTGCTACAGAAAGCAGACTTCTGGTATTAAGTAGGTTATGTTGCCTATCGGCTTACAATACCACGTGCAATTACTAACACATGAAAATATTAACAGGAATTTCCAGCAGGATAACTATTACCACCTCTTTCTTATTTAAATTAATTCCTGGGTTTGTCTTCAATTCAGCAAAAATCTGACTGCCTGAGCCAGGAGACGGAAAGAACACTACAGCAGTTTTAACTGTGAAAGTATTACTGGATACTAGTTTTCACATGCAATACCAATTTTCACCACGAATGAAAACTGGTCATCTATAATGCAAATGTCTAAAATGGCAACATGGTTTCTTCAAGATGGTCTGTTCCAATTACTTGAAAAGAATCTACACGATTACTGGGAATTGCTGCTTCATTTACTTAAGAGGCAATACCGCTCCTAAAGAAAGGAAAGACACAAAATACATGGCAGAGGGCACTGCGTGGGTGCAGATCATGAATTCTACCTTCCAAAAGTGAGCTTGTTCTTTTTATTCGCTGAGATGCAGTGTGAGCTGTCACTCACGTGTGACATCACTACTGTTACGATTAGACAAAATCAGAGTTCACAGCAGACTGACCTCGCAAACAACAGCCTGATTTTCTTCGTCTTGACATTCTATGAGATCAGCAAGGAAATATTCACTATAGGTTTCTTTCAGAGTCTCACTCTGACGTGTCCAGATTGGCAAGAGATCATCATAATCTTCCAACCTATAAAAAAAGATATTAGGTAATGTCCTGAAGCTCTGCCATTAATAGGTCCTGATATTTCTGTTCTACTCCATTAGCACATGGACAAATATTACAAATACCTGATCCAAAGCATCCACCCACAAATAAATACTTCCACCTAGGGCACGTTGCCAGGGCACACTAAGCTGGGAGCCTCAGCACCAGAGGAGAGACAGAACCACTTCCAAAAGCCAGCACAACCCACCTAAGATCCGGATTGCCCAACGGAGGTGCTTTATCTTTCCCTAACAAACTGTGAGGGCAGCCCCATTCAAAATTCTCTTGCCTAAGGCTTCTCAGGCCAGGTGGACGCAGGCTTTAGGCCTCATTTAAAATAATTATATTCAGTGAGCCCAATCATCAGTTGGTTAGAGTTGGCAGAGATCTCAAAAAGCAACACCAGTGCAATTTAGGAAATCAGTTCTTTTTTTTAAAAAAAAAAAAAAAAAGAAACAAAAAAAATAGTGCCTTCCTGTATGGGAGAAACAGTGCTGAGTATTGGCTAGATTACTGTTATTACACACAGCAGTGTGGAGTCACCTGGCAGAAATAGAGCCATTATGCCTTTGTAAGGTCAAGTTAATGCTCCACCATTGAAAAAGATACAAAGGCCAAAGTGCAATTATTCTATCCCTCTGCCTCCCGAAAGGCTTTCTGCATAGGTGGGAATCTGCCGCATCAAGGCTTTCACTGCCGCCACTGCTCCAGCCTGTTCTCCATGCTGCCGGCGCAAAAGCTGCCTGAGCCCATTTCCCATCGGTCCAAGTTTCAGCGTTAGACTCATACAGGCCCCACACTGCACAGATTTTTGTTGAAAAAGGCAACAGAGACTCTTTCCCATCAAACCACTTTAAAAAAACGTTAATTCTTAACCAGGATCAATGTAAGCCTTAACAAGAAGTTTCAGCGTTTTTGCCAATGCAATGAAGGAATTAACTAGTTGTACGTGCTGCGAACACAGCGTAAAGACCAACGGCAAACCAGCTCTAACACAGAACTGCTTCTGATACGCAGATTAAACCACTTCATTATTTATCTGAAAAACGCAAGAATTAAGTGGTCCGACCAACAATCCTGCAACTAAAAAAGCGGTGAGAAAAGTGGGGCTGTGATAGGCCGTCAGAAGGAATGACTTTTACCACCAGACTGTGGAGTTAAGAAAACCGTTTCTCCTCAGGGCCATAAGCAGACTGCCACTGGACATGCTTTGGTTATCTCGGTTACCACACACACAAACACACAGGGAGAAAGACCAGCCCCACAGGATAAAGGGATTAAACCAAAAAGAGTAAACAACGCACTTCATCAAACATAGGAATATATTTAGGCTTACTGGACAAAAGAGAGACCCCCACAGTCGGCTCCTTTGAAAGACCAGGTTGCATCCTTCAGTCACAGAGCGCTCAGGAGACTAACCTGGGACGGACAACTGCCTTGGGAGAGTCACAGAACCACAGAATGCTTTGGGTGGGCAGGGCCCTTCAGAGCCCACCCAGCCCAGCCCCTGCGGTGCCAGGGACAGCTTTAACCAGCCCAGGGTGCTCACAGCCCCGTCCAGCCTGGCCTGGGATGTTGCCAGGGATGGGGCCTCCACTGCCTCTCTGGGCAACCTGTGCCAGTGCCTCACCACCCTCACTGTAAAACATTTCTTCCTTACAGCCAGTCTAAATCTACCCTCCTTTACTTTAAAACCATTACTCCTTGTCCTGTCACAACAGGCCTTGCTAAAAAGCTTGCCCCCATCTTTCCTGCAGGCCCCTCTCAGCACTGCCAGGCCGCACTCAGGCCTCCCCGCAGCCCCCTCCTCTCCAGGCTGAGCACCCCCAGCTCCCCCAGCCTGGCCCCGGAGGAGAGGGGCTCCGGCCCCCAAGCCAGCGTGAGCCCACCACCTGCACGTCCTGCACCCTCCGCTTTGGAACCGGGCTTCCTCTGGTTATAGCACCTCTTTCTAACAGCCCTTCGAGCCTCTCCCTCCTCACGCATAGCCACCACCAGCAGTTTATAGAATCATAGCATCGTTTAGGTTGGAAAAGCCCTTTAAATCATCCAGTCCAACCATTAACCTACACTGCCAACTCCACACTAAACCAATCCAGGGTAGACCAGACTGAACCATGTCCCCCAGTGCCATGTCTAGCTGTTTTTTGAACCCCTCCAGGGATGGGGACTCCAACCTGTCTGGGCAGCCTGTTCCAATGCTTGACCACTCTTTTTGTGAAGAAATTTCTCCTAATATCCAACCTAAACCTCCCCTGACGCAGCTTGAGCCCATTTCCTCTCGTCCTATCGCTAACTACGTGGGAGCAGAGCCCAGCACCCCCCTCCCTGCCCCCTCCTGTCAGGCAGCTGTAGAGAGCGATGAGGTCTCCCCTCAGCCTCCTCTTCTCCAGGCTGAACACCCCCAGCTCCCTCCGCCGCTCCCCGTAAGGCCTGTGCCTCAGGCCAGCCCTCAGGGCAGCCGTGCCGCCCCCTCAGCCCCCGCTTCCCGCCTCCCGCCGGCGGGCCTCGCCTGCCCTCTAGCGGCCGCCGCCCGTCCCCGCGGCCGCCGCCCCACAGCCCTCGGCGGCCTCGGGCTCCCAAGTTTCCTTCCTAGGCTAAAAAAAAGAATAAATAAAAATAAAGCGAGGAGGCCGTGGCGCCCGAGGAGCCTGAGGTGTCGCGGAGGCCACGGGGAGTCCGGGCCCTGGAAGGCCCAGGGCGGCTCTGAGGGCTGTTAACCGATCCCGCGCAGCACGGCTGCCGCGCTCTGCACCCATGGCGCCGTGCTGCCGTCGGCCTCCGCCCGGGATACCCTTCTCTACGCCTCCCTAAAACAAGATGTCTATAGAAAAAAATACTTCTAAAAAGAGTTCTCTTGTCTTTAAAAGTGTTACGTGTTGTAGAAACATGTTTCTGAAGACAATTACCAGGAACGATTATTAACACTTCCCTCACTTTGAGGAAAACTTGCGTTTTGCTTCAGGCTCCCATTGCTCCAGTTTGAACGTGCTTGTATCTAAATACTTGTACCTATAATTTGGAAATCTTAGTTCAGCATATGCAGCAATTCAGAAAACCAAAATAAACTGATTCTCATTTCCACTCTTCACATGTTTCTGGGTTTGGAAGAAGCCTTAAAGTTAACACACCTAGGCCAAAAAAAAAATTTATTTCTCATTTTATCAAACGTGGTCTGAGTTTTTAAGTAGTGACCGACTCTAGCATAGCACTGAAGGACAGCTGAGGTGGTATCTAGATGGTTTTTGCTACTCCCCCACACCAGAATGAACATCACCTTCTGAGGAAGATTACCTCTCTACTAGGGGCCGGTGACCCCTCTACTCGGGCGTTGTTGCTGCCCTTTTGTTCTGGGCCGTCTGTCCCAAAGCGCCGTCGCTCAGGCCCTGCACGGCCCGCGGCCCCGCGCCCTGCCCGGCACCGCAGCGGGCCGTCGGGCGGGAAGGGAGCAGCCATTGCCCGCGGCGGGTACCCCTTACCTGCGCCCTGCCTTCCAGCAGGGTGAACGAATGCTTCGCTCGGGACCTTTAGGACGCCCCAAGTCACAGCTCTACTCCATCTGCCAGGCGTTTTGAATAATTTAATTCTTTTTCTGAAAGGCCCTCGCCAGGTTCCTTCATACATGTTTTAACTTAAGCAAGCCAACTCGAGAAACCAGCAGAGATGAGTATCATCGCTGCCCACCCAAAGCTGAAAACAGCGCCCAGGCGTGACAAATTTCCAAGCCCCACGCTTTTGCATTCTTTTTCACCATTTAAGCGAGAGTCTTTGTTGTAATAAATTATATGCAAAAAGAAAAACGTACAGGAAATATAACACACCATCAGTTACTTGTCTGTAGAACTGATTCAAAAGATGCAACTAAAATGAAGTTCGAAGAACAATGAAACCCTGTAAAAAATTCATAGTAATTCACATTCTTTATATCTCAAACCAAAATAGTAGTCTTCCTCTTCTTCGCGGGCAGTATCTCAAGGGAAAAGCTGCAGTAAGGTTTTCTATTACCAGAACTTCACTACTTAACGCAATTAATTAGTATAGCAAATCTGGTAATGTGTTATGAAACCTCAAACAAACCAAACTAATTTCGGGGTAAAGGAATGAGCCTGTACACTAATTGAAACCTGATGTTTGACTGGGGTAGATAATACACACACCCCATCTCCAGACTGAACGTTTTGCCGATTGCTCCAAGTCCCTTACAGCATTCTGCTCCGTAAAACACAACGTGACGCAAGGCCACACATCGAGATGCAGATGGCAATCCTGCCGGCTCGTGGTACGGAGAGAGGCTGACCTCGTGATAGTTAATGGGGCTCCACACAAGCCCATTCATCTCCCCGCACACTAGAAACTGTAGGAACAGAACTATTTTTTGATTTCTGCAATTCTCTGCTAGCACCATAGTCTTAAAAACAAACAAACAAAAAAAACCCACAAAAAAATCGATTTTAATATAAGACTACTACAAAACTCGTAGGCTGTGAGAACAAGCACAATAAAGGCATTCCACAGAGCTGCCAATTTGTGAGCTCTTACATACATGGTACAAAACCAAGAATGACAGGATCTAAAGACGAGATATCTGCAAGAAACTTAAACATAAAAGCTTAGTGGACTACGTTCTAGCACACTACATATTTATTTCACAATATAAAGGTCAGAGAGAATAACTTCAAAATTAATGGTTAAGCAAAGTATCAGTTTACAGCTTCTTTTCCCCCCCCTCTATAAGCAAGGGAAGAGGGAACAGAGATTACCCTAATCTCCTATCATTGACCCAGAACATGTTGCTAGGCAGGTGGCTGGGGACAACTTTCATAGATAAGTCTCTAAAGGGCTCCACTGAACGTTACTATGGATGCCAGCGAAGTACAAAGGTGAACACAGAGGAAAAGGAAAGGCAAAGCATCTACTGCAAACATAATTTATCTTACTCAGAGAATCTATCGACAGACAATATTAAAGTATGAATTTTATATCACCAGATACTGTGTAATTTAAGAAAAAAATAGTTTTCTGGTTAGTTTTCTAATAATTAAAAATTATTTAGTTTGGTGGTTTTTATTATTCATAACAAACTACAGAAATCCCAGGCCAGATGGTATCTGTTATTGGTATGGCCTATGTGACCATTTCCAGTCATGTAAAAAAATTTTCTATCGGGAATATCCAGTGGCCAAAAGAAAAAATTGATTCTAATAAATAAAACCCAAACATAATAGTTGGAATCAAGACATATGGAAAAACTTCAAATCCTCAAGAATTAATTCACCTATGATAACTTCTCAGCATGAAGGTTCATTCACATACTGATAGATGGTAGACAACTCGAAGGAAATACTCATAAAAAGCCTAAAAACTGTAGATCAAGTTAATACACAAATAATTTTGTAACATATTGAAATATCCAGACCTACAGCAGGATGGTGTGAAGCGGTCAAGGTCAGGCCTCAGTCCTTTTCCTTAAATCGCTCAAAAGTCAAGCGGCGGGATATTGCAAACATTGACTAAAACTATAGGACAAAGAGCACGATCTGCAGATTTGTTTCAGGCCTATTTGGTAAAATTAAATATGTGTAAAACATCTCCCTGAGAGACAGGCTTCTGTCAGAATCCAGTCCGAGATGTCAGCATGAATTAACACACAAACAGGTGTGGGTTCACCAGGCAGAGAGATGCGCCTAATGTGGCATTGCCATCTGTTAGCGCTGGTGGATACGGACCCCCGCACACACCCCAGTATCCTATGATAGAGCATCCCAGCGATGTGCTTGTCCCTAGACTGCAGTTTCCACTACAAGGACCAGAAATGCTTATTTAATCATAATCCTGCTACATAACCACATAGCAACACTTGCATTTAGAATGAACAAAAGCAACTACTGAATGAATCGGAATCAAATAAAATTATTACTTCATAAAACATTACTCTAGACACGTTTTCACAGTGGGACGAGCAAGTGAACCAAAACGCAGTACATACTAGTTATGTTTCAACCACAGTACAGGGAAGCGTCTACACAGCAATGACAGCATATATGGTCCAGCAATCTACACGGAAAGACGTAAGGCCCCACTGGGTCAGAAACTCTGCACTTCTCATTCACTGTGCACAACGCCGGCACAAGCACAGAGAGCTGGGATTTGGCACAGGCAGCAGAATTCAAATGGCAGGAAAGACCGAAGTGGTAATAGTCAATATACAGGTAGACATCGGTAGGCAAGGCTGCTAGAGAAACTCGCATCTCTGCCTAGCGTACACTGCAGGCAGCTGAGCAGATAGGAAATAAAAAATAATCCAGAGTCTAACTTGGATGACTTGAATCCCCAAACAAGAGCAAGGCTGTGTTAAAGGCACGTTGCATGAGCATCTCCTGAAGTCTTTGCTCCAAATGGCATCCACTGAAACAGATGACATGATGGAAGGAAAAGGCTTACCCCATTATTTTCTTAAGCTTTCTCAGCAACACTGAGGAGGCCTGCTCCCCTGAAACAGGGTGAGAACGTACGAAGTGCTTACGCAGGAAAAAAAAAAAGTGCAAAAGACGAAAGAGGATTACTCTCCATGTCTGAAAGACTACCGGTACTAGGGATTCTCTGCTCTTATTTAATTCTTTTAGATAATAGATCTTCCTATTTAGACTTTGGTCAACTGTTCAGAATATATTTTTAATTTTCTCTTGTTATGTTAAATTCGAATATGCTCCAAGAGACCTAGAAATTACATGCACTCACTAAAATACGCAGCAATGCAATTATGCCAGCAGATTCACAGAATAAATATTCTTTCTAGATAGCACCCTAGTTTTACAAACAATACAATTGATCTCGTGATGAAGTAGAACAAAAACAGCATAATCATAGAACTACTTAATTAGGTTATCAAGGAAAATCGTAGCAGTTTAACTAAGATACTGATGCTGTAGACCAAAAAAGAAAATTCTCAAATTAACCCAGAGAGATCTGCTCATAGAAGGGAGAAACTGCATTACCTTGCTTTGCGAACATACAGCTGTGGGAGGTACCAATGTCTGGGGCACACAAACAAGGTAAAGTTTGCATCCGCTACTGAACCTGGAGCGGTCGTCATCTTTTCAAAGACATTTCCCATGTCTGGCTCTGTGAATGACAAAAATCTGTTAGCAGCAACAGAGAAACTTCATTATGTAAGCTTTTAAATTATCAGCAAAACCATTTGAGGAAAATGGAGTTTTGAACTTAAACCACAGATGGCATAATGCTCTCAGTCTTTGAAGTTAAGCAATGAAGCTGAAATGACAGTAGCATAAACATGTGAAAGAATCGTTACTGGATTAATTTGTTAATTAATCCAGCATCCCAAACCTGAATAAGCTTCGAAGCAATCAGAAATTGGTAGGATCAAATCCCCATAGAAATACTAGTCTTATAACAAATACAGTATGCACTGGAGAATCGCTTTGTCAGGACTCGTTATGCTGAAGGAAAGTTGACATTTGTTGCTAGGGTAGGTTTGACAAAAGCCCTTATTCAGGTTGTGTTTTCTGTAGTTGACGCACCACTGCAGAGCTTTTTAGCATGACTTGGAGCTAAGATGTCTAGAAATTGGCATATCAGAAAAGATTCCAGTTCACTTCAAGGAAAGCTCCAACCAAAAATCAGTCATTAAGTAGATGCTTGGTTTATTAGTCTGAATTCAGGACTGAAATTCCAAGTCAGATGCTGTTCCCTGATTAAGATGTGCATTCTCTGTCTTCGTACCTCTGCTCTATAAGGAATAATCCTAGTTTTCTTCCATGTCTCCAGCACCCCTTCTGACCCCCACCATAGCGTCCTCTCCACATCTTGTACTCGGCTAAATAAGAGAAAGCACCTGATGCGACTGGTTCTGAGGTATGGGCACAATGCCTGGCTGACATGTATGAATTTATGTATGCATGTGTTTGTGAATATGGATATACGTGCCAAGCGGCCTATTAGTCATTGTCTCTCAAAGTACAAGCACTGATTTCAATCTCTTGACTTGATTCAGCCAGCAATCTTCACAAAACTTGTAGGAATTTATTTCCGAGATCTTTAGTCCTGTTTGAAGTCCTGTTTCTGACAAATTTAAAGACTGCAGGAAACGGACAGGCTGCTGAATGGACTGCTGGAGTGAACATGTAACCACATAAACCTCTTTTACAAGGTATGTCCATTAGAGGATACTTTAAGATTGCGTTTTCTGCATGTTTAGAAAATTACTGTTCTCAGTGTTTAAAGAAAAAAACCAAACCACAAAAAGCCCACCAACACAGTGCATATTAATAATAATGAGATTTGAGATTGTTCTCATTATTCTAAGATAAACTAGTATTAAATTCTTACCTAAATTCTCATCAGCTGGTATGAAGAGAAGTATGAACTGCAGTTCTGGTACTGTGATAAAAGCTCTCCTGAACAAATAACATAACTGTATTCAGTCTTTCACCATTACACCCATCAATCAGATACAGCAGCTAGTCTTTCAATATCTAAAATGTTTTCTCCAGTGTCTCTAATCTTCCTTCATGAATCCACGTGGCTCAAAAATTAAAACATTCTATTTATGACAAATAGGATCATATGAAATTCATCTGGGCATTTTTTTAACTGGGTTTTTTTTTTCCCCTACCTTATTTATCTCTTAATTTCCTAATCCTTAGATTTCAAACATCCTCCTTTTTATATCAGTTCCCTAGTGATGCAAAAATTAAAGATGCCAGACCTCTGCTGGCAGATCTCTGACCTGGCATCTGGATGAGCTGGCTTGACACGACAAAGTAACTGTAAATTCAACAGCAACAGCACCAAGTGCAATTCACTGTTTATGTAAGTAGATTCTGAGTATACCAAATAACCTGAGCAATGGTTATATTTGAGTACTGAGCTAACACAGTAATATATTGTGCTGTTTTCTACTGTATCGTTTGCAGCCTTACCATATAATCTGGAGCTACCAAACTATCCATAGATTACCTGAGAACAAGCGTATTCCAGAAACATCTACAGCTTTTTAAGCTTCCTGCTCAGTCACACGCTTTGATTTTTAGAAGTGGAAATTTAAGAAAAAGAAAAATCAATCTGCCTTGCAACTGCAGTACTATTTCTGTGGAAATTCACAGCAAAGATACAGCTAAACCTTCACACCGTTTGGGAAGCGTACCTGGAACTGTAACAGCTTGGTTTCAAAGCCAACAGTGCACATTTGATTAATATAAGGTTATGTTTTATTACCTTCCTAGACTGTTTAGAGATATATTTAATTTTTATCACCTTAAGGCATTTTTAAATTCCACAGCCTCTCCAAATGATGGTAGGAGAGTGCACATGTTTCACTACAGAAAGTTACATATGAACTCACCTAAGAATTTCTTGGGAACATCCAGCTACATATTCTTCTTTTGCCACAAAAAGATGCATGAACAATGTGTTCAAAGGCTACAAAATGAGGAAAGAAAATCTAAACACCATGCAGCTAATATTTATTAAGTCAACCCAAGTATTAATATGCATTTATTTCCAATATATATGATCTGCACTCAAAATGAGTAGCTTCACATATATAAGTAACTCCAAAGCACGTGTGGATAAAGTTATGTGATTATAGGACTTTTTTTTTTATCATGATTTGTGCTTCTGTAATATTTTTGATTTACACTCAAGATTACTATTGTTTGACTACAATATACATACATAATTTCATATTTAACAGCATTAATTCCAGACTAACAACATTTTATTTTTACCACAACAATTAACAACTAAATCTTAACAACATTTAATTTAACATTTGGCTGATAAAGACATTCTTTCTAGGTTTAAAAAAAACAAAAGCTCACACACTTCTCACGCTCCTAAAATGTTTTTTCTTTAAAAGAAGTAAGAAAAATGACAAAGTCTTAAGATTACATCATTAGACACGTTTAAATATCCAGACAGAAACAGGGCAGAGTAAAAGACATCTTTCCTATATGCCTGCAGTTAACCTGGAAAACACTAGCAAAGGAAAACCCTTGCGCTGGAATAGGAAGTGCTATTAATTCAGCTGTTTTCTCTTGCATACTAATTTCAAGTGCTGAGTCAATGAAGGTCCACCTGTAGATGAAACATTTCTACAAAAAATATTTTACATGGGAAAACCTGAGGTCTTCTGAATAGTTTAATATTCAACTAAAACATCATGGATAGAGTCACTAATAAATTTCAGCAACTTTAGAGCAAGAATGTTTTAATAGAGGTTGCAGTATATGGACCAGCATAAAGACAACAGGCTATTGTAATGAATAAACATCAAAAGCCATTTCTTTAAAAAAAAAAAACACAAACCACAAACCACCAGACTTTTCTTTTTTGCTTGGTGTTTTTGGTTGCTTTTTTTTTAAAAAAAAAAAGGGCAAAAGAAAAAGGAAGAAGAAGAAAAAAAGTGTGTTTTGTTCTTGAGGTCCAAGAGGAGGCCCAGGAGGCAAGATTTGGCCTGTAACTGTTTCTGAATAGTGATGGTAACCAGGCAATCCTGTAAAGTATCTTCACTAATTAAATTCTGCACAAGTTAACTCCTAATTTAGACCTGCAAGCTATCTTATAATTTCTGTGCTCTAGGAAAAAGACTTTTCAACTAGACTTTTAAGAAATTCTCTTTTCAGAAGATCTCAATTTTCTAAAGCACATATGCATGGATTTAACCTGCTCTTCACCAATGCTATCTCATCTAGTTATAACTCACAATATGTTCAGTTGCTTTGTCTATGCAGAAGCATAAAACATGTACTGAATCTTCTGTACATATTTTAGAAAATAATCTCCATTCTAGAAAGAGTTCTTTTGTTCCCCGTCAATGTTCCAAAGTACGTTTCACTCCTGTTTATGAGTAGCAATTCCTAACGTGCTCAAGCTCTTTTTTTTTTTTTTGTCTTTTCTCTTTGTGTGCCCCTGCACTCCCAAGTCAGCTGCAGCTTTGCTGCAAGAGATATTGTCAAGCAGGCTGCCGGAGGAAGAGCTTGCAGAACTGACAGCACAGCATAACCCAACAGGAGCAGCTGCAGCTGCACAGTGAATGAAGTGGTTGTGCCTGCAATATGTACACAAAGTACTGCTCAAGTGACAAAGAAAGCAGATTACAAGAAAATTACATGGGCTTTTTGTATACTCCCTTTGGCTGTAACAATTTTGTTTCTTTTAACAGCACACTGCATTTTCAAATACAATTGCTGTATTTGTCAGTTTTTCTGCAAGCCATGGCTTAACATCACCCAGAAGAACACTGGAAAAACTGATAAACTGTCTAGAGATAATTTCAGTACTGCCAATGCCTTATTCTGGCACGTGCTGCCTAGCTTTTGAGTGTTTATGGTTAACATTTTCCAGCTTTCCTCAACAATCACAGGATCTAGTTCCTAGCTGGACTGAATGATGGGCAGCATTTGAATCCTGAACTTCTAAGTGCCTGTTTCTAGCCCGTCATTCGTAATGCATAAACTTGACTGAGGAGCCTCTATGAAAACTGGCACCACACAGAACCGAGTGCAGCAATCTCCACATCAGCACCTAACGAGCTTTCTCCAGGACCAAGATGCTCACATCAGCATGGTCCTCCACCCAGTCCTTCAAGCAAGGGTACACTCCCCGTCCCTTATTCTTTCTCTGAAGCCATTAAATTTGCATTCAGTTCTGTAAAATAGGAAAACTTTATTCCAAAAGGCAAGAAATGAGGATTCCAGTTCCCTTACAGTGAGAAGGGCCTCAGAGCAAGGACTTCACCTCCCAGGTAAACATTCTGTTAGCTTAACACCAGAGCTGGACAGGTTTTTGAATGGAAAATATTGGTGGCAACTACGATTCACGCTGCTGTCAGCGCTAGCACAATGCATCAGGCACGTTCTGCACACATCTGGCAGAGAAAGAACTCGCGTTGCCTAACTGCCATCCTTACAGCTACCTTCAGTTACCGTAGTGGCAAAAGCACTGGTACTCAGGAACTTCTGAGCACCTGAGGGTCTAAGTAGGGCATCTGATGATCACCTTCTTCAGCCTGAATGCCTCAGATCTACCTAACATAGATTTTAGATGCCTATGCATATTTTGCATACCTGAGCCTTAAATGAAAACTCAACTACAATCACACAATTTACTTACAGTGCATTTATTGTTAATGTAGTTTTCCTGTAAGAATGATTCCCAATCGGACTGATCAGTGATGTTCCAATTTGGGTAGTCCAGAAAGACAGCATGGGCTATAACCTCGTTCTTCTCATTGCAGAGCGTCAAAGCAAGATTTGATTTTTCTCTGTGAAAACAGTGCAAGTTTGCAGAAGTTGAAGAAACTACACAAAGAAAAGTGACTGACTTAATTCAGCCTGTTAGAATAGCAACATTAACCGTGTTCTAAAGTGCTCCCAGGATCAGGCCTCGATAAAACTTCATTGCCCACATCCTAACTTGACATTATTGCTTCAATTCCAAATATTCATTTATTCTGGCATTACAACAATTCACATGTTTTTTCAAATCCTCAATTACTATGAATTTGATGTGCAAGACTTAAATGCTCCCTCTTCTTTGCATGTTTCTTCATACATCTATTCTGTCCCCAAAGAGCTGGTATCCGAGACATCTGCCATTAAGTCAAGCAGAAAAAACCTAAGTGACCCATCACAGCATTTCACACAGTCTGTCTCTACTGTTCATCACTGCACAGAAAAATGAAACGCAGAAGGTTCGTCACTGTCTCTGGTGATGAAGATATGGTAACAGAAGACTTCTACAGCCACCCATTTCCGCTAAGGACGTTGCCATGCAAGCAGCTAGGATACAGATGTCAACACATGGAGGATATGAGGTGTCTTGGGGGCATGAAAAGAGGCACATTGAAACATACTTTATGGCAGATAGAGGCTGTCTCCCAAGGTAGAATAAAGAGAAGCAAAAAATAACTAATTCCTTTTGTTAAGGGGAAACTGGAAGAGAAGAAAAAGATTTAGACATACACAGGAAAAGAAAGCAGAAAGGTCACGGCCACAGAACGATTAAAAGCCCTAGTCCCTGCCCCTCTACTTCTGTCACTCTCCAACAGGCAAAAGGATTCTGTTAGATGGAGCAGACGGCAGACATTGGAATCTGATGGTTTCATCAGGTATTATCCAAAAGTATTTCTTCTGAACTTTTATAAAAAGGAAGCTAGTACAGAGTCAAATCTTGTCCACCATGCTGGCAGCAGTGATCCATGCTGACACGGTCATGCACGTGTGCCACAGAGAAGATATGCAAGCAGATTTTCCTTCCCTTTTTGTGAAAAGTCATTATGCCACAGCATCATGTAAAGACTCATAATGTTTTGTGCCATTTTAAATGTAACATTATTTCTTGAAGTTTCCTGCAAGAAAAGTAATATAATGTCCCTAAAATACTGTTACTTACAAAAGGTACATGACATCAATCCTTCCAAAAAGTGCTTCTGTAAAATAGCTAAAGAGGCCAATAATGTCTGAAACATCACGCGATTCTGTTCTTCTGGCACTGACCACTTCTGTGGTTCCTCTTGAAGAAGTTATTGTAGTCATCTTACAGACTGCAACAAGATAGAAAGAAAACATTGCTGTTCTGGCGGATCCCGCTGCAATCCATTGTTCAACATAGTTACTTGAAATGGATTTTTATATAAACTGTGAAGAAGCGCGATTCGGATGAATTTAAGCGCCTAGTTCCTGTAGACCTCTACAAAAATACATACTGCCTGCGTATACATACAGCATGCAAACAGTGCACAAGCAGAAATACAGCAGGCAGTCATCCCTATTGTATGTATTCTACATGCTACACAGGAAATAAATGTTTTTAATAGGCTACAAATTGCTTTTACATTTATTCATTTATAGGCATTTGCATGCTATCTATCAAGACATTGCCCACCATTAATAATTTCAAACTTATTAGCCTTAAGTCTACAGGGTTGGGAGGATCAGCTGCAAACAATCAGGATAAGAATGCCCTGGTAACACTAAACAGCAACTTCAGGTGAGTTAAGTGTATTTTGTCCAAAACAGCTCCTCAAATTTCATTTTAAGTCAACAGCAATGCTTAAATTTCAGAAGGAGTTGAAAACTCTGTAGCTTCCCTGACCAGCAGAAAAACGTTTGTGGTTCCACATTCGCAGAATTTGCCATGTCCAAGTGATTTATTGGCATGCCTAGCAATTTCAGAACGTATAGGGGCAACAGGCATTCAGACCGTCTGTGACTAGCAACTAACAGTTCATTTATCTTTCAGCTGTGTTGCTACTCAATATTGTAGCCTGTTGTGATATAATCAAGAATTAGGCATGTAAAACAAATTGACCAAACACAACAACTTTCTGCAATTTCTTAAGTATACTCATGCAAAATTACAGCATTACTCACTCAGAAAAAGTCTCAACATACCTAGACTAGCAGAACACTTTTACCAATCTACCAAACACAACAGCCCTTACTAACATTGGCTCCAAACCCAGATGTGATGCCCAATTATTAGGCCCCACAGGTCCCAACTAAAATGGGATAACAAAGGAAACTCTGAATTTTATACCTTTTAAATACAGAGAAAATCATGTGTACAGCTACATCTTTCATACACACAGTCGAGATATTGTTATAGGTGACACCACAGGTCTCAGTCATGCAAACATACATTTGCAAAGAGGTGCTGGCACCAACCTGAGGCAAAATGTCCTCTGCAGGTTTTAATGCGTGTGCCTAATAAACAGAATTGTGGTTACATAGGAAGAACTAGCTAGGCTAGAGTGTACTTATTACTGAGTATAATAATAACATCTACTAGGGGAAAAAAAATATACTGTTTGTGTAAGCAACTGCTCAAATGTCTTAAGTTGTAAGATATGTATGTTCTTCCTAGTGGAGTGGAAGGCAACTATACCCAGGGGTAAATGACAGGAGATTCTAAAAGTGAGCAAAGAAAATGGCCACATAATTCACTTATACTTTTCATTAAGTAACTGCAAACTGTGAGACTACTAAAATTGTTGGTTATTTTTTATTAATGTCAACTCTATATATCAAAATAAACAGGAATTTTAAAATATGTCATTAACGAACTTAAGTTTAGCATTAAGATTACTTCAGCCGAGGAAAACAGTTTGCCACATTTCCACATTCAGTTGTTTAACTTAATGCGTTGAAAAAATATCACCCCCTTCTCCATTAGCTCCCCTTGAAGGCCCTAAACGCTCATGCCACCATGACTGACAGAAAGCAGCATTTATGCGTTAAAAAGGTACCGTTTTCATAAGGAAATGCACTGTTTCTACAGCAACTTCTGTATTTCTACTACGGGAGCAGCGTACCAGAGGTGAGAGACTTGGCAAAACAAATGAAGAACCTGTGGTACACCTGTTCTGTTTCCGACTGCCAGCGCGCCCAAGGTGCCCGTGCCACAGGTGCACCTCCGGCGGGGTGCCGGAGATGCTATGATAGAGGCTGGCACCGACGCGCCCCACGCCGAGCCAGGCCCAGAATTACCGGCTCGCCTCAGCGGCGGGGCCGCAGCGTGCCGGCCATCCCCGAAGGCGTAGGGGAAGGGGGCCAGAGCCGGGTTTTAGAGCTCAGGTGGCCCGAAGGCTACCAGGCCTAAGCGCCGGGCGCAGCCCTCTCACCCGGCAGGCGGGAAAGCGGCACGGGCAGCTCGGGCGGGACAGGCGCTTAACGCCCACGCTGCTAACAGCTCTCGGCCCGCCCGCCGGCAGCACGGCCCGCGGAAGCCACCGTAAAAGCCGTGTTAATGGCTCTTGCGGTCCCCGCTGCCCCGGCCCCGGCGCTCGCCCGCGGCGGCCACTCACCTTGTCCCGCCGGGCCGGGAGAGCCCTGCCCGGGGCGGCGCGGCCAGGGACGGACGGACTGACGGAGGGAGAGACGGACTGACGGACGGACCGACCGAGCAGCCCCCGCCTCGCTGCCGGCGTCCGGACGCGCCGCCGTTACTCCGGCAACGACGCACGCCGGCGCTGCGTGAGGTCAGAGGTGACGGGGCGGGGCTAGCGGGCAGAGGCGGCAAGATGGCGTCTACGGCGGCCGGCAAGCAGCGCATCCCCAAAGTGGCGAAGGTGCTCGGGAGGAGGAGACGGCGGCGGCGGCGGGCCCGGGGGCGGGGAGCGGAGGGTGGTCGGGGCGGCGGGAGCCCGCCCGCGCCGGGCCCTGCTCCTCGGGGCCTGGCCGGGCGCCCGCAGCTCCCCGCGGCCTGCGGGTAACGCGCCCGGCGGCGCGGAACGGAACGCGGCCGCGGGAGGCTCTGCCGCCCCTCATGCCCCGGGCGGGAGCCGCGTAGGCTCGGGCTGGCGCTGGCCGTAAGGGCCCCGGCCATCTGCGGGGCTCTGCGGCTCCTCCTCCGCCAAACGCCGGACGGAGGGAGCCACCGGAGTAAAGAGGTCACGGGGGGATTCTTCAGTTTGGCGTTAGGAGGAGAAAACGTGACTCAAGCCCCCTTACTTTACAGGTGAAAAATAAAGCGCCTGCAGAAGTTCAGATCACAGCAGAGCAGCTTTTAAGAGAAGCAAAAGAGAGAGAACTTGAACTTCTCCCACCACCTCCGCAACAGAAGATCACAGATGTTGAAGAGCTCAACGACTACAAACTCCGGAAAAGGAAGGTAAAGGAAAAAGAACCCTAATCCCGATGCTCGTGTAAAGCACTAAAATTTTACTGTGTTTTGACTTAAGATGTAGCCTGTTTACTTGTGGATTTTCCAAATAAATAGCAATTCTTAAAAAAACCACTAACATTTTCATAAAAAATGCTACTTTTGTGTAAAAAATTTAAGTTAAATTTGCTGTTTAACAAAATTTGGTGGTACACAACATCTCGCATATAACCATGTTCGGTATATTTAGAACATTGCAAGGGTAATTACATATATGGTGTTGGGTTGACGGTTGGACTAGATCTTAGAGGTCCTTTCCAACCTTAACGATTCTATTCTATGCTGTTTATATGCATTTTGTTCATCACCACTAGCATCTGGCCAGGCAGCACAACAGAACATTAGCAAGCCTTACAGTAATGCTGCTGTTTTTTCCACCTCAGCTGTTTAAAAAACACAGTGTGTTTGCAACTGATACTTCTGTTTTGTGTAATTATAGTATTACTTGCGCATTTTAGAACACAACTTTCTATACTAATCATGGTTATGTTTGGTCATTGTCTCAAAACTTGACCATTTTGTATGCAAGCTTTCAGGTATAATTTTTTCTTTTGTTTAAAAGAATTGCTTTGCTTGTGCAAACTTATCTGTGGTTTTGTTCTGCTTTTTCCATTGGTAATTGCTGTCCTGGATCAGCAAAGCAAGCATATCCCCAACAGGGAATTTTAAATGTTTTCAGCACTCAGCAATTTTTTTTAGATACAGACAGCATAAGCTAGGGCTATCATTCTGTGAAGCATATATGCATATGTTCAGAACTGGTGACTGTTGTAGGACAGCACAGCGTCCCTGTACTCAGCCCTGTTCATTTCCCTCCTTGCCATAGTGGCTAGGACTCCTGGTAAAGACTTCGGGCCTTCCTGTGCTGGGTGCTGGTGTACCTCATTCAGGCACATGTAGAGCAACTGGAGTCAGATGCTCAACCACCACAGCACTGCAAAAAACATGTTGGATGTTATCTTTTTTTCTCTCTCATATGAATGGCAGTAACGAGCCACTGTGTTAACTGTGTTTAACCATGTTTAGCCACATGTTAAATACCAATAGCTTTGATCCTGACAATAGCCAAACACGAGACTGAAGACGCCCTCACTGTTGCCCTGAGCAGTGAAATTTGTCTAGCACATTTGATGCCAGCATATTAAATCCAGGGAATGAGAATAAAGCATCTTGCTTTAACAAAAAAATTTAGAGCAATGATACATACAGGTCAAAGTGAATAAACTTGTGCTGGTGCATCCAAGTATGTTCAGGGTTGTCTGCAATGACTAGATTCCATCTGTCCAGGTAATGTTGCTATTGAAGCATTAAGCAGGAGATTAGAAAAAGAAAAAGGTAAGACTTCAGTGCTGTCAGTTCTTATTCCATCAGTATTTCAGGTATCAGGTTGTGGGAACTTGAGTTTAGTCCTACTCTGTATGATAATCTATGCTTCTAGCCTCTCTGTTACGCAATTTTTAGGAAGTGTTGCATTGAATGTGATTTGTTACATCTGCGTGGGTGTAAGACATTTGGAATTAATTCCAATAATAATATTCCATAAGCCATTTATAACAAGACTGGTCTGCGCAGAGGGATTTCTTACTTACAGAAATAATTTTCTCCTCAGACTTTTGAAGATAACATAAGAAAAAACAGGACTGTTATCAGTAACTGGATAAAGTATGCACAATGGGAGGAAAGCCTAAAAGAAATACAGAGGTAAATATGATGCAGCTGCAGACACCGCTTATAAACCTTTTAAGACACATGTTGACAAACACCATCAAAGTCTTGGAGGCACATTATACACGCAACTTCTCTTTGCTTTCCAGAGCCCGTTCCATCTACGAGCGTGCTTTAGATGTAGACTACAGAAATGTCACACTGTGGCTGAAATATGCAGAAATGGAAATGAAGAACCGCCAGGTTAATCATGCCCGAAACATTTGGGATCGAGCCATTACCACCCTCCCCAGGGTGAACCAGTTCTGGTACGTTTGCAGAGAATGGAGCATTGCTTCTACCTCCAAAGACTACAGATCATTTTTCTATTTTGGTATCGTGCAAAAGTGCATTGTTTTCTGTTTCTCCAAGTCTTTAGGCTAGTCTGAAAAAAAGAGGAAGCCTTAAGTTTGGAAAGGTTTTGTACTTTTCAAGTGGTAAGAGTATTGGGACAGAAGGATGTTTGTGTGCATGCATGCTGCCCATCACAACAGTATCTGTAGGCATTTCTGGGGTTCAAGTGGAAAATAGGTGAAGAAATCTCAGTAATGCTCTTATTAAGCACTCAAAAAAATCCTTGTAATTTATGTTTACTATGTGATTGTAAAACTTGATCTTGTTTTCTAAGGTACAAGTATACTTACATGGAAGAGATGTTGGGGAATGTTGCTGGATCACGTCAGGTGTTTGAACGTTGGATGGAGTGGCAACCAGAGGAGCAAGCTTGGCATTCCTACATTAACTTTGAGCTGAGATACAAGGAGGTGGACAGGGCGCGTACCATTTATGAGAGATATATCCTTTTCAGTGCATTGTGACACCTGCCCAAGTTTAGGCCTGCATTCTTCATTTCTTTCTTACCTGCTCTGTCTCCAGCTATGTCCCTGTGCTCCTTTTTACTGTGGTGTGTTGGGAGTAAGCCACCATGCTGAGAGCCAGAAGTAGGTATTAAAAGCATGTTTAGTATATGCCTCCAAAGTCAGTTAACTGAATGTACATCCTGCCGCAACCGTGTATATTTAACAGCACTCACACTTCCAGCCTTTTTGCAGTCATCATTTGCTTTTGATTTCTCCTCCTTAAACTTCTCCCTCACCTGTGCCTAAGTTTTATCCCTTTTTAAATTTTCTTTAAGTTCTCTCTCTCCTCAAGCCTTTGCATGCTTAGAGCCGTTTTGTGTCTTCATCCCAGTTGCATTTTTTGCATAATGCCATTCTTGTTTCATATAGTCCATGACCCTGTAGTCACTGGGAAGAATGCAATTTGAAATGTCCAATTCGGCCACCACTGTTTCTTTAACATAGCTCTACTTGTTATTGTTCATCCTGATGTTAAGAACTGGATCAAGTATGCCCGCTTTGAAGAGAAGCACAGTTATTTTGCTCACGCAAGGAAAGTGTATGAGAGGGCAGTGGAGTTCTTCGGAGAAGAGCATATGGATGAGCACTTGTACGTGGCTTTCGCAAAATTTGAGGAGAACCAGAAAGAAGTAAGACCTTATTGATAATATACCAGAATAATACCAACTGCCCCTACAAGATTTCTTCTTAAATATCAAACTCAAGACCACTTAACATTCACTGCAATACTTGTGTTTTAAGTACCTTATGAGATATTGTTATTGTAATCTGAGTTAAGGAGACAATCTTTTGCTTAGCTTCTGTTTGCCTTTTGGTGGCATCAAGGAAGTACTTTTTAAGAAAGGTGGGCACCAAATCCGCCAAGCCTGAGAATAGTGTCATCAGATCAAATACATATCCTCAGATTTGTAAGTTTTGAGAGGTTGTAGGCCTGCATGATAAAAAAAACTGTATTAGTGTTGTTTTTCCCAGACAGTCTCTTTAAAGTGCCCAGGCCATGAAGGAATTAAAAGTGTTCTGTGAACCCAAAACCACAGCCTCTTAAAAATATTTTAAATATTCCAAACCTGTAAATGAATAAGAGATGGTGGGTTTTGGTATTTACAGATTTCCCCCCCAAGTTTACTCTTCAGGGAGATCTGTGTTAGTCCTGTCCCAAAACAACCATTCACATTGAGATATTTTATGGTTCTGTATTCTATTAAATATTGCCAAAAGCTAATTGAGAAATTGTGGGGGAGGACAGAAGCTGCTTTGTAAATATTACTCAAATGATATTTAATATTTTCAGTTTGAAAGAGTAAGGGTGATCTACAAGTATGCCTTGGACAGAATCCCAAAACAGGAGGCCCAAAATCTCTTCAAGAATTACACCATCTTTGAGAAGAAGTTTGGAGACAGAAGGGGAATTGAAGACATCATTGTCAGCAAGAGGAGATTCCAGTACGAAGAGGAAGTGAAGGTATGTATTACAAACATCCTCTGGGCTCATCATACATCTAGCTGCTGCTTAAGGTGCACGAGTGTCTCATGATACAAAGGCTGATGAGTTTTACATTACCCTTGATACTCAGACAAAGAAAACACCAAGAGAACTCCGTTCTTTTTGGAGGCAGAAGTCCATCCATGGGGGAGAGAATAATACATGCATTCACTGCTTTTTTGTTTCTGTATGCTAATGTAGATTGTGGAGCCAGAGTTTTTGATTGAACTCAGAGCTCAGTACCCTTCAAAGTCATCTTAGGGGATAATGCAGTTCAGCTTGTAACTAACTTCTTCACTTCTGTTATGCAGTAATTGTTACAGGACACCTCACCTGTGTGTAAATACCATTTTGTGAGAAAACAGGTGTGCCACACCTATCTACTATTCACCGAATACTGCATATTTCATCATTTCCCCTTCCATTCTCACAATTCAGTTTGTTTGCCTGCACTTAAAGAATGTTTGTAGATAAAGTAAAAATAAATAAATGCACTTTAACCCAAAAGCTCTAGCTTAAGCATACCTGAGACTGACAGTTTTCATTAATATTCCAGTGATCTATTTTAAAGGAGAAATTCTGAATAAAAACTGTTTAGTAAAGGAGCAGGGTCTGTTGTTTGTAGTTACTGAAGTTGCTTTCCCATCTTTCTGGAAGGCAAATCCACATAATTATGATGCATGGTTTGACTACCTGAGGTTAGTTGAAAGTGACGCAGATGCCGAGACTGTCCGAGAAGTGTATGAAAGAGCCATTGCCAATGTTCCCCCAATTCAAGAGAAAAGACACTGGAAGAGATACATCTATCTTTGGATTAATTATGCATTATATGAAGAGCTGGAGGCAAAGGCAAGTAGTAAGAACTCAGGTTTCTTTTTTCTTTCCTTCCCAAGTATTTTCCTTACATTAAAAAGCTATGGGTATTTTAATAAGAAAACTGAAAACTAAAAATACTGTGTCT
Organism: Pelecanus crispus; assembly: GCF_030463565.1. Lineage (NCBI taxonomy): Eukaryota > Metazoa > Chordata > Aves > Pelecaniformes > Pelecanidae > Pelecanus > Pelecanus crispus. Next base: position 470,462 of record NC_134645.1, on the reverse strand, counting down.
TACTTGTTTTGTGTAACTAGCTACAGCATTTCTTATTTAAGTATGGGATTTTTCACTTCATTTTTCCCTCCCATGCATAAGGGGGAAAAAAAAATACTTCAGTTTCACCCCAATTCATCCAGAAACACGCTGATAATAAAAACAGAAGTAGGTCTTTCTAGCCCCATCTGAATTGCCTGTTCCAGGCCATTACCTGAATTTGTGAAATAGTTTTATATTTAACAAAACTGTTTGCGAAATTGTTCTGTGAAGCAGTCAAATTCTTGCTATAGTGGCCATTTGAGGCTGTGTAAGTGTTCTGTTATCAGTCATGTAACATTATAGCTGCTCTTTATTTCATAAAATTGTAGTACAGTATACCTACTCAGCATCTGTTTTTTTCCCCCCCAAAAATAGGGACACTCCTGTTTTTATTGTCTAACTCTTAGAGCTGAATCTTGTTTTGAAAAGATGACTCTTACTGATTCTCAGAAGTTACTATCTTTGAATCGTGCACACTGAGTAGATAAGCACATTTATATCTTAAGTATACACGATTCTAAACAACTAGACTTCAAGATAACCATTCCGCAGTTTTGCGGTCATGCACGATTCAGCATATAGTGTAATCTTAGCAGTGAACAAAGTATTTAATTTTGCCTGTTCTTACAGGATGCAGAGCGAACCAGGCAAGTGTATCAAGCGTGTATCGAGCTCATTCCCCACAAGAAGGTATGGCTCCCCCAGCAGTTTGTGTTGAGTCTTGGATTAAAATTCCCAAAATAAGATCCTTTAGTTTTCTTTCCCCCCAAGATTCAGTTGGGTAAGCAGCTCCAAATGGCTACTAGCACATTCATGAAGACTGTCAGGACTTGAAATATCCTTTCTAGTTTCTCATATTGTCCACCTTCCAAAACTGACAGGCTTTTTTTTCTAAGCTAAAGCATTAGATAGCTGTCATTTGCATCATCAATGGGAAATAGTAGACCACATACTGATGGCAGATTTCCTCATACAGATACAATGCAAGGGTTTCACCGGTATTTTCAAATTACTAAATACACTTTGAGAAGCTGACATAACACATAGTTAAAGGATAGCCCAGTACTATTAAGCAGCAGGGAAGAATGCTTATCTATTCTTTACTTACTTGCTTTCTTCCTCAGGCTGATCCTTTTCTAGCTGCTCTCAGCCTAGTTGTCTGTAGAATACTTATTGTTCTATTTTATATGGGGTTACTGCCTTTTATAGCAACTGTTTCTAATTGCCGGCACAGTCCCAGCTGAGGGAGCTGCATTTGGTAAACCATCTTTCAGGTGTGTATTCCTCACTGCAATTGGTCTTCAAGACTGATTTTTTTGGTATTGTGGGTTTTTTGCCAGTGAGCTTTAACTCACGTGGCCAAACCCTTAAAACAATTAATCAGCATTGCCTTGGAACATCAAGGAAACTTAGTTCATGTACTTCATTTTCTAGTTTGTCATTAATCATGTCGTCTGAGTATCAACTGTGTAGATTAGGAATAGTCGGTAATTGTTAAGAGTTGATTAGCTGTTAATTGATTCAGTGATAGCTGATACTTTACCAATCAATTGATTGGTTAATGAGCCATTTTCTTTGTTTGAAAAGACTTCTGTCCTCACTGCTTTTGCTTTTACTCATGATGGAGTATATCGTCCTGCTCTAGAGAGGTGGTTTTGGGTTATGAGCTCCCAACTTTTCAGTAGGAACGCACTGAGATCAAATGCAATTAACTGTAGTAGCAGTAACATCTTGTATAGACAGAGTGATTACTTTTTGAAGTATGTAGGCAGTATTATTTATTAAGCTTCCAACCTAAGCATCACATTGTTCTTTTTCTTTCAGTTTACATTTGCCAAAATATGGCTGCTGTATGCACAATTTGAAATACGCCAGAAGAATCTTCCACTTGCTAGAAGAGCTTTGGTAAGCTTTTGTTAATTCCGTAATTGACTTTAAATTGACTTTAATAGTAACAAGGGAATGGCATTAAATGATCTTAAATTGTCCTTTATAAATGGCTGGTTTAATCCACTTAAATAAAGCATCCGAGAAGTCTGCAGGGACCAGTATTTACTGTCATGTATGATTTAAAAAGAAGTGTAGCTTGATATGATGAATTAGCCATGGGCAGAAATGAATGCAGCTTTCTCGTTTCAGCTGACAAAACACACATCTGAATGCAAGAGTACCCAAATCAGCTTAGTGCACTTGGAAACTTTTAACTGCTGCTGATTTGTTTAAATGATACTTGTACTAACAATAGCATTTTAAAAAACATTTTAAAAAAATAGTTTTTGACTCTCAGGATTTAAGACCTGATGAATAGAGTGTTTGAGTCCCACCTACCAGGCAGCTGATAGAAGCAATCATGGGGACTTTGGGCAGGCTCAAGAGCTTCTGTGTGAATTTATTATGCAAATGTCAGCATGTCAGAGAACAATGGAGTACATTTTGGCAGCAAAACCTTTTGAAATTAAAAACTTTCTTTCCCTTCAGTTCAGATATTCTAAATAAGCTCACTGATAGCATTAGGAATTTTGAGAGAAAGCTCACGTTGGTAACAGTTGAGGTGGTTTGACTTTAGAGAGGAAACTGATGGGGTTTCCACCAAACCCATGGCGCAGCAGTGATAAAAGCATAAATGTGAACAGCCTTCTGTAGCCGACACCGGACCACGTCTGCCCCCGATGTGCTAGTAAAGCTTTTGTCTCTTGAGCCGGACTCCTGCCCATGACCAGAAAAATAGGAAGCGGAGGGGTTAAGTCCCCTGTGAGACTGTTGCTGTCTGCAGGAGAAGACAACCGTCTGTCCTGAAGCGTGCTGCTGTTCTAGCTTGGCTTCAGATACCATCGCTCACCATTGCCATAGTCACCAGTCAGCAGTCTGCTTCTGGCTGCCTTTTGTTAGGGGTAGCTCTTGCGGTAGATTCTGGAAAGGGTGCTTTGGACTGTCTAGAAGTATGAAGTTTCCTCAGTTTCTTTTAGGCTTCTCTTTTGTTGGTCTTTTTCCCTGGTGTTGCTGAATTTCTTTGACAGACTTTTTTTTAGTAGGTCACCTCTTTCTTGTTTTGCAAACCAGATTTTGCTGCTGCAGCCGTAATACTTTTTTTGTGCTGGACCCAGATTTGGCAAGCAGCTTCTTTCTTTCTTTTGCAATGAGTTGATTTTGAACCACCTTTTTGGCAAGAAGCCTTGCTTCTGTCCCGAGGTGAGGGTCCCGCACCGTCACCATGTGTGGGAAGAAGAGAAGGTCCAGCTTGTGATGCTGAAGCTCTCATCAGCGTGCAGACAGCACCTTGCTCTGCCTTATTTTCACGGGCTGCAGATGGTGTGTGGATTCTTTGTTTTCCCAGGGTCTGAGAGATGCTGGGACTTGAAGACAGATCAGCTGGAGCCTATGCTGCTTAAGAAAATACTGATGGAGTGTGTGTGGAGAACTGAGCATATTTTGAAATAGAAAAGGCATTTGTAGAGCTGGAGGGTCATAATGGTGACCAAACTGATACTCCCAAGTGGTGGTTTCCTCCATTTTTAATAAGTGCCAAGATAATCAATGTGTAGGACAGTTGTGCAGGAGAATGGTAGTAAGGGAATTTGATCTCAAATTACTTAATTCACATTAGCTTGAGGGAACAGAGGCTGCAGTGCTTAATAACTAATACTTGTCTGCAGAAGTGACTCAAAGAGTGAAGCTCACTACATACCTGTCTCAGATATGCCCATTCTTAACTCGTGCTTTAAAAGATTCCCAAATTAAGAATCAGAAACTGCTTTCTCTCAGCTTGGCACTGTGCCTTAGGACAGACAGTTTTCTTCAGGTGCTGAAGCATATCAAAAAGGAAGTATTTTTTAAAAACATTATTCTCCACCTGTCCATTACTGTAAGCCAGCAGGCAGGGAGCATGGACAATTCTCTATGGGATGATGAATAGCAGCGGTGGCCCAGGAGACAGCTTCTCTTGATATAATTTGTTTTATAAGATACTTGGGAACTGCTTACCTGGAAGACTGGTACTATACTTTCTTCAGCTTTTGATGCAAGATGAAGTGTTCATTTGATGAGCCAGGGTGAGTTTCAACTAATAACTTCGTGGGGAATCCATGTTCTGTAAAAGTATAACAAGTTAGAACATTTTCTGCTTTCAGAGTTTGTGTTGATGCTTACGGATGGACACTCATTTTGCAAATATTGGTTGGATTTCATACTGGCCCTGACCAGAGTCTTAAAAAATAAACTCTGCTCAGAAACTAATTTTAGTTCAAATACTGGAGAGTAAACAGATGTTTAGAAAATAGAGTGGGTTTTTTTTCCTTGCAAGATCTTTAAGTGGTTTTTTGTTTTTTGTTTTTTTTTTTTTTTTTCTTAACAGGGGACATCCATAGGTAAATGTCCAAAAAACAAACTGTTTAAAGGTTATATTGAATTGGAGTTACAACTGCGGGAGTTTGATCGTTGCCGAAAGCTGTATGAAAAATTCCTGGAATTTGCACCAGAAAACTGCACATCATGGATTAAATTTGCTGAACTAGAGACCATTCTTGGCGATATTGATAGAGCCCGTGCAATATATGAGTTGGCTATTGGCCAGCCCCGGCTAGACATGCCAGAGGTAAGGGGGTAGATGAACTTTACAGTTGGCACAATTTCAAGGTATTTATTACACAGTGTGGCTAATTAAAATGTAAATAATCTACCAGCTTGAACAGAACTGCTTACTGTAGTGGCTTAGCCTATGTCTCATTAATTTAGCATCTGTTTCTTAGCAGGCTACGCAGGACTATAAAACCCATGATAAAACACGGAGGGAGAAACGTGCTTACAGGAGTAAGCTAAATGGATTACGTGCACAACATTTGATATTGCTTAGTCGTAATCCTAGCTTGTATGGTCAATAAATACTCAGTTCTGTGAAACTTTTTTCAGAGAAATTTCACATTTATCCATGCTCCTTTTTCTTCCCCCCCTATTATCTCAGCGTGCCATGAACGTACTGAGAGACTTCTCTTTTGCAGGTTCTCTGGAAATCCTACATTGATTTTGAAATTGAGCAAGAAGAGTATGAGAAAACAAGAAACCTTTACCGCAGATTACTTCAGCGGACGCAGCATGTTAAGGTATGTATGGGTACCCAGAACACAGAATTGGTCTTGAATCTGGTCCATGGTGGATGGAAACCCTTGACTGCTTTGTGTGCTTTTTCAAATCAACGGTGAACTGAACTTAGGTTGTTCAATACAGTGTCTGTGCCATGAAAAGGGGAAAGCAATTTCTAAACTACGTATAACAACAGGCATATCTTGCATGAAAGAAGGCTTTGCAGAAGATTTCCAAGCAGCCCTCTTCCTGCTGAGTAGCTTTGGAATTTTAGCTGCAAAAACACTGCAAGGAAAAAATACTTCTGATTTTTCCAGTGTAGTTTGGTGCTGTCATTTGACTAAATTCAGATGGATTTCTCATGACCCAAAACAACTGCAAGAAGTTTGTCAACATGGCTTACATGAATATTCTGTCTTGCCACGATGAGGCAGACCTCACACATGTGAAACAAACACGAATTTTCTAGGTACCTGCTTATGAAAAAGTACTTTAGACTTGCATTGACATTTGCCTTTTTGGCTGCTTTGTTGGTTTTTTTAAACTATCACTTAGCTATCAGACTTGAGAATGGAGGTTTCACCTTGGTTTTGGTTGGCTTTCGCCACAGGTATGGATCAGCTTTGCGCAGTTTGAGCTGTCTGCAGGAAGAGAGCAGAATTTGTCAAGGTGCCGGCAGATTTACGAAGAGGCTAATAAGGCGATGCGAAACTGTGAGGAGAAAGAGGAGAGAGTCATGCTTCTGGAATCCTGGAGAAACTTCGAAGAGGAGTTTGGAAACGATACCACTAAAGAGAGGATAGATAAACTTATGCCTGAAAAAATAAAGAAGAGGAGAAAACTGCAGGCTGAAGATGGGGTAAGAGGAAAAATTATGCAAGTAGTCACTTTCAATCCTTTGTGGCTTTATGCTGTGGTCTGGGACACCGAACATAACTGGCTGTGATGGATGCTATAATGGCACACCAATTTTACCACAGTAATTGGGGAAAAAAAAAAAAGCATTGGCCTGAAACATGTGCTGCTGAGCTCCATGCTCTTCAGCAGGCTAGGTGGGCAATTGATTCAGAGTGAAATACTCGTACCAAATGCGCAAGCTACATTTACTTTAAACTCCTACAAGGCAAATCAAAACAGCTTTAGGTAGTACTGTGCAGACAGTGTTTGTTTCCTAACTTTGGGAAACTGTAGCCAGGCTGTTCATCAAATCTGCCTGTGGAGAAGTAGTACTGTCTTACACGCCTTCAGCTCATTGTTTTCAGCTGCTATGGATGGTCTCACAAACATTGATTTTAATTTTATCTCACTGTTATGCTTACTAGAAGCACCTTCTAATAGCTAATATTAACATGCAAATTAAACGTGCTTTATGCTATTTTTTTTCCCTAGTCTGATGCTGGCTGGGAGGAATACTATGATTATATTTTCCCAGAAGATACTGCCAATCAGCCTAATCTCAAACTACTTGCTATGGCTAAACTCTGGAAGAAACAGCAACAGGAGAGCGAAGCTGCAGAGATGGATCCAGACAAAGACATTGATGAAAGCCAGTCTTAATACATTGCCTTTCCCCGCCCCTTTTCTTGGCTATTGTACAGTATTTTCATTGGTGACAAATAAATGTATTTGAAGAGTTTTACTATTACTGACTCGAGACATTTTTTGTGTTTTAAAAAAACCCCACACGCCACGTTGCAGTTGATTCCCTTTGATAGTCTGTTGATTCCTAACAATTGGAAGGTCATGGGGCAAATGCAGGAGCCTGCAGTGGTTACCAGTGATTTGACAACTGGAAGAACTGGACGGCGGCTTTGTTTTTAGCACAAGACCCGCTGTTCTAAGGCTCCTACAAGCTATCACAACACTGCTTAAGGATATTAACGTGCCAAAACAGCGGATCTGCTTTCTTTAACGACAGATCTCTCTAACCATTCCTGACTGATTTTTCCAGTAATTCTGGAAAATATGTATTGATTGTGAGCAGAGTTGAAAACAATAAATCATATTGACTGCAACCTGTTCAACTTCCTATCCAAGTCAGCTTTTATTCCAGAAAATGGTTTAGGAGGGACAATAATAGAAGTTAAATATACTGAAACTAGCCCCAGAAGACAAATCTGTAGAAATTAGTACCACACCGTCTGTGTTTTAATACCTGAATGTCTTGGCAGCGTATTTTGTGAGTAAATTATTGGGAAGTAAAGTAGAAGCAGTGTAAGTAGGCTTCTCAATGTTTTTTTTTATTTCATGGGGAAAAAAACATCGAGCCGAAGCTTTCTCATGGATGAGTTCTCAGGGGGAAGGAGCCTTTCTGTCCACTTGCATGGGCTGGTTCCCGGGTGCAGGGGAAGTGGGGCAGCCCGCCCTTGCAGTGGGGAGGGCAGGGATCGCGGTCCTGTGGCTGGGACCTTGCCCACCAGGAAGAACTGTAATTTTTAAAAAAAAAAAAAAAAAAAAAAAGGTGAAAGTGTACCACAATAACCACCAGAGCCATGAGTCAGGCTGTCGTGGTTCAGTGCCAGCCAGCAGCTCAGCCCCACGCAGCCATCGCTCGCTGCCCTGGTGGGATGGGGGAGAGAATCGGAGGAGTGAGAGTGAGAAACACTCCTGGGCTGAGATAAGGACAGGTTAATAATTGAGATAAAGTAAAATGGTAATGACAACAATACAATAATGATAACAGTAATAATAGTATCCAAAGCAAGTGATGCCCAATGCAATTGCTCCCCACCCGCCGACCGATGCCCAGCCAGTTCCCAGCAGCGATCGCTGCTCCCCGGCCAACCCCCCCAGTTTCCATACTGCCCATGACGCCGTATGGTATGGAACAGCCCTTGGGGCAGTTGGGATCAACTCTCCTGGCTGTGCCCCCTCCCAGCTTCTTGTGCTCCTGGCAGAGCAGGGGAAGCTGAAAAGTCCTTGCCTGGCATAAGCAGCGCTGAGCAACAACTAAACCATCAGCGTGTGATCAGCGTTATCCTCATCCTAAATCCAAACCACAGCACTGTGCCTGCTGCTGGGAAGAAAACTAACTCTATCCCAGCCGAAACCAGGGCAGAGGCCTTAAACAAAGCTGCTGTTGACTGCAGACTGGGCAGTTGCCACTGCTGGCCACATCTGGCCTGCCCAGCTGTGGTCAGAGCAGCTGGCCAGCCCTGCCTGCAGCTGGAAACACTTTCTTCCCTGTGCACCCCATGGCTGGAAACCAGATCCTCCATCCTTCACTGTCTCCATCACCATTGTCATCCTCCCTGGGCTGATGCTTTTGAGCTTCTCCCTCTGGCCTGGTGTGGGGCAGGGCAGCCGTACAGGGGTGCACAGGGGAGACCCGGAAAGGTCAAGCGGGGCTTCGTGGCCCTGGGGGGTGGTCGAGGGCGTGGGGGCCCGGGGGGCTTCCCCCTTGATCCTGACCGCGAGGGGAAGGCTCCAGAAGGAGTGGAGGGGGTTGCAGGTCATAGCCTGCTCCTGCAGCTGGCACCAACCAGGGCGATGGGGCTTTTACCAGCGGAGCCCTCTCGGGTGGGAGAGATGGGATCCACCTGGGCACGGAGAGCGAAAGGGGCTGGCCAAGGGGCTGGCCAAGGGGCTGGCCACGCCGGCCAGAAGGCTTTAAATTGGGAGTGAGGGGCCAGGAGGTGATGGCTGAAGGGGAGGGTTGGTGGGACAGGGCTTGGGGTGCTGTGCCCCTCCAAGCCAGGGCAGGAGGATACCTCACCTAGGCTATGCCGGCAGGGCAGTGTCACGGGCAAGCTCTCTTTTTGGGGGAAATCTGCGGGAGCGAGTGCCTGGGACCGGTCCTGTTCACGCAACGCTCTGCTCAATCTGGTAAGCTCTTCTTGCCCTCTTTTGTCCCGTGTCTGTCTTGTTAGCCTGGCTGCCCGACTGGCAAGAAAAAGTTATTTCAGTGGTGGGGACTGTCCTTGATCAATCACTAACCACCGTTCTTCTGAGTTAAAAAAGCAGATGTTTGGATTTTCAAGCCAGCTCTGTAAGTTTATACCTTCTATTTTAAAGCTTGATTATTGTGTGTGGTTTTTTTTTATAACAGCAGTGCAACTGATGGCTGTAAGACAGTTGTATGCTTGCACTAATTAGTCTCTCTCCCTAAATTCTCCTGAAATCCTGCATGCTCAAGCAGCGCTGTTTCATCACGGTTACTGAGAGGAGCATACTGACAGGGTACAAATCTAGCTTATTTAAGTTTATAGTGGCTCTTATGCCTCCTGGGCTTTCATTGTGCTAGCTCTTGGGGGCTTGGGGAGGGGGTTTTGTGGTGCCTTTTTTGTTTGGTTCCTTGTTTGTTTGTTTGGGGGGGGGTGTTTGTTTGTGGGTTGTTTTGTTGTTGTTGTTTTTGGGGGGGGGGGTGTTTTTGTTTGGTTGGGCTTTGTTGTTGGTTTGGGGTTGTGTGTTTTCTTGTAATGGGAGGCCACAGCTGTGGTCCCAGTGCATCCCAGCAAGGTGCCCTGAGCTCCCTCCCCGCCGGGCACCAGCCGGCGGCAGAGCCGCTCCTGCGTCTTTGCCCGCACAGAGGCTGGGGGATGCGGGGACCTTGTGCGTCCCGGAGCACATCCGGGAGCATCCCACCACGCGCGTTCGCTGTCTAATGGGAACAGCGGAAGAGCGCTCTCTTCTGCAGCAGTTTGTCCTTAAAATCGCGAATTGCGGCATGCCAGCAGAAAAATGAAGGTGTGTACATTGAAAGAGAGAGCAGAAGAGAGAGGGCCTGCAGGGCAGTGGTGGACAGAAATCGAATGCAGCAGTGCTGCAGTGGCAGCGCGTTTATCTGGAGCTGTCTTTGCTGGAAGCTGGGGGGAGGTTTGCTTTGATCTTGAAGACAAAAGTAGAAGTTGAATGAAGAACATCTGATAAAAATAGGAGCAAGCTGATCCTCATGCTAATGTAAGAGATAAAGCATTGGGTATTTCTAATCATTTGGACCTGTATCCAATTTCTCTTTTCTCCTCAGTGTCTGAAAAAATCCTGGAAGAGCATGATAGGTTAAGTATAAATTGCCTTCTGCTGGAGAAGGCATCAGGGAAAAGCAGTAGAGAAGAAGTGTTGGGGGATGAGTGTCGTGGGACTGTGTTTAGCACGGGAATCTGAACTGACTTTCTGGGGATTCCTGTCTCCCTCCGGGATTTCCAAGGTTAAAGACGTGCTTCCATGCAGCACAGGACCAGGGTCTGCTGGCACCCGCTGCACAGCACAAGTCCCTGCTTACGGTCCTCGGCTCCATCTCCCAAGCACAGATGTTGCCGAAACAGCGAGATCTGTCCCAGCCTCCTCCCTGCTACTCATCCCTGTGTTTGCCCTGGAATGGCAAGCCTTCAGCATCTCTGTCTTCTCTGGGCTTTCCAGGACTGTTCTACATTCACGTGCTCTGAATTTGGATCTCCGAGATCTGGTTTTGTCTGTTTAAACCCTGAAATACCTGTGACGAGCGATCTGGACCGACATGCTGAACGCTACATCTCTAGTAGTAAAACTGTTCCACCCTTCAGAGCACTAATGAGACGTACAGGTTTAATTGATTTCTCAGGTCGCAGCCGTGTTTCCACCTCATTTCTCTCCCTCCTTCACCCTGTTATAAGCTTATCTTGGAAAAGGCAAACAGGAGGCTTTTATTTCATAACAAGCTAAGCAAAATTTATCTGCTAGTGTAACTTCTGTACAGCCAAACGCTGCCATGGGCCAAGCATGTACTTCTGTTTCTTTTTGACATTGTGCACAAACACAGGAATGCCTGCGTACGTATCTAACTTCTCCCAAGTTTTATTAGAAGTCGCTTTAAGATGTTCTCTATGCATAACTCCGTGTTTGTACAAATGGCTTGGCTACAGCAGGTTTTGACATCTCTTGAGGTTTGATTACATCTAAGATGGTGGAAGAATGCAAAATGCGTGGGCTGCTATGCCAAGCTTGTGGTGTCACGAACGTACAGCCACAGCGGGCTGCCCGTGGCGCCGGCGTTTGCCTTTTTAGGCTTTTTCCCATTAAGTCTCCCGAAGCTTTGGGGCGGGTTCCCGTGGGTTTCATCCTTGCTGGTCTGACACGGCACCGGTCCCGCTGGGAGGTGCACGAGTGGTTGATTTGGGGCAGAATATTAAAAACTACCAATCTGTGAGTTAAACTTGTACCAAAACAGCAGCACAGCTGACTTGTGCTGTGGTGACTGGCGAGGGGGTAAGGCTGGGTCTCGGTCAGGGCAGTAACTTGGGCGTGGGGTGTCTCTTCTGGAGGGACGCAGCAAGCTCAGAGCCGGCCCATGCTCAGCTGGTGTGTTGAGGTGAGGCATTTCTTGTCAATTAGTGATGCTGCTCCTTCTTATGGATTGTAAATATCTTTCTTTTTTTTTTTAGCAGCATAAAAGTCAGCTTTGCTAGCAGGTGCTGCTTGCAGCGGTGTTTGTGCTGACTGCCACGCATGCTGCTTTGCTTTTCCCCCTGTCCCGGAACTCCTGACTTCTGTAGGCTCTTTGGGATGCAGTGAACAAAAGCAAGCAGGCTATTCCAGGTTTTACCCACGCTTGGCACTGGCTCCTTCAGTTCCTCCCCTGCCTCCCCTCTCTTTCCCTAGCAGAGGAACACCTCTGACCCCTGGCAGGCTGCTTGGCGTCTTGCCGTGCTGAAGGACAAAGCTGAAACAGAATGTTAACGTGCATGTCAAAGTGGTGTTGAATTAAATCAGAGCGCACATCGAGAAACCGAGGCCCTGGTTCTGATAGGGGCTGTAATGTCATCTGCCCTCTCCCTGATGGAGAGCTACGCTGTCAGCAGCGTGGCTTCATGTTCTTGTGGAGCATCCCGGTATCCTGCCATGCTCCCGAGCGCCGGCCCCAGCGCAGAGACGCTTCCCCCGCACGTATAAAACTGTCCCCTTCGCACACCGAGGTGCAGCCACAGCCGTCTCCCGTGGGGCTCTTGAGGATGCTCAGCTCTGAAAGAGGACACGCTTTGGCAGCCGCCTCCAGGTCCACTGTGAAGCCAGCTCAGACGCCCTTCACTTCTGTCCTGTGTTTGGCCAGTGAAGCTTTAAGTGGTCATTAATGCTGCAGTGCAAGGGAGTGGTTTGATTTCTTTTCCTTTGTTTTCCTCGGGGACAGAAGTCAAGGAAACCTGTTAATTTTACATACCTGAGTTTGGGGCAGGTTTCTGTCAATACCTGGTTATTTACATGACTTCTCAAAGCGGTTTTCATGTCACTGTTGGGCAATACTCTCCCATGCATGTCAAAGACCGTTTAAAAATCTGTTCTTCATTATTGTTTTAGTTTTAACTTTTGCACATCTGCTAGGGTGCGATTTGGTGATACCGAATCCTTAAGAGAAGGACTGTCTGCTGAAAAATAGCTACACAGGGCATTGAAGAACTACCCCAAGCCCAATTACAATTTTATTAAGCAATACTTCATAGTGGTGTTCTGGATATCGAATAGGATTAAACCACCACTAGATTGTTGGAGCAGATGCATAAGTGATGTTTATGGGGATGCAATGCATACAATCTCTAGAAAACAGACTGACAGAGAAGCTTCTCATTCAAAATCTGGAATTTTATGGTAAAATTGGCCGTTATGCTTTTGCATGCTATACTAAGCACAGCTAAAAGCCACATCAGAAAATGTGCTGCAGAAGGTGACTTTGTAGGAACAGGTTCATAAAAGTCCATGTTCTTCTAAAAATCATTTCAAACATTGCATTTTCTTAAACTAATGCAAATACATTTTTCTGTCAGCTCTGCAGACAATCAGGGACCCAAACTGGCCAGCTATTCTGTTGCTGTAGCAAAACTTCGGACAGAATCTGTCTCTGGGTAGCTTTTATTCCTTGATCCTGTCATTAATTTGAAAAAAACAAGCTCTCTGAGCTGCCACAGTGGGCAGATTTTATGCCAGTCTGCAGCCTGGGCTTGGATTCTCTGATGTCTAATAAGGCAAAACCTCTGGTACGTTTCTTTGGGAGAAGGGCGTCTCTCCTCTCCTTGTTCTCCCGGGAAGCTGGTAACCCAGCATCCCTGGCAGTGCTGTCTTCAGTTGGGAGTGGCCAGTGGAAAAGTGGTGGGGAGGCAGAGGGGTGCAGAAGAGCATCGGCCACGTAAGCTCCGCTTCCTGAGCGGGGTGAGCCAAAAAGACGCGATTATTTCCCATCAAAGGGAAAGGCAGAGCTTCTGAAAGCAGGAGCGTGTGTTTAACTCTGGTATGGGAAATATGCAAAGGGGGAAGGCGAGTCGTAGATGTGCGGTGCTTAAGCAGAGGTGGAATGGCGTGGTATCTCTGTACGGACAGGCTCTTCTCTGAGCAAATGGTGACATGCCGTTGCAGTGCGGTCCTGGCAGCAGGAGGAGCAGGGATAGGCAGAGATCAAGATGTTTCTGGTATTTTTAGCACCATCTTAATTTGGCTCAGTAATCACCCTTCCAGTCTGCTCACGCAGGGCGTGTGATGAATGAAGCTGGTGCTCGCTGCGCTTCGTCATTGCATCGCGGTGCTGGGGGCACCGGGACCTGCAAATGTATCGGCGCTTGGCCTCTCCTCTTCCTCCTCCTCCTCCTCTGCCGAGGAAGGGACCTGCTGGGAAGACCACAGGAGGCCAGGGAGGCTCTGCATGAAACCCACCCTCGGAGGAGCCGAGGCAGTCGATCCCGTACCGAGCTGTGCCTGCTGCTCAGGCTGTTCCCCTCCCGAACATGCAGCCTGTGCTGGCTGACTTCCATTTGGGGGTGCTGAGTCAGCTAGATTACTTGCTAAAACAATGCATTATTTTCCTGGTTCTGTCAAAGCCATCGCACAAGCAAACCCTTGCTGGGCAGTGGTTTCAGCAGTTTGGGCGAACGGGCAGACTGGGTAGCGCTGGAGCCGCCTGCAGAGCTTTAGGAAGGTGGGGGTAACGCTTGCTGGGCTCCTGACACTTTCGGAGGGTGTATCGGCCACAAGCACCAGCCAGTGGCTGGTTCGGTGCTTTGATCTACTGAAAAATGACACGTATTTAAATAGGAAGAACTGTTTCTCTCTTTGCACAGTGCATTTTCAGAATAAATTTGGAAGTTTTGGGTATATCATATAAAAATACCTATAACTGTGCATTATATAAACACATAATTAATACTAAATATATCATTAATATACTTAACATAATATCCAGACTAGTGGGAACATATATTTTTGGTGAATTAACCACAGATCTGGAGATGTATTGCGTTATTTACAGATGCCTTGATGTGCCAACCCTCAGCCATTCCCTTACCCAGAGGACACTGTAGCATGTGAGCTCCTCCTAGGTATTAAAAAAAACCCCAAACCTCTTGTTCTTCCTTCTTTCTCACTTTATAGGGAGGATATTTTGATTATTTTTATTAGGATTTTTTTGCACTCATTTGTTTTATGGGTGCACTGTGGATTTTTTTGTTTGGGAATCATTTGCTTGAGGTCCCTTTGGGCAAATCAATGGGTTCTGCAGTTAGCGCCGAGACCTGGAAGCTCCTCAGGTGCCGGTTCTCCTTGGTGGGGATTTCGGCAGCGGGGGCCCAGCCTCCTCTAGCCGGCTCTCCTGCATCCTGTGCCCCCTGCCCTCGAGCCGGTGCACCTTCCCCACCGCCGTGTTCTAGCGGGACGCTCCGGCTGCACGCAGAGAGCTGCTTTCTGACATTTATAGGCAGCTCGTGGAGACGGAGTGCGTGGAGTATTAACACAAGGACCGTGACCTGAATTTCACAAGCTGGCACAGCAAGGACAGAAGGCAGAGAAGAAATGCGGCAGATTTGCAGGATTTTGGCTGGTTGAATAGGCTGCTATCAGTTACACCTTTGGGATTTTTTTTTCAGAGAAGTATTTCTAGATTAATTGCAATGAGCTGCAGATGATAGCAAAGGGAGTAACTGAGATCTGCCTCAAAAACATCAGGTTAGCATGTAGGAATGGAAAGGTATTCACTGATTTTTAATCAAAATGGTTAATCTGCTACCTGAATTTGGCTCTGAGGACTCCAATGGGATACCAGGATCTTAATTTTTTTTTTTGTATGAAAAGACTTGCTGTGTGTGGTCTGCATACCTGGCACAAGAGTTTTGTTGAAGGGAGCTGGAGGCTGCCCAGCTCAGCTGGCAGGTAGTGGTTATTTAAGAAGTCCTGATGCCGTGTCGCTATGGCTGAGCGCTTGGGGACCAACGTCCGCACCCTGTGTGGAACTGCAGCGGACAAAGTCACCTCCAGCAGTGCATCCTGAGCTGGTCTGGTGCCAGGCTGAGCGAGATCTCAAGCCGTAGCAGGAGCCCTGGGATGGGATGGGATGGGATGACCTATATAGGACCACCGTTTCCATGGCAACTTGAGACCATGGGAGATGCCCTGGTTTGGGTGGCACAGGGGCATCCAGCTGAAATGGGCACCGCTCCCAGCCCGCCTGCTCACTGGGGCTCGCCTCCTGCCTGCAGGACCTGTGTCCTCCTCTCCGGCCGGGGATGATGCTGCCAATGGCCAGCCAGGACCAGCTGTACCTACTGGAAAAGTAACCTGACGAAGAAAGCATCTCATGCTACCCCATGCTTGATCTAACCCTGTAGTTACATTATTAGGGGAGGGAGGGGGAGATGTCTCTAGCAGACCCTGGAACCCTTAGCAGCCACTCGGCAGCAACCATCCAGCCCGTGCCTTGGCAGGCAGACCCTAAGCCGTGCTTGGCCCCAAAGCATGGTTCCTTGCAGCGTTTCAGCCCTTGGCCGCGAAGGCGAGGTATCCTTCTGCCATCTCTTATGCGAGTGCTTCGTGCTCTGCTGTTTGGCTCTCAGTAGCCTCTGTTGTCTCTGGGACTCGTGTTTTGGAATAGGCGTTGAAATATTTGCGAAGATTTGGTTTATGTCTGTTTACTTCACTTCTGCAGAACTGCAGGATGTAATGTTTAAGTTATGAAACCCCAGTACCCTCCTGGCTCGCGCCTGGCCTGCCTGGATTTATCACCAGACTGTGTGGAAGAGAAACACTCCTGCTGGAAAGGCTTCTGGCAGCGGAGAGGAGAGGGGGAACGTCCCGCTGGATAAATAATGCTCTGCTGCCCTGGGGTCAGGTGGGAGCCCCCGTGGTGCTGCCTGCGAGGTCGAGGGGCTTGGAGCAGGGGTGACCCTGCCCGGGTGAGGAGGGGATGGGGCGTCCCCACGGGGAGCGGGCTCTGCCGCTTGCCCCTCTGCATGGGCCATGTAGTCCCTGCTCCTTTCGCCATGGCTGTGCAAGGAAACAGCGCTGCTGCAGTTGGCTGTCCCTTCTCTTGCAGCTGCTCCAAGGCCTTCAGGCCAATTTCAGCCTGGTGTGATGAGTTTGGGGCTTTTGGGGTACGAAATGCCTTTAAATCTTGCAAAATCAGATTCTCAGGTGGAAGAGGGAATACCGAGCAGTGGGTTCATATAGTGGAAAGATAACCAGCTCACCTTGTGTCTGGCAGAGGAGGATCCACAAGGAGGGCAATGGAAAGAATTTGGGAATTGGGATGCATTTATTCCGGAAAGGCTACTTAAAAACGGTCTTGTACACGGAATTGCTTGTTTAAGAGAGGGCTGACTCCATCATTAAGTCAGCATTACACTCTGGGGCTTGGTGTGTGGCACAACTTGAACTTTCTGGCACTGCCTTGAAAGGCCCACCAATTTGGCAACTTGCTGTTGTATCAGGATCTGAAAATTATTGAAGTTCGCAGGTTACAGTCTATGTTTTGGTTTTTAGAGCATATATTTTTGTATTTCCTGACTTAATTTTGCATGTTATCTTTCTGGAAGTTGCCCTTTTACCTGCTTTTACAAAAATATCTCTTTTCATGAGGGATTTATGGTATTTGTGCTTTCATTCCACTTCTGTAGATACAATCAGTCAATAAAACACTGCTCTTGAAAGAAGATAAACATTTGTCTATGCTTGTAAGTTGTGTTTTATTAACGCATAGTTTATCTGCTGCTACAAGAGCTCAAAAGCAAGATAAAACCGAGGGCCACGTACTGAAAATATTCTTCCTTGGTCCTAGCTGAGCATTGTACCAGCGGGAAGATGAGGGGCTGCTGGCAATAAGGGTTTTATTGCTGTAGAGCAGTGTTTTGGTGAAGAGGAGGCAATTTAATGCGCTTCTCCCTAGTGTGGCAGGTGGGCTTTTCCTTTGCTGTCACCCCGTGAGGGTCCCCGAAAGCTCCGGAGCACGCTGGCCACGCTGGGCAGCTCCTCCAGTGCTGCCGGGGCACGTGGGCTCCGCAGGCGCAAGCCTCGCACCAGCTTTGCGTGACCTGGCGCGGGCAGGGCTGCGCTTGGACATCGGGCTGCTGGTCTCTCCCGCTGCTACACGGGTGGGAAAGCTGCTTGGGGACGGTTTTGTTGTGATTGCTCTCTTCCAGGGAAGGCAACTTAGTAGGGCAGCGTAAAAGCGATTTTGCTGAAGCTTCTGACCTTGCGGATGAGCTAGAGACCTGCCTGTGGTGCAAGGCTTGCCACAGCTGGGCAAGGCTTGCTGCTCCCTCAGCCGTGCGGCGCACAGCAAGGGGCCCTGCCTACAAACTCTTTTCCACGTTTCCCTATGTCCACATCCCACCAGATGACTGGGATTCATAACTGTAACCTTGAGTAACACTATCGTGAACTCCCTTCCCCAGTGGAAATACCAATAAGAGAAAAGTTTGAAAAAACAGAACTTACCAGAATTGCCTTCAAATCCCCCAAAAGGGTATTGGTAAAGTTTTTAAAAAAAAAAAATATGCTTATCAGCAGGCAAACTAACCTTGCTAACAGAGAGCATATGACTAAAGCATCTGAGGTTAGAACACACTGGAATTAAAACTACATAAACTAACAAGCTGTAAACAGTGTGTGGCCAGTATTTCTCTTGCCTTTAATAGAAGAGGTATTTTGTTTTGAAGATGATTTCCCTTTACCTCCAAATTCTGTTCTGTATCCTTTGGTGCTGTCTTACTGCCCTGATAGCGCTGCATCCATCAGGCGTGCTCCCATTCTTCCTCTCTGTACACTTGTGTTAGCACAGAGTCCTCAGCCCAAATTGTGCGTAATGATTTGAGCCAGCGGTGTGCCCAGGTGGCCAAGAAGGCCAACAGCATCCTGGCTTGGATCAGGAATAGTGTGGCCAGCAAGAGCAGGGAGGGGATTGTGCCCCTGTGCTCGGCGCTGGTGAGGCCGCACCTGGAATACTGTGTCCAGTTTTGGGGCCCTCAGCACAAGAAAGACATTGGGGTGCTGGAGCGTGTCCAGGGAAGGGCAGCGGAGCTGGGGAAGGGTCTGGAGCACAGGGCTGGTGGGGAGCGGCTGAGGGAGCTGGGGGTGTTCAGCCTGGAGAAGAGGAGGCTGAGGGGAGACCTGATCGCTCCTCTACAGCTACCTGAAAGGAGGGTGTAGTGAGGTGGGTGTTGGTCTCTTCTCCCATGGAGTTAGCGATAGGACGAGAGGAAATGGGCTCAAGCTGCGCCAGGGGAGGTTTAGGCTGGAAATTAGGAAAAATTTCTTTACAGAAAGGGTGGTCAAGCATTGGGACAGGCTGCCCAGAGAGGTGGGGGAGTCCCCATCCCTGGAAGTGTTCAAAAAACGGGCAGAGGTGGCACTGGGGGACATGGTTCAGTCTGGTCTACCCTTGATTGGCTTAGTGTGGACTTGGTAGTGTAGGTTAATGGTTGGGCTGGATGATCTTAAAGGTCTTTTCCAACCTAAATGATTCTATGATTCTAATCAGCAGCAGCAGTAGCCCCGTCCTCAACGTGAGGATGGTCTGCAGGTTTCAGCACTCGCATCCCCACTTGGGGCAACAGAGCTGGTGCCCAGTTTGCCCAGGACCAGGTGCCTGGAGAAAGCTGGATGGCAGAGGAACAGAGCGCTCTGCTCTCCCCTCAGGGGTCATGGACGGCTGCTTTCAGGTGCCACATCGATGGGATGGTGTTGCCAAGGCTGAGGTCTAGCTGTGGTCCTTGTGCTCTTGCCACTCCAGCTCCTGGTGGGATGGGTAAGGATGTGCTCCCTCCATGCCACCTAGCAGCCTTCCCTTCCCACGTCTTCCACGCAGGTTCTTGATGCTCTTTGCGTGGCTCTTCTGCCGGTGTGGGTGGCCGTGTCCTTTGAAGAGCAGCACTTGCTGTGGCCCATGGTGAGGGCATCGGTGTGAGGATGATGGCTGTATCTGTCTCTTGCTGCTTGGGGCTTCAGAAAGGAGCCCGGTGGTGTCTGGGGCTCAGGCGAATCTGGCGAGACTTCTGCCTTGATCAAGTAGTCTGGTGGGAGTCACTGACATAAGGGTGGGTAAATCGGCGAGGGTGGCAAGGATTCAGTTTGAAACGCAGAGCACGGAGTTTTTATCCCTGCCCTCCTCCTGTGGGTGTGAACACCCCACACATCAGCAGGGCCATCAGCTCTTTGGTGACAGCTTGCTGGTGGCTGCAGAGTAGGCAAAAGACTTGGGGAAGATGCAGGTTTTCAGCCCTTCCCTTGCTTGAATTTGTTGTTTATTGCAAGTGTTCTAGTCTCTCTTCCCTCCCTCAACCTCATCCTTCATCAGCAAAGATGGGGCTTCACGTGCAGGGTGTCCTTAGAGCGCTGTCCCCTCTCCTCAGGTAAGGTTACACGAAATATCTTCTGCTGGGGTCCGTGCCTGTGACCTTGTGGACCAGATGGAGAAGCTGTCTGGGTGTTTCGGACTGACTATGTATGAGAACAGCAAAAGAAAAGGCTTACTTGCCTGCTTTCTGCATTGCATTGTCCACATAATTCTCTGTCGCTGAATGTGACGTCGAAGCGTAGTGGTTCGTAGCAGGCGTTGTGTGGCTGTAATGGGTAGTGTGATCTTGATAATTCCTCGGGAATGCTGTCATTAGCGCAATGCCTGAACAATCCAAATGTAATTTTATATATTCACTGTGCTACAGACTTGTAAGTAAATTGCTTGCAAAATAATTATCATTGTACAGTAAAAACTGTATATGTAGAGAGAGAATATAGCAGTGACTTGTAAAACCTTAGCAAACAGCAGTAGCTACTACAGTTTAATTTGTTGTGAACTGGATTGGTCTTATAGTAAATGATTTGGAAGTATGAGGTAAAGTAATATTTTTACATCACCAGTACCTGCTGATTGCTGGCCTCTTCTGAAGAAAAGACTTGTAAATATATTAGAATTTTTTTGGACGTGCGAATGAAATAAGAGAAAAAGGAGCAGCAGACATTTTATTGAGCTGTCAAAGCACCTTTTCAGTAAGTTTTTTGCACAAAGTTTTGCTTGAAAGGCAAAAATAAAGCCGTGGATTAGAAACTGCATAAGAAATAGGAAAATATAAAGGCAGAAAATGGCAAAGGGTCAGTACAAAGATGCTGTGACTCCATTCACAATTGATAATAATGATTACATTTCTCTAGGGAAATAATAAGGGCTTAGCAGCAAGAGTGCAGGATTAATACTGACAATAATTTTCTCTTTAATAGAAAACAGAAAAAAATCTGAGCCATTTCATGGGAATGTGAGCGAATTGGCTGGATGTGTAACATCTGTGTGGACAAATTCAGTATAATATGGGTTAGAGTAGTCTTTCAGAGAGCAGGTAGATCAGCTATTTGGTTTTGCTCTTGGTTATGATACAGAAAACAAGAATTTTTGTTAATGGTTTACAGCAGCACTGCAGTTTCCAGCCTTAACCTATGAAGTGGGTTTAGATAACTTCTTGGAGTTAGGTGTATCCATTTGGGTAGTATTGGAAAATACTGATTTTCAGAGAAGGAAAGAACCCATAGAAGTTACCTCCCTGGTGATGTAACATGTAACAGAGTCGGACTGAGAAGAAACGTTATTCATGCTGCTCACACCTACCTTGTAATTTGGGGGAGAGAGGAAGGTTTGCCTGATTACCTTGAGCAATGAGCCTTATGGGTATACACACACGTGTGTGTGCCCCCTTCTCCTTCCCTTAACGCCTGGACTGGCAGGCTGTCCTCAGCCAAATGCTGCGAAAGGTCTCCAAGAACCGAAGTTCCTACAAGCTCCAGGAAATCGGGTGCCCCCTTGCACCCCTCGAGAGACGAGGGCATCGGCGCAGGGGAGCGGTGCTAGAAATGAGGCCACGCTTGCTCTGCTGTACGGAGAAGGACTTGGGGAAACTTCTTGGCTGCTGGTGGAGATGCTCTGCTGGGTCATGGATGTGATGGGGCATTTATCCCTGGGTAGCAGGCAAATGTGCTCTTATTGCTTCCTGATTTTGGTTTTTTTCCTTCACGCACGAACTTAAGGCGGTCTGCTTCTGGTATTCCATGTCTGTAATACGGGGGTGCCGATGGGCTACAAGGGTCCCCGCTGGGGCTAGGGGCGAAGAACAGCTTTCCCGAAGCAGCCAAGAACCGCGTCATGACTCGAGCAGACTCCTGGTCCCATGGGTGATATCCTATTTTTGGAAAGCAGCCCTCTGCCATGGAAACAGGCATGAATCTTGCTGGGAGTGCCGTCTGAGAGCATGGGCTTTCGCTGTTCGTTACGGAACTGCCACGTGGCTCAAGCCTCGCTCTGCGGGTGCACGCTGCCAATGCCCCGAACAAACTGGGCAGCGGCTGTAGGGCGACATCAGGAGTGAGGGGCCAGTGCTACCACTGTAGCACATTTCTCTGCTGTCACCATGAGATAAGGTTAGCTATGCCCAGAAGGGGTTTTGGTTCTCCTGTTTGGGGGGGGAAGCTTGGGGTGGTAGAGTTATCTGTTCTGTGAGTAAATTGTACCTAGTAAGAAGCAGCCAGGCAGAAATGGAGGAGGGAGAGGTTTAAGAAGTTGCTTTGGGAAACGACATGGTGACACCAGAAGAAATAAAAACCTTTGAGAGCATTATGGATAATTATGGAATTCAAGTTGGAACTGTTCTGTGCATTTTTAATACCTCTACCAGGAGAAGGAGTATAGCTGTTTTAATGTTTAATGCATGTACAGTAATAGAAGACTGAACTGATCTCCATGGGCCGGTTTGTTCCATTACTGTCCAGAAGGAAATAAATTAAATTCTATTTTAGCCCATATTTTGGATCCAGATGCTGGAGAGGGAGAGATCAGAAGAATGAAAGCATACCTGAACCTGTCCTTATCTGTCCTGGGAAGCTGGCAGAGATGGGCATGTGCTTGGTACGATACAAGGAATAAGTGACAACGCGATGGCCCTTGGAAGGATCGCTGGCTTGGAGAGGATCTTCTCAAGTCAGATATCCAACTGACTTGTATTTTAAGTGGTAGGAGGATTTTGATTCTAGAAAATTAATTTGATTAATTTCAGATACCTATCACTTATGCTTCAAAAAAATGCTCAGTGCTGCAACCAAGACTGTCTTCTCTCCTGAATATGAAGAAACCCCAAACCTAGTATTCTAACTTGTCTAACAGTTTTCAGTTAAAACCTTTTAATATAATGTAGCTGCAGGCATTTCAGCTCCCCAGAGACGCTCCAGCTTGACCTCTCATGTTAGGGCGGCATGGGGATTGTCCCGGTGTTGTGCGATCAGGAGCACAACGCTGGTGTCGTTGGTGTAATTACATTTTTAGATTGGTTCAATATTTTAAATTATTTTATCTCCATTATTTGCCTCCTGGTTTCTGGTATTTCATATGCATGGTATCTTGAAAGTACGAAGCACATTTATCATACTTGAAGCTTTATTAATAAAGGATGAGAGCGGGCAGGAGAACTGTCTGCCTCCAGATGTGAAAGATATTGATGTTGGTGCGTTGCTGGTGATGCACTGGAAACTGTCGGGGCTGGGGCCATGGGGTCTCGCACGCTGGCTCTCCGTTTCCTACCGCATTTTAATGAAGGGATTTTCTACATCAGCTCTCTTCCTTGCTTCTCCCCTTATTTCCCTCTTGGCCCGCGCTGCCTCTCAGCACTGTGCCACAGCGGCCCTCGCTAGAGCTCGTTAAATGCACGCTGCGTAAGGATGAAAGGGGGTGCTGGAAGGGCCTGAAGCGCTTTCCCCAGGTGCGGGCTGAGGCGATACCTGTGCAGCTGCCCTGAAAGCCCCCAGTCTGTGGGATGCGCGGGGGGGTGGGAGTACCCGCGGCTGCAGCTGGACCGGGGTCCGTCGCAGGTAGATGCCTTCTGAGCTGCAGGTGCACTGTTTGTCTCCTTGGCTGCATAGCTCTTCAATATGCTCTTGTGTGTGCTTCCTGCACACTTACACGTATTTCATGCAGATTAGATGAAAATAGCATACTTACATGTACTCAATACACGCAAAACAATATACTCATTTTACACTTATTAATAATACATTTTACTGGTGCCATCCAGCATAATGTTTTTATGCTTCCAA
This sequence comes from Pelecanus crispus, assembly GCF_030463565.1. NCBI lineage: Eukaryota > Metazoa > Chordata > Aves > Pelecaniformes > Pelecanidae > Pelecanus > Pelecanus crispus. Next base: position 447,074 of record NC_134645.1, on the reverse strand, counting down.
AGGGTCTGTATTTCTCTTTGGACCCCCTGCAGATTTCTCCTTACACTGGTTTTGCCGTTAAGAAACTTGGTTGTGGCTGAAACAGCGCTGTCTGACTGGCTTGTTAATGCAAATATTAAGTGCAGCGTTCCCGATCCCATTAGCAGCCCCCCCGCAGTGCTCTACTTGCTGCTGTTCCTCGTTCTCTGATCTTGGCAATTACTCTTCGCTGTTCCTCAGAGCTGGGGCTTCTCTTGTCTTTACTGGTGAGGCTCAGTCGTTTGACCTCCCGTAGCTTTTTCTCGTTAGGCTAGGAAAAGTTCACTTTATTTAAACCAATTCTGCTCAAGAAAAACCTGCAAGCTACGTCAGATGCCAGGAGATGATCTGTAATTGACCTCCTCCTCCATCCTAGAGGAGAAAGAAAGATAGATTTTTGATTTGCCTAGCTGAGTTGTCAACTGGTGTGTTTAAATGCTCGTCTTAGGGGGACAGGCTTGGGTAGCAGCGTTAACATAATGCGTAAATGTAGCTTAGTTAAAAACAACCAACCAAACCCGCAGACCTGTCGGTACAGATGAACGCTGCTCTCCGGCAAGAGCGCAGAGGAGATCTAGCTTGCGCTAATACTCAAATTTCAAAGGTTTTTGAGAGGAGACGTTATTTGTAAGATCATTTTACATTTGATTGGAATTAAGCGCTGGGTCCCCTGCGTGCTGGGTGTCCCAGACCCTGCCTGTCCTCTGAGAGCACGTGCGTGGGTGTCCTGAAAGGGTGTCCCGGCGCAGGTCCTGCTCCTCTGGAACGCAAACTAAGCCTGGCTGATGGCTGGTTTTTAAATAAATGCTCCTGTGTAAAAAATCTTAGCCAGCAGGCTAACCCTCGTTTAAAAAACAAAAAAAACAACAAAACCACCACACCAAAAAAAGACCCAAACAAAAAAAACCCCAAACCACCAACCCCCCCAACACTTTTAGTATCCACTTTAATACTTTGTTATGGCTACTTACTGGCCGCAAACTCTTATGATTTTGGTTATCCTGATTCTTTCCCAAACTTTGAATATTTGTTTTATAAGTTTTTGCTATTAGAAAAACAATCATACTTGTATTTTGTGAAGTCCTACAGATTTTTTTTTTTCTTGCAAAGGGGGATTGCTGGGGGGCTGAGCAGGGCAGCATGCCTGCTGAACGCTCTGCACGGGACCTCTGAGGCGGTCGGAGCCAGGAAACGCACCAGAAAACACACGCGTTCCGCTGTACAGCGATCTGATTTTTGGTTGCTCTGGGTTGGAGGATGGAAAAGCTGGTTTGGAATTATCGGAGGGTTAGCAATGCTTTGCTCACCTTCTGCACTGTTTCCCCCCGCCACTTATTTCATATATATTTCTTTAGGAGAAAAATAATAAACATCTTGCACAATTGCCCAAATATTTTTTTTAAGGAAAAAAGCTGTTAGGTAATTAGCATGGACATTTTAAGTAGATATAATAGTTTTCTTTTGGATTATGGGAACATTTTGGAGAGATATGATTATGCCACTCAGTCTTCAGAGCTTGAGAAGGGAGGTTGGGACTGGAAGACCCCTCTGACGTGCTGTGGACTCTGGCATACACCTTCGTACAGGAGCACATCACGGCGTTGTCAGTCTTCGCCCTTGCTCGCTCCGGTGCAAGGATAGCGTTCAGCAAAAGGCAACCGTGCAACTGCAGCTTTCTGCTTCTGAAGGTGGCTCCAGATGCTACAGCCCCTCTTCCCACTCTGTTATTACACAGCCCTGTTCTTTTAATTGGTGGTGCTTCTCGTTTTCTTTTCAGTCTTACTTGCTCAGTCGGGATTAAAACAAAAATCTGAAAGAATTTCAGCAGGAAAACTCCCATTTGAGTTTAGCTTGTGTATTATTTACAGCAGTGTTCTAGATGGGAATGCAATTTTGCTCTTCTGCTGTGAGAATATCCCATCCCTTAAAATGAGATCTGCTCCAACGAAGCAAGCAGTCTTGGCAGAAATAGATGAATTGCTGGTCTCCTCCAAGAGCAACATGTGAACCGACCCTCTGGAGTATATTCTGCTGAAGCACGTATTGCCAGACAGTCTTGAGAGAACAGCAGCACCCCATGGAAAAATAATTTGTAGTCAATACTGTAACCGTCTGTGCAGTACCTAATATGACTTTGATTTTGCGTGCTTAAACAAGTGATTGTTCCTGTTTACAAAGTATGCCTTTCATTTGGTATTACTGATGTCTGCAGAGTCATTTCGGTGCATAGGTGGGAAGTATACTAACTATTAAAATTTTAGCCAGCGAGTCGGTTTTTCATAAATACCTTGCTAGCACTGTCCTGGGGGGTCGTGCACTCCTTGGGCTGTACCAGCCCAGCGATCTGGGGCCAGCTGGAGCCTGTGGCTGCAGGGACGGGGGCTGGCTAAATGAAGACTGAAACTAGCAGAGGATTTGGGGAAAATGCCAGATGTCCTCGTGTGCGCCAGGCTGGGTGTGGCTGTAACGTGGCTTGGGGACTGGGCAACTGTATTGTTAGCTCAGGAAACACGAGCTTTGTGGGTGTTTTTCTTCTCAATCTCCTGCCTTCATGGAGCTCCTTAGCAGAGCTAACCTCAGGAGGTCCACAAAAGATGCTATTTCTGAGTTGGTTTGTTCATCTGCAGCCGTGACAGTCTATAAAAGGCTTTAGTTTAAAACACTTCATTCAAAACCCTGTGGCACTTCGTGCTGTGCTATGCTTTGTGCTGATTTCTGCCTGGAGAAGCAAAGCAGCCCTGCGTGTCTGCGCTGCCTGGGGACGCGCGGCCGCCGCAGCGGGGCAGGGAGGAAGCGTCCCCCTCTGCCCCGCGGGCTTTGACGACTGCGAGACAGGGCTGCACAACGGGAGAGGCTGGCTGCGTCAGGGGCTCCTGGTAAGAGCTGAATGAAACGGGGCTTATTCCAGTGCGCTCTCGCTTGCTTTGGCATTCTCTAAGATTTATTTTGTTGTTTCCTGGTAGAGCGCCGGCGGATGGTTTGCATTTTTCCTGACGGTTTGGTTGCCTCTCCCAGGGCTCGTCCACGTTCCTGAGCGTTTCTCTGCCTGTCTCGGAGGGACAGCTTTGCACATCTAGGCAAATGACGCATGCCGTTACCGAAGCGATGTGGGTTCGCTGTTGCTGTCGTGCCCTGGGGATCTGCGATGTGAAGCGCTCAGCAAATACGGGGAAGACGACTCTCTCCAAAGCGAATCCCATGATTTCACAGCCCTAACTCACATCTGCCTTCTCTCCCTCCTTCCCTTCGCTTGCTCCTGGTCAGTTCAGCTCTGAATCTTCCCTTCAGCTTGCCGGCGAGGGCAGAAGCTGCGGGCAGCGGGGCTCGTGCCAGGAACGCTGCCTGCGGGCTGCACCACGCTCGCTGCTCACGACGGCACCTTCGAAAAGTGCCGGAAAGCCAGCACGGGCGTTTGCCGGCCAGGTGGCTTGTAGCCATCCCGCCCTCTTCGGGTGCCATCGGGGACCCCGGGAAAGCAGTCTCCTTCCCCCGCCTCCTCCGGTCTGACTGGGGCCGTGGCTCAGTGCCATGGGGAGCACCCCTGCCCTCATCCCGCTGCGGGGATGCTGTCCCAGCAGGCTTGGCCACCAGTGTGATTGACTTGGAGCGACAGCATGTGGCACTTGAGGAGAAAGCTGGCAGCTGCACTGGGTTGGGTGGCTCTCTCTTAGTAAAAGAAATAATATTGTTGGGGCAAAAAAGCTGCCTGTATCTGTCTATACATTAAAAAAAAAAAACCCACTTCGCAGATGAATTGGGCAAGGAACTGAACAGACATATTCAGTGACATTAGATGATTTGGTTTTCAAAGCTGCTGACCTTTTCAGCAGAGCTTTCCTGTTTGTACCTGTTTACAAATTTACCTGCCTTCAGACTGTAGATATACAGGATGGATTTGAATTAATGTAACTTCATCCCCAATAATGCCCTCAGCCCATTGCTCTGTTGCTAGGGTGCCTTTACACTCTGCACTTCTGGTTTTTAAAATAGCAAGGTAAAGAACCTTTAAATTGCTGGAAGCCTGGATTTTGTGCCCTTCCAGTTGCTTTTAGGAGCATAGTTACTTTAAGGTTTGTGGAACAAACTTGGGTTTTCTTGTTCTGTGTTGCAAGCACTAAATGGAGACTGTTGAGAAGAGCATGCAGAAAATGTCTGTGGAAGTCTGAGCGAAGAATGTGTGCTGATTTGCATGAATACAAGAAACAAGAAGAGATTTCAGATAGCTTGGAGTATTCTAAAGCATCAGCTTCTGTGCCAGTCTTTCTGGCTAGAAAGAGCATCTTCTTTAAGATGAGCAAATCACCCTTTTGTACGCATTTGCCTGTACAATTTTTAATCTTTCTTTCCCAGTTATGTAAATAGTGCAAGAATAATATTGACTGTGTAGCACTAGTAAGCTGATTTGCTTGCTCCAAGTTATCAGACACAAAAGCACTGCAGGGCTGATTTGTAAATTAAGTTGGATTTTATTTTTTTACATCTGTGTTATTCTGAGCTCTTATGTAAACACTTGGAATGCAATTTCTATATATACTCGTCTTGTTATGCAACTACCCTGTGCAGTGATGCCAAAGGGATTTAATTTTCTTATCGGTGGCTTTTAGAAGAAGTGATCAAGCATTCTTTCTGTGGAAAGCACAGAGAATGATAAAGTCAAAAACAATAATAAAAATGACAGAACACAAGGACAACTACAAATTTAAAAGGGGGGGGGGGGGGGAATTAAAATGTTCCCAAGTTACAAAACTATTTATGGTGGCTTTCACTGAATGTGTGATTACTGCTTCAGTACTACTTGACTACATTTGTTCTTTATGGAAATTATTGAATGGTTCAATATATACATCTGTTTTACAACCCGCGCTGAATACATTCTTTATGTATTATTGATGAAACACGCCTATTTATAGCAGATGTTTAGCAGGATAGCGATGGAAAGCATGGCTGGGAACGTGTTCCACCAGACCTCTGGGCTGGTGCTCTATAAAGCCATGATCAACACATCATGAGGGCAGTTGTGGGGATGTGCCAAAGCGGCTCCAGCGAGGGGCAAATCGCAGCGTTCTCTAGGTGCTCTCTGTAGGAGCCGCTCTCCAGCAACGGGACTTGGAGCTAGCCACTTCTCTCCTGAAAACCTCTTGGAAACCATGAAGCTACTTCACATAAAAATTGATTTTTTTTTTTTTAAATTGAAATGGAATTAATTTCTCAATTACTGTATTATGCATTAAAAGAGAACACTGAAGGGGAAAAACTAAGGCTGCAAATTCTGTGGCTGCTGAAGCTGCTATAGTAACCCTCAGCGGGCTTTTCTGTACGCGTTACAGCCGTCTCAGCAGAGCCACAGGTGAAATCCAGTTCTCCTGGTTCCAGACGGGCCCCTCCGACACAAGGCAGCCCGCTCTCTTCCTGCGTCCCCGAGTCACTCGCTGCTCGTGCACAGCTCCTGTGCAGCAAACCGAAGCGTAGCCGTGCCAACGCTGCTATAGGAGCTGAATGAAGAGCATCCATGCAATGTGCTCCAGCATCCCGGTCGCCAGCGGATTGACTTGGTAACACCGCGTCCTTCAGCCGCGAGGAGCACAGCTGCAACCGGAGCGCTCGCAGCTCACTGTGCACAGAGTTTCAGCCTAAGTGGAGAATCGGAGGTTGAAAACAGTGGAAACTTTAAAACAACAAAAAAAACCCTGGTGAATTTCCTTCTACACTCATGTTTTCCCCGGAAATATTTCTTTAAGGATTTTTTTTAAGCACAAATGCCTCGGTGATGTACAGAAGCAAGTCTGGAGCGGTGTTGGAACGCTGTTGCTGACCCCCTCTGTAACCTAGCCCTTTGGGGAGTTATTGCGGAGGAAGCAGACGACGGAGCTGCGGTTCATCCGCTGCCGGGCCCCTTCGGAGGGACGCGAGCCGTCTCCTGGGGCAGACGGGGCAGAGGCAGCACCTCTCGGCCACCCAAAGCCTCGGCAGCTGAGACGCTGACAGCTCCCGCCCAGGCAGTGGCAGATGTTGGCATCAGCCTTTGAAACGAAGGGTTTGTATGGCGTCAGAAACTTTTTTGCACTTTAGCGTCTCTTGTCTATAATGAACTTCAAAATGCCGAGGAAAAAGACTTCTGGCACAACTGGCATCGCAGCTGCGTTTCTTTGTGCCCGTGCCCCTCCCGAGCTGCTGGGGGTTCGCCAGCGCCTGAGGCTGGTGGCCAGCCCGGCTGCTCCCGGTGCTGGTGAGGGGCCCTGGGCTCTGCCGCGGGGCTCTGTGCTCGGCTGCCGGGCGGTGTTTTGGATGAGGCAGAGAGCAAGGAGTCACTCCTACCGGGAGGCGAACTCAGCCGCTCAGCTGATCTAATTGAATACCCGCAGTTGGATTTGCGTAGCTTTTGGAGCCAAAAGTCCAACACCTCGCCTGCTTAATCCTTCCTGAGTCACAGCTAACACGTCCTATGTGGATTTTAGAAAAACGTCTGTAGTTTTACACGCTTCTGTTTTCAAAGTTACTGTTGAAGCCAAAGGTTAAACTGCAGTGAAACCCTTGCCTTTCTTGCGCTGGAAGGATAGTAGGAAGACAAACCTGCGTTGCTTGTCCTCTGAGAGCCTTCTAGCTTTTTAGTTTGTTTGGTATCTTGTAAGAGCAATAGAGCTGAATGTAAAGGCTTTTTGGTATTAATCATGAAGATTATCGGACAGCTGTTTTACCTCTGTGCAGCTTTGCATCACTGTTCAGAAAAATACCGTTATACTTTTTTTTTAACTTTTCATTAGGACTGTGCCTTATCTAAATGCCTTCGTATAAAGCTGGGGTTTTTTTAGTTTATAGCTGTGCAGAAAGAAATTAGCTTATTTTCTGGTTTGTATAATGTTTTTGGAGTCCCAGTATAATCTGTGCAAGCTTGGACGTTTAAGTTGCCATAGGCTGTGGGCAGGAAATAGATTTATTCTTTCTTTGTTTGTTCCTTCTCATAACTGTTCTGAATGCAGAAAATTGTGAATTCCATTTAAAGGGGAACTAAAATAGGTTCTTTTTACCTTCATTACTAATATAAACTTCTGCAGTCGAAGAAGAAATACGTTACCTTTTTACTACTTAAAATGTGCTGCTCTTTGTGCATTTTGTCCTGTTTCAGTAACACAAATAGTTGTATTGATTTAATTTTGTATTAAATTTCTCATGCATGTAGTAAAATGCTGTTCCTTTGTTAATCCAGCAATCTAAGCCAACATAATATCAGGTTATTCCAGGAGAACACTTAATCCCCCCTCTTGTTTCTCTCCAATGTGTTTTGACTTGTTTAAGTGTGAAATGAGAGCGCTTCTGTGCAGACAAGGTCAGGTATTACGTTTCTGTATCCATTACCCGATTTAAGTTAATAATGGATCGCTAAAACGCATTCAGGTCTTGGTGCGTCTCTGTCCATGTGTTTTCCATCTCAAGGCTTTAGGAAGGCGTCGCTGCAGGGAAAGCCCCCCGTCCCGCGGCATTTGGCACCCTGCGAGCCGGACGCCGCAGCCCTGGCCATGGCGCTCGGGCTTTTCCTGGGCGCCGTGTTGCCAGCCGGGACGCTTCCCTCCTGCTGCTGCGCGGCGCTCGGGTGAGACGAGGGCGCTTCAGAGGAACGAGGGACAACGATGAAACCCGCACGTTCCTTTTCTCGCCCTCAAAGCTGCGGTGGTGAGTTTGGCAACGTGACTCAAAAGGCAAGTCAGAAGAGTTTCACATTTATTTAGTCTTCGTGACCTCCCTTTGAAAAGGGAAACCTTAAAAACCGGGGGCTCAGCTCATGTCCTGGCAGGCTCATCTCTACAACAAACACACCGATCATCTCTACAGCAGAAATCCCTATTTGTGTCCACACCCATTCCAGAGAAAACCTTGGGCGTGCTTCTGTATTCTAGAAACCCAGCACCTGTGAAGGGGGGTTGGCAGAAGAGAGTTTCAGACTGGGGGAAAACGAGCTGCATCAAAGCCCCAGAGAATTATTAGCATTGTTTTTTATTAAGTTGCAACTGTGTGTGCCAGTCTGAGTATTTTTTACGAAAGACAAATTGATTATGGAAGTGATGTGACATCTCTGCCTCTGCAGAGCCACCCATCTAAGCGCTGTCAGGCTTCCCACTGGCAGCATTCAATCTCCAGGGCTTTGTCTGTTGTGTACTATTAAATTGTGTCAGGCTAAAATTTGGCAGAGGAGTTGTCAGCCCAGCGTAGATCCTGAGCTCTTTCGAAAGGGCTGTTGCCCTGTGTCTCCGCCAACCTGCTGGCGAGGAAGCGGTGCATGTCCCGATCGGTACGGATGGGTTTGCTCATCAGCAGCCTCTCAGCAAGGTGAAATGTCTGTGTGACGGTGGGAGAAGTGGAAAGTTACCTTCTGCGGACCGAGACCAGCCTTTGCGTGGCGTGATGGGAACAGTCTCTCAGCTCTTGAGATGTCTCGGGACATCTCTGTCTTGTGTCATGCTCCAGCAATTCAGCGGTTGCACCAGCTGCTGACCCCAAAAGCTGTGCAGCTTCTCTGTGGCTTCTCTGAAGAGCTGACTCGTTTGAGGCTTTTGGTTCATGACACGGTGTTATTCCAGGCTACTGTGGCTTGAGGTGACAAGAATCAGCATTTGCTGCTTTATGTCCGAAATTATTTTCCTAGCAAGTTTTCAGACTTAATCACTCCTGCTACGCCTGTAGTTCAGCCAGTCTGAAAGGTTTGAGGGGTGCTGACTTCAAACAAGCGCATACGTAACTGCGCATACGGGCAGCGTGTCATAGCTCAACGTGATGTCTGGCCCTGTGTTACAAACACGAACGTTTAATCCCCCGTGCGGATGTGGCTCAGCTGTGTGCTGCTGACCTGTCCTGCATCACACCCACGCAGCTGGGGTACCTGTGCCGTGGGACAGCGCTGGTCCAAGGACCACACTCTGCAACGTTAGCATCCCTCCAAAATGCCTCAAAAAGAACACATTTCGCATCACAGGTGAGAAACTTAGCTAGTGTCTGTACAGGTGTGCCAGCAGCAAGCATGGGGCAGCGGCCACGAAGGCTCTGGTAGCTCCGCAAATGAGGCAGTGGGTGTGCGGCGCTGTCGTTGTATAGGCAGCGTTCAAGACGTGTTTCGTTGAACCGGAATTGTGCCTGAAGTTTTATTCATTACAATACCAAACCTTAACCAATCTTAACTTTTTTCAGCTCACATGCAACTCTGTCTTCTGTAACTGAGTATTTTCTTTTTTAAATATCCTTTTTGATTACTTAAGCACTTTGAAAGAAAAGAAAGGGGAAAAAAGAATAATTCAGCAGTGCAATTCCCTTATTGCCTGTGTAATACAGATGAGTCTGAGTACAAAGAAATGCAAATTTAATCATATCCTCTACATCTGAACTTTCATAGACCGGTATATGCACAGACTGGAGAGCGCGTATGTATGTACGTACGCACAAATCCTCATTTATTTCAATATTGAAGTTTTAGATGGATGAAACTGTTCCTTTATTAAGCTTACTTTTAATTTGGGTGTAGCTTAAAAATAAAGTAAAACCTAAATCCTGTTCCTGATGAAACAGGAGTTAATACAGCTTTTCCAGTTAACCCCTTTCCTCATCAAAACTACTCATGCCGTTTTTCTGCGGGGTGTGAGAGTGTGGCTATTGGCAAATGGTCAGTATAGCATATTTGAAATGGTCATGTCCATGCCATCATATATTGAGCCATTTCCACCTGTTGTCATATTACATATGAACAAATACGTGTTATGAAGGTGGATTCTGTATCCCATAGTGCAAATTGCACTGTCTGAGTACGCAACTACTTCCCAAATTTTGGAAATCTGGGGCTTGTTGTCTTAAGTTAGCTCACAACCTTCTCAGAGAAAAATGTAGCTCAGTTTGGAGTACTCCTGCCATATGTTACAGGCTTTTCTTTAAGAAAGAGGAAAACGTTGTTTAGAGAAGAGTGGGTTTCATGCCATTCTGTCATCACATCATTTACAGAAACAGCTGTGTTATGAGTTACGGAGCTAGGAGGTACACAGAGCAGAAGCCACTTTCTGCACCCCAGCAGTGGGAAAGGGGCCCTGCTAGGATCCTGGCTGCTGCAGGAAAACGTACAGATGGCAAAGGGAAATAAATTTAAATATACATAGCTGTTTATAGGTGTGTTGCAGCAGGTTTGGCTGGGTGGCACCCTTGTGTTAGGAGGTACTTTGTAATTGCTGACTGCTATGGTGAGAGTCAGTAATAAATTTTCATCTTGAATATGCAGTGCCTACTAGTATAGTTATTTAAATGCATACAAATCTACTTTTTGGAACCCAGGAGCTGTGCTTTCTGTTCTCTGAAGCATGCAGCTAAGGTAATGTGCCTTTTCTCTGAAATGTGTTTGTACTGTGAAGACCAATGAAATTCCGATTCTGATTTCAGCACCTGCATGATCCCAACAGCACTTATATAAATAAGAAGCAAATGTGCAGAGACCCTGGGAGCTCTGTTAACTAAGGTAGAATTAATGCTCTGCAACTCTTGTTTTCCATCCTGCAAGTGCACCGGCTTCCTCAGTTACCGCTACCAGCCGTGAGCTGCGTCTGTGGGCTTGCTGGCAGGAGAGCAATGTGTGCGTTGGATGCACGGGCTACAGCACTGCCCGTACCAGGCTGGGCTGCGCTCCTGGTTCCAGGTGGTTGAAATGAACTGGGTTCAGCCTGTGCAATAGCCAGGTAAGAGCAAGCTACCTGTGACGAGAAGTCATCTGCCCAGGACCTCGTCCCCGCAGCAGCCGGCGGCAGGTGCCTGGGTGGGCACGCAGGAGCGGGGATGACTTGGCAGCGTAGGTGAATGGTTGGACTGGATGATCTTAAAGGGCTTTTCCAACCTAAACGATTCTGTGATTCTATGATGGGGCTCGGCGCTGCTGGGTGTCCTCCCAAGGCTCTTACCCGCCTGCAGGTCCCTTCCGCAGCCCTGTGTGCATCTTCCACAGCCTTCCTTAACTCCGCAGCAGCTTATTTGATTCTGTGAAGGCTTCACCCCTGAAAACATCTGCTGGCCCTGAAATGATCTATGACGAGCATGCTTTATCTGGGGGAGCTGTGGTGGAAGCGGTTGCAAAACGGAGTAGATCACAGAAGCTGGCCAAGCTGATAAACTGCCCGCGTGAAGTGTCTGCGGTCACTTCAGAAGCTATTGATCCGTTGTGTCCCCAAAGCTTGCAGCAGCCTGCCGCTCTGAGAAATGGGGGAGAGGGCCAAAGCGACAGCTAGGTGCCTCTCATTAAGCGGAAAGCATCGCTGCTGCGGGGCGGCCAGGCAGCGCTAGCAGAAGGGTTTTCTCCAGTCTGACCTGAAATGGTTGTTGTAAACTCTAGGTGATGCTATGGAACAGGCATCTCTCTCTGAAGAAATTAAATTTATTCTTGTTGAAGGTCTTGTGTGCTGAATTGCTGATCTTGGGATATGGGGGTTGACTGAAAACTTTGAAATGACAAAGCTGCCTCTAAAAAAGCAAAACAGAGTGAGAGTTCGGTGGAATTCAGCTCCCCCCTTTTGGTCCTTGTATTTCTGCTTTGCCATACTGGCAGATTGGGGTGGATGGAGAAGCAGCTCTGAAAAGTGGAGGGTAGTCCTCTGAATCCATGTGCTTTTCATACGCAGGGGATGAGCATATTTAGGAAAACTCAGTCTTCCCCAAATGTCTGAAAATGTCAGGTATTTTTTCTGTTTTATTGATGTATGCATTGTGAGTCTGTGTTGCCAATTTCATACAAATGCTAAAATTTATAATTTTTTTACAAAAATATCTTCTGTAACAATATTTTTATTTCATTAAATGTTTTCTCCCTCTCTTTGCTCTGCAAATAGCTGGTGAAACCTGAGAAACAGTAACAGAGAAGAGATCAGAAGGAAGGTGCCCTCCGGATCAGAGGGAGGAAGGAATGCCCTGTGCCAGGGACGACCGCAGCTGAGCAGAAGCAGACGGGACGTGGGAAGGACAGGTCCAGACCGGGCCCCAGGTGTGGCTCTCCCTCTCTTTGCTGAAGCAGCACCTGGAGCCAGTGCAGAATTGCTGGGGAAATGCCAAAAGGTGAAATTGGGATAATCCTGTTAATTCTGGGCAGCCGGCGGGGCAGGGGGCAGGTCACCCCCTCTGTCTGCAGTTTGCTCTGAAGTAACCTGCTGCAGAAGATTACAGCTTTTGATTTTAGAGTTTCAGACAGTGCACAGTCTTTCTTTAAGCTGCTTAGCGGGGTTTGGGGTTTTTTTTTTTTTTTCCTTTCTGCATTTGCAAGAGGTAGGAAGTCTTGAAGAACATGATGCACAGGCGAGGGGAAACGTTTTGCTGACGCTGGCACAAAACTTCACTTCCAGGGGTCCAGGGAGAGAGCCTTGGGACTCTGTACTCCCGGGGCAAGGGGCAGAAATGTGTCTGTACATACATCGTACTTCAAGGTATTTTCTCAGGCTCATGAATAATGAATTGTATAGATCTGAGCCTTTCTCTCAAAACAGAGCATCTAAATCCAGGCACTCAAAATGTAATTTAAACTTGAAATTTGAAGAGCATCCATAATCCTACCTAATTTTAGATATTAAACTTGCTCCTACCTGCTTTTCATAATCAGTGGAGATTACTGGGTGTACTCACCTTTACCGACCAGAGAGCAAGCCTCAGGGTACTCTGCTCCTAACGCACCCCTCCTCAAAGCAGGTGGCACGAACCTGGGCAGAAAAGGGGAGATGTATTTCAAGCTTTTTAAAAAAAAAAATCTGTTAGCTCCCTGAAGTTGATGAAAGTAGGCTAGTTTATTTTTTTCTTTAATTCTTGATAATGATGTTTGTGTATTTTTAGTCATTGTTTCCCTTATTTTGCTTCAATTCTGCCAGATAATTCACGTCAAAAACTCATAAAAACTGGCAGTAAACAAACTACTGTTCATCAGAGTGATTCAGTAACTTCTCCTGGGAATAAATTTCAGATTGTTTATATTCCAGCCCCAGGGATGGTCCACTGCCGCTGCTTTGAAAAAGATTGGAAATCCTTGGGTGCTCTATATTTTTGTTCTTGGCGTGTCTAAATACGTTGTTTGGAAATGAACAATGACACCCTTTTCCTTTTTAAAGAAAATATGCCTCCTGTATCTGGTATCGTTCTGACTCAAACTGTTCACGCTCATTAATGTAGGGGATGACACCGGTGTGTATGAAAACGAACAGGCGAGTTGGGCATCTTGTGAGTTGGGGGGTTTTTACCTGAGCTGGCTTCACCCAACCTCACCAGCTCAGTGACCACTGGGAAGTGACGGCACCTAACGATGCTCAGGCACAGCCACCACCACCACGAGCTGGGAAGCCCCCGGCTGGCCAGAGCCTATGTGGTCTCATTAAAACTCAACTGTCATCATCACCCAAGACTAATTTAATGGAGGTCCGTGCATTTGTGGGCTCTGTTAGCATGAGGAGGTGTATTGCCGCTCTGTCTGTTTGAAGCAGAGCAAGGCACTTTCAAGCAGCAGTTTTCTCCTTGTCCCCACGTCATCTTGTGGGCGAAGAGAATGGTATTTGTGTACTGTGTACAAGGGCTTGTGCTTTTCTTGCTGGCAAAAATTCTTTGCTCTTGCTTTAGTTCAAGCACTTTGTAACACTTATGTTTGGGCAGGTTACATGTCCAGCTCCTCCTTCCTCTCCTGTAAGACCTCCTAGCTTTTTCTTGATTGCAAAATGGCTCTACGCTGATGCTGGCTCGTGGCATCTCCTGTTTTGTCAGCCACACATAGTGACGGCAGGGGAGATGTCTCCTCTGAAGTTTTTCCTCTTGCTCTTCTCCATCACCTCAGAGAAAGGTTCCCAAACATCTCTCTATGTACAGACAACTACCAACTGTCTGCCATCCCTGTCACCTCCAGTGTGCCTCTCCTAAGAATTCAGTCGGGCTCTGCGAGACGTGGCTGTCGGGGCTGGACTCAGCTGGTCCCTGGTGACCCAGGGTCTGCAGCCCGGCTGGCACCGACCTGCATAAAGCAGCCCTCGGAGCGATGGCTTCTCGTGCCCCCTGCCCACCTACCTGCCCTGCTGTAATGAGAGGTCAGTGCTGGTATCTGGCACTTTATTATCAGGCAGCAACACCTCCCTGGCAGTGTCCTGGTTTCAGCTGGGATAGAGTTAATTTTCTTCCTAGTAGCGGGCACAGTGCTGTGGTTTGGATTTAGTAGGAGAAGAATGCTGATAACACGCTGATGGTTTAGTTGTTGCTCAGCACTGCTTATGCCAGGCAAGGACTTTTCAGCTTCCCATGCTCTGCCAGGGGCACAAGGAGCTGGGAGGGGGCACAGCCAGGACAGTTGATCCCAACTGCCCCAAGGGCTGTTCCATACCATCCGGCGTCATGGGCAGTATGGAAACTGGGGGGGTTGGCCGGGGAGCAGCGATCGCTGCTGGGAACTGGCTGGGCATCGGTCGGCGGGTGGGGAGCAATTGCATTAGGCATCACTTGCTTTGTATATCATTATTATTATTATCATTATTATACTGTTACTATTAGCATTACTATTTTACTTTATTTCAATTATTAACTTGTTCTTATCTCACCTCAGGAGTGTTTCTCACTCTCACTCCTCCGATTCTCTCCCCCATCCCACCAGGGCAGGGGCAGTGAGTGGTGGCTGCGTGGTGCTGAGCTGCTGCCTGGGGCTGAACCATGACAGGCAGAAAGAAAATAAAACTGAGCAGGAGTCTTGCATGCAGCTGCACTGCCTTACACTGTGCTGCCAACAGCCAGAACCTGGGAGTGGGTGAAAACCTCTTCCCTCTGCCTGGAGGTGTGTGTCTGTCAGGCTGGCCCTGCCGACGCTGGCTTCAGCTTGGCCCGGGAGATGTCAAATTTTGGTCTTATGATGCAGCAGAGACTTAGCGCAGAGCCCTGCCTCGTGCTGTCTGGAGCTGGGGGAGATGGCTGCGTCTCTTCCTGCCATTCCCAAACAGGCAGGTCATGCCGGAGCAGCCCCGGACATTGCAATACCCAAATAACACGTAATCCCCAGAAACTGAAGTGGAAAACATTGTGAAAGTTGGAGAGGGACCAGTATTGCAGCTTCCTACGGCAGTCTCTGCACCTCCCGGCTGTGCTGCAGACCTCAGCCTGAGCCACGCCGCGCCACGTGAGGATGCTCCCCAGTCCCTTCAACCCCCTCGCCCTTTTTTAAGATAGTCCTGATTTTGAACTGCCAGACATACCCACATGGAGCCAGTGCCCTGGTACCGAGAGAGCAGTATTTCTCTCATCTGGATGATTAATCCCTCAGTTGGCTATGCAGTTAGATCTTAACGTCACCAGGCTGTTAATCAAACCTTTCTTTCATATTCCTACACATGCAGTTCAGTCTGGTTTGTGATTTATACAACTCAATATCAAACACTGCTTTGAAAGCTGCTGGGATTGTTTCTTTATTTCTTTTTTAAATCCACAAACCTCCCCGGTGGTCAGAGATGGGGGTTGATTTCTGTTTTACAGGGGGTCATGTCATCTATATGACATTAATATGAATGAATTTGCATAAGGTGTTGAGTAGATTTCTGGGAAGAAGATAATTTGTTTAGGGTGGACCTTCAAAAGGAATCACAGAAACTTTCAAGCCCACATTTCTGTTTTCCCTGGGCTTGCGGAGAGCAGCCTCAGCCATGTGTGAAACGGTGCTGTTGGTTAACTGGACTGTGCTCAAAATCAAGTTGTTGTGTAATATAGCAGCTGGGATCAGATGGGTTCCTGCTCCCCCAGGCTTCATGCCCCACAGCAAGTAAGCTCATCAGTGCAGCTCTCCGGTTTAGTGTTGGATGCACATAGATACATTGGGAAGGAGAAGACAACCTCAGAAAATAAAGCAAAAATGCACTGCCACTCAGCAACAGCTGGCCTTGATGCCGTGCTGCTGACATACAACGCGTGGGGGTTTTCCCCACTATTTCTGGGATGTGTGCTGAAAAAAGAAAATTTTGATCAGTTCCATCTTTTCAACAGCGTTAGAAAGTGTGGAAGCTGAACATTGTAGGGGGGTGTTAAATAATAATTCGGCACTAATTTTCATGCTGTGACAATAAGATACTTTTTGTCAGCTGAAAGAATCTTGTTTTTCCCTCTGTCTAGAGGAACATTTCAGTTTGTCTTCAGCAGTTTCCCATGCAAAGGTCCCAGTGGACCCTTGAAGGGTTCACAGGAGACCTGGAAACCATTCCCCTCAATGCCACTCCCACAGACTTTGGAAAAGGATGGAAAATGGGGAAAGAGAAAAGAGAAGGAAGATAGGAGAAACCCATGCAGCTGGATGTTGAAATGACCCAAGCAAGGCTGCTGGACTTGGTTGCTCGTGTCTCGTGTCAGCAGTAAGAAGTTTGCAGGCAGCTGCTGGGCGAAGGATTCCTGCGGGCAGGCTGAGGCAGAACATTCACTGTCGGTACACATGCTTCCCTTCAAAAACAAATCAGGGTTTTTCCTTAAGCTTATGCTTCAATTCTGAAAATTACCAAAGCGAGCTCATGTTCAGAGTCTTGCTCAACAGTGTCGTATGCTGGCTGTTTCTATGGCTGGCTGTGCATAGTATGGTTTATTTTTTGACCTCCGTGTCACACCACATCGGGCAGTCTGCTCTTTCCACATGAATTAAGTTATTAACGGAAAAGGTCAGCTGCCAGTCATTTGTCATGTGTAAAACATCCATTTTGTAAACTTATTTTAAAAACAGAGAAGAGTTTGATAAACAACCAGCGCTAGGCGCGTGCCTGTTGTGCATTGCACATGGGTGCTCAGCCCTTGGGACGCAGCAGCATGGCTGATACGGAGCATCGGGGTCCTGGGAGACAGGGCAGCCCTCAGAAGCTGCGGGCTGACAGCAAGAGCCAAGATGCAGCATGCTGTGAGCGTTCATCCAAGGAAACTCCAGCCAGGCTGAAAGGAAAGATAGCAATGGGTAGTTGGGTCTTTGCCTTCTTTCGGAGGTGGTGGTACCTGCTACAAAGCGTGTTTGCCACAGTGGCTGTCTCCTTGCCGTGGTGCCTCCCACAAAAACAGAACTGCTGCGAAATACCTAAATATCTCTGCATGCATGTGTTTGGTTTGGGGTCTGTTGGGCAGGTCTGTGGTGTGCTGGTTCCTGAGGTCTAAGAGCAGAAGTGCCCCAGGAGGACGCGTGCAGTTCAACTGGAGGCATTGGCTGCCCAAAGCCGTGGAGATGCTCAGACCTTTCTCCAGCTCTTCATGATGCACAAAGGGATAGCCCAGCCCCAACTCAGACAAATCCTAAATTCCAGGTTTTGGAATTTTAGGGAAGCCAGAAACAAAACACGCTTTTAAAAAATGATTAAACAAATTCATGGCCTGAAACCATCGGTGGCTGCTTTGTACCAGGTTCAGAGACAACTTCCAGCTCAGGAAATCACTAAGCACTTATGGCTGGGAAAGGCTGTGGTGGGACAGGCTGTTTGCCAGGCATGCCTCGGTCTTCTTCCTTTCCCTTGCCATCTGTTGTTGGCCACCCTTGAGAAGATGCTGATGGCGCAGCTGCCATTACCTAGTAATAAGGCTAACTCCTTGATGTTTGTTGTCCTTAATCCAAATGCTCATCATAATTACACTGCTGTAGAGTACGGGACAACTGTGGACGGGGTGGGGGTTTCTTCAGCTTTCCCCTTGTAGCTTTTTGCTTATAACTACTTCCTTAGTAAAAGATCATTCATACCAAGACAGGAGGGGTTCACAATTGCACTGACTTGGCTTTTTAAAATACTGAAATGCAAGTAAAGATTTGGCAGACTACAGCTGGCACATAAAAGTGAGTTGTGAGTAGCCAGCTCGGGGTGAAGGGTTTTGTTTAATCCTGCCTTTTAGAATTTACATCATTTTAAATCTGGCCGCTGCATGCAATTTAGCTTGCATGAAGTCACATCCTTGTTGCAGCAGGTGGTCTTTCACCTCCAGGTACAAGTGGTGTCTTTTGGGAAAGAAGGGAACAGGGAATTGTCCCTTCTCTGGAGCCTGGTCCCTGCAGCAGCGTCCCTGCCTGGGAACGCAGCCCCTGCAGCCTGCTGTCAAATTTGTGCTTAACAGGTTGCGGAAGGCAAATGCAACCAGAAGGCAGCTGCGTGCCCACCGGCCGGGTGCTGCCCTGGTGCTGAGGAAACGAGTCTCAGGCTCATCTCATTCACCTGCACTCTCCTGCTTGCTCCAGCTCATTTGAAATCTCGCCGTCTGCTCTGTGGCTTGTTCCTGAGACCGCAGTGGCCTGAAGAAGGTCCAGCAGCCTCTTTGTGTCCTGAAAGGTAGGCTGGCAGAGGCCACACAAAACCAGAATAATAATTTTTAAAATAATTTTAACAAAAGCAAATACTGATGCTTTTCAGAGGGGGCACAGAAAGGTGGTTGCTGTCCTGTGGCTGCTCTTGCTTGTTATGAGCTGCAAGAAACACGGGAACCCTTTAACATCGCCCTCTGCTTCCCTGCCGGGTGTGTTTTAGGCTTGACTTGTTTCCCATGCCCCCGTAAGGTCTGGTAGTCTTGCCGTGGAACAGACCGAGGTTTAAGTCAGAGGAATGTTTCTTACTCTTTCCTAATCCTGCACATGATCTTATTTAGTGCAAAGGCATGGTTGTGGGTTTTCTCATGCATTCATAAACATTGATGGATGAAATTCATGCGCGTTGAGTAAGTTGCTGCTCACTCAGCCCCTTTCATACAGGTTCAGACTTCCTTCCTGCTGTTCCGTTTTCCTGCCCTGATTCATGGAGCAGCGAGCTTTGCCAGTCATCTTCTGGCCATAGTCCTGAATTACAAAGAGGGCTGTAGGCAGTTTTTACTAGCTGTATGTAAACCAGCCCCTTTTTCAGAGACCCTGCAGTGCCTTATAGAATCATAGAATCGTTTAGGTTGGAAAAGCCCTTTAAGATCATCCAGTCCAACCATTAACCTACACTACCAAGTCCACACTAAACCAATCAAGGGTAGACCAGACTGAACCATGTCCCAAAGTGCCACCTCTGCCCGTTTTTTGAACGCTCCCAGGGATGGGGACTCCCCCACCTCTCTGGGCAGCCTGTTCCAATGCTTGACTGCCCTTTCCGTGAAGAAATTTTTCCTAATATCCAATCTATCTCCAGACACATATCTCCAGACACATGCTGGCTGCCCTCGGGCTAAAGAGCTGTAGGCAGAACCTCTGGGGCGGATGGTTTGGGGTCTGCCTGGGCATCGACTGACCTGCAGTAACGCCTTGGGGGTGCTGCTTGAGCTTTCCAACACCCCTTTGAGTTGGTGCCCCGGTCCAGAGCCGATCTCCGTGTGCTCCCTGCGCTGCTGTCGTCTTCTCGCCTCCCATCCCGCAAAGGTCATTGCCTTTGGTAAAATGCTGAGGAAGCCTTTGGGCAGAATGGATATAATATATATGCCAAGTGAGGATGAGCATTACAGCCCTCAAGCAAAGAAACCTCATTAGTCTGCGGGTTTGGTTATGGCTTTGGTTATTTACAGTTCAACATATTTTTTGGCAGTCTCTCCGCACCTCCAGCGTAGCTGTGCTCTAACAAGCGGCTGTGCATTTACAGCGAACACGCTCATAAAATTACAGCAAATGCTTCTTGGTAGGGTGTCTGCGAGCACCCCATGGTGTTCACGTGTAACACACAGGCCTGCCAGAAAGGCACGTTGAGTTTTCCGACTTGAAATGCCCAGCAGGTTTCAATGCAATATAAATCTGAATACAAATATTTTCCATAACTTCTGTTTAAAGTACTGGCAAGCAATGGAGTGGCTGCAAATTACTATGTATTGAAATTCACACTTGTACTTCAGCAATTTACTGCAGGTCTTATTTTTCTTTAAAAATGATTTTTACTTTCTCAATAGAAAATTCCCCAAGGAAACTTCTTTGATAACCAGAAATTATGTTAGGGGTCCTATGAAAATATACTGCTAGTTTTCGTTGGTTTCTAGAAAGACAATAATTTTACAGTGAAAAATCCTAATCAGTAGGTATCTTGCAAATGTCTCAGCTCAGATGCTGAGCTGAAGGGCTACATTGCTCTAAAAAGCAGAATTTTAAGGGTGGAAGAGCATGAAGAAATGATGCTACTACAATAGGCCGAAGGTACTTGGAAAAATGATTGGAGGGTTTTAATTTGATGTGTAAGCACTGATGGATTAAAAGTGAAATAACTTATGACTATTGATGTAAGTGCCCAAAAAGAAAAATATCTTGAGTGTCAAAATTAAGGCTGAATGGATGAGCTCGCAGTTTCCAATCTTAAAGGGCAGTGCGAGTAATGAATTAAAACCGGTCTGATTTATAGAGATTGCAGTTCTCGGCAGATCCCTGTTCGAAGCGCTGGCTGTAGCTCTCTGTTCCACATTAGTGGCTGCACGACGACTGGTTTTGGTCTCAAAATCATTTACCACGCTTCACTAAAATCCACCTCCACGTAGCTTTCCCGTAAACCAGTGTGGCTTTTAGTCTGTTTTAAAGCACACTTTAATACCATGCTAAAATGAAGTTTTTCAAGGCTGGGTAGTGGTGCAGAGAAAAACTCTGGCGTGCTTTAGGACACGCAACTGAAAGGGCAAAGAGGAGCTAGAGCCCCCGGAGCAGACTCGTCCCCTCTTCCCTCACCAGCACGACCTCCTTCCAGTCTTTGGTCTGCTAGGCTCACTAAGCGGATTTTGCCTAATCTCTCCTTTAAAACTGGCCTCCTGTTGTTTATCCAAAGAGGTTGTTGGGTTGTTTTTTTTTTTTTTTTGCATCTTCTCTGCTGGGAATATAAATCTGGTGGCAACGTTTCTGTCAGAGCTTCTTCCACCAGCGATGGCTCTCAGCCGCATGGGAGTTGTTACTTGGGAACATTTGGCTCGCAGAAATCCTGCCTCAGCTGAGCGTTAAACAAAAATGCTTTTTTGCACTTGCAAAATGCACTTCCCGTTCTGATGACAGATGACTTTCCACTTCCAGACTGCTGTATTTCAGTAAAAAAAGAACGTCAAACGCACGTATTCTGTGACAACTGCTTGTTCCAAAATACCTCGTAGGAGAAACTATCCAATTCCTTGCAGCAGACAGGCATTCTGCTTTCCTGCAGTTTGCCTTCTGGAGACGACCCCCAGGTAAGCAGCAGCAGAGCTCCTTCTGTCCGTGCCCGCTCTGTGCTTCCCTGCCTGCCAGCGCCGGTCCCTGAACACGATGCCCTCGCTCCGCTGCCCAGGCAGAGCCCTTCCCTCCACCTGCCTGGCACGCTGCGTTTTCACGAAGGACCGTGACATACGAAGGCTTTAGAACCGCACATGATAGCTCCTGGAGTGCTTGCGGCTCGGAGGAGCAGAGGGCTCTCCTCCTGACGGATGCAACGGGGGAGCCTGGGAAGGTCTTTCCCTATGGTAATACGGGAAGTTTGCGGAGTGAAAGCAGCTCTGCTTTGACGGTGGCAAAGAGAGGGGTGCTGGCATAAGCGGCTCAAAGCTGAAGTCTCTTAAAGGGGTTTGCAGAAAGTCCTAGCAAACTCCTGTGCAAGGAGAGAGATGTAGGGAGGAGAGACTTTGGACCGGAGCTTGCTCAAGGCAAGCTGACGAAGCACTTTGCCTAATTTTCACTTAACAGCTGACAGCCCAGCCGGCTGCTCCCGCTGCCCCGGCAGAAGGAGACGTGCCCAGCCTTCGCCCGCCGTGCCCCCGCTCTCGCGGGCTGCCCGGTGCCTGCGGAGGCGGCAGTGCCTGGGCTGCGCAGCTGGAGGGGGGATGCGGGGCTCTGGCGAGGAGCTGTCGGCGTCGCCCACCCCCACAGACGCTCGCCATCCCGCCCCATCGCTCCTGGCTCCAATGTGGCTCCACTTTCCAAATATCGCTCAGGGCTTTTTTTGGTTGTGGTTGGGTTTTTTGGCTTCCCCCCCCGCCCCCCCCCCCCCGCTTTGTTATCTTATTGAACAATTGTATGAAATCAATGGTGGTGTTGAAACTTTTTCAGCTGTCGAATCAGCTTCAAAAGCAGCTTTGGCTGACAGTGTCTTTCTAAGCAGTCTTGCATAGATGTGGCTGGGAAGCAGGAGACTTCTGATAGTGTGATAAATGCTCTCTGTATCCAAAGAAGTAGTGATGGGTGGAGATTTACCAGGGAATATTTAAAATTTAGCAGGGAAATTTTTCCTTCATTTCTCTGCTTTTTGCTGGTATCAGTGAAGACCAAGGGCATTATCTCTAGTTTTTCTTGTATCAATGTGGATTATTGAGGCAGTTTGCTCTCAGGCTAAATCTGAGGCAGGACCAATTTGCCGTGCCTGCGCAGGCGTTCATGCCGGTGACCGTCCTGACCCCTGCGTGCGTTATCTTCTTGGTCTCGAGATGCAGAGAAGGAGCAACTCAAAGCAACTTGCTGATACACCTCATTTTATCAGGGGCGTCTCTGTCAGATCTCAAAGATTATCTGGTTCCTGCAACATGGGGGAGACTTCATACAACTCTCCTGCAGCTCTTGCCTGCCTGCTTACAGGGGAATTAATGTCAGAAAATGGCTTTTACCCCAGCTCTTCGCAGCCCTCTGGGGATGCTCCCATCAGCTCACCCGTGCAAGATGCTTTTGGGAAGCAGCCACCTCCCGATCCGAGGGGTCACCCTTGACCCGTGGGCACCCAAGGTGTGGAGGTTCTCGTTAAGCTGCAGACTCCGTTAAACTTCCCCTGCCTTCCTCCCGGACACCGCCCAGCAAACGGAGGCAGTGGGCAGCACAGAGGCTGCTCTGGGCTGGTGGGGATGCTTCCCCCCATGCGAGGGCGAGCCCGGGAAGGGCAGGGTCTACCCCCACGTTCAGCATGACCCAAAGGGCATCCAAATTTAGGGACTTGCTGCAGGGTCTGCGGCTTTGTGCTAGGGGTGGCAAAGAGGGAGAGGGCAGAGAAGCTGCAGAGGATCTCCTGCCCTGCATGCTGGTTTTAGCTCCTCTCCTCCCAGGTGATTCGTAACTCCCCATGGCTGGTGCCAGCCCACGGGACTTCAACTCTTGTCTTTCAGGTGAAGCGGAGCAAAACCACACATGGCTTTGGGGATGGGGGGTGTCTCCTGGATTCTGTTTCCTCTGTTCTCCCCTCCTTGCAAGCCTCAGCACTTCTCCCTTTCTCCAGACAGGGTGGCTTACATGAGCAAACAGAAATAAATCTGAGTTGGAGCTTTGGATTTTTATCCCTCCCTCCAGGGCCAGACTTGTTCGGGTCTCTCCTGTGCGTTGCGTGACTGACTCAAATTAAGGGTTGAAAGCAGGGAATTATGAACGATCCTCAGGGAATAAGAGTTTGAGCTGGAAACAACTTGATAATCCTGTGCAGTTTGCTCTTGGATGCTGTTCTCCTGACTCTGTAAAGAAATGGGGTGGCTGGGGCCCCCGGTGGGTGCGCGGCTCCGGAGCAGGTCTGGGGCGCAGAGCTCCATCGCGGCGTGGAGATCATCCACAGCCTGTGCTCTGGCCACCGTGGCTGCCCTGGTCCTGGCATTGCCTTTGGTGGCCCTGGGCTGCAAATGCATACGCAGAGACAAGAGAAACTGCTGGGTTTGTAGGGCATTGCCGAGTCTGGGACCCAGTAGCCTCCCATCTGAGGAGGAAGGAACCCAATCCTGCCCACCCTTTCAGGCAGATCCCCAGGTGGGAAAAGCAGCAAAGTCTTCTCTTTCTCTCCACTTTTTAGGCTGGTTCTTGCATGAGACGGAGCTTGTTAGCACATTTGTGTTATGAAATGGCGCTGTGCCTTTGACGAGGCTCTTGCGTTTCACTGCTGGATAGGCTGTACATCATGCACTGTATAAAATTTAAAAAAAAAAAAAAAAAAAAAAGCAACCTTGCTGAACTTGATGGCTTGCTCTAGGCTGACCTCAGGGCAAGGGAGTGGAGAGACAAGAGTTTGCCTGGTGATGAAATTGTGCGGTAATTACAACGGGGATCTCCAAAGAGCAGCTATTGCAATTTTCAGACGCAGTGGTCCCATTGATATTCCTTTGTTTGGTTTCCAGACCTGAACAAATCTCTCAGTAGGCACTTCTGAAGTGAACAAACAAAAATCTCTGGTTGGATCACTTGCTGTATTAGAGAGTATATTTATCCTGTGCCAGGAGATAGCCAGGCAGCCTGTCTTCTCACTTGTTCTCCCCACAAGTTCCTCCAGTCCTCTGAAGTGTCAGGCTTATGGTAGGTAAATAGCAAAAGCTCTCCAAAGCGTACCCTGCCTTTTTCCCTCATTAGCAAAAGAAACTGAGACTCCTGACGCCTGAAGAATTTAACTTTGCCAGGCTCGGGAGAGACCCAGCTTGCCCCCATGCCAAACCCAAGGCTGCGGCCGTGGCCAACCCTCCCTCTCGGCTGGAGCAAGGCTCTGGGCACGCGGCGCAGGCAGGGCAGTGCTGGTGCTTAGGGACCCTGAGAAGTGCCAGCCGGGGGGAAGGGGGTGCTTGGGGGGCACAGGCCCCCCGGGGCACCCCAGAGCGAGCGTATCCCACGGAGACGGCACGAGGCTGCACACCTGCACTTCCCCACTGCTCGATACCTTGTTCTTAACGCTTCTCGGCATTGCTTTTGTCTTGTGTCCTCCTGCGCTCGGAATAATCGCGGGTACGCGCAGTCAAATCAAGCGTGGATTACAGTAATTTGGAGGTGAAAGGCTTCTGCATGCTTGCTTCGATTCTTTTGTGTGTGAGGAGGGAACAAAACCCACCATTTAAACATGGTGCAATAGAAACAAACGTGGCCGCGAGAGCTCGTGCTGCCGGGGAAGCAGAGCTCTGCGGAAGCAGCCCTGGCAAGCAATCCATTGAATCGGATCCCATTGCTTTTTGCGCTCGGTTAATGGGCAGCACTGGAGCCGTGACTCACTGGACCACCACCACTGCTGTCTAAAAATACCTCAAGAAAACATTTCAGATTGATATTTCAGTGAGTCACCCTTCCCAACAGAAGAGCTTAAGGAAAACTTGGTGCATTGATGGAAATGACTCTCATCTCCTCAGGCGCAGCAGCGATTTGAAAAAGAAAGAGCGAGCTTTTTGCACATGTGCAGGACAGCCGTTTTTAGAAAGCAGCAGGGAGCAGGTGGGACTTGGTCATCCCACCGCATCTGTCCCCGCTGCCCGAGGGCGGCTCTTGCCCAGGGACCTCTGCCCCCGCTGTGGTCCGTGCCGTAAATAGCCGGGCTCTTTCGTCAGGTCATGTACCGAGGCTTCGGGTTCACTGGGCAGCAGGAGCTCTAGCGACTTCTAAAGCCACCCCCAGATTTCTGGAGGGGGAAGAAGCCGTATGTAGGCAGGATGAGGGAAAGCGCTAAGCGGCACATCGTGGCGAGGCATGTTGCTAAAACCCTAATCTGGAGCCACGGTAGGTTAAACGCTGACTGTCTCCTCCAGCGTCAAGATGGGAGTCACTGCTCGGGTTCACGCCAGGTCTCAGCGCTGCATTGGGGCGTTGCGCTTGTGAAGATGAGTATATACAGCTATTAATATTTGTTCTAGGAGCAGGGAAACAAACAAACAAGCCCAATCCAGCAGAAACAATGCTCACCAGTGTCACAGCCTCTCCTGTTTTTTTTTTTTTTTTTTTTTTTTTTTGGTGGAGGGTTTTCAGTCCAGATGATGCCTCCCTGAGTGCAAGCCGCCTGGAGATCACGCTGTCCCCCAGGCAGGGAAGCTCCTGGGACAGCCTGTCCTGGGTGCAGAGCAAGGCTCCTCTTGCTGCGTGGCGGATGGGCCTCTTCCACAGGCAAACGAGGATTTAAAGTGGAGGCTTAAACCCTGTTTGTGATGATAAAAAAATAACGCTGCGTTCCAGTGCCAAACAACGAATGCCCAGTGATCCCAAGGCAGGCTCCTGTCAATAAGTTGTTTATTTTCCTAGAGCTCTCCCACGGACCGTAAGGAACAGCTTTGGGGACAGGCAGGGTAACGCCTGCCGAGTTCGGGTAACCCCATTTTCTCCTGTTTCATTGGTGTGCCTCCCACCCAGGAGCACACAGCCTGAAAAAATCTGCTCTTTGACTGTTAGTAATAGCTCTGGGAACAGCAATTTTTCAGTATCGCTTCCAGCTTCTCACAAGGTCTGTTTTTAAGCCTGGTGCCTTGATACCGTGCTCAGCCTCTGCCCAGCAGAAGCGGTGCTGGCTTAGAAAGCGCCGTGTTCCTGCGGTTCAGTTTTGGTGCAGCGTCAGCAGGCAGCGAGAGAGGTACGGTCTAAGGGATGCAGATGCTGAGAAGGGCGTCTGATTTAGTAGCTGCATCTGCAGAGCTGTGCTTGCTCCCAGCCACAAAGGAAAGTGGGAGACACCCTCCCGGGGGCTGTGGCAGGACCCGGCCGGCGGCTCCTCTCACCTTCCCTTCGGCTCCAGCTGCAGGGGTTGTTCTTGGCAGCAGGTTCCCCAACCAGAGATGCTCAACTGTATCACAGAAGTAAACAGGGCTGTAATTCTTCAAATCTATGTGCGTATTCTTTCTGTGTGCCTGTGGCGCGAAACACCCGCGACAGCTTTGGAATTAAGAGTATAATTTGTTGTGCTATTCAGGTCACTTTCTGACAATACTTCAGTTCCTTGCAGTTTAATGGGGGTTGCATTCCTTTTCAAAATAGTTCCAGAATGAAACACTGCTGTTTTCTACGAATTTTTGTTGTGGGTAGGAAAAGAATGGGATGGGTTGGGATCTTGCCTGAGGCAGTTTTTTAGGCACAAGGAGAAGGTTTATAAACGAAAGGACAGTGAGGCGCTGGAATAAAGCTTGTGGCAGATTTTAAGAGCAAATTAAGTAGTTCTTTGCAAACATTAGGATATAGTTACCCTTGCCTTCAGGCAAAAGGATTGATGAGTCCCACCTCATCCTCTCTTCTGTGACTCCAGCTAGGTGTAGAAAATCCCTGGCTGCGTTTGTAACCATGCTAGCAAGAAACCATAGCAGCAAACCTTTTCATTTACATGCAGAGTTCTGGAAAATTGTGCATCAGCCGATGAGATGGTACAGGGCACACAGAGGTACCTGACCTTAAATGAAAACACAAGAGCTGATAAATCTTTTGCTGGTTGATCTGCCAAAAGAGAAGGGAAACGGCAGGTCCCGCTTTTGCACGTGGATTCAGAATAGCTGACAGAGTCAGCATGGAGAATAGACAGTCTGCCGGCGTCCCGGCATGGGTACCAGCGTCCTGGGCATGCTGGCTGTTTCTAGTATCTGTCTCCACTGCCTCTTCTACTGAGCAAACGGGAAGGAGAACTTACTGCGTTGTCCAAAGTACAGAGAGGTCTCTCTGTACCCTCGAGGGTCCCGCAAGGGAATTCCTCCATCCCCTCGGAAGTGCTCTCTGCTGAACAGAGACCTGGGCTTGAAGTATTTGAGCTTCTCTGGGTGCCTGGGGAGCAAACCTGTGGGCATGGGCACTGGGAAGGGCTGGGGTCGTGGTGCTCTGCCACTGCTTCGGGGCTCTGCAGTACGTCGTGACACCCCCTGCGCTCCTGCTTCTGCGCCCTGGCAGCAGAACAGGGGAGTGACTGGGGATGTGTCGTGACTGCAGCAGGAGAAAAACACATCTCCTGCCTGCTCTCCTTCCTGGAAAATGTCAGCAAACAAGCAAGTGATGCCGGGAGATGAGCCGCTTGTGGGTTTGAAATGACTTTTGGATGAAATTCTGTTGTAGGAACATTAGGGGAAACGTGGAGAAAGAACGAAGTTTTTGTCCTGAACAAGAAAGGAGGCCGGCGCTTGGGAGCAGCTGTAAGGGGTGACAGCTCTTCAGCGGTGATGAGGCCATGCTCTTTCTGTTGGGACTGCTGGTTTGTGTCTGTCCCTGCGAGAATAGCTTGGTCCTTCCCTGGGTCCTTGTTCAGGAAAATCCTTGGGCAGGTCATCAAGCCTGGTGAGGACCCTCCACGAGGACAACTTGTGCATGCACAAGTGCTTTCCTGAAGAGGGAAATTTCCCTCCTGTGGATGTTAAAAATCCCTTTTCAGAGAGGCTTGCCTCTCCCAAAGGCCAGGCTATGGGCAGGCAGCCTGCCAGGATGGGGCTCTGCCTGTGGCTGCCAGGTAGGGAACGGGCAGGCAGAGCTTGCCTGCTTTTGGGAAACAAACATCCTGAGCCTGAGCAATGCTCTGGGTCTGTTAAATCTCCATTTTTTCCAGTGCAAAATCATTCCACTGGGAAAACTCTTGACCATTGTAGGTCTCTGGTCTGTATAGAAATCGTCTCCCTGCGCAAGGAGGAGGAAGAGCGGCAGGCGGCTGTGGTGCACCAGCTCCCCGCTACCGACGGGCAAAGCCCAAACCCTTGGTGGCTGCCTGTGAACGAGGAGATAACAGCTTTCACGGGCAAGGCTGCTGCCGGCTCTGCGGCGTTCCTCCTCCTCCACTGAGTCTGTCTCGTTGATGCGGGCAGGAGGAGCTCCTGCTTGGTGGGTCTGCTGTGGCCCCGGACATGCAGGGCTTGTGTTGCAAGTGCTCCGCAAATACCTGTGCGGTGGTGGTGGTGGGCACCTGGAAGCCCATCTGCTGGCTCCCCGCACCTGCGGTGGACAGGACACTGTCCAGACCCAGCAGACAGCCACGAAAAGGGGAAAGAGCACGGCTGCCGCTTGTTTAACACCGTGGCAGGAGCCTTGCGCAGCAATGCCTGCCGAGGAGGGAAGGGGGGAGCAGACAGGGAGGCTCCAGCTCCCAAATGACCTGTCACGCTGCGGTGAAGGATGGGCTCGGCTCGATGTCCGCAAACGGCATCTGCATGGCCTGCCTCAAACGCTGCCAGGGCTCCCTGCCTGATCTGCCAGATGAAAGGCAGCGAATGCTGCTCTCCTCCTGGTGAGTGATGACCAGCCGTGAGAGCCTGCAAACGGGACGGGCTCCTGGTCCCAGGCCAGCGTTCAACGTGCCGTAACTCCGCCGGCAGTGTGCTTGAGAGCTTTGTCAGCAACGAGTGGATTTTGGTGATTTAGGGCAGCCACATCACTTGACAAAGCTTCCTACCCATCCCTGCTGCTCCTCTGGCTTCACAGAGACTTAAGCACAAAAAATTCCGAATGACCGACGGCGTGTGCAGCGGTACCCAGAACAGCCCTTCCTACAGCCACTCTCCATCAGCAGGGAGGAGAGCTGCACCGTGAGCCTGCCGCTCGCAGAAAGCGTCGGATGGGGGCCTGAGGGCCAGCCGCCTTCTCACAGTTTATCAGGACAGCTCTAGAAGTTGCCTCCTGAGTGTCCCTGTGTGTTTCAGCCTATATATATGAAATTTGTTATAAATAATATACATATATGTTTGGTTTTTTTTTTTTCTTAGCCCACGTAAGCTCCGCAGTTTTGCGCTGCGTTTTTCCCAAGCCTGCTGCTTGGGATCCAAAGCAAGCTGACAGAATGACTTTTCCCTTGGCCTCTGTTCCTTAGCCAAAGGGTTGGGGTTACCGTACCCACATAAGGATGCAGCCTGAGAGTCCCGCTGCGGGGACGCGGTGGGAAAGGTGGCACAGACAGGGAGGGGAGATGCTGGCGCAGGCACAGCCCCGTGCTGCCGAGGCACCCGCCCAGCGGCTTTGGTCCCTGCTCTGTTCCCTTCCCTTGGCTCTCCTCTGCCTGGGAGCGAAGGGATGAGCCCAGGGAGGACGCGTACGTCGGAGCCTTCGGACAGCACCGCGGCACGGCACGGCCTGGAGAGATCATTCACATGAAATACGGGGCCAGCACATACAAATACGGCAAGTGCGCAAAATGTATTGGAAATAACCTCATGAGGTAGGCTTGCTCTGGAGCAGAGTTAGCACGCAGATCTGGTTACTTATTTGGCCTGCTCCCTGCGCTCCCAAGCAGTAGGAATGCAGTTTGTTCTTTCTAGCAGGGTATAAACATTTACGCTCTCCTTTCTGACCCTATCACTTTGATCTCCTCCATATACTTTTCCAGCGATGCCTACTGGCAATGGAAAAATGCATTAGCCTGAGCTAATTTGTTTTTCCTTTATATACAAGTGCATTAAGTCTTGGGAAATGGGACAGTGAAGTGGGATTGCGGAGCTGCAGGGCAAATCGGTGCATCCATAACACCGTAGCGGGGTTGTTGGTGAGCATTTGTGACGGGAGGTGGTGGAGATTTTGGGTCATGATACTTTTACTTCTTAAAAGGATTTGCTTTCTCTTCTTTGGTGCTAAGCGGTTTTTGCCATCAGCAAAACAAACAAACAAAAAAGGTGTCTAATTGCTCTGCCCTTTTTGAGGGCTGTTTTACATGAGTAGAGAAGATTAAGAGGAATAGAGAAACTTATGAAAATTTATAAGCATAATTCATGGGGCCAAACTGTGAGTGAGCATAAATCAGTTGCTCCTTTTCTGGATTCATTCTATCACTTTTGAACAGTACAATTTTTGTCTCACAGTATCTTTTCTTTTTTCTTTTCTTTTTCCTTTTTATTTTCCTATGTGTGTAGTGCTGGAACCTGCATCAAGGTGAGTAAGCAGGTGTTCTTACATTTCCTTAACCTGCTCTGCATGCTCGTCACCAGCCCAAAAGGTGCTCCAGAGCTGCAAGGACATCACCAAGGGTCCCCACGGGGAGCACGGCGTGGCACCCATCCGGTGGCACCCGCCTGGGCAGCGCTGGCTGCGAGGGCAGCGGCAGGGCTGTCCCGACCGATGGGCTCTCCCCGCGCCGGGAAGCGTTTATGTGTGGCTTGCTCCTGTCCTGGCCATCGCAATGTGCTGAGCCGCAGATTTGCTCTTTCCCTAATGACTGATGAATGGAAAAAAGGCACAGGGAGGATTTTATTTCTTAAAGCGCAGAAGCCCTGTGCCAGCATGGCTAACCGTGTTGCTAACTGGCTGCAGCAGCTTTCCTTAGCACAGAGAGCATGGTCTAAATCCCTGCCGGAGAGCAGGACGCAGGTCGCACCCCTGACAGACGAGTGTGGGTTTGGCAGCCGGGCAGGTAAGACAGAGTGACGGATTCCTGCGCTCATTAGAAGTCATTCATTTCCTCCAGCTAACTTCAGAGGTAATTCAAATACCCTTCCTTCTTCAGCTGCCTTAAATCCACAGGAAAAACATAGCATGCGGTATCCGATGGCTGGAGCTGTGCTCAGGCCAGGCGTGCCTGCGGCCGACACGGTTAGCGGAGGAGCCCGTGGCTGTCCTGGGTTTGGACACACTGCACTGCACACCGTATTTTACTTCTGAAATGTCTGCACGGGCGTATCAATTAAACACCTATTTCTGTATGCAACTCCCTCGTACGCGCCGCAGCAATCATTTGCAGAGCAAGAAGTCTCAATTTATCATCGCACTGAAACACTTCACAGGGCTTCTCTTGCACATATGCCACGTGATGTGGCATTCAGGCAACCTTTCTTTTTTATTTTGCTTTTGTTGCCCTCAAATTGGATATTTATGCATTTAAAATATCACAAAGGCGTTGGCAGTATATCACAGCTTTGCTTTTGTTTCTTGATGGGTAACTCCCCCCCCCCCCCCCCCCCCCCCCATTAGGAGAAAGGTAGCGCTAGCAAGACTCCATTCTGTACGTGATTTGAAACTAGCGTCCCCGCTCCCCCGGGGAATGCCAGAATGCAAGGTCCGAACAACCCGTGGTGCCCTGTTTCGCATGGGATCAAGGGGAGCTCAGAGGTGCTCCAGCCGGGTCCGAAGGTGTCAGCTGGGCACCTCTGTACAGGACAAAGCTCCAGGGAGACCTCTGGAAAAGGTACGCTCAAATGCTGGGAAAATACGAGAATATCCTAATGCTGAAAATGCCACAGCAGCTGCGTATTTCAGGACATCTTTTGATCACTTCTCCACCCTGTCACTGGTCAGATACTGAAGGGCAATCCACTGTTTCTTTTGTATTCTGTTAGGAAACGAATAGAAAAGAGTTTGTTCCTTGCGTCGGTTTTATTTCAAGTGACTTGAGGTTGCAAGTACACGATCGCTCACTTGGGACATATCTCACTGCAGTCAAAATACTAAAGGGGGATTCAAATACTATAATTCGGTTTCTGGTTTTGACAGCCATAAGATCACAGCGACATTAGGGAGAGTTTCCTGAATTCTTTTGTCTCAACATCCCATACCTAGAAGGGAAATAATCTTTTTGTTTTGCAAGTCCTCAGACTATGAAATCTAAGACAAAGAATAGGAAGCAGCTAATACAGTAAATTCCTGAGCTCAATTAGCACTTTGCAACCTTTTCATGCTGCTAAAAGAAACCCATGGTGGAATTGCCCGAGAGGTAGCTTGCAGGAGAATTTCAGATTACCCCCTGCACTTGAGAACTTTGTGACATTTACAGGGCTGAATTGCCATGAGAAGAAAATACAAATACATTTTCCAACTAGGCAGTAGGCTATTTGCTTTACCGCAATGTAGTGATGTGCTTTGCCCAGCCACACATGGCTTGGGCTGAAACTTCACTTTTAACAGAGCATTAGGTGTAACCCAAAAGCCTGTCTGCTGTCCCAAGATCTTTACAACTCCTGGGAAAAGGGAGGGAGCTGCAGGCTTCAGTATTAATTATGGGCATTGTGACTTCTGCAAACTTTCTTACTCTTGGCACCAAATAAGTTGAAAAAAAAAAAAATTGCGTTTAAAATTAGTTAAAACCAATGTATCACTAAGGTAAATACATACTTTAAAAGTACCTGTAACTGAGATTTAAAGAGGAATTCAAAGCTGTTTCCTATTATCAGTGCTATAGATGATGCCCAGTCGAGCGAGAAGCGGGGCTCAGTGTTTCACGGGGTGCAAGCAGTCTATTCATTTAAGATACAGGCAGAAGCCTCCCATTTTAAAGCGCTGAGTCCACAGAGCGCGCACTGTCAGGCTACTGTCTTCCTCGTGTCGCTCTGCGGCCGGCGATGCTGAAGCCCTTCACAGCAGCAATGGGCAGCGGCAGCGGGATGGGGACAGGGCTGGAGGAGGAAGGTGCTGCGCTCGGGGAAGCCCCAAGGAGCAGGGGCAGAGGCTGAAATCCCAACTGCAAGCCTGTCTCGCTCTGTTCCCCCGTCCAGCCAGCTGCCGCAGGCTTGCCGAGACCACCCTCCTGATTTTGTGGTGACGCGCTCCGTCTTGGCGCTGACGACGCCCCTCAAAGTCGTCGCGCTCGTTTGGGTGTGGATGCGCGTGGAGCCTGCGCCGCGCTGCAGCGGCAGAGGACGGCCGCCTCGGCAGAGCCCCTCGCTGCCGAGCCCAGCGGCGAGGAGACGGCAGCCCTGCCAGCGCCGCGGCACACGCCTTTGGGAACCGGCAGCACGCCGGTGGAGATCCAGAGGCCTGGAGCGTGGTTTTGATTAAGACCCGCTGTTTTCCCAGCACTCTTCCGGGACAGCCGCTGCTGCGGCTTGCAGCGTTTCTCACGGTGTGGGTGAACCAGGAGCTCCATGTCTGCGGGCTCTGAGCTGGGTGGCTCCAGCAGCCTCTGCCACCTCTTGGCCACACACTAGTGCAGGCTTAACCCATTAGTGGAGTCTCCGCTCATTAGCAGCGTCGTTAGTGGTTGCAGGCAGCGCCTGCTTGCTCAGAAGGTGACCACAGCACGGCCCAGGCTGGTATGTGAGCGTCCCACAGGCAACAGTTGGATCCAGCTTGGATTATCCTGAGCTCCAGCATGGGAAACCATACGTTGTCCTTCAGCCAGCAGGCAGCTCTGTTTCTGTCTTGGGACGCGTCTTGCTCCTGCTGCTTGTCCAGCTTCATTCCTGATGGCTATAAAACACACTGGTATTTAGAGGTGTTAAGTGCATGCTGTTATTCATAGGTAATTGTAAATATTTACTTTCTTCTCTAAATCTTATTGTTCATGCCATCACACCTTTGTCGCTGCCAGGCTCTCAGCTGAAGCAGCTGTACCGATGGTGAAAGGATAAACCATGAACGGACGCTTTTTATCTAAAGTGAAAGGCTTAATCACAATGGGATATTTTTACCTCTGATCCCACTGAGGTCAAGCA
This sequence comes from Pelecanus crispus, assembly GCF_030463565.1. NCBI lineage: Eukaryota > Metazoa > Chordata > Aves > Pelecaniformes > Pelecanidae > Pelecanus > Pelecanus crispus. The sequence goes on along the minus strand of NC_134645.1, from coordinate 413,132 downwards.
ATAGTCTGAATTCATCCCTGTGCTAGTGGACTGAGCGGAGGATTGTGTCTAGTCATAGCATCCTACCATTTGACTTGCAACCGGGATCCATTTGTCCTATTAAGACAGAAAATCCCCTGAGCCAGCTGCCCACATAAAAACCAGGCCAGCAAAGCTCAGTCCACGCTGGCCGCAGGTTACAGCGTGCTGGCGTCCTGACCATACCTGCTGCTCTGTGGCTTGGTGCTATTTTTCCTTCTTCCCTGATCCGATTCTCTCTCAGCAGAAGATGCACTCTCAGGTCCCAGGTTTGTGCAGTAAGAGAATGTGAAGCCTTATTAAAAGCCTCTGCCTTCTTTTCTAATGCAGCTAGCATTGTCTTGGAAAATCAAACCAAGGAATTAGCAAAACCAAAACTATTAAAAGAGCCAAAAGTATTATTAAAACCACTATGGGCAACTCAGCTGCCTCTCTGTAAATAACAGCTTGCAGATGTGCAGAATGAAGTAACTCTGGCATTTTGCAATTCAGCTAAACTCCAAATACTGAGTGTCACCGAGAGGAGAGTGGGCTTTGGGATGCAGCCCTGCTCTCCTGCCTGCCCCGGCCAGCTAGAAGACATCATGCTGTGGACGCGGCTCCTTGATTTCCTTGCTGACTGCCCCTCTCCAGAGCTTCCCAGTGGCTGAGTCTGCTGGCTGCGACACCCTGAGTGAGGTCTGCGGGACCTCACCGTGGTGGCAGAGACTGGTCTTGGTGCTACTTCTAGGTCTTCCAAGTGCCTGGCCCCCAGGAACACCCAGCTCTTATGGAAACGGGATGCCTGTTGCTGCAGCTCTGCTCTCCTCTGGTGCTTGCCTTCCCATCCCCGCACTGCCTGCTCTCTGCAACAACATCTCTCTGAATTTTATTCGCTCAGAGAGGAACGTTTCTGGTTTGCCTGCAAAAAAAAAGCTGCTCTCGTGCAGTCTGCTTTGAAGAGTGAAAAGAGAAGGCTGGGACGGTGTTAGCACCAGAGCCCAGGGAAACTCCAGCCAGGCTGCTGTCTGCGCAGTCGGTGCCCCCGAGCCCTGCCGGACCCCGCTCTGCCGCGGCAGCCGCTCCCAGGTGAAGCAAGCTGCGCTGACCCTCTGCTGCAGACAGCTCCCTGCCTGCCCGGCGGCAACACCGCTTGATGGGTGGGAGAGGGCAGAGCGGACAGGCTCGAAGCGTGGCAACCTGCAGGCTGTAAGCAATTTAATTAATTTCTCTCCTGCCCTGTGCCCACCACCTCTCCTTGCAGAGAGGTGCAAGATCATCGTTATCTGCCTGCAACCCACGGCGCTAGTTCAGCGGCCTCTTTGCTTTGCTGCTGGGTTGCACAGACCAGCTCGAAGCACAACAGAAGACTTTCCATGCTTCATGCTGTAGACAGAAGGAGAGTGCTCTGCCCGGAGACCTGGCCGGCACTGCGTCTGCCCGGCCACGCGCGACGCCGAGGTGGGGGGACCAGCGCACAGACGTACCCTATCATTTACATCCCCTGACCCGCCAGTGCTGCTACGAAATCCCCGGCTCCCAGAGCCGTAAGATTGAGCATGATGTTCACCTGCCTTTTAAACAAAGGTAATTTCCTATTTGGGGCAGCAGAGAGGTTTTGAAATGGTGGTGCCTATCTCTATGCCCTCCCTCCTTTAAAGCTTGAGAAACAGGAGGAAACAGCCCTGTTTTGTGAAGTGTCGCAGTTCTTAAGTCAACCTTAAGAAGATTTGGGGGGCTTGACTCATGGTTTCTGAATAGCTGGGGCTGCCAGCTCTGCCTTTGTTGGCTTTCTGCCTGGCTGACTGACTATAAAAAGACATGTTTGGATTTCTGTGGCAGTCATCATTTACTTCAGAAAATACAGCCGCATGCTTTTTGGCAGACCCAAATATGGTAATTGCAATGTCTCTTCTCTATCACCTCCGTTCGAGACAAAGGAACGACTCAGATTCCAACATCATCTTCTTACCCCAACCCACACCTGACACCAGGGATACATCTACTGAGGCTGTTGAAACCTTTCTAACTCTTACTGTGCTGCTTATGATATTTTAATGCCTTTCTGAAGGTCCCATCTCTCCTGGGATTAGGAGGAAGTCTCTGCTTTTGTACCTTAAAAAAAAAAAAAATTCTACCACTTTTTCTGGGAATAAAAATTTGGAGAAAAGACAAAAACTAGCCAATGCGGTAATGAGAGAAATAGTTAAAGCCCAAGAGGTTTATTTGTTTTCAAGCACGCTAAGACAAGGTACGGCCGCAGTGGCTCCGAGGAGCGCGAGCAGCACCAGGCTCTCCCTCCCGAGAGCGCACAAGCCAGCGAGAGGCCACTTCTGCGCACGAAGCGGCTGCACCCCGGGTGAGGCGCGACCCTGTGCTGCAGGGCTGCTGGAGGTGGAGACGTTGCCCATCCTTTCCCCGCCCGTGCCGATGGGCTCGTCGTGGGACATTTTGCGTGCAGCTTCATTCCGTTCACATCGAAGTGTGTGACTGCAGGGAGGAGGAAGGGAGATCTGGGAAGAGATCAAACAGCCTCTCTCCTGCAGCCTGACCCTTTGGTAACTGATGTTCTCCCGTAAGAAGTCCCTGTTGGAATAAGCTGTTTCTCCTGCTAAGGCGAGCACCTGAAGAGCCCCTGTGTCGGCCGGCGCGATGACCCATTGCTCTTCTCCTGCGTGCTGCAGCAGCCCTTCCCTCCCAGCTCCGGCGGCAGCCCTGGGAGAAGGTGGATGTAAGCTGTGTGCCCTCGGGCACAGGCTGGTGGCAATGGGGCAGCTCCGGACCCCCAGCTGTGCTGGCCCGGTGCGGCGGGGGCTCCACGCCTCCCCTGCCCTGGGATCTGCTGCTTTCTGCCAGGTTTCCTGCTCCGTGTCCCAGCCCCGGGGGGTTTTCACAGCAGCGTGTGCTTTCATCCCTTCGCATTTGTTCTGCTCTTCTCCCTGACCCTGCTCCCACGCCACGTCAGCCCCATCAGGACCTTCGGTTGTCCAAGGAGCTGGCAAGACCCTTCAGTTCCTCCCACGGCCACGGACGACTGTCAGCAGCACGGGTGATGTGACATTCCCCCCCGCATCAGCTCTCTTAACCCCTTTTGACAGGTTGCCTGAAGCTTCATTCTCTCTTTGTCCTTCTCTTCTTCCCCTCTCTGCTAAATGCCACTGATGACAGCGGCCACTGCCCAGGACCCCCGGCCCAAGGCTCTGCCACCTCTCGGGTGCGACAGTCTGTGCTCAGCACCGAGACTGAAGGATGGATCCCGTGGGAGATGGCAGCAGCCACCTCTGCTCAGATAAAGAGGTGGCATGGCGCTCGGCTGCAGGTTCAGCTGTTTGGCGTGAGAGACACCTATGCTCCTTTCTCCTGAAAAGACACCTCTCTGCAGCCAGGGAAAGCGCTGCCAGCAATGTCTTCGTTAAGCAGCGTATCCCGGAGGAACGGGTGCGGGCAGGACCAGAACGGTCTCACCAGCTCTACCTGCCTCTGTCCCAGTAGCTCCCTCCAGGTCCCCTGCTCCGGGGCTCCATGTCCTCCCAAGCCGATCTCATTTTAGCGCTCTGCAAGTTTCCCTGTTGCAAAGCTTTTCCTACTGTCTAGGCTGCACCTCCTTCGCTGTGATTAACGCCCTTCACCGCTTGCCCTGTTCACTGCAGCCATGGAAAACAAATTACTCACTTGACTTTGTGGCAGCCTTTTATGTATTTAAAGCTTGCTATTGCAACCACCCCTCTCTGCCCCCTCTACCTGTGCCCCAGCCTTCTTTTTGCTGGGCTAAGCATTCCCAGCGCCTCCAGCCTGCCCCGGCAGGTCATGTCTTCTGGGCCTCTGCTCAGAAAAACCTCAACGGCGCGAGCATGAGGCTCGGCACGGCACTTCCAGCCTTAGCCGCGCTTCGCTGCTGGCACCAGTGCTAGCGTTTTTAGGATGGGAGATGAAGGGATGGCAGACTCACTCTGCATGACAGGCTCCTTTGAAAATCTCCTTTAGCCAAGGCTGAACAGCATGGTGGCATCTGCAGCCGGGGCTGCACCCTTAGGGAGAAGTGGAGAAGAAACTGGCCGTGGGTGCTTGGCATGAGGCAAGGGCAGTGGATGTGTATATTTAGTTTGTGTGTATATGTATGTATGTGCATGCATATAAATTAGAACTTGTGCTTTTTTTTTTCCCCCTATTAAAATATTCATAGACTTGCTAAATCTTGCATTTCTATCTCATGAGATACAGGAAGCTTTAAAGTCCAAGTTCTTGTAGTCAAGAGGATTTAAATTCTCTTTTGTCAGATTTTTTTGCTATTTTCCAGTCATTTCTACCCCTTCTGACTGAAGAGAATAACACTTGAAAATGTGACTGACTACAAGTTCAAGTAGCAGGAAGCAAAGAATTCACTTATTCTCTTAAAAAAGCCCCAAAACAACCCACTTATTTTTTCCACATCAAAGTCATGATTTTACTGTAGCTTGATTCATTACCACAGAATACTCCGGCTACCGCCGCTACCCAGCCTGGTGGCTGTCAGGCCTTGTAATTATAACCTTAACTGCTGACACATTAACTGCTTCGCAGGTTCCTTCAAAGCAAAATGGTCTGGCAGCGTGTAGCTCTCCAAAGCAATTCACGCAGCCTCAGCAGCATGACGGCGCGGCGGAGCGTCGGCCACCGGCCCGTACCTGGCTGCTCCTCGGAGCAGGGCTCACAGCACCCGGCTCCTGCTGGTCCCAGCACACGGGGCTGGAAATTCTGCTGTGCCGCACAAAGCACGTCTGCGTGAGCTCTATCCGTTCCCCTGCTAACATCCTTCGCTCTGCGGGCTGGAGGCGGCAGCGTGACCAGACTAGGTCACGTACGACTAGACCCCTGCTGCTGTCACATCCCGCGACGGCAGCGTAGGCGTTGCCTTACTGGGGAAACAGAGAGGTGACAAGAGCTGGCACACGGCGCCAAGGCTCCTAAGGTGCCTACGCACCGCGTGTAAGGATCTCTGAATAGGTAAAATAAGTTGTAAGAAACTGGAAGAAAGGTACTGAGGTCAGGCCAGAAAGAATGGATAACTGGGATTTGACGGGAGAAAATAGCAATGGACCGAAGAGGAGGAAGAATAAGCAAGGTCATGAGTAAACGCAGCTTTCTCCCATTTCTCTCCTCACTGTTTTCAAACAGGGAAATCTCTCCCTTGCACCTTGTCGCAGCTGCTAAAGCCTCTCCTGTGCCCCGGCTGAGGAGCAAGTGGGATCGGCGTGCAGCAAAGCGGCTGCACCGATCCCTCCCAGTGCAAGGTGCTCAGCAAGCCCGAGCGGTTGCTTTATGCTGCGCTGGGTTTGGGGCTCCTCAGCTCACACTCGTGTTTTGCTGGAGGGAGCGGAACCCGGCCGCTCTGCCCGGTCCTGCAAAGGACCTGCCCGTACATGGTGGCTGCTCTGCAGAAGCAGCTCGGCAGCTGGGAGCAGGTGTTTTCAGTAGAGTATTTAGCTGGCTTTTAACTGCCAAGGGGTTCCTGCATCCTAATCAAAGCAATCAACAGCCCAGCCACTCTGAGCAGACAACGAGGGGGCTCTGGGAAAGAGAGGAGGACACTTTGGGACTGATTGCCACACGTACCCCCCCCTTTACAAAAAGAGAAGGAGCTGGGGTAGGAGGGTGCTCTAGTGTTGAGTGGTGTCAGTGCTGGGCTTGCTGGGATACAGCTGCGTCACCCTAAGCAACTCAGTCTGCGGCCTTTTTATCTATGGTAAGTAAATATTCTCTGTTTGTACTACTGGGGTATACCGAGCAGTGTATTAAGCTGGGTGACCGCTCTGTCCTCCAGTTAATAAATTATTTGCTCATGTTAAAACTCTTGCTATTTCTCCTCTGCCTGGGATATTCAGGCAGCGGCGAAGCGAATGCCACTTTAACTGTTGGCAGGTATGTTGCAGCAGGGATCGCTTGTTGCTGCGTGGCAGCGGTGCTGCCGAGCCGCCATCGAGCTCGAACACATCCCGAAAGGCCAGCCCTGGCCTCGAGCAGTGGCAGGGGAGGAAAGCACAGCGCGTGTGGGGGGAGTTGTGGTGCAGGTCAGAGCGAGGACACGGCAGAGCTAGCAATGGAAACCTGTTCTCCAGGCTCCTCAGCCTTCCCACCCTATCCCTGTGGGGGGGAGTTGGTCCCGCAGCAGGCTGGGGGACCTCTGGGGTTTAAATGGGGAGAGGGCATAGCCCTTCCCGCTGCGAGCGGAGTGGATTAGGGGCTGGTCACGCAAGCAGCTCTCCTAGCAGGTCTGAGATAGCATCTTCTGGCAGGGTGGAGGTGACAAAGCATTGAAGGTGGCTGTCACCGCCGCCAGCACCGTCAACACGCACCGGGCAGCTCAGAAACGCAGCTCGGCATGCCCGCTGTGCCCAGCGCGGGAGCAGGGCTCAGGCCAGCGTCGTCCTCCTTGGGAGTTCTTGCACGGCAGAAGCATTTTGCAGAGCAAGCATTTGGTTTTAGGCTTTTATTAATGTTTACTCCATTTTATTAATATTTTCATCAGTTGTTTCACAGTTGGTTGTTGTTGTTTTTTCCTTTAATTGGTTTGCAGCAGATAGTCGGAGGTTAAATTAGTGGCTGTACAGTGAGGAAGAAGTTCTGTGTAATTAAGCATAGGCAGCGTTCACTGGGAATGAGTAAGTGCTTTAATCACTTAATGATTACCACTTGTCTCTCCTAGCCCCAAACTGGCCTGAAACCACTTCCACATAGTCTTCTTAACCTTTGGCTTTTGAGAGCTCGGAGAAATAACACTTGTGTGGCCAAAAATAGTGTCGTGTTTTTTAAAAAGCAAAACCTGGTGAGCTGTTAGGTGGACTGTTGGCTCTACGATGCCAAGCAGCCCTTGCCTGTTCAGTCAGTCGCTTCGGACATGAGGTGGGCAACGTACAACACAATAGATAATTTGCTTTTTCCATTCAGCCACTTACTTGCCCTACACGCAAATTTCCACAAGCTTTCCTTGACATTTCGTGAGGTCAGCAGAGCTTTTTCTGCTGAGAACATCTGGAAGAGGAATTCCTGCCCAGTGGAGATGCAACATTTCCATCTCGGATGCTGTGCGGAGCTGCCTTGGCACGACTATAGTGAAACCTCTGTGTGCTGAAGGGGCCAGGTCATTAATTCATCATTAGGTGTGGTAATTCCTGGCTGTCAAAGGGGTTTTCAGAGTAACTTAGGTGTGTCTTGCTCAAGGTGACCTGCTGTTGGCAATGTCTGCTCTGAGCCTGTCATGTAATTACTGTGATGTATTGACCTAGCAATTTTACTTGAAAATTCAGCCATCTTCGGACCTCTGACATTTTAGGAGCTGGTATCCCAATATAGATCTAGCAGTTGAGGTATGCAGATCCATGTGATGCTGCTCTAAACGCTAAGTGTGCTCTGCTGTGGGTGTGCTGTTAAACATCATGTGGAAAAGCTGCGTGGGTTTGAGGGTTTTCTCGGTTGGTTGGGGTTTGTTTGTTAACGTCATGCAATCAAGGCTGTGATGAACCGGTGAAGAGTAGATGCATCACGCAGCTCCATTTCAAAGGTGAGCAGCCGCAACGTTTCCTCCACCACAGAGGTGGTACCCCTGGTTAACATTACAGCACGTGACAACTTGTGGGCCACCAAAGATAAGCAAAAGCTCTTTGCTTACCTGAAAAGGAAGCATTCGCAGCTCTGCTATAGGGCTCAAGAAACACAACGCACAGCTCTGTTCTAGCTCTCTGTAAGGCAAGTGAGTATAAGTAGACCAGGTGCAGTTTACGTGCGCTGCCTTTGGCTGAGTTCACCATAAGCCTTTAGAAACTTGCGGTGAGCTTAAACCCGAGTATCGAACACGTTATCTGGAGTTAATGTGGATGGGGGGAAGTTCTGTTTGTTAGCAGAAAGAGTCGATACTATAGCACAGTGTCTCTGTGAAAGCCAGAATATTGCCAAAATATTACAGTACTTTAGTCCCAAATTCTCGGCGAGTCACGGTACGATAGCATCTAGGAGCAGGTTCCGCACGAGAAATGGTGCCTCACAGGCTGCGCAGCCGGGGAGGAGCTGGCCGGTGTGGTCTGCTTGCATAGACTCCGTCGCCTGGCTTTGCACAGGGGCTGCTGATACAGGAGCAGGGCAAGGGCCGAGCAGGGCGATGTGAAGGGCGAGCTACTACTCGGGAAAGCCTTCCAGAGGGGTCCGAGCGGACCTCGGGGACGGGCGTGCGTGTTGTGTATGGCGTGGATGGGTGCAGGGCAACACCCACGGCCATGCGTGTGTGAAACTCTCATCCCATCCCACGGTCCCAGGTAACTGCGTCGGCCCAGGGAAAGGATGTGGCTGCTGTTACAACGGTTCAGTAAATATTCTCTTGGCTGTTTTGGATGGCAGCGTTGTACTGAACGGAGATGCTCCTCCAGACAAAGGTCTTGGCAAGATCCAAAAAAGGGCGTGGGAATCCTATTAATAAGGACAAAGCGACTGTAATTAACAACAAAACCACTTTTGGCTAGACACTAAAACTCATGAAGCAGGGTTTAAAATAGTCTCTAACTTTGGAAGATTAAGATAAAATTTAACCTGGGGGAGACTATCTGACATCTGCCTTTAAGAGGCTCTTACTCCTTTTGCCGTACACCACGCTGGCCCAGACCAGGGCCCTGTTTAATTTAAAAATCAAACAAAAAACCCCAAACAAACAAAGAACCCCAAACAAACAGACCCCACAATTTTTGTTCATGCTGCTGTGCTGCACCTTTCCTTTGGGAAAGAATAAACCGGTAAGTTTCTGTTCTCCCTAGCCTCCCCAAAATAGAGGCTGACCTCCTGGAAGATGCTGTAGGCGTCCTTCTGCTCTCCGCTTGTTTCCCAGCATCTGTCAATGACAGAGCTCCACCCGAATGGCTGAGGCCTGAGTGCATGCTTTTAGCAATTGGTTTTCCCTAAATACTAGAAGTAGCATTTAATCTCTGTGTCTTGCAGTGATTTACACTTCTTGGAAAATGAAACTTGATCCTAGGTTAACAATAAATAGAAGTTAATTATAGGGAATCACGGTTCAAAAACCTGGAGCTTAAACACGTGCACACGGGTACGCACGCTCTGCTTTATGTGCATGCAAATACGCGCCCTTCGTGTTCATCGTGTGCAGGGCAATGGCTATCCCAGGAATTGCCCGAGTGCTGCTTTTAAGGAGGGCCGAGTGCAGTATCCAAACCAAATGGCTTCTGTGACTATCATTTGTCTGTGTATCAATGCGCTGCCCGGGGGCAGACCCCGTTCAATGGAATTTGCCTCTTTTACTGTGCAAAAGAATGGTCCCCGGGTGGGTTCTGATTTTACCCAGATGTGTGTGTTGTTCAACAGCGTCCATTGAATCCTCTCTCTTGAGAGAGACAAAACATCGTACACAACGACAGATGGAGGAAGGGACGTAAACCTCCCTGCTCCGTGTAACATCTCGGGGATGGGGAAGTTATCCCTCGCCTGCATCTCTGTGGGGTTTTTCCATCTTTTGCTGAAACACCTGGTGCTGTCCCCATCAAACCAAGGATGTTGTTCTAGACAGGCCTGATAATGTCTGGCAATTCCTGGTTTTTGCATCACGCTTAAGCAGGCTACTTCTGTCCAAGAGGGCGGAGATGCTGCCGCTCTCCCCAAGCGTGGCAGGGCGAGCAGCAGCCGCCGCGCTCTCTCCCGGGCTGTTTGCTCCCCGCTGGCGCCGGAGCAGCAGCAGGACGGGCTCTGCAGGGCACTGGCCGAGGCAGGGACGAACGCGGCCGCCTGTTCCCATCGCCGCCGGCTCACGTCGCAGCGACCAAGGCTTAGCACTGCAGGGGCAGCAGCCAAACAGGGTGGGCTGCGGGACTGGAGACCTCGGCCCTGTGCGGAGCGAGGAGCAGCGTGCCGGCCGCGGAGAGGTGGTTGGAGGAGCAACGCGAGTCCTGCACCGGCCCAAGGCCCTGTGGTGGCAGCAGGAGAGCCTCACCTCCTCCCGTGCTGACAGCAAGGGACCTGCCCAGACTGTGCGCTCGTGGTCCCTCCCGGCACCCAGGAGCAGCGCTGAGCGCCGGCGGCGACAGGAGCTGGGCTCATGGGAGGAGTTAAACAGCTCTGCAGAAAGAGAGGGAGGTGTGGAAGGGGAGGGGTAGCGAGGGCCAGGAGGTGCTCCATGAGCTGCAGTCAGACTGGAGGAATGTGATGGAACCACAGAATCGTTTAGGTTGGAAAAGACCTTGAAGATCATCCAGTCCAACCTTTAACCTAACATTGCCAAGTCCTAAACCAATTAAGGCTAGAGTAGCAATTTCACGTTTCCTGGCTGATGTGCAGCTTCTCTGGGGTAAGACATAAAGACAGCTGAGAAGTCATGGAAGCTGCAATGCAGGGGGTGCTTTTGGTATTGCAAAAACAGGCATTGAGAGCCAAATTCTTGAGATGAGATACTAGCTTAGGTATTAACAAGAAATTTTTTTTTCTCTCTCTCCCATGCAAGCACTCATACCCGTTTTGCTGTTCTGTTTCATGCTGTCATATGTGATTGGTTTTTTTTTTTTTTTTAATTTGTGCTCTCAGGAAAAGTGCTGTGAATACAGACAACAGTTGAGAGGAAGGGGCAGTTTATTTCTGGGCTGTTATCAGTCTGGCTGCTGCAACTCCTCTGCTGCTGTGCATTGCGATAACCACAGACCTGTCCCAAGCTTTCTGTAGGAAACTGTAATGCAAGGTTTCTGCCCCGCCTTGCGCGCTGTGGAATGGCTTTGCACCGCTGCCAAATGGGTTGTGAAATGTTGCTGTGCTGGCGGTGTTACTGGCCTAATGTGCATTTGTGTTCAGAGCTGGTCCGTGAGAGAGCTGGAATATGGCCCTGTTCCTGGGACTGCCCTGTCCATCCTGGTCCAGGCTGACTCCCACAGCTCCGTCCCGCTAACGTGCAGCAAGCACGGAGTGAATGAACCTAATTAAAAAAAATGAGCATGAAGGGAAATATGACAGAGGAAAATCATTTTACATTAAATGGAAAAGCTCCATCTCTGTAATGGGCGAGGGCGTTGTTCTGGTTGCCAGTTTCTCAGGAACATGCATTTCCAGCCTTGCCCACTCCACGTGGTTTGGGAAAGTGTCAAGTCCAGCTATCGGTGCGCTTATGCGCTCCAGGCAAAGCTAAGCTTTCAAGCACTCGCTAACCACAGTTGCAAACAGATTTTCCCGTGTGGATATAAATCTAGAAACTCATTTCTTTTTAAGACTGCTGGGCGCTGTGAGAGCTAAGCAGTTAGCTGGAACTTTCCAGAAAATGAGAAGTTTTGCTTGGGGGGGCGGGGGGGGGAGTAAAGAGCAGTTTGTTTATTGAGCTGGAGACATCCATTTGATGCACATCAGTTTCAACAAACCTAAGCTAAACAAACGGAAAATTTCCAAGATGACCATATGTATTTTCCCAAGATCTGAACTCTGGGAACAGCGTAGTCCTCAAGGCCAGGGCTGCATCTCCTGGCAGTGAAATGCACAGGAACATCAGTGTTACTGAGCAGGCCCAAGAAACCTCTGGTTCACGGGAAATTTGAGATTTCAGCCTAAAACCGTGGGGCCGGAATCTCAACCATTCTGATCCTTGATGGCTCTTTTGACGCTGGCTGTGTTAACTGTTTCCAGTGCAGGATCTGGTGCAGCTTTTTTTTTTTAATTTCTCCCCCTCCCCCTGTTGGCTATATCAGTTTTGGGGTTTTTGGGTTTGTGTTTGCTTTTTTTTTTTTATGGTCTTACCTGGGTGAGGTGCAGAGAAGTTTCTTCACATTTCTGCTGCCCAGCCAGATTTCAATGGCTTTTTTGAGAGGCACTTATAGGCACCACAGCCAGGGTCACCACTTGGTGCTGCTGCTATTCAGTTGTTGCAAAATTAGTAGCTTTTGAGAGAGTCATGGCATCGACACTGGATGGAGTTCTTTCATATGTCCTGCTCATTCCAAAGGATCATTTTTGGGAACTATTTCCCAAAAATCAGAAATATTGGAAAAATAGTTGTAGGATGGAAGTGAAGAACACACAAATAAATATGTAGAATGTGAAATTTAGGCTGAAAGCCTAATTATCCAAATTTTCATTTACCTAGGACACTTCCTTTCTTGAAAAAGTGCTTTCTTCACCTAGAAACACTTATCTTTCCACAAGCTCTCCCATCTAAGCAATGATTTTTGTCTTGCTGTGCTTGCTTGCAAAAACTGCCTGCAGGTCAAAGCGCAGGGGTGTTAATGTTGTTTATAGACAAGTGTTATTTTATTCCTCTCCTAAACACCCATACTTAGAGACGGGTATTTGTACGACTGTGTAGATGTAAGGAGCTGGTGCAATAATATCACACAGAGAAATGCGGAGGAATAGCGTGGAGGAGTGACAGAATCATCTGCGAGAGGTTATCCCGCCAGGTTTCTGATACCAGCTTATTGCACGTTCGGACCCAGGAATACGCAGAACTGCACGCAAACCCATGCTGTGAAACGTCACCTAAAGCTTATTCAGCCCACTCCTCACCGCCTCTTAATGCACTGCCCTGATGCACGCTGCAGCAAAGTGAATCAACGTGTATTTACCCTGCCCGGCTGTCAGGCGGTATCGCTGCGGAGAGGGCGAGGTGCTCCTGCCTGTCCCACCGACACAGCCGAGCACGTGGCTGCCCCGAGCCGGCGGGAGCATCCTTCTGTGTCATGGGCAGTGTTTGGGCTGGATGACCTCTAAAGCTCCCTTCCAACCCAAAGCATTCTGTGACGCCAGGCTGAGAACAGATACATCCGTGACCGGAGTCTTGCCCATTTTTATTTTATTTTGGGATTTGGGTTGAGTTGGTGGTTTTACGTGGCTTTATAGAGAGACAAGGTTTATCTGAGAGTTGCTGCTGGTGATGGACAGTGCCTTTCCTATCGGCAGAGGGGCGGGGTGGTGGCAAAAGCTCTGGGGAAGAGGCAGTCCAACTGCAATCCTGAATGCTGACCCTTGAAGATGAGCAGAGAGATTTGCAAAGAGTGCACAGCAAGCTTCGAGCAGCTGGCCTCGGGAGCATACGCAAAGCGAAGGCATTTCCAGATTCCCAGCTGGCCTGAGGGTCTTTCCAGGCTCTCGGAAGCAGCGCCTTGCTGCTCTTGTTCTTTGGTGGGAGGGTGTCTCGTGCCGGGGGGCAGGACAGCGGCGCAGAGCTGTGCTCCGTTGGGATTTGCGCTGCCCTTTCAAACACACTTGAAAAACTGCGCAGGGCTTGCTTTGCGCGGCCAGGGCTGCAACCGGAGCGCCCGGCACCCTTCAGCTGGCACGCGGTTGGAGTAAAGCTAGCTCAGTCCCTGCATTAAGTACCTGCTAATTGGACTGAACTGTGATCGTGCGCTCAAAGGTAATCCAGATCAGATGGGTTTGGCAACCGCAGGGCCGCAGCCGCCTCTTCCAATGGCCGGCGTGCGCGGGGTTCAAGTGCCCGGCTCTGGTGGTGGCTCTGCCCGGTGTTTGCCTGCATCCTGAGGCATCTGTGTCCGCAGAAGCCCATTATTCTGTGCGCTTTCTAAAATACGGTGTGTAAGCATTTCTGAATTCTCAGAAGTGTTTGCTGGGTGGAAGTGAGCAACTCCAGAGTAAATTACTTAAATTTTCTCCCTTTTCTCTTCTCTTCTTAAGCCAAGAATCTCGGCTTGGCATACGCAATTTAAGCACTGAAGGATGTGTTTATCTGAGGTGCAATGATTTGTCTATTCTTCTGATTCAGTTGACATTACTGTAGCCAAGATCCTTTAGATATCCTGGTAAGCTGATGAGTAACACAGTGCAGTTTATGCCATTGGTTAGCTGAAAAAAAATTGTGAGTCAAATATTTGCATCTGAGCTTTCCAAACATCTGATGAAAAGTTCACTGGAAAAAAAAAAAAGAGCATAAGACTAAATTACAGGGCAGTTGTTTCTAGAGAGAGGTGGAGTAGTGTTGATTTTGCATTATTAAGACTTCGTCAAAGCAAATAAATAGGGATGCTAGAAGAATATATGTGGGCTTTTTATTCAAAGCAAACAATGGCAATGGCTATTTATCTAACACGACTGTGACGCTGGGAACAGTATATTAGCTGATTAGCAAAATGAAATTCTTTGTATAGCTTCATCTTTACTTCTAAAATCATATCCCCGGAAAGGCGGATGACGTGGAGTGGGGGAGACATCTTTTTTTTCTCTCTGGTGTTCTTAGAATAATAAATAATCGATTCCTCTGTGTCCGAGTCATTAGAAAGGCCTGAGGCCAAGGTGGCTTTGCTGCACGGCTCTGTGTCTCTACCCCGGTGGTCTCGGTGCTGTGCTCTCCTGCCGCTCCCCCGTGCGCAGGTCTGCTGTGCCGCGCTCCCCCGCAACGAAGGCTGCAGGCGGAGAGGCTGACTATTCCCAGCAACGGGAAGGAGGGTGTCTGGGGCGTGCAACGCAGGCTGTCCCTGCGCTGCCGCTGCCAGGCCAGCAGATCTTGGGAGCAGGTGCCTAGACGTGAGCATCCGCAGCCAGAAAAGCCCAGACCGTTTCCATGAGCAGGGCTGGGTTTAAACACAGCTAGTCTGCACGTTCGGTGAATCGGCTCAATCCCTGCCAAAACAGAGTCCGGCTCCACGTCCACTTGCCATCCAGCCTGCGCTTTATGCAGGTTTTGGAGGACGTATGCTTTGTTCTTCAGCCATTACAAACGTGCATGCTCCACCGTGGAAGGCTGCAGGGAAGCAACCAGGGAAGGCTGGCCCTGTTGCTCCATCCTGCTGCCGGCTCTCGGAGGGATTATTTTTATTTCCCGCTCCTCCCTCCAGAAGAGCCTCCGGGATGTCGAGGTGAGGAGAAGAGCAGCCGTCGCTGCCCCAGCAGCCGGGCTGTCAGATGGCGTGGCGCTGGGGCTCCGCTCGTGAGCAGCGACGGTCCCCGCGGAGCTGGCCGAGCACAAGGGAGGGGGAGAGCCCTTGCCTGAGGATTTATGGAAGTGCTGAATTACCAGATAATGAAAGGGTGGCACGCTGGATAATTAACTCACTAAAATGATATCTTGAGCACCAGAGAGCCTTCTTTCAAAGGCTGGCTATTTACTTAAAATATTGTTGCCTTTGTAACTCTATGGCTTTGCTAGGAGCAGAAACCGAGGGCTCATTTACTTCCCTAATTAATGACATAACCTGTAATTATCCAAAATGTTACAGCAGACCGCCACAAAACGCATTACAAGCAGACGACTGGATACCTGACTGCTCATCTGATAGCTCTGAACAGGCGAGGTGGATTTGTCATGCCGAAGCGATTTCGACGGGAATACAGCCTGGGTGGCCTAGTACTGTACTGTGACTTTGTCGCATCACCGAGTCCTATGGAAATGCAAAATATTAGTGGCATCCCTATAATAACGTCAAGTGGGAGGATGGAAACGCTCATGGTGGATAGGAAAGATGGTTCCTGCACACGCCAAGATTTAGGGAGGAGCTGTGGCATTTGCCCGAGGAAGGATCACGTTCCTCT
Source organism: Pelecanus crispus (assembly GCF_030463565.1). Lineage (NCBI taxonomy): Eukaryota > Metazoa > Chordata > Aves > Pelecaniformes > Pelecanidae > Pelecanus > Pelecanus crispus. The sequence goes on along the minus strand of NC_134645.1, from coordinate 397,649 downwards.
TCCATAGGAGACTTGTCACGTGAGGGATCCATCCATTGCTGTTGGCCCGTACGAAACGGGGTGTCCTGCCTCTGTTGCAGCTTGCAGTGCTGCCACGAGCTCTTGCAAGGGGAGGTCTGTGCCTGCTGCAGCTGCCTTCGTGCCCGCGGGACAGGAGCCAGCCCTCGTCCGAAGGCTGCGTAGGTTCGTTAGGCTCTCGGAGGTGCCTGTGGTATTGGCCTGACAGCAGCGCATCTGGGCACAGGGTTGCTGATGTCGAATCATAGAATTGTTGAGGTTGGAAAAGACCTTTAAGATCATCCAGTCCAACCATTAACCTAACACTGCAAGTCCACCACTAAACCAGTTCGGGGGAGAGTAGCAGTTTCGTGTTTCCTGGCTTGGTGGCTGGATTATTTTTAATGAAAGCAAAACTAGGAATCATTAAGGTTGGAAAGGACCTCTAATATCATCAGTCCAACCATCAACCCAACACCCCCGTGCCCACTAAACCATGGCCCAAAGTGCCACCTCTGCCCGTTTGTTGAACCCCTCCAGGGCTGGGGACTCCCCCACCTCTCTGGGCAGCCTGTTCCAATGCTTGACCACTCTTTCCATGAAGAAATTTCTCCCAATATCCAACCTAAACCTCCCCTGGCGCAGCTTGAGGCCGTTTCCTCTGGTCCTATCCCGTTTGGCCCAGCAGCAGCAGGAGCGCGGCTCTGTCTGCAAAACCTTGCCCAGACAGCCACACTGCAGCGCGTCAGACCGGGCGCGAGCGAGGGGACGCGTCCCCCCGTGCCTCCAGCAAAGAGGTGGAGGTGGGGCTGCCCGCGGGACAGAGGCCAGGTTTTCCTCTCATCCTGAGAAATGCCCATTTTGCGGTGGACACGGATCTAACAGGACTCGCATGGTGTGAACCGCACAGCGATCTGTACACTACAGTTTTTCTCAACCAAGAATATTCCATTTTCATTGATGGTTCAGCTCTTTTACAGCTGGTGCTGTCTCCATCTGTTTCTGTTCTTTGGAAGCAGACGCTTAGCTGGTGCTACCTGGCATATCCACCTCAGCTAGTGGAGAATTGCTCTCCTAATTAAGTTCCTGAGCATGGGAAACAGAGATGAGCCTACCATTCCTTTTTATTTGAATTACAAAAAAAATCTGATGCTGACCAGAAGTTTAATTTTCTCTCCTGATTGTCTTTGCCTAGGCTCAAGGGTTTGTTTTTTTTTTTTTAAGGCAATTAGGAGCACAAAGATGATTGCGGTTAACAGCCAGCATTACCTAACAAACTAATGGAAAAGCAGTCTTATCAATTAGCAATTTAATGCCATAGCTTTTGGATATTTTCTTTGCAAATTCTTTTTTTTGTCTACGTGAGTGTATTGCTTAAACTGCATTTAACTTCCATGGGGTCAGTCCTACTCTGATTTAAAGCAGCCTTAATATTATTTAAGTTTGGAAATGACTAGAGGTAAATCAAATTTAGGTCATTTTGCTTCTAAATAGGAACTTGCACTGAGGGATTGAATGCAGTTTAACTAATCCACTTAAAGTCAAGCAGTGACTTAATTTAGATCATTTTTCCTGAGCATGTCTGTCTATGTAAGACTGTGCATTGCTTTCCAACCTGCCCTGCTTTACTAGTGATGTAGAGACATGGCAGCCAGCAGAATTAAACCCATTTATGCCAGCTGAGTGCTAGGTCCTGAAGTGTGAAAATAAAAAAAAAAAAAAAAATTAAAAAAAAAAATTGGAGAAATGAAGTCATGGTCTGGATGAGGTTTTATTTCTTTCATTTCTAAATAGCCAGTAGAAATACAGCACATACCTATTCAGGAAAAAAAATATAGTATATTGGAGAAGAATGTGAAGCATACCCAGGGGAAACTTACTTTGCCGTCCCCTAAGCTACGCTTAATGCGCACAGTTTGAGGGCTTCACCTCGTTGCTGGGCTGACCGCGCTGCTTGGCTTTCTGCCCCAGCACGCGTGGGGCATGGCTGGGGGCATGCGGGGTCCCAGGAGCAAACGCCCGAGACCCCCCAGCTGCTGGGCTTTGCCGGGGGGCCGCTGGGTAGGGCTCTCGGCATGACTTCGTGGTCCCGCCTCACTTTTAAAATCCGTGACTTCTTTCTTTGTTTTCGTGAAACGTGGTGTCCTGGTGCACGTTAACTTAATGTACATGGCATTTACATGGCAGGCTGTTAAGTACTACCAAAAGTAATTAGGGCTAATTTGCCACTAAAATGAGCACAGGTACATTTTGTGACGTAGCTGCCTGCCTTTTTAATAGTGATTGCTCACACAGTAAATGGTAAAGTGTTGCCTTTCATGTAAGGAGTTTCATTTATTAGTGCAAACGAATGAAATTCTGGTTGATTAATTAGGGGCCTCGTTCACCACAAATTACGGATTTCTCCCTAATTGAAGTAGGGGCCGATTCTGTTGCTTTTCCAGTGCGGCTCCTTTACGCGTGCAGGACTGTCGGGGTTTCCTTAGCAATGGCTGCTCCCGGGTAGCTCAGCCCCACGGCTCTTCAGCGGGCGAGGACCTGCTCGTGGGAGGTGTGATACGAAGCAGGATTTGGGCAACAGCTGCCGGGGGGCGGCCACGCTGCAGCCCCCCGTTTGTATTCATGGCCCGGGCTCCAGACCAAGAGCGGGAGCGAAACGGAGGGAGATGCTCGGTCTCTGTGCACGGGGGGACCCTGCCATCTGGGCTGGACGTGCCGGCTGCTTCCTGCCAGTCGCGATAGCGTGTCTGGGACGGTGGCATCTGCCAGGTGCAAACCAGAGGGGGATTATCAGCTCCTTGCCGGGATGCTACCGGAGCGCTGCGGGAGGGGTGCCCGTGCCCTCCTGCTCCCTGCTGTTGGAAGTGCCGGGGTTTACACCGCATTTTAAAAGCGTACTGAGCAATAAAGTCACTTTTAAAAATAAAGTAGAACTTTTGTACTCTAGCTGGATATTACTTTCTGATTGTTTTTTTAGAATATAATTTTATTTTAAGATAAAATGTTTTAAAGTAAATTTGACTAAACTACAGATACCAATTTTCAGGCATAAATGTATCTTAATCTAGTTAAAATACTAACCAATATGTAAGAGTACAGGTTTGCTTTTGGTGTTTTATAAAAAGTCAAGCTGCACGGTTTGTGGAAGTGACAAACTGTTTCTCGAAACTGAACAGCATCGTCCTCACCTGTCGCCATCTCAAGAATATTCTCCATCCAAAACTTGTTCAAGTATTTGGGCTAAATTAGGTTGAGGTGGTATAGAGGAGATGAGACGGCAAGGAGCTCCTTTCTTTCTTTCTTTCTTCCACTACATGTACAAAAATTGGCTGTGAGAAGGGGGTATTTACTAGGTCTAAAATGCTGAAGACTTGATGACCGTAAGCAATTGAATCTATTTCACTAGCTGTATATAACAACACTACAGTGTTAGTGTAATCAAGGCAAAATATATTTGATGAACTTGTTGCTGCTATGTAGCCATTTAAGGAAGTTTTAAACTAAATAAGTGTGCATAGACTCGCTGTTTTCTGTTCTGCACAAAAAGGAAAAGTTGAATTACACCAATCAATGGACTATACTTGCCCTTTCTGTAGTTAAAAAAAAAAAAACAACAACAAACCACACACACAAAATGAGGTCAAAAATTGATGATTTGTATAAAGAATTGCTGCTTGCTGATTTAAATTAGCCAAGTCACTTAAATCGAAATCTGCCTACTCTGGGGCGCAGGGGAGCACTTTGTGTAGAGGATGACGATGGTGCTGGGACTTGCTCTATCAGCAGACGTCCAGACAGCCCCTTTTGTTTGAGACATAAAAACCAGCACCGTGGAACTGATTGATTAACAGACCGACAGGTTCTTCTGCCCAAGGGTGCTCTGCTCCTGCACTTGCATCCCTTGCTCCTGACAGCTTGAATTGCAGATTGCTCCCCAGCTTCCTGCCGCAAAGTCTTTGCTCTGAGTTGTCCCCTTGTCTGAAAGGACAGTACGAGAATGCCCGGGCTCCCTTTCACCCTGCTTCCAAAGGGAGAAAATCCATGGGGATTTCCTTCACCTCTTTCCCTTCTGGGATTTGAACAGGAGCAGCTCTGACAGCCCTTAGGCAGGCTAAGGGTGATGGTGATCCAAAGACTTCCTGGGCAACAAATTCTGGTCTCTCTTTATTTTCACTGAGGGGATTCCTCTCTTCTTCCAGTCAGAATAGGTTTGTACTTGCTTTCTGAGGCCACATGTGCTGTGAACTGGACAGCAATGCCCAATGCACTCAAATTTTCAGAGCAGTGAAAAGCACTGAGTCTTAGTGAGATGCCTTTGCAGAGGCTATAACTGATGCATGGGACCATACCGTTGCTAGAGGAGTCAAGGTTCCCATGTGTTTAAGCCTGTGTTGTTCAGCATAAGATTAATAAATCTGATACTCACCACAGTGAACAAAAGACTTTATTTTAACATAGCTGGTAGAGGTGTAAGAGACTGGAAATTCAATGTCCTATTCCATATATCGCGTGGGAGACAACTTTCTCAGTAAAAGTGCTTTTAGGTGACTGTGTTAGTTTGCATTATGCTGCCTCCTCACTAGATGTCTCCAGGAGCAACATGCACGCTCTGAGATGCGTTGCCTGATAAATCAGAGAGACTGAAATGGAGCTGGAACTGACTCTGAGTAGGAGTTCATCTGTTTGCATGCTATAACTGCTTATTCTGGAAACGAAGAGCCGGTCCCTACAGCACAGGTGGTCTTCTGCAGAGCACCACAGATGTGCTGCCCTGCTAGCATCTCTAGAGAGTCACGGGCAGGCTTTCAGGCAGTGTTGCTGTACTCCAGAGCGGGCTGGGTCACAAGCTGATGATAATAATTTCATAGAAACATAGAATGCTTTGGGTTGGAAGGGACCGAATGTATTTGTGCTCAGCTGCTGAGAGCTGGTGACACATTTTGTCAAGTAACATGCTTATAGGCAGAGAAGCGAGGGCTACCGCTGGACAGGAGGTAACATCCCTACTGAATCTCTCTCGGTCTTCTGTCAGCTCAGGTGTGTTGCATTCACAGTTTAGGATGCCAATGAAGCTTGCTACATAAATTTCTTCTCCATCTTCTCCTATATCTGGAATTGGGAGAAAAATGGTAAGCAATAAACCATCTATCTAATAACAGGAAAGATGAGCACAGCTTCCTTTCAGTGACTTTAATTAAGCTACTTCAGCTGGTCCAGTAAGTTTAGCTCATTCAGCCAAGCAGCAACATTTCTTCTTATAATTGGGAATTATCTGATGAAGCTGCAGCACTGTGATCTGATTGCATCAGCTAATATGCGCAGTGCTGATGAGCTGGTTTCAGATACGGACCCATAGATTAGCCCAGGGATCTCTGCCACGTACAGGTCCTTCCAGTGCTAAGGGAACAAACAGCCCCTAGGGTTTAAAGCTTTCACACCTCTCCTGCAGACCAGGAGTTCCTCTGCTGCTAGCAGTAGCCATTTCCAGCCTTCACTAAATCCAGCCACACTACCGAGACAGTGGAGGGAAAGGAGGAAAGAAAGATTTATGTGCCGTCTGAAGGAAAGTCACACAGAGTGGTCTGGGAGAGGCCACCGGGGCAACCCCAGAGCTGCTGATTCCGCAGTGCCAAGGCAATGAGGACCCTGGGAGCGGCCCTCTGACCGGGCTTGCCGGAGATGCCAAGCTGAGCAACAGATACCGCTGCAGCACCGGGCTCGGAGCATGTGCTGAGCAGTCATTGCTCTTTGCTTTCTCTTACCTCTGTAGAATAACAAGAAAACCACTGTCCAGCATTATCAGGTCAGTGGGGAGGGCACAGTTTGAGTCTGCATGAAGACAGATGCTATTTCTTATAGTTGCCTTGCTGCAGTTACTGCTCAGTGTGTGGGCTAAACGGAGGATGGGGAACTGGCTGAAGTGCAGGGCCCAGAGATGCGATCAGCAGCGTGGAGTCCAGCTGGCAGCTGCTGAAAGAGGCACTCCTTGCAGGTTGGTGCGGTTCAGTGTCTTTGTGAGAGACCTGGGTGATGGCCAGAGCGTGCCCTCGGCAAGCGCGAGGATGTTCCCAAGCTGGGGGAGCAACTGAAATGCTGGAAGGGGGCAGGGCTGCTGTTCAGAGGGACCGGGAAGAGAAGGGTAAGTGAGCTGGCAGGGACTGCAGTGTGGAACAAGGTGCTGGGGAGGGGAGAAGGCGTGCTGTATGCAGCCCTCTCCGCAGGCTGGTGCAGCCTCTTCTGTGAGCCTGCGGTGGCATCTTCGCTTCGCGTTTCCCTGGAGCAGCTCTGCAGCTCTCCAGCTGTCCTGGGCATGCGCAGCTCTCAAAGAGGACAAAGTTTGCTGAGCCGCATTGCTGCCAAGCAGTGCACAGCTGGAAGTCACGATTCCCACGGCAGGTCCTCACCTGCCTCCTGACCCATCAGCGTGCCGTGAGGCTTGGTGCATCAGCAGGATTCAGATGTGCCTTACTCATAACCCATATCCTGAGCGCCGGGATGCCAGTGGCTTGGCGTGGCTTCGCCTGCGATGGTGACCAGGATTGCGTTAGCAGCTTGAGGCCCACCCAGAGAGGCAGAGGAGAGAGCTTTGGTCATAAAGAGCTTCTCGAGTCCTTGTGTTGGACAAGGCAGCAGCAGGGGAGAGTTCAGGAAAGGCAGCAAACAGAAGGTGCTTTCATACAGGCCAAGGGAAAAAATTCATGAGAAATCTCTGAGAGCTGTTGTCTGCAAAAGTGGGTCCTGAGGGGAAGGGGACACGTGAGGAAGATGGGGCAGAGGCTGGCGTCCTGCCAGCATCTCTGACCGGCGATGCTTTTTGGAGGGCAGCATCCCTCACTGGCAGGCCACCACAGGGGTTTTCGGCAGTAAAGGGGCAGGTGGATCGGTGGTGCTCTGAGCTTTATATTACATTTCTTGACCTTTTCCTAGGACTTCTACAAGCTGTAAACTGTGAACTCTGGATATACTAATGTTAGGATGAATTCTGACACTGCTATTCTCAATATTTACAGTTACCCAGCCTTCTTTTGCGTTTCAGAAATTTTTTTGGCCTCAGAAACAACTTCCTGTGGCAAAGGGTCCTCCAGGGTAATCTCACTGTGTGCAATGGGATTTCATTTGCATTTGTTTTGAATTTTCTGCTCTTTAATTTTGTTAAATGTTGCTGTTTTCTAGTGCTATTGGGCAGGTAGAATAGTAGCTCTCAATGTGCTTTTCTGCAGACCACTTGTTATTCTACAGCCTTTCACCAAGGCACGACGCAAACAGACGTATCACCAGCCTACTCTGCGTCTGCGTGTGCTTGCGGAAATGGAGCAGAGCGCAAGAGGACATCCGATAAGGAGGTGCAGAATTGCTCTATTTGTAAACCAGATCATTGATTTGAGAGCGAACAAGCTGGCTGCCGAAAGAAAAAAAGGAAAGCAGAGTCATCCTGAGGCGTTCAGCAACGAGCTATGCAAGGCATAACCTCAAACCACAGGAAGCCCTGATATCCCATGAAGTAACAAATATTTTTCTATTAATACCAGCATTTTTATTGCCGCTTTCATCCTGAAAGAACCCTAGTTGGCTTTTATGCTTTGCAGACTCAATTCAGTAATTACTTCTCCTTGCCACCGAAATACAAGATATTCCCAAAGATATGCCGATAGCAGAGGCTTAACCTCAGGGACGAGGGAAGGGAGAGCACTGTGTCTGTCCGAAGGCAGGAACCTGGGCTAGGCAGGGACCGAGAAAAGCCGGAGGCAGTGACAGACCGCCGGCAGCTGTTGCTGGTGGGGTAGTGCCGGAGCAATGGCTCGACGTGGTGAGAGGAAAGACTGTTCTCTGCTGAAGTGGAAATCCAAGTGCTCCTTGCAGGCTTCCCCTCCGGACGCCGGCCCAGGCACGCGCTGCCTTTCCTGCGAGACCTGGCAGCCTGGCGTCTGCTGGGCTCTGCGACCCCGGGAGAGGGGAAGGCAGCCCTGCCACCGTGCAGCGGGCGAGCTTGGGCAGTGCCGTCACCCGTGCGCCGGTCCTGGAGCGATGGTGTGGGAGTGCTGTGTGCCCCAGCCTGGGAACGGCTCACGGGGCGCCGATAGAGGAGGGCTTTCCTGCTCCATCCCGTCCAGCTGCCGCCCTGGCTGGCCTCAGTAAGGGGAAAAAAAGCACCTACAAAGCAGGGTGGGGGCTGGAGAGGAAAATATCTCCAAACCTCAAAAAGGGACAAAGATATATACACTACAAATATAGTATATATGATTCCTTTCATCTCTTTGTTCATGTATGTATTTAATCGCAAACCTTCAGTCAAGAAAGAGAGGACATGGAAAGCTTTAGAAAAATTTGTCTGAGAGAGAATGCAGAAGAGAAATGGAGTAAGAAAGGCAGATGATACTTCCCTGCTTTAACTGCCACAAAAAAAAAAAGAAAACCCTCTGGGAGGAGGCGAACCAGAAATCAGCTCTGTCGCAGCCTTGTTTATTTTCCTAAACAGCTGAAAGACTGAGAGCTCGTCCCCTCTGCCCTCCTGTACAACAGGCACCCCCGTCACCCGCGGCAGGGAGACAGCGCAGGGGCCATGGACGCCTGCGTGGGCATGGCCTGGGAACGGACCTGGCGCCCCGATTTCACACTGCTGCTTGGAGTCCTTCTCTTTGCTTTTCCTGTGGCCCCTTCCCTCTATTCAGTGGCCCAAAACCCAGCAGAGACGGATGTCCCCAGCATGTGGCCTCCGTCCTTGGCCGAGCAAAAGTGGCTCTGCAGCGCCCCGATGCCAACCCTCCCGCTTTGCTTCTGGCAGGGCTCGGGGGTTCCCGGGCTGCTTTGGCCCCGTGGCGAGCTCCCAGCGCACAGCAGGTGTTTTCACCCTGCGAGCATTTCTGCCGGTGCCTTCCATCTCCTGCGAGCACTCCCCTGCCTCTTCACCTTTTGCCTCTCCGGGTCCCTCCTGCCACCCCCGCAGCTCCCTCCAGCCATTGCCTGCTCAGCCGCTCTCTGCGCGGTGCTGGCAGGGTTTGGCTGTATTCGACAAAGTCCTTCTCTGGCCTAGGAAAGCTGACGGGTCTGCCAGAGGCATGGCCTCTATTTGCTCGGGGAGTGCAAGAGCGGTTTTGTTAGCTCTGTGGCGGAGATGGGCCTCCCTCTTGTTGCAGGAAAACTTTGGGTCGTACTGCTGCCTCCCTAAAACCCTGAATTCCCCCAAAGCATGCAAGCGCTCACACTTTTGCTCAGGCTTTTCAGATAGGGGAGAACTGCCAGCCTTCAGAAGGAAGACACCCAACTTCATCCAAGGGTATGACCTTAGGCTGTTTTATCTAAGCAGATGCAAACTTATTTAAATGCTCTTAAATCAGATGGGAACAGGCGTAGCCTAAACTACTGTAAACTGTTTTTACAAGGAAATCGTATCAGCCGGGCAGCCTTTTGAACCAGTTTCAACCTGGAGTACGAGCGCACGAGCGAAAGGAAATAGTTTGTCATCGCTTTGTGCGGCACTGCCCATAGGCTGACCGAAGCCTTCTCGCCCTTCAGCTGCTGGCCGCCAAGGGACGTCACTGCAGCGTGGTGAAGGAGGGGTGCACGCGCGCTCCCTGACCTCCTTCAGTGCAGAGTTACCGAAACCAGCGGTACCGGCAAACAGCGTTAAGATGGCTAACTTTGCGTGGGAGCGGAGGAGGGTCGCTCACACCAGCTTTCTGCTCACCAAGGGTTCCCATGCAGGAAGGCAGGAGCAACCAGCAGTGGTAATCAACAGTGTATTTAAGTGCATCCTCTTTGTGGTTTGCAAAGAGGATATGTGTCTAAGGCTTGTGGGTTAAACAGCTGCTTTAAGCCGGCCCCTTACTTCACAGGAGAGAAGCAACCGTGCTCAGCCAGCACTGCCCAGCCGATAGCCTATTGCCTTTAATCTCAACTATAAACTTCAACTATGCTTGGCCACTGCAGCCCTGCAGTAAGCTGCTTAAAACGTATGTATAACCAGCTAACGCGTGAGATGAAAGGGTGAAACTTTCTGTGTAGACAGAGACCTGGGGGGGACGGCGTGGGAACTGTGCTAAAAAAGTAGGGCCCTAGACTAAAACCAAAAGCCTTCGATCCCCTGAACTGACTCGGGACGCTGCCCGCCAGTCGGAGATCGCTACACCTGGCAGCCTGGATTCTGGCTGGCTAATGTCAACCTAAAGATGAGGCTCTGCATTAATCCTAAATATTTTCCTCCGGAGTTGAAAGCTCTTTGTGAGCATAATCTGCCAGTCCAAACAGAAGAAAATCTCTATTTGGTCTGAAGAGCAGAACTTGGCGTGGTTTGCAGGGGAAAATGCCAAGTTCGCGAGGCTGTTTGTTCTCCTTGAAAGAGTCACGACTGTTCCTTAGCTCCACTGAGGCACATCTGGCTGTCATCTCTGCACATCTGTATCCTGTGATTTGCACAGTTTTCTCCCGATCCTTTATGTGGTTTTATGCTGTGATGAAGCTCTGGAAAGAACAAAAGCGCATCTTTCTGCCCCTCTGAGAGCCAGTTCTCTGGGAACCTTCCTAGGGTCCTAGCAAAGCTAACGGGACCTCCTCTGGAGTCTGCAGCAGAGCGTTTCCATGGCCCTCCCAGGAGAACGGTCTACACGGCAGCAGAGATGCAAGCCGTGACTTGTGCGGAATCCACGTGCCTCACTAAAGCATTGTAGGACGCATCTGGGAGGGGAAGACTTCCCTTAGCACCTCTTTTCTTTTTCAGCCCCAAGGTGAGGTTTAATGCACACTTGAGCACCGTTACGCTGATCAAGACTTGTAAGTCAGTCTTGTTAAGTTTGGTCGGTATGAAGACTGGTTCCTGGCCTGAGAGGCCCAACGAGAGTTTCAGCCAGGCAATCCTTCAGCTGTTACTTCAGGAAGGATCCCACCATGCACAGGTACCCGGACTGGAACCTGTAGGCAACTGCCAAAAGAAGCAGCGGTTTCCTGCCCTACAAAGACTGCAATTACATAAAGGGAGATGTTTGTGCATCTGCCATCTCCCACCCTCACGCCAGCTGATGCTGAAGCCAGCTAGATAGGATTTCCTCGCTTGGATTGCAGAAGGAGCTCCAAAGAACATGTGGTGGTTCTGCTGCCTGCAACCCATCTTCAACAGTCACAACGCCTCTAGTATGCATCTTTGCTGACTGCCATTCAAAAAGCGCCGAGTTCATCAGATTTTTTTTCTTTTTTTTTAAAGAGGCGGAATCAGGTGGTACATAGCTATGGCTTAAATGTGATACATTCTCATGTGTCTAATGGCCTAAATGCGAACAAAGTTCCCACACTGTTCAAATATTAGGTGATCAAGAGATGCTCCTTGAAGAGCACTGAAGTGGTCAGAAGAGGAACGAGGGTGAAAGGAAGAAAGTGGAAGAGGTGATATAAAGCAAACTATCTATTCAGCAGCATGTTAGTCTGGTCTGTTCTTTCTTTAGCAGTTCTTTTGGGTTTTGCTTGCAGAAAGCTCCTATAGAAGATAAATATAATAGCTTTTTTCTCAGAAGAATAACATCCGCAGCAATTCTCTCCCTTCTGTTTCCTCCTGCAGACAGATCAGTTCAAAGCCTGCTCCACCCACACGCTGGTTTATCAGTGGGAGAGAAGAGGGAATTCTCCCATCTTATGCTTCCCCAGAAATGGAAATGTTTCACAAGCTAGTACTTACTCTGCTAGTAAGGAATTTGCTAAATTACTCTGTGATTCGGAATAGGAAATTTGTTCCTAAACTACATAAGCTTCCCAGATACTCCCAGTCTTAATTCTCAGCATAGGAGCTTACACGTTGGTGTTTACGAGCAGCTCTGCAATGGGACGGAAAGGAGGCTTATGGTGGAGGGGTGAATAATGATTTTGCAACGACTCTCAGGGTCACATTTTTGAGCAGTCACAGACTTCAAAAGGACATTTAGATTTAAAAGGAATACTTTGGGAGCGCTGTCATAGTGCTCTGTCATGTCAGCAGTGGGGACGTTCACCCCCAAACTCCTCTCCCCCCAAAGGTGGTTGGTTGCTTTCACACGGTATTGATCAAGAGCAAGCAATGCGACGGGCACGGTCTCTGTCATAAATTGCGGCGGCTTACCGTAGTGTTTGACAGTGCTACAGGTTTCAGAGCTGTTTACTATGGGATAAAACCTGCCCTGCCAGGGGGAAGGGAGCGTATCCTACCTGGAAAAAACCCAAACCAAAACACTTCTTCCATAGTTACATCCTAGGACAGTCATTAACTTACTCTATTTACTCTCTGGATGGGAACTGGCTCTGCCTACCCGGGGCCAACAGGGACACCAGCATTTCTGGAGTTGTGTGTAGGAGCACAATCGATAAATCTTTAAGAGCAGCGTTGAAAACTGACGTCCTGATTAAGTTCAGAATTGCAAGAAACCCTTGGAGGAGAGGTTGGAAGCTGGGCACATAATGAGACGCCGACCCCAGAATGAGACCCTCTCTGATGAGAATGGTTAGTAACTAATCAGAAATATTGAGAACAATGTTTTCTTTTCTTTCTGTGTCTATGTGGAGCTAGCCATAGCAACTCTGGGGTAATATTTAGGCTATAGGAACAGATGTATTTCTTCTACTTTCTTTTGTTCATTTAATCTGAAGGTGGCTCTCCAGTCAAAAAGTGTTTTGCTATCGTGCAGGGTGACACGTGGGGGTGTATTGAAACGAGGATGCTGGATGGCTGTCGCTGCGCCCGTGTCCCAAAGCTCGGGCGTGCCTGCCGAGTGCCTGGTGCCTCTCCAGCCCGCTCGCAAGGGCTTCGGTCACGCGCGGTGCGGCAGAGACTCTGCGTGGTGAGGGCCCGCTCCGGGTCAGCGTGGAGGGAGCGTACTCCTGTACGCGTGTTGTGAGCACGGCTGTCAGTCGTGGAGCTGCTGAGCTGCGACGGCCGAGGACCAGAAAGTGCTCTCCACGCTGCTGTCTGCGGCTTGGGTTTTTGTCAGAAGCGTTTTAACTTGAAATGATGAAACGTCTGAAGAGACGTTTTTGGAGAGTTTCTGTTCTGTCATTGCAGCAATCTCCTTTGATTTAACTCAGTGTGTTCGCACTGAAGACAGCGCTGCCCGTGCTCTCACACGCTCTCCTCTCATCGATCGCAGCCAGCGCCTCTGTGTCACCAGCTCGCTTGCTAACGCTGCTGTCGGGATGTTGGTGCCGGGCGGCCGCGAGGCCTGGGAAAGCTCCCAAACAGTGGCTCTGGTTTCAGGGACGCAGGGCTCAAGCCCAGACTGTGCCAGAGGTTTATCCTACTTCCTCAGGTAGATAGTGGCCTGTAGCTCCGGTGCCTTTCCTCAACAGCGGGGACAGTGGTGTTTCTTCACGACTGCGGGCCCCGCAGAGGCAGCTGGTTCCTCGTGTGTGCACAACACTGGTTTCAGTGCAGCCAGTGTTTGCGCTAATGCTGCAATATTAACTATGATTTATAAACAGGGGAGGCGGGATGAAAGGTTCAGGCCGGCTCAGGCTCTAAAACCCAGGAGCCCAAGCGCGGGGCGGCTGTGCGTGGGCCGCACGGTGTCACAGCCGCTGGCGCAGCTCCCCGGCGGTGCGTGAACCCGGGTGCCGGCGCAGCCCGGCCGACCGGCTTGCACCCACGTCCCTGCCCGGGCCTGCACCCAGAGGCGTGGTGGTTGCGGCGCCTGCGGGAGGTCTGCCCTCGCCTGCTCTTGCACGGCACTGGTTTGAAGGGCAGGTGGAGCGGGCGGTTGCTCACCCAGCAAAAAGTTCAGAGCAGAGTGTGTGAAAGGGGCGGGGGGGGGGACACCCCAAACCACGGTGTGAGAACGCTCCAGAGTATGAGTGTATGAAATGCAAAGGGATTGCAGCAAGGGCTGCCTCCTGTTCCCTTGCAGCAAGGGCTGCCTCCTGTTTGAAGTGGGGAATCGCTGGTGATGGTGGGGGCACGGGGTTGCTTGGGCTCTTTTTGGGTTTCAGCGCAGTAACAGCAGGTGAAGGTTGTAGCCCAGAGGACGCTGCCGAAGTCCCCGCTTACCCCGGGAGAAGCAGGCTGAGGCGAGGGCTGCAGCGGCGGCACCCGCGGCCGCGCACGGGAGGCTTTGGTGGAGGGATGCCCGCCGAGGCGTGCGGGCAGGCGAAGGCTGGGGGGCAGCCGGAGCCCCCGGCGGGCGAGTGCGGGTCCCCCGGCGGGCGAGTGCCGGTCCCCGCGCCTTCCCACGGGCGGCGAACACGGCGCCGCGCCCCCCGCCCCTGTGGCCGGGCCCCCCGCCCCTGATGGCCGCGCCGCTGCGGCCGCCGGGCGCCGCCGTCCCCGTGTGCGGGTCCCGGGGCCCCCCCGGCGCGGTCGGGGCGGCGGTCGGGGCCGGGGCGCGGCGGGGCAGCTCACGGCCGCGGGCGGCTCCGGCTGCCCGCCCCCTCCCCGCCCAGGAAACCGCGGCGGCCGGCGGCGGCGGGGAGGGGGCTGGGGGCCGGCCGGGAAGTTTCGGCCCCCGCCAGCCCCATCCCGCCCCCCGCCGCCTCCCCCCGCCCGCTCCGCCCCGCCTGGCCGCGCCTCTGCCCGCGCAGGGCCGGTGGGGCGGGCGGCCGGCGCGCAGGCGGCGGGGGGCGGGCGGGGGGCGGGCAGGGGCGGCGCGGCGGCCCGGCGGGGCTCGGCTCGGCTCGGCGGCCCGGCGGGGCTCGGCGCGGCGCGGAGGAGCGGAGCGGCCGCGATGGGCGCCTCGGCGGCGGAGCGGCGGCCGCGGCGGCGGCGGCGGGGGCAGCTGCTGCGGGGGCAGCTGGGCGCCCTGGCCGCCCTGGCCCTGCTGCTGGCCGGGCGCGGCGGTGAGTCTGCGGCGGCGGGGGGCGGCGGGGCGGCGGCCGCGGTCACCTGCGCCGGGGTGGGCCCGCCCCGGCCGGCGGGGAAGGGGCGGCGAAGCCCGCGGGGGCCGGCGCTCGGCCGCCCCGGGGGTCCGGGGGTGCTGCCCGGGCCGGGGCGGCGGCGGCCCCCGGGAGAGGGGAGAAACTTGGCGGGGCCGCGGCCGGCGTGCGGAGCGGAGCGGAGCGGAGCGGGTCCGGTCCCGGTCCCTCCCGGCTGAGCGCGGCGGGACGGGGCGCGCCGCCCCCCCTGCAGCGCCCGCGGGCTCCCGGCACCCGTGGGGCGGGGGGCGGCCGGGCCGCCGCTGGGGAGGGCTTCGGGGCGGGCTGGGTGGGCTCCCGTGTGCCGTGCCGGGAGGGAAAAAGATTTCTGCAGGAGCGACGCTCGATCGCGCCGTCCCCTCCTTCATTTTGCAACCGGCTGTACAGAGAGGGTGATAGCAAGCGATTTGGATTTTGCATTGCAAATATGTGAGTGTAAGCAGAATTTACGCAAGGTTTATTTTCCTTTAAGCGAAGGAGAGCGTACTCCTCCGTGACTCGAATTTGCTTTTTAAATAAACAGGCGCGTCTTAAGGGTTTCGCGGTGTCCAGCATGGTGTAAGGAATGCTCTGGTGTTTGGGAAAGAGCGCAAACGCCAGCTAAGACTTGAACGCAGTTTTTCTTAGGGAGTACGACGATGCTTGGATGGGCTTTTAAGATTTGGGACTTTAATGCCCTTAAATTAAACACATTTTCTTTTTTTTTTTCTTTTTACACATGTATTCTGAAAGTTACGCTTGTTTTTCATGAACGTGGCGATTGCCTCTGAGAAGTAAGGCCAGGAAAGACAGGCATGAGCATCGTTGTAAGTAAACAGGGGTGTATGCATGTACTTAAGTATATTTAATCTACCCACGCAGTATAGGTGGACGTGTGATGCTAATGCTAGTCCTTCTTTCACGTGAACTCCAAAGACTGCCGGTGCGAAGGTGCTTCCTCTGGTGAACTCTGCCTCTCGTGCCGGTGGGGCTAGACCCGTGCTCTCCTCCCACTTTCTGTCACTGGGAAACTGAGCCATCTCCAGCCTGTTCTCCAGCGGAGCGGACTGGCTGCTTGCCTTTGCCGCACGGTAAATTGTAGATTACCTGGCAAAGGCAGATTTCAGACCTGTTTTAAAGAGGGTGCACTCTTCTGTCGGAAGGGTGGTGTGGATTCCCATCCCGTGTTTTGCTCTCCTTGACCACGGTTTTCCCGCTGATGTGGAAGGGATCTCCGTCCGCTGAGTAAAGGCGGCACAGGCTGTAAAAGTCTGCGCCTCAGGTGAATTTGTCTGCGCCTTGCTTGAATCGCCCATAGCGTTCCCCAGCCGGCACTGCTGACTTCTGTCAGGGCTCTCGCCGTTTTGTTTCAGTCTGGGGAGAGTATCTCGCGTCGTGATCAGAGTTAGCTTAAAATTAATCCGAGAGATGAGAAATAGCATTTGGCACGGTAGACGCGGCACCCTGTGCGTCTGCTGCCGCACAGGGCTGGGAGCAACAATGAGAGCAATCGTTTCACAGGCGGAAATTTTCCACAGCGTCCGCTGCATCCGCCGCCTCTTCATGGGACCGAAGTGACCGGGCTCTCTTGGGTGCCTTGCTTACAGCCAGTAGCCCAAGTTTGTGTTGTGGTCAGGAGGTGGAAAGATGTATTTCGATTCAGTGATTTAAATATTTTTCCCATGTAAAGACGTGCGGTTTAAGACCAAGCGCAAACTTTTGACGAGACTGCAGTGCTTTTATATCAAATGGCATCGCCCTTCCCGCTCCCCTGGCAGGAGCAGCAGCCTTACCCCGCGCTCCCAGGGCAGTTTGCGCTAGCGAGGGGTGCGGTGTTTGGAGCATTTGCAGTGTATGCGGCTGACACGCAGCTCGCTCGCATCCTTGATGCCAGAGGGACTGATGGTGGTGTAAAGCTGGGCATAGGTTTCGCTGGGGTGCAGCGGAGATGCTGGAGCGATTGCTGCTCACGTAGAGCCTTTGCTTCAAGGTGCGATCCAGCCCAGCAGCCCGAGCCTTGAATCACCTTTTTAGAGGATACGTTCTTGCTTTTAATGCTGCTGTTTTTCTGCGTCGGTCCCCTTCCCCTCAGCCACCGTCTCTGCCGTGGCCTGGATCCGGAGGAGCACGGGTGACCTCTGTTTGCAGAGGGGTGCGAGGTGCCCAAGCCTCATTCAGAAAGTGTATGTACTTGCACCTGCCTGCAAGGAGGAGGCTAGAGCTCTTCCTGAAGAGGCAGGAAACTGCAGCGTTTTAATTGATAAACCGTCTGTAGCGGGCGACTCTCGAGGATCGGGCACAAGATCTGCGTTTCTGTTCTGGCTCCCACTGCCTTTCTGAATCTCTCCGTGTCTCACTTGGCTGGGTCTCTAAAATGAGGCGTCCTTTTCAAGTTGCTTTGAGATCTCCTGATGCTAAATGATGTGTAATAACAAAGTGTTAATAATGTTTATATGAAGGCCATTCTAAAGATCTGTATATTCCATGAGGCTCAGGCTTTCAAAAATAGATACAGGGCAAATTAGGAAGACATTCAAGTTCATAAAGTGCATCCGGGCAGTGAATGTACAGCTGGGGTGCCTCTTTCTCTCTTCCAGGCAGTGTAAGTCCATGGTTATGCTCTGACATCAAGGAAGTCGCACTGGTAAATAAGAGGTGTAACTGAGATCGATCACAGCCCTGCAGACCCAAAATGCAGCTGCCAACCACTGGACCGCCGTATGCTTTTTGGTCTGCTGAAGGGGACTGGAGGTGAAGGAAAGTTATAGAAACATCTCATTAACTTGAACAGTATGAGTTGCTTCCGGAACTCTACCTGACTCGGCCATCCTTGCAGAAAGAGCCAAACAAAGCATGAAGTTGTCTTTTTTTTTTTTCCCTTTCTTTCTCTACCTCCCCCCCCCCCCCCCCCCCCAATATGCCTAACTCAAATTCTCTTCTCCACTCCTCCCTCTCTTTACAAGAGACTCCTTCGTTACATGAGACCATCTTCCACAGTGTGATGATTCAGGTTTTTCTTCAAGGGAGGCTTCTGAGTCAGGCCTTTTCCCAGTTTTCTGTCATGGACAGCAAAAATAGCAACGGCATCAGTCAGTGGGACTTTTCTTCTATTCTTTCTGTGTGCCTGTGTTTTCGGCAGGATGGTAAGGAAAAGCTGGGGCTGATTCTGCAGCCCTTACTCATGGGGATGGGCACATCCAAGCGAATGGAGTT
This sequence comes from Pelecanus crispus, assembly GCF_030463565.1. Lineage (NCBI taxonomy): Eukaryota > Metazoa > Chordata > Aves > Pelecaniformes > Pelecanidae > Pelecanus > Pelecanus crispus. The sequence continues at coordinate 379,607 of NC_134645.1, read as the reverse complement.
GCCTGCATGATTCAAGCATGGAAGATTTGGGTTGCTTTTAAGTCTTGTTTTAACTTGATGGGAGCGAAGTATTCAGAATGGTGGAGCAGGGCCTGCCAGGTGCATTTTGACTGGCGCTGAGGCTTACTCCAAATCCAAAGCTCGGGCTGTTTTTGCAGGACTGAGAGTTGCCCAGTCCTTCTTGCGGGCTGCGGGGGGTTGAGGGTATCCGTGTCAGGATAACACACGTACAGAAAGCCTCTGAGCGATCCTGGGTGGCGTGATGGGAGATGGGGAGCAAAGATCCCAGTGTATCCGCCTTCCACCCCTGCGCTACTTGGAGGAGCTCACAAGACTGGAATGAACCACGTAGGCTGTCTCCTCCTGACCGCTTTGTCACGGGCCCTGCCTCAAAGGGCTTTTCCTTGCAGATCTCCTTACTGCCAAAATAGCGTTGAAGAACCTTGGTGTGACAGATCCTGGTCCTCTAGCTGGGAATTAAGCGAAAACTCCCTGATTTCATTTGAATGTTTTGGTTTGCGCAAACCAAGAAACCCAAACCGAACTTTAGAGGTCATGCAATGAAAGCACAAAAGCAGTTGTTTTCCTCACCTCTTCAGTGAAGCGTAATCCTAGCTTCAGTGAGAGTAATCCTAGCCCAGATGTAATGCTGTAATTGTTGGACCCCTGGATATGGGAATTTACCCTCATAAACTAGGGAGAGGCATCAGGCCAGAGCGTGGTATGTGACCTCTTTGGCAGGGAGCTTGTTTGGCCTTGCAGGAAATGACTTGTTCATTTATTTAGTACTTGTTCAAGGTCCTGCACCAACAGCTGACAGAGAGTGAGGTCTTCTATCGAGCAGCTTACAGCTCGGGGAGCGGCAGGGACAAGGCACGCGGCCGTGCTTGGAAGGAGCATGGGGGAACATGCTTAAAGACGTGCTTAACTTTGAGTATCTGCTTACGGTATCGGCAGAGCAGGGCTTGTACACTTGGCTGTGAATGTGTGCTCGCTGCAGGGTCTTGCTGAAGAACAGCCTTAAAAACGTCCAAAATCTCCGTACCTGCCAGTGTTTGGAGTCCACTTAATTAAAATGTGATGGAAGTGCCGGGACGTGTGCCGGGCTGGTCAACTTGCCAAGGTTGGGTGCCTGAGGTAAACTCCTGTGCGCCACCTAAAATCACAGGATCTTGGTCCTCGGGACGTGGATGCAGGATGCTTGGGAGTTCCGGCTTCGGCAGGGCATGAAGGCAAAAGGTTGCTGGCCTCCCCAGCTGCGCATAAACAGCGACCGCAAGGCTGTGAGACGGTGACTAGCAGAAAAGCTCAACAGGTCGTTATTTCTTTAGTGCCTGTGAAGGGGAGGAAGGCTTGTGGCTCCACATCTGCCTATGCTGATCTAGCTGTAAATGCCCAGTCCTGCCCTGTCTGCTGCTTGTGGCGGCTCCTGCCCTCATTGCCTCCTTTTGCACGGGCTCTGGCGTTTTGCTGGCCTCTTTTCAGCAAGCTAACCCAGCAGAAAACTAGCCCAGCATAAAGGAGGTTTTCTGCCAAATTAGCACACTAAAATGGCTTGGTGAGGGGTCTTAACAAGCCACGGCTGAACAGAGAGCCCTTGGGTGCTGGCCGTGGTCCGAATGGCAGAGCTTATGCTAAGGTGGGCATGGTTTTTTGGTTTAATCTAAGCCCTTTTGTAGTAGTTCCCTCCTGCTGCTGATCTTAAAGCATCCTTCATGTTGAGAAGGCAGGCTGGTCGTGCTGTCCATTTTTGGTCAAAGATCCTCAAAAGGAAGGGCTCGTTTGGACCTGTCCCATGTTCATATGGCAGGTACTCATGGCTGTAGCCTCCTGGGAGTGAGACTGTGAAAAAAATCTGCCCTGGGATGGGAGAGGGTCGCTCAGGAGATCAGCAGCCAGCCTTGCAACTGGAAAACTCACCCCTGGAGCTGACCCTGCTTCTAAGTGTTAGTCTGCCCCAGGGAATTTTCTGTTTTGTCTCTGTCCTTCTCTCTTTAAATTGATGGCAACTCTATGATAGCTAGAAAAATAATTTTTTTCCTTTCCTTCTGTTTTCTGTGTCTTTGGAGTGGTTTAAGTTACGCTTTCTAGCTTTCCTATCTACAAGGAAGCATAGAAAATTTAGTTTTCATAGAGCCTTCCCTAAGACAAGACTTGAAGAAAAGAGCCCGGTCTCATGAAACCTGGCACTGAAAACTTTGGAGTTTTGTTTTTTTCGAATGAAAACCACACGGGGTTCATGGAGCATAGAGCCTGAGGGATGCATCTTGTTACTACCATTACTTAGAAGCCAGCGCAACTTCTTCAGGCAATTTCTGCAAAAACGCAGGTTTCTTCCGCAGGCACAGTGATCATCTGCTGCGCTGCCGTGGGAGCTGCATCTCGCTGTCGCAGGGCTGTGCTTTGCCACCTGTTCTGAGGCACACCGCTTTTTTACAGCCGGCAGCCAGGCAGTTGAGTCGCAATGGTGCATTTTGGGGGCGGGGGGGCGTAAAATCCAAATTTTTTTTTTTCCAAAAATTTCCGAACACCCAAGGGTGTTTGCTTTTTCCAGCTTTGTCTACCATGCCCTTCTCTAGAGCAGTCTTTAAGCATGGGCTTTAGAAAGCGCTGGGGATTTTCCAAAGCTTTGTTCTGCTCTAGGTTTTACCCTTAACATCGCCACGAGTCAAGTCAGACCAGTGCCAAGAGCCGTTGGCAACCTCATCCTAATTTTTTTTCCGCTGCTGTGGCTTTATGGGAAGAGGCAGTGGGCATGCCCAGGTGCGGGCAGGATGTTTATTGCCCTGCCACTTTAATCATCATGTCCTGTAGACATGCTCTTGGAAGAGTAGGGTTACACAGTGAGTACATCTTTGCGGCTGGTCTGCAGCAAAGCTGCGTTACTCACAGCATCAAAGGGAGTGAAAATGAAAGTAGTAAATGTGTGTAATTTGCAGCTCATGAATGGATTCTTGGCTGACCCTAAAGGGATGGAGGTGTTTTACCTCTGCCTCTCTGTGGAATCGTTGCTGGACTGTCAGACTCTCCTCCAGCTCTAAACAGCCTGTCCTTGCATTATTTACTGCCAAGGGCATCCTGATTCGGGATTTTGCAGTTAGCTACTTGAAACCCCTAAGGGGCGGTTCCGTCTCCCAGCAAAGTTATCTTTTCTTGCATCGTCTTCCACAGAAGGTCAAGTCTCCACAGCAGTCGGAAAAGTGCCTGTTCAGGCGAGACTTAGATCTGATTTTGTCAGCTTGGAAATCGATAGCTATGGAGCTGCCTTGATATGGAGATGGCCGTGGGATGAGCCCACTGTTCCCCGGGGATTTTGGAGGGTGTTGAGGCCTCCATCGCTTTGGCAATGGAGCCAGCTACATCCAAGGAGCATCTGTACCTCCGTAAGACATTAAATACGTGCGGTCAATGTGTTCGTACCATAGCATGGCTGGATTTCAGCTTAACACTCAGATTTAAAAGTAAGATGGGTATGATCTCTAGATGCTAAGCTTTTCTTTAGGAGCAGGCTGAGAAAACTCTGGAAATGAGGGGATTTCTCTGTGTGTGTTTGATTGCTGGGGGTTAAGGAAGGAGGGAAAGGGAGCAGGATGGGATGTTGCATCCAGCAACAAGGGCTGATGAATAGAAGCCCACAGTAACTGGAGACAGCCCCAGGCTGGATTAAAAGCTGAAGCCTGATGTGCACTGAAGATGTTTAAGCTGAGTTTTTTTGGTGGTATCCCCGAGCCTAGGACAGGACACTGCACAAGGGCTCCAGGGAGAAGTCCTGGGTCTTGTTCTTCTGAAAAAAGGGAGGCGTTGAAGAGGAGTCCAGATGTGGTGTCCAGGGAGAAGGCTGTGTGGGACAGTACTTCTTGGGACTTGATTTTCCTTTTATGGGCTTTTTTGGCTAACAGGGACTGCTGAAGAGGTGGGATTGAACGTCATCTGCCTATAAGCCTTGCCTGTGGGAAGCAGATAGTCCCCAAGTCCTGCCTGGGACCTGGAGACAGCCTGCCGGCCCAGAGGAGAGGGGACGGGAGCGTGCCTCCTGTCATACCTCCTGCTCCACGCCATCTTCTCGCTCAGCTCTGCGGGCTGCCTTCGGCAGGGCAGGTCGTGGATGCTGCGCCGGTGGAGGCGAGCCTGTGCGCCGGGGAGGGGATATACCTTTCATAGAGGAAGAACGCTCTTGTGCGCAAGGGAGCGTCAAAACTGGTTTGGAAGCGCAGATTTTGTTGTTTTGAAACATTCCTTTGCTGAGCCGTGAGCCGAGCAGCTGTGCGAAGTGGCTGAGATTCGCAGTCTGGTCTGACCTTTCTATACCTCCAGTAGTGTGTGCGGTACTTTGGCGAAAAGCCATGTTTGTGTGTCCATAGGCAGTTAGGCCATGGTCCAGGGGACCAGCGCTTGACTTGCAGCGTGTGAAGTAACGCGGCTGGCTTCAAGTGGGCGCGCGTGTGTGCAAGGTTAACCGGATCCTTCCTCGCTCGAGCCGTTCCTCAGTCCGTGGCCTTTTCAGAGGAGCTGAGGCGAGTCGGGCAGTCCTCAAATTATAAAATAGGGAAACGGAGATATGAGAGGAGTTTGCGGGACTCTCCTGGCACAGGAATGACAGAGCCCCAGATGGAGTGCGGATCTGCAGATGGGTTTATGCGTCAGTCCACGGTGTACTGACATGTCCTTACAGATCAACCCCGGGAAGTCTCCTGTGGCCCCATGGCGGCCGAGGGACAAAAAGCGTGCAGCCAGGGTGTTCTCTGTAAGCGCGGGATACCTCATCTGTTGCGGTGGTGGAAGAGGAGAAAGACGTGTTTGGATGGTGCTGAGCATGCTCTTCTAAAGAAGACTTTGATACGCCAAGGCTCGTCCTCAGTGTTGGCTCCTGCAGCAAGCATCACCTATCAAATGAGAACTGCAAACAAATTTTAATAGCTCAGTTAGGAAAGAGCCTGCTAAAGTCCAGGAAAAGAATCTTTTTGATATGCAAGCCAAAAACATGCTGACTGAACTACAAACAACTGAAGGGTCTGCTATTAAAATAATTCTCATTTGGAGACTCGGCTGGTTTTTTTCCCTAAGATGGCCAGAACATCCTGTAACATAAAGCAGAAGGAGAAACAAGCCTTACATGGACATTCCTTTCTCCTTGAGAAGATCTGCCCTCCAATTCTCAGTGCACCTCTTGGTGATAGTAGATTTGCATTTTGTTGCCAGCTCACAGACAGAATGGGACAGAAGGAAACTCTTTTAAATGAGCATTGCACGCGCTGAGGCAGTGCAACAGCTCATTTTAGGGGAAACAAGAACATAAGCCATGTCAATTGAGGTTAACACGCAATGATGTGCACTAGAAGGCTCATAGCATTTGATTTCTGTCGTTAAAAAAGAGTAGGTATGTATGATGTGCAACTCCACAGGCTGGTGGCAAGTAGAAGAGAGTTGTTAAATGCCTTGCTTTCATGCTCAGTAAGTGGCCATGCGGTACAGGAGCTGGTGAGGATTCTGGCCGCGATTCCACTTGACATGTATGTTCTGCTCCCTTCTCTGCAGAAGCGTGCCGTGGTGCTGCTGCAGGGCTCGGGGCAGAGGATGCTGTAGAGCCCTGTAGAGCCTTACCGAACTGCACTGCAAGAAGAGATCTCATTGATGGGGTGGCATAAAGTCCTCCCAAGGACGTAGGTTTCTGGACAGCTGGGTGGACTGGTCCCTTGGCATAACCAACGTACGGTACCATGGTTAAGATCGTTTGACTGAGCATTGGTTTTGCTTCTTGGGTCCAGGTGAGCAGACACCATCCTGCCACAGTAGAATCATAGAATTGTTTAGGTTGGAAAAGACCATCAAGTCCAACCATTAACCTAACACTACCAAGAGTACTACTGAGCATACTGGCTAGTGCTGGGGTTCTCACAAGCCCTGTTGTGAAAACTGAGCTAAAAAGACCCTTGTCCCAAAGACCTTCCTTCCAACCTAGCGAGCTGTCGTATATTGCTTCATGATACGCTTGTTCAACAGGTTACATCAGTTGGGCTCATGGCAGGGTGTTGCTTGCTGTGGACTGCTTCTCAGAAAGCAGGATCGTTGGAGGGGAGGGAGAAGGAGAAGAGGTGATACTTAAAAAAAACCCTTAAGTTAATTTATTGCTGACAAAGTAAAATGAATTATGAGTTTCATGTTCTTTGGATTTGTTCTTGCACTAAGTCAGAGGCAACAAATCAAGCCTGTTCAGAAGTGGAGGAGTTTTCCAAGAACATAACTGAGTAATGTAAAAGCCTCTTGAGTCAAAAAATGATCCAAAGAGAGGTTGCAGGAGTGCTGTCTTGGTGTTGCTGGCTGCTGGGAGGCAGTCAGTATTTCAGGGGGAAGGCCTATGGACCTGGGAGGCCCCCGGAGCCATCCTCACAGGGCCTGTAGCTGGTATTGTACCTCCCGCTGGAGTTAAGCCTGCAGAGACAGAGCTGATGCTCAGGGTGAGGGAGGCCTGTAAGAGGACTTAACTCGAGGGGTACTTTCCTAAAGATTTATCCTGGGAGGGAGTGGCTGTGTGCCTGACCGGTGACGTGCCGGGGTGCTGCCTTCCAGGGCGTCCATGCCACCCACCGGCCTGAGTCGCGGGCAGCCCGTGGTCCGGTGGCGTCCCCTGAAGCGACGCGACCTCCTGGTATCCCTTCCTCTCCCAGATTTCCTGGGTGCCAGGTGTTTGGTCGGATAAAACCCGTTTCTCGCGGGTCGCAGCGCCGCAGGCGGGTTGGTGTCAGGCGAGCCCAGGGCGGAGCTGCGGGTGCCACGCGGGGGTGGATGGTTGGCAGGACGGGCCTCGCCGTAGGAGCAGGGGCCCAGGTCGCGGCGGGGAGGGCGGCCGGAGCTCCGGCTGGACCACAGCCGCAGACCGGGAGCTGGTGTGGGGAGGGTGAGCGGGGCCAGGGACAGCCCGGCGGTGGCGGGGCAGGTCTGAGGGCCACGCTGCTGCCTTAGCCGTGGAGGTAAGTCAGCCTTCACGTGGGCGACTTTGCCCTCGTTCTGCTACAGAAGAAAGTCACAGGCAAGGTAGTTTCTTGCTAGGATGGATCTCGATGAAGGAATTGGTCTCTTTTTGGTCTTTATTTAGATCCTGTCTAGAGTTTCCCGGTCTTAGGAGCTTCCTGTGATGAAAAGCACGAGATCTGGTGACTCCCAAGCCCCTCCTGAAATCCAGGAGGACATCAGGTGCTCGGCTTCTTGGTGCGATGAAGCAGCGCTCCGACATGCCGCTGGTGATGAAAGCAAGTTGAGAGAGAAATTTGAGAAGATTTTAGAAAGATAATGAAACTTAAAGGGAGAAGAATGAAAAAAAAGTGTCAGTCACCACCCATTACTGTGTGCTGAAGTTAAAATCCCTAGGGATTTTGCATCAGCTAATGCATAACAGAATATGTAAAAAGAAACAACATCGGTGGATTTGTTTTTAAAGCCTTGATCGTAAGGCTATTTTTTTTTTTTTAAATAGCAAAGGCTTTTTGTTTCATTTTAGTGAAAAACATGTGTTTTCCAAGGCAAGCGCGAGTTCCGTTGATCCCACTACCTGCCACTTAGGTGCACGTTCGCAGAGCATCTCAGGAGCAGGGCTGCGTGCCGGTTGGCAGTGCTGTTTGGATAGGGAGGCTGAGGACCACGAGGACTGTAGGACTGGAGTCTCAAATTGTTTAAATTGACTTTGGTGGCACGGTGCCAGCTGACACCAGCTGGGAATCTGGACAGAACAACTTATCCAAGGTCACCTCACGGGCTGATAGCAGAGCAGTGAATTAAACCCGGGTCTGCAGAGTCTCACTTCAGGGTAAATGAAGAACGCATACCACTTCTTGGAGGGTCCTGCTGTTCTTAAAGCCTTATAAAGAAAGGACAGCGTCAAACACTTGATTCTGGTATGATGTGGAGTACTATCCTTTTGTGCCAGGATCTCTGGTTAAAAATAGAAACTTCCCCCCCCCCCCCATACTATTATTTATTTCCTTAAAATACTTTGGAAAGCTCCAGTTTGGGATTTTACTAGAAAGATGCCCTTCCTCTGCGTGAGTGAGGGACTGAGTTGAGCTGGGCTGGGCTCATCTCGGAGGAGGAGGAGGAGGAAGGCTGAGGTGCTGCTGGTGACTGGAACCTGTTGGGGCTTGTGTCTGCCTTTGTGCCCGTCTTTTTCAGCAGGCAGGGAAATGTTCCCCCGGTGAAGAGAGTAAGAGTGTAGTGAGCAGTTTGGACAGGGAGTGCGTTCGCATCATCTGCTTGTAGGGACAGGCCGCCTTTTCAGTCATCTGTAAAGGAGTCTCTACAAACTTCAGTCGAGGCTTAGTACAGAACCCCCGCTTCGAAATGTTTCATGTTTCAGAAGGTTCATGTGCTAATGCCACCCTGACAGTACGGTTATGGGCCAGTCTAAAATCCATTGAAGCCAATGATAGTTTTCTCTGCTGATTTCAAGGATGACAAAGATCTTATTCTTCAAGTCCTCGCTTGGTTTTGGAATGGGGTTTTCATTAAATTCTTTTCAAGGATGGGCGCGACATGTTTCTTCTTCTCTGCTTTCCGTATTTCTGAATATTGAGATGGCATCATAGACCACTGTCCTCCTTGTGCTGTTTTCTCCATGGTGGGGAAGGGAAAGATCAGAAACGACAGGGCTGTTCTGGCTTTGGCCGTCTGGAGTTATTCTTTAAGGCCTGTGTGGTCGGGCTTGCATCAGGGGTTTGCAGCACACCTCTACGCCATCGCACCCTTTCCCCCTCCCTCCCTTGCTCAGAGGCTCCCTGCGTGAAGCAGATGTTTACAGGTCCACGCTGGACTTGTACCACTCTCGGATTCCTTACAGCACCTGACCTGAGATGCCCGCTGTGCCCCTGGGGCGGAGGGAGCCTGGTCCCGGCTCGGGCACCGCTCCCCTGGGGAATTAGGACGGTGCTCTGTTGAGCTGCGTGCCTTGGTTCAAGAGCCGAGCCGTGTGCTGAGCACCAGAGAACTAGTGATCGTGGTGTTGGACCAGAAGACAAACTCCTCCGAAGTGTGAGATTTCCCAGTGCGGATGCTAAATGTATGGGTTAGTTCTGGTAAGCCAGTGAAGTTGCACAAACTATGAGTATTAATGATGATTGTATTTTTTTCCTGTACATTACCAGGGCTCTTCAGACAAGAGCTGAAACTAGTGTTTCCAAAATTACAGAGCGTGTTTCCTACATGAGCTGCAATGTGGGAATTTACAAGGTGCTTCCTCGTTGTGTTCTGAGACTCTTTTCTTTTTCTTCCCCGCCCCAGCCCTTGAACAGGTTTTTCAGTAACCATCATGTTGGTGGATGTGGGAGAGAGAACAGGAGGGCTGCATTAAAACGCAGGGTCCGCCAGCAGGGATGCAGAAGGGTGAACAGCCTGGTGCTTGCCGGAGGGAGTCCCACGGCTCATGTCCTCATGTGGGACTGTGACAAGTGACCCTAATGGTACGAAGCGGAATCAAACAACCAGCACACCGGCTGTGTTCTCCCTGCCCCATTGCCTGGCTCTTACGGTGCACGCATCCTCCCCAGGGCCAGCTGGGAGCTGGCACCCTTGTGCTGAGATGAGCTTGGGCTTTACAGCCAAATTCCTCTGCAGGAATGAAGGGCTAGCTCTCAGCTGGAGGAGGAGAGGACAAGGGACAACCTGGGATAGCTCAGTGGTGACACCTGTTGACTGGGAAAATGGCTGTGCCGGTGATCCGAGGTTAGGAGGACCGTGGGAGGCAGGAAAAAACGAGGTGTTTTGGTGTGGTGAGCCTTGGCTTGTACCATCAGTGTGAAAGAGAATAGAGGTGACGGAGTCTACTGGTGCATTTTTATTAGAAGAACCTGCTGTGGGGTGGAAGCTGCAGCAGGACATCTTACTTTTTCCAGGCAGACGAAGCTGGCCATTTTACTGTGGCTGATTAAAATGTGCCTGTCTCCAGTTCTGTGATTCCCGTGGCTGGTGGGCTTTGTCCCTCTCTTTCCCGATTACCAGATTTATTTCTAGAAATGTTTACTTACTTCTAATAAATATAAGAAAGAGATGTCCTGGGGCTTCTTACATATATTTGTCTGTAATTAAAGTAGGATTAATTGCTTAAAATTGTTTTTAAGGGCCTGTTATGAGATCAGCAGATAGAAGCATGGGATAACATGCATAATGAATACATTATGTTATAAATAATGGACGCAGCCAGTGCACAGGCATCCCTGAAAGGTAATAGCTCTTTCAATATTTAATTAAGCGGGTACCATAGGGAAAACACTCGATGTCACTAAGGTAATTTTCAACCTGGCTTAGTGACACATAGATCAGTCTGAATGAGGGCAGAAACCTGCATGCAGCTGGGACCCTTGGTGGGCACAGTTCATGGTAATCATAGGGGAATGTTGGCTGGAGAGGTGGTGAGAAGGGGTAATGGTGAGGGCTGGTGGAGAGGAGAGGCTGATAGCACCTGGAAGATGTGTTGGAACCAGTGCTTTGCTCATTTTCTTAAGACGGAGTTGCTGATCTAGCAGCATAGGAAGCCGTGTGCTCCTGTCCACTTTGTAGAAGAGCCCGGCTTTCCAAGAGGATACCCTACGGATGTTCTCTCCTGCTCTTGGAGCCCATTTGCCTGCAGCTAGCTTGTCGTGGCAGCTCCAGACCAGATCCACCAGATCTTGGCCAGCGGCAGAGAACAGGGTTGAGTGAAGGTCCCCGAGCACCCTGACATGCTGCGTGTGGGGTGCAAGCCTGCACAGCCTTTCTTGAGCTCCTCGTTGTGGTTCTTCCTGTGGCTCTTGCTATCCGGTGTTAATTTTAGCCCCATGCACCGGGAACAAAAGAGATGCATTAGCGCAGGGAATTCGGTTTCGTAGGGAAGAAGGCACAGCATCAATTATGAGGCCAGCAGCTGCCCTTCAGCATGTTCTTATCTGCAATCACTTGAGTCTCGTGGGTTTTCTGCACAGATACAGAAAAAGGGGAAGCGTTGCCCATCTGCAAGGCCTAAATTCACACCCGTGTCCCTAACTGCTCATTTCCCATTTCCCATCTCCTCCACGCGCTCATTTCATTATGTTTTATCCTCTGATCGTATACTAGCTCTGCTGCAATTTCACCCGTGCCAGTGCAGCAGGTAGTTACATGGGGCACCTTAGTGCAAGGCCTGGGAGAGTCGTGAGGGTTGCAAAAGTCCAGCCTGCCCTCCTGCGTGTCTCTCCAGGTCTCTCGGTCGGGTTTCGTGCTTTGTATTTCCTTGTCTGGCTAGCAGTCAGTTTTCCTGAATTTCACAGCACGTGAAGAGTGCTTTTAGGGAGCAAATCCAGATTCAGTATCGTACAGTGGAGGTAAGAGCCGATGTATTCTCTGGGGCTGAGACCTTGTCTCCATGTTGCAAAGTGCCTGGTGTGTTTCCAGCACTATGGAAGCAGTAAATAATAACGATCAAACAAATAACACTTATAGATTTATGTGGTGGTGTTACAGGGAAGCACAAGGGGAAAAGAGTTATAAGGCAAAGGGAACAGAGGAATAGTCTTTTCAACTTGAAAGACATGTTTGTACTGAAATTGGACACAAAAGCTCCTTTTTCCCTCTTCCTTGTTTATTTTTTGCAAGATCCATTTTTTTTCCTTTATCTTTCATGGAGAAAAGCATGGGAAAAAAACCCTGTTCTGCTCTTTTGTGATGGCTCCCCTATCATCAGAGCATTCTGGTGTTTAGATACCAGACTGGGAGCCAGCGCTTATGACAGGCTTTTTTTTTTTTTTTTTCTTTTTTTCCTGAAAGGGGTGGCTTATTTTTAGTGCTTGCAACACCCAGCTCACTGGAGGGACACAGTAGGCCTGTTCCATCCATCATCCGCGGAAGGGTCACGTTCGCTGGGGGAGCGGGACCTGCTCCCGCTCTGTGTGCATCTCTCGCATCCGTTCCATTTCGGGCCGTTTGTTCCCGCTCTGCAGCCCCCGTGAGCCGAGGCAGCCCACGGGCTTGTGGCCTTCAGGAAAAGCTCCGGGCTTGCCGCTCGGTCAGCCTTGCTGCCGCGGCGCGGAGGCTGCGGGAGCCGCTCTGGGCCTGGCTGGGCGCGGGTGGCACGGGCTGGCACAGAGGTGTGGGAAGGGTGGAGGAGTCGATTCTGCACGGATCCTGCCATTCCTCAGCCCAGGAATTCACCTTCCGAGCCGTGGGCGCATTTGCACCCGTAGGACTTGTATCCTGAGCTCTTTGTGTCTGTTCGGGTAGCGGCAAGTGCCAGAGGAGCCCCTGGTTCCGCGGATGCAGCCGAGGAAGGGCGCGTCTTGCCGGGGCGCGCGGCTGCCCGGCCGCTGCGTGCGCCCCGCGGTGCCCGCGGCGCTGCCTGGGGCGCAGGTGCGTTCGGTCACGGACCCTGCGGAGGCTGCCGCCCGCCGGTGCCTTCTGGGGGGTGCTGGTTTCGGGTGCGGGGTCCTTGGCCCGCCGCCCCTCCTGCTGATCTTTGGGTGGGCGAAGCAGGCGCAAGCGGCGGGCCCTCGGCTTGCAGGGCAAATTCAGTGCTGATTGTGCAGGCAAAGCTGCAAGGGTGACGCGTTTAATATATTTTAGAATTAAACTGGAAAAAAGTCATGGTTTCTTTGTCTTTTTTTTTTTTTTTTTTTTTTTTGGCGGGGGGTGGTGGTGGTGGGTGGACTGCTATGTTGCCTTTCCCAGCATGTCTTTATGATATTTTCAGACTCAATTTAATTCTGAGAATTATATTTAGCTGCAAGTGTAAAAGAGGACAAACCAAAATAAAATACTTGATTCCAGGTTGACTAAAACATTTCATCTGACCCAAAACCGTCTTTGCTCCCACCATGTCAGCTTAGTATTAGGAGAGAAATACATAAATGTGGGGGAAGGAGCAGTGAGTGTTCAGCTCCTAAACAAAAAAAACCCAATCAAACCCCAAGTATTTGCCCCTGTCACATGGGTTTGGAATACAACTCATTTTTCCCTGCTTGTTAACAGGTAACTATCTCCTCCAGAGAATTACGCTCTTACTGCAGCACGTTACCCAGGCCTTCCAAGAAACAAGGATCTCTTTGGTAACAGTGAGGATCTCGATTACTGCTTTTTCAACCGTGTAAGGTCTTGGTTCCCAGGTTCAAGCAGCCACAGGATCTTGGAACTGTATAAAAAGTAGCATTGTTACTGAAGGAAAATCAATTTTAGGTTATTTTTAATTCACTGTTACTAATGTTTTCCTTGCTGTCCACCATGAAGAAAGAATATCGTGGTGCCGAGTTTGATGCGGTAGCCTGGGGTGACCTGGGTGACTTGCGGTGCGGCCACCTGTAGCACACTCTCATTGCTGCCATTCTTGCCCTTGGTTTCCTTTCTTCTGCTCTGAAGTCAGAGGGACCTTTTCTGTTGGTCTTGCTGCTCCATCCAAAGCAGCGCACGGTTTGGACAGTGGCCTGGGGAGATTCTGAATGGCGCTGTTGGATTGCCAGGAGCAGGGAGGCTTGGTGAATTGAGTCGAGGAGGTTGCTGACACAAGGAGGGAGCTCGGAGAGAGTTTTGGTGAAATGCCGAAAAAGGAAAGAGCAGGGAGTCTGGATGCGCTTCGGGGTTGCCCGGCGTCCCTTGCAGGGAGTGGGGCAAGGAGCGTGGCTGAGAGGGGATGCTTGGGAAGGAGCTTGGATCAGGGAGAGGAGCTGCCCTGAGGACGTCTTACAGAGCGGGGATTTATTGCCCATCTTCCTTTTATGCCTCTGAAAACTTCCTCTCTATTTATGAGGGGGGAAGAAAAGTGCTGGCATCTACAGCATGGTCATGCAAAGGGTGCTGCTTTATCTGCTCCTGAAACGTACCTCTGCAACAGCCACAGAAGCAGTGGGAGGCAAAAGCAGAGTTTGCTGGCCAGTATTAGGAGATTGTCCCGTTTTTGGAACGTTACAGGGTGGAAGAAACGGGCAACAGCTCTGCCAGGGAAGATGTACAGTGCCAGGGTGCAGTGGAAATCACGCCTGGCAGTCAGCAGCTGCCAAGCAGCAGAGATAACATCAACAGTGTCCAGACCTTCCATTTGTAACAGGTGACATGTTAATGAAATGAGAGTGCCAGCGGAAGAGTTAAGACGCCCCTGAGAAATGAAAGTAGAGATTCAGGCTAAAAATACTGAGTTCTGTTGTGCAGGTCAGGAGGAAGCTGTCACCTTGAGTTTCACGTGCAGTTTAGGCAGGGGCATAGAGGAATGTCCAAGCAAAAACTATGAAAATTATTAGACGCATAAAAAGATTATCATAAGAAGAAAAATACTGTTTGGTTTAGAGAGGAGCTGAATCACAGGAGGCACGATAGAGAGATTTAAAAGGTGGTATTTTTTACGAGGTGCTAAACTGTTCCTTTTGCGCTTATGTGTAAAGCAGGAGGAAGGGAATGGTCAATGTAATGGTGAAGCTGATGTGAATAATAAAGAAAACAAATTTCTGCACAAACTGGTAATGAACAATCAAGGAAGCCTGGTATAATTGCATATCCAATGACAATTTTTGGCACAACACAGTGAACGGGAAATTTTATCTTCAGTTAACTAACGCTGTTCAGGATGGTGGAGACGTGCATGCAGGAATCCATGGGTTCTCGTGGAGTCTGTGCACCACCTAAAAGATGAGTTATACCTTATGGTTGGGCTGAGGCAGAGGTGTTTTACTGACCCGGGGAACCAGTAGACCTAAAAAGAGCTGGCTTTTTAATGGTTAGGTTTTTAAAAAAACCCTCCTGTTTGTTTGTAAATAAAAACCTGTCTCAAAATGCTTGTTTTGTAAGAATATGAAATGTCACAGAGCTCATAAATGTAGAGAAAAACCAACCTTCTTCCATAATTTCTTGTTAATGAAAGAGACTTTTGCAGATGTTTTCTCCTCTGCTTTCCTCAAGGAAAAATTGCTGTTGCTTTTGGCTTTATCTGTAACTTTCGGGGAAGTGAAAAGACAGGTAAAATCGGAACACATGCAGTCTGTATAAATAGTTACTTAAAATCAGTTTTGGGGAGACTTTGCAATTTCCAAAGCAATGGAAGAAGGAGAAGCGTGCCCAAGGTTAAAGCATCCTCTCGGTGGCTGGCCGAGCTGCAGATGCTGCAGCACCTTTGGCGATCGGGGCGCGTGATCGCCGCGGCAGGGGCTCCAGGGCGGGCGCAGTAACTAGCGCGCTGCTGGCACGTCGCTCCTTCACCTCTGACCGTCCTTCTCGTGCAGCGAGCCCCGGCCCCCGCCGCCCCTGCAGCAGCGACGAGGGGTGCTGCCCTTAGGGGGAAGAAAAAGGAAGCTGCTTTATTGCCATTTAACTGGTGAGCATGAGAGAGCGCCCGAGTCCCTGACGGTCAAACTCTTGGCTTGCATTATGCAGCATCTAGATTCCAGTCTGTCCTCCCAGTTGTGGCGATGCCTTCCTAAGCCATACTGCATCGCTGCGATGCATGTGGGTATTGCATCTCCCTCGTGCTACGAGTTGTACAGATGTGCGGGGAGAGGCAGGCCTTGTGCAGGGCTGAAGCAGGTGGAGGATGAAGTGGGTGACAGAGGCAGCGAGCGTTTGGCTAAGGTCACAGGAAGTTTGTGGCAGAGCGGGAATTAAACTTCAGTCTCTTAAGTCATTGCCTCACGCTCTGGCTGCAGGCTCCAGTTTGCATGTGGTTTACCTTCGCTTTGCCCAGCCGGGGGGGCAGTTTGGTGGTATTCTCCTTAAATGCTGCAGCGAGCAGCAGAAGATTTCATCTCTTGCAAAGATATTTTTCTGTCCCCTGAGCTTTGCTGTGTGAAGCAGTGCAGGTAACATCGGAGCTGCGGGTGCTGCCCAGCGCCCCTGCCCGCCAGCAGAGATGCACGGAGTGCCGCAGGTGCCCGTGGGTGCCAGCCACGCACTGGGTGCTCCGGGCGGAGGGCGTTGGCACGTTGCTTCTCATTTGCAGGTGCCTCTGCAGAGGCTAGAGGGGTGACCCCACCTGAAGGGACTGAAGGCTCGATGAGCAGTCGCTGCTGTGAGTGGGTTTCTGCAAAGCACTGCCTGACCTGGAAGTTTTCTTTGCCTTCAGGGTGGGAGCAGAGGAGGACTCAAGCAGAATGCATGTGGAAATTGCACTTTCACATGGTAGGTAGCTTTTCAGAGTTAAAATAAGCCCAAAGTCACATTTTTTACAGTTCTTCAGCTCGTGCTGTGAGAGCTGTAGAGCTGTCTGACCTTCAGAGCGTGCCCTTCCTTCCCAACGAGCAGCTGGGCTGCGTTCGGAGCATCGCTCCCAGCTGCTGCTCATGAGTGCCTGTGATGGCTGGGAGGGGCAGAAGCTTCTTGGGCCCTTGGTGGGCTCGTGTGCTCTTCCTGGGAGAGGGCTGGTGAGCTTCTGCCTGGAGGTGCATGGGAATCTGGCTCGGCAGCGAGGACCAGGAGCCGAGATGGTAGGTGCGTGGAGGCTGTGTTGTTCTCCGATGGTCTTCTGCCTCGCTCCTCTCGGGGTGTGTATGATGGAACAGGGGTCCAGAGGCAGTGTTTTGTGGTACGGTGTGGTGCGTTTGAGGTTGGGGCAGGTTTCTGGGGCAGCCTCTCTGACGTCTCTGAAGGGGTCTTCAAAATGGCAGAGAGGAGGAGCGGTTTGGACAAAGACTATCTGCGTGGGCGCTGCTGGAGGGAGAACTTGTAGTTCACTCCTTCAGGCCTGTGATCCTCCTTGAAGACCAGGCTGGATCTTTAATCAAGGTTGCATTTACTTCTGTGGCAGAGAGCAAGAGGCATTTGGGATATAATTGTGTCTGGGGGTTTTGTGGGGGCTGCTTTTTTTTTTTTTTCCTGCTGGTGGTCACATAGAAAAATTGTAATAAATAGAGGAGAAAGATACTGGGGAGGGGGGTGCGGTGAGAATTTAGACCTTGTTTCTGCCTTTTGTTGGCTATTTTTGACCCACCAAGTTGTGTTGGGTGGTGGTGTCTCCCCTGGAGCTCCTCAGCCCTGCCTCAACAAGTAATGAGGGCAGAGAAAGCCAGGGAGCGATGGTCGCTTTGCCTGGGTGGAGGACGGCTGGGCACCGGTCTCTGCTCTGCTTAAAACTTCATGGCCTCTTCCAGAGGAGCAACTTCCATGGGAAAATCTTCCCTGGTGGATGGAGCCCATTTTGGGCAATGGGGAGAGCTGCAATGGCATTCCTGCCCCACGTTACCTGGGGAGGGGTTGGACCTGCCTGTCCCGGCCACATCTTCTGGTTGTGGGGCCATGCGGCATCAGCGCTACTCTCCTCTTCTTGTTGTGGGGTTTTTCACTTTGCTTTTTGTGGCTGGCACTTGAGTGGCTGTGTAGTGATAAAACTGAAAAACCAGAAGTGCTTTGTTTGACCAAAATTGTTTTTTCTGCCCCACCTTTACAGAATTTTCATGGAAGTGGGAGGAGGCTCAGGGACAGGGGTACAAGGCTGCAGAGGGCTGTGGGTGGTGGACGAGAGTTTGTACGGAGGGGTTGGTAGGGCTGTAGGGAGGTGGGCTGTAGGGAGGTGGGTGTTGGTCTCTTCTCCCATGTAGTTAGCGACGGGATGAGAGGAAATGGGCTCAAGCTGCGCCAGGGGAGGTTTAGGTTGGATATTAGGAAAATTTCTTCCCGGAAAGGGTGGTCAAGCATTGGAACAGGCTGCCCAGAGAGGTGGGGGAGTCCCCATCCCTGGAAGCGTTCAACAAACAGGCAGAGGTGGCACTTGGGGACATGGTTTAGTCTAGTCTACCCTTGATTGGTTTAGTGTGGACTTGGTAGCGTAGGTTAATGGTTGGACTGGATGATCTTAAAGGTCTTTTATAACCTAAACGATTCTATGATTCTGTGAAAGCTGTGGGAGGGGTGTGAAGGGGGTGGGGAGGCAGCAGCTCAGCTGGGGAAGGTCTGGGAGCTGTGCTGTGCACCAGTGCCAGCGGGGTGAGGAGCGCTGGTAGGCTGCAGTCAGCCCCCTGGAGAAGGCATGGGGCATCTAGGGTGAATATTGTCACGAAGGTCTGGCTGAGCTTAATGGCTGTTGGCTGGAGAGCGAGTCTTGAGAAATGAATTAAAAGAGCTGGGGTAGGAGAAATCCTGCGACTCTTCATCTGCCAAAGCCGCAGGACTTTTTCAATGGGGATTGCACAAGTGGCAAGGAGAGGAGGTCTGTGGGTGCAGGGCTCGGTGCTGCTCAGCAGCAGGGCATTGATCTGGGCTTTCCATCCGGCTGTGTCTCCCGTTGTGTGTCCTGCCTTGCCTGGCTGCCGTCCTGGGGCAGGTCCCCTCCCAGCACCGCTGGCTGGCATCTCTCACCTTGGCCTCTTCCATCGGTGGGTGAAAGCGGGCAAGTCCTCATTCCTGTGCCGCGCCAGCTTAATACCGGTCCTGCCAAGGGTCTGAAGATGCTTCTGTAAGTGACCTCTGCAGACGCTTTCCGCTGCCTTCTCCCGGTGCTGGAGAAGGCTCATGCAGCAGGCTCTACTTTCGCCCCTACGCGCGGGCTCGATGGCTCTGTGGCCCCTCGCGGTGTTCAGGGCTGCCCCTCGCCGGGTTGTGCGTACGTCTCTTGGGTCTTAATGCAGTAGGACTCGTGTTGCAGACTGTCACTTCACGGCTTTTCCAACAAGCTGAGGGTTTCCTAAAGCATCGGCTGGCTTACGGAGCGCGCCTGTGTTCCCAAATCACTTGTGTGCTCTGGCGAGTCGTGCTCACCGTTATTAAAATACTTCCGTAGTGCCTGGTTGCTCTGGGACCCTCAGGTCCCCTCTCTCATTACTGTTTGCAGCGCTGCGGGGTCTCTTCCCCAGCTGCTGCCTGTCTCCATGGCGGATCTCGGGGCTGGGCAGCACGTGCAGGCAGAGGCTGGGCGTTGCGGGAGAGCTGCCGGTACCCGGTTCACCAGCCTGCCTGCCGCCTTCCTCGGGCAAGCTGCTGCTCTGCTCTGCGCCTGCGTCGTCTTGTGCTCTGCCATCTCATTAGGTTTGGAGGCTTTTGGTGCAGGGACCCTCTCCTGGTCATGCAGCGCCTGTAACTTTGCTCTGGCCTCTGTGCCCTACTTGCGTTATACCAGTATTAACAGCGGTGGTGGCTTGGCCAACGCATTTCCCTGCCTTCCTGCCCCTTCTCATCTAGATTGGTACGTGCCGAAATACAACTTTGAAACCAGATATAAGGAACAGGCTGCTCGTCAAAGCTAGGTGTAGGTTTTTGTTTTGCACCCCCCCGAGGATGCTCTATTTATGGTCTTCGCTGCTGATGATTCTGAAAGGAAAGCTTCTCCCGAATCAGCCTACAAAGAAAGATAATCCATTTATGAAATGCTTATGCAATCCCAAACTCAGATTACACTGTCGCAATCTGCGGCAGATCTGATTGTGCTGGGAAAAACCCGCGTACGGTGGCTGCCTGGACCCTTCCCTGCAGGTCTGGGGGCCGGCAGCCGCGGGTGGAAGGGCAGCTCTGGAGTGGTGCTACGGCTGATTTAGCTGGGTCTTGCTCTGCCGAGAGGCTTCGCCTGGTCGGTCTTGAGGTCACCACGCCGCTGCTCCCTACTTCTGCCGCTAGCTTAGCATGCGAGCTTGTGCTTGGTTGTTCTGGCTTTTTTTTCTTCCCCAGAAATATTTCCCTGTTGTATTTGCTGTAGGAAAATTTCAGGGAGAAGGAGATAGTTCAGCTAGTTGGAAGGGGTGCGTGTGAAACCAACCCTCCAAAACCGCCACCATCAAAACAATAGATGAGGGACAGACGGGAGAGGAGGGAGGGCAAGCATGTTTCAGAAAAGCCGTGCCGTTTTTGGCTTCGGCCAGCAGGATCTAGCAGTTTGCATAGGAAGTAGTTTGTGGTCAGCAAGAGCCGAGGATACCTGCCAGCTCTGCGAGGCCGTTCGCAGCAATGCATTGTGCTTGTGAAGGCCGTGGTGACAGACCCGTCCCTCTGGCTGGCCCAGCCTGCCGGCTCTGCCCCGCTCCAGCTTGCTGCTCTCCAGCACCCCTCGTCTCCGTTGCGTTCCTGCGCGCCAGCAGTATTGGGCCAAATCCTCCACTGCTGTAGATCAGGTTCTGCACCGAGGTGCGAGGAGTTACCCCAATTTCCCCCAGCTGACCGTTGTGCCTGGGCTTTTTTTTTTAATCTTCCCTTATTGATTTAAAGTGGTCTTGTGCACCGACTCAACCCCGTTTTGGATGAGAAGGGCTGCGACACCCTCGAGTCACCGGCATGCACCAGCCTGAGCCTGGAGAGCTTTCCACAGCCTTTCCTTAGCAAACCTCAAGACCCCAGTTTACCCACTCATCTTCCTCTTAACTTTTTTTTTTTTATTATTGCTTTCCAATAATTAGGGGTGTTTTTGGAGGCTTGAATGAAATGACCTGGTCACTTCATGGCCAGCTTCATGAAATGACCTTCTGATCTCAGTGATGGGGACGTGGTGGGGGGGTGTGGTTTTTAATCAGCAGCCTGGAGAGAAAGATGCTAGTAAGTCTCTCTCCCTCATGCGGTGGCGTACGCTGAGAGGAGAGGCTGTATGTCTGCATTAAATGCTTGGCCTCGTGGTTAGTGTGAACTTGCTGTATTTGCTAGTCTGCCCTTGGGCAGGGCTGCCTGCATACGGCGCCGTGCAGAGCGCTGTCCCCTCCCCTCTAGAGCCGCTCAGTGCTAATGAACCATCCTAATGACGGGGGCAATTGTGCTGCTCTTTATCACAATAAAAAGATTAAAAAGGGTTTTCTTCACCTGTGTAGGTGTGTTAAGTAAGCCTATGTGGAAATAGTCTTTGCCAGGAAGGCATGTGGCGGAGTGCAAGACCGGTACCTTCCGTGTAAAATCGTTGTCTCCCCTAACCTGTATCCCACCTTCCAGAGGTGAGTTTGGGTGTCCTTGTCTCTCTCAGTTGTAAAAGGCGTGTTGGTGGCCGTGCCGAGGCCCCCCCGCGCTGTCCGTCCAGACCCCAAGCTCCACACCAGGTTGCGTCGTCCCCGCTGGAAGCTGGGTACCCGCTCCGAGGTCCTGCCGCGTTTCTGGCTTGATGGAGTCCCTGTGCCTTGACGCTGAAAATAAATAGGCTTCTCTGCGATCGGTGTGCAATTGGGGAACATCGGTGTATTGTGTGGCATTATACGGTAGTATTCTTCACGCCGAAAAGTGCAGGTCGGGATGTGTTTAGCCGCGTTTCTGCAGTGCTGTAGGTTGCAAACTCCTGCCAGAGCCATCTGGAATAGCGTAAGGAGCTCTCGAGTTCCCACGTGGAGATCTGGGTCACACGCACAGTGTTTTCAGAAGTTCTGAGCAATTTGATCAGTTCTTCTTTCCACTCCGTGGAAATTCATTTCCGTGATTGTAAGTAGAGCAGATCAGGAATCTTGCTAGAGAGCCTGTTCTCACCAGACTGGCACCCCAGCTTGCAGGGACGGGAGCTCCCAGCAAACACAGTAACGTTCTCCTTCTCTTATTTAAAGAGACGTGGCCAGTGGAAATGCACTGAGTGCATTGTGGTGTTTGTATTATGAAATGCAGCGCAGGCACAAAGACAGGGAAAAATGACGCGTATACTTATTGTCCATGGGAATATCTCTGGGAGGAAGCACAAATAAAGCTGTCCAGAACCTGGGTTCTGAGTTAGTAATGTAAAACTGGTGCTGGGTAATTGGAGTTGTGGAAAACACGTTGTGGTGACGTCCGGTGCTTAAAAAAATAATTCACCCACTTTGAAATATGCTATGGTACAGAGCTTTGGAAAAACTCTTTATTGTAGCAAAGTTTTTGAAGATGTCACAGTATTATTTTATTATAAAGCCAACAGCTAAAACATTAATAAGAAAAATGTATAATTCGTATACTGGCCTGAACAAAATGGTAACGTAGCTAATGCAAGATGTTTAGTAGTCTTTACCTCTGCTGAGAAAATGAGAAAAAAAAAAAAAGGCTTTGACATGTTTCCCATTAAAAATCATCCAATTCTGAATAACTGCATTTTCAGAACGAAAACTGTTGGCTTTCTTTTTTAACCTTTCCTACTTTTCCTTGGAAAGAAGAGTTTTGGTTATTCCTTGCTGTTCTCATAGCCCCTCTACAGAATATCAGATTTTTGTTCTACATTTTGCTGGCTGTGATTTAGCGTATATTGAAATCAAAGGATGGGGCCCTTGTTTAGTTGACATCAGGGCTCAGGCCCCACAGCCTTCGGCAGCTGATGCGAAGCTTCAAGTCAGTGTAAGTTTTGCCTTGGAACAGGTGAATAAAGGATTGCAAGATGCAGTCTGAAACGAGAAGCCAAAAGCACATGTTGCAGAAGATTTGTTCCCAAAGAGAGTTTGTGATTGTTGCATCTGCCTTTTTGAAACTGTCCTGGGGTTGTGACTGTGGAATATTCATAGGTCGGAATATGCTTGTGCCTTTCCCGCAGGTGAGCCCGAGGCGCTGGTGCTCCCGCTGCAGGTGTTGTGGCAGCCCCAGGTGGGACCCCACCAGCGCAGGTGGGATGGGGCCGGGGAAGCCAGGGAGGGTCCGGCCGCGGTGGTGGCGGTGGCACGCTGTTCGTGCAGCCCTGCCGCGGTGAGATGCTACAGCTGAGGTGATGTCCCTGCTGCTGGGTGTTGCAGCACTTGGTGGTGGTGGGCACCTAAAGCAGGGCGAGATGCTGCCGGGCCAGGATGGTGCTGCGCCCTGCATCCGACGGGATGGGTGAGGCCCCTGTTTTATAGGCAGCCACGTGTGAAGGGTTAAACCGCGGCTGACAGTCTGTTCCTCTTTCACTGAATCTGCCAAAACGTGAATCCCAAGTTTTGGGGTTGTTTTCTGCAAGGGCTGACAGGAGCGCAGCCTGTGCCCGTAGGCCAGGCATCGAGCTGCCTTCGGCCATGCCGCAGGGACGGTGGTGCCCGCAAGCGGGGAAACGTGGACCCCGTTGAATTGTCATAAAATGTCCTTGTTGGCGAGGTTGAAATCTTGATGGGTCCCTGCTTTCACAGGGAAATCCTTGGAAGGTGAAACCTTTGAAGAAAGCATCTCCTTTCATCTATAACTTCTATTTTCTGTTGCTCTGTTCAGCCAAATGTGTTTTGGAGTGGCGATACCCAAGGCAGGATTTTGGGGTCCGTGGGTTGTGAGTCCTGCCGTGGGACAGCTGACCCCGCTTAAACCCGTAGGTACCAGAGGAGAGCTTGTACTGGTGTAGGTCGCGGCCGTCCCATCAGGTTCAGCTGTGGACCAGTTCTGCTGCTATTTATGCTGATTTGTGTGAATGCTGAATGTAGCCTTTGTAAACACTTTTATTGCCAAATTAAGCTTTTCCCCTTCCAAAGTCACCTCAAATGACTTCCTTCTTCTCTGCCCCTTGGAGAAGTTTGCGATCTGAGAGAGGAGGAGGTTGTGGGTGAGGAGGGAGCAGGAGAGGTTTCTGCAGGAACTTCTGGGCCATTGCAGTCCTTGCGGGTTCTCCCTCGTGCCTTTCCTCCACGCAGCGACGCACAGCGAAGCCTCGACTGCTGGGAGAAGAGCCTTTCTGCTTTGAAAACAGCGTGTATGTGGAACTGAAACTGCTTAGCTCAGATTACCCGAGTATGTTTATTATTATGGGAGATGCCTGATGTTGCCTTATTGCATGTGCTCCTTCCGAGAACCACAGTCGCTTCTATCAGTGATGTTTGTACACGCAGCTTAAGCTCTTGCCCATGCTCACAGACTAAACAAACAGCATTCTCTAAAGTTTGTAAGCATAGCAAGTACAAAGTGCTTGAAGCTTCAAATTATGGTATTTAGTTAGCCAGTTAAATGCTTTTTACTTAGAAGACAGGGGTGCTTAAGGCTGCCCGTGCAGCCGTGATTCCTCCCACGCATGCACGCAGGCTGACTCCTGTGTGTCTTGGGAGCATTGGTCTCAGTCGCTGCTGTTGGCCTGGGATGCAAATTTCCTGGCAGCCCCTTCCCAAGGTTTGCCTCCCCGCTGGTAGCGTGATACGGGAGCTGCCCCGAGCGGACGGTGACCTGGGCAAGACAGAGAATCTCAGGTTGACCACCTCTCTCTCAACGCGATGAGCCAGAAAGCCTAACGAAAGGGTTGGGACCTGCAGAGAACCTTTTCCTTTATCCTTAAGCACCCTCTGAGACACTGCCCCAAGATTTGAATCCGTTCTGCTGCTCTTTGCTTGTGATCTGTCTCCAAAGCGCTGGACAAAACTGGGAATGGTTCAGATGTAAAGGTGGTTTTGAAGCGGCAGGCGTTGGGTGCGGACGCCAGCGCCTCCAGGTGCTGTGAATTCCCTGCGTGGAGTAAAGCCCGCCATGTCCTGGTGGCCTCACGCCACCCTGGGCGTTCGGCAGACCACCGCATGTCCTTCCAGCGGGCAGGACAGCCGGGCTGTGCCGCAACCTGAGCGCATGCAGGAGAAGGGCCACGGGCGGTGTCGGTGATGGGCACTTGGGTAGCAAAGTCCTTGTGAGAGAGCCTGTGTTCTGCTTGGTGGAAAGAAGATGGACAGGTGGGTGGAAATCTCTCTCAAGTGCTGTTTGTTATTAGATGGACTCAAGGTCTCTGTTGCAAGATAGCCGATTTGGTGTGTGTGCCTGCTTGAAGTGGATGCTTTGGCAGCTTAAAAAAAAAAAAAAAAGTCTTTTTTTCTTCCTCCCTTGAATCTAAAACTACATAGCATGCGTGGAACTGACACATGAGCATGTGCTTTCAGCTAATTAGGCAGACGTGACATGTCCAAGGCTGACCAGCATTGTGCCAGGAATATAATGGAAATCAGGCAGCTGTTTTTGTTGCTATTGCTAAAATAGTTTCACTTACCAGCACCAAGGCAAAGCCGAAGCAGCGAGTAAAGCAAGGAGAGAGTCGGAAGTAATGAGGCAAAGTAACGTGTTACCTTTTGTAGGGTTACTTGCTGCATGCTCATGCTTGAAACCACCTTGTGCCTTGCAAGTGTGCAGCTGGAACCAGTCCGTGAGCCTGGGTCGCGAAGCAGCTATAGAACGATTGCAATTTGATGTGCTGTGCTGCTGATGGGAGCCACGGGGTTGGTGTAATGCGTCTTCACGTTTATTACACGCAAACTGGTTTTGGTACCCTGTGAGTTGACTTTTCGGTGTGTTTCTTACCCAGCTATTGCTGCCTGCACTCATTTCTCAATATTGACTTTTCAGTTCCTTGTGGCTTCTGAATGGAAAAGTCCTGGTGCTGGCTACTTTCGTCCTTTGCTAGAGTCAAAGATGTGCTACTTCAGTCTCCTTATTTTATTACTCTTTGCTACTTTCTTGCCTTCCAGATGGTGATTCTTGTTTTGCTGGGTTGATGGCCTAGGAATAGAGTTTTGGGGGTTTGCTTGGTTTTCTCAACAGCAATCATGTATAGCCCTGAAACTTTGAGAGTGTGCAGCTGTTTTGCAGTCAGGTCTGCGTCTTGGCAGAGAAACTGGTGAGCAAAAGCAGTATGGCTGGTGTTGCAAAAATGGGAAGTCAGTCAATGTGTGCACGCTTCCCATTAGGAGAACAGGGTATGGTAAGGGGTACACTCAGACCCCCGGGTCGAAAATGGTTAACTCCTGCTGGACTGGGGTTTATCCCTTTTTTCAGTTTTACATGAAGTACGTGCCCCTGACGTTTACAGATGTTTCTTAATGATTGGAGGTAGGGAGGGCTACTGAAGTGACTTGGAGGTGTGCTCTGGCTTCGGTGAGATTGTGTTGGGTAGGAATAACAGTGCGGTTGGGCTTCATAAGAACCATTTTGAGAATGAGTACGGCTGTACTCTCATAAAGACGTTTCCATCAGTTGCTTTGTGAGCAGAACCTGAAGGAAGCTGTAGGTTTCATGTTTATAAATGAATGCTTCCTAATGCGTTGAAGAGCTGCTGCCTGTCCCGCAGTGAACGTGTTCGGGAGCCTTTCCGCCGATGTCATTAGGCTTGGGCACAAGATATTGCAATGGATCCCTATTGACCAATGCGAAAATAACTGTTCAGACTTTTATTACAAAAAGTAATTTGAAAACGGTGCCTGCTCCGATGCCTCGGTCCCCGCTCCGATGCAGCCTCCGTGCAGCGCTGTTTCCTGGCACAGCGTGGGTTGCCGAGCTCTGCCCTTGCAGTCCTGAGGAGCCTCACGCTCTGCTGGGGCAGAGCTTTCCTAACCCCTGCCTAGCGTTTTATTGGTTCACAAAGAAGCCTACCTAACTTTCGTGTCAAACACTGTATTTCTGAGGCCCTATTCAGCAGCAAATAGGATTGTAATCTTGAGCAGAAATGGCTTAAACGTTGTATAAGCATGTGCAAGATTCAGCAGAGTTTTGCTGGTACTTAACAGCAGTGAAACACCTACAGAAGTAATAAGTTGAGGGTTTGTTTGGGGTTTTTTTTTTTGTTGGGTTTGGTGGTTTGTAGGGGTTTTGTTTGGTTGGTTTTGGTTTTAAACCAAAACAGGGACAGTACTCTAATTTTAAACTGGTTGAAGCTTACAACTTCTTTTGAAACCATAGATGCTCTTCTAGTGTGAACCTTTGAAGTTGTGGAGGAACGAACCTGACTCCTGAAGTTTTTGGGACTAACTGGGATGCGGAGCTAATGGCAGTGTACCTTTCCAGTGGGATTAGGAACACCACTGTTTCTAACCCAAGGGACACTGGGTTTGAAATGCAAATGTTTTGGCTGCTTCAAGCAGTCAGGAACAGAATCAGGAATTGCCTTTCCTGTGCAGTCTCATGTATCTGTGCTCTTTTCCTTCAGGTTATGATGCCCTGAGCTATTCTGTGGAAAGTAACGACAAATGGAGTGGGAGACAGCTACTGCAAGCACATGAGGAGAACACGACTGATGTCCCAGAGGATGGGGGGCAGCCGTACGTCAGAAATTGCACTGAACCAGGTAGGAACGAAAGTTGCTTCCGCCTCCTCAGTCTTACAGTTGGCTTTCTTACCTCCAGGTATCGGTATTGGTATCACCTTTACTGCCAAAAACCTGTGCTTTCTAATTTTTAAGTCAGTAAACATGCTTGTTGTTTTCCTTGTACGTGTGCACCATATGGGTATTGCAAACTCCCTCAGCAGTGAGGGTTAAGAGGAGGACCTGCTGTCAGCTGAAGTACAAGACGATGTTTAATACATACTGCTAGGCAAGTGCTGAGATATAAGCAGCATGTCTTCGGTGGATCTTGCAGAAACATTGCGTGCGGTTCTAGTGGTGGGATGTACGTAGTGATGATGTGTGCTAGTAGGATTATCATCTGAGAAATTAGTAGGTAGTCATATAGTTAGTACAAGTCCTTGCACCAGCAGTGGGCCCAAAGAAGCCTAGTCTTCTGTAGCTTGAGTTTGGGTTGATCTGCTGATGAGAAATAGGGCTCAGTTCATAATGTAGGTTTGTCCTCGGGGAGGGACCTTAACAGCATCCTCATCGTCTCCTTGACTTCTGTTTGTATGAAGCTTGTAGGAGCTTAGAGTCGTTGAAACTCTGCTGCTCTATTTTGTTGAAGTCGGTTGACATATTCAGAAGCTTTTGGGGGAGGTGGGCGCAACCATGTTGGCTGTGTTGGTGTGCTTCACGTGTCCCACTTCCTCCCCGAGGAAGCCAGGATTAAGGCAGGCTGGGTAGGGGGGTGTTTAACTGTAGGAGGTGAGCTGAGGTGCTTTTTGAACTTGCCTGCCCTGGGCTGTTTGGGGCTTTTTATGAATTTCTTGTCCTTGTTTTGAAAGAGCCCCCCTCTATTTAGAGGGGCAGCTTCCTGTCCCATAGTTAAAAGGACAAATCACTTGCAAGCCTGTACAAAAACACTTTCCGTGGATGATAAAAAACAGAACAAGATGGGGAACCTTCAACTTGCATCCAATCCATTGCATCGTTTTTATTTCTATTAAATAGAAGTCATCATAATATATCACTATTAAAGGAGAAGGCTTTGTAAGCTGTTCAGTCTTTTTTTTTTTGTTGTCTTTTTTCTTTTTTTCTTTCTTTCTTTTCAGAGCTGAACTTGGATGTTGTTTCCTTAAAGTTCAGGGGAGGGAGGGGTGTTTCTCCATTCTTCAGGACTTATGTAGGTTATGTGCCCCAAGAGAAATTCTAACAAATGCAGTTCTTGCAGCACTTCTCTGCCTATAATTTTTCATCTGCTGTAATCCTTAATAACATTTCTGGACAGATGGATGATTATAGTCTTTTTTTAGATAGCAAAAACCAGTACAAAAATTCTTCTTACTCAATTTTTTAGTTGTTTGCATATCTCCCATGTAGTGCAGATCCAGCCTTAGAGCCTCGCATCAGCATCTGTAGTCATCTTTCCCCCACCGCTCTTGGTACTCGGCACCTGCTATCTCACCATCCTCAGCTGTTTCTGCTGCCTTCACCAAATACAGCAGCCCGTAGGAAACGTGGGATTTTATTTGTGGTGTGTGCTTTTTCTCCCCCTTTTCCACAAGATAGAACAATAATTACTGACTACATTGCATAGTGTTCAGCAGAGTGAGTCAAAGGAGAAGTACCTAGGTGAATTACTATTTTTTTTTTCTCTGAATTATTGTGACATTACAACAGAATATGTTCTGTAATAGCAAACTGAGTGAAAGTAAAAGTAACAAAGTTACAACTCCTGTGTGTTGTTTCGTGGATTTCGTTTGGACCGTTATCGTAGTGTAAATGTAAATCATTAGTGCTAGGCTGGGTGGCAGTCAGAAACGTTTGAATTGTCTTGGTTTGAATGGCAGCGGGACTGTTGAAGAGCCTGTGCAAGTGGTCTGTTGGCTTCAGCGGGCTGGAGGCCATGCGCAGAATACTTCAGTTCTGCTTTTCAGCAAATTTAAGTGAGTAAAAGAGCTGCTAGAACTGATGCTGTAAATAGCATTGATATGTTGTCGTGTTCTGAATTATTTTTGTGCTGTATATGATAACACAACATGAGAAAGCAGTGTCGTTAGTTGTGCTTTGGGAGGAATTTTCCATTTTCCCTGCAATTCGGAATGATGCCAGGTTTCTGAATCCAGCACAAAATGGGCCACCAGTCGTGAGCCCATACAACTTCATCCTGCTGCTCTCTTTCCTAATGCCAAGAGCGAAACAGCCGTTCCGCAGATTGGAATGGGCCCCGATGATGGAGCTGGGCTGCTGAGGTCAATCTAGTCTAATGCAAGCTTAACCATTGTCCCAGCAGATTAGGACGAGGAGACCTTCAGCGCAGTGCCTAACGACAGCTTTTGTGTTTAAAAGCGTGGGTAGGAGTAGGGCGGCTCAAGTCAACGTACGGCTCTGACGCTAATAATTGTTGGTTTTAAACAAAGCTGGTGGAAGGCTTGGTTCAACACCCTTTCAGGGCAGCGCAGTCCTCCTCTACTGGCTTCGTGCAGGATCAGGCCCCCGGATGGTGCCTAGCTCTGCAGTGACGGCAGACCTGAACTGGCGCAGTACTCAAGAAGCACAAGAGTTCGCCGAGCGTGTCTGCCTTTGCCTTCTCTAAGTGCTTGCCTATACAGTGCTGCTCGAGGAAATTGAGGCAATTTGCCTAAAATTGTGATGTTACTGAGCATAATTCACGTCTGGTGCATAACCGAACCCTCAGGCGCCTGTTACTTGGGAATCAGCAGAGCTTAAACGTCCTTAGCATCCCCCCCAGGACACGCACTTGTGCATTTGGCCTTAGGTGCTTCTCCTTCCCTTTGGTGAGTGTTGGTAGGAAAATGCTGCTTGAAAAGACAATTCTTTTTTTTCCTGCCTACTTGTATAAACACCTACAGCTAGGCAAAAGTGAGTGCTTAGAAAAGCAGTTTCACCTCATCTGTTGGGGGAGGGAAATGAAATGCCTCATTTTGAAGCGTTTTGTGGTTTTTTGCAAGACTTGGCTTTTGTAGTCTGTTGGCAGTAAGCACATTTTTACATGCTAAAGGAAAGATCTTTTTTCTTGAACTGCACGTGTATTTTCAGGCTCATTTGGAAGCTTGGCATGACATTTGCAAACTGCTATTTTTATTTTCTAATGGTTTATCCAGTGGGCTATCTAGTAGCATTTTATTATCAGCACTCCTTCAAATAGTGGGGGTTTTGCACACTTTTCCTTTGAAACATGCATTGTAGAAATACTAAAGGGGTGAAGTGGACGGAATTGAGCCTAAAGACCTTTTTCGGTAAATTTTTTTTTGTCTTTCTGTAATTTTTCACTCTGAAGCTGTTGCAATTGGAGTGATAGTGTGGTCTTTTTGAGCAGTTGCCTTTAAAACGCACTGCTTGTTCTGTGCTACGTAGCCCTGATTCACTGAACCCGGGGGAGTTTTGAGCCCTGCAGTATGGCACTTGGAAATAAATCTTGCAGGGCTCGATCTGGGGAATGGCTCCTTCTGTATGAGGGATAGCAAGCAAGAGACCGTGTTTCCTTTTGAAAATCTGTTGAATGCAATGATGACATGGTAACCTTTCTTCTAGCTGCCTTGCCCTGTCCGTGTGGACAGCGTTGGGTGGGCTCTCGTGCGGAGGACCGGGGTGGGCTCTTGTGCGGAGGACCAGGTTAGGGTTCAGCTCTGAGTCACTGGCTCTAGAAGCCGCTGCAAGCTGGTGCTGGGCTATGGATGATGTGGGCATCAAAGTGCACTCCCCAAGAAAGGCAGGGAAAGTAGCAAGACGTGGCAAATGGGTGAGGTGAAATGCTAGTCTCAAAAGAGGACGCCTGTCTTTGCAAGGCTACTGGATTATTTTTAGCTACTTGTTGATGTGAGGTCTGAGTACCTGCTGGTATGTTTTGAAATGTCAATTTAAGCCTTATTGCTCCGAGTCCTGTTAAACAGAAAGAAGCCGAGAAATACTCGTCATTCGCTCTGCCCTGATACTGTTATGTTTGATTGTGTTGAGTCCTTGTGGAGGCAGAACAACAAAAAAAAGCCGCTTTCTTTTCTAAAGAGCCTCTGGTCTCTTGTCTCCTGTTCCCTTATTTTCCAGTCCTGTAGTCATGTGTGCTTAGCCTGTCCCTCTTGGGTCACTGGTGGCTCTTCATGGGAGTATCTGACTGCTGCCGTGCAGCTGATGTTCTTCTGGCCTCTCCTGCCATCCTCTTGTCCTTGTATCCGTGTGAAGGATGTGTGGAACTAGAGATGGACAAAAAGATTGGACAGAGTTTATTCACAAAAAAAGTGATATCGTTTAATTAAAACACTTGATGATTTTGGGCTAGGTTTGGCAAACAGTTTTGGCTAATACAAAAGATGGTGAGGAAAGAGTGAGAAATACTCATGTTACTTCAGGCAAAGTATCATTTAACCACCTAGTCCTGTTTAGAAATATGATTCACCCACTGAAGCCAACAGAGAGGCTTAAGCTGATTAAAGTTGAGCTTTGGGTCAGGTCCATGTGCTAACAAATTCAGAGCTAGGTTTGCACTAGAGAAATTCAGAGAAACTTGCTGTTAATTCAGGTTTATCAGCTGTCGTGGAGGTGACAAGCTCATAGGCTGCGTCAGGATGAGATGTAACGTGTCTAGAAATTGATGTTGGAGGCTGCTTTGTTGTGGCACGCCGAGGTCCTGGTGCCACCCCTGGTTAGCTCCTCACTAGACTGACGTATGTTTCTGCTGATGAGCTGTCATCGTGTTCCTCCCCCGGTGTTACCGCTTCCCACGTGCTCCGTCGCCGCTCCTGCCTTGGGAAGGCTGCAAATAAAATAACAGCCCCGCTTAAATGTGCTGGTTTAAAGTCATTATCGGTAATGGCAGGAAGTATGTGATTATTGCAGAAACTGAAAGATCTCGGTATATTCATTTACACCCTCAGGCGCAAAAGTGTTTAATTTAAACAGCCCAAGAAGTTTTTATGCAATTATTTCTTACGTTTCTTCCTCTTATTTCAAAAGCAACTTTCTCTTTTATCCATATTTCTCCAGTGAGTCATATATTATGATAATGTAATTTGTAGCGCTTGGCTATGAAGTAGGTAACTCTTCCAGGCTGCTTGCTGATGCTTGTTACCGTTTCTTCAGAGCCCTGTTTGCGCTGAACCACAAACCTTAACCCACAAAACCCGAACGGCCGCATGTGAATTTGTCCTCTCTGATCTCGCTCCCGTTGGGTGTTTGCTTCCCTCTGTTTTGCGTACCGGGGCAGCGAGATGACCGCAGCCGCCGCGGGTTTCTCGGCGACCGAGCTCTGCCTGGCGCGCGGCGTGGCCCGGGGGTGGCAGGAGAGGCAAGCGCGCTCTGTTGTACCTTTCTCTCGTGGTGCGGGAGAGGAGCCTCGTGCTTTGGTGCCTGCGCGGGCAGCGCTCTCCTGGCTGCTACGTCCTCTCCAGAGCCGTGTTTCCTCTGCGTCAGCACAGAGCGGTGCAGCCCCCTTCCCTTGAACTCGCCCTGGGGTGTGGGTGTGCTGAAGCACAGCCCGAGCAGGCCGTTTTCAGCCAGAACAGTAGCAGCTGTCTCTGGGCTGAAAAGGAAGCAACCTCTTCACCCTCACGCGTGCAAGGACTTAGGCAAGTGCTCAGCTTTAGGTGGTCTGAGCTGTCACGCCCAGAATGACGTCCAGAGGGCACGCACGGTGCACGAGACTGGTGCCTTTACCTCTGAACGTGCTGCTGGTGCTAGAAGAGGAGCTACAGCAGCGAAGTCCCTGCTCTGAGGACTTTCAGCCTTTCAGTAGGATAGGGATGGGAACGCTGGAGAAGTTAGCGCGTTTATGCAGCTGTAAAACTCACTGCAGCAGGATGAAATTCAGGGCTTCTAGCGCTCTCTGGGTTGTCCGTCGTCTTCTGTTGGTGGATTGTCACCGTTGTATGGATAAAACCGCACAGGAGATCACGGCAGCGGCAGAAGTGCCTAGCAGGTCCCAAAATTGTAGCGCGGTCTAAGATGGGTTTGTGTGCTAGAAATGAGGTGTATTAAATGAAATACTGGAGCACTGGAGTATTTTAATGAGTGGCGTTGTCCCGAGACTCCAGCTGATGTTCGTGCTCGCGTGTGTACGGCAGCACTGTCCATCAGCGCTCGGGGTGCGCATCGGGGAGGCAGAGTCCGAGTGTTGGGACTGATACCCGTTCTCATCGAGGCTGGAGAAGACACAGAAATTAAACGTGGATACGATGTGCTCATCCTTTTCATGGAGCCTTGATATTTGGGTGTGGAGGGTGATGGTGACTCCTTCATCTCCATAGGTAACACGGACTTCGCGCCTCTTGGCCTTTGCACCTGGAGAGACGGTGCCAGGCTTGCACTCTTCCCTTTCTGAGCATCTGTCTGCTTTTTGCCTCTCTAAGGTGCAAGGAGTGGTATCTTGACAAGCCTGGGTTTTGCTTTAGTGGGCTGGGCTTGTGGATGGGAAAAGGGGAGACACAGAAAACAAAATTCCTGTGGAAAGGTGGTGGAAGCAGCTGCTGGCAGAGTGAGCAAGACTGCTCTTGCTCCTCCACTGCCGAGTTCAGGAAGGCCTTCTTCACAAGCAGATATAATATGCTATGTGAAGAGTGGGTTTTTTTCTTTTTCCACCCCCCACCCCCCCAACCAAAATGCAATTAAAAAAAAAAAAAAAGTCGCTTTCCCTCAAGCAAAGTCACCTTTTTTCCTAGCAAAATGGAAAGTAAAAATTTGTTTCTGCCTAGTGAGTTGCAAAACCTTGCTTTCACTTGTGGAAACATTAGAAAAATAAATTGCTGTAAGTTTAGTAACAATGTCCTTGAGGAATATAAAAAAAGACGTTCTTCCCTCCCTCAGCTATAACACTTTTGTGAATTTGACAGAAATTTGCTCGAACTTCTGCTCCCACACTCTGCTTCTGCCTGTTGATTGCTCTCTTCCGCCCTCCCCCACAAGAGGAGACTCGACGGGAGTCGGGAGAGTGATTCCTCTGGAGCGAAGCCTGGGAGAGGAGCGAGCAGCGCTCGCCAGGCACCGGCCTCTGCCGCCTGACGGGAGTGCATCACGGAATCATGGAACGCTTTGGGTGGGAAGGGACCTTTAGGGATCGCCCAGCCCCTGCAGTGACAGGGACAGCTTTAACCAGAGCAGGGTGCTCGGAGCCCCGTCCAGCCTGGCCTGGGGTGTTTCGGTAGGTTCTGGTAAGGCTCACCCGCCCGCTAAGGCAGGTGTGAGCAGGTAGCGCGAGGCTGCTCCGGGAGCCGGGGCTGCTCCATGCTGGGGCTGCTCCCCGGCAGCCAGCTGTCACCTGTGCGCGCTCTGCCCCCACCGCTTCTCATCTAGTCTGAAATGGTTTTGGTGCCCAGTATTGCAGTGATCCAAGGAAATCCAGTTTTGAGGACTCCGGTGTGCTGTCATTCGTTCTTACTTTTCCCCCTTGTTGCTTTGCAGACAAGGGTTGTCGTTAGTCCCACCCTGATGCGGGAGCCCTGCTCCTGGGGCTTAGGGTCTGCAGTGCTAAAACACCAGTCTCCCCACGGCAGCGTTTTCTCCTGTAGTGCAACCATCAGGTCCCACGCTTTGGGAGGGGGTCACAAGCGATGCACCGTCGCCGTGGAAGGCTGCTGTGTCGCTCCTCACACCGAGCAGGACAGAAAGGCTTCGTCAGCTGCAAACCTAAAGCGTTGGAGAACTGTGATGTTGGGGTTAAAACCTCAGAAATAAAAATAAAAACCGTGCTTGTTTCTTCCAAGTTTGTGTGCTGGCATGGAGGCGGGTTATCTTTTCCTACGGTCAGGAAGGAGAGATGTTCTCTTGATGGGAGCAAGAGCTGAGGTTGTGGTGCTGTCACCTGGCCCCAGGAGCTGAGGCTTGAAGAGACAAATGCCAAGGATGGCAAAGCTCCGCGTCTGACACCTGCTTTTTAACTAAACGTTGTTTTTGACGGGGCTGCGTGCCCCTACAGCCTGTACCTCTAGCTGAGGGGGAAGTGTGAGGCAACCACTTGGGTTTGGAAGAGTTCTTCCTTGCTGAGCTTGCCTGCTTGGTTTGTTAGAAATATTGTGAATGATTTTTCCTTTTCCCCCGTGTTTGCCACGGGCAACACACAAATGCATTAAGTGCAGGCTGTTACGGTGTCAATCTGAAAATGGGTACACCCAGCTTGCTCACCTCTAATTATCTTTTTTTTTGGGGGGTGTGGGGAGGTTGGCAGCTGGAGTGTGTTTCTGGAGCCAAGTTCAGATTCAGGTGAAATTGGGTCAGCAGAGACATGCGCACACCGTGTCTCTGCGATTTACAAGCCTCCCATCCTGTGCTTCAGGTGTGACACGCCTTGTTGGACACAGGGGAGAACACAACTTGATTTTGATCGCAGATGTTCTCATTAGCCTATGTCTGAGAAGTTGACCCATGACAGTTGTAAAAAGCTGCTAGGGATATTTGAAGATAACCTGCAGATGATGGAAAGTATTCCGCTGCTTGGTTATTCATGCAGCTGGTTTTTTGCAGGGTATTTTCCACCTATCTGGTGCTCGGAATGATCTCTCGGGCTCCAGAAATTTTCTGCAAACTTTTGGATAATGTCTTTTTCTTCTCTCAGTGGAGTTAGATTTTTTTAATTTTTTTTTTTTTTTTTTTTTTTTTTTTTTTGGTCTTGCAAAGAACTAGAGTGAGAATTTATTTTCCCAACTGGGAAAATGTTTAATCTTCCTGGTGGCAGTTCCAATGTCCGTGTGCCACCAAATGGGTGGCATTGCAGGGGAACTTCCAGGGACCAGCAGACCCTTGAACCTAGCAGGGAAAGGTTATGCCAAGGAGTGTTTTTAATGGGGAGGAGCCATTTACCATTGCAAGAGCTGGCCCAAGGGAGTGGAAAATACAGCATCTCTGGGTGTCTTTCCCTCCTGTCACGTGGAGGACGGCAGCTGCGAGGTGGTGGATGGCGAGCTGCGCGCAGGAGCCCTGGGGAGCCCGGTCTTCTCGTGGGTTGTGCCCACGCGGCGCACGTGAGCGGGCGGAGAGCTGGCGCCGTGTCCTTGCCGCCGCGAGGGGTCGAATGCGCCAGCGTACGAGTGGGAATGCTCGCCGCTTGCGTCTGGGCTGACCGTGCGCACATGTACATACGGCGCTCGTTTGCTGCGGTGTCGGAACAATTATCCTCAGGCTGGGATTTGGCACTGCGAAGCTGCGAGCTCTGGAGTTGCTTTGTGACTTGGTTTTGCTGCTTTTATTTATAAACGTGTTCAGCTGCTCGGGAGCTGAAGCTGGGCGAAGCGCGTCTTTGACGCAGCCTGGGTCGTGGCTGTGCTGTGGACTCGCTGCACGGGGTTTGCTTTCTGGGCTGTTTTGCAGGGCCTTGCTCTATGGGACTGTTGGATTGCAGGACCTCTTTGAAGTAAGAGGTGGTCACGAGTACTTTCTTTAGGACTTCTCAGTCATCTAAGGGGGCGAGAGCCCAGGTGTCGCTGAGTTACACTGGCGTACAGGTGAGCAGATTCCTTGGCACCAGCCGCTCCAAGGCAGGACCTGTCGTGTACTTACGACTGTAGCTCGACCACGCGCCAAAGGGCAATCTCAGAACAATTGCTTTTTGCTGGGTACTTAAAAAACTCTCAACTGATCTCCAAAATCCTGCAGTTCCCTGGAAAATAGGGCCCTCTGTGCGCACGCAGGAGGCCAGTAGATTCTTTTTGCTGAAATTTTGCCAGTATTCCCATGTGATTATGTGTGCGACTCCAGGAGCTGAAGCTTTAGGGAGAAAAATAATACAAGCCCTGTGATTAAAATCAAGAGGTGGCAGTGCTATTTCCCAGTTTATCCTCAGTGTGTTCTCTTGCATTGATGAAACAAAAGAATTAGAAAAGGGAGGGGAGCTAAGTGGCAAAACAGCAAAGTGAAACCCAGTTCCCCAAGCCAGCGTCACCTCTGTGGTTTGTGGGCAGAGGGAAGGTAGTGAACTCCTGCGAGCCCATAGTGCCCTCGTCAGAAAGCTGCCGTTGATTTTTGCAGAATGCATCATTGCATATGTATCAAACAGTTGTAATGAAACCACTACTTGTTCTGGTAGAAACGAATCTCATTAGACCCACTGGCTCCTGGCTTATGAGTACTCAGCCTCCAGCCTTCTGCATCGCAACATGGCCGAGGTGTGTACCGGTAGTCTGCAAAATCTCACCTACTGGGACTCATTTGCTTAATTGGTGATACTTGTGATTAGCATGTTCCCGTTGTAATTGTTGTTTCCAGTGGAAATTACTGTATTGTCATATGCTAGCTATGCAATAAGGGCCTTGCAGAGTGTTTATGGAAGATTTGTACGTCATGCTGGGTGTTGAGTGAAGAATGCCAAAGGATAATTGACTGTTGCTACCCAAGGAGCATGTTAATAGTCTTGAGAAATGATGACGAGGAAAACAAAAAAGGAATAATCCTGTAGGGAACAAGGAACAGATCTTAACCTGTACACCTGCTGCTATCAAAGACACAGGAGGACATCATTTGAGAGCCAGTCAGAAGTGCAGCCCGGCTTGCATGGTAGCTCTTCCTAGGATCCCATCGATAAGTCGGTGTTTTGCGTTAGTTAGTGAGCTTTACTGGCAAAACCTGAAATAGGGAATGCTGGACATGGAATTGCTGGCCAGGGGAATTTAGCAATTAGTGGTAGGGAGCACACGGCCGCAGTACCCCCTAAAGGTCTGCATCTGATACCTTGAAGAGGTGGTTTGGTGCCGATCAGTCCTTACTCCTTCAACCCCTTGTTCCCCTTCTCATCCCGGTCCTTCCAGGTGCATGGAAGCACCCACAGCCAGGCAGACTTGCCAAAATCCAAACCTGAACCCCTTGTATTTCACAGCGTTTTGCTAACAATAGGCTGCTTAGTTACTTAGTTTTTGAAGTACAGTGCAGAGGCTTAGGAGAGAGAGATACTTGGCTAAAAACTATGGCCCATGTAAGACAGAGAGAGATAGGGCTACAGCTTCTGATCTTGTCTCTTTCTGGTCTTCGTTTGGACTGTAATGAAATGACCCGCCTGCAACCTGCTAGTCACCATTTAATTAAACTTGTTCTCTAGGGATTGCTTAATCCGGCAGCCTTTGGCTGGTGCTAAATGCTGTCTAGATGTGAAATACTGCCCCTGATGCTACCAGTCGTGGTGCGAAAGCTTTGCCTCGTGTGCTTTTGCTAAAGGTCTGAGGTGCTGGCCACAGGCTGTGCTGGAGTGTGCCGAGAGTTTGAAACTTGTTTTGCTGTTTATGCAGACATGCCAAACAGATAAAAAATAGACGTGGCAGAGTGCTTATCCAACGTAAAGCTGGTCTCTCTTATCCCTGTCTTAAGGTCTTGTTTCCTTTTCAAAGACAGCGATCAGTCTGGATAAAACACAGCTTTCAAACTACGAGCTTGTGGGACTCCGGTCTTATTTGATGGAATGGGCCACATTAAAAATCAATGTATTTTTAAGAGGAAATGAGGTGGAGCACAGCTTTTTGTGATGGAACTCAAATATTCCTTGGAAGATCTAATGGATTGTGTTTGCACACATAACTTTGCGGGGGACAAACGCATTTTTTCAGTTACATCATCTCTAAATGAGCTGCCTACTTTATCTCTGGAAAAAAATGCAGGTAGCAAATATCAGCATTCTTCAGTACAAAGAGGGGGAAAATATTTTCCTAAGTACATCATCAGCCAGTTATTACAGTTATATAGCCAGAACCCATGTTTAGAGTAACAGCGAGGGATGGGGGGGAACCTCGTGTCCCTTTCTATGATTATTTTTTCCCCTCTGAAATTACTTTAAAATGCTCAGAAATTTTTTTCAGTTTTGTTTTTTGGGCTTTTTTGGTTTGGTTGGGGTTTTTTTTTTGTTCTTCATGTCTAGAGGAATGAGACTTGCTTCCTTGAACTTTTAGCAAGCTTGGGTTACTCCTTTGGTTATTGTGTGTTGTGGAAAAGGCAGCAGAGAGGTTTAAAATGCTGAAGAGGGACCATTGCTTCCAAATCTTTGCATTTAAAAGGTGTTGGGAAGCAAAGCGGCGCTTCAGACATGAATAAATATCACACCGTACCTTTCTGAGCTGGGTTTTACTTCTCTGACACCTGAGGATGCCGGGCAGCTGTAGTGTATCGCTCTAGTAATCCAAGAAGCCCGAGACCTGAATTTCTAAGGAGGAGGTGAAAAAAATGTTGAGTCAGACTTATTCCTTTCTCTTGGAAGAAAACATACTTGGATTTTCATATGCCAGGCATGGAAAGCAGGGCTGTTGTAGGTTTTTGGGTTGGTAGCCGGGAAGAACCATTTCGGTCCTCTTGTTTGGTGCTGCCCTCGGGGAGCGGGGACGTCCTTCTCGCTCCCGGCCCCGCTGCTGGAGGGGGTCTGTGGAAGGGGTCCGTGGAAGGGGAGCAGCGGACCGAGGTGCTGGAGAGGTTTTCTCCTCATGGCTCTGCTGGGAGGTGTGGGTCAGGTCCTCTCTGTGCCTCTGCAAGACGGCACAGCTAATGCTGACTGGCAGCGCAGGGCGCGGTTGGACTGTGCTGATGAAAAGTGCGCTGTAAGGAGTTATTACCGATTCAAAACCTGTAGATTGCAAGCGATTGTGTTCGGGTTCTTTTTGGACCATCTTTCTGATCAAATCAGTGACTGGCACTTACTTAGCAGATGCAAGCTGCTCGGTGCAGGATGGCCTCAGAGCAGTACTGAAGGACAAATAACAGCTCGCAGCTGTAATAAAAGCGAGTGGGTGCCAGATGTAGAAGTTCTAGATTGGCCAGATACCAGAATAGTGGGTTTTGGGTTTTTTTTTTTTTACATACCTGAATTATTCTTTTGTCATGGTAAATGCAAATTGTCCACTTAAGCATGTAAAAATATATTGCTGCATTTTTGTAAAATGTCATAGTTGTCCCCAGCGTCCTGTTTCCACCAAGCACCTATACTGTGAGCGTACTTCCTGCAACACTTTATTATGCTGCTGGTTTCTCCCAGAGCGAGTGACAGCTGGCTTTTTAAACCGTTTTGGAGCTCAGAACAGATGCAAGTTCTTACAGCGCTGCAGAAGTCTGCAAGCCATGGCTGTGCTGTAGCACAAACACAGATTTTTGGGAGGAGGACTTCTGAATACTTGGAATTATGTTTCCTGTGTCTTGACAGTAGAGAGATTAAGTTGTCCACCCGTGGGCAAAATCTGGGCAGGTCCTTAGGTGATGTGAGTCCGACAGGCTCTGCTGGCTTACGTCAATTGATGGTTTAGCCCTTGATGGCGCAAAGGAACGCTGAAAACGTTGTGCAGGTAGGACAGATCCAGGTCCCATGTGCAAAACTGGAGCAAGGAGGGTTTTCTGTAGGACCACAACAGGTATTCTGGGCTGCTGCATCGTTTCCTCCTTCCTAAAGCAGGCGGAGGCACACGGCAGCAGCATCCACAGCTCTGGCACGCCGTGATGCCTCTGGGCTGTGCCGGCGCGGGGGCTTTGTGCGTAGCCAGCCCTTCCTCTCGGTCCGTCCGTCGTGAACCCAGAGCGCCGAGTGGCGAGCGACTGAGGTTCAGTGCTCCGGCATCTCATAGACGTGAGCTCCTGGTCAGGTTTTCGTGGTCTGCTCACCCCGTGTGCCTTCCAGCAGCTCCTCCGGTTTGCGGTCCCCGTGGTGGTAAGGGACGATGTGTGACTTGCAGAAATCTGTGTACTGCCTTTCACTTTCACGCTTGTCAAAACAAACAAATACTGGTAGCTGTGCAGTGCAATAAAACCGGCCCATGTATCAAGGCAGAGGTAGAAACCGACAGTTTGAGATTTGAGGCTGAAACAGTAAGGTCGGCCGTTCTAATAATTAACTAATTTCACCGAAGTCCACATTGGTACGGGCCATACTGCTACTGCCTTTAGTGAACCCAAGAACAGATTGGTGGTTTTTTTTAAAAAAGGAAGGAAAATCTACGCTACTGTAAGTTTTTGTTTGCTAAAAATTTTGGACTCGCGATACCAAGGGATTTGGGAATGAAGTAATTTGTCTTGGTGCCTGCTGACCCCAAATGTACTGTCCTTGGGACAGGCTGTGTGTTTCCTCCTCTCATTAAAAATAATGCACATGGTTCTGTATCTTGAATGATAATCTTCGACTCTGGCTTTCTTTGCAGCTGGTGTTGGTACGTCAAAGGCTTAAACCCCTCAGATTCTGGCTCAGCGTACACGGGGTTAGATATTCCAGCTCCAGCAAGACCTACAAGGCAGCCTGCTTTGACATTTCTCATTCCAGTGACTTGGTTTTGTTCAGACCAAGTTTGAAGTTTCTCATCAAAGCACATGGAGGCCAGTATCTTTCCTAAGCCAAATAATACGTGGAGGTGTTGTGCTCGGGCTCCAGAGGAGGAAGGAAGTTGCCGGTGAGCGGGGTGAAGCAGGGCTGCGGGAAGCGTCAGCTCTGGAGAAGCGTTTGGGGGTTCCGAGCCGTTGGAAAGAGGAGCCTGGGGTGGAAATGGAAATTCAGCCCTGGCTATGGCAGGTTCTCTAGCTCAGACGATTTTGTGTGAGTTTATGCTATTTTAAAGGGCAACTTCAGAGGGCATGCGCTGAAATACAAAATGTGTTTTAAAGGGTTCTTAGGTTTTGTGAGGTTCTGCGCAGCTCGGAGAATCACTCCACTGCATTGGGGAAGGGTGCTGGGGGTGAGAGGCATTGCCTTTTATTTGTATTTTAAAATCGGGAATAGAAAACCTGGGTGGTCTATGATGGCAGGCTGAAATTTTGTGTCTGCGTAGTTCCCACCTCCTGGGTCAGCTCTGCGTTTACCTCTGCTGTGGCCCTTCCCCATGCACGCGGCGTGCCCGTGTTACTCCCGCGGGCGAGCGGACGGCTTCCGTGGTGCTCCGAGGCCAGGCTGCACCTTATCTCCAAGCAGCCTTCTAGCAGAGAAGGAGACGTGCGGCTTTCTGACCCGGCCCAGAGCCGGTCCAAGCTTCAAGTGCCCGCTCATATTGAACGCGTAGTGAATGACAGGGGAGTGCTCGCGGGAGGAGGTGCGAGGCCCACGTGAGTACCGAATGCACTCGTTGCCTC
Source organism: Pelecanus crispus (assembly GCF_030463565.1). Classification (NCBI taxonomy): domain Eukaryota; kingdom Metazoa; phylum Chordata; class Aves; order Pelecaniformes; family Pelecanidae; genus Pelecanus; species Pelecanus crispus. The sequence continues at coordinate 337,813 of NC_134645.1, read as the reverse complement.
CGGTGCGCGCCAACAGATGCTCAGCGGGGACGGATGGCGGTGTGCACTCCAGTCAGACCAGACCCCCCATCTTTTGCAAGGGTGGCTTTAGGCGGCCAAGGGAAGGCGTCTTGGGGCAGCAAGGTGCGGCTCTGCCGGTGTAGCTGTTTGGGCAGCAGGCGCTTCCCCGGAGAGGTGCTGCGAGCCATCCCCCGCCGGCCCGGGGAGCCGGTGCTGGCGCAGCCCTGGGACCTGGCGCCCGCTCTGCTGGCACCGCTCTGCCAGGCGTTCCCAGGTACGCAGATATTCGAGGCCGCACCTCGAATGCACTGTTCAGTGTTGGGCCCCTCACTACAAGAAGGACATTGGGGTGCTGGAGCGTGTCCAGAGAAGGGCAGCGGAGCTGGGGCAGGGTCTGGAGCACAGGGCTGGTGGGGAGCGGCTGAGGGAGCTGGGGGTGTTCAGCCTGGAGAAGAGGAGGCTGAGGGGAGACCTCATCGCTCTCTACAACTCCCTGACAGGAGGGGGCAGGGAGGGGGTGTTGGGCTCTTCTCCCATGGAGTCAGTGATAGGACGAGAGGAAATGGGCTCAAGCTGCGCCAGGGGAGGTTTAGGTTGGATATTGGGAGAAATTTCTTCATGGGAGGAGTGGTCAAGCATTGGACCAGGCTGCCCAGAGAGGTGGGGGAGTCACCATCCCTGGAAGCGTTCAAAATTGTGTAGACGTGGCACTTTGGGACATGGTTTAGTGGGCGTGGGGGTGTTGGGTTGATGTTGGACTGATGATCTTGGAGATCCTTTCCAACCTTAGTGATTTCTAGTTTTTACTTCCATTAAAAAAATAATCCAGCCACCAAGCCAGGAAACATGAAATTAATTATGACTCTCCCCTTAATTGGTTTAGCGTGGACTTGGTAATGTTAGGTTAATGGTTGGACTGGGTGATCCTAAAGGCTTTTTCCAACCTAAACGATTCTACGATTGTATGCCTGGAACACACTGCTGCTGCAAGACTGAAGGCTTGTCAGTGCCGAGCGGCCTTTTGTTTAACACGCGGCTGCTGCCACAGCGCGGGAAGCAGTGTCGGCGGGGTTGCTTGTTTGCAAAATGTCAGCAGGGATGGGAGCGCTGGTAGGTGGGAGAGGAGGCGATGGAGAGAGCTGGATCCGAGCTGAGGAGCGGGGGGCCTCTGGGGAACAGCCTGTGCCAGAGGAGCTGCTTGAACGAGGCGTCATGCGGGGGAGCGCTGAGCGCAGGGACGCCAGCCGTGGGGGCCCTTGCCCCCTGTCCGGACGGGCTCTGCCGGCGGAGGGAAGGGCCGCCGTCGCGCTCTCGCCGTCTCTGCCCAGGGAGGTGTGACCACCTTAGCCGGGCCTCGGTGGAGGGGAGCCCACCAGCAAGCTGCCCGCCGCTGCCGGGGCTGGGCGGTGGTCAGGAGCAGCTCTCCTGCCGAGACCCCTTCTGCAGCACTGGGCCCATTGAGGAGCCTTCCACAATATAAATGCATAAATTTTATCCTATTTGAAAGTCTCTCTGCGCTGCCAGAAGGGTAGAGGGAGTAAGCGTGATGATGAAGAAAATCAGGGCAAATGGTTCTAAGCACATGCTTTAAATTTAGGTGTGTCTGTGGTATTTTGCAGATTGAACATGAATGTGTCAACGAGGGCCTCAAGCCTTAAATTAAATTTCAGTGCCTTCAGGGGTGAAAGCTGGTGTAACTCCAAGATCTGTCCCAGGACAGGTCTTTATTAGAGTTTCTGTTTTAAATTTGTTATTTTTGGGCTATTCCTATAAAAGAAGAAAAATAACATCTGGCCCCATGTTACAAAATGGATTTTTGTTGCTTGTTTTTCAATTCTTGCCAGTAGTAAGTATTTAAAAATCAAAGGTCCAGATTTTCCACCGATGTAAATTATTACTAGCTCCATTGACTTCATTGAGTTTACACTCGTTTTAAACGAGCAAGGATCTAATACAACATCCCAAGTCAAGATTTAATACAGTCAGGATGGAGTCTTTATCATCGGTTATTTGCATTTTAAGCAGCGCTTAATTGTGTAGTTTTTATACACAGACACGTGCATAAACTCACTTATGCATGCACAGAATAATGGTTTTATATATTAATGCTGAAGCAGTTTAATTTAGTGCACAGCAGTGGGTAAAATAAAAAGTATTTAATTAAAAAGGATTTTTTTCATGGACTGCATAAAGAATTTTCCAGATTAGATAGTGGTTACCCATATGTGCAAGTTCTTCGTTATTTCCTTGCTGTCCCTGTTAGGAGGCGGAGAGATGAGTTACTTTCCTTTCCTGAAGCTCGGGCAGGAGGGCGGCTGGCTGCCTCGCTGCCTGGTGCTGGCGGTGAGCGGGCGGTCAGGAAGAGAGCTCCTGCTTTGGTCTGGGCTCTCCGGAAAGATTTGGGCTCAAAGTCTTTTGTGCGAGGTGTGATAAAATCACACAAAGAGAAATCTGTGCTGCTCTTACTGCCCGAGTAGACGAGGTTTAGGGTAGGTGGTAACAGGTAAAGCAACTGGTGCCCCAAGCTGGTTGAAAAGCCAGGGAGAGCAGCCATGTCCTGTTCCCTAAATCAGCGCTGTTCTGCCCCAAAGCCTTGGCCGCAGCAGGGGTGATGGCTGTGATCCTTCCTAAGCGTGTTTGCAGCAGTCTGCCTGCTCTGCCACCAAAATCTTGTGTGCCAAGTGCCAAAGGAGCCAAACCTCCTGACAAGAGGGTGTAGTGAGGTGGGTGTTGGTCTCTTCTCCCACGTAGTTACTGATAGGATGAGAGGAAATGGGCTCAAGCTGCGCCAGCGGAGGTTTAGGCTGGATATTAGGAAAAATTTCTTCACGGAAAGGGCAGTCAAGCATTGGAACAGGCTGCCCAGGGAGGTGGTGGAGTCCCCATCCCTGGAAGTGTTCAAAAAACGGGCAGAGGTGGCACTTTGGGACATGGTTCAGTCTGGTCTGCCCTTGATTGGCTTAGTGTGGACTTGGTAGTGTAGGTTAATGGTTGGACTGGATGATCTTAAAGGGCTTTTATAACCTAAACGATTCTATGATTCTATGAAGCTCAGGTTGTCCATCTCCTTTTGTATGTTTGATGGGTTAATATTACAAATACAGAACTGTCAGTAAAAGCAGGCCATACTCTGGGCAGAAATAAATAATAATAATAATAAAGGATGCCAGCTGCTTTGACCTTTCAAACCAGGTAAACACCCGTGCATCCCGTGGTCACCTGCTTTGTTGGGGTTTTGGCTGCAGCTTGCAGCATGGAAAGCCTCTCTGCATTTCATGTTTGCTGATGTGAAGTTAATGGGAGGCTTTCAAATTTGTTTTTATTTCCATCCCAAACTGCAGAATTTTAGGATGTCGTCAAATATCCCTTTAAGGCCAAACAGTACTTGTGCTTCTCTGGAAAAAAAAAGTCGCGGTTCTGTGGGAGCTGTTACTCCGGAGCACTTCACCAGACGTCCGGCTGCCTCTGTCAGCTCGAGCCTTCTGCCCTGTGCGGGTCCTCCAGACCCACATCGTCGCTGTGCCGTGGCCAGAGGCAGCAGCCACGGGTGCCGCAGCTTTCTGTGCACACCGGCGGCTTCGGGAGCGGAAGGCGCCCCGCGCCCGTAGGTGCGAGGCTGGGTGAGGAATCTGCCGGGGGCTTCAAAGGTTACTTGCGCAGCGGTGGCTGTGCGTGTCTGCTGGAAGGGGAAATGCTTCAGAACATACGCTTTCCTTGATTTTATGTGTATATACCTATGCATAGATAAAAAGAGAGATGGGATTAAAACAACAAGCAGTCATAACCGGTGTATTTGTGACCGAGGACAATCCTGAGTCTGCAGCCTGACGAATACAGGGGCAGTGTTAACCCAGGCTTCTGGCGATGGACAGGCAGGTGCTGACGGGCTGAATGACCACTTCTGATTAGCACTCATTAACCGTCTCAGAAGAAACCGACTGGAGAGTTCGCTTCTGCGCTGATGGCTGTGACTTCCAGGCGACCTGAGCACTGCGATGCTCTCTCCTCCTGCCGCTTGGCGAGCTCTCCGTGTCCTGGCTGAGTGACACTACCTGCTGAAGCATCCTGGTAATTACCCACCACACCAGCTTCATCCAGTGAAGGGCTGTTATTAGTCATGAGCCAGAGATGCTGTCTTCCCATCTCTTAATTGATGGGAGAAGAAAAGGAAAGGCGGAGGTGATAATTGTCTTGTGTTAAAACAGGGATAATTGCCGCTATAGAATTCCACTAGAAAACAAAGCGGCAATTAATTATTCATCCTCGCAACTCAAACGCGGCTCGCAGCGTCAGGGTTCACAGCTCCTTTGGGCTGGGTTACGGGGGGGCGGTTGAGGAGCGAGCCTGCGCCTCCGGTCGCTGGGAGCCCGGCGCTTTGCCCAGTTGCACGGACGGCTCCCTCGGAAGGGCGCCCGTTCCGGGTCTGTGGGGCAGCCGCCAGCAGAAGCTGAACCTATCGCTCCATAAACCTGGCTGCGAGCCCAGTGCCTTAGGGGACCCCTGCCTGTGTTCGTGGTAGGACGCGGCCTTATCCGTGTGACACAGCTGGGTTGGTGTCGTGGTTCAGCCAGCAGCTCAGCACCACGCGGCCGTCGCTCGCTGCCCCTGCCCCGGTGGGATGGGGAGAGAATCGGAGGGGTGAGAGTGAGAAACACTCCTGGGGTGAGATAAGAACAGGTTAATAATTGAGATAAAGTAAAATAGTAATGATAATAATAACAATATAATAACGATAATAACAATATCCAAAGCAAGTGATGCCCAATGCAGTTGCTCACCACCCGCCGACCGATGCCCAGCCAGTCCTCGAGCAGCGATCGCTGCTCCCCAGCCAACCCCCCCAGTTTCTATACTGCCCATGACGCCGTATGGTATGGAACGGCCCTTGGGGCAGTTGGGATCAACTCTCCTGGCTGTGCCCCCTCCCAGCGCCTTGTGCCCCTGGCAGAGCATGGGAAGCTGAAAAGTCCTTGCCTGGCATAAGCAGTGCTGAGCAACAACTAAACCATCAGGGTGTTATCAGCATTATTCTCATCCTAAATCCAAAGCACAGCACTATGCCAGCTGCTAGGAAGAAAATTAACTCTGTCCCAGCCGAAACCAGGACAGCTGGCACATCTGAAGAAGGGTCCTGTCACAGAAGAGGGGGGCTGGTCTGTCTGGCACTGTCTTCTGGCTCCGTCTCTGTCCAGTGCCACGTTCACGGGGAAGAGTGCAAGAAAAGCGTGAGGTGTTTTTACCACTGGGATTTGGGCTGGTGGACTGAGTGACGCTTCCCCGGTGTGCTCCTGCAGGGATGCAGCAGCTTTCCTGTAGCCATAGCAACTGTTGGGGATGCAGTGGTAGCTGCTGGCATCCCCGGACCAATCGGCGTGGGAGAGAGGTGGAAATGAGTGTGGTTTCGAGGCCAGGCAATGGACTAACCTGTAGTAATCCCGGTGAACCGGGCAGGCACGAGTAAGACACGGGTGGGAGTGCCCAGACGGCTGCATTGCCAGGGTCGTTTCTGGCGTGCTTTGGCGTGCCCCCACCCCGGGCGCTTGGGGCCGGACTGATGGACACCCGGGACCGGACTCCTCCGACTGGGAGGTGCCCTCTCTTGTCGCTCCTCTCACCAATTTATCGAACCCCTCCTTGAAACTGCCCGCATGCAGTTCAGAGGTCCCTGTTGCGCGGGCAAGGCTTTTGGCGCTCGTCTTCCCCGGTTGAGGTGGGATGATGGGAGCCGCGTTTGGCGCCGCTCCTCTCCGAGCGGGCAGCAGGCTGAAGCGACGCCTGGAAGGCTGTGCCCCCGGCAGCGCCGGCGTCTGCACACACTCTGGCAGCCCCCCCCAAAGCTGAGGGGTGGGCAAGGGGTCAGCAAGGAAAGCGCAGAAGGGCAGCGGACGAGGGAGTGCAAATAAATGCCACCGCATAAACTGTGTCTTAAAGTGAGATTGTCAAATACCTCCTGAAGCTCCTGTGAGTAATGCTAAGCCTCCCTCTTTCCCCTGTCCCCTTCCCCGGTAACCAGGATTACAGATTTAATCGGGATGCAGGAGCTGACAAATGCTTGGACTGGGCGATGGAAAGTTCCACTGAGCCACCACTGCTCGTGTGCTGGGGGGAAGCCGGAAATGGGGAAATCGAGCTGTTCGTGCAGCATCTGTGCTTGAATTAATTTTATGTTCCACTTGCACTTGGGTTCCTCCTTTTGACATGTCTTTCCCCACTTCCTTTTTCTTAAAAAAAAAAAAAAAAAAAAAAAAAAAATTCCAAGTGCAGCTTTTGTTAAAAGCCTGCACATCTTCTGCTCTACCTCCACTGCATCCATGCGGAATGCATTTGGACTGAATCACTGTCTCCTGGGAAAAACTTGCAGGGATATTTAACTTCTCTTCAGTATAGAATCAATAAACAGGTTAGCGGGCAGGAAGGTGAGCGAGGACCCAGCAGTCTGCAGCCGAGTGATGTGTATATGTTGTTACTAATAATCTGCTCTGCCAAGTTTCCTTGAAACTGTTTGGTGGTGTTTGGGGATTACGGGAGGAGACCTTGGTGCGCCAGCACGCATGCATCCCTGTTCCCAAGCACGCGTGCACGCAGTACGAGCGCGTAAGTCTTGTTTCCCCTGAAGAGCAAATGGAACCGCTTTGCGCGGTAAGTGACAGCGCCAGTAAAGATGGGATTGACGTTTTCCTGGCAGATTTTTCCACGTAGGAAATTCCCTGCTGTTTGGAGTCTGTAAATCGGGATCAGATGGCCTTTTAAGGGAGTGTGCTGTCAATCAGTGTTTCCCATCCTATTTTGATTTTGGAGATCCTTGACTTACTCCCAGTGGAGGTACAGACCTGCCTGCAGCAGATTTAACTAGGAGAAGACTGGCTGTGCTTTTGCTCCTTTTCCCAGCCCTGTTAAAGGCACTGTGGTCCCGCAGAGCCCCCCCAGCCGGCGGCTGACAAACCCTAATTGCTGAAGCACGGGTCCAGCCGCTGGCCCGGGACTGCCGGGTGAAGCCTGGGCCTCCGTTTTGGGGAGGTCCCCGCTGCGTGCCCTGCCGAAGAACTCGGTGCAAACGGGACGCTGCAAGTCCCCGCTGAAACTCAGTCGAACAGAGGGGTGGTAGCGTTAAAGCAAGTCCGCTGCTTAATTTCGGAGAGATGTTTGCCAGCAGGTCAGACTTGCTTTACTGTCTTAATTTGCTACTCCCACAAGGCTAGTGGAAGAAACACGTCCCTTGTAGTTTGTCTGTAAAACCGAGAAGTATGTGAACTGCTAAAATGATGTTGCTGTGCGCGATTAGACGTATGGAAAACGGAAATAACTAACAGGTTTGTGCTTGGTGCTTTGAGGGTGATGGGCTGTATTCCTCATCACGTTTGTTACTCTGGGTCCCTCACGGTGTCGGTGCTGTGAATTGCAGGAGACGGATGTTATATGGCATACGGTACGGTGGCATATACGTCCCCCTTGGAGAGGATGGGCTGTGGGAGGCTCAGGAACAGCTCGGGTTTACGTTGCCCATCTGACAAGCTTTGCTGCACGGTAGCGAAGTCTGGGGTGCTTGGGTCTGTAAAAATGAGGTCAGCTGAGATTGGGGGTAAACGGAACCTACCTGGAAGGTAGAGCCTACTTTTCTTGCACGCTGATTGACTTACAGAACCTCGGGTGTGATTGTCAGTGCAAATTCATCTTTATTTCTGGATATGCTTAACGGCAGGCACAGCGTGACAGCCTCGGTCGTCTAAATCAGAATGCTGACACAGGCAAACAAACATATCGGGATGTTGTGTAAATGTCTGTAAACTGTTTCTGTAGGGGTGAAAATAGTTACAGAAAAGTCAAAATATTTCCCTCTGCCTCTATCTTTTTCCTCTTTTTTTTTTTTTTTTTGTTTTTAAATGTTTCATTGCTCTTTTGTGTAATACCGTTTTGTAATCAAATTTACTTGAATTTTAAAGGAAATAGATTTGCCAGCTTTTCAATTTTTGGATAAAAATACTTGAAATCCTTAAAAGTTTCAGCCTTGTAGCATTTGATTTCTTTTTTTTTTTTTTTTAAAAAAAACCCTTTGGATCACTTAAAATTTTCATTTGGCTTCTAGTCTAAGTATACTTTTCCCATATTTGGGAATTTCGGCGAAGCAACAGGGGATATTGCAGCACGGGCAGTGGTGCGCTGCTTGGACAGGATCCCCAGGCCCCCCAGCTGTTTGCAGGCGGGGTTGCCCCCGCAGCAGATGTATTTGGCCAAGCGATGCCCGAGGACCCCCCGTGCCCATCGACCCTGACTCCCTTCCCGCGGGCAGCGCTGGGCGGAGGGCTCTGGCGTGGGCTCCGTAGCCGGCGCCTGACGCGAGTCGGGACTCGGTAGCAGCAGCGCTGATGAAGTGAGGCCGGGCGCTCCTTGCCCGTGAACTCGGGCGCCTGCTGCAAGCGAGCTGCTCCGTGCAGCGCGGGGGCTCTCCCTGCCAGATGCTGCACATCTGCTCGGTGGCTTGGTGTGCTCTTCTGCTTCGGGGGACGAGCCTGCAGGCCTGGGTTTCGGGCCCCTGGGCAGTTATTTAGCCAAAAGGGCATGCTGTGGGCAAGCGCTTGCCACCATCCTCAGCTTGGAGCCCAGCAGCGGGGCTCGGAGAGGGCGCTTTGCCGGAGCCTCGCCTGCAGAACATGGTTCTGCGCGCTGCAGCTCCTCTGTTGCGCGTTGCGATGTAAAGGCGTCGGTGATCGTTCCAGAGATGACGCAGCCTCTTCCCAGCCCCGGAGGCTGGAGTGTCCGCTCGGGAGGCAGGGGAGCAAGGAGCGGGCTTTCAAAGCAGTTCACCCACTGCGAGCTCCCGTCTGAAGGTTGAGGATGGCTGTGGGGAAGGCTGTGCAGGATGAGGGTGGCTGTGGGGAAGGCTGTGCAGGATGAGGGTGGCTGTGGGGAAGGCTGTGCAGGATGAGGGTGGCTGTGGGGAAGGCTGTGCAGGATGAGGGTGGCTGTGGGGAAGGCTGTGCAGGATGAGGGTGGCTGTGGGGAAGGCTGTGCAGGATGAGGGTGGCTGTAGGGAAGGCTGTGCGGGTTGAGGATGGCTGCAGGGAAAGCTGTGCCATTTAAACCCTTTTCTAGAGGCTGCTGAAGCGCCGTCGCTGGGCAGGCAGCGAGTTTCTAAAGCGGGAGATGAGGATAGCTCCGTCGCAGTTTTTGGACAGCAATACTTTTGTTTCCGACATTGGCTGCAGCTAACAACTTTGGAGAAACATTAAATCCTGAAGCAATTAAATGTATCAGCAAAGCAGGGGATTTTGTTTTTTTTTTTTTTTTTTCTTCTGTGAGATACTTTGCCAGCTGTTGTTTATGGAAAAAAATCCTTTTTCTGAGAACTGTTTTTAGGTTTCTTTGTGTTTGGGGTTGATTTATACATTATGCATTAGCATGGGAAGGCAAAATATTTATTTACCAGTATGAATATTTAGAGGAGGAATAAGCAGGAATCAGTGAAAAGTGTATACGGATAGTTGAGCCGGAGATCCAGAAGAATGTTACCACTATTAGAAATGGTACAAAAATTAAATTGTAAGGGAACAATAAGACCATGAAACGGCCTTAAAATCACTTCTTCAGTTGCAGTTAAGGGTATATTTAAAGCAAGTAGGTATCCCCGTGCAACAGCTGGCACCTGAAGACGACAGCCTGCTGCAGTGAGGTGCTGAAACGCCTCCGGGAGGTCCAGCTTTGCGTGGGGCACAGGTTACTCTGGTTATTCCCTCTGTGCTGCCAGCTCCGTCCTGGTAGGAGAAGTGTCGCTGCTGGAGCGACTCCTCTCCTCCCAATCCTTGCCTACATTGCGCCCCGTTGTAGGCAGTTTTTAGCTGTGGGACTGTGCAGAGATTGCTCTGAAGCTGTTCTTCCTGGAAGGGATATAGATGGAGCAGAGAAGCCATGGTGAGATCAGAGTTCACCTTCTCCTGCCTGCATCTGGGTCACCCCTCTGCCTGCACGGCCTTGTGCTCCTCCCTGGGCTCCATGGGCTGGTGCACAAGGAGATCAAACGTCCCTTCTCCTTCCTGGATGATCAGGACTAACAGCAGTGTGGTAATTCCTCTGTTGCTGGAGGAGCTGGTTTCATGGAGCCCAAAGAAAGAAGGGAATTGTTGAATGCTTTGTAACTGGGTTGACTGTGTTTGGAAGAAACCGAGCAGGAGTGAGTTTTCTTTGCTTAAATTTGCTGAATGATATTTTCTGAGATACTTCTTTTATAAAGAACTGTTCCGAGAAATACAAGGTTCTTTATGCCATTCCCTTTTCTTTTTGCTTGCAATGAAAGAATTTTGATTAGAGCTCTTGGTAAGCAGCATGTCATTGTTTTGTACAAGGCATGCCATAGGAATAATGCTGCTATAGAAGGAGGCCCCTGACTCGGAGAAGTTAATTATGTTGCTTGCTGATTGCAAAAAATTACTGCCAAATACTAGTTTATGAGAGCTGGGCCATCTTGGGAACAAATGGTGTAAGTAGGTTGGAGCATTGCAAAAAATAAACAATGCAGGGGAAAATAAGTCCTTAAGGTTCAGAACATCAGCTTTGAAACACTGGTCGTCGAGAAGTGGCTTTTCCCTGGGAGCAGGACTGTCGCTGCTCCGGCAAGCAGCTGGTGTCAGCTGGGGGAGCTGGCAGCTGGGCGCCTGCAGCCAACACCGCCGGGGGCCGGGGCCGCCTTCGCAGCAGGTGCCGGAGCAGGCGGCTTCGCTGAGCTTGCAAGGAACGGGGGCTCAACCCATGCACAGAGCCTGTAGTTTCCCAGCGAGAGAAGTCATGCATGGCTCGTTATGGGAGGTCACCTGACGCTGTCATCCAAACAGCCTCAGCAGCTTGGGTTTTAGTTCCTGGCCCTTAAAATACCAAGGTATACACAGCACTGCAGCGAAACTGTAAAAACTCTCTAGAGTTCCTGGAAGTTTTGCTCTGTATTTCAGAGGAGATAATATTTTACCTGAAACCACTGGTGGTTGTTTGCAAAGTTCATGTTGGCGCTGGGAGAGCACTTGCAGGGAGGAGCAAGCATGGGAGTTCCCCCCGCTCGCTAGGGATGAGCGTGCATCCCGACTTAGGAGCCTTGCCGCACGTTGAGAGGTAGTGGCACGCCTTCTTGAGCTGGAGCTGACTGGGAAAATGTAGGGAGAAAATCCCAAAACACTATCTGCTGTTAAAATGTTGCTGAATAAATTCAGGGTCACGTGCAATAGCAGGCAACAGGCTCAACCCAAGAGTTCCTGGGTACCTTGTGCTCCAAAGGCCACGTGTTTTCATCACAGGCTGAAGTTTAAAAAGATTCATTGTTTAAAAAAACCTATGGTGTTTCTCCACAGATGCCCAGGAAAAAAACCCAAACAAAACCAGAACCTCAGGACTTGGCTGGAAATTATAACATGAATTTGAATGAAATACAACTACCAGCAAGCAAACCAAGCGATGAAACCTGTGAGCAATGTTTCATCATGATGTGTATTAAATAGATAAGTTGCAAACCTTCCTAAACAGAATTGCTGTGGAAATGGGGGCTGACCTCTAGCTGTTGCAGAATAACACAGCGTCCCGTTCCCTGGAAATGCTGCAGGAACACACGCAGTAAACAGCAATAAATAAAGGATCACAGAGACTGAGATTTTTCAAGGTTTTGCAGCTCTGCTGGAGCGCTAGCACCAAAATGACGCGGGTGCTCTAGGGGGTCGGGTCGGTATGCTTATGGAGGGGAGGAGGGGAAAGAAAAGGAGCCGTGCGTGCCCCTTGGGCAGGGCGGTCGCGTGGGACAGACTCTCGCCGGCTGCCTGGCATACGCGAGGTGGCTGCTGAAGGTGTCCCTGCCGTTTTGGGTGGTGCTTGGCCGTTTCGCTTCATTTCCAGGCAGGCTGCACACGGTGGCTGCCGTTGGCCATTTTGTCTCTGCGTCTTCGCCTTGTCCTGTTCTCGCACTGAATAGCAATAAAAATACCTGCAGAGCTGCGCTTGGTCTAGCAGAGAACATGGGGGGGAACACATAGCAAAAGCACCTCGGGCTTTTTGCCCCAGTGGAGAATAGAGAGTGTTTTTCAATTGTTTGAGGAGGACTCAAGTGAATTACGTCTGGTCAGCAGGAAGCACACGATCGAAAGCAGCAAGCCCAGGATCCAGAAGGGTTCGTGATTGTGCTTCCAGAAAGCGTTACTCGACCCACAGCATGTCCTGAAATAGTAATGTTTTGATAATGTTTTGGGGGTAACTAAGCTGGAACATGTGTATAACTATTAAAACCCTGAATGCCAAAAAAGGGAATCCATGCTAAGCTCAAAAATGTGGACTCATCATTTAATTTGAAGAAATGTTACCATTGTAATTTGGTGTTGTTGCATTGTGCTATAGGCTTTTTGGCAGGGATTTCATGGGAGATGAGAAAACAGCAGTCCATTTAGTAAGATGGTTCCCTCAAGTCTTTTTGAGACTATTCTCTTAGTTTTGCCAAAGTGTATGTGATGCATTCTTCAAAAATCCATTTTGGGCTCTCCAGCCTCCCAGGGGAAACTGCTCTGGAGGGTAAACGCATCGTGGGACAGACCAGATGCGCACGTCCCCCTGCGAAGGGCGATTAACTGTTCGTCAGGCTGCTGCAGGACAGCCTCCGCCCGCGACGCCGTTCTGTCCTGCTGGGGGGTTGCGCTCGCAGCTGAGCCCGGGCTCCGGCGGGCGAGGGCAGCGGCCCAGCCAGGCAGGCGTCGCCAGGGCGTCCCTGCTGCTGCTTGCGCGTTGCCCGCAGTCAGCCCACCCAGGTCCTTTTGTTTGGGTCCCTTGACGCTCGGCGATGAGGAGCGGTGCCTCTGGGATGCTGGGGCTGATGCGGGTGTCAGCGTGGCGGTGGCGGCCGCTCGCCCCGCCTGGCAGCGTCCCCATGCCGGGACAGCCCGGTCTGGCCCTGCCTGTGCAGCATCGTCCTCTGGTCCTGTCCCGCTCCCTCGCTGGGGGGTCCCCATTTGCCCCCTCTTCTCTCTGATTTTTTTCCTGCGCTGGTCTCGTAGGAGCCGTCCTCACCCCTGGAGGGAGAGCGTTCGCAGTTAGCGGTCAAACAACCGTGTGCGGTTAATGGCGAGATAATTAGTACCGTGGGGTGACAGCGGGTGTCGCGTCGCCCGGGTGCTGCGAAGAGCGAGGCTCGGATGTCCCCGGTCCCGTCCGTTCACCGGGGCTGCGGCGGGGAGTTGTCCCGGGGTGCCGGAGATTTGCCCCTGAAAACCAGGGTGAAGAGCTGCAGGTTAAACCAGTAAGAAGGGATTCGCCCCATCTACTTAGCTAGTCCTTGCAGTTCAAGGAGGGGAAAAAAAAGTAGAAGTTCTGGCCATTTGTGTTTCAGCGAACATAGTTTGTATGGTCTACAGTGAAGTCGTAATTAGATGGGGTGGTCTCTGAAATTAGGGCTGACCTAAACGCTCCCAGTGTTTTCCTGCTTTTACATGTGGATACCGAACCCAGACAAAATCATTTCAAATCTCTGAGCACGCAAAATCGGTTTATAGCCCTTACGTAAGGGTGTGCCATAAATGCCCTGGACGGAGAGGATGATTGAAAATGCAGGAGCCTTTAATAAGGGGAATTTCTCAATTTCTTTGAGGGAAATAAAACCACAGGGGCATTCCCTTTGCTTGGATTTTAAATTAACCCAAAGTTTAATTTGTTGCATTCATTTCAGTTCATCTGCTAGGTGAGGGTGAACTCGGGTGGAGATACATCAGAAAATTAAGCTTTACCCCTTAGAAAAAAACAACAAAGCCTTACAGCTGCCGTTACACAGGAATTATAAGGTTGGTTAAGAGGAGGGGGGAAAAAAGGATTTTTTTTTTTTAAAGCCGGTAGATTTGTTCTTTTTATTTGCTTTCAGGTTTGCACCACGGGGACTCAGGAATGCTTTTTGCTTGTTTGGCTGTTTTCGCGGTTTTGCTTTTTTTAACTTCCTCGTGACGAAAACGGGTCCGATCCGCGGTTCCTGGAGGCGGCGCGGAGCGAAGGTGCTGGGTCCCGCAGGGCAGGCTGCGCGGGGCTCGCGTCCCCCGAGAGCCGCGCCGAGCTGTGCGGACGCTGTCGGAGGTTAGCGCCCGCTCCGTCCCCGCTGCCGGTGGGATTTCCCTTCGGTGGGGGAAGCCTCGGAGGTGCCGACGGCGTTTATCCCGCGGAGGCAAAGGCGCCGCGTTAGGAGCTCGGCTGTCGCGGCCGCGGGGCGGGACGAGGCGCCCAGGGAACCGGAGGGGACCCGCGCGTCCTTGGCCATTTTCTCCGGGATTTCGGCGCTGGGCATACTGTGCGCCTGGGAGAGGACGCTGGGCTCCAGCACCGAGAGCCACAGGCATATGGCAGTGGTAGGAGCGGTTTCCATGGAAACCTTTCAGCAGCATGACATCACCAGCACTGTCACATTTAAGCTTTTCAAGGCTTTTTGGATTGCAGGGATTACATAACTTCGGAGGGGTTAGGCTGGGGCTTGGATCTAATCAGTATTCAGGGTCTTAGTTGAATTAAATTTAAAAAAACCAATCCAGACGCGGCCGGGCTCAGTTGCAGCGCAGCAGCAGCTCCCGGCGCGGGCGGTGGGAGCGACGTGCCCGGCGAGGGAGCAGCCGGGGGGGCCCTGCGGCCTCCCCGGCGTGGATCCGCGAGGCTGCGGCCCTCGGCCGGCACGGGAACGCCGCGGCGGGGGCCTTGCTCCCCTCCTCTCCCTGGCAAGCCCGCGCCCGGCCGGTTGCCGCCCCCCGGCAGCCAGGCACAGCTGTGGCTGCTGCGGAGTCTCGGGGGACGCAGGGAAGGAGCAGGGGTTCCCCTGGGAGTGGGGGCAAGGGAGCACGTTTGTTTGGAGAACAGGGGTTGGACAAGCTTCGTGCTGTCCCTCAGGTAGCGGAGATCTCTTACGGAGATCCTTTTGGGGGTCCAGACACCAGGTTAGCCCTAATTCAGCCATGCTGGGGGTCAGGAAGTAGTTTGGATTTACAGATATGCTTGCGTAGGTGCGTATGTAGGTATTGCTGTGGTCCACTCTTCCGAAGTGATGGGTTATGGCTTCCAAGCAGCGTGCGTGCTCTTACTGCAGCCACGAATGGCAGCAAACCGAGTCTCTAAAACACTCCTGTTGGGGCTGGGTGCGTCCTATTTCGACCGTGGCGTAGACGTGCAATGAACCCAGTCGGGTCCTGCTTGCCGGAAGGGCGAGCTCAAGGCTTGCGGGTCAGCTTGGATGGGATCTGCAAGTACTGGAGCCTTAGGCAAGCCGGAGCCGTGCCGGGCTGGGGGCAGAGGGAGCTGCTGGCACGGCGTGGGCTGTGCTCTGCTCCGGGAGCTGCGTCACGCAGACGGTCGCACAAATTGCGGTAACAGGAGCACTTTAAATAGCTCTCTTAAACAATTCCATGAATTCATCCCGCTGCTTGTAGGTACTCTGTACGGTTTTGCGCACGGCTTTTGATTTAAGCCTTCTGACAGAAGGGAACGTTTCAGTAAGGAGAAAAAGCAGGAAGTTTGATGTAGTCCCTTTTTCCTCTGGTCAGCATCTGTGCCGGCATCCCGAAAACAGGTACACAGATGGCTGGTACCCAGCTGTGTCTTGTAACGATTTTTGTAACAGAGTGTTCCTGCTTGATTGACTCTGATTTTTACGTTTATCCTGCTGGAAAATGCTGTGCAGGGCAGACAGCAGCATTCAGTATTTCCCAGCTGCCAGTTTACTCCTAAATCTCTTTTGGGAGTCAGTTAAGTGAAAGACATGAGTTAAAAAGGTATGAGCAGCAATAGTAGTGAGAAGTTACTCTTACCTAGTTTGTGCTTCTGATCAAGGCGGCGATGAGTCTACAGAAAACACCCACCTTCGTAAATAATCGTGTAGCCGGAGTAAGGATCCGGCTGTCTGAGACTGGTGAGCGGTGGCGTGGCCGATGTGTGCAGCGGTTTGGGGAAAAGCAGGAAGAATGAGCACGTTCTCCTTACATCTCACCAAAGACCTGGCCTAGGAGAACACTTAAACGTTTAGGATTTTAACAGGGCTTCAGCACATGCTTAAGTGATTTCTAAGGCTGGAGATGCTTTGAAGTGCTGTTGAAGTCAGGGTGAGAATTTAATGCTTTTGAGGGGAAAAGCTGGTGCGTGTGCCTGCTTGATTTTCAGCCCTTGTGTTGCCTCCGTTTAATGATCTGAATGCTTTAAGAACCCTTTCTAGTGTGGCCGTCGGGAAAAGGAGCTGATCCTCCTTGCCTCTGCCTTCTGGTACAGACGACGTGCCTTGCTCAGCGTGTGCGGCCGGTGCATTTCCAGTGCCCGACCCCTCCTGCTCCCCAGCTCCTCTTCTCTAGTATGTACGTGATATTTATTTTTTAGCCAGTTCATGCGTGAGCAGTTCCACAGTTCATGTCATCTCAGGGTCTTCTCCAGCCACGGACATGGATTTGCGAAAGCAAGACCTTAAACTTCAGCCTCTAAAGTGCCAGATAGGCATGAAAAGTGAACAGGCCAATTTTCAGATACACTGGGTACTCGGTCAGCTCCTGGGTGCTCAGCACCGAGGGGACTGTGGTACCTGACCAGGGTTTCAGAAACCTAATGTTATTTACCATTTTTTTACTGTTCGTGCTAAGCTATGGGCAGTCAAAACTTGCACCCCCACATATTCGGCACCACAGGTGGAAAGGAGATTTCTTTTTCCCCGCCTATGCAGAGCAATGGAAGCATGTCCAGGCGTGTAGTGGCGGTGATTTTGCTGTGCTGAGAGGTACGAGGTGAAGGCAGGGCTGTGATTTTCACATGTGGTTGTGGGGTCTGGGTGGTGGAGTCCTCACTTCTTCTTTCAGAACAAGGGGATTGTCCTTTCCGTGTTATTTCTCTCGCCAGGCTTTCCTGTCTGCCTGGGTCTCCGTGTGATTCCCCCTGTCCTGACAGTGGCTGGGAGAGCACTGAGATCACTAATGAAGGATCTGGTTCATCTTGTTCTGTGATTTCCAAATTGGATGACAGCTGGCTGCTGAGCCAAGGATTTTTTTGCTCAGAGCAAAAGAAAAATCTTCGTCTTGTTTCTAGCTTTCTGTAATACTTTGTAGTTTGTATTCACTGTTCTGCCAAATAATTTTTCATATGTGTGTTCTTAAGGAAAATACACTGTGGTTTTCTGTTAAATGCAACTTATTTTTTTCAAGACTGAAAATGTCTTGCAGGAGATTTTGAAATAATGTAATAACATCTAGTGAGGTGATAAACCCTATCGATAATGCAGAGAAAGTCTTGGAAAGATGCTGGATTTGGTTTTAAATGCAGTATAAGTGCTCCAAACTTGGGGTTCATGATTCAGCATTCTTGATGTTAATGATTTACAGCAATGAATGGCAAGTTAGTACTAGGTTTCTCTGGAACAAAAGATTGCCTTGGTCTAAAACGAGTGACTTATCTTGAAATCTGACTGAGTGGAGGTACAGCATGGAAATGAGGGGAAAAACTGAAATCCAGTGTAAACCAGTATGTCGAATCCTTTGCAGGGGCTGGAAGGTTTTCTTGGCTTGACAGTCCTCAGCTGACATGGCTAAATGCTTTTGGGTGCAAAGGCAGCAAAATCCAGCCGCAGCCCCGGAAAAGCCATGCGGCGATCCACTTTCTGTGTGGCGCGGGATGTGCTTCGGCACACGAGGTCTGTGTGCGGGGCTGCACAAGGCTCGACCGCGGCGAGCCCCGCGGCGTGAAGGAAACCTTCCTGCCATCTCCAGGGGAGCGCTTGGCTGCCCAGGCTGCGTGGGCTTGCTCCAGAGTCTCCTGCTTGCCAGGCGCCTTCGGGGGCTGTCGCAGGGGCACCCCTGCCCGGCACAGCCACGTTTCCCCAGGCACCGGCGAGCCCCAGACTCAGCCATGGGAGCTGGGCGCCCAACCCCACCTGATTCTGGAGGCTTTCACTGCGTCTCTGCGTAAGACTGCTTGAAAGAGGCGTTCGGGAGCTCTCTGCTAATTTATGCTTCGCTTTACCCTGCACCTAAGCAGTTTCTAATGGTCTCTGCTAGCGTCTGATGGCTGCCCAGCTCCCAAGAGGAGGCAGAGCCGTTGCCAGCAGAAAGCAAACGGCGCGTGTCAGTCTGTCTTGCAGTACGTGGATATGCGTTTGCTCGTACTTTTGCAGCCACACTCTGGAATAATACAGATAGCCATCGGGCTAGTTGAGTGATTTCCTGACGATGCGCAGGGAGAAGCGTGCCTACCCTGCGTGGTTGCTTTCTGCCCAAACCCTGGTTCTGATTTCACTCTTCTCCTTGTTTTTGGTGGAAACTGTATGCTAAGATCACCTACATCTCAGCATCCCTGCAGCAGGTGCATGACAGTCTCTTGGTATCAGTGTGCAACACCAAGTCTGTAAGGAACTGCTCGCTCAGCTGGAGAGAGTAGGATGCTAAAGACCTCTCCTGGAGTAGTTTCTCCCAGCTGGGTCCGTAAGCTCTTCCACCTGCATCTGAGCTGGGCAAGTGAATCAGGGCCAGCTCTGCCTCCGAGCCACAGAAGTGGGGCCAGCGTTTGCCAGGGCTTCTGGCAGCTGGAACGGTTGTTTCTCCTGCCCTACGTATTTTGGGTTGTTTCAACAGGAGCCAGCACAGAAAGCCCTAGCAAAGCAAGCCACTTTGTTTCTACGCTGTTGTGTTCACAAACTGTTCAGCTGCATGGAGGGATGTGGCTGTGGTCTGAGCGCTGGGTTGTGTCTGTCCAGCAAAACCCGTCAATAAATGTGAAATCTGGCAGGGATGTCTCTTTTCCTTGTAGTGGGAGTTTGGCCGAGCTTCTTGCCTTGCAGATGGGTCCTGGGACCCAACAAAATGTTGGTATTCACTTAACTAGAGCATTTTCATCCACACAAGATGGGTTGGATGCCTACGTTGCATTTCCCTGCTGATGTGAGTCAGAAGTGAGCTGAGGGGGTTGGACCCTGATGGTTGCTTCTCCCATCAGCATCCACTGGTGTGCCATGTCCTCCCCCTGACTCGCCGTGATGGACGGGCTGTCAGCATCCCTTGGCTTCCCCTGCTGCCCTCCTCACCAGGGGAGGGCAAGGCCTGGGGGTGTGAGGCCGTTCATCTCGGCATGTGTCGTGCTTCGCGCTCCTCCTCCTCCCTACCGTCGCAAAACCTTCCTGGAGACCTTGCTGAGCGCTCTTCGCATGCAGATCCCACTCACCACGGCTCCCCGCCGTGCCCCCGCCCCAGATTGCCGTCATCTTTCAGGCACTGTCTCGGATCCCTCGTGCTTTGCTGCAGGTCTCTTCCTCCCGGCAGTGCCCGTCTCCGAACCGGTCCCGCTCTCGCCTCCGGCCGTGGCCTCTGGCGTGGTGGGGTGTATCCGCTCTCTCCAGCATTGCCGTGCCGCTGTCCCTGCAGGCTGTGAAAACCTCTTCAGAGAGACTGTTACTGAGCCTGGTCCCCTGTTTTCTGGCGTGTCGTGCTTGCTGATGCTTTAATTACGATTTATTATAGTGTTAGCTTTTGAAGGATGTGTCATAAACAACTTGGTTTAAAGAGAATTGTTACCAAAATGATTGGGGTAATAAGTACAAAAGCATTTGTCCTTTGTCAAAGAGGAATGAAGGGTAGCATTGCAGCTTTGGGAGTTTATGGAGTGTTACCTGAGAGAAGGCGGCTTTTAAGCTTTTTTTTTTTTTTTTTTTTTTTCCTTTTAGCAAAGCACATTTATTTGTGTACATCAAAAGATGTATCATCTGGAAGAAGAGTGTCGTACCTAAAATGATTCATAAACCAGATGGCATTTTGCTGCCTATGGAGAGTTAATCTCCTAATCTGTTTGTCTTTTACCTGTAATTGCGTATGAGCCAACTGTTATTTTAAGGAAAAATGATTAAACTCCCTCACCACGTTTTTACTTAACTAATATCATTAGAGTCCACATATAAAATTTTGATTTGCTAAACAAGAAATTCCTGTAACTGCCTCTGACACCCCTGTTTAGAAAGTTGTCCATGCAGATAACAAAAAAAGCTGCAAACTTTCTTCTCTCTAAGAAAAGATTATGGTT
The DNA here is from genome assembly GCF_030463565.1 of Pelecanus crispus. NCBI lineage: Eukaryota > Metazoa > Chordata > Aves > Pelecaniformes > Pelecanidae > Pelecanus > Pelecanus crispus. The sequence goes on along the minus strand of NC_134645.1, from coordinate 317,797 downwards.
ATGGAAGATCAGGCTGAAAAACCTCTACTTTTTTTAAGGAGTGAAAAACGTTGCAGTTTGATGATTGCATCTGCCTTGGTTTGAATGTTTATCCCTGGAAGAGTTCAAAAAACGGGCAGAGGTGGCACTTTGGGACATGGTTCAGTCTAGTCTACCCTTGATTGGTTTAGTGTGGACTTGGCAGTGTAGGTTAATGGTTGGACTGGATGATCTTAAAGGGCTTTTCCAACCTAAACAGTTCTATGATTCTAACGTACGGGCATATATGTTCACCAACACCCGTGTCAGTTTTCACCTTTCAAGGCCACCCCTTTAGGAGCCAGCATCGCCCTTCATCCGTGCCAGCACCCTCCTGCAGCGCGGAGAGCTGCCCGTGTCGGGGCAGGTCCCGGCGGGGCTGGAGGCTCTCCGTCCTGCCTTGCGTCCCGCCTGCTTGCGCATCCTCCGCTTTGTAGCGCTGCAGACCGGGGTAAAACCGGCGCGCTGGAATCGCTCCGTTTTCATCCTGCCCGGCCTTTTCCTACCGACAGAGCTGTAGTGTGAGATGCGGTCAGGGTCTCTTTTTTTGCTGTTGGGTTTCAGGGGCTGTTAGGGGTGGGAGAGTTAGTCAAAAGTAGTTCCTTCTCTTGCAAGGAAGCTGGAGTAGAAGATGAGCAGGAGCCACGTTAGCAGACCCTAAGCCTGAAGCAAGGGACCTCTCTGCAATCTCTGCTAAAGGTGGCAAATACTTGCTCATTCTGCCAGGACGAGGTGGGCTGGTCCTGCGGTGTGGTACGGTGCTTCTTTCTCAAACTGCCCTGAACTTCAGCGGGCGGGCAATGCCAGAAATCAGCGCTTCAGTATGGTTCACTTACAGCTTTTATCTGATCTTCTGTTTTGTTCGTAGAGTCTGTCTGCTTGCTTTTACTGACATCAGCAACAGTTTTTTTCAATCCTGACAGGAACATAAGAAGGAGTAACTTGGGAAAGAGCCAGATGGATTTTATTACAGTCTGGACATCCTCGACAATATTGTCTGGTCTCTGGTGATTTCCCAATCCTCACAGTTTTGTTAGCGATGGAGCAGAGAGAAGACAGCTTGACTTTGAGACATGGTCTGAGCTAGTTCTTCTGGCATGCGGACATCAGTCTTGGTTTTACACATAAGCTGAACACGTTGGATAGCCAAAAGGAATAAACGCCCAATCCACAGTGTTGGCTTTTGGGCCAGCGTCTGTGTCACCAAGCTTTGGGTGGTTCCGGAGGGCGATTCAGCTCTCCTCTTCTCTTTCCACTGAATGGAGAGGAGGATCACCATGCAGTGCCTTCGTGAAGTGGATGTTGTTGGATAAAATGCAGCACGAGGCCTTAAGGACATATGAAGTAGGTGGCTTTTTTACAGGAGGGATAAAGGCAAAGAAATCACAGTTGAGCAGCCATGGGGTTAGGTCTTGGTGCCCTTGTCTCAGAGCTAGCATTCACCCATGGATGCAAGCAACACACGTGGTCAGAGTGGCTCAAGCTGGACAGTGAGGCTGGGTGTCTTGCTTTGCTCTCCAGAAAGTGGGGTGAGGTCTGGAAGGCAGCTCCTCAAAATGCACCGTGTGCTTCTTCCGTGCTCTTCTCAGGGCTGGGACTGTCCCCACCACAATGCTTGTGTAAAGGTGAGCAGGTGAGGGGAGCGTAGCCCAGCCAGAGTGTCTGCGTGCTGCTAGCACACCACTCATCCAAAGGTTTGTGGACATAGGGTGGTTTTATGCTGTTTCTAAGTTCTGTGGTAAAGCCCGAAGGGAATAAATGAATCCCACTGGTAGGATCTGCAGTGCCTAACTGTGTGGCCCTAAAATTTTATCCGCCTGCAGAAGCAGGCAGGCTAGAAACAATTTCCTAGAGGAGTTCATCAAGTTTTGGGTCTTGGGAATGGTCTTTTTTCATGCATTTGTTAGTGGCTTTTGTACAGAAGTTAGAAGGCACACAGTTGGGAGGTGTCATGAACTTGGAGGAGGGCTGGGCTATCGTAAGGACGAGCACAACAGCCTTAGCTCCAAGATGAGATTCAGCGCAGAGCTTCTGCGCAGAGGGAAGTGAGTTCTTGAGCTGTGTAACATGAAGCGTTTCCAGCAGAGATCAGAAGGTGTTTGTGCTCCAGCCCACAACTCCAGTGAGACCTCGTTAGGACTGCTCTATGCAATGGTGTCATCATATTAACAGAGAGCAATCCAGACTGGAGCAGGTAAATGGGAAAATACTGGGATCGTCAGGGGACTGTGAAGGCTCAAAACAAGAAGACACCACCTTGGTCCTGTTTGGTTCAGCCTAGTAAAATAAGTGCTATTTTTAAATATGTAGGGCTAAACACTAAACTGGTGGACAGGGTTGGCACAAGAACCAGTGGATATAAATTGGCGATGAATAAATACAGCCTGGAAACCAGAAGTTTCTAGCCATGCAATGGGCGTTCTGGAAGAGCTTCCCAGAAAGAGTTGTGAGGGGAAACCAGACCAGTCCCAAACTGGGACCAGTGAGGTCCCAGCTCAAATCCAGTGATGTGCAGGAAGGCTCTGCAGGACTGCAGAGCAATATTGAAGAATGATGTTTGTATTGGTACCGAGAGACTAGAGCCCCGGTGTGGAGCAGCCCGCATGGGCGCGTGGCTGGAAGAGTCCCTGACTCACAAGCTGAGGGGTCTCAATGACCATATGGATTTCCTGTCACGTTCCGTGTCTGAGCTGTATGGCATTCCCGGGGCAGCAGGGAGAGCACTGGGATCTTGGTACTCGGGTGGGAAGGCGTTTTCTCTTCCGTTTTCTAAAGTACCATAAGGCAACAAAGATGAGTGCAGCTTCAAGGAACCCCCATCGCTCTGTAGGGTAGTCACTTCATATGCTGCTTATGCTTAATCTCCAAGAAAAAACATTCTTTTTGCTTGCAGTTTAGGGTCCCATGTGCTCACCCACGTGTTGAGTAACAGCTTGCAAATCATTATCTGATTGGCATCTAGCCATTAAACTTCCAGTGACCTGCCTGCTGATATTATTTTGTGTGCTGCGTTCTCCTGACGTATCTCTGTTGAGCATGTTGTATTGTTTTCGGAATAAATATGAGGGTAAACAATAAAAACTGAAAACAACCGCCAAGGATGGAGGTGAAACATAAACTTTGTGACTGGTTTTGGAAATAGGATCTTTGGTCTGGCTGCCCTCTCTGGAAAGGGGCAGGCATGTTTGAGCAGTGAGCAGTGCCAAAACGAAGCACGCTTGACCTTTGCCATCCCTTGATGCCAGCTTAAAAGGCATTGTGTGCAGAATCCAGCTATTTTTGTTTCCTGCCCCGCAGAGCGAGTGCTGCAGGTGAGCGTCGCAGGCTGTAAAACCACAGGTGTCCTCCAGCTCTTCCCACTACTGTCTTCTCCCATACTGTCCCACTGACTCATGAACACGGATGTCTGACATTTCCTTCAGGATTAAGGCATGAGTCACAGCAGCAGAGTTTACTATGAAGTCTGTGCCATATTCATAATTAGTATATTTAGGAGGTATGGAGAGCTTCTGCAGTGGGCCAGACCAAAGATTTATTTTGCCTGCTGTCCCAGCTCCAGCACGAATAGCTCTTCAGCAGTTGCATCCGGATTGTTGTGTTTAATAGGCACTGACAGGACCTCTCTCACGTTAATTAGTCTAATCCGCTTTTTAAATGAATTTAAACTTCTTGATCTCCACAGTCCACTGAAGTTAAGTAACAACATAATCAGTGTTAACAATCTATAAAAGCCTGAATAGCAGGGAGCTTGGATGGCTTTGCATGTCACATAGGGTACGTTAGCTATAGGATAGCTGTTGAAATCAACGAGCAGAGCATTAATTTTGCAGTTTATCATCCCAGCTCTGCCACCAGCCAGCAGGGTAAAACTGGGAGAACCCTTTTGCACAGCTATTTTGTTCGCTAAAAAAACACAAGCTGATCTTGCTGTCTGTGCAGGAGCCAGCGCAGTGAGGTCCAGATCTTGGGTGAAGCCTCTTGATTCTTCCCTGAGGAACAAGTCATTGACCATGCAGCTTTTTGGTCCTCGTGGAGCATCGCGGTCTGTCCTGGATGCAGGAGGGTCTACGCTTTAAAAGACAAAGCCTGGCTATCTCTGAGGGAATGGAGGGTTGTTAGCAAATAAGTGCAATGTCTGGGAGTTGAAAGAAAACGGCGGGTTGGTATTGCTAACTGCTTATGCGCTCCCATGGCAGGTGAGGGTGGGCACGACATGACAATATAAAACTGTAAATTGCACAGTCGGCAGGAAATGACCAGAAGCAGGGGTGTGATTTGTAAGTGCTTTTATATTACTGGGGGTTTCCTGGTTTTTAAGAGTCGTTGCTTTTTTGCTTTGGGTGACGGGACCTTAGCAAAGAGTTTGGGGATTCCTGCCGTGGCCTGGTGTCAGGGAGTTCATTGGATGTCAGCTCATGTATTGCCTCATTAGACAGCTTGACAAACATTGAAATACTGCTTAAATGCAAATTTCAACGCTAACATCGGGGTTTGGCTAGTTTTTTTTTAATCCTGTTTTAAACAGCTCTGTTGTTAGAGAAGTTTCAGCCAGATCTGCTCGCTGAAGTCCCTGAAATGGGAATGGCTAAAACTTCATGGATCCCTTGAAAGTGTTTCCAGTCCCAGTTTAAATGAACTCATTATGTTTCAGCTTGGCAGCAATAAGAGGAGCGATGGGGAAGAAGGAAAAAATCTGAGAGTTAAAAGAGATTTCAAAAACACCTTAGGAAATGTTCCCAAACAACCACAAACCCTCCCTGGGGTTCCTATCCACATATTAGAGAGCTCCAACTGCATATATCAAACAGTTCAAAAAGGAAAACTTGGCCACTGTAGCTCTCGGATGGAAGGAAAGCAGGCTGCGGTGGAGTGCATCCAGCGCAGGAAAAGCCACCGCTGCGTTGGGCTGACCCAGTCACGAGTCAGGAAGCCTTTCAGGAAACTAATAGGAAAATGCATTAGGTGGGGATAGTAATACTTTCCCCATGTATCTTGCAAGGACGTTCTGCTTTACAGATTAATGCTTTCCCTACGGCACTTGCGAGAATATTCTGCTTTACCTATCAGTCCAGCCTTGCTGTGGGAAAACGGTGTTTTCATGGCCTGTGACACAGTGTCGTAATGTGCTTTGGAAAGAGCGTTTGCTGTGGTGTGCGATCCACGCTAGCGCACGCTGGCGTTGCTCCACCGCAGCCACCTGGGGAAACTGCACAGTGGGCCAGGAGAAGAAAAATCTGGTACGATAAAGGAGAAAAAAAAACCACGCTACCTTGCACAAGTGGTGGGGGAATTGCCTGGTGGCAACTGAAATAGAAAGTGGAGCGATGGACATTTTGAAGGAGCAGCCTGTGCTTTGTATCGTGCTTGACAGTACTGGGTTTTATCTCTGAAGGAGAAATGGGTCAGGATGTGATTAAAGGAGCCATGGCTGTCTCGACGGACAAAACACTGACAGCTACTTTGGTGTAACTGTAGAGCACCCTCAAAGAGGGGAGACCTTTCCTCCAGAAAGCTTCTAAGGAGACTTGAGTTAAAGACAGTCTGTGAAGTCAGTAATATTTTGAAACACATGCGTTCTTAACTTCTCAAGTGGGCTGGCCTTTAATTCTGTACATTTTCTGTTTGGCATCTGTGATAGTGCTGCAGCTTGCCTTCCCTCCAGCATGTGCACGGGCGCCAGCTAGGATTAATTCCTTGCACCAGGATGTGTTCTTGTTCTGGTTTGGTTAAAAATATGGCAGGGAACTTCTCTCAATCCAGTCAAAGCATACAAATTGAGATGACTTTCGGTAGTTAGAGGGGGCCAAATCTTGCTCTCAGTCTCGACACCAAATTACAGTATTGACAGCAAGCCAAGGTATTGGTCCCAGATTTCCATCGAAGTAACTGAGAACTGGAATGGTGGGGGTGTATCCTCCCTCCTCTGACTGTGTGACTTGGATTCCTTGTCCCAGGTCATCTCAAAGGGGTACGGAGCTCTGAAGCTGCGATGTTCCCAGCTTGTGTGGTCACCCGAGAGACCAGCCTTGTTTTGCCATGTCTGACAACATCCTCATTGCTGTGGCTGCGACTGGTCCGAAGGGAGAGAACACCATTCCCAGCTACTCATTCCCTTATTCGTGCCCTCCGGCAGACAGCTGTCTGGCATAAATTACTGGTTTTGCTAGATTTTTTTCAAAAAACAGGTCATCTGATGAGGAGACGCTCTCTGATGTCAATATGCTGGTGGTCACCTCTTCCAGGGAGTGAATACCTGGGAGCGCTAACGTGGTCACGAGTGGCTGCAGAAGATTTATATTCAGGGCTTCAGGCATATTGAATCCTCCCTGTTCACAGGGAGCTATTTTTGCGAGTTTCCCAGCTGGAAGCCCCAGCCCCTGTAAGATTTCAGGTCTTCTCCATTCCCCCCAGCCCTTCCACAGGCTCCACGTCTGATGAGGGTTCCTCGGGTGGCTGGTGCATCCCAGCTGCAGCCGCGCCGGCCGGCTGGGGTGACCGGCAGCAGCGGAGGCGGTGATGGAGGGCAGCCAGGACGAGCTGGTGCGAACCCGCTCCCAGCTCCGAGCGAGCAGAGAGCAAACATCCCGAGTTTGCACAGGGCCTGCTCCAAACCCCACTGCAGCCAAGTGGAAAAACTTTCCTTGGTTTCGGTCAGCTCTGGCCAAGCTGAATTACGGGAGGGAAATTCAAAGGCTGAATAAATTCAAGGCTTTCAGAGGGGGGAGGGAGGCATTTAACAAATTCGTCTACTTTTCCATAAAAGCGGTGTGGTCTGAGTCCCATAAAATCAGGGTTTGAGGGTTTTTATTGGGGTTTGGAAGGGGTGGGGTGGTTTCTGGTGTGACGCTGAGCCCGGTGGAAACATGGGAAGATATTTCAGCCTGTGAGCCTGAAACGCCAGCCTTGCCCCGTGCCCTGCCTGCGGTGCTGCCGGCCGCCTGCTCTGCCCGCAGCCGCCACGGGTTTGCCGGCCGTGCCGTGCCCACTGCTGCCGGGAGGCGAGGGGGCAGGACCCTGGTGACATGTGGCGACCGATGGGAATCGGGCCGTTTTGGGGGACAGAGTGGGGTTATTTGGGACGCGCTGCCTGCCGTCACCTGCCTTCAGGCTCGTAAAGGCTTGGCAGCCGGCGCTGCCGCCAAGGCAAACCTGTGCCGTCGCAGCCCTCCCGCCCCATCCAGGTTTGCGGGGACTCTTCCAACCCCGGCCTCCATCCATGAAGCTTTCAGCCTCCTGGTTTTGTCTGGTTTTGGTGTCGCTACGTGATACTAGTGCGTTGGGCTGTCGGGAGCCAAAAGGCAAGCTGCAGCCTGGTGCTGCTCCCCCGGCTGATCCAGTGGTGTTCGGCACGTGCCCGGGAGCCGCCGGTGCCGGCTGCGCCGCTGGCGAGGCGGCGGGGAGCGGAGAGCGTGGAGGGGAGGGCGAGAGGCTGCTGCGGGGAGGCACAGCCTTGCCCTCGTGCTTCAGCGGTGAGAGGTGCCGCTGCTGGGGAAGCAGGGATGTGCTGAAAGGGCTGGGCTGCCCCCGCGTCCGCTGCGAGCCAGCGTTTGTGGGCTCCTCGTGTCAGCTCGGCAGCTTGAAAGGGTGTTTGTTCAGTCTTCTATCGGATGACTAATAATTAGCGGAAGTTAATTGGAAATGGCAGGCTAAGAAAGGAGTGTTTGTTTAAACGCGGTGGTAAGAACAAGGGAATGGGAAAACTCTTCAAACTGTATTTCCAAGTTCGCTGTTCCCCGCTGTTGTGATATCTGGCGAGTTACTCTAACCTCTCTATCTCGCTGTACTGCTCAGTAAAGTGAGAAGAATAATGCCTGTTTTGTGAGGGTGCTGTGGGGATTAGCCACTCCTTTGCAGTACTTTTCGGAAATCTCAGTGGAAAGGAGCCTTGGAAGTGGAAGAAATTAGTATTTGTGATCCAAATACTTTGTACCTTCTTGGCTGATTCCGAATTCGCATCCTGCCTGTGATTGCTGTGTGCCCCAGCATGTGGCACAGCAGTCGTTTTGGAATTGTTTCTGTTAAAGAATTTGGAGGTGCGCTAATCCTGGCTAGCGCTGCAGCTTTCGGGGGCTGCTCCCTCTCAAGGTTACCCCCTCTAAAATACCACCCCCAGGTGTGACCTTGTTTTGTGACCCCAGGTCTCCTTGTTGTGCTGTCTGTCCTGATTGTCGGTAGGGATGTGCTGTTCGCTCTGGTCGCTGCTGTTACGTAGTGCTTTTCTGTTTTGTTGTGTTAATTACGTGACGTCTCTTCCCATGCTTAAATTGGTGTTCCAGCGCTGTGGTGGGAGCCAAGTCTCGTGAACAGCAGTCGATGCTCGTGACCAAGACCATCGATGCAGTGGTACTTTTGTCCTCTTCCTGTTCTCCCGGCATCGCGGTGGGGTAATACCGTTACTGAGGGACATATTAAATATATTGGAAAGCGGGGTTGAAGGCAGAGCTCAGGTCTTGCTCCTTTGGCCCAGTATCATCTCCTGTACTGAGGATGGAGTTGCTGGAGTTTAAGGCGGTGGCTTTCTTACCGCCAAGCATGTTTCGGAACTTTCTTCTTCTTTGCTTTAAATAACAACATATATTGTCCTTCTGGGCGCTGTTAATGGCCTATCTTTGATCTCTGCCTGGTCACCGACCTTTCTTCAGGTGCAATACGGTGTTGTTTCATGCCGTCCCAGCCAGCAGCAGCAGGACCTGGATCCCACCATGACCTGAGCCGACCTCGCTGCCCAAGCTGGTGGGTGGCTGGCAAGGGCAGATGGGACTCGGACGGTCCGGCTTGAAGGGTGCCCGGGGCTGAGAGAAATGGGGTGAACTGCCTGGAGCGAGGGCAAGGAGATGCTTGGCTTCCTCCGGCTGCGCTGCCTCTTGAAAGGAGATGTTTGGGTCCGTGACTGAGGCACTTCTGGTTTCCCTGCTCGGGAGCTGCTGTGCGTCCTTCAGCAAGGGACAGGAGGGTCCAGCGCGGTACGGCTGGGGCAGCACGGACGGCAGAGCCGGCCAGCTCCTCTCCTGATGACTGCCTTCCTCTCCTGTTTTCTGCTGATAACTAAAAATGCAGATAAATAAAGCAGATACTATATCTGGCCATATTTATCTTGTTCCGCAAAATAGCCAGGAGGATTTTCCTGGGTGAAGAGCTGTGGCTTTTGGTCTCATTAATATTCAGCTGCTCTTTGGTGATATTTTGCTTCATTGAGACCTGCCTTAGAAATATTGCTGATTCTTCTAGCAGGGTCCGTAGCAGAAATACCGTAAATCTCTAGTATTAGGTGACTGACAGTATCTGTGCGATATTTTACTTTTCAACCAGGCCATAAAAAACACTTTCTCTTTGGCTGATTATCAGATGTTGATCGGGCGTGCATCTGATTGAGGGTTGTGTCACCCTGAAGAGGAGTTCATGCCCGCGATGAATCTCTCCTCTTACAGCGCTGATGGTTTCGGCTGGCAGGCAAGCCGAAGGGATTGCCAGCCATAGCAAGCGCAGCGGGCTGGGGCTGTTTCAAGGGCCTTGATGAAATCTTGTTGTCATTAGGCTGTGTTTGTTTTAACAGCCTTGTTACACTGTTGTTGATGTGTGTGCCCTGGTAAGGGTGTTGCTCTTCTGAAGATGGTGTTCCTGATTTTGCGGTGTTTGCTTTTTTTTCCTCCAAAAGCTGTTACTGAAGGAATCTAGGGAGAAGATGTGAGACCTTCCATGCGCGTTGAAAAATGTAGTCTTGCATCACCGCAGAAAAGCTTTCCTGCAGATTTTGTCCCCAACTCTTTTCGATAATTATTTCTGTAACAGTCCTCTCTGTAAGTAGTTCTGCATTCATCTTGGATTATAGCAGCATGGATGCAATTCAGTCTCCTTGGTGAGGTTTCCATATTGTGCTTGCCATAAAGCATATCTCCTTGAAGTAGCGCGGTTGCTGGCAGCAGGAGACTCAGAGATGCCAATTTTAATCAAACCCTTCCATTGCAAATGCAATTTTTGGTTTATTTGGGATGACGAGAGTTTCTCACCGTGTCAACTTTCCAGAGGTGGCCCTGAACAAAGGGGGAGGGGGTCAGGGAGTCATGGAAAAGTCTTCTGCTGTGCAAAGGGCCGGTTGTCCGGTCATTATCCCAATCTGGACTGAGGGGGGGCTGATTTCCACACCGCATGCCTGCTGTCGTGTTGCCTGGTGTTTGGGTTTTTTCCCCTTCTCGATCTGCCGTAACGTGGGCAGCGGTGGCTGCGCAGCTGGCGGGGGGCAGCCGCTGGGCAGGAGGGAGGTGGAGGGGATGCTCCCCTTCCCCAGGCCGTCAGCAGAGGGAACTCGGTGGAGGGAATCGGCATCCTGGAGCTGGGAGAAAGAGGAAAGAAAGTGTCAGGAGGCAGGAAGGAAGAAGTTGTTTGTTTTTTTTTTTTTTTAAATTTTGTTTCCTGCCTGGGTTGCAGAAAGGCAAGCCTTGTGATGCACAGAGGGCGGCAGGGTTATGGGGTACAAAAAAAAGACCTGACATGCCCTCCCAGCGTGTCTCGGCGTTAGGATTACACAGACTGCCCTAACCTGAGCAGACCCCCCCTCCCAGACGCAACGAGCTGTCTGCAGAAATGCAGGAGCAAACTGTGCTGCTAGTTCATGCAGAACAATGGGATTAGTTTACTAGACCCCTTCTCAGCAACTCTGTTTTCAACCCTATTACCTTGTAATAATTGTTTCCTTCTGACTGATGTGAAATGGTAAGAGGGGGAAGGAAATGGGTTGCATTTTGAATGTCTCGTGCGTCCAGGTTTTGTGCCTTCAGCTGGAAAGGGATGTCTAACTTTCAACCTAGGAGGGATCTGACAGAATTCGAAATGGCTCGCAGCTTGCAGGAGGCGGCACTGGAAGATGCTAATGCATGCACTGATTCCAGCCAGGCCCGATTCGTGCACTGGTGCCTCAGTCTGCTTACAAAAGGGAAGAGCTGCCTCACCGCTCACGATTCACTGCTTCTTCCTCCTGTTTGCATCCGCTCTGGTCCCCTGCCAGTCGAACGGCTGATTGGGCATATAATGTTCGTTAGCTCGCTGGCTTTTTAAGCCTCTAAAAATTCTGAGACATGGCAGGAGACTCTGCCAAGCAACGTGGTGTCATCTTCTCGTTTCCTCTTAAACATCCCTGCGTCTCACCTATGCGACAGTGAACTCTCTTGCTACCCCATTGTGCTTTAGGAAATCCAGTTTAGCCCCAGAGATGCCGATGGCAGTACTCTATATAGAATGTTGTAGATTTTTTTTTTTTTTCTTTCTTCTTCCTTCGCCAACAAAATCTGTCTGAGTCGGGACCTGTTTGGTTACGATCTCATTCTCATCTTTGATAACACAGCTGCGCTTGGTGTGTTTTGTCCTCCGCTTTCTTTGGCAGGAGGGGTGAGAGGCGTGTAAGGTTCAAGGAAGAACCTTGGCTCCGAAGCTGACTGTACGATTACAGAGCTTACTGCTACGAAGAGTCATCCGAAATACTTGGGACTAGGAAGGGTGCGGCAGTGCTGCTGACGTACGTGTCCGTATGCGTGCTGTAGGTGTTCGGAAGTATGCTGCCGACGTCGCTTCAAGTCTTGCCGTTGACTCAAGCGAGAGCAGAGCTGGTCCAGGAGCTGAGCACCTCGCCCGTGTGCCGTACGCCCGTGTGCCGCACGCCCTCGCTGGCCGCCTCTGCAGGCATTGCCTGGCTGGCGAGCGGAGGCTGGCTTTCGGCCACCTGCGGGTCGGGGAGATGAGTCTGCTCCAACCTCCCAAGAAACCCTTGCCTTTCAGTAATGCTTTTCCTTTGAAGCCATCTGGGCATTTTGGAGGATCCTGCCCTAAAGCGGGTTGTTAGCATGCACAGGAGTGCCTTGCCTGGCTGTAAGCGATCCCGTTTTCCAAGACCGTTTCAGCCACAGTGTTCTTCACTGTTCCGTGCCCATTTCCTGGAGATCTTGGTGACAGCCGAGCGCTCGGCGGCCCTGCGCCGTGAAGCTTGGCAGTGTTTAGCGTTGCGTCATGCCCTCTGTCTTTCACAAACACCCGGAGTTTCCGCTGCTGGCAGGACTTCCAGTCGCTGCACGCACATCTCCGTAAGCCCTCCCCACATGAATGACAGCCTGCGGAGAAGGCTGCCTTACACGCCTCATTCCCTGAGGGGAGGCGGTCGCTGGTGACAAGCGGGAGGCAAGCGGTGGGGGACAGGCTCCTAATCCCCTCCGGCTCCCTGCCTTGGCTTTGACTGGCAAGCCAGCAGAAATAGATGCTGTGCTTGGGCTTCTGCGTTGCTAGAATGACACCTGGAAACGCGCTGTCGGAGGCTGCTTTGGGGTCCATGGTGTCTCTTAGCGGGTGCACCCGTGAAATGGGAATGTTTGTGCAGGAGAGGGTGAGAGGGCCTTTGTAAGGCTGTTTGCAGATTATTCGCTGCAGAGAAGTGTAACAGTTATGCAAAGGTTATGCCACCAAGGGGTACGTGGTATTTAGCTGTGTGATTGCCACTGAAATCCATTGCCCTTCTAGCTAAACCTCCCTGAAGCGTTTTGGAAGTGCCTAGCATTTGTTCCTTGAGTGTGACACACAGGCATAGGTCAGAAGAGGAAATTAGCCTGTGCAGTCGCCTCTTCGGTGCCTGTATCATTGTAGGGCTGAGGAAATCCTCTTTCTCACACGCTGAATCACCAGAAACAACTCAAAGCCTGGCTTGTTTGCCCCAGCTGTGGGTGGCGTATTACCTTTAAATACCCCCTCGCCTCCCAAGCCTGTTTGTCTCCTTCCCTGGACTGCCTCAGCCGTTTTTCCTCCCTGCGCCTTTGCAAGCCAGCGTGTTGCAAGGCCTCCAGCCCAGCATCCCTAGCGATGCAGTGCGTTGTCTCTAGCCTGGTAAAATGGAGGGAGATGCTTAGCGTCCTTCTTGGCTTTGCTTTAATGTGTTTTATCTCCTTATGGCCATTAAAACGAAACGCCACATGTTATGCAAGTGGATTTTCCCTGTATTAATGCTTTCAGGAGCCCCAGTCCACTACGGCTTATGGCATGTGCGTACATTATAAAGAAACAGAGTTGCACTTGTGGGATTCAGTCAATTTGCAATATGAAGGGCTTGAAGTTTAAAACCCTTGCCTTTTTACCATGGATCAGGAAGGTCCCAAACGTAATTTAGGAACAGTGCTGCTGCAAATTTCCAGAGCGGATGATAGGAATCAGCACCGTCCTCCACAGGTGCCTGTACAGCAGGCAACAAGGTTTCACAAAGTGCCCTCTTAATGGTGTTTGCAAATGCTTAAGATGGAATAGATGGATTTCGTGTAAACCGGGGTGCAGGCAACAGCCGCGGAGTTTTCACTTTCTAGATAGCAAATACTTGGGCGCAGCAGCCGCAGGTAGCTGAGACCCCTGTGTGGGAGTTTCTCCCGAACTCGGCGGGGCGCAGGTGGAGGAGGTGGGTCTGTCATCCCAGAGAGCATCCGCAGCCGGCGGCGCAGGATGGGAGCCAAGAGCCCTCGCTGCCGGTCTGCACCGTGCGCTGCTTAGGGAGCCTCTGGCACTTCCTTAGTGAAAAGCAATGCGTAAGGGGAGGCTCTTGATTCACGCATCCCTTCACCAGCCCTGCCGAACAGCAGGCAGGCTCCGTACAAAACGTGTGTTTCATGTCTTCTTTCTTCGGGGGTACCCGAAGAAGCCCTTCAAGCAAAGAAACTGTCCTTGAGGATGGGAATGCCGCTTCTTTGTTTTTTCATTTTAGAAGGCAGGACAGCAGAAGGGGGGATAGGGTGAGGAGGCGTGTGATGTTTGACGTGAAAGCGGAAGGTATTAAATAAGGCTTTGATAGGAAAACACCTCTGTGATGCTGTTCTATCTCCAGCTGTAGCCGTAACTTGTAAGTAATGCAGGCACCTCCCTGACAAGCAGACCGTTTGATGACATCGGATTTTGCTGTAGAAAACAGAGGTGGGAGGGCTGCAAGAGGAGAAATAGTTTAAAACCCCCATACAGATTGCTGTGCTGTGCCGAGGTCCCCTTCCTGCCGGGTGGCTTTTCCTTCCTCAGCTGCGTGTCTGGCTGGGGGTGCTTCTGAAACCAAGGCGTGCCTGAGCAGCTCCCTCTCTCTGCACAGCTTTTCCCTCATTTTGGGAAAATGCTAGGGATAATTGTTGAAGGGCCAGTATCGCTGGTGTCCTTAAAGCTGGCAGTGGACAAAGCTCCGCAGGAGCGTGCGCGGGGCAGAAGCCAGAGGAGAAGGCTTTCTTCGAACTCATCTGCCATCATGTGAATGCTTCTCGTTTGTTGCTCTGTAAACGCAGCCTCTTCCAGGGTAATGAAGCTGTAACTATATCCTCGGAAACTGATTGAAAGCCTAGTTGGCTGTTGTAAGGTATAATCCCACTTTAAAGACTCTCTCATTTAAAAACATAATCTTATTTTAAGACTCTTGATATTACCATGGCAATGCTTCCATTTAGGGAGGAGGGGGAGGGAAAGAATATAATTGGGATTAAAAATAAAAAAAAAAAAGAGAAAAGAAAAGAGCCTAGTATCTTCGTAAAACAGATGGTCCTTTTGCTAGCCACATGTAAAATAGAGTCCTGCCCGTGTGGGGATTTACATGTAATTACAGCTGCCCTTGTAGTTCCCTCTTTGTTTCTTTCCTTTTTTCTCTAAAGAAGGAGGAAGCGAGTCGTGTGCGCGCCGTGGTTCCTCTCGGGCATTAAAGGCCTGAAGGCCTCGTGGCGTGCAGAGTGCTCTGACTGCATGCGTTGGTCTCCTGGGATTTCTTGTGCTCTGACTGACGTTCAGCCAGGAAAATGCGCCGAGGAGGAAAACCCCTGCCTGGATGTGCACAGCAGCACCTGGCTGGAACCCCGCTGTGGGCTTGGAGCCTGGTGCCCAGGTCCCCGCAACGTCGCCAAACTGAGCAAAGCCCCTTTGCTCAGGCCGTAGCTTGGGCTGTGCCGGGAACCACTGGAGAACGCGTGGGAGCTCGCGTACGTGGAAGTCTGAAGCTGCTTCCCAAGGACCGCTTCGAAACGGCCCGTGCCTCCCACCGCCTCTCCGGCCAGTCCGTCCGGGGTCGCGGGTCCCGCGTGCACAGCTGGATGCCTCAGTGCCCCAGGACCGTGCCTCCCGGCTGCCCTGATGTCTGACTGAGGTTGCCACCCTCTTCTCAAATAGCGAGCCACCCAAAGGGCCCTGCCCTTAGCAGTCCTCTCCAGCAGCGCCCTGCCCCGGGGGTGCACCGCTGAGGGGGCCAAGGAGATCTTTGGCCTCGAGCTTGTGATGGTGTTATGTCAGAGGAGACTGCTAGGAGATCGGGTAGGGTGCTCTCCCCACCTTCGTGTGCCCGGGCTTCCAATGGGATGTACTGGAAGGACACTTTCGGGGAAAAGGCGTACTGGCAGTTCGCTGGTAGCATCATTGCTAAAGATGATTTAGGTAAGTTGGATGTATGCTATCCAACAGATGTGATGAAATTCACCTTGAAACACTTAATGACCTAGTCAGCGTTACCTCTAAATGTGTCTGCAGTTATTGCGAAGAATTTGTGGAGGACAGGCCACCTCTTGAGGCTGGAGGAGGGCAAACACGATGGGGAAAATGAGGGTGAAGTGAGTTAAGCAGCCAGACAGCCTAACTCAGACCACCGAGGAGATATCAGAACAAATTATTAAACAATCAATCTGTAAGCTCTTAAAGGGTAATTACAACAGCCAATGTGGACTTACCAAGCACACATCGCATTGTAGCAGTCTAATGTCCTTTTGGACAGGGTTCCTGGCCTCGCGGGGATGAGGAGGGAAGGAGCAGAGACTGTGTGTCTGGATTCCCCCCCGCATGACGCTCTCGTAAGTGGTTTGGGGAAACGCTGGAGCAGGTGCGTGACTGATTGAGAAACAGCAGTGGAGGAGCAGCTCTCAGTGGTGTCCTGTGAACTGAAAGGCCTTTCAAGGGGATACCTATCCCAGGCTGCCTTGGTTCTCGTCGGGTTCGGCATTTCTCATCATCTAAGCTTTTGAATGCAGACAGTGCGTGTGCAAAGTTTCCAAATTGTACCAAACTTTAAAGAGCTGGAACAAGGGGCTTTGCAAAGTCGGTTGCTCTTGCAGCGTCAGCTTGGCGCTAGTGCAGAGTTTTCTTTCCCTTCTCCTCTTGCTGACTGTAAATTATGGTTTATGTTGTCCTTCGCTGCCAAGGTGTGTAGTCTTTTGGCAGCTGTGGGGCTTGCAGGACGGGTGAGTTGATGGAGCAACCTTTCAAATCCCTAACTCTGATTTCACAATCTCACGTAGGGTTTCACTGCTGGAGTCGTACAATTTAGTCAAAGATTAATTACGTGGGAGGGGGGCACACATCCGATGGGCCAGGACTCCTCTGCTCAGCCTCCTGTAGTCTGTGCCAAGGGACTCGTTTACACCAGCTGAGATTCTGCCCTGTAGCTGTATCTTGTTTGGAAGGAAGTAGGTGCCTGGAGGGAATAATACCAGAAATAAAATACTTCTGTGAATAAGAGTATGCCGTTGCTGTCACCAGTTCTGAAAAGCTTTTCCTTGGATGCTTCAAAAATACGTAGAAGGGAAAAGGATAAAACATATTAAATAATGTCTCTCAAATGACAACCATAGCTGCCAGAACATAAAGCTTCTTAGTAATGTTGTTACAATGTTGTTTTGGAATGATATCAAAGGTGTGAGCTGCAAAGGGTGTAAAAATTAAAGAAAGGGGGAAACGGTGTTGAGGGAATGATTCATTTATTTATGAATAAGAAAGGAGTTTTTCTTTGTTTCTTTATCAAACTTAGAAACAAGCAGGAAATCATGTTCGGCTTTCCCCAGTTTGCTAGGATGAACTTTAGAAGGCTGAAAACTGTTATATCAGTCTTCAGCAAAATAGTTCCGCTGGCATTTTCCAGGGAGGTTGTGGAGTCTCCATCCTTGGGGAGATCCAAAACCTGCGTGGGCCCAGCCCTGGGCAGGCTGCCCTGGGTGACCCTGCTCGGGCAGGGGCTGGACCAGCCCGTCTCCGAGGTCGCTGCCCACCTCGACCACGCTGGGATCTCCTGGTCTTACTGGGCGGTGTGCAGGCACCAAATGTAGCTCCTGAGCTACAGCTGCGTTTCCCACGTGTTTCTGCCGGGGCATCAATAGCAATCCTATAACGCACTTGTTGCCCAAGTCCCTCACAGTCTTGACACAGTAATTACCTTCTCACGAGAGTGGCTTCAGGGCAGCAGCTGGTGCTGCTGGAAACCATTCTTCCCCTTATGCTTTCTTCTTTCACTACAATAGGGCAGTCATGAGTTTTCCTGAATTCCACAGATTTCCACAACTTTTAAGGCCAGTCTGGCCCCGGGGGATGTAATCCTACATCATTTTAGTCAAAGCTTCCTGACTTTTGTCCAAAAGGCTTAGTGACAGATACAGGCACGTGTACCCCTCAGGGTGACAGCTGTTGGTCAAGTTATCTCAAGAACGCCTTTGGAAGAGCAAATTCTCAGGCATCCACTGAAATCAAACCACCTAATTTTTGTGTCCAGTTTTCTCTTGACGTGTGAGGGAGGTGAAGGTGTTACTCCTTCCTTTCTTCTTCTCCTTTCTGCCATCCCAGCAGACAGCAGCAAATGCTTCTTCCGTGTTGACTTAGAAGGTGTGTAAAAGTTTGTGTATATAAAAGAAGTAAAACATATAAACCATCACGGAGAGGAACAGTTCTTTCACCTCTTCTGTATGAACGTAAGGCTGTATTCTGATTAAACCTTTAAGGTCAAGTCATTGCAGTAGGAGATGGCAAGTGGGGGGTAAAAGGAGCTGCCTTTGATAACGAAGGCGGCATCCCAATCAGCATCATCATCTGCCATGGGACTGTAGCAGCACTCGTGATGCAATCATTGCCTGCGGATTTGTCACCGTGCAGTTAGCAGGGTGATGCTGCATGTTTGCAGTGGCTTCTGCCGCTGAGAAGCTGGGACTCTGCAGCAGTCTTTGCCATTCTGCAACATGGCTTTGCTCTGGGGAGAGCATTCAGTAGATTGGAGGAAGGTGTCTTGTAAGTGTGGTCTGGGACATGGTTAGTCGAGAGGAGCACCAAAGCACCGCCCCATCTCCAGGAAGCAGCGCCCGGACCTTCTTAGCAGCCTTGCACGGACATCCTCCGCAAAGCTGGCATCAGCATCGTCATTTGTGAACTAATAAGCGTGAGGCATCCAGATGGCAGAAATAATGCGTGTATTGTAGCAAAGCCTAATGCTAACTCCTAGTGATAATGCGATGTTCCTTGGGTATCGGTAGCAATGTTCTGTTCTAAAATGGTAATAAAGTGCGCATTTGCTTATTAGTAATGAATATCAAGCCATTCACCATCATGGAAATATCCTATTTCTATGACTTTGATAAATAGCTGCTGAAGCTCATGAATTTTTAATAGTAGTCCTATATTTAGGGGCTTTCAGTTTCTGAGAGAGATAAAAGGCTCTTCAGAGATGGAGTTCTGGAAGCGCCTTGTCTTCTGCAACTGCTGGTACCTATTTAAAGCCAGTGTGGTCTTTCTGATGTATGAATATTATGCTGACATTGATTGATACGATTTTTATGCCGCAGATTAGGCTCTAAGCCTGCCTGTCACCATAAAGCAAAACGTGTAACTGCAGAGGAACCTGCCATGTACTTTTCTTCATCTGCATGTGATGCTTGTTCACTTTCCCCCAATAATTGTAGTATAAACCCAAATGCACTGATTTCCCTTTATCATGAGCCTTCCCTACTTCAGACAAATCTTATATATGTAATATTGCATGCGTAGGGTATATATGTGCGTGCGTAGATAAGTGTGTGCATACATACACGCGCGTAGCCTCTGTAAGACCTTTATATAGGCACATAAACGAAACTGGTGCCAGTTTGTATTTCGGTGCCAGCCAGGAAAGTGAACCGCGCGCAGACGGGCAGAGCGAGCGTGCGCGAGGTGGACTCGCTCGCTGCGGCAGGGCTGTCTCCTCTCCTGCCAGCTAGCAGGGTTGCAGGGTTTGTGGTGCTCCTCCAGCTCGGGGTAGTTCATCAGGGAATAAATAATAGTTAACCAGTGGTAAAACCACACAAGTTTTAAAGTCTCTTTTTTTTTTTGGGTAGAAACGAGCTAGAACAAAAATGGAAAAGCAAAACTGAAGTCCGTAAGTGACCCCCCAGAAGAAGGGGCAGCCCGCAGCCCAGCGTGACCCAGCTCTGCTGCACGTCAAAGGACAACCCTCGGCCCTCCGCCCTGCCAGGGCTACCAGGGGCTCAGAGCAAAGCTTGTGCATGGATTTCCCAAGGATCTGGACCCTGACAGCTCTCACTTTCTGGCTGAATCCCCTAAACAGAACTGAGCTCCTCCATCAGGGATGCTCTTCTGGACAAAACGAGAGAAGGACAGAAGAACAGCACTATATAGGTCATTAAAAGAGAGACAAAAATCTCCTGAGCTTCTTCCTGTGAAATTCAGAAGTTGAGATGTGGGGAACAAAAAGTGTGTGCTCTGCCTGGCCTGTGCTGGAGAGCGAGAAATTTCAGTTTAGCTGATCTCAGCACTCGGCATTTAATTTCAGAGGGGCGTTGTGCCAGGCTTTCTGCTGGAGTCAGTTTGTAGCAGACCACTGAGGGCAACTGGAGATCCTGAGTTACTGCAAATTGCTGGAGCACCCTCGGTTTAGACAGAGCCATGCTGGTTTCTGTCAGTGGAGGATCTAGCTTGCTGCATCCAGTTCTGTCTACGGACATCTCCAGTTTTCAGCTGGCTCAGAGGATGGTTTGCAATTGTTGGAGACCATCAGAATGTTTTCACGCTGTAACCAGCGACAATGAGCAAGCTATAAATAGCGTTCATGTGGTGACCCCCCAGGTTTGACGGCCTGCCCCTCCCTTGGGTCAGAAGGTGCTAGGAGGACTGGGGACGCGATGTCCACGTGGCTGGGCAGAAGCAGTGCTTTGCGTTGTGCAGTTGGGGGCCAAAAATGAAATGTCGGTGCTTGGCCCCGAAACTAGTCTGGGTTCATCTGCTCACCAGAAGCAAAGTAGAAGTGATGTGAGGGCTCGGTGGGGAGGCTCTGGGCGTTTACTTCATCTCCGTGAATGGGAGCCCTGACTGTTTTTAGAAAGTAAGTGATTTATCAAGCTTCTTGGGACAGCATGTGTATCAGTCTTCACTGAAACGGTCATTGGCAAGCACATGATTAATGCGTATAACACTAAGAAAAATGGCGAAATCTCAGCCTGAAGTAAGGGAAGAACTAGTGACAGGGTAATCAGTTAGCTGAGAAGCCTCCTAGTTGAGCCTGGACATGAAGAACTTCACGGTGCGGTAGCTGAAGAATTGGATTGAAGATTCCCCAAACCATTAGCAGATAACACTGAGGATCTGTTGGATGTGCAGGTGACGTGAAGCATTGAAGGTCCTGGGGTACATTTGGAGGAGCAGACTGGTACTCAGAAATCCTGATAAGCTGAAAAAGGGTCTGGAGAAGCCGTGATGGCGTTCGAAGAGCACAAGTTAGCGCAGTGTCCTGTGGGATAACCAGCCAGGCAGAGAGCTGCCTGCGGCTCTGTCCCGGAGGGAGCTGGGGCTGATCACACGCCGAGTTCAAGCCAGCAATGTTGTGATGCCTTGGAAAAGGGAAGTATAGCTTAGGAGAACAGCAAAAACAGTTCTGTTTTTGCTGTAGATAGGGTTTATATTTTGCATAGGCAGAGTTCACTCTGTCTCGGGTGACATCAGCCCGCTGTAGCACTCTTTCCTATGCTACTCTGATTTGCAAAGGGTCTGTGCTTATTCCTGCAGATACCTGTAAAAAACTGCCCCCGGGTGTAAAAGCACAGCAAGAACATGGGGGAGCTGCGCTCCTTTGTCGCCTCAACATCCCTCCCAACGTGCTTTTTCATTAAAGGCAAAGGCCACAAACTTTTATGCAGTATGTGCAAATAAGGATTTTCCCTTGGGTGCACACATGAAAATGGCCATCTGGATGACGAGAATGCTTGTTCATATGTTAGTGAATGTGTTTGTGGGAATCTGGCCCTCTTCAGATAGGTTTTCTTTGGCTAATTTCAGTGGTGGTTTATTTCAGCAGTATTGCCAATACTGGGCATGGGTTGCAAGACTGATTGCAGCAATCATCTTTTTCATTTGAGTGAATGCTACTTGTTTACATCCTCAAGAATCTCCTTTTAATATACATTCATTAATCTATCAAAGTAAAGGATGACTCTATTTTCCCTCTTATGGATATATTAGTTACGTATATCAGTTTCACTTTGCAATCTTGGAATGGAAATTTTTCCTGTCACTTTTATATGCAAAGAAAAAAAAGATGGATGTCTGAAGTATGCAACTCACTCTGATTTGCTAAATATATTTACTTGAAATATAAGTGCCTAAGCACTTCAAGCACCTTGCCGATGATAGTGTTGGGATGGAAAAGTGAAAGGGTAGCTTTGCTTCTGTTTTGACTGAGAGGAGAAGGGAACAGATCCTTTGCGCGTCTGGAATGTAAGCTTAAAGGAAAACTCTTAACAGGTTTTGGGGTCCTATACTTGGAAAAAGAAATAATCATTCATCCTGTGCATATTGTGTGTTGCAAGAAAGTAGCTGAAACAGAAGGAAGCACCTTTGAAAGGTTGTTGCATAAGGTGGTCTCGTACCTCAACTTTGCAACCATTACCGCTGCAGAGGAATGGGCTTAAACGCTGGCGGAGTAGACCCCAGGCACGGG
This sequence comes from Pelecanus crispus, assembly GCF_030463565.1. Classification (NCBI taxonomy): domain Eukaryota; kingdom Metazoa; phylum Chordata; class Aves; order Pelecaniformes; family Pelecanidae; genus Pelecanus; species Pelecanus crispus. The sequence goes on along the minus strand of NC_134645.1, from coordinate 296,067 downwards.
TACGTCCAAGCAGGACTGTGCCGGGATGGTGCTGAGAGCCGCCTTGCCCATGGGGCTGCGTGCTGTGCCGGGCTGCGGGGACTGCCCTGCACCCCGCTGACGGTGGAGCGGGGTGTGCTCCCGGGCGGCGGGGACGGCGGCTCTCGACAAACACAGGGCTGCCCTGCCTCGCAGGCACGGCTCCTCTTTTCTAGGCCAGTCTGCTGGTAGAAAAGACAGGCCATGTGGCCTCATTGCCCAGAATTAATCTCCAAATACTGTAAAGCACTGATTACATCAAAGAAAGAAAATAGTTAATGGGATGCCTAATGTAAAATAACAAAGAGATTGTAATAGCTTTAAGCATTTAGAAATTTGAGGGAGCTTAGAGAGTATTAGAGTTGCTACGCAGATGAGCCTGGACAGTTTTAACGTTCAGATTCATTTGTGGGCAGCAAATCCCTGCAGTGACGGCAGGTGAGCGGCAGAGCCTGCGGCAGCCGCGTGCCTCGGCTCTGCTCCCCGGGGAGCCCGGAGCAGCACCCGCTCCCGGGGCCGGGGCGCTGGGGCTGGCCCATCGGAGCTGCCTGTAGCCGCAGCGGCCGCTCGCACCGTGCTTTGTCCCAGCTCTCGGCTGAAATAATCCCGGCGTCCTTGGCCTGGAGAAGCGCTTTGGCCAGGCTTCGCTTGGCGTCCTCCCCTGGTGGGATCTCGCCGTCCCCTCCCGCACCCCTCCGACCGCGGGCGCTCTCCGTCCTCTTGCTTGCCATAGCATTGCCGTACTTCTTACCTGGCAGTACTGGCTTTGACTGACCCAAGCTGAAGCTACCTCCTTGGAAGAGGAGTAAACAAGTGGAAAGATGGAAAGAAACATTTCAAAGTTGTCCAGAGGCATTTTTGGCTGTAGGCTGTTGCTGGGCCTGTCCCCTACTTGGGTGCAAAAGAGGAAGGACAAGGCTGGGACTTGAGCACTCGAGGTTTCTTCTGAAGACATCTGAACTAGTAGCAAGGAAAGAGTTGAAAGCTGTTTCATTTCTTCCTTGCTTTCTGTCTTTCCTGCTTAAACGGGAGACTGTCAGCTTTTGGTGAAGGGTGCACGAATAAATAGGCAAAGCTGAAGCTGTCATTCCTGGGAGGTTAAATGTCAAATACCAGGGCTGCTTGTTCGCTGAAGACCTTAGACACTAAAGTCTGAACACCTCCGAACGTTACGCTGCTGCTCTGAAGTGGTGCAGGTCACTTGCACCCATCTTGGGGTAAACTCTTGCGGGGCAAGAAGGTGGGAGGCAGAAGAGCCTCTCTAAAAATGCTATCCCTCGTCGATGAGGATAGGGCTGCAAGACAGCATCTATGGTCTTGTACTCCGCAGGCGAGCAAGACAGCTCTTCAGTTAGTTGCTTCTGCTGTCCATGTGAAGCTCACGACTTCTTGAAAGAGGGGTTAGAACCAAAGCCCAGGTGAGGAGCCCTGCAGGGGCGAGGTTCATCCCCAACACGACATGGTGCTTCACGCCGGGGACATGGACGACTGTCAGGAGCCGAGCAGAGCTAGTGACTGAGGTTTTGGCTGTGTCACAGTGTAAAATAAATTGGCTTAAACTGGACATTTTTCTATCATGCAACCTATTATTAAACTTCATTATGCCCACTAGCGCAGCAAACTGGAAGCACCGAGTGTTTTGGAATTGCTCGTGCCTATGCAGACCAGTTGTGCACAAACTGGAATCATTTTGTTTAAAGCACTGCAAGCCCCTGTGCGCGCCCTTCGAAACTTCTTTAAAAATGCTATCGAGCGTTGATCCTTTGTAAAAGTAACTAAACTGCTAGCATTTGAAAAATCAGTTTGGGACTGCACTGGGATTTGTACTTCTTCAGCTAAACCAGTGAGGGATTACAGAATTACTTTATACCAGAAGCAAAATCAAGGTGCTTGTTATTAGGAAGGACATGTTTTCTTCCGTGCATCTTGAAATGTAAAATTGAAGTTGTTTCTCTTGGGTGAAGGAGAAGGGGAGGTCTGGGAGGGGCCGGGGCAGATGAAGCATCCTGCTTGGGGTTGTGGGAATGTCCGTCAGCTGCAATTCCATGCTTGAAATGTGGAGCAAGGAAACGGTAACTAGGGACTCCTGAAGGCAGGATCAATAGCAAAATGGGGAGTGTTGGTTTTGATGCCAACTTACATCCCTTTGGCTTTCTCTATGATTGCTGTCTGTGAAAGGATAGGCTATTTGAAGCTAGTTCTAATAAAAAGTTATTTTCCCTGTTTCACGAGACACATCAGAGCGGGCATTCTGAGCCGCTGCCCTCCCCTCGATAAGGGCTCCTCTGTCGACCATCGGTCCAATCTGTCCCCCGACCTGGCGTCGGGGTGTGGAGCATACCTCTGCTAAACGACAGCAGTGGTCTGGGCCTTTCTGTAGGGATCCTGCTCCACGAGTCGCCACGGCTGCGGGAGAGCCGGAAGGCTGTAGGCAGCGAGTGGCTGGCTTTAGGCTAAGAGGAGCTGGACAGAGGCGTGCGTCTTGCCGCTTGCTGCCAGGGCGTAGGCAAATCCCCTAAAAGGGCCCATGGGTCCCCTGGCAGATTGCAGAGGTGCTCTCTTGCGATGCATTGCCCGTTCTCTGTGCGTCCGAGTCCCAGGAGTCGGCCAGCTCTGGCGTTTGAAAGTCACCAGGAGCTGGTTTCGATCCTAGCAAATCGGGAGGGGAAAGCCGCAGCCGCCCACGGCGGTGGCAGTACGTTCTCTGCTTGTTTGGCAAAAAGTTGGCTCCATCTGTCTCGTGTTTCAGCTGTGTGCCCGAGCTTCTGCTTGTTGCGTATCCAAGAATTTGTGTGCATGTCTGCGCTCAGGCAGAACAGGCTTCGTGGCGCTGGGCGCAGCGGTGGGTACGCTGGTGCTGGCTAACGTGTATCCCCTCTGTCCTGCAAGCACCATTGTGTAGCTGATACTTAGCAGGCGGATTGATTTTTCAAAATAAGTAAATAAAGGGAGGGGAGAGCCCTGGTGTCTAATGACATGAACAGATACATCTGCAGGTAGCCTGAGCTTTGATATGGCCACTACATGACCAGCATCCTGCACCTGGCAAAGGTGATGTCCAGGCGGGAAGGAGCACCTGCAGCAGAAAACATTCCTGGACCACATGTTTAAGCTACAACTTTGACATGTTTTGAGCAAAGTTCCAAAAGTCGGTTTGATTGTAGGAGGTTTTTTTTCGTTTGTGCTAATCCAGGTTCCCAGCCACCCCTACAATGGGGATATGGCTGAAGCGTACCGGGGGGAGTTTGCTCCCCTCCTTTAAACTCATGTCATCTCTGCATCCAGCGCTTGGGATCTTGAGAGATGAAAAAGTCCCTCCCTTTTCTTCCCAAGATAAGAAGAGATGTGACAGCAGCATCTGTTCCTTTCCAGGTGGCTTTATAAAAGTGCTTCTTGCAAAGAAATTGCCTTTTTTGGTTAGCATGCCCATCAATATGAACATAATGTAAACATTTGTTCCCCAAAATAAAGCTCTTGAAAGAGGGACTGTATTCTGTTCCCAATCAAAAGTAGTCCAGGAAGTCCAGAATAGCTGTAATTAAGCCAGTAAGTGATTAGGAATTTCTGGCAGTTCATGTGAGGACAGGAGCTAGCCAGAGATTTGTTCTTTTCTTGCTGTGGTTTCGCGAAGAACCTTCCTTGTGCCAGTTATTTCTGACCAGCGTGTGTGGCTGATAATGGATCACTTTGCACAAGTACTGCATTTGTCAAGGGAGACGTCTTGATCCCAGGCCAGCTGTGCTTAGGTCTGTAGAAGTTATAACTGTGGGCAATTCTGCTCATGTCTCCGTGCGTTTCCTTCTAGAAGCGGTAAGTGCTGCTGGTGGTGGGGGACGGGGGGACACAAACAAAGCAAAACAAAACCTATAGCATGTTCAAATGGAACGCAGAAATACGAAAGCTAAGAGATCCTGGAAGACCGTTGCCAGAATCTTGCTGTGACAGAAATAAGCCTTCTACTGAACAAAAGAAAATATAACCTTCTCTTTAAAGGTCACTTGCTGTTGTTATTTGACTTAAACTCTCTCTGAACCATATGCCATTGCATATTATTTATTATTTCTGATTTCTTCCCCGTTTGTGTTTAGATGTATTTGCTTGTTGTCCTCAGATCTCAGATGCACCTCTGACCTTGCAAGCTATTCATTTGCACTGAGGCCAAGGCAGAACATTTTTGACTGCACAAGGGTCTGCTTATATGTAGAGGTTTGTTCCTTCACGGCTTTACTTTCTGCACCTGGGGAAAGCATCTGTTTCAGGGAAACCTCTTCTGGATCTGACTCGCTTTGTGTGTGTGTGCTTGGCATAATGGAGCGGCCACACGATGGAGCAGGATTCAAGCCTGGAGGCACACTGCAATGCAACACACTACCAAGAGAGTCTAAAGAAAGGGGGGGACGACAGAATGTGGGGTGCATAGGGTTGAGCGCTTCACATGTGCCTCATTTCAAAGGAAATGGACTTCGCAATTTCTGAACATCTTAGATGTTGAACATAGGAAAATCGGATGTGCAGGGAATTAAAAGCAGCTAAGCCATTAGGTACGCTGTCAAAGCCATGCACGTTTTATACGTGTATGTGTTTTACACGTAGATAAAACATCACTACAGCCTAAAATTGCAAGCCTGGCCTGAGCTTCCCTTCCTAGAATTGGTGCTACCGGGCAGAAATGGGGCTTCCCAGGAGATGTAGTTGAAGGGTGTTTGCATAGGTGGGTAGATGGGGAAGCTTGCTATGCCTGGTGGTTTCAATCAGTGATTTCTCATGAGTGCTTCCTCCAGAATAGGAAGGAACGATGTTTGTTCTCACTTCCCATGCAAATGAGCTGCCGGTTCTGAATTCCCCATGGTGCACGTGGCTCATCATCTCATGTTCCCATTCCTCCGTCTCCTCCCTCCTTTCTTTCCTCCAGCCCATACATAACTTACCATACTCGAAAAAAAAATGCAGACCTCTCCCATTTTATTCGTACTGTGTCTGTTTTGTTGGGCTCATCCCACCAAGAGGCACCTGTAAACAGGTACTTGACAGGCTCAGCAGCTTCACTTGCGATGCTCCCATCGCGTTGCCTCTTGCCGCAATCTCTGACAGAGGAGCTGATAAGATAACAGCTATCTGTAATTGAAACTTGTGTTTTGACTGTTTGACTGGGCTGTTAGACTGTCCCATGGGTAAGGGAAGCTAAAGATCAGTGAGAGGAAAAAAAACCACCTGGCATGGTGTAAGGTGATAACCCTGATTGTGTTTAACCTGCCAGTGCTGTCACCCAAAGCCCCCGAGCCCACAGGCATCTCAGTGTGGCTTTGCGTGGCCATCTCCCCGTGGCCAGGCTTTGCATCTCGGCCGGCCGATGAGCTGCGGCCTCCGCAGCATCTGCTCTCGGTGGAGCAGAAACAGACCCCTGCGGTCGGGGGGCGAGAAGGGAGGGGGTTTAGGAGGCCGGTCGGGCAGGCTTGTCTTGTGTTCCTGGTGAGTAAAGTACATAAATCCTTTAAACAAATGCTTTACTGCCTTGCGGTGCTGCGGCGGGCTGGCGGAGCGGATGGAACCCTCTGGTCACACTCGGCTCTTGCTCGGCTCCCCCCCCGCTCCGGTGCTGCACGGGGTGCTGGGCCAGCCGGGCTCCACAGGCGCTCAGGGGTGCAGGGACAAAAACTCATCAGCTCAGCGGAAGGCACACAGCCACTGCATCTTTGTTTCAGAAAACAGCCCGGCACGCTGCCCGTTCTGAGCATATCGCACGTGCTAGCTTGGAGGGGAAGAGCGGGGAGCCACGGGGCACCCCGGAGCGGCCGCCTGCGGGTTCAGGGTCTCTCGGGCACGCATGGCTGTCTCGGCTCCGTATCGCTGCTCCCATGCGGACGCGAGCTCCGCTCCCCAGGGCGCTGCCCGCACGCTCCCACAGCCGCCGGGGGAGCCATTTGCTATCCCAGCAGCGGTTTCCAAAAGGGGGCACAGCGGGGTCCCGCACCCCTCCGCTGTGAACCCCCTCCAGAGGGGGGTACGCGACATCTCACGGCCTGGGGGTGTTGCTGACCTACCAGCCAGATTCGGCAGTGTCCTCGGCTGCTTCGCCCCATCTCCCGGCCAGGCGGTTCAGCATCCTTTGGCAGTGCCAGCATTGGCCTCAGCGGCACGCTGCAGCCAGGATGGGCGTCTTCCGGTAAGAGCTTTTGACACAGCTGTATCTAGTCTTAATATCTAAAAAAAAAATCACCCAGACTGAATAAATGGCCCTGGGTGACTCAGAGAGTGAAGTTATGATGGGATTTATATCCTGGCAGGATCCCACAATGTTCCCCTCTTGCCTTATTTAGTTAAAGGGCTGCTTTCTGATAAGACAACATAGCAAATCAACCAAAATGCTTTCAGAGGAGAAGTTCATGGAATGAGCAGTTTGTGACGGGACGTTTCTGTGTGGCTGACATCTGGTTTGCATTCCTCAGGTGGGGCTCGGGGTCTTTCTGCAGCTCCGGAGCGCTGCTGCCAGTGTCACATGCCCCCCCAGCTGCAAGGGCAGCACCTTCCCAGAGAGCTCCCAGAAAGTTGAGGTGAAAACGTTTGCTGATTGTATGCAGACCAAAGCAGCTGGTCTCTCGTCCACATCTCTGTCTAAGGCTGCTCTGCTTCATGTTACGGCTGCTCTGGCAGGTCGTCCTTTGCTCCGTAAAGCCTAGTTTCCAAAGGCCGCTGGTAATGGAGGGGGGGCCAGGGTGGGGACGCGGTGCCGGTGTCAAGGACTGGCCTGTGAGTCAGGGCCACTGCTAAGAGCCCCGGGCCACGCGTGGCGGCCGGAGTCGGGGGAGCTCCCTCCCGCGCCTGCAGACTTCACCACAGGAATGCCCTCATCCAGCCACGCGAAGCAGCATCGCTTCACCCTGCTTCCCCTCCTCCGGGAAACCCTGGGTGGCCCCAGGCCTCCCCCTGCGTGCTCTCTGCCTTTAGAAGGTGACCCGGCGCCCACCCCGATGCGCTTGCAGGGGAGATTTTGGCTGTCGGTCAGAGCTGGTCTGCAATGACCTCGCTGACGTTGGCTTGTAGCAAGGCTCCCTGTCGTGACAGTAATGCTCTGGGTGCGTTGTTGACGACTGCTGAAGAGCCAGCCTGGAAAAATGTAAAAACGCTTTTATTCAGCGTGTTTGCTGTCAGCATCCTTTGTGCTGGGCGTAAGCCTGGCTCCTCTGCGTGAGCAAATCAGCGTGCAGCGACCCGAAGCAGTGGAAGTGTGCATGAGCTCATCGCTGCCCGAACATCCACCACAAACGTTTAATTTTTGGTCATTAGAAATCCATGGCTGCAAAGGTACAGAGAATGCTGTCTGAATATCCATTGCTTGGTAAGAGCCGACCCTTGTAAAGCTGTCGCAAGGTGTGGGACACTGCCGTCGGCCCTGGCGGGGATGCTGCGTGATTTATAATGGTGTGCTGTACCCCCACGCTGTTTCAGCCGCTTGTTTTCAGCAGATAAGTGGTAACACAGGTAAAACATCAGCAAAATGATTTATTATTGATACATCAGCATAGTTTGGCTCTTTTGAATTTTAGATCGTGCCACTGTAATGCAAACACCATTTTTAGTTGGCAGAAAGTAAAACATTTATGTGTATATATATATAAAAAAAAAGTCCTCTGCCCTCCCCTCAGAGAGAATTTGACCGATCCTTATTGCTTTTGAAGACAACTATAGACTTTTACAGTCCCTTGCTCTCCCGTACCGTGTGATTTAAAGCTGTTCCCATGGGGTTTGGCTGCAGGGACTGGCGTGCTGCGGAGCGTGGGGCCGTCCGCATGCTAGCCAGTCCCCAGGTGGTGGTAGCTGTGAAGCTGAACGCATCCAGCGGTGCCTGAGCCCCCTCGCCTCCCCGTGTCTGCAGGCTCACCCCGGTGGGTCGCTGCTCCGCGTGAGGGGCAGACTGCGGGGATGTAGCGCTTACTCTCCTGTATAGTTGGTAGGGCCGGCAGCTCCGTCAGTCGATGCCGTTCAGGGGGTGCTGTTGGAGGTTAGGGAATTGGGCTAGACGGTGTGCAGGCAGGTGGTGAATGTAATATTACTGCTAACCCTGAAGCAGTCAAAAATTTCGAGCTTGAGTTTAAAATCATGAATTTGAGGATGGGGGGGAAAAAAGGGATAACTAACTCTTTAAAAGTACATTTTTATTTCCCTGTGTAAAAAGCTGTTGGCATCAGTTCAGAAAATGTTGTCTCAGGTCACATCACAAGGTCTGCTCCGCTAACATCTTTCCCTCATAGACGACAATAGTAGAAGTGAAAGAAACCTATTGAGTAATCTCGCGGGGACGCTTCCTGACGCGCTTTCCCTGGCTGCAGCTGTTTGCTGTACGGGGACTTCTCGAGCCACAGGAACAGTCTTTACGTTACTAGTCTGATGGACTTTTTTTCTCCCATTGGCTCGTCAGTTTGCTTTGTGAAGCCACAGAAAATTCAGATTTGCAGCACCCTGTGACAACAAGCTGAGCTTGCCTGCATGCGCTGTGGACCTGCTTCCTGCTGGCCCCTCTCATTTATGCACTGGGAGAGCTGGTGAGCGGCGTGGTTCAGCCAGCGGCTCAGCCCCACGCAGCCATCGCTCACTGCCCCTGCCCCGGTGGGATGGGGGAGAGAATCGGAGGAGTGAGAGTGAGAAACACTCCTGGGCTGAGATAAGAACAGGTTAATAATTGAAACAAAATAAAGTAAAATAGTAGTATTAATAATAACAATATAATAATAACAGTAATAATAGTATCCAAAGCAAGTGATGCACAGTGCAATTGCTCACCACCCGCTGACCGATGCCCAGCCAGTTCCTGAGCAGCGATCGCTGCTCCCCGGCCAACCCCCCCAGTTTCTATACTGCCCATGACGCCGTATGGTATGGAATGGCCCTTGGGGCAGTTGGGATCAACTCTCCTGGCTGTGCCCCCTCCCAGCGCCTTGTGCCCCTGGCAGAGCAGGGGAAGCTGAAAAGTCTTGACTGGCATAAGCAGCACTGAGCAACAACTAAACCATCAGCGTGTTATCAGCATTCTTATCCTACTAAATCCAAAACACAGCACTTGTGCCTGCTACTAGGGAGAAAATTAACTCTATCCCAGCCAAAACCAGGACAGTGAGCAGGTGGTCCCTTTTCTGCTCTCTCCTTGCCACTCAAATTTCAGAAACCCTGCTCCACCCCGCCTTTTTCAGGTTGAAGAGGTGGTCTCTATTGCAGCATTTCATGCTTGGCGGCTTGTCCACCCTCCTGGCTGATCCCGATGCTGCTGAGCCATTTGCAGCTGTGCTGCATCCCTCCCAAGACAGGAAGGCCAGCACGACCGGCGCTGCCTAAGATACAGCACTGCACGCGTTTATGCAGTGGCATAACGATGCTCCCTCGAGTTCTCTGTTCCTGGTTGTGGTTGTTGCTAATGATGTATTTGCTTTCCTGTTGCGAGCTGGCACGCTCTGAGCACCTTGAGCTGGGCACAGGAGCAAACGATCTGTCATCTGGGCTTAGGCAAGAGCTCGCACCCAGCTGCTTGGCACAGCTACGTGTCTGTGTGTTTTTCCAGCTGCAGAAGTATAGTTGTCCCTGGGACTTTTAACAACAGCTGAAGTAGCGTTGATATTGTGAATACCGATGGTCCCTAAATGTTGGAGTTGTGTATCTAAATCCTGGCTTCTAATCCAGCCCACTCGTAATTTTTTTCAAGTCGTGCCTTTCTGTAGCCTTATCTTCTACCCTGTGATGGGATGTGCAGCCCGCTTCTGAAGAGCTCTTTGGAAAGAAGCAGCGAAACAGGGGCCACCGGGCAGGGTAATTCTCCTGGAAAGCAGTATCCAAATACAGGCTGGGCTTCTCCCCACTAGGTATTTGGCTGCACAGGGATTGCAGTGCCTAGCACTGATGTGACTTACCCTCTGGTCATGAAAGAATTGAGAGAATAGGGTGAGAAAATGAATGGGGTTTTTAAATTTCTGACAGTTTTCTTTCCTGATAATCCATTGCCTAGGCTGAACACCCTCAGTTCTTCCTTTGTCTATGAAAGCTACGGCAGATTTCCCAAGGGTTTTCTTGTCCCTAGAGTACGTACACTGGCTAGTAACCTAAAGACTTATTTTAAAAAAAAAGTATATAGAATTGTTTAGGTTGGAAAAGGCCTTTAAGATCATCCAGTCCAATCATTAACCTACACTACCAAGTCCACACTAAACCAATCCAGGGTAGACCAGACTGAACCATGTCCCCAAGTGCCACGTCTGCCTATTTTTTGAACCCCTCCAGGGATGGGGACTCCCCCACCTCTCTGGGCAGCCTGTTCCAATGCTTGACTACCCTTTCCGTGAAGAAATTTTTCCTAATATCCAACCTAAACCTCCCCTGGCGCAGCTTGAGCCCATTTGTTGCAGCTTTGAGAACTATTCATCCAGTACAGTGTTGTTTTGGGTTGTTTTTTTTTAAAAAGAATCCTTTTGGAAAGGTGGAAACATTAAATAGGAGAAGGAAAGGAGTGGCGGGGAAAAGGGTTTTGAAAGGGTAACACTCTCTGGTGCCGTCCAGAAGAATGGTACAGCAGCATCTTCTCTGCACATATGTCCTTGGCACGGTGTGCGAGCTGCCTGGAGTAGCTTGACTGTGCAGAACAGAGGCAAATTTGTATTGCGCCGGCAAACCCTCTGAACAGAGTGGTAATGCAGATCATTTTGTAAGTCAGCTAAAGCCAAGGCTGAACAGGGTTCCAATTTTAATGAATCGCATGCTGATTGAGAATAAAAGGACAAGAATTTATTCCAATTCATTGTATTATGACTAAAATAACTTTTCCCTGTCAAGCATGGATACAAAATTTTCCTCCAAGTCTGGCGAGGGGAGCATGTACTGCGATACTGTCGTGGTTCAGCCCCAGCCAGCAGCTCAGCACCACGCAGCCGCTCGCTCACTGCCCCTGCCCCGGTGGGATGGGGGAGAGAATCGGAGGAGTGAGAGTGAGAAACACTCCTGGGCTGAGATAAGAACAGTTTAATAATTGAGATAAAGTAAAATAGTAATGATAATAATAACAATGTAATAATGATAATAATAGTAATAATATACAGAGCAAGTGATGCCCAATGCAATTGCTCACCACCCGCCGACCGATGCCCAGCCAGTCCCCGAGCAGCGATCGCTGCTCCCCGGCCAACCCCCCCAGTTTCCATACTGCCCATGACGCCGTATGGTATGGAACAGCCCTTGGGGCAGTTGGGATCAACTCTCCTGGCTGTGCCCCCTCCCAGCTTCTTGTGCCCCTGGCAGAGCATGGGAAGCTGGGAAGTCCTTGCCTGGCATAAGCAGTGCTGAGCAACAACTAAACCATCAGGGTGTTATCAGCGTTCTTCTCATCCTAAATCCAAAACACAGCACTGTGCCTGCTACTAGGGAGAAAATTAACTCTATCCCAGCCGAAACCAGGGCAGATACCCTTGTGAAGGCTCCCGTGCGAGGGAGCGGCAGCAGGTCTGCTGCTGCTCTGTACTTGCTGGGGTTGTGCCGTGGCTGCGGTGGGTGCCATACGCCCCGCTCGCGAAAGCTCTGGGCTCTCCGTTCCGCACAGCAGCTGCTGCCTGTCTGAACATCTCCAGTCTTGCTGCAGGTCCTCGGCTAACGCAAGAGCATGCAGCTTTTTACACCTACTGCTGACCTGCTCCTTTATTATTTAGTCTCCTTTACAAAGCTAACCCATACCTTGCTAACAGTAATTTAGTTCCATTTACTTTCAAATTCTAATAACCCTAATGTTTACTAGTAATTTTACAAGTTGCCAATACAAGATTGAACTGCACCCTAAAAAAAGCATTGCGTTGAGCTGCACACTCCTGCGCTTTGTTTTCTGAGGACGTACCGCTCCTTAACTGAGAACTAAAAATGAGTTGCACGCGTCTGAAGGCTGGCATTCACATGCCTGCGGTGGAAACGCTGTCAGTGCTGGATGCTGCAGTGCCACTGCAAGGGTACAGGTTTGGTACTTGGCATTGTACCTAATGCCCACACAGAAAACGTCCGTGGGGTTGCTGAGTTGGCGTGAAGATCCTGCCCTTCTGCAGTTTGCAAGCCCAACACCTACAAAGCCTGCAGGACGAGAGTGGATCAATTAGGCAGAAATCTTTAATTCTTTGAGTTTAGGTTCATTGACAGGGTGGTTGGTTTTATCCTGGTGCAATCAAAATAAGCCTGGCAAAGTCTGCCCCTATTTTCTGTATAAAAGCTGAGGACTCTTTTAAGCAAAATAACAAATTGTATGAGCTTTTATACTAGCTAAATAGGGCAGCTGTTGTTGGAGTGGTGTTCCAGCAACACCCTTTATTTCTTCTTAGAAAGGAGCTCCTGTGTTTTGCAAAGCTCTCCTCTTATCTGTACTCATCTGCACCTGATGCGTCTAATAAAAATGCAGCAGCTTTCAAATTTGCATACATTATTTTATAATTGCAGACATTCGAGTGTAAGCCACTAAAAGCATTGGTGTTCGGACAGTGTTGCAGAGAATGCAGGGACGGACATCTTAGACTTTGTCAGAGAAGAAGGTGCATTTCATTGCAGGCTGGGGGTGGGAACCTGCACCTGAGGGAGGATTGGATGTTTCTGCTGTGCACAGGAAGGACGGCTGGGATTCCCCACCGCTGCCAGCAGCCACAAGCTTGTTCTATTTTTATACTGTATTTTTTCTGTATGCTTTTACCTTAGGTGCACTTCAGTCTCCTTGAACCTCCTAGAGACACTTGATAAAGGGACTGGTTTTTCATCATCTCTGTTATGAATTGTCCTGGTAAAAATCTCCTAGGCAGTGGCAGGAGGGAGTGGGAAGCGCATGCGTGTGTGTGTGTTAGCAAACTGTTTTGCGTATTGCTAAAAACATAGCTCCCCGTGTTTCCTTTACAATGTCTTACGGTCTGGTGAATGGTCAGGAACATTTCTTAAACAACGCTGTGATGAAAACATTTGGTTTTCACATAATGATATTTTGCTGAGGAAAGATGAATCCCTTCCAGCTATTTTAACTTCATTGTCTTGCATCTTCTATAGTGTTTTGTGTTGGTTTGGGCGTTTTTTGTTTGGTTTTTTTAACTCCTCTCTTTGTGCTGGTATCTGTCTGACTAGTTTCTTTAGGTTGCACACCTAAATGTGTTTTTGGCAGCTTTGTGCATATCTGGCACAGTACATGCGTTGGAGGTGGGAGGGCGAACGGCATCCTGGCAGTACTAGCTCTGCTTCGGAAGCAAATAGTTACAACTCCTGGCAGGTGAATCCCTGATTTGTTATGAAGAGTCACCAGTATTGCTGCTGCTCATAAAAAGGCCAAAACCTTCTGCCCCCTGTGCATTTTGGGCTGGCCCCCGCGCCTGGCATTTCTCTTGGGAGGTGCTGGCAGCCCCCGCTCAGCCTGCCCTCTCCGGACTTCCCACCCGCCCGGAGCAGGAGCTTAGGCAGGGGCAGGTCCCGGTCCCTCGGTGCGCGTGGTCCCAGCTGAGCGACGCAAACCGTGAGCCCGTGGCGGGTTACCGCGCCGGGCTTCTCGGCAAGCTGTGGCGCACAGCCCTCTCATCCGGCGCGAAGCGGTGTTCCCGTGGCCGTATCTCTGCGACGTTATCACGCGGTCAAGGGTATTGCTGGTGTTACTCCGTTGTAAGATGAATTTTAAAGGTGCTGTCTGTACTGCTCCGGTAGCTCCCCCTAGTTTGTTAGGACTCATTATAACGCTTACTAATGCATAGGAATACAATTAACAGTATTAACCTACGTCTTTGGTCAAAAGACCACTTATGTAAAGAAGAATGTTCTCCTCCTCAGATACAGTGCCTGGGTAGATCCCTTGCTTGCATTAGTAACAAAATTTAAGACAGAGCTACCTTTTGCTCAGTTATTGCTTTGCAGGCAGCAAAGCTGTGAGAGTGAGCTGGGTTGTTTGTCCATTTAATCATCTATGGTATTGCTAATTAAATTCCAGTTGCTGGAGCTTTATTAATGATAATGGTGTGAAAGCCAGGAAAAATGCAGCTTGATTTTTTCCAACTCAAGGCTGAATGTGCGGAACTGACCATGAGAAGAAAGCCATTATTTTAGTTATTATTGAGCAATTCAGATCTGGAATTACTGAGAAGCACTTGGAATGCCAGAACGTCATCTTCACACTTGCTTTTTAGTTCATAACCAACAGCCATTCCTGCAACCTAATTGGCAGACTGTCTTTAAGTGCTTTATAATCCAATTAACATCCAGAACAGTAATAAAGCATTTGAGTAAATGGAAGTAATCTGTCTTTAAATTACTTGTAACACCATATTTGCAACAAAGGTTATCTGACTGTATTGCGTGCTCTTTTCAACTGTTATGCTGATTACTTGACTTTGGAAAGAGAACTGCTAATCTAACAAGAATATATTGCTCTTAATGAAGGCACATTGAACAAACTAAATTGCTGAGCTGTTTTCTGGGTTAGCATAGTGGGTCGTCATCTGTCCCAGATGCTTGTTAGTGTGTCATTTCTAAGACTTTATGAATCTGTTGGACTTAAACTGGGTGATACAGCCAAGGTGAAGTGCAAACCCTCGTCTAGGTGTAAGCTCATTACTTTGGAGCTGGTGCTTCTCTCTGCTGTAAGGAGGAAGGGAGCAAAAGCATGAATGCTTGAGCAACCAGGTCACAGCTCTGCTTCCATCACCTCTCACTGCAGATTTCAAAATGTCCCTTTCTTCTCTCCTGATTGTTCAGAAAACTGCCCAAGTTGGGAAGTTGACATAATGGCCACCTCGCCCAGCATCCTGCTTCTGGAAGCAGTTGGTGGGTGATGCTTAGGGAGAAGTGTAAGCAATGGAGCACGTAAAGATCAGTTCTTCTCCCCATGCATACCCTTGCTGACTGCTCAAGACAGGGCGTACAGCGACTGGAGTTTGCACTCAGATTGCCATACTTAATGTCACTGACAGACAGTCCATGGAGGATCTCCTTTTGGGCCTTTCCTACTCTGTTGCCTGTCACAGCATCCTTGGGGAATGAAATCCACCATTTTATAACATGCTGTGTGGTAGAAATACTTCTGCCTGTTTGCAAAATGTGCTGCCTTGTAATTTCAGAAGGTGGGAGGAATTGCAGTTGGGGTTACCACTGGGGTTACCATCTTTAGCACATCACCTTCTGACTATGTAGAATGCCTTCTGTTTTTCCTTTGCGTGAGCTGGGCTGCAGCAAGGTGTTGTAGAGCACTGAGGAGATCATGGTCATGGGGAGATCAGTGAGGTCAGAAATGGGATCCACTTACCCTGCCAGTGGGCAGCTTCACTGAGAGAAACAGCATCTGATTTGGGTTGCTGTTTTTTTCCCTGCTCTATCATATCATTATTTGAAATAATTATGTTTCTGCATGAAGTCTCTTCATGGTTCACTTCTACCAACAGATGCTCTTTCTGAAGGTAATTAGACCATGGAGTCTGCCTGAGACCTACAGCCTTACTGCAGATTAAAGGCGTACATGAGTAACAAGTGATAGGATGAGAGGAGGTGGCCTCAAGTTGCGCCAGGGAAGGTTTATATTGGATATTAGGAAAAATTTCTCACCGAAAGGGTCATCAAGCATTGGACTGGGCTGCCCAGGGAAGTGATGGAGTCCCCATCCCTGGAGGTATCTAAAAGAGGTGTAGATGTGGTGCTTAGGGACATGGTTTAGTGGTGGACTTGGCAGTGCTAGGTTAACGGTTGGACTTGATGATCTTAAAGGTCTTTTCCAACCTAAATGATTCTATGATTCTGTATCCTTCGTTGGGAGCAATGATGGCTTTGCCTTTGGATTTGCTGCACGTAAAAAGCTGCTGTTGGGAACAGGCCGTGCCGAGGGAGTCCTGGAACGCCGTCCTTGTGTTTATGTGGGCAGTAGCTGTTGCCTTGCCGTGGATCTGTGGCTGAAGCCTGGCCCCCAGGCTTGGCCATTTCACACAGACTGCCTGACGGCCTTTGGCTGGGCAGAGCAAGAGCGTGCGGGGAGGGTGGGAGTTCTCACCTGCTCTCATGGCGCAGGGCACATCGTGGCACGTTCACAGAAAACTTGCTTCCAGACACGCATCGCCCTGTTGAACTGTTGTCTTCGGGAGGGACTTCAGCTTGCCTTTGCACATAGGGTTACAGCTCACGGGGCTTTGCAGTAATGAAAATCTTTGCAACTCCAAAGAGTTGTGCCCTTGCTTTTTTTTTTTCCCAAGTTATTTGATATGGCTTTGCCAAAACCTTTGCATCACTAGCGCCATACATCAGATGCCTTGTTTGTGTTGGGCACATCTCTGAGGAGGCAGAGTGAAGTCTGGAGGCAGAGAAAGGATTCACTTTGATCTGAAATTTCTAAATCTGCCCCTTGTCCTGGGCTGCGTCCCCTTTCAGCCGCTGGCTGGCTATCTAACGCAGCAGGTTATCCTTGAGCGTTTGCTGTACGGGTTGATCCGGTATCTCGATGCTGTTCCTAGTTCAGTGAGGGACACCAGGGCAGGGTAAAGAACAAAAACCGCTGAGAGGTGGCAAGGCCTCCCCTGTGCCTGCTGTTGGGAAGGGCACTCGGGGGAAGTCGTCGTCTATCTGGAGAGCATTAGGTCCTGCCGGAGATGAGTATGTGTTACCTGCAGCCTACTGACGGGGAGGCGGTGCCGGGGGCTCGGGGGAGGCTCTTACCCATCCATTTTGGGTACAAAACCATGAGTCAGAAATGCTTGATGAGAGTGACCCATCACCACCTACTCTGTACAACACTCTTTCCCCTGAACGTTTTCAGGAGAGAGTAGTGCTGTGCTCTTGGGATTCGTCTGCCCTCCCCAAGGCGTCTTTGGGTACACAACGGTTGTGGTTGCCACAGAAGCAGATTACACAGCAAACATTTGGGGAAAGGCTGTGATTGCCAGACGACAAGTTAAGCTAAACTAACAGGGAGGTGAAATAAAGAGCCTCTGGCGTGGTAATTGTAGGACTACTGCCTGGTAGAAGGGCTCGAGCAACTTTTCATTATGTTATTTAACAGCACGTGTGGTGGGTTTTGAGTAGCCGATTAAAAATCTGAGCTTTCTTTTTTTCCCCCCTTTTTTGCAGCTCTCCATGAATTCCCCAACGACATCTTCACAAACGAGGACAGGAGGCATGGAGCTGTGGTCCTGCACGTCCTTTGTGTAAGTTTTGTGATTTTTGCGTTTCTTCTGCTGCCGGTGTGGACAGGGCTCGGTGCGCTCACCGCAGGCTGATGCCGCCACGTGCCCACAGCGACTTCTGCTCTCAGTCGTGGTTGAGAGTGTGTTTCGGTAGCTACGCTGAATGTAACACGCTTCAGTTTTTCATGAACCCCTTCTAAAAGCCCCGGTGTAGCCCATGAGCACAGGCGCACGCTGTCGTGGGAATGAACTCCTGTGAGCTGCTTTCCTCCAGCCAGACCGGCTTTGCTGAGGCTGCCAGGCAGCTGTGGTCCCCTGCCCTCCGCCCCCGAGCACGAGGATGCTGCGGGGTTGGCAGGTCGAGGGAGGACATTCATGTAATTGCCTTCAAAAATAAGTGAAGGCTTATCCCCAGAAATTTCCCCCAGAAATCCCTGTGGCATCCCTTATGACATAGTTCTAGGAGAAGGAAATTAGAGAGGATTTTCTATTTAAAAAAATATTATCAAACGGGTTAATTTAAAAAAAAAAGTTTGGGTCTCCAGAATTCCCCTGAGTAGTAAAGTTGCTAAAGTGAGTTTTTCTTTCTGAATATATTAAAGAAAAGAATGTAACTTCTCATTTGTCAGCTGCAGGGTGTCCTGGATCCTCCTGGGAATTCTAGAGGATGTTGGGAGGGTGAGGTATTTGCCTCAAAGTTCAGAAATGTGCCGAGAAGACTTTAATAGATGCTATTTTGAAGACCTTACTAAAATCAGAAATCTGTGCAATTTGGGGCTTGGAGTTTTGTGATCTCTGCCCCAAACAAGTCAGTGTAAGCGGTGTGCATGGGTAAGGCCAAAATTAAAGATACTCAACATGTATTTATTTAAATAAACCTGGTCTGTCAGTCCACTAGACACTTAGCTGGTGTTAGAGGACCTGGCATTCAGCAGCAGCAGTACTCTCACAGAGGGAAGCACTGTCCGTCCAAATCCGTTCCTTGACTTTGGTTAGGTAGATGAAGACAATTCTTTTCTTTTTTAATGTCGTCTTCATTTAAGAAGAACTGGCGAGTTGGTACTTCCTGGGGGGAAGAGGCATTCTTGAGCAGCCAAGAAAATACCTGCTTCTAATGAATGTTTAAAGGCCTTTAATAATTTTTAGTTGGCTTAAATGAGCAGTCACCGTTAGCTATGTGCAATGATTCATGATTTCTTTTTAAGTATAAATTAGATTGTATTACATGTTGTAACGTGAGTGCTCTGTGTTATGATTGTATTGCAGCTAAATGGCTGCAAAAATTTGTGGAGTAACATCACTATTGACTGTCTGGCAAGCTCAAGGCTTCCAAGTTTCCATGGGAACATTGAGCTTTGAGACGTTTTGGAAAGCGAGCACTGGGCCCGAGCTGGGTTTTTTAGCGCCCACAAGAATACTCCCAAAAATTCATACAAACCCTCTCCCAAAGTAGCGTCTTGCAGCAGCTAGCCACCCAGAGTCTCTCTGCAGTTGGTGGAGAGAGAGACTTTCAGAGGATCTTCAGCTCCTGCACTGTAGGTATGGGGTGAAGCTGCAGGCTGGTTTTCACCTGCCTGGCTCTGGTCAAATCCGCTGGTTCCCCCCGCGGAGCGTGAGCCGCTTCTGCCCAGCAGCGGAGCGGGATTGTCTTAAAGCGCTGCAGCCCCTGCGCGCCGCACCGCAGGGTCGGCACTGCACGTGGGGGCTCCTGTGCATCCCTGGCGCTGGTGCCTCGCGTGGTGCCCTCTTTGGAATGCCCAAATGCGGGGCTGGGGCTGGGCTTGAAACAGTCACCGGCGCTGGCGGAACTGAGAGGTGGTGCCAAGGAATGCTGTCCTGGAGACCCGTCCGCGCATCCCAGGCAGCCTTTGGTCTGCTCTTTCCTGACTTTTGGATGCTTGATTTAATGGCCTCAGGGTCCGTCTCAGCCACGGTCAGCGTGTCGCGTAGTGCCGTCTGTGGGGTTTCACAGCTACCTTGATGCGCATCTGGGCCCGCGCGTGTTTGCATCCCACGTGCCGATCGTTTGTTTTCCTGGCAGTCGGCGCTCTGCACCTCCAGCAGTTTTTGTGTTTTGACGGGAAAAGGACACTGTTAATCCTCTCTTAATTCAAGGAGCTATATTAACTGCTCTTAATCCATACAGCAAGTGTGCAAACATTGTAACGTGGTCTTGAAAAATACTGGTAGGCTGTTGGCACCCATGTAACTATACTGTGGGTAATACAAAAAAGTGTTATGAGAGTTGTTTAAGAAAGGGATTAACTCTCTGCAGTTAAATTAATCTGTCTACTTGAAACACAACTAGCAGACTCCTGCGAAGCCACTCTAGGCAAAAGATGATTATAGTAGCACGTTGCTAACTTGCAACCTCACATTTCTTAGATTTTAACACAAAAATTATTTTTTAAACATCTCTTGAGTTACCGAAATAAGTTTATAATGAGACCATTAAAAATAGGAGTTGCTAAAATAATTTTTATTCTCTGTGTGATCCATACCTCTGAATGTGTTTTTCCAGGCTATTTAAAAGAGATGAGACCTGGACTGTGTTTTTTCATTATTAGTAACAATGAAATCACACAGTATTCTCATACAGTTGACTACCTAAACTATGAGTTGGGTTATTTTCCAGTCTACTTTAAATTAGCTGTGGGCTTCATAATTGCTCTCAAGATAGTTTATTTTTCCACAGGCTTTTTTGTCAGTTCTGAATAAGCTGAACATACTTTTCACATGCATCAAAATGCGGTTTGGAGGACTGAAATTTCAAGATGAACTGTCTACTTCAGAATAAAAAGAAAAATCTGTTTTCAGTGAGAACTGGATGTAAGCATCTGCTATCCCAACAGAAACACATCCAGTTTCTTCCCCTCTAGCAAGCAGCAAGACAGATACCTGGGTCCACTGGTGCTCCATCATTCTCCATAGCAGTTTTAATGACTAAGAAAATTTATTAACCATGCTCCAGCTCATGCATCGCCCAGGTGCAGGGCTCAGCTGAGTTCGCCCTTTCTAGCACCGTGGTACTTGGGGGCAACCCCTCGGCCGTCAGAGGCTGTCACAAGGTGTACGGGTCCAAGACTGCGGGCATCAGCTGAGAAGTTTCCCAGTGTCTTTCTACCCTGAGCTGCCAGCTCCCTGAATCCCAAGGAAAGTTCCCCAAGCTTCACCATCTGTGGCCCCGGTCCAGCCCCTCGGGTGGAGTGGGAAGCAGAAGCAGCAATGAAATGCTTTGCCTGCTATAGTGGAGTAACTGTAACCTGTTGTCAAAGAAAAAGCTCATACTGAGAGAAAACAGACAACTGTCAGCATTTAGCAACCTGCCTCTCTGGGTTGAAAGGGGTTGTCATCGTATGGGGGTGATAAACCTCTAGTTCTGTTTTTTACCTTCCAGCAATACACTTACCAAACGTGATCGAATCGGAGCATGTGCAGAGATGCACTTTGTGGGGAAAAAAGGATATAGACGCAGAGTGGCATTGTCTCCATTGAAAGTTCTTTGCTGGTTTGGGGAAACCGGACTCTAAAAGGGGCTTTGTAATGGTAGGGAGAACAATGGAGCGATGATTAGCAGGTCATCATCATGCTTCTCATGTTCATTGACCTCCCCTTAAACTGTTTTTGTTCATTTCAGTGAAAACTTCTTTCTCCTCTCCCCCTTTGCCCATACTTCCATGTTTATTTCTGAAAGACATCAAGGTAAAGCTGCTGTAACAGAAGCCGGAGAACCCGGGGGCAAATGCTATAAACCAGGGCCCTGGGAAATGCAGTAGATGCCCTCTCGGGGATTCCCAAGGCATCTTCTCCCTGTTGTTTAATAAAAGGGAAAACACAAAGACCCCAGCAGATCCCACGGTGGGGCTGTGCAGAAGTACTTAACATAGTCTGATGCTTCATGAAGATGAAAGTAAATCCCTAAACACTTCAAATACCTAGGAAATCTGGGCAGGAACAGTTTAGCAATAGTTTTAGGTCTGAGCTGAAAACACTTCCATTTAAAGGAAAAGTGGGCCACTAAAAACATATTGCAGTTTGGATGCATAATGCATAATTTCCTTCTAGATACTTCTTTGGAGCTCATCAACTGATTGCTTCACTGCTATTAATTATTTTCCTGACCTCTCTGAGAAGAAGGCATGCTGCTATGACAGTAACACCCCCACTAAGTCACTGGTTTGGGATGTTCAGTTTGGAGGGAACCAGGGTCTGGATTTTGAGAGTCTGGTGCTGTTCGCTGCTAAAGGATCAAGGGTGCAGCCTGCAGTCCGGGAGCTCCCTGGCACTTGAGAGCTTCAGCTTCATTTTGCAATCTTAATGTTGTTCCTGACGGTGTGCAGGTGTCTAGGCGTTCTTGTAGCATTTTATGGGTTTTTAGTTTGTTCCAGCATATGTGTACTGATACCTGTGCAGACCCCAGCGTACTGCACCCATGGACCCTGGGTGGTAGGCACCCGTTATCTCCACAAGACAGGGGAGGGAAATCGCTTCACCGAGTAATTTGTAAGGTTTTTGCTGACAGCAGAGGAAGGAGGGTTTGGGTATCGCCACGGGTTTCCCTGGAAGAGTCCAATGGGATGGGTGCTATCTTTCCTCCCTGTCCCGTCGCTGCTCAGCCTTCGTCTGCCCAGCTGCAGGCTCTGCCCTGATGCCTGTGTTATCCCGGTCTTTTTGACAGTACAGTGTTGGTTCCCCTTTCCCCAGCTTTCTCCGGGAACATCTGGAATGTGGTACCAGGACATGTTGTGCTGCTGGCATGAAGAGCGCGGTCGAGGTCGAGCTCCTCTCTGGGCAGAGCTAGGACAGCGCACGTGGGGCAGGGGTGAAGGGGTGGTGTCATAGAATCATTTAGGTTGGAAAAGGCCTTTAAGATCAAGTCCAACCATTAACCTAACACTACCAAGTCCACCACTAAACCAATTAAGGGGAGAGGAATAATTAATTTCATGTTTCCTGGCTTGGTGGATTATTTTTTAATGAAAATAAAACTAGGAATCACTAAGGTTGGAAAGGCCCTCTAAGATCATCAGTCCAACCATCAACCCAACACCCCCATGCCCACTAAACGGTGTCCTGAAGTGCCATGTCTACACGTTTTTTGAATGTCTTAGAGGTCCCTCGTGCTTCTTGTTTGCCATCGTTCAGTTTAGCCATGGGAGCGGGGTGCACCAACGGGACACCTGCCTCCCTTGTGCGAGCCGCTCAGAAAATGTTGGTCACTCTGGATGTGTCCTGATTTACCTATTTCTGCACTGAGTCAAAAAACAGCCGGATGTCAGTTCTGCAGCACAGAGCTGTCTCGTTAGGGTGATGATTTTCCAGTGCCCTGGACGTGCTTGTTTTAGCGATGCTGCACAACACAGCTTGCTGCTGAGCACATTGCGAATACCGTGGGCTGCTGCTCTGAGTAAACTTGGACTCTATGGGTTCCTTGTTTGGTTCTTTTTTTTCCTTTAATTTCTCTTCAGTAATGGAGTTTTAGATGGTTTTGTAATGCAGTCGGAACTGAGGAAAGCCCTGTGCTTGGTTACAGTGGTTTCAGTGATGGCCCTTGGCTGTGCCCGCGTGCCCGAGGCGGGAGGTCTGCACGGGAGCAGCCAGGGACCGTCACCTCTTCCTTTCCCAGCTCTCTTGGGAGGAAGGCAGGGCTGTGGGAATTGCTGGCTCCTGCAGCATTTAAGCTTTCTTATGAAAAACTTCTTGCTTTAGCTCAGTAAAGCAAGTTTTAATCTGAGTATGAAGACTGGCACAGGAAACTCCAAGGACCGCTGGACAAACATGAAAAATTATCATATATGTGCTGTGCAACGGAACATGTATTTCAAGTAAGATATTTAATCTCCTTTGCAGAGATTGCAATTACTTCTCTAGTGTTTGTTTGTTAGAATAATCATTTTAAAATCAATCCTAATGTAATACTTAATCTGGTATTTATAATCCATTTATGCAGGGCCATTATATTTTCATAATTTTTTAATGTCCCTCTGGGGAGGAAGAGTATCTTCTAAGTAGGTTGCCTGTTTAAAGACTTCCATGTCTTCACTTTGAGCCAAACTCAACTCAGTGATGCTGGGGCTGAGACACGTTTTTTGGGTTCTGTCCCTCACGTTGTCCCCTGTTGCCGTTACCCGCGTCACGCTGCAGCTCTGCCCCAGCCGCTGCCTTGATCCCCGACGGCTGTGTTCAGGTGGAGCAGCTTCGGCAAGTGCTGCCCTGCGGCTTCCTTGCCTGTGCCAAACCAGCTGCCCCCACGGTGCCTGCGGGGACGCTTGCGTGTGGTGACGGAGGAAGCAACGGGGCACTGTTGGATTCTCAAGTTAACTGGGACGGAAGCTGATACCACCAAATCAGCTGCAAAATCTTCAAGCCATGCTGTTTGCGTTCTCCACATTTGACATACAGAACAGACTTGTTTGCCCTGACGCTGGCTGTCTTCCTTCTTTCCACATAAAATAGCCTGGACTGGTGTTGGCTTCATCTTTACAAGTCTGACTTGACGTAAAATTAAATATTTTGGTTGTGTTCCTGCTGGCCCAAACTCTAAACCCTATTCTGTTTTGTTTGTTTAAAAAACAAACAACAACAAAAACACTAAAGAAGACCCCAAACAACTTTCAAGGAAGTAACAGTTATTGTCCTCATGTGTTCACTTATCAAGGGCAGTTGCCAGGGTTTTAGTTTGTGAACCAAGCTGTTTTCTAGCTAGACACTCCTTAGATTTTTGACACTTTATACTGTATTGCACTTAAGCCAGCTAAATAAAATTAGGGGAGACTCCCAGCCAAAACCAGAATTGTGACAACAATGAGGTCATTAAAAATAAATGCTAAAGCATGTAAGTCAGTGTGGGTTCAGCCTGATCTGTTCTATCAGCCCCCTGTTAAAATTTGCTGAAGTCACCCCCCATAATCTTAGTGACTCCAGCAGGCTTTGGCTCCGTGCTTTCGGCAGGCACAGCAGCATGGCATTCCGCACTACCTCCAGGAGGGTTAGAGAAAGTGTGATGGCAGGTTCTTCACATTCGCTTTTCTACTCCTTGCTCATTTCAGTCCCCTTTTTGCCTTTTCTCTTGTACCTGATCCTACACGTGTATAATCACGGGTGGACAAAAGAAAAATCCCTTGTCGCCTTTTTGGTTTCTGGTTGTGCCCTCTAAAAATCAGAACACAATGAAATGTAGCTTTTGTACCTGCCGATGGTTACTGGGACACAGATATGCCTTGCCATTCTTGTTTGCACCCGAGACAGTGCAAACCCAGCCCTCGCATCATCTGAATGCTCATTTAGAAACTCTCGGATTTTCCTACACTTAAACTGATGGACGTCTTGCACCTGATGTCCATCTGGACTGATCGTATTTCTGGTGAGCACCGCATACGATACAGTAACTTTGCATGATCTGAAAAAGCGGTGAGAACATACAGGAGACAAGGCTGTGCGCGTGTGCCACGTGTGGAGGCAGATGCTGAAGTGACCTGGTTTGGCTTTTGAGCATGTGCTTTTTTGGTTTGTTGTCTTCTCTCTGTCCCCATTGCCTTGCCCCACTCAGGGAGAACTTGGCTACCACAGCAGCAGCAGATTGCAGGAAGCCCAAGCAACCATATGATGCCCTGCACTCTGTGGCTGTAGATTATGTCAAACGTAGGGGATGCGCACAATTTATAGGGATGATGATGCACAGATTAGTGTTCGTGAAAGGCATTACTGTGTATTTGGGAAGGGTAATGATGACATGAACCACTGCAGATTAATGTGATTAGCAGATGAACGAACCTAGGCTGAGGTTGGGCACCCACTAGCCATTGTATTTCAATGGGATTTGGCCACATAACTCTCTGGGACTGTTTCTGATTCCTTCTTCCTTCACAATTCTGTGAGCCATTTGCTTCCCTTGTCTCTATTCATACAGTTCTCTGTTGGTATCGTGTCAGCAGCTAGCGCTCTAGTGCTCCCTCTACAAGACCAAGGTTTCTGCTGCGCCTAGCAGAGTTGTAGACCTGGAATTTTTGCTTACTTTCATGGTCCTCTGGGCCATTTTGCAGTGTAAGAGTTTCATAAAATGTAAGTTACCTTTATTTATGTTTATGAGTAGCGACAGAGGAGCACAGAAACTGTCCTAAGTGACAGTCTAGCACTGAATCTTCAAGATGGCGTCAAAATAATCCATTATGATGAAATTGCCATCTCTAATCCTGAAAAAAATATACCTGAATTGTTTTTGAGCTTAAAAAGTTTACATGGCTGAGATTTTCACTGGCTTTTTGCAGCAAAATTGTAAGCAAATTCTGGCAAGTTAGAATCTGGGTTTTTTGGGGGTTTGGGGGATTTAAACCTGTTCCTGGAAAATGAAAACAAGAATGAAAACCCAGAGGCCATTTTTATTGCTGCTTTCCCTCCAGAAAAAAAAACACTCTGGTCTTCTCCCATCACCCGAACTTCAACAGTAAACTTCAAAGACGAGCAAAGCAGGAGGATCTGTTGGTGATATGATAATAACTCTGTGCTTTGATAGGATTAAGATGCTGTTTTTCTACAAATATTGGCCACTTTGCTCTAGTTATTCACTGGAGCTACAATGCTTGTAAAAATAATTCTATAGTGGTACATGGCAGGTGTTACAAAAAGATGGAGCCGTCTTTGAATTTTGGTTTTGTCTCACTTTGGGAGTGGAAAGATGAATAATGTTGTAATGCCTGTGAGTGATACTGTGAAAAAGAAAGGGATTGATGCTTGCTCACCTGCTTTGTTGGACCAGATGCCAAAATTACTTCTTTCTTGGGCCGTCTGCTTTCAGGCACAGTGCAGGTAGCTCTACGGGTGAGAAGCTCTATTTTTAAAAAAAAAAAGCAAAAAAAAAAAGCGCAAAATTAAAACCAACTACATGCACTGAAAACCTAGCAAAATATTATGGAGATGTACATTTCCAGTGCAAGGGGGATTTACACGATCAAGTCAGACAAGGGGTGTAAACTCAGGGCAGGACGGGAATACAGGTGCCGCTGCGGGACTGGGGTGCTGTAAGCCAGCCCCCGGGCCGTGCTGTGCGCCGTGCAAACCTGGCGGTGATGCCGAGTTTGCCGCTGTGGTTAATGATACCGCTGCTCCACAGTAGCGCGCACGTCTCCATCTGTGGTGACCTCGTGCTGCACGGTGATGTGGGGGGGACATCGCATCGTTCCCTTTGACGCACGGGAGCGGGGAGCCTGCTCAGGGTCCTGCATGGTGCAGCCGCTCTCAGGGTCCCACCTCTGCCGAGGTGGCGGCCAGGGAGCTCCCAGGGCGGGAATTGGAGAGGGAGAGCTCAGGTGTTTGTCTCTCTTGCCTCACCGTGTGCAGCCTTTCACGTCCCCTCTTTTCTGGACACAGCTGGTTTGTGCACAGCTGCTGCAGTGCAGTTTGTTCCAGGCTTATGCCCCGAGCATCGCCTCTCTGTTTACATGCCCAAAATTTAAGTATCTCTCTTGAGTGTACGTGCTTTCACAAGTACATAGCAATAAATAACCCTGGGCTGATGCCGTAGCCTGCTGGGAACGAGATCCAAGATGGTAACATAGACTCTCTCTGCGGCAGGTTTTTGGTAGCACTTGCAGATAGATTGTTTTCTAGTTCCTACGGGGATGCCAGCTGTAATGGATACGCCGCGTACCTCGCACCGAGGAGTGCTGCGAGGGATGAGGGCTGGCCTGTCTTGCAGGTCTCCAGAGGATGCAGTTGTCCTCTCTTCTCTCCCGCCTCCCCGCACTGCGTAGGACGCTTGGCTTTAAAACTTTGCTACGGCGCTCCGGGGGCGGCTCTCCGCTCCGCGTCCTCTGGGCACCGTGGGCAGGGCCGCCCTCTTCGGGTGATGCCCTTATTCCTCTGGCTCTCTGTATGTCTGGCGCTGTTCATAGAATCATAGAATCGTTTAGGTTGGAAAAGACCTTTAAGATCATCCAGTCCAACCATTAACCTACGCTACCAAGTCCACACTAAACCAATTAAGGGTAGAACAGACTGAACCATGTCCCCCAGTGCCATGTCTAGCTGTTTTCTGAACCCCTCCAGGGATGGGGACTCCCCCACCTCTCTGGGCAGCCTGTTCCAATGCTTGACCGCCCTTTCCGTGAAGAAATTTTTCCTAATATCCAACCTAAACCTCCCCTGGCGCAGCTTGAGCCCATTTCCTCTCGTCCTATCACTGACTCCATGGGAGAAGAGCCCAACACCCCCTCCCTGCCCCCTCCTTTCAGGGAGTTGTAGAGAGCGATCAGGTCTCCCCTCAGCCTCTTCTTCTCCAGGCTGAACACCCCCAGCTCCCCCAGCCGCTCCCCACCAGCCCTGTGCTCCAGACCCTGCCCCAGCTCCGCTGCCCTTCTCTGGACACGCTCCAGCACCCCGATGTCCTTCTTGTGTTCTGTTCCTTTACCGCAGGTCTGAGTTTGTGTAAGGTGGTACAAGAGTAGCCCGCGCGGCCTTGGGTATGGCGGTGCCGGTGAACTAGAGCGGGCCGGGACACGGCTGCCAGCCTGGCTGTGATGGCGTGCTCTGCTAGGCAGCTGGCACGCTTTCACCTAGTTTTCCCCTACGCCAACGAGCATTTTCCGACCCAGTGCCAGGGCGTGAGTCGAGACGGGGATAGAGCTTCGTCCTCCTGGGCAGTATGGCCCAGGCTGCCCTCCTCGGGGAGGACGAGAGCTCAGCTGCGGGGATGTACGCCATGCCGTGCCGTGCCACTTGCCTGCCGGGGCAGAGACCAGGCCCTAGCACCTTCTGTTTTACAATACAGAAATGACTTTCTGTTTAATAATACAGAAATACAGATTAAATGCTTCTTGCATGAAACTGAAGAGTTGATTCACTAGGTGTCCTTTCAAGTCTCGTGTTTCCCCTTGGGTTTCAGTCGTTTGGAAGTTGTTCCTATTTGGAGTTTAGCTGGGATGCCCCATGACATGGCAGGGCACTTCAGTCACAGAAAACAGGCTCCTTTCCCCTTTTTTGGAACATTAGCGTTTCAAAAATTACTCCTCTAGGGTTTAGATTTTCACAGAACGCAATCATAAAAAAGCCTTGCTCTGTGCAACGGCGGGGGGGAAAAGAAGGCAAAAATATTTAAGTGTGGCTTAGCAATATCCAGAGAATTTTAAAAAAAAAAAAAAAAGTCTTTAGGATGATGATAAAATGTTGGCAGCTTTTGATAGCTTATAACAACTTTTGGATAAATACTTCATGATCTTTCTATTAAATCCCGGAGAGCCCCATGAATAATTCTTGCAAGAGCATTTTATTATTTTAAAAAGTATGTACCAAAACAAGATGATTTGGGATGCTGCTGTTCCTTTCTACTTGACAATCTCCAGACTCAACATTTTCTCTTTTATTTTGCAGGCCGTGTATATGTTTTACGCTTTGGCAATTGTCTGCGATGATTTCTTTGTCCCTTCATTGGAAAAGATTTGCGAAGTAAGTATTAGAAGACGTTACTTAAGCTTGTGTGCTGCTTTAGCAGCAGTGCTTGAGAGCCTCAGAACGTGACGATAGTGTATTTACTGTTGTCTCGGAGTGTTCCCTGTGCTTCTTGTTTAGTTGCTCACCGCTGCGTGTGTGCATTGGCTCAGCTCTGTGTTCTCGCTTGCAGGAGATGGGCTGGGAGTCTGCTGGTGGGTAAACTTGGCTGACACTCCCTCTTAAAGCTAGCAGTCGCCTCTCCAATAACAATTCATATATCAGCATTATACCACTTCTTAAAAATGGAGGCAGGTTATAGCGTAGTGAAAAACACGTTCTCTAGAGCAGCAATTCCCAAACTCAGCCCCACGCCACGGGCTCCCCGGCGGTGCGAGCTGCAGCACGGGTTTCCAGGTAACAAGCCCGGCAGAGTTTGGTAGCTTGTCCTGTGCTCTGCCGCTCGCCGCTGACATGCTCCCGCCTCTCCGGCTGAGAAACCCTTGAGGTAGGATCCAGCCGTCGGAGACTGTGAGAAGGCTGGGGACGTTGTTCTTTGCCCATGTAGACTTTGGGCATGTCACTTGGTTCTCCTGGGACTTGGAAGATGATAACCTTTTATTTCTTGGCTTTAGCATGGAAATATTGGAGTGTTTCTGAGTTTCATATACCATTGTCCTGGTTTTGGCTAGGATAGAGTTAATTTTCTTCCTAGTAGCAGGCATAGAGCTGTGCTTTGGATTTAGTATATTTTACTTTATTTCAATTATTAAACTGTCCTTATCTCAACCCAGGAGTTTTCCTCACTCTTACTCCTCCAATTTTCTCCCCCCATCCCATTGGGGTAGGGGGTTTGAGTGAGCGGCTGCGTGGTGCTGAGTTGCTGGCCGGGGCTAAACCACGACAACCATTAACTCAAAACTTAGAAACCTCCCAAGCGTCAGGCTGGAGAAGAAGCAATGCACAAGAGAGTGTAGATGCGTTGGTATTTAAATACAAAACCAAAAA
Source organism: Pelecanus crispus (assembly GCF_030463565.1). Taxonomy (NCBI): domain Eukaryota; kingdom Metazoa; phylum Chordata; class Aves; order Pelecaniformes; family Pelecanidae; genus Pelecanus; species Pelecanus crispus. The sequence continues at coordinate 266,488 of NC_134645.1, read as the reverse complement.
AACACCCAGGGGAGGGAGAGATGCTGAGCGCTCAGCCGGCTGCCTGAGCGCTGGGTCCTGCCCCTGCGTGTGGTCCTGCCCCGTGCGACCAGGGGTCTGTGCCTCAACCTGCTCCCGCTGCCCGGCTGCTGAGGACCGGCACGCCGTCGGTGCATTCGCACCAGGGCTTACCGGCTCCCGGAGCGGCCACGGACAGGGAGTGCTGCCTAGCCGGGGTAGGGCTGCCCTGAGCAGACCCACGCCAGAGCTGGGTTTGGCTGCTTGGACTTTGGTTAGAAGTGAAGTCTTGGCTTAGGTTCAGGATGCTGCAGATGTGCAGCACGCTTGCTTCCCGGGGCCTTTCGGCTTTGCTTGTGCGGTGCCCAGCGCAAGAGTTCACAGGCTGACGGCTCTCCAGGTGCTCTCCAGTTCATGCTGTGATAGCTGCTGTTGCTTTGCGTTTGTGTGTCTTTGCAGATGTCTCTTCAAAAATGCTAGACCCTACCCTTAGTTGATATAAATTAAAACCTCTGGAGATTTACTCCAGTAAAAGTCAGGGATCTTGTACCTTGCCTTCAAAGTAATGGGTTTCATACGTTGCGCTGCGTTGGTATAACCTGTAAAGCAGCAGGGACAGCTAGGTCAGCTGTAAAGAAGCTCTTGAATGCTTCCAGTAATTATAGGGGACTCTGTCCCTTTTTGCTAGGGTTGGCATGTTGAAATTTTGGAAGACAAGGAGTACATTTTAGCCTAAATCAGCTTGGACAGCTGCAGGGTGAACACAGACCGTGTGCCTGAAGTGACTGCGAGACTTATCCAATGTCAGTCTCGGGCAATGAAATCTTTGCGTGTAGAAAATATGGTTTGGTCTTGCCAGTTAGACGTCTCTGTCAGCTGGAGGAGACGCCTGCCGATCTGCCTGGCAATAAGTGTCACTCATCAGCGCACGGGCTGTGCCTGGCCCTGGGAGGAGGTGTGGGAGACTGCAGGAGAAAGCATTTGTGTTGACAGCTCTGATGGAAGTTGTCTCTAAACTAACCTGATATTTGTAGTTCAGCACCCTGCCACACACGTCCTTTTTTTTGCATCACCAAAAAAAAAAAGTCCCCAGGAAATCCCACTATTGCAGCGCATAAGTATTCAGGTAACTGAAGGGTGACAACACAAGGTGCGAGCTTTTGTCCTGCAAAGTTGCTGCACTCTCTAGGGCTGAATCTAGGGAAAGGCACTGCGAGGTTCAGGGGGAGCGAGCGGAGACGTTGATGTGGAAGAGGGGATGGGAGATGCTGGAGATGTAGACGCGCTGAGTTATTTAACCTCCCCTCTCCCGAGCAAGGGGACACTGCTGGGAAACGTGGGTCTAGGAGGCCAGCTCGGGTCAGTGTAGATGAACAAGTCCTGAGCTAAGCAGTGTCCAGGACAGGCTTGTATTTCGGAGTGCCATCGATATGCCCAAGGGCAGGCCTGCCACCCAGAGGGACACAGGTGGAGCCAGCAGATTGAGAGAGATTATTAATTCTCTTGACTGAGCACTCGTTAAATGCCATCTACGAGTGTATTTTGATTAGTGGCCTTGCTTATGGCTCAGAGGTCTGATCTGGGTCTGTGGAGCGCTAGCTGCTGTTACAGCTCTGCCATGGGCTCTCTGAGTGACCTCGGACAGGCTCCATCGCTTCTCTGCACCTCTTTTCCTGCACTGGTCAGCAGAAGTGTTGGTCCTCGACTGGGCTTACAAATCGTGATAGGAAACGCCATGCACGGCAGTAACAGTTTCTAACTTTGCTGGTGGTAACCTTAGTTATCGTAAACGAGAGGCTCACAGACTGGAGAAGTCCCTCTCCTTCTGCTGTCATTAGCTTTCTACAGGTGCAGGATCTGTGCATCTCTCCACCTGCCCCAGAAGGTTGGTTATCAAGGTATGAGTGTCCGAATTATGGTGCCATTTGTTCTTCTGAAATTCTCAGGTGTGTTTGGGTTTGTACAGACATCTGATGTCTAAAAAGCAAACACCCTCCCCCCGTGACTTTAACACGGTATTTACAAGTCCCTGGGTCCTGGAAGGCTACTTTCACTTCACCAGATCTTTACTTTTTGGTTATTTGTTGTCTTCTCAATGGTACGTAACACCCCCTCATGTGCTTTAATGCTTCTGAACCATTGTGTTACCCAACACCACCAATAAAATAAGATGATAGTAACAAGCTTTATTCAGTTGTGTGTGAAAGAGAAAACTTAGCGGTAGAACCCTAGATCTAGCATATTTGTTTTAAGAAGTTACTGTCCAGAAGAAAGATACTGTGTCATTAGCAGTTACCAAAATGGGTCATGTAAATGGATCAGGATTTTACTATTCCTGTTGCTCCTACTTCATTCTCTCCCAAAAAAGGTTTTTCTCACCCCACAGGTGACCTTTGGGGGCATTCAAGTCCTTTTATTTATGTATTTTATGCATAATTAAGCAGTTCTGTAATTACATGATAGCAAAAGAAGTACGCATTCCTGTTTCCTGATCCAACTACTTTTGATTTTATCAGTCCAGAATGGCTTGTCTTCAAAACATCCAGCTTTTCATGGTTTGTCCTTGATGTTAGCACTCAAGAATGCATGGGAAAGGGCTTGGGTCATTTCGCCACGGTCTCTGCAGCCTTTGGTAATATCCCCTCTTGCCTATTTTTCTAGGAAAGGGAAGGTTTTATGCCTGCAAGATGACAGCACATGCTACCACCAGTGCTCTCCCCGCATAAAGACCCTGTGAAATGAGTAGGCTGACTTGGAGAGCCAGGGCTGCTTTGTGAGGGAGAAGACCACCTGAGTCTTCCTCCATCACCTGATGAGATAAGACCCGTGATGTTTTTAAGGGTGTTTGTTAATGCACAGAAAACAATCGAGAGCGGGAGTGGGGAGAGAGCCCCTTGCAGGAGCTCCCGTCGGAGAGGTTGTACTGGGTATGGCAGTACATGTAATGCACTTAGCACGCGAGTGCTTTAAATGGTAATGACTTGCTGCTGACCTAAGATCTATCATCAGTAATCCAGCTACCACCTACTTTTGTATCCAGTGCAAAAGAATTCAAACCTCCTGCCTGAAGGTTTTTTTGGTCTTACAGAACAACCAATAGTTATTCTACAGTTGCTCACAGTTTAGATGTACTAATTCTAAAATAAATGCCCTTTTTCTGGCTTAGCTTCATCTAGTTTGGAAAGCGGTTGTTGACCTAAACCAACAAGGCATTTGTGCTCCCTAATGGGTGTGTTGAGATGAGAATTTGTTCCAGAACACTTGATATGGTAGACATTCACATTCTGTCTTGGTTCAGATGTATTTACAATAAAGCCCTGATTTTCATTTGTTTTCTAAAACAGCTTGTACTTGCATTTGCCCAGCTACTCTGTTACTGGTTTTACAGAGTGTTTACATGACGCAGCTAACGTCATATGTCAATTGCAAACATTTGTCTGCAAATACCAGAGATTACATTTTTGCCTCCTACATAGCGCGCTGTGTTTTCTGCTCTATTGTATTAACTTAATCATCATATGCATTGCAATAAATTACCCAGGAACTGTCCTCGAGGGAACCTACTGTAGCTTTAAATTAAACCATCCCCACAGCAAGTCCAGCGCAGCTTGTTTCCTTGGCTGACGGTCTTTTCTTTCAAAAGACACCGTCAAGTTGCAGACCGACTATTGTGGGATGACTGTCTCTATATTTCCATAGAGAATCCTGCAGAAGAAACTGGCCTTTGGGGATCTACTTCTGCTCCTATGAACAACTTCTACAATAGTTTTAATCCTATTTAAAATCATTTTCCGCAAAGCTGTGTTTAATCAAGTTCCACAAGCTTTTATAGCAGTACAACGATACCGTGGTCTCCTGCTTACAAAGCATTCCTCGCGAGGGCACATCTTTTCCTTTTTCCTTGCCCCCATAACCTATGTACAAATTTTTTTGTTATATGTGTGTGGTCAATGGATGGAGTTACCTTCTCTTATGGGCCTAGAATATCCTTTGTGGGATCCTCAATCCAGATAAGGTTGGTGGGAGGATTTCTGCAATCCTTGTCTCCGTGTAAATGTACTTTGGTAACGATAAAGTTGCAGAGAAACCCTGCACCGGTGCAGAGGGCAGAGGAAGGCTTCCTCCACCCTGCCAGGCTGGGTGTGCTCCTTCAAACAGCCGGTTCTGCTAGGGAAACATCCCCACTGCCCTCAGCTGTTTCCCCTCGCTCGTAGAATGGCAGCCGCTGACTCGCGCGCGTGCGAGCCAGCCAGCTTTGTGTAGTAACAGCTCAGCAGTTTATGACCGTATGGCGGGGGGTGGCTTCTTTTAGCTACTCATTAAACCATGGAAGGTGCCAGCAAGGCATGTGGTCTCTAACAGCCTTGTCGCATTTGCTGAACAGTGACTTGTGCAGATGGAGCAGTGGGAATGCAGAAAACATAAAGGAAGTAATTTACCGAGTAAATGTTTGGAAATGGCGTATGCCGATGAAGTTTTCATAGAGTAGTGGGTCTTCTCCCTTCCAGAACCCCCCGATTTAGATAGTCTCTGGGCACTGCTAGGGGAAGGCTGTAGGAGGTAAGTATCTTTAATGGTGATCCAAGTGAAAGGGGGTGAGGAGAGGTTAAATGTCTAAAGCTGAAATGATACCAGGGAAGGTGGCTGGGGGTGAACCAAGCCTGAGCTCCAGCCCTGCCCTTTACAGACCAAGGTGGATGAGAGTTATCTGTGTATCGTCAGGGTCATGGAGGAGACAAAGAGCCGTGACTGGTGAAACTGCCTCACTGTTACCCAGAGCACTGCTCTTCCTCTGCTCTGTAAAGGCTATCGCAGCCACAACCTGCCCTCTCTACAAGGAGATGCGAACTGAAGTAGCCAGTGCCCGTGATGACTTTTTCCCCCTATACTTAAACTTTATTAACGTAAAACTTTATACGTATTGGCAGTTTCCCCACTCTTGGTGGACAGTTTAACATTTCTAGTTGAATTCCTTCAGCCTCTCAATGTTGTAATCAATGACTCTGATGTGTTTTTCTGCAGCGCTTGCATCTTAGCGAAGATGTGGCTGGGGCAACTTTCATGGCAGCGGGAAGCTCAGCTCCTGAGTTGTTTACATCTGTCATAGGTAACTAACCTGCTGCCGCTTCTTGAAACCTCCGCGTTTCCCTGGCTGTTTTTCAGAGTTGAAATGGGATTGCCAAGGACCCGTAACGTTCGTTATGATACCTGGCTCTTCCCTCGTGTGCACGCATAGGACCAGTTGTGGGGAATCCTCACGAGATGAAGCGGCTCTGAAAAAGTGCCGTGACCCTACAGCGGGACTGCCTTGGAAGTGGTTTGACCTGACGCCATCAAACCAGGGCCGGTGGGCAGTTCACCTTGGCTGTCTTTTAATCTGCCTCGCTGTAGCACGGCGCTGAGCTCTGCACATGCAGCCCTCTCCCCTCCTACCCGCCCTCCTACGCTACCTGCCGCACCGTCTCCAGGACGTGGTGTGAAAGGATGCACCTCCAGCCTCCTGGACCTCGGTGCCCAGGCAAACTCTGTGTCCTCAGCTGCAGGTTCTCTGCCATCACCTCCACTCTGGTTAATCTTCTAACGCCACTTCCCTCTGGGAAAGCCAGAGTAGGGAGGAGAGGAGGATTTTAAATGCTTTCTCACAGCAACAAGTTGGTCAGAGCATCACACTACCAAAGCAACTCTCCGCTTATGGGAAGTGTGATCAAAGGGATTCAGCAGCCCTTAAGTGTGTGAAACTCGGGAAATTTGTGTGGTCCTTCACCAGCCTTGAGCTAAGAGGGGACTGCAGTCAGCTCTTCCAAAATGATGCTCTGTGTGTGTACTACCTGGCACAAGGGGAAAGTGTTCTTGCAGGTTTACTCATCCACATCTCTACTGGTAGGTGATATCAGAGCAGCGGTTGGGAGGTTAAGGTGGGCTTTCCATCACCAAGGAGAATTATTCTCAGCTTATCTTTCTCTAGAAGACACTTACGTTTCAGTCACAGCTATCAGATCCAGAGCACAAATTAATTCACGCAAAGCTGCATACTCTGCACCAATTACACAAGCAAAGCCGCAAAATGTAGAAACTTACATTGGACCAAGTTGGGATTGTATTCCAGTTAAGAACAGTGCAGTAGCAGGGTGAAAATAAAACCAGATTCCTTCAGGCAGCCTAGAGAAGCCCTAATGGCCAGATCGTTATCTTGCTGTGGTGTAATCCACCAGATACTGAGTGTCATTTGGCAGGTGACTGCTTCTGTGTAACGTGTTTCTGAGAAAAGGATAAAGTGGAAAAAAACCATCCAGACTACACTGGCTGGATAAATACTGTTGGAATCTTAAAAGCAAGTGGTGAATTTAAACAGACTGACAGCTAGCAAGAGATGGAGTGTTATTTTTAGGCTGACTTCCTAAGGAAAGAATTTTGTGCAGTACCATGATGCATGTGTCTGTCAGTTCATCTCCCTCACCATTAACCTCATTGGCCAATTTTAACCAAATTTGACAGAAGAGCTCTGAAAGGAGCTTGTAATGTAGCCACATAACTCATCCTGAGAGGCATCATTCAGCTTGCAAGTAGCTAGCAGCCAGGCGGCCCTGAATCAGCTCCAGCTCAAGCTTCTGCTCGCCTATTGAAGGCAGTAGGGATGGGGATGAGGGGAAAAGCAGAGTACTGGTGAGGGGATGTCTGACGGGAGATAGTTTCCTGCAGATTCGTGTCCGATCAGCTGCTCCCACAGAGCTTACTGCCTTTTATGATGTGTATTGCCATAATGTTGGGTCACAAGACCAGGAGGTTGGTGACTTAGACATGTACTTGATTTTCATTAGATGATCCATCCAGGTCCCCTCAGAAAGCAAGTTCTGCCACCTTTATTCACCCTAGTACCTTTCTCTGAAAGTTGCCCTATTAAATATGAGAAACAGGGACAGAACTGGTACACGCCTTTAGCTTCATGAATGGGGTGTGAGGTCTGCAATTTTTTGTGGAAAAAAATCTGCTTTTTCCAATTTACACAGCTTGCCTTGAACTTGTTTTTCAGGTGTTTTTATCACAAAAGGAGACGTAGGCGTTGGAACCATCGTAGGCTCGGCTGTATTTAACATTCTCTGTATTATTGGCGTGTGTGGGCTTTTTGCAGGACAGGTAAGAGCTTTTAATGATTCCTAACAGTTCTCGCTTCATCCTGTGCCTTGGCTGTACTGTGAAATCGGCTGCTAGGTTCACAACCTTGCCACAAATTTCTCTGGCTTTGTTCTTTTTAATAGGTCCCTACGCTATTCCTTTTGCATTTTTGAAACGAAATGCAGAACAGCAAATGTCAGCTCGGGCATTTTAAGCTGCCCAAGATATGTGGGTGGTCAAAGGAATAACAGTTGGTTATTCAACACCTCCTCTCAGTAGCTATTGAAAAATGCGTTGTGACGTTTGTATCTGGTTCTCTTAGACCAAAGGAGCCAGGAAATGTCTGTGCCTCTGGCTGGTGAAAAAGCACTTTGGTGAGCCACGCAAGATGCCTCTGAAAGGATGATGACACTTCTGGAGCATCACAAAAGATGCTGCCTTCGCGCAAGATAGTTTCAGATAAATGTGCTGAGCTGGCACAGTGTTGTTGGTGCCTGGCATGACTTGTGCAGTTGTATGAGAAAGACACAGTCTTTGCTTGTAGTTTAGCGCAGTATTTACATGAAGAATCACAGAATGGTTTGTGTGGGAAGGGACCTCTGGAGGTCTCTGATCCAAAGCCCTCACCACCCTGACCCCCCCAACTCAAAGCAGGGCTAATTTCAAAATTGGATCAGGTTGCTCAGGGCCTTGTCCGGTCAGGTTTTGAGTACTTCCAAGGATGCCCCGACTGTTTTCCTCGCTAGCGGTAAGGCTCTCCATTCCTCGTATAATTTCTGACTGTTTTTCAGTGTGTCAAACTACTTATGACAACATCTGAAATTAAAGTAATTAAGTTGTGAGATCTGAGCTGCTGTCTGAATTGCAGACATGATTGACTGTATAATTAAATATCTGAATCTGCATTCACCTTAGCACTTGCCAACCTGCCCGGTATTTTTACAGTCTCATAACATGTTCTTTGAAATGTTACTGTGCAGACTTATTTGTAAAGAGGAGAAGCAGGATAACATTATCATACAGGGCAATAGGATAACTAGGTCCAGAAGAACTTAAGAGAAGGGGCCTGTATAACTTGGTCAGTATGAGAAAGGATGCAGAGAGATTGGCCTTTCCTGGAAAAGTTTCTAATCCAATTTTATTTGCATTAGCAATGAACTTTTTCAGGATGAAGGTGAACATTTTCACTATGGGGAGGCTTCAGGAAAAGCTCACAGCGGTACTTCTTAGCCACCTGATCGCCCTTGATTTGCATGGGAACATGCAGCTGGAAGCTACACGTGCTCAATATGTTAGCGGTTCTGCTGTAACTCTTACTGTGAAAGCCCAATTGATTCAGGCCAATTTTTAATGACCAAAGCTTTCCCAGGGCATGAAGCTGTGTTCCCCAGAGGTGTTCTCCTGTAATCAGTAGGAGTTTTTGCTCAGGTTGCTTTTTTCAAGCAAATGAAGGTGATTAACTGTTTAGCACGATGGCAGAGAAGCTAATTCTTCTGATTTTTACTCTCCGCGGTATTGATTACACATCTCAAACCTGCTAAAAAACTAGTTACAAATCACAGCTTTCGGTGGAAAAGGTTTGCTGGAGTTTGGGCATTGACGGACAATGTCAGTCCTCTGAAGAGACCGTTTACAGGTGGGAGATGTTTGTTTCTGAAGGATATAACGCAGCCGAAATGCTCCTGTAAATGCCTTCAGCCTTCCAGGCGTGGTAGCTTTCAGAAATTGAAAGGGGGGATTGGCTGCTGTAAGTCATCCTAAGCATGATCTGCGAGTCTCTTTCAAGCCAAGAACTGAGATTTGGACTGATTTGTCCCCACTTTGTTTTCCCTGACGCTGCTAGCGATTTGCGCGTGGTTTTGTCAAGTCACTTAACTAACCTCTATTTGCCGCAGTTTAACCCGCAGAGGGTGGGGTTATGGAATGGAATGATTGACGTTGCTGCGTGGAATCATGGTTTGAACGAGCAAGTAGGAAACCTCAGTTTAAATAATTCTAATATTCTCGATAAAACTCTGTTTTGGTTTGTGTTCTTCATTTTTTCCCACTCCCAGCCCTTTACCAAGAAGTCATTCACTTTTTCTGGTGTGTTTCATCTTTTGTTTTGTGTTAGTATTAATAGAAATTTGGTTTTATTATCAATAATGTCTCTGTAGATGCCGTAACATAGGCCATCGGTCTAAGCTGCTTGCCGTGCTCCAGCTGAGTTAGAGCAGGGTTTTCTCTCTTGAGCTCAGACCTGTGGAGTCAGCCGCTGGAGTCCTCTGATTTTCAGATGAGACCAGCGAGTCAGTGGGCAGGGATTTACCAGCCACACTTTGCTGTCTTGTGAGCCTCCCCCGAGGCTGCTCAGCACACAGACCTGTTTTCTGGGACTCCTGCCCTGGAAAGGGATGTTCGGGCATCTTGGTTTGAGGCTGTGGAAGGCTTTTGGGTTTGTCAGGTGGGAGGAGAGAAGCAGAGAATTAAGCCTGCGCCTGTGGCAGTCTCAACCCAGTGATGCTCGTGTGGCCTTCGTGTTCATCAAAACCCGTCATTAAATGCTCTGCTGTTGGGAGGTGGCTGCTGCAGATTGCCAGGGTGGACAAGAAGGGTTGATGCTGTGTTTCCCCTCTGTCTGTTTTACTCGTGGGATGCCTCTGGCAGGGGAGGGACGATTTCAGGACGATCACCGATTTCCGCAAGGGGAATCGCAGAGGGGGTGACGGTAACCTCGCCCTTGCTTTCTTTTAACACCTGCCAGCAGTAGCAGCAGTGTTCCAGCGGGAACTTCTATGTGTTGATGCGGGCAGTTTGCAGCTGCCGTTGTGGTAGCATGTTGGGATCCTGCTAGCCGGTCCGTACCTGTCAGCAGCAGCTGCTGTTCGGGTGCTGGGTTGCTTGTAGATACTGGCAATCCAGGGGGTGGACGGGGAGAGCAGCGTGGGCAGCAGCGCTCAGGAAGTCACAGCTCTGTGGCAGGGCTGCTTCGTCCCCTCCTGGGGTGCTCGGCTCCGAGCTGGGGCTCCTGTACTGCCCGCGGGTTGGGAAACCCAGAACTAAAACCTGCAGGGGACTTCTGCAGCATTTGCATGAGCACTCTTTATTTTTGCAGAACTGTTCGGTATCATGAGAAAGCCCCTTTTTTGTTTGGTGGTGTTTTTTTTTTTTTTTTTACTGGTAAAAGGTTGAATTAAAAAATACTGACCAGCTCTCTCCAGGATATGTTTTATTTTTAACTTAGGTTGTAGTATGTTCGTGCTATGTTGGATGTATTATTCTTTGGCTTAAGAAAATACTGGGTTTGGCTACATGCGCTTTGTTTAAAAAAAGAAACAAACCCACAGCCCCAAAAAGCTGGTATGAATTTACTTGAACACCAACTCTGATTATGTTTCTAAGCCTTTAATGGCTGGTAAATGCACACTTCTCAGAATAAATCAGAATAGACATCCCACTGCTGGAACTGGAGAAGGAAAGTATGATGCCCACACCTCTATATGACACTACACACCTAGAAACTGCGTTAAAAGAGCATTGTTAAGGTTGAAAGTCAAACACTGAAAAGTTAGAAAACAGCAACGTTAAGGTTCCTTGTGCAACCTTAATTTGCCCCCCTGGTGTGCAAGCATTATTATACAGTCTTTAATTACAGGATCCCATGCTGGTTTCTCCACAGGGTCCTTCCCTCCCTGAGTGTGCAGAATGGACTTTGCTCACTTAATGAGCAGCTATTCATTATTTTGTTTTTTCTTCGTTGTTCAGTGTGTGCCCTTCTGCCTTATTTACCAGGCTCTATTCAAGCCCTGTTCCAGAGGCAGAATTATTAATTTCCTCTTGAACTTCTGCTGATCTCATTGCTATTGTATCTGAGCAGTTGATGAACAATTAATTAATTTTCCCCAAACCTCTGTGAGGTGAAGGGATGTTTTAAAGATGGGGAAACAAAGCACAGAGAGATTAAATGCAAAAGAACAGCTTGTCATTTTAGGGGCCAATTAGAGCTGGCACGGGCCCGTTTTTTCCCCCTGAGCCTATAGCATCCTGTGGCATGTTCTTTGTTCAGAGGGCTCCAGATGCTGCTCCCACTGCTCCTGCTGCTCCACCTCAGCACTGCACAAGGGTTTCCTTGCTGGGCTGACCTGTGTTTAAGTGGCCATCTCGGTGTCCATACGGCCCAGCTCTCCCTGGGAGCATTCAGCTGCTGTAGCCGTATGAGCCCCTTCTCTTCTCCTGGGTCCCAGCTCATGTCCCGCCTCCTGCGAGGGGACACAGAGAACACCTCTGTCGTCATGAGCCCTGGCTTCATCCCCAGGACCGTTCTTGACCTGAATTAAGCAAGTGACTTAACTACCTCATCTCCTACCCTACGCTTTTGCTAGCATGATGATGTTCCTTCTAAGCACCCAGGCACTCCAGGTTTCTTTCCATTTGATCCGTCTCCCAGCCCCCCCCCCCCCCCCTTCTTGAGGCTTGAGAGAAAAACTTTCTGCAGACAGATTTTCCCCCCCAGACCATGGATCCACCCCATAGCTGCCTCTCAAATGTCCAGCTTTCCCCCAGTCCCATAGTGGTCTAGATCCCTTCTCCTCTCCCTACTCCTCTGCTCTGCAGCTGCTTGACCTGACTTCTCCTGGCTAACTTGATCCATGCCGGGGAGGCACCTTTAGAGGTACAGGAGAAATCCAGAGCCAGGGCAATCCCATTTTCCACTGTTTTCATCTCCTCTGCCAGCTGCAGACTTGGCGTACCCCGCGGGCAGTTCCTGCTGGAGCTCTTGTGACACATCTGCCCTTGCTCTGCCCATGGCCAGAGGACCACACCACCCCTGCTCTGTAATCCCAGCAGAGACACAGCCACCCTGAGAAGCTTCCTTCTCGACGCATCTCTGAAGTCATTAAAAGGCCCGTAACAAGGCTCCCTTACCCAGCACAGCAAGCCCAAAATGGGAGGCCCCCCCCTGCCATGCCTGCGCGCTCTTCTTGCTCCAAACGCCCAGCAGGTCTCAGGCTGCGCTGCATCTCGATTTGACACGCTCCTACGCTGCTTGTCACCTCTGCCTTCGGAGTAGGAGGCTTCCCCAGCCACGCTCAGAGCGTCTGGAAATAGGTGTTAAGAGCCATGGAGATCTCGGCCACTCTGCCTGCAGGCATCTGCTCAGGTCTTGCTGTCCGCAGCTGAGCCCTGCCTGTCTCTTGCCCTGGCTCACGTGGGAAGATGCTGCTGGGAGCTGGTGCAGTGTGAGGGGGAAAAGTGCTTAATGCTTAGCAGTCGGTCGAAATAGCTTGGGAGCAGGCTGCCAGAAGCCCTCCAGCAAGGCAGTAATTAGAGGAGCTTCCACTTGGTTTCTTTATTTATGTATTTAATTTTGAAATTTCAAGGAATTTATCACCTTGGTAGCTAGAACCCCAGTTCTGCAAGCAATTGCAGCCAAACTCATTTCTGCAGACTGAGCTGCTTGCAGGATGGATATCTAAAAGCCTCACAACTTGTTTATACCGTCTGCTGTTATGCCTCACTTTAGGGTTTCCAAATAACTGTGGTAGTGCTGTAACGCTCCTGAAGAGCCGCTCTGATGCTAAAAATGAATTGATGTAGATGCAAATCATCTTTAATGTATCGTTGTGCTCCTTTTTCCTTTGTGGCCTGGGCAGAAAGGACAAAGTTGGGCTGGAAAATGAATTGGTTTGAATTATGTCAACAGACTGGGGAGATTAACCATGTGGCTGTCGTGCGTCAGCCCAGAGCTGAAGTTGTGTGTGTGTTACAAACTCTAGGGAAGGATTAACGAATGCAAGCAAGCAAAATTGCTTCAAACAACCGTAAAGACATTTCTGTTAGTGTTAAGTATTATAAACCCCTTGTCTCCCTTGTTTGTTTTTAAACAGTGCTGAAAATTTGAAAAAAGTTTCAAATCCAGTATAAGTCGGAGACACCTCTACCCACCAGGCCCTTAAGAGTTAGTGGGCTTCTTACTAATTTCACAACCAAGGTGGTTCTAGATTATATAAAAAATATTTGTGCCATGGTTTGTTACTGAAACTTAGAAATGTGTGTTTCAGGAGCCTGAAAAGTGACTTGATTTTCTCTTCCAATTAGCGTTGATGATGCTTTGTGGATCACCCGTGAGGATTCTGGACTGGAGGGGTTTGGGTTTTTTTTTATTTCTGTCTCTCCTCACTGCTTCAAGCAATGAAATCTCCTGAGGTCTTTATCCTTGGCACAGGAGGACCAGTTTTCAAAAAGTGACAATCAATGCAGGCTGCCTGCGTTTTTGATGGCCAAACCAAAACCACCTGCAAAGGCTGGATTTTCTAAACTTATCATCCACACACTGATGATCTCTTTTTAAAATACCTTAAACTGGGCCTCTGGAAGCTGAAGAACTCAGCCTCTGATGTGTTTTGAAATCTCTGACCAAGGCATGTTTAGAGAGATAGGTAAAGTTTACCCTTGTGGGTGGCTGAGTGCAGCCCCCTTGACTGTGGCAGTGAGCCTTAGAAGTTTTTCCTTCTTTCTTCTTGCATCCCGTTGCAATATTCTGCTGATGTCTTACATGCACACGCGCACCAAGGAAGATTTGCCTTATTTCATCTAGGCAGGAGGTGCAATTTTTAAGCTGTAGATGGTTTTAATATATGGAAATACATTAAGAACGGTCTGCATTTCCCAAATGCTGATGTAGTGCAGGTTGGACGTGTCTGTAGCCGTTACCTCAGTTGTCCATATGCCTGTGACACTGACGCATATTCTTTCAATTGTGCCGCTAAGTCACATAACCCAAACAATGTTTATTTAGCTGCTGTGTCTGTTTTGCTTTCTGCTGGCAAAGAAAGGGTGCAAGAAAGTAAGAGAATGCTGCAAGAGGTGAAATGGTAGCAGATGCAGCCCTTCAAACATAAGTTCAGCAACGTTTCATGGGGATGCATGCTAGGTAGCAGGGAATAGATACAGGCATGGAGTCTGCCATCTGCGTTGTGATGGATTGCACTAGGCTTTTTCCATGACTGCAAACCAGCTGTCTACGGGCAGATTGACCTTAGCCCAGGGTCCCCTCCAAGCCTCTCTGTCCTGTCTTCTCTCACTCTCGTGTTTGTGCTTCACAAATTCTCCCCTCCTTCCACTGCCCTCTCGTCATCCTTGGCGGCAGGAATGTGGGATTCTCGGAAGCAGTCAATGCTTGCTTAATTCAGCTCTCATTCAAGCCAGCACAAGCAGAGTTTGTTCAGTTTTGAAAATTCTCCCATCCAGATTAATCTCTTTTTTGCAGCTCTGCTGCTCTCTCCTGCATGTCATCCAGTCCCCCTCTGTCCTTATCCAGCACTAAACTGCAGCCTTTGGCAGTGTTGCAAAGAGGATGGAGGATGAGAAGAGGTTAGTGAAAAGTGCTTAAGTGAAAGCAGTATAACCGTGAGTTGCAAGTCATTCCAGTATTATACAGTAATTTTTTAATCTGCATAGCTTGATTTCTTAATTACCATTTAACGCCTGTGTTTTTCATTTGAGTTCTAGTTTCTGTGTTTCAGCTTTCCCCAGAACAGGACAGGCTGCTCTGGGTGGAGCCAGGGGACTCTGGATGCTGGGTTGTGCCAGAGATGTTCTTGGCTTTTTAGAGGCTCTTCCAGTTATTTCTTCTGACAAGGAGTCTAGTTGGAGGCCAGGTGTCATTCCCCAATATACTGGAGTACAAAAGTAGTACCTTGACCATCTGACCTGCCCCCTTCTGCCCCAGCGGTATTCTTTTACCTGAGGAAATAAACTAAACTCAGAAGGCTCTCCTCTGTCCAAGTCACATAAACCCTTGTGTAGGCTGGGGATGCCTCTCAGAATCATCAGCTGACATGCGCTCAGTTTTATCTCGGTGTGAAAATGAGCCTAAGAAATAGGTGTTACAAATAGTGAAGAGCTGAGACAAGGAAGCCAAACAGATTTAAAAACCAGGTAGAACATTGTTTATTGAAGGGACCAGGACTTTTGTAATCTATTTTTAACCTAGTTCTGTCCTTACAGTTAGCTTGCATGCATCTTAATCTTTTAAGCTTTAATTTCACTGACAAGTAATTCAGACTGAATCGTTACTGACCTTTGCCTTTATAACTGTGTTCATGACTTTTTTTTTTTTTTTTTCCCCCCTTCTTCTTCTCCTGGATTGTGGAGGAGTTTTGGGAGGGGAGAGTTGGAATGCTGTCTTTTTTTTCTTCGTTGCTCTGTGACCATCAGTGGAAAACATGCAGAATTGTGGAGAAGTAGTTTAAGGAGAGCTTGGTGCCAACTGTTGGGACTGCACACTGCTCTGGTAGTCCGGGACACAATGTTTTTTTGTGCTGGCAATGTTTTCTAGTGACTGTGGGCCTGCACTTTCACTGATAGAAGTCTGTTGCAGACTTGAAAGCAAGCAAGGGACAGAGTAATAAGCCAGACAAGGATCCAGCACTGAGACTGCCACTGAAGACAGAATTTGTCCCAGAAGTCAGAGCTGTGGTCCTGATGGGAACACACTGCTGCTGGCGTGGCCGTGCGTACGTGAGAGCCCAAGTATCGGAAGAGCGGAGGGAGGATGGTGGTGTCGTTCCCGCTGCCCTACAGAGAGTTGGGCGATCAGTCAGCAGCTTAGACTGCAGACAGGGCAGAAAGGTGTCGATGGAGTTTCAGGGCAGAGGGGCATCAGTTAATACAGAGATGCCACCCAAGCGTCCTCAAAGTTGAGAGGCTGCAGCCTTTCTGCATGCCCTAGTAAAGTCCTTGCGCGCCCCCGGAATGAAGAGCGTGCTCCCGGCCGCTGGGCCAGCAGCAGGAGTTACCTGATGCCTCGGCTCCCTTCCCTGCTGCTGTCTGGGCAGGCAGCTGAACGGGCTTCTCATCCTTCTTTGCGTTTTATCAGAGCAGTCGGGGAGGATGTTCGCCCACCGTAAACGCAACAAGGTGCTCCTTTTCCCTGGGGTTTTCCTGCTGGGATGCTTGGCGCTGGCAGACAGCAGAGCAACTCTGAGTGATGAAGCAAGTTAGATTCCTTTCCAGCTCGCCCTTTAATACAAGTGGTGTTATCTTGGGAATCAGGGACTTGTAGATTTATAGCACATTTGTAGCCGTTGTGTGAGCAGACGTGGTTTGTGTTAACCATGCAGTCTGTTTGTCAACCAGAAAACACTGAAGGTGACTTTGTCCTGTTTTATGTGAGCGTCATGCCTTGTCTCCATGATGCTGCTACGTAGCATCAACCTGCACGTGGTGAATAAGCTCTGTCAGAGGTACCTGTTACGCCATAACCCTTTTGGTCTCCTTTTAGAGAGGTCTGACGAGCTCTGCAAGCATTTTGTCATTCCCAAAGTAGCTTTATTTCCCAGAATTAGGACGGGAGCATGCATGAAATCAGTATTCCGGCACTGGGCACCAGTTTAGCAAAGTGGCTAATAAATGCTTCGCTCGAAGCCGGGCTGCTTGCATCATTTCTGTCCGGTGAGGTACACAAGCCTAGACTTCGTGGTGTCAGGGCCTGGCATCTGCATCTAAGTCGAACCAGAAACTGCACAATGAGGTCAGTGAGATTGGACTTACTGATGATTTTTTTTTTTTTTTCCCCCTCGTAAGGTCCTTGTTGCTGTTGCGATAGCACCTAGTAGTCTCAGTCGTGGATTAAAACTCCACGGTACTGTGCGTTGTGCAAATACAGAGCCGGAACATGGCTCTTGAGCCTGAAAGGTGGTGATCAGAGTGTGTGACGGGAGACGACAGGAGGGACTGAGCGGGCAGACGGGAAGGTACAAGGAAACCGTGATGGAGCAGCAACGTGGATGCAGCAAGCCAGCTGCTTAACACGTAATGAGTGATTTATGGGCTGTGGGGGCACAGGAAGGGTTTGCCATCGGTGAGGTCTTTCTAGGAAGCTCCTCTCAGGCCCAGGGACAGCATGATGGTATTGATAGAAGACTGTCTTTTGCTTCAGGAAGATGTGATGGGGACCGATGTAATGGGCGGATCGGGTGCCAGGATTGCTGTCCGGATGGGGAATGATCCAGGACTGGTCTGGCCATCGTAGAAGTTGCTGTGATTGTTTTTTATGTTAGCATTTCAAAACCTTCTTCACAGAGTTCCATTCAACAGTAGGATACAAGTAGGGGAGGCAATTAGAAGAGTTGAAAATGGATTCCTATCAGCATCAGAACAAGTCTAGTTCCTAATCGCCACTAAATACCATCACCGTTTGAGGCCAAGTTTTCCTCTGTCCAAATTCACATACATACTGTGGACTTACCTTTGGTAGGACTTTTTCTTATATCCTTTGTAGTGTAAAAGCAAGGGAAATCGGAAAATCTGGTTTTATGCTTGACAAGGACTGGCCAGTCTGAGGAGACTGGGAGATGTTTGCCCTGTGCGTGCCTTTCTGTACCATGTCTACAGCTGTCCTTGAATTCTGCTGTGAATCCTGCACAGAATTGCCTGTGGTCCAGGAGTTGTCTGCAAATGCAGGTCTTTTGGGGTCCTGCTGCCTTGGCTCTGCGGGAATCTGAGCTAAAAAGACACGCTGATCTGAATAACTCATGGACGATTATGAGTACCAATTGAGCAAGGAAATATTTTTGGCTTTGTTCTGAGGTTTGGAGAGTGTCCGCTGTTTCCATTCTGAGAATGTCACAGAGACGGATTGCTGCCGCAGTAATGAAAATATCAAGAGCTGCTTAAAAAAGCAAATATTCTCGGGGAAATAATGAGAATAAATTGAGCTGGTCCGCAATGTACGAACCGGGAGCCGGAGTGACAGTTGAACTCTGCAGAGAATGGCTAACCAGTGGTAAAATTAGGGGGCTGGTAATTGGAAGGAAGCTTTCCTCCCAGTGAGTCCATTAGATCAGAGGTGCTTGGCAGTTACTGGCTTAGAGGGACATGTATTTTAAGGCCTGGATTTTTTTTTTTTTTTTTTTCTGGCCTGACCCGTGTTCATATTTTATGTTTCACTGAAGTTCCGTTGGGAGGGGTGTGTAGTATTGGCCAAAGCCCCGAGCGAGCCCAAATGCTACATTGCGGGACTCTGGTGTCTTTGCCGGGAGGTACTCAGTAAAGATTGTGGTCAGGGGACTCAGCTGGATGCTCGTAGTGTCCTGGGATGTTGGGACAGCTGTGACCCCAGCATGTCGACAGCAGGGAGACATCGCCGTGGGGTGTAGAAGGGAGCGTCTCCGTCTGCTCCCTAGCATTCAGTCCAGGACATCCTGCTGCGCTGTTAGTCCCAGCACAGGAGCCTTTGGCTGATGTTGACTGCCTGCTGGCTTCCCAGGAAGGCTGCACAAGCAGCAGCGGCTTTCCATGCAGGAATCTGTCTAAAATTTGAGCTGTTGCAGAGTGGTTCAGCATGCTAGGAGAGGACATGGGATCAGGGGCTCCTGCTGTGCTGTCATGAGATAGTCCCTCGTGCATTTGCCCGGCGGTTTGGCAGCCAGCATCGCCTATCCTTCACCTGCACCATGGGGCTGTCTCAGCTGGAGCAGGAGGCTGCTCCAGTCAGGGCAGAGAGCTTTCCCTTTGCTGCTGTGTCTCATGCCTCTCGACCCCAGCTCCTCGCAAAACGTCCAGAGGACCCTGCTCTCACCGGCGTTTCTGTTCCCTCCAGGGACCGTGATGTGGGAATAAGCGTGATTGACTCGCAGGGTCGTGTCTGAGTCTGGCAGATGATCGCTGGAGGAGCAGCAAGGGGGAAAAGCATACCCTGTGATCTCTGCTGTATTTGATTTGCAGCTGATGATTATTAGCTTTTGACTGACTGATTTGCTCCTTGCAGGTAGGATGTAATAGTGCCTAAAACAAGGGAAGTTTTGTGAAAATTAACTTGCAGATCCTGGTGGTCAGGCAGTTCCTCTCTTTGTAAACACTGCTGGAAGATGGCAGTAATTATCTTAAGAAATTCCTTCCTGCCTCATATCTTCATTACAATTGCTATAGACCTGATACACTTAACAGCGAGCGAGCGACAAAGTGTGTGCAGAATATTAAACACGCAGTTGCTATTTCCTACCTTCTGTTTGGTCATGACCTTTCCAACAGCACAAGGTCTGCAGCCTCTGAATCACAGACATCACCTTTAGCTCTCCCTTTGCTGTTTTTCCTGGCAGCCAAACACTGCCAGGTGCTGCGGGCTGCCTTGCTACAGGGAGTACCTGCCTGCACCCTGCCTGCATCCCCGAGGGGCTGCCGCTGGAGCCGGCAGAAACCCTGCCATCTTTTCTGGCAGGATTTGTCGTCTTCAGTGAGAAGGAAGGATTGTGAGCCTGGTTCGTGGGACATTTTACTGAGCAGGTGAAGGAGATTTGGTTGAGGTGAAATGACCCCAGAGAAGGTGCGAAATGCGTTGGAAGAGTATCCCAAAAGGCCAGTGGTGTGGAAGGATGTGGCCATAAGTCACATGGCAGGCTTCAGAGGTGGATGAAGGCTGCAGCCAGGAAGATGCACTTGAGACGCCAGGAAAAGCGTCCCACTGGTGAGGGCTGGGAGCCTCCGATGCTTCAGGACTGATGGGCAGCTTCTGAGATCCTGCTTGGCTGATTCTGTGTCTGAATTACAGAGTGGGTCAAAGTGCCACCGGGAACTCACCGCCCTCTAAACCGTACCAAGTCCTGGATACGGGATTTCTAGCCCACGCCTCTCAGCTCAGGCACAACCCCGTGTTTTGCTGTGGGAATGATGCTGGTGAAAATGAGGCCTCCAAGTACTTCTGGGCAGGCTAATGAATGGTTTGCAGCAGCAAACAAAACAGGTGGATGCTGGTAAGCTAGGGCAAAAAAGAGCGAAACAGAAAATCTGTCAAAACAGAGTTGCATGTGAACAAGGTGGGTATGAGTGAGAAACGAACGTGGTGCGACAGCTCAGTAAGTGTGTATCTGTGACATTTGTGGGTCCCCCATTTCTGAAGGGTCCAGATGCATTTATTCTCCAGTGCCGCTGCTGGGTAAAAAAAATTCTTTTATTTCCTGTGCAGGGAAGGGAGGGTGCTTAATTAACTCACCCGAGCTCAGGCTATAGGGCTGGAGACAGAACAAGGACCACGTTGCTTCAATGCCTGGTGAACACCTCACCCTCCAGGCTAGCTCTCTTCTTTAGTATAACGTATGTGGGTATGTCTCCCAGGAAACGTGCGGAGGCTCTGCAGTGGCTTCTTGCTGAAAGTCGTAGATGGATCTACAGCGTAATTTAATATAGAGATGAATACAAATAAGGCAGTGTCACTCCCTCACATTAATATATGATGCTTCATTGATATCACGACCAGCGAGGATGAACAGGCAGGTGGCAGGATCCTTGTAATTACCTGGGCTGAGCAAGGAGTTCTTAAAATAATAAATGGCAAAGCTAAAAGGCGGAGCCTGTGCCTTGTCAAGGGAAATTGAGAAGCCCTGAGAGATCAGTCCCTGTCAGGGCTGTCCTGGAGAGTGAGGCCCTTGACAGATTCACCAAAGGCAGTCAGGGATATTCGACTTCTCAGAAGTCAGGATTTCCCAGGCTGCTGTCAGGACAGGCAGCAAGAATTTGGCTTTTCTTGCTTTTCTGTACAGATTGACAGATGCTGGAGCAGCACAAAATCTGAGGGGTCTTTTTAACTTCTCTGGTTTGAGCTGCTGTCTTAGGAGGGGTGTTTCAGCTCGGTGCATTGCTCATGGGACAGGAGAGGGTCCCTCAAGGTGTGGGCTATCCAGAGCAGTCTGCTGTGGCCACCAGCCCAGTGATTCATGTGGCTCGCAGCCCACTCGCAAGTTGTCCCTGGAAGCGTGAGCTGACCCCGAGCTCCTGGACCAATTCCCAAAGGCTCAGAGGCTTGCCTGCCATCGCCCGACACGTGGGAGCAACTCATTAACTGCACAGATATTCACACGCTGGTGCACGCAGGGCCCAAGGACCGGGACCAGGGGTGAGCCATGGCGTGTCGTGGTCCTCTGCTTGCACCAGAGGAAGCTTCGTGGCTTATCTGGTGAGGGAGGTTGGGCGCCATCTCTGCGGCGGACGGCAGCCCTGGCTAATTGGTGCCGGTCTTTGAAACGATGTAAGGGCTTCAAGGAACTGCCCCAGAGGTTTGTTTGTATCCTGAAAAAGCTCCGTGATTTTTAAGTGCCGCCATTTGTAGGAACTGTAAGAATCCCTGTATTTCTGTCTCATTCACATACATATCTCCTTAACTGCTATGACTTTTCAGATTTGAGCGAACCTTAGACTGTGTTTAACCAAATAAAAGGCGGTGGAACCTATTAAATTATACCTGAGCATGGTGAAGTAGATTTTCTTCTTATTTCTACCCAGCACTGACACAGATGACAAACTGCCTATGACTTTAATTTTGCAAATGAAGCACAGTTCTATCTTTAACATAAATGTCTGGCATACAAGGATCCATCCTTGTAGGCAGGTTTTGCTGTGTCCAATCAAGTAATTTCCCTCTCTCCTGAGTACCTGGTCGAGAAAATGTCTCGGTCGTTTCATGGAAGATATTTTAATTTTCTGCTTGGCTTGGCTGAGCAGCTGTGACTTCAGGATGATTGGTTGGATTTGCATAAGGTCATTAAGATCCGGTAATGCTGTTTATTGCTAAGACATCTGCCATTTATATTCATGCAGAGCAAGTAAAATTAAACCTCAACTAATGTCGCTATTATTACCAATGCAGTTAATGACGATGAAACCCATCGATAAGTGAAGATTTCACAGTGGACTGTAGGTAATTCTCTTCCTGAAACTCTGGACCCACTGGAGTGATGGTAGGCTGTGGGAGCGCAGCAGGCTCTCTTTAAATGAACGCCCATTTGGTTCTTACTGGGGTTCATGTTTGCACAGAGGGACTGGGATCCACGCAATACTAAGCGGCATCGCTGCCGCATTCTGGAACTATGCATGTGTTGCGTCTGGGTGGGTGAACAGCAAAATATTTATGCACCCTGAAGCTTCTCCCTTCCTAGTTCTCTTTAGCTGTGGCTCAGATACTTCAGCTGATAGGCCCTGCTGTGACTTGTCTCTCTTCGGTGGGTTGCAGCAGTGCTTGGGTTTGGTTGCTGCAAAGTAAAAACCAGGGCTTTGCTGGGTACTGAATTCTGCAAACCACGAGGAAGTACAGTGCTGCTGGATTTCATCTTCCCATCGTCTTCAGGAGATGGGTGAGAGCTGGTACCTGAGGTAGAGCCCTTTTTATTTTTGTATCATTCCAAATGCGTAAGATGGGTATTAACTACAAACTACTGCCAGGCTGATTTCCCTGAAGATCTGTCCCCGATCTCCACCTGAGTTCACTACTTACTGTAACATTGGCCAACAGTTAGTCATTTATCTTACTCTGACATGAGATCCTGTTATATTATCACAGGGCTGATTTGGAGTTGTGTCAAGGATTTCCTGAACGGTAATGTCAGAACACCACCACCTTCTGGAGGGGACCCCACCAGGCTTTAAGAGCCACCCGTCGTCTCTGAGGGTAGCTCCTGCAAACTGGGGGTAGCATGCGAGGAGGTTCCCGCTGCGTGTCTTGCTGCAGCTGATCGAAGAGGCTGACACAGCGTGCTGCCGGCTGGTTGTGATGTTTCAGGGTGCCTGCAAGGTATCACAGTGAGCAAGAGTTTTGTCAGGCAGCACAGACGAGCATTCAAAAACCAGATCCCAGCCTATGTTAGGGTAGTGTAAGAGCTTCCCTAATTGCTTCTGCGCATCAAAGAGGGGCAGCATGAAGACTGACCCAGATTCTCTGCTTCTGGATGCTTTTTGACAAGCCCTTAGTGAGAATTTAAATGTACTGAATCAAAACTTGAGGGAGCAGCCACCCAGTTGCCTGCCCGCTCCTCTCATCCCCAGCCTAGGCGAGCCTGGCAGCGGGATGTATTCCCTTGGCTTCCCGTCTTCGAGAGGGGGAAAGACAGCAGCAGGGAAAAGGGGCTTGTGTTTGCTGCCTGTTTTCTTAACCTGTCCTGCAGCATTGCCAGGTAAGGCTGTCTCAGTTTACAGTCATCTTTCAGACTGTAGCTGACCGTTAAAAGAAAAAGCTGCTTCTCCAGAAAAGAGCTTTGTGGCTCTCAGTACAGCCTCATTCAAACTTTGTGGAGTAAAATTCCAGACCGGTGATTAATTTGGAAGCACTCTTGGACCCCAGAGCTGCGATGGAAGGCCTACCCAAAATAGCGACCACGGTCAGTCACTAAGGAACGTTTGCTTGTGGTGCAGTGCTGTGGGAGGTAAGTTTGTATTAAAGCCGTGTCTAATGAATTAGAGACATTCTACCACTTCCCTTTAAAACTCATGAAAAACATTCATCTTTGCCCAAAAACGCATTCTGCTGAACGGCAATCTCTCTGTCAAGATATAACATCAATGAACCAAACTATGCACGAGGAGTCAACACCACCATGTGCACATCAGCCAGGAAGGAGATGCTTCCAGCTGGGAGGCACTGAGCGGTGGATTCACCGTTGGTGCGTCTCTGCTGATCTCCGTAGAGTCTTAAGGCGAATTGCCACGGGGATTGTCTTTAATCTTTTGACACCCTCGCCCAAGCATTCCTGCCTCTTCACATTAACAAATTAAGTTATTAGCTCTTAATACCTGAAAATCTAGACCTTCTGTGCCAGAGGGTAACAGAGAAACAAGATTAGGGGGATTGCTTCCAAAGCCTAGCGTTTCCAGGCAGTGTTTGTAGCTGATCATTCAGCCCAAGAATGTCAAGCAAAGAACAGGCCATGAGAGGAGGAAAAGCCCGGGAACAATTCAGAGTGAAAAGATCCCTGAAGAATGTGGATGTACTTAGATAATGTTCGACATGCTTCCCCTGGAAAGTCGAGCAGAACAAATATCCAGCAGTGCATACACTTCTGGACTGCCTTGCTGCCTTTGATGGCGGCAGCAGCACAAACAACCTTACTAAGGTAGCAGCAGCCACGTTCTGCATCACACGCTCCACCTCTGGGGCCCATCACCGTCATGGGGAGAGCAGGTGAGTAGCAGGCTTTAAAACAGCCAGCTGGATGGCCTCTGTCGCCAGGTCTCTTCTGGATGGGAGAAGAGCTTCCACACTGCTAAGGGGAGAGAAATAGTTTGGAGGAGCAGAAGAGAGAAGGGTCACTTTTATGGAGGGTAAATGGTGAAGCCCTAGGATGGGGCATGGATTGTGTTGCCGCTGAGGCCTTGGGTGCCCCGAGCTAATGTAGGGGTCAAGAGCAGCAGGTGCCGTTGTCTGATTTTCAGTGATTTTGTTCCTGGTGACTTATCTCCATGTGTGGGCTAGATGGAGGAGATTGTGCGTGCTGCATGGGGCCTCTGCTTCAGGAAGCAAGAACTGCAGAAATCAAACTGGAACTGTTAAAGTCTTGATTTCTCTGCTCTCCAGCCCTTCAAAAAGGGGAATAAGTATTCTGGGTGGTAAATGTTATACATAAGAGTTTTCAGGGCAAAAGTTTACCGATGAGAACCCAAATATCTAATAAGGGTCATTTTACCGATAGGAATGATGCTGCAGCATGCAGGTGAGCATGCACTGTGGATCCTCATCCGTGTCGGACTCATCAGGGGTTGCTCTCATTTAAGCCTGGCCTAAAGAGCTCTTCCTCTCAGCTCTGGGGATGCCAGATTCAGTCCCCAGTGTAGTAGTCAAAAGAGGGCTAATGGTCACTTGTCTGGGGTTTGAATTTTGGGTACTTCTTTCAAACAGAGGAAACGTTTAACCTGGCAATGGGTGGTTTTACAGTTGCCTTCTTATGCTCAGCTCCCAAAGGACCAGCTCTCTGCTGGGTTACAGTATTGCTGATTTAAAACTCAAATTTGATCCGTGTTTTTACCCAAGCTGATTGCTTCCCTGATTTCCTTTCTGCCTCAGTCTGCTAAACTGTAATTTAAGTGGTTTCCAGCGCGTTAAGATTTATGTGGAGTCCTTGGTTGCTGCAAGACTGTATGGCACAACTTAGGCATTCAAGGTCTTGACAGTTATAACTAGACTACACAATTCTTGTCAGCAGGCTGAAAGTACTGCCATTTCCCTCAGTGCTAATTAGCTCCTTTTACCCTCCGTGCACGGTTACCTTATGTGCATGGTTTTCCTATATCAGATTGTTCTTCCCGGTAATCAAATGGCTCAAAGACTTCAGTTAAATGACTCACGCCCTAAGGAGAGCTGAGATTTAATTGCCCCGTAGTTACTGCATCAGAGAGACCCACTAGGATGTCTGTGAAATGCGAGCAGCCTGTACAAGTCCTAGGCCCGAGCACATTCCCTTCAATCCAGTCTGAAATCAATGCAAGAGTCCTTGTGATTCCCATGGGATCTTGGTCTATGACTTTTGTGCACTAGGTCCCTGCTAGACAATTGCATTTAAATATCTGGATCTTTAAGTGCTCATTCAGGTGCCTGAGGAAAATTCCCTGGAAAAATATTGCAGACTGCCTTCAAGATGACTGTAGAATATCAAAGAACAGGAAGGATACTAGCTTGACTCACAGTAATGGGGACATCTTGCTTCCACAGGTATGCTGTGCTGCATGGTGACACCCCTTATACCCAGGAGAGAGTTTATTAGATAGAATAGCGACAGTTGCCAGCAAACCTGTTCGTATGGGGTTTGTCATTTGTTTCAGAAATGTTGTAACTTTTATTATGCAGAGCTTAAGTTTACAGCTATAAAATCCCCACCAGCATCCATGCTGAGAAAAGTGCATAGGACCTTAAGCAGCATCGTAAAAGCTGAGTGGGATAATGTCAAATCATTTTATAAACTCTCTTACGAAAATTGCTCAATCAAAATGAAGGGGCACACTATCTATAAGATGTGAAATTTAATTAAGGATCTCTGAATAGAATTATGAACCCAACTCCAGGTTTCTACATTTGGAAATTTCCATCATAAAGCATCTCCATTCATTTATCCCTACAGGCATTGAAATGTATTGTCAGCTGGTATAAATCTAATCTGACACAAGGACTTTAAAGGCCTGCTTTTTTATTTTAGATGGGAGTTTCTTATATGTCAGTGGTTGCGTAAAGAGACTTTACACTGGGCATAAATTACATCCACTTTAAAAAGCCATAGTGTTAAGAGGCTGCAGAGATTTTTAAGTGTAGTGGTCAGGATCTCTTTACAGCATTTGTATTGCTAGCAGTTCTGGAAAATTCCAATATTGTGAGAGTTAACATGCAGAGAAATCTGGGAAACTGTTTTGCTAGCACCCTGAAACAGGACCCTTTTTTTCGATAACATGGAAATGAAAATGAAGTTACTGTTTGTTTGACTGAATTCATGCACAAGCATGACTGGAGGATGTGGTCAGAAAATTCATTTATACATTCAGGGGCCAGACCCAAATCAGTGTAAATTAGCCGTCTTCCATCTGTCTCCTTGTGGTTTAGACCTGTGAAGGATGTGACCAACAGTGATTGAAATGCACTCCAGAAATGGGAAATAAAGATTTGAGGAGAAGCTTCTACTGAGGAGACTCCCTAGGGCTACAAAAAATATAATCATGCTGAAGATGTTACCGCCACATGGCTGCTTTTAATCTGCCCTTTTGAATACTGTTAATGAAGTTAAAGGCTAACTTATTCACTGGTATTTTTCTCTTCTAAGATCTGAATTGCAGGTTTGTTCAGCCTACAATGGCAATTCCTCATTTCATTGGCTTTGGAAGGTGTCAAGTGAAATGAACTGCACAGCGATCCCATTTTATCCTCTGTTGCATATAAATGTCTGTTTCTTGTTCTTAACGCTTTGCTGGAGTATTAACTTGAGTATTTGTCCCCAAACCTGTGCAAATGCACACAGAGCTGTAGTGGTACCCATCAGTGTGGTGTGTGAAGCCGTGGCTCTGCTGAGGTTCAGGCCAGCAGTGTGCTGGGGATCTGTGCTGTCAGACGCTTGGTTTGCAGTGTAACTTCTGTTGCCCAAGTTATCCTCCCCGAATGAGTCAGCATGGGTCAAGGTGACATTTTCAGCAAGGACAAGCCCATCATCCCGCAGTCTAAAACTCCTGGGAACCCAGTGTATGAGATGCCAGCAGCTGGACTCGCGGCGGGCGTAGGCACGTGGTGGTAGGACAAGGATGGGGAGGACCCACATTGCTAGGCAGGAGCTGGGGACTATGTCCGGTGTGCTCCCCTGCCTACCGGACCATTGCATACCTTGCGCTCTTGCTCAGTGTTTCAGGCTGTTTTCCTCTCTCAAGGAAGGCAGGAGTCCCAGGTTGGGGAAAATTAATGCAAGAAACACATGTGAACCGCGGGGTGGGTGGAAGGGAGCGGTCCCGTCCCGTCCCAGAGACTCGACAGGGCTGTTGATCTCCTGTGACCATTCTCCATCGGGACACTCGTTGCTGAGCGTCAGCGCTGGCTCAGAAGGGTCCTGCTGGTAAAGCTGAGCCCCTTCCCACTGCGCTGACAGCAGCAACACTCGCAACCTCCTCTGTGGCAGGCTGCCCCGCGCCTGCCTGCGGTTCAGCCGCCGCCGGCTGCAGCACGCAGCCAGACCAAGGGGCAGCTCAGCCTGCAGGGACGGCTACCGAGGCTCTGCGGTGTGCGTACGGGAGGGATTTCTGGGGGAAAAGGAGATCAGATAGTCTGCTGACCTTGTGGGAAACTATTCTGCCATCCTTAAATACTTGGGACTTGATTCCGCTTTCCGTGCATTTGACACCACCGGTGTGATTTAGCGTGTCTGCGACTTTGCGTGGAAGTCATCTGCTGCCCATGACCTTATACCTTTTACTCTTCAGATTTGGCCATCCCCCCCCCATCTCCCTAGTGGCTGTTCCTCGAGCAGCCGCAGAAAGCCAGTGCGTTTCCTGGCTTGGGTCTCCTCTTCGTATTCTAGCACACATGGGGACAGCTTACGCAGAATGACAGGCTTAACTTTGGCACACGCTGTTAGCGTGGCAGTCGTGCTGGTGGGAGCCTGGCTGACATCCTCTCTTTGCCTGTTTTCCCAGGTCGTTGCACTGTCGTCGTGGAGTCTCTTGAGAGATTCAATCTACTATACACTGTCTGTTGTTGCACTCATTGTGGTAAGTTTTTGAACGTTATTCTTCTGTGGGAGCCCATGCGTCTACTGCCACCTGTAAAGGGAGCCTGCTAAGAAATCATCGTCTTGTAGCTAAGATCCCAGCGCCAGGAGTCACATGGTTTTCTGCTTGCAGAAATATGTACTTGTGATCTCCCTGGTTCTGTAGAAAAGCCTGTCCCAAGGGTAGGAGATCGAGGAGTGTCCAGAGAGCCCAGAGCGATAGCTGGGGAGAAGCGCGGTGCCCCCGTGCCAGCGCAGCCACAGGGTGCCGAGCTGATGCCCCATGCTGCAGCCCCACCGCCAGCTCTGGGGTGGATGTTGTCGCTCAGTCCTCTCCTGACAGCAACCCTCGTGGCTTCCTAAAAAAAGTCTAACTGACCCATAAGGAGGCAGCATTTGTGCCCAGAGGAAAGAGATCCTCAACAACTACAAAACATGAAAGTTAGTTTTTTCACACGTAAGTGGGGCAGGTCTTATTCAGTGCACGCTAGCAGCCAATCTTCTAATGGAGGCTACGGTTTCAGTAATTCTTAGTGCTGCTCCTATTCCAGCTTTCATCAAGCTCAGTAAGTACTTTGAATCTCTCAAAATCGGGCTATACAGTGAAAAAATGTTAGCACGAGTGTTTAGTTTGCACTACTTTTATTAGTTGCAGTTTCAGTAGTGTGTTTTGTTTTGCCTTCATTCTGCACATGCCTGTATACGATACATATTCAGTAGGTGCGAAGGCCTATATCTGTGTAATCTCAGAGGGTTTGCCTCAAACTGTTTGCACTTTTATTCCCCACACTCCAAGGTCAGCCTTTTTGCACCTGATAAAGATAACTTTTCTACATAATTATTATTAATGAGCTGCAAAGCAAAAACTTTTTTTTTTTGCTTTGACAGCTTGACAGTAACCTCATACCAAAAAGTGTTCCTAAACAACAAACTTGGCCACACTCACTAATCGTAATAAATTACATTGCACGAGCTTGAAGACATCTAGCAGGCATTCTCTGAGTTTACTCCATGGGAAGCACAGATGTGGGCAGCTGCCTGGCATTTAGCCTCCTGTTGTTTGGATCGGGTGTTTCATTTATTGCATGGTGACAGACAAGTTAAAAAACTGTTCAGTCTGTCATCGGTTTTTAAATTCTTAAAGCAAGGCAGGTTTTTTTCATGGTTGGTTCGTTCTTGTGGTTGTCAGCTGCTTCGGGATGTTGAGAACCATTCTCTATTGTATTGTGTCCGGTGTACCCCTGAAATTCCCAGCTACGTATCCTATGTAATGAGAGTTGTATGGCTCACTGACCAGACATCTCAGTTATCCTTAAGACTTTTCTCCTATACCTTTTTTCTGTATAAGCTGTTCTTCATAATTACAGAACTACAGAAGTCCTTTTCTTTTGGGAGTGTACCCCATAGTATGAGGATACTGTTGGTTTCTTCCTAAGCCTCAGATTAGCTTCTCTCCAGACGTATGCCCACTCTTGTGCTCATCTTATCAGCTGTGAGGTTCAAGGTCCTTCACGCAGCCAGGGCAGCAGGATGGTGCAACTCCAGGCATTCGTGGAGCCTCGAAGGCATCGCCAGAACTCTTACTCCCATGTTACAGCACTACATGGCTAATTGTGGCTTGGGAGATGTGGAGCGCGTCCCACTTCTCTTCAGTGTTACTCCACAGCAATCATTGCAAATGGCTTTTAAACACCTGCTAGAGAAAAACGGAGAAAGATAGGAGGAATGGAAAACATTTTAAATGGTTAAAGATTTAGCTTCCAGCTGATTTACCAACCCTTTTATACGCAATATTGCTCCCCAGTTGATGGCAAATGAGGATTTTTCCTTTCGGACCCAAACACTGCTTCAGTTTAAGAAGTTTCTCCTCCCCTTCACTCACCCAGGGACCCCTGGCTTCACAGAGGCTTGCATCTTTCCTATCCTTTTAAGGCAGAATCAAATTTAGGTGGCAGCACATTGTTATTAAAATACTGACTCTCCAGTCCCAGATGTCTCTTCTGGGAGACAAGCCACGGGCTCCATGCAGAGCATAGCGCGACCTGCATGCGGTTCCCCATTTGTTACATTTCTGTGCGCCTTAAATTTTAGAAGGCGCTTAAATGCTTTGCCATATAGGGATAATTTGCCATATCAGGGCGTTGAGACTCTACTGCAGCTGAAGTACAGTCCTCTTTCTTGAACGATGATATTGCTTGTAGAAGGTTGCTCTCATAGTACTTTAAACAGCAGCTTGTGGTGCTGTACTGTAAGTTGCACTCCACTGGTGTCTTTATTAATCGTAAATACACCTGAGGGGAAATAAATACGTTCCTGCCAATGCTGAGATTCAGCAACTTTACAAAGCTTGATATTCTGCTGGGTAAATCAATGTGACTTTGTCTCCTTCCATTTCCACTAGCAAAGGAATTGCAGTGTTGCAGTAATAAATAGCAAAGCAGTATAAACTCACCTGTTTGGTGCTCCAGGCTATTTGGTAAGAATGAGTGAACTCTAAATCACAGAGATTAGAAGTGGATAAACCGCACTTACCATACTTACCTCACCTTGTTTCAGCCCTGTGATTTTTTTTTTTCTTTTTTTAACCTTAAAATGGTATTATAAAGCTACCTTGTCTTCTTGTAGAGCTTGGCAAAACTGTTACTCCTTATCTCCCTTGAAAGGAAAAAGATGCCTATGTATCTTAACTTGAAGGGACGTGGTCAGAGTCATTAGTGACAAAAGTGGGATGGGTGCTATTTTTAATCACAAAGGTCAATGCACACGCTTTCATGTCCCATCACACCAACACATTGTAACCTAAAACAGGCCTTGTCAGATTAGATCACGGTGACTGGGACCTGTAATTTATAACCCGCATAACGTTTTGTGGTCATGTTTTCTTCCAGTAACCAATGTAACTATTGCTTGGTGCTGGCTGTCACACAGGAGTTGCTATTTACAAGCTATATAGCTGAAGGGAAGCGTTTCACTGCGCTTTCGGAGGCTCGTTCCCTTCCCCTCCCTTTTCTCTGGTGCGCTGCCGTGGATGTGTTTTCCTGGTGCAAACAGGGCATTCCCGCCGCTCCACACAGCATGGAGCTGAAAGCAGCGCAGGTGCTTTGGAAGGACTGAATGGAAGGCAGGCTCCTCACCGAGGCCGACAGGGTCGAGCGACTGCCCAGGCTGCGGGGCTGCAGGTTGCTGCGCGCAACCCTGGCTCCGGCCTCCCAGAGAGGCCCCACGCTGCCATGAAGGGCTGGCCCTCTGGGCACCCTGCACGCAGGCCAAGTGGCCTGGCTGGCCCTCTGGGCACCCTGCACACAGGCCAAGTGGCCTGGCTGGCCCTCTGGGCACCCTGCACGCAGGCCAAGTGGCCTGGCTGGCCCTCTGGGCACCCTGCACGCAGGCCAGGTGGCCTGGCTGGCCCTCTGGGCACCCTGCACGCAGGCCAGGTGGCCTGGCTGGCCCTCTGGGCACCCTGCACGCAGGCCAGGTGGCCTGGCTGGCCCCCCGGGCACCCTGCACCAAGGACCAGGCGGCCTGGCTGGCCCTCCGGGCACCCTGCGCACTGGCCCTCCGGCCCTCCTGCTGCAGCAGCTGTTCCCAGGGATGGGGCCTCCACCGCCTCTCTGGGCAACCCCTTCCAGTGCCTCACCACCCTCACTGTAAAAAATTTCTTCCTTATATCCAGTCTAAATCTACCCTCCTTTACTTTAAAACCATTATTCCTTGTCCTGTCACAACAGGCCTTGCTAAAAAGCTTGCCCCCATCTTTCCTGTAGGCCCCTCTCAGCACTGCCAGGCCGCACTCAGGTCTCCCCGCAGCCCCCTCCTCTCCAGGCTGAGCACCCCCAGCTCCCCCAGCATGGCCCCGGAGGAGAGGGGCTCCGGCCCTCGGATGCCCATCTGAGGTGGAAGGAGAAGCGGAGACACAGGGGCGTTGCCCGCAAGGGAGGGTGGCAGCCCCCTCCGCTCCCAGCGCCGTGCTGGTGGAGGAGCGGGCGCTGGGGCAGGGCCTAGCTGTGGAGCACGGCAGCCATCTGCCGGCCACCTCCCAAAATCTGCCTCTTCACACCCTCCCGAAACCAGGCGTCGACGGGCAAACACCTTCACCCCTCTGGCGTGGTGTTGTTTCTTCCCCAACACGGAGCGTCTTACACGCGCAGGGAGAGGCACATTTCTTTCCCAAGGAGGCTTGCGCAGTGGTGTTATGAAAGCTTGGGCATCCGTCTGCAGGTGTGCTAAAATGACTGTCAACAGTAGTTAAAGTCAACTAGTGTGGTGATCTTGTAGATCTTAAGGAAATGATGCCTTGGGCCCAGTTTTTAGCAAGCAAAATTTGTCAGCAGCTGTGGAGCTGGCTGTAAATCTGCATGCTGGTCGCCCAGTTGCTGCCCAAGAAGAAGTCGGGGACGAGGCCGTGTCTCTGGTGAGACCAGCCATGCGGGTCCGAGGCAGGCGCGGCCCCTTCTGAACTCACTTCTGTTTTCCCGGTAACCGCTTCTGCTTGCTGCTGCAATAGCCCCGGTTACACAAGGATCCCATGGTATTTGGGAAGGAGTACCTGCCTGCCTTTACTAGGTGGGAGAAACTAAGTGTTGGGAAGTTCAAAGGCTGGGCAGGAGGGCAGTGCCAAAATAGACCAGAGCTTAATAGCAGTGCCCTGAGCCCTGGGTTGCTCTGCCTGCTCTGTCGCCTGCTCAGGTGATGAGCTGTTTTCAGCTGTGATTTCGTGTATAACATGCCTGTTTTTAAACCTTTTCTCCACAGTTTATTTATGACGAAAAAGTTTCCTGGTAAGTGAATCCCTTTTCATTTTTTCTGGTTGTACCACAAAAGCTGCAATAAGTAGGGTTCATCAGGAGAGGAGGGAAAAGCTCGAAAGTTCTGCAGGGCGATTCAGGCAGCATTTCCTGCTGCGTGAGGAACCTCAGCGCAAGGTGGGCTGGAATAACTCATTTTCTGAGCCAGAGAGGAAACCCTAGGAGAGCGTCACTCAGACTGTTTCCCGATACAGCAGCGGCAGTCGGTGCCCTCTGCCCACCCTGCCGCAGCCTGGGATGGCGACGTGCTCGGCAGGGGCTGCTGCTTGGGTGCCAGTGTGCCGGGGATGTCAGCCAGCTGGGAACAGAAAGGGCCACCCAAGCAGTCATAAATAAGTGTGTTCCAATATTTGGATTTTTTAATAACTTAATAATTTAAAAACCAAAAGCTCCTAAGGCAATATTAAAGAGCAAATGAGTGGTTTAAAGAAAGAAAGAAAATATATATATATGTTAATATCCCCATGAATGTGCTTAAATGTACTGCAGTAGGTATGGTAGGCTAGGAGGGCCTCAAACACTTTGAAAAGTGTACTTTCAGCTGTTTTGCTTTCATGGTTTTTTTTTCAGCACCTCTCAGGGCTTGTAGAGTGACAGTGGTAGCTTTGATTTCACTCTCAGCCAGTATT
The DNA here is from genome assembly GCF_030463565.1 of Pelecanus crispus. Classification (NCBI taxonomy): domain Eukaryota; kingdom Metazoa; phylum Chordata; class Aves; order Pelecaniformes; family Pelecanidae; genus Pelecanus; species Pelecanus crispus. The sequence goes on along the minus strand of NC_134645.1, from coordinate 232,969 downwards.
ATTTAGATTACAAGCACTAGGGGGAGTCAGGCTTTTTGGGTTGCATGTTTTCTTAAACTTGTTCTCACTGGGGGATTTATGTTTAATTTCAGAGGAGGATTTCTGAAACACTGAGTTTTGCAATGGCTTGTTTTTCTTTGTTTTGTTTTGTTTTGTTAACTAAAATTGACTCGAGGCCCAATTGTATTTGACTGTGCCCTTCAACTAAAACACATCAATGCGGAAGCCAAGTGTTGAACTGCCAGAAGCAGGGAATGAGATATTTATATGGTTAGTGCAATGTCTCAAAATCCTTAAAGAGAAAATGGCCCATGAGTTTTAGTATATAGCAGTCTGATAATGGATGATTTCCACAAGGATTAGCAGTTTGCTGAAGGGAACTGTGCAGAATACAGCATTTTGGTCAATGAAAAAGATTACCTAGAAACAAGTTCTAAAAGTCATACTCTATTTTGTTTCCATACAAGTTTCACTAGTTTGACACAGAAACAGTGGAGGAAAAAACCTGACAATATTTCATCAGCAGTTTAAACTGCTGCATGCTGCATTCTCAGTGGTTATGTGGCAGCAGTAGCGGAAGAGCAGCTGCCCCTTGTTCAGGTTGTCTCGGCGTGATCGGTGTGCTTTAGCATGCTCAAAAAGCCCAGCGACCTGCTTTACACCCATGCAGGCAGAGCGGGACGACTGCTCCCCTCCCTCTGCCACAGCTCCCGCAGGTATTGTCCGTACAGAAGCGTCGGTGTTCCTTGGGTGCGCGATCTGTTCACTGAACTTCTGGGTTTAGTCGCTTGTTCTTAGCTGACGGGTTGCTTTGACCAAGTAAAACCAGAGCAGAAGTCAAGAAAACAAAGGAGGCATCGCACATGGGTGTGTGTGAGCCATTTCTTTACGCATCCCCTTTTCTAAATGTGCGTTAAGACAACGCAAGAGGGTCAAGCCTTTCCGCAAGTTTGTGGTGTGACAGATGGGGGAATGTCTGAACTCGGGCAGCTGACTGCCATGCCCTGCTCTGATGTGTTTTCTGTCTCGCTCTTGTTTGCAGGTGGGAGTCTTTAGTCTTAGTGCTGATGTATGCCATCTACATCATTATCATGAAGTAAGTCAAGCATGCCCTCGGCTTGTTTAGATTGTAAGAGGCTCCCTGCTCCTGTGCTTTTCCAGAGGTTGCAAAGGTGATTAGAGAGAGCCGCAAGCTGTGGGCAGGGCTTCCATTGCATCACCCAGCTTGCACACCAGCAGCACCTCCAATAACAGGGGTTAAAGCACCTTGCCCTGTCATATACTTATCTGTAATTTATCCTGATGAGGTGGGAAGGGGCTGCTTATCCCCATTGTACAGATCTGAGGATTAGACAGCTAAAGGTGGATGATGCTTTATGGATCTCAGCTTGTGTGAACCGACCAAGGCTAATGCAGCAAGTCTGTGGCCAAGCAGAGAACCGAATCCCACCAAAGCAGCCTTTTCTGACTTCGCTTTAGCATCCCTACTCAGAACAAAACACGGGGGAGGTTCCAGTCTACTTTTTATGGGTGCACAAATCCACAGCAGTTTGTTCTTGCTTGCTTGGAGGCCCATGATAAAACTACGGCACAATCAACATTGATTTTCTGAGCATCTGACCTGTGTAATTTCTTTCACGCGAGTTTATGCTAGCAAAGTTAGTCTGTTCTGCTGCTTGGTTCCCCTCCTCCTGCCTTGTTTTTAAAAGCCAGTGGAAAGGAAACCCAGATTTCAACTGGAACATTCAACAAAACCTACCAGCTGCCAAGCACACCAGTGGTCTTGTCTCAGCAAGTAAGAGTAGAGATTTGTTTCGAAATGATGAATAGAGTAAATATTGTGAGAGCAATTCTCAGTGAGAACAGCAAAACACTCAGGCTGGGTTGAAGGGAACACAAGTCAGAATTCATCTCGCTTCTAATAATTAGAAACTTTTTCTTTAACATGGAGGGTAGCTTCACCCTTGCAACAATTAACTGACCAGCAAAACAGACTGTTTTAATGCCTGAATCTAGAATGGATTTTTTTTTTTTTTCTGAAAGCACTGCTGTAGTGTGGACAGATGTTTCAGACCTGTTTGGATATAGCTGGGGAGGTTGTCGACCTGGTTAGGGACCCCAGCCAGGTGTTCACAGTGATCTACCCTTGCCTTTGAGTATCATGGTGAGATCCTCAGCTCATGTTTGTGTCAGCTCCTAGCTACTCTAAATAAAATAAGAAGCAAAGATTATTTTTTTCCCCCAAAGTTGAGACAGAACTTAGCATATGGTCTTGTGTTTCTGTGGTAGGTCTTCACAGGTAGAACAACAGTCATGCTCAGGTGTGACTATGTGATAAAAAATAAATTTGGATGATGACAAGTAATCATCATTTGCTATACAGAATATTAATTACACATAATACGTAAGCGTACATGTCATTCAAGATTCATGTCTTGTATCTTTCATAGCCTTCTGGGTATGGAGAGATTGCATTGTATACAATTTAGTTAGAGCTCTGGCATACTGTGGCTAGATTTCCTTAAAGCCAGAGGGGTTTTCTTCCCTCCCTTAGTTGGATCACACAGGATATGAATCTAGGAAAGGAAGACTGTGAAGAAATCCACATAGAAGAGGCAAAGATACATCTAGAGTTTATTTCATTTGTGCAGGTACAACTCAACCATACATCACTGCTTCGAAAGGAAGACAAAAAACTCTGCAAATATGGTGAATGGTTTAGCAAATAACACGGAAATGGATGATAACAGCAACTGCGATGCCACAGTGGTATTACTAAAGAAAGGTAACTGTTCCAGTAAGTCACCCTGCTTGCTTGCATCATTCTGAATGTTTACAAGTTTGTCCGCTAGTCATGCGGTGTGGTCTGCTTCTGTCTTATCAGTCACGAAATGGGCGGGGAGGTGGCCCTTTTGTAACCCCCCTGCCAGATGGCCATGGCTCCTGTGCCTGTGGGCACGGCATGGCGACACCAGCCACCGCATCCTTTGCTGCTGGAGGCAGCTCAGGCCTCCTCTGGGTAGTTCTTGCTTCTGCACAAGTGCCTGGCTCAAAGGACTCCTCCAGCTTCAAGCCTGACTTGCTCAGGAGCTCCTTATTTAGACCGTTACGGCCATGCCAATGTAAGTCCTCCTGTGGGCACCGTTATTCTGCACTGAAGATGTCCATTTACATCTAGTACCTCCAGTCAAATTTAACTCCATTCCAAAGCAACACAAACTGAGCAGGGAAAAATGCCCTGCTTATACTAGTGTACGCTCTCCCCCCTAGTGAAGGGAGGGTGGGGACTCTGTTGGTCTAGGTAGCGTGCGCTTACTGCACGTGCCATCTTGAATGTGCACAACATTTCCATGTAAACGATCTTTGAGTGGATTTCACTTTGGCTGAAATCTGCTTCCATTTGACTTTAGTCACGATCACATCTAAAAATGATTGTATTCTTCAGCTTTAAAAAAAACTCACCCGCTCCGTAGCTCAGCAGCAGTAGTTCGATGCGTGCATTTGCAAGCATGTGCTAAACTGTATTTACAGAGGATAATTCTTTTATCTTTGCAACAGTCAGCAAGCATGTGCAGTAACTGCTTGGGATTTATATGCACCTATCCTCAGGAATAACCCCCCCCGCCCCTCCAGTCACTGGTTTAACCTGAGAAGCAGCTCTGTCTTGTCTCAAGCAGTCCTGGTCTCTGACTACTGATGGGCTGCCCTCTTTGTTTTGCTGGGCTACAAAAAAATTAACAAAAAATAGGTCTCTCTTCCTGCAAACAGTGATTGAAAGACATAGTCTGTATACAGTAAGCAACTAAACCTGAAATGTAGAGGGGTTTATTTGCTGACATCAACCCCTTTGAGTCTACCAGAGGCCAGCTATCATGTTACTGCCCTATTGCTCAGGGAAGGCTTTTGTGAGTGCTGTGTGCTCTGGTTTGGGGAAGCTGCTTTTATGGGAACAGCCGGGGCTCTCCACAGTGAAATTGTGCTGGCAAGATGACTACTCTCTGTACCAGTAAAGCTAGACTGGTAAAACTCAGTAAGCATAAACTTAGGCCTTAGTCATCTAGGTTTACCCAGTGACCTCAGGGTTATGCACAAATGAGGCGGTTCCGATTGTGGGATTTGGTTTAAATCTCCCCAGAATGCTTTTTTGCATGACACTGCTCAGCTGCTAGTAATTTTTTGTTTTGGACACTTGCGGTTACTCAAACTGGCTGAGGAAGGAAGCCGAAAGGATTGCTTCATTTTCTTGCAGATTGTTCCTGTATTTACTTGGCAGTGGGCCACTGGAGGCCCAGACAGGCCAGTCGCACTGCTGTGCACACCAGCCAGTAGCATGGGGTCGCACACAGCACCCATTGCAACAGGTTTTCTGACACTACCGTTTGTTTTCTGAGGCCTTTTCTGAACAGAGGACCAAAAAGAATCAAACAGAAGGATTTCTGTGTTTGGGGCAGTTCCCCCAAGTGCCATGCAGGAAATGCCAACGTGGAAAAAGTAGCAAGGAAAAGCTGTCTGGCTGTTTTGGTTTTTTTAGTATGATGACCCCACTTATCTACCCCAATCCATGGAAACCTTCTCAGTCAGAAAAAAAAGAGACGCTAAGTCTGAGGAGATACTCTTCTGTAAGAATAACAGTGGTGGTAATGAATAGTAATCCTATGAAACATTTGCCAGTGTTCAGTGCTGATTTTAATCATAGAATCGTTTAGGTTGGAAAAGCCCTTTAAGATCATCCAGTCCAACCATTAACCTACACTACCAAGTCCACACTAAACCAATCAAGGGTAGACCAGACTAAACCATGTCCCAAAATGCCACATCTGCCCATTTTTTGAACACTTCCAGGGATGGGGACTCCACCACCTCTCTGGGCAGCCTGTTCCAATGCTTGACTACTCTTTCCATGAAGAAATTTTTCCTAATATCCAATCTAAACCTCCCCTGGCACAGCTTGAGGCCATTTCCTCTCATCCTATTGCTAACTACTTTGGAGAAGAGACCAACACCCACCTCGCTACAACCTCCTTTCAGGTAGTTGTAGAGAGCGATAAGGTCTCCCCTCAGCCTCCTCTCCTCCAGACTAAACAACCCCAGTTCCCTCAAAACAGAGATGTGTCAGGGAAGACCTCAGGTTGCTGAGTCCCAGTCCTGGCCCAGATTTCACAGCCGAGGTAGCACCCAGGCACAGGAATGATGGACGCTGGCACTGTGCCCCAGCTGGAGCGCGGTTTAGGTACCTGACACTGTCTCCTTGCTCCTTTGTTCCCACATTGTGGGTCGCACCCCATGGCCTGGCATGTGCGCTTGCTGCCAGGTTTGATGGCACTTCCCAGCCCTGAGCTGCAAGCCCAGGATGCAGGCTTTTCATTTGCATTGGTACCCTGCAGGAACACAGTCACAATTTCCTCACCCCTGTGTACGGTTAATGGTGGGTGAGGCCAATATCCTCACAGAAGTGCAGATTCTAACAGTGGAATTAATGCAGCTTTACCGCAGCACCACCTTGGTGGAATAGCTGCTGTGGAAGCAGTGATCTGCCTAACGCAGGCCTGTGATGAGCTGTGCAGAGCAGATTTAGTTCTCTGTAATCAGTGTGAGTGGAGATACCATGCTGGCAATTTATTTAAAGACAGAAATGTGGGACATGTGAAGACAGAAATTAAGGACAGAGGAGGCATATTTTGAATGGTGGTAGCTGAAGGAATGGGTCTTACAAAGGACTTCTGGAACCCGCAGGTTTATTCTTCTGAGAGCCATGCAGGGCGAGAGAGAGAGAGACTGCTGGAAGAAGTCCTCAATTTCTCTTTGTTCCTTGGCTGCAGGAAATTTCCACCGTAAAGCCTCAGTGATCATGGTGGATGAGCTGCTGTCTGCCTACCCACACCAGCTTTCATTTTCTGAGGCTGGGCTCCGGATCATGATAACCAGCCACTTCCCTCCCAAAACACGTCTCTCCATGGCCAGCCGCATGTTAATCAATGAGGTATGTCTTTTATCTCCCCCCACCTCCAGTTCTCCTTCTGAATTTGCCTTTTCCTGTAGCAGTGTTTGGATCGAAATGGAACTTTGTGGGATTTTTTTTTTTCTGGATCCCTGATAGCGTTTTCCCAGATTTTATCCCTCTGGTACTGACTTTGCTAAATCATCCCTTACTATCTGTCCCCACGGAGATTTTAGCAGAGGAAGTTTCAAGTCATTATCTGGTTTTGTTACCTGTAGCTGTTGCTCACAGGAGGTGACCCCTGCATTGACCTGACATTAATATCATAGAATCATAGAATCGTGTGGGTTGGAAAAGACCTTTAAGATCATCCAGTCCAACCATTAACCTAACATTACCAAGTCCACACCAAACTAATTAAGGGTAGAGTAGCAACCCCATGCCTCCTGGCTTGATGGCTGGATCGCTTGCACTTACTTAATAATCTGGTACTCCACTGAGTCTGCACTTAGTCTGTCCCTGGTCTTGGAATACTCCTGCAGTCAATTCTACAGCCACTGGTCCTTCTCTTATAAAAGTTATCTTTGAGGTTTATCTAGTCATCTGCAAGCAAGCATCGCGTAATGCCTGATCAAAATTCATCCCTTTTGCTTTTAAAGCCAAATTTTTAAAGAACTCTGCACATCTCTCTTTCTCTGTTCCTCCCTTTCTCTTTAAAAAAAAAAAAAAAAATTAAAATGCTGTCTTTCAGCAAGAATTTGTGCCTGTATTTACAGAGGCAAAGGCTGATCAACAGCAGGACTTACACCAATGGTGAGTCAGAAGTAGCAATCAAAATACCAATCAAGCACGTGGTTGAGAATGGAACAGGCCCCAGCAACTCTGCTGAGCGGGGCGTGAACGGCACACGGCGGGATGAAGACATGGCTGAGGCTGGGAATGAGACAGAGAATGAGAATGAGGATAACGAGAACAATGAAAACGATGAGGAAGAGGAAGAAGACGATGACGATGATGACCATGAAGGGCCATACACACCTTTTGACCTACCCGGTAAGAAGCTCCTGGGTTTGTGTTGCTCCAGAAAGCAAAACTCAGTTTGGGTGTGCCAGAAAGCATTGCAGATGCCTGTTGAGGTGGAAGTGTCTGTGAGAGCTCCCATTAGCCTGCACCTCCCAGTGTAGTTCCTGGTCACAGGTAAAAGATGAGAGGAACTGGGAAGCAGCAGGAACTTCTCAGGATGCAGGCTGCTGGGCTTGGATGCACCTCTGCTGCAGCTCGTGCCTTGGCCCAGCGCTGCTGCTGCAGTCCGAGGGGAGAGGCAGCAATCTCCATGGGGTGGTTTCTACCCCCAAAACCTAGATAGCCCTCTGGAGAGGCCCGTCGCTCCCTGCTGACTGCAGAGGAAGCTGAGGATGGTGGGGCCACTGGCGAGGTGCCTGAACGCAGGCCAGATGTGTCTGCGTCTAGGCCTTACCTTTGCTGGGAAATGAGGCGCGCTCTTACCTCAGTGGTAAGGTGTAGTGCTAGTGGTGGTGCTGATGTGGACCGGCAACAAAAGAAGGTCCTGGGCACCTCTGCTTCCTGCTGTTAACTAGGCACGGCCACAGCGTCTTCTCGCTCTTCCTGGAGGGCTTAGAAAGTCAGAACAGCTATGTGATTTGTGGAAAACCACGTGTGCCTCGGGTTGCGGAGCACTGCGCCTGCAGGATGGAGATCTCCTTTTTGCCAAGTCCCTCCTACCCCGTCAGGGCTCTAGTCCCAGGACATAATGTGTCGCTGCCCTACCTTTGACTCACACTTGCCAAGCTGGCAAGATCTGCTGCGTTGCTGGCAAGATCTGCTCTGTTGCAGATGAGCCAGAATGCTGTAGGGACCGGTTCTGCCCTTCACAGGTGAGATACATTTTGGGGAACTCCTGTTCAGATCTCCTCACTCAAACAGCATAGCTGTAGTTTGAGTAAGGAAAAAAAGGGAGCCTGAAGAGAATAATTTAGATGTCCTATGGACCATGACACTAGATTCATAGTATGGGAAAGATTGGCATGGACCTCTGGAGATCTCTGTTTCAAACCCCTGCTCAGAGCAGGTTGCCCAGGGGCTGCGTCCAATTGAGTTTGATTATCTATAAGGATGGAGATCCCACAGTCTTTTTGGGTACTTGTTCCAGTGTTTGACCACCCTCATGGTAGGGATAAGAAAAAAAGAAAATGCACACCTTATGGTAGCATCTATTCTGAATTTCCCTTATTGCAAGTTGAGACCATTGGCTCTTATAATTTCCTTGTGCATTTCTGTGAAGGGCCTGGCTCCATCTTTTCTGTACGCTCCCATTAGGTGGTTGAAGATGGATCAGATCTCTTTCTAGAACTTGCTTATTATGTGGTACCTGTAAGAACTTCACCCAGGGAGGGTAGCAGGTGTGCTCTGACCCATTACTTAACAAACTCTCAAGTAGGCACTTCATACCCCTTCCCTGTGCCCCACTCTGCCCTCCCATCTCTGCCATCATACTGTGATCTCCTGAACAAGGAATGTCTCGTCACTATCTGTTTGAATAGCAGTTAGGCTGAGGTGTCCCTGCCATCTTGCTTGTTAATATTAACAAAATAATAACATTCTGGACTAAAGCAGACTAGAATTGTGATTGTTTCCTTTTTTTGTTTTACAGCTGGCAAGACAGAAATCTTGAAGTGGCTCTTCACGTGGCCATTGAGTTTTGTCCTGTACTTCACAGTGCCCAACTGTAACAAACCCCACTTGGAAAAATGGTTCATGGTTACCTTTGTTTCTTCTACCCTCTGGATCGCAGCTTTCTCCTACATGATGGTGTGGATGGTACGTACCGACTAAAGCAGAAAGCACAGCCCAGGAGAGGTAACAGAAGTGGGTTTTGTCAACTTAGAGAAATGTGTAGAAAGTTCTACATACCTAATTTTTTAGATAAGAAACTTAAAGTCTGCTTCCATTTCTATTAGACCTGTCCACACTGAGAGAAGAAAATTAGGAGCCAGTAGCCATGGCCTTTGAACTTGATTCAGAGCTGGCATTTCACCCAGATTCTTTAACATGGGGAAAAAATGACACTTGCAATTTAAAACCTCCTAGTTGTGCAGGGCAGTGTAAAGAGGCCCTGATGCTAGTAAGAATCTGGCCTCAATAGCTTTTCCTTTTCTTGGAGCAAGCAAGCTTGAGAGACAGAGTTGTGAATGATAACACTCTGCACTCAGCATGAATAAAAGCGTGACATTCAGCCAAATTCTTGCACAACTACTCTAGTCCACAGGAACTTAATTCTGCCTCATTATCCTAACGATAGAAGGGGATAAATAAAAATGAACACAAGGAAATCCAAGCATAGTTGGCCTGTTCACAGGGGAGAAGTTTTGTGCACTGGCTGGATCATTGAGCCTGTTAGCGTGCTGCAGGCTTCATTACATGGTATGTGTAGGTGAAAAGTGTAAGTTTTCCTCATTAGGATTGCAGTAATACTGCAGCATGGATTGTGTTTCTTTTGGGGTGGCGGTCTGTACTCTTAAGCAGAATCAGACAATGATGGGGCATTGGCATCAGGAGAGGGTCTGACAAGGGAAGCCTGGTTTTGGGCTGCTGCACTTGTGATGGAGTGGGCGATTCATGGTCTGTCTTGGCATGGGACCCGAAGAGCATGGAGATACCTCACTAAAGCACTGGCCACTGCTTCCTTGCTGGGAAGGGGGAGGCAGCAAAAAGTCTTCACTGCCTTCACAATTCATTCTTTTACTAAATTGCCAAAATGAATGCCAGGCTTTTCCCTGCAAACTAATCAAAGCAGTTACAGAAGAGGGGGTTTTATTTTGTTTTGTTTTCAATAACTCATGTTACCCTGAACAGGGAATAGAAAGTTACTTGATTTCTTCTGCTTTTCATCTGCGAGGATAAAGTGTTTTTCAAGAAAAAAGCTATCCCAGCTTTCCATAGCTGAAATACCAGAGCCCACAGGGTCACTGTGCTGCTTTTAACATACGGTTCACATTTCTTGGACTAAGCTGCAGAGAGTTCAGAAGAGCAATTAAATGTGGCTTATTGGGAAAAGGGCATCATTAGACAAAGGCATCCAAAATTCAGAAATATTAATCATTTTGAAGAGCACTAATTTGTCATAGACTGCATAGAAAAGGAAAGAGGAAATTAAAGATATCTCCTCTCTGCCAATAGGAATTGTTTGCAGTCATTTGGGGGTATGTCCCTGCATGTGGCTTTTTCATAGTCTAATGAACCATGGGGTTGGTTTAGCGTCTGCTTAGCTGTTATTTGTATATGATAATGTCTGCAAACTTCAGCCAAGATCAGGAGACTGTTACACAGGGTAGTGGGCCACCATATAGTCTCTTTTCCAGGTTAGTGTCAGGAAAATTGTGGATGAAAGGTATGAAGCAGCTAACCAAAGAGGGTACATAGCAGGTCAGTGCTATCCTCTGCTAGGTGATGAATATACCAAAAAAGCCTGTCACTGCTTCTCTTTAAAGAAAGTGTGAGTTTGCACTGAGCAATAAACTCTGTCTCACATCATCTTGCAAAATTGGGCCAAACTAGTCTCTGATTTCAATTCTTGTAAGCGGTTTGACAGTTTATTTCCTCTCCTTAGGTGACAATCATTGGTTACACACTGGGAATTCCAGATGTGATCATGGGCATCACTTTCTTGGCAGCTGGAACCAGCGTGCCGGACTGCATGGCAAGCCTTATCGTAGTAAGGCAAGGTAGGTTCATCACAGAGATGTCATAATGCTATGGAAGTGTTTCCTTGTGTCCTCTTCCTCTTTAGGTAGCACAGATGTGTCCTGAATGTGCAAAACATAGAGAGCCCTTTTCCTGAGGCTGAAATTAAAAATAAGAACAAAGAAGGAAATTAGTTATGTTGCTATTGCAAAGCAGCTAACAGGTTCTTAATGACGGTGTGGAACAACTTTTGGCACTATTGTCAACTTCAAGCCTTCCCCAAAAGCCACAACGTTTTTTCTTAATTTAAATATTGGTGGTATGGAATTGTTTAGAACATGGCACAAGGGTCTTTCGGGTCACTTTCCAGCTTTTCTCCACAGTCATAAGGATGGGAAGATACTACTGGTTTTAAGGAAAACATTTGTTTTTTCCCCCTTGTGACTCCAGCAACAGGTGTTTTAAGAGAAGAATAAAGTTGTCAGTACTGCTTTGGGGAGCAAACCCAGTGGCTCTTCACTGAAACAACTGGCTCCTTAATAGACTACATGAAGACCTAATCTAATCGGTCCAGGATAGAAACTCATGTGTCATGGTTACAGTAAAGCATCAAAAGCCCCACTGAGCGTGGCGCAAGAGTGCTGGCAGGTCACAGCCGGTGGCCTGGGTCCCCACAGCAGCGGAGGATTAGCTGAGGGAAGTTCCCAGGTGATCCTAGAGGGTGGATTCAGCCATTCAACCCTACTGGCTTTGTATGATGGGGAGGGCAAAGGGGAACGGGAAGGCACGGGGTAAGGGGGATCTGTGTTAACCCTTTGCCTTAATCTGTGGAAATTGTCTGGATTAGCTCAGACTAATGTATTTCTGTTTAAAAGGCTTTTCTGAGATGTGTCTGATCGTACATGGTTTCCATTCCTGCAGGTATGGGGGATATGGCTGTGTCCAACTCCATCGGAAGCAATGTTTTCGATATTTTGATTGGCCTAGGCCTCCCGTGGGCTTTGCAGACCCTAGCAGTGAATTATGGATCATATGTAAGTCCTACATTCATTCACACGATTCTTTTTATTTATCTGTTTATTTAGTTAGTTTATAAACCAGATCTATTTAAGAAAAAAAAATTAAAATTCTGGGGATTGGGTTTGAAGAAACAAATAGCTTTGCTCTATTACGATTTGGGAGAAGTAGCAATTAATTGTCAGTGGACATTCCTCATCCTTTGGAGCACAAGTACTTCCATTTCCTCCTTAAAGGCAGCACTGTGTGCTGAAATAAGCTAACTCGCTAGAGTGTACTGTGTTTTCACGCACTTGAATATATTCCAAATAAGGAGAATGATCCTGTTTTTAATAAGACAGCGGGGATAAACACATAGGTGGAAAGTAAAGGATAGGGCACACCTGCTTTTGGTATGAAAAATTCTAGTGTTACTAAACTTAACAAAGTGGAAGAGGAAAGAAGCTGTTAAATAACGGGATATTTCAGAGCATGACCATCATCAGGAAACACTGCAGAGCTTTCCTGTTTGAGAAAACCTACCCAACACCAACAAAATCATCCTTTGCTTCCCAAATGACAAAAGAGTCACCTCCCCTGCCCTCAAACTTGTTGCAAGCTCTCTTCTGAGAATAAAGAGCAGGAGATGCCATGAAGTCCCAGAGGGAAGTTGCTGTTGCTACTGCTGTTAGCTGGACAACACTCAGACAGCGGTGTAGGACAGAGGAAAGATTCGTGATTACAGTCACTGGGTGAATGCAAAGTTAAAAGACTGGAGAATCACAGAATTGCTGAGGTTGGCAAGTACCTCTGGAGATCATCTAGTCCCCAACCCTGTGCTCAAAGCAGGGTCAGCTAGAGCAGGGTCCTTAGGACCATGTCCACTTGGGTCTTGAATACCTCCAAGGATGGAGACTGCACAGCTGCTTTCAGCAGCCTGTTCCAGTCTTTGACCAAAGGTACTCTCAAAGTAAAAAAAGCGTTCTTATGTTTAAATGGAATTTCTGTATTTAAAATTGTGTGCGTTGCCTCTTGTCCTTTCAATGGATACCGCTCAGAAGAGTCTAGCTGCACCTTCTCTATCCTCTCCCTTTAGGTATTCATACATATCGGTACGATCCCCCTGAATCTTCTTTTCTCCAGGCTGAACAGTCCCAGCTCTTTTCAGCCTCTCTTTGTATGTCAGATGCTACAGTCCCATAAATCATCCTTGTGGGCCTTCACTGGACTCGCTCCAGTAAGACCATATCTTCCTTGTATTGGGGAGCCCAGAACTGGACCAAGCACACCAGATGTGTCTCATCAGTGCTGAGTAGAGAAGGATCTTCTCCCTCTACCTGCTGGCAACACTTCTCCTAATGCAGCCCAGGTTGCTGCTGGTGCTCCGTGCTGCAAGGGTGCATTGTGGACTTCAGCCTGGTGTCTGCCAGGATCAAACAGGTCTTTCGCTGCCAAGCTGCTTTTCAGCTGGTCAGCCCCAGCATGTACTGACGCGTGGGGTTATTCCTTCCCAGGTGCAGGACTTGTCCCTTTGTTGATGTTCATGAGTTTCCTGCCTGTGCATTTCTCCAGCCTGTCCAGGTCCCCCTGGATGGCAGCACAACCCTCTGGTGCACCAGCCACCCCTCCCAGTTTTGTATCAGCTGCGAACTTGCTGAGGGTGCCCTCTGCTCCATCATCCGGTTCATTAATAAAGATATTAAGCAGTATTGACTCCTGGGGTAAGCCATTAGTGACAGGTCTCCAGCTGGACTTTGAGCACAGCGGTTCAGCCAGCTATCAGTCCACTCCACCGTCCACTTATTTAGTCTGTTCTTCCTCTGTTTTTCTGTGACGATATTTGAGAGACAGTGTCAAAAGCCTTGCTGAAGTCAACATAAACAACATCCCTTGCTCTCCCCTCATCCAACAAGTCCACCTCATCATAGAAGGCTATCAGGCTGGGTAAACGTGTTTTCCCCTTCATAAACCTATATGTCTACTCGCAATCACCTTCTTGTCCTTCATATATTTAGAGGTGGTTCCCAGGATTATTTGGTCCATCACCTTCCCAGGGATCAAGATCAGGCTGACGAGCCTGTGGTTCCTTGGATCTTCCCTCTTCTTGAACATAGGAGTGACAAAAGGAAGCAATGCTGTAGGAATAAAGTACTTTCTTTAATGGGCAGCTTGTCCGTAGCTCATCTATATTTTTGTGGAAAAGGGTGAAAACAAGTGGCTGAACAGAAGCAGCCAGCTTTCATGGAGGCATAACAATGTCACTACTGTTTTGCACGCCCAAAATGTTCATTGTACAGTGTGATCACGTGGTTAGAAAAGGCAGCCTTGGAAACAGCCCCACAATTAGCAAAGAGAGTTTCCTCAGTTTGCACTTGCAGTTCCTGGATTTCTCTCCAAATCCTTGGATAACTGGACGTCAAAACAAAACAAGCCCCTCCTCCATCCCCCCTGTTATTAGTAATTAATTATTTAAGTATTACTAAGTTGCCAGAAAAGGCTAGAGTTAGCTGGGTTAGGTGTAGCCTGGTGACAGCATTAAGAGCTGCAGGGTGCTGTTTATTATTCAGGGAGCCCTGCTGATGTGCCTGGCTCTGCGGTCAGCAGGGGCAGAAGACGGGGAGCTCCTGCTCCCTGAGGTCTGCAGGGCTGAGCCTTGGGCTGCTGGCACGAGCAAGGCCTGCGCACTGGGCAGGGGTTCACAGGCTCAGGCCACCCTGCTTGTCCGCTAAATGTGACTGTCAGTCAGAAGCACTAGGTAATTTCTGAGCTAGTAGTCGCAATTTAGTACTGCTCCTTTGGTATTTGGCAGGATCCAAAACTGCTTTTGTGGCATCTCCTCCAAAAGAGGAACTCCTCAAAGCCATCGTGATACTCCTGTCTTGTGTACAAAGGGAAGCAGAGATTTGTAAAAGACAAAAAAGGCTTGTTCGATCATGATTACTTTTGTGTAGCCATCCAAAACCATGATTGCCTCCACAGAATGTTTAATATAAGAGGACTGTGGCAAAGTTAAGCTTTTGTTGAAAATAGAGAGTAAATGTATTTTGATAAACAGGCTGTTGGGGCAGTAATAGCTTTTGTGGAAGCCAAAAAAGGTAGATGGTGTGATTTGAAAGTTAAGCTTTAATGCAGAAGAGCCTCCAAGAAGCCCCCTCCAGCCTTATTTTTCAGGAAGTCTAAACACTCGGGGCTTTCTCCAGAGTATGGTATTTCTCTAATATCATACGCTGCAAAATCCCTGTGTATCTCTTGTTCCAGGCTACCTGCCTCAGAATCCCCCGTGGCCAAATTTTGCTCCCTGTTAATGCTGGTGTAAAGAGTTCTGGTATGTTACTGTACAGAAGTGGAGAAGAGGATCTGCTCCCTTTCTCTTTCCCTTTGTCTGCCTCTGTGCTGCAGTGCGTGCATGCATGTGGCAGCGTGGTGTCCTGTGATTATGCACATTCTGAACTTTCTCAGCCACGTGCGGTAAAGTGGCTTCACACACTAACCAGCTGCTCCCAACCAGAAGGAGATTTACAGGGTTTCATTCTGAATGTGAAGAGCGGCGTCACTGCTAGTGGCACTTTCAGCTGCTGTAGCACCCTTTGTAGGATGAGCTTGTGTTTGAGCCTTCCTTAAACTCCCTAAGGGCAGGTGGGTGTTTCAGAGCGCATTTTACAGATGGTGCATTTTGATTTGAGGTGAGGCGAGAGCCTTGGATGAGATGCAGCCTGCAAGCTTGTGGCTCGTTGTGAGACATCGATATATTGAAAGCGTTACTGCCTAGTTTTGTCATATGCCTGGCAGCAACCAGAAGAAGCCCCACACAGAATTAGGACTTCTTGTTTAAACAAGTTCACTCTATGAGATAGTACCTGAGGGGGGAAAAATACAGCTTGTGATCTAATAGATAAGACAGGGAAAGAGCGAGAGGGGACCTGTCAAAGAGAGACTAATGGACTTGGTGGAGGCCACACAGTAGGTAAGTGGCAGAACTGGAAACAGACTGCGAATCTCTTGAGGCGCATCCTGGTGCTGGGTTGCTAAATCGCAATCGTTTTGATTAAGTGCCTCTTCCGCTTCTGACTGCCCCTTTCCCAGGCCCATTGTCGATGGATGTTTCAGCTTATTTATTTTATTCTTCCTTTCTTGTTACAAGAAAGGAATGGAGAACCATCTTTTGCTTCTCTGGCTTCATCTTGGAAGCATCTGTCACCTGTTTTAGAGAAGGAAGTTCCCCTTCTTCTGTTTTCCTACTTTAAATGAAACATTTTCCTGTAGGATGTGGGTACACTGCAAGTGGACACTGCGGGGCAGTCACAGCCCCAGCCTGACCAGGGGGGTTGCACCCACGTGGTGTGGTGTAGGAAGCTGGCACACGAGGCAGAGCTTTGCAAAACCACTGTATGCTCCGGGGCACCAGCCTCCGATACCATTCACTCTGCCTCGCCTGTGTGTATCTGTTATCACAAGCCAGCTCTGTCTCAGTGTGATCATCGATGTGCAATACTGGATTTTTACTCTCTTCCTTCCAGTGCTGACTAGAGTCAGTCCAAACCCAAGCCAGAGAGTGCTCCAGCTCATGCTTCTACAGGAAAACGTTAGTGTTGGTGCAGAGAAGAAAAGGTCCTCCTCTGCCCTCAACTCAGTTGTCAGTCCCACAGTTCTTGGTTTGGGCCAGGCCACTGATGTTTTTCCCATTAAAAGGCAGATCTAGTCAATATCAAACAGCTTCCACATCAGATCCCTTCTGCTTTTACCATGTCAAGTCTCTAACCCAACTATATGTTTATTATTTTAAGAGTCCTTGCTATTTCTGGATACCCATTAATGTCCAGGCACTAACTCTACCTTCCTCTGTGCTTCCCACTGGAGCTTCCTCTCCGCTACTCAGAGGTCACTTGGCCACCCTCCTGCTGGAGCTCTGGCCTTCTGTTATCAACCATAGCTAATCTAGCATGCCAGCAGGGCTTTCGGAGAAAAAGCAGCATCCCTCTGGACCTAGAGAGACCTTTGAAAGAGTTCACTTTCTCATCTCTTCCAGCTGAGTCCTGGACATGTTGCTGACTCTGTAATCCTGTAAGCATCCTTCCCCAGTGGCCCTGGCAAGTCCAGAGTGGAAGGACATTTGCTCTGTGCCTTCCATCCAATTGCTTCCCTCTGGAATCTTTTTTTGGATGTGAAGCTGTGAAACAGACATCAGCCAGGAATATTTTAGACAACAAGAATTTTAGCCTCAGGATAAACAGTCAGGTTCATTTGTTCGCATCAGCATTTGGGAGTATAATCATATGTCTACCCCTCACTCCTCTGCCTAATAACTTCAGCCAGTTTCAGCAAAATTTGACAGTAAGTTAGAAGTCTCAGAGACATTACATTCCTTTCATGCAAACAGGCAGCTAGAGAGAGAAGGAATAACCCCAGCGTGACCCTTGTTAGACACCAGAGAATCCAGAGGGAAGCGGACACTCGAAAAACACACTTCAAGACGGCAAGCATCACTGCTTTGCTACTCACTGACCAGTTTGCTATTCGCTGCTTTAATTCCAAGACACTGCGATGAATCTTAGGACATTAGGACAAAGCTGACCTTCATCTCCTCACAGCCAACATCTGGGTATCTGTTCCCTGGTATCTGCGCATAGACCACCTTAAATCCTCTGAGGGAAGAGGGAGGATAGGTTCAATGGACTGTCGGTCATCCGGGCAAGCATGAAGGTCTAGGATAGCAACAGGGAGGTGACTGAGTGTCTGCAGGGGTCCCTGCTTCCCACAGCATCACCCTTCACTTCTTTAGATGTTACTCCTCCTCCTGCTCTGGGGTGCCAGACTCTTTCCAGCTGTCACATTAGCATCTGCAGCATGATGTGCTGGTATCACTGCAGCAGCAGGATGCATCTTGGCAGGTATTAATGGATTAATTTATTGGATGATCCCAAAAACCTATGGATGGGCATAGCAGCAGCTGCACGCTGAAGCTACTACCTAGTTCCTCCAGCTTCCTGGAATAGTTTGCGTGTATTGAGTGCATTTGCTCTATGGTTTCATGGCAGGGAGACTGGCGTGATTATACTGTGGTAGAGCAAAAGTGTCTGGTTCATTCCAAAGCTCTTAACAATACAGGAATTCTCTCCAACCATAACCCCTGCATTTCTTGCTTAATACCTTGAGTGTCTATGTGCAGCATTCCATGTTGTGTACGCCAGGGTTGCACCCTCCGCAAAGTGAATTGTGTGATACAGAGAAAACCAAGGGTGTTTTCTTAGGAGTCTCAAAAAAGGTCCAAGAAGGAAATGCCATTAAACATGCAGGGATGCAGCATATGTCTGAAGTTCCAGTTTGTTGAGACCGCTGTCTCATGGCAAGACCCGGGGAATGCAGGATTTACACTGAATTTCCACTGCCAGACAGGGACACTGCAGGAAACAGAACCCCAAACAGACAGAGGACCTGCAGCTTTTTCAGCCAAGGGACTGGAGACATAGCAGAGTCCTTCTAATATTCCTGAATGAGGTAATTGCTCTCATATCTGGACCCTGGAGCAAAACCAGTTTGGGTTTTGGCAATAGCTCCTTGTTTTTCCCTTCAGCAACTGCCAGAAAAGAACTGAAGAATGGAAGCACTTTTACTGCCATTGTTTTTCCTCTGCTGTTTAGCTTCAGCCTCAGTTACTTATTGCCTGCAGGAGCTGCGTGGGAATAGCTGGAGCTCATGGGAGCGTCTCTGTATTTGCTATAGCAAAAGCAGGGAGATAGCCTCCATTCAAATTCAGACAGAGTAGATTTTGAACTTGCAAACCTTTCATGCGTGATCAGTCAAAACGGAGCATTCTTCTGGCTTGCTTTAGCCACTAGATACAAGCCAAATCTCAAAGGAGAGTTTGGGAATGTTGATTTTTCCTCCTTGCAGTACCAGGGAGTGCTTTGTCTACAGACAGTTCTCTCCTGGGGAAGAAGCATTTCCTATTCTTAAAAGAACAGAGAACTGAGCTTTTCCTTCAATAATTAAGACGACTCCAACTGAGGCCCTTTTTCTGCTCTTTGCTAAAAACCGAAATTATCTCTTCCCTTACTCTGAGTTTTGAATGTTTTGCGAGCCTTGTTTTCCCTGAACTGAAACATTGTCACATAACCTGAGAAAACCTATTCCATTGCCTCTTGCAGGAAATGCCGCTTGTCTCATGAGAAGGCTGCTTGACTGATTTCTACCCTAATTTGACAGATCAAGGACACATTTTTCTTAAGCTTTTGTACCAAATGTCAGAATCTTCTGAGCTCCTGTGCTCACAGTTAGAAGTCACAATAAGAAATAGGGCAGGCTACAGTGGTGATCAGAGAAGTGAGAATAGTTCATCAGTTAAAACTGTATTTCCAGAGCTGTAGAGTTACGGTAAATTTGTGAAACAGCAGCAGGTAGTCCAAAATCAAATGCAGAAAAAGAAAGGATCCTTTAGGCAAGTGGAGAACTAAAATGAGAGAAATGAGAAATAAGTGAACGGTGGCTATTCAGCCTAGTTCAGATTTAACTATCTCAGAACCACTGAGCAATACTGTATAAAACAATTCATGGTGCTGTATGATTACTTTTTGAAATAGATAGGTGGGCATTAGATTAGAAAATGTTGAAAGGCTACCAGAGCTGGAGAGAAAGTTTAAAAAAGCAGCATGCCTGCTTGTGTGGCTTTTGTGATTCTAGCCATTGCTGTAGACAGAATGGCTGTAACGTAGCTCTGCTAAACAGGAGGGGATTGTAGGAGAACCTTTAGCATTAGCAGGTAGGATAAAACAGGAGGTTGTTATACCTGCCTTTTTGTTCATCTGATGAGCAACCCCTGCTGTGCACCGGTGAGTGCAATACTGTGCAGTTTTGCAGCAGACTTGGAGCAAATCCGAACCTGTCTCCTTTGAAACCATATGTTCTCTTTGTTGGTGATAAATAAGTAATAGCAGTGTTTGCTAGATTTAAATGTTCTTGTTTTCATTAATATTTGAGGGTTTCCATTGTATTTTCAGAGACTTTTCCAAAGCTAGGCATAGGCTAGCCAAGAGTTTTGGCAGCAGTCTTCTGGTTATTCTTAATGGAAGAATTAAATACCTCAGTGCCCGGTCGTAGATTTGGTAGAAGGGAATATGTGCTCATACCCCAAGTAGTGTGGGCTATTTGCTCAAGCCTGCCTCCTTCAGCTGTGGTAAATGGGTAGTGCTCCAATGTGACCTGTGCGTCAGGGAAGTCGCTGCTGGGTGATTTGACACTGGAAACCCCTTATACCACCAGTGCAAGTTTTACTGGAGAACATCTCTCCAAATCCGCAGGCTGCAGCCCCCCCAGTGCTTGGCAGTGAGTTTCATCTAGCTCCAGGGAGACCTTTCTTTGTTGGAGTGAGAATATTTAGCAAAGAACATCCCTCAAAGACCAGACTACCATTGCATTTTGGACCTGAACAAACCTAGACAGCTTTCATTCTCTTCTCAATGTGAGCTGTAAAGTCTGCAAGAATCTCAAAGCACTGTATTAGTCCAAGAAACCTTTACAGTAAGAGGTATCAGGGCAACCAGGTTAAACAGGAATTATATCTACAATGAGGGATGTTTCTTACTGGTGTAAATCAGCTTTCTCCAGGGCTGTCTTAACCCAGAGACCCTGGGCACGATGGCTGAACGTATGCCGTTCTCCATGCGTGCGACAGTCTAGTGAGGTCGGACTTATGGCATGTGCCAGAAAAGCAATGCATCATATGCAGCCTGGACTCCCTGCACACACCATGCAGAGCTGCTCTGTGCATTAGCAGCAAGCTAAATTAATTGGACTATTTGTGTGCACATAGAGTAAACTCCGCAGCATGTACACTGCAAGTCCAGTTTGTCTGGAAATAGACCCAGCACCCATCTATGGAATCCATCTCCCAGCCGTCCCAGAGCAAATCTGCTTTGGGGACAGGCTTACAGCAATGTCGGTTGTTCCAGCTGCCTTTCTGTTGTTTTTCATTCGCTTCTCATTGTTTTATAGCCCCTCTCACCTGTTGTCTTTGTCCTCTTCCGTCCCTTTCCTGCCTGCTCTCTGGCACGTGGCAGGGAGATGCCATGCATGCATCACTTCCTGAGCCACAGTGGAAACATCTGGAATTCTGCACAGCTTTTACAGTGCTTTGAGCTCACCAGCAAGGTTTTTTACCCAAAGAGTTGCACTTTTTCTTCCAGTAAGTCCAGCTTTGATATGTATCCAGTCCAGCCAAATGAGCTTCCTGACAAAGTGCGTTCCACAGCTAGCATTTGCTCACCCAAGGACACCACCCTTTGCTATGTACGTGGAAGGGTTTTTTTTAATCCTGCTGTCCTGTGGCGGAGTGAGGTATTAGGCCATGACCCTAATAAATGGTCTGACTTTTTGTGGAGCAAAAAGCCCTGGCAAGTGAAAACTGCATTAGAAAACACCCTTTCACCTCTCCCAGGAAACCCTTTCTTTCTATGGGAATAGTCAAGCCTCGTAAAGGAAAGTTCTTGTTATTTAGGTTAATTAATAGCTAATTGCTTTGCTCAACAGTGGGGAGCTGGGCTAGATCCCAGTCAGGAGCGTGGCTACTTAAGCCCAAGTTGAGAGTTGCTAACCTGGAGTGAAACTCAAGTGTTTCAATGCAATACCACTGCAAGGGAAAGTTGGTGCTCACGCTGCTGAAGGGGTTGCCACGTTTGCTTTGCCCGTGTGGGATCAGCATGACATATGTTACTGTTACATTTGTAAAGCTGTCATAAATAATTAGCGTACACTTTCTACTTTTGAATAATCCTTAATAGCAACTTTCATTCCCCTGAATGACCTCCAAAGAGGAGCTTTGCTGATAATCCAAAGAAAGCAGCCCAAACACCTCTCTTTGGAAGCACTGTCCTCAGCAAATTAGACACAGAGGCCTTTGGAATGGTGGTCTTTCCGAATGTCTGCTGGTTTTATGGAGGCTAATGATGTAACTGAGAAGCAGCGTCTGCACTTTAGGTTGAATTCAGACATTTTCCATGCTAAAATAATTCCAGCTGTTTCATTTGCTTCCTTTTCCTGTAGATTCCATTCTGATTGATGTATTTCATACTGACAGTTTTTACAGATACTGGCACTGGTCAAACAGAATTCCTGACCAAAATCCAGACAGGAATTTATTGTAAAATAGTATCTGTCTTTCCTCACCAGCTGCTGCTCATTTGGGGTAGCAGGAAAGGTGGCTTTAAATTTGTATTTTAGTTACACAAAGTTAGGTTAGGGGGTTTTTTGCATTTTCAAATAACTAAAATGGAAATCCAGGTTAGCTGTCGCGTATGAACCGTTCAGATTAGTGGAAGCAGGAGAAGAGGAGTGAATGAAGCGCAGGGGACCAGCCCGTCTCTACAGGCAGCAGTAATGTGTGCACAGAGCCCCTAAATTAGCTTGTCCTGGCTCCTTAGTGTAACAGGAAACATGCTGTAGGGTGTCAAAGAAAAAGGTCTTCTGGGTCAGAACCTGGCATTGTCTGTCATCCCAAGAGCAGCTCTTGTTCCAGCAAAACTTTGAGGTTTGCTTGGGACCGGTGATAGAAGCTGCAGTGGCCTTAGAGACTTTGTCCATAGCTGCAAAAATACACTTCCTCCTGTCTGCCACTTACAGCCTGCAGTTTACGTTAACAGCGGGATCATTACCTTTTTCACCTTCAGTTATGCAGACAGTCCCAAAATTGGCCTTCACACTCCGAAGCAATCCAAATCCTTCATTTCTTTGGACAGTCAGTCTAGTGAGAATATTGTATTTTACATGTAATGGCCATAGGAATATAATGGTCCCACTGTACATACATACACTTACATCTTACATCTTAAAGGAATCCTGTAATACCTTTAAGAACAAACGATCATCATGGCTGTAGCTTTTTTTATGGCGGCAAAAATCAGTAAAGAAGGAAAACGTGCCACTTAATGTAAGCCAGTATTTTAACATACATGAAGATAACAGCAGATCTCAGGCAGCAACAGAGCTCTGCAAATCGGTGGGATGCTTGTGAGTACAAATGCTCTAACAATTCCAGTGTGCAGTAGCTGTGCAAGACTTAATCATGCTTACTAAGGTCTATTAGAAGTACAGCAATGCGTCATCATGCTGAATCCTGAGCAGGTATGGGAGAAGAGAGAAATCCTTCCAGGACTGTCTTTTTGCAGCATGCTTGCCCTTGTCTCCAACATGGATTTACATAGAGGATCCTGGGTGTATGGAGTTCATTGCAGGCTCAGGTTTGTAAAATGTCAGAACCGATAATCCTTTCCTTGACTCTGGAAGTCAGAGTCTCCCCTCAGTTGTCCTTGAGGAAGGAAGCTAAATCATTACTCTGGATTTGGGAGCAATATTTGAGTGAGAAGTTCTTCCTGACTGTGATGCAAAATGATACAAGTACCTCAGCAGTCTTGCATTCATGAAATTGCAGTGCTGCTTATCATCAAATTAGCAATACCCACTTCTCTTGCAAATGGGCTCCTTTATAGTCTAACTGGAAGGATGCAAGTACTGAAAAGTGGCCAGTGATACACTATGTACCATTATTTTCTGTGTTGACAGTTGAGAAAATAATATCATAGCATAAAAGTGCAGTTTGCATCGTTTATTGGACTAAAAACAGTTTAAAAAGCAAGAAATAAACCCCGCTGTTAGAAAAAAATGTGTTGAGGTAGATGAACCTTCATTCTGGGAACTACATTCTTGTCTGCAGATCATTTATTTGCAGGAATGGACTAATGCTTTTCCTTTTCCTTGTATACAAATGTAGAACAAGCTGAGCAATCAAGAATTGGATACCAGCCCATTTAAGGAAGATCACTGCATTTAGTTTTGCTGTTTGACCTCAGCAGCAGAGTGGTGTGACTGAAAATATACCTGCGCCGCACAAAATTGAAGTCTACTAGACAAACAATAGCAGCGTCGTTTTCTAAAGCATCCTTGAAAAATACTCGTACATAATTTCTTGCTAAGATTGATCTCTGCCAGGAAACTTAAATAGTTGGTTGCTACTTTAAATAGTAATCGGTTTTGGTGACTGTCAATTGAAACTCAACTTCGTGTAGGGTTTCATTCCACAGAAGGTGCAGGGAGGAATACAAGGGGCTGTGTTACCTTATAGCGGCCTTAAGATAATAATTGATATGAGGTGGTCTAAAGATTTACAATTTGGTCACCCATGGCACTCACCCCACAGCTTCCAGCTGCCCTGTTGCTTCCCTGGAGAAGCCGGCCTTCCCTAGGAGAAAGTCTCCCTCACACAGTAGCCCCTGCAGAAATGCCTTGAGATACTACACCTGAGTGCTCCCTTGATGATACTACAGGTGATACTGTTTGAGAAGGTAATATAAAAGTGCCCAAAGGGACGATGATTAAGCTCCCCAAGAGAAGAATGGGAAACTGAGGAGAAGCACAACCCTAGCTGAGGAACAGGACTGGAGAGGTGGCTTTACTCCCTGTAGCCATCCTGTGTAGCTTTAGGTTCATGTCACATAAATTCATGTTTTTAAATGTATTTAGGGCTTAAAGATGCAGGTGAGTGCCTTTGGTTAGACTCCAGAGCCTCTAAAAATGGCAGTTAAATAGCTCCCCAGCTTTGGGGACCTGTATCTTGGTTCTCCACTTGCACACTGGAAGTAATTGTGGCTCTGCCATGAAGACAGCTATACCAGAGCCTGTGATGCGCCTGGGTACCATGGTGATGATATCTCTGCACAGCCCTGCAGGCAATAAGTCATCTCTTTGCCTTATTTGCCTCGCTGCTAAATAATGTTCAGCCTGTGCTACTAGTGTGCCATGATGCCTTGATATAGATGATTTTCAGCAGCTGAGGTTCGGCCATGAGATTACTGACTTGTTTCCTTCACTGAGATGAGTAAGAGTAGGGAAGAAATTATGTGTCGTTGTTCATTTTCCCCCACTGTGAAGCATTAATTGGTGACTGAATGCAAAATTTCCTTTCCCCCATTCGTTCTTACAGGACTCACATAGGAGTTAATTGCCAAAAAGAAAATTTCATGATATAACAGTATAAAGGATGACAAAGCCTATGTGGGGGTGGAACAGTTTGAAATGCTGGCAGGTCCTAAGGACGCTACTCTAATAATACTCCTCCTTCTTTGGCAATAGGAAGTAGGCAAAATAATCTGTGATGTAATGGTCTGACTTGGCATTTACAGCTTGCAAGCCAGTGTTTAGCGACTCAGCAGTTTAGGATTACAGAATTAGCAGCAGAGAGAAATATTGTTGCTTGAAATTGTGACATGGTATTGTAAACTTCCTTCTTTTACAGATTCGGTTAAACAGCAGAGGACTTATCTATTCTGTTGGTCTCCTGCTGGCATCTGTTTTTGTCACAGTATGTATATTGTCTTTTGTTCTTCATTTCCTAAAGCGTGATGTTTACAGACATTTTCTTCACCTGTTCCTTTCTCACCCCCAGCTGTAATACTGGTTGCAAAGTCTGCTGTTAAGGGATAGGAGTGGTCACTCCTATTGTAAACTTCCCAAGACCTTAACCTGGCGCTTTGCAGAAGCTATCACTGTCACAAGACGGCTCTCGTATTTGTATCTTTTCATGGGAGAAGCCCGGGAGATCCATTAGTAATCATTAGTTGTTTTTCATGATGGAGTTGAAGCAGATCCCTTGATGTATGACAAGATCCATTCTCCTGTTGGACAGGTAGACAAAATGCCATACAGTTTGCTTTGGCCCTCTGTAGCAACCTTCTGAAATACAACACAGACCAGAACATATAGTGCCTGGACATGACAATGTTTCTATTGAAATCAGTGCCTCGCGTTCCCTGACCTGTCCGAGTCCAGCATAGCAGACTAGAAATGATAGAGCAAAGAGGATTTATGTGACATCTTCCAAATCTTGAGACCAGCTGCTGTAGGGAGTCCTGCTGTGCGTTGCACACCAACACAATTCCCACATACGCAAGACTTTAATCTTTTAAGAGGTTTGTGCGGGAGCAAACTATGCAAAGTCAAGCACAGCCTTAGACCGTGTGGCTCTAGATTGAGATGCAGAGGGGCACATGAAGTATTTTGAGTGAAGAGAAAGGAATCTGGCCTTTGAAAACATTTCTGATGGAATTAAATGGGATTGTTCATACCAAAATGAAATTCATTGCAGAAACTAAAGGCCCTTGGGCCAGGACTCGAGGTGATGTAAGTCAGTGTGGCATCGCTGACTGTGAGGGGGCTACTCTGATTTACTTCAGCTGTGGTCTTCAGCTCACTTGTTGCAGTACTTGCATTGTGATTGCTTCCAGGTGACCGTGATTAGTAAGGGGAGTGTCACCTTCATGCTCCTGTAATTGAGAAGGGGATTTACCGCTTTATTCAAAATGTTCTTGCTGTGGTGGCTTACTCTGTGTTTATTGTAGGTTTTTGGCGTCCACATGAACAAATGGAAACTGGATAAGAAGCTAGGGTGTGTGTGCCTTTCCCTTTACGGCATCTTCCTGTGTCTCTCCATCATGACAGAATTCAATGTTTTCACTTTTGTGAACTTGCCAATGTGCAGAGATCACTAACGCAGGTGGCAGACTGTCGGAAGGAACTTTCTTCTTACCTGTGCAATACAAACCACGGCTGGCATCTTCTGAATGCGGTGCACCTCCAAGTCGTGACGTATATCCTGTTCACTGTTCATAGGACCCATGGCCCCATCTAGGTCTGCCCTCTCCCTGACCCCCCTCCCCGCCCCAACCTGGAAAAATCCTGCATCGATGTGAAGATTATTTTTTTCAACATTCATGTGATTTCCTAGCTCAGTTTTTGAACAGTGTGACTGGGACTCTAGATGAACTGGCTGCTAACTGGCGTCAAGCCAGGCAAAACTGGTCTGCTACAGTTCCTTCTTTTTTTAAGTTATTTGATGGAAGACTAATCTAATTTATGACTTAAGACTATTGCTACAATGCAGAAGAGGATACATCATACAGGGGCTGATTTTCAAGGAGAATCATGGGATTTTTTTTGGTTGGTTTTTTGTTTGAATTTATTTTTTTTTTTTTTTTTTTTTAGTTTTGGGTTTTGGGGGAGGGGGGTGTTTTTGGTTTTTTGTTTTTTTTTTTTTTAATTGCCAGAGATCAACATCCTCTCTTGCAGCTTCTCCTTCTGAGAGCTGGGTCTCCTGTAACAATCCAAAGGTCACAGGGCGGTGTAATATGGGAATACAAGTCAAGGTACCTGGCGTATGAATGGATTTACTGCGTATTAAAAGAAGATCATCAAGCAAACAGATGATGACTTTTTACCATAAATAATGAATCTTGTACAGGGGTGATGAGGAATGCAAGGTAAACGTGGATTCAAAGGGTAAACACTGCTACCATTTTACTACTAATGTTGGAGTTTTATTACTAGGGTGTTTATGGTATTTCCAAGCAATAGTTTGATCGCCAGCCCAGGAGGGCTACCACGGAAGTATCCTGGTTTTTAATGATCTGCATGTGGAGATAGAAGGTCAGAACTTTCTCTGCTTCATCAGATTTCTTGTTTTGGGGGGATTCAATAGTTCATGTCTTATTTGTTCTGAGAAGGACAGACGTACATCGGAACTTTTCTAAATGAGTTACAGACACTGGTTTCTTTAAAAGGAAAGAGGCATATTTTGCACAGACATAGTTACTGAAGTCATAATTTGCCACTCTTTAAAGAATACACTGGACCTGGCCAGATATTTGTCGTCTTAAGCAGTTGAACTTGCCTGATAACAGATCATGTGGATTCATCACCCCTCCTTTGGGAGGGAGGAAGACACAGAGAGAGAGATGGCACTTTTTAAAATGTGGAATATCTTCAATGCAGACTCGTTCACCGTTCTTAAGTTATTGTGAAAGTTTAGCTATTCATTGTTCCAATATTCCTGCTAGATTTTGTATAATTCTGTATTAACATGCAGGCAGATTCCACCCCATGAGAAACACCATCACAGCTTCATTTGTATGTATTGATACTGTGGATTCTTGCCAGTGCTGGCTCTTGTATTTACTTCTGATTCTGCACTGATCACTTATGATTCATTTGGTATGTTTTTTCCTCTTTCTTGTATATGTTCTACTATGAAATGTATTAAGATACTACCAGCTAGGTGAATGTTTTTGTCTATGGTACAAACAGTGGCAAATATTGGTAGTAAATGCACAGCAAACCCTACCTAAAAGAAAGAAAGGAAAAAAACCCCAAAACACCAAACGCTAAACTATAGCAGGAAAAAACCCCTCCAATTTAAAAAAAAAAAAAAGAAAAGAGAGCGCCCCATTTAACAGACAGAAAGCCAATTTTTATTTCATTTGCACTTTTGGAAGTGATTTTTTTCAGTTTAGTTTTGTTTGGGCAAAATGTTGCAAATGAAAATATTTACACCCTGTGGTTTCTGTTCAGCTCAGCACCTGATTTTCTTTCTTTGTTACACTAAATGTGTGGAGGCACTGGCAGCCGTTGCACTGTGTGTGGCGAGGGGGTCCAGTGGAAAAAGCCGTGTACCGCTGGCCTCAGTGAACAAAGTGTGCTTGTGGATCCCTGGCAAGAAGAAGGAAGGGTCCAGGGACAGGCGGTAGAGAGAGTCAATGACATGCCTGCGTCGTCATTTTTCGTTCTGGGAAACAATTGTGTTGCTACTTGTTGAGCTATGCAGCCTGTTGTTTGAGCAGCCTTCTCGTAACTATGCCCGCTGGAAGTCCTCTTGCGTTAGGAAGCCCGCTGTACCTTCCCGTTGTTGGTTTTTTTGTTGCTGTTGTTTCTTTTTTTGTTATTGTTAAGGAGATTAATAATAATAATAACCACTAAAATGCCTAAAATACTTCCTTAAATCAAACGATGTTAGCAACAACGTGGCACATTTCACTAAAATCCACCCCACAAACACACAGCTATACTCTTGTAGCAAGATGCAGTTGCTCCTAAGCAGAGTGTTTCCTTGCTGACAGAAGGGATGGATTTGGGGAAGGAAAAAAAAAAAAAAAGAGAAGTTTCACATCAGGGCCTATTATTACTTCTATTTTGAATATTTATACTGCTGCTCCAATGGAGCCAGTTGGATCTATTTCTACGAAATAGCCATTACCTATCCCGTGGCACAAAAACTGCATGAGTATTTTTTAGGAACTTTTCCTATCGGTGTGCATTAAATACTGTAGTATATCATAGCTTTGCATTGTGTGTAAAACCTGAAATACCTTGTTTTGACACTTGTGTGTTGTGCAAGAATATTCTGCAAGTTGTTTGTTCTAAGCAGAAGCAAAAGGTACATTGAACTGCCATTATCTGTGCCATATATGAATTGATAAGCACTTCCTATATTGACAGTTTCAGTGAGATGTGCTTACAATTTGCAACCAAATCAACCAGTGCGGACCTGGTTTGGAACAGGACAGACCAACTGAATGTGTGCATTCTTGTTTTTGTCTCCAAAAGAGAGAGCTTCTCAAGTTTGTTAGCATAATCAAAGCCTGTGGAAAAGCCCCCAAAGCAAAAAACTTGAGCAATTTTTAGCATCCTTCCTGTACGACATCACCAAAACTCAGATGGACAGTTATATTCAAATGCAGTGCGTATTAATAGCTTTACTTTACCGAGCCAAGCAGAGGACTGAGAGTCTGAGGGGTTCTCTCCTCCCGCCGTTAGATTCTGGAAGCTGCCTGCTGTGCACGGGGGGACAGCCAGCACCCGGCTCCGGTTTCGCGGTGAGCAGCTCTGCAGCGCCCGTTGCTGCCCAAGCCCACGGGCCATCGCTGGGATGCAGGGCCGCGGGAGCCCGTCGAGGGCAGCTGCCCCGCGCGGCGGCTGGGCCGGCAGAGCCGCTGGAGGCGTGGGGTGGGACGGGGCTGGGGGGAAGGGGGGAGCTGAGGCACAAAGGGGCTGTGGAGGGGCCCAGGGTTTGGGGGGCTGGGGGAAAGCAAGGGTGAAGCCAGGTTGGGCTGGGTTTTTTGAGTACGACTGTGATTCATTTGCATTTTTATTCTTCTGAAAGCAAGGGTCACCTTCACGTCTGAGGCTGCTCTGGTCTTCGGACCAGTCGACTGTTTTTGTTTCCATTCCTAGTGGTTCCAGACAATTCTTAATGAGTATTTCAAAGGGAGATTAAAGAGCCTTTTCCTCCGTGGAGAGCACTTCACTGCAGCTCTGACTTTGACCTGATTTAAATATGCAATCCCTTGCTAGTTTCAACACTGCTCAACATGTGGCTGGCCTTCCTTTGACAGCAGTTCAAAGGCAGAGTGATAGGATATGATATGAGGAGGTCTTAAGACACGCTGGAAAAACTGCTTTTGTCCCTACCAAAGGTGAATTTTATACTTGCCTTTTTTTTTTTCTTTTTCTTTTTTCCTTTTTTTATTGTTTTGATTTACTGCACTTTTTGATAGATTGTGTCTGCAATAGGAACACCAACCTGAAATAGGTGCATGAGAGGAGATTTTCACTGGTATAATTTGGGTTTTTTCCTGTGATGCTACTTGCCTGCTTTGTTTTCGGCTCTCTGTCCTCAGCTGTGTCATTGAAATCCATTGATTAGCGTGCTTTGGATTTGTGATATTAGTGCTTGTGAAAAGGAATGCTCATTCTTAACATTCAGATAGATGCATCACTGGCTTTTTTCTTGATGAAACGAACCGGGTAGAACAGCAATCTAGTTTTAGAAAAGCAACGTTCAATGTAGGCGGAGCAACCTGAGGGTAACATTTTAATATCCTGCTGTCAGAACAGGAATTTTTATATGCCTTTTCCAAATAACCATATTAATACCTGTGAGATAAAATGTAGACTGAATATTGTTGGATAACTTTTTAGAAAACCATAACTTACTGCTGATTGACAAATGTTTCTTTTATCAAGATTTTTTGGAAGCCCTAATCCTTTCAAATAAAGCTCACAGAGATGCAATAATGCAAGGTTTATCTATGTCAAAGTTGCACCACTGGAGCTTTAAATTGTTTAAATATATACTTCAAAAATCAATCTCAGTGGACCATGCTTAGCTGGATTAAATCTGCCCTGTACTCATGAAGTTTCACTTGATCAGCAGCCACTGTAAGTTAGTCTAAAATAGACTTCAGTCCAGGTAAGAATGTCCATATCAGGTTTGTACAACTTCAACTGAATCAGCTTAAAGCCATGCTTTTAAGGAAGGCAGTGGAAGTTTGAATATTTGGAAGACCTCAGCCACTTCGCTACAAATTTAAGGAACTGCAGAGTTCGAGTATGCTGAATGGGTGTACCAAGTATAATGCAAGGCTTAAAGTTAAAGGAAGAGAGTTTTCAGTATTCACCAACTTGAGTGCAAGTTGACCTCTACTGAAATCAGCAGCAAAACCCCAATGATTGCTTTGTAGGATCAGCATACGTGTTTGCAGCAGTAAGTCCTGAAAACGACTGTTGCGCTTTGTTTTTTAAAGGAGAATGAACTTTTTCTTTTCTTATCTGAATAGACAAATGAATAGCTTAATACAGCTAGGCACCTTTAAGGGAATTTACATGAATATGCTGTTAGCACTTAGTGGCCTCAAATCTGAAGCATATTTCATAAATGCATCTACTTCCACCCAAACTGCTCTGACTTGTTTGGCTGAATCTCCAGAGTCAATCTCAAGTGTGGACAAATCCACGCCTTTTGGAAAAGTTTTCTTTTTTCACGGGAAAGCAATGGGGGAAGAAATGGCAGTTTGTTTCATTGTGCACCAGGGGATATAATTTGGCTGTGAAATCTATTGTTCACCGCCCTGAAACAGCCTGAGATCTAGGTCAAGTTATCCAAGTTTGGGCAGAAGCATCTAATTTCAGGAAAGCTTCTAAAAAAGCACAATTTATTTAAAGCAACAGATTTTGTAATGTATTTATATAGTTCAAATGACTTTATCGGGGTATATTTTAGATAGGTTTTTATTTTACTTTTTCTAATAGCCTTGCAGAACGAGTTTTAAACCTTCCATACCAAAACAACCTGACAGAAATCTTGTCAATATAATCTTTGTCTGCCAGGTAGGATTTGAATGGTGCTAAAAGTCAACATGATAATTTTACAGCAACAATTTAACATAACCATTTTATTGCCAGTTGAGGGAAAGCATAATATTGCATGCCTGAACCTATGAGGACGGTTGTAGTTGATTACAGATCTGCTCAAACGCTGAGCATTTGCCTCTGAGATTTTTCCATTGCCACGCCTGGCAAGCAAAGCGAGGAGCTTGGATTTCTGGAGCAGTAATCCCTGTCGCTGGACGTTTTGTCTCTCGTGCCGTAATGAAAGGAGGGGGCTGCTGGCGCACACCTGCCCTTAGGTGCTGGTGACTGCCTGCTAGCTTGGGCTGGTACTTGCTCCGTTTTCATAGTACAAACATAGATTTCCCTTAGGACCAAATCTTACCTTAATTCTGGTCAGTGTTGTCTCCTGCCAGTAGGCGCTGGAGTAGGTGAGGGAACAAGCGCTCCGTTCACTTTGTGCACGTAGAAACAGACTTTGGTTGCGGAAGGGGTTAACTGCAGAAATGTCTTGTGGAGAGAGAGGCCCGTTTTAGTAATCATAGGGATGTGTAACTCTGCCATTAGCAATGAAAAATAAAGACCTCTGCACTCATGCAGTGAGATCTACATACAACTGGTGGGGTCATTTCAGTAAAGCAGTCCAAAAAAAAAAAAAAGCAGTGGCAAACCACCACATCTCTGAAGGAGATCTGTTGTAATAATTCCCATCAAAAAGTGCTGCCATCATCAGTGTACAGGTACATGGCTACCATACAGTCACTGTCACTTAGTGAGTGTTGGAGTTTCAGAGGTTTAAAAGGGAAAGAGCCGTGGGACGGCAGGCGCACCCATGTCCTTCGTGTCCTCCGGGACCTGTCTCCGTTCTGGGCAGCCTCCAGCTCCTGTGGTGCGGTTCCCGAGAAAGCCAGGCCTCAGGCAGCGCCCGTCCCAGCCGGCGTAGCTGTGCCCGCCGGCCGGCAGCGCATCGTGGGAGAGGCTGTCGGGGCATGCGGGGACCGCGCTGCCCTCAGCCAGCGCTGTGCAGGCGGGGCGTACGCCTGAGCCCAGCTCTCGCAGGGTCTCGGGGCCCCCCGAAGTGCTGCTCCCGGGGAGGGTGGGGGGAGCACGCTGCCTGCCCTTCCGGGGGGGATGCACGCCCCAGTGCAAGGGGCTGGGGGCATTTGCACCTCTTCCCCGGCCTGATTCAAGTCCTGGCACGCTTGGGCAGGCTGTGCTCAGGGAGGCTCCTAAGTTGCAGGTGCAGAAAGTACCCGAGCCCCCGCTTAACTTGAAGCACATTCCTTGTTGTGCAGAGGTCCATGTATCGAAAGCCAAGCGCATGCTTCGGTGTTTTGCTGACAGATTTGGTTTAGTGAATCCAGCTCTTTGGCATCAGCAGGGTTTATTGAAGTGCCCAATAAAGGTGGCACATGCAGTCTGAGAGTGGGGGCTCCCGTAGAGAGCAACTGCAGCAAAATGTTCCCATTTTGGCGGGGAGCAGAATTCTGTGCAGCCAGTGAGCAGATGACTCTAATGAGAGCCCATAACTAACATGCCTTGGGTTAAAATATGGGAAGTGACTTTTAGAAGACTTTGTAAAAGTTTTATAAACTGTTCACTGGGAGTCAGCTACTGAGGCTTTCACTACTGATGCTCTTTAGGAAAGTAGATTTTTCCCTCATAGATTTTTGCCTTGAGGTGGTCTGTCGCTTTCCTGTATGCCTCTCGAGAAGGCAGTAGCCCGTGTTAGTAGCTCTCCTGTGCAAACAGGACCTGATGCTGAGCTTCCTGAAGTTAAAAGCAAGGTTTTTTAACTGAGCTAGAAGGGCTTTGGATCAAGCCCAAGCCCAGGGCAGTCTGGCAGCGGGGTTGTGCAGTGTGCTTTCTGCTGCACCCCGCAGGCCGACGTCCCGCTGGTCTGCTAACAACGCACGCCAGTGGCAGGGTGCCCCTCTCGCCGCGCTCTCTCAGCAGCTCCTGCTCGTGCAAAAAGGAGAGCCGGGCAGTTCCTCTGCCTGCCATACGCTAGCGAATTCATTTGGTGGTCTCTTGCATTTCTGAAGCGTGCGCAGGGCTTGGGTGGGGTCTTTTGAATTTGAGGATCCAGTTTGCTTTTGGAGGAAATGGAAAAAGAATTTTGCATTGCAAACTTTAGGCTAAGATACCACAGCAGTAGTTGTCTCCCATGTCCCAGGGTCGTGCAGCTGCATCTGTAGGTGTAAAGACGGTGAAGTACGAAGGGTGACATCCAGGACCCTCTGATGCTGTTGACTACTCTTGAGCCAGCACTTGAAATTAAGTTGAAAGTCATGTTACAAAAAATGCTTTTACATCCTGACTTTGAGTCCTGGTGCAACGTGTGTGTAAATAGGATTAATTGCCCTTGGCAGGACTATGGAGATGAAAGACAGTTTGCAGGACCTGGTCCTATATTGGCATCCATGTCACTTCTTGACTTCACTTTGTTGAGGGCAGCCTTTGTTGAGAAAGGGTTAATTTTCTATAGGATGGCTAAGTAGGATGCCTCACTGTGGCTATAGAAACCAAATGCAGTCCCTAGCAGAAGGCAAACCTCCTTCCTGGCTGTTACAGCCTTAAAATTACATCTTGTAATTTTTTTAGCAAATGCTAAAATAATGAGAACAAAGCTGTTGGGTAAGGGAAGAAGGGAGTGAGGCTGGGGGAAGGTAAGGGAGAAGATAAACCGTGCAATACTGTAGTTTGTGATCATTTGAATGAAGAGGGCTTGAGTTTTCCTCATGCTATCTACAAATACAGAGCGCACCCTCCCATCCCGCCGTCGAGGGCACAAGTGTGTAGGCAGATGTGCTCTCCCTGCAGCTGTGCCAGGTGAAGAGGTGGTGACCCTTGTCCACCTGCTGCAGCAAAAACACCCTTACCTCCTCTTCTCAGCTTGCCGTCTGGCATTGCTGCTTGTGTGATTGCGTGCTGATCAGTGTCACGGCAATGGGAGTTTCTTTAAGCAGTTCAGTGGACAGCTACTTGTAGGAGCACAGCTGTTTTGGGAGGGCACGTCTCTCTGGGACATAAGATGCTGTGTACAGGAGGACTTCCGATAGAGATGAGATACGCAGACCCTGTATAAATGTTGGGACGTGACATGAAATCTTTTTCAAAAGCAGACATCCCTGTACACCCAATAGCTGCCTGCTTGTTTCCTTAAGATTTTGTCTTACTCCTTGTGTTGTAAGGATTCAGGATTTTGCTTCCACTTTTTGTCTCATAAGCTGAATCCCTCTGGATGTGAAGGCTGACCCGTGTCCTCCTTAACACAGAATTTATGCACTGGGCTAGCAGAAATAGGATGTAGGTTTTGATCCAGTAAATTGATGGGAGAAAATGCAAGGAGGTCCTTGCAAAACAGTGTAAGCCTACTGTCTGTCTTTAAAATGCCCCAAACCACTGAAATAACCAGTCATTGCACAGTACATGGGAAGACTTTTCATAGGATGTCCTTTCAAAGAGTCTTCGAAGGGAAATTTGCACATATGAGGATAGTTTATATCTTAAGTGGCCTCAAAATGAATGAAATGGATACAACCCTGCTCAGTTCTGGTTATGCAAAGACACTCATTATACAATAAACATAATTGATCTGATTAAGTGATTATAGATCTGACCTGGGCCTTTCACGCTTTATGAAGCCAGACTATACTATACTATGCTATGCTATACTGTACTACACTACTTCTACTGAGGGACTCGGTCGTAATTTCATATAATTCATTGGTGGATTTTTGGCATTATTTTTTTAAAATGTATGAATGTAGATTTATATTCAAGCAACTTATATATATATATATATATATACAAACACACACTTTGCCTAGTACGTCCACTGCTGTTAAAATGAAGCCCTGCGGTAACCAGCTGCCATCTGCATAGGAATAAAGCCCTATCATGGCAACTGCTAAGATGCTAAGTGTATCAGTATTTAAGCTAGTCTTACACACATCTATTTATAAACACAAGAGATGGTTACTCGTTTTTATTTGTTTCCATGTTGTATTAGCAAGGTATTGTGAGTGGTGCATGGCAGTTGCATATCTATAATATAGCAGGTCAAAAGCTTAAACAGCTAATCTTTGTGCATTCAGTAATATTTCTAATTGTAATTATTGTTAGTCATTTGAAATTCCAGTTGCATTTTCTGAACATAAAGACAGCTTTGAAAAAGGAAAAAAAGCATGCACGAGACATTGAGGAGGTGAGGAAATTCTGCACTGAAGTATTTATACATTTTATTTATTTATTTATCGTACACTAAGAGCTCAGCCCCTGGTTCAAGAAAACATTTTCCCATGCTGGCAGAAGATTTAGGAACATAATTTCAGTCCCCACCTAAAGCTAAGGCCAGGTTTTCCTGAATCAGGGACCAAGCAGACTAAGCCATTAAAAGCATTGTACCATCCTTTTGAGTGGTCACAAGAAGTGGTGAGACCTTCTTGGATGCTTCTCGTAACTTACATTAGTAGAGAAGCTGAGGAATGCTGAGAGACCCAAAGATGTTTCTGCAATGCTCACCTCTTGAATCTATAAGAGTAGGAATATATAAATAGCAAATACTTGTTGCACTCTAATGTTTGTAATATCACTGTCGCAAGGTACCATTTGCAATAATTAAAATTCACATTTCATAAGATACCAACAAGTAGATTTTATTATTATTATTATTTTTTAGTAATCTTCTTTTATGAAGGAAGTCATCTTCCTTTGCCTAGTTTTCCCCAGCTCCCTTTAACAGTAAATGGCTCTGGTTAAATGTGAAGATCTCTCTTTAAAACGCATGTCATGTGCTAGCAGATGCTTGGGTGAAGCTGACATTTATTGTCCCAGCTTTACGACAGGGTGGTTACCGCTTACAGCAGGCAAGGTTCTCCACCTTGAAATCCTGCAGTAAAAACGGTCACACCACTCGCAAATGCGATGCTTCCCTATTTCCACTGCGTTGTTCTGGTTTCAGGTGGGTCAGTAGATCTCCCTTGTAGGAGAATATGTCACATCATTGCTATCAGCGTGAATTACAGTAGGGCTTGTTGTTGGGAAATACAACAGCAACGATGGAGTCATTTTTACAGACAACGTATTGGCGGGGAAAAAAGCTGGAAGCCTGTATTTCATCAGCTGTTAAAGACTTGGGGATTTTTCAGATTAGAAAAGAAAAAATTGGAAGATAAAGGCTGATTGCATAAAGTGCTGCATCAGTCTTTCAAAAAGGTTTGCATGATGTTCAAGATTTGCTTAAAGTGAGCTTCCACATTCTGTCAAGCACAGAGCTCAGCCGAGTTGCTTGTCCTTGATTCTGAGAAACAATCCTTCTCTTTCAGTAATTCTCACTGGTGAGGCAAACCCTGAGTGTAACATACATTTCTGTATCTCAAAATTGTATTGTGAAATTGCACAATACTTAGGTCAAATGAGCAAGCGCAGAACTTGAACTACAAGAAGTTCTTGAAAGAAGCCAAAGCAAGATGTTTGCGGAATAACTTTGTTCTTAAGGATTTTTTTTTAAAAGGGATGACAGGAGCGAAGGACACAAAGTATGATTCTGTAATTATTCAGCACCCGTGGAGAGCATGTGCAAATGAGAGTAATATGGCATCACAAAAAGCTGGTTATGGTGTAATTAGGATACTTGCAAGTTTTGCAGGGGTTGCATTTAGGCGGAGGTTTGCCTGAATACTCATTTGATCTTTACAGCTCTCGCCCTCCTGATGAAAGGTATTTCTTCCTGGTGAGACGTACTGCATCCCTTTATCAGGGAGAGGGGGAGAGATATGCCAAAAACAATGTCTCTGACTTGGTTCTTATCCCAGCTTCGCAAGTATGTGTTTTATCTGGTACATAAATGGTTGCGTAAACATGCTAGTAGCAATCTGCATACCTAAGAGATGAGCTGGTATGCAGTGCACTTTGCCATGCATTGAAGATTTAGGGACAAACTTTGCTTAATGTTCCCCTGAGGAACAGCTTGATTGACTTCACTGTCTGTCCTTATAAAGCTGAAATCATTACTAGGCGCTTAGTGCAGGCAGTATTTGTAAGAGATGTCTAGAGGAATGATAGGTTATGTTCATCCTCACATTGAGTGCTTGTTCTCAAGACTGAAACCAAACTAGGAAGATGTTTGGGGGATTTTGGAGGGGTTTTTGCTGTTTGTCGGACTCCTGTGCAATCTGAAATCCCTCGGTAAGGTTTGGCAATGGTTCAGGTGTTCCTGTCGCTGGTGCATTTGTCAGAGCTTCAGCCGACGGGGACGCGCGGGAGGGCAGGGCTGGTGCTTCTCTTCCGTCCGTGCTTCACCTGCTCGCAGACGTGGGGGTGCGGCGAGCAGCCCCGCAGGGTGAAGCTGACTTCTGCCTGCGACCCTGGCACAAGCGTGGCAGTGGGAATTCCTACACTGGTAAATCAGGATTTCACTAGAACGAAAAGGTGAGCAGACAGACCCGTTAATCCTCAGGTATGTTGCACAAGTTTCAGGGGCCCCTGCACTTCCCCACGCCTCCTCCTCCTCCCCTGGCTCATCTAGCGGTTTTTTGGACCAGGCTTTCATTAGCTCAGCACTTTTTGATAGCTCCCGTTTATGCACTAAAAAACATGGCTGAATTCTCAGAGGTGTTGGGCCCCTGCTCGCCACTAAAGGGCAACGGGTGCCGATGGGTGCAGGCTCTCTTGAGAAATTTCCCTTTGCTTTCTTTTCTTTGCAAGGGCTTTGCCCACCGGTGCGCCTGCGGTTGCGGCGAGTTTGCAGGTGTGTACCTGTGCGAGAGCCAGTCAGCTGGTGCAAGGACAGCCGGTTTCTTTGCACGTGGGGGCCGCTTTTGGCCCCTTCCAACCTTTTCCAGAGCCAAGCCCAAACTGTCGTATTCTCGTGGCGCTGTCCCTGACCTGATAAGCCCCGCCAGAGCCAGCCTAGGTCTGCGCCCTGTAGTCAGCTTTGCAGCACCGAGGCACGCAGGGAGAGAGCCCCAGTGCCAGCAACTGGGCAGGGGGTGTGTGTGTTTAAATCATCTCATGGCCCAGCAGTTAGCCAGTCAAGATCTGATATTTTGTGGAGCTATTATGGAAACCTTGGTTTTGTACCATTACTAAAGTCTTAGACCGCTGAATGCAATCCCTACAATGGCTTGTTCTAAAACAGACTGTGATGAAACCATACAGATTTCTTTGAACTGTGTGCGTGATGTGTTTTCTACTTTGTGGTGCGGTCACGGCATCAAAGCTGCAGGAAGCACAGCAATAAAAGTGACTGATACGAGCACCTTTTGTTTGATTTGGGATCAAATGACGCTGTCTGGGTTCCTTTTCACCGAGTGGGAAGATTCTGTGATGCTTCTAACCGTAAGGAAGAAAATGTAGGTGGAACTGAGTGCAAATGCACATATAATGTATGTTCATTTACAGCCAGCCAGAAAACAAAAT
The DNA here is from genome assembly GCF_030463565.1 of Pelecanus crispus. Taxonomy (NCBI): domain Eukaryota; kingdom Metazoa; phylum Chordata; class Aves; order Pelecaniformes; family Pelecanidae; genus Pelecanus; species Pelecanus crispus. The sequence continues at coordinate 193,929 of NC_134645.1, read as the reverse complement.
AATCAGTTGTTTCTAGTAATACGATTCTACTCAAAATAGCTTTTCATTAAGTCAGCTTAGAAGTGTTAAAATGGTGGAGCCACAGACAAAACATTTGTTACCTTTTGAAATGAGTTACAATGGTTTTGTCATACTTGTACAAGTACTATAAGGTCAGTCTTTCTGTATGTTTGCTTTACAACTTGTTGTAGAGTAGTCTTCTATGCATAGCTGTTCCACTTGCCTGTGTAAGTTACAAATTTAACAGAAATGAAAGCATGCATTTTTCTCTGTTTGCTGGTAACCTATGAAAATAGAAACTTGTATTTCTGTGTTTTTAATGTGTTATACTATAAACAAAATTCACAGCACTATTGTCTATGGAATATCAGAAAGTTTTATTAGAATGAATTACTTTAAATGTTTTGTCATTTGATTTAATAATGTGTCAGGCATCTACACTAAGACAATATAATGTTTATCAATAAAAATATCCTCTCTTTGTACTAACTTAACACTCCAGGGTGTGCTTGGACATAGGAGTGGGGCACCCCTGTGGGTCACAATCCCAACGATTTACTCATTTTTGGCACAATTCTGAGAACACTTTGTACCACTCATTTGACCTGAGCATTGGATTAGGGAGGGGAGGAAGAAGAAAAGAGAGTTTCTATACTTTGTATTTCCTCCACCGCTTCATGTGCATTTGCTGTAAAGATGTGTGCACCCCAGCAGTTCACGGAGAAGTCGGCTGGCTCGGGTGACCTGTACCTGTCGGGGTCCACACAGAAACAAAACACTGAGGGAATTTTACTTGCTATTATGTAATGAGACAAATTCTGCTCTGTTACAACAATACAGATCTGAAATTACTGCGCTGAAGTTAGTTATTCTCTTCCAGGCATGGGGTAGTGGGAGTTGACTGTTACTCTCCCAGCTGGAAAGATTCTGTGCCTGTGACCACTCAGCCATTGACAGCCGTGGTTATGAGATCCACTCCTCCCTCTGAAGTTATTTCTGGAGTAATATTTTCAGTAATGCTTGGAACAATAATGAGGAGGAGGTGGTGTTGTCACGGTTCTGATGCAGACAGTTTCCATCACAGAAAGCTGCAGACAACCTGTGGGAAGGGCTTGTTAGAAGGCATACTCTAGGGTAGTAAAATACTTGCGCTGCTTTTATGCTCTGCACCAGCTGAGCAGAGACTGCAGTTTCCCTACTAAATCTGAGCCTGCCTTGGTGACAGGACTCTCCTTGCTTCTACCTCATCACATGAGAAGGCTGGGACACTTCAGCTGAACTCTCCTCCCATAATACCTTCTCTGAAAGAGGGGCTTGAAATCCTTGAATGAAAAGGCATGTAACTGGGACTGGCTACCTCACCTAAAATACCTTTGCTTATGTCTTTGTAACAGCCGCTGCCAAAATTCTCTTTCTTTTGAAGTACCCACCGTGTCCACAAGAAGCAGTGGTATGTCTTAGAAGAGGTTATTTATTTACACATCTGCAGCTGTTCCCAGGTGCAGAAGAGTCGTGCGGTGCAGAAAAGGCACACATGCTGGTCCCATGTCTCTGTCCGTGAGTACAGAGATGAGGTGCAGCCTTTGATGTTAATGCAGAAAATGCCTTTCATCAGTGCAAGCCCAGCAGTTGTCTTGAAAATATTTTCCATTGGCTCAATTGTTTGCTTTCCAGCTCTGTGTGCTGGCAACCCAAAAGGTATGTTGGAATCCATACAGATGCTGCGTCTCTGTAGAGACTTCCCCGTGACTAGTTTTCTGGTTCAAAGATAATCTTGCTTTTCGTCACAATTTGGAGCTGTTCCAGTTGGCTGTTGGACTTTCACTCCCTACCCCCTGCCAAGATGATATGCCAAATATGCATCTTTTTTGATTCAGCCTTGTGATTACTTCATTTTAGAAAAATTTTGTGTAACTTACAGCCTGGAAAGTTAGAAATTGGTTTTCAGAGGTCAGAGGGAGTAATTTAATTTCTAGCCGCTTTCATTAAAGTTAGGAAAATCAGAGTGTGAAGGCAAGCCATCATTGCTTTTTGCTGGAGGACTTATTGAAGAGTGTGTATTTCATATTCATGTATTCACTTTTGCTTTTTTAGAAGCTGTTGCTGTGTCGTCTTTGCAGTTACTCTTCAGCCATCATAAACCCTGCCTAAGCAAAGATGTGAATTTTTAGTGCAGAACAAAAAATGAAACATCAGAGCAGAAGTACAAAGTGGTGAAAGGAAAACTAACCCTCCTCTCACACCTAGCCTTTATCCATCATAAAGATGCAAAACTAGGGCACAAATCCTATTTATTTTCCCTTTGGAGGTCACTTCTAGCTTGCTTTAAAAGACGCCCAGCTTGCATATTTGCCACCCCAAAAGCTATTTGCTTTCAAATACCACTTCCAGAGATGAGAGGTCTTTTCTCTGTAAGTTGCAGATAACAATCTCTCTCCAGGCTCTGCCCAATTGATTTTGACCTGTTTATTACACCCTTTGCTGCTTGAACAAAACTGCATCTGCCTGTGTTCTCAGCATGATGTGCTCTGATGGATAACTCTGAAGTCTTCAGTCGTCCCAAAATCATAGAATCATAGAATCATTTAGGCTGGAAGACCTTTAAGATCATCCAGTCCAACCATTAACCTAACATTACCAAGTCCACCGCTAAACCAATTAAGGGCAGAGTAGCAATTTCATGTTTGCAAGAGGACTGATTAATGAATGTCTCTGCTGCTGAGAGAAATTTATTTTCTTCTTTGGTTTAATCTTTGGAATAACATCTTAAAAAAGCAAACAAACAAAAAAAACCCCAAAAAACCCAAGATGCGGGTTTTGTGGCTGGTCTTTACTTCCCTTTATACCACAAGACAAATTATACTATATGTACATCCACAATACATACCCTAACCTGTACTGGAGCATCAGAATAATCTTCCTTCCAAAATGTCATTCTTAAAGCCAAGGAAAATCCGACACCACGCCCTGCTCCCTAAGCCTATCTTTACCTGCCACGGCACAGCTGAGGGTCCCGCTGCACAACTGCCCGCATCAGCGCTGCGGACGGTGGCGTCTGAGGAACCCGGACTTTCATCTCATGCCTGAGGAATCCAAGCACTTGCCTTCCTTTCTGTTAACCTACTGAACGAGGGAGAGCTTGGAGACAAGCCTCCACCCAAAATGGTTTTTAGCCTCTTGGTGCTGCAGCCTCCCAGGACACAGGCGAGGGAAATAGCGTGTGCTTGCAGAGCAGGACATACCGCCGCCACTGCTTGGCATCCCGAAAGAAGTGCAGCGCCCATTCCGTTGCAAAGAGCCATGGACAGAGCCAGCTCTTAAGAGAAGCGATGAGGTTATGCGTCCCAGAAAGGCAGAGGCATTTCTATGCAACTCTGTCACAGCCCCGGGGGCTCGGTTGCCTCCCAGCTCAGTGGGCTGGCTAGTGAGACTTCCCACCTGAGGCTTCTCCCCGTCTTTGTATGGGGTGCCTAGACATGTTAACCACACCCTGGAGAATGAGAGCTTAATGGTTAGGGCTTTCAGCGCCAAAATCCTTTATTAGGCAGCGTTCAGGTTGCTGGCGGGGTGCACAGCTCCTTGAAACTGCAACTCCTAACCCTTGGTGCTGGAAGGTGGACGCACACGGGTACTACCAGCACATCGTGCTTTTTAGGAAGCTCCTGAAGCAGAGGCAACGTATGGCTGTGCCTCTGAAAGGGAAGTATGCAGACACAGGACTTGGGACAAACTGCAGGTATGTTGATTTTGTGTGTGTTTTTCCTCATAGCTGCAGTGGTAATCAGCCCTCTTAGCACAGCTGAGCATCTGCCCACTTCCTCCCCAGCTGCTTCAAGTGGGCTGCAGCTAGCATTCCGAGAGAAGGAGCCTCATCTTCAGCCTCTGACTGTCGGGAACAAATGGCACTCTGTACTTTGTGTGAGCCGTCTTCACAGTGCCAAGCAAATCGCTGGAGAAGAGCAGCACAAAATAAACAAAAACAATTAAATACCACAGCCTGGAGAGAGCAGGTGCAATGAAACCACTTCAAACCAGAGCAGTTGCTTACTGCAACTGCTCGCACAAGAAGATTTTACAAGTGAGCCTTTAAAGAATGAATTAAAAAAAAAAAGTGGCATAATTAATGTATCAGCTGCAGTGGAAATGTCTCAAACAAGTAACATTAAAAAGAGAACTCTGCTATTATCTTTGTGTGTGTGAACTTAAATCAACACTTGTCCTGCCTAAAATTCTTTTGTGCTGACTGCAGTGAGAGCTTGGATTTTAGAAGTGTATTTTCTAATGTTGCAGAGCAATGCCATCTAGGGCATATAGACTTGCAAATGCCAACAGGAATGCTATCCACCCTTAGTGACAGAGCTTGCTGGATTGAATATTAATAACCGGTTCATCATATATGCATTAGGTCTGTTGGCATTTTTCTCATTGTCAGTATCTGCTTCCAGTTTTCCAGAGTATGCTCTGTGTCAGATATTAATCGATAGTTTTGTCTCAACTGGAAAATAATTAGTATCTGTATATACCTTATTTCCTCCATAAATACACTTGATAGCTTTCATCTGTGCAGCACAGCGGGGATTATCGATGGTCTCTCTAATCTTCAGCTACTCAAGGACTCCACTGTGGCTGTGATTAGAGCAGCGATACACTTAACAGATTAAAATATTAAACGTAACGGGCCGGATCTTGGCATCCTTATTCAAAAAGCTACTTAACTCTGTTACCGAGATCCTCCCGTTCAAACCAAGCTGCCTGTAGAATATGGGTCTGCGTTAACTGAAAATGTCTTGAAAACCTGGCCCAGCTGCAGCTCTGTCCTCGCTCCTGGCTGTTGCAGCTCTCTCCAGGCTGAAGATCAAGCGCCAAATATAAGTAGCTAGCGATCTACTAGGTTCAGTGGAGGTCTATGGCAATAACAACTTAGGAACCTGGGCTCACGTATATTACATTCTAGATACTACCTTGTCCTCTTGGTTCCTACCATTTGGCTTCATAATGCTTCGCCTTTCTAAGGAATGGTAACAATATTTAGTGGCACTTTAGACCCATATTGTTTATCTCTGTAATGGGTTTTCTTGTTCTACACGCGGAAATTTGCTCCCCACTGGAGACGAACAAGGCCTTTAACTCTCAAATCAGCCTCAGGAGGCCACGCAGCGGCTTCTGGACCAGCCAGCTTCTGCCCGCTTCTGTAGGAGGTACGCTCGGAGCGGATCGTCCTCAGGTTATTGGCCTGGTATGACTTAGCTGTTTTTACAAGCAGCTCCAAACTGAAGGCAAAACACTTGACTATCACCTGAAAGCACATTGGGAAACGTTAATACTTCCAGTAATAAAGACAAGAGCTTTTAACGTAGCTACAGGCATTTTTTCCCCTCCCCTTGAATAACGGCAGTCTTGCTGCTATCCCAGCAAAGAGAGGGCCTGGTTCTCCTCCAGGTTTGTAGTGGTCTGGTTTGGCTGCCAAGAGATAATAAAGCAAATGCCTGCTGCTGCCTTAGAACGGCATTGCCTGTGGGCACGAAAATCCACATACACGCAGGCGTAGTGAAGCAGTGGAAGTCTTGGGAATCGATGGGCAGATGTTAACAGTATTAATTAAGAAGCAGAAATTACATTAGTAATTACATTCTTGTTGGGTCTAGTTAAACAGTCCACTGTTAAACATCATGCTGAAGTGACAAATAATTAGTTGGTCACAGTTCTCTCTAGTGATCTGTTTTCTCATAAATTGGTATGGTGTATGTCGCTTCTCATTTTAACTGGAGATTTGAAGCACAGTTGACTTTATTTAGCAAACAATTTTATGGCCAGGCTACAAACGCTGTCTTTCTTCTTCAGTAGTGTTGTAAAGATCAAAGGATGACTCACAGTCATTACTTCCCTGCAAGTTAAGACAGTTGCGAGAGAAGGACTGGAAATGCCAGCCTGTGTTTTTTGGAAGACAGTGAGAGCGTGTTCTCGTTTGCCAGTACCACAACCGCCGTAATGAAGGCAGAGGTTAGTTTACTTGGTAGCTGGCACTTCTGAGCGCTTTAAAACAGATGTCCAAACTTGAATCAACTCAAGTCGCTGTGCTTCAGCAGTGGCTCTGAGACAGCATCAGTGATTCAGAATCCAGGCGGAGCGAGGAAGTGCTTACCCAAATACAGGTCCTACCACCCTTTCCCTCCTCCCCACACGGCGTCACGTAAAAAAGATACGCGTTCAGCGGTGAGATCAGAATATGGCTCTGATTCTTCCCAAGTTCCTGAGGTTTACTCACAGCCAGTGTCTGGCAGTCATCGTCTCTCTGGACAGAGATCTCGTCGCTACTCTCATGTCACTTTGGATCAGGCTGTAGAGAAAGGAATAGCTTTTGGCACATACACAGCTGGAATGAGCTGTCATTGGCAGCCGGAGGCTCGTTACTGCGCCTCCCCTTCTTGCTCCCTGCTCTAATGAGGCTGCTGGTCAGGAGATGGGATCAGATGCCATGGCCCTCGCATCTTCCTTACACGGTGCTCAGAGAGGGCAGGACGTGCGTGGTGCCCCTGGGTTGCTCTTGGCCTGGCTCTGCAGGGGCTTTCTGAGAAACTTGGGGTTCTGGTCCATGTGCTGTTTGAGAGCTGGGATATCAAAGTACTCCCACATCCCTGTACGGATATACATTTTATCTGAATACTGTTTTCAAAAAGATACTTCAAATTAAAGAGAGGGAAGGTAAAAAGTAAGTGCCACCGAGCTGGAAATGCAGTTATGCAGCATTTCCACTTACTAATTTCCTGGCTGTCAGGAAGACGCATGAAGCCTAGCCGCTGTCGGATCTCTCACCGGAACCCCACGATGGAAATCTGTCTCGGTGTGGGAGAGTGCTGAAAAGCTGTTGGCCAGATCTCCCTTCATGGGACAAGGCTGAGAGAGTTGAACTTAAGAGCACAGCACCATGAAATAATAAAAGAGTAATTTCTTCCCATGGATGTAGAGACTAACAATCATAAACAACTTGATTCCAGTCCTTTGCTCTCAACCTTAAAGAAGGAAAAAATATTTGAAGAAGCAAAAAGAGTGGCTCTGCAATGAGTACAGGAAACAGAAGACGCACATTTTCCCCTTCTATATTGGCAAGGTCATATGAAGAAGCAGAAGTTACCTGGGGCTTTTTTCATAACGTTTGTCTAGCCTGATTTTTATCCCTTTGTGTAGCCTTTGTAGTTCATTAAATACAAGAGCACTGTATACTTCAATAAATGCATGCTAACGCCCTGCAGGTAATGGGATGGCCAGTAAAAAGAGTTACTTGTTCAGAATCATGCAGGCAGAGCTGGGAAGGGAACCAAAATCTCTTGAATACCAGGTTAATCCACAAGACACCATCTCTTTCAAGAAACATTTCCAATATCACTGTCAAGCTTTTCACTGAGAGCAAGCAGGTAGCAATCAAACATGACATGGGTGAACATGCTAAGCTCATCTGAGTACCAAGGCAAGTTTTTATGCAGTAAGAACTTTATCAAAATACGGTCATGAGGATGTGAAGCAAAGTGCAGTACTGGGGAACTACTGTATTGCCTCAGGAGGAAGAACTGACAAGTAAGACGTAAGTCCCAGTTTTGAAGCTATGTCTTTGCCTGACATCGGTGTCTGGGCTCGTGGAAATGGCAAGAGGCAGCCATCAGCCAGAAGACAAAGTGTTCAGCCTTCTCAGAACCCACCCTCAGGGATTAAGTCACATCCCTTTGCCTGCTGCATTCGTTCAAAGGGTGGCTCTGTCTGTGCGACAATTCAAACAGTGCCAGGCAGCAACAAGACTGACCGCTTTCTCATTTGCAGGATGTCAGCATCTTGTCTCACCAATTTCAGGCCCAGCAAATTAACGATCAGCTCCTGTTTTATTCTCATATTGGCAGGATCGCTCAGCCCAGGCTGTCTGAAAGGACCAGGACCATTGTCCTATCCAGGTGCAGGGAACACCCTCGCCTACAGTGATACTAGGTGTTTGCCTCATTCACGCTGAGCAGTGTAACGCGGCCAGGAGGTTGCTCTCAAAGGGGAAGTTACTTTTTTACAGAAAGGAAGCAAGACGGCTCTGCCACATGCACCAGGCAGGCATGGGTTAGCAGTAGAGCAAGCGATGCTCACAGATAGCCAGCCTGAACAGCACCAGCAAGGCTACGTCGGAGAGGCTGCTTTTGGGGAATCCCCAGAGGTGGGAATGAGCAAGCGTGGATTGCCCTGGCCTGGCATCCAGCTGCACATCTGCACCAGCTCTGCCTCGCAGCCCTGGGGAGCCGGAGCTCCCAGCTGCCTGGGACTTCTCTTGGCACCCTCCTTCCACTCAGCTTTTTGAGGTTCATGGTGTCTCTCTTGCAGCTTTTGACTGTATGAAGTTTTGGAGTATATGGCTTACAGGGTCAGCATAGCTGTCTACCTCGGCGCTAGTGAATCCTGAACGAGGAAATACTCTCTGTGACACCAAAATTTCGATGAAGATGGAACATCCTCTGGATCTGGAAAATGAAGAGGTGGAACGAGGAGAGATTCTGCCTCACCGTTCACGGCAGGTCATGCCTGAGCCCAGAACATCTCGGGATCCCAATACCAGCCTTGCTACAGCTTGCAGAAAAACTAGTTGGCTCAGTTCTATGGGGTTTATTCACTTGTTGGTTTGTGGGTTTGTTTGGTGGGGTTTTTTTTTTTTTTTCTTTCCATGTGTGTAAGTATATATGTCCCCTCTGCTCGCTGTATGAAAAAGTCATTAGGAAAACTAAACAAAACAACTAGGTGTCTTTTGCTCTTGAGCAGTTTTTGCTTGTGCCTCCTTCGTGCAGTTTGATTCTCATCTCCCTCCTCCTTTGTTATAAAGCACAGCTGAGTGCCAATGTTGTTTTGCAAATCAGAACAGGAAATCTGACTTAAAACCCAAAGTGGAATATGCACAATCCTGCCGAGGGGTAAGATTTTGAATGTACTGAAGTAATCGCTGTCACGTGCTATAAACCGAAACACACATCATGTTTTAGGGTGAGAAAAGATCACTCTGAAGTCATCAGTGAACATGACCAGGCTCTGGAGGACTGGAGTGGATGCACCTCCACGGCTGGGAGACCACACGGGTCTTCCTGTGGTGCAGCAGCAACGTGCTCGGCACACAGGAGACAGATCCCAGCGACTCATCAGCCTTCCCTGTAAAAAAGCGCCGCAGTTTCTCTTCTCCCTCCTGCAGAGCTCACGGCCCTGTGGCAGGCTTCTAGGATAGGAGCCGGTGGAAAAGTCTCTTTGACGTAGGAATCTTGGCTACCCTGAGAGAAGCTACCCAAAGGAATTAATAGTTGCTGCCCCTTGCTGCAGTTGCCAGGGTGTGACAACAGATAAGCAAGTCTGTTTCCTATCCCCTCAGCATCTACTCAAGACACCGGCGATCCTGGTAACACTGTTTTCCTCTGTACTTGCAATGGAAATAAGAAACAGGTGTTTTGATTTTTAGAGCTGAAGTACCTACTGCCCAGGCCCAGTCAAAAACCAAATTACATGGGAAAGCCTCCCTCCCTCACCTCACCGGGGTGCATAATGCCGTGATGCAGCAGCTTGGGAAGGCAAAGTGCTGTTTCTTGTCCAGACTAGCCAAGTCCCGTAGGGCATCCCATCGATGCTTAAAGCCTTCTGCCTACACACTGGTCCCTGCCCCACACCCACAGGATGACAAATATAGCCCAGCCTTTCAGGGCTTGGAAAAATCTGCTTTTCTGCAGGCTTACTGTATGTATAGAAAATCACGCCAAACCCATGCCCACAGCCAGATTGAGGGGGAGTGTCAATCAGGGATAAAGGAGAAACACAAGCCATGAAACTTCACCCGACAACTCGGGTACTTGAAAGGCTGCATGCGTCAAAGTCTTTTCCAGTAAATTTTGTCCAGTCCTCAGAGCCCAGTTCTGCTCTAGTTTGGCAGGGCTGGCTATGTCCTAACCTGCTTCTCATTTATTGCCTCTTGTTTGTTCTTGTTTTCCTCTGTGGCTGGCAGGCACCTTACTGAACTGCTCCCAGATGCTTTTTTTTGGGGGGGGGGGGGCAGTGGTGTCTCCCCCCTCTCTGTAAAAGGGTAGCCAAGGGCTCTGACAGCTATGCCAAGCCAGACACTGCAGAACTGGACTTTAGTATCATCTACTAGGCTACCTGAATAAACGCCAGCAGCTCCCAGAGGTAGCAGAACTGAAAAGTCAGTCACAGCATCCCTTGTGAGAAATGCTGTTTAATGTCGAAGTTCTGTGTGGTGTGCATGGCAGGTGGAGCAGAAGGGTTTCGGGGGTTTCAGGGGCCCTTGAGGCAGCTTGCAGAACTCACCGCTTTCACAACCGGCAAGCAGGATTACTTCAGCTGCCTCCAGCTCACGCCAGAAGAGTTTCACACCTCTCTATCAAAAGACAGCTATAGATTACATGAAAGCTGCAGCAACAGAAGCGGCTCAGACGCATTAAGCGGTTGCATCCATGAGCCAGCCAGGTCTCTTATGCCTGAAGATTAACGGCCACTTTCACGGAAACCGTGCATTAATGTAAATGTCACCACCTTGTAAATAAGACAGCATTGCTTTGTCCGACTTCCTCAAAGCTAGTAGGCATCCGCCTTTCGTTTTAATGGTCTGAATTTTGGCATTGCTCTACCCCCTTTAAGCAGATTTTTCCACTGCTGTGTGTCTTTGAATACGTTCCTAATCACGCTTGACATGTCAGCTGCTGTCTTCAGCGTGGTTGCTAGCATTTTAATGGCTACTCTATTTATGGAGCAAGCAGCTGACAGACTGGAAGGAAAATCTTGCTCTCGTTGTTTTGTTATTGAAATAACTTGTACTGAAATAAATCTAATAAACTTGTGAAACACTGCGCGTTAGGATCCTGGAACGAACCGCAGAACGCGCGCATCCTGATGGCATCCGTGCTGCAATGTTGTGCCCGGTTCCGCAGCTGAAGTCAGTGAAAGGGGTGCGCGGGACGAGTGCTACCGCTGGCAGCGTGCGAAGGGACAGGGGGACACCCCTGCGCCCCGAGAGGGCAGCGGGGCCCGGCGAGGGCAGGAGCTGCCCGGGGCGGGGGCGGCGGGGGCAGCGCGGCCCGCTCGGCCCCAAGAGCGGCCGGGGCGCGGCCGCCGGGCTCCGGGAGCGCCCCCGGAGCCCCCCCCCGGGCTCTCGGCCCCGGCGCCGCTGCCGGTGCCTCCCGGGCGGGCGGCCAGGAGGGAGCCGGGGCCGGCGGGCGGGCGGCGCCGGGAAGCTCCCGCCGCAGCCCCGGCCCCCCGCGGCCCGGCCCGGGCGAGGATCGCGCCGCCAGCCCGGCCCTGCCGAGCGCCCCGGGCCCGCCGGCTGCAGGGGGAGGGCCGGGCCGGAGCGGAGCGGGCGGCGGGCGCATGGCGCAGGCGCCGGGCCCCAGGGGGGAGCCGGCTGCGGGGCGAGGGGAGGGGCGGCCCGAACGGCGCGGAGCGGCGCGGAGCGGAGCGGCGGGCACAAAGCCGCGGCCCCTCCCCGCCTTTCGGCCCGGCCCGGCCGGCCGGGGGCGGCCCCCGCCAGCGCTGCCCGTTGCTGGCCGGCGGTGCGAGGTAAGGGGCGGGCGGCGGCGGGGGTCGCGGCCGGCGGGGGCGGGGGGCGCGGAACGGAACGGAGCGAGCGGGGGAGCGCCCGGGCGGAGGGGGCCCGCGGGGCCGGGGCCGCGGCGGCCGTTCAGAGACCGCCTCCCCGAAAACCGGCCGCGGGAAAGGAGGGCCGCGGGCCGGGGCCGCGGGGAGGCATCGCCGTCAGCCCCGCCGGGCCAGGTGAGGAGCCGGGCTGCAGCCGGTGCTCTCCTCCGCGCCCCCTTCCCCAGCTGGGCCGCCGCCTCCTCCCGCGGTGGCCGCGGCCAAGGGGAGGCCGGGTCGGGCCCGTCTGCCCCCGGCAGTTCCCGGGGGACCCGCTCCAGGCTCCGCGCACCCCGGGCTGGGGCTCCGCTGCTCGGCGCCAGGCCTCTGCGCAGGGCCTCGGGGCTGCCCGCCCGCCCGGGGACCCCGCTGCCCGCCCACCTGCCTGCCCTCCCGCCCGCCCGGGGGACCCCGCTGCCCGCCCACCTGCCTGCCCTCCCGCCCGCCCGGGGACCCCGCTGCCCGCCCGGGGACCCCGCTGCCCGCCCACCTGCCTGCCCTCCCACCCGCCCGGGGACCCCGCTGCCCGCCCGGGGACCCCGCTGCCCGCCGCCTGCCTGCCCAGTGGGCTGCCCGGGGACCCTGCTGCCTGCTGGGCTGGGGACCCGCCTGCCCGGGGACCCCGCTGCCCGGCTGCCCGGGGAGCAGCTGCACTGCCCAGCCAGCCTCCCTCCTGCTGCTCTTCCCTCCCGTGTAACTAGGTCATAGCGACTTGGAAGGAGAAGCTTCGTGCGCCTTTGCAGTGCGGTGCTGCCCAGCTCAGGGCCTGCAGGCACTACAGCAGCGCACGCCGTAAGCGGTAGTTTTGCCAGGCGTAAGGAAGAGTTCTCAGTCTGGGCATCTGCATCCTTTTTCGGAATGGGATAGGGGTTCCTGGGGCCCAAAAGACAGGGATACGATGTATGTCTTGCTAGCTCCTCCTCTTAAATGTTTCTTTATAAATATTGTATTAAAATTTTATTTTAAATCACACAGGTCTGATTTGATAGATGCAGAAAAGCAGAAGGTGTACATTCCTCTGTTAGCTTGATTCCTTTGTCTTCTCATCCTTCCAAGCTACTCAGCTCTCATTTGCTTTATTTGCTTATTTCCTAAAGTGTAACTCTTAAGCCCTTTTAAGTAAGGAACATCTTTATGTGCCTTTGCCAGCACAGCTGTGTTGATGAGGGTTGAGCAAAACATGATTTCCACCTGGTCTTTCTGTGCAGGACAGCGCTTGCGGGAGCGAGTGCCCTTTCTCCCAGAGCGTAGCTTGGTGGGGAGCAGCTGAGGGCCTTGTCCCATGGCTGGAGTGAGCCGCATTTGCAGAAGTGCGTGTTTGCCCAGGTGTGGGCTGTAAGGCTGGTGAGGCAGTGCTTAAAAGGGCAGGTCCTCGGAGCTGGAGACTCTACCACCCTGCACCAACTCCACCTTCAATTCAGCTATGTCTGCGCTGACTCTGTGAGTAATTCTGTGTTTTGCTGGAATAAAATACACTAGTATAGCCATGGAACTACGATCTTGCCTTTCCTCAGGCCAGATCGATGTTTCATTAGTTTTAGATCTGTTTAGTTCTAAAAATATTTGATTGTTGATAGCTTGCTTGGGACCTGGCTATTTAATTAGATGAGCAGGAAGACTATGGTAAGTAGAGTTGTGTGGTAACCATGCAGCTACGCGAGAAAACTGTGCTGTGATTCTGAAGACGTTTATGTGGGAGAGTCACCTGTGTTTTACCATATGTAATCCTAGGAGGCATTTAATTTCATTGAGAGGATTTGTATTCAATCCACTGCCTCATTCTTTGTGTTAATTAAAAACATAAACTAAGTAATAATTACCAAGAATATCAGCAATACTGACTCTTCTGAAAATGCTGATGGAACAGGATTCCTGTGTGTTGCTAGGAGTGCACTCACCAAATGGATTTTGGGGCTGACACTTTCTCTTCAAGGGATTTCTGTAGGTTTCAGTCTGTTTATATTTGGTAAACTTGTATATGTTTGGAATTTTTGTTTGGTTTTGCCCCTCACCAGGTTTGGGATCAGAATACTGTTGGAAATGGGCTTCTAGGGTAAGGTATCCCTGGTAGGTCAGCGAAGACTGGTTTGTGCCGCAGCTGTAATGGCTAAGGCTTTACAAGGACAGCTAGTGTAAATATTAGTCTGTGCTGAGGAATTGATCCTGTTAAGCCTCAGGATTTCGAGGTTGCTTGAAAAACTTCTGTTGGCTTGAGAAACTTTTGTGCTGAACAAGGTGCAAACCCAGGAATGCATAATTGTGGCTATTGGCAGCACAGGTGGCCCAGCTGTGGATGTTTGGGTTTTTTGGGGTTGGTTTCTGCCCCCACCACCACCCAGAAGTTCAAACTCTCCTGTGTCAGGGCTGTGCCGTGTGAGCTGTATGAGGCTGTGCCGGCCAGGGGTCTGCTGGCAGCCCGTGCTCCCGGCACGGCTGGGTAAGGTGTGTCGGGAGGCTCTTGTGGCTGATTTTGGCAGATTGCTCTATCGCCCTGTTGCACTCCCAGCCAACTGGGTGTCCCTTGCTCCAGCTGTGAGGCCCCGCTGGGAGGGGTGGTCGCGGGCTCGGTGTGAGACTCTGCCCCAGTGTCCCCCTCCCTAGCTCGCCGAAGTGTGCAGTGTGTGATCAGCTGCGTGAGGGTTTTGCTGTGTTGCTAACAGGACCAGGAACGTTGGCTCCTGCTGCTCTCAAGTGTGTCTGATGTAGAAGATGACTAGCTCGCTCTTTTACTTTAGGCTCGGGGGCATTTTTGGATTGTTTCTAAAGATAGATCATAGTAGTTACTGAGGCACTGACCAAATAGTATGGTGACTGAATTTTTCACAAGGGAGCTACAGCTTTTAAAAAAAAAAAAAAAAAAGCCGAACAGTGCTGTCAATATAGCAGTTAGAGAGCTTCTGTTATCTACTAGAATAATGTAGCTGTCACATCATTGCAATAAGTAATGTAATTCCTCTCCCATGAGCAGGAGAAAATTGATAGGCTACTATATGAAGCAGATACGGTCTCAGTCCTTTTCTTAACACACATTACCAAACTACAGTCACGGCTTATTAGCCCTGTAGGATCACTGAGGGGCTCTGGATCAGGGGCTGAAAGGGGCTCAACAGCAAAACTGTGGTCTTACCTTCCAGATGTAGTGACCCCAAGCACAGCGTGGAGCAACACACGGAAACCTGGTTCTGTGGTCATGTGTATCGCAGGCTCCATGGTTGTGCAGGGCTTGCCTGTGGCTCTAAATACTTGGCATACCATACAGATATTAAAAAAAAAAAAAAAGGTTTGCATACTTCTAATCTGCAACTGGAGGTTTATCAAGATGTGTCTCAAAAACAGTCTGCAATTCCTTAAGAGTTCCTTGTGGAGAATGCTAAGCAGAGTCAAGTGTTGCCAGTTAAACCATTTGTTTTGTTCAAGTTGCTTATCATTCAGTTCATAGCGTGTATTGGTAGAGGGGACAGAAGTGTAACTAAGTATTTGGCACCCTGTGTGTGGTGGGTTGACCCTGGCTGGATGCCAGGTGCCCACCAAAGGTGCTCTGTCGCTCCCCTCTTCAGCTGGACAGCGGGGAGAAAAAATATAACGAAAGGCTCGTGGGTCGAGATAAGGACAGGGAGAGATTGCTCAGCAATTACCGTCACAGGCAAAACACAGTTTAATTTAATAACACAGTCAAATCAGAGCAGGATAATGAGAAATAAAAACTAAATCTCAAAACACCTTCTCCCCACCCCCTCCCTTCTTCCCGGGCTCAACTTCACTCCCAATTTCTCTACCCGCTCCCGCCGAGCGGCGCAGGGGGACCAGGGAGTGGGGGTGGCGGTCGGTTCATGGCACGTTCGTCTCTGCCGCTCCTTCCTCCTCAGGGGAGGGCTCCCGGCGCTCTTCCCCTGCTCCAGCCTGGGTCCCTCCCGCGGCAGACAGCTCTTCACAAACTGCTCCAACATGAGTCCTTCCCACGGGCTGCAGCTCTTCACAAACTGCTCCGGCGTGGGTCCCCGTGGGTCCACAGCTCCTGCCAGGAGCCTGCTCCAGCGCGGGCTTCCCAGCGGGTCACCGCCTCCTTCGGGCACATCCCCTGCTCCGGCGTGGGCTCCTCCCCGGGTGCAGGGGGATCTCTGCTCCCCGGGGGCCCCCATGGGTGCAGGGGCACAGCTGCCTCACCATGGGCTACACCCCGGCTGCAGCGGAATCTCTGCTCCGGCGCCTGGAGCACCTCCTGCCCTCCTGCACTGACCTTGGCATCTGCAGAGTCCTTTCTCTCACACATTCTCGTTCCTCGTTCTGGCTGCAGTTGGGCCCTTTGGTGCTTCTTCCCCCTTCTTAAATACGTTATCCCAGAGGCGCTGCCACCGTCGCTGATGGGCCCGGCCTTGGCCAGCGGTGGGTTCCTCTTGGAGCCGGCTGGCATCGGCTCTGTCGGACGTAGGGGAAGCTTCCAGCAGCTTTTCACAGAAAGCACCCCTGTAGACGCCCGGCTCCCAAAACCTTGCCATGCAAACCCAATACACTGTGTTACATTGAGTCATTATGGAATAAAACACAGAGGTGATAGAGTAGGAATTGGATGGATACGAGGCTCTGTTTTCCAATATGTGTCTTAGTTTAGAACACTGAAAATAAATTATTTCTGACATAAAATGCTACAGCAAGACACTTAATGCAATACAGTTATGCCATATCTTCTTATGGAGCACATTATTAAGAGCTAGAAAGCATGTCACGTCCACTTCTTGGCATTTATGGTGCTTATGACCTAGAGTAGGAGTACGTATGGTCATTATTTTTATCTGATACTCTACCACCTGCAGTTACCGAATCCGAAGGCATGCTGGTCTAGCCTACCATACTTGTTCAGGAGTCTGAGAATTTGCAGTTTGAGCAAGACCAGGAGAAAGGGCTGGCAGGGACATGGAATTTTATTTGTGTCTTGGCTGCTGTGAGCCCCAACGCGGTTTGTTTGTGGAAGGGCGGCTGCTACCGCTTCGCATTCTTGGCTGTAGAGTCTGAAGTGCCTATGTGGTCTGATTCTGCTTTTGGTCTGGGACCCGTGTGATACTTACCTGGCAGGGGAGACATTCTATTCTATAACCCAGCCTGTTTTAATCTGGCTTAGAGGGCTTCTTGTAGATGGACCAAGACAAACACATACAGTCATTCCTCTGCCTTCTTGTTCTGCAATGCTGCTGCAGAAATGAAAGGTGATGAAAGACCTACCAGGCATCGTGGGGAGTCTCAGCCCATGGCTGCCTCCGCACCAGACCTCCTGCCCTAAAAAACCCCTGCTCTCCCAGCTGATGCTGCGGTCGGCAAGGTAGAGACGGTGGTTCGTGCAATGCGGCTCTCCCCTTTGACGCCCTTCTTGTGGAAGCAGGGCTGGTCTGCCTTTCCCGTTTGTAGGGTGTCGTGGCTGAGAAGAGCTTGTGAGGAGGAGGAAGCTGGCGAAGGGGCTGGTGGCCGAGAGAGGAGCCCTTTGGCTCCGCGGTGGGTAGGGGTGTTACTCCAAAACCCGCACCTGGTGCCCGAGGAGGCGGGGCAGGAGTCTCAGCACAGGTGTGTTAGTAACTGCATTTTTTCAGCCAAGTCTTGTTACCTAAGGTTTTCAGGCAAAACAAAAAGCAGAATCATGTAGCATAGCATTCCTAGGGTCTCTAAGTCCATTGTTTGTGAGGGTCATTCTGCAGTCGAAGGAGGGTGGGCCTAGTTCTCCTCTCTTGACAGTGTTTTGTACTTGCTCTGTGTCCTGGTTTCGGCTGGGGTAGAGTTCATTTTCTTCCCAGCAGCAGGCATAGTGCTGTGGTTTGGATTTAGTAGGAGAAGAATGCTGATAACACGCTGATGGTTTAGTTGTTGCTCAGCACTGCTTATGCCAGGCAAGGACTTTTCAGCTTCCCATGCTCTGCCAGGGGCACAAGGAGCTGGGAGGGGGCACAGCCAGGAGAGTTGATCCAAACTGACCAAAGGGCCATTCCATACCATACGGCGTCATGGGCAGTATAGAAACTGGGGGGGTTGGCCGGGGAGCAGCGATCGCTGCTGGGAACTGGCTGGGCATCGGTTGGCGGGTGGTGAGCAATTGCATTGGGCATCACTTTGTTTATTATTATTATTTCGCCTTCCTTTTCTGTCCTATTAAACTGTCTTTATCTCAACCCAAGAATTTTACTATTGTTTCCCGATTCTCTCCCCCATCCCACTGGGGAGGGGGGCAGTGAACAAACAGCTGTGTGGTGCTTAGCTGCCGACTGGGTAAAACCACAACACTGTTAACCTCCAGGGAGTTGCTCCTGAATGTACGCTGTTAGTTGTGAATGCTGAATCAGGCCCAAGAGCTTGGTTTTATCCTTGTAAGTTTTTGCTGCCTTTGTAGTTTCCATGAGCCTACATATGTCAAGCCCATGCTTAACTCTTTTAAAAAAAAAAAAAAAAATTGAAAATTTTGCAGGATGACTAAAGCCATATTTCTGTACATTTGGGTTTTTTTTAATCACATACAATTTATTGAAAGTTTGCAGGAAGATTTAAATGTGTTCTCTAAGAAAAGTGACTAAAATTGATTGTCTTGTAATTGCAAGACTGACGGTATATCCATTTGTTGTGTGCTTAGGAGAAGTTGGGGAATATATTTTTGTCTGCTATTCAGTCTAAGTTAGTTTGATTTGCAATTATTTTGAAATGGTCATCTGTCTACTACAGTGCTTTGAAAAGAAGCTGGCTGATAAAGCAGGTGTGGATTTTTGGTGGCTTTGTTTTTCTGCCTTGAGGTAAGCAGAGAGAAATTACAGATGAAGGAAAAGAAATTGTGGAGCTGCAGTCACATTCTCTTGGTAGGTTCATTCTGCTTTTTTTTGGAAATGCTGTTCTAAACAATTAGCTCAATTGAAAATTACTGAGCGTTAATGCCATACTGTTCTCTTTGAAGCTGGTAGGGATTCTACCATCAGTGTGAATGTGGGAGAGGAGTGTGAAGATCTCGCCATGATAGAGTGAACGTAGCAGAAGGAAGTTACTGCAGTCCTACCAGTCCTCTGGCAGGAATAACAGTATTTTGTGATACGTCACTATCATATATGATTTGGAATTAGCAAACACATTTGTGTTGGGTGTTGCATGAAAAGCCTGTTAATGATGCTGCCCATGGAGGATTCTGGTCTGTGAAGATGATGTATAACGAGAGGTTAGGGCGAGACAAAGGCAGTGCGTTTTTCCTCCCGATCCTGGAACAGGGTTTCCGAGATAGCCTTGTAAATGAAAGTTCTTGGAAGATGTCTTGCCTGTGACTCGTCTCTGAAGAGCGGAAGCCCTGCTTTGCACGTGAACAGGTGTTGTCTTCCTGAGTTCTGAAAAGTCTGAAAGCACTGAATCATTTTGTATGGTGTGTAGAAACTAAGGGACAAATCCTCAGCTGCAAATTACTGTTGCTCCATTACTGTTCCTCCATTACAACCAGGGGAGCGCACTGCAAATTGACTCTGGTGAGGGATGCTGACAATTGTCTCCCCCAATCTCATGTATACAGGCTTAGAGGCAGAAACAACTTTATTCTGAGGGGCTTTCCTCAAAAAAAAAAAACACCAAAACCCCCAAAAAAACCCAAACCAAAACTATTCTTGCTCCTCACTCCAGCAGCTCCAGACTGTGAATGTCATCTGGCCAAATGCCCAGGACTAAACACAGTGCTCTAAACATGGTCTCACAAGTGGCTTGTAAAGGAAAAGAAAAAACAAACTTTTTGGACTTTTAAATCGTCCTCTTACTTTTTTTGTATCCACAGTGATGTCTTTGGCTTCTACTTCATATTTGCTGAATACAAATCCGTGCTTTCCAGTAATTAACTCCAGGGCTCTTTGACCCTGACTTTGTTGAAACATACTTCCAACATGAAAATAACCTGAAGTCTTACTGGTTTTCCTTTCACGCATGATGTGTATTACATATGCTGAGATTCCCTTTCTTAACTTGCCTGCGGATCCATAGCCTTGTCTTCCTCTTCATCCTTTGCTTAATAGTTTCTCTTAATGGATGATGCTTTCAGAGCCTATGCCAAAATACATATTTAAATACATTTGAGAATGACTGTGTGGAAAGCAGTGGAAATACTTGCTTGACTAACTTGACTGTGTTCCTCGCTGAGCTTGCTGGTTCCGGTGAAGATTCAGAGCTGTGGAGCGTGCGAGGATGGCAGAAGGCAGGTCAGAGCGGCACACCGAGTCAGTACATGGAGAAATGTTATTTACCGTAGAAGAGTACCCTCTTTTATCTTCCTGCCCTGCAGGTACCTGGTCAGGTGCTTAAGGCAAAAGCCAAATGCTCTGGCATGGGGTGGTTTTTCCTGCGTGGAGCAATGGACGGAATTGCTAGCTGTTGTTCTCCAGCTCGAGCTGTGCCCCTGGACCAGTGTGGCAAGGTGTTGCCTTTTACTGGAGCTTCGTGCTGGTTATGTGAGCGAGCCTTGTTATAGCTTTAACTTAGGAATCAAAAAAGTTCCAGACTGAGGTCTGGGTATGCCTGCTGCCAGTTTTGGATCTGCTTTTGTGGGAAACTGTTCACCACTTTTTGCAAACAAGTTACGTTTTTAAACTGAATTTCTCTCTTTTTTTTTTTTTAATACAACCACAAAACAAAACCGTAACCTTCACAAAAATAAACATGCATCCTTTTTCCAGCTGGGGCCTTGGCATGCTTTATGATGCATGACTTGCTGAGACTGTAATTTCTTAGGAAAACAGTTAGATATTGGCAACTATGAGATGCCAACACTCAGTAAATTGTCATAATAAGCTATTTTAGCTACAGCTGAGGATTTAAAAAAATAATCATTTCTTCACAATGTTTATGGTAGTTAATGCCAGATGAAAAATCATAATTTGAACACTTTAAATAGCTTGGGAGAAGGAAGCCAGGGCTTTTGCAGTGTGTTTGCTAAAGGCACACCTGTTTGGTTTGCCTGTCCAGGAACCTTCAGGGTGCTCTAGATTACTTAAATTGTTTCTGCCCATGTGCTATGGTATAACCCCAGCTTTGTACATAGGCTTTACTAGCATCTGTATACAGGCAGCTGTTTAAAATGGTGGTTGTTTTGGAAGTTGACGAGAGTTCAGTTCTGGGAGGTGTGAGTAGAAAATGTGAATCTTCAGTCCTGTGATTTTTACTAGTAGTAGTTCGAACTTGACTGACTTAAACAGTAGCTGCAGTAAAACTCATATCCAGAGTGTTTCGCTGGACATCTGTTAGTCCTGGGAGTTGCTGCTGAAGTCTTTGTAAACTGCTTTTAAATAATTGAAGTTTTAGAAAATTGTCTTTGAGCCATGAGTAAACTTTTCCACTAGTTAAATATGTCGGACGTGTAAAACTGTTTAGTTAAGTCAATTACGAATGTGGGTCAAGAGCCTACTCTAGCCCCTCTCCCATGTCTCAGAAGGGTGCCATCCCTGCCTGCCCTGCCATGAGAGAAATAACATGAAATAACTGAGCCCCATGTGGGCTCGGTTCTAATTTGTATCCGTGGTCTTCATTTTAGGTAGTATATGCTTCTTTGCAAACTGCATTGCTTGGAATTTTTGGCTTATTTGATCAGAGAAACAAAGATTCACCAGCAAGTGAGCAGCTGCCATTCCTTTGGTTAATTCAGATTTTCTATGTAGCGGTTCTGTAAAAATTCTTAATTCATGTTTGCTGCACCTATAAGTGCACAGCTCATCCACTTTGGCAGGTATTCCCTACAAAGATATTCTCAGCATTTGTTTTGCAGTATGTCCTTTAAAATATTTAACTTTATCACAAATTTTTTTCTAGAAGGTATGATCTGCCAAGATAAGTATTTGGTTTGTCATAGTGCGGATTCATTTTTTGATGTCTATATGAAAAATGTTATTTCATCCCTTGGTATTTCATGAATGATGGGACATACGTTAGCTATCACTCATCGTGTATTTCTGGTGTGGTTAACAGCAGCTCTGGAAGCCAGAGAAGTGCTGTAGCTCTATCGTGCGTGCCTTGTTCCTTGCTAAAGATAGCATACTAGCACGTGCGCACCCTTTCGGCAGGCGTATCGGGCATCTTCCTTTACTGCTGGTAGTCTTCTGTTTGCCATGCCATAGTCTAGACTTGAGAACCCTTGCATTTACTACTCCACAGTGAGCTAGAGGCCTTTTTTTTTTTTTTTTTCTTCTTTTTTTAATATCACAGCCTGAGAGCTATGTCTAAATTCAACCTTTTATTTCAGGTTTATTTCAGGCCAAGGAATACATAACACTGTTTCAATTTCACTGATGCTCTGTTTGTTGCTTTTATAATGTTCGGTGTTTTGCTTAGCATTTAAAGTTGTTTTGCATGTTTTAAGAACACAGTAGGTGATAGTTGTCTTTCAATAGTTACTAATAACGTTTTACTAATGGCTAGAACATGATTAGTTCTAATGTTGACTAATAACATCTAATACATCCAACATCTAGTAACGATGTTCCTGGCAGGCTTTTGGTCCCGCCACTGGAGTACAGAATGCAAAACTACGGAAAAGTCTTGGGCCTTGGGATAAGTCGAGTAGTACGTTTAATCGAGGATTGCTGGACTTGGAAGTAGTGAATTGAAGAAAGTAGTCTTCATATCAACATACTGTTTCGTACCACCTTTTCCTTCACAAAGGCATGTGTTTATCGGTGTAGTTAGAACTCCTGCTAGGGGGCAATGCATCACTCGTGATGGGAAGACTCCCTGAGTTTTATTTTGTTGGGCCTTCCGGTTCCCACGCGCGGGTGGGCGTCGCGTTCCCTGCGCAGTTCTGTCCGTCAGGATGTTTCCTTTCCAGGCGGGGACAGGCTTGTGACGCTGGGTACAAGTGTCTCCTCTGTGTCGAAGCAGAGTGTGCCCTTTGGGCCCAACAGAATGGGAAGACAGCCTTTATTTTGCTAGCAGAAGTCTTCGTTTGGAACATATTACTGGAATCTGGTGCGTTATAAAGGACAACAGATTTAGGAAAGGTAGAGCATGGGTTTAGCTCTTGCTCGGTAAGCTTTCCATTCAGCACGGTGTTTCTACTTTGTATATGTATAATTTTAGCTATGAATGGTCCGTCAGTTTGATTCTGTTCATGCTTTTCCAAACTGACGCACTTTGTTAAACAAGCACTAATGCAGCACAGGCAAACAGATCACGTTTAACTCTTGAAACTATGGTAAAGGTCTTGACAAAATAAAACACAGAGTCCAGCAACTTACAGGTTGTATACACTATCCCTGACATAGGTAAAGGCCTATTTAGTCTGAATGTGCGATCTCCAGAGAAAGATGGCTTGTGTAAAGTTTTGGCAAAGTTCATTACCTATGATGCCTATGGGGTGACTCTTTCAGCATTTTATGGAATCCCTTTTATTCATCCACTGGCTGGCGGCTAGCATAGGAAGCTGGTTGTCAGTTGAAAGCTTTTTGTCTCGACTGTACTGCCTTCAATTAAAAGCTGGCAAGCTTATTTGCTTGGCTACTTAAACCCATTTCTAGGCTAGCATCTTTTACGTCTTTCTCTTTCAGATCCAGTTCAGCAAAGTACCTGCACTGGAGTCAGTGCCACGCTAGTGTGTCGAGTCCTTGGGTCTGCGTTGAGAGCGTGTAGGCTAATTCTGAACGGCACGTAAGATGATCGTCATTTAAACGCCGGGCCTCCCAAGGCTACTCATAAACATCTTGGGTTGTTGGAAAGTGGCGAAGTTGTCCTTTCCAGGGGCAGTCTCTTAGGTTCCAGCCTTGGTGGTCATGAAATAGCAAATTAAACTGTTACTGTTCCAGGTTTGAATATGATACAGTGGTGTCAGTATATTTTCTATGTAGGTGTGAAATGCGTGAGTGCAAGGATAGGTATGTTTCTGTGTGAATTTATGCATATGAGGAGATTGGAGAGAGATTTTCTTTTTTTTTTTTTTTTGTGGCAAGCTGGTAAGCAGCACGGCAGCTGTTTGAAGGTGCTCATGGGCTTGGAATGCATTTCTGATTAAGAGATTAATGAGCAGAAATTGTCAAAAGTTCACTGAATGTGCAGGCTTCAAACAAGTAGCTATTGCTGCTGAATGCTGCAGTGCTGGTAGCATGGGGTAGTCAGTGTTTGGTGCTGTACAGACAAGCAAAGGTCGAAAGCTTAGACTGACGTGTCACTGGCAGGATAGGCAAAGCGTGGCAGGAGAAATGGAATTGCAGAATGAAAAGTGATTTAGATGTTTTTAAAGCTGGATTACAATGTGGGTCTTTTTCCACTATGCATTGCTGAAGAACAGATTCCACGGAGAAGAGAGGGACTGCTGCAGTTATATTCTGCAGAATATAACTTTTATCTGAAGCGGAGAAGGGGAAAAAAATTGGTTCAAGCCCTTCAAGCTAAGAATAAATGTGGGAGGTATGAGCTGAATGCAGCCAGACCGGCAGCTGACGGCAGCTGTGTCTGTTAGGCTTTGGGCTGTAAAGGCAAGCGCAAGAGCTTTGCTCCTGCTTGAACCCTGCAGCAGCATTAAGAAGCGCAGCTGATTGTAACAGGCCCTCTGGGCTGGGGATGGGAAGAGTGGACCAGCAGTCCCTCCGGGCTTATGCTTTCCTGGTTGTCAAGGGGTACTCGGCTTCAAAAGCCAGCTAATTACTTGGGGGGTGTTGGCCTCAGCAGGGTCTTTCCGGGCAGCTCCAGTTGTCCTGCTGCGGGCCTTGGGGGAAATAATGGAGTATGCTTGATTTCTGTCTTGAGGAGGAAGCCGATACCCGCTCCTTGCTGGACATTGTTCATGTTCACCTTCTCCAGTAGGGTTTGGGGCAGGACTTTGCAAGTGGAGACACAGGACAGCGATCCTGCCCACGTGAGGTCATGGTCCCCAAACTGTGACAGAAAGATGTTTATTTCCTCCTTGATTTGCCTTTTGGTGCTATGGTTTTGGAAGGAAGGCAGAATGGGAAAGAAAGAATGAGTTTTAGGGGTGAATTGAGATCCCCTAGCTCAGTCACCGCAGGTCAAGTTGATCAAGAGATTTGTGACTCCCCAGAGACATGGGTTTGTGTTTGTGCAGGGGCTACATCATAGCTGAGGTACAGAAGAATAGAGAGAAATTAACTTGTTGGTGTTCATTTTAAGAGTGGTTGATAGACTTTGAAAGCATGTTTTCATGTTGCTGAATTTATACGACGAGGCTGTATAAAAATAACTGGCACCAGATGTAGAAGCAATACAATAATGCCGTGTTAAGTCTTGAAACTGTGGTATGTAACCACAAGAACTATTTTTGCCCATTGGCAGCTTTCTCTTTACTATCTGCAGAAAGAGAATGATGGAATTTGTTAGCTGTTAAATGACTTAATTTTTCATTTGTAAAAGGACCAAGTAAACTGTATCCCAGTATGCTTAGTCCCAGCTCCCCATACACAATGATTGCCAGTGTTTGTTGCTAGCAATAATGGGAATCTTCTGGTACCGGTGTGTCAGCAAGAGTTAAACCTAGAAAATATCTTGTCATCTGACTGCTGCCTCACTTTCTGGGTTTGATGGCCTTTGATTCAGATCAGAAAGAAAAAAAGTGACACTAACAAACTCATTATCTGACCTATGTACCTAATGTAACCCCCAATACAGTAAGCATGTGGAGTCACCAATACGTTTTACTTCAGAATGGTCTGGTGTTGTCAGTACTTTGACCCAGTTTCACCATTTCAACAAGTGAGACTTATTTTGAAACACTTTGTCCCAGGAGAGAGAAAACAAATTGTTTACACAAGCAAACTAATAGCGGAGAATTAAACGCCCACACTTCCTTCTTCAGGAGTTCCCCTGCTAGTAGTTTCTATGAACTCATAAATCCAGTGAGGAAAGAGAAACTTTCGGTAGTAATCAAATCGGTCTTGATGTGACTGCTGATGGTGCTGAGGAAGCAAAATTTGGCGATGATGATATTCCCTATACCACTGGGAGATCAAAAATTGGTTGGACAGAGAGGGAAAAACTGCTTATCCCAAAATCTAGGGAGGGGGAGGACCTTCTTTCTTCCTCGTCTGGATGAAGGCAGCCTGGGAGAGGCTGTAAGCCTTTCTCTTTACTGTAAGAGCCAGCTGGCAGCTGTAGCATCAACACCTCCCTCTTTATTTGTGGGAGTGTGTATGTCCTGGTCTTTTGAGGGACCTGAGGAAAGAAGCAGATAGGCGAGTTATTGGGGTGATCTTGGACCACCATCTCCAATACAAATGTGACATTGGAAGAAGAGGGGGAGGGATGAGAAAGCTGCTCAAACGTGTGTAAAATGCCAGATCTTGGAGATGTCATACAACATGAAATACATCTGTCTTTCCAGGATCCTTATGCAGATCGCTAGGGAGAACAGGGTAGAAAAGATCTTTAGGAGGAAGAAGAAAACAGTGAAAACTGCAAAATGTGAAGAGAATTGGGTTGGTGGGTGGAAAACTTACAAGTACAGGCAAGAAAGCTGGCAAACTCATGGGGTTTCATCCCCAGGGGTTCAGCTGCAAGACTGGGGGCAAGTTGGGTGTAGGGTCTGGGGTGGGAGAGACTGGGGATTGTCAGGATAAGCAGAGTGAGAGAGGAGAGCTAGTGGTGGACAACCTGATGGAAAAAGGGAAGAAGGCCAGGAAAGCAGCAGTAGCCTTTGCATTGTTGATGAATTGCAAGTCAGCAGTGACAGAAGAAGGAACATTAGGATGATGGAGGTACCCGAGATGGTTATCAGAGGGAAAAGTTATAGGGAGAGGTTGGAGGGAACAATTGTCCTCTGAAGGAGGATCGAGAAGAGCAACATGAGGACAGGAAGTATGACCTGTGCTTACGTGACTTGGAAGTTACACAGATTGAGACCAAAGCCAGGAAGCTTGGTTGAGACTAATATTGTCAGTCCCATGGTGTATATATAAAAAAAGGAAGAGGAGTGGAATAACTTGGGACAGATATTTCAACAGCCTTCAGCTTTGAATTTCCTGGGTTTCATTGGTGTGTGTCATAACCTTTTTTGTTTTCACTGTTGAATTTTTTTTTCCATAAAGAAGTAGGACGGAAGAAGAAACACTAAACAGTGTTTATCAGAATAGTATGTCATGTTTGGCTTCTCTCATTTATTTGGTGAAAGTATATTTAGAAACTAAATTGTAGATTCTAAACATTTGAGTATCTGAAATTCCCTTGTCCTTCAAAAAGAAAGCATCTCCCAAATGAATCGCCCAGCCCCCCCAAATAAGAAGCAGTTCAGTTATATGAAAAAAACATAACCAAATAATATTTCAGAGCGCAGTTGGTCAAAGTTGTGGGTGAATCTTATCATAAACCAATCGCTCTTTGTAGCCAGTCTTACAGTCTTGGTCCGTATGGGAGAAATGTCCAGGTGCCTCCAATGATATTGAGGATTTAAACTTCCTTCCTAATTTTTCCAAATAGGTCAGGTAGGGGCAATACCTTGTATTATGTTATCGGCAGACTTTGTTCTGAAGAACTATTAGATTGCCCTGCTTATGCACACGCACACACACACACACACACCCCCCGCCTCCAGCCAGATCCTCAAACAGGCAAGAGAGAGACTGTTCAAATTCAGTTTGTTTTCTCCCTGGTATCTTGTGTGGGTGTTTTGGTTTTGTGGTGGAGGGCAGAGGTTTAAACTCCTAGTACGATGAAATAAATCTAAGCATTTCATCCCCCATGATGTGTCTGTGGCGTAGCTGAAAGGACAATGAGAACGCTGTGCTTTGGCGATTATCCCGCTTGCTGTGTCGGCACACTTGTACGACAGTGAACTGACTCACAGACATGGCTCGGTCTGTGTTTTCCACTCTGTATAGTCAAAGTGTGGTTCGGGCACAAATTACGCATTCTGAGCTCGATGGTGGCTTTCCCTCCACGTAACACAGGTTGCAGCGCTGCGTTGTAGTAGCGTAGAAGGTCTGAAAGCCTCTGGTGGGGCAGACCCGGTTCACCCGTTGTCTAAAGCCAAGAGAAAGTGATGCTACATCGAGCAGCTTATCTGTTTGTGGCTAGTGGATCCTAACTAGGTTAGGTCAGTGAAAACTCTTGCTGTTACAGGTGTAAGTGTTTTGCTCTCTGGTATATTTACATAGGAGGTCTTTGTATGGAGAGCAATGAGTTTGGTTTAACTAAGTGAAAGATTTTCTTGCAGTCTTTTCTGTGCACAAAACAAAATAAATAGATCAAGACATAAGCACTGTCCTTTTGAAGTTTTTCTAGTGAAAATATTTTCTTTTGTTCATTGAGAAATAAATCTTTTTCTTGGTACTCAACTTCGTGGTTTGCTGTGTTTGTGCACTGATTCTACATGAAGAGTTGGTAACTGTTTTGGAAGCGCGCTACAAAAAGCGGTGCTTAAAGCAGTCGGTTCTGCAAAAATAAGTAGTGAGTGCTGAGTGAATAAAGCAGCAAACTGTCTTTAATGTCTATGTGTCTGTGATGTGCAGGGGATTAAAATGAACAGCGCAACCACAAAAACTTGCATGTGACTTTCCTCATATAGGCTGTTTGATTACATTAACCTCTGGGTCAGAAAGCAGTAGTGGAAATGTAGCTAATGACATGCAGATAGAATTGTCCTTGCACAGAAAGCAAATCCACAACTGCATAGCTTGAGTTCGCTCAGGTTAGTCACTTGGTGCTGCCCTGGTGTAACTCAGTATGCAGGAAGCTTTGAGTTCTTAAGCAGGCGCGTTGAAAACCGATCCTTTCAAGATCCAAGAAATTCAGCAGATGTACACTAGCTGGCCCAGAACATAGCCTACTTATTTTAGGAGGGAAAAATGAAGTTCAGTCGCTCTGTTTCTTTTTCCATTTATTTAATTGTCCTGGTTTTGGCTGGGATAGAGGTGTTTACCCCCACCAAGTAGCTGGTATACTGCTGTGTTTTGGATTTAGTATGAGAATAATGATAACACACTGGTGTTTTAGTTGTTGCTCAGTATTGCTTACACTAAATCAAGGACTTTTCAGCTTTCTGTGCTCTGCCAGCGAGAAGCTGGGAGGGGGCACAGCCAGGAGAGCTGACCCAAACTGGCCAAAGGATATTCCATACCATATGGTGATGTGGTCAGTATAGAAACGGGGGGAGAGCTGGCAGGGGGGCCGCTGCCCGGGGACTGGCTGGGCATCGGTCAGCGGGTGGTGAGCAGTTGCATCGTGCATCACCTGCTTTGGATATTATTTTATCATCATTATTATTATTTTCCCTTCCTTTTCTGTCCTATTAAACTGCCTTTATCTCAACCCACAAATTTTACTACTTCCCCCACCCCCCACCCCCCGATTCTCTCCCCCATCCCACTGAGGGAGGAGGAGCAAGCAAACAGCTGTGTGGCGTTTAGCTGCCTGCTGGGTTAAACCACAACATTAATGTTGGATAAATGTTCGCATATCACTCACTAGGTGAGCTGCCAATTTTTTCCACGCATTTTCCAGAGGTGGATAAATAGTAGTTGTGGTTTGTTTAGTCAAGTTGTCCCTGTAGAAAAAAGGACATCCAAACTTCTTCCTCCTGCTGATACATAGCTCCAATAGTATATTAAATTGTTTGTTCAGCATTTAGAGTTTTCTGCACCTGGAGATGTTTTCTCACCCAGCCTGTATGTATACTCAGGTGTATATCATTTTCTAATAAATACAAAGCTAAAAGTCTAATTATTTAAGCAGATACGCTTTTTGATTTTGTGCTTTCTATTGGGTTATGCAAACATATGGGTTATGTAGTAATTCCTGTGTGTTGAAAAGTAAAAATGGGTTTTGGAAGGGTGGGGGCCTTCCACCCCTGTGAGAAACTGAGAAAGAAAAATAACGCTTTTCTTCTGATAACTTGTTCTTTCAAAACAAGCAAACAAAAAAAGCTTAAAAAAAAAAAAAGCGAAGCAACCTGCAACACGAAGTCTTATACTTGATTTTATTATTTGTTGTGTGTTAAATAGAAATTCAAGAAAATATGCCAGTGGCGAATGGGAATACACCCACCTTTGTGAAGTCTTGGCAAAAAGCAGAGGTTGGAAGGGGCCTTCAGCTCGTGCAGTCCTCCTTCCAGTCGGATCAGGGCGCTCGGGACCCCTTGGCCCACTGAGTTTTCAGTATCTCCAAAGATGGAGACACTTCAGCCCCTCTGGGCCCCTGTTCCAGTGTTTGACCGCCCTTGTCATGAAAGTCTTTTTTATTCTTAAGTTGAGTTGAAAGCTCCTGTGTTCCACTTTGCCCCTTGTCTCTTGTCCTTCTAGTAATGCGCTTTTGAGAAGAGTTTGGCTCTCTTCTCTATGCCGTCCCATTAAGTAGTTGTAGACAGCAGTAAGAGCTCTCCTAGCAGAGCATTACAGAACAAAGAAAATTTCATTGAAGTGAGCCAAACGGGTGTAGCACTTCTTTGTAGGTTGGGGGTAACACGTGTGTGTGTCTTGGTGGAAGTGATTTTCCGTCACACTCGCTGTTGATACTCGTTCTTCTTTTATGCGGTCTCTTCCTGTTTCTTTGTGATACGTCCCATTCCTCTGATCGTACCTTTCTTTCCTCTGTATATGCTGATGACAGTAAAGGGTTAACATACATGGCCCCCATCGTTAAGAGTATCTGCAACTCTGTCAGTGCTGAGTGGTTTACTCCTTGAAAAAACCCCGTGAGGTAGGGCAGTACTGTTCCTAATTTTCATGGGAAAATGGAAATGAAGGCAAGTTGCATATCAAAGTTCTCACTGAATCTGAGACCAGTTCCTTAAATCTTGAGAGTGCATTAACCACTGGGACTTTTTGTCTTAATGGAACTGTGCATGGGGTCAAAGAAGCCACATATGCTTCCTGAAATCACAGAAGCATCTTTCTTTTTTAAAGATGATGCCATTCTGTTTAGATTTGTCTCATTTTAGGTAGACGTGTAATTCGAAAAGTGATTCAAATGCTCCCCTCACAGTTGGGCTAATTCTTTTAAAAGTGGCTGGAGGACGCGGTGTCAACAGGATTTGCAGAGCAAGATGACCCGGGGTGCTGGCAGCGTGAGCATCAACGCTAGCCAGTGCCGCAGAACGCCATGGCGGCTTTCTCCACTGCTGCGAGCAGTGAAGGCTGTTGCTTTTGCACTGATGCTATTTTTTGTACTGTTAGGGTAACTAACCTGCTGGCAAATATGTAATCACGTAAGTGAGGACTGTGAGGACGCTAATGTTGTGTACAGGGTTGCGCAGCTATAGTATCCTGTAGGTTGTGTGTCTTGGGATCTGTTACTGTGCAGCTCCTTGATACTGTGAATGTAGTTTTTGGTATGCAGCCTGAGATGATAGGGTCTACAAACCTACTCTTTCATGTCATATGCTAATAGCTTGAATAAAGAAAAAAGAGTGAAATTGTTCCTAACTATACTAAGGGCTAAATTGAGAAGTGGTCCAGGTGGTTACATGTCTTAACAGTTTTTACAAAGAAATTCAAATATTAGCCTTTACCATGGACTCAGCTGACATAAAGCTACTGTATGTTTAACTGCCTTAACTTACTACACTCAGAGGAAGAGCAACGTGTGTACTGAAGAATAGCTGCTACTGTCACTGGGAGCTATCTCAAAAACAAGCTGTAGTATGTTTCTGGCGACCTGATTCCATAGCTAATAGGTAAAACATTAGATCAGTGGGGGTCCGATGGCACAATTTACATATTTTCTTCTCAATGTGTCACATGGAAGATGAGCCTCAGATCAACACCAGAATAAGAAAATGCTGTTTGTTCCCTAGTTAATCATTGCCTTGACATCTTGCTGTGCTGAAGTGGAGGTGCACAGCAAATGGTGCTTTTGGCGTTTGTATTCAATGCTCTCGGAGTGAGCAGTACGAGCTTTTAGGTAGAGCTTGGAATAACACGTATGCTCAGTGACTTACGGGTTTCTTCTAGACTCTTCTTGCATTTGGCGTGCTCTATACTGAACCTCATTCCAGTACTTGTGGTCATCAACGGAAATCTTTCTATTGATCTTATGAAACACAGGATGTGGCTTCTTAGGCATTGGCTACCTCCTGAACAACAGTTTACTACTTTTAACTAGAGAATTAAAGAATAATCTTTGCAAGACATTTCTTAGGGAATAATGAAACAGTTGCTTGCAATTATAAAATAGTTATTTTCTTATAGGGATATATCTGTTAAGCAGATCAGTGATGCAACAAACACAACTAGGAAGTGCTATTGCATTAAAATTGAAAGAAGGTATGTTTGGTCATTGTTCAGTGGCGTGCAAACTATTTAATGTTCAGAATTTTGTTGGTTTTTTTGTTTTGTTTAAATAGTGAAGAGCCTAAAAGATACTTAGGGTTATCTATTAATTGAAAAAAAAAAATGCAGCTTTTGCAGTTCTCTTAAGGTCACTTCTCTTTCTTGCAATCCATGGCTAATTTTTACTTTTAAGGTCAAACAAACAACTTTTAGAACTGTCTACCCCCTCCCTTTCCCTTTCCCCACTTCTTTGTGCTGCTTTGGGTAAACAAATGGATTCCTTTTCAACAAATTATACAAAGAAGAATTTTCCAAAAGCAATTTGTTTTGCCCTATCTCTGAAAAGTGAATTGCTTTTACTGGTAATCAGTTGAAACTTACTGAAAACACTGAGCAAAACGAGCACGAGCTTTGATGTACATAATACTCTGCCACACTGGAGAAATGTTTTAAAATGGGAGTGGGGCATGTTTTAGGGTGCTGCAGAAGTGTAGCCATCTGACGTTTATAAAAAGTTTGGACCCGATGATGAGTGCTAGAAATGCAATCTTTACTGCTTATGCTAACCTGAGTAATATTATAGGACAGTACTCACAGTCTGTGGTGCCTGTTGCGCTGCCTCTGGTACCGTACACCGAAAGTGTGCATCGGCACTCAATGAACCTGAAAGGAGGTTGTGCAAGTGCAGAATACTATAGATAGCGTGCTTGACGGCGCAGAGAAGTGGTGCTTCTGTTATCAGACTAAGAAAATAGGTAAAATTAATTCCTGGCTGTTGTTTGTAAGTCTGAGATAGAAATTATCTAAAGAAAAGAACACTTTGTGTGTGAATTATTGATGTCCAATGTAAGAGGAGTGTGTTGTTTGGTTTTTGGTTTTTTTTTTTCTTGAGTCAGGTGAACACTGTGACATTTCAAATATGTTTTGCAAGGTTTCAAGTTGCCCAGTGAATTTAAGGCACCGGAAGGCAATTTTGGTTTAAAAACAGTTATCATAAGCACAGACTATCAGCCACATCGTTCTGGCTTTTACGCGTGGCTGGCCTGGCTTATTCTGTTGAATTTGAAAAGGTTTGATATGTACCTGCTAATCTTTCTAAAGAGCATCTCTGTGGTTTAATGGAAGAACTGGCAAAGGTTAACTTCAGCTAGGGCGGCTTCTGTCCCTGCGCCCTCCCTGTAGCCAGGTTTAGGGGACCCCCGTTAAGTGTCCGTTCCGTGTCCTCTGCAGAGTTACCCTTTCTGCACTGACGGAGGGGCACTCAAGAGGCATTGACCCTCTCTGGTGTAAAGGCAGTCCTTGTTGTTGTCTACTGGTGCAACATAAAATGCTGCAAATGAGGAGAAGTAGAGCATGTATGGGATTAATCCATCAGAGGAAAGACCCACCAACTCTGGCAAATACATGGCAAACTACAAGGCATCTTTCTACATCTAGTACTGAATTTATCATTGCTTCAAACATGTATACCTTAACCATTAGGTAAAGATAGCTTGTATGCAAGAACCCTCTTGCCACAGTATGGATGTAAGTTCAAGTTTGATCTGCTGTATTAAGGTGTTGGAGGATTTCTTTTCCTGTATATTACAGATTCACAGAACGGTGAAAATGGAGAATATTGGTCATGAAGTAGTCCTAAAAATTTATAGATCTGGAGAACAAAGAAATACTACATAATAATCTTAAGAATGTTGGTATACATTCTGGCGAGTCCTTAAAAATGTAGGTGAAAGGTATTCCTTTCCTTCCATCAGGTTGTTTATTTTAGCAAGAAAATCTTATTTATACTTTCTCCCTTGTCTTCCGAAGTTTTGCGTATCTACAGATACTGTGCATGCATTTAATAAACAACGACGTATACTTCAGGTGCTGATTTTCAAAAGCATGCCGCAAACTCCTTACCTGGCTTTCAGTAGTCAGCATGCCTGTATTTTTTTTTTTTCCCCAAACACGATGGAATAGGAATTATGGTGTATTTCAGTAATTGTTAGGTGCAAAAGAGTAAATTGTAGAAAAAGATGCTGTACTCCAGGTGCAGCTGTCTAATACCAGAATAAGCGTATCTAACCACTTGACCCTAGATCATGGAAACCTTTGGGTAGATAGAAGTGTTTAAGCTGTTGAACCGGCAGTAGGTCAGGTCTCTGCGTCCCCCTTGCTGCATGGAGGGATGTTATCTGTGGCGGTGGTCTGGTCAGAGCTTTGCTTGGTGCCTCTGTCGGGCAGGAAGGTAGGAGTTATGGTATGAACACTGCAACCCTCATCCTTGTCTGGCGTTCATGGTACAGGAAACAGAGATGCTTTTCCCAGGTGCCTAAAATAACCCAGAGTCAAGTCCAGCAGGTGGTTATCTCGTGCATCTCCATCTAGATGCAGGTGCGGTAACCCGTCTCTCTCTGCATTTGACTTAATGCTTCATTATGAATTCTGAAGCTTCTCCAGACCTTGAAGCTATATTGTAATTCAAGCGATTACCTTTTCTTGCTTCGTCCAGGAACTGCAGCTCCATGTTAAGTGTTTGTTAAGAGGTTTGAAAACCTGTTTCTGAATGTTTTCACTTTTATTATGCACTGTTTTTGGCATGAAGAACAAATGGAAATTACTGAAATACTGCAAGAAATTCTTGTTTCGTGAGCTATCCAGGCCAGGGAATTTGGGAAAAATATGAACCTTCTGAAAGGTTATCCAAATCAAAGCCAATCTTATAAATGTATTTCTCTGACATGTCTAGAGGCAAAACAAAACATGAATGTATCAACGTACAATCATTCTCTTATAAGAGATGTGGTAGTATCCTTCGCGATTAAATGCTGTGCCAAAGGAAATGACTTGGGGTTTTATTCCTTCTCAGTAATGTGGAAAGTATGCCATGGGAGCAAGCAGGAAGGGGTTGTTTAGTGGAAGAGAGGAAGAAGAAACTGTTTGGAAGGGGTGCAAAGAGACAGCACTAGCAGCAAACATAATCCTCTTGTTAGTGTGCCATGTTCAGCAAAGCTTAAGGATCGGATTTTCCGAGGCATTCATTGTTTGCCTAACTGTACGCTCCTGTTGGAAAGAGTGATACAGTGTCTGTTTGTGTCAGCGGGAGCGGAGTCAGGCCAACTCGCGCGCGCTTTTCAGATGCTTTCATTTCTGCGTTTATGACTTCAGTATAGATAAAAGAAGTGGGTAGACAGCTGTGAGCGAGACAGCAGATCTATCCAACATCTAATAGGACTTAAAACCTCTCCTGAGAGTGCCATGCTGAAACAAGTTGAAAGTAATTATTCTTTAGTCTCCTAAAAGGCTGCCAGTAAGTAGGATCTGGAATCAAGGGGGAAAACTAAGCCTGCGGGCAAAAGGTTGGTTGAGGCAGGAGTGATGACTAGCTGAAACCAGATGTAGAAAGATCAATGTATAAGTTTGGCAGTGATGTTTCCACTTTAGATTAAGTCAGATAAAAATACCAAGCCTGATGCATGGACTGGTTCACAGACCCTGAAGGGCCGAGTCTGTCCAGGTAGTAGTTCCTCCGGCAGTTGCTGATATTTTATGGCTTAATGCACAGTGAGGCGAAGGAGTCCTTGGGAAGATGGCTGTGATTTTAACAGCATTGTTACGGTAACCAGGGTGAGGAGCGTTGATACTTCAGGATGCAAATACAGGTGTTGGAAATGATCAGCCAAGGAAACTGAAAACAGCTGTGACCTGTAATAAATACAAGCAAGTTGACAGTGTTGGGAGCTGAAGAGTAAGCTTTGCATGATACGGTTTGATACCTAGGAGAACGTTACTTTCCGTAAGTCAAAGCTACGAATGGGGTGGGAGGGAGGGAGGGCAGTTTGCCAGCTTTTTGTTTTAGGGAAGATGACTACTAGGAAAAGAGCAGCCATACCGTGTCCAAGTGTGGGTTCATCTAGCCCGTTATCCTCCTCGTAACCAGGAGGATATGAAGTTACGACCCTGCAAACTCTTCACTGCACCTCCAGATGCTACGCCTTGCTCCTCAAACTCATTTGCTAATTCTTAAGGCGTCACTTCTGCCTCCAGACTGACAACTGCACCGCACCTTCCCTTCGCACTCCCGTGAGCCAAGGCTCTGCTGGGCCCTGGCTTAGTTCTGGCTGTCCCCAGGGAGGTGGGCACTGGAGCCCCAAAAGCTCACCTGCTTGAGAAGATCGGAGACTTCTGCAGGCCTGGGGCCGCACAGCTGTTGATCAGGGAATGTTTGTCATTTCCAAGCTTTTTCAAACATTTTAATTAAAATTACAAAATACAGAAGTATGACACTGTGTAGAGTGACTTGTCATTTTTGCTGTGTGCATTATTTGTTTTCTACAAGTAATGTGCTCTTGCATTATTCGAACCCTTTCTGCAGCCAGAAGAATGATGGAGGTTAGAATCCTTTTTGCATAATCCCCTCGCTTTTTGCTTGTGGATACAGCTGTGCTAACACAATGCAACATTTGAGTTGAGAGGTCTGCAAAATCCTGGCACCAGTGATAGTTTTCAGACTGAGGCTCTTATTTGATGGATTTTCAAAGTGATACTGTGCTCAGTTGGATCTATGTGGCCCTGGAAGTAGGCTTTCAGTTAACTTCTCAGAGGAAATACTTTCAAAAGGAAAAGTTTAATTTTGCCAAGAATCAGATAAGGTCAGAGTAATTAGACAAACCAGAGCTTTGTAGATTAGAGATGAACGCAACCCTCTCCATGGGGTAGTGCAAATGTGCTAGCAGAACAGGAAAACAAAATGCACGAGGATGCTGAAATTTGCTGAAAATCTGAAGTTCTGTGTATATCTCTTAGCATATTCTCAAGTGTAGGATTGCATTTTAGAAGGGTTTTTTTTCCCACATTTTTAAAAAAAGTAAAATGTATTTATCCTTCCCGTTTCTGGTTTCCACTTTAACCCACCAGAAAATGGGTTCACTGAATTAATTGTAATTTTTCTAATACTGCACATTTATGAATTGCTATCATAATTTGATTATAATATGATGATAACTCACCATAGGTTTTCAAGTACATATGCAGTAGGCTCCAACTAGCTTCCATGCATTTCTGTTATGAGACGGTAGGGATTGTTACCGCACCCCGCTACTGATGAAGTGGACAGCCTAAGGACTACATTGGCAGCTATCAATCAGCGTTAGTCTTCTGACATCAGCTGACCTTTGCTGGTTTATACTTAAGGTCTGGACCGATATTTTCTCCTGTTCTTCCTTGGCTGCAGAATAGTAAAACGCTTTTTTGTTTGCCTAAAGTAGTTTCTGTGAGTGTCTGTGCTCAGTGGTTGCGTGGCCTTTACAGATGGATAATGAAAGAGGACGGCCAGTTCCTTCAGTGGGATAATTTAGGCTTAAAATAGAAAAAAGTGGGTTCTGCTAATTCTGTTGGTCGGCCAGCAAAGGGAGGGCTGCAGATCTCTCCTCCTCCCTCAGTGACTGCATTAATGGAGTCTCTTCCCTCTATCCTTTTGTAAACCATTTGTAAACAGGGACTCTTCTCCTCAGTCAGATCTTGTTAGGTTGGCCAAGAGATCAGAAATCATAGTCAGGAACTAAGGACCAGAAAGCTGGTACAGTTGTATAGCCTTGGTTCCTTAGGAAACCGAGAGGAGGTGGTGTGAGCAGGACTGCGGCCAGGGACTTTTCAGGTTCCCCAGATTGCTGTGGCCTTTGCTTTCCAGCTCGGGGGAGGAATACAGACTGTGTCATCTTTGCTGGGCCTTCTGGCTGAAGAAAATGGGGTGTTTTGCATTGTAAAAGCACGATTGGAAGGAGAGGATTAAAGGGAAAGATCCTGAGAAGTCCAGGAAGACAACGATTGGCACTACTGCGCTTAAGTGTAAGAACACACAAAATACCAAACAAAATTGCAGGAGAGGGAGGAAAGTAGGAGCTGTTTTGACAAGAAGTCAGAAGTCTCGGTTACATCCAGGTGACTGAACGGTGCTCTGGCATTCCTGTGTAAGTGAAAACCAGGAGCAGAAGGGAATGGAAGAAAGAAGATGAAGAGCACCAGGGTTTTTTGAAACATACAGCTTGCATGGGTGTCAGCATCTGTGGAGTAGCCTTGCATTTCAGAGACATTTGCCAAGCAGACAGATCGTTCCTTTTCCCTGCCCTGTCTTGTCCTTTACGCACGTGAGCTTTGTCCTGGATTCGAAGAGCTGCGGGAGGACAGCGCTGCTCCCAGGTGAGACCCGTGCTGCTGGAAGGGAGCCTCCCAAACCTCAGAGCAGCCGGCAGTGGGCTAGCGCCTGCTGCCCGCTGAGAGCGCAGAGCTGCGGAGACTGCGAAGCAGGTGGAGTACTGACTGCTTAAGCGCGGAGGAGGCTACCTTCCAGACGGCGAGACAAACGGTCACATGAATTATACGGTGAATTGGCTCCCGCGGCTTGATGACATTTTCAGATGGGTTTCTGAGCAGTCACCCAGGCAATGTCTAAGCAAATCTATCTAGACTCTCTGCCTCGGTCCTTGAAACACAGACGAAGGAGAAAATGCTTGTCTCCGGTACGTACGGAAGACGACGTGCTTTGCCCTTTGCCATCTTCCTCTACCTGGCCTCCCGGTCCAAGGAGACAGGTTTTTCCGTTCTGACAGCCTCATACTGCCCAGACTTACCAAAGACAACTTCGGAGCAGTGCTGCTTCAGCCTGTTTGGGATCTGAATAAGCCTCACACGTGGACAGCTGTGCAGGGAAATGAAACCTCCCGACACTAGGTTTGTTTTTCTGCAGCTGTTTCTGTGCACCGTGTGAGGGGTACCTCTGAGCTCCAAGGTGAGAGACGGGTAGGGACCCACTCTCAGTTTCTGGAGTGTTGCACCCACCCCTGGCCATCCATTTTACCAGCAGGTCTTAGCGTCTATTTGCGTATTGGGTGACCTAAAAAAAAAAACCATGTGCACCAAAAAAAAAAAAAAGGGAAAAAGCCCCAACAGTAGTGTTTCCCACTGTGCTGATTTTAATCAGAAATGCTAAAAACCACTCAAACATGGGACAGTATGTAGGTTACCCTAAGACAGTTTGAAATTACACTGTAACCGCAAAGGGTAGCGTGGATTGATCTGCTGGCTGTGTAGAGAGCCGAGAAGAGCAAGGACTTGAGCTCAGCTGAAGCTCAGATATATGGTCATTCAGATAGTAATAATATGACATAAATAGTAATGGTAATAGCAGCTGTGGAAAAGATTAGAGCTTCAGAACCTCTTATAAGCAAAATAAGCAGTGGTCTTGTCTGAGGCTCTCTTCTGACTTAGAGTCATACTGCTCTTTGAAGGGCAAGCTGTATTTGTATGTTTGCA
The DNA here is from genome assembly GCF_030463565.1 of Pelecanus crispus. Lineage (NCBI taxonomy): Eukaryota > Metazoa > Chordata > Aves > Pelecaniformes > Pelecanidae > Pelecanus > Pelecanus crispus. Next base: position 154,807 of record NC_134645.1, on the reverse strand, counting down.
TTCTTCTGTATGTTTGAGTGTAGAAGCTTACAAACTTCTGTTCTGTTTTGAAATAAGATGAATGTAAAAATCTTGGCATGGTCTTATTTTGGTAATAGGATTGCATGCAGACATCCTTGTGGTTAAATAAAAAAAAAAAATCTATTTCCTGTGAAGGGGTCATTGTTTGCAAATGGAATGATTAACAACTGAGACTAGAGATGCAAATACAACTGTATGGTCTTGCTCATAAATGCTTAATGTAACTTACTTAAAATCTCTGGGGTTTTTTTTCTGTGGAACTGAATCTGATGTTGTCATTAAGAGGATAGCATCAACTTGGAAAATTGAATTTTTATTCGAATTCCTCTTTGGGTTTCTTGGGTCTCCCTCTACTTTAAGTCTTTGAGGTGCAAATTCTCTTTTCAGAATTCGTTGAAAGAAAACATTTTTATTTTATAATTTAAAAAACCTCGTGTTATGTGGCAGCCTTTAGATTATTTAGAATAGCCACTATAAAATACTAAAAGTCTTTAAAATGTCTGGTGCTCCCCAGAATGGAACAACTGTTCTGTACCCTTGCGCATGTGGCAAATGAGGACGCAGAGCTCAACTGCTTTAATAGCACCTGTAAACCCACCCATTTCACTGGACTTCAATCTCTTGCAGGATTGGTGGAATCAAGTTACTTAGACTTGCAGCAAAGCAACACGGATGACAATGCTGTAGAGCCTCATCAGGAGCGTTTCCTTTAAATAAGCTGATGTACAACGCAAATTTGATCCCCCACCACCGGCGCTGTTTTTTGTCTTCTCTTGTTCATCCTCTAGCGTTCCGCTTTCACAAGAATGCAAAATTCAGGATTTTTCTTTCAACCTTTAAAGTCTGCAAACTCTGCCTGGAAAACAGGCTGGTTCCTGAGCTTACCAGCATGGCTGCTTTTTACCCAGAATCTGAGTGGAAAAATGTAACCTTTTCTAGTGCTCTTGTGGTATGACCTCTGGAAACAGGGTGAACAATTTAAAGCTTCCTGCTGCATGTTAAAAACAAGAGAAAATGTTTCTTTCTCCTGCTTCTGCCTCTCACCCTTTCCCAGTATTTGTGCTTGCCAGGGCTTTTCATTTAACCTTTTTTTCTTCTAAGCCCGTCCTTGGTCCTATTTGCCCTTGTTGATGCTCTCTTACAGGGCATTAGAGGGAAGCAGAAGCGTGTGTGTGGAGGGTGGGGTATGTGTCAGATTTGGGGGTTTTTAACTCTCTGCATTCTCGGTCCTGGCTGCTTTGTTTTGCTCAAGCTCTATCTGCAGCCATGCCGCTAAACTTGTTTTTTCACTGCTGTTCCCTGCCATTTATATTTTAATTTCTGCTTGTATCAAATCAAAAGCTGTGCCTCTATCTTAAATCTAAAATGTGTTACACCTGCAATATTTGCCATTTGGGCAACTGAAACTTCCAACATAACTACCTACTATGTGGTCAGTAAATGTGTGAGTGAGAAGAGTTAGGCTATTTAAATGCAATTATAAGCTCACTGTTAGAAATCCTGGAAGGACTTTTTAGCCATGGAACTTGGCTCCTCTTTAGTTCAGAAGTTTGTTCGCAAATTACCAGTGGGAACTGGTTGTGACTTTAGAGGAACTCTGCTAACCAGCTGGAGATCACCCCCGTGATATTTCTCATTATGTGCACATGTTCTAGTTATGTGTTACTGTATTCTTCTGGGTGTTAAACCATTCATTCAGTTTACCTGATAGTGGAAAATGCTGCTTCTTCCTAACTGCATCTTCAGTTTCTCACTTGGACGTGACTCTCAGAAGACTTAATTGCATTTAGGATCTTCAGGCAGGATTTTTTGGGGGGTGTTTGGGGTAGGTTGGTTGGTTTGTTTTGTGGTGGTTTTTTGCTGGTGGTGGTGGTGGTTGTTGTTTTATATTTATGGTAATGTGTTTCCTCTCTTGTGGGTGATTTTAATTTTTTCTTCCCCCTCCTGGTCAGCCCCATTAATACTGTAATATTTCAGAGCAGATTGTAGTGACATCTAACATTTTGTTCTATTTGTACTTCATGCTGAGGTCAAGCAAACAAACAAAGCAATCACTATGTTTTAGCATTCTTTTTTAATGAGCACATTAAAATCTACTCAGATCAGCTGTGAAGGGAAGGGAGAAACATGGAACTCTGAGTAGTAGCACTGTCTTTTTGAAGCAATTTATGGAAAAGTAATAGACTAGAGGGATATGTAAGGACTCTGGTAGGAAATAAATGGCACCGTGTTGTTGACGGAAAGGGTTTTGGCACAAGGCCTATTGTGACTGTTTCTGTGGCTTAGAAAGGAATTTCCTACAGACTGGACTAACCATTAAAAAAATGTTTCTACTTTTAGGAGTTCAAGGCATACAGTGGAGTCTTCCAAGGGAAGATGTCGTCTTTGACAATGAAAGCCCGTTGTCTGGACAAAAGAGGAAGTTTCTTTAAGGTAAATGGGATATTTATACGGAACATGAAGTAGATGGGTTTATGTGAAACAAGTGCTGCAGAATGTGCAGTACAGTCTGTGATACGTAGCAAGCCTTTTCTGTGAAATAGGAAGCGCTTCACTGAGCATCTCTTTTTATAGGGGGTATTCGTGGTTAGATTACCATCCAGTTATTTAATGTGTATATTGTTTTCTTGTACACTGAATAGAATATTTGGTGTAAAACAGCTTGTGGCTTTCTTTGCCATTAAGGTGAGAATGTAATCTTTATTATGCATAGGCATAAAATTATTAGAGCCTTCGTAAACTGGATTTGTGTAGCTTAAAGTTGCGGTACACGTTCATGATTTCCATTATTGGATTGAAAATCAGTTTCATTTCCTCGCCTATTTTAAGAAAAATTGGTGGGGGCTCCTTGTTGGTGTGTAATCTGAACACTGACAAAAATACTATATTTGTCTTCTCAATATATATTTCAGTCCTTTTTGTGTTTTGGTGTTTTTGCTTTGTTTGTGGGATTTGTTTGGTTGGGTTTTTTTCTTTAAAGTGTAAGTGCATCTTGTTTGAAATGAACAAGAAGCTGGTGCTTAGCTCACTGCCATACTCTCAAAAACCCAGCAAGGCAGGTGACTCTGTCTTCAGGCACCTACGTACTTCAAAGGAGTCTAATGCTTCCTCCCTTAAGATACTCAGCCGGCTTCCTGATGATACAGGCACTGAGAGCTAGTAGTTCTGTTCTGGCGTGGATGTGCTTATAGAGAGAAAACAGAAATAATTCCATTTATTTGGAATTTTCTGTGTTCTGGGGGCTGTTGTGAGGTGTCATGTGGCTTACAGCACACCTAATACAGCATATTCCAGTGAGAAATCTGTTTCGGGTGAGAGCCCTTCTGTCCCCCCGCAGCTGCACTCTATCGCAGAGCAGAGCTGATGCACGGCAGTGCACGAGGGGCCCGGAAGGCAGGGTGCCACACAGGCTCCCTCATGCCCCTGGGAGCAGGTGGGAGTACGGGCGTGGGTGGAGGCCTCTCCAGACTTGAGGTGCTGCTCAGTGCTGTGGGAGGTCGGGCCTTCGGTTGAAGCACCTTCAGGTACTCCCTGGAACTCTTTAGAAATGCATTTTTCCCTGGGCGTGAATATCCGATTTCTTTTTTTTCCCTGCTAACCTCAGTACAGCTGGAAGGTGGAACCTTGAACTGCATGAGGAAGGATGTACTTCAGATTGGCTGCCTGCCATCATTAGGTTTTGGGCGTCTTCTGTGATCATCTTTGCTTCTACATAGTTACAAATCACTTCTGTCAAGGATTAAACTTGATGACTTAATTTTGCTTTTTCCCAGTGTTTCCTGCAGAGTTAACTTGCAGGATTGGCCCCAGATTTGCTCAGCAGTAGCAGCTGAGCTCAGGTGTGAACAATCACTGCAAAAGTAAGCATGGCTCACCGTGTCCTCTCTTTTGCCTGCTGCTCCATGCGAGGTTTGTTAAGGCTTTGGGGGATCAGTCAGGGCTTTCCGGGCTGCAGTGAGCTTGCTGTTTTCTAGGGGAATGTGGGAACGTGTTTTGGTCTTTTTATATGACAGAGAGAGAGTCTTCATGCAGTGGAGAGACTTTGGAGAACTGGCATCACAAAAAGCAGAGGTGCAGTAGGAGTTATCGGTACAGTTTTCCAAAGACAACCGAATCCCATTAATGGTTTTATTTATGTGTAGTGGAGGAGGTCTGGAGGCAGCGCTGAAGTTAATTGTAGATAAGGCTGTAGTTAACATTTTCTTCCAGAAAAAAAGTAGTTAACAAAGGCTTCGTGTGCACTGTGTGAGTACAGCTGCGAGCACCATATGCTTCTGGAGAGCAGGACAGGAAGAGCAGTGTCCAGGCAGTGCCACTGTATGGCATACTTTATGTACGTATTGAAAGTATGCTGACCTACCAAGCTGTCGTGTCCTACCACTGGCCAGGAAGATAGGTGTATCTTTCTGATGTAAGGAAGAGAGTAAGCTGTCACGTAGACCAGCGTGGGATCAGGGTTAAATACAACAGAGCTGATTTTGTCTGTTCTGTGCTAGAATTTTGCTGTTTATATAATGCCAGGGTCACAGTGGCTGTCTTGCTGGGCAAGGCTTTGCTCTAAGAAGCAAGCAAGATTTACAGGTGCTTCTGAGCACTGAATTTCCTTACCTTGATCACCTCCCTTCGAAGGCGATGACACTCATGACAGGCTACAGGCAAAGGAGAACCAAGCCAAGTGGTGGCCGGTGCCTTTAGCACACGGAGAGCTATAATGGCTGCTGGTGCAGTGTGTGGGACCAGCGTCTGTGTCAGCAGCTTCGTACTACTGTTGTAGTGACACGCATGCACATTCAAGTGTGTGTTTCATGTGTTGCATGTTTTCTTTATCTTAAGGCAATCTTACCGGGCCAGTATTTAGGAAACAAATGATCAGCTCTGCAGTGACAGCACGTTTTCCTCTTTGGTTTGCTCAGAACTTCTCGTGGTCAGCAATAAACAGGGTCTTCTGGGGACAGGAACCACTTCCCAGTTTTGCAGCGTGCTTTTGTTGTGTCTTATGTCTCATAGGCACAAACATCAACGTTGTTTGATGGCAATCTACAGCCATATAGGGAGACTGGTCATATTTTCAAATCATAGCAAGAAACTGTCTCGCGAGCAATATTTCTAGGTTGTCATGTGTTTGCTGAAGGAATCGTGATGTCAGTGGGACTGTAAACAAGGGCTTGTGTCATTTTCTGCAGTCCTTTGGTATCTCCTTGTGTAAGTAATTCTTGTGTGGAAAATAGATGCTGGAATAGCTATTTTGTGTGCCTCCTGTTCATGATTGTCACGGTTGTAGTTACTGAAAATTATTAGGAATGCAGTATGCCCGAACAATTTCAAGATGCCAGACTCTGATGGCCATAAGAAGCATTGTCAATTAAGAAACTAAGGTTGTCCTAAATTTTCCTAAGGACGTCCTGGCAGGGGAATGGCCTGAAGAACAGTGGGAATAAAAGATGCCTCAAAGCTACCTTTCAGACCTCTCGCCATTCCTGGGAAGTTACACTCTTGGAACACCGTTCTGAACCTACGGCATTGAATTGGAAACTGCAGGCGGTCAGTGTATCCAGCCTGTGTGTAGCGTACCCGGCGTCTGTCTGTGTGCACTTGTGTGTCCAGTCAGATTACCTTCTCTTTCCTTTCCCTCTCCCACATTTGTAAAATTGTGACAACAGTTACATTTGCTACAGCTGTACAGGTGAGCAAAGAAAACACTTGGCACATCACATTTTTTAAGTTTACATGATTTTAATTTGCCTTGTCTGTCTGCGTTTAGGAGACCTAGTAATGAAGACATAGGCTTTTACCCGTACTGACCTGTACTTCAGAATGTTCTCCCAGATGCGCAGACTGTGTAGTGTACTTTGCATATGGCTCTCATGTTGTGCTTGTTACTTTACACTTGCCCAAGAAACCTTTAGCATGCTGGCATGCAGTTTCTCAGGGCACTGAAATCCTCATAAAGAGTATCTTACCGTTCTCAGCAACATTTACGAGAAAATTCATTGACAAATACCAGTGGGAAATTCCAGCTTTACTTTTCTTTCTGGTTCTTAAATAGTTCCCATTGCTGTAGCTTCTAACCATCTTAGTTTTTTTCACATTCATTCTTTTGACTGTTAGTACACCAGGAAAACAGTATTGTCCTCACTTTACAAAGAGTGAAGCTCTGCAGTTTTATAGGCTAAATTCTCTGGAGTCTTTACATCTTGTAATTGATGAAGTCTGAGCACCAGCAGGTAATAGAAATGAAGCAAAGATGGAGTTAGGCTTGGGTAATTCTGGGACTGAATAGCTTGCCAGTAGTTACAGAGGGAGTCTGTGGTAGAGCAAGGAACTGAATATACGTCTCTGACAAACATCCTTTTTACTGAGCCATCCTCCTTCTCATCAAAATGTTCCAACCTTTATTGAACTGGCATCAGACATTTTACACCACTAAAGCTTTTCTGTCCCAGAATCAAACATTGGGTAAAACTGTGTTGCTTACTGATGAATAAGACACTGAATAATGTTAGTGGTCTTGGGAATTTATAGCTCACTGTGCAAAATAACCAGAAATTGCAGCCACATATCAAAATATTTAATAGTATTCAGCCATTTGGACAAGTGCAGAAATAGCATTGCCAGTTTGCCTTGTCTCTGGCGCTTTGCCACCTTGTCACACAGGGTGCTCTTTGAGGGTTGCTACGCTCTGCTTATCAAAACAGGAAGGAAAAGATGTGATGCCAAAGAGGATGCAGGTCTCCAGAAAGAACAAAAAATGAGATGCTGGCAGGAAGGGGGGTGGTAAGTGCTGAGGCTCATTTCTCCAGTCTGATACTGCTCCTTGCTGTCTTCAGCCCATGTTTCCTTGCCAGATCAGAAGCACTGATCTTACCTTTTCCTCTTTAGCTGTTGTAAATCTCAGGACATTCTGCAGTGGTCACGTTGACTGACTCTTTCAATGCATGCTCAGAAAGATAGCAGTTTCATTAATTCTCTGTACAAGCTTATTTGTGTTTCAACACAAAAAACAGGAATTCAGTTGCCTTGCAGTGATGGATGATTGATTTTTCTAAAAATGTCCTGAAACAGACATCAAGTCAAAGCCACCTGTCTTGCTCTTGGGACTGGGAAACTCTTCATGAGTTGAATGAGTAAGAAGACCTGTAGCTATGCTGGGCTTCTGAGGGGCACCGGTCTGTGTTTGGTCCTGGGCATGTGCTTTCCGTGATGCTCAGCAGCGATGCGTGTGTAGACAGAGCAGCTTCAGAAAGGTGACTGTAGCTCCTTGGGAGTGTGTTGCTTCTAGTGTACGCACTTGCTCTGATTTTTGCTGCTTATATGACATCTTGAAAGAGGTGAAACATAAAAATGGAATATATGTGCTCAGGTGAGAGAGTGCTGGGGAGCCGTGATGAGTTATCTTTGTGGTCTGTATGTAGGATTTACATTGTCACTCCTGCCAGCTTCTAAAAGCTGAGATCAGTCTTGCTGAATGAAGAATCAGTTGACAGTAAGCATAGCGTGATATGTTATGAAAGGAAATGTTGTGGTTTAAGATGTTTGCATTAATTATTTCATTCATGGATTTTAGGAATGTGAACAGTTACAGTAGGGGGGTATTTGTGGCAATCTAATGTTTAGGATAGGTTTGGTTAGGGAATACTGTACTGTGCTGCTATGTGAATTCATGCTGTCTGAGTCTGTCCTGGTTTTGGCTGGCATAGGGTTAATTTTCTTCCTAGCAGCTGGCATAGTGCTGTGTTTGGGATGTAGTATGAGAATAATGTTGATAACACACTGATGGCTTAGTTGTTGCCAAGTAGTGTTTATACTAGTCAAAGACTTCTCAGCTTCTCGTGCTCTGCTGACTGAGAAGGCTGGAGGTGCACAAGAAGCTGGGAGGGGGCACAGCCAGGAGAGCTGACCCAAACTGGCCAAAGGATATTCCATACCGTATGGTGATGTGTTCAGTATAGAAACGGGGGGAGAGCTGGCAGGGGGGCCGCTGCTCGGGGACTGGCTGGGCATCGGTCAGCGGGTGGTGAGCAGTTGCATCGTGCATCACCTGCTTTGGATATTCTTTTATTATCATTATTACTACTACTACTGTCTTATTGTCTTTTATTTCAATTATTAAACTGTTCTTATCTCAACCCACGAGTTTTCTCACTTTTACTCTTCCGAATCTCTCCCGCATCCCACTGGTGGGGGGGGAGTGAGCGAGTGGCTGCGTGGTGCTCAGTTGCCAGCTGGGGTTAAACCACAACTGAGTCAGAATTAGTACTTGGGTTTACAGTGGTTGTATTGTAGTTTCTTTTTAACTTATAGAACAGTGTTTTATCAGAAATAAACTCCAAAGGAAAAACATGGGACACAGAAATGGCTATTTATCATGTTATGTAAGGTCTCCTTTTAATTTGGGGTCTTTTATCCTGTTAAATAATTCACCACCTGAGAAGATGTCATACGTTCAAATACATTTCTTTTCATTTAAACCTCTTCTTTCTGTAGCATAGCAGGGTAATATCTCTTTCACAGTCCGAAATAATCTGTGACAGTTTTCTTCAGATTACTTTTTAAGTTTTGGGGCTCATGTATGTTGTTTTACACTAACAGGGGCCTCTGACAAATATATTCATCCACTTATGGTTGTATTTCCCTTCGGAAACTGCCTCTTATGATCTTGATTTCGAGTCTGTTGAAACCAATGGGTGAGTTTTCCCGTTACTTTCAGCAAAATAGGAATCACGCTCTTTGCGAATAGAGAAATCTGTTTGAAGAATTCAAATATTCTGAGCCTTCCCCTAAGAAGAAGGCGGCCTCCTGCTCCTGCTTGTTTTTTCAGGGTTGGATCTAACAATCGTACACGCCCAGGATCCTTCCTGCATTTTGTAGAAACATACCTTGTTTCTTGTATAACGCTAATCGTGCAAGCACCACATGCACTGATCAGAAGTTTCATTGATCCTAAATACTTCAGAAATGAAGTCATAAAATCATGAGTAGACCTTACGTTATTTGATAGAAAAGAATCTGTCAGGTGCTGTTGTAATAGTATGTGTCAGTTAATTGCAAGAATACCAAGTGATGCAACTCCAAAAGACTTTTTTTAATTATTTTTTAATCAGGAGAAGAGTGACCTTTTTTTTTTTTTTTTACATGAAAAAAATTAGGGAAAACTAGTTGCCATTTGCAGAAAATATTAGCAGTTTATTTTAAAAAATGAGGTTTTTACTCCTAAAGATAAATGTTTTAGTTCAGGTGCAGTACCTGCTGGTAGCTGATGAGTTACAGTTTGATTGCAGAGTGCGTCCTGTTCTGGGGCACTTGGTAGGTCAGGTTCAGGTTTGATGCTCAGCACTTGACCTAGTTTGCTTGTCAAGGACCTACTGACTTTTCATAGACTAAGGAAAGACTGCCTTGTGTCATGGAGGATGTGCAATATACCCGAGGAATTTGGCCTGTAGAAGAGAATATGAGCGTAAGACTGCTTGAAATGTGCCATTTTGTTTAAGTTCTCTTTAGAAAAAGAAAAAAATAAAATTGCTAAACAAAGAAAAATTCCTGTTGGGCAAGACAGTTTCTGACAAGTTCTCTTCAAGGCAGACACAGAAATTAAAAAGCATTAAGATTACAACGCCTTCAAGATAAAACTGTTTTGCAGTGCTTGCTTTGTGCTGTTCCGATTTCAAGCATTTGTAAGTTTTAAAACCTGTTTTAAAATATTTGTTTTCAAGAACTTTAATCTTATGTAAGCAAGCACCTCTCCCAGACAAAGATGTAAAAGGTAGTTGTGTTAGAGGCTGAATGTGGCAGCCGTACAAAAATAATTTCAAATAACCTCCAAAGATAAATTGGATATTGGAAAGCATCAGAAAACGTGCTGCCGTGGTCGCTTTTTAGGTATAAGTACACAAAGGAATTAAGGAACGGCAGCGTAGGAAGGTTATGCAGTAAATTCTTCTGCATTGTGGATCCGTTCCATCTTCTGGGGTCAAACTGATGTACGAAATGATAGCGTGGAGTGTCAGCTTGAGTTTTGGAGCATGTTGTCGTGCTGTTAGTAAAAGTTGGATTAAAATTCTTTGCTGTAGTGCCCAGAGATTTTGTTTTCTGGGAGGGTGACGTTTCGTGAGATTTCACCACCACAGCAGCTCTGGTCGAAGCCGGCTGACACAGTTCAGTTAACAGCCAGACGGCAACGCGGCCAGGCGGGCTTTCAGGCGGTGGCCGAAAGCCCGTGGATGCTTCTGCGGAGAGCTCCTCGTACTGCATACTTTTCAGGGAAAGATGCTGAAAAACTCTTTTGTGCAAACTGTTGGCCTGTGAGGCGCTTACGCTCTGTCAATGCGTGTGAGAACAGGGCACGCTTGCTGCTGCGATGGTTCTTTGTGGCTACGGTTGGTCTTGTGGGTGCAAAGACTAAGGCGATGTTGCCCACGAAGAGGAGCTCCTTACGCAGAGCTGATTCGTCCTGTCGGCGTGTCTAGCAGCTGGCTCACGTGGAAGAGCAGCTTAGCTTTCATGCAGTTACCAGTGTAGGAAGTTTTGCAGGGAACGAAGTCTGGGCTGTGGTGCTGGCAGCTTATGATTCAAAAGCAGCTGCTCATGTAACAGGGTTGCTCCGCTTTGCTTACCGGTTCCCCTTTCTGTCTTTGAAGCAGAAGCACGCGCTTCCCATGCTGCTTCTCACGATACCTGGTGCCCCCATACCTCCAGCCAGCTGCCAAAATCTCCCTCTTGCCGTCTCTACAGCTTCTGTGCGTTGGCAACGCACAAATCCGCTGGCCGCAGCTGCAGCGGGGTGTGCGCTCGGCATCAGGCTGGCTTCCCTGCCACGCGCGACTGTTCCTGGGGCGTCTCGGCTCCCTGCCTCTCCGTGACAGCAGGCCCGGGAAAGAAAACACCGGGTAGGCTTCGAGAGTTGGATAGAGCACCGACTCGCCCTCCCCTTATTCCTGATCAGTTTTTCTGTGTGGAATGGGTGATTTCTTCGAAGAAGCCAGGGGATTGCCAAGCAGCGTGTCTCCTGCTCTGCTTGAGTCTTAAGCAGACAGCTGACATTTGAAGGAAGGCTGAAGGCGACGCATCTGTTGCCTGGCAGAGCTGACATAATCCCTTTCAGCGGTTTGACGATAATCCCTTGAAAACGAATAGATGGTCAATTCCAGCTTGATTATTCTCATTGACTGTTTTTAAGATGCTTGTGTGGTTGGCCTTAGGCTTTACCGTGCTCTATGCAAAGGAGCTGGGCGTGCGGGGTGATTCTTCTGGTTCCACCCTCTCCCTGGGCCCTTCGTGATCCCCCCGTCTTCCCCCCGGGGACCAGACAGGGCGACCGGTGCATGTAGCACTGGCATAGAGTAATATTGCCGACTGAATGAAAAGGCTGCTCTGCTGACCTTATTCAGTGTTGTATGCAGCGGAGCTCTTACCTGCAGTAGGTCTGTTTCCTTAACAGCTTAAATCCTTGAATAGTGTTTAATAATATGTTGAGCTTCAGGTAGTGATTTCCCTCACGAGTTTATATTTTAAATGGTTAAATATAGTTGCAGCTCCTGGTGGATCAGTGGCGGTCGATAATGAGACTCCCGGCGCTGACTCACGCTGCGTGCTGTAGCTGACGAGTGGTGCCTGCCCTCCGAGATGGCTCCGGGCAAGCCGTGACAGGAAGCCCCAATATATTTACAGCTGGTGAAATTGCTCATGTCTGACTACTTGGTGCTAGAAAAACTTCACGCTGTCACAGTGAGTAGGAAGCATCTTCAGGGAATGCCGTGATTTAAAGCTAAAAACTGAGCCTTGCTTCATCTGTTAGAAAAGTTAATTTTTTTTTAGCTGTTAGTGCAAGATGAGGCACATAAGGCGGTTCTGTTCCTGATGTGGCTGAGTTCGTGACTCCGCAGACAGTGTTAGAGCCTTCGTGGCTATCTGGTGGGAACAGGGACACGGCTGTAACCTGGTCAGTTCAAATAAATCAACTCTCAGTTGCGTTCAGGTGCAACTTTGGGAAGGTTTTAACAGCGGCACAGTGTTGCTGCAGCAAAGAAGGGCTGCATGGTGCCTTATTGGAGCAATTGGGAGGTTAGGAGATCTGAAAATACTGGGAACTTCACAGTAGACAGAATGAATTCCACTTTACTCATTCAGCTGCCAGAGAGAGTGGGAGGATTTCATCCGAGAAACCTACTGTTTGGAGGCTAATACGGAAGGTGGAAACGTAGTGCCCAGTGTGGCTGGGAAGAGAAGGATATTGCCTTAATTTAAGTCTGTCTGCTTAATCTAAAAGTTCAATTTCCTGGCACTGAAGTCAATTAAAATTTGCAAGTCTTGCGTTTGCATGCTTGAAAAAGGGGCTAAGTTGAAACATGTCGCTCCTGATGGAGGACAGAAAATACAGGGCAGGGAAGTGGTGAGGTGTGTGCCTAGATGTAGGTAAAGGTGTGACGGATCAGGGAGTAAAAAAAGCAAACAGAAGACTGTGCTGGGCAATTACGAGCTGTTTTAAGGAACTGAAATTAAGAGGTTCAGCAGAACCAGTAGGGATAAGAAGGTTACAAAAGCTGTAGAGATACAGTAAGACTTGCGTCAGCAGCGTAGATCTTATTTAACAGTAACAATTGCATGGTTGTGTTTGACTACCTCATTGCACTTTGCAAACCTAGTAATGAATGAAGACTGGGGAAATTAGGAGGTACTTAAAACTGAGTATTTTTTGCTTCTGTTTTGACATTGGAACTTCTCTTTCATAAAACAAGCCCCTTGGCTGTATGTTTCACTGTGAACCACCGTCAGTTATGAAATGTGATTTTAATCCAGGGAGAGGAAGTCCTGATTTAAGTAATTGAAAGGCTGTAATTAAACCTGGAATGGATTTTGTTCACCAAAGATGTGCTCCATTTTTTTCCCATATACTTGTCACATTCCCTATTTAAAAATGGCAAATTGTATGTTTCTTTCCAAACCATGTATTTCTTTCTAAACATGTATTTATTGGGGTTTTTTGACTTGCATTTCATAAATCTTGATGCAAATAATGACGAGAAATCATTGTGTCAGTATTTTAGAACGTCATTAGTTATTTAGAACTAACTTTGAGAAGGCACGTTCGTGTTTGAAACTAATAGAGTAGTTTAAGAGTGCTTATTGTAGCTAGTGACTGTAATGGATTGCTCATCAGAGATTTAGGCCTAGTAGAGCTTATTCTTCCACTTCTACGGCTTAGTCACAGCCTGGAAGAGAAACGCAATTTTTCTGTCTTTTTACACTTGTAGTTAGCTTCTCTGTTTTGAATCAATTGACTATTGAACTGAATCAGTGGATATCTCTCTCTACAGGTACTGTAGAGAGAGATTACTGTACAGGAGGATTGCTGTTGGAAAAAAAAAAAAAAAATGGCTAAGTACATCAGCTGTAGTTTGGGTTTGTAGCCAAAGACTTTCCACAGATCAATTGCTTTCTTTAAAACCTGAACAGCAATCCACATGATTAAAAAATTTATTTAAATTTTATTCTTTTAATGGTTGACTTGAAATCTTGGCATGGCTTGTCATAATTTTAGGTGTTATTTTTAAAAGAAAAATACTTGGTTAAATATGCTGGAAGTTGTTTCTTTGACCGTCGTGTGCATATGCCCACTCTGAATACAGTGCGTGATAGGGGTGTGCAGCTCTTTATTCCCTGTGGAGGTCGGTAGTTATTTTTCTCATTAGTAAGTGTCAGCCCAAAAGTATGTTTCCTGCTACTGAGTAGGTGGCTGGAACTCCTGAGTGGTCTGAATTCCAGAGGTGTCCAGGTCAGATGGCAGAGTTTTGGGTGACCGATGCAGTTATGGGCTAGTTCGGGGTGCCCAAACCGGGGCATGTGTTCTCTGTTCCAAGGTCAGCTCAAACAGCCCCAGACCCTGGGCTGTTTGCTGGGGAGGCTGGGCAGCGGGGCTTGATTTCACGGTGGGGCTGACGGGATCTGGTGACGTGCTGAAAGGGGCGGACGCGCTCCCAGCCTGGTGCTGTCCTCTGTTTCCTGGTGCCTGCTCTGGAGCCTGTCTGACCCCCTCAGAGATGAGGTTCAGGTCGTTAAACCAGCAGAAAACTAACCAAAAGACAGAGTGAAAAAGTCTTCCAACCTTTTAGCAAGCTGAACCAGCCATCGGGGCTAGCTGAACAGCCAAGCCAGCCTGAGGGAAGAAGTGGAACCTCGCTCTTTGGGGGCAGCACACCATAGCATGAAACTCCCCCTCCATCAGGTCAGAGGATTTTTTTTGCATTTTAGAGGATTACAAGAATAAATGTATTAGGGATGATGATGCTAAGGCGGTAGAGGCTTTGAAAGAGGAAAACCCAAGCAGTGTGATCTGCAAGACGCAGTTGGCCGCGTGCTGGCTAGAGGCTGGTACTGCTCTCCAAGCAGCCGGCTCCGAGCTCCGCTCCGAGGCGTCGCCGCTGCCCGTCGCCCGTCGGACGTGCCTGATGATGCAATGGCTTTCCAGCGAGGCTCGTCCGGCAGCAGTGGCACGTGTATTTGTCACCGCGTAAAGCAAACGTGGGGGCCGGATTCCTCCCTTGTGCAAAAGGAGGAGTGAATTTACCCGTGCCTAGCAGGGCTCTCGGTGGCTCTTTTTTGGAAGGCGCTGTTTGGTAGGGGCGCGGGGTGCTGCGGTGAGGCGCGAGGCCGCTCCGTCAGGGCGACGCGGGTTCCTCCCGCTGCTGTTTCTCATGGTCGGGAAGGCATTGCTCACATCGCGCCGCAGTGACTCAGGGGCTGTCTGAGAGTCAGCAGGTGGAAGATCTTTGTAAGCTGCTGTGCCAGCGGCACGGTGTGGCTGGGAGCTCTGACCTTGACGGAAAGAAGGCTATGGCATGGATGTAGTGGATGGTACTTCATCTCGCTTAAGGTATAGTTAATGGAGTTGGCCTATTGTAAGTGGAGACTGAAAACTTTTTTGAATCGGTCAGAATGATGCTGCACAGCAAAGGAGGGTGTGAATTTCAGAGGTAGAGGAAAACTTCCAATAAAGCAGTATAGGAAAATGTTGCCTGTAGTTCTTTGAAAACGCTGCTCTACTGAGCTGTCTAACGCTAGTAGGACTCGGGGTCATGTCTCGGGGTCATGTCTTGTGGGCGACTATGAAGTCTGTTCTAGCTTGGACTAGAAAGCTGTTTTTACTTCATCTGCCCGGGTTTTTGTTTGTTTGCTCTGAGGTGTGGTGGCGGGGGTAGAGGAGACGGCATCACTGCAGACCTTTTCGTTGGGTTTGCCTACAGGCAGGAGAGGGGGAACGCCGGCAGGGTTTGCATGCTGTCACGGTGCCGTGCGTCAAGCAAGCTGGATGCAGTTGCTGCAAAGAACGCCCGACCGCATGCCTTGCAAACTTCGTAGCCGGTTTCTGCTCAACAAAAGGTTTCCCAGACATCTGGCTAGCAAACGCTGTATTTCTCAGGGTACAGCCCTCGTGCTAATCCTGCCCACTTGAAAGTGAGTTCTTGCCCTCGTGTCCAAAATTAGGATTGTGTTCCACCTGAGCTGCAGTGTTACAGGGCAGTTCTCTAGTTGTTTTGTCCGAGTGCGGTCCAAGACCTGATGGGAAAAGCAGCCACCCGTTTCCTTCTTGCGTTGTTACTTTTCATCCACCACAATACCATAATGCTGGCTTAGCGTCCCTTCTGAAACAACTCTTGCAGATGGAACTCTTCTAATTATATTTTTGCTTCTTATTTGGGAAACTATGCTACTAAATGCTACAAACTATCAAATCATTTACTTCTTTTAAGCTGTTGTGTATAATAGGTTGAGGCTGCAGATTTAATATATTTAAATAAAAAAGCTAGCCAACCTGGAAGGTTTCGTACTGGCACAAAACAGAAGTTATTTTTCCTCGTAGAATGATTATAAGTGGCCCCAACCCTTACTTTTTCCTTTGCAAGGGGAAGTCCAAATAGGATGTGATTTTTAAAAAAAAAAAAAAAAAAAAAGTTTGTAATCTCTGGTGACTAAACTTGCCCGGGCTTCTTTTCCACGCCTCTTCCACTCACTTGACATCATACTATTTTTGTCCCTTTCTAGCTCATTGACACAATTGCCTCAGAAATCGGAGAACTGAAACAGGAGATGGTACAGACAGATCTCACAGTGGAAGATGACTCTGCTGATTTGCGAAGGTGATTAAAAATGTTTATTTTCATAGTTTGTGGAGGTGTACCGTGACAGGAATGTTTTCATTGTGCTCTCTTCTTGGGTGGCTTACGTCCTAGAACTTTTCGTCCTGGCAACACGGGGGGTGTAGATAATCTTGCTCTTGATTCAAGGGATTTGCCTTTGTGCAGGAGGAGTGCCCAGAGATTCAGTTGTTCTGTGTATTTGCCTTAATATCTGCTAAAAGCAACTGAACTTCACTTCTTCCTTGTTACAAACCTTAGCTACTGGTGAATGTCTAAAGCAGGAAACTACTACTGTTATTCCCATTGTCTACAGCAATGAGCTTTGCTTTCACGCTGTAAAGACTAAAAAAGTCCATTGCTTCAAGTGACTCTGTGAAGGTTCAACATACAATAACATGATTTATTTATGTTCTCTGGTTAAGGAGTATTGACTGTTACGAGCTGATGCTTTTGTGGGTTATGTGTTTATGTTCATTTATATGTGAGTATGGTGCATGTTAAAAAAAAAAATTAAGTAGATGGGGGCATTTCCTTAATCTTAAAATTATTTGAGATGCATATTATAGTGCAGGTAAGAGTTCTGGCTTTTTAAAATAGATCATGCCACGTAGGTGTGGACCGTGGAAATTTGTAATGTTAAACTTGTGCCTTTAAGTGGGCATAGTGGGACCCCAGCATTTTGGCTTTGCTATGGCTGTAGTGCTTGATTGGTAATGTCTGTTAAATTGACATCTGGAGGATATTCAATATTTTAATCAATGTGTTCACAAGAGAACACATTTTTGTACTTATTGTTGAAATATTTATTGCAAGAGGAAAGCAACCGGTGCAGGCGTTCTGTTTTATCCGACTGCACAGTCCGGACCAGCTCTGGAGCTGGTGGGCTTTGTTCTTCAAGGCAGTGAGTTAATGAAGTGGATAATGGTCTGTTATTTAGAATTACATCCACGTTTTTTAGCCTTTTTTTTTTTTTTTCCCTTCTAAAATACTTCTGAAATGTGCTAAAACTTACTACAATATATATTTAAATTATTTAAATAAAACAATGAGCAGCACCTTTGTTGCTGAAGTGGTAAAGAACATAACAGCTGAACTAATTAAGTCCTTGGCTATGCCCCGGCTGCACATTATTCCAGTTTTAAAGCTTTTGAAAGCGCAGTTCTTTTACAGCAGCGGAAAGGATACATTTCGGTGATTCAGCTCATTAATTTCAATGATCATTAGCTAATTTTCAGTTAAGAAAAGGCTTCTTGTATCTTTGAATACACCATAGGCATGAAAGACTACGATCTACTAGTTCTAAAATCTTGGTGGATGCACGTAGCTGGAAACAGTCAATTAAATCTCCCCATTTTACAGATGCAGGGAAATTTCTTTTGCTGATTTTTTTTTTTTAACATTGATTTTTTTAAACTGAATTTGTTAATTTTGAGTGCAAAATATATTTTGATTAAATTAAATGAGTAAAGCTAACATAAAGTGGATAATGCTATTTCCATTACTACTTCACTCAATTCAATTTCATATTGAAATAATAGCCATCCAATAAAAAAAGAAACTCATGCTTTTCTGTCACACTTGAAATGATAAAAGTAAAATATGAAATCTGAATAAATGAATTAAGGTCAAATTTTTTTTATGTCTACATAATTCTGAACTGTGTGCTTCTATGTAAGAAAGCAGTTGTATCAAAGTTGGTGTAAACCGTATAATTAGTTGTGTACTGATATCTTTAGTTTATGTAGAGCTACAGAGCGAGATTACAGTAATTAATTTCAACTAAGATTTTCCAGAGTTCTTATTTAAACTGGACTTCCCACAAGGATGTGTTTACTATCATAACTTTATTTCTTTGTAGTTAATTTAAAACTTTGTAATTAACGTAGGTTGCTTTTACTATTGAGTGTTCTGCTGTTCAGAAGTTGGTATCTTGATGTGGCATTTGGATTTGCATCTAGAGAAATTTGAGCTGAAAGGAATGTCTATTTTCCTTGCTTGTTTTTCACCTTAGCGTATATCCGCATGCACCCAGAACAGTTTTAGAAAGGCAACAGTTGCAAAAGCTCTCAACTGTATTCAGAAAAATAAGTGCATGAAATCGTATGTCTGCAACTTTGTGGTGTGTGGGTTTTGGTTGCTTGCTTCTGTTATTGGGTTTGGGGTTTTTTTTTTGTGGTTATGTGGTGACTTTCAGATTTATACTCCTCCCCCCAGTTGTATTTTGGACTTGTCTCCACTTTTTACATCTATGGCCCAAGTAATACCGAGAATGATTCAAGTAACTGGGCCTACCGCTTTGGCTTGTAAGCATGTAAAGCCAGGCAAAAAAGAGGCTTGTGCAAGCGTGTTTTCAGTGGGACGCTCGTGTCCTCCGTTTCAGTATCCCACGGTGTTTGACTCTTTCCCAGCGCAGACACGTATCTCGGTAATGCATATGAGTGGAGCTGTCAGAGAAGGGCGTAAATGGGATAAATTTCTGACCTGCGCCGTACTGGTGACCTTTGAAAAGGGAACCAGAGAGCTTCTGCGTGCACCGGCAGCCCAGGTCGCGTAGGACGGGAGAGCACGAGTGACATGGCTGCTGGCATCCAGACGGTCTTGTAGGAGGCACTCGGTCTCCCTCGAGGGCTCTGGGACCCCTGCCTATCTGTTGTCTTTGTGAGTGATGGTGAGGGGAAAAAGCCTGCAGCTGTCCCTCTGTGGGGAGGGCTGTAAAACCCCCATCTTCCTGGAGCATTCGGTGCCTGTGAAATGACCGAGGGATGCTGTGCTGGTGGTGGCAGCTGCTGCAGCTTATTTCCTTCCTGCTCTGTTACCACGGCAGAAACAAGGGCAGAACTTTGCTCCCTCCCTCATGTTTTGCGCTGGACAGCCCTCACACCTGTGTCTTATACGGTTTTCCACAGCAGTTGCTAACTTAAGTAGAGTTGTCTTCTGTGTCTTGCACGGTGAATTGCTTCTGTTATTGTTGACAGGTAGGCAAGTATCCAACAGCCTTCCCCAGCAGCTTTGTCCTGTCCTTTCAGCTGTAATGGCATGGAGAAGACAGTGACAGTCCAGCTGCTGAGGAGTGGAGGTAATGCTCAGCAGAGGCTTTATGCCCTCTCCCAGGTGATGCTCGATACGATTGTATAGGCCAAGCTGGTGCAATTAAGGCTGCCTAGATTGCAGGATTTACAGAAATCCAGGCACTTTTGCAGCAGCGGGTCAAACTGTGTTAACTGTGGGGGAGCCTTTGGTAGGACTGGAGCGAGGTTCACGCTCATCTGCAATTTTAGAAAGATGCATTTTACCTGCCTGTTGCTGTTCTCTTTGCCCTTGTGACTGGAAAAGAAACAAGAGGAATATTCCTCGCTGCTGAATAACAGTGGAGTGGGAGAACAGTGAATTTGGACACAGAGCTGTGTTTTGCAAACCTTTGCACCCTGACAGAGAGTTGGCGGCAAGGCTTGTTAAGTTGCATCGCTGGGGAGATGCTGAGCATCCTGCTGCCACGGGCAAAGAGCAGACCTCCTCTTCTCTCTCTCCCTCCCCCTGGGTAACATGCTCCTGGTGTGGAAATACCCTGAAACTAGAGACTAATCCAGGCAAAAAATGGAGTGAGGAAATGTGGACACATTCAAGTGCAAGTTAGAGTCCTTATCTTTGTTATACTATCAAACCTGGTCTCTCACTATGTCCCTCCTCCTGGCTAGTGAGTGCATCTGGGGTGATAGGCTAAACCCAGGGCTGCTCTTTCCTTTGGGCTGATAACCAGCCTTCTCCATAGTGCGGGAGCAGACTGAATCCTTCAAATGCTGATGGTCGTCTAGGTCCTTCCTACAACTCCTCTCATGCCCTCAGAAGGGTGGGTAAGTTCTTCCACAGAGGGGGGTGTGCGTGTCTAAATCCTACAGCAGCTGGCTTAGTTTAATTCAATACAGCAAACCCATGGAACAGCGTTGGTCATCCTGATAGGATGTGCACGCAAGCTGGGTGCATCTTCACTGTGTCTGTAATCCCAAAGAGAGAAAAGTCAATTCCTCAGGCCAGTGTTTGTCAGCGCAGGAGGTTGGCGGTAGTTTCAGGGAGCAGATCGGCTCGTTGTCCCAACTCCCACGAAAAAATGGGAGAAATGTTAGAAGTTTAGGTTTTACGAGGTTAGAGCAAGAGGCATAGGTAGGATTTGAGAGACCAAAAGAAAATGGCCGTAGCGAGCGGGAGGGCAGGAGTATTTGCTTCGTAGATACGCGATGGAGGTGTACGTTACAGCCCTGGGGGTGTGAGAGAGGGGATCATCCTGGTTACAGGCTTCAGCCTCTTCCTTGTCCTTTTCACTGTGAGCTAAGCCTGAGCAGGGTGCAGCACAGCATTGTTTATCTTGGCAGTTACCTCTGTTTATTTCCCACACGCTTACGGGTTTCCTCAAATCTAGGGAAACTTGCATGGATCATGTATTTTCTTTAATTCATTGTGAGTTGCATTGAAACTCCTCTCCCACTGGAGAAGGAACCAGCATAGTACCCCTGCATTAAAGTAGACCGTCTGTGGGGTTTGATTTGTGTTTCGATTTTGAGCTTAATGTGACCTAGTCAGATTGTCTTTTATTGGGAGTCACTGGAGCGGGGGCAGGGGGAGGACACCACCAAAGCCAAAACAAACAAAACCCCCCAAAAGTAAAACCAGGTGAGAAATTTAATCGTTGCATAATATATAGCACATTTTGCTACCATTTAGCTTACAGCAACTTCTTATTCCGTACACTTGAATTAATCGGGTGATCATGAGGCATTCAGATGGTTCTTCTTTCCATGCTGTTGTTTCCGAAGAAGTTACACACAAATCCCTGTCCCAAATAATTTTACAGTCTAAATCTAAGATGTGACAAATTTCAAACTCCCATGTGTCAGGGTTTGACTGTATGTTTAGTGCCCAGATCGCTAATTAAAATCATTTTAAGAATAAAAATCAAACTCGGACTATGATGCTTAGTAGTGCTGGACCATTGCAAAAAGGCCGTCAAAACAGACCAATGGATTTTTGACTGCATTTACCTCCTGGACCGTGGGAAGTGGCTTCTCATAGGTTGTATGTGGTTTGCCAGGTGTGGTTTTTTTCCAAGCTATGCTCTTGCCAGAGTTCACCAGGTCTGATCTTTCTCTCTGCCTCTTTCTTTATTATTTGCATAGGAAATAATTTTTTTAAAGTGTTACTTGTTCCTAGTTCACCTTCATGCGGATTGCAATAACATACTAGTACTGACCTAGGTGAGGTGCATCGGAGTCATTTGAACTGGTGGTGTTTAGGAGTGGCAGAAAGTCTCATCATGATCAGATACTCGTAATCGTTGGCTTATTTCTTGAGGGGGCAGAAGCAGCTGCAACATGGAGGTGCGTGCGTATTTAGGTCGGTAAGGTGTGGGCTCACGCATTGCATTCCTCCTCGGATCTCGGCATGTGGGAGGGATTGTGCATTTTAAGTACCTGGAGGCTCCAAAAAACCAACAGCTCCCTATTCAAATTAATCTTCCAATTTGTAACAGTTTGGGTGTGTTTGACAACATTAAGCCAGCCATACTGAAGAGGAACGCTGTGACCCTACATACATGTCCAAATTCTTACTAGCTTTAGGTTGTTTCCTGGTGGCAAGCGGTGCCAGTCCTTACAGCTGATACCAATCATGCACCTTCTTTTGCATTTGATGTAACTCTCTTTTGTAGGCAAAAAAAATTTCCTTCTCAGACATGTTCCTTCTGCAACATGTTCAGTTTCCACCTTTTGGCCAAGGAATGGAAATAAATTACATCTAGTTAAGCCCGCAGCCAGTGTCGGTGTATAACTTGCACTTTGCCACAGCTGTCTCTTGGTTTGTAACGCTGCTAACTGGCTCTGAAGGTGAGCGGAAAGTTCCTGAGCAATATTTATTGGAGGTTCAGCTCATGAAAACGCTTTTGTGATTCACGATTTGACTTTTGTGGAGATTCATACGTTACAACACAACAATTACAAGGGGAATCCAGGATTCCTATTGTGGTGGTTTCAGAGCCCGGTCATAACTGATGTAAACGCAACTTCCCTTCTGCACACGACATGTTCCTGTGTATTTTGTGCCCCTTGAAGGCATGCTGGCAGTTACTAACAGCTTTTGACACTCGGGGAGGGAAGACCGTGTGCATTTTAGATGCCTTGCAAATCTTTAGATAGGCATCACGTCATAAATAAGCAAACAGAGAAAGAGGACAGAAAGGAGGGGAGAGGCACATAGGTGATCTGGTAGCAATAACTGATCTGGGTAATAAAAAGTTTGAATGATTGTGCCTGTTTTTATCTGATCGTGCAGTGAAAGTTCTCTACCCCATTTACTTCCCTTTCTAGCGCTGTCCAGAGAGGCTGCAAGTTGCTCACCAAAGCTAGAAAAAAAGTTTGCTTGTTTGGGGTTTTTCATTGTTCATTGGTGGCTTTTGTTTTGGGGTTGGGAGGGGAGGGTTTTGTTTGGGTTTTTTTAAGTATTTGGTGCTCCTGTGCTTGTGAAGTCTCTACCCACTTGCTCTGCGTAGAGTAGCTGGCATAATGGAGGTGGTAAATGCTGTTGATGGTGCTTACTGTCTGTGCAAAACACAAAGTTCAGAAGAGCTGCGAGACAGTTTGCAGTGGGGAAATGCAGCTGCGTTGCCCTCTGCCGCTCGGGGCCTCTTCTGCCATCAGAAAAGGTCTGTCGGGAGAACACAACCTCTTTGCCTGACATCTTAGCGAGTCAGATCTTGAGCTTGCAGGGTGGTTTTTGTCTATGCTCAAATGTTGTTATCAGGCAGCTGTTACCAGAGTAACTGTTCTGTAGTCATTTCTAGCACTGGAAGAATCACAGGATATACTTCTAGCTCAAAAATGAGGAATGTGAACAAGCAACACATGTGCAATTGTACTGGGTGTTCTGTATTATACGAATGATGGTGAAGCTTTGCATAACAAAAGCAGCTCTCAAAGTATTGGGTTTATTTGTATTTTTAATGCATAACAAGTATCTGTAGTCTCCAAAAACTGTACTTCATTAGTGAATTTAGCAGTAACTTTAGCTGCCCTGCCCCCAAAAAATTTTAACTTTACGTTAGTTTGCCACGTTCACGCTTAGCTTAGCCTTTATCCCTCACAAAGGAGTCATTCTAGAGCCAAAGGAATTAGGAGCATAAATATACAATTCCCTAAAAATGTAAACATTTAGAGGATTTAGAGCATGGACCATAAAAAATTACTACCACTTAAGACAATTTCTCAATGAAGCTGTGCCTTAGGGAGGCTTATTTGGGGGATTTAACTTGTTCTTTTCTTTTCTTTTTTTTCTTCTTTTCTTTTCTTTCTCCTTTTTCTTTTCTCCTGACTGAGGTCTCTGACTACTCATTAGCAGAGGGGAACGCAGATGGATACGCAGCTGCAAAGACGACAGGGCTGGTAGAACAGAGACAGTAGTCTGGGGATAAGATGAAGTGATGCTAGTTTGTGGGCTTCTGTTGTGAAAACAATCCCTATAAGCAAACAGAGAAAGTGCTTGTGTTTGGGCAGTGATTGCCAACAGGTAGTGGGTTGCTCCATTGTCAGAGTATTGAACAGATTTTTCTGGCGGGCAGGACAGAGGAAGATTTCTGTGGGTTGCAGCTTTTGCAGTCTGTCTGGGAATAAAATACCTGAATTGCGTAAATACGTTTGAAGAGCAGTTTTTGCAAATGTGAACATAACAAAGAAAGGAGGTGAAATGTTCAGTCAATCAGGTATGCATATGCACCTGTATCTGAAGTGATTGCCAAATTTCAACAAGCTAATAGAAGAATGCTAAGGCTTATCTTAAAGCTAGCTGTTAAATTGAGGGCAAGTGAAAGAAAGAAATCTAATAGATAAGAGAATTTTTGTGTATATCAATTATAGGAATTATCAGTAGGAGAAATACCAGTCCAGGGTGCCAGCAGTGCCATTAGCTTTGTGATAACTCTGTTTGCTGAACTGAGTGATTGTTTATAGGAGATTAGCATGTCTAATTTAATTTTTTAAATATTTTTCACAGTCTAGTACAGGACATGGATAATGTCTCTCCTGAGAAAAATGATGTGAAAAGCTGCCCCCGGGACTCTGGATATGACAGCCTATCCAACAAGCTAAGCATCTTGGACAAGCTCCTCCATACTCACCCTGTGTGGCTGCAGCTTGGTCTGAATGATGCTGAAGCCATGGAAATTCTGCAGGCTCAGCCTCCTGGGGTAAGAAGTTTTATTTCAATTTATTTGATGCAAGTGTTAGTTGTAACACAAAGAAACAAACAAACACACACCCCCCACCCCCCCCCCCAAAAAAAAAAAAAAAAGAAAATTCAAACAACAACAAAAAAAAAAAAAAACCCAAACCAACCAACCAACCAAAACCCCAGACCCATTTCTTCTGTGCTTTGGATAATCCAAGTGAGGGCTTCCTGAGCACTTGGCAGCTGGACCAGTTGGAGTGTGCCCCATTACCTGGGCTGATATGTTGGGGGATTAGTTTGGGGTCCTCTGGAGCTGAGAACTAGACTGCTGCAATTACAGCTCCAAAGCTGGACCTTGCCAACCGCGGTTGTATGTGTCGTGGTTTAACCCCAGCCGGCAACCAGGCACCACGCGGCCGCTCACTCACCCCCCACCCCCGGTGGGATGGGGGAGAGAATCAGAAAGGTAAAAGTGAGAAAACTCGTGGGTTGAGATAAGGACAGTTTAATAGGTACAGCAAAAGCTGCGCACACAAGCAAAGCAGAACAAGGAATTCATTCTCTGCTTCCCATCGGCAGGCAGGTGCTCAGCCATCTCCAGGAAAGCTGGGCTCCATCACGCGTAACGGTTACTTGGGGAGACGAACGCCATCGCTCCAAACATCCCCCCCTTCCTTCTTCCCCAGCTTTGTATGCTGAGCATGACACCATACGGTATGGGATATCCCTTGGGTCAGCTGGGGTCAGCTGTCCCGGCTGTGTCCCCTCCCAACTTCTTGTGCCCCCCAGCCCGCTCGCTGCTGGGGTGGGGTGAGGAGCAGAAAAGGCCTTGGCTCTGTGTCAGCACTGCTCAGCGGTACCTGAAACATCCCTGTATTATCAGCACTGTTTTCAGCACAAATCCAAAACGTAGCCCCACACTAGCCACTATGGAGAAAATTAATGCTATCCCAGCCAAAACCAGCACAGTATGTAACAGATGTATTTCCTTCATAACAAGAAAGCAATAAACAAATGGGACATTATAGCATTTTATTTTCCACTGGTGCCGGCATTAAAGCTGCTATGATGAAAACTGGGCCCTGTCTGCTTGGATGAGGCCGATGGCATGTTTCTAATGCTGCCTCCATCCTGGTGCAGAAGGATTGCGTGAATGGGCTGGTGGGACACAGGAGCACTCCACCATCAGTCTCCTCCAGCCTCTGCAGCTTGACTCAAGGCTTGGGATTTGCTGCGTGTTAAACTGGAGAGCTCCGAGAAGGGCATAATGGACTTGGTGTCATGTGTCTGTTACACAAGGATGAGATGTTTTCCTAAATGTTCTGCTGCCATTTTACACCAAGCTGTTGGACCTGATACAGTAATGACAGAGTAAAATTCTGAGATGTTTTATATAGATCAGAGATCATGAAGTTGTTCTGGTTCCTTTTGTCTATCATCTGCCTCTATTAAGGCGTCTGTGATGAAATTAAAGCCATGTCCTTTTGCCTTCTCCACAACAGATATTTCTGGTTAGGAAATCTGCAAGATTGCAGAAGAAAGTCATCTCTCTGCGTCTGCCCAGTGACTGTGGGTCCTGCCTAAAAGAATTTGCAATAAAAGAAAGCACGTACAGTAAGTTGTGACGTACATACTTTTCAGCTATTTGTCACCCTGTATGAGCCAGGGGCACTCCACACTGGTGAAACCCACAGCAGCAGATACCCAAACTCATGCAAATAGTGTCACAGACTGCCTACAGTGCTCTCTGCAGTGCTCTCTGCGGAGGGCTCTGTGAGTGGGTCCGGCATATCCCGGAGAAGGGAAGATACGCAGAAACGCTTAAGTCTGTGCTGGACGCAACTGGAATATTTCTTTTATGTACCTTGCCAAATCCAGGATTCACTGATTATTATGGGTAGTTACCCTCTTCTGTAGAAACGTAGTCTATAATCCTGTCTGCTGTCAGTGAAGTGTCCTTGCATTTCCTTGTACTCAGAGGACTGTTCTTGGATGCAACTCTGTCATGAGCTCTTTCTGTCTACAAATTTGGGTGCGTATTGTGGTTTAACCCCAGTTGGCAACTAAGAACCACACAGCCACTTGCTCAACTTCCCCCCTCCCGGTGGGATGGGGGAGAGAATCGGGGGGCGGGGGTGGGGAAGTAAACCCCATGGGTTGAGATAAGGGCAGTTTAATAGGATAGCAGAGAAAGAGAAAATAATAATAATAATCGTAAAGAATATACAAAGCAAGTGATGCACAATGCAATTGCTCACCACCCGCTGACCAATACCCAGCCAGTTCCGGAGCAGTGGTTCTCCACACCCCCCACCCCCCCCCACCCCCCCACCCAGTTTCTATACTGAGCATGATGTCATTTGCTATGGAATGTCCCTCTGGCCAGTTTGGGTCGGCTCTCCTGGCTGTGCCCCCTCCCAGCTTCTTGTGCCCCTGGCAGAGCATGGGAACCTGAAAAGTCCTTGACTGGTGTAAGCAGTGCTGAGCAACAACTACAACATCAGTGTGTTATCAGCCAGTGTGTTATCAACATTATTCTACTACATCCAAAACACAGCACTATGCCAGCTGCTAGGAAGAAAATTAACTCTATCCCAGCTGAAACCAGGACAGTGTGGGTTTTCTTTTTTTAGTTTAATGTAATAACTAGATGGATTTGAATCCTTTGGAACTGTTTCTGATGCAAGATCAATGATTTTTGGTTTTTAATTGCAACTATACTTGTTCCCTGTTTTCTAATAGAAATGAGCAGATGTTAGAGTTCGAGTCAGTTTCAAAACAATACTGCCCTCATCCCTGTAGAGGGAGGGTGTGAAAAATATGTTCATGATACAGGAATGAAAAAAGGAAGCTGCGGATGGTGACTGTATGTGGTGCAGAAACTGCAAGTGGAGCAAATGGTTCATTTTAACAAGAAAGTGAAAACTGGAGAAAATTAGCAACAATTTCAGTTAAACTTCCCTGAAGCAGAGGGTCTGTAGTTTAACTTCTATTTCTGTTAGTAAAATGAGATAATTTTAGTTTGAGTTTTTTCCCTTTTTACTTCTCCCTTCCCCACCCCCAGCAACAACAAAATGTTAATTCTGTGTGTCTGGTTTTGGTTCCAGTTACAAACAAGGCATGACAAAGAGAAGAGAAAGCTATCAATGACAGGTTTTTTTCCGTTTTGGTTTTTTTCAGCCACGAAGTCATCTCTCTCACATAAGTGAGTTAATATTTGTGGAAAGCTGCTTGACTGACAGTAGTACGGATGTATTTAATCTGTGTGATCTAAGGCTGTGTTCATATGCTTGTTGTACTAATGAATTCCCTCTCTCCCATCTAGAAAAGAAAAATATATTGTCTTTCATGAATAAAATTTTACCACAAGGGGGAAGTATCTGCCGATGTTTTTACTCGCCAGTCATAGCTGAGGTTTTAATTGTAGTCAGGGATCTGAACACCCATCTTCTCTTAGCCTGCCCCCAGATCACCTGCGTGCTTAATGTCTGCATTGTTAGTGTTTCTCTTAAAGTCCCTTTTTCCAGGCACATGAATGACCAGGTTGACCTGTCCTTCAGTGTAAAGGCTGGATGAAAGATCAGTACCTGACTTAAGTTTTCCTCTGCTTCACGTGCAGACTTTATAGTCAGTAGCGCTGGAACCTTGCGTGGGGGAGCTGGCCTTGCAGCATGGACTACTGACAAAATTACGCCTTTGCTACTCACTGAGAGGCGTTGCTGAGGAATCCTAAGCTGCTGCGTGGCTTTTGGCTTTCCCCACCAAGCCTGCGAGTCCACCTTGTTTCAGCCCAGATGTCTGAAGCGTCTGCAGCAGTGGAAGTACTTTGCTTGGGAGATGACTTTCAAAAGCCTTCCGCTGCTGGTGAAACAGCTACAGTGTGCGTGCCACACCAGCTGCAGTCACCCTGTGAGCTGGCTTTTCTAACTCGGGGATGGGCTGAAGCAATCACAGACTTCACATTCACCTCTTTGTAGAAGTTGTCCGAGGCTGCAAGAGACCGGCATTCGTGTACTTGAGGAACCTGTCTTATGCTACCGTTACATTTCATAAATGCTCTTCCTTCTGTTGTTCTGGCCTCAGCCATGTCCAGAGGTACAAGATCTAGATCATTTCACTCTAGGAGCATCTTGTGCTTGATCTTTGTAGTCATTGGGTGAGACTTGCTGCTGAAATCAGAGAGAGGTTGATGTGAGGTGGCAGTCACTTCTTCTGTCATCATTACTGTAAATAAATATTTATATCAATAAGAAACAATGGTACAGAGTGGGAAAAAATGAAGGGCGTTGCTCGTGTCTTCCTCCCCCATTGTGCAAGGCAATGGAATGAAGCAGAATTGTCTGAGGCTTTTTTTACAGGGTTTCCAGGTTAAATGGTTTTTGCCAAGTGAATGAAAATTTCTTATATCTCATTAGGCACTAACACATCTGGGGAGAAGGCAAGTGAGTAGGATGGAATGCAAGAGGAGGAAATAAGAGATTTAAAAATCAGGTATAATAGTACACTGGGCAAACAAAGCCTCAGTGATTGATTTATTGTTGATTAGCAAAATGTTGTGCAATTCTAATCACACTTGATCTGTTTCCCAGGAATTAGACCATATGTTTGGAATACAAAACCAGACCCACCACCAAGACTATCAGTATGTTCTTGAAAATGCCTTTAGCACAGACATGTACTCCTCCAGAGAGTTGTTTTCGCTTAACCAAACAGTAGCTAGTTTGATGGTGCAAACTTAATAATTTTATGCAAAAATCTGAGATGCATTTTATTAAGCTTTTCTAAGAAATGGTGGATAGATGTGTGATTCTTTCCCTCTTGTAACTTTCTTTGCAGCGTTTTCCTTGGAGGGGTCTGGAATAAGTTTTGCTGATTTATTCAGGCTCATTGCTTTCTACTGTATTAGCAGGTAAGATGGTGTTACGTTCTGAGTTGCATTTGCTAGACTGTCTTGAAAAAATGAGAGTCTCAAGAGTCTTAGAAGGTAATGGGAGAAATGAGAATTGGAAGCAAGTGTCTCTGTCTTATTTGGTACTGATTATTGGAAGGCTGGTGTTTTGTTACCCACCCAACCGTGAGCTGTTGCCAAGTTAAACTTTACTTTAGCTGGTATCTTGTAATGCTGTCTTAACTGCTCTGTAACTCATTTAATAAGCACCATAAACTATCTTGCAATGTCTGTTTCTCGGAATGGCTAGTAAAAAGCATTTTTGGAGCATAATGGAAAAATGTCAGATCACACTGTAGAATATGACAGCCAAGATATCTGTAAATTGTGAACAACAAAAATGGCCTTATCAGCTTTCTGGTTTATGGTTACTGTCATGGTTCAGCCCCAGCCAGCAGCTCAGCACCACGCAGCCGCTCGCTCACTCCCCCTACCCCGATGGGACGGGGGAGAGAATTGGAGGAGTAAGAGTGAGAAACACTCCTGGGTTGAGATAAGAACAGTTTAATAATTGAAATAAAGTAAAATAGTAATGATAATAATAACAATATAATAATGATAATAACAATAATAATATCCAAAGCAAGTGATGCACAATGCAGTTTGCTCACCACCCACCGACCGATACCCAGACAGTCCCCGAGCAGCGATCGCTGCTCCCCGGCCAACCCCCCCAGTTTCTATACTGCCCATGACGCCGTATGGTATGGAACAGCCCTTTGGGCAGTTGGGATCAACTATTCTGGCTGTGCCCCCTCCCAGTTTCTTGTGCCCCTGGCAGAGCATGGGAAGCTGAAAAGCCCTTGACTGGCATGAGCAGTGCTGAGCAACAACTAAACCATCAGCGTGTTATCAACATTCTTCTCCTACTAAATCCAAACCACAGCACTATGCCTGCGACTAGGAAGAAAATTAACTCTATCCCAACCGACACCAGGACAGTTACTCAACTTGTTTTCCGGAGGAAAAAATAGCTGGTGTTTTTTATCTTTTACGTTGTTTTCAATTTGACTTTAGTTTACTGGTGAAAACTTCCAGACTGGTGCTCAAGCCTTACATTTATCCACAGACAGGACACGGCCAAACTGCACATCTGCACATTTTCTGAAGGAAGGTGGAGAGAGGCAACTTTGATGGTCTTGGTCCTTGTACTGCAAAGAGGTTGCCAATTAGTGCTGACAGTGGTGATTTCTGCTGTGGGAGATGCCCACTAGGGATGCACTTAGGTTGTTTACTGGTTTTGTTTGTGGTGGAGAAGCATCTAGACCCCCTTTGTTACAGGTCTCCATTTTGCCAAGCTGTACATGCACATGATGAAAGAAGCATTTATACTACATAAATAATTGGTCAGCGCTCAGATAAGAAACAAGCTGAAACTGCATTTAAAAGCAGTTTAATGATGAGAGAATCCTTATCTTGTCACCCTTTCAGTTCTGCACAGTAGCCAGGCTCTGGTAAATTCCCTCTTAAGTGCCTACAGGGAGATGCAGCAAATGTAGATTTTTGTTTGTTTGTTTTTTTGTTGTTGTTTCATTAGTTTATCCCTTTTCTTTCACTGAAGGCTCCAAGTTGCTTTGCATTTGCTAAAAGCCAGCCCACAGACACACAGTAGCTTGTTGCTTTGCTCATGAGTCTTATAAGTGAGTCTCTCTCTGCAAAGTGGCTTTAATTTTCTTAATGGTGTTTCAGCCAGCTAAGTGTGAATTTAGTATCCTGATGCAGTTGGGCCTTCCATTCAGGAAGCACGTACAAAATTTCATAAATAGGCTCTTCACCTGTTTATTGTTCTGTTCCTTTTCTTGTTGCCCTTAGGGGAAGGAAGTGACAAGAGTGGCGATCGCAACTGAGACATGGTGTTAAAGCTTTCGTAGTGCATCTTTGTAAACACAAGTTTAGCTGCAAACCCATCCACAGATACCAGTAATAAACACAACTTCAGCTGCAAACCTGTCCAGAGATTTCAGTAAACAAAGCTCAGTCTTTGATTGTGGGTATGCTTTTGGAAGCAGATGCTTATTTCCCAATTCAGTGGAGAAACATCCTAAGTGTTTCCGTTTGCCTCACATTTCTTATGTGGCAGCATCTACCCAGCATCCTTGTCCTCTTCAAGCAGCAGTCTAGGACTGATGGGCGTGCAAGAGGAAAATGTGTAGATTTCTTAGGGAAGCAGATAGGTAGCTATTGTGAGAGAGAATACCATTTGGTACATCACAGCAAAACCAGGACAATTTCCTAAAACCAGAGAGAATTTCTTGCAATAGATACCCAGTCAGTTTGTATGAGTCAAGAGTTACCTGTCTTTATATTGAGTCCTTGATGATGTTCTAGACTCTAGATTATCTGTGGTACAATTTGAAAGTGTCTTCTCAAATACTTTTTAGCTAGCGTATCAGTCTCGTGCATATGCTTGATTTGAATTTGAGTGGTGTTCTGAGATTCTGCTTTTTCAACAAGTTAACATGCAACATAAAGAATATTTATGTGATTACAAACCCACTGTCTGTGCTTCCACAGATGGTTGGCTTATTCACAGCCTTAAAAAAATAAATTATGCTGACACCACTTGTATGTAGGATTCCTGTCCTCCATTTGTTCTCATTTACTCTAAATTACATAGGTACTTGTACTACAGATTTTGCAGTTCAGCATGCACTGTTGTTTTGAGGGTGTTTCGGTACCAACTGGGCAAGAGGTATGGTATTGGTTGATGGTAGTACTAATACAATGTACATGTGGTTAAGTGGTTTTGTCCCTTAAAAATCTGTCTAAAAGCTTTTTTACACTGGATTTGGCTTATGTTGTTGTTCATGCATTCATGCATTTCCCTTTGTAAACAGCCATTGACCTTCTAGTATGCAGTGAAGAGAAACCACATATGAGAATAAATGATAAAGACTTTCTTTAATGAAGTGTGTTTTCAGCCTAGGACAGAGTAGCGCCAAAACATACTAGCTTAGAAATTTTTAGGGTAGCTGCCCAAGTACTCGTTTAAGTCTTTATTTGGAGAACTGGAATTCAACTTGGAGAGCAATCAACAACATATTCAGAAAATAAGAAGCTTCGCTGAAGGGTTAAGGGTAGATAACACTTTTGCATCTCACTGGTATGCTCATAAAAGACCAGGTCTAAGAGCTTCTGCTGCAATGGGAGAAAATACGGGATGGCTCTGTGGAAATGAGTCTAAATAGAGTCCTGGGGACTTGACTGTCATTTGCATTTCACACCACTTTGCAATGTAAAGGAGCCCCAGGGTGGACATGTTTTCACCGTGTGCTGTGTGTTTAAGGCTCTTGCTACCTGCCACAGCTCAAGAAGAAAATAAGAATCAGAGCTCAGCCACTGCCAGTGTTGAAAACAAATGCTTTTGAAACTATGGATGTTGTTGTGACAACCATAATTGGTTTTCTCTTTGACAACAGGGATGTCCTTCCGTTCACCCTGAAATTGCCTCATGCTATTGCTGCAGCAAAGACAGAAGCTCAACTTGAAGAGATTGCTCAGCTTGGACTGAGTAAGTAGTTCTTTAATAGATGTCATTCCCTGTAGCATTGCTGTAAGCTTGAAGACGCAGTCTGTATCAGTAAGTAGTTCATATTCATCAGTGATGATACAGATTTCATTTGGAAAAGCAGCCTCTTTTATTGGGAAGGCCCAACCTTGTACTTGCCAAATGGTGACCTTGGTGCTCTTCCTTCCTTCCGTGCCTTCTGTGATATTTTTGTTAGCGCTGTTTCCTTCCTTCTCATCTCCCCTCTCTGGGCAGCCCTTCAGCAAAGCAAGTCTCAAAATCCCCAGACAGAGGTTGATACAGCTTCTCCTCCAAGGGCTGATGTTGGCTGTGGGCTTACACAGCAGGCGCTAGCTTGATAATTTGCTGGAGTTGCCAGGAGAGTGTAAGAACTGAGGTTCCCTGTTAAGAAAATGTCTTTCAGACTGACGTGTGATCTTAGAATGGTGATTTTTGAGATCAGTGGCTCAGTGCAGTAGCCTATTAATGGAAGGAGGCGCATATACATAGGATCTGCAGAATGTATCCATGCACGTTGGTTTGGTGAGATTTGTAAAATTACAGAAGAAAACGCAAGGACATGTCCTTGCATCGCTTGACTGCCACAACCAAATACAGGCTCGTTGTAAAACGTACCTTGAGCTTGCAGGAGACACAAAGCCTGGTGGGATTTGAAACATGGGCTCCACCCAGATTGAGCAACTCCTGCAAAGAGCTGAACGGCCTCGCTTCCTTTTGCAGGAAGGGAGGGGTGACTGTCAGCAGTCTTTGTCCCAGTAGATTTTTGAATAATCTTTGATTCAGAAATAGCTCCTCAGTAAATCAGAGAGTTAGCGTGAGTCTCTCTAGAACTGTTTGGGACTCTGCAGCAAAGCCAAACACAGGGAAGTATTGCGCTGCTTTGCATTTTGTCTTGCTGCAGTAGTGATGCAATTAAGGGATTTGTTTTAGAGAGGAGACAAATGACTTCTGAACTGCTTATCTGGGAGGTTAGGTAATTTGTTGAAAGTATGGACTTTTGTTGGAATAGAGGCAAACATGGAACTGTTGATTAGGTGAATGTTTGGACAGGAAGGAAAAAAAAAAGACGGGGGGGGGGTGGGTCTGGTTGGGGTAGAGTGTAGTGAAGACAGTCTCCCAGTGACACCTGGAAGCCCTAAAGTAACATTAAGTGAGTTTCTCCATAGGAGATGAGAATGGTGCTGTTGAGCAAGCCCTCCAGACTAACCACGCTGTTTTTGTCCTCGGTACCTGAGAGCATCGTGGCCTACTTGCTGCACAGTTAGTCTTGCTCTTGAACAGTCTCTGTCTGCATTGTGTGTGTTGTTTCTTTAAGCTAATACATTTGAAAGCTGAGGAGGAGACAGACGGATCAGCGTCTAACTCCGTGGTTGATGTATTTGGGATCAATTACCTGCTATACACCAGGTTAAGATCACAGTTTCTGTGAGCAAAAACCAACAACAAAGTTGATGTTTTGATGGAGTTTTAGGTGTCCACGTGCCAAAGAGCACAGCAGAAAGTCAGCCCTCCAACGCTGTGGACCCAAGACATGCCTAAAAAGTCCCAAGGGCCCTTCCTGTTAAGTGCAAGCTTTCCTTAAGCGACATGTAGGCACAAAGCACCCTGGTCTGAACACAGAGGGTTGTAGCTCCTGTCAGAGCTCTGTTACGCTGTAGGCTCAGAGGGAGAACTGCACAAGGCAGGTCAACAGCATGTAGCCCCGCAAACCGCATCAGGAAGAACTGGTGGTCAAGGTTTCAAGGCTGTTGCCAACCTGTAAGGTTTCATGTGCTGAACACAGGATTCCCTCTCTGTCTCTCTTGTGTTTCACCTGCAGCAGCACTTACATCACGTGCGTTTGCAACAGCCCACATGCCAGGCACGCTAACCAGTCTGCTGAGGGACCTGCAGGCAGGATGTGAAGTCATGGAGCAGGAAGAAAATGGCAGCGCTGCATGACTGTGTAGAGAAATATGTCTGTGCCTACAGATGTTCTCTGGCAGTGGCCTATCACCAGGGCCATCTCCTGTCATCTGCCCTGTAGGCAAGACACAGCCATCGGGCATGGACCCTGTTGTGGAGTGCTTGGCATTCATGCAGTTGGGCCCAGGTGTCATTGCTTAACAGCCCCAGTGGGGCATCTTGACACTACAAGAGAAGGGGCCACGTCAAGATTGGCAAATTTTAGCAAAATTTCCCTCCTCTGGTATTCCTCTCTTATTTCAGTCCAATTGCTGTCCTCAAGGGCTTGTCTGGTTTCAATCTTGGTGCTTTCAGGAGCCGATGGGCCTTACCGTTGACTCGGTTTCACAAAGGTGCTGACACTTTGCCAGGACAAGTGCAGAGGCTGCAGCTGAAACTTGCTGGTTTAGTACATGTTTTCCACACTGCTGGTGTGGGACTGCACATTATGTCTGTTTATGTGCTACTGAGCGTCTAAAACCTCAGGCAAACTGTGTCACCATTGCAAAGGCAGGGCTGCAGGCCAGCGCCCTTAAAGACACGCGAGCATTTGGTCTGCATCGCTAAAGATTGTGTGTGCACCCACTGCAGCAAAATGTGAGCTGTCTTGTCATGTGTAGTTTGTTTTGTTCCCTATCAAAAGAAACCAAATCAAAATTTTTGTTGAGTTGCCATAAGTGGCCATCAGCTGGTGTAAATCAGCCTAACTGTTGTCTTTAATGGAGTGAGCTTATTTATATTAGCGGAGAATCTAGGCTTATTTCTCCTGAGTGAGATGCTAGTGAGTAGTTTGTGTTCATTTCAGTCTCAAGTTGGTAAGAATTACTGTGTTATAGTCTCCATTCCTCTCTTTGATTCTCAGTTTATTTTTCAGCTTAGTTCAGTGGGCTGATTTGAAGCTACGCTTTGGTCATGATACTTAAAAATGAGCAGCCCCAGGAGTGTAGCATGCAATTATGTCTGGTGGTGCTTTAAGAGGTTCGCTTGGAATTTTTTTTTCCCCCCCTTGAATTAATAAAAGCTTGTCTAAATTTCTTAATACTTGAAACCGATGACATTAAGCTGAATGTTCTGAAAGCTATCTGCATTCTGTTTTGCATTCTTACGCTAACACAATGATGATTTTCAGACTTTTGGAGCTCCCCAGCTAACAGCAACCCCCCAGATCCTTCACCTCCCCGTAGGCCTGCGCCTTTGGACGGTGCTTGTAAAGACTCGCGTCAGCTCTGCCTTATAAATGGAGTGCATTCTATACGAACCAGAACGCCTTCGGAGCTGGAGTGCAGCCAGACCAACGGAGCGCTGTGTTTCATTAATCCCCTCTTCTTAAAAGTGCACAGCCAGGATGTCAGTGGAAGTCTGAAAAGGCAGAGCCCGAGAGCTCAAGACGTGAATGGCACGGCGAGGCCTCGCTCCCCCCCGCCCCGGCCGCCGCCACCTTCTATTAATAGCATCCTCACGAGTCCGCAGCTTTCCAGGACTATAAAGCAGGCGAGCATGCCAGAAACAGTCAACCATAAGAAAGAGAGAGGCTTGGATTTGCTGCAGAATAAACCAACCCCTATTCCACCTCCTCGGCTGAAGAAGCAGGCTGTTTGCTCAGAGGTGGAAGGCAGCTCGAAGACGGCAGCAGTAATTCGACCTGGCTGCAGCTCGGTGAGCGTGCCCAAAGCTGCCGGCGTTCCAGGTGAAACCCTGCCGGAGCTGGCTCCAGGAGCCGCCAAAAAGACGGTAGCTACCAGCTCTGAGTCACACATACCCTGGAATGGAGGCAGGCAGAGGCTGAGCGACATGAGCATTTCCACCTCCTCGTCTGACTCGCTGGACTTCGATCGGAACATGCCGCTGTTTGGCTATGAGGGGGACACTAACAGCAGCCTGGAGGATTTTGAGGGGGAAAGCGACCAAGAGAGCATGGCACCCCCTCTGAAGCCCAAGAAGAAAAGAAACAGTTCGTTTGTTCTCCCCAAGATTGTGAAATCTCAGCTACGGAAAGTCAGTGGAGTTTTCAGTTCCTTCATGACCCCTGAAAAGAGGATGATTAAGAAAATTGCGGAGATGTCCCAGGACAAACGCACTTATTTTGGATGCCTGGTGCAGGACTATGTCAGCTTTCTCCAGGAAAACAAGGAGTGCCATGTTTCGAGCACTGATATGCTGCAAACGATTCGGCAGTTCATGACCCAAGTCAAGAACTATTTGTCCCAAAGCTCCGAACTTGATCCCCCAATTGAATCGCTGATTCCCGAGGACCAAATAGGTAAGAAACACTGTCCTGTGTTTTGGGGGAAGGTGAAAATGTGTCATCTGTCTTCACAGTGGTGATAGTCTTTGTGCCAGTTTGGAAAGGTGGAGTTGACTTTGCTAGCAGAGTGCGATCCACTGAGTATTTGAGTCTGAAAACAAAACAGCCCCGCACCTCCCCAGCCCCCAATCATCCTAGCAGCTCAGAACTATGCTGCAAAGTTGTTCGTAAAAAGTTATCCTTAAAATAGCTGTATAGCAGTATGGACTTTTTTCCTGCGATTATTACTGGGTTTTTAAATTTTATTTTTTAGCTGCTGTACTCTTAACAATACAGAATCCTTTATTTGCTGGCACACATGTATTTTTTCCCTGAATTGGGCTGAAGTTGTTGCAATGCTTGGGCCAAAACTGTGCCAATTTTAACCATATGGATTGTAGCTGTAAAACGAGAACTTATTCTAAGCCAGTGACAGTTAGGAGCAGAGACACATTTTATAGCAACTTACTTTTGAAATAAATCTTATTCTTCTAAACGTTCTCGTTCACTCCTAGTAAAGCTGCACTTAAAGCTAACTAAAAAGATATACGAGAGCTTTAAAAAACAAGCAAATGTGTGCAAGAGAGAGAAGGGGCTGCTAATCTCAGGATTTCTGTACCTCTCTGTTACATGTACATGTTTATAAATGGTTGCAGATAAGTTATGTATTTGAATACATGTTTTAAAAACAGAGACAGACTTGTGTATCCGCAAAAGTGAAATCATTGTTGCTGTATAAAATCTCACTGCCCCTCTATCTTGCCGAGTCTGAGCAGTATTTGTAAAAGAGACTATAAGCCGCATTTAGGAGGTAAACATCCCTCAGGGCAGAATACTTTCCTTGTGAGCTCACTTCAGTCCTAATTTGCTTGTTTTTCTCCTGTGCCCCAGTGTCCCAACAGTTGGCTCGATGCAAAATTGGCAGATAGTTATTTCTCTGGGACTGGAGGGAGATTTTATGTTGCCGTTTCTGTCTGTCCTTGACCAAGGGGAAGTATTCTCATGTAACCTCAACTTCATTTACACAAAGTCAAGCAAAAGTAATAAGCACTGCTAAAGCAAATATAACACTGCGAAGGGTGTCCTTGAAATCGAGACTCTTTCAAAGACGTGTAATGTTCTCGCTAGAATAATAAAGAATATTATGTGGGTGTTGTGTGGAAGAAAAAACAGCGAACTGAGCAGTTGCGCAGGAGCATTTTTGCACGGATTTCTGCAGAGAGTACTGGATATTTGACAAAGAAATACAGATCTAGTTTGCTTGTAATTTTGTGAAAGCTTGGTTTGACTTACGCTTTTCATTGTGAGGGTGTGGTTAAATTGGACTGTGGGTGCCTGAAGACTGGCAAAATTCTGTCTGCTTTCAAATGTTTGAGTAGTCTGGAGTAGCGTAAGCTATGAAACGTAGTAAGTAAACTACATTGGTTTTCTTCAGTGACAGAAAGTCTGGCTTTGATCATGTGATTAAATGCAATTAATTTATAAAGCGAGGTAGTTTAAACAAAGGAAGAACTTGCTTTTGAATCATCTACTGCCTATGGCTCGAGCCTGCAGACAACCACAGTGGGTCAGGAGCATCAGATGTTGCTGATCTAAGCAGGTAACTATGTGACAGCAAGATTTAGTCATCCCTATAGAGAACTTTTTATAATGTAGCCCTGCCTATTATCCGTGGTTTTGCTTGACTATTTCAGCACAGAACTGCAGCCCGAATTTTAACTTTGAGTAGTCATTTATCCTCTCTTGTCGCTTTACACTTTTGCGGTGCAGGTTTTTTCTCTCGACATGCCAGCCTACGGCTGGATGTGCGCTGCTGGGAAAATGCTCCTTCCTTCTGTTTGACACGTACTGTCCCGTGGCAGTGGCGAGTCCGTGCCAGAGCTCGGGGCTGCGGCCAGGCCCGGCCACTGCCGCGTCAGAGCGGGCCGCGGCGGCCGTGCGCTGCCGGGGGCTCGCAGGAAGGGGTGCCGGGCGCGCTTGTGTACCAGCCGCTTCATCCTGCGACTCGGGCCCTGCTGCTGGTGGCGGCAGGGCGAGGAGGGAGCCTGCGGCTGAACCCGTTCGGGTCTCTCGGCTCCCCCAGCCAGTCCTGCCCCTGCGGAGAGGAGCTGGAGCCAGGCCTTGCCTCCCGCTCCCTCCCACCCAGCAGAACTGCGGCTGCCGGCCACCCGCTCTGGGGCAGCCAGGCTTCACCTTACCCCGCTCTTGTCCCCTGAATTTCGGTACGTGCTGGAGCAGCACCCCCGCAGGCTTAGTGGAGCCCTTGGTGTTTGGGACTTTCTCCTGTTTCTGTGTAATGATCTTTGTTTCTGTGTAATGATCTTTGTGACCGTGTAGCTTTTCTTGTAGAACTGCATCACAGACTTCCCAGACACTTGCAAGCAAAAGACTTCTGTGGGAGATCTTTTCAGTTTCCCAGACAGGGGGCATATCAAATGGTTTAACTTCTGCCAAATCATCTGGAGAACGTGCATCAGTGTTTCTCATTATTCCCGACAGGTGCCTCCTAATCTTAGTACTGTAGACTGTTCACCCTTCCCAAAACAACGGGATATTCAGCATTGGGACAGAATCAAGAATAAGGCACACAGCTTTTTACTGTTTGAGGATGAACTCAAAGTATTTTTTTAAAAGTCATCCACACCTGCGTGTGTATCCACAGAATAAAGACCTGGGCTTGTCAGAGGAGACCCTGATGGTACGCAGCTGCTTGAACAGCAAATGTTTGGGAGTTTTTGTTTGTGTTTCCTCTCTTCCTGGCTGTGAACCAGAAAGGAGTCAAGTTGACTGTCATCACTTTGCCAGGTGATCATCAGGCCGGATCTGACACCTGAACAACTTTGGTCCCGATGCCCAATTCTGGGCCTAGCCCAAGAAATGACTGGTTTAAATAATTTGGCAATAAGGTATTAACTGAATGCGTGGAAAGGTGCCTGAACAGCACTGCCCGTTTTGTTTTGGTATTTGTGTGTAATGGATTTTTAGATGTTGAACGTTAAAAGAGGCTCGAAGGGAACGTGTTGGCCCCTTGCTGTGGCAGGACGTGCCTTGTCGCAGGGACTTGGGTCTGTCTGCAGGAGTCGCCGGCAGACAGGGCTGGAGGCTGTACGGAGGAGCGTAGGCCATTGCCCACGGGAGCCGGTGTGCCAGCCGCTCCGAGGGAGGCTTCTCTGAGCAGCGCTTCTGCCTTTATATTCCTCTGGCTGAGAGGCCATGTTTTACTGTTGTTTTGATGAGATTTTATCGTCTTAGCTTTAGGCCTGTTTGCCGCTTATGAAGATAACTTTAAACCTGCTCTCTAAAGGACTGGTGATGTCCTTTTCCCACCCCCGCCATGATATTGGATGAGGATTTTGTATGTGAACTGTCTGCTTTATCATCCAAATTTTTAATGAAAATACTAAATAGACTAAAGCCCAGGGCTGACTCACGTGGTACCTCTTTTCAAATATCTGTCGTTTGACAGTCAATCATTGATAATTTGGCTCTCAGCGCAGTATTTTATGTACCCATTCATGCACTCGTGTTAATTACAGCAAGTCAGTATTTCCCTTGTTTGCTTATAGGAAAGTTGCATGGAATAGGGTTACGGGTCTTAAAAAGGTTAAGATGCAGCCCACCCCCTTCTCCCCTCTTCACTGATCCAATTCTCCTCTTAAAGCAATTAGAATGGTATGCCACCATTTCTTCTTGAAAAACTCACGTTGGCTGCTTTTTAGCACTGTGTTACTTTTTAGGTGCTTGTACATTTGTTTTGGTGTCCTGCGCCCCTACCCTGTCATTCATGCTAGTATCTTTTCGTGTTGAGCTGAGGCTGACCAACGTGTCCCCCAGCACTACTCCTTTCGCTACAGGAGCAGGGGGATAGGCAAGTAAGAAGCAGCGGTAAAAGTGCTGAGCAGAGGCAAAGGATTTGGTTCTCCCTTTCCTGACCATCCCTTTGATTTGCTTTGTGACTTATTCCCTGCTCCTTTATTACTTCTTCTTTAAGAGAAGACATGTGTTTACCACACAGCTATGGCATGAGTTTTAATTAACCCACAGCTGATTAAAGCAAACCAAACCTAGCACAGATAGTTCTGTGATTCATTGGTGTGCTTTATGTAGGTAAAATGAGGGGAGGTTTACCTAGACACCTTTCTTCCCTAGTCGCTCAACTTCTGCCACCGCCGCCTGTCCGTGGCCCACCTCAGTCCTACCTCTTGTTTTTGGGGTTGTGCGGATTATCAAGGAATGGGGGTTGTGTGAGGTCTTGCTTTCGAGTCTTGCTTCTGCAGAGGAGATGCCCTTGCCTGCACCGTGGGCTAGGTGTGTGTCACTGTAGACATCCACCAAGAACTGCACACTTGGCCCTCCTGACATGAGCTGTCTTAAAATAGATCTGTATCAGTCATGCCAGTCTGTGAACATGCAAGACATTAGGAAAATCCAAACCAAAGCAAATGCAGCGTAGTCAGGTGTCCTGCGTGTACACGCCATGGTGTTCCAAAGCAACCTTCTGCTTTCAGCCTCCCAGGCAACGCTGCTGCGCCCTTTTGTGACGGTTCCCAGGTTGGCTCAGTCTTTTACTGAGCCCTTTCTTTTACTGATGAATGGTTCAGCCATTGTAGATGATAAACAGGGCTTGTGTGTGTAAATGCAGGGACTGGAAACTGAGAGGTGATCTCAGAGGAGCAACAACAGTTGGTAACAGGTGAACTGACAGCCTGGAAAAGCTGAGAGCGTGCCTGCAATTTCAGGCAGCGAGGGTTGTAAAGAGGCTGCGTAAGGACACTTGCGATGACTAATATGTTGTCCTCTCTAGATGCAGACTCATGTGGTTTGCAGCAAAACAAAATAGCATGTCAGCACAGGATACAGATGTGCGTCCACAAGTCACAACGAAACTAGCTGGCTGGCCTTTACAATTCATTTATCAAAGCATTTCCAGTTCCCATTTTGAGGCTAGAGGCTAATTATAAGTATAATTTCAGGAACGCTACATGGCGCCCTGCTGAAATGATATTCAATTTTAAAAAAAAAAAAAAAAAAATCTGAAGAGTGCCTGTTTTGGTTTTGGAGTATTAGTCATCCTGGGAGGCTATTAGAAAACACTTTGTGTATGCTAAAGTAAATAGGAATTTTTGTTGCCAGTTTGTATCTGAGAAATATACAGAGATGTTAATGCAAAGGATAGGTCCTCAATTCACAACTTAGACGCTAATTTGCCTGGGAGACCCTCCTATACTTTTTGTGGCCGTTAGAAGTTAAACAGTGAAAGCTGCTGCTGGCTGGGTGTCGTGGTTTAGCCCCAGTAGGCAACCAAGCACCCCGCAGCCGCTTGCTCACCCTCCCTTCCCCTCTCCGGTGGGATGGGGGAGAGAATCGGAAGGGCAGAAGTAAGAAAACTCATCAGTTGAGATAAGAACAGTTTAATAATTGAAAAATAATAAAAAATTGTAATGAAAAGGAGAACGACGAGAGAGAAAGAAACAAAACCTAGGCAAAACAAGCAATGCTACAGCTCCCCACCTGCCAGCCAACACCCAGCCAGTCCCCAAGCAGCGGCCCCCCGGCTAACTCCCCCCAGTTTCTATACTGAGCGTGATGTCATTTGCTATGGAATGTCCCTCTGGCCAGTTTGGGTCGGCTCTGCTGGCTGTGCCCCCTCCCAGCTTCTTGTGCCCCTGGTAGAGCATGGGAAGCTGAAGAAGTCCTTGACTGACGTGAGCAGTACTGAGCAACAACTACAACATCAGTGTGTTATCAGCATTATCCTCATACTACATCTAAAACGCAGCACTATGCCAGCTGCTAGGAAGAAAATTAACTCTACTGTAACTGAAAGCAGGACACTGGGAATTGTTTTGTGGGATCATATCCAGAAACACCTTTCTCTGAAAGGGGCCGTAATGGCAGTTCAGAAGGAAAGGGTAAATAGTTGGGTGGTCTGATCCCAAACATGCTTATAGGTGTCTTTTGACACTGAATATTGGTCTGAGACCCAGATCACAAGAAATGCTGTCCTTCCAGGCTTTAGTAATAATATAAATATTTATATAGGGTTTATATTCATTAGGATACATATAGGTGTTATTATTGACTGTTTAAAGGGGAAAAAAAAAAAAAGTAGTCTCGTCCTTATCAATCTTGCTACATTGTTGGCCTCATGAGCTTGCTTGAATTTGCTGCTACTTAATTTGAGGGCAGAACTCCGTGGTTTTTAAGTTTGTGCCAAGAATTCATGAGAGAAGAAAAGGCTGTGTGGTGTTTTGGGGTTGTTTTTGTTTGTTTGGCTGGTTGGTTTAGTGGCGGGGTTTTTGGGGGGGGTGTCTGTTTTTGTTGTTGTTGGTTTTGTTTTTTAAAATTGTCATGTCTTAGTCACTTCCTTGTTTGCTGCGTAGTTCTGTGCAAACATGCTGCATTAAAATGACAGTTTCTCTCAGTCTACCCTTACCAAGCTGAGGCAGTTAGTATCTCTTTGGAATGCCAGCTATATGTCCTGTATTTCATTTGTCTCCTATCAGCTGTAATATAGACACTGAACAGCACTGAAGGATGCTTTACCAAATATCCCGTCCTATTTTTATTTACCGGATTGCGTTAACGGCACCAAAACCATTAGGAACAGTCTTCGGCAGTAAGTACTCGGACCTTGCGCGGAGCTTTGAGCGCAGCCGCTGTCTGCTCTTGTCCTCTGTGCTGCTTCAAATCAATTTAAGTTCCTGGAGAAAATGTGGAATGTGATCGAGTAAATTTCAAAGCAATTTCCTGGCACTGCTTTTGGAGCCTGTGACGAATGGCAAATACGAAAGAACGCCTCCTCGCCATCTTGCACAGCTGTAAAAATCTGTGCGATTCGTCTGTATGGGAAGCTGTAGGAGTGGCACTAACTTACTAAGGGTTGAGGGCAAAAGACTTAAGGCTTCCCCTTCTCGCCTACCGATAACAAGCCTGGCCCCAACCAAGGACGGGGGCTCTGTGGAGGAATTTTGCCTCCTGGCAGCATCCAGTTCCTGCAGCCTCTGGAGAGGGACTGCTGCTGCAGCTCCTCCATACTGATACTGCAGGCAGCAGCTGAACTAGCTCCAGCCTGGAGCCTATAGGGATCAGTCACAGAGGGTACTGAGTTTTCCAATCTGAATTCTTTACATCTATTTACATTCATTTACATGCTGAATTCTTTACAATTTATTGAGCCTCCTGTGACCAAATGCGGTTGGTGACCCAGCTCTGTTGAGATGAAGGATGGCTGACGCTAACTATTCATGTGCAGAACTTCTAGTGGAAGCCTGTGGGAGTTAAAATTTCATGAGGATAGAGAGTTCTCTTGCTTAACGTAATGTTTGGCAGCACTGACTGCTTTAATTTTGACTTAAACGAGACCAGGCGGTTAGAATGCAAACTGCAGAGGTGTTCCGCTTACAAGCAAAGCAGTTGGTGTTTCTGCTATTTAAAAAACTGAACAGGCAGTAGAAATAAATAAAGCAAGCTGAATTGTCAAAAAAAAAAAAAAATCATTATCAGTGAAGCTAGCAAGGAACTATGTGCACCCTCTAGAAACTTAGCTAGCTAACGTACCCATGCGTGAGATTTGTGCATTTTTCTTGGTGGAAAAATACTTCTGCCCCCTGAGCCCTGAGGATGGCTTTGATGGCAGGGAGAGGCAGTTTCTGTCACTCTGCAGAAGGGGTGATGCTTCTGCTT
The DNA here is from genome assembly GCF_030463565.1 of Pelecanus crispus. Lineage (NCBI taxonomy): Eukaryota > Metazoa > Chordata > Aves > Pelecaniformes > Pelecanidae > Pelecanus > Pelecanus crispus. Next base: position 110,060 of record NC_134645.1, on the reverse strand, counting down.
TCCTGACTGGCTTGGTAGCGCTGTCAGCGGTGATCGTGTGGCTCTAGGAAGTACAATAGATAAGGATCAGTCATTCGAAATGTTGCCGCTTGTTACGTGTAATTGGTGGCTCTGGTCTGGTGGGAAGCTGGGTCCACCCTTCACGCTGTGTGACAGGCCATCAAGAACGTGTGTCAGACTGGTTATGCCTTTAGTGGTGGCCATAGGGAAATCTAGAAAATGGGAGGGCAAATGCTACTCCTCAAGTTCACTCTTCCTCCCTTCCAGTAGCTTTTGCAGTCTCCGTTGCGAGAGAGCGCCCAGATGCATTTAAAGCATCCAGGAATGAAGCAGACACGGCTTTGCCACCTCCATCAGGGTCTCAGGAGGGGAAAATAGCAAGAGAAGCTACACAAGCCCCAGCAGGACTGGGATAGGGTAGATGGGAGCTCCCAATAGAGTTGAACATTTGGGAATCGCGTGCCAGACAAACGCAGAATAAACGCTATGTATGAAGCAAAGGCACCATAAGAGGAGGAGTGTGTGAAGGGCATGTTTGTGTGGGAGAGAGAGGTATGAAGACCCAAAAGGAAAAATGGCTGAACACAAGGATGAAATAAGACAGCATAAAGCAAAAGCAAGAAAACAGAAGTGGGTAATGCTTGTTCGGGATGGGGGTGTGTAAATCCCAAGCCTTAGAAACAGTCTGCAATTAAAAAAAAAAAAAAAAAAAGGCGGGGTGGGGAGAGAAAGAGACTGTGGTCTAAGAAAAACACGTAAGAACAGGCAACCTGGAAAGGGCATGAGATTTAATGAAACTTTAATGAGTCACCGCTAGTAGCAGGAATATCCACTTCTAGCTCATAAATGCGTGATCGAGCAGCAACACAGTCTCTCCTCCTTCTGCTCTTGGTCCCCGTGCTCCCCTAGTACATCTGCCTACTCTAGGCTCTGGTCCGGCCCCACCGTCAGGGTGTTGGTGCAGTGGCCAGGCTGAAGGGTCCCCAGTCTCTCTTGTGCCTGTGGGAGTTCGCTATGGTACAAACAATTGATGTAAGCTAATTATTAATGTAAGCTATGTTGCTATAGGGACGCTGAGTGGGAGAGGAAATTAGCTTATAAAGTAAAGGTTTTCGGAGAAAACGTTTAGCAAAGAGCTTTCTCTGTTGATGTGGTCCATACTTTGAAAATGGAGAATGACTCTTAAAGGAAAACTTGAGTAGAACAAGAATAAAAAATTTAAAAAAAGAAAAAACTAAGTTAGTGGTTACTGTGCCTCGTGCACACTATTGCCAAACAAAGAACTTCAAACTTGATGACAAAGCTGTATATAAGCCTGCATGATGAAATCTGAAGCTGGACAAACACAGCTTGGCTTTCATTTATAGTTTAAAGACCATAATCTGTCCAAGTTCATAAAGATCTTGACAAGTTGAGCCAAGTTTTAGGACACTGTGGTTGAGTTATAGTTTCTGATGGAAACTATGCAAAAAGGATGGGCTTTCATGCCAAAGCAGACAAAAGTTACGGTTTTGACTGCGTTTTACTTTAAGTTTGGGAGTTAAAGGCTGAGCTCAAAGTAAAATAAACTCAGAGACTTCTGGTCAACAAAAGAAAAAGTTAACTGGAGCCACAGCTTGCCTTTTTTTTTCTTTTTCTTTTTTTTTTTTTTCCTTTTTTTTCTTTTTGTGACAGTCTGTAGTCTGTCTTTTGTGGGTTTTTTTTGTATTTACCACATTGCCATAAATAAAAATGGAATACGGATTCTGTTCTGCCTTTTGTTTTCTTGTTAACAAACATCTGGAAACTCAACTTGTATAATAAATAGGCCTTAGCAAGTAGGTTTGGGAATGGTTATATTAATATTGGCTCTGCTCTAGAGGAGGAAGTCAGCTGGACTTGTGTTTTCCCGTTGCAGATGTTGTCCTGGAGAAGGCCATGCATAAGTGCATTCTGAAGCCATTGAAGGGCCACATTGAAGCGATGTTGAAAGAGTTTCATACCGCAGATGGTTCTTGGAAACAGCTAAAGGAAAACCTGCAGTTGGTGCGGCAGAGGAATCCTCAGGAACTGGGTGTGTTTGTTCCAACACCAGACTTTGTGGACGTTGAGAAGATTAAAGTCAAGTTCATGACCATGCAGAAAATGTATTCACCTGAAAAGAAAGTCATGCTGCTGCTGAGAGTTTGCAAATTGATTTATACTGTTATGGAGAATAACTCAGGTATGGTGCTTCTCGTAGTTCGAGTTCACTGATATTCCAAACCTGGGCTTGTCTTTCGGCGGAGGAAATCAGACCATCTGATTCTGCAGACACATATTCTTCTCCTGGAGCTCTCCTAGCATCTCCTTGCCCTTTTGAGAGGGATTCTTTCTCTCTGCTTGTTTCCTGATATCTCTGATGCATCTGGCAGCACATCTTACAAATTCAGCGTGAAGCAGAGTTGTGAAGCAGCTTAAAAAAACCCCAGCTTTGCTTAACCGTAAGCTTTTGAAGTTGGCTGTCAGAAAGGCTGTCCTGTGAGCCTTAAATTTGACACTGGTTCTAAATGAGTATCTTTCTGGAAATTTTAATAAAGGTAACACCCTGTATTTAGCTATAGTAATTCAATAGCGTGTATGCAATATGACAGCTACAAGGGCTCTGTGTTAATGGGTGGAGGAGAGCAGCCTCTGATCCAGTATTTTTGGCTTGCTGTGCCTCTGAATGTTCTCATTTGGACGCTTTCTTTAGTGGTTTTAGAAAAGAAATAACATCTATTTCTACATTGTAGCAAGAGTCCAAAAGTGACCTTGAAACCTAGATAATGAAATGGAACTACACAGTTAAGACCTGCTGAGTAGTCATTGGCACAATTAAAATGCTGTGCTGGATGGCATGAATTCATAGGTGCAACTCTGTTGCTTGACGTCTTATCTGACACTGCTGTGGTAGGTCACGAGCTAAGGTGAAGCAATGCTGGTGGTAGTGGGAGATTTTTTTTTTTCCCCCTAAGCAAGTATAAGCTGCTGCAGGCGGTTGGCAGTTTTCTTTCTAAATGAGCATTGAATGTGCAACTGGGTCCAGTGCTGATCAAGATGCCTACTTTCTTTTGGGATTTGAGATGAATGGCGAAAGCCTGTGGCTGTTGAAGACCCCCAGGCGCTTTTGCAAGATATAGGTCTGAGCTCCTGCCCGGCTTATTTCTGTGCAAAATCCTGCATTTTAAAATGGGTGTAGGAGTCTTGGCCTGAAGTCCTGTAAGCTCTTTTCTCCGTGCTGTGTTATCACATTGAATAAGGTATTTCCAACATGCAGAACAAAAATGTTGAGAGGTTGCTGCCGGTTAACTGTTGCACTTTGGGGCTTGGGCTAAGATGTGGCAAATGCTCCTTGGGTTGTTGTGTTTTGTCATGTGAAGTCTGGGGGGGGGGGGGGGGGGGACCACCCCAAAAAAACCCACAACGCATTGAACCAGCAGCTGTTTGAGTATCTGCTTTGTCATGTACTCTCAGCCAGATAATAGTGTAATACCCGGAGGGTATGCCCTAGCTGGTGTAACTTCAGATATCAGCCCTTCAGTCATCTAGAGTTTCACCGGAGTTTAAGTTGGTTCCTGCTCTTGGTGGTTTAAGTGACCATCACACCAGTTCTGCAATGAACACAGCTGGGCCGGACTCAGAGATTTGGCCACATAACTTTCTGTGTAGAAAATACTTAAATGCAATAAAAGTGATAGGAGCGCAGGCAGACCTAGGTACAGCATAGTCCCTGTGTGTTAGCTGCGTGCTGCCATTGATGATGATGCTTCACTAGCTAGTTGGGAATGATATGAGGCTTTGCTCACTGGTGTTTTTGACTATGTCAAGGAAATGAGCTGAGTTTTCATGTCGAATCTAATAGGCTTTTATATTCAGGCTTCTCTGCGGGGATTCAGACTCAGAAACTGGTATTTGTGGCTGGATCCTTCCAGAAAGTGGATGTCGTCCCTGCACGTATAAAGAAAATGCCTATTCATCATCTCTTAGCCAGTGATAGAAGTGCAGGTGGAGGTCAGGCCAGACTGGCATGGCAGCCTTTTGTGAGTTGACCAGTTGAGCTGATGCCAAGGTGAGCCCAGTCTTTAAATCCCCTTGCATGCCTAAAGGTGTGCATCGTCAGATTTGTGCTTGTTAGAAGTACAGAATGAAGCTGGTGTTGGTCTCCTGTCCAGCAAGTGTCAGATGATGTTCTCTTTGCTGCACATTGGTAACAGGAGGCTCTAGAGTAATACAAACATACCGGTCAGTGAAGGCAGCAACATAATGCTTTCCTTTCACACACTGAAACTGGTAAAAGGGTGTGATTTGTCTGTCTGTGTTCCCTTCAACCCAGGGAGGCTGTACGGAGCTGATGACTTCTTGCCTGTGTTGACATACGTACTGGCCCAGTGTGATATGCTGGAGCTGGATACTGAAATTGAGTACATGATGGAATTGCTGGATCCATCTTTGCTGCATGGAGAAGGTAATCTATTTATTTATTTTTATTAGAATTGAGTGAAGGACCTAGGGAAGGGGGATTCTTCCTCATAGCGCACTTGCTGTTAACCTTATTTGAGTAGAAAGCCTTGCAAGGGGATTCCTGAAGTCAGTGACGTAGGTAGGAGAATCTCATAACTATTTCCACCTTAAAAGAAAGCTGGTTAGCTGACTGAGTACAGGTCTGAGTGACCTGGGAATCTACTGGCGTATACTACCTTATGAGGGAATACGTTATTTTCAACCAAGAAGGGGGAAGCATCGTGGCTTAGCGAGCAAACACATACACTGTGCAGGTGCCAAATGCGTTTATCCTTCTGTGCCTGAAAATATACTGAGAGTATTTATAGGGCCGCAGCATTCAGTTAAATGTGAGACATGTAATGGGATTTGGGTTGGGTGCCTTGTAAAAACTTCTGGGGTAATTCTCTGCTGAGGAAGTGCTTTTGAGAATATTGCCCCCCTTAATGATCTTTGCTTCTTCCCAATATTTGCAAAGTATTTTTATGAGCCCTAGGAATACGTTTCCTAAGGCACTCTTGAATGACGGCTGAAGTCCGCTAGAGGCAAGGAAATCTCCTTCCTTTCTGTTTTCATGGTGGTGTTTTTAGCAAAGAGGTATTCTGCCAGCCCTTGGTAGGCCCCAGAATCTACCATTTTATGAGGAAGTTTGAAGGTTCTTGTGACCAAGCTCAGCTGTGAGTTGTATACATGTATGTTTCCCATTCCTGCTATCTCTTGGCTTGCTGAAATTGCTGTATCCTCTTACATGCCGGTATGCATGAGAGAACTGTGCCAGGATTCCTCCAATTTGGCACTAGTCTGTTCCCTGCTTTGTGTACAGAGCATCCTCTAGTGCATCGTTCGGGAATCTTAGCACAGAAAATACTTGAGATGTGATTCTGGAGATCATTAATGTGCTTGAAAGGCAGAAGCATTTACTGGACTATGTCATGTTGGTTTTAATGCAGCAAAAGAAGTCCATCCATTGGCTAGCCCTGTCTTTGGCACCAGCCGAACTATACTGTGCAGGAAAATTTGTTAGTGCTTTGGGGTTGTGCAATTCAAATGTAATGTATTGTCCAGTTTGTCTCATGGGTCTTGCATGTGTTCTATGTATTAAAGTTGTTGCAAAGCTAAAGGCCAAGAGGATGCTATCAGTAATACAGAAAATGCTACTGTGAGCGTAGAAAGTGTCTTTGAATGACTCCATGAATAGACACTGCTGCCTCTTAATTCGACACTCCCACTCAGTTTCCTTACCAAAAAAAAAAAAAAAAAAAAAAAAAAGAGAGAGAGAGAGAAATAAATGACAGCATGTCTTTTGTTTCTCTTGGTTGTTGAGGACTGTTACCTCCTGCTGAGACTCCTTTTCTTTTGTGACCTGCAGCTTCTTTTGTACGTCAGCAACTCTGTCTTGGCTTTAATTTGTTCTCCGCTCATGTAATAAAGGTGAAGTATGGAGGACTGTACACATCACCTCCTGAACTAGTTGGACATTATAGGGATGCTAAAAAGGTGACAAACGGTCTTCCTTTTAAAAACAAAAGCAAACGCTCTGGGATGCTCCCAGGGTACAAATCATACGCTCGGTCATTGCTTTATTGCCACTAAGGGTGGCTGCTTTAAGTGCCGGAACGGCGGTAGATTGTCTTTTACTTTGTTTAAACAGCTATGTTTATTTCATCCACACTTGAAGTTGGGGAAGAAAACAAATCACTCTTTGGAAATTGTTTAGAAGAAAACTCATGTTCCAACTTTGTAAAAACACTCAGGAGTAAAGGCGTGACACCGGTCATTCGAGTAACCGGCTATCCCCAGTGCTAGTGGACCCAGAGTTAGATACTATTGCACCGCTTGATAATATGGAGTACATGCAACCACCGCATGTCCCTTAGCAGCTGAGAACACGCTATCCAGTTATTTTGCAGGCCAGTGAACTGTTTTTCTTTACGTATAAATATTTCAGCAACAGAGTATATGTATTTTATATATAGATGTATATAAAAAAAAACCCTGTGTTTGTACCTCTGACTGTGACCAGTCGAAACTAGCGTGATGTTTGTGACCACTCTGAGAACTTCTTCCCTTGCTGTCCTTCACAGGAGGCTATTACTTGACAAGCGCTTATGGAGCACTTTCACTGATCAAGAACTTCCAGGAAGAACAAGCTGCCCGACTGCTAAGTTCAGAAGCCAGAGATACTCTCCGACAATGGCACAAGAGGAGGACAACTAACAGGACGATACCTTCAGTTGATGATTTTCAGGTAGAGCTTAGGGCTGAAAAAAACCCCAGGGTATGATTGTTTTGTTGCAAATTCCCATTTGAGAGGTATGATTCATAACAATTCCCTTGGGGCCACAAGGTAAGTGGAGTGAGGCGGTGCTGAGAATATGGCTGGCAAATTTGCCTCGGTTTTGAAGTCTTTGCACTTTATAATAGAGTTTGATTATGATGGTCTAAAGAAAAGGCTAAATAATGGGGCTTTCCCATCCTCCCTTCTATTTAAGTCATACAGAGCGAGGACAAACTGAATCATATCTTAGATTCAGCTTCTTTGTATGCTTTACTGTGAAAAAGAACAAATCCAGATTTCCAGTGGTATAAATCAGCACAACTCCCCAGTAGCTAATGGTGGCATACAGCAGGTAATAGAGAGAAGAGGTGGGAGAAAAGCTTGCCTACAGCTTTAAAGGTTAAGCAAGGAGTAGAGTTCGGTACTATGGATGTCTTCATGATTGTTTGTTTTTTCCCTCCCCTCCATTTCTTACTGCTCTTTCAGAGTAGGGCAGTAACTTCAACTGAAGAATAACAAAACAGTTGGGATTACTTCATCATTTAAAACCGGGCCTGCATGTCTTTCATATAGTATGCTGTTGATTGTCTGTTCAGACGCATCAGTTTGTGGACTGAAGCAAGGAGGATGTTGGAATCGAGAAGAAAGGATTTACTCCTTTGTGTTCACTTGTTTACAGTTCATACCACAGCACAAAGTTGCCAGAGAGGCTAATGACAACCATCAGTTAGTTATGATGTATTTAAGAGCTTGAGAAATGAAAGTGCGGGGTCATCGGGAGATAAGGAAACCTTTCAGTTGAGGCTCCTTTTGCTTTATCGGTGTCCATGTAAACAACTACAGCACAACACTGAGCGGGAAGGAGCTGGGAAAAGAAGCAGTCTTCCACAATTTGCCTCTCTTAGGAAGGGGACAACCGATTAACAGAAATTCCAAACTATGGCTAGTGCACATAGTCCATCTTACTAGGATCCATTTTATATTCTGCTTACCTGTAGTTAGGTATCAGATTCAAGCAGCTTGAGTATTTGTTCTTTCTAGCAAAACACTACACTGTTCATAGGAAAAATTCATCGCCTTGTATTTCTGCTGGATGACTAAATGACAGAAGATTCTTTCAGCAGGATCTTGTATTCCGTTTCATCTTCTCTTCCTCAGCAAATGAACTTCAGCCAAGCTAACTGTACAGCTGGATGCCATGCTGAATGTGGGAAGATGCAGGGGGGCGGGGGAAGAGCTGGCACCGAGCGTGTGTCCAGTGCTTCTGCTTCTGTTGTCTATCTCAAAAGAGAGCCTTGAATCAGTAAGATCACACCGCTTCCAGGCTACACTTGGCACAAATTCAGGCATTTTGCTGCCTGCGCAGAACGCCAGTTTTCCATCTCCTTTCTCCACGTCCTGCAGTCCTGAAATGAAGCACCTTCCCTACAACCAACATGTAACGCAACTTCAGTTCGACTCATCTTTCCCACATCGAACCAGGATGCGATCGCTGCATTTCTGTGATGCAGTCTCACAGCCTTACCAGCTTTTGGGCCCTGGAAGGCCTTCAACCTCGCTCCCTCGAAAAGATGGAAAACCAAAAAATTCCGTATTTTGATGATTAAATACAACTCTCTGAAACTGCATAAATAATTTTGATACTTAGTGTATGGGTAACAGGCATTTGTACGAATTTCAGCCTCTCCTTGAAGCAATTCTGTCCATCTAAAAGCACATGCATTTAAAAACAAGCCTTCTGTGTGTTAACTACATTAGAAATGAAAACTGTAGCGTGTTTTGCCTTACCTAGGGCTGACTTTTTTATAATTTCTTCACGCTGGGTAACAAAAATGGATTAGTTCTGTTCAGTCAGGTTCAGTCCCAATGGTTTAAATGCTTTTGTAAAGCTTCAGTGTTTCAGTCTGCAAGCTATCAAAAAATACTTTATTAAAAGACAGGAGTGCTCTTTGGAACTTAAGTCACATGAACATTCTTCTCAGTCTTAGCTTTTAACAGCTTGTTTTTATGAAATGTAAATTTTTACCATTGTGATTTAGCATGCTTAATTTATTCAGCATACAAACATAGGTACCAGCTCAGTCAATGAACAGGTCTTTCATGCTGTCATTTTTTTCCACCTCCTTTAATTTTACTGCTTTTTAGTCTTTAACTGCAGCTAATTTCTTTTTTAAAAAAGCAGCAGCGGCAGGCTGCTTTGTTCATGTGTCCAAAAGCTTTTTTGAGTTCCCCCCCCCCAGCTGTTGCTTTTTCTTTTACTTTTTAAATGGTTTCTGAAAGGCAAACTGCATTTCTTCTTTGTAGGGCATATTTAGAATTTATCCATGTTACCAGAGTTGTGGGCATGTGTCAACTTCAACAGAGAAAAAAGACTTAAATCTTCTTTCTGCATCCCTTTAAGTCTTACTTAAAAAAAGAAAATGCTGTCACACAAAACTTGGTTGTATCAGGCTCAGACACCAAATTGCCACCAGTTAACGCAATGAAAATGTGCTGTGTGAGGATGGATTACCTGTTGCATGCTGCGGCATAAGAGTGCAAACAGTTTATTGTGCAGTAACTTGTGGATCAACACACTTGTGTGCTGCTAGCAGGGCTTTCTTTTTTTTTTTTTTTCTTCTGACTAACATAGTGCGTGGAGCTTCTGCGCTCTAGTATTGACCCAGCAGTGGCAGCATCGTCTCTCAGGCCTGCTGCCTCAGACATTTATTTTGCTTCATAGCATTTTGTTTCCTAGTAAGGTCAAACTTCAAGTCCCATTACAACCACTGGTGTTTTTCATGTGGCGTTAAGGCTGTATCTGTTCACTCTTAACTGCAGGGTTAGAATGTAAGCCAACGAAAGGAGGATGTCAGCATATGAATCTCTGTTGTGCCCACCACAGGCTTGCCACAGTTTTACCACGAACGTCACAATTCACAAGGTGGCCATAATATACAGGAATCACGGGTGTGCGTTTCACGACTAGAACATGGAGAGGCTTGCTATTTGTTGCTGACTCTTCAGTTTTCAGGGGGTGAATTTGGGGTTTTTTTGAGTTTCTGATGTCTGTTTTCTCATTCTACAGAACTACCTTCGTGTTGCATTCCAGGAAGTTAACAGTGGATGTACAGGAAAGACCTTACTAGTAAGACCATATATCACTACCGAAGACGTATGTCAGCTTTGTGCTGAAAAGTTTAAAGTGGACAATCCAGAAGAATATAGCCTGTTTCTCTTTGTTGACGATACCTGGCAGCAACTGACAGAGGATACTTACCCTCAGAAAATTAAAGCAGAGTTGCACAGTCGTCCGCAACCCCAGGTCTTTCACTTTGTCTACAAGCGCATTAACAGTGATCCATATGGTGCCATTTTTCAAAACAACGATGACTCAGCTTCTTAAAACCAGCAACTCTTCATTTAAGTTCTGTTCTTTGTTATCTGTTGAAAACGTCTTTGTTGGCTGCCTTCCTTAGGAGCTAAAACAGGTCTGAAACCATAAAGCCTAGTAAAACACGCGCAGACACTTCTAGCATTGCTTACAAAACCCCATGCAAACCACGCATATGGCCAGTTATGCGGAATATTCCACCAGCGTGTTTGAGTAAACAGTCCATCAGGCTGAATTTCTTGTACCACAGACTCTTTTGAAGCATATTATACTGTGGCCCTCTGCAGGTCTTTTGCGGTAGTGTGCAAAAATCTATTTTCTTACACTCATCCTTTAGCCAAATGTCATTCTGATTTAAATACGTGTACGCTAGACAAGTATTTCAGTAAACTGGCTGGTATGAGCTCAGTTTCACCAGCATGATTTTGACAAGACTGTCCGATGCAGGGCATCAGTTAACTCATAATTACCTGGATGATTGCATCCTTTCCTAATTTTTTTAATTACAGAAATTTGCCATGTTTTTTTATATATATATATATCATAGAAATTTTATAGCAGTTGCAGGTAAACTGTCAGGGTTGGTTTTTTAAATATTTTTTTAACTATAAAGTATTCTATAATTATGCATGCAATTTTAACATTTAATATACAAGAATAAATCTCTTGCTGGTTTTAGAGTATTGCATTAAAAGTCTCTGGTTTCTCTTCTTTCCCTGTTACAGGAGAGTTTTTATGAAACTTGTGTTATCTCTAAGAAGATTGTAACATTGGCACTGGTGATTTCAGTGCCTTTATCTGAACTTGATGTACTGTTATCTGGATTATTGTTTATATGCATTGTTTTAGACAGAACTAGGGGATCGGAAGAGGAGATTGAAAGAAAAGGATGTAGAGAAGGGGCAGAGAAAGAATGCAGAGAACCTAATTTAGGATTAAAATGCGTTAGTCTGCTGGTTCAGGCTCCTTGCAGAAAATAAGCGAAGGAGGTTGCTAAGGAACTTTCATGTAAGCGGTGTTGTAGATTTGCAGAGGGATTTGACAGCACCTATCCCAGATACTATTTGTGTTAGCGGAGGATTAAATATATCAGTAAGGTGAAGGAGAACACTAACTATTTTGTATAGTCTGTCACCAACATCAAAATCTGTCTTGGACTGAAGAATGTGTTGTAGCATTTCATGGTTCTAAGTTACTCGGTAGGTGAGGTGTGAAAATCAGTCCTACATATGCAAAGATAAAATGGTATTAAACGTGTGTGTTCTGTAGATGTGTCCAAGATAGCCGATGCCATGGGTGACGCCCTGGACCCTACTTAAGTCAATTAGGGCTACGCTCTTTAGAGGGACATGGGGCTCTCCCCAAGTCTAGTGTGAGCAGCGTAACATAAGGCAGATGATTACAAAAATGGCATGAGCAGCACGTGTATCGTACAGAGAGAGATCTGTAGCATTTTTGTCAGTTTGCCATGTATCTGAAACCCCTGGCACATGTTTGTATTTCATTTTGTAAATGGTGAGTTTTGCACATAATAATACATTGTAATTCTGAATGATAATTTGGGATGTTGTGTGCTGTGGTTTTTGGGGTGGGTTTTGGTTGGGTTTTTTTTTTTTTAAGAAACAGCTCATACTTGAATGTTTTGTGTGTCAGTAGCCTTTTGCTACTGCTGCTTTTCATACTGCTCGGCCCACTTTAAACTCTTTGCAAAGAAAGGATGTAATAACATTATTATCTAGTTAATGTGCTTGACCTGAACATCAGTAGAAGCAGCAGGCAGGTTATCTTGACTGCTGAACCATTTCTTGCAAAACTAAGACCGACGTTCAGTGCTAAAGAAAATTCCCCTGTTTTCGTATGATGGCGGCTCTGCTAGGGGAGGGAAGGACTGAGGCAGAGAGGCAAAGTATTAAGAAACTCAGAATTTTGGGCATGAAACGAGGGAAAGCAAAGAGTGCCAAAAGGGAAACGCGTGCCCAAACCACCTCAAGATGATTCCGCTGTCTATTCTTGTGCAATTGTTTCTTTTGAAAATTAGAACATTTTATTCACTGTGCTATGCAAAACACTTCTCACTTCTCGTAATGCCAGGAAACAGATGATACAAAAACTTTGGAAGGAATTTGGACTTGTAAAAATAAGCTATTCCGTCTTCTCCAATGTGAAGTGTTGGATGTTATGAAATACTAAAAAGCAAGAAAAAGCTTATAGTTGAGGTGTTTTCTTTTTGTTTATTATTACTCCCTCTTTTTGAAATAGAGAACTAACTGGAAAGGCTAAGGGAGATAAAGCTGGAGATAATATATCCCTAATCTTAAGAATAAAAGATTTTTAACAGAGAAGTTAACACTACATTAGGGAACGATTTGTGAATTCACAAAAGTACATACTGCAAAATCATAAAAGACCACCTGCAGCAGCTTAAATCAAATCTAACTACTTCTTGTCGTTTCCCTGTGTCGCTTTTCTTATTTTTCATCTTAAAGGCTGTCATCCTTCCTTGCACTCTCAGCCTTCCAGGCCAGTCTTACATTCAGTGGATCGTTCTTTGCTGGAGTTGCAGCATCACAAACTGGGTGAGGATTCGTTACTGGGAGGGGCAGAGGCTATTTCTGTAATTCCAAAAGAGTGCACAAAGCCTGCTGTGTGTAAATTGGCAGAAAGGATTAGCCCGATTTAAAAAAAAAAAAAAAAAAAAAAAAAGTTACCGTGCTGCTCTCATCACTCTTGCTGGGATTGCAGAGATACAGGCGGGGAGGTAAGGGAAAGTGACCCAAATCAAGCTGCTAAAGAATCATAGAATCGTTTAGGTTGGAAAAGACCATCGAGTCCAACCGTTAAGCAGAGAGAAGGCTGTATATTTCGTAAAATACTGTGTGTTACAGAGTTTTCATGAGACCGCCCCAAGGGAACCCAGGTCTCGGCCTCTGCTGCCGGCGGCAGCTCTCGGGGGCTCGCCACGGGGCTGCTCGGGCGCTGCACAAGCGCTCCCCGCCCCCGGAGCCAGGCTCCGAGCGCCTCCCAGCCCCGCCGGCCCGGCCCCCGCCGCTCCTCCCTCCGCCGCAGGCGGGCTCAGCCTTCCCAGCCGCCCGCCTGCTGCGCTCGGCCCCAGCCCCTCCTTCTGTCGCTGCTGCTCCGGGGCGGAAGGGGCCCTTGGGCGGCGGGAGCGCTTCCGGGGCGGTGGGAGCGCTTCCGGGGCGGCGGTGCCAGAGCCAGCGGCGGCGGGGGCAGCAGCAGCAGAGACAACGACAACATGACGACGCTTCGCGCCTTCACCTGTGACGATCTGTTCCGCTTCAACAACATGTGAGCGCCGGCCGCCCTCCCATTCTCTCCTCCCCCGTCCCTCAGGCGCCCTCTCGGCCCCCCGCTGAGCTCGGGGCGTCTCCTCGGCCGGCCGGCGGCGGGGCCCGGGCCCGGGCCCGCGGTGAGCCTTGCTCTCTCCCCGCAGCAACCTGGACCCGCTGACGGAGACCGTATCCTTCCCGCTGCCGCCGGCCGCCGGGGAGGAGGCGCGGGGCCTGGGGCGGGCGGCAGCAGCCGCGGCGGCGACAGCTTGCTCCTTAACCGAGCGCCCCAGTACGGGATACCCTTCTACCTGCAGTACCTGGCCCACTGGCCCGAGTATTTCGTTGTCGCCGAGGCGCCCGGCGGGGAGCTGATGGGTTACAGTGAGTGTGGTGTGATTCCGCGGGTTTGCCGGTGTTGCTGTCTCACCCCGTTGCATATTTGGGGGATTACAACGCAGGAGCCTTTCTTACTCTTCGCATTTTCCAAATACCCAACAGGGAAGACGAACGTTGTGTATCATCTTCTCATTTCATAAGTGTCTAAGGGTATTAGGTATGACTCGTAGCAGTCATTTTCGGTTTGATGTTCCTAGCGTGGCAAGGGCTCTTGGCTGTGGGTAAAAAACCCAGGTTTTTTACAGGTGAATGTATGCATACAAGTGTTTCTGTAATCACAGAATTAAGTCCCTGCACTCAGTTCTGATCTCACACACTGTCAGTTATCAGTAAGTAAAAATACTGGGCTTGGGTTTTGCATTGTCCTGTAAGGGAAAGCTCTGGGTCTGCATGTCGGTTGCTTATTTGCTGTGGAATATTCGTGGTTTTCAGAAATCATTCCAAACAGAACTGTTGGTTTGTTTATTCCTTGGGGGAGGCGGGCAGAATAAGGGTCTTTGCAGGGACCTGGGGAATAAAGTATTTAACATAGTGAAGCTTAAAGCATTTGCTGTGCAGAAGGATTCTCCATACCCACCACATCAGTTACTTATCAGCAGTGACTGACGTTTAGAAGGGTGCCGTGTAGAAGTGTGAATATTCATTACTAACACTGGTTTGGTTCTGTGTAGAAAGGAGAGGAACTACAAAGAAGCCCCCTAAAACAACATACCTTTTTTTTTTTTTCTCAAACGTAGTGTGTTTGCAGGGCCGTAGCTTTCTGTTGCTAGCTCGGCAAAGCTTCCCAAGCGCTATTCCCCCATAGTCACCAAAAGTCTCCAGCAGTTGCCGGGACGGTGAGTTAATTTTGGGCTTCTAGCCATCCATTCCCCTGTTATTTTAGTCAGATCCTGAATTCCACTCAGTTAAAGACTCACAAGAATTGCTTAAAATTTGCATTTGGAAGTCATGTCTCAAACAATGAATTTGCTAAAAAAAAATTTTTTTTTTTGTACACTAGTCAAGAAACTAGCGTAATACTTGAGCGTAATGACGTTTTTAGTGGTTGCTGAACCACTGAGTGATAACATAGACCTCCCTGTTTGAGCCTTTACCACAATCATTGCAATGTTTATTTATACACTGCTTGGTTCTTCTGTAAAGATGTATAGCTGTGAGGGTGCATTATTCCAGAGGTGCTACTGCTCTGATGCTCTGTATGTTCACAGTAATGGGTAAAGCAGAAGGTTCTGTGGCCAGGGAAGAATGGCACGGACACGTTACTGCTCTCTCTGTTGCACCAGAATTTCGACGGTTGGGTTTGGCTGCTAAATTGATGGAACTACTGGAAGAAATTTCAGAAAAGTGAGTACTATACTTATCTTTAAATCTATCTTTTAAAGTAATTTTTCTACAGACACTTGTCTATGGCTTAGGTATTTGATTTGCATGAAGCAGACCCAGAATTTTGCTTTAAGTAGTGTTCTGATTTGCTGAAATGCCCTGTAGTTACAGAACAAGAATTAGAAATGTTGCTTGTCAGTTTAAGATCTCAGGGTTTCTGTGAAAGCTAACTTACCAGAATGAGTAGGAAGTAGCCTGAATTTCAACAGAGATACTGTATAAAAGGTCCTTTTCTTGACAGAAAAAGAGCTTCATGAAACATCAATGCTGTTTCCCATAGGGCTTCCAACATACTTGGTCAGTAATTGTGGGCCTTGTGCAATCCCCACAGGCACAATCTTCACCAAATATTGTACGGCAGATAGTATCTCAGCTTACTTTCTGTCTCATGCTTGGTTGCTTGTGCCTGCTGAAAATTTAATTTAGTGTCAAATGAACCCACAGGGAAATGTCCTCAACTCGTGCTGGTAGGGCAATCCCATTGTAGTTGGTAAAATTGGAAAATAGTACGATGGTTTGAAAAAATTGCCTTGTGAGGAGAAGGGCTGTCAACAGGCTGCCTTGCTAACAAGGCAACTGAATTTTGTGACTGATTCCACCACTTCCCTCCGCCAGGCACTTTGAAGGAGGCAGTCCCTAAGCCAATGCAATCTAAAATACGGTTGGGTTTGGGGGTTTGTTGGTTTTTTTTTTTTTTATAATTTCTTAGAGATACGAGGCATGTCTGGGTGTTTAGCTTATCCTGTTCTTTCTGTTCATAATTGTGAACCCACTGGCTGGTGTAAAAGAATGGTCATGTGACAAAAAGAAAATGAAATTTGAGCCTATACTGGATTTGCTCCTTGGCAAAGGAGCGCATTTGTTACCACAGTGTGAAAGATGTTTGATTAGCCTACCACATCATCAGACCTGCTGTGCTCTGATAACAAGTTACAGGTTGTTATTTAGAAACACATTTACCTGCTATTCCTTACGGTGGTTTTTTGGGTTTTATTTTTTTCCAAAGAAAGGGTGGATTTTTCGTTGATCTCTTCGTGAGAGTATCAAATCAGGTTGCGGTAAATATGTATAAGCAACTAGGCTACAGTGTGTACCGGACAGTATTAGAGTACTACTCTGCTAGCAATGGAGAGCCAGATGAAGATGCTTACGGTAAGTACACTTGTTCTGCCTCAGGTTGAATGGAAAGATTTTTCATGTTGAGAGTTCCTGTGTGTGTTTGTATGATTTTTTTTTTTTTTTTAAATATGAAACAAGTTCAGATAGTTGTTGGTGAATGGGATTTTGTATACTCCTTTAGATAGCTTTTCCTACTGAAGATTACATCAGTTACAAAACTTATTCTTGCAGTTTGCTCATTTTGTAGCATCTGTGGCAAAATAAAGTACGAAACAAGAATAAATTAGTAAGGACAAAGATACTTATCCTGTAGGTAAGATGAAAATACAAATGCAGTTTCTTACCTCATTTTTCTTTCTAAGGAATGCTCACGTCCAGTGGCTGGGCTGTTTGCTAGTTATTGGAGGAAGGAATGGCAGCGCTTTCCTCGTTTCTTCCCATAACATGGACTTGAAACTTTGTTTTTCTCAGACATCTACTAAAAATTTGCAGGTGTCAATGGTCAACAGTGGCAGAGAATCGGGTGGCATTTTCAATTCAAAAGGGAAGGAATGTGGAAATTCAAGTATGTTACTGTTAATTCTGTTAACGAGACTGAAGTACCAGCTGCTTCCTCTTTCTAGGCGCTCTTTCCTTTACGTTTTCTCCCCGGAGGGTTATGTGGCCATGCTGTATATCTTTTCTGTTCTTGCACTATTCATTTGATATGCAGGAGTACTATGAAATACAGGAGCTACAGACAGACATCTGCCATTATTGCAGATGCCTTAAATCACGTATTTGTCCTTTTAGCCTGCCATTTCCTTTCCATTCACTTGAGTTTCATGCAGTGTTATATTCCATTGATAACATTGCTGCTGAACGGCGTTAAGGACATTGAACTATTACAGTGCCTCCAGAGGAGGGTGACCGAGATGGTGAAAGGTCTCGGGGGCAAGACTTATGAGGTGCAGCTGAGGTCACTTGGTTTGTTCAGCTTGGAGAAGAGAAGGCTGAGGGGTGCCCTCATCGCAGCCTGCAGCCTCCGCCGGGGGGGCAGCGGAGGGGAGGTGCTGATCTCCTCTCTCTGGTGACCAGCGATAGGACACAAGGAAATGGAATGAAGCTGTGCCAGGGGAGGTTCAGATTGGACATCAGGAAAAGGTTCTTCACTGAGAGGGTCGTCGGTCACTGGAATAGGCTCCCCGGGGAAGTGGTCATGGCACCAAGCCTGTCAGAGTCCTAGTCATGTGGTTTAGTTTTAGGTAATCCTGCGAGGAGCAGGGAGTTGGACTTGATCCTTATGGGCCCCTTCCACCTTGAGATATTCTATGGTTCTATGAAATCTTGATGAAAAATTATCTTACTGTAACACAGAAGTCACTTGATACGGTTTTGTGCAATGACTGTCGTCTTATAATAGCATTTTTTTTTCTTTTGCCACAGATATGAGAAAAGCTCTTTCCAGAGATACAGAGAAGAAATCAATTATACCTCTGCCTCATCCTGTGAGACCAGAAGACATTGAGTAACTACAAGCTGTGATTCTCAGGCAACTTACTAAGAGTGTCAGGTGTCTTCTCTCCCCAGCCCCCAAGAACATAAGGATGCTGAATCTTAGACTCAATGTTTACCCCATGAAATACCAAAAAGCAATACCGGGAGGCTTACTAATGCTGCTTCCGTTGGTAGTGGCTGCATACTCCTGCACTTACACCATTGTTTTTCCTTTCAAATATTGCAAATTCAGAGACTATTAAAATGGAATTACCTCATGTATGGTGTTCTCTGGGTTTTCTTTCAAACCACACATAACTGAAATCAGTAACAGTAAAAACTCTTCAAATGCATTTAGTCATGACCAATGAAAATACTGTACGATGCCCAAGAAACACAGCAGGAGAAGGCAATGTATTAATACTTGCATAGAAGATAAACCTATTAAGCATAATGTAGAAATGTCTTTCCCCTCCTCACGGCACAGGCACGGGACTCAACTTAGGTTCACTCTTGATTTGAAAATGCCAGACAGGCAAAGCAGTTGAGGCTTTCTCTCCCTTGCGGACCAGATTGAAGACCAGTTCTGTGTTCTGGGTACCCATACATACCTAACGTGCTGTGTCCGCTGAAGTAAGCTGTGGTAAAGATCTCTTGTTTTCTCATGCTGCTCTTGCTCAATTTCAAGGTCAATGTAGGATTTCCAAAGAACCTGCAAAAGAGAACTCTCTCTCTGTTACTCAATCCCTCTCCCCTGTTCTCTGTCCTACTTTTTCTCTCTCCATTTGTCCCACTCCCTGTCCCCATCTTTAGTCTTCCTTCCTTTTTTTCTGTCTGTCCGTTTGTCCTGCTCCTTGATGCTACTTCTTTCTCCATCTCACCCTCCTTTTTTCCCTGTACCTTTCTGTCTCTGCTCCTCAGTCCTTCTCCTTTGCTTTACTTTTCTCTTTATAACCCTGTGTCCTCCTCCCCATCCTTCTTTCTCCACCCCTCTCTTGCTGCTCCTGGCCCCTGTCCTTCTCTCCACCCCCCAGTCATTCTCTCTCGTCTCCCTCTTTGTCCCTCTTGTATCTCTACTGCTGTCATGCTCGCTGCCCCTCTTCTCGTTCTGTCCTAGTGTCCTGCTCCCTGATCCTCTTTTCCTCTGTTGCTCTGTCCTTCTATCTGTCCTTCTCCCCCACCCCCAGTTTCTCTCATGTTCTCTCTTCCTTTTTTATTCTCTGTTGCTCTGTCCTGCTCCCTGTCCCATTGTTTCTCACTGTATCCTTTTGTCCTGCTTCCTACCCCTATTCTTTTTGAATCACTCTCTGTCATGCTGGCATCCCAGGGTTTTCTTTCATCTCCATCCTGCTCCTTGTCCTTATTTTTCTTTCTCTGTCCTGCTCCCGCTGCCTCTTACTGCCTCTCTTCCTTTGTCCGTATTGCTTCTTTCTCTTTCTCTGTCCTGCTCCCCCCTTCTTGTTTTCCTTCTTGCTGTGCCTCTGTCTTTTTCTTGTCCCGGTCTTTTCTGTCTTTCTTTCGCTGTCCCGTTCCCTGCCTCGCACTCTCTCTCTACGCTCCCCCTGTCCAGCCAGCTGCCGCTTTTCTCTTGTCATAGTGTCCCGTGGCCCGTTCCTCGTTTTTGGCAGCCTCCAGCTCTTGTCAATTTTTTCAGTCTCAATACAATTGTTCCTCCCTGCCAAGGAGAGGCTGCGTTAATTAGTGTCCTCGCAAACGCATCGGTCAATAAAACGGAAGTATGGTTATTAAAACCATAAGGATGATACCAGTTGTAGAGATCTGGGCTGCTTTGGAACGTGTATTTGTCACATGCAAATGTCATTGGGATACAGATCGCCTGCGCTTCATGCTCTGACAAGACAGCGTGGTGGGACAGGGATGAGCTCTGAAAGAAGAAAAGATACATGGTCATGGTTTTGGTTTGTTGTTGCTTGGTTTTGGTGTGTTGGGTTTTGATGTTGGGGGGGGGGGGGGGGGGTTGGTTTTTGGTTGGTTGGTTTGTTTTAAAAAGAGTGCAGTGTTGACTGGTGGCAGCCTGCAGGGCTCTGTTGCCGCCTGACCTCTCCTTTTCTGCTCTTTCCCTCCTCTTCCGTGGCTGCAATTTTAATTTGGATCGTTTTAGAAGAGCAGTGAAGTTACTCGCCTGTGTCCATGTGGTGGTAATACCAGGAAGGTAAATGCTCGAACCAGAAGCGAGTCACTTGGCTACAAGTAGAATTTCTGAGGGAAGAACAGCAGTAACAAGAAGCAAATAGCAAATTACCAAAAATTTGCGTGTGTCAAAGATATCGAAGTTTTATTGCTAACTGTTGTTTGGCGGTATGTTCCAAATGGCTATTTTTGGTAAGCTTAAATTTTTCAGGAAGTGCAGGGTTGTGTGTGCAAAAATAGGTCTCTCTGTCTATGCGTCCTGCCACGTAAATAGCATGGGATGATAGGCTGTGCAGTGGCGGGGCCGTTGTTCCCTGCTCTCAATACTGCCGTAGTAGCGTTGCAATATTTCGACCTAACAGATGGGTTTAGGAATGAAAGGAGAAATGCCTGTTTTCTGTAAAGGCTCTAAATGCCGACCCTTTGTCTGCCGCTTTCCTGTGCGTGAGATGAAGCTGGTTTATTTTTCTCCCTTGTTCCTGGTCCAAATATTTCTGAAGCTGTTGCTGCTCTTGGGAAAGCCAAAGGCACCTGGATTTGTGCAGCCGGAAAGAAAGGGGGGGAATAAAAAAAATCCCCCAACCAAACCCCCCCCACCACCAAAAGCACAAAAGAACCCCTTTTTCAAGAACGAAACCAAAAGCAAGAATCACCAATTTTTATGTTGTGGAGAAGCGCTGAAAAACCCCAGAATTGAATATGTTTGGAAAAAGCAAACCAATACCAGTTTTCCATTGTGGAAAAGCCGAAAAGCCAAAAAGACAAAAAGGAAAAAAAAACCACAACAAAACCCAAAGAAATCCCAGCCCCTAATTTGGGCTAAATGTGGGGTGAAACACTGGCAGTTTGAGGAGCACCGCTGAGCGTTATCCAGCGTGGATCCAGTGTGGGTCAGTTATGCGGCGCGGATCGCCTGCTGCGGGTTGTCCCAGGTGAGTTACCTGCTGTGGATTACCCCGGGCGGACCCCCTGGCATAGATCATCCCCACGCGTGTCCCCCCCCATGCACCTTTTCAGCCGCATGTACCCCTTTGTCCGTCCGTGTCCTCCTCCCCGTCCCCCTTGTCTCCCTGCCCTCCCAAATGCTTTCCACCCGAGCGTCCCCCTGCACGAGGCTTTCCCCCAGGTGAGTTCTTTTTCCCTGGGGACGTGCCCCCGCCTCTGCCCCACCATATTGGGCACTGCCCCCCATAACCCCTCTGCTTCTGGGCCCTCAGGGCGCTGCTTGCAGACCCCCAGCCCTGTCTCCCTCCTCCGCTGTTTGGGATTTGTGCTGGGAACGGCGTTGATGTTTTAGCTGGTGTTTTAGCCACTGCCGAGCAGCGTTTGCACCGAGCTGAGGCTTTTTCGGCTCCTCGTACCGCCCCGCCGCCGAGCGGGCTCGGGGGCACGAGGGGTTGGGAGGGGACACGGGCGGGACAGCTGACCCCAACTGACTAAAGGGCCGTTCCGGACTACACGACGTCGTGTTCTCAGCTAATGGACAAGCCCTGCACAGGAAGCCTTCCTCGTGTGTAGGCGGGATGAGGAGAGCAGAGTTCCGACAGCGCAGAGGTGAGGACAGGTGCACAGAGAACAGCGAAGCCCAAGAACCGCCAGCGTGTTGCTCATTCCCATCCGGGTCCTGCAGCGGCAGCCCGGCGCATGCGCTTTGCCGCGCTCTGTGCTGCCACGTGGTGCGCGAATGCGGTCGTGAAGCTCCGGCTCCGCGCATGCGCAGTGGGGCTCTTTGCCGGGGCACGGTGCTGCCACCCGGTGACCAAAATTTGGTACTGCAGTCCTAGCCCCGCTCGATCGCCGAAGGGCGGCGGGGAGTCGCCGAAGGGCGGCGGCGAGTGCCGGGAATGGCCGAAGGGCGGCGGCGAGTGCCGAAGGGCGGCGGCGAGTGCCGAAGGGCGGCGGCGAGTGCCGAAGAGTGCCGGGAATCGCCGAAGAGTGCCGGGAATCGCCGAAGGGCGGCGGCGAGTGCCGAAGGGTGCCGGGAATCGCCGAAGGGCGGCGGCGAGTGCCGAAGAGTGCCGGGAATCGCCGAAGGGCGGCGCGAATCGCCGAAGGGCGGCGGGAATCGCCGAAGGGCGGCGGCGAGTGCCGAAGAGTGCCGGGAATCGCCGAAGGGCGGCGGCGAGTGCCGAAGAGTGCCGGGAATCGCCGAAGAGTGCCGGGAATCGCCGAAGGGCGGCGGCGAGTGCCGAAGAGTGCCGGGAATCGCCGAAGAGTGCCGGGAATCGCCGAAGAGTGCCGGGAATCGCCGAAGGGCGGCGGCGAGTGCCGAAGAGTGCCGGGAATCGCCGAAGGGCGGCGCGAATCGCCGAAGGGCGGCGGGAATCGCCGAAGGGCGGCGGCGAGTGCCGAAGAGTGCCGGGAATCGCCGAAGGGCGGCGGCGAGTGCCGAAGAGTGCCGGGAATCGCCGAAGAGTGCCGGGAATCGCCGAAGGGCGGCGGCGAGTGCCGAAGAGTGCCGGGAATCGCCGAAGAGTGCCGGGAATCGCCGAAGAGTGCCGGGAATCGCCGAAGGGCGGCGGCGAGTGCCGAAGAGTGCCGGGAATCGCCGAAGGGCGGCGGCGAGTGCCGAAGGGTGCCGGGAATCGCCGAAGGGCGGCGGGAATCGCCGAAGGGCGGCGGGAATTGTCCTCGAGGGCCACCCAGACCTATGGGTCCCTCAGGGGAGCTCCCCTGGGTCCCAGCGGGGCACCCAACCTCCCCCCCCCCTTGGGGGGGGGTGATGCCGCTGTACGCCCCCCCCCCGACATAATCGAGCCGCTGGGTTGCTTCTGGCAGCGGAAGCAGCGCACACCGTGCCGCATGGGCCGCGAGTGGGAAGCGGGCAGAGCAATACAAGCCCTGCTCTTGCCCGCCCCCCCCCCCCCCCCCCGCAGTCAGTAGTTGCCGCCTTTGGGCGGCCTAAACGGGGCTGAGGTAGCACTCATTTCTCATTCTGCGGAATAATCGGAAAACAATTTTGAAGATGCTGCGGGCGGCCGAAGCTGCGGCCCTGCGCATGCGCAGTGGGGCTGCCCCCTCTTGACCGACATGCGGTACTGCAGCTGCAGCCCGGCGCATGCGTAGTAAGGCTCTTTTCCAGCGCTCTGTGCTGCCACCTGGTGAATAAAATCTGGTACTGCAGCTGCGATTCGGCGCATGCGCATTAGCGCGCTTTCCAGCGCTCAGTGCTGCCACCTGGTGCACAGAAGTGGGTACTCCAGCTCCGGACCCGCGCATGCGCAGGATTATTTTTTTCCAGCGCTCA
This sequence comes from Pelecanus crispus, assembly GCF_030463565.1. Classification (NCBI taxonomy): domain Eukaryota; kingdom Metazoa; phylum Chordata; class Aves; order Pelecaniformes; family Pelecanidae; genus Pelecanus; species Pelecanus crispus. The sequence continues at coordinate 86,847 of NC_134645.1, read as the reverse complement.
GTGCTGCCACCCTGTGACCAAAATGCGGTACTGCAGCTCCAGCCCCGCTCACGCGCGGGGGCGAGCTTTGCCGCTCTCGCTGCTGCCACCCCGTGACCAAAAAATGGGTACTGCAGCCCCAGCCTTTCTCCGTCTCTCTGGCCAGCGCTCTGCCCCGTTCGTGAATTCCTCGCTCTCCGCCCTGTAGCCTGTCGCTTTTGTCCTTTGTCCATCTCACTGTCTCTGGCTCCCCGAGGACCCTATTTTAAAATTGCCCCCCCCTTCTTTCTGTACGCATAGCTACCTTTTGTGACCTCCTGTGCTCTTTTTTCTGGCTCCCTGTACCTATTTCTTTATTCTTCCCTCTCCGCCCTGCAGCGTGTAGCTGCGGGGTTTGGTTTGTGTTGTTCCCCCCAGCCCTAGCCCCTGCCCTCCGTTGTTCGCTGTCCTGGCTCCCAGTCCCTGCCCTCTCTGCCCTGTTCTTGCTGCTGCTTTTTTGTCTTTCCCCATGTCTCTCGGTCCAGCTTCCTGCCCCTGTTCTTCTCTCCTCCCTCTCTGTCTTGCTGCCCGTCCCAGGTTTCTCCCGCATCTCCATCCTGCTCCCCGTCCCTCTTTGTCAGTGTCTGTCCAGCTCCCTCTCCCCCTTTCTGCGGCCTCTCTCCCTGCTGCTTCTTTCTCCACCTCTGTCGGGCTCCCTCGTCCCTGTCCTTCTCTTGCTGTCCCATTCCCTGCCTCGTGCTTTCTCTCTACACCCCCCTGTCCAGCGCCCCGCTCCTCATTTTTGGCATCCTCCACCTCTGTCCGTTCCACCCGCACCAACAAGCGTGGCTCCCGGAACCACGGCCAGGGTGTCCCAGGGGCAGGGGGAGCGTTGGGGGCCCCGAGCCCCGGAGCAGACTCGCTCCCGGGACTTGTTACGTGCATAACTGAATAATCACTCGCCGGCTGCATTTGCGCTCCCTTTGCACCAGGCAAGGGGCTGTGATGGGGCCCAGGGTAGGAGGTGACACGCTGTGGGGGACAGGCAATGGCCCCCTGTTCCTGCTGGGCTCCAGCTGTGGGCCGGGGCTGGAGGAGCCCCAGGTGCGGGCAGTGAGGCTGATGGCCAGGGCCCCTCCCTGTAAAGGGGTGGCTGCCGGTGGAGGGGCTGGTGCTGCCGGTGCTGCCCTGCCCCGGGGGGCCGTGGAGGGGCCGGTGTGAGGCAAGGGAGGAGCGGAGCGGTCGCTGGGCTGTGGCTGCACCTGTACCGAGGGAGAAGGTGAGCCGGGGCCGGGCGATGGACCGGGAGGGCGACGGTGCCTGCGGGGGAGTGCGGGGCTGCCTCGTCGTGTCGTGTCGTGTCGCAGCTGGCGGCGAGGGGAGCCCGGTCGTAGGGGGGTGCCGCGCCGTGTGCCGGAGCCGGGCGGCGGGGGCTGCCCGAGGAGCGCGGGGCTGCGCCGAGGGCTCGGCAGGGCTCCCGGGGGCGCCGGCGGGCGGGGGGAACGGCGGCGTCCCCGGAAGGGAGAAAGCGGGGCCGGCTGCCTCTCGCGGCGTGCCGGCAGCTGCGGTGCTGGGGAAGGGGCTTGCGGTCGGCCATGTTGCCTGCGCGGAGCATGCCGGGAGCTGTAGTTTTCGCGGCACGGCCCAGTCACGCGGCAGCCTGGTGGCCGAATCGCGGTGCTGCGTCCCGGCGTTCGCGCGCCGGGTGTGGCCCCTCTGGCGCGCCGTCGGTGTCCGGCGCATGCGCGGTGCGCGGGAGCGGCATGGCGGCGCGGCGGGTGCGATTGCTGGTGGCGGGTGAGGGCCAGGAGCAGCGGCGATGTGATGTGATGTGAGTGAGCCCCTTTGGTGGGTGCAGGGGTGTCTGCTGCCCGCCGGGCTCCCGAGGGTGGCGGGAGGGGAAGCTTCAAAGCTGCTGCTGCGGCAGGCTGCCGGGCAGCTGGGGGCGAGTAGGGTCGGGGCAGCCCCGGGGAGTTCCCCGAGAGAGAGCGGCGGTAGGAGGGAAGGAGGAGGACATGCCGCTGGCGCCGACGGCGGGCACGTCCCCAACTCGCCAGGGCTCCCCCTGAGCCCCCCCCCGGGCCCACTGAGCCCATGCAGCTGCCCCCAGCTCCAGCACCTGCCCTGAAGCCTGTCCTGTAGCCCTAGATCACCCCCAAGGCCTGTCGCGAAGGCTGGAAGCTGGCCCTCGAACGCGCTGGATTCTCCCTTAATGCGGTACCGATAGCAGCAGTGCAGGGAAGGAGCGGTGTCTGCAGAAGCCCCTGCATAAGGAGGGGCTGTGGCCGGGGGCAGGTTCTGGTTATAATGGCCACTGGTTGTTCTTTCCCCCTCCCAGAGGCCACGCTGAGGACACGGTTGCCCGTTCTTCCCCTGGAGATGCCGTTGACTGCCCCAGGTTCAGGCTGGCGTGGGTTGTCTGTGCCTGGCCTCGCACTCCTAGCGGTGGGGGGGAGAAAAGGGGCAGGCGGAGCGCTTGCTGGCTGTGGAGGAGAGCTGCTGTGGCTGAAGCTGGCGAGGGCAGAGACAGGTAAAGCAGCTGAAGAATACACTAAAGAGGGTGCAGCCGGCAGCTGCCTCCCGCTGCGGGCAAGAGAGCCTCTGCCTCTCTGGGCGAGGAAGGTTCCCTCTTTGTAGTTGCAGAGTGCACGAGCGAGCGAGGCGACGTGTCTGGGCAGCCGTGTCTCGTGAGAGCTGTAAGAGACCCGTGTATTCTCTTAGGTGGAGGACAGCCAAGCGACCGGAGTTACAGAAGAGGAAGGGAGGAGAGAAGGAGAAGGAAGCGTCTGAACTGGGAAATTCCCCTGGCAGCGCAGAGAGCGAGAGCTGTGGTGAGTCCCGGGCCCTCGGGGCCCAGCCTCCCCTCTTGCGCGTCCCAGTCCCTTTATCTCTCCTTGCCTCTCTGTTCTTCCCTCCTGCTGCCTCTCCCTGTTTTTTTTCATCCTCTGTCTCTGTCCTGCAACCATTGGGTTTTTTTCCTATTCCATCTCTTTCTCCTGATCTGCATCTATCCCTTTTTCCCCACAATTGCTCTGACCTGTTCCCTAGCGTCCTTTTCTTCTCTGCGCCTGTACGTGCCACTCCGTGTCCCTGCCTTCCTATCTCCCTCCTTCCTTCCTTCTCTTTCTCTATCCCTTTTTCTTGCTCACTGTCCCTGGTTTTTTTCCATCAGCTCACCGTCTGCTTCCTGTTCTAGTTTTTGTTGTCCTCTGTCTCTCCGCAGGGCTCCTAATACCTCCCTTTCTTTCTCCAGCCCCCTGTGCTTCTCAAGGTCTTTGTCTTTCTCTCTCTCTCATTGTCATTATGCTTGTCTGTTGCTCTGTCTCGCTGCTTATCCCGTCGTTTCTTGCTATCTTCCTTTGTCCCACTCCCTGCCTGTATTCATGTTTGTCTCTGTCCTGTTGACCATCCCGGGTGTTTTCTTCTTCTCCATCTCCATCCTGCTGCTGCCCTGTTTTGTTCCTCCCCCCCCCCATCTGCCCTGCTCCCTGTCACTCTTTCTGCACCTTGTCCTCTGTCCCTGCTGCTTTTTTCTCCATCTCTGTCCAGCGCTCTGTCCCTTTCTTTTTTTCCTCTTGCTATTCCTCTGCCCTGCTTCCTCTCACTATCTTTTCTGTCTTTCTTTCCCTCTGCCCCATTCCCTCTTCCATTCGTTCTAACTGTGTCCCCCTGTCCAGCTGGCTGTCCCTTCTTTCCTTTCTCTCTTTTCGGATCTCCATATCTCTCTGTCCAGCTGCTCATCACAGTTGTTTTTTTCCCTCCAATGCTGTCCAGCTCTCTGTCCCTTTTTTCTCTCTCTGTCATTCTGTCGCGCTCCCTGTGTCTCTATTTTTAATTTTTCCATCTCTGTCCTGCAGCCCGGTGCTGGTTTCCACACCCCCGGCCCTCTCTCCTGTCCTGCTACCCATCCTAGGCCTCTTTCCCTCCATCTCTGTCCTGCTTCCTGGCTCTAATTTTTGCCTGTCTTGCACTTTGTCCTGCCTTCCTCTCCCTTTTTTCTCTCTCTGTATCGCCTTGTCTTGCTCCCTGTCTTTTTCGGACAAGCTGTGTCCTGCTCCTTGTCCTTTTTCCCCACCCTCCCCATCTCCTAGCTTTCTTCCTGTCTGCCTTTTTTTCTTTGTCTCTCCTTCTGCCCCAATGCTTCTTTCTCTCTGTCACTGTCTCTGTCCCTCCTTTCTTCTTTCTCTCCTCCACTCCCCCCCATCTCTCTCTCCCTCCGTCCTGCTCGCAGACTCAACGTTTTCTTGCTCCGTCTCTCTGCAGGGCTGGCGGGGGCAGAAGCGGCCCTGGGACAAACGCTGCAGCGGGGTCGTTGAGGGGTTTTGGGGCCAAGCCCCTGCCTGGCCGGGGCGAGTAGAGGCAGTCACGTCCCATCCCATCCCCGGCTGCTCCTCGCTGGGGCTGGGCGGCCTCTGCCACTCTCGGCGTGAGTCGGGCTGAGAAACCTTTGTGAGTTTGAGGATGCTACAGATACTCCGCATCAAACCCAGAGAAAAGGCAAATCTGCTGCCGGTGCTGAAAAGCTGATGAAAAATTGCAGTTACCGGAGCATGCCTCGTTCCTGCATCGGTCCCTTGGGAGTCACGAATGTTTTCCTTTCAGGTAAAAGAACAAACTTTCATCTAGGATAAATTAAGAGCTGCCTGTAGCTTTCGTTAGGGTCAAGTCCTTCTCTTCTGTTTGTTCATACTAGTTTTATGGGCAAGTTGGAAATAGCCTTTTATTTTTCTGTGCGTCGCTAAATTTTTAGTAATATGTGGTGTTGGCATAGTTGATTTTTGAGCAGCTAGATGCCAGTAGAAGCATAATGAATGACACGTCATGGAAACCGGTGCTTAAACTTTATTTTGATATGATTTTTTTTGTTTCTTTGTTTGCTTTCATTAGAATGTTGGTGGCGTGTTGTCCTGTGGCTCAATCCGCATTCTGCTCCATGGAACCTTCGATCTAGGACTTTGAAGTAAAAAAAGTTTGCCCTTCCAACAAAGGGCTGGTCATTCATAGGACTGAGGTGTAGACTTGGAGAGTCTCTTAAGTACGTGATCAGAATTGAAGCCCAATTTCACTTAATGTTGCTGCTGTTTGTCTTCACTTTCATGAATTTCCTCGCTGCTCCCTCATGGTTGGGAGCTCTGAACTGTCATTTTTTTTCAGTCTCTAACACATTTGGGTTCCCCCAACCTCCCCCCCCGCCCCCTGCCAAGGAGAGGCTACGTTTGAAAGTTAATTACGTCCTCACAAACGCGTCTGTCAATAAAACTGAATTATGGTTATTAAAACCATAAGCATGATACCAGTCGTAGAGATCTGGGCTACCTGTGAATGTGTATTTGTCTCATGCAAATGTCATCGGGGAAACAGATCGCCTGTGCTTCATGCTCTGACAAGACAGCATGGTGAGACAGGGAGGAGCTCCGAAAGGAAAAAAAAGATACATGGTCATGGTTTCGGTTTGTTGTTGCTTGGTTTTGGTGTGTTGGGTTTTGATGTTTGGGGGGTTTTTGGTTTTTGGTTGGTTGGTTGGTTGGTTTGTTTGTTTGTTTGTTTGTTTTAAAAAGAGTGCAGTGTTGACGGGTGGCAGCCTGCAGGGCTCTGTTGCCGCCTGACCTCTCCTTTTCTGCTCTTTCTCTCCTCTTTCATGGCTCTAATTTTAATTTGGATCGTTTTAGAAGAGCAGTGAAGTTACTTGCCTGTGTCCGTGTAGTGGTAATACCAGGAAGGTAAATGCTTGAACCAGTAGCAAGTCACTTGGCTACAAGTAGCATTTCTGAAGGAAGAACAGCAGTAACAAGAAGCAAATAGCAAGTTACCAGAAATGTGCGTGTGTCAAAGACATCGAAGTTTTATTGTCAAATGTTGTTTGGTAATGTTTTCCAAATGGCTATTTTTGGTAAGCATAAATTTTTCCGGAAAGCCGGGGTCGTGTATGCAAAAGTAGTTCCCTCTGTGCGTCCTGCTACGTAAATGGCATGGGAGGATAGGCTGTGCAGTGGCGGGGCAGTTGTTCCCTACTCTCAGTATTGCTGTAGTAGCGTTGCAATATTTCGACCTAACAGATGGGTTTAGGAATGTAAAGAGAATGCCTGTTTTCTGTAAAGGCTCTAAATGCCGACCCTTTGTCTGCCGCTTTTCTGTGCGTGAGATGAAGCTATTTTATTTTTCTCCCTTGTTCCTGGTCTAAATATTTCTGAAGCCGTTGCTGCTCTCGGGAAAGCCAAAGGCACCTGTATTTGTGCAGCTGGAAAGAAAGGGGGGGGGGGGGGGGGGGGGCAACCAAAAAAAAAACCCCCACCAAAAGCCCAAAACAACCCCTCTTTCTCAAGAATGAAACCAAAAGCAAGAATCACCAATTTTTATGTTGTGGGAAAGCGCTGAAAAAACCCAGAATTGAATATGTTTGGAAAAAGCAAACAAATGCCAGTTTTCTATTGTGGAAGTGCCAGAAAGAAAAAAAGGGAAAAAACCACAACAAAACGCAAACAAACCCCATGTCCTGGTTTCGGCTGGGATAGTTAATTTTCTTCCTAGTAGCAGGCATAGCGCTGTGTTTTGGATTTAGTAGGAGAAGAATGTTGATAACACGCTGATTTTTTTAGTTGTTGCTGAGTACTGCTTATGCTAGTCAAGGACTTTTCAGCTTCCCATGCTCTGCCAGGGGCACAAGAAACTGGGAGGGGTGACAGCCAGAAGAGTTGATCCCAACTGCCCCCAAGGGCCATTCCATACCATACAGTGTCATGGGTAGTATAGAAACTGGGGGGGGTTGGCCAGGGAGCAGCGATCGCTGCTCAGGAACTGTCTGGGCATTGGTCGGCGGGTGGTGAGCAATTGCATTGGGCATCACTTGCTTTGTATATTGTTATTACTATTATTATTATATTATTATTTATTTTATTTCAATTATTAAACTGTTCTTATCTCAACCCTGGAGCGTTTCTCACTTCTTACTCCTCCGATTCCCTCCCCCATCCCATCGGGGTAGGGGCAGTGAGCGAGCGTCTTCGTGGTGCTTAGTTGCTGGCTGGGGCTAAACCATGACACCCCAGCCCCTAATTTGGGCTAAATGTGGGGTGAAACGCTGGCAGTTTGAGGAGCACCGCTGAGCGTTATCCAGCGTGAATCCGGTGTGGGTCAGTTATGCGGCGCGGATCGCCTGCTGCGGGTTGTCCCAGGTGAGTTACCTGCTGTGGATTACCCCGGGCGGACCCCCTGGCATAGATCATCCCCACGCGTGTCCCCCCCCATGCACCTTTTCAGCCGCATGTACCCCTTTGTCCGTCCGTGTCCTCCTCCCCGTCCCCCTTGTCTCCCTGCCCTCCCAAATGCTTTCCACCCGAGCGTCCCCCTGCACGAGGCTTTCCCCCAGGTGAGTTCTTTTTCCCCGGGGACGTGCCCCCGCCTCTGCCCCACCATATTGGGCACTGCCCCCCATAACCCCTCTGCTTCTGGGCCCTCAGGGCGCTGCTTGCAGACCCCCAGCCCTGTCTCCCTCCTCCGCTGTTTGGGATTTGTGCTGGGAACGGCGTTGATGTTTTAGCTGGTGTTTTAGCCACTGCCGAGCAGCGTTTGCACCGAGCTGAGGCTTTTTCGGCTCCTCGTACCGCCCCGCCGCCGAGCGGGCTCGGGGGCACGAGGGGTTGGGAGGGGACACGGGCGGGACAGCTGACCCCAACTGACTAAAGGGCCGTTCCGGACTACGCGACGTCGTGTTCTCAGCTAATGGACAAGCCCTGCACAGGAAGCCTTCCTCGTGTGTAGGCGGGATGAGGAGAGCAGAGTTCCGACAGCGCAGAGGTGAGGACAGGTGCACAGAGAACAGCGAAGCCCAAGAATCGCCAGCGTGTTGCTCATTCCCATCCGGGTCCTGCAGCGGCAGCCCGGCGCATGCGCTTTGCCGCGCTCTGTGCTGCCACGTGGTGCGCGAATACGGTCGTGAAGCTCCGGCTCCGCGCATGCGCAGTGGGGCTCTTTGCCGGGGCACGGTGCTGCCACCCGGTGACCAAAATTTGGTACTGCAGTCCTAGCCCCGCTCGATCGCCGAAGGGCGGCGGCGAGTGCCGAAGGGCGGCGGCGAGTGCCGAAGGGCGGCGGCGAGTGCCGAAGGGCGGCGGCGAGTGCCGGGAATCGCCGAAGGGCGGCGGCGAGTGCCGAAGGGCGGCGGGAATCGTCGAAGGGTGCCGGGAATCGCCGAAGGGCGGCGGCGAGTGCCGAAGGGTGCCGGGAATCGCCGAAGGGCGGCGGCGAGTGCCGAAGGGTGCCGGGAATCGCCGAAGGGCGGCGGCGAGTGCCGAAGAGTGCCGGGAATCGCCGAAGGGCGGCGGCGAGTCCCGAAGGGTGCCGGGAATCGCCGAAGGGCGGCGGCGAGTGCCGAAGGGTGCCGGGAATCGTCGAAGGGTGCCGGGAATCGCCGAAGGGTGGCGGCGAGTGCCGAAGGGTGCCGGGAATCGCCGAAGGGCGGCGTCGAGTGCCGAAGGGCGGCGTCGAGTGCCGAAGGGCGGCGTCGAGTGCCGAAGGGCGGCGTCGAGTGCCGAAGGGCGGCGGGAATCGCCGAAGGGCGGCGGCGAGTGCCGAAGAGTGCCGGGAATCGCCGAAGGGTGCCGGGAATCGCCGAAGTGCGGCGGCGAGTGCCGAAGAGTGCCGGGAATCGCCGAAGGGCGGCGGCGAGTCCCGAAGGGTGCCGGGAATCGCCGAAGAGTGCCGGGAATCGCCGAAGGGCGGCGGCGAGCGCCGAAGGGTGCCGGGAATCGCCGAAGGGCGGCGGCGAGCGCCGAAGGGTGCCGGGAATCGCCGAAGGGCGGCGGCGAGCGCCGAAGGGTGCCGGGAATCGCCGAAGGGCGGCGGCGAGCGCCGAAGAGTGCCGGGAATCGCCGAAGGGCGGCGGCGAGTGCCGAAGGGCGGCGGCGAGTGCCGAAGAGTGCCGGGAATCGCAGAAGGGCGGCGGGAATCGCCGAAGGCAGGCGGGAATTGCCAAGGGGAATCGGGGAGTGCCGAAGGGAGGCGGGAATTGCCCTCGGGGGGCCACTCAGACCCATGGGTCCCTCAGGGGGGCACCGCTGGGTCCCAGGGGGGCAACGAACCTCCCCCCTGCTGGGCGGGTGATGCCGCTGTACGCCCCCCGCCGCCCCGTCTCCCCAGTTCGGGGGGGTTCACCCAGCTGTGCCCCCCCCCCCTCCTCCCAGGGTCCCCCCTCCCCGGGATGCTGGGGGCCACCCACGGCCCCATCCCCGTCCTCCACATGTTCGGGGTGACGGCAGCCGGCAACAGCGTCTGCCTCCACGGCCACGGCTTCGCCCCCTACTTCTACGTCCTGGGGCCCCCCGTGAGTCGGGGACCCCCCCCCGAACACCCCCTCACACCCACACCCCCGCAGCTACGCCCGGGGATTCTCTAGTGCCTCCTGTAAGGGTTGTGCTCCCCATGGCAGGAGGGGGCTCCGTGCCCCCCCCAAATTCCCCCAACACCCCCAAAACTCCTCTGACCCCCCCCAGCGCCCTGGGAGCCACCCCTAGCTGTCTCTGTGGTTTCTCCACTGTCTCGTACAAGGGTTGTGCTCCCTGTGGCATATGGGGGGGGTCATGGGGGTACAGGGGGAGATTGGGGGGTGATGGGGGGACATCAGGGGTCACGGGAGGACAGGGGGACATTGGGGGTCATGGGGGGGACATCAGGGAGGTCATAGGTGGTACAGGGGGACATTGGAGGGTCACAGGGGGACATTGGGGGTCACAGGAGGGATGGGGGACATCAGAGGGGGACATCGAGGGGGTCACAGGCTGCAGGGGTCTCTTTGCCTTAAAAAAGAGGGTCTCTTTGCCTTACTGGTGGTTGGCGGTTGAACTCTTTTTATCTCAACCCATGAGTTTTCTCACTTTTTATTCATGTCTCATTCTACGAAATAATCAGAAAAGAACTTTCAAGATGCTGCTGCCGTCCGGTGACCGCTGCAGCTCGGCAGCCGCACGTGCGGGGGTGCGTCCATGTGCTCGGCAGTGCCGTCCGTCGGTAACAGCCACACGATGCCGCTGCACCTGCGGGGCGATGCCGCCGTGCTTGGCGCTGCCCGCCAGTAAGGAAACGCCGCTGCCGCCCCCGGCCGTGCTCTCAGCGCGCACGAGGCGGAACAGCAGCGCCGGTGCTGGCCCCAGGCGAGCGCGGTTCCTGCAGCGCTGGCACCGCGCGGGTCGGCAGCAGCACTGCCGCAGCCTTGGCTGCCGCTGCAGCGCGGCAGGGTGCTGGCCGTGATGAGCGGTGGCGGGTGGCGGGCAGCGGGCAGGAGCCCCGGTGAGGCGAGCGAGCCCCTTTGGTGGTGCGGGGGTGTCGCCTGCCCGCTGGGCCCGTGCTCTCGGGAGAGCCCCGTGTGTTCTCTCAGGGGGAGGCCGGCCGAGCGAGCGGAGTTACAGCAGAGGAAGGGAGGAGAGAGGCTGAAAGCAGCGTCTGAGCTGGCAAATTCTCCCAAGGGCGAGAGCTGCGGTGAGTCCCGGGCCCTCGGGGCCCTGTCTCCCCTGCCGTGCGTCCGATTGCCTCCCTGCCCCGCCCCTGGCCCCCTCGCTTTCCCACGCTGCTGCGATTTCTACCCCCGGCCCCCGCCCCTTCCCTGCACCTCTCTTCTCCTTTCTCTTCTCTCCCACTCCCTCTTCCTCTCTTCCTTCATCTCGCTTGTTCTACCACTCCCTTTTTCTCTCTGCGCTTTTGTCCTGCTACCTCTCCCTCCTTTTTTTTTTTTTTTCTCCATTCTCCATCTTGGTCCTGCAGCCCATCGCTGTTTTTTTCCTTTTTCCATCTCTTTGTCCTGATCTGTGTCTGTCTCTTTACCGCGCCCCCCGCCCCAACTTTCTCTGGCCTGTTCCCTGGCGTTCTCTTCCTCGCTGTGCCTGTACGTGCTGCTCCGTGTCCCTGCCTTCCTATTGCTCTCCTACCTTCCTTCTCTTTCTCTCCCTATCCCTTTGTCAGCCTTGGTCCTGTCTCTCTCCCTGTCTCTCATGATTCTTTCTTAATCTGCACCCTGCTCCCTGTCCCATTTCTTTTCTTCTCTCTGCCCTCCATCCTCCCCCTGACGTTTTGCCTGTATATCTCCGTACTGCTGCCTGTCCCATTGTTTCTCGCTACACCCCCCCCCCCCGCCCAGCTCGTCGTCCCGTTATTCCCCTCTGTCCTGCTCCCTTTCTTCTCATCCTGCAGCCCAGCGCTGGTTTGTCTTTCTCCCTCTCTTTGTCCTGATCCGCACCTCTCTTCTTCCCTCAATCTCTCTGGCTCATTCTCTATCTTTTTTTCCTCCCTCCCTTCCTCTCACGCAGGTTCTCTCTCCAGCCGGCTGCTGCCCGCTCGTCACTTTCCCTCTGGCCTGCTCCATGACCCTGTTCGTTCTTCCGCGGTGTCCCTGTAGGACTACTCGTGCCTTTTTTTTTAGCGATGTGTGCATCTCGCTCCCTCATTTTATTTTTTCTTCCTGTTCCTCTGCCCTGCTCCCCATTGCGCTCTCTTCGTGTTCCATATCGGCTGCTCCGGTAACGACCGCTAAATTGTGCCAGGGGAAGGAGGGAGTGTACGGGCACCGAGCCCCGGAGCAGACTTGCTCCCGGGACTTGTAGGCTTTAATGAATAAACACTTGCTGTCTCCTTTGCACTATGGGGCTGTGTTTGCAGTGCTTTGTGCTTGGTGAGCGGCTGCCAGAGAGTCCAGGGGAGCAGGTTACGTGGCAGGTGTCAGGGGCCATGGCTGCAGGTGTGGGCTGGGGCTGGAGGAGCCCCGAGGGTGGGGGCTGATGGTGATGGCCCCTCAGTGCAAAAGGGCTGCAGCCTCGGGGGATGGTGCTGCTGGGGCACGCCTGCCTGAGAGCGCCGACGAGTCGCAAGGACGTTTGCAACCCAGCGGTGGGACCGGCTGACGGTCGGTTGGCGTCGGGCCCCGTCAGGGCAGGTCCCAGGGCTTTTGTGAGAGCTGGTGGAGAGGGGCAGGAGATGGCTGCCCCCACCCCTCTGGGTACCTGGAGACCTTCCCACCCCCTGGAAAAGGCGCTGGGTGCCTCCCCAACTCCACAGAACTCCTCCAGCCCGGCTCGCCCCGTGCAGCTGCCCCCAGCTCCGGCAGCTCCCCTGAAGCGTGTCCCGTAGCCGCAGACGGCCCCCAAATGCTGTCCTCATGGCCGCAGGCTGGCCCTTGAACACGCTGTATTCTCCATAAATGCTGGTGCCGTTAGCATTGGTTTGGGGAAGGAGCTCATGCTGAAGGAGGGGGTTCTGGCCTGAGGAGAGCTACGGTTGGTTATCGGTGTGGATAACGGTGGCTTTTTCTTTCCCTCTCCCAGAGGGAGCGCTGAAGACTCCGTTTTTGGTTCCTCTCCGGGGATGTTGTTGACTGCATCCGGCTCAGGTTTGCGTGGGTTGCCTTTGGCCCCGTTGTCCTGGCGGCACGGGCAAAAAGGGACAGGTGGAGCGCTTCTTGGCTGTGGCCGGGAGCTGCCGCAGCTGAATCTGGGGAGGCCGGAGACAGGTAAAGCAGCTGAAGAACAAAATAAAGAGGGTCCAGCCGGCAGCTGCCTCCCGCTGCGGGCAAAAGAGCGCCTGCCTCTCCGGGTGAGGAAGGATCCCTCCTTGTAGTTGCAGAGCGCACGAGCGAGCGAGGCGACGTGTCTGGGCAGCCGTGTCTCGTGAGAGCTGTAAGAAACCTGTGTATCCTCGTAGGTGGAGGACAGGCGAGTGACCGGAGTCACAGAAGAGGAAGGGAGGAGAGAAGGAGAAAGCAGCGTCCAAACAGGCAAGTGCTCCCGGCAGCGCCAAGAGCAAGAGCTGCGGTGCGTCCCGGGCCCTCGGAGCCCTGTCTCCCCTCCTGTGCGTCCGGGTCCCTCCTTGCCCCTCCCCGGCCCCCTCGGTTTCCCACGCCGCTGCAATTTTTTGTGGGGGTTAATTTCCCACCCCCCCCCCCCCGCCCCCTTCTCCCCTGTACCTCCTTTCTGCATCTCGCTCTGAGCATCTGCCTGTCCCCATCTTTTAGGTCCTCCCTCTCTCTGCCCTGTAGCCCATGGCTAGTTTTTTCCTTCTGTTTCTCTCTCTGCCCAGCACCTGGCCACTACTTTTGCATTCCTGCCTCTGTGTCCTGTAGCCTGTCACTATTTTTGCCGTCGCTGGCTCCCCCCCGCCCCCTTCTCCATCTCGCTCTTTTTTCACTTCCCTTCCCTGTTTTTTAATTCCTTCCTCTCTGCTGTGTAGCCCTTTGCTTTTTCCTTTTGTCCATCTCTCTGTGTCCGTCCCGGTGCCCCCGTGGCTGGATGCCAGGCGCCCACCAAAGGTGCTCTGTCGCTCCCCTCTTCAGCTGGACAGCAGAGAGAAAAAATAGAATGAAAAGCTCGTGGGTTGAGATAAGGACAGGGAGAGATTGCTCAGCAATTACTGTCACAGGCAAAACACAGGCTCAACTTGAGGAAACCAGTCTAATTGATTACCAGTCAAATTGGGGTAGGATAATGAGAAATAAGAACTGAATCTTAAAAAACCTAAATCTTAAAACACCTTCCCCCCACCCCCTCCCCTGTTCCCGGGCTCAACTTCACTCCCGATTTCTCTACCTCCCTCGTCCCGAGCAGCGCAGGGGAACTGGGGAATGGGGGTTGCGGTCTGGATTTTTCCCCTCAGTCTCTCTCTGCCGGGCTCCCTCTCTTTGTTCTTTCATTTCACGTTTTCTGTCCCGTAGCTCCACGCTATTTGCTTGCCTTTCTCCGTCTCTCTCTGGCGCCATCGCTCTGCCCCTGTTCGTGAATTCCTCGTTCTCCGCCCTGTAGGCTGTCGCTTTTGTCCTTTGTCCATCTCACTGTCTCTGGCTCCCCGAGGACCCTATTTTAGAATTGCCCCCCCCCTCTTCTTTCTGTACACATTGCTACCCTTTTTGCTCTCCTGCTCTCTTTTTTTTCCAGCTCCCTGTCCCTATTTCTTTATTCTTCCCTCTCCGCCCTGCAGCATGTAGCTGCGGGGTTTGGTTTGTGTTGTCATCCCACGCACCCTCCCGGCCCCTTCCCTCTGTTGTTCGCTGTCCTGGTTCCCTGTCCCTGTTGTTTCATTCCTCCCTCTCTGCCATGCTCTTGCCGCTGCTTTTTTGTCTTTCCCCATGTCTCTTGGTCCAGCTTCCTGCCCCTGTTCTTCTCTCCTCCCTCTCTGTCTTGCTGCCCGTCCCAGGTTTCTCCCGCATCTCCATCCTGCTCCCCGTCCCTCTTTGTCAGTGTCTGTCCAGCTCCCTCTCCCCCTTTCTGCAGCCTCTCTCCCTGCTGCTTCTTTCTCCACCTCTGTCGGGCTCCCTCGTCCCCGTCCTTCTCTTGCTGTCCCATTCCCTGCCTCGTGCTTTCTCTCTACACCCCCCTGTCCAGCGCCCCGCTCCTCATTTTTGGCATCCTCCACCTCTGTCCGTTCCACCCGCACCGACAAGCGTGGCTCCCGGAACCACGGCCAGGGTGTCCCAGGGGCAGGGGGAGTGTTGGGGGCCCTGAGCCCCGGAGCAGACTCGCTCCCGGGACTTGTTACGTGCATAACTGAATAATCACTTGCCGGCTGCATTTGCGCTCCCTTTGCACCAGGCAAGGGGCTGTGATGGGGCCCAGGGTAGGAGGTGACACGCTGTGGGGGACAGGCAATGGCCCCCTGTTCCTGCTGGGCTCCAGCTGTGGGCCGGGGCTGGAGGAGCCCCAGGTGCGGGCAGTGAGGCTGATGGCCAGGGCCCCTCCCTGTAAAGGGGTGGCTGCCGGTGGAGGGGCTGGTGCTGCCGGTGCTGCCCTGCCCCGGGGGGCCGTGGAGGGGCCGGTGTGAGGCAAGGGGAGGAGTGGAGCGGTCGCTGGGCTGTGGCTGCACCTGCACCGAGGGAGAAGATGAGCCGGGGCCGGGCGATGGCCCGGGAGGGCGACGGTGCCTGCGGGGGAGTGCGGGGCTGCCTCGTCGTGTCGTGTCGTGTCGCAGCTGGCGGCGAGGGGAGCCGGGGCGTGTGGGGGTGCTGCGCCGTGTGCCGTAGCCGGGCGGCGGGGGCTGCCTGAGGAGCGCGGGGCTGCGCCGAGGGCTCGGCAGGGCTCCCGGGGGCGCCGGCGGGCGGGGGGAACGGCGGCGTCCCCGGAAGGGAGAAAGCGGGGCCGGCTGCCTCTCGCGGCGTGCCGGCAGCTGCGGTGCTGGGGAAGGGGCTTGCGGTCGGCCATGTTGCCTGCGCGGAGCATGCCGGGAGCTGTAGTTTTCGCGGCACGGCCCAGTCACGCGGCAGCCTGGTGGCCGAATCGCGGTGCTGCGTCCCGGCGTTCGCGCGCCGGGTGTGGCCCCTCTGGCGCGCCGTCGGTGTCCGGCGCATGCGCGGTGTGCGGGAGCGGCATGGCGGCGCGGCGGGCGCGATTGCCGGTGGCGGGTGAGGGCCAGGAGCAGCGGCGATGTGATGTGATGTGAGTGAGCCCCTTTGGTGGGTGCAGGGGTGTCTGCTGCCTGCCGGGCTCCCGGGGGTGGCGGGAAGGGAAGCTTCAAAGCTGCCGCTGCGGCAGGCTGCCGGGCAGCTGGGGGCGAGTAGGGTCGGGGCAGCCCCGGGGAGTTCCCCGAGAGAGAGCGGCGGTAGGAGGGAAGAAGGAGGACATGCCGCTGGCGCAGACGGCAGGCACGTCCCCAACTCGCCAGAGGTCCCCCTGAGCCCCCCCCCGGGCCCACTGAGCCCATGCAGCTGCCCCCAGCTCCAGCACCTGCCCTGAAGCCTGTCCTGTAGCCCTAGATCACCCCCAAGGCCTGTCGCGAAGGCTGGGAGCTGGCCCTCGAACGCGCTGGATTCTCCCTTAATGCGGTACCGATAGCAGCAGTGCAGGGAAGGAGCGGTGTCTGCAGAAGCCCCTGCATAAGGAGGGGCTGTGGCCGGGGGCAGGCTCTGGTAATAATGGCCACTGGTTATTCTTTCCCCCTCCCAGAGGCCACGCTGAGGACACGGTTGCCCGTTCCTCCCCTGGAGATGCCGTTGACTGCCCCAGGTTCAGGCTGGCATGGGTTGTCTGTGCCTGGCCTTGCACTCCTAGCGGTGTGGGGGAGAAAAGGGGCAGGCGGAGCGCTTGCTGGCTGTGGAGGAGAGCTGCTGTGGCTGAAGCTGGCAAGGGCAGAGACAGGTAAAGCAGCTGAAGAATACACTAAAGAGGGTGCAGCCGGCAGCTGCCTCCCGCTGCGGGCAAGAAAGCGCCTGCCTCTCTGGGCAAGGAAGGATCCTTCTTTGTAGTTGCAGAGCGCACGAGCGAGCGAGGCTACGCGTCTAGGCAGTGTTGTCTCATGAGAGCTGTAAGAGACCCGTGTATTCTCTTAGGTGGAGGACAGCCAAGCGACCGGAGTTACAGAAGAGGAAGGGAGGAGAGAAGGAGAAGGAAGCGTCTGAACTGGGAAATTCCCCTGGCAGCGCAGAGAGCGAGAGCTGTGGTGAGTCCCGGGCCCTCGGGGCCCAGCCTCCCCTCTTGCGCGTCCCAGTCCCTTTATCTCTCCTTGCCTCTCTGTTCTTCCCTCCTGCTGCCTCTCCCTGTTTTTTTTCATCCTCTGTCTCTGTCCTGCAACCATTGGGTTTTTTTCCTATTCCATCTCTTTCTCCTGATCTGCATCTATCCCTTTTTCCCCACAATTGCTCTGACCTGTTCCCTAGCGTCCTTTTCTTCTCTGCGCCTGTACGTGCCACTCCGTGTCCCTGCCTTCCTATCTCCCTCCTTCCTTCCTTCTCTTTCTCTATCCCTTTTTCTTGCTCACTGTCCCTGTTTTTTTTCATCAGCTCACCGTCTGCTTCCTGTTCTAGTTTTCGTTGTCCTCTGTGTCTCCGCAGGGCTCCTAATACCTCCCTTTCTTTCTCCAGCCCCCTGTGCTTCTCAAGGTCTTTGTCTTTCTCTCTCTCTCATTGTCATTATGCTTGTCTGTTGCTCTGTCTCGCTGCTTATCCCGTCGTTTTTTGCTATCTTCCTTTGTTCCACTCCCTGCCTGTATTCATGTTTGTCTCTGTCCTGTTGACCATCCCAGGTGTTTTCTTCTTCTCCATCTCCATCCTGCTGCTGCCCTGTTTTGTTCCCTCCCCCCCCCATCTGCCCTGCTCCCTGTCACTCTTTCTGCACCTTGTCCTCTGTCCCTGCTGCTTTTTTCTCCATCTCTGTCCAGCGCTCTGTCCCTTTCTTTTTTTCCTCTTGCTGTCCCTCTGCCCTGCTTCCTCTCTCTATCTTTTCTGTCTTTCTTTCCCTCTGCCCCATTCCCTCTTCCATTCGTTCTAACTGTGTCCCCCTGTCCAGCTGGCTGTCCCTTCTTTCCTTTCTCTCTTTTCGGATCTCCATATCTCTCTGTCCAGCTGCTCATCACAGTTGTGTTTTTCCCTCCAATGCTGTCCAGCTCTCTGTCCCTTTTTTCTCTCTGTCATTCTGTCGCGCTCCCTGTGTCTCTATTTTTAATTTTTCCATCTCTGTCCTGCAGCCCGGTGCTGGTTTCCACACCCCCGGCCCTCTCTCCTGTCCTGCTACCCATCCTAGGCCTCTTTCCCTCCATCTCTGTCCTGCTTCCTGGCTCTAATTTTTGCCTGTCTTGCACTTTGTCCTGCCTTCCTCTCCCTTTTTTCTCTCTCTGTATCGCCTTGTCTTGCTCCCTGTCTTTTTCGGACAAGCTGTGTCCTGCTCCTTGTCCTTTTTCCCCACCCTCCCCATCTCCTAGCTTTCTTCCTGTCTGCCTTTTTTTCTTTGTCTCTCCTTCTGCCCCAATGCTTCTTTCTCTCTGTCACTGTCTCTGTCCCTCCTTTCTTCTTTCTCTCCTCCACTCCCCCCCATCTCTCTCTCCCTCCATCCTGCTCGCAGACTCAACGTTTTCTTGCTCCGTCTCTCTGCAGGGCTGGCGGGGGCAGAAGCGGCCCTGGGACAAACGCTGCAGCGGGGTCATTGAGGGGTTTTGGGGCCAAGCCCCTGCCTGGCCGGGGCGAGTAGAGGCAGTCACGTCCCATCCCATCCCCAGCTGCTCCTCGCTGGGGCTGGGCGGCCTCTGCCACTCTCGGCGTGAGTCGGGCTGAGAAACCTTTGTGAGTTTGAGGATGCTACAGATACTCCGCATCAAACCCAGAGAAAAGGCAAATCTGCTGCCGGTGCCGAAAAGCTGATGAAAAATTGCAGTTACCGGAGCATGCCTCGTTCCTGCATTGGTCCCTTGGGAGTCACGAATGTTTTCCCTTCAGGTAAAAGAACAAACTTTCATCTAGGATAAATTAAGAGCTGCCTGTAACTTTCGGTAGGGTCAAGTGCTTCTCTTCTGTTTGTTCATACTAGTTTTATGGGCAAGTTGGAAATAGCCTTTTATTTTTCTGTGCGTCGCTAAATTTTTAGTAATATGTGGTGTCGGCATAGTTGATTTTTGAGCAGCTAGATGCCAGTAGAAGCATAATGAATGACACGGGATGGAAACCGGTGCTTAAACTTGATTTTGATATGATTTTTTTTGTTTCTTTGTTTGCTTTCATTAGAATGTTGGTGGCGTGTGTTGTCCTGTGGCTCAATCCGCATTCTGTTCCATGGAACCTTCAATCTAGGACTTTGAAGTAAAAAGTTTGCCCTTCCAACAAAGGGCTGGTCATTCATAGGATTGAGGTGTAGACCTGGGGAGTCTCTTAAGTACATGATTAGAATTGAAGCCCAATTTCACTTAATGTTGCTGCTGTTTGTCTTCACTTTCATGAATTTCCTCGCCGCTCCCTCATGGTTGGGAGCTCTGAATCGTCATTTTTTTTCAGTCTCTAACACATTTGAGTGTCGTGTGCCCCATCCCGTGTCTCACACACACACACACACACACACACACACACACCCCCCAACCCCTGCCAAGGAGAGGCTATGTGTAAAAGTTAATTAGTGTCCTCACAAACGCGTCTGTCAATAAAACTGAATTATGGTTATTAAAACCATAAGGATGATACCAGTCGTAGAGATCTGGGCTACTTCTGAATGTGTATTTGTCGCATGCAAACGTCATCGGGATACAGATCGCCTGCGCCTCATGCTCTGACAAGACAGCATGGTGAGACAGGGATGAGCTCTGAAAGAAAAAAAGATACATCGTCGTGGTTTTGGTTTGTTGTTTCTTGTTTTTTGTGTGTTGGGTTTTGATGTTTGGGGGGTTTTGGGTTGTTTGTTGGTTGGTTGGTTTGTTTTAAAAAGAGTGCAGTGTTGACTGGTGGAAGGCTGCAGGGCTCTGTTGCCGCCTGACCTCTCCTTTTCTTCTCTTTCCTTCCCTTTTGTGGTAGTAATTTTAATTTGGATCGTTTTAGAAGAGCGGTTAAGTTACTTGCACGTGTCCATGTGGTAGTAATACCAGGAAGGTAAATGCTTGAACCAGTAGTGAGTAACTTGGCTACAAGTAGAATTTCTGAAGGAAGAACAGCAGTAACAAGAAGCAAATAGCAAGTCACCAGAAATGTGCGCGTGTCAAAGACATCGAAGTTTTATTGCCAAATGTTGTTTGGTAATGTGTTCCAAATGGCCATTTTTGGTAAGCATAAATTTTTTGGGAAACCCAGGGTCGTGTGTGCAAAAATAGGTCCCTCTGTCTATGCGTCCTGCTATGTAAATAGCATGGGAGGATAGGCTGTGCAGTGGCGGGGCCGTTGTTCCCTGCTCTCGATACTGCCATAGTAGTGTTGCAATATTTTGACCTAACAGATGGGTTGAGGAATGGAACGAGAATGCCTCTTTTCTGTAAGGGCTCTAAATGCCGACCCTTTGTCTGCCGCTTTCCTGTGCGTGAGATGAAGCTGGTTTATTTTTCTCCCTTGTTCCGGGTCTAAATATTCCTGAAGCTGTTGCTGCTCTCGGGACAGCCAAAGGCACCTGGATTTGTGCAGCTGGAAAGAAAGGGGAGGGGGGGAAACCCCAACAAAAAAACACCCCACCCCAAAAACCCCACCAAAAGCCCAAAAGAACAAAACCAAAAGCAAGAATCACTAATTTTTATGTTGTGGAGAAGCGCTGAAAAACCCCAGAATTGAATATGTTTGGAAAAAGCAAACAAATGCCAGTTTTCCATTGTGGAAAAGCCAAAAAGAGAAAAAGGAAAAAAACCACAACAAAACCCAAATAAACCCCAACCCCTAATTTGGGCTAAATGTGGGGTGAAACGCTGGCAGTTTGAGGAGCACCACTGAGCGTTATCCAGCGTGGATGCGGTGTGGGTCAGTTACGCGGCGCGGATCGCCTGCTGCGGGTTGTCCCAGGTGAGTTATCTGCTGTGGATTACCCCGGGCGGACCCCCTGGCATAGGTCATCCCCACGCGTGTCCCCCCCATGCACCTTTTCCCCCACACGTACCCCTCTGTCCGTGTCCTCCTCCTCCTCCCCGTCCCTCTCTCTCTGTCTCCCTGCCCTCCCAAATGCTTTCCACCCAAGTGTCCCCCTGCATGAGGCTTTCCCCCAGGTGAGTTCTTTTTTCCCGGGGACGTGCCCCCGCCTCCGCCCCACCATATTGGGCACCACCCCCCATAACCCCTCTGCTTCTGGGCCCTCAGGGCGCTGCTTGCAGCCCTCCAGACGCTTCCCCGCACCCCGCTCCCAGCCCTGTCTCCCTCCTCCCGTTTGGGATTTGTGCTGGGAACAGCGTTGATGACGCGCTGGTGTTCTAGCGACTGCCGAGCAGCGTTTGCACCGAGCTGAGGCTTTTCCGGCTCCTCGTACCGCCCCGCCGCCGAGCGGGCTGGGGGGCACGAGGGGTTGGGAGGGGACACGGGCGGGACAGCTGACCCCAGCTGACTAAAGGGCCGTTCCGGACTACACGACGTCGTGTTCTTAGCTAATCGACAAGCCCTGCACAGGAAGCCTTCCTCGTGTGTAGGCGGGATGAGGAGCGCAGAGTTCCGATAGCACAGAGGTGGGGACAGGTGCAAACAACAGAGCAAAGCCCAGGCCTCCCCAGCGTGTTGCTCAGTCGCATCCGGTCTGCTTGGGCGTGCTGTTTCCCGATGAACGTATCTGCCCCTCTGACAGAAAGCAGGTTTCGTCTCTTCTCGCCTGCCTTGAGGATGCCATGTGTGTTGCTGCTTTGTTTCGTTTTGCTTTAACCTTTCTGCAGCATCTGTTGACTCGCTGCTGCCGCTCTCGCAAAGTGGCTTGTATGTGCAGAGCAATAGAGCGATGCCGGGTGCTTACTGCAAAGGGGAAAAAGAAAACCCGTTAGCGGTTCCTTGTGCTGCTTCTGCTTCCAAGGTAATGGGGTGCAGGGGGCACGGGCAGAAAGAGCGCCCAGGCTTTCGGAGCAGCCGGATGCTGCTCGGGGCTGCCACAGTCGAGCCCTGGGGTGCTTCTGGCAGCGGAAGCAGCGCACACCGTGCCGCATGGGCCGCGAGTGGGAAGCGGGCAGAGCAATACAAGCCCTGCTCTTGCCCCCCCCCCCCCGAGTCAGTAGCTGCCGCCTTTGGGTGGTCTAAACGGGGCTGAGGTAGCAGCCATTTCTCATTCTGCGGAATAATCGGAAAAGAATTTTGAAGACGCTGTGGCCGTCCGGCGCTCCAAAGCGGGTCCTGCAGCAGCAGCCCCGCGCATGCGCTTTGCCGCGCTCTGTGCTGCCACGTGGTGCGCGAATGCGGTCGTGGAGCTCCGGCTCCGCGCATGCGCAGTGGGGCTCTTTCCCGTGGCTCGGTGCTGCCACCCAGTGACCAAAATTTGGTACTGCAGCCCCAGCCCCGCTCGATCGCCGAAGAGTGCCGGGAGTCGCCGAAGGACGGCGGCGAGCGCCGAAGGGTGCCGGGAATCGCCGAAGGGCGGCGGCGGGTGCCGAAGGGTGCCGGGAATCGCCGAGTGGTTCCGGGAATCGCCGAAGGGCGGCGGCGAGTGCCGAAGGGTGCCGGGAATCGCCGAAGGGCGGCGGCGAGTGCCGAAGGGTGCCGGGAATCGCCGAAGGGCGGCGGCGAGCGCCGAAGAGTGCCGGGAATCGCCGAAGGGCGGCGGCGAGTGCCGAAGGGGAATCGGGGAGTGCCGAAGGGAGGCGGGAATTGCCCTCGGGGGGCCACTCAGACCCATGGGTCCCTCAGGGGGGCACCGCTGGGTCCCAGGGGGGCAACGAACCTCCCCCCTGCTGGGGGGATGGTGCCGCTGTACGCCCCCCGCCGCCCCGTCTCCCCAGTTCGGGGGGGTTCACCCAGCTGTGCCCCCCCCCTCCTCCCAGGGTCCCCCCTCCCCGGGATGCCGGGGGCCACCCACGGCCCCATCCCCGTCCTCCGCATGTTCGGGGTGACGGCAGCCGGCACCAGCGTCTGCCTCCACGTCCACGGCTTCGCCCCCTACTTCTACGTCCTGGGGCCCCCCGTGAGTCGGGGACCCCCCCCCGAACACCCTCTCACACCCACACCCCCGCAGCTACGCCCGGGGATTCTCTAGTGCCTCCTGTAAGGGTTGTGCTCCCCATGGCAGGAGGGGGCTCCGTGCCCCCCTCAAATTCCCCCAGCACCCCCAAAACTCCTCTGACCCCCCCCAGCGCCCTGGGAGCCACCCCTAGCTGTCTCTGTGGTTTCTCCACTGTCTCGTACAAGGGTTGTGCTCCCTGTGGCATATGGGGGGGGTCATGGGGGTACAGGGGGAGATTGGGGGGTGATGGGGGGACATCAGGGGTCACGGGAGGACAGGGGGACATTGGGGGTCATGGGGGGGACATCAGGGAGGTCATAGGTGGTACAGGGGGACATTGGAGGGTCACAGGGGGACATTGGGGGTCACAGGAGGGATGGGGGACATCAGAGGGGGACATCGAGGGGGTCACAGGCTGCAGGGGTCTCTTTGCCTTAAAAAAGAGGGTCTCTTTGCCTTCCTGGTGGTTGGCGGTTGAACTCTTTTCATCTCAACCCATGAGTTTTCTCACTTTTTATTCATGTCTCATTCTACGAAATAATCAGAAAAGAACTTTCAAGATGCTGCTGCCGTCCGGTGAGCGCTGCAGCTCGGCAGCCGCACGTACGTGCGGGGGTGCGTCCATGTGCTCGGCAGTGCCGTCCGTCGGTAACAGCCACGCGATGCCGCCGCACCTGCGGGGCGATGCCGCCGTGCTCGGCGCTGCCCGCCGGTAAGGAAACGCCGCTGCCGCCCCCGGCCGTGCTCTCGGCACGCACGAGGTGGAACAGCAGCGCCGGTGCTGGCCCCGGGCAAGCGTGGTTCCTGCAGCGCTGGCACCGCGCGGGTCGGCAGCAGCGCTGCCGCAGCCTTGGCTGCCGCTGCAGCGCGGCAGGGTGCTCCGTCTTGCTCCTGCAGCCCATCGCTGGTTTTTTCCTTTTTCCATCTCTTTGTCCTGATCTGTATCTGTCTCTTTACCGCGCTCCAACTTTCTCTGGCCTGTTCCCTGGCGTTCTCTTCCTCGCTGCGCCTGTACGTGCTGCTCCGTGTCCCGGCCTTCCTATCGCTCTCCTACCTTCCTTCTCTTTCTCTCCCTATCCCTTTGTCAGCCTTGGTCCTGTCTCTCTCCCTGTCTCTCATGATTCTTTCTTAATCTGCACCCTGCTCCCTGTCCCATTTCTTTTCTTCTCTCTGCCCTCCATCCTCCTGCTAAATTTTTGCCTGTATATCTCCGTACCGCTGCCTGTCCCATTGTTTCTCACTACACCCCCCCCGCCCAGCTTGTCGTCCCGTTATTCCCCTCTGTCCTGCTCCCTTTCTTCTCATCCTGCAGCCCAGCACTGGTTTGTCTTTCTCCCTCTCTTTGTCCTGATCCACGTCTCTCTTTTCCCCCTCAATCCCTCTGGCTCGTTTGCTATCTTTTTCTCTTTCTCCCTCCCTTATTCCTCTCATGCGGGTTCTCTCTCAATCTGGCTGTTGGGCTCCCCGCTCGTCACTTTCTCTCCCTCTGGCCTGCTCCCCGACCCTGTTTGTTCTTCTGCTGTGTCCCTGCGGGGCTCCTCGTGCCTTTCTTTTAGTGATGCGTGCATCTGGCTGTCCTTTTCCCTGTGCCTTTCTTTCTCTGCCCCTCTGTCTTTCTCCCTCGTCTTATTTTTTCTTTCCGTTGCTCTGTCCTGCTCCCCATCGCATCCCCAGGTGCAGCTAGAGTCGGTCAGTCATCGCTGTGGATAAATGGGGGCTTGTTCTTTCTGTCTCGCAGGGGCGGTGCTGAGGACTCAGTTGTTGGTTCCTCTCCGGGGACGTTGTTGACTGTCCCTGGCTCAGACTTGCATGGTTTTCGCCTTTGGCCCCGTTCTCCTGGCGGCACGGGTGAAAAGGGGCAGGCGGAGCGCTTCCTGGCTGTGGCCGGGAGCTGCCGCGGCTGAATCTGGGGAGGCCGGAGACAGGTAAAACAGCCGAAGAATAAAATAAAGAGGGTGCAGCCGGCAGCTGCCTCCCGCTGCAGGCAAGAGAGCGCCTGCCTCTGCGGGTGAGGAAGGATCCCGCTTTGTAGTCGTGTAGCGTGTGAGCGAGCGAGCAAGCAAGGAAGCAAGCAAGGCCACGTCTAGGAAGCCTTGTCTCGTGAGAGCTGTAAGACATCCCCGTATCCTCTTAGGTGGAGGACAGCCAAGCGACCGGAGTTACAGAAGAGGAAGGGAGAAGGAAGCGTCCGAGCTGGCAAATTCTCCCGAGAGCGAAGGCTGCGGTGAGTCCTGGGCCCTCGGGGCCCTGTCTCCCCTCCCATGTGTCCAGTTGCCTCCCTGCCCCGCCCCTGGCCCCCTCACTTTCCCACGCCACTGCAATTTTTTGTGGGGGTTAATTTCCCACACCCCCCCCCGCCCCCTTCTCCCCTGTACCTCCTTTCTGCATCTCGCTCTGAGCATCTGCCTGTCCCCATCTTTTAGGTCCTCCCTCTCTCTGCCCTGTAGCCCATGGCTAGTTTTTTCCTTCTGTGTCTCTCTCTGCCCAGCACCTGGCCACTACTTTTGCATTCCTGCCTCTGTGTCCTGTAGCCCATCACTATTTTTGCCGTCGCTGGCTCCCCCCCCACCCCCTTCTCCATCTCGCTCTTTTTTCGCTTCCCTTCCCTGTTTTTTAATTCCTTCCTCTCTGCTGTGTAGCCCTTTGCTTTTTCCTTTTGTCCATCTCTCTGTGTCCGTCCCGGTGCCCCCGTGGCTGGATGCCAGGCGCCCACCAAAGGTGCTCTGTCGCTCCCCTCTTCAGCTGGACAGCGGAGAGAAAAAATAGAATGAAAAGCTCGTGGGTTGAGATAAGGACAGGGAGAGATCGCTCAGCAATTACTGTCACAGGCAAAACACAGGCTCAACTTGAGGAAACCAGTCTAATTGATTACCAGTCAAATCGGGGTAGGATAATGAGAAATAAAAACAAAATCTTAAAACACCTAAATCTTAAAACACCTTCCCCCCACCCCCTCCCCTGTTCCCGGGCTCAACTTCACTCCCGATTTCTCTACCTCCCTCGTCCCGAGCAGCGCAGGGGAACTGGGGAATGGGGGTTGCGGTCTGGATTTTTCCCCTCAGTCTCTCTCTGCCGGGCTCCCTCTCTTTGTTCTTTCATTTCACGTTTTCTGTCCCGTAGCTCCACGCTATTTGCTTGCCTTTCTCCGTCTCTCTCTGGCCAGCTCTCTGCCCCTGTTCGTGAATTCCTCGTTCTCCGCCCTGTAGGCTGTCGCTTTTGTCCTTTGTCCATCTCACTGTCTCTGGCTCCCCGAGGACCCTATTTTAGAATTGCCCCCCCCCTCTTCTTTCTGTACACATTGCTACCCTTTTTGCTCTCCTGCTCTCTTTTTTTTCCAGCTCCCTGTCCCTATTTCTTTATTCTTCCCTCTCCGCCCTGCAGCATGTAGCTGCGGGGTTTGGTTTGTGTTGTCATCCCACGCACCCTCCCGGCCCCTTCCCTCTGTTGTTCGCTGTCCTGGTTCCCTGTCCCTGTTGTTTCATTCCTCCCTCTCTGCCATGCTCTTGCCGCTGCTTTTTTGTCTTTCCCCATGTCTCTTGGTCCAGCTTCCTGCCCCTGTTCTTCTCTCCTCCCTCTCTGTCTTGCTGCCCGTCCCAGGTTTCTCCCGCATCTCCATCCTGCTCCCCGTCCCTCTTTGTCAGTGTCTGTCCAGCTCCCTCTCCCCCTTTCTGCGGCCTCTCTCCCTGCTGCTTCTTTCTCCACCTCTGTCGGGCTCCCTCGTCCCCGTCCTTCTCTTGCTGTCCCATTCCCTGCCTCGTGCTTTCTCTCTACACCCCCCTGTCCAGCGCCCCGCTCCTCATTTTTGGCATCCTCCACCTCTGTCCGTTCCACCCGCACCGACAAGCGTGGCTCCCGGAACCACGGCCAGGGTGTCCCAGGGGCAGGGGGAGTGTTGGGGGCCCTGAGCCCCGGAGCAGACTCGCTCCCGGGACTTGTTACGTGTGTGTGACTGAATAATCACTTGCCGGCTGCATTTGCGCTCCCTTTGCACCAGGCAAGGGGCTGTGATGGGGCCCAGGGTAGGAGGTGACACGCTGTGGGGGACAGGCAATGGCCCCCTGTTCCTGCTGGGCTCCAGCTGTGGGCCGGGGCTGGAGGAGCCCCAGGTGCGGGCAGTGAGGCTGATGGCCAGGGCCCCTCCCTGTAAAGGGGTGGCTGCCGGTGGAGGGGCTGGTGCTGCCGGTGCTGCCCTGCCCCGGGGGGCCGTGGAGGGGCCGGTGTGAGGCAAGGGGAGGAGCGGAGCGGTCGCTGGGCTGTGGCTGCACCTGCACCGAGGGAGATGAGCCGGGGCCGGGCGATGGCCCGGGAGGGCGACGGTGCCTGCGGGGGAGTGCGGGGCTGCCGTGTCATGTCGTGTCGTGTCGCAGCTGGCGGCGAGGGGAGCCGGGGCGTGTGGGGGTGCCGCGCCGTGTGCCGTAGCCGGGCGGCGGGGGCTGCCTGAGGAGCGCGGGGCTGCGCCGAGGGCTCGGCAGGGCTCCCGGGGGCGCCGGCGGGCGGGGGGAACGGCGGCGTCCCCGGAAGGGAGAAAGCGGGGCCGGCTGCCTCTCGCGGCGTGCCGGCAGCTGCGGTGCTGGGGAAGGGGCTTGCGGTCGGCCATGTTGCCTGCGCGGAGCATGCCGGGAGCTGTAGTTTTCGCGGCACGGCCCAGTCACGCGGCAGCCTGGTGGCCGAATCGCGGTGCTGCGTCCCGGCGTTCGCGCGCCGGGTGTGGCCCCTCTGGCGCGCCGTCGGTGTCCGGCGCATGCGCGGTGTGCGGGAGCGGCATGGCGGCGCGGCGGGCGCGATTGCCGGTGGCGGGTGAGGGCCAGGAGCAGCGGCGATGTGATGTGATGTGATGTGATGTGAGTGAGCGAGCCCCTTTGGTGGGTGCAGGGGTGTCTGCTGCCCGCCGGGCTCCCGGGGGTGGCGGGAGGGGAAGCTTCAAAGCTGCCGCTGCGGCAGGCTGCCGGGCAGCTGGGGGCGGGCGGGGTCGGGGCAGCCCCGGGGAGTTCCCCGAGAGAGAGCGGCGGTAGGAGGGAAGAAGGAGGACATGCCGCTGGCGCAGACGGCGGGCACGTCCCCAACTCGCCAGAGGCCCCCCTGAGCCCCCCCCCGGGCCCACTGAGCCCATGCAGCTGCCCCCAGCTCCAGCACCTGCCCTGAAGCCTGTCCTGTAGCCCTAGATCACCCCCAAGGCCTGTCGCGAAGGCTGGGAGCTGGCCCTCGAACGCGCTGGATTCTCCCTTAATGCGGTACCGATAGCAGCAGTGCAGGGAAGGAGCGGTGTCTGCAGAAGCCCCTGCATAAGGAGGGGCTGTGGCCGGGGGCAAGCTTTGATAATAATGGCCACTGGTTGTTCTTTCCCCCTCCCAGAGGCCACGCTGAGGACACGGTTGCCCGTTCCTTCCCTGGAGATGCCGTTGACTGCCCCAGGTTCAGGCTGGCGTGGGTTGTCTGTGCCTGGCCTCGCTCTCTTAGCGGTGTGGGGGCAAAAGGAAACGGGCAGAGCGCTTGCTGGCTGTGGAGGAGAGCTGCCGCGGCTGAGACTGGCGAAGGCAGAGAAAGGTAAAGCAGCTGAAGAATAAAATAAAGAGGGTGCAGCCGGCAGCTGCCTCCCGCTGCAGGCAAGAGAGCGTCTGCCTCTCTGGGTGAGGAAGGATCCCTCCTTGTAGTCATGTAGCGCGTGAGCGAGCGAGGCTATGCATCTAGGCAGCCATGTCTCTTTGTAGTCGCGCGGTGCGCCTACGTGTCTGGGCAGCCATGTCTCGTGAGAGCTGTAAGAGACCCGTGTATCCTCTTAGGTGGAGGACAGAAGGAGAAGGAAGCGTCTGAACCGGCAAAATCACCCGGCAGCACCCAAGAGCGAGAGCTGTGGTGAGTCCTCGGCCCTGAGGGCTCTGTCTCTCGTCTTGTGCATCCCGGTCCCTTTACCTCTCCTTGCCTCTCTGTTCTTCTCTCCTGCTCCCTCTCCCTGGTTTTTTTCATTCTCTTTCTCTGTCCTGCAACCATTGAGTTTTTTTCCTTTTCCATCTCTTTCTCCTGATCTGCATCTATCCCTTTTTCCCCACAACTGCTCTGACCTGTTCCCTAGCGTCCTCTTCCTCTGCGCCTGTATGTGTCACTCCGTGTCCCTGCCTTCCTATCTCCCTCCTTCCTTCCTTCTCTTTCTCTCCCCCTCTCCCTTTGTCTTGCTCACTGTCACTGCTTTTTTTCATTATATAGCTCACTGTCTGCTTCCTGTCCTAGTTTTTGTTGTCCTCTGTCTCTCCGCAGGGCTCCTCATACCTCTCTTTCTTTATCCACCCCCCTGTGCTTCTCAAGGTCTTTGTCTTCCTCTCTCTCTTATTGTCATTATTCTTGTCTGCCACTCTGTCTCGCTTCCTATCCCGTCGTTTCTCTCTGTCTTCCTTTGTCCCCCTCCCTGCCCGTATTCACGTTCGTCTCTGTCCTGTTGACCGTCCCAGGTGGTTTTTTTCTCCTCCATCTCCATCCTGCTGCTGCCCTGGTTTCCCCCCCAATGCTGTCTTGCTCTCCGTCCCTTTTTTCTCTGTCTGTCATTCTGTCCTGCTCCCTGTGTCTGTTTAATTTTTCCATCTCTGTCCTGCAGCCTGGTGCTGGTTCCCTGCCTCCCCCGCCCCCACTACCCATCTTAGGCCTTTTTCCCTCCCTCTGTCCTGCTTCCTGGTTCTAATTTCTGCCTGTCTTTCACTTTCTCCTCTTTCTTCTTTCGCCTCCCTTTTTTCTCTCTCTGGATCGCCTTGTCTTGCTCCCTGTCTTTCTCGGACAAGCTGTGTCCTGCTCCTTGTCCTTCTTCCCCACCCTCCCCATTTCCTAGCTTTCTTCCTGCCTGCCTTTTTTTCTTTGTCTCTCCTTCTGCCCCAATGTTTCTTTCTCTCTGTCACCGTCTTTGTCCTTCCTTTCTTCTTCCTCTCCTCCACTCCCTCCCATGTCTCTCTCTCCCTCCATCCTGCTCACGGACCCAACATTTTCTTGCTCTGTCTTTCTGCAGGGCCGGCGGGGGCGGAAGCGGCCCTGGGACAAATGCTGCAGCGGGGTCGTTGAGGGGTTTTGGGGCCAAGCCCCTGCCCGGCTGGGGCAAGTAGAGGCAGCCCGGTCCCATCCCATCCCATCCCCGGCTGCTCCTTGCTGGGGCTGGGCGGCCTCTGCCGCTTTCAGCGTGAGTCGGGCTGAGAAACCTTTCTGAGTTTGAGGACGGTACAGATACTCCGCATCAAACCCAGAGAAAAGGCAAATCTGCTGCCAGTGCCGAAAAGCTGATGAAAAATTGCAGTTAACGGAGCATGCCTCGTTCCTGCATTGGTCCCTTGGGAATCACGAATGTTTTCCTTTCAGGTAAAAGAACAAACTTTCATCTAGGATAAATTAAGAGCTGCCTGTAACTTTCGGTAGGGTCAAGTGCTTCTCTTCTGTTTGTTCATACTAGTTTTATGGACAAGTTTTTTTTTCTGTGCGTCGCTAAATTTTTAGTAATATGTGGTGTCGGCATAGTTAATTTTTGAGCATCTAGATGCCAGTAGAAGCATAATGAATGACACGTGATGGAAACCGATGCTTACACTTGATTTTGATATGATTTTTTTTGTTTCTTTGTTTGCTTTCATTAGAATGTTGGTGGCGTGTTG
This sequence comes from Pelecanus crispus, assembly GCF_030463565.1. Taxonomy (NCBI): domain Eukaryota; kingdom Metazoa; phylum Chordata; class Aves; order Pelecaniformes; family Pelecanidae; genus Pelecanus; species Pelecanus crispus. The sequence continues at coordinate 56,948 of NC_134645.1, read as the reverse complement.
TCCTGTGGCTCAATCCGCATTCTGTTCCATGGAACCTTCGATCTAGGACTTTGAAGTAAAAAAAGTTTGCTCTTCCAACAAAGGGCTGGTCATTCATAGGACTGAGGTGTAGACCGGGGGAGTCTCTTAAGTACATGATTAGAATTGAAGCCAAATTTCACTTAATGTTCCTGCTGTTTGTCTTCACTTTCATTAATTTCCTCACTGCTCCCTCATGGTTGGGAGCTCTGAATTGTCATTTTTTTTCAGTCTCTAACACATTTGGGTGTCGTGTGCCCCATCCTGTGTCTCACACACACACACACCACACCCCCCTGTTGCGTGAAGAGAGGCTTTGGAAGGTACCCAATTTATCGTTATAAGTCCGGTCGCGTTCAGCACACTGAACTATCACGATTACGGATTCACAAATAACGTAGGCACCTTTCGTCTAGTCGTGCTGCATGAACTATCACGGCCACACTTAAAGTGTGTGGTCGCGTTCAATGACCACTATCACGCTAGACCAATAAATCAAAGCAATTTATTAAAGCAACAGACACACAGGTTCTTTGGATTACCGGTGATAAATTCACTGACTGCAAGGCACCTACGAGTACCAAAGTTTAGAATAACACAGATGCATCAAAAGACATAAAAGCGACTCTATAGAGGTTTCTAAGTTTCCCGCGGAGGCACTTGGTATAACCAAGTGTTAGATTCTTACCCAAAGGCGTCCCGATGCGGGGGGAAGAGAGGCTCAGCCTGTCGACTGATCCCAGAGGTCAGAGTGGTACACGGTGATGTCTTCCCTAACATCCCCTTTCCCTTAGGCCAATTTTATAGTATTTTACACATTAGGTGGAGCTTGAGGGACTCTAGTCATACATACTTTTGTTACGATTGGTGTAAAACTTTCTCGCTTCGTTTTAAAGGTACAGGCTCCGAAAAATTCAGAGTGCAGGCTCAGTGAGGGGGGGTCTTACCTTGGAGGCACGTGGGTTTTGAGATGGGAGTGTGTTCTAGTATTATAATGACATTATAATGAGTAAAAGTTACTAAAGGACAGCATTTTTGTCAACATCATGATAGTTTGCTGACGCAGGGTATCACTTATGCAGCTTATCAGGACCATGGTGCCCCTTCGAGTTCCCTTATCACAGGGCTTGGCCGTGATGTCTCCACACCACTCCACCCCCTGGGCAGCTCCTCTCAGAATCAGCACACCAGGCTCCCCTGGGTTGCGACATCCAAGGTTACAGGCTTAGGAACTTCTGTGGGATAGATTCCTTGCATCCAGCTGCATTCCATCCAGAAAGCTTCTTCAATGCTGTACCTTTCTTGTAATCGTAAATCTACGTGTGGTGTCTAAGTCACCTCCAGCAATCACACACACCCCCCCCCCCCAACCCCCGCCAAGGAGAGGCTACGTGTAAAAGTTAATTAGCGTCCTCACAAACATGTCAGTCAATAAAACTGAATTATGGTTATTAAAACCATAAGGATGATACCAGTCGTAGAGCTCTGGGCTACTTCTGAATGTGTATTTGTCGCATGCAAACGTCATTGGGATACAGATCGCCTGCGCCTCATGCTCTGACAAGACAGCATGGTGAGACAGGGATGAGCTCCGAAAAGAAAAAAAGATACGTCGTCATGGTTTTGGTTTGTTGTTGCTTTTTTTTTGTGTGTTGGGTTTTGATGTTTGGGGGGTTTTGGGTTGTTTGTTGGTTGGTTGGTTTGTTTTAAAAAGAGTGCAGTGTTGACCGGTGGCAGCCTGCAAGGCTCTGTTGCCGCCTGACCTCTCCTTTTCTTCTCTTTCCTTCCTCTTTTGTGGTAGCAATTTTCATTTGGATCGTTTTAGAAGAGCGGTTAAGTTACTTGCCCGTGTCCATGTGGTATTAATACCAGGAAGGTAAATGCTTGAACTGGTAGCGAGTAACTTGGCTACAAGTAGAATTTCTGAAGGAAGAACAGCAGTAACAAGAAGCAAATAGCAAGTCACCAGAAATGTGCGCGTGTCAAAGACATCGAAGTTTTATTGCCAAATGTTGTTTGGCGGTATGTTCCAAATGGCCGTTTTTGGTAAGCATAAATTTTTTGGGAAACCCAGGGTCGTGTGTGCAAAAATAGGTCCCTCTGTCTATGCGTCCTGCTACGTAAATAACATGGGAGGATAGGCTGTGCAGTGGCGGGGCCGTTGTTCCCTGCTCTCGATACTGCCATAGTAGTGTTGCGATATTTTGACCTAATAGATGGGTTGAGGAATGGAAGGAGAATGCCTTTTTTCTGTAAGGGCTCTAAATGCCGACCCTTTGTCTGCTGCTTTCCTGTGCGTGAGATGAAGCTGGTTTATTTTTCTCTGTTGTTCCGGGTCTAAATATTCCTGAAGCTGTTGCTGCTCTTGGGACAGCCAAAGGCACCTGGATTTGTGCAGCTGGAAAGAAAGGGGAGGGGGGGAAACCCCAACAAAAAAAACGCCCCACCCCAAAAACCCCACCGAAAGCCCAAAAGAACCCCTCTGTTTCAAGAATGAAACCAAAAGCAAGAATCACCACTTTTTATGTTGTGGAAAAGTGCTGAAAAACCCCAGAATTTAATATGTTTGGAAAAAGCAAACAAATGCCAGTTTTCCATTGTGGAAAAGCCAAAAAGAAAAAAAGGAAAAAAAACACAACAAAACCCAAACAAACCCCAACCCCTAATTTGGGCTAAATGTGGGGTGAAACGCTGGCAGTTTGAGGAGCACAGCTGAGCGTTATCCAGGGTGGATCTGGTGTGGGTCAGTTATGCGGAGCAGATAGCCTGCTGCAGGTTGTCCCAGGGGAGTTATCTGCTGTGGATTACGCCGGGCGGACCCCCTGGCATAGGTCATCCCCACGTGTGTCCCCCCCATGCACCTTTTCACCCGCATGTGCCCCTCTGTCCGTCCGTGTCCTCCTCCCCGTCCCTCTCTGTGTGTCTCCCTGCCCTCCCAAATGCTTTCCACCCGAGCGTCCCCCTGCACGAGGCTTTCTGCCAGGTGAGTTATTTTTTCCAGGGGACGTGCCCCTGCCTCTGCCCCACCATATTGGGCACCACCCCCCATAAGCCCTCTGCTTCTGGGCCCTCAGGGCGCTGCTTGCGGCCCCCCAGACGCTTCCCTGCACCCCGCTCCCAGCCCCATCTCCCTCCTCCGCTGTTTTGGATTTGTGCTGGGAACAGCGTTGATGACACGCTGGTGTTCTAGCGACCGCCGAGCAGCATTTGCACAGAGTCGAGGCTTTTCCGGCTCCTCGTACCGCCCCACTGCCAAGCGGGCTGGGGGGCACGAGGGGTTGGGAGGGGACACGGGCGGGACAGCTGACCCCAGCTGACTAAAGGGCCGTTCCGGACTACATGACGTCGTGTTCTTAGCTAATCGACAAGCCCTGCACAGGAAGCCTTCCTCGTGTGTAGGCGGGATGAGGAGAGCAGAGTTCCGATAGCACAGAGGTGGGGACAGGTGCAAACAACAGAGCAAAGCCCAGGCCTCCCCAGCTTGTTGCTCAGTCGCATCGGGTCTGCTGGGGCGTGCCGTTTCCCGATGAACGTATCTGCCCCTCTGACACAAAGCAGCTTTCGTCTCTTCTCGCCTGCCTTGAGGATGCCATGTGTGTTGCTGCTTTGTTTTGTTTTGCTTTAACCTTTCCGCAGCATCTGTTGACTTGCTGCTGCAGCTCTTCCGACGCGGCTTGTATGTGCAGAGCAATAGAGCGATGCCGGATGCTTACTGCAAAGGGAAAAAAGAAAACCCGTTAGCGGTTCCTTGTGCTGCTTCTGCTTCCAAGGTAATGCGGTGTAGGGGGCACGGACAGAAAGAGCGCCCAGGCTTTCGGAGCAGCCGGATGCTGCTCGGGGCTGCTACGGTCGAGCCCTGGGACGCTTCTGGCAGCGGAAGCAGCGCACGCCGTGCCGCATGGGCCGCGAGTGGGAAGCGGGCAGAGCAATACAAGCCCTGCTCTTGGCCCCCCCCCCCCCCCGCAGTCAGTAGCTGCCGCCTTTGGGTGGTCTAAACGGGGCTGAGGTAGCACTCATTTCTCATTCTGCGGAATAATCGGAAAAGAATTTTGAAGACGCTGCGGCCGCCCGGCGCGCCAAAGCGGGTCTGGCACCGGCAGCCCCGCGCATGCGCTTTGCCGCTCTCTGTGCTGCCACGTGGTGTGCGAATGCGGTCGTGGAGCTCCGGCTCCGCGCATGCGCATTGGGGCTCTTTGCCGGAGCTCGGTCCTGCCACCTGGTGACCAAAATTTGGTACTGCAGCCCTAGCCCCGCTCGATCGCCGAAGGGGGGCGGGAATGGCCGAAGGGGGGCGGCGAGTCCCGAAGAGTGCCGGGAATGGCCGAAGGGGGGCGGGGAGTGCCGAAGGGAGTCGGGAAGTGCCGAAGAGTGCCGGGAATCGCCGAAGGGCGGCGGCGAGTGCCGAAGGGTGCCGGGAATGGCCGAAGAGTGCCGGGAATGGCCGAAGAGTGCCGGGAATCGCCGAAGGGCGGCGGGAATCGCCGAAGGGCGGCGGCGAGTGCCGAAGAGTGCCGGGAATCGCCGAAGGGCGGCGGCGAGTGCCGAAGGGGGGCGGGAATGGCCGAAGAGGGTCGGGAAGTGCCGAAGAGTGCCGGGAATCGCCGAAGGGCGGCGTCGAGTGCCGAAGGGCGGCGGCGAGTGCCGAAGAGTGCCGGGAATCGCCGAAGGGCGGCGTCGAGTGCCGAAGGGCGGCGGCGAGTGCCGAAGAGTGCCGGGAATCGCCGAAGGGCGGCGGCGAGTGCCGAAGAGTGCCGGGAATCGCCGAAGGGCGGCGGCGAGTGCCGAAGAGTGCCGGGAATCGCCGAAGGGTGCCGGGAATCGCCGAAGGGCGGCGGCGAGTGCCGAAGAGTGCCGGGAATCGCCGAAGGGTGGCGGGGAGTGTCGAAGGGAATCGGGGAGTGCCGAAGGGAGTCGGGAATCGCAGAAGGCAGGCGGGGAGTGCCGAAGAGGGTCGGGAATCGCCGAAGGGCGGCGGGAATCGCCGAAGAGTGCCGGGAATCGCCGAAGGGAGGCGGGAATCGCCGAAGAGTGCCGGGAATCGCCAAAGAGTGCCGGTAATCGCCGAAGGGAGTCGGGAATTGCCGAAGAGTGCCGGGAATCACCGAAGGGAGGCGGGAAGTGCCCTCCGGGGCCACCCAGACCCATGGGTCCCTCAGGGGGGCTCCCCTGGGTCCCAGCGGGGCACCCAACCCCCCCCTCTTGGGGGGGTGATGCCGCTGTACGCCCCCCCCCCCCCCCAGTCGAGCCCTGGGATGCTTCTGGCAGCGGAAGGAGCGCACGCCGTGCCGCGTGGGCTGCAAGTGGGAAGAGGGCAGAGCAATACAAGCCCTGCTCTTGGACCCCCCGCAGTCAGTAGCTGCCGCCGTTGGGTGGTCTAAACGGGGCTGAGGTAGCAGCCATTTCTCATTCTGCGGAATAATCGGAAAAGAATTTTGAAGATGCTCCGGGCAGCCGGCGCTGTTGCCCTGCGCATGCACAGTGGGGCTGATTTTCCGCGCTCAGTGCTGCCCCCTGTTGTCCGGAATGTGGCACTGCAGCTCCGGCCCCGCGCATGCACAGTAGCGCGCTTTCCAGCGCTCAGTGCTGCTGCCTGGTGAACAAAAGTGGGTACTGCAGCTCCAGCCCCGCGCATGCGCAGCGAGGCTCTTTTCCAGCGCTCAGTGCTGCCACCCGGTGAGAAAAATGCGATACTGCAGCTCCAGCCCCGCTCATACGCGGGGGCGAGCTTTGCCGCGCTCGCTGCTGCCACCCCGTGACCAAAAAATGGGTACTGCAGCCCCAGCCTTTCTCCGTCTCTCTCTGGCCAGCGCTCTGCCCCTGTTCGTGAATTCCTCGCTCTCCGCCCTGTAGCCTGTCGCTTTTGTCCTTTGTCCATCTCGCTGTCTCTGGCTCCCCGAGGACCCTAGTTTAGAATTGCCCTCCCCCCTTCTTTCTGTACTCTTTGCTTCCTTTTGTGCCCTCCCGCGCTCTTTTTTCCGGCTCCCTGTCCCTATTTCTTAATTCTTGCCTCTCTGCCCTGCAGCGTGTAGCTTGTGGGGTTTGGTTTGCGTGGTTTTCCCCCACCCCGGCCCCGGCCCCTTCCCTCCGTTGTTCGCTTTCCCGGGCTCGGTGCTGCCACCGTGTGACCAAAGTTCGGTACTGCAGCTCCAGCCCCGCGCACAGTGCCGTGGGGCGCTTTCCCCGGGCTCGCTGCTGCCGCCCTGTGACCAAACTCCGGTACTGCAGCCCGGCAGCCGCCCATGCGCATTGCTGCGGCCACGGGATCCAGGGGGCCGCCCGTCGGTAGCAGCTACGCGATGCCGCCGTGCTCGGCGCTGCCTGCCGGTAAGGAAACGCCGCTGCCGCCCCGGGGCTTGCTCTCGGCGCGCACGAGGCGGAACAGCAGCGCCGGTGCTGGCCCCGGGCGAGCGCGGTTCCCGCAGCGCCGGCACCGCGCGGGTCGGCAGCAGCACCGCCGCGGCCTTGGCTGCCGCTGCAGCGCGGCAGGGTGCTGGGCGTGATGAGCGGTGGCGGGCGGCGGGCAGGAGCCCCGGTGAGGCGAGCGAGCCCCTTTGGGGGTGCGGGGGTGTCGCCTGCCCGCTGGGCCCGTGCTCTCGGGAGAGCCGGGAGAGCCCCGTGTGTTCTCTCAGGGGGAGGCCGGCCGAGCGAGCGGAGTTACAGCAGAGGAAGGGAGGAGAGAGGCTGAAAGCAGCGTCTGAGCTGGCAAATTCTCCCAAGGGCGAGAGCTGCGGTGAGTCCCGGGCCCTCGGGGCCCTGTCTCCCCTGCCGTGCGTCCGATTGCCTCCCTGCCCCGCCCCTGGCCCCCTCGCTTTCCCACGCTGCTGCGATTTCTGCCCCCGCCCCTTCCCTGCACCTCTCTTCTCCTTTCTCTTCTCTCCCACTCCCTCTCTTCCTTCATCTCACTTGTTCTACTGCTCCCTTTTCTTTTTCTCTCTGCGCTTTTGTCCTGCTCCCTCTCCCTCTTCCCCCCCCCCCATTCTCCGTCTCAGTCCTGCAGCCCATCGCTGTTTTTTCCCTTTGCCGTCTCTTTGTCCTGATCTTTATCTGTCTCTTTATTCGCCGCCCCCCCCCCCCCCCCCGGCCTGTTCCCTGGCGTTCTCTTCCTCTCTGCGCCTGTACGTGCCGCTCCGTGTCCCTGCCTTCCTATCACTCTCCCTCCTTCCTTCCCTCCTTCCTTCCCTCCTTCCTTCCCTCCTTCCTTCCTTCTCTTTCTCTCTTGATCCCTTTGTCTTGCTCACTGTTGCTGGGTTTTTCATTCTGTATTTTGCTGTCCGTGTTCCCCTTCCTGTTCATCTCTTACTCTCGCTGAGCCTTTGCGCTGCTCCCCACCCCTGTTATTTACGGATTCACCTCTGTGCCCTGTGTTTTCCTCGTGCTCCACCTCTCCGTCATTCTCTTGGTTGCTCCCTGTCTCGGCATCCTGCTCCCTGTCCCTCTTTCTTCCGCAGTATCCCGCTTCCTGGCTCCCTGTCCCTCACCTGGTTTCTGTATTGCTCTGTCCTTCATCCTCTCTTTCCTTGTCCCTCTGGCCATCACTGTTTTTTTCGTCCCTCCCTCCCTCCCTCCCTTTCTCCCTCCCTTCCTCCCTTCTCCATCTGTCTGCCTTGGTCCTGTGCCTCTCCTCCTCTCTCTAATGTTTCTTTCTCCATCTGTGCCCCGCTCCCTGTCCCTTTTCTTCTCTCTGCCCTCCATCCTCCCCCTAACTTTTTGCCTGTATATCTCCGCACCGCTGCCTGTCCCATTGTTTCTCGCTACATCCCTCTGCCCAGCTCGCCGTCCCATTATTCCCCTCTGTCCCACTCCCTTTCTTCTCATCCTGCAGCCCAGCGCTGGTTTATCTTTCTCCCTCTCTTTGTCCTGATCCACGCCTCTCTTTTCCCCCTCAATCCCTCTGGCTCGTTCGCTATCTTTTTCTCTCTCCCTTATTCCTCTCATGCGGGTTCTATCTCAATCTGGCTGTTGGGCTCCCCGCTCGTCACTTTCTCTCCCTCTGGCCTGCTCCCCGACCCTGTTTGTTCTTCTGCCGTGTCCCTGCGGGGCTCCTCGTGCCTTTTTTTTAGTGATGCATGCATCTGGCTGTCCTTTTCCCTGTGCCTTTCTTTCTCTGCCCCTCTGTCTTTCTCCCTCGTCTTATTTTTTCTTTCCGTTGCTCTGTCCTGCTCCCCATCGCATCCCCAGGTGCAGCTAGAGTCGGTCAGTCATCGCTGTGGATAAATGGGGGCTTGTTCTTTCTGTCTCGCAGGGGCGGTGCTGAGGACTCAGTTGTTGGTTCCTCTCCGGGGACGTTGTTGACTGCCCCTGGCTCGGACTTGCGTGGTTTTCGCCTTTGGCCCCGTTCTCCTGGCGTCACGGGTGAAAAGGGGCAGGCGGAGCGCTTCCTGGCTGTGGCCGGGAGCTGCCGCGGCTGAATTTGGGGAGGCCGGAGACAGATAAAGCAGCCGAAGAATAAAATAAAGAGGGTGCAGCTGGCAGCTGCCTCCCGCTGCAGGCAAGAGAGTGCCTGCCTCTCTGGGTGAGGAAGGATCCCGCTTTGTAGTCGTGTAGCGTGTGAGCGAGCGAGCAAGCAAGGAAGCAAGCAAGGCCACGTCTAGGAAGCCTTGTCTCGTGAGAGCTGTAAGACAGCCCTGTATCCTCTTAGGTGGAGGACAGCCAAGCGACTGGAGTTACAGAAGAGGAAGGGAGAAGGAAGCGTCCAAGCTGGCAAATTCTCCCGAGAGCGAAGGCTGCAGTGAGTCCTGGGCCCTCGGGGCCCTGTCTCCCCTCCCGTGCGTCCGGTTGCCTCCCTGCCCCGCCCCTGGCCCCCTCACTTCCCCACGCCGCTGCAATTTTTTGTGGGGGTTAATTTCCGCCCCCCCGCCCCCTTCTCCCCTGTACCTCCTTTCTGCATCTCACTCTGAGCATCTGCCTGTCCCCATCTTTTAGGTCCTCCCTCTCTCTGCCCTGTAGCCCATGGCTAGTTTTTTCCTTCTGTGTCTCTCTCTGCCCGGCACCCGGCTGCTACTTTTGCATTCCTCCCTCTGTGTCCTGTAGCCCGTCATTATTTTTGCCGTCGCTGGCTCCCCCCCGCCCCCTTCTCCATCTCGCTCTTTTTTTGCTTCCCATTCCTGTTTTTTAAATTCTTCCTCTCTGCTGCATAGCCCTTTGCTTTTTCATTTTCTCCATCTCTCTGTGTCCGTCACGGTGCCCCCGCGGCTGGATGCCAGGCGCCCACCAAAGGTGCTCTGTCGCTCCCCTCTTCAGCTGGACAGCGGAGAGAAAAAATAGAATGAAAAGCTCGTGGGTTGAGATAAGGACAGGGAGAGATCGCTCGGCAATTACTGTCACAGGCAAAACTCAGGCTCGACTTGGGGAAACCAGTCTAATTCATTACCAGTCAAATCGGGGTAGGATAATGAGAAATAAGAACAAAATCTTAAAACACCTTCCCCCCACCCCCTCCCTTCTTCCCAGGCTCAACTTCACTCCCGATTTCTCAACCTCCTCCCCCCCGAGTGGAGCAGGGGAACTGGGGAATGGGGGTTGCGGTCTGGAATTTTCCCTCAGTCCCTCTCTGCCGGGTTCCCTCTCTTTGTTTTTTCATTCCACGTTTTCTGTCCCGTAGCTCCACGCTATTTGCTTGCCTTTCTCCGTCTCTCTCTGGCGCCATCGCTCTGCCCCTGTTCGTGAATTCCTCGTTCTCCGCCCTGTAGGCTGTCGCTTTTGTCCTTCGTCCATCTCGCTGTCTCTGGCTCCCCGAGGACCCTATTTTAGAATTGCGCCCCCGACTCTTCTTTCTGTACACATTGCTACCCTTTTTGCTCTCCCGCTCTCTTTTTTTCCAGCTCCCTGTCCCTGTTTCTTTAGTCTTCCCTCTCCGCACTGCAGTGTGTAGCTGCGGGGTTTGGTTTGTGTTGTCATCCCACACACCCTCCCGGCCCCTTCCCTCCGTTGTTCGCTGTCCTGGTTCCCTGTCCCTGTTGTTTCATTCCTCCCTCTCTGCCATGCTCTTGCCGCTGCTTTTTTGTCTTTCCCCATGTCTCTCAGTCCAGCTTCCTGCCCCTGTTCTTCTCTCCTCCCTCTCTGTCTTGCTGCCCGTCCCAGGTTTCTCCTGCATCTCCATCCTGCTCCCCGTCCCTCTTTGTCAGTGTCTGTCCTGCTCCCTCTCCCTCTTTCTGCGGCGTCTCTTCCTCGCTGCTGCTTCTTTCTCCACCTCTGTCAGGCTCACTTGTCCCTGTCCTTCTCTCGCTGTCCCGCTCCCTGCCTCGTGCTTTCTCTCTACACCCCCCTGTCCAGCGCCCCGCTCCTCATTTTTGGCATCCTCCACCTCTGTCCGTTCCCCGCCAAACTGACCAGCGTGGCTCCCGGAACCACTGCCAGTGTGTCCCAGGGGCAGGGGGAGTGTCGGGGGCCCCGAGCCCCGGAGCAGACTCGCTCCAGGGACTTGTTACGTGCGTGACTGAATAAACACTCGCTGGCTGCATTTGCGCTCCCTTTGCACCAGGCAAGGGGCTGTGAACGGGGCCCAGGGTAGGAGGTGACACGCTGTGGGGGACAGGCAATGGCCCCCTGTTCCTTCCTGCTGGGCTCCAGCTGTGGGCCGGGGCTGGAGGAGCCCCAGGTGCGGGCAGTGAGGCTGATGGCCAGGGCCCCTCCCTGTAAAGGGGTGGCTGCCGGTGGAGGGGCTGGTGCTGCCGGTGCTGCCCTGCCCCGGGGGGCCGTGGAGGGGCCGGTGTGAGGCAAGGGAGGAGTGGAGCGGTCGCCGGGCTGTGGCTGCACCCTGCACCGAGGGAGAAGGTGAGCGGGGGCCGGGCGATGGACCGGGAGGGCGACGGTGCCTGCGGGGGAGTGCGGGGCTGCCTCGTCGTGTCATGTCGTGTCGTGTCGCAGCTGGCGGCGAGGGGAGCCGGGGCGTGTGGGGGTGCCGCGCCGTGTGCCGTAGCCGGGCGGCGGGGGCTGCCTGAGGAGCGCGGGGCTGCGCCGAGGGCTCGGCAGGGCTCCCGGGGGCGCCGGCGGGCGGGGGGAACGGCGGCGTCCCCGGAAGGGAGAAAGCGGGGCCGGCTGCCTCTCGCGGCGTGCCGGCAGCTGCGGTGCTGGGGAAGGGGCTTGCGGTCGGCCATGTTGCCTGCGCGGAGCATGCCGGGAGCTGTAGTTTTCGCGGCACGGCCCAGTCACGCGGCAGCCTGGTGGCCGAATCGCGGTGCTGCGTCCCGGCGTTCGCGCGCCGGGTGTGGCCCCTCTGGCGCGCCGTCGGTGTCCGGCGCATGCGCGGTGTGCGGGAGCGGCATGGCGGCGCGGCGGGTGCGATTGCTGGTGGCGGGTGAGGGCCAAGAGCAGCGGCGATGATGTGATGTGATGTGAGTGAGCCCCTTTGGTGGGTGCAGGGGTGTCTGCTGCCCGCCGGGCACCCGGGGGTGGCGGGAAGGGAAGCTTCAAAGCTGCCGCTGCGGCAGGCTGCCGGGCAGCTGGGGGCGAGTAGGGTCGGGGCAGCCCCGGGGAGTTCCCCGAGAGAGAGCGGCGGTAGGAGGGAAGGAGGAGGACATGCCGCTGGCGCCGACGGCGGGCACGTCCCCAACTCGCCAGAGCTCCCCCTGAGCGCCCCCCGGGCCCACTGAGCCCATGCAGCTGCCCCCAGCTCCAGCACCTGCCCTGAAGCCTGTCCTGTAGCCCTAGATCACCCCAAGGCCTGTCGCGAAGGCTGGAAGCTGGCCCTCGAACGCGCTGGATTCTCCCTTAATGCGGTACCGATAGCAGCAGTGCAGGGAAGGAGCGGTGTCTGCAGAAGCCCCTGCATAAGGAGGGGCTGTGGCCGGGGGCAGGCTCTGGTAATAATGGCCACTGGTTATTCTTTCCCCCTCCCAGAGGCCGCACTGAGGACACGGTTGCCCGTTCTTCCCCTGGAGATGCCGTTGACTGCCCCAGGTTCAGGCTGGCGTGGGTTGTCTGTGCCTGGCCTCGCACTCCTAGCGGTGTGGGGGAGAAAAGGGGCAGGCGGAGCGCTTGCTGGCTGTGGAGGAGAGCTGCTGTGGCTGAAGCTGGCGAGGGCAGAGACAGGTAAAGCAGCTGAAGAATAAAATAAAGAGGGTCCAGCTGGCAGCTGCCTCCTGCTGCGGGCAAGAGAGCGCCTGCCTCTCCGGGTGAGGAAGGATCCCTCCTTGTAGTTGCAGAGCGCACAAGCGAGCGAGGCGACGTGTCTGGGCAGCCGTGTCTCGTGAGAGCTGTAAGAAACCTGTGTATCCTCGTAGGTGGAGGACAGGCGAGTGACCGGAGTCACAGAAGAGGAAGGGAGGAGAGAAGGAGAAAGCAGCGTCCAAACAGGCAAGTGCTCCCGGCAGCGCCAAGAGCAAGAGCTGCGGTGCGTCCCGGGCCCTCGGAGCCCTGTCTCCCATCCTGTGCGTCCGGGTCCCTCCTTGCCCCTCCCCGGCCCCCTCGGTTTCCCACGCCGCTGCAATTTTTTGTGGGGGTTAATTTCCCGCCCCGCCCCCTTCTCCCCTGTACCTCCTTTCTGCATCTCGCTCTGAGCATCTGCCTGTCCCCATCTTTTAGGTCCTCCCTCTCTCTGCCCTGTAGCCCATGGCTAGTTTTTTCCTTCTGTGTCTCTCTCTGCCCTGTAGCCCATGGCTAGTTTTTTCCTTCTGTGTCTCTCTCTGCCCAGCACCTGGCCACTACTTTTGCATTCCTGCCTCTGTGTCCTGTAGCCTGTCACTATTTTTGCCGTCGCTGGCTCCCCCCCGCCCCCTTCTCCATCTCGCTCTTTTTTCACTTCCCTTCCCTGTTTTTTAATTCCTTCCTCTCTGCTGTGTAGCCCTTTGCTTTTTCCTTTTGTCCATCTCTCTGTGTCCGTCCCGGTGCCCCCGTGGCTGGATGCCAGGCGCCCACCAAAGGTGCTCTGTCGCTCCCCTCTTCAGCTGGACAGCGGAGAGAAAAAATAGAATGAAAAGCTCGTGGGTTGAGATAAGGACAGGGAGAGATTGCTCAGCAATTACTGTCACAGGCAAAACACAGGCTCAACTTGAGGAAACCAGTCTAATTGATTACCAGTCAAATTGGGGTAGGATAATGAGAAATAAGAACTGAATCTTAAAAAACCTAAATCTTAAAACACCTTCCCCCCACCCCCTCCCCTGTTCCCGGGCTCAACTTCACTCCCGATTTCTCTACCTCCCTCGTCCCGAGCGGCGCAGGGGAACTGGGGAATGTGGGTTGCGGTCTGGATTTTTTCCCCTCAGTCTCTCTCTGCCAGGCTCCCTCTCTTTGTTCTTTCATTTCACGTTTTCTGTCCCGTAGCTCCACGCTATTTGCTTGCCTTTCTCCGTCTCTCTCTGGCGCCATCGCTCTGCCCCTGTTCGTGAATTCCTCGTTCTCCGCCCTGTAGGCTGTCGCTTTTGTCCTTTGTCCATCTCACTGTCTCTGGCTCCCCGAGGACCCTATTTTAGAATTGCCCCCCCCCTCTTCTTTCTGTACACATTGCTACCCTTTTTGCTCTCCTGCTCTCTTTTTTTTCCAGCTCCCTGTCCCTATTTCTTTATTCTTCCCTCTTCGCCCTGCAGCGTGTAGCTGCGGGGTTTGGTTTGTGTTGTCATCCCACGCACCCTCCCGGCCCCTTCCCTCCGTTGTTCGCTGTCCTGGTTCCCTGTCCCTGTTGTTTCATTCCTCCCTCTCTGCCATGCTCTTGCCGCTGCTGTTTTGTCTTTCCCCATGTCTCTCGGTCCAGCTTCCTGCCCCTGTTCTTCTCTCCTCCCTCTCTGTCTTGCTGCCCGTCCCAGGTTTCTCCCGCATCTCCATCCTGCTCCCCGTCCCTCTTTGTCAGTGTCTGTCCAGCTCCCTCTCCCCCTTTCTGCGGCCTCTCTCCCTGCTGCTTCTTTCTCCACCTCTGTCGGGCTCCCTCGTCCCCGTCCTTCTCTTGCTGTCCCATTCCCTGCCTCGTGCTTTCTCTCTACACCCCCCTGTCCAGCGCCCCGCTCCTCATTTTTGGCATCCTCCACCTCTGTCCGTTCCACCCGCACCGACAAGCGTGGCTCCCGGAAGCACGGCCAGGGTGTCCCAGGGGCAGGGGGAGCGTTGGGGGCCCCGAGCCCCGGAGCAGACTCGCTCCCGGGACTTGTTACGTGCATAACTGAATAATCACTCGCCGGCTGCATTTGCGCTCCCTTTGCACCAGGCAAGGGGCTGTGATGGGGCCCAGGGTAGGAGGTGACACGCTGTGGGGGACAGGCAATGGCCCCCTGTTCCTGCTGGGCTCCAGCTGTGGGCCGGGGCTGGAGGAGCCCCAGGTGCGGGCAGTGAGGCTGATGGCCAGGGCCCCTCCCTGTAAAGGGGTGGCTGCCGGTGGAGGGGCTGGTGCTGCCCTGCCCCGGGGGGCCGTGGAGGGGCCGGTGTGAGGCAAGGGAGGAGTGGAGCGGTCGCTGGGCTGTGGCTGCACCTGTACCGAGGGAGAAGGTGAGCCGGGGCCGGGCGATGGACCGGGAGGGCGACGGTGCCTGCGGGGGAGTGCGGGGCTGCCTCGTCGTGTCGTGTCGTGTCGCAGCTGGCGGCGAGGGGAGCCCGGTCGTAGGGGGGTGCCGCGCCGTGTGCCGGAGCCGGGCGGCGGGGGCTGCCCGAGGAGCGCGGGGCTGCGCCGAGGGCTCGGCAGGGCTCCCGGGGGCGCCGGCGGGCGGGGGGAACGGCGGCGTCCCCGGAAGGGAGAAAGCGGGGCCGGCTGCCTCTCGCGGCGTGCCGGCAGCTGCGGTGCTGGGGAAGGGGCTTGCGGTCGGCCATGTTGCCTGCGCGGAGCATGCCGGGAGCTGTAGTTTTCGCGGCACGGCCCAGTCACGCGGCAGCCTGGTGGCCGAATCGCGGTGCTGCGTCCCGGCGTTCGCGCGCCGGGTGTGGCCCCTCTGGCGCGCCGTCGGTGTCCGGCGCATGCGCGGTGTGCGGGAGCGGCATGGCGGCGCGGCGGGTGCGATTGCTGGTGGCGGGTGAGGGCCAGGAGCAGCGGCGATGTGATGTGATGTGAGTGAGCCCCTTTGGTGGGTGCAGGGGTGTCTGCTGCCCGCCGGGCTCCCGAGGGTGGCGGGAGGGGAAGCTTCAAAGCTGCTGCTGCGGCAGGCTGCCGGGCAGCTGGGGGCGAGTAGGGTCGGGGCAGCCCCGGGGAGTTCCCCGAGAGAGAGCGGCGGTAGGAGGGAAGGAGGAGGACATGCCGCTGGCGCCGACGGCGGGCACGTCCCCAACTCGCCAGGGCTCCCCCTGAGCCCCCCCCCGGGCCCACTGAGCCCATGCAGCTGCCCCCAGCTCCAGCACCTGCCCTGAAGCCTGTCCTGTAGCCCTAGATCACCCCCAAGGCCTGTCGCGAAGGCTGGAAGCTGGCCCTTGAACGCGCTGGATTCTCCCTTAATGCGGTACCGATAGCAGCAGTGCAGGGAAGGAGCGGTGTCTGCAGAAGCCCCTGCATAAGGAGGGGCTGTGGCCGGGGGCAGGCTCTGGTAATAATGGCCACTGGTTGTTCTTTCCCCCTCCCAGAGGCCACGCTGAGGACACGGTTGCCCGTTCTTCCCCTGGAGATGCCGTTGACTGCCCCAGGTTCAGGCTGGCGTGGGTTGTCTGTGCCTGGCCTCGCACTCCTAGCGGTGTGGGGGAGAAAAGGGGCAGGCGGAGCGCTTGCTGGCTGTGGAGGAGAGCTGCTGTGGCTGAAGCTGGCGAGGGCAGAGACAGGTAAAGCAGCTGAAGAATACACTAAAGAGGGTGCAGCCGGCAGCTGCCTCCCGCTGCGGGCAAGAGAGCCTCTGCCTCTCTGGGCGAGGAAGGTTCCCTCTTTGTAGTTGCAGAGTGCACGAGCGAGCGAGGCGACGTGTCTGGGCAGCCGTGTCTCGTGAGAGCTGTAAGAGACCCGTGTATTCTCTTAGGTGGAGGACAGCCAAGCGACCGGAGTTACAGAAGAGGAAGGGAGGAGAGAAGGAGAAGGAAGCGTCTGAACTGGGAAATTCCCCTGGCAGCGCAGAGAGCGAGAGCTGTGGTGAGTCCCGGGCCCTCGGGGCCCAGCCTCCCCTCTTGCGCGTCCCAGTCCCTTTATCTCTCCTTGCCTCTCTGTTCTTCCCTCCTGCTGCCTCTCCCTGTTTTTTTTCATCCTCTGTCTCTGTCCTGCAACCATTGTTTTTTTTTCTTATTCCATCTCTTTCTCCTGATCTGCATCTATCCCTTTTTCCCCACAATTGCTCTGACCTGTTCCCTAGCGTCCTTTTCTTCTCTGCGCCTGTACGTGCCACTCCGTGTCCCTGCCTTCCTATCTCCCTCCTTCCTTCCTTCTCTTTCTCTATCCCTTTTTCTTGCTCACTGTCCCTGGTTTTTTTCCATCAGCTCACCGTCTGCTTCCTGTTCTAGTTTTTGTTGTCCCCTGTCTCTCCGCAGGGCTCCTAATACCTCCCTTTCTTTCTCCAGCCCCCTGTGCTTCTCAAGGTCTTTGTCTTTCTCTCTCTCTCATTGTCATTATTCTTGTCTGTTGCTCTGTCTCGCTGCTTATCCCGTCGTTTCTTGCTATCTTCCTTTGTCCCACTCCCTGCCTGTATTCATGTTTGTCTCTGTCCTGTTGACCATCCCGGGTGTTTTCTTCTTCTCCATCTCCATCCTGCTGCTGCCCTGTTTTGTTCCTCCCCACCCCCATCTGCCCTGCTCCCTGTCACTCTTTCTGCACCTTGTCCTCTGTCCCTGCTGCTTTTTTCTCCATCTCTGTCCAGCGCTCTGTCCCTTTCTTTTTTTCCTCTTGCTATTCCTCTGCCCTGCTTCCTCTCACTATCTTTTCTGTCTTTCTTTCCCTCTGCCCCATTCCCTCTTCCATTCGTTCTAACTGTGTCCCCCTGTCCAGCTGGCTGTCCCTTCTTTCCTTTCTCTCTTTTCGGATCTCCATATCTCTCTGTCCAGCTGCTCATCACAGTTGTTTTTTTCCCTCCAATGCTGTCCAGCTCTCTGTCCCTTTTTTCTCTCTCTGTCATTCTGTCGCGCTCCCTGTGTCTCTATTTTTAATTTTTCCATCTGTCCTGCAGCCCGGTGCTGGTTTCCACACCCCCGGCCCTCTCTCCTGTCCTGCTACCCATCCTAGGCCTCTTTCCCTCCATCTCTGTCCTGCTTCCTGGCTCTAATTTTTGCCTGTCTTGCACTTTGTCCTGCCTTCCTCTCCCTTTTTTCTCTCGCTGTATCGCCTTGTCTTGCTCCCTGTCTTTTTCGGACAAGCTGTGTCCTGCTCCTTGTCCTTTTTCCCCACCCTCCCCATCTCCTAGCTTTCTTCCTGTCTGCCTTTTTTTCTTTGTCTCTCCTTCTGCCCCAATGCTTCTTTCTCTCTGTCACTGTCTCTGTCCCTCCTTTCTTCTTTCTCTCCTCCACTCCCCCCCATCTCTCTCTCCCTCCGTCCTGCTCGCAGACTCAACGTTTTCTTGCTCCGTCTCTCTGCAGGGCTGGCGGGGGCAGAAGCGGCCCTGGGACAAACGCTGCAGCGGGGTCGTTGAGGGGTTTTGGGGCCAAGCCCCTGCCTGGCCGGGGCGAGTAGAGGCAGTCACGTCCCATCCCATCCCCGGCTGCTCCTCGCTGGGGCTGGGCGGCCTCTGCCACTCTCGGCGTGAGTCGGGCTGAGAAACCTTTGTGAGTTTAAGGATGCTACAGATACTCCGCATCAAACCCAGAGAAAAGGCAAATCTGCTGCCGGTGCCGAAAAGCTGATGAAAAATTGCAGTTACCGGAGCATGCCTCGTTCCTGCATCGGTCCCTTGGGAGTCACGAATGTTTTCCTTTCAGGTAAAAGAACAAACTTTCATCTAGGATAAATTAAGAGCTGCCTGTAACTTTCGGTAGGGTCAAGTGCTTCTCTTCTGTTTGTTCATACTAGTTTTATGGGCAAGTTGGAAATAGCCTTTTATTTTTCTGTGCGTTGCTAAATTTTTAGTAATATGTGGTGTTGGCATAGTTGATTTTTGAGCAGCTAGATGCCAGTAGAAGCATAATGAATGATACGTGATGGAAACCGGTGCTTACACTTGATTTTGATATGATTTTTTTTGTTTCTTTGTTTGCTTTCATTAGAATGTTGGTGGCGTGTTGTCCTGTGGCTCAATCCGCATTCTGCTCCATGGAACCTTCGATCTAGGACTTTGAAGTAAAAAGTTTGCCCTTCCAACAAAGGGCTGGTCATTCATAGGATTCAGATGTAGACCTGGGGAGTCTCTTAAGTACATGAAATAGAATTGCAGCCCAATTTCACTTAATGTTGCTGCTGTTTGTCTTCACTTTCATGAATTTCCTCACTGCTCCCTCATGGTTGGGAGCTCTGAATCGTCATTTTTTTTCAGTCTCTAACACATGTGGGTTCCCCCTTCCCCCCCACCCCAGGAGAGGCTACATTTGAAAGTTAATTAGCGTCCTCACAAACGCGTCAGTCAATAAAACTGAATTATGGTTATTAAAACCATAAGCATGATACCAGTCATAGAGATCTGGGCTACTTGTGAATGTGTATTTGTCTCATGCAAATGTCATCGGGGAAACAGATCGCCTGTGCTTCATGCTCTGACAAGACAGCATGGTGAGACAGGGAGGAGCTCCGAAAGGAAAAAAAGATACATGGTCATGGTTTTGGTGTGTTGGGTTTTGATGTTTGGGGGGTTTTTGTTTTTTTGTTGGTTGGTTGGTTTGTTTGTTTGTTTTAAAAAGAGTGCAGTGTTGACGGGTGGCAGCCTGCAGGGCTCTGTTGCTGCCTGACCTCTCCTTTTCTGCTCTTTCTCTCCTCTTTCATGGCTCTAATTTTAATTTGGATCATTTTAGAAGAGCAGTGAAGTTACTTGCCTGTGTCCATGTGGTGGTAATACCAGGAAGGTAAATGCTTGAACCGGTAGCGAGTCACTTGGCTACAAGTAGAAGTTCTGAAGAACAGCAGTAAACAAGAAGCAAATAGGAAATTACCAAAAATTTGTGTGTCAAACATCGAAGGTTTATTGCCAACTGTTGTTTGGCAATATTTTCCAAATGGCTATTTTTGGTAAGCATAAATTTTTCGGGAAAGCCAGGGTTGTGTGTGCAAAAACAGGTCCCCTAGCATCAGAGGATAGGCTGTGCGGTGGCGGGGCCGTTGTTCCCTGATCAATACTGCCATAGTAGTGTTGCAATATTTCAACCTAAGAGATGGGTTTAGGAACAGAAGGAGAATGCCTGTTTTCTGTAAAGGCTCTAAATGCCGACCCTTTGTCTGCCGCTTTTCTGTGCGTGAGATGAAGCTGTTTTATTTTTCTCCCTTGTTCTGGGTCTAAATATTTGTGAAGCTGTTGCTGCTCTTGGGAAAGCCAAAGGCACCTGGATTTGTGCAGCTGGAAAGAAAGGGGGGGGGGGGGGGTGTCCAACCAAAAAAACCCCCCACCAAAAGCCCAAAAGAACCCCTCTTTCTCAAGAATGAAACCAAAAGCAAGAATCACCAATTTTTATGTTGTGGGAAAGCGCTGAAAAAACCCAGAATTGAATATGTTTGGAAAAAGCAAACAAATGCCAGTTTTCTATTGTGGAAGTGCCAGAAAGAAAAAAAGGAAAAAACCACAACAAAATGCAAACAAACCCCATGTCTTGGTTTCGGCTGGGATAGTTAATTTTCTTCCTAGTAGCAGGCATAGTGCTGTGTTTTGGATTTAGTAGGAGAAGAATGTTGATAACATGCTGATGGTTTTAGTTGTTGCTAAGTACTGCTTATGCTAGTCAAGGACTTTTCAGCTTCCCATGCTCTGCCAGGGGCACAAGAAACTGGGAGGGGGCACAGCCAGAATAGTTGATCCAAACTGACCAAAGGGCTATTCCATACCATACAGCGTCATGCTCAGTATAGAAACTGGGGGGGGGGGGGGTTGGCCGGGGAGCAGCGATCGCTGCTTGGGAACTGTCTGGGTATCGGTCGGCGGGCGGTGAGCAATTGCATTGTGCATCACTTGCTCTGTATATTATTATCATTACTATTTTACTTTATTTCAATTATTAAACTGTTCTTATCTCACCCCAGGAGTGTTTCTCACTCTTACTCCTCTGATTCTCTCCCCCATCCCATCGGGGTAGGGGGAGTGAGCGAGCGTCTTCGTGGTGCTGAGCTGCTGGCTGGGGCTAAACCATGACACTCTGCCAAGTGCTCTAGATACAGTTTTTCTTTCTTAGGTTATCTTGTTCCAGGTCCCTGTCCCTATGTTTTAATTTCTTCCCTCTCTGTCCCTTAGCCCATTTTTGCATTTACTGTTCTCTCTCTGTCTGGTTACCCATGCTGAGTCTTTAATTCCTTTCCCTGCTGCCCCCTTCAACTCATCAATGTGTTTTGGGATTTCTCAGTTTCTCTCTGTCCACCTCAGTGTTGTCTTTTTAAAATCATCTCTCTGCCCTGTGGCCCATCACTATTCTTTGTTTTTCTTCATCTCTTTCTCTGGCCTGTAGCCCATTGCTACTCCCCCGCCCCCGTGCCCCTCTCTCTGTGGTTCCCTGTCCCTCTTTTTCCATCCTCATTCTTTGCCCTGTAGCCCATGGCTGTTGTATTGGGTTTAATGGCAAGGTTTTGTTAGATGGGGTGGGGTTTGCGTAAGGTCTGCAGGGGTGGGTTCTGTTGAGAACATACCACTAGTTGCTCCCGTGTTGGGCACAGCCAGTTCCAGCTGCAAGATGGGTCTGTGGCTGGTCTAAGCTGAGTTCCTCAGCAATGCTGCTCGTGCCCCTGTAATGAATATATAAGAAGGGGTAAAAAGCGCTGCACAGAAGCTGTGATACAGAAAACATGTGTGAAACAGCCCTGCAGACACCAAGGTCAGCAGAGAAGGAGGGGCAGGCTATGGTAAAGATCATGGTCATCTTTATTGCTGTGTTTGGGCACTGAGCATTGCAGCCAACTCACTTCTGGGATTTCTGAGGTGCATTAATGAATAAACTTTTCCTACCTTCTCTCTGTCCCTGGGCAGGGAGCTGTGGACAGGTGCAGGGGAGGGGCTGGAGTGCCACAGGCTTTGGCAACAGCACCTGTTTCCAATGTCCTCCAGGTGGGGCCGTACCTGGGGCTGCCCCAGGTGCAGCTGAGGATGCGGCCCACCCCTCTGTGTGAAGGGGCTCTGGCTATAAAGGGGGCTGCCTGGGCACACCTGCTGGAGGAAGCTGATGAAGGGGAAGGGGCTGAGGAGGGAATCCCACAGGCAGGTGCCTCCAGCAAGGAACAGCCAGTCCCTGCAGTGAGGAAGGATCCCTCTGAGCCATTCCCAACAGAGCAGATGCCAGCACGCAGTGCTGGGAGCTCGGTGCCTCCGTTGATCTAAGCTGCCACGTATCGAGGAAGTCTTGTGGATGAGGAGCATTGAGGTGTTCGCTGCGTGCTACTGAATGGGTGAGGGTCAGGCGGGTGGCCCTGCAGAGGAGGAAAGGGGAGAGGCAGAGAGAGCAGCATCGGGACTTCTCTCTGGGTCTCGGAGACCGAAGAAGGTCTCCGGCCGGCACCAGGAGCTGCGGTGAGTCACATGTCCTCTCCTCTGCATCCTGGCTCATTTCTGCTACTCTTCTCCAGATGCCTGCCTGCCTCCCTCTGTCTCCCTCGCTGCCCATCTACTTACCTGTATGGCTCCCCAAAACTTGTTATTCTTCTGCCAACTCTGCCCAGTACCCCATTGCCTTCAATTTTTTTCTACGTGTGTCTCTAACTGGCTCCCGCTCCCTATTTTTTTAGTTTTTCTGCACTACCTTGTACCCCGTTACTTTTAAAATTTCATTTCTTTGTCTCCCCCATCTGGCTCCGTAAGCCTATTCTTTAACACCTCACTTTGCTCTGTACCCCATTGCTTTTCAAACTTTCTTTCTATGCCTCCCTCTTCCTATTTTTAATTTTTTTCTCAGTCTTTCCTTTACCCTGTAGGCTTTAAAATTTTCTTTATACATCTCTTGCCAGCTCCCTGGCCTTATTTTTTAATTTTTGCCTATGTGAGTTGTACCCTGTCACTTTTTGAATTCTCTGTTTCTCCCTCTGTTTTCCACCTGTCCCTATTTTAAAAGTCTTTCTTGTACCCCGCTGCTTTCTAGTTTCTATGTATCCCCCTATCCGTCTCCCTGTCATTATTTCTTAATATTTTCCTATCCATCCTGTACCCTGTTGCTTTTTAAGTTTTCTGTCTCCCTCTATCTGTCTCACTGTCCCTATTTTTTAATGCTTCCCCTTAGCCAGGGCAGGGTCTGTCCAGGCGCACCTGCCCGAGGGAGCTGATGAAGGGGAACCGTCCAAGGAGGCAATCCAAGGGGGCCCTGCGGGCTAGGTGCCTGCAGCAAGGCACAGCCAGTGCCTGCAGCAAGGAAGGGCCTCTCCGAGCCATCCCTGCTGGAGCGCACCACCAGCATGCGGTGCCGGGAGCTCGGCGCCTCCATCGGCCGCACATGCGAGCCGCCGGGAAGCCTCGTGGTGGAGGCAGCAGCATCCACCCCTGAGGTGGAGAGAAGAGCTCTGGGCCCATGAAAGCCTCCTGCCGGTGCCAGGAGCCACGGTGAGTCGCGTGTTCTCTCGTGTGCATCCCGGTCTGTCTGTGCCCCCTTCCCCAGATCTCTGCACGCCTCCCTGCCTGTACCCGCCTCTGTCTCCCTCTCTGCCAGCCCACCTACTGGTCTGGCTCCCAAAAACTTGTTACGCTTCTGCCAGCTCTGCCCTGTACCACTTCACCTATTCATTTTTTTCCTATGTTTCCCTCTTTGTGGCTCCCAATCCCTATTTTTTAATGATTTCCTGTGTTTTCTGTACCCCCTCGCATTTGAATTTCTATTTCTATGTTTCCCTTTCTCTGGTGCCCTGTCCCTATTTTTTACTTCCTCCCTCTGTGCTGCACCCCATTGCTTTAAATATTTTCTTTCTATGGTTCCTTCTATCCATCTCCCTGTCCCTGGTTTTTTAATATTCCTCTGTGTGTTGTACCTGATCACAGTTAAATTTTCTGTCTACGTTGTCCTCTATCCAGCTCCCTTTCTCGATGTTTTTTTTTTTTTTTTTTTTTAATTCTTCCCTATATTTCTTGTGCCCCATTGCTGTTTAATTTATCTTCCAATAATTCCTTTTCTCTGGCTCCCTTTTCCTAAACTTTAATTCCTCCCTTTCTTCCGTATACTCTCTCACACTTTTTAAATTTTCTTCTAATGTTTCCTTCTATTCGCATTCCTGTTCTGATTTTTTAGTTCTTGCCTGTGTTTCTTGTAGCCTGTCACTATTGAAATTTTCTTTCCATGTCTACTTTAACCAGTTCACTGTCTGTCTTTTTTGTTTCTTGTCTGTCCTGTACCTCCTTGCTTTTAACATTTTCTTCCTATGTGTCTCTATTTTTCTCCCTATTCTTGTTTTGTAACTTCCTCTTGTCTTTCCTTACTGTCTCCGCTTTTAAAATTTTCTTCCTATGTCTCTATCACCCTACCCTTATTATTAAAAGTTTTTCTTGTCTTTCCTTTAATGCTTTTGCTTTCTAAATATTCTTTCTATGTCAACTTTTATCTAGTTTTCTGTCCCCATTTAAAAATCTTTTTCCCGCTTGTCCTTTACCCAGTTGCTTTTAAAATTTTCTGTCTACTTTAACCAATTCACTGTCTTTATTTTTAAATTTTTTTCCTGTCTGTCCTGAACCCCGTTGCTTTTTCAGTTTTCATTGTGTCTACTTTTATCAAGGTCCCTATCCTTATTTTTTTAATTCCTGTCTTGTGTACCCTGTCACTTT
Organism: Pelecanus crispus; assembly: GCF_030463565.1. NCBI lineage: Eukaryota > Metazoa > Chordata > Aves > Pelecaniformes > Pelecanidae > Pelecanus > Pelecanus crispus. The sequence continues at coordinate 33,255 of NC_134645.1, read as the reverse complement.
ATATTTCCATGTGTTTTAAATTTAAAAAAATTCCTAATGTTCTTTCTCCATCTCTTTTAGTTTGCTGTCCCTATTTTTTAATTTTTCCTCTTATTTCCCTAATACCCATTGTTTTTTAAATTTTCTTTCTACGTCTACTTTTTCCCCTTGATGTATTTATTTTTAATCCTTTCTTGTCTTTCCTCAGTGCCCTCGCTTTTAAAATTTTTTTCTACGTCTCTGTTTTAGTTTGCCGTTGCTATTTATTATTTTTTTCCTTATGTCCTTAATCCTATTTGCTCCTAAAATTTTCTGTTTACTTCTATTGTGTTTGCTGATTTTATTTTATTATTTCTTGTCTACATTAGTACCTTTGTTTTTTCAATTTTCTTTCTACATCTCTGTTTTAGTTTGCTGTCCCTGTTTTTAAAGTTTTTGTCTTTATTGCCCTACTCCCCGTGACTATTTAAGTTTTCTACTTTTATCCTATTCCCTGTGTTTATTTTACTGTCTTTATTTTTTTTAACTATTTCTTCTCTTTCCTTAGTGACCTCGCTTTTTAAATTTTCTTTCTGCATCTCCGTTTTAGTTCACCGATGCTTTTAAAATTTTTTTTCCTTATTTCCTTAATCACTGTTGCTTTTAAAATTTTCTCTCGCCTTTTCCCCCCACTTGCTGTCTTTCTTTCGCTGTCTTTATTTTTTAAATTATTTCTTGTCTTTCCTTAGTGCCGTCGCTTTTCAAATTTTCTTTCTGCTTCTCTGGTTTAGTTTGCTTTCCCTATTTCAGAATTTTTTTCCTTTAGTTCCCTAACGATCATCGCTTTTTAAGTTTTCTTTCTATGCCTACTGTTATCCTGTTTGCTGTCTTTATTTTTTAGCTATTTCTTCTCTTTCTTCTGTGCCATAACATTTTAGATTTTCTTTCTAGATCTCCCTTTTAGTTTTTTGTCGCTTCTTAACTTTTTTCCATTTATTTCCCTAATCTCTCTTACTTTTTGACATCTACTTTCATCCCCTTCCCAGTCTTTGTTACATAGTCTTTTCTTTTAATTGCTTCTTGCCTTTGTTTAGTGCCTTTGCTTTTTAGATTTTCTTTCTTTATCTGTTTTACCTTGCTGTCCCTATATTTTTTTTCTCTTTATTTCCCTAATTCCCCCCTTTCAGATGTTCTTTCTACACCTACTTTCAGTACCTTCAGTACCTTTACTTTTTAATGATTTCTTCCGTTTTGTTAGTGCCATCGCTTTTAAAATTTTCTAGCTATGTTGGCATTTTATTTTGCTCTTGCTATTTTTTAGTTTTTTCCTCTCTTAATCCCTTGCCTGTTAATATTTTCTACTTTAATCTCGTTCGCTGCCTTTATTTTTTAATTATTTTTTCTTTAGTGCCATCGCTTTTAAAATTTTCTATGTTTCTTTAGTTTGCCACTGCTATTTTTTTAATGTTTTCCTTATGTCCTTAATCACCTTTGCTGTTTTGTCTACTTTTATCCCATTCACAGTCTTCATTTGTCAACCTTTATTTTTCAAGTATTTCTTGCTTTTCCTTAGTGCTGTCACTTTTAAAATTTTCTTTCTCCATCTCTGTTTTAGTGTGCTGTCCCTATTTCTTAGTTTTTTCCCTTTATTTCCTGAATCCTCCTCGCTTTTAAGAAGTTCTTTCTATGCCTACTTTCTTTCCCTTTGCTGTCGTCTTAAAATTATTTCTTCTCTTGCTTCTTTGCCATTGCTTTTTAGGTTTTCCGTTTCTTTCTACTTCTCTGTTGTAGTTTAATGTCCCTATTATGTAATTTTTTAATTTCCTTAATCCTATTTGCTTCTAAAATTTTGTCTACTTTTATCCTATTTGTTGTCTTTATTTTGCTGTTTTTTCTTTTAATAATTTCTTCTTTCCTTAGTGCCCTCTTTTTAAATTGTCTTTCTCCATCTCTTTGAGTTTGCTGTCACTACTTTTAAAATTTTTCCCTTTATTTCCCTAATCCCTGTTGCTTTTTAAATGTTCTTTCAATGTCTACTTTTTTCCCTTCAATATCTTCATTTTTAATTATTTCTTTCCTTTCCTTAATGCCCTTGCCTTTTAAATTTTGTTCCCGCTGTCCCTATTTTTTAATTTTTTCCTCTGTTTCCCTAAACCCTGTTGCTTTTAAAATTTTTCTGTCGACCTTTATCTGGTTCACTATCTTTATTTTTTAATTCTTGCTCATCTTTCCTTAGCGTGGTCATTTTTACAATCTCTGTTTGTCTTCATTTGTTTAGTTCGCTGTCGTTATTCTTTAATTCTTTCCTGTCTTAGTCCCTTGGCTTTAAAAATTTTGTTTCTATGTCTACTTTTACCTCGTTTGCCGCCTCTGTGTTTGGGTTTTTTTCCTGTTTGTCCTCTACCCAGTTGCTTTTGAAATTTTCTTTCTATGTCTACTTTAGTCAAGCTCCCTGTCCTTATTCTTTAATAGTTTTCAGTCTGTCGCATACCCTGTTGCTTTTTACATTTACTTTGTATGTGTCTCTCTTTGTCATCCTTTATTTATTTTGTAGTTTTTTCTTGTGTTTCCTAATAGATTTGACTTTTTTTCCCCCCTATGTCTAATATTATCCTATCCAGTGTGTTTTTTTAATTAATTCTGTCCTGCAGCCTGCATTTCACTTTGTACGTTTTCTTCATATGCCTCCATTTATTTAGATCGCCATCTCTATTTTAACTCTCTTAATCCCTTGGCTTTTAAAATTTTGTTTCTATATCTAGCGATAATCTAGTTTGCTGTTCCTATTTTTAGTTCTCTGCTGACTGTCCTACGCCTCTTTGCATTTTCTAGTTTCCTTCTATGTCTACTTTTGTCAAGCTCCTATCCCTATTTTTTAATTCTTTCCTGTCCCATCGCTTTTGATTTTTTCTTTCTCATCTTTTATTCAGTTTGCTCTCCCTATTTTAATTTTTTTTCCTGTTTTCCTTACTCTGTCACTTTTTAAATTTTCTTTTTATGTCTCCATTTATCTAGTTCCCTTTCCCTCGTTTTTAATAGTTTTGTCATGTACCATGCTGTTTTTAAAATTTTATTTCTATGTCTCTATTTACCTAGTTCCCTGTCCCGTTTTTCCTTTCTCGTGTTTCCTGTAGCCCATCGCTTTTTATTTTCTCTTTTGAATCTCCGTATACATAGGTCCCTTTAACAATTTTTAAAATTGCCTGCCTCTGTCCTGTTCCCTTTCTATTTCTTGCTCTATCCATCTTATGTTCTCTATTGTTTAAGTTCTTTGCTGTGTTTGTCGCTTTTTAATTTCTCTTTGTATGACTGCCTCTATCCAGCTTCCTGTCCTTTTTTTTCTAATTTTCTGCTTTGTTCTCCTTTTGTAGCTTTCTCTCTGGCTCCCTCTATCCAGTTCCCGATTGTTTTAAACCCCCTGTGTCTCCATCTCCTGTGTCCTGCCTGCGTGTCTCATTCTCCTTGTCCCTCTCTGCTGTTCCTGTCGTCCCGCTCGGTCCCTTCCATCTCTCTCCCCTGCCTCCACGCTCTTATTTATTGGTCCATCTCTCTGTTCCTGTGGCCCTCTACTCCATCTCCTCCTTGTTGCCCTCCATTTATCTCTCAACACTCTTGTGCGGTTCCCCGTCCCTCTCTTGTTCACAGTATCCCGTTTTCTGGCTCTCTGTCCCACACCTCTTCTCTGCCTCCCTCTATCCTTCCTCCTGCTTTCCTCTTCCCTCTTTTCCCTTTGGGCGCTGAGCCTCATAGCCGACTCGCTGCTGGGATTTCAGATGCACTTGAAGGAACAGTCCTTCGTTGCCACCTTTGTGATCCTGGATGCGTTTCCAGCTGTGAGGTTTGAGGAAGCAGCTGTGGTTGGGTCCAGGGGAGGGAGTGATGTTGATGTGGGGCTGGGGCTATGGCCCCCTCTTCCCAGTGGGCTCCAGCTGTGGGCTGGGGCAGCCCAGGTGGGACTCGTGAGGTCAGGATGGGGCTGGGACAAGGCTTTAAAAAGGCTGCAGGTCTGGGCAGCCCCAGGTGCAACTGTTGAGGATGAAGATTGCCCTGCTGCACCTGCTGGGGAGGGGGCTGCCTGAGCCTGCCTGCCTGCTGGAGCTGGCTGAGGTGTGAAACAAAGGAACTTCCACAGGCTGCTGCCTCCAGCAAGGAATGGCCGGTCCCCACAGCGAGGAAGGAACCCTCCCGGCCATCCCAGACAGAGCGCACCACCAGCACACGGCACCGGGAGCCCAGTGCCTCAGTTGGCCGCACGCGTGAGCCGCCGTGCATCCGGGAAGCCTCGCTGTGAGATGAGCATCGAGGCACCCGCCGCCCGCTCCTGAGCAGGCGAGGGTCTGACAGCTGGCACTGCGGAGGAGGAAGGGACGGAGGCAGAGAGAGAAGCCTCGGGGCAGCGAAGGTCTTCCGATGGCGCCAGGAGCTGCGGTGAGTCGCGTGTCCCCTTCTGTGTGTCCACACCCATCCTGCCGTGCTTCTTCAGATCTCCACCTGCTTCCGTTTCCCTTTCGGGCTGCCCAGCTCCCCAAAGCTTTTTGCTCTTCTGCTAGCACTGCCCTGTACACAGTCACCTCCTACGTTTCCTTTCTGTGCCTCTCTCTTTCCAGCTCCCCACCCTCTGTTATTTCATTCTTCCCGCACTGCCGTTGTCCCTGTTGCTTGTGAAAATTGTATTTCTAGCTCTCCCTCTACCCAGCGACTTGTCTCTCTTTTCGGTTACTCCCTCTGCTCTGCACCCGTCGCTCTTCCAATGTCCTTTGCCTGTGGCTGTCTATCGGCCTCCCTCTCCTGAGAGATAACTTCTTATCCGTATGGCCAGTACCCCATTGCTGTCTAAATTTTCTGTCTGTGTCTCCATAAATGGAGTTTTATCCTCCCTGTCCTCTACTTTATCGCTTTTTAAATTTTGTTTCAATGTCTTCATTTATTTAGTTTGGTGACCCTCATTGTAACTTTTTTTCCTCTGTGTTCTTAATCCCTTTGCTTATAAAATTTTCTTTCTACATCTTTGTTTTAGTTCACCATCGCTACTTTTTAATTTTTTTCATTATTTCTTTAATCACTGTTACTTTTAAAGTTTCATTCAGCTCCTAGCCCCCTGACCATACCTGTACATTGTTGAAATCCCCTTTGGAGTTCCTCATTGTTATCTCTGAGGCTTCTTTAGTCTCTCGGGCCCCCTCAGAACTCGTGCGCTCCCCTTGCCGAGCTCTCACGAGACACCCCCTATGCCTCAGGGGCCCGTTCTACCTCAGGAGCTCAGCTCACTTTGCAGTCCTCTTTTCCCCTCAGAACCCTTCCTGAGTCTGCATCTGTTAACCCAGTTGGTCTTTGTGTCCTCTCACCCATTCAGTGCACCTCTGTTCGGTCCCCGGTGCCCTGAGGACATCTGTGCTTTGTTCAATTCCCTTTTGAGCTCATTGCATCCCAGAGACTTGTTTAGTCTCTACGGCACCCCAAAAAACCTGGTTTGATTTAGTAACAGTTAGCATTTACTTGTAGCAAATTGCAGAATTTGATTATAAGGTTTTTAATAGCACTCAATCATCAATGATTCGTAAAGTGATTAGACAAAATTGATCAAAACAGTGACTTAGTTACAGATTCGAAGATGGCAAGGTTCACTCTATTACTACATGGAAGTGCCTAAAAGAAAATTAAATCACTCTGAGTTAGAATGATTCATAAAGGGATTGCATATATAGGGAATAAGGAAGACCCTCCCGTTGAGTCACGAGGTTCAGAATAGACCCCCTTGCTTTCTATTCTCCTTCTCAGAGAGGAGTCTAGGGGCGGCTAGGTCTAATCTTAGTCTCAGACTTGGTCAACGGTTTATGACAGTAATGCTATAAGAATAATGCAGCAGTATACAACTCCCTTTAAAATTAAATCATACATCTACAGACTACTTAAATTGATTCACGCATGCACACTCACAAATATGAATGTATATATGAAAATGGTATACCTGTTCAAAATTCCCCTCGAGTTTAGCGAAATACTCACGTCTAATGCCTTGGCATTTCTCAACGGGCGAGAGTAGAGCCTCAAGGAGTGAAGGATTTCAGCAACCCAGGCTCCGTTGTTGACCTTCGGCAATGGAGTTCTGGTTGCAGCAGACTTTCGGAGTCTGCTAGTTTTCGCTGACTCTGAGAGACGTTTCGATCGGAGGGAGATGCCGGTGCAGCCCGCGGCAGTCCAGGACACCTCAAAGGGCCTCGCTTAGGACTGCTGTCTATAGGATTGTGAGATGATTGACTTTAATCACCAGTAAATTTCCATCCGAGCCACAATTTGGGTCGGCTTGTTGTTGGAATTCCAGCAGCAATGATACCACTCTGTTTCAAGGCTGTCTGGGGTAGCTGTTTGTTCTCGTTCCCCTCGTTAGCCATAATATGAAGATCTTGATAGGGACAGGGACGCTCTCTGCTTCAGCCATGTAGGAGTTTCTAGTACAATTAACTGACCAACTCGCTACGCAAAAGCTGCAGCCTGGAGTTCCTGAGATTGTAAAGCGGCCGAAGTGAGGAGGAAAAACAGAACAGAAGAATAGAGGGGGGGGATGTACCACCACAGTAGTAGCGAAGTAATGCATATTTTGCTACACTGAAGGAGGCAGGGAGGATGGCTAAGCGGCTGGTTGCTGACCTTCAAAGATAAGGGGACAGTAAAACAAACGGGCATGCACAAAATAGGAGAAACTGGCTAAGAGGTAATTCGGGCAGGGGAGAGATCGTGACCACAGACCCAATTAAGGACTGAAGCAAGTACCCCCACACACGCTCCTCCTGCGCAAGCGCAGTGAATTAAAAAGACACTATAGCTTTAAAGACTATGCGATTAAACTGTTAACCAATGAAGATGAGCGCACAAAGACAGGTTAATGATTATGTATTAGATAGGTGTGGAGATTGTATATTCAATGTATAAGTAAGGGCATAGAATCCAAACTTGGTGTGCTTGATTTGTGGAATTCTTCCACCTTGCATCCTGTGCAGAATAAAGCAATATCTCCTTGCAAAACCATTTTTGGTTTTGGGAGCTTTATTTCCAGGTAACGGTTTTGGCGACCCAGATGGGACCCTGAGTTTTCGACTTCTGCGGCTCGCACCCACGACCGGGGATTGCGGCGGGAACTCCGGCGCGCACCGGAACTATTTATCCAGGGACTTCCCCGAGCGATTCCCCGGAGCGGTGAGTAATACGCCGTAGCCAAAATTAAGAGATATTGCTTAATAGTGAAAAGTTCCCCAAGTAAATTGTGACGATCGGAGCACGTGTTGGTGGAATATTGGTATTGGTTTTATTGGTATTGCAGCTGCATAAGGCTATTTGCGTTAATACGGTGACGACCGGAGCGAGCGGCGCCGGTATTGGTTGTATTACTGTGCGCAGTGGCATCGGTATTGGTTGTATTATCGTATATAATTGTTTGCATAAGTAAGAGCTCCTTTGTGTAACTTTGTGTAATTTTGGTTAAAGCTGTATTATACTGTTTGTAAGAATGGGAAATGTGCTATCCTCCCAGGAAGGGGGAATACCTAAGGCTTCCCCATTAGGTTGTATTTTAAAGAATTGGAACAAGTTTGGAGGGGATCCGCTGACACGAAAGAAATTGATAGAATATTGTAATCAGCGGTGGCCTGTCTATGCGTTAGAGGATCAGGAAAAGTGGCCAAAGAATGGAACTTTGAAATATAATACTGTATTAGAGTTGATGGTGTTTTGTAGATGAGAAGGAAAATGGGATAAAGTGCCATATGTGGATTTGTTCTTTACCCTAAGAAATGAATGGAAAAGTCGGAAGGAATGTGGGTTAGTTGTTAAGGACTCTAATAGTCTCGCTTTAGAGCAAGTGAAAAATAAGGGACCAAAACGATGCTGCTCAGCACGTAGCATCCGAAAGCGGTATAATAAGAAGTATAAGGAATCGGAAAGCGAGGAGGATGATGAGCTGTGGTTATTGACGGCACCAGGGCAAGGGAATTTGAGTAGAAATCTAAGTGAGAAAGAAAACGGAGGAGAGAATTTCAGCCCGGTAGCAGGGCGAACTAGAAGGAGGGGAGCGGCGTTGCAAGCACCCTTAAGACAGGCAGCGGGTCCGGAGGGAGAACCCGTTTGTGTCAAAGTACCCTTCTCAGTAGCTGATCTAATGGCTTGGAAGGAGATGGCTGGAACTTATAGAGAAGATCCGGAAAAGGTGGCAAAAGTATTGGAAACTATTGCGGAAAATCATAATCCAGATTGGAGAGATATTCAGGTATTGTTAAGTACTATACTGACATATGAAGAACAGAGGACCGTGTTGGTCAAAGCTAGGGAACAAGCAGAAAAGGTGCATGCCTGGGATGCTCAGGCAGGGAGATTGGAGGATCGCTTCCCAGCCACCGACCCAAATTGGGATCCTGATAATCGGGCACAAAGACTGCTACTAACCAAATACCAAAGGTTAATATTGTTTGGAATGAGGAATGCTATTCCAAAACCAAAGAATGTGTCAAAACTGTATCGGGTGGTGCAAGGGAAAGATGAGACTCCATCGGCCTTTTTTGAGCGATTATGTGAAATGGCTAGAAAATGGACCGATTTAGATCCAGAAAAGGAAACCGATGCTTTGACGTTTGTTACTTTTTTTGTGGGTCAGTCAAACCCGGATATTAGAAGGAAGTTGCAGAAGGTAGAAGGAGCAGCTGCTAGATCTATAGACAGGTTATTGGAAGTGGCCTGGAAGGTATACAATAATAGGGATGAGGAGGAAAGGAAAAGACAGGAGAAAGATCAAGTGAGAAAGGAGAGTCGCAAGGCTCAATCGCTAGCTGCTGCAATAACAAAAGGCAATCAGAATGGTAATTGGAGAAATAATGGGCAGGGATCAAGAAGCCCCCCTTAAAAGGAAATACAAAACTTCCCAGGGGCCGAGGGAATGCCAATTTTTAGGTAGAGATGAGCATGCTCTCTGCAGGCAGAGGGGGCACTGGAAAAGGGAGTGCCCTCTAAATCAAAATCAAAACCCCTTCCAGAAAGAGACTCCTCGGTTAGAGGAATTGCTTACTTTAGGTCAAGATTCCGACCGAAGGGGACCAGGGGATGACTCGAAAGTACTCCCAACAGAACCCCCGGTTACCCTGAAGTTGGGGAATGACAAAATAAATTTCTTAGTTGACACGGGGGCCGCATACTCACCCTTAAACACCTGTAAAGGTAAAACAAGTAAGCAAAGTATGCCTATTATTGGGGCAACAGGAAAAAGGGAAGTAAGGCCTTTCTTTCAAGCAATTAAGCGTGGAATTGGTAATCGAATTTTTACTCACAAATTCTTGTATATTCCCGATTGCCCGATGCCTTTGCTGGGAAGAGACATACTTAGTAAATTGAATGCCCAGATTGTGTTTGAAGGGGATAATATACAAGTACAAATACCTGAAGAAAAAGCCTTGGGGGCGCAAGTGTTTCTGTTACAGGAAGAAATACGAGAGAACTCGGAACCCGACGCTGTTCCGGAAGAACTACTGAATGCAGTAACCCCCTCGGTACGGGCCTCCGGGATACAAGGGCAATCCCATGCTGCAGAACCGGTGAACGTCATATGAAAGCCAGGGGCACGACCGGTAAGGTGAAAACAGTATCCTGTAAAATTGGAAAGTAGAAAAGGTTTGGAACCTCTAATAGAGACATTTGTAACCCATGGATTATTACGGGAATGTCAGTCGGAATATAATACCCCAATTTTACCAGTGAAAAAGCCACACGCAGATGAGTACCGGTTAGCACGGGATTTGAGGGCAATTAATCAAATAGTACAAGACATCCACCCGGTGGTAGCAAATCCATATACCTTACTGACTGCCATTAAAGAGACTGATCAGCGGTTCACAGTATTGGATCTAAAAGATGCCTTCTTTTGTATACCCTTGGAATTTGAGAGTCAAAAATTATTTGCCTTTGAGTGGGAAAACCCTAAAATGGGTCAAAAAACTCAATTATGCTGGACTGTCCTCCCTCAAGGGTTCAAGACTAGCCTGACATTCTTTGGGAATCAATTGGCTAAGGAATTGGAAAGCTGCCAGAAGGACAATAAGGGAGTGACTTTACTGTGATACGTAGATGACATCCTCCTGGGAACTCAAACACGGGAGGAATCTGTACGATACACTATTGGTCTTTTTGAACTTCTCGGGAACAATGGGATACAGAGTATTAAAACGGAAGGCACCGATTGCCCAACACACGGTCACCTGTGTGGGTTTTACCATTACCAAAGGACAGCGGAGTTTGGGGACTGAGAGGAAAGAAGCGATTTGTCAGATACCAGAACCCAGATCAAAACGAGAACTGAGGGCCTTTCTTGGAACGGCGGGGGGTGGGGGGGTGTCGATCATGGATTATGAATTTTGGACTGACCACTAAACCTTTCTATGAAGCAGCGAAAGGAACGGGAGAAATCCTGGAATGGACACCCGAGTGCTGCAAAGCCTTCCGTCAGCTAAAACGGGATTTGATGTCAGCACCGGCCTTGGGACTTCCAAATTGGGAGAAGCCATTCGAGCTGTTTGTAGGTGAGAGGCAGCGTGTCGCGTTGGGTGTTTTGGTTCAAAAAGCTGGATCCTGGAAACGCCCTGTGGGATATTTTTCTAAGCGACTGGATCGAGCGAGTAAGGGGCGGCCTTCATGTCTACGAGCTGTTGCTGCGACGGTGCTACTTATTTAAGAGGCTAGGAAACTGACTTTGGGACAAGAGATAACCGTACAGGTACCGCATGCAGTTACGACCACTTTGGAACAAAAGGGGGGACATTGGCTGTCCCCTAGCCGGATGATAAAATATCAGGCCGTGCTGCTAGAACGAGACGATGTGGAACTAAAAGTGACTACAACTCTGAATCCAGCCACCCTGATACCGCTGCCTGGAGAAACAGAATTAGAACACGATTGCCTACAAACAGTCGAACGGGTCTATTCCAGCAGGGTGGACTTGAAAGATACCCCGCTGGAACAGGCCAAACTAAATCCGTTCATAGATGGAAGCAGTCAAGCTATCGATGGAGTTCGGAGAGCAGGATATGCTGTCGCGATTGGAGGAAAGGAAATACAAGAATTAGAAGCTAAAGCTCCCCCGGCTAATACATCAGCCCAGAAGGCGGAGCTAGTAGCCCTAATAAGAGCCCTAGAACTTGCTGAAGCAAAGATTGTGAATATATGGACAGACTCTATGTATGCATTTGGGGTTGTTCATGCACACGGGGCCATATGGAAAGAGAGAGGTCTCCTTTCATCACAAGGTACACCCGTTAATTATGGATACTTAATAGGAAAATTGTTGCCAGTTATCAACTGCCCAAGCGAGCGGCAGTTACGCATTGTAAAGCTCATCAATTTGGGAACGCTCCTGAAGTAGTTGGAAATCGACAAGCGGATTTGGCGGCTAAGAGAGCACCAGCAGAACAGGTCCTTGGGATATGGCCTGAAAAATATGAAAACCTGAAGGGATCACCAAACTATAATCAGGAGGACAATCAGTTAGCTAAATTGCTTAATGCAGAAAAGAATCGAGACGGATTGGGGATTACAAACGATGACTGAGCGGTAGCGACCCCAACTGTTATGAGAGGATTCGTGGAAGAAGAGCATAAGAAAACACATTGGGGAATAGAAGCTGTTATGGACAACGTTAAACTTTATGTTCTAAGCATAGGGATGGGAAATGTAGCCAAGAGCATCATTCAGAAGTGAGAAATCTGTCAGCGAAACAATCCGCAAACACAACTTAGACCTCCGCCTGGGAAAACTAAAAAGGGAAATACAGCAGGCAAGTATTGGCAAATAGATTTCTCAGAACTTCCCAGGCAAAGCGTGTATCGGCATCTATTGGTATCGGCGGATACATTTTCCAGGTGGCCAGAAGCTTTTCCCTGTCCCACCAACCAGGTTAGAGAGGTAGTTAAGGTATTATTGAAAGAAACGATACCGCATTTTGGGATTCCAATTGGAACGCCCTCAGATCGAGGACCACATTTTGTAGCAAAGGTACTTCAAACATTAGCAAAAATATTCAAAATAAAATGGGATTTACATCCACCGTGGAGGCCGCAGTCTAGCGGACAGGTAGAAAAAAATGAATCAAACAATTAAAAGACAACTCAATAAAATTTGTCAGGAGGCACAATTGAAGTGGCCAGATGCTCTCCCATTAGCATTGTTGAGAGCAAGGATTACACCGAGATCTAGAGAAAAGGTTAGCCCTTTTGAAATATGATAGGGGAAACCTTACCAAAGTATAAACCATGAGCCAGGATCTATAGAATTAATGGGAAAATAGTACCTTAAGGAATATTTGATCTCTCTAGGAAAGGTTTTGCATTCTCTCTACAGGTACCTACAGTCGAGAACAACTTTGAACTTAGATACCGCAGTCCATAAGATTCAACCAAGAGATCGTGTCTATCTGAGAACCTGGAATCACGAACCTTTAAAAGAACATTGGAAAGGACCCTTTCAAGCGCTCCTGACTGCGTATACTGCAGTCAAGCCTGACAGAATAGGACCGTGGATTCATTACACCCGGATTAAGAAGGGTCTTCCGCCAGATAAGTGGACTGTGGAAAAACCAAGTGAAAGCTCTCTGCGGTTAACATTTAAAAAGAACAATTCATGAATCGAACGTGGAGTTTGTGGGTATTTTGCCTTAAACCAGACTGTAAACAAACTTGGGTTACCTTAGGCCTAGCTACTATTACAATACAGAATAGAACGGTACTAGATATGATATTAGTCTCTCAAGGAGAAGCATGTACCATTATTAACAGCGGTTGTTGTACCTATATTGACCAATCAGGAAGGATAACCACGGATTTGAATAAGATTTGGGAACAAACTCGGGTTTTTCATGAAATTCAGAAAGACGACACGTCCTTAGGGTTTGGGTAAGTTTGGAAACGATTAACTTCCTGGATTCCGGATTTATCTTTGTTAATTAGGAAAATAATTGGATTAATAATAGTTGTAGTGATTTTGTTAGTGTGCATTTATGTTATTATTCAATGTGTAGTTGGGTTTTGTAGGAGAGGTAGAAGTCTCAAAAGAAGATTTTGAAACTTCTAAAGGGGGGAAATGTTGCCTTTAAGTAGTAGATTTTGCTATAGTAGCGAAACCAGGACAGTTAGGTAGCACCTGTGGTATTGCTAGAAACGAAGCCCAACCCTATAGCATTTTGGTCTTTTTTGATAGGATGCTAAAGCACATAATTTTCATTAGCAGCATTGTTATTGCATGTAAGAAGCTGTTTTCCTACATAGCTTAGTATAGCATCTATCTTTTTCTATTTATACTCTAGATAAATGAAGTTTAATTTCCTACCCGGTCACATTGCTGATGCCGTAGATGTGGTAAAACAGCAGATACTGTCGTTTCTGGCGAGGGCCGCTTCCTCTCTTCAGCGCTTTGCACGCTGTTATCTCCTGGCAGGTAAGGCAAGCCCTGTTGCTCCTCCGACAGCCTTTATGCCTTCTGGTGTTTTGCCCCTCCCCTCTCCCAGGTGATTGTGGGTGGGGTGGTGGGCGGGGCCTGGGGTATTTAAGCCACAGCCTCGGCTCAGGGAGCTCATTCTGTTCCTGGGCTTCTGCAGTATCAGCATTTGCCTGTTTTTTCAGGTAATAGGATTTTTTGGGCTTTTTTTATGTGTTTGGGCAGGTATCTTTTGAGGTTTAAAGAAGCAGAGGTGTTTGTTTGAGGTAATGAATTCAGGGCCTGTTGATGTTCAGCTTCATATATAATAGAAAGTATGTTTACATCTGTCTTTTTTTTCTTTCTCAGTTTGATAATTTTGTATCAGGTTTTTAGGGGTGGCTAGTTGCCTTAACAGTAATTATTTTTTTTTTAATTGTAAGTACTTTGTGTTTTGCTGGACTTGCTGACTTTGTTCAAGGCATAACTTTGTTAATTAGTTGGTTTTGCTGTATACCATGTAAGTTACTGATATTATGTCTTAATAGGACTGTTAATGAAATGACTTAGTTATGGGTTCAGATGAGCCTCTTATACATATCTTTATATAGAGTTTAAGCATTTCTCAGGAAAGCGGCAGGGATGTAGGCCATAATGCTTTTCAGCATAGGGAACAGCTTACTATCTTTCCCAATTGTCCACAGAGTACTAATTGACTGTTGGGATCTTTATCGTTCATAGTAGATTTTACTTATATTGTAGGTGTTGGGACTTTGCTTATTTTGCAGGCTTGTGACAGAGCACAGAGTCTATGGGAAGATGCAAGATGGGAGGTGGTCACAGCATGCAGGATAGGGATTTGAAGAACAGCTCCTACGGAGCAGTTGATAAAGGGGGTTTAGGAGTGCAAATACAGGGCAAGAGTTGTCGGGCAGGAGCGGCCTTCCTTCCTTGACAGTTCAGGAGAGGAGAAGGGGCTTCTAAAGTTTTGGGACCGGGGGACAGTTGGGAAAGGGAGGCGGGTTCATCAGCATTTCTCAGATGAGTTTCACAGTTAGTTTTGGGGGTCAGTGAGGCCTGTTCTGTTTCAGTCTTGCCACAGCCGATGGCAGGTGTGACCGCATTCACGTGAGACACGGTGTGAACTGCCTGGGCCACTGTGTAGCTTCACGTGGCTCTGAGTGTTGGATGAGGCTCATCTCGGAAAGCATTAGCTGCATTAAGGTATGTTAAGATATATTCTCCAGAACTGAGGTCTACGTTTCTCTGCCTCTTGGCTGTTTCACTTCCTGATTTAATTTTCCTGTCCATCCCTTCACTGTTGGTCCCTGTGTCACGGTCATTGCTACTTACAGGCATTGACTAGGCATATTTTTTCTGTGCAGGCTTGTGTCACTGTCTGACCTGGTATTTCTTTAAGAAGATGCATCTTAAGTGCCCTGGTAACAGTCTCCACCCAGGGGTTCATCTCTTATTACAGTCCTGGGCACGTGAGCTTTTTCTATTACCCTGACATTCTTTTCTCTGCAAGTGCCCCATGAGGTCTGCTCTAGTGTCAGTAATGGCAGTTATGTTCTATGGTCCTTGTTCCTCTATTGTGTTTTTATTGTCAGCTTTTGTAGTTGTAAGGTGTCTATCTTAGATACTTGAGCCCGCATGTCACGCCATGGTGATTTTTCTGTTGGATGACAGGCTCGGTAATTCCATAAGGGGCTTTGTAGGTAATTAGGGCTTTTGGTTGAAGAGTTTATCTCTGGTTTTGCAGGTTCTTTGGGAGCTGCCTTTGGAAACGGGTGAGCCTGTGAGGTGAGTTGTGTAGTAGTGACGAGGAGCCGGGGGCCGGTGACTTATTGCAAGCACAATGTTAATTTTGTCTCTTGGTGTCCTAGGCACCTCAAGCGACAACAGCGACAGTGTCCAACTCTGGAATCGGAGCGGAGATCCGAGGTGCGTCTGAGTTGGGGGATGTTGCGGGAAAGGTCCGTGTTCGTCGATGCGACACTGGCTGGTGCCACTGCGTGCGTGGCTTGGTTTTGTTTTGCAGAAGATGGAGAGGAGCCTGGCGACGGGAGGATTAATCCAGTGGGCTGACTGTGGCTGCGGTTGTCGAGGATGCATGCGGACTCCCGGCCGTCTGAAAGCTAAGTTGAGGCACCGGGGCTGGAGAAGAGGGGTCGGTGGGGGGAGGTGGCGAGGTTGGCAATTGCAGGGGAGGGGTTTCAAAGACAGTGTAGGGGAGGGGGATGTCCAAGGATGGTCCCCTTTGGGCAGGTCAAGGGAGCAGCGGCTTACCCGTCAGCACGATGTTAGGGCGTGCCGGGCAGGGCGGTTCCAGCCTGTCTGTGTCATTTGTGTGGTCTGTCTTCTGTGTCTTAGACTTGCCTTGCCTCCTGGCATCCTGTTTGCGCTCGAGGGGTGTGCCACACCCCTCGGAAGCCACCCCTACGGTCTTGAACCCCTGCATTAGAGGGGTTTTGAACCCCTGCAGTCATTGGCATAGCACCCATCCGGTGCTTCTGTTCTTGCACTATGAGCTTAAAGCGTGGATCGGTCTTGCATCTCGGAAGTTTCCGGATGGTTCTCTTCTGCGGCGGCGTTCCCGGCTGCGTGAGCAGTTCTGCTCCGCAGGCGCCCGTTTCTGTGGAGCGGGATTTCTTCCCTGCGTCGTTACGTTCTTAGGTCTTGATGCCAGGCTTCTTGCGTGTCCATCTTGTCAGTACTTCTGGGAGTAACTTGTTGTCACGGGCCGTGACGTTCTGCTCTCTGTGGGGGCTCACCGTAGAGCCCCCTCGCATCGAGGTCCCGCAGTTCATCTTGCCTGACGCCGTCTTCCGTTCGGTTGTCATCCTTCTCGCCGAGAGTTTTCTCTCGCCCTTGAGCCGCGTTGCTTGTAGCGTTCCGTGGAGTGTCAGTCGGGGGGGGGGGGGGGGGGGGGTGTGGGGGTGTGTGCGTGCGTGTGTGTGTGTTTGGCTTGGAGCTGCCCTGCCCGGGGGTGCAGAGTCGGGGGCAGGTGGAATAGCTGTGAGAGTCGAGGATTAGTATGTCCCTTTGCCAAGACTGTTGAGGCAAAGGTTGTACGGTCATCTAGGATCGAGTAGCCGTTAGCAGCTTGTGCGGACAGCTCTCTAGAGAGCCGTGTGGGGAGGGGCCGTTTGGGGCTAGTGAAGTAGGTGCCACCTCAAAGGTGGCAAGGCATTTTTCTGTGTTGTACCTCAACGAGGGTTTTGTTTCGGTTTGTTTAATGGCAGGCTCTAGTTGGGCTCTAGATGGCATTTTGATATGGGAACAAGACCTCTGGAATGGTCAAGGTATTGCTCTGCATCTGGGTGACTCGTTTCATGTATTCTTGGCTTTGCAGATGCAGAGCGATGAGGTGTGCACCAAGGGGCGGTGCGGAAGAGCCGAGCGATGTGCTGTAAGAAGGTGGGTCGTTGCATGGTATTAGAGGGTGGAGGTGACTGCTGGCTATGGGACTACAGTATGGATATTTTTTTTTTAACTTGCAGGTCCAAAGCGAGGTGCGACGAGGGCACCGGAGCAGACTCGGGGGAGGTGAGCGGCAATTGGCGGTGTGAAGTGGCGGCTCTTTTTCCAGGTGTTGTGTTACCGGTGAAGTTCTCGGCAACCCCTGTTGTTTGGGTGTCGCAGGTGGTGCGGCAAGCCTCGATGCGGCCACCCGACCTGACGGAGGCTGGGCGAGCTGTGGAGGCAAAGGGGGCCGAGACGGGGATCGGTGCGGGCGGGCTCATGTTGCCAGCGGTGTCTCGGCATGTTCCTTTTTGCTTGGCTTTGTTGCAGGTGCAGCACGCAGGCTCGGAGGGGTGACGCCGCATGCTGACGAGCGGTCCGAGAAGGTGAGGCGGTCGTGGGCCGGGGTGGACTCTGATAGCGTGGCGTCATTATACGGCAAGTCGGATGAGGTGTTTCTGTTTTTCATCTTGCAGGTGCTGTGGGGGCTGCCTTTGGACTGGAGGAGCATTTGAGGTGAGCTGGGTAGTAGAGAGGAGGAGCCCAGGGCCAGTGACTTCTCGCAAGCGTAACGGTATCTGTGTCTCTTGGTGTACCCTAGGTGCCTGAAGCGATGACAGCGGGAGCCTCCGACTCCGGAATGGGCGTGGAGCACGGGAGCGGAACGCCGCGGTGCGTCCGAGTTGGGGGATGTTGCGGGAAAGGTCCGCGTTGACCGATGCGAACGCTGGCTGACCGGCGCCGTTTGTGTGCGTGGCTTGGTTTTGTCTTGCAGAAGATGGAGAGGGGCCTGGCGACGGGAGGATTAATCCAGTGGGCTGACTGTGGCTGTGGTTGTCGAGGATGCATGCGGACTCCCGGCCGTCTGAAAGCTAAGTTGAGGCACCGGGGCTGGAGAAGAGGGGTCGGTGGGGGGAGGTGGCGAGGTTGGCAATTGTAGGGGAGGGGGATGTCCAAGGATGGTCCCCTTTGGGCAGGTCAAGGGAGCAGCGGCTTACCCGTCAGCACGATGTTAGGGCGTGCCGGGCAGGGCGGTTCCAGCCTGTCTGTGTCATTTGTGTGGTCTGTCTTCTGTGTCTTAGACTTGCCTTGCCTCCTGGCATCCTGTTTGCGCTCGAGGGGTGTGCCACACCCCTCGGAAGCCACCCCTACGGTCTTGAACCCCTGCATTAGAGGGGTTTTGAACCCCTGCAGTCATTGGCATAGCACCCATCCGGTGCTTCTGTTCTTGCACTATGAGCTTAAAGCGTGGATCGGTCTTGCATCTCGGAAGTTTCCGGATGGTTCTCTTCTGCGGCGGCGTTCCCGGCTGCGTGAGCAGTTCTGCTCCGCAGGCGCCCGTTTCTGTGGAGCGGGATTTCTTCCCTGCGTCGTTACGTTCTTAGGTCTTGATGCCAGGCTTCTTGTGTGTCCGTGTTGTCGGTTCTTTTGCAAGTAACCTCTTTTAAAGGAATGTGACAATCTAGTCTTTTTTTGAAGTTGCTATATATATTCCCTATGTCACGGTCTGTCCGGTCATATTGAGTGTCCGTGTCTTCTGTTCAGGTGTCATCCTTCTCGCCGAGAGTTTTCTCTTGCCCTTGAGGACCATTGCTTGTAGTGTTTTTTGGAATGGCAGTATGTGTGTCTTTGGCTTGGAGCTGCCCTGCCCGGGGCTGTGGCATCAGGGGCAGGTGGAATAGCTGTAAGAGTGCAGGGTTAATATGCCATTATCCCTAGGATGTTGAGGCAGAAGTTGTATGGCCATCTCAGATGGAGTAGCTGTCAGAAGCTTGGGTGGTCAGGTCTCTGAATAGTGTTTCTTGGGCCTGAGCTGAGTTATGTGGGAGGGGCACTTCAGGGGTAGTGAAGCTGATGCAATCTTAAAGGTGTTATGGCATAGTTTTCATGTGGTGCTTAAATGGTTTTTTGGGGGTGTGTTTTTTTAATACTGGCAGGATGTGGTTGGGCTGTAGATTGTATTTGTAAATGGGAATCAGACGTCTGGAATTGTGAAGGTATTGCTCTGCATCTGGGTGATTCATCTGATGTTTTTATTTTTGCAGAGGCATGAGTCATGTACCGGTGACTGACAGTGGAGGTGAGCAGAGTCACTTAATATTGTTTTGAGGCTGCTCTTCAGAAGTTTTGAGCAGTTGCTGGGATTTGCTGATATCCTAGAAGGTCTGAAGATGACTATTGTTGCTGCTATCCATATGAAGGGCCTTAAGCAGGATCCAGGAAATTACAGGCTCATCAGTTGTGTTTTAGTCACTTGGAACTTTGGAATGAATGCTCCTGGGGGCTATTGCGAGTCAAATGAAGTGCAGGAATGGACAAGGTAGCACAGAATCACCAATTGCAAATACTTCTTCACAAAGCTGATGGCTTTCTGTAAGTAACCCACTCGCTTGATTTGTGGCCAGCAGCAGCTGTTGCGTACCTTGATTTCTCTGTGATTTTTGATATGTTTTCCACAGTCGCCTCCTCAATTTTCACAGTGAGTACAATTGGCCATTGGAATAGTCTCCATAGGGAAGCGGTGGATTTTCCAACACCGGACAGTTAAGATTTGGCCAGACAAGGTGCTGGGCCATCCTGCCTAGACTTTGTTTTGCCAAGAAAGGCAGTACCAGATGATCCTTGACATGCTTCACCAGCTGGTATTCTACATTTAAGGTAGGTCATACTGCAGCGTCGGAGGGAAGAGGAGTCTTGTTGGTAGATGACCATGTGAAGGTTGGTGCATGGGAGTTTTTTTTGGTGGGGTGTTTTTTGAGTCTGTGAAGCAATGAGCAAAGCGGGGTATGGACTGTGGTGGTGTGTGCCCCTCAGACTTTTTTTCTATTTGAATGCTTTATCACCTCATATATTACTGCCTGACCATGGCCTTGTGTAGCGAGTTGTTCAGTTGGGTGTCCCTTAATTGTATCAGAAACTTCGATGTGGCTGATGAGGAGACCAGCCCTGTCCTTATCAGAAACTGTATTATGGTTCATGAGGGGAGTGAGAACAATCAGTTCCCCCTAACAGACTTAAAGCAGTGTGATATCCTGATTAGTGGAATTCTAGTAATGAATGACCTGGATGGAGGGTCAGATGGAGACTTAGAAAGACTAAAGCCAATCATCTCAACCTTCCGTAAAACAGCAGTCCTAGGTGAGTTCCTTTGAGCTGTCCTGGACCGTAGCGTCCCTCACCAGCGTTCCCTCTGAGCGGGATGCCTCTCGGCACCAGCAAGCTAAGAGTTTGCTACCATTGGAGGTGTATCGTTGAAGACTGCTGGCGGAGCCTGGATTGAAACCCTTTGCTCCTCGAGGCTCAACACTCGCCCATTGAGAAATGTCAAGACATTTGATGTGAATACTTTACTGAACTCAAGGGGAATTTTTAACAGGTATAGCTTATACGTCGTATATGTATGTGTATAGATACATGTTTTCATGTCTATGTGTATGCACGTGTCAATCAGTTTAAGTTCTCTGTAGATGTATGATTTAATTACAAAGGGATTTCCATACTGCTGCCTTATCCTTATTGCTATAAACCGTTGACCAAGTCTGAGACAAAGATTGGACCTAGCCGCCCCTAGACTCCTGTCTGAGGAGGAGTTTAGAAAGCAAGGGGGTCTATTCTGAACCTCGTGACTCAACGGGAGGGTCCTCCTTATTCCCTGCAGACACAATGTCTCTCACTCTGGTGTTACCTAACTGTCTTTTCTGCACTTATTCCATGTACTAGATATACATGTATATATATATTATCCTTATTCTTGTAAACCGTTGACCAAGTCTGAGACAAAGATTGGACCTAGCCGCCCCTAGACTCCTGTCTGAGGAGGAGTTTAGAAAGCAAGGGGGTCTATTCTGAACCTCGTGACTCAACGGGAGGGTCCTCCTTATTCCCTGCAGACACAATGTCTCTCACTCTGGTGTTACCTAACTGTCTTTTCTGCACTTATTCCATGTACTAGATATACATGTATATATATTATCCTTATTCTTGTAAACCGTTGACCAAGTCTGAGACTAAGATTGGACCTAGCCGCCCCTAGACTCCTCTCTGAGGAGGAGTTTAGAAAGCAAGGGGGTGTATTCTGAACCTTGTGACTCAACGGGAGGGTCCTTCTTATTGCCCACACCTGCAGTCCCTCTGTGAATCATTAAAACTCTGTGTAACTTAATTTGCCTTTATGCAATTCTTACATGTAGTAATAGAGTGCACCTTGCCATCTTTGACTCTGTAACTAAGTCCTTGTTTTGATCAATTTTGTCTGATTGCTTTGTTAATCACTGATGACTGAGTGCTATTAAGACATTCCAATCAAATATTGCCATGTGCTACAGTTAAAATCTCATCTGTTATTACATCAGTGTGTGATGTTACTCATTGTAGATGAAGTCACATAATTATCAGGATTCATAAATGTTTATTTGTACCATGGACATGGGAACTGACTCAGACCAGGTGAGTAATGATTAGCAGGCTGAAGTAGCAGTTACTTTTCAGGTGTCGTGTTGTCAGAAGTTAAGTGTCGCCTGTTGTTACGGTTTGACGCACGGTACACGAGCTTCGACGTGGCCGCTGCGAACGACAGAGGCCAGGTGCGCAATCGGACGAGGTAAAGGAGCGGGAGATGGGAATTGCCGCAGGCAGGCCGTGGTTTTGTGAAGTATCTCGGCACGTGCCTGTCGCTTTGGTTTTTTCCACGTGCGGCAGACAGCGTCGGAGGGGCGTACCAGCAGGTAAGGAGCGGTAGGAGGTGGTGAGGCGGTTGTTGACTGGGTCACCACGTAATAGTAAAATGTTATGTGGCACCTTGGTTAGGAATTTCCCTTTTGGTATTTTGGGAGCTGTGCTGGCCGCCTTTACAATTGGATGAGCAGTTCAGGTGATCTGGGTCACACTGCAGAAGAGCATGGGGCTGTTGCATAAGTGTGGTTTGGTTTTTTGTTTGTGGATGGATTCAGAGCTCTGGCCCTCTGTAAGATAAACTGAGGGACCAGGCCTGGGCAGGGACCAAGGTTGGGAATTGCCGGGAGGAGTTTTAAAGTTAGTGTAGGAGAAGGGGCCGTCCAGGAATAGTCCCCTTTGGGCAGGTAATCGGCGCACGTTCTGCGTCAGCACGATGCTCGCGTGTGCCAGGCAGGGCGCTTGCAGCCCGTGTCTGTCCAGTTGTGTATTTTCTGTAAGTCTGTTTTGTGTGTCTTATACCATAGCTTTGTTGGGTATTGATGTCTGTGGGTCTTTGATCAGTAGGCACCTCCATAGCGCTTCTATGCGTCTCAAATGGATCAACGCATCAGGGTAGCACCAGTTGAGTGCTTTTTATCTTGCCATTGAAGCGTGGACAAGTCTGGCAAGCATTCCATCTTAGATGGTTGTGAGCGCTCATCTATTGCGGTGGCAAGCTGGGTGGTGACTGTAGCTCTGCTCTTGAGAGTTCTGTTTCCACAGTTGTCTTTAGGGGTTCTGTCCTTGCGTCCCTGACGGTCGCGGGTCTTGACCGCGTCCCTGACGGTCGCGGGTCTTGACCACCATCTTCTCCTGCATCTAGTGGTCTGGATTTGATACTAGCTTTATGTCATGGGCTGGGGCCGTTGCCTGTCTTTTCCAGGGATGCTATAGACCATTTGTTGCATGCCAGCACTATGGGACTTGTCTGCCGGAGGCTTATTTCCTACGGGCATCATGCTTTCTTTAGCGTTGCGTATCACGGTCACGTTGGTGGTGGTGTCTGTGTGTTACATGTCCGTGTGCTGGGGTCAGAGCTGCCCTGCCTGGTAGAACAGTTTTATGGCAATAAGGTTACATGTTGATATGGCAATAGTGTTCAGGCAAAGGCTGTACAGTCCATTTATGGGTCAGTAGCTGCTGTCAGCTGCCCCAGTTTACTTCCATTGTGTTTTGTGGGAGCTCAAGGTAGGAGTCTGGACTGTGGGGAGTGGCAGTTTTCCCAGTAGCTGAGTGGGTTGAATTTTGAGTCATGTATATGCAGGGCCAAATATATGGGTGTGGGGTTTGTTTATTGTTAGCTGTGGTTAGAAGATGTATGCAAAAGTAAAACAGACTTTTAGTCTTGTTAAGCTGTTGGTCAGCATTCAGGTGACTTGATTTACATGGTTCAATTAGCACGGCTTGTTTGGACGGAGGTTGTCCAGGCTGGGTTTTTGGATAGCTAGTAGCTATCACCAAGGAAGGGCGTGCAGTCGCTTTTGTTGCATTTTGCACGTGCCTCCAGGCGATTTGGATCCCTGGAGGAAATCCTGAAGCGTGTGTACAAATTAAGGCGAAGAAGGAGCAGGACCGGAATGTGTTGTGAAGAAGGTGCACGGTGAGATGGTTCCGGGGATAGCCTTTAGAACTGGGGTGCTCTGTCATTGTGGCAGGTGGGTTGTGAAACAAATGCGTTTTGAGTAAGAGGCGGAGTGAGCGGTTGTTGAAGGAGTGTTAGTTTCTAAAAGTGTATAATGTTGCATGTGTGAAGTAGTTTATTGCAGGTTGCATTTAAGGTTGAGAGTAGTTTTTTTTAAGTTACTAATTAAAAAAAGAAACCTCAGGTGGGGGATTTGTCTTCTGTCCCCTGGCTGTGGTTTTTTTTTCCATCAGGTCCTGCGTGCTCTCTGAGGTGATGGTTATTTCCAATGCTTGGGTGGAGGTTGGGCTCGGGATGGGGTTTTGGCAGGGAGGGCGATTTTTGAGGCCCCTGGGAAGGGCACTCCTGGGGAGCACTGCAGGCCAGTGGTAGAGTTGCATGTGTTGAGAGGGAGGGTTAGTTGGTCTGGTAGTCGAGTGGTGTGTTTAGAATGTACCTAACATGGTATGGTTGTGTGGTGGGGTTTTATTATTGTTTGTTTGCAGGTTGCATGTGGAGTTGTGACTTTTTTTTTTGCAGGCAAATAAAAGAAATGATAATAAAAAAACCCCAGCCGGGGGATTTTTTTTTTCTCCCCCGGCTGGGTTTTTTTTCCCCTGTCCCGGCCACTCTGCGAGGCGATGGTCATCGCCAATGTTTGGGCGGAGGTTGGGCTAGGGCTGGGGTTTTTGCAGGGAGGGCAATTTGCGAGGCCCCCGGGAATGGTGTTCCTGGGGAGCACTGCAGGCCGGTGGTGGAGCGCATGTGATGAGAGTGAGGGCCGGTTGGTGCACTAGGTGAGTGGTGTGTCTAGAATGTATCTAACCTTGTATGCTTGTGTGCTGGGCTTTTATTGGTGTTTGTTGGCATGTTGCGTGTGGAGTTGTGAATTAGTTTTGCAGGCATTTACGAGAAACTCTAGTAAAAAAACCCCGGCTGGGGGAATTTTTTTTTTCTCCCCAGGCTGGTTTTTTTTTCCCCGAGTCCTGGCCGCTCCGTGAGGCGACGGTCATTGCCAACGTTTGGGCGGAGGTCAGGCTCGGGCAGGGATTTTTGCAGGGAGGGTGATTGTTGTGGCCCGTGGTAACGGCATTCCTGGGGAGTACTGTCCTGCAATGTGATGTTTGCCTGGTATTGCCAAGAGTTATGTCATCTAGGCAGTGGTGATGGGAAGATTATTGACAATCTTGCAGTTGACGGGTGTGTGGAATTGGAATAGGTAGATAGTGTTGAAGAGGGCCAGCTTGTGAACTAGGTGGGCTTAGCTGTATTGTGTATTGGTAGGATTGTAAGTTGTTATGAGGGGCTTTGTAGTTTCTGATGTAATGATATCATTTGATTTTTTTTGTGTATGTGGTGGCCTGGAAGCAGAGACTCTGAGAGGAGCCGAGTTGGGTCGCTTTCTGCATGGGAATAGAAATTGCGGAGATTGTGTCGCTTTGAAGAGAAAAAGGTAGAGATGTAAAGCTTTAGACTGAGTACCTAACAGGAGTGAGACATGTGGAAAATGTTACTAGGTAGAGAGTTTGAGGCACTAAGTAGTTGCAATGTTAAGGTAGTGGTGAATCTTTAGAGGTCAAATATGCTTAAAACCCAATGAGTACAAAGTGAGTAAAGGTAATTGTAGCAAGCATGTGGTCAGCTGGAGAGTAAGTCATATTTGTAGTGTAAGAACACTATAGGGCTGAAATGTAAAAAATGAGAATAGACAGCTTGCTTGGAGTGCGCAATGGACCAATGTAAATGTAAGGTAGGTTAAAAAAAAAAAACAGCCATAAGGTATCTGTGTCAGAATTGTGATAACAGGAAGTGAAAGCGCAAAGATAAGCAGGTGTTTTGGCACCTAGATGTACAGGTAGGTCTTTAGAGGGGGGGAAAAAAAGATACTGTTACCAGCATTGAAGGCTGTCACCTGGGGACTATTGCTGCAATACAGTTTATAAATGATAATTTACAGGAGAAGTAGGTGTCAGAGGGAGAGTTGTCGATACCCATAGAGAAATGTAGCCATTGCAAGGTTAAAAGAAAGGATATGCATTTCCGGCTCCCAGGCACATCTCAAGTATGCGTAGTTGTGTGAAGGTTTCATTTGTTTTCTATGACTTCCTGTAGTTTTGAAGAGCAGTAGAATACTACTTGGGCATAATCGGTGTGCTGTCATTATCGTAGCGTGTGGAGAGAATAGCAGGTATGAATTGTGTCTGAGTGGTACTGTAAGAAAAATATCAAATGAGACAGTAATGATGGCATGTGTTTCATTATAGTAATGTATTGTGAGCTAATTATGGTTCTTAAACGTCTCTGTATGATGCTTTTAAGGTATAAGGAAACAAACGAATAAGAGTTTCCATAAAGTTTTGTTTGTTCTGTTTTGTCTCCTGTGGTTTTTTGTATGTGTTTTGGTGGTTTTGTCTGTCTTGTCCGTGTGGATGTCTGTGTCTTTGGATTGTGTGTGTGTCTGTCCTGGGTCTGAATCATTTTGTGTGTGTGAATTTTTTTTGGGGGTGTGAGAGTACGTGTGTGTGCTTGTGTCTTTTGAGCATGTGTCTGCCTGT